>NW_026045907.1:0-4800000 GCF_023898315.1 Schistocerca nitens
AACAGATGTCCCTTTCTCCAAAAATGTACTCAATGGGACCGCAATATTGCAACCACACCCATGTTAACCTGCTGTGAGTAAAAAACGAGTTAGTACATTTCAAACATGAAAAAGGTCATTTTAAAATAAACATGAAAAACCAAAATTCCAAAGGTATAAAACACAAAAAAAATGCCTACCAAAGAAAGAAATTGTATCGAGCTCCGCACCCTCCTCCCGCCCTGTGGTGCAACAGATGTCCCTTTCTCCAAAAATGTACTCAATGGGACCATAATGTTGCAACCACACCCATGTTAACCTGCTGTGAGGAAAAAACGAGTTAGTACATTTCAAACATGAAAAAGGTGAATTTAAAATCAACATGAAAAACCAAAATTCCAAAGGTATAAAACACAAAAATTCCTACCAAAGAAAGAAATTGTATTGAGCTCCGCACCTTCCTCCCGCCCTGTGGTGCAACAGATGTCCCTTTCTCCAAAAATGTACTCAATGGGACCGTAATGTTGCAACCACACCCATGTTAACCTGCTGTGAGGAAAAAACGAGTTAGTACATTTCAAACATGAAAAAGGTCATTTTAAAATCAACATGAAAAACCAAAATTCCAAAGGTATAAAACACAAAAAAATGCCTACCAAAGAAAGAAATTGTATCGAGCTGCGCACCCTCCTCCCGCCCTGTGGTGCAACAGATGTCCCTTTCTCCAAAAATGTACTCAATGGGACCGTAATGTTGCAACCACACCCAAGTTGACCTGCTGTGAGGAAAAAACGAGTTGCTACGTTTCAAACATGAAGAAGGTCATTTTAATATCAACATGAAAAAACAAAATTCCAAAGGTATAAAACACAAAAAATGCCTACCAAAGAAAGAAATTGTATCGAGCTGCGAACCCTCCTCCGGCCCTGTGGTGCAACAGATGTCCCTTTCTCCAAAAATGTACTCAATGGGACCGTAATGTTGCAACCACACCCAAGTTGACCTGCTGTGAGGAAAAAACGAGTTAGTAAATTTCAAACATGAAAAAGGTCATTTTAAAATCAACATGAAATACCAAAATTTCCAAAGCTATAAAACTCAAAAAAATGCCTACCAAAGAAAGAAATTGTATCGAGCTCCGCACCCTCCTCCCGCCCTGTGGTGCAACAGATGTCCCTTTCTCCAAAAATGTACTCAATGGGACCGTAATGTTGCAACCACACCCATGTTAACCTGCTGTGAGGAAAAAACGAGTTAGTACATTTCAAACATGAAAAAGGTCATTTTAAAATCAACATGAAATACCAAAATTCCAAAGGTATAAAACACAAAAAAAATGCCTACCAAAGAAAGAAATTGTAATGAGCTCCTCACCCTCCTCCCGCCCTGTGGTGCAACAGATGTCCCTTTCTCCAAAAATGTACTCAATGGGACCGTAATGTTGCAACCACAGCCAAGTTGACCTGCTGTGAGGAAAAAAGGAGTTAGCACATTTCAAACATGAAAAAGGTCATTTTAAAAACAACATGAAAAACCAAAATTCCAAAGGTATAAAACACAAAAAAATGCCTACCAAAGAAAGAAATTGTATCGAGCTGCGCACCCTCCTCCCGCCCTGTGGTGCAAAAGATGTCCCTTTCTCCAAAAATGTACTCAATGGGACCGTAATGTTGCAACCACACCCAAGTTGACCTGCTGTGAGGAAAAAACGAGTTGCTTCATTTCAAACATGAAAAAGATCATTTTAAAATCAACATGAAAAAACGAAATTCCAAAGGTATAAAACACAAAAAATGCCTACCAAAGAAAGAAATTGTATCGAGCTGCGCACCCTCCTCCGGCCCTGTGGTGCAACAGATGTCCCTTTCTCCAAAAATGTACTCAATGGGACCGTAATGGTGCAACCACACCAAAGTCGACCTGCTGTGAGGAAAAAACGAGTTAGTACATTTCAAACATGAAAAAGGTCATTTTAAAATCAACATGAAAAACCAAAATTCCAAAGGTATAAAACACAAAAAAAATGCCTACCAAAGAAAGAAATTGTATCGAGCTCCGCACCCTCCTCCCGCCCTGTGGTGCAACAGATGTCCCTTTCTCCAAAAATGTACTCAATGGGACCGTAATGTTGCAACCACACCCAAGTTGACCTGCTGTGAGGAAAAAACGAGTTAGTAAATTTCAAACATGAAAAAGGTCATTTTAAAATCAACATGAAATACTAAAATTTCCAAAGGTATAAAACACAAAAAAAAAAAATGCCTACCAAAGAAAGAAATTGTATCGAGCTCCGCACCCTCCTCCCGCCCTGTGGTGCAACAGATGTCCTTTTCTCCAAAAATGTACTCAATGGGACCATAATGTTGCAACCACACCCATGTTAACCTGCCGTGAGGAAAAAACGAGTTAGTACATTTCAAACATGAAAAAGGTCATTTTAAAATCAACATGAAAAACCAAAATTCCAAAGGTATAAAACACAAAAAAAATGCCTAGCAAAGAAAGAAATTGTATCGAGCTCCGCACCCTCCTCCCGCCCTGTGGTGCAACAGATGTCCCTTTCTCCAAAAATGTACTCAATGGGACCGTAACGTTGCAACCACACCCAAGTTGACCTGCTGTGAGGAAAAAAGGAGTTAGTACATTTCAAACATGAAAAAGGTCATTTTAAAAACAACATGAAAAACCAAAATTCCAAAGGTATAAAACACAAAAAAAATGCCTACCAAAAAAGAAATTGTATCGAGCTCCGCACCCTCCACCCGCCCTGTGGTGCAAAAGATGTCCCTTTCTCCAAAAATGTACTCAATGGGACCGTAATGTTGCAACCACACCCATGTTAACCTGCTGTGAGGAAAAAACGAGTTAGTACATTTCAAACATGAAAAAGGTCATTTTAAAATCAACATGAAAAACCAAAATTCCAAAGGTATAAAACACAAAAAAAAAATGCCTACCAAAGAAAGAAATTGTATCGAGCTCCGCACGATCCTCCCGACCTGTGGTGCAACAGATGTCCTTTTCTCCAAAAATGTACTCAATGGGACCGCAATATTGCAACCACACCCATGTTAACCTGCTGTGAGTAAAAAACGAGTTAGTACATTTCAAACATGAAAAAGGTCATTTTAAAATAAACATGAAAAACCAAAATTCCAAAGGTATAAAACACAAAAAAAAATGACTACCAAAGAAAGAAATTGTATCGAGCTCCGCACCCTCCTCCCGCCCTGTGGTGCAACAGATGTCCCTTTCTCCAAAAATGTACTCAATGGGACCATAATGTTGCAACCACACCCATGTTAACCTGCTGTGAGGAAAAAACGAGGTAGTACATTTCAAACATGAAAAAGGTGAATTTAAAATCAACATGAAAAACCAAAATTCCAAAGGTATAAAACACAAAAATTCCTACCAAAGAAAGAAATTGTATTGAGCTCCGCACCTTCCTCCCGCCCTGTGGTGCAACAGATGTCCCTTTCTCCAAAAATGTACTCAATGGGACCGTAATGTTGCAACCACACCCATGTTAACCTGCTGTGAGGAAAAAACGAGTTAGTACATTTCAAACATGAAAAAGGTAATTTTAAAATCAACATGAAAAACCAAAATTCCAAAGGTATAAAACACAAAAAAATGCCTACCAAAGAAAGAAATTGTATCGAGCTCCGCACCCTCCTCCCGCCCTGTGGTGCAACAGATGTCCCTTTCTCCAAAAATGTACTCAAAGGGACCGTAATGTTGCAACCACACCCAAGTTGACCTGCTGTGAGGAAAAAACGAGTTGCTTCATTTCAAACATGAAAAAGGTCATTTTAAAATCAACATGAAAAAACGAAATTCCAAAGGTATAAAACACAAAAAATGCCTACCAAAGAAAGAAATTGTATCGAGCTGCGCACCCTCCTCCGGCCCTGTGGTGCAACAGATGTCCCTTTCTCCAAAAATGTACTCAATGGGACCGTAATGGTGCAACCACACCCAAGTTGACCTGCTGTGAGGAAAAAACGAGTTAGTACATTTCAAACATGAAACAGGTCATTTTAAAATCAACATGAAAAACCAAAATTCCAAAGGTATAAAACACAAAAAAAATGCCTACCAAGGAAAGAAATTGTATCGAGCTCCGCACCCTCCTCCCGCCCTGTTGTGCAACAGATGTCCCTTTCTCCAAAAATGTACTCAATGGGACCGTAATGTTGCAACCACACACATGTTAACCTGATGTGAGGAAAAAACGAGTTAGTACATTTCAAACATGAAAAAGGTCATTTTAAAATCAACATGAAAAACCAAAAAATGCTTACCAAAGAAAGAAATTGTATCCAGCTCTGCACCCTACTCCCGCCCTGTGGTGCAACAGATGTCCCTTTCTCCAAAAATGTACTCAATAGGACCGTAATGTTGCAACCACACCCATGTACACCTGCTGTGAGGAAAAAATGAGTTAGTAAATTTCAAACATGAAAAAGGTCATTTTAAAATCAACATGAAATACCAAAATTTCCAAAGCTATGAAACTCAAAAAAATGCCTACCAAAGAAAGAAATTGTATCGAGCTCCGCACCCTCCTCCCGCCCTGTGGTGCAACATATGTCCCTTTCTCCAAAAATGTACTCAATGGGACCGTAATGTTGCAACCACACCCATGTTAACCTGCTGTGAGGAAAAAACGAGTTAGTACATTTCAAACATGAAAAAGGTCATTTTAAAATCAACATGAAAAACCAAAATTCCTAAGGTATAAAATACAAAAAAAAATGCCTACCAAAGAAAGAAATTGTATCGAGCTCCGCACCCTCCTCCCGCCCTGTGGTGCAACAGATGTCCCTTTCTCCAAAAATGTACTCAATGGGACCGTAATGTTGCAACCACACCCAAGTTGACCTGCTGTGAGGAAAAAACTAGTTAGTACATTTCAAACATGAAAAAGGTCATTTTAAAATCAACATGAAATACCAAAATTCCAAAGGTATAAAACACAAAAAAAAAAATGCCTACCAAAGAAAGAAATTGTATCGAGCTCCGCACCCTCCTCCCACCCTGTGGTGCAACAGATGTCCCTTTCTCCAAAAATGTACTCAATGGGACCGTAATGTTGCAACCACACCCAAGTTGACCTGCTGTGAGGAAAAAACGAGTTAGTACATTTCAAACATGAAAAAGGTCATTTTAAAATAAACATGAAAAACCAAAATTCCAAAGGTATAAAACACAAAAAAATGCCTACCAAAGAAAGAAATTGTATCGAGCTGCGCACCCTCCTCCCGCCCTGTGGTGCAACAGATGTCCCTTTCTCCAAAAATGTACTCAATGGGACCGTAATGTTGCAACCACACCCAAGTTGACCTGCTGTGAGGAAAAAACGAGTTGCTACATTTCAAACATGAAAAAGGTCATTTTAAAATCAACATGAAAAACCAAAATTCCAAAGGTATAAAACACAAAAAAAATGCCTAACAAGGAAAGAAATTGTATCGAGCTCCGCACCCTCCTCCCGCCCTGTTGTGCAACAGATGTCCCTTTCTCCAAAAATGTACTCAATGGGACCGTAATGTTGCAACCACACCCATGTAAACCAGCTGTGAGGAAAAAACGAGTTAGTAAATTTCAAACATGAAAAAGGTCATTTTAAAATCAAGATGAAATACTAAAATTTCCAAAGGTATAAAACACAAAAAAAATGCCTACCAAAGAAAGAAATTGTATCGAGCTCCGCACCCTCCTCCCGCCCTGTGGTGCAACAGATATCCTTTTCTCCAAAAATGTACTCAATGGGACCGTAATGTTGCAACCACACCCATGTTAACCTGCTGTGAGGAAAAAACGAGTTAGTACATTTCAAACATGAAAAAGGTCATTTTAAAATCAACATGAAAAACCAAAATTCCAAAGGTATAAAACACAAAAAAATGCCTACCAAAGAAAGAAATTGTATCGAGCTGCGCACCCTCCTCCCGCCCTGTGGTGCAACAGATGTCCCTTTCTCCAAAAATGTACTCAATGGGACCGTAATGTTGCAACCACACCCAAGTAGACCTGCTGTGAGGAAAAAACGAGTTGCTACGTTTCAAACATGAAGAAGGTCATTTTAATATCAACATGAAAAAACAAAATTCCAAAGGTATAAAACACAAAAAATGCCTACCAAAGAAAGAAATTGTATCGAGCTGCGAACCCTCCTCCGGCCCTGTGTTGCAACAGATGTCCCTTTCTCCAAAAAATGTACTCAATGGGACCGTAATGTTGCAACCACACCCAAGTTGACCTGCTGTGAGGAAAAAACGAGTTAGTAAATTTCAAACATGAAAAAGGTCATTTTAAAATCAACATGAAATACCAAAATTTCCAAAGCTATAAAACTCAAAAAAATGCCTACCAAAGAAAGAAATTGTATCGAGCTCCGCACCCTCCTCCCGCCCTGTGGTGCAACAGATGTCCCTTTCTCCAAAAATGTACTCAATGGGACCGTAATGTTGCAACCACACCCATGTTAACCTGCTGTGAGGAAAAAACGAGTTAGTACATTTCAAACATGAAAAAGGTCATTTTAAAATCAACATGAAATACCAAAATTCCAAAGGTATAAAACACAAAAAAAATGCCTACCAAAGAAAGAAATTGTATCGAGCTCCGCACCCTCCTCCCGCCCTGTGGTGCAACAGATGTCCCTTTCTCCAAAAATGTAGTCAATGGGACCGTAATGTTGCAACCACACCCAAGTTGACCTGCTGTGAGGAAAAAAGGAGTTAGTACATTTCAAACATGAAAAAGGTCATTTTAAAAACAACATGAAAAACCAAAATTCCAAAGGTATAAAAAACAAAAAAATGCCTACCAAGGAAAGAAATTGTATCGAGCTCCGCACCCTCCTCCCGCCCTGTTGTGCAACAGATGTCCCTTTCTCCAAAAATGTACTCAATGGGACCGTAATGTTGCAACCACACACATGTTAACCAGCTGTGAGGAAAAAACGAGTTAGTACATTTCAAACATGAAAAAGGTCACTTTCAAATCAACATGAAAAACCAAAAAATGCTTACCAAAGAAAGAAATTGTATCGAGCTCTGCACCCTCCTCCCGCCCTGTGGTGCAACAGATGTACCTTTCTCCAAAAATGTACTCAATAGGACCGTAATGTTGCAACCACACCCATGTACACCTGCTGTGAGGAAAAAACGAGTTAGTAAATTTCAAACATGAAAAAGGTCATTTTAAAATCATTATGAAATACCAAAATTTCCAAAGCTATAAAACTCAAAAAAATGCCTACCAAAGAAAGAAATTGTATCGAGCTCCGCACCCTCCTCCCGCCCTGTGGTGCAACAGATGTCCCTTTCTCCAAAAATGTACTCAATGGGACCGTAATGTTGCAACCACACCCAAGTTGACCTGCTGTGAGGAAAAAACGAGTTAGTACATTTCAAACATGAAAAAGGTCATTTTAAAATCAACATGAAATACCAAAATTTCCAAAGCTATAAACCTCAAAAAAATGCCTACCAAAGAAAGAAATTGTATCGAGCTCCGCACCCTCCTCCCGCCCTGTGGTGCAACAGATGTCCCTTTCTCCAAAAATGTACTCAATGGGACCGTAATGTTGCAACCACAGCCATGTTTACCTGCTGTGAGGAAAAAACGAGTTAGTACACTTCAAACATGAAAAAGGTCATTTTAAAATCAACATGAAATACCAAAATTCCAAAGGTATAAAACACAAAAAAAATGCGTACCAAAGAAAGAAATTGTATCTAGCTCCGCACCCTCCTCCCGCCCTGTGGTGCAACAGATGTCCCTTTCTCCAAAAATGTACTCAATGGGACCGTAATGCTGCAACCACACCCAAGTTGACCTGCTGTGAGGAAAAAAGGAGTTAGTAAATTTCAAACATGAAAAAGGTCATTTTAAAAACAACATGAAAAACCAAAATTCCAAAGGTATAAAACACAAAAAAATGCCTACCAAGGAAAGAAATTGTATCGAGCTCCGCACCCTCCTCCCGCCCTGTTGTGCAACAGATGTCCCTTTCTCCAAAAATGTACTCAATGGGACCGTAATGTTGCAACCACACACATGTTAACCAGCTGTGAGGAAAAAACGAGTTAGTACATTTCAAACATGAAAAAGGTCATTTTAAAATCAACATGAAAAACCAAAATTCCAAAGGTATAAAACACAAAAAAAAAATGCCTACCAAAGAAAGAAATTGTATCGAGCTCCGCACCCTCCTCCCGCCCAGTGGTGCAACAGATGTCCCTTTCTCCAAAAATGTACTCAATGGGACCGCAATGTTGCAACCACACCCATGTTAACCTGCTGTGAGTAAAAAACGAGTTGCTACATTTCAAACATGAAAAAGGTCATTTTAAAATCAACATGAAAAACCAAAATTCCAAAGGTATAAAACACAAAAAAAATGCCTACCAAAGAAAGAAATTGTATCGAGCTGCGCACCCTCCTCCCGCCCTGTGGTGCAACAGATGTCCCTTTCTCCAAAAATGTACTCAATGGGACCGTAATGTTGCAACCACACCCAAGTTGACCTGCTGTGAGGAAAAAAGGAGTTAGTACATTTCAAACATGAAAAAGGTCATTTTAAAAACAACATGAAAAACCAAAATTCCAAAGGTATAAAAAACAAAAAAATGCCTACCAAGGAAAGAAATTGTATCGAGCTCCGCACCCTCCTCCCGCCCTGTTGTGCAACAGATGTCCCTTTCTCCAAAAATGTACTCAATGGGACCGTAATGTTGCAACCACACACATGTTAACCAGCTGTGAGGAAAAAACGAGTTAGTACATTTCAAACATGAAAAAGGTCATTTTCAAATCAACATGAAAAACCAAAAAATGCTTACCAAAGAAAGAAATTGTATCGAGCTCTGCACCCTCCTCCCGCCCTGTGGTGCAACAGATGTCCCTTTCTCCAAAAATGTACTCAATAGGACCGTAATGTTGCAACCACACCCATGTACACCTGCTGTGAGGAAATAACGAGTTAGTACATTTCAAACATGAAAAAGGTCATTTTAAAAACAACATGAAAAACCAAAATTCCAAAGGTATAAAACACAAAAAAATGCCTACCAAAGAAAGAAATTGTATCGAGCTGCGCACCCTCCTCCCGCCCTGTGGTGCAACAGATGTCCCTTTCTCCAAAAATGTACTCAATGGGACCGTAATGTTGCAACCACACCCATGTTAACCTGCTGTGAGGAAAAAACGAGTTAGTAAATTTCAAACATGAAAAAGGTCATTTTAAAATCGACATGACAAACCAAAATTCCTAAGGTATAAAATACAAAAAAAAAATGCCTACCAAAGAAAGAAATTGTATCGAGCTCCGCACCCTCCTCCCGCCCTGTGGTGCAACAGATGTCCCTTTCTCCAAAAATGTACTCAATGGGACCGTAATGTTGCAACCACACCCAAGTTGACCTGCTGTGAGGAAAAAACGAGTTAGTACATTTCAAGCATGAAAAAGGTCATTATAAAATCAACATGAAATACCAAAATTCCAAAGGTATAAAACACAAAAAAAATGCCTACCAAAGAAAGAAATTGTATCGAGCTCCGCACCCTCCTCCCGCCCTGTGGTGCAACAGATGTCCCTTTCTCCAAAAATGTACTCAATGGGACCGTAATGTTGCAACCACACCCAAGTTGACCTGCTGTGAGGAAAAAACGAGTTAGTACATTTCAAACATGAAAAAGGTCATTTTAAAAACAACATGAAAAACCAAAATTCAAAAGGTATAAAACACAAAAAAAATGCCTACCAAAGAAAGAAATTGTATCGAGCTGCGCACCCTCCTCCCGCCCTGTGGTGCAACAAATGTCCCTTTCTCCAAAAATGTACTCAATGGGACCGTAATGTTGCAACCACACCCAAGTTGACCTGCTGTGAGGAAAAAACGAGTTAGTACATTTCAAACATGAAAAAGGTCATTTTAAAAACAACATGAAAAACCAAAATTCCAAAGGTATAAAACACAAAAAAATGCCTACCAAAGAAAGAAATTGTATCGAGCTGCGCTCCCTCCTCCCGCCCTGTGGTGCAACAGATGTCCCTTTCTCCAAAAATGTACTCAATGGGACCGTAATGTTGCAACCACACCCAAGTTGACCTGCAGTGAGGAAAAAACGAGTTGCTACATTTCAAACATGAAAAAGGTCATTTTAAAATCAACATGAAAAACCAAAATTCCAAAGGTATAAAACACAAAAAAAATGCCTACCAAAGAAAGAAATTGTATCGAGCTGCGCACCCTCCTCCCGCCCTGTGGTGCAACAGATGTCCCTTTCTCCAAAAATGTACTCAATGGGACCGTAATGTTGCAACCACACCCAAGTTGACCTGCTGTGAGGAAAAAACGAGTTAGTACATTTCACACATGAAAAAGGTCATTTTAAAAACAACATGAAAAACCAAAATTCCAAAGGTATAAAACACAAAAAAATGCCTACCAAAGAAAGAAATTGTATCGAGCTGCGCTCCCTCCTCCCGCCCTGTGGTGCAACAGATGTCCCTTTCTTAAAAAATGTACTCAATGGGACCGTAATGTTGCAACCACACCCAAGTTGACCTGCTGTGAGGAAAAAACGAGTTGCTACATTTCAAACATGAAAAATGTCATTTTAAAATCAACATGAAAAACCAAAATTCCAAAGGTATAAAACACAAAAAAAATGCCTACCAAAGAAAGAAATTGTATCGAGCTCCGCACCCTCCTCCCGCCCTGTGGTGCAACAGATGTCCCTTTCTCCAAAAATGTACTCAATGGGACCGTAATGTTGCAACCACACCCAAGTTGACCTGCTGTGAGGAAAAAACGAGTTGCTACGTTTCAAACATGAAGAAGGTCATTTTAATATCAACATGAAAAAACAAAATTCCAAAGGTATAAAACACAAAAAATGCCTACCAAAGAAAGAAATTGTATCGAGCTGCGAACCCTCCTCCGGCCCTGTGGTGCAACAGATGTCCCTTTCTCCAAAAATGTACTCAATGGGACCGTAATGTTGCAACCACACCCAAGTTGACCTGCTGTGAGGAAAAAACGAGTTAGTAAATTTCAAACATGAAAAAGGTCATTTTAAAATCAACATGAAATACCAAAATTTCCAAAGCTATAAAACTCAAAAAAATGCCTACCAAAGAAAGAAATTGTATCGAGCTCCGCACCCTCCTCCCGCCCTGTGGTGCAACAGATGTCCCTTTCTCCAAAAATGTACTCAATGGGACCGTAATGTTGCAACCACACCCATGTTAACCTGCTGTGAGGAAAAAACGAGTTAGTACATTTCAAACATGAAAAAGGTCATTTTAAAATCAACATGAAATACCAAAATTCCAAAGGTATAAAACCAAAAAAAATGCCTACCAAAGAAAGAAATTGTATCGAGCTCCGCACCCTCCTCCCGCCCTGTGGTGCAACAGATGTCCCTTTCTCCAAAAATGTAGTCAATGGGACCGTAATGTTGCAACCACACCCAAGTTGACCTGCTGTGAGGAAAAAAGGAGTTAGTACATTTCTAACATGAAAAAGGTCATTTTAAAAACAACATGAAAAACCAAAATTCCAAAGGTATAAAACACAAAAAAATGCCTACCAAGGAAAGAAATTGTATCGAGCTCCGCACCCTCCTCCCACCCTGTTGTGCAACAGATGTCCCTTTCTCCAAAAATGTACTCAATGGGACCGTAATGTTGCAACCACACACATGTTAACCAGCTGTGAGGAAAAAACGAGTTAGTACATTTCAAACATGAAAAAGGTCATTTTCAAATCAACATGAAAAACCAAAAAATGCTTACCAAAGAAAGAAATTGTATCGAGCTCTGCACCCTCCTCCCGCCCTGTGGTGCAACAGATGTCCCTTTCTCCAAAAATGTACTCAATAGGACCGTAATGTTGCAACCACACCCATGTACACCTGCTGTGAGGAAAAAACGAGTTAGTAAATTTCAAACATGAAAAAGGTCATTTTAAAATCATTATGAAATACCAAAATTTCCAAAGCTATAAAACTCAAAAAAATGCCTACCAAAGAAAGAAATTGTATCGAGCTCCGCACCCTCCTCCCGCCCTGTGGTGCAACAGATGTCCCTTTCTCCAAAAATGTACTCAATGGGACCGTAATGTTGCAACCACACCCAAGTTGACCTGCTGTGAGGAAAAAACGAGTTAGTACATTTCAAACATGAAAAAGGTCATTTTAAAATCAACATGAAATAACAAAATTTCCAAAGCTATAAACCTCAAAAAAATGCCTACCAAAGAAAGAAATTGTATCGAGCTCCGCACCCTCCTCCCGCCCTGTGGTGCAACAGATGTCCCTTTCTCCAAAAATGTACTCAATGGGAGCGTAATGTTGCAACCACACCCATGTTAACCTGCTGTGAGGAAAAAACGAGTTAGTACACTTCAAACATGAAAAAGGTCATTTTAAAATCAACATGAAATACCAAAATTCCAAAGGTATAAAACACAAAAAAAATGCCTACCAAAGAAATAAATTGTATCGAGCTCCGCACCCTCCTCCCGCCCTGTGGTGCAACAGATGTCCCTTTCTCCAAAAATGTACTCAATGGGACCGTAATGCTGCAACCACACCCAAGTTGACCTGCTGTGAGGAAAAAAGGAGTTAGTAAATTTCAAACATGAAAAAGGTCATTTTAAAAACAACATGAAAAACCAAAATTCCAAAGGTATAAAACACAAAAAAATGCCTACCAAGGAAAGAAATTGTATCGAGCTCCGCACCCTCCTCCCGCCCTGTTGTGCAACAGATGTCCCTTTCTCCAAAAATGTACTCAATGGGACCGTAATGTTGCAACCACACACATGTTAACCAGCTGTGAGGAAAAAACGAGTTAGTACATTTCAAACATGAAAAAGGTCATTTTAAAATCAACATGAAAAACCAAAATTCCAAAGGTATAAAACACAAAAAAAAAATGCCTACCAAAGAAAGAAATTGTATCGAGCTCCGCACCCTCCTCCCGCCCTGTGGTGCAACAGATGTCCCTTTCTCCAAAAATGTACTCAATGGGACCGCAATGTTGCAACCACACCCATGTTAACCTGCTGTGAGTAAAAAACGAGTTAGTACATTTCAAACATGAAAAAGGTCATTTTAAAATAAACATGAAAAACCAAAATTCCAAAGGTATAAAACACAAAAAAAATGCCTACCAAAGAAAGAAATTGTATCGAGCTCCGCACCCTCCTCCCGCCCTGTGGTGCAACAGATGTCCCTTCCTCCAAAAATGTACTCAATGGGACCGTAATGTTGCAACCACACCCAAGTTGACCTGCTGTGAGGAAATAACGAGTTAGTACATTTCAAACATGAAAAAGGTCATTTTAAAAACAACATTAAAAACCAAAATTCCAAAGGAAAAAAAAAAAAAAAATGCCTACCAAAGAAAGAAATTGTATCGAGCTGCGCACTCTCCTCCCGCCCTGTGGTGCAACAGATGTCCCTTTCTCCAAAAATGTACTCAATGGGACCGTAATGTTGCAACCACACCCATGTTAACCTGCTGTGAGGAAAAAACGAGTTAGTACATTTCAAACATGAAAAAGGTCATTTTAAAATCAACATGAAAAACCAAAATTCCTAAGGTATAAAATACAAAAAAAAAATGCCTACCAAAGAAAGAAATTGTATCGAGCTCCGCACCCTCCTCCCGCCCTGTGGTGCAACAGATGTCCCTTTCTCCAAAAATGTACTCAATGGGACCGTAATGTTGCAACCACACCCAAGTTGACCTGCTGTGAGGAAAAAACGAGTTAGTACATTTCAAGCATGAAAAAGGTCATTATAAAATCAACATGAAATACCAAAATTCCAAAGGTATAAAACACAAAAAAAATGCCTACCAAAGAAAGAAATTGTATCGAGCTCCGCACCCTCCTCCCGCCCTGTGGTGCAACAGATGTCCCTTTCTCCAAAAATGTACTCAATGGGACCGTAATGTTGCAACCACACCCAAGTTGACCTGCTGTGAGGAAAAAACGAGTTAGTACATTTCAAACATGAAAAAGGTCATTTTAAAAACAACATGAAAAACCAAAATTCCAAAGGTATAAAACACAAAAAAAATGCCTACCAAAGAAAGAAATTGTATCGAGCTGCGCACCCTCCTCCCGCCCTGTGGTGCAACAAATGTCCCTTTCTCCAAAAATGTACTCAATGGGACCGTAATGTTGCAACCACACCCAAGTTGACCTGCTGTGAGGAAAAAACGAGTTAGTACATTTCAAACATGAAAAAGGTCATTTTAAAAACAACATGAAAAACCAAAATTCCAAAGGTATAAAACACAAAAAAATGCCTACCAAAGAAAGAAATTGTATCGAGCTGCGCTCCCTCCTCCCGCCCTGTGGTGCAACAGATGTCCCTTTCTCCAAAAATGTACTCAATGGGACCGTAATGTTGCAACCACACCCAAGTTGACCTGCAGTGAGGAAAAAACGAGTTGCTACATTTCAAACATGAAAAAGGTCATTTTAAAATCAACATGAAAAACCAAAATTCCAAAGGTATAAAACACAAAAAAAATGCCTACCAAAGAAAGAAATTGTATCGAGCTGCGCACCCTCCTCCCGCCCTGTGGTGCAACAGATGTCCCTTTCTCCAAAAATGTACTCAATGGGACCGTAATGTTGCAACCACACCCAAGTTGACCTGCTGTGAGGAAAAAACGAGTTAGTACATTTCACACATGAAAAAGGTCATTTTAAAAACAACATGAAAAACCAAAATTCCAAAGGTATAAAACACAAAAAAATGCCTACCAAAGAAAGAAATTGTATCGAGCTGTGCTCCCTCCTCCCGCCCTGTGGTGCAACAGATGTCCCTTTCTTAAAAAATGTACTCAATGGGACCGTAATGTTGCAACCACACCCAAGTTGACCTGCTGTGAGGAAAAAACGAGTTGCTACATTTCAAACATGAAAAATGTCATTTTAAAATCAACATGAAAAACCAAAATTCCAAAGGTATAAAACACAAAAAAAATGCGTACCAAAGAAAGAAATTGTATCGAGCTGCGCACCTTCCTCCCCCCCTGTGGTGCAACAGATGTCCCTTTCTCCAAAAATGTACTCAATGGGACCATAATGTTGCAACCACACCCAAGTTGACCTGCTGTGAGGAAAAAACGAGTTAGTACATTTCAAACATGAAAAAGGTCATTTTAAAAACAACATGAAAAACCAAAATTCCAAAGGTATAAAACACAAAAAAAAGCCTACCAAAGAAAGAAATTGTATCGAGCTGCGCTCCCTCCTCCCGCCCTGTGGTGCAACAGATGTCCCTTTCTCCAAAAATGTACTCAATGGGACCGTAATGTTGCAACCACACCCAAGTTGACCTGCTGTGAGGAAAAAACGAGTTGCTACATTTCAAACATGAAAAAGGTCATTTTAAAATCAACATGAAAAACCAAAATTCCAAAGGTATAAAGCACAAAGAAAATGCCTACCAAAGAAAGAAATTGTATCGAGCTCCGCACCCTCCTCCCGCCCTGTGGTGCAACAGATGTCCCTTTCTCCAAAAATGTACTCAATGGGACCGTAATGTTGCAACCCCACCCAAGTTGACCTGCTGTGAGGAAAAAACGAGTTAGTTCATTTCAAACATGAAAAAGGTCATTTTAAAATAAACATGAAAAACCAAAATTCCAAAGGTATAAAACACAAAAAAAAAATGCCTACCAAAGAAAGAAATTGTATCGAGCTCCGCACCCTCCTCCCGCCCTGTGGTGCAACAGATGTCCTTTTCTCCAAAAATGTACTCAATGGGACCGTAATGTTGCAACCACACCCATGTTAACCTGCTGTGAGGAAAAAACGAGTTAGTACATTTCAAACATGAAAAAGGTCATTTTAAAATCAACATGAAAAACCAAAATTCCAAAGGTATAAAACACAAAAAAAATGCCTAGCAAAGAAAGAAATTGTATCGAGCTCCGCACCCTCCTCCCGCCCTGTGGTGCAACAGATGTCCCTTTCTCCAAAAATGTACTCAATGGGACCGTAACGTTGCAACCACACCCAAGTTGACCTGCTGTGAGGAAAAAAGGAGTTAGTACATTTCAAACATGAAAAAGGTCATTTTAAAAACAACATGAAAAACCAAAATTCCAAAGGTATAAAACACAAAAAAAATGCCTACCAAAAAAGAAATTGTATCGAGCTCCGCACCCTCCTCCCGCCCTGTGGTGCAAAAGATGTCCCTTTCTCCAAAAATGTACTCAATGGGACCGTAATGTTGCAACCACACCCATGTTAACCTGCTGTGAGGAAAAAACGAGTTAGTACATTTCAAACATGAAAAAGTTCATTTTAAAATCAACATGAAAAACCAAAATTCCAAAGGTATAACACACAAAAAAAAAAAAAAATGCCTACCAAAGAAAGAAATTGTATCGAGCTCCGCACGCTCCTCCCGACCTGTGGTGCAACAGATGTCCCTTTCTCCAAAAATGTACTCAATGGGACCGCAATATTGCAACCACACCCATGTTAACCTGCTGTGAGTAAAAAACGAGTTAGTACATTTCAAACATGAAAAAGGTCATTTTAAAATAAACATGAAAAACCAAAATTCCAAAGGTATAAAACACAAAAAAATGACTACCAAAGAAAGAAATTGTATCGAGCTCCGCACCCTCCTCCCGCCCTGTGGTGCAACAGATGTCCCTTTCTCCAAAAATGTACTCAATGGGACCATAATGTTGCAACCACACCCATGTTAACCTGCTGTGAGGAAAAAACGAGTTAGTACATTTCAAACATGAAAAAGGTGAATTTAAAATCAAGATGAAAAACCAAAATTCCAAAGGTATAAAACACAAAAATTCCTACCAAAGAAAGAAATTGTATTGAGCTCCGCACCTTCCTCCCGCCCTGTGGTGCAACAGATGTCCCTTTCTCCAAAAATGTACTCAATGGGACCGTAATGTTGCAACCACACCCATGTTAACCTGCTGTGAGGAAAAAACGAGTTAGTACATTTCAAACATGAAAAAGGTCATTTTAAAATCAACATGAAAAACCAAAATTCCAAAGGTATAAAACACAAAAAAATGCCTACCAAAGAAAGAAATTGTATCGAGCTGCGCACCCTCCTCCCGCCCTGTGGTGCAACAGATGTCCCTTTCTCCAAAAATGTACTCAATGGGACCGTAATGTTGCAACCACACCCAAGTTGACCTGCTGTGAGGAAAAAACGAGTTGCTACGTTTCAAACATGAAGAAGGTCATTTTAATATCAACATGAAAAAACAAAATTCCAAAGGTATAAAACACAAAAAATGCCTACCAAAGAAAGAAATTGTATCGAGCTGCGAACCCTCCTCCGGCCCTGTGGTGCAACAGATGTCCCTTTCTCCAAAAATGTACTCAATGGGACCGTAATGTTGCAACCACACCCAAGTTGACCTGCTGTGAGGAAAAAACGAGTTAGTAAATTTCAAACATGAAAAAGGTCATTTTAAAATCAACATGAAATACCAAAATTTCCAAAGCTATAAAACTCAAAAAAATGCCTACCAAAGAAAGAAATTGTATCGAGCTCCGCACCCTCCTCCCGCCCTGTGGTGCAACAGAAGTCCCTTTCTCCAAAAATGTACTCAATGGGACCGTAATGTTGCAACCACACCCATGTTAACCTGCTGTGAGGAAAAAACGAGTTAGTACATTTCAAACATGAAAAAGGTCATTTTAAAATCAACATGAAATACCAAAATTCCAAAGGTATAAAACACAAAAAAATGCCTACCAAAGAAAGAAATTGTATCGAGCTCCGCACCCTCCTCCCGCCCTGTGGTGCAACAGATGTCCCTTTCTCCAAAAATGTACTCAATGGGACCGTAATGTTGCAACCACACCCAAGTTGACCTGCTGTGAGGAAAAAAGGAGTTAGCACATTTCAAACATGAAAAAGGTCATTTTAAAAACAACATGAAAAACCAAAATTCCAAAGGTATAAAACACAAAAAAATGCCTACCAAAGAAAGAAATTGTATCGAGCTGCGCACCCTCCTCCCGCCCTGTGGTGCAAAAGATGTCCCTTTCTCCAAAAATGTACTCAATGGGACCGTAATGTTGCAACCACACACATGTTAACCAGCTGTGAGGAAAAAACGAGTTAGTACATTTCAAACATGAAAAAGGTCATTTTAAAATCAACATGAAAAAACGAAATTCCAAAGGTATAAAACACAAAAAATGCCTACCAAAGAAAGAAATTGTATCGAGCTGCGCACCCTCCTCCGGCCCTGTGGTGCAACAGATGTCCCTTTCTCCAAAAATGTACTCAATGGGACCGTAATGGTGCAACCACACCCAAGTTGACCTGCTGTGAGGAAAAAACGAGTTAGTACATTTCAAACATGAAAAAGGTCATTTTAAAATCAACATGAAAAACCAAAATTCCAAAGGTATAAAACACAAAAAAAATGCCTACCAAGGAAAGAAATTGTATCGAGTTCCGCACCCTCCTCCCGCCCTGTTGTGCAACAGATGTCCCTTTCTCCAAAAATGTACTCAATGGGACCGTAATGTTGCAACCACACACATGTTAACCTGCTGTGAGGAAAAAACGAGTTAGTACATTTCAAACATGAAAAAGGTCATTTTAAAATCAACATGAAAAACCAAAAAATGCTTACCAAAGAAAGAAATTGTATCCAGCTCTGCACCCTCATCCCGCCCTGTGGTGCAACAGATGTCCCTTTCTCCAAAAATGTACGCAATAGGACCGTAATGTTGCAACCACACCCATGTACACCTGCTGTGAGGAAAAAACGAGTTAGTAAATTTCAAACATGAAAAAGGTCATTTTAAAATCAACATGAAATACCAAAATTTCCAAAGCTATGAAACTCAAAAAAATGCCTACCAAAGAAAGAAATTGTATCGAGCTCCGCACCCTCCTCCCGACCTGTGGTGCAACAGATGTCCCTTTCTCCAAAAATGTACTCAATGGGACCGTAATGTTGCAACCACACCCATGTTAACCTGCTGTGAGGAAAAAACGAGTTAGTACATTTCAAACATGAAAAAGGTCATTTTAAAATCAACATGAAAAACCAAAATTCCTAAGGTATAAAATACAAAAAAAAATGCCTACCAAAGAAAGAAATTGTATCGAGCTCCGCACCCTCCTCCCGCCCTGTGGTGCAACAGATGTCCCTTTCTCCAAAAATGTACTCAATGGGACCGTAATGTTGCAACCACACCCAAGTTGACCTGCTGTGAGGAAAAAACTAGTTAGTACATTTCAAACATGAAAAAGGTCATTTTAAAATCAACATGAAATACCAAAATTCCAAAGGTATAAAACACAAAAAAAAAAAAGCCTACCAAAGAAAGAAATTGTATCGAGCTCCGCACCCTCCTCCTGCCCTGTGGTGCAACAGATGTCCCTTTCTCCAAAAATGTACTCAATGGGACCGTAATGTTGCAACCACACCCAAGTTGACCTGCTGTGAGGAAAAAACGAGTTAGTACATTTCAAACATGAAAAAGGTCATTTTAAAATAAACATGAAGAACCAAAATTCCAAAGGTATAAAACACAAAAAAATGCCTACCAAAGAAAGAAATTGTATCGAGCTGCGCACCCTCCTCCCGCCCTGTTGTGCAACAGATGTCCCTTTCTCCAAAAATGTACTCAATGGGACCGTAATGTTGCAACCACACCCAACTTGACCTGCTGTGAGGAAAAAACGAGTTGCTACATTTCAAACATGAAAAAGGTCATTTTAAAATCAACATGAAAAACCAAAATTCCAAAGGTATAAAACACAAAAAAAATGCCTAACAATGAAAGAAATTGTATCGAGCTCCGCACCCTCCTCCCGCCCTGTTGTGCAACAGATGTCCCTTTCTCCAAAAATGTACTCAATGGGACCGTAATGTTGCAACCACACCCATGTAAACCAGCTGTGAGGAAAAAACGAGTTAGTAAATTTCAAACATGAATAAAGTCATTTTAAAATCAAGATGAAATACTAAAATTTCCAAAGGTATAAAACACAAAAAAAATGCCTACCAAAGAAAGAAATTGTATCGAGCTCCGCACCCTCCTCCCGCCCTGTGGTGCAACAGATATCCTTTTCTCCAAAAATGTACTCAATGGGACCATAATGTTGCAACCACACCCATGTTAACCTGCTGTGAGGAAAAAACGAGTTAGTACATTTCAAACATGAAAAAGGTCATTTTAAAATCAACATGAAAAACCAAAATTCCAAAGGTATAAAACACAAAAAAATGCCAACCAAAGAAAGAAATTGTATCGAGCTGCGCACCCTCCTCCCGCCCTGTGGTGCAACAGATGTCCCTTTCTCCAAAAATGTACTCAATGGGACCGTAATGTTGCAACCACACCCAAGTAGACCTGCTGTGAGGAAAAAACGAGTTGCTACGTTTTAAACATGAAGTAGGTCATTTTAATATCAACATGAAAAAACAAAATTCCAAAGGTATAAAACACAAAAAATGCCTACCAAAGAAAGAAATTGTATCGAGCTGCGAACCCTCCTCCGGCCCTGTGGTGCAACAGATGTCCCTTTCTCCAAAAATGTACTCAATGGGACCGTAATGTTGCAACCACACCCAAGTTGACCTGCTGTGAGGAAAAAACGAATTAGTAAATTTCAAACATGAAAAAGGTCATTTTAAAATCAACATGAAATACCAAAATTTCCAAAGCTATAAAACTCAAAAAAATGCCTACCAAAGAAAGAAATTGTATCGAGCTCCGCACCCTCCTCCCGCCCTGTGGTGCAAGAGATGTCCCTTTCTCCAAAAATGTACTCAATGGGACCGTAATGTTGCAACCACACCCATGTTAACCTGCTGTGAGGAAAAAAGGAGTTAGTACATTTCAAACATGAAAAAGGTCATTTTAAAATCAACATGAAATACCAAAATTCCAAAGGTATAAAACACAAAAAAAATGCCTACCAAAGAAAGAAATTGTTTCGAGCTCCGCACCCTCCTCCCGCCCTGTGGTGCAACAGATGTCCCTTTCTCCAAAAATGTACTCAATGGGACCGTAATGTTGCAACCACACCCAAGTTGACCTGCTGTGAGGAAAAAAGGAGTTAGTACATTTCAAACATGAAAAAGGTCATTTTAAAAACAACATGAAAAACCAAAATTCCAAAGGTATAAAACACAAAAAAATGCCTACCAAGGAAAGAAATTGTATCGAGCTCCGCACCCTCCTCCCGCCCTGTTGTGCAACAGATGTCCCTTTCTCCAAAAATGTACTCAATGGGACCGTAATGTTGCAACCACACACATGTTAACCAGCTGTGAGGAAAAAACGAGTTAGTACATTTCAAACATGAAAAAGGTCATTTTAAAATCAACATGAAAAACCAAAAAATGCTTACCAAAGAAAGAAATTGTATCGAGCTCTGCACCCTCCTCCCGCCCTGTGGTGCAACAGATGTCCCTTTCTCCAAAAATGTACTCAATAGGACCGTAATGTTGCAACCACACCCATGTACACCTGCTGTGAGGAAAAAACGAGTTAGTAAATTTCAAACATGAAAAAGGTCATTTTAAAATCAACATGAAATACCAAAATTTCCAAAGCTATAAAACTCAAAAAAATGCCTACCAAAGAAAGAAATTGTATCGAGCTCCGCACCCTCCTCCCGCCCTGTGGTGCAACAGATGTCCCTTTCTCCAAAAATGTACTCAATGGGACCGTAATGTTGCAACCACACCCAAGTTGACCTGCTGTGAGGAAAAAACGAGTTAGTAAATTTCAAACATGAAAAAGGTCATTTTAAAATCAACATGAAATACCAAAATTTCCAAAGCTATAAACCTCAAAAAAATGCCTACCAAAGAAAGAAATTGTATCGAGCTCCGCACCCTCCTCCTGCCCTGTGGTGCAACAGATGTCCCTTTCTCCAAAAATGTACTCAATGGGACCGTAATGTTGCAACCACACCCATGTTAACCTGCTGTGAGGAAAAAACGAGTTAGTACATTTCAAACATGAAAAAGGTCATTTTAAAATCAACATGAAATACCAAAATTCCAAAGGTATAAAACACAAAAAAAATGCCTACCAAAGAAAGAAATTGTATCGAGCTCCGCACCCTCCTCCCGCCCTGTGGTGCAACAGATGTCCCTTTCTCCAAAAATGTACTCAATGGGACCGTAATGTTGCAACCACACCCAAGTTGACCTGCTGTGAGGAAAAAAGGAGTTAGTACATTTCAAACATGAAAAAGGTCATTTTAAAAACAACATGAAAAACCAAAATTCCAAAGGTATAAAACACAAAAAAATGCCTACCAAGGAAAGAAATTGTATCGAGCTCCGCACCCTCCTCCCGCCCTGTTGTGCAACAGATGTCCCTTTCTCCAAAAATGTACTCAATGGGACCGTAATGTTGCAACCACACACATGTTAACCAGCTGTGAGGAAAAAACGAGTTAGTACATTTCAAACATGAAAAAGGTAATTTTAAAATCAACATGAAAAACCAAAAAATGCTTACCAAAGAAAGAAATTGTATCGAGCTCTGCACCCTCCTCCCGTCCTGTGGTGCAACAGATGTCCCTTTCTCCAAAAATGTACTCAATAGGACCGTAATGTTGCAACCACTCCCATGTACACCTCCTGTGAGGAAAAAACGAGTTAGTAAATTTCAAACATGAAAAAGGTCATTTTAAAATCAACATGAAATACCAAAATTTCCAAAGCTATAAAACTCAAAAAAATGCCTACCAAAGAAAGAAAGTGTATCGAGCTCCGCACCCTCCTCCCGCCCTGTGGTGCAACAGATGTCCCTTTCTCCAAAAATGTACTCAATGGGACCGTAATGTTGCAACCACACCCATGTTAACCTGCTGTGAGGAAAAAACGAGTTAGTACATTTCAAACATGAAAAAGGTCATTTTAAAATCAACATGAAAAACCAAAATTCCTAAGGTATAAAATACAAAAAAAAATGCCTACCAAAGAAAGAAATTGTATCGAGCTCCGCACCCTCCTCCCGCCCTGTGGTGCAACATATGTCCCTTTCTCCAAAAATGTACTCAATGGGACCGTAATGTTGCAACCACACCCAAGTTGACCTGCTGTGAGGAAAAAAGGAGTTAGTACATTTCAAACATGAAAAAGGTCATTTTAAAAACAACATGAAAAACCAAAATTCCAAAGGTATAAAACACAAAAAAATGCCTACCAAGGAAAGAAATTGTATCGAGCTCCGCACCCTCCTCCCGCCCTGTTGTGCAACAGATGTCCCTTTCTCCAAAAATGTACTCAATGGGACCGTAATGTTGCAACCACACACATGTTAACCAGCTGTGAGGAAAAAACGAGTTAGTACATTTCAAACATGAAAAAGGTCATTTTAAAATCAACATGAAAAACCAAAAAATGCTTACCAAAGAAAGAAATTGTATCGAGCTCTGCACCCTCCTCCCGTCCTGTGGTGCAACAGATGTCCCTTTCTCCAAAAATGTACTCAATAGGACCGTAATGTTGCAACCACTCCCATGTACACCTGCTGTGAGGAAAAAACGAGTTAGTAAATTTCAAACATGAAAAAGGTCATTTTAAAATCAACATGAAATACCAAAATTTCCAAAGCTATAAAACTCAAAAAAATGCCTACCAAAGAAAGAAAGTGTATCGAGCTCCGCACCCTCCTCCCGCCCTGTGGTGCAACAGATGTCCCTTTCTCCAAAAATGTACTCAATGGGACCGTAATGTTGCAACCACACCCATGTTAACCTGCTGTGAGGAAAAAACGAGTTAGTACATTTCAAACATGAAAAAGGTCATTTTAAAATCAACATGAAAAACCAAAATTCCTAAGGTATAAAATACAAAAAAAAATGCCTACCAAAGAAAGAAATTGTATCGAGCTCCGCACCCTCCTCCCGCCCTGTGGTGCAACATATGTCCCTTTCTCCAAAAATGTACTCAATGGGACCGTAATGTTGCAACCACACCCAAGTTGACCTGCTGTGAGGAAAAAACGAGTTAGTACATTTCAAACATGAAAAAGGTCATTTTAAAATCAACATGAAAAACCAAAATTCCAAAGGTATAAAACACAAAAAAAATGCCTACCAAAAAAGAAATTGTATCGAGCTCCGCACCCTCCTCCCGCCCTGTGGTGCAAAAGATGTCCCTTTCTCCAAAAATGTACTCAATGGGACCGCAATGTTGCAACCACACCCATGTTAACCTGCTGTGAGTAAAAAACGAGTTGCTACATTTCAAACATGAAAAAGGTCATTTTAAAAACAACATGGAAAACCAAAATTCCAAAGGTATAAAACACAAAAAAAATGCCTACCAAAAAAGAAATTGTATCGAGCTCCGCACCCTCCTCCCGCCCTGTGGTGCAAAAGATGTCCCTTTCTCCAAAAATGTACTCAATGGGACCGTAATGTTGCAACCACACCCATGTTAACCTGCTGTGAGGAAAAAACGAGTTAGTACATTTCAAACATGAAAAAGGTCATTTTAAAATCAACATGAAAACCAAAATTCCAAAGGTATAAAACACAAAAAAAAATGCCTAACAAAGAAAGAAATTGTATCGAGCTCCGCACCCTCCTCCCGCCCTGTGGTGCAACAGATGTCCCTTTCTCCAAAAATGTACTCAATGGGACCGCAATGTTGCAACCACACCCATGTTAACCTGCTGTGAGTAAAAAACGAGTTAGTACATTTCAAACATGAAAAAGGTCATTTTAAAATAAACATGAAAAACCAAAATTCCAAAGGTATAAAACACAAAAAAAATGACTACCAAAGAAAGAAATTGTATCGAGCTCCGCACCCTCCTCCCGCCCTGTGGTGCAACAGATGTCCCTTCCTCCAAAAATGTACTCAATGGGACCGTAATGTTGCAACCACACCCAAGTTGACCTGCTGTGAGGAAATAACGAGTTAGTACATTTCAAACATGAAAAAGGTCATTTTAAAAACAACATGAAAAACCAAAATTCCAAAGGTATAAAACACAAAAAAATGCCTACCAAAGAAAGAAATTGTATCGAGCTGCGCAACCTCCTCCCGCCCTGTGGTGCAACAGATGTCCCTTTCTCCAAAAATGTACTCAATGGGACCGTAATGTTGCAACCACACCCATGTTAACCTGCTGTGAGGAAAAAACGAGTTAGTACATTTCAAACATGAAAAAGGTCATTTTAAAATCAACATGAAAAACCAAAATTCCTAAGGTATAAAATACAAAAAAAAAATGCCTACCAAAGAAAGAAATTGTATCGAGCTCCGCACCCTCCTCCCGCCCTGTGGTGCAACAGATGTCCCTTTCTCCAAAAATGTACTCAATGGGACCGTAATGTTGCAACCACACCCAAGTTGACCTGCTGTGAGGAAAAAACGAGTTAGTACATTTCAAGCATGAAAAAGGTCATTTTAAAATCAACATGAAATACCAAAATTCCAAAGGTATAAAACACAAAAAAAATGCCTATCAAAGAAAGAAATTGTATCGAGCTCCGCACCCTCCTCCCGCCCTGTGGTGCAACAGATGTCCCTTTCTCCAAAAATGTACTCAATGGGACCGTAATGTTGCAACCACACCCAAGTTGACCTGCTGTGAGGAAAAAACGAGTTAGTACATTTCAAACATGAAAAAGGTCATTTTAAAAACAACATGAAAAACCAAAATTCCAAAGGTATAAAACACAAAAAAAAATGCCTACCAAAGAAAGAAATTGCATCGAGCTGCGCACCCTCCTCCCGCCCTGTGGTGCAACAAATGTCCCTTTCTCCAAAAATGTACTCAATGGGACCGTAATGTTGCAACCACACCCAAGTTGACCTGCTGTGAGGAAAAAACGAGTTAGTACATTTCAAACATGAAAAAGGTCATTTTGAAAACAACATGAAAAACCAAAATTCCAAAGGTATAAAACACAAAAAAATGCCTACCAAAGAAAGAAATTGTATCGAGCTGCGCTCCCTCCTCCCGCCCTGTGGTGCAACAGATGTCCCTTTCTCCAAAAATGTACTCAATGGGACCGTAATGTTGCAACCACACCCAAGTTGACCTGCAGTGAGGAAAAAACGAGTTGCTACATTTCAAACATGAAAAAGGTCATTTTAAAATCAACATGAAAAACCAAAATTCCAAAGGTATAAAACACAAAAAAAATGCCTACCAAAGAAAGAAATTGTATCGAGCTGCGCACCCTCCTCCCGCCCTGTGGTGCAACAGATGTCCCTTTCTCCAAAAATGTACTCAATGGGACCGTAATGTTGCAACCACACCCAAGTTGACCTGCTGTGAGGAAAAAACGAGTTAGTACATTTCAAACATGAAAAAGGTCATTTTAAAAACAACATGAAAAACCAAAATTCCAAAGGTATAAAACACAAAAAAATGCCTACCAAGGAACGAAATTGTATCGAGCTGCGCTCCCTCCTCCCGCCCTGTGGTGCAACAGATGTCCCTTTCTCCAAAAATGTACTCAATGGGACCGTAATGTTGCAACCACACCCAAGTTGACCTGCTGTGAGGAAAAAACGAGTTGCTACATTTCAAACATGAAAAAGGTCATTTTAAAATCAACATGAAAAACCAAAATTCCAAAGGTATAAAACACAAAAAAAATGCGTACCAAAGAAAGAAATTGTATCGAGCTGCGCACCCTCCTCCCCCCCTGTGGTGCAACAGATGTCCCTTTCTCCAAAAATGTACTCAATGGGACCATAATGTTGCAACCACACCCAAGTTGACCTGCTGTGAGGAAAAAACGAGTTAGTACATTTCAAACATGAAAAAGGTCATTTTAAAAACAACATGAAAAACCAAAATTCCAAAGGTATAAAACACAAAAAAAAGCCTACCAAAGAAAGAAATTGTATCGAGCTGCGCTCCCTCCTCCCGCCCTGTGGTGCAACAGATGTCCCTTTCACCAAAAATGTACTTAATGGGACCGTAATGTTGCAACCACACCCAAGTTGACCTGCTGTGAGGAAAAAACGAGTTGCTACATTTCAAACATGAAAAAGGTCATTTTAAAATCAACATGAAAAAACAAAATTCCAAAGGTATAAAACACAAAAAAAATGCCTACCAAAGAAAGAAATTGTATCGAGCTGCGCACCCTCCTGCCGCCCTGTGGTGCAACAGATGTCCCTTTCTCCAAAAATGTACTCAATGGGACCGTAATGTTGCAACCACACCCAAGTTGACCTGCTGTGAGGAAAAAACGAGTTAGTAAATTTCAAACATGAAAAAGGTCATTTTAAAATCAACATGAAATACCAAAAGTTCCAAAGGTATAAAACACAAAAAAAAAATGCCTACCAAAGAAAGAAATTGTATCGAGCTGCGCACCCTCCTCCCCCCCTGTGGTGCAACAGATGTCCCTTTCTCCAAAAATGTACTCAATGGGACCGTAATGTTGCAACCACACCCAAGTTGACCTGCTGTGAGGAAAAAACGAGTTAGTAAATTTCAAACATGAAAAAGGTCATTTTAAAATCAACATGAAATACCAAAATTCCAAAGGTATAAAACACAAAAAAAATGCCTAGCAAAGAAAGAAATTGTATCGAGCTGCGCACCCTCCTCCCGCCCTGTGGTGCAACAGATGTCCCTTTCTCCAAAAATGTACTCAATGGGACCGTAATGTTGCAACCACACCCAAGTTGACCTGCTGTGAGGAAAAAACGAGTTAGTAAATTTCAAACATGAAAAAGGTCATTTTAAAATCAACATGAAATACCAAAATTCCAAAGGTATAAAACACAAAAAAAATGCCTAGCAAAGAAAGAAATTGTATCGAGCTGCGCACCCTCCTCCCGCCCTGTGGTGCAACAGATGTCCCTTTCTCCAAAAATGTACTCAATGGGACCGTAATGTTGCAACCACACCCAAGTTGACCTGCTGTGAGGAAAAAACGAGTTGCTACATTTCAAACATGAAAAAGGTCATTTTAAAATCAACATGAAAAACCAAAATTCCAAAGGTATAAAACACAAAAAAATGCGTACCAAAGAAAGAAATTGTATCGAGCTGCGCACCCTCCTCCCCCCCTGTGGTGCAACAGATGTCCCTTTCTCCAAAAATGTACTCAATGGGACCATAATGTTGCAACCACACCCAAGTTGACCTGCTGTGAGGAAAAAACGAGTTAGTAAATTTCAAACATGAAAAAGGTCATTTTAAAATCAACATGAAATACCAAAATTCCAAAGGTATAAAACACAAAAAAAATGCCTAGCAAAGAAAGAAATTGTATCGAGCTGCGCACCCTCCTCCCGCCCTGTGGTGCAACAGATGTCCCTTTCTCCAAAAATGTACTCAATGGGACCGTAATGTTGCAACCACACCCAAGTTGACCTGCTGTGAGGAAAAAACGAGTTAGTAAATTTCAAACATGAAAAAGGTCATTTTAAAAACAACATGAAAAACCAAAATTCCAAAGGTATAAAACACAAAAAAATGCCTACCAAGGAACGAAATTGTATCGAGCTGCGCTCCCTCCTCCCGCCCTGTGGTGCAACAGATGTCCCTTTCTCCAAAAATGTACTCAATGGGACCGTAATGTTGCAACCACACCCAAGTTGACCTGCTGTGAGGAAAAAACGAGTTGCTACATTTCAAACATGAAAAAGGTCATTTTAAAATCAACATGAAAAACCAAAATTCCAAAGGTATAAAACACAAAAAAAATGCGTACCAAAGAAAGAAATTGTATCGAGCTGCGCACCCTCCTCCCCCCCTGTGGTGCAACAGATGTCCCTTTCTCCAAAAATGTACTCAATGGGACCATAATGTTGCAACCACACCCAAGTTGACCTGCTGTGAGGAAAAAACGAGTTAGTACATTTCAAACATGAAAAAGGTCATTTTAAAAACAACATGAAAAACCAAAATTCCAAAGGTATAAAACACAAAAAAAAGCCTACCAAAGAAAGAAATTGTATCGAGCTGCGCTCCCTCCTCCCGCCCTGTGGTGCAACAGATGTCCCTTTCACCAAAAATGTACTTAATGGGACCGTAATGTTGCAACCACACCCAAGTTGACCTGCTGTGAGGAAAAAACGAGTTGCTACATTTCAAACATGAAAAAGGTCATTTTAAAATCAACATGAAAAAACAAAATTCCAAAGGTATAAAACACAAAAAAAATGCCTACCAAAGAAAGAAATTGTATCGAGCTGCGCACCCTCCTGCCGCCCTGTGGTGCAACAGATGTCCCTTTCTCCAAAAATGTACTCAATGGGACCGTAATGTTGCAACCACACCCAAGTTGACCTGCTGTGAGGAAAAAACGAGTTAGTAAATTTCAAACATGAAAAAGGTCATTTTAAAATCAACATGAAATACCAAAAGTTCCAAAGGTATAAAACACAAAAAAAAAATGCCTACCAAAGAAAGAAATTGTATCGAGCTGCGCACCCTCCTCCCCCCCTGTGGTGCAACAGATGTCCCTTTCTCCAAAAATGTACTCAATGGGACCGTAATGTTGCAACCACACCCAAGTTGACCTGCTGTGAGGAAAAAACGAGTTAGTAAATTTCAAACATGAAAAAGGTCATTTTAAAATCAACATGAAATACCAAAATTCCAAAGGTATAAAACACAAAAAAAATGCGTACCAAAGAAAGAAATTGTATCGAGCTGCGCACCCTCCTCCCCCCCTGTGGTGCAACAGATGTCCCTTTCTCCAAAAATGTACTCAATGGGACCGTAATGTTGCAACCACACCCAAGTTGACCTGCTGTGAGGAAAAAACGAGTTAGTAAATTTCAAACATGAAAAAGGTCATTTTAAAATCAACATGAAATACCAAAATTCCAAAGGTATAAAACACAAAAAAAATGCCTAGCAAAGAAAGAAATTGTATCGAGCTGCGCACCCTCCTCCCGCCCTGTGGTGCAACAGATGTCCCTTTCTCCAAAAATGTACTCAATGGGACCGTAATGTTGCAACCACACCCAAGTTGACCTGCTGTGAGGAAAAAACGAGTTAGTACATTTCAAACATGAAAAAGGTCATTTTAAAAACAACATGAAAAACCAAAATTCCAAAGGTATAAAACACAAAAAAAATGCCTACCAAAAAAGAAATTGTATCGAGCTCCGCACCCTCCTCCCGCCCTGTGGTGCAAAAGATGTCCCTTTCTCCAAAAATGTACTCAATGGGACCGTAATGTTGCAACCACACCCATGTTAACCTGCTGTGAGGAAAAAACGAGTTAGTACATTTCAAGCATGAAAAAGGTCATTTTAAAATCAACATGAAAAACCAAAATTCCAAAGGTATAAAACACAAAAAAAAAATGCCTACCAAAGAAAGAAATTGTATCGAGCTCCGCACCCTCCTCCCACCCTGTGGTGCAACAGATGTCCCTTTCTCCAAAAATGTACTCAATGGGACCGTAATGTTGCAACCACACCCATGTTAACCTGCTGTGAGTAAAAAACGAGTTAGTACATTTCAAACATGAAAAAGGTCATTTTAAAATCAACATGAAGAACCAAAATTCCAAAGGTATAAAACACAAAAAAAATGACTACCAAAGAAAGAAATTGTATCGAGCTGCGCACCCTCCTCCCGCCCTGTGGTGCAACAGATGTCCCTTTCTCCAAAAATGTACTCAATGGGACCGTAATGTTGCAACCACACCCATGTTAACCTGCTGTGAGGAAAAAACGGGTTAGTACATTTCAAACATGAAAAAGGTCATTTTAAAATCAACATGAAAAAACAAAATTCCAAAGGTATAAAACACAAAAAATGACTACCAAAGAAAGAAATTGTATCGAGCTGCGCACCGTCCTCTGGCCCTGTGGTGCAACAGATGTCCCTTTCTCCAAAAATGTACTCAATGGGACTGTAATGTTGCAACCACACCCAAGTTGACCTGCTGTGAGGAAAAAACGAGTTAGTACAATTCAAACACGAAAAAGGTCTTTTTAAAATCAACATGAAAAACCAAAATTCCAAAGATATAAAACACAAAAAAAATGCCTACCAAAGAAAGACATTGTATCGAGCTCCGCACCCTCCTTCCGCCCTGTGGTGCAACAGATCTCCCTTTCTCCAAAAATGTACTCAATGGGCCTGTAATGTTGCAACCACACCCAACTTGACTTGCTGTGAGGAAAAAACGAGTTAGTACATTTCAAACATGAAAAAGGTCATTTTAAAATAAACATGAAAAACCAAAATTCCAAAGGTATAAAACACAAAAAAATTCCTACCAAAGAAAGAAATTGTATTGAGCTCCGCACCCTCCTCCCGCCCTGTGGTGCAACAGATGTCCCTTTCTCCAAAAATGTACTCAATGGGACCGTAATGATGACACCACACCCATGTTAACCTGCTGTGAGGAAAAAACGAGTTAGTACATTTCAAACATGAAAAAGGTCATTTTAAATTCAACATGAAAAACCAAAATTCCAAAGGTATAAAACACAAAAAAAAAATGCCTACCAAAGAAAGAAATTGTATCGAGCTCCGCACCCTCCTCCCGCCCTGTGGTGCAACAGATGTCCCTTTCTCCAAAGATGTACTCAATGGTAATTGTGATGTTGCAACCACACCCAAGTCGACCTGCTGTGAGGAAAAAACGAGTTAGTACATTTCAAACATGAAAATGGTCATTTTAAAATCAACATGAAAAACCAAAATTCCAAAGGTATAAAACACAAAAAAAATGCCTACCAAAGAAAGAAATTGTATCGAGCTCCGCACCCTCCTCCCGCCCTGTGGTACAACAGATGTCCCTTTCTCCAAAAATGTACTCAATGGGACCGTAATGTTGCAACCACACCCAAGTTGACCTGCTGTGAGGAAAAAACGAGTTAGTACATTTCAAACACCAAAAAGGTCATTTTAAAATCAACATGAAATACCAAAATTCCAAAGGTATAAAACACAAAAAAAAAAATGCCTACCAAAGAAAGAAATTGTATCGAGCTCCGCACCCTCCTCCCGCCCTGTGGTGCAACAGATGTCCCTTTCTCCAAAAATGTACTCAATGGGACCGTAATGTTGCAACCACACCCAAGTTGACCTGCTGTGAGGAAAAAACGAATTAGTAAATTTCAAACATGAAAAAGGTCATTTTAAAATCAACATGAAATACTAAAATATCCAAAGGTATAAAACACAAAAAAAATTCCTACCAAAGAAAGAAATTGTATCGAGCTCCGCACCCTCCTCCCGCCCTGTTGTGCAACAGATGTCCCTTTCTCCAAAAATGTACTCAATGGGACCGTAATGTTGCAACCACACCCATGTTAACCAGCTGTGAGGAAAAAACGAGTTAGTACATTTCAAACATGAAAAAGGTCATTTTAAAATCAACATGAAAAACCAAAATTTCTAAAGGTTTAAAACACAAAAAAAATGCTTACCAAAGAAAGAAATTTTATCGAGCTCCGCACCCTCCTCCCGCCCTGTGGTGCAACAGATGTCCCTTTCTCCAAAAATGTACTCAATGGGACCGTAATGTTGCAACCACACCCTGTTAACCTGCTGTGAGGAAAAAACGAGTTAGTACATTTCAAACATGAAAAAGGTCATTTTAAAATCAACATGAAAAACCAAAATTCCAAAGGTATAAAGCACAAAAAAAATGCCTACCAAAGAAAGAAATTGTATCGAGCTCCGCACCCTCCTCCCGCCCTGTGGTGCAACAGATGTCCTATTCTCCAAAAATGTACTCAATGGGACCGTAATGTTGCAACCACACCCATGTTAACCTGCTGTGAGGAAAAAACGAGTTAGTACATTTCAAACATGAAAAAGGTCATTTTAAAATCAACATGAAATACCAAAATTCCAAAGGTATAAAACAAAAAAAATGCCTAGCAAAGAAAGAAATTGTATCGAGCTCCGCACCCTCCTCCCGCCCTATGGTGCAATAGGTGTCCCTTTCTCCAAAAATGTACTCAATGGGACAGTAACGTTGCAACCACACCCAAGTTGACCTGCTGTAAGGGAAAAACGAGTTAGTACATTTCAAACATGAAAAAGGTCATTTTAAAAACAACATGAAAAACCAAAATTCCATAGGTATAAAACACAAAAAAAATGCCTACCAAAAAAGAAATTGTATCGAGCTCCGCACCCTCCTCACGCCCTGTGGTGCAAAAGGTGTCCCTTTCTCCAAAAATGTACTCAACTGGACCGTAATGTTGCAACCACACCCATGTTAACCTGCTGTGAGGAAAAAACGAGTTAGTACATTTCAAACATGAAAAAGGTCATTTTAAAATCAACATGAAAAACCAAAATTCCAAAGGTATAAAACAAAAAAAACAAATGCCTACCAAAGAAAAAAATCGTATCGAGCTCCGCACCCTCCTCCCGCCCTGTGGTGCAACAGATGTCCCTTTCTCCAAAAATGTACTCAATGGGACCGCAATGTTGCAACCACACCCATGTTAACCTGCTGTGAGTAAAAAACGAGTTAGTACATTTCAAACATGAAAAAGGTCATTTTAAAATAAACATGAAAAACCAAAATTCCAAAGGTATAAAACACAAAAAAAATGACTACCAAAGAAAGAAATTGTATCGAGCTCCGCACCCTCCTCCCGCCCTGTGGTGCAACAGATGTCCCTTTCTCCAAAAATGTACTCAATGGGACCATAATGTTGCAACCACACCCATGTTAACCTGCTGTGAGGAAAAAACAAGTTAGTACATTTCAAACATGATAAAGGTGAATTTAAAATCAACATGAAAAACCAAAATTCCAAAGGTATAAAACACAAAAAAATTCCTACCAAAGAAAGAAATAGTATTGAGCTCCGCACCTTCCTCCCGCCCTGTGGTGCAACAGATGGCTCTTTCTCCAAAAATGTACTCAATGGGACCGTAATGTTGCAACCACACCCATGTTAACCTGCTGTGAGGAAAAAACGGGTTAGTACATTTCAAACATGAAAAAGGTCATTTTAAAATCAACATGAAAAACCAAAATTCCTAAGGTATAAAATACAATAAAAAAAAAATGCCTACCAAAGAAAGAAATTGTATCGAGCTCCGCACCCTCCTCCCGCCCTGTGGTGCAACAGATGTCCCTTTCTCCAAAAATGTACTCAATGGGACCGTAATGTTGCAACCACACCCAAGTTGACCTGCTGTGAGGAAAAAACGAGTTAGTACATTTCAAACATGAAAAAGGTCATTTTAAAATCAACATGAAATACCAAAATTCCAAAGGTATAAAACACAAAAAAAATGCCTACCAAAGAAAGAAATTGTATCGAGCTGCGCACCCTCCTCCCGCCCTGTGGTGCAACAGATGTCCCTTTCTCCAAAAATGTACTCAATGGGACCGTAATGTTGCAACCACACCCAAGTTGACCTGCTGTGAGGAAAAAACGAGTTAGTACATTTCAAACATGAAAAAGGTCATTTTAAAAACAACATGAAAAACCAAAATTCCAAAGGTATAAAACACAAAAAAATGCCTACCAAAGAAAGAAATTGTATCGAGCTGTGCACCCTCCTCCCGCCCTGTGGTGCAACAGATGTCCCTTTCTCCAAAAATGTACTCAATGGGACCGTAATGTTGCAACCACACCCAACTTGACCTGCTGTGAGGAAAAAACGAGTTGCTTCATTTCAAACATGAAAAAGGTCATTTTAAAATCAACATGAAAAAACAAAATTCCAAAGGTATAAAACACAAAAAAATGCCTACCAAAGAAAGAAATTGTATCGAGCTGCGCATCCTCCTCCGGCCCTGTGGTGCAACAGATGTCCCTTTCTCCAAAAATGTACTCAATGGGACCGTAATGTTGCAACCACACCCATGTTAACCTGCTGTGAGGAAAAAACGAGTTAGTACATTTCAAACATGAAAAAGGTCATTTTAAAATCAACATGAAAAACCAAAATTCCAAAGGTATAAAACACAAAAAAAATGCCTACCAAAGAAAGAAATTGTATCGAGCTCCGCACCCTCCTCCCGCCCTGTTGTGCAACAGATGTCCCTTTCTCCAAAAATGTACTCAATGGGACCGTAATGTTGCAACCACACCCATGTTAACCAGCTGTGAGGAAAAAACGAGTTAGTACATTTCAAACATGAAAAAGGTCATTTCAAAATCAACATGAAAAACCAAAATTTCTAAAGGTTTAAAACACAAAAAAAATGCTTACCAAAGAAAGAAATTGTATCGAGTTCTGCACCCTCCTTCCGCCCTGTGGTGCAACAGATGTCCCTTTCTCCAAAAATGTACTCAATAGGACCGTAATGTTGCAACCACACCCATGTACACCTGCTGTGAGGAAAAAACGAGTTAGTAAATTTCAAACATGAAAAAGGTCATTTTAAAATCAATATGAAATACCAAAATTTCCAAAGCTATAAAACTCAAAAAAATGCCTACCAAAGAAAGAAATTGTATCGAGCTCCACACCCTCCTCCCGCCCTGTGGTGCAACAGATGTCCCTTTCTCCAAAAATGTACTCAATGGGACCGTAATGTTGCAACCACACCCATGTTAACCTGCTGTGAGGAAAAAACAAGTTAGTACATTTCAAACATGAAAAAGGTCATTTTAAAATCAACATGAAAAACAAAAATTCCTAAGGTATAAAATACAAAAAAAAAATGCATACCAAAGAAAGAAATTGTATCGAGCTCCGCACCCTCCTCCCGCCCTGTGGTGCAACAGATGTCCCTTTCTCCAAAAATGTACTCAATGGGACCGTAATGTTGCAACCACACCCAAGTTGACCTGCTGTGAGGAAAAAACGAGTTAGTACATTTCAAACATGAAAAAGGTCATTTTAAAATCAACATGAAATACCAAAATTCCAAAGGTATAAAACACAAAAAAAATGCCTACCAAAGAAAGAAATTGTATCGAGCTCCGCACCCTCCTCCCGCCCTGTGGTGCAACAGATGTCCCTTTCTCCAAAAATGTACTCAATTGGACCGTAACGTTTGCAACCACACCCAAGTTGACCTGCTGTGAGGAAAAAACGAGTTAGTACATTTCAAACATGAAAAAGGTCATTTTAAAATCAACATGAAGAACCAAAATTCCAAAGGTATAAAACACAAAAAAAATGACTACCAAAGAAAGAAATTGTATCGAGCTCCGCACCCTCCTCCCGCCCTGTGGTGCAACAGATGTCCCTTTCTCCAAAAATGTACTCAATGGGACCGTAATGTTGCAACCACACCCATGTTAACCTGCTGTGAGGAAAAAACGGGTTAGTACATCCAAACATGAAAAAGGTCATTTTAAAATCAACATGAAAAAACAAAATTCCAAAGGTATAAAACACAAAAAATGACTACTAAAGAAAGAAATTGTATCGAGCTGCGCACCGTCCTCCAGCCCTGTGGTGCAACAGATGTCCCTTTCTCCTAAAATGTACTCAATGGGACTGTAATGTTGCAACCACACCCAAGTTGACCTGCTGTGAGGAAAAAACGAGTTAGTACAATTCAAACACGAAAAAGGTCATTTTAAAGTCATTATGAAAAACCAAAATTCCAAAGGTATAAAACACAAAAAAAAGGCCTACCAAAGAAAGACATTGTATCGAGCTCCGCACCCTCCTCCCGCCCTGTGGTGCAACAGATGTCCCTTTCTCCAAAAATGTACTCAATGGGCCTGTAATGTTGCAACCACACCCAACTTGACTTGCTGTGAGGAAAAAACGAGTTAGTACATTTCAAACATGAAAAAGGTCATTTTAAAATCAACATGAAAAACCAAAATTCCAAAGGTATAAAACACAAAAAAATTCCTACCAAAGAAAGAAATTGTATTGAGCTCCGCACCCTCCTCCCGCCCTGTGGTGCAACAGATGTCCCTTTCTCCAAAAATGTACTCAATGGGACCGTAATGTTGCAATCACACCCATGTTAACCTGCTGTGAGGAAAAAACGAGTTAGTACATTTCAAACATGAAAAAGGTCATTTTAAAATCAACATGAAAAACCAAAATTCCAACGGTATAAAACACAAAAAAATTCCTACCAAAGAAAGGAATTGTATCGAACTCCGCACCCTCCTCCCGCCCTGTGGTGCAACAGATGTCCCTTTCTCCAAAAATGTACTCAATGGGACCGTAATGTTGCAACCACACCCAAGTTGACCTGCTGTGAGGAAAAAACGAGTTAGTACATTTCAAACATGAAAAAGGTCATTTTAAAATCAACATGAAATTCCAAAATTTCCAAAGGTATAAAACACAAAAAAAAATGCCTACCAAAGAATGAAATTGTATCGAGCTCCGCAACCTCCTCCCGCCCTGTGGTGCAACAGATGTCCCTTTCTCCAAAAATGTACTCAATGGGACCGTAATGTTGCAACCACACCCATGTTAACCTGCTGTGAGGAAAAAACGAGATAGTACATTTCAAACATGAAAAAGGTCATTTTAAAATCAACATGAAAAACCAAAATTGCAAAGGTATAAAACACAAAAAAAATGCCTACCAAAGAATGAAATTGTATCGAGCTCCGCACCCTCCTCCCGCCCTGTGGTGCAACAGATGTCCCTTTCTCCAAAAATGTACTCCATGGGATAGTAATGTAGCACCCACACACAAGTTGACCTTCTGTTGAGGAAAAAATGAGTTAGTACATTTCAAACATTAAATAGGTCATTTTAAAATCAACATGAAAAACCAAAATTCCAAAAGTATAAAACACAAAAAATGCTTACCAAAGAAAGAAAATGCATCGTGCTCCGGACCCTCCTCCTGTCCCTGTGGTGCTACGCCTGTCCGTGTCTCCACAAATGTACTTAATTGGAGTGTAATGTTGCAACCGCACACAAGTTGACCTGCTGTGAGGAAAAAACGAGTTTGTACATTTCAAACATGAAAAATGTCATTTTAAAATCAACATGAGAAACCAAAATTCCAATAGTATAAAACACAAAAAAATGCTTACAAAAGAAAGAAATTGTATCGAGCTCCGCACCCTCCTCCCGCCCTGTGGTGCAACAGATGTCCCTTTCTCCAAACATGTACTCAATGGGACCGTAATGTTGCAACCACACCCATGTTGACCTGCTGTGAGGAAAAAACGAGTTAGTACATTTCAAACATGAAAAAGGTCATTTTAAAGTCAACATACTTTTACTTTACACGTGACTAAGGCCTTATCGACCATACACCTGCTCTACGAGCCTCTTCCAATTATTTCTATCCAGGGAAATTGTTGTCCAATCAGAGTTGATGCCCATCCTAGCTGCATCTTCCCGGATATTCTCCATCCACCTAATTCGAGGTCTTCATCTTCTTCTCTTTCCTTCTAATTTCTTAGTGGATGCTATTTTGGGTAGTCTGTTCTCCAGCATCCTTGCTACATGACCAGCCCAGTTCAGTCTTCTCTTCTTTAACATTTCCACAATGGTACTATGTTTGTACAGCTCCCGTAGTTCTTCATTTCTCCTTATCGTCCACTCCATGACATTTTCATCGAAGATTGGACCAAATATTTTTCTTAGTATTTTTCTTTCAAATATCAACAGTTTTTCTTCATCTTTTTTCCTGAATGTAATAGCTTCACATGCGTATAACGCTACTGGTACAATAGTTGACTGATAAAAACGGATTTTGAATTCAGTACTAAGTGATCTCATCCTTAAAATTTCGATACAGCTGAAAAAATTCTATTAGCTGCTGCTAGACGGGTGTCTATTTCTATTTCTGCTCTATTGTCTCTGCTAAAAAGACTTCCTAAGTACTTGAAGTGGTCAACTGCCTTGAAAGTGAGACCATTTACGGTCAGTGGTGTATTCTTTTGGAGTTTTTTACTTATGACTAGATATTCTGTCTTTTCTTCATTCACATGAAGTCCAGCTTTCTCAGCTATTTTGTAATAATTTTGCATCATCCTGATTAATTCAGCTTTTGAAGTGCTTATTAAGGCTACATCATCTGCATAAGCAAGTCTAGTAATGTTCTGTCCCTGCAGTTGGATCCCTTGTGGATTAGTTTTGGTGAATTCTCTATCAATCTTCTCTAAGATAATATTAAATAGAATAGGTGAGATGGCATCCCCTTGTCTCAGTCCAGTGTACACCTTAAAATTTTCAGTTTCTCCTGCAGGTGTCTTAACTTTGCATATGGTTTCTTCCAAACACATTTTAACTAATTTGATTAATTTTAATGGTATTTCAAATTCTTTCATGGTGTTTAAGAGTGTCTGTCGGTGTATGCTATCATAGGCCTTCTTGAAGTCTATAAATAGAATATGGATATCTACATTAAATTCCCATGCATTCTCATTTATTTGTCTCAATGTGAATAAGTGTTCCAAAGTGGATCTGTTAGTGCGGAACCCACATTGGTAATCCCCAATCAGTTCTTCGGTTATGGGAATCAGTCTGTGTAGTATACACATCGACAAAATTTTATACGTGACATCGAGTAGGGCAATTCCTCTGTAGTTATCACAGACAAGGGGATCATTCTTCTTAAAGATGGGGCATATAATTGCAGTTTTCCAATCGGCCGGTATGTTTTCTGTCTCCCAAATTGTTTCAATTAAGGAATGTAGTTCTAATTCCAATTGTGGTCCTCCATTTTTTAAAAGCTCAGCATATTCTTGGTCTTCCCCACAGGCCTTGTTGTTCTTTAATTTCTTTATTGTTTGTCTTATTTCATTTACTGATGGTGTGGTGACTTGTATATCAACTGTATCTGGTTCTTCAAATGTAAAGTAATATTGTGGATCATTGCAGTTGAGCAGCTGTGTAAAGTATGTCTTCCATGTTTCTTGTATGTCATTCTTGTTTGTAAGTATTTTCCCATTATGGTCCTTTATAAACTGTTCCCTTTTAGTGAATTTTCCCAAGGACTTTTTTATATTCTGGTACATCTGCCTTGCTCTGTGATGCTTGAAATCATCCTCCGCTTCTCTTACCATGTTGTTGTAGTGTTTTCTCTTGTCTTGTCTTAGAGTTCGTTGTGTTTCCTTGCGGATTTTATAGTATCTCTCCTTTAGTGTAATATTGTCCATGTCTTGTAACCATGCCTTCCTCGCATTTTGCCTCTCCAGTACTCTTTCTTGGCACTTTATATTAAACCAGATTTTGTCAGTTCGTTTTCTTTTACCTATAGTTTTGGAAGCTACATCTTGAATACTGTTTCTGAGGTGTCTCCATCTACTTTCCACGTCTTGCTGGTCACTATGTGTCAGTCTAGATTCCGATAGGTTAATTTCCATTTCTTTCGTAAAGTTTTCTTTTATATTTTCTTCTGCCAGATTTTCTACATCGTACCTTTTAATTTCAACCCTATTTGTACTTTGTCTCTTTTTTAGCTTTATTTTCATTTGAGCTATGATTAACATATGATCTGTCTCACAATCTGCTCCCCTAAAAGTTCTAACGTATTTAATACTGTTTTGAAATCGTCTTTGGATGGCGACATGGTCAATTTAGTTCACTACTTTTCCATCTGGTGATATCCATGTCCCTAAATGAATCCTTATCTTCTGTGGGTGCATGAACATTTATAAATGTAATATCAAACCACTGAGCCTGAATTGTAATGTGTGATATTCGGTTATTAATAGATTTGAATCCCTTTATTGTGTCAATTGCTGTTTTATGAATGTAAAAGCCCGTTCCAAATTCATGGCGCTGACCGCAGTCTCCATACATTATTGTCCCGTCTCCTATTTTCATTGATCCCGTTCCCTGCCATCTTATTTCTTGGAGCGCTACCAGTTGTACCTTGTATTTTCCTAGTTCGTTTATTAGTATTTGTGCGCTTCCTGGGCGGTATAGACTTCTGACATTCCACGAACCAAAAGAGAAATCCTTGTAACTTTGGCAATTTCTGTTCCAGTAAATTCTGTCCTGTTTCCGAGGCTTACCTTGAGTGTCCTGACCGGCCATTGTTTTACCAGAGTGGGTTGGTAGCCCTCTGCACAACCCCCAACCTGGAAGACCAGGAGTCTTGATTTTGGGGTACTCTACCCCTAGGGATTTGCCTTCACCATGGCTTAACGAGTCTTCCCTACCCGTGCTAGTTTTGGTCCACCCCGGGTATTTTATTTCCCCGGTACCCCCCCTATCTGGAGAGCATTCCCAAATCCGCCACCCGGGGAGGTGCCCGATGGGGGACTAGCAACCCCACACGGGTTTAAAATCAACATGAAAAAAAAAAAAAAAAAAAAAAAAAAAAAAAAAAAAAAAAAAAAAAAAAAAAAATCCAAAGGTATAAAACACAAAAAAATACCTACCAAAGAAAGAAATTGTATCGAACTCCGCACCCTCCACCTGCCCTGTGGTGCAACAGATGTCCCTTTCTCCAAAAATGTACTCAATGGGACCATAATGTTGCAACCACACCCAAGTTGACCTCCTGTGAGGGATAAACGAGATAGTACATTTCAAACATGAAAAAGGTCATTTTAAAATCAACATGAAAAACCAAAATTCCAAAGGTATAAAACACAAAAAAATTCCTACCAAAGAAAGAAACTGTATTGAGCTCCGCACCCTCCTCCCGCCCTGTGGTGCAACAGATGTCCCTTTCTCCAAAAATGTACTCAATGGGACCGTAATGTTGCAACCACACCCAAGTTGACCTGCTGTGAGGAATAAATGAGTTAGTACATTTCAAATATGAAAAAGGTCATTTTAAAATCAACATGAAAAACCAAAATTCCAAAGGTATAAAACACAAAAAAAAAATGCCTACCAAAGAAAGAAATTGTATCGAGCTCCGCACCCTCCTCCCGCCCTGTGGTGCAACAGATGTCCCTTTCTCCAAAAATGTACTCAATGGGACCGTAATGTTGCAACCACACCCAAGTTGACCTGCTGTGAGGAAAAAACGAGTTAGTACATTTCAAAAATGAAAAAGGTCATTTTAAAATCAACATGAAAAACCAAAATTCCAAAGGTATAAAACAAAAAAAATGCCTACCAAAGAAAGAAATTATATCGAGCTCCGCAACCTCCTCCCGCCCTGTGGTGCAACAGATGTCCCTTTCTCCAAAAATGTACTCAATGGGACTGTAATGTTGCAACCACACCCAAGTTGACCTGCTGTGAGGAAAAAACAAGTTAGTACATTTCAAACATGAAAAAGGTCATTTTAAAATCAACATGAAATACCAAAATTCCAAAGGTATAAAACACAAAAAAATTGCCTTCCAAAGAAAGAAATTGTATCGAGCTCCGCACCCTCCTCCCGCCCTGTGGTGAAACAGATGTCCCTTTCTCCAAAAATGTACTCAATGGGACCGTAATGTTGAAACCACACCCAAGTTGATCTGCTGTGAGGAAAAAACGAGTTAGTACATTTCAAAAATGAAAAAGGTCATTTTAAAATCAACATGAAAAACCAAAATTCCAAAGGTATAAAACAAAAAAAATGCCTACCAAAGAAAGAAATTGTATCGAGCTCCGCACCCTCCTCCCGCCCTGTGGTGCAACAGATGTCCCTTTCTCCAAAAATGTACTCAATGGGACTGTAATGTTGCAACCACACCCAAGTTAACCTGCTGTGAGTAAAAAACGAGTTAGTACATTTCAAACATGAAAAAGGTCATTTTAAAATCAACATGAAAAAGCAAAATTCCAAAAGTATATAACACAAAAAAAATGCCTACCAAAGAAAGAAATTGTATCGAGCTCCGCACCCTTCCTCCTGCCCTTTGGTGCAACAGATGTCCTTTCTCCAAAAATGTACTCCATGGGATAGTAATGTAGCACCCACACACAAGTTGACCTTCTGTTGAGGAAAAAATGAGTTAGTACATTTCAAACTTTAAATAGGTCATTTTAAAATCAACATGAAAAACCAAAATTCCAAAAGTATAAAACACAAAAAATGCTTACCAAAGAAAGAAAATGCATCGTGCTCCGCACCCTCCTCCTGTCCCTGTGGTGCTACGCCTGTCCGTGTCTCCACAAATGTACTTAATTGGAGTGTAATGTTGCAACCGCACACAAGTTGACCTGCTGTGTGGAAAAAACGAGTTTGTACATTTCAAACATGAAAAATGTCATTTTAAAATCAACATGAGAAACCAAAATTCCAATAGTATAAAACACAAAAAAATGCTTACAAAAGAAAGAAATTGTATCGAGCTCCGCACCCTCCTCCCGCCCTGTGGTGCAACAGATGTCCCTTTCTCCAAACATGTACTCAATGGGACCGTAATGTTGCAACCACACCCATGTTGACCTGCTGTGAGGAAAAAACGAGTTAGTACATTTCAAACATGAAAATGGTCATTTTAAAGTCAACATACTTTTACTTTACACGTGACTAAGGCCTTATCGACCATACACCTGCTCTACGAGCCTCTTCCAATTATTTCTATCCAGGGAAATTGTTGTCCAATCAGAGTTGATGCCCATCCTAGCTGCATCTTCCCGGATATTCTCCATCCACCTAATTCGAGGTCTTCATCTTCTTCTCTTTCCTTCTAATTTCTTAGTGGATGCTATTTTGGGTAGTCTGTTCTCCGGCATCCTTGCTACATGACCAGCCCAGTTCAGTCTTCTCTTCTTTAACATTTCCACAATGGTACTATGTTTGTACAGCTCCCGTAGTTCTTCATTTCTCCTTATCGTCCACTCCATGACATTTTCATCGAAGATTGGACCAAATATTTTTCTTAGTATTTTTCTTTCAAATATCAACAGTTTTTCTTCATCTTTTTTCCTGAATGTAATAGCTTCACATGCGTATAACGCTACTGGTACAATAGTTGACTGATAAAAACGGATTTTGAATTCAGTACTAAGTGATCTCATCCTTAAAATTTCGATACAGCTGAAAAAATTCTATTAGCTGCTGCTAGACGGGCGTCTATTTCTATTTCTGCTCTATTGTCTCTGCTAAAAAGACTCCCTAAGTACTTGAAGTGGTCAACTGCCTTGAAAGTGAGACCATTTACGGTCAGTGGTGTATTCTTTTGGAGTTTTTTACTTATGACTAGATATTCTGTCTTTTCTTCATTCACATGAAGTCCAGCTCTCTCAGCTATTTTGTAATAATTTTGCATCATCCTGATTAATTCAGCTTTTGAAGTGCTTATTAAGGCTACATCATCTGCATAAGCAAGTCTAGTAATGTTCTGTCCCTGCAGTTGGATCCCTTGTGGATTAGTTTTGGTGAATTCTCTATCAATCTTCTCTAAGATAATATTAAATAGAATAGGTGAGATGGCATCCCCTTGTCTCAGTCCAGTGTACACCTTAAAATTTTCAGTTTCTCCTGCAGGTGTCTTAACTTTGCATATGGTTTCTTCCAAACACATTTTAACTAATTTGATTAATTTTAATGGTATTTCAAATTCTTTCATGGTGTTTAAGAGTGTCTGTCGGTGTATGCTATCATAGGCCTTCTTGAAGTCTATAAATAGAATATGGATATCTACATTAAATTCCCATGCCTTCTCATTTATTTGTCTCAATGTGAATAAGTGATCCAAAGTGGATCTGTTAGTGCGGAACCCACATTGGTAATCCCCAATCAGTTCTTCGGTTATGGGAATCAGTCTGTGTGGTATACACATCGACAAAATTTTATACGTGACATCGAGTAGGGCAATTCCTCTGTAGTTATCACAGACAAGGGGATCATTCTTCTTAAAGATGGGGCATATAATTGCAGTTTTCCAATCGGCCGGTATGTTTTCTGTCTCCCAAATTGTTTCAATTAAGGAATGTAGTTCTATTTCCAATTGTGGTCCTCCATTTTTTAAAAGCTCAGCATATTCTTGGTCTTCCCCACAGGCCTTGTTGTTCTTTAATTTCTTTATTGTTTGTCTTATTTCATTTACTGATGGTGTGGTGACTTGTATATCAACTGTATCTGGTTCTTCAAATGTAAAGTAATATTGTGGATCATTGCAGTTGAGCAGCTGTGTAAAGTATGTCTTCCATGTTTCTTGTATGTCATTCTTGTTTGTAAGTATTTTCCCATTATGGTCCTTTATAAACTGTTCCCTTTTAGTGAATTTTCCCAAGGACTTTTTTATATTCTGGTACATCTGCCTTGCTCTGTGATGCTTGAAATCATCCTCCGCTTCTCTTACCATGTTGTTGTAGTGTTTTCTCTTGTCTTGTCTTAGAGTTCGTTGTGTTTCCTTGCGGATTTTATAGTATCTCTCCTTTAGTGTAATATTGTCCATGTCTTGTAACCATGCCTTCCTCGCATTTTGCCTCTCCAGTACTCTTTCTTGGCACTTTATATTAAACCAGATTTTGTCAGTTCGTTTTCTTTTACCTATAGTTTTGGAAGCTACATCTTGAATACTGTTTCTGAGGTGTCTCCATCTACTTTCCACGTCTTGCTGGTCACTATGTGTCAGTCTAGATTCCGATAGGTTAATTTCCATTTCTTTCATAAAGTTTTCTTTTATATTTTCTTCTGCCAGATTTTCTACATCGTACCTTTTAATTTCAACCCTATTTGTACTTTGTCTCTTTTTTAGCTTTATTTTCATTTGAGCTATGATTAACATATGATCTGTCTCACAATCTGCTCCCCTAAAAGTTCTAACGTATTTAATACTGTTTTGAAATCGTCTTTGGATGGCGACATGGTCAATTTAGTTCACTACTTTTCCATCTGGTGATATCCATGTCCCTAAATGAATGCGTTTGTGTTGGAATTTTGTGCTGCTTAATGTGAGACCATTTGCCATTGCAAAGTTTATTAGTCGCACACCATTCTCTGAACTTTCATCATGTAAGCTGTAATTCCCAATGGTTGGTTTGTAGATTTCTTCTTTTCCTACTTTGGCATTAAAGTCTCCTAACACTATTATTACATTATGTCTGCTTATTGAATTATATGTCTGTTCCAATTGAATATAAAATTCTTCTTTCACGTCATCTTCCTTAGCTTCTGTGGGTGCATGAACATTTATAAATGTAATATCAAACCACTGAGCCTGAATTGTAATGTGTGATATTCGGTTATTAATAGATTTGAATCCCTTTATTGTGTCAATTGCTGTTTTATGAATGTAAAAGCCCGTTCCAAATTCATGGCGCTGACCGCAGTCTCCATACATTATTGTCCCGTCTCCTATTTTCATTGATCCCGTTCCCTGCCATCTTATTTCTTGGAGCGCTACCAGTTGTACCTTGTATTTTCCTAGTTCCTTTATTAGTATTTGTGCGCTTCCTGGGCGGTATAGACTTCTGACATTCCACGAACCAAAAGAGAAATCCTTGTAACTTTGCCAATTTCTGTTCCAGTAAATTCTGTCCTATTTCCGAGGCTTACCTTGAGTGTCCTGACCGGCCATTGTTTTACCAGAGTGGGTTGGTAGCCCTCTGCACAACCCCCAACCTGGAAGACCAGGAGTCTTGATTTTGGGGTACTCTACCCCTAGGGATTTGCCTTCACCATGGCTTAACGAGTCTTCCCTACCCGTGCTAGTTTTGGTCCACCCCGGGTATTTTATTTCCCCGGTACCCCCCATATCTGGAGAGCATTCCCAAATCCGCCACCCGGGGAGGCGCCCGATGGGGGACTAGCAACCCCACACGGGTTTAAAATCAACATGAAAAAAAAAAAAAAAAAAAAAAAAAAATTCCAAAGGTATAAAACACAAAAAAATACCTACCAAAGAAAGAAATTGTATCGAACTCCGCACCCTCCACCTGCCCTGTGGTGCAACAGATGTCCCTTTCTCCAAAAATGTACTCAATGGGACCGTAATGTTGCAACCACACCCATGTTAACCTGCTGTGAGGAAAAAACGAGATAGTACATTTCAAACATGAAAAAGGTCATTTTAAAATCAACATGAAAAACCAAAATTGCAAAGGTATAAAATACAAAAAAAATGCCTACCAAAGAATGAAATTGTATCGAGCTCCGCACCCTCCTCCCGCCCTGTGGTGCAACAGATGTCCCTTTCTCCAAAAATGTACTCCATGGGATAGTAATGTAGCACCCACACACAAGTTGACCTTCTGTTGAGGAAAAAATGAGTTACTACATTTCAAACATTAAATAGGTCATTTTAAAATCAACATGAAAAACCAAAATTCCAAAAGTATAAAACACAAAAAATTCTTACCAAAGAAAGAAAATGCATCGTGCTCCGCACCCTCCTCCTGTCCCTGTGGTGCTACGCCTGTCCGTGTCTCCACAAATGTACTTAATTGGAGTGTAATGTTGCAACCGCACACAAGTTGACCTGCTGTGAGGAAAAAACGAGTTTGTACATTTCAAACATGAAAAATGTCATTTTAAAATCAACATGAGAAACCAAAATTCCAATAGTATAAAACACAAAAAAATGCTTACAAAAGAAAGAAATTGTATCGAGCTCCGCACCCTCCTCCCGCCCTGTGGTGCAACAGATGTCCCTTTCTCCAAACATGTACTCAATGGGACCGTAATGTTGCAACCACACCCATGTTGACCTGCTGTGAGGAAAAAACGAGTTAGTACCTTTCAAACATGAAAAAGGTCATTTTAAAGTCAACATACTTTTACTTTACACGTGACTAAGGCCTTATCGACCATACACCTGCTCTACGAGCCTCTTCCAATTATTTCTATCCAGGGAAATTGTTGTCCAATCAGAGTTGATGCCCATCCTAGCTGCATCTTCCCGGATATTCTCCATCCACCTAATTCGAGGTCTTCATCTTCTTCTCTTTCCTTCTAATTTCTTAGTGGATGCTATTTTGGGTAGTCTGTTCTCCGGCATCCTTGCTACATGACCAGCCCAGTTCAGTCTTCTCTTCTTTAACATTTCCACAATGGTACTATGTTTGTACAGCTCCCGTAGTTCTTCATTTCTCCTTATCGTCCACTCCATGACATTTTCATCGAAGATTGGACCAAATATTTTTCTTAGTATTTTTCTTTCAAATATCAACAGTTTTTCTTCATCTTTTTTCCTGAATGTAATAGCTTCACATGCGTATAACGCTACTGGTACAATAGTTGACTGATAAAAACGGATTTTGAATTCAGTACTAAGTGATCTCATCCTTAAAATTTCGATACAGCTGAAAAAATTCTATTAGCTGCTGCTAGACGGGCGTCTATTTCTATTTCTGCTCTATTGTCTCTGCTAAAAAGACTCCCTAAGTACTTGAAGTGGTCAACTGCCTTGAAAGTGAGACCATTTACGGTCAGTGGTGTATTCTTTTGGAGTTTTTTACTTATGACTAGATATTCTGTCTTTTCTTCATTCACATGAAGTCCAGCTTTCTCAGCTATTTTGTAATAATTTTGCATCATCCTGATTAATTCAGCTTTTGAAGTGCTTATTAAGGCTACATCATCTGCATAAGCAAGTCTAGTAATGTTCTGTCCCTGCAGTTGGATCCCTTGTGGATTAGTTTTGGTGAATTCTCTATCAATCTTCTCTAAGATAATATTAAATAGAATAGGTGAGATGGCATCCCCTTGTCTCAGTCCAGTGTACACCTTAAAATTTTCAGTTTCTCCTGCAGGTGTCTTAACTTTGCATATGGTTTCTTCCAAACACATTTTAACTAATTTGATTAATTTTAATGGTATTTCAAATTCTTTCATGGTGTTTAAGAGTGTCTGTCGGTGTATGCTATCATAGGCCTTCTTGAAGTCTATAAATAGAATATGGATATCTACATTAAATTCCCATGCCTTCTCATTTATTTGTCTCAATGTGAATAAGTGATCCAAAGTGGATCTGTTAGTGCGGAACCCACATTGGTAATCCCCAATCAGTTCTTCGGTTATGGGAATCAGTCTGTGTAGTATACACATCGACAAAATTTTATACGTGACATCGAGTAGGGCAATTCCTCTGTAGTTATCACAGACAAGGGGATCATTCTTCTTAAAGATGGGGCATATAATTGCAGTTTTCCAATCGGCCGGTATGTTTTCTGTCTCCCAAATTGTTTCAATTAAGGAATGTAGTTCTATTTCCAATTGTGGTCCTCCATTTTTTAAAAGCTCAGCATATTCTTGGTCTTCCCCACAGGCCTTGTTGTTCTTTAATTTCTTTATTGTTTGTCTTATTTCATTTACTGATGGTGTGGTGACTTGTATATCAACTGTATCTGGTTCTTCAAATGTAAAGTAATATTGTGGATCATTGCAGTTGAGCAGCTGTGTAAAGTATGTCTTCCATGTTTCTTGTATGTCATTCTTGTTTGTAAGTATTTTCCCATTATGGTCCTTTATAAACTGTTCCCTTTTAGTGAATTTTCCCAAGGACTTTTTTATATTCTGGTACATCTGCCTTGCTCTGTGATGCTTGAAATCATCCTCCGCTTCTCTTACCATGTTGTTGTAGTGTTTTCTCTTGTCTTGTCTTAGAGTTCGTTGTGTTTCCTTGCGGATTTTATAGTATCTCTCCTTTAGTGTAATATTGTCCATGTCTTGTAACCATGCCTTCCTCGCATTTTGCCTCTCCAGTACTCTTTCTTGGCACTTTATATTAAACCAGATTTTGTCAGTTCGTTTTCTTTTACCTATAGTTTTGGAAGCTACATCTTGAATACTGTTTCTGAGGTGTCTCCATCTACTTTCCACGTCTTGCTGGTCACTATGTGTCAGTCTAGATTCCGATAGGTTAATTTCCATTTCTTTCATAAAGTTTTCTTTTATATTTTCTTCTGCCAGATTTTCTACATCGTACCTTTTAATTTCAACCCTATTTGTACTTTGTCTCTTTTTTAGCTTTATTTTCATTTGAGCTATGATTAACATATGATCTGTCTCACAATCTGCTCCCCTAAAAGTTCTAACGTATTTAATACTGTTTTGAAATCGTCTTTGGATGGCGACATGGTCAATTTAGTTCACTACTTTTCCATCTGGTGATATCCATGTCCCTAAATGAATGCGTTTGTGTTGGAATTTTGTGCTGCTTAATGTGAGACCATTTGCCATTGCAAAGTTTATTAGTCGCACACCATTCTCTGAACTTTCATCATGTAAGCTGTAATTCCCAATGGTTGGTTTGTAGATTTCTTCTTTTCCTACTTTGGCATTAAAGTCTCCTAACACTATTATTACATTATGTCTGCTTATTGAATTATATGTCTGTTCCAGTTGACTATAAAATTCTTCTTTCACGTCATCTTCCTTATCTTCTGTGGGTGCATGAACATTTATAAATGTAATATCAAACCACTGAGCCTGAATTGTAATGTGTGATATTCGGTTATTAATAGATTTGAATCCCTTTATTGTGTCAATTGCTGTTATATGAATGTAAAAGCCCGTTCCAAATTCATGGTGCTGACCGCAGTCTCCATACATTATTGTCCCGTCTCCTATTTTCATTGATCCCGTTCCCTGCCATCTTATTTCTTGGAGCGCTACCAGTTGTACCTTGTATTTTCCTAGTTCCTTTATTAGTATTTGTGCGCTTCCTGGGCGGTATAGACTTCTGACATTCCACGAACCAAAAGAGAAATCCTTGTAACTTTGGCAATTTCTGTTCCAGTAAATTCTGTCCTGTTTCCGAGGCTTACCTTGAGTGTCCTGACCGGCCATTGTTTTACCAGAGTGGGTTGGTAGCCCTCTGCACAACCCCCAACCTGGAAGACCAGGAGTCTTGATTTTGGGGTACTCTACCCCTAGGGATTTGCCTTCACCATGGCTTAACGAGTCTTCCCTACCCGTGCTAGTTTTGGTCCACCCCGGGTATTTTATTTCCCCGGTACCCCCCATATCTGGAGAGCATTCCCAAATCCGCCACCCGGGGAGGCGCCCGATGGGGGACTAGCAACCCCACACGGGTTTAAAATCAACATGAAAAATTAAAAAAAAAAAAAAATTCCAAAGGTATAAAACACAAAAAAATACCTACCAAAGAAAGAAATTGTATCGAACTCCGCACCCTCCACCTGCCCTGTGGTGCAACAGATGTCCCTTTCTCCAAAAATGTACTCAATGGGACCATAATGTTGCAACCACACCCAAGTTGACCTTCTGTGAGGGATAAACGAGATAGTACATTCCAAACATGAAAAAGGTCATTTTAAAATAAACATGAAAAACCAAAATTCCAAAGGTATAAAACACAAAAAAATTCCTACCAAAGAAAGAAACTGTATTGAGCTCCGCACCCTCCTCCCGCCCTGTGGTACAACAGATGTCCCTTTCTCCAAAAATGTACTCAATGGGACCGTAATGTTGCAACCACACCCAAGTTGACCTGCTGTGAGGAATAAATGAGTTAGTACATTTCAAACATGAAAAAGGTCATTTTAAAATCAACATGAAAAACCAAAATTCCAAAGGTATAAAACACAAAAAAAAAAAATGCCTACCAAAGAAAGAAATTGAATCGAGCTCCGCACCCTCCTCCCGCCCTGTGGTGCAACAGATGTCCCTTTCTCCAAAAATGTACTCAATGGGACCGTAATGTTGCAACAACACCCAAGTTGACCTGCTGTGAGGAAAAAACGAGTTAGTACATTTCAAAAATGAAAAAGGTCATTTTAAAATCAACATGAAAAACCAAAATTCCAAAGGTATAAAACAAAAAAAATGCCTACCAAAGAAAGAAATTGTATCGAGCTCCGCACCCTCCTCCCGCCCTGTGGTGCAACAGATGTCCCTTTCTCCAAAAATGTACTCAATGGGACTGTAATGTTGCAACCACACCCATGTTAACCTGCTGTGAGTAAAAAACGAGTTAGTACATTTCAAACATGAAGAAGGTCATTTTAAAATCAACATGAAAAAGCAAAATTCCAAAAGTATATAACACAAAAAAAATGCCTACCAAAGAAAGAAATTGTATCGAGCTCCGCACCCTTCCTCCTGCCCTTTGGTGCAACAGATGTCCTTTCTCCAAAAATGTACTCCATGGGATAGTAATGTAGCAGCCACACACAAGTTGACCTGCTGTGAGGAAAAAACGAGTTAGTACATTTCAAACATGAAAAAGGTCATTTAAAAATCAACATGAAAAACCAAAATTCCAAAGGTATAAAACACAAAAAAAAAATGCCTACCAAAGAAAGAAATTGTATCGAGCTCCGCACCCTCCTCCCGCCCCGTGGTGCAACAGATGTCCCTTTCTCCAAAAAGGTACTCAATGGGACGGTAATGTTGCAACCACACCCAAGTTGACCTGCTGTGAGGAAAAAACGAGTTAGTACATTTCAAACATGACAAAGGTCATTTTAAAATCAACATGAAATACCAAAATTTCCAAATGTATAAAACACAAAAAAAATGCCTACCAAAGAAAGAATTTGTATCGAGCTCCGCACCCTCCTCCCGCCCTGTGGTGCAACAGATGTCCCTTTCTCCAAAAATGTACTCAATGGGACCGTAATGTTGCAACCACACCCATGTTAACCTGCTGTGAGGAAAAAACGAGTTAGTACATTTCAAACATGAAAAAGGTCATTTTAAAATCAACATGAAAAACCAAAATTCCCAACGTATGAAACACAAAAAAAAAATGCCTGCCAAAGAAAGAAAATGTATCGAGCTCCGCACCCTCCTCCCGCCCTGTGGTGCAACAGATGTCCCTTTCTCCAAAAATGTACTCAATGGGACCGTAATGTTGCAACCACACCCATGTTAACCTGCTGTGAGGAAAAAACGAGTTAGTACATTTCAAACATGAAAAAGGTCATTTTAAAATCAACATGAAAAACCAAAATTCCTAAGGTATAAAATACAAAAAAAAATGCCTACCAAAGAAAGAAATTGTATCGAGCTGCGCACCCTCCTTCCGCCCTGTGGTGCAACAGATGTCCCTTTCTCCAAAAATGTACTCAATGGGACCGTAATGTTGCAACCACACCCAAGTTGACCTGCTGTGAGGAAAAAACGAGTTAGTACATTTCAAACATGAAAAAGGTCATTTTAAAATCAACATGAAAAACCAAAATTCCAAAGGTATAAATCACAAAAAAAATGCCTACCAAAGAAAGAAATTGTATCGAGCTCCGCACCCTCCTCCCGCCCTTTGGTGCAACAGATGTCCTTTCTCCAAAAATGTACTCCATGGGATAGTAATGTAGCACCCACACACAAGTTGACCTGCTGTGAGGAAAAAACGAGTTAGTACATTTCAAACATGAAAAAGGTCATTTTAAAATCAACATGAAAACCCAAAATTCCAAAAGTATAAACACACAAAATTCCTTACCAAAGAAAGAAAATGTATCGAGCTGCGCACCCTCCTCCCGCCCTGTGGTGCAACAGATGTCCCTTTCTCCAAAAATGTACTCAATGGGACCGTAATGTTGCAACCACACCCACGTTGACCTGCTGTGAGGAAAAAACGAGTTAGTACATTTCAAAAATGCAAAAGGTCATTTTAAAATCAACATGAAATACCAAAATTCCAAAGGTATAAAACACAAAAAAAAATGCCTACCAAAGAAAGAAATTGTATCAAGCTCCGCACCCTCCTCCCGCCCTGTGGTGCAACAGATGTCCCTTTCTCCAAAAATGTACTCAATAGGACAGTAATGTTGCAACCACACCCATGTTAACCTGCTGTGAGGAAAAAACGAGTTAGTACATTTCAAACATGAAAAAGGTCATTTTAAAATCAACATGAAAAACCAAAATTCCAAAGGTATAAAACACAAAAAAATGCCTACCAAAGAAAGAAATTGTATCGAGCTCCGCACCGTCCTCCCGCCCTGTGGTGCAACAGATGTCCCTTTCTCCAAAAATGTACTCAATGGGACCGTAATGTTGCAACCCCACCCAAGTTGACCTGCTGTGAGGAAAAAACGAGTTAGTACATTTCAAACATGAAAAAGGTCATTTTAAAATCAACATGAAAAACCAAAATTCCAAAGGTATAAAACACAAAAAAAATGCCTACCAAAGAAAGAAATTGTATCGAGCTGCGCACCCTCCTCACGCCCTGTGGTGCAACAGATGTCCCTTTCTCCAAAAATGTACTCAATGGGACCGTAATGTTGCAACTACACCCAAGTTGACCTGCTGTGAGGAAAAAACGAGTTAGTACATTTCAAGCATGAAAAAGGTCATTTTAAAATCAACATGAAAAACCAAAATTCCAAAGGTATAAAACACAAAAAAAATGCCTACCAAAGAAAGAAATTGTATCGAGCTCTGCACCCTCCTCCCTCCCTGTGGTGCAACAGATGTACCTTTCTCCAAAAATGTACTCAATAGGACCGTAATGTTGCAACCACACCCATGTTAACCTGCTGTGAGGAAAAAACGAGTTAGTACATTTCAAACATGAAAAAGGTCATTTTAAAATCAACATGAAAAACCAAAATTCCAAAGGTATAAAACACAAAAAAAAATGCCTACCAAAGAAAGAAATTGTATCGAGCTGCGCACCCTCCTTCCGCCCTGTGGTGCAAAAGCTGTCCCTTTCTCCAAAAATGTACTCAATGGGACCGTAATGTTGCAACCACACCCAAGTTGACCTGCTGTGTGGAAAAAACGAGTTAGTACATTTCAAACATGAAAAAGGTCATTTTAAAATCAACATGAAAAACCAAAATTCCAAAGGTATAAAACACCAAAAAAAATGCCTACCAAAGAAAGAAATTGTATCGAGCTCCGCACCCTCCTCCCACCCTGTGGTGCAACAGATGTCCCTTTCTCCAAAAATGTACTCAATGGGACCGTAATGTTGCAACCACACCCAAGATAACCTGCTGTGAGGAAAAAACGAGTTAGTACATTTCAAACATGAAAAAGGTCATTTTAAAATCAACATGAAAAACCAAAATTCCAAAGGTATAAAACACAAAAAAAATGCCTACCAAAGAAAGAAATTGTATCGAGCTCTGCACCCTCCTCCCTCCCTGTGGTGCAACAGATGTACCTTTCTCCAAAAATGTACTCAATAGGACCGTAATGTTGCAACCACACCCATGTTAACCTGCTGTGAGGAAAAAACGAGTTAGTACATTTCAAACATGAAAAAGGTCATTTTAAAATCAACATGAAAAACCAAAATTCCAAAGGTATAAAACACCAAAAAAAAATGCCTACCAAAGAAAGAAATTGTATCGAGCTCCGCACCCTCCTCCCACCCTGTGGTGCAACAGATGTCCCTTTCTCCAAAAATGTACTCAATGGGACCGTAATGTTGCAACCACACCCAAGATAACCTGCTGTGAGGAAAAAACGAGTTAGTACATTTCAAACATGAAAAAGGTCATTTTAAAATCAACATGAAAAACCAAAATTCCAAAGGTATAAAACACAAAAAAAATGCCTACCAAAGAAAGAAATTGTATCGAGCTGCGCACACTCCTCCCGCCCTGTGGTGCAACAGATGTCCCTTTCTCCAAAAATGTACTCAATGGGACCGTAATGTTGCAACCACACCCAAGTTGACCTGCTGTGAGGAAAAAACGAGTTAGTACATTTCAAACATGAGAAAGGTATAAAACACAAAAAAAATGCCTACCAAAGAAAGAAATTGTATCGAGCTCTGCACCCTCCTCCCTCCCTGTGGTGCAACAGATGTACCTTTCTCCAAAAATGTACTCAATAGGACCGTAATGTTGCAACCACACCCATGTTAACCTGCTGTGAGGAAAAAACGAGTTAGTACATTTCAAACATGAAAAAGGTCATTTTAAAATCAACATGAAAAACCAAAATTCCAAAGGTATAAAACACAAAAAAAAATGCCTACCAAAGAAAGAAATTGTATCGAGCTGCGCACCCTCCTTCCGCCCTGTGGTGCAACAGCTGTCCCTTTCTCCAAAAATGTACTCAATGGGACCGTAATGTTGCAACCACACCCAAGTTGACCTGCTGTGTGGAAAAAACGAGTTAGTACATTTCAAACATGAAAAAGGTCATTTTAAAATCAACATGAAAAACCAAAATTCCAAAGGTATAAAACACCAAAAAAAAATGCCTACCAAAGAAAGAAATTGTATCGAGCTCCGCACCCTCCTCCCACCCTGTGGTGCAACAGATGTCCCTTTCTCCAAAAATGTACTCAATGGGACCGTAATGTTGCAACCACACCCAAGATAACCTGCTGTGAGGAAAAAACGAGTTAGTACATTTCAAACATGAAAAAGGTCATTTTAAAATCAACATGAAAAACCAAAATTCCAAAGGTATAAAACACAAAAAAAATGCCTACCAAAGAAAGAAATTGTATCGAGCTGCGCACACTCCTCCCGCCCTGTGGTGCAACAGATGTCCCTTTCTCCAAAAATGTACTCAATGGGACCGTAATGTTGCAACCACACCCAAGTTGACCTGCTGTGAGGAAAAAACGAGTTAGTACATTTCAAACATGAGAAAGGTCATTTTAAAATCAACGTGAAAAACCAAAATTCCAAAGGTATAAAACACACAAAAATGCCTACCAAAGAAAGAAATTGTATCGAGCTCCGCACCCTCCTCCCGCCCTGTGGTGCAACAGATGTCCTTTTTCCAAAAATGTACTCAATGGGATTGTGATGTTGCAACCACTCCCATGTTAACCTACTGTGAGGAAAAAACGAATTAGTACATTTCAAACATGAAAAAGGTGTATTTAAAATCAACATGAAAAACCAAAATTCCAAAGGTATAAAACAAAAAAAAATTCCTACCAATGAAAGAAATTGTATTGAGCTCCGCACCCTCCTCCCGCCCTGTGGTGCAACAGATGTCCCTTTCTCCAAAAATGTACTCAATGGGACTGTAATGTTGCAACCACACCATGTTAACCAGCTGTGAGGAAAAAACGAGTTAGTACATTTCAAACATGAAAAAGGTCATTTTAAAATCAACATGAAAAACCAAATTTCCAAAGGTATAAAATACAAAAAAAATGCCTACCAAAGAAAGACATTGTATCGAGCACCGCACCCTCCTCCCGCCCTGTGGTGCAACAGATGTCCCTTTCTCCAAAAATGTACTCAATGGGACCGTAATGTTGCAACCACACCCAAGTTGACCTGCTGTGAGGAAAAAACGAGTTAGTACATTTCAAACATGAGAAAGGTCATTTTAAAATCAACGTGAAAAACCAAAATTCCAAAGGTATAAAACACACAAAAATGCCTACCAAAGAAAGAAATTGTATCGAGCTCCGCACCCTCCTCCCGCCCTGTGGTGCAACAGATGTCCTTTTTCCAAAAATGTACTCAATGGGATTGTGATGTTGCAACCACACCCAAGTCGACCTGCTGTGAGGAAAAAACGAGTTAGTACATTTCAAACATGAAAAAGGTCATTTTAAAATCAACATGAAATTCCAAAATTTCCAAAGGTATAAAACACAAAAAAAATGCCTACCAAAGAATGAAATTGTATCGAGCTCCGCACCCTCCTCCCGCCCTGTGGTGCAACAGATGTCCCTTTCTCCAAAAATGTACTCAATGGGACCGTAATGTTGCAACCACACCCATGTCAACCTGCTGTGAGGAAAAAACGAGTTAGTACATTTCAAACATGACAAAGGTCATTTTAAAATAAACATGAGAAACCAAAATTCCAAAGGTATAAAACACAAAAAAATGCTTACGAAAGAAAGAAATTGTATCGAGCTCCGCACCGTCCTCCCGTCCTGTGGTGCAACAGATGTCCCTTTCTCCAAAAATGTACTCAATGGGAACGTAATGTTGCAACCACACCCATGTTAACCTGCTGTGAGTAAAAAACGAGTTAGTACATTTCAAACATGAAAAAGGTCATTTTAAAATCAACATGAAAAACCAAAATTCCAAAGGTATAAAACACAAAAAAATGCCTACCAAAGAAAGAAATTGTATCGAGCTCCGCACCCTCCTCCCGCCCTGTGGTGCAACAGATGTCCCTTTCTCCAAAAATGTACTCAATGGGACCGTAATGTTGCAACTTCACCCAAGTTGACCTGCTGTGAGGAAAAAACGAGTTAGTACATTTCTAGCATGAAAAAGGTCATTTTAAAATGAACATGAAAAACCAAAATTCCAAAGGTATAAAACACAAAAAAAATGCCTACCAAAGAAAGAAATTGTATCGAGCTGCGCACCCTCCTCCCGCCCTGTGGTGCAACAGATGTCCCTTTCTCCAAAAATGTACTCAATGGGACCGTAATGTTGCAACCACACCCAAGTTAACCTGCTGTGTGGAAAAAACGAGTTAGTACATTTCAAACATGAAAAAGGTCATTTTAAAATCAACATGAAAAACCAAAATTCCAAAGGTATAAAACACAAAAAAAATGCCTACCAAAGAAAGAAATTGTATCGAGCTCCCCACCCTCCTCCCACCCTGTGGTGCAACATATGTCCCTTTCTCCAAAAATTTACTCAATGGGACCGTAATGTTGCAACCACTCCCATGTTAACCCGCTGTGAGGAAAAAACGAATTAGTACATTTCAAACATGAAAAAGGTGAATTTAAAATCAACATGAAAAACCAAAATTCCAAAGGTATAAAACACAAAAAAATTCCTACCAAATTAAGAAATTGTATTGAGCTCCGCACCCTCCTCCCGCCCTGTGGTACAACAGATGTCCCTTTCTCCAAAAATGTACTCAATGGGACCGTAATGTTGCAACCACACCCATGTTAACCTACTGTGAGGAAAAAACGAGTTAGTACATTTCAAACATGAAAGAGGTCATTTTAAAATCAACATGAAATACCAAAATTCCAAAGGTAGAAAACACAAAAAAATGCCTACCAAAGAAAGAAATTGTATCGAGCTGCGCACCCTCCTCCCGCCCTGTGGTGCAACAGTTGTCCCTTTCTCCAAAAATGTACTCAATGGGACCGTAATGTTGCAACCACACCCAAGTTCACCTGCTGTGAGGAATAAACGGGTTAGTACATTTCAAACATGAAAAAGGTCATTTTAAAATCAACATGAAAAAACAAAATTCCAAAGGTATAAAACACAAAAAATGCCTACCAAAGAAAGAAATTGTATCGAGCTGGCCACCGTCCTCCGGCCCTGTGGTGCAACAGGTGTCCCTTTCTCCAAAAATGTACTCAATGGGACTGTAATGTTGCAACCACACCCAAGTTGACCTGCTGTGAGGAAAAAACGAGTTAGTACATTTCAAACATGAAAGAGGTCATTTTAAAATCAACGTGAAAAACTAAAATTCCAAAAGTATAAAACACAAAAAAATGCCTACCAAAGAAAGAAATTGTATTGAACTCCGCACCCTCCTCCCGCCCTGTGGTGCAACAGATGTCCCTTTCTCCAAAAATGTACTCAATGGGACCGTAATGTTGCAACCACACCCATGTTAACCAGCTGTGAGGAAAAAACGAGTTAGTACATTTCAAACATGAAAAAGGTCATTTTAAAATCAACATGAAAAACCAAAATTTCTAAAGGTTTAAAACACAAAAAAATGCTTACCAAAGAAAGAAATTGTATCGTGCTCCGCACCCTCCTCCCGCCCTGTGGTGCAACAGATATCCCTTTCTCCAAAAATGTACTCAATGGGACCGTAATGTTGCAACCACACCCATGTTAACCTGCTGTGAGGAAAAAACGAGTTAGTACATTTCAAACATGAAAAAGGTCATTTTAAAATCAACATGAAAAACCAGAATTCCAAAGGTATAGAACACAAAAAAATTCCTACCAAAGAAAGAAATTGTATCGAGCTCCGCACCCTCCTCCCGCCCTTTGGTGCCACAGATGTCCCTTTCTCCAAAAATGTACTCAATGGGACCGTAATGTTGCAACCAAACCCATGTTAACCTGCTGTGAGGAAAAAACGCGTTAGTACATTTCAAAGATGAAAGAGGTCATTTTTAAATCAACATGAAAAACCAAAATTCCAAAGGTATGAATTACAAAAAAAATATCTACCAAAGAAAGAAATTGTATCGAGCACCGCACCCTCCTCCCGCCCTGTGGTGCAACAGATGTCCCTTTCTCCAAAAATGTACTCAATGGGACCGTAATGTTGCAACCACACCCAAGTTGACCTGCTGTGAGGAAAAAACGAGTTAGTACATTTCAAACATGAAAAAGGTCATTTTAAAATCAACATGAAAAACCAAAATTCCAAAGGTATAAAACACACAAAAATGCATACCAAAGAAAGAAATTGTATCGAGCTCCACACCCTCCTCCCGCCCTGTGGTGCAACAGATGTCCCTTTTTCCAAAAATGTACTCAATGGGATTGTGATGTTGCAACCACACCCAAGTCGACCTGCTGTGAGGAAAAAACGAGTTAGTACATTTCAAACGTCTGGAGGGGGGGAGCCAGGTGTTCGGCGACTTCGTCCTGTGGTGGGGGGGGACGGGAAGTTTCAGTTGCATGCTGGCAGTCAGTCGCGATGGCTACGTGGTCCGTTGAGCATCGTGTTTTCGCAGTGGAAGAGTTCATACGCAATAACGAGTCAATTGTTGCTGTGACACGTGCCTTTCGCCGGCGTTTCAACATCCCACCTCGCGGTAGTGTTCCTAAGCGAGATACGATATTGAGTTGGGTGCATAATTTCTGCACTACTGGTTCATGTGCTCCAAAATGGACGCCTAGACCGCCAACAATAACAACGCCTGAGAACGTGGAGCGTGTGAGACGCGATGTCACTGCGAGCCCACGTCGATCATCGAGACGTCGTGCTCAAGCTCTTGGAATGTCACGTCGGAGCCTTCAAAGGATTCTTAACGAAGAACTGAAATTCCACCCCTATAAAATCCTGTTGGTACAGAAGATTCTCCCAACAGACCATCTTCAAAGGCTTCAGTTTAGCCAACAGATGTAAAACCTGATTATCATGATGTCTGACGAGGCTCACTTTCACATTAACGGATACGTAAACAAGCAAAATTGCCGTTACTGGGCCGACACTAACCCAAGAGATCTACACCAACGGCCTCTCCATAGTGACAAAGTGGCGGTTTGGTGTGGGGTTTCTAAGGTAGGGATAATTGGTCCTTACTTTTTTGAAAATGAAAGGGAGCAGGCGGTTACTGTTAATTCGCAGCATTATGTGAACATGATTGAAGATTTTCTTCTCCCACAACTTGAAGAGAACAATTACGACATGGGCAATATGTGGTTCCAACAAGACGGGGCAACTGCACATACCGCTAGGATATCAATGCAAGCTGTACGTGCTCTGTTCCCTGGCCGTTTGATTTCCCGTAATGGAGATGTCCATTGGCCCCCTCGCTCGCCGGACCTCACGGTATGTGACTTTTTCTTATGGGGCTATTTAAAAGCAAGGGTCTACATGAACAAACCCTGGACCATTCAGGAGTTGAAGGCAGCAATTCACACCGAAATCACATCAATTCCTGGTGATGTGCTTGAGCGGGCAATGCGGAACATTAAGGACCGACTCCAAGAATGCGTCGCTCGAGCAGGAGGGCATTTGATGGATGTAATTTTTAAAAACTAACATTACTATTTTTTGTTAATAAACTTCCATTGTAACTACACGTTTTGCACTTTATTTCAATCCAATACCTTTACAATTGACAGTTTGACAAGTATTTTAAAACCACCCGATCCATCTGCGCCACCCTGTATAAAACACAAAACAAAATGCCTACCAAAGAATGAAATTGTATCGAGCTCCGCACCCTCCGTAATGTTGCAACCACACCCAAGATAACCTGCTGTGAGGAAAAAACGAGTTAGTACATTTCAAACATGAAAAAGGTCATTTTAAAATCAAAATGAAAAACCAAAATTCCAAAGGTATAAAACACAAAAAAAAATGCCTACCAAAGAAAGAAATTGTATCGAGCTCCGCACCCTCCTCCCACCCTGTGGTGCAACAGATGTCCCTTTCTCCAAAAATGTACTCAATGGGACCGTAATGTTGCAACCACACCCAAGTTGACCTGCTGTGAGGAAAAAACGAGTTAGTACATTTCAAGCATGAAAAAGGTCATTTTAAAATCAACATGAAAAACCAAAATTCCAAAGGTATAAAACACAAAAAAAATGCCTACCAAAGAAAGAAATTGTATCGAGCTCTGCACCCTCCTCCCGCCCTGTGGTGCAACAGATGTACCTTTCTCCAAAAATGTACTCAATAGGACCGTAATGTTGCAACCACACCCATGTTAACCTGCTGTGAGGAAAAAACGAGTTAGTACATTTCAAACATGAAAAAGGTCATTTTAAAATCAACATGAAAAACCAAAATTCCAAAGGTATAAAACACAAAAAAAAATGCCTACCAAAGAAAGAAATTGTATCGAGCTGCGCACCCTCCTTCCGCCCTGTGGTGCAACAGCTGTCCCTTTCTCCAAAAATGTACTCAATGGGACCGTAATGTTGCAACCACACCCAAGTTGACCTGCTGTGTGGAAAAAACGAGTTAGTACATTTCAAACATGAAAAAGGTCATTTTAAAATCAACATGAAAAACCAAAATTCCAAAGGTATAAAACACAAAAAAAAATGCCTACCAAAGAAAGAAATTGTATCGAGCTCCGCACCCTCCTCCCACCCTGTGGTGCAACAGATGTCCCTTTCTCCAAAAATGTACTCAATGGGACCGTAATGTTGCAACCACACCCAAGATAACCTGCTGTGAGGAAAAAACGAGTTAGTACATTTCAAACATGAAAAAGGTCATTTTAAAATCAACATGAAAAACCAAAATTCCAAAGGTATAAAACACAAAAAAAATGCCTACCAAAGAAAGAAATTGTATCGAGCTGCGCACACTCCTCCCGCCCTGTGGTGCAACAGATGTCCCTTTCTCCAAAAATGTACTCAATGGGACCGTAATGTTGCAACCACACCCAAGTTGACCTGCTGTGTGGAAAAAACGAGTTAGTACATTTCAAACATGAAAAAGGTCATTTTAAAATCAACATGAAAAACCAAAATTCCAAAGGTATAAAACACAAAAAAAATGCCTACCAAAGAAAGAAATTGTATCGAGCTCCGCACCCTCCTCCCACCCTGTGGTGGAACAGATGTCCCTTTCTCCAAAAATTTACTCAATGGGATTGTGATGTTGCAACCACTCCCATGTTAACCTACTGTGAGGAAAAAACGAATTAGTACATTTCAAACATGAAAAAGGTGTATTTAAAATCAACATGAAAAACCAAAATTCCAAAGGTATAAAACAAAAAAAAATTCCTACCAATGAAAGAAATTGTATTGAGCTCCGCACCCTCCTCCCGCCCTGTGGTGCAACAGATGTCCCTTTCTCCAAAAATGTACTCAATGGGACCGTAATGTTGCAACCACACCCATGTTCACCTGCTGTGAGGAATAAACGGGTTAGTATATTTCAAACATGAAAAAGGTCATTTTAAAATCAACATGAAAAAACAAAATTCCAAAGGTATAAAACACAAAAAAATGCTTACCAAAGAAAGAAATTGTATCGAGCTCCGCACCGTCCTCCCGTCCTGTGGTGCAACAGATGTCCCTTTCTCCAAAAATGTACTCAATGGGACCGTAATGTTGCAACCACACCCATGTTAACCTGCTGTGAGTAAAAAACGAGTTAGTACATTTCAAACATGAAAAAGGTCATTTTAAAATCAACATGAAAAACCAAAATTCCAAAGGTATAAAACACAAAAAAATGCCTACCAAAGAAAGAAATTGTATCGAGCTCCGCACCCTCCTCCCGCCCTGTGGTGCAACAGATGTCCCTTTCTCCAAAAATGTACTCAATGGGACCGTAATGTTGCAACTTCACCCAAGTTGACCTGCTGTGAGGAAAAAACGAGTTAGTACATTTCAAGCATGAAAAAGGTCATTTTAAAATGAACATGAAAAACCAAAATTCCAAAGGTATAAAACACAAAAAAAATGCCTACCAAAGAAAGAAATTGTATCGAGCTGCGCACCCTCCTCCCGCCCTGTGGTGCAACAGATGTCCCTTTCTCCAAAAATGTACTCAATGGGACCGTAATGTTGCAACCACACCCAAGTTAACCTGCTGTGTGGAAAAAAAGAGTTAGTACATTTCAAACATGAAAAAGGTCATTTTAAAATCAACATGAAAAACCAAAATTCCAAAGGTATAAAACACAAAAAAAATGCCTACCAAAGAAAGAAATTGTATCGAGCTCCGCACCCTCCTCCCACCCTGTGGTGCAACAGATGTCCCTTTCTCCAAAAATTTACTCAATGGGACCGTAATGTTGCAACCACTCCCATGTTAACCTGCTGTGAGGAAAAAACGAGTTAGTACATTTCAAACATGAAAGAGGTCATTTTAAAATCAACATGAAATACCAAAATTCCAAAGGTAGAAAACACAAAAAAATTCCTACCAAAGAAAGAAATTGTATCGAGCTGCGCACCCTCCTCCCGCCCTGTGGTGCAACAGTTGTCCCTTTCTCCAAAAATGTACTCAATGGGACCGTAATGTTGCAACCACACCCAAGTTCACCTGCTGTGAGGAATAAACGGGTTAGTATATTTCAAACATGAAAAAGGTCATTTTAAAATCAACATGAAAAAACAAAATTCCAAAGGTATAAAACACAAAAAATGCCTACCAAAGAAAGAAATTGTATCGAGCTGGCCACCGTCCTCCGGCCCTGTGGTGCAACAGGTGTCCCTTTCTCCAAAAATGTACTCAATGGGACTGTAATGTTGCAACCACACCCAAGTTGACCTGCTGTGAGGAAAAAACGAGTTAGTACATTTCAAACATGAAAGAGGTCATTTTAAAATCAACGTGAAAAACTAAAATTCCAAAGGTATAAAACACAAAAAAATGCCTACCAAAGAAAGAAATTGTATTGAACTCCGCACCCTCCTCCCGCCCTGTGGTGCAACAGATGTCCCTTTCTCCAAAAATGTACTCAATGGGACCGTAATGTTGCAACCACACCCATGTTAACCAGCTGTGAGGAAAAAACGAGTTAGTACATTTCAAACATGAAAAAGGTCATTTTAAAATCAACATGAAAAACCAAAATTTCCAAAGGTATAAAACACAAAAAAAATGCTTACCAAAGAAAGAAATTGTATCGTGCTCCGCACCCTCCTCCCGCCCTGTGGTGCAACAGATATCCCTTTCTCCAAAAATGTACTCAATGGGACCGTAATGTTGCAACCACACCCATGTTAACCTGCTGTGAGGAAAAAACGAGTTAGTACATTTCAAACATGAAAAAGGTCATTTTAAAATCAACATGAAAAACCAGAATTCCAAAGGGATAGAACACAAAAAAATTCCTACCAAAGAAAGAAATTGTATCGAGCTCCGCACCCTCCTCCCGCCCTTTGGTGCCACAGATGTCCCTTTCTCCAAAAATGTACTCAATGGGACCGTAATGTTGCAACCAAACCCATGTTAACCTGCTGTGAGGAAAAAACGCGTTAGTACATTTCAAAGATGACAGAGGTCATTTTTAAATCAACATGAAAAACCAAAATTCCAAAGGTATGAATTACAAAAAAAATGCCTACCAAAGAAAGAAATTGTATCGAGCACCGCACCCTCCTCCCGCCCTGTGGTGCAACAGATGTCCCTTTCTCCAAAAATGTACTCAATGGGACCGTAATGTTGCAACCACACCCAAGTTGACCTGCTGTGAGGAAAAAACGAGTTAGTACATTTCAAACATGAAAAAGGTCATTTTAAAATCAACATGAAAAACCAAAATTCCAAAGGTATAAAACACACAAAAATGCATACCAAAGAAAGAAATTGTATCGAGCTCCACACCCTCCTCCCGCCCTGTGGTGCAACAGATGTCCCTTTTTCCAAAAATGTACTCAATGGGATTGTGATGTTGCAACCACACCCAAGTCGACCTGCTGTGAGGAAAAAACGAGTTAGTACATTTCAAACGTCTGGAGGGGGGGAGCCAGGTGTTCGGCGACTTCGTCCTGTGGTGGGGGGGGACGGGAAGTTTCAGTTGCATGCTGGCAGTCAGTCGCGATGGCTACGTGGTCCGTTGAGCATCGTGTTTTCGCAGTGGAAGAGTTCATACGCAATAACGAGTCAATTGTTGCTGTGACACGTGCCTTTCGCCGGCGTTTCAACATCCCACCTCGCGGTAGTGTTCCTAAGCGAGATACGATATTGAGTTGGGTGCATAATTTCTGCACTACTGGTTCATGTGCTCCAAAATGGACGCCTAGACCGCCAACAATAACAACGCCTGAGAACGTGGAGCGTGTGAGACGCGATGTCACTGCGAGCCCACGTCGATCATCGAGACGTCGTGCTCAAGCTCTTGGAATGTCACGTCGGAGCCTTCAAAGGATTCTTAACGAAGAACTGAAATTCCACCCCTATAAAATCCTGTTGGTACAGAAGATTCTCCCAACAGACCATCTTCAAAGGCTTCAGTTTAGCCAACAGATGTAAAACCTGATTATCATGATGTCTGATGAGGCTCACTTTCACATTAACGGATACGTAAACAAGCAAAATTGCCGTTACTGGGCCGACACTAACCCAAGAGATCTACACCAACGGCCTCTCCATAGTGACAAAGTGGCGGTTTGGTGTGGGGTTTCTAAGGTAGGGATAATTGGTCCTTACTTTTTTGAAAATGAAAGGGAGCAGGCGATTACTGTTAATTCGCAGCGTTATGTGAACATGATTGAAGATTTTCTTCTCCCACAACTTGAAGAGAACAATTACGACATGGGCAATATGTGGTTCCAACAAGACGGGGCAACTGCACATACCGCTAGGATATCAATGCAAGCTGTACGTGCTCTGTTCCCTGGCCGTTTGATTTCCCGTAATGGAGATGTCCATTGGCCCCCTCGCTCGCCGGACCTCACGGTATGTGACTTTTTCTTATGGGGCTATTTAAAAGCAAGGGTCTACATGAACAAACCCTGGACCATTCAGGAGTTGAAGGCAGCAATTCACACCGAAATCACATCAATTCCTGGTGATGTGCTTGAGCGGGCAATGCGGAACATTAAGGACCGACTCCAAGAATGCGTCGCTCGAGCAGGAGGGCATTTGATGGATGTAATTTTTAAAAACTAACATTACTATTTTTTGTTAATAAACTTCCATTGTAACTACACGTTTTGCACTTTATTTCAATCCAATACCTTTACAATTGACAGTTTGACAAGTATTTTAAAACCACCCGATCCATCTGCGCCACCCTGTATAAAACACAAAACAAAATGCCTACCAAAGAATGAAATTGTATCGAGCTCCGCACCCTCCGTAATGTTGCAACCACACCCAAGATAACCTGCTGTGAGGAAAAAACGAGTTAGTACATTTCAAACATGAAAAAGGTCATTTTAAAATCAAAATGAAAAACCAAAATTCCAAAGGTATAAAACACAAAAAAAATGCCTACCAAAGAAAGAAATTGTATCGAGCTCCGCACCGTCCTCCCACCCTGTGGTGCAACAGATGTCCCTTTCTCCAAAAATGTACTCAATGGGACCGTAATGTTGCAACCACACCCAAGTTGACCTGCTGTGTGGAAAAAACGAGTTAGTACATTTCAAACATGAAAAAGGTCATTTTAAAATCAACATGAAAAACCAAAATTCCAAAGGTATAAAACACAAAAAAAAATGCCTACCAAAGAAAGAAATTGTATCGAGCTCCGCACCCTCCTCCCGCCCTGTGGTGCAACAGATGTCCCTTTCTCCAAAAACGTACTCAATGGGACCGTAATGTTGCAACCACACCCAAGTTGACCTGCTGTGTGGAAAAAACGAGTTAGTACATTTCAAACATGAAAAAGGTCATTTTAAAATCAACATGAAAAACCAAAATTCCAAAGGTATAAAACACAAAAAAAAAATGCCTACCAAAGAAAGAAATTGTATCGAGCACCGTACCCTCCTCCCACCCTGTGGTGCAACAGATGTCCCTTTCTCCAAAAATGTACTCAATGGGACCGTAATGTTGCAACCACACCCAAGTTGACCTGCTGTGTGGAAAAAACGAGTTAGTACATTTCAAACATGAAAAAGGTCATTTTAAAATCAACATGAAAAACCAAAATTCCAAAGGTATAAAACACAAAAAAAATGCCTACCAAAGAAAGAAATTGTATCGAGCTCCGCACCCTCCTCCCACCCTGTGGTGCAACAGATGTCCCTTTCTCCAAAAATGTACTCAATGGGACCGTAATGTTGCAACCACACCCAAGTTGACCTGCTGTGTGGAAAAAACGAGTTAGTACATTTCAAACATGAAAAAGGTCATTTTAAAATCAACATGAAAAACCAAAATTCCAAAGGTATAAAACACAAAAAAAATGCCTACCAAAGAAAGAAATTGTATCGAGCTCCGCACCCTCCTCCCACCCTGTGGTGCAACAGATGTCCCTTTCTCCAAAAATGTACTCAATGGGACCGTAATGTTGCAACCACACCTAAGATAACCTGCTGTGAGGAAAAAACGAGTTAGTACATTTCAAACATGAAAAAGGTCATTTTAAAATCAACATGAAATACCAAAATTCCAAAGGTATAAAACACAAAAAAAATGCCTACCAAAGAAAGAAATTGTATCGAGCTGCGCACACTCCTCCCGCCCTGTGGTGCAACAGATGTCCCTTTCTCCAAAAATGTACTCAATGGGACCGTAATGTTGCAACCACACCCAAGTTGACCTGCTGTGTGGAAAAAACGAGTTAGTACATTTCAAACATGAAAAAGGTCATTTTAAAATCAACATGAAAAACCAAAATTCCAAAGGTATAAAACACAAAAAAAATGCCTACCAAAGAAAGAAATTGTATCGAGCTGCGTACCCTCCTTCCGCCCTGTGGTGCAACAGCTGTCCCTTTCTCCAAAAATGTACTCAATGGGACCGTAATGTTGCAACCACACCCAAGTTGACCTGCTGTGTGGAAAAAACGAGTTAGTACATTTCAAACATGAAAAAGGTCATTTTAAAATCAACATGAAAAACCAAAATTCCAAAGGTATAAAACACAAAAAAAATGCCTACCAAAGAAAGAAATTGTATCGAGCTCCGCACCCTCCTCCCGCCCTGTGGTGCAACAGATGCCCCTTTCTCCAAAAATGTACTCAATGGGACCGTAATGTTGCAACCACACCCAAGTTGACCTGCTGTGAGGAAAAAACGAGTTAGTACATTTCAAACATGAAAAAGGTCATTTTAAAATCAACATGAAAAACCAAAATTCCAAAGGTATAAAACACAAAAAAAATGCCTACCAAAGAAAGAAATTGTATCGAGCTCCGCACCCACCTCCCGCCCTGTGGTGCAACAGCTGTCCCTTTCTCCAAAAATGTACTCAATGGGACTGTAATGTTGCAACCACACCCAAGTCGACCTGCTGTGAGGAAAAAACGAGTTAGTACATTTCAAACATGAAAAAGGTCATTTTAAAATCAACATGAAAAACCAAAATTCCAAAGGTATAAAACACAAAAAAAAAATGCCTACCAAAGAAAGAAATTGTATCGAGCTGCGCACCCTCCTCCCGCCCTGTGGTGCAACAGCTGTCCCTTTCTCCAAAAATGTACTCAATGGGACCGTAATGTTGCAACCACACCCAAGTTGACCTGCTGTGAGGAAAAAACGAGTTAGTACATTTCAAACATGAAAAAGGTCATTTTAAAATCAACATGAAAAACCAAAATTCCAAAGGTATAAAACACAAAAAAAATGCCTACCAAAGAAAGAAATTGTATCGAGCTCCGCACCCTCCTCCCGCCCTGTGGTGCAACAGATGTCCCTTTCTCCAAAAATGTACTCAATGGGACCGTAATGTTGCAACCACACCCAAGTTGACCTGCTGTGTGGAAAAAACGAGTTAGTACATTTCAAACATGAAAAAGGTCATTTTAAAATCAACATGAAAAACCAAAATTCCAAAGGTATAAAACACAAAAAAAATGCCTACCAAAGAAAGAAATTGTATCGAGCTGCGCACCCTCCTCCCGCCCTGTGGTGCAACAGATGTCCCTTTCTCCAAAAATGTACTCAATGGGACCGTAATGTTGCAACCACACCCAAGTTGACCTGCTGTGAGGAAAAAACGAGTTAGTACATTTCAAACATGAAAAAGGTCATTTTAAAATCAACATGAAAAACCACAATTCCAGAGGTATAAAACACAAAAAAAAATGCCTACCATAGAAAGAAATTGTATCGAGCTCCGCACCCTCCTCCCACCCTGTGGTGCAACAGATGTCCCTTTCTCCAAAAATTTACTCAATGGGACCGTAATGTTGCAACCACACCCAAGTCGACCTGCTGTGAGGAAAATTCGAGTTAGTACATTTCAAACATTAAAAAGGTCATTTTAAAATCAACATGAAAAACCAAAATTCCAAAGGTATAAAACACAAAAAAAATGCCTACCAAAGAAAGAAATTGTATCGAGCTGCGCACAATCCTCCCGCCCTGTGGTGCAACAGATATCCCTTTCTCCAAAAATGTACTCAATGGGACCGTAATGTTGCAACCACACCCAAGTTGACCTGCTGTGAGGAAAAAACGAGTTAGTACATTTCAAACATGAAAAAGGTCATTTTAAAATCAACATGAAAAACCAAAATTCCAGAGGTATAAAACACAAAAAAAATGCCTACCAAAGAAAGAAATTGTATCGAGCTCCGCAACCTCCTCCCACCCTGTGGTGCAACAGATGTCCCTTTCTCCAAAAATTTACTCAATGGGACCGTAATGTTGCAACCACACCCAAGTCGACCTGCTGTGAGGAAAAAACGAGTTAGTACATTTCAAACATGAAAAAGGTCATTTTAAAATCAACATGAAAAACCAAAATTCCAAAGGTATAAAACACAAAAAAAATGCCTACCAAAGAAAGAAATTGTATCGAGCTGCGTACCCTACTTCCGCCCTGTGGTGCAACAGCTGTCCCTTTCTCCAAAAATGTACTCAATGGGACCGTAATGTTGCAACCACACCCAAGTTGACCTGCTGTGTGGAAAAAACGAGTTAGTACATTTCAAACATGAAAAAGGTCATTTTAAAATCAACATGAAAAACCAAAATTCCAAAGGTATAAAACACCACAAAAATGCCTACCAAAGAAAGAAATAGTATCGAGCTCCGCACCCTCCTCCCGCCCTGTGGTGCAACAGATGCCCCTTTCTCCAAAAATGTACTCAATGGGACCGTAATGTTGCAACCACACCCAAGTTGACCTGCTGTGAGGAAAAAACGAGTTAGTACATTTCAAACATGAAAAAGGTCATTTTAAAATCAACATGAAAAACCAAAATTCCAAAGGTATAAAACACAAAAAAAATGCCTACCAAAGAAAGAAATTGTATCGAGCTCCGCAACCTCCTCCCGCCCTGTGGTGCAACAGCTGTCCCTTTCTCCAAAAATGTACTCAATGGGACCGTAATGTTGCAACCACACCCAAGTCGACCTGCTGTGAGGAAAAAACGAGTTAGTACATTTCAAACATGAAAAAGGTCATTTTAAAATCAACATGAAAAACCAAAATTCCAAAGGTATAAAACACAAAAAAAAAATGCCTACCAAAGAAAGAAATTGTATCGAGCTGCGCACCCTCCTCCCGCCCTGTGGTGCAACAGCTGTCCCTTTCTCCAAAAATGTACTCAATGGCACCGTAATGTTGCAACCACACCCAAGTTGACCTGCTGTGAGGAAAAAACGAGTTAGTACATTTCAAACATGAAAAAGGTCATTTTAAAATCAACATGAAAAACCAAAATTCCAAAGGTATAAAACACAAAAAAAATGCCTACCAAAGAAAGAAATTGTATCGAGCTCCGCACCCTCCTCCCGCCCTGTGGTGCAACAGATGTCCCTTTCTCCAAAAATTTACTCAATGGGACCGTAATGTTGCAACCACACCCAAGTTGACCTGCTGTGAGGAAAAAACGAGTTAGTACATTTCAAACATGAAAAAGGTCATTTTAAAATCAACATGAAAAACCAAAATTCCAAAGGTATAAAACACAAAAAAATTGCCTACCAAAGAAAGAAATTGTATCGAGCTCCGCACCCTCCTCCCGCCCTGTGGTGCAACAGATGTCCCTTTCTCCAAAAATGTACTCAATGGGACCGTAATGTTGCAACCACACCCAAGTTGACCTGCTGTGTGGAAAAAACGAGTTAGTACATTTCAAACATGAAAAAGGTCATTTTAAAATCAACATGAAAAACAAAAATTCCAAAGGTATAAAACACAAAAAAAATGCCTACCAAAGAAAGAAATTGTATCGAGCTCCGCACCCTCCTCCCGCCCTGTGGTGCAACAGATGTCCCTTTCTCCAAAAATGTACTCAATGGGACCGTAATGTTGCAACCACACCCAAGTTGACCTGCTGTGAGGAAAAAACGAGTTAGTACATTTCAAACATGAAAAAGGTCATTTTAAAATCAACATGAAAAACCACAATTCCAGAGGTATAAAACACAAAAAAAATGCCTACCAAAGAAAGAAATTGTATCGAGCTCCGCACCCTCCTCCCACCCTGTGGTGCAACAGATGTCCCTTTCTCCAAAAATTTACTCAATGGGACCGTAATGATGCAACCACACCCAAGTCGACCTGCTGTGAGGAAAAAACGAGTTAGTACATTTCAAACATTAAAAAGGTCATTTTAAAATCAACATGAAAAACCAAAATTCCAAAGGTATAAAACACAAAAAAAATGCCTACCAAAGAAAGAAATTGTATCGAGCTGCGCACAATCCTCCCGCCCTGTGGTGCAACAGATGTCCCTTTCTCCAAAAATGTACTCAATGGGACCGTAATGTTGCAACCACACCCAAGTTGACCTGCTGTGAGGAAAAAACGAGTTAGTACATTTCAAACATGAAAAAGGTCATTTTAAAATCAACATGAAAAACCACAATTCCAGAGGTATAAAACACAAAAAAAATGCCTACCAAAGAAAGAAATTGTATCGAGGTCCGCAACCTCCTCCCACCCTGTGGTGCAACAGATGTCCCTTTCTCCAAAAATTTACTCAATGGGACCGTAATGTTGCAACCACACCCAAGTCGACCTGCTGTGAGGAAAAAACGAGTTAGTACATTTCAAACATGAAAAAGGTCATTTTAAAATCAACATGAAAAACCAAAATTCCAAAGGTATAAAACACAAAAAAAAATGCCTACCAAAGAAAGAAATTGTATCGACCTGCGCACAATCCTCCTGCCCTGTGGTGCAACAGATGTCCCTTTCTCCAAAAATGTACTCAATGGGACCGTAATGTTGCAACCACACCCAAGTTGACCTGCTGTGTGGAAAAAACGAGTTAGTACATTTCAAGCATGAAAAATGTCATTTTAAAATCAACATGAAAAACAAAAATTCCAAACGTTTAAAACACAAAAAAATTCTTACCAAAGAAAGAAATTGTATCGAGCTGCGCTCCCTCCTCCCGCCCTGTGGTGCAACAGATGTCCCTTTCTCCAAAAATGTACTCAATGGGACCGTAATGTTGCAACCACACCAAAGTTGACCTGCTGTGAGGAAAAAACCAGTTAGTATATTTCAAACATGAAAAATGTCATTTTAAAATCAACATGAAAAACAAAAATTCCAAACGTTTAAAACACAAAAAAATTCTTACCAAAGAAAGAAATTGTATCGAGCTGCGCTCCCTCCTCCCGCCCTGTGGTGCAACAGATGTCCCTTTCTCCAAAAATGTACTCAATGGGACCGTAATGTTGCAACTTCACCCAAGTTGACCTGCTGTGAGGAAAAAACGAGTTAGTACATTTCAAGCATGAAAAAGGTCATTTTAAAATCAACATGAAAAACCAAAATTCCAAAGGTATAAAACACAAAAAAAATGCCTACAAAGAAAGAAATTGTATCGAGCTGCGCACCCTCCTCCCGCCCTGTGGTGCAACAGATGTCCCTTTCTCCAAAAATGTACTCAATGGGTCCGTAATGTTGCAACCACACCCAAGTTGACCTGCTGTGTGGAAAAAACGAGTTAGTACATTTCAAGCATGAAAAAGGTCATTTTAAAATCAACATGAAAAACCACAATTCCAGAGGTATAAAACACAAAAAAAATGCCTACCAAAGAAAGAAATTGTATCGAGCTCCGCACCCTCCTCCCGCCCTGTGGTGCAACAGATGTCCCTTTCTCCAAAAATGTACTCAATGGGACCGTAATGTTGCAACCACACCCAAGTTGACCTGCTGTGAGGAAAAAACGAGTTAGTACATTTCAAACATGAAAAAGGTCATTTTAAAATCAACATGAAAAACCACAATTCCAGAGGTATAAAACACAAAAAAAATGCCTACCAGAGAAAGAAATTGTATCGAGCTCCGCAACCTCCTCCCACCCTGTGGTGCAACAGATGTCCCTTTCTCCAAAAATTTACTCAATGGGACCGTAATGTTGCAACCACACCCAAGTCGACCTGCTGTGAGGAAAAAACGAGTTAGTACATTTCAAACATGAAAAAGGTCATTTTAAAATCAACATGAAAAACCAAAATTCCAAAGGTATAAAACACAAAAAAAAATGCCTACCAAAGAAAGAAATTGTATCGAGCTGCGCACAATCCTCCTGCCCTGTGGTGCAACAGATGTCCCTTTCTCCAAAAATGTACTCAATGGGACCGTAATGTTGCAACCACACCCAAGTTGACCTGCTGTGAGGAAAAAACGAGTTAGTACATTTCAAACATGAAAAAGGTCATTTTAAAATCAACATGAAAAACCACAATTCCAGAGGTATAAAACACAAAAAAAATGCCTACCAAAGAAAGAAATTGTATCGAGCTCCGCACCCTCCTCCCGCCCTGTGGTGCAACAGATGTCCCATTCTCCAAAAATGTACTCAATGGGACCGTAATGTTCCAACTTCACCCAAGTTGACCTGCTGTGAGGAAAAAACGAGTTAGTACATTTCAAGCATGAAAAAGGTCATTTTAAAATCAACATGAAAAACCAAAATTCCAAAGGTATAAAACACAAAAAAAATGCCTACCAAAGAAAGAAATTGTATCGAGCTGCGCACCCTCCTCCCGCCCTGTGGTGCAACAGATGTCCCTTTCTCCAAAAATGTACTCAATGGGTCCGTAATGTTGCAACCACACCCAAGTTGACCTGCTGTGTGGAAAAAACGAGTTAGTACATTTCAAGCATGAAAAAGGTCATTTTAAAATCAACATGAAAAACCACAATTCCAGAGGTATAAAACACAAAAAAAATGCCTACCAAAGAAAGAAATTGTATCGAGCTCCGCACCCTCCTCCCGCCCTGTGGTGCAACAGATGTCCCTTTCTCCAAAAATGTACTCAGTGGGACCGTAATGTTGCAACCACACCCAAGTTGACCTGCTGTGAGGAAAAAACGAGTTAGTACATTTCAAACATGAAAAAGGTCATTTTAAAATCAACATGAAAAACCAAAATTCCAAAGGTATAAAAGACAAAAAAAATGCCTACCAAAGAAAGAAATTGTATCGAGCTCCGCACCCTCCTCCCACCCTGTGGTGCAACAGATGTCCCTTTCTCCAAAAATGTACTCAATGGGACCGTAATGTTGCAACCACACCCAAGTTGACCTGCTGTGAGGAAAAAACGAGTTAGTACATTTCAAACATGAAAAAGGTCATTTTAAAATCAACATGAAAAACCAAAATTCCAAAGGTATAAAACACAAAAAAAATGCCTACCAAAGAAAGAAATTGTATCGAGCTGCGCACCCTCCTCCCGCCCTGTGGTGCAACAGATGTCCCTTTCTCCAAAAATTTACTCAATGGGACCGTAATGTTGCAACTTCACCCAAGTTAACCTGCTGTGAGGAAAAAACGAGTTAGTACATTTCAAACATGAAAAAGGTCATTTTAAAATCAACATGAAAAACCACAATTCCAGAGGTATAAAACACAAAAAAAATGCCTACCAAAGAAAGAAATTGTATCGAGCTCCGCACCCTCCTCACGCCCTGTGGTGCAACAGATGTCCCTTTCTCCAAAAATGTACTCAATGGGACCGTAATGTTGCAACTTCACCCAAGTTGACCTGCTGTGAGGAAAAAACGAGTTAGTACATTTCAAACATGAAAAAGGTCAATTTAAAATCAACATGAAAAACCAAAATTCCAAAGGTATAAAACACAAAAAAAATGCCTACCAAAGAAAGAAATTGTATCGAGCTCCGCACCCTCCTCCCGCCCTGTGGTGCAACAGATGTCCCTTTCTCCAAAAACGTACTCAATGGGACCGTAATGTTGCAACCACACCCAAGTTGACCTGCTGTGTGGAAAAAACTAGTTAGTACATTTCAAACATGAAAAAGGTCATTTTAAAATCAACATGAAAAACCAAAATTCCAAAGGTATAAAACACAAAAAAAATGCCTACCAAAGAAAGAAATTGTATCGAGCTGCGCACCCTCCTCCCGCCCTGTGGTGCAACAGATGTCCCTTTCTCCAAAAATGTACTCAATGGGACCATAATGTTGCAACCACACCCAAGTTGACCTGCTGTGAGGAAAAAACGAGTTAGTACATTTCAAACATGAAAGAGGTCATTTTAAAATCAACATGAAAAACCAAAATTCCAAAGGTATAAAACACAAAAAAAATGCCTACCAAAGAAAGAAATTGTATCGAGCTGCGCACCCTCCTCCCGCCCTGTGGTGCAACAGATGTCCCTTTCTCCAAAAATTTACTCAATGGGACCGTAATGTTGCAACCACACCCAAGTTGACCTGCTGTGTGGAAAAAACGAGTTAGTACATTTCAAACATGAAAAAGGTCATTTTAAAATCAACATGAAAAACCAAAATTCCAAAGGTATAAAACACAAAAAAAATGCCTACCAAAGAAAGAAATTGTATCGAGCTCCGCACCCTCCTCCCGCCCTGTGGTGCAACAGATGTCCCTTTCTCCAAAAATGTACTCAATGGGACCGTAATGTTGCAACCACACCCAAGTTGACCTGCTGTGAGGAAAAAACGAGTTAGTACATTTCAAACATGAAAAAGGTCATTTTAAAATCAACATGAAAAACCACAATTCCAGAGGTATAAAACACAAAAAAAATTCCTACCAAAGAAAGAAATTGTATCGAGCTCCGCACCCTCCTCCCACCCTGTGGTGCAACAGATGTCCCTTTCTCCAAAAATGTACTCAATGGGACCGTAATGTTGCAACCACACCCAAGTCGACCTGCTGTGAGGAAAAAACGAGTTAGTACATTTCAAACATGAAAAAGGTCATTTTAAAATCAACATGAAAAACCAAAATTCCAAAGGTATAAAACACAAAAGAAATGCCTACCAAAGAAAGAAATTGTATCGAGCTGCGCACCCTCCTCCCGCCCTGTGGTGCAACAGATGTCCCTTTCTCCAAAAATGTACTCAATGGGACCGTAATGTTGCAACCACACCCATGTTGACCTGCTGTGAGGAAAAAACGAGTTAGTACATTTCAAACATGAAAAAGGTCATTTTAAAATCAACATGAAAAACCAAAATTCCAAAGGTATAAAACACAAAAAAAATGCCAACCAAAGAAAGAAATTGTATCGAGCTGCGCACCCTCCTCCCGCCCTGTGGTGCAACAGATGTCCCTTTCTCCAAAAATTTACTCAATGGGACCGTAATGTTGCAACCACACCCAAGTTGACCTGCTGTGAGGAAAAAACGAGTTAGTACATTTCAAACATGAAAAAGGTCATTTTAAAATCAACATGAAAAACCTAAATTCCAAAGGTATAAAACACAAAAAAAATGCCTACCAAAGAAAGAAATTGTATCGAGCTGCGCACACTCCTCCCGCCCTGTGGTGCAACAGATGTCCCTTTCTCCAAAAATGTACTCAATGGGACCGTAATGTTGCAACCACACCCAAGTTGACCTGCTGTGAGGAAAAAACGAGTTAGTACATTTCAAACATGAAAAAGGTCATTTTAAAATCAACATGAAAAACCAAAATTCCAAAGGTATAAAACACAAAAAAAATGCCTACCAAAGAAAGAAATTGTATCGAGCTGCGCACCCTCCTCCCGCCCTGTGGTGCAACAGATGTCCCTTTCTCCAAAAATGTACTCAATGGGACCGTAATGTTGCAACCACACCCAAGTTGACCTGCTGTGTGGAAAAAACGAGTTAGTACATTTCAAACATGAAAAAGGTCATTTTAAAATCAACATGAAAAACCAAAATTCCAAAGGTATAAAACACAAAAAAAATGCCTACCAAAGAAAGAAATTGTATCGAGCTCCGCACCCTCCTCCCGCCCTGTGGTGCAACAGATGTCCCTTTCTCCAAAAATGTACTCAATGGGACCGTAATGTTGCAACCACACCCAAGTTGACCTGCTGTGAGGAAAAAACGAGTTAGTACATTTCAAACATGAAAAAGGTCATTTTAAAATCAATATGAAAAACCAAAATTCCAAAGGTATAAAACACAAAAAAAATGCCTACCAAAGAAAGAAATTGTATCGAGCTCCGCACCCTCCTCCCGCCCTGTGGTGCAACAGATGTCCCTTTCTCCAAAAATGTACTCAATGGGACCGTAATGTTGCAACCACACCCAAGTTGACCTGCTGTGAGGAAAAAACGAGTTAGTACATTTCAAACATGAAAAAGGTCATTTTAAAATCAATATGAAAAACCAAAATTCCAAAGGTATAAAACACAAAAAAAATGCCTACCAAAGAAAGAAATTGTATCGAGCTGCGCACCCTCCTCCCATCCTGTGGTGCAACAGATGTCCCTTTCTCCAAAAATTTACTCAATGGGACCGTAATGTTGCAACCACACCAAAGTCGACCTGCTGTGAGGAAAAAACGAGTTAGTACATTTCTAACATGGAAAAGGTCATTTTAAAATCAACATGAAAAACCAAAATTCCAAAGGTATAAAACACAAAAAAAATGACTACCAAAGAAAGAAATTGTATCGAGCTGCGCACCCTCCTCCCGCCCTGTGGTGCAACAGATGTCCCTTTCTCCAAAAATTTACTCAATGGGACCGTAATGTTGCAACCACACCCAAGTTGACCTGCTGTGTGGAAAAAACGAGTTAGTACATTTCAAACATGAAAAAGGTCATTTTAAAATCAACATGAAAAACCAAAATTCCAAAGGTATAAAACACAAAAGAAATGCCTACCAAAGAAAGAAATTGTATCGAGCTCCGCACCCTCCTCCCGCCCTGTGGTGCAACAGATGTCCCTTTCTCCAAAAATTTACTCAATGGGACCGTAATGTTGCAACCACACCCAAGTTGACCTGCTGTGAGGAAAAAACGAGTTAGTACATTTCAAACATGAAAAAGGTCATTTTAAAATCAACATGAAAAACCACAATTGAAGAGGTATAAAACACAAAAAAAATGCCTACCAAAGAAAGAAATTGTATCGAGCTCCGCAGCCTCCTCCCACCCTGTGGTGCAACAGATGTCCCTTTCTCCAAAAATTTACTCAATGGGACCGTAATGTTGCAACCACACCCAAGTCGACCTGCTGTGAGGAAAAAACGAGTTAGTACATTTCAAACATGAAAAAGGTCATTTTAAAATCAACATGAAAAACCAAAATTCCAAAGGTATAAAACACAAAAAAATGCCTACCAAAGAAAGAAATTGTATCGAGCTGCGCACCCTCCTCCCGCCCTGTGGTGCAACAGATGTCCCTTTCTCCAAAAATGTACTCAATGGGACCGTAATGTTGTAACCACACCCAAGTTGACCTGCTGTGAGGAAAAAACGAGTTAGTACATTTCAAACATGAAAAAGGTCATTTTAAAATCAACATGAAAAACCAAAATTCCAAAGGTATAAAACACAAAAAACATGCCTACCAAAGAAAGAAATTGTATCGAGCTCCGCACCCTCCTCCCGCCCTGTGGTGCAACAGATGTCCCTTTCTCCAAAAATTTACTCAATGGGACCGTAATGTTGCAACCACACCCAAGTTGACCTGCTGTGAGGAAAAAACGAGTTAGTACATTTCAAACATGAAAAAGGTCATTTTAAAATCAACATGAAAAACCAAAATTCCAAAGGTATAAAACACAAAAAAAAAATGCCTACCAAAGAAAGAAATTGTATCGAGCTGCGCACACTCCTCCCGCCCTGTGGTGCAACAGATGTCCCTTTCTCCAAAAATGTACTCAATGGGACCGTAATGTTGCAACCACACCCAAGTTGACCTGCTGTGAGGAAAAAACGAGTTAGTACATTTCAAACATGAAAAAGGTCATTTTAAAATCAACATGAAAAACCAAAATTCCAAAGGTATAAAACACAAAAAAAATGCCTACCAAAGAACGAAATTGTATCGAGCTGCGCACCCTCCTCCCGCCCTGTGGTGCAACAGATGTCCCTTTCTCCAAAAATTTACTCAATGGGACCGTAATGTTGCAACCACACCCAAGTTGACCTGCTGTGTGGAAAAAACGAGTTAGTACATTTCAAACATGAAAAAGGTCATTTTAAAATCAACATGAATAACCAAAATTCCAAAGGTATAAAACACACAAAAAATGCCTACCAAAGAAAGAAATTGTATCGAGCTCCGCACCCTCCTCCCGCCCTGTGGTGCAACAGATGTCCCTTTCTCCAAAAATGTACTCAATGGGACCGTAATGTTGCAACCACACCCAAGTTGACCTGCTGTGAGGAAAAAACGAGTTAGTACATTTCAAACATGAAAAAGGTCATTTTAAAATGAACATGAAAAACCACAATTCCAAAGGTATAAAACACAAAAAAAATGCCTACCAAAGAAAGAAATTGTATCAAGCTCCGCACCCTCCTCCCACCCTGTGGTGCAACAGATGTCCCTTTCTCCAAAAATGTACTCAATGGGACCGTAATGTTGCAACCACACCCAAGTCGACCTGCTGTGAGGAAAAAACGAGTTAGTACATTTCAAACATGAAAAAGGTCATTTTAAAATCAACATGAAAAACCAAAATTCCAAAGGTATAAAACACAAAAAAAATGCCTACCAAAGAAAGAAATTGTATCGAGCTGCGCACCCTCCTCCCGCCCTGTGGTGCAACAGATGTCCCTTTCTCCAAAAATTTACTCAATGGGACCGTAATGTTGCAACCACACCCAAGTTGACCTGCTGTGAGGAAAAAACGAGTTAGTACATTTCAAACATGAAAAAGGTCATTTTAAAATCAACATGAATAACCAAAATTCCAAAGGTATAAAACACACAAAAAATGACTACCAAAGAAAGAAATTGTATCGAGCTGCGCACCCTCCTCCCGCCCTGTGGTGCAACAGATGTCCCTTTCTCCAAAAATGTACTCAATGGGACCGTAATGTTGCAACCACACCCAAGTCGACCTGCTGTGAGGAAAAAACGAGTTAGTACATTTCAAACATGAAAAAGGTCATTTTAAAATCAACATGAAAAACCAAAATTCCAAAGGTATAAAACACAAAAAAAATGCCTACCAAAGAAAGAAATTGTATCGAGCTGCGCACCCTCCTCCCGCCCTGTGGTGCAACAGATGTCCCTTTCTCCAAAAATTTACTCAATGGGACCGTAATGTTGCAACCACACCCAAGTTGACCTGCTGTGAGGAAAAAACGAGTTAGTACATTTCAAACATGAAAAAGGTCATTTTAAAATCAACATGAAAAACCAAAATTCCAAAGGTATAAAACACAAAAAAAAATGCCTACCAAAGAAAGAAATTGTATCGAGCTGCGCACGCTCCTCCCGCCCTGTGGTGCAACAGATGTCCCTTTCTCCAAAAATGTACTCAATGGGACCGTAATGTTGCAACAACACCCAAGTTGACCTGCTGTGAGGAAAAAACGAGTTAGTACATTTCAAACATGAAAAAGGTCATTTTAAAATCAACATGAAAAACCAAAATTCCAAAGGTATAAAACACAAAAAAAATGCCTACCAAAGAAAGAAATTGTATCGAGCTGCGCACCCTCCTCCCGCCCTGTGGTGCAACAGATGTCCCTTTCTCCAAAAATTTACTCAATGGGACCGTAATGTTGCAACCACACCCAAGTTGACCTGCTGTGAGGAAAAAACGAGTTAGTACATTTCAAACATGAAAAAGGTCATTTTAAAATCAACATGAAAAACCAAAATTCCAAAGGTATAAAACACAAAAAAAATGCCTACCAAAGAAAGAAATTGTATCGAGCTGCGCACCCTCCTCCCGCCCTGTGGTGCAACAGATGTCCCTTTCTCCAAAAATGTACTCAATGGGACCGTAATGTTGCAACCACACCCAAGTTGACCTGCTGTGAGGAAAAAACGAGTTAGTACATTTCAAACATGAAAAAGGTCATTTTAAAATCAACATGAAAAACCTAAATTCCAAAGGTATAAAACACAAAAAAAAAATGCCTACCAAAGAAAGAAATTGTATCGAGCTCCGCACCCTCCTCCCGCCCTGTGGTGCAACAGATGTCCCTTTCTCCAAAAATGTACTCAATGGGACCGTAATGTTGCAACCACACCCAAGTTGACCTGCTGTGAGGAAAAAACGAGTTAGTACATTTCAAACATGAAAAAGGTCATTTTAAAATCAACATGAAAAACCAAAATTCCAAAGGTATAAAACACAAAAAAAATGCCTACCAAAGAAAGAAATTGTATCGAGCTGCGCACACTCCTCCCGCCCTGTGGTGCAACAGATGTCCCTTTCTCCAAAAATGTACTCAATGGGACCGTAATGTTGCAACCACACCCAAGTTGACCTGCTGTGAGGAAAAAACGAGTTAGTACATTTCAAACATGAAAAAGATCATTTTAAAATCAACATGAAAAACCAAAATTCCAAAGGTATAAAGCACAAAAAAAATGCCTACCAAAGAAAGAAATTGTATCGAGCTGCGCACCCTCCTCCCGCCCTGTGGTGCAACAGATGTCCCTTTCTCCAAAAATTTACTCAATGGGACCGTAATGTTGCAACCACACCCAAGTTGACCTGCTGTGAGGAAAAAACAAGTTAGTACATTTCAAACATGAAAAAGGTCATTTTAAAATCAACATGAAAAACCAAAATTCCAAAGGTATAAAACACAAAAAAAATGCCTACCAAAGAAAGAAATTGTATCGAGCTCCGCACCCTCCTCCCGCCCTGTGGTGCAACAGATGTCCCTTTCTCCAAAAATTTACTCAATGGGACCGTAATGTTGCAACCACACCCAAGTTGACCTGCTGTGAGGAAAAAACGAGTTAGTACATTTCAAACATGAAAAAGGTCATTTTAAAATCAATATGAAAAACCAAAATTCCAAAGGTATAAAACACAAAAAAAATGCCTACCAAAGAAAGAAATTGTATCGAGCTCCGCACCCTCCTCCCGCCCTGTGGTGCAACAGATGTCCCTTTCTCCAAAAATGTACTCAATGGGACCGTAATGATGCAACCACACCCAAGTTGACCTGCTGTGAGGAAAAAATGAGTTAGTACATTTCAAACATGAAAAAGGTCATTTTAAAATCAATATGAAAAACCAAAATTCCAAAGGTATAAAACACAAAAAAAATGCCTACCAAAGAAAGAAATTGTATCGAGCTCCGCACCCTCCTCCCATCCTGTGGTGCAACAGATGTCCCTTTCTCCAAAAATTTACTCAATGGGACCGTAATGTTGCAACCACACCCAAGTCGACCTGCTGTGAGGAAAAAACGAGTTAGTACATTTCTAACATGAAAAAGGTCATTTTAAAATGAACATGAAAAACCAAAATTCCAAAGGTATAAAACACAAAAAAAATGACTACCAAAGAAAGAAATTGTATCGAGCTGCGCACCCTCCTCCCGCCCTGTGGTGCAACAGATGTCCCTTTCTCCAAAAATTTACTCAATGGGACCGTAATGTTGCAACCACACCCAAGTTGACCTGCTGTGTGGAAAAAACGAGTTAGTACATTTCAAACATGAAAAAGGTCATTTTAAAATCAACATGAAAAACCAAAATTCCAAAGGTATAAAACACAAAAGAAATGCCTACCAAAGAAAGAAATTGTATCGAGCTCCGCACCCTCCTCCCGCCCTGTGGTGCAACAGATGTCCCTTTCTCCAAAAATTTACTCAATGGGACCGTAATGTTGCAACCACACCCAAGTTGACCTGCTGTGAGGAAAAAACGAGTTAGTACATTTCAAACATGAAAAAGGTCATTTTAAAATCAACATGAAAAACCACAATTCCAGAGGTATAAAACACAAAAAAAATGCCTACCAAAGAAAGAAATTGTATCGAGCTCCGCACCCTCCTCCCACCCTGTGGTGCAACAGATGTCCCTTTCTCCAAAAATTTACTCAATGGGACCGTAATGTTGCAACCACACCCAAGTCGACCTGCTGTGAGGAAAAAACGAGTTAGTACATTTCAAACATGAAAAAGGTCATTTTAAAATCAACATGAAAAACCAAAATTCCAAAGGTATAAAACACAAAAAAATGCCTACCAAAGAAAGAAATTGTATCGAGCTGCGCACCCTCCTCCCGCCCTGTGGTGCAACAGATGTCCCTTTCTCCAAAAATGTACTCAATGGGACCGTAATGTTGTAACCACACCCAAGTTGACCTGCTGTGAGGAAAAAACGAGTTAGTACATTTCAAACATGAAAAAGGTCATTTTAAAATCAACATGAAAAACCAAAATTCCAAAGGTATAAAACACAAAAAACATGCCTACCAAAGAAAGAAATTGTATCGAGCTCCGCACCCTCCTCCCGCCCTGTGGTGCAACAGATGTCCCTTTCTCCAAAAATTTACTCAATGGGACCGTAATGTTGCAACCACACCCAAGTTGACCTGCTGTGAGGAAAAAACGAGTTAGTACATTTCAAACATGAAAAAGGTCATTTTAAAATCAACATGAAAAACCAAAATTCCAAAGGTATAAAACACAAAAAAAAAAATGCCTACCAAAGAAAGAAATTGTATCGAGCTGCGCACCCTCCTCCCGCCCTGTGGTGCAACAGATGTCCCTTTCTCCAAAAATGTACTCAATGGGACCGTAATGTTGCAACCACACCCAAGTTGACCTGCTGTGAGGAAAAAACGAGTTAGTACATTTCAAACATGAAAAAGGTCATTTTAAAATCAACATGAAAAACCAAAATTCCAAAGGTATAAAACACAAAAAAAATGCCTACCAAAGAACGAAATTGTATCGAGCTGCGCACCCTCCTCCCGCCCTGTGGTGCAACAGATGTCCCTTTCTCCAAAAATTTACTCAATGGGACCGTAATGTTGCAACCACACCCAAGTTGACCTGCTGTGTGGAAAAAACGAGTTAGTACATTTCAAACATGAAAAAGGTCATTTTAAAATCAACATGAAAAACCAAAATTCCAAAGGTATAAAACACACAAAAAATGCCTACCAAAGAAAGAAATTGTATCGAGCTCCGCACCCTCCTCCCGCCCTGTGGTGCAACAGATGTCCCTTTCTCCAAAAATGTACTCAATGGGACCGTAATGTTGCAACCACACCCAAGTTGACCTGCTGTGAGGAAAAAACGAGTTAGTACATTTCAAACATGAAAAAGGTCATTTTAAAATGAACATGAAAAACCACAATTCCAAAGGTATAAAACACAAAAAAAATGCCTACCAAAGAAAGAAATTGTATCAAGCTCCGCACCCTCCTCCCACCCTGTGGTGCAACAGATGTCCCTTTCTCCAAAAATGTACTCAATGGGACCGTAATGTTGCAACCACACCCAAGTCGACCTGCTGTGAGGAAAAAACGAGTTAGTACATTTCAAACATGAAAAAGGTCATTTTAAAATCAACATGAAAAACCAAAATTCCAAAGGTATAAAACACAAAAAAAATGACTACCAAAGAAAGAAATTGTATCGAGCTGCGCACGCTCCTCCCGCCCTGTGGTGCAACAGATGTCCCTTTCTCCAAAAATGTACTCAATGGGACCGTAATGTTGCAACCACACCCAAGTTGACCTGCTGTGAGGAAAAAACGAGTTAGTACATTTCAAACATGAAAAAGGTCATTTTAAAATCAACATGAAAAACCAAAATTCCAAAGGTATAAAACACAAAAAAAATGCCTACCAAAGAAAGAAATTGTATCGAGCTGCGCACCCTCCTCCCGCCCTGTGGTGCAACAGATGTCCCTTTCTCCAAAAATTTACTCAATGGGACCGTAATGTTGCAACCACACCCAAGTTGACCTGCTGTGAGGAAAAAACGAGTTAGTACATTTCAAACATGAAAAAGGTCATTTTAAAATCAACATGAAAAACCACAATTCCAGAGGTATAAAACACAAAAAAAATGCCTACCAAAGAAAGAAATTGTATCGAGCTGCGCACCCTCCTCCCGCCCTGTGGTGCAACAGATGTCCCTTTCTCCAAAAATTTACTCAATGGGACCGTAATGTTGCAACCACACCCAAGTTGACCTGCTGTGAGGAAAAAACGAGTTAGTACATTTCAAACATGAAAAAGGTCATTTTAAAATCAACATGAAAAACCAAAATTCCAAAGGTATAAAACACAAAAAAAAATGCCTACCAAAGAAAGAAATTGTATCGAGCTGCGCACGCTCCTCCCGCCCTGTGGTGCAACAGATGTCCCTTTCTCCAAAAATGTACTCAATGGGACCGTAATGTTGCAACAACACCCAAGTTGACCTGCTGTGAGGAAAAAACGAGTTAGTACATTTCAAACATGAAAAAGGTCATTTTAAAATCAACATGAAAAACCAAAATTCCAAAGGTATAAAACACAAAAAAAATGCCTACCAAAGAAAGAAATTGTATCGAGCTGCGCACCCTCCTCCCATCCTGTGGTGCAACAGATGTCCCTTTCTCCAAAAATTTACTCAATGGGACCGTAATGTTGCAACCACACCCAAGTTGACCTGCTGTGAGGAAAAAACGAGTTAGTACATTTCAAACATGAAAAAGGTCATTTTAAAATCAACATGAAAAACCAAAATTCCAAAGGTATAAAACACAAAAAAAATGCCTACCAAAGAAAGAAATTGTATCGAGCTGCGCACCCTCCTCCCGCCCTGTGGTGCAACAGATGTCCCTTTCTCCAAAAATTTACTCAATGGGACCGTAATGTTGCAACCACACCCAAGTTGACCTGCTGTGAGGAAAAAACGAGTTAGTACATTTCAAACATGAAAAAGGTCATTTTAAAATCAACATGAAAAACCTAAATTCCAAAGGTATAAAACACAAAAAAAAATGCCTACCAAAGAAAGAAATTGTATCGAGCTCCGCACCCTCCTCCCGCCCTGTGGTGCAACAGATGTCCCTTTCTCCAAAAATGTACTCAATGGGACCGTAATGTTGCAACCACACCCAAGTTGACCTGCTGTGAGGAAAAAACGAGTTAGTACATTTCAAACATGAAAAAGGTCATTTTAAAATCAACATGAAAAACCAAAATTCCAAAGGTATAAAACACAAAAAAAATGCCTACCAAAGAAAGAAATTGTATCGAGCTGCGCACACTCCTCCCGCCCTGTGGTGCAACAGATGTCCCTTTCTCCAAAAATGTACTCAATGGGACCGTAATGTTGCAACCACACCCAAGTTGACCTGCTGTGAGGAAAAAACGAGTTAGTACATTTCAAACATGAAAAAGGTCATTTTAAAATCAACATGAAAAACCAAAATTCCAAAGGTATAAAACACAAAAAAAATGCCTACCAAAGAAAGAAATTGTATCGAGCTGCGCACCCTCCTCCCGCCCTGTGGTGCAACAGATGTCCCTTTCTCCAAAAATTTACTCAATGGGACCGTAATGTTGCAACCACACCCAAGTTGAAATGCTGTGAGGAAAAAACAAGTTAGTACATTTCAAACATGAAAAAGGTCATTTTAAAATCAACATGAAAAACCAAAATTCCAAAGGTATAAAACACAAAAAAAATGCCTACCAAAGAAAGAAATTGTATCGAGCTGCGCACCCTCCTCCCGCCCTGTTGTGCAACAGATGTCCCTTTCTCCAAAAATGTACTCAATGGGACCGTAATGTTGCAACCACACCCAAGTTGACCTGCTGTGAGGAAAAAACGAGTTAGTACATTTCAAACATGAAAAAGGTCATTTTAAAATCAACATGAAAAACCAAAATTCCAAAGGTATATAACACAAAAAAATGCCTACCAAAGAAAGAAATTGTATCGAGCTCCGCACCCTCCTCCCGCCCTGTGGTGCAACAGATGTCCCTTTCTCCAAAAATGTACTCAATGGGACCGTAATGTTGCAACCACACCCAAGTTGACCTGCTGTGAGGAAAAAACGAGTTAGTACATTTCAAACATGAAAAAGGTCATTTTAAAATCAACATGAAAAACCAAAATTCCAAAGGTATAAAACACAAAAAAAATGCCTACCAAAGAAAGAAATTGTATCGAGCTGCGCACCCTCCTCCCGCCCTGTGGTGCAACAGATGTCCCTTTCTCCAAAAATTTACTCAATGGGACCGTAATGTTGCAACCACACCCAAGTTGACCTGCTGTGAGGAAAAAACGAGTTAGTACATTTCAAACATGAAAAAGGTCATTTTAAAATCAACATGAAAAACCAAAATTCCAAAGGTATAAAACACAAAAAAAATGCCTACCAAAGAAAGAAATTGTATCGAGCTGCGCACCCTCCTCCCGCCCTGTGGTGCAACAGATGTCCCTTTCTCCAAAAATGTACTCAATGGGACCGTAATGTTGCAACCACACCCAAGTTGACCTGCTGCGTGGAAACAACGAGTTAGTACATTTCAAACATGAACAAGGTCATTTTAAAATCAACATGAAAAACCAAAATTCCAAAGGTATAAAACACAAAAAAAATGCCTACCAAAGAAAGAAATTGTATCGAGCTGCGCACCCTCCTCCCGCCCTGTGGTGCAACAGATGTCCCTTTCTCCAAAAATGTACTCAATGGGACCGTAATGTTGCAACCACACCCAAGTTGACCTGCTGTGAGGAAAAAACGAGTTAGTACATTTCAAACATGAAAAAGGTCATTTTAAAATCAACATGAAAAACCAAAATTCCAAAGGTATAAAACACAAAAAAAATGCCTACCAAAGAAAGAAATTGTATCGAGCTGCGCACCCTCCTCCCGCCCTGTGGTGCAACAGATGTCCCTTTCTCCAAAAATTTACTCAATGGGACCGTAATGTTGCAACCACACCCAAGTTGACCTGCTGTGAGGAAAAAACGAGTTAGTACATTTCAAACATGAAAAAGGTCATTTTAAAATCAATATGAAAAACCAAAATTCCAAAGGTATAAAACACAAAAAAATGCCTACCAAAGAAAGAAATTGTATCGAGCTCCGCACCCTCCTCCCGCCCTGTGGTGCAACAGATGTCCCTTTCTCCAAAAATGTACTCAATGGGACCGTAATGTTGCAACCACACCCAAGTTGACCTGCTGTGTGGAAAAAACGAGTTAGTACATTTCAAACATGAAAAAGGTCATTTTAAAATCAACATGAAAAACCACAATTCCAGAGGTATAAAACACAAAAAAAATGCCTACCAAAGAAAGAAATTGTATCGAGCTCCGCACCCTCCTCCCACCCTGTGGTGCAACAGATGTCCCTTTCTCCAAAAATTTACTCAATGGGACCGTAATGTTGCAACCACACCCAAGTCGACCTGCTGTGAGGAAAAAACGAGTTAGTACATTTCAAACATGAAAAAGGTCATTTTAAAATCAACATGAAAAACCAAAATTCCAAAGGTATAAAACACAAAAAAAATGCCTACCAAAGAAAGAAAGTGTATCGAGCTGCGCACCCTCCTCCCGCCCTGTGGTGCAACAGATGTCCCTTTCTCCATAAATGTACTCAATGGGACCGTAATGTTGCAACCACACCCAAGTTGACCTGCTGTGTGGAAAAAACGAGTTAGTACATTTCAAACATGAACAAGGTCATTTTAAAATCAACATGAAAAACCAAAATTCCAAAGGTATAAAACACAAAAAAAATGCCTACCAAAGAAAGAAATTGTATCGAGCTGCGCACCCTCCTCCCGCCCTGTGGTGCAACAGATGTCCCTTTCTCCAAAAATGTACTCAATGGGACCGTAATGTTGCAACCACACCCAAGTTGACCTGCTGTGTGGAAAAAACGAGTTAGTACATTTCAAACACGAAAAAGGTCATTTTAAAATCAACATGAAAAACCCAAATTCCAAAGGTATAAAACACAAAAAAAATGCCTACCAAAGAAAGAAATTGTATCGAGCTGCGCACCCTCCTCCCGCCCTGTGGTGCAACAGATGTCCCTTTCTCCAAAAATTTACTCAATGGGACCGTAATGTTGCAACCACACCCAAGTTGACCTGCTATGAGGAAAAAACAAGTTAGTACATTTCAAACATGAAAAAGGTCATTTTAAAATCAACATGAAAAACCAAAATTCCAAAGGTATAAAACACAAAAAAAATGCCTACCAAAGAAAGAAATTGTATCGAGCTGCGCACCCTCCTCCCGCCCTGTGGTGCAACAGATGTCCCTTTCTCCAAAAATGTACTCAATGGGACCGTAATGTTGCAACCACACCCAAGTTGACCTGCTGTGAGGAAAAAACGAGTTAGTACATTTAAACATGAAAAAGGTCATTTTAAAATCAACATGAAAAACCAAAATTCCAAAGGTATAAAACACAAAAAAATGCCTACCAAAGAAAGAAATTGTATCGAGCTCCGCACCCTCCTCCCGCCCTGTGGTGCAACAGATGTCCCTTTCTCCAAAAATGTACTCAATGGGACCGTAATGTTGCAACCACACCCAAGTTGACCTGCTGTGAGGAAAAAACGAGTTAGTACATTTCAAACATGAAAAAGGTCATTTTAAAATCAACATGAAAAACCAAAATTCCAAAGGTATAAAACACAAAAAAAATGCCTACCAAAGAAAGAAATTGTATCGAGCTGCGCACCCTCCTCCCGCCCTGTGGTGCAACAGATGTCCCTTTCACCAAAAATTTACTCAATGGGACCGTAATGTTGCAACCACACCCAAGTTGACCTGCTGTGAGGAAAAAACGAGTTAGTACATTCCAAACATGAAAAAGGTCATTTTAAAATCAACATGAAAAACCAAAATTCCAAAGGTATAAAACACAAAAAAATGCCTACCAAAGAAAGAAATTGTATCGAGCTCCGCACCCTCCTCCCGCCCTGTGGTGCAACAGATGCCCCTTTCTCCAAAAATGTACTCAATGGGACCGTAATGTTGCAACCACACCCAAGTTGACCTGCTGTGAGGAAAAAACGAGTTAGTACATTTCAAACATGAAAAAGGTCATTTTAAAATCAACATGAAAAACCAAAATTCCAAAGGTATAAAACACAAAAAAAATGCCTACCAAAGAAAGAAATTGTATCGAGCTGCGCACCCTCCTCCCGCCCTTTGGTGCAACAGATGTCCCTTTCTCCAAAAATTTACTCAATGGGACCGTAATGTTGCAACCACACCCAAGTTGACCTGCTGTGTGGAAAAAACGAGTTAGTACATTTCAAACATGAAAAAGGTCATTTTAAAATCAACATGAAAAACCAAAATTCCAAAGGTATAAAACACAAAAAAAATGCCTACCAAAGAAAGAAATTGTATCAAGCTCCGCACCCTCCTCCCGCCCTGTGGTGCAACAGATGTCCCTTTCTCCAAAAATGTACTCAATGGGACCGTAATGTTGCAACCACACCCAAGTTGACCTGCTATGAGGAAAAAACGAGTTAGTACATTTCAAACATGAAAAAGGTCATTTTAAAATCAACATGAAAAACCACAATTCCAGAGGTATAAAACACAAAAAAAATGCCTACCAAAGAAAGAAATTGTATCGAGCTCCGCACCCTCCTCCCGCCCTGTGGTGCAACAGATGCCCCTTTCTCCAAAAATGTACTCAATGGGACCGTAATGTTGCAACCACACCCAAGTTGACCTGCTGTGAGGAAAAAACGAGTTAGTACATTTCAAACATGAAAAAGGTCATTTTAAAATCAACATGAAAAACCCAAATTCCAAAGGTATAAAACACAAAAAAAATGCCTACCAAAGAAAGAAATTGTATCGAGCTGCGCACCCTCCTCCCGCCCTTTGGTGCAACAGATGTCCCTTTCTCCAAAAATTTACTCAATGGGACCGTAATGTTGCAACCACACCCAAGTTGACCTGCTGTGTGGAAAAAACGAGTTAGTACATTTCAAACATGAAAAAGGTCATTTTAAAATCAACATGAAAAACCAAAATTCCAAAGGTATAAAACACAAAAAAAATGCCTACCAAAGAAAGAAATTGTATCGAGCTCCGCACCCTCCTCCCGCCCTGTGGTGCAACAGATGTCCCTTTCTCCAAAAATGTACTCAATGGGACCGTAATGTTGCAACCACACCCAAGTTGACCTGCTATGAGGAAAAAACGAGTTAGTACATTTCAAACATGAAAAAGGTCATTTTAAAATCAACATGAAAAACCACAATTCCAGAGGTATAAAACACAAAAAAAATGCCTACCAAAGAAAAAATTGTATCGAGCTCCGCACCCTCCTCCCACCCTGTGGTGCAACAGATGTCCCTTTCTCCAAAAATTTACTCAATGGGACCGTAATGTTGCAACCACACCCAAGTCGACCTGCTGTGAGGAAAAAACGAGTTAGTACATTTCAAACATGAAAAAGGTCATTTTAAAATCAACATGAAAAACCAAAATTCCAAAGGTATAAAACACAAAAAAAATGCCTACCAAAGAAAGAAATTGTATCGAGCTCCGCACCCTCCTCGCACCCTGTGGTGCAACAGATGTCCCTTTCTCCAAAAATTTACTCAATGGGACCGTAATGTTGCAACCACACCCAAGTCGACCTGCTGTGAGGAAAAAACGGGTTAGTACATTTCAAACATGAAAAAGGTCATTTTAAAATCAACATGAAAAACCAAAATTCCAAAGGTATAAAACACAAAAAAAATGCCTACCAAAGAAAGAAATTGTATCGAGCTGCGCACCCTCCTCCCGCCCTGTGGTGCAACAGATGTCCCTTTCTCCAAAAATGTACTCAATGGGACCGTAATGTTGCAACCACACCCAAGTTGACCTGCTGTGAGGAAAAAACGAGTTAGTACATTTCAAACATGAAAAAGGTCATTTTAAAATCAACATGAAAAACCAAAATTCCAAAGGTATAAAACACAAAAAAAATGCCTACCAAAGAAAGAAATTGTATCGAGCTGCGCACCCTCCTCCCGCCCTGTGGTGCAACAGATGTCCCTTTCTCCAAAAATTTACTCAATGGGACCGTAATGTTGCAACCACACCCAAGTTGACCTGCTGTGAGGAAAAAACGAGTTAGTACATTTCAAACATGAAAAAGGTCATTTTAAAATCAACATGAAAAACCAAAATTCCAAAGGTATAAAACACAAAAAAAATGCCTACCAAAGAAAGAAATTGTATCGAGCTGCGCACACTCCTCCCGCCCTGTGGTGCAACAGATGTCCCTTTCTCCAAAAATGTACTCAATGGGACCGTAATGTTGCAACCACACCCAAGTTGACCTGCTGTGAGGAAAAAACGAGTTAGTACATTTCAAACATGAAAAAGGTCATTTTAAAATCAACATGAAAAACCAAAATTCCAAAGGTATAAAACACAAAAAAAATGCCTACCAAAGAAAGAAATTGTATCGAGCTGCGCACCCTCCTCCCGCCCTGTGGTGCAACAGATGTCCCTTTCTCCAAAAATTTACTCAATGGGACCGTAAAGTTGCAACCACACCCAAGTTGACCTGCTGTGTGGAAAAAACGTGTTAGTACATTTCAAACATGAAAAAGGTCATTTTAAAATCAACATGAAAAACCACAATTCCAGAGGTATAAAACACAAAAAAAATGCCTACCAAAGAAAGAAATTGTATCGAGCTCCGCACCCTCCTCCCGCCCTGTGGTGCAACAGATGCCCCTTTCTCCAAAAATGTACTCAATGGGACCGTAATGTTGCTACCACACCCAAGTTGACCTGCTGTGAGGAAAAAACGAGTTAGTACATTTCAAACATGAAAAAGGTCATTTTAAAATCAACATGAAAAACCAAAATTCCAAAGGTATAAAACACAAAAAAAATGCCTACCAAAGAAAGAAATTGTATCGAGCTGCGCACCCTCCTCCCGCCCTTTGGTGCAACAGATGTCCCTTTCTCCAAAAATTTACTCAATGGGACCGTAATGTTGCAACCACACCCAAGTTGACCTGCTGTGTGGAAAAAACGAGTTAGTACATTTCAAACATGAAAAAGGTCATTTTAAAATCAACATGAAAAACCAAAATTCCAAAGGTATAAAACACAAAAAAAATGCCTACCAAAGAAAGAAATTGTATCGAGCTCCGCACCCTCCTCCCGCCCTGTGGTGCAACAGATGTCCCTTTCTCCAAAAATGTACTCAATGGGACCGTAATGTTGCAACCACACCCAAGTTGACCTGCTATGAGGAAAAAACGAGTTAGTACATTTCAAACATGAAAAAGGTCATTTTAAAATCAACATGAAAAACCACAATTCCAGAGGTATAAAACACAAAAAAAATGCCTACCAAAGAAAAAATTGTATCGAGCTCCGCACCCTCCTCCCACCCTGTGGTGCAACAGATGTCCCTTTCTCCAAAAATTTACTCAATGGGACCGTAATGTTGCAACCACACCCAAGTCGACCTGCTGTGAGGAAAAAACGAGTTAGTACATTTCAAACATGAAAAAGGTCATTTTAAAATCAACATGAAAAACCAAAATTCCAAAGGTATAAAACACAAAAAAAATGCCTACCAAAGAAAGAAATTGTATCGAGCTCCGCACCCTCCTCGCACCCTGTGGTGCAACAGATGTCCCTTTCTCCAAAAATTTACTCAATGGGACCGTAATGTTGCAACCACACCCAAGTCGACCTGCTGTGAGGAAAAAACGGGTTAGTACATTTCAAACATGAAAAAGGTCATTTTAAAATCAACATGAAAAACCAAAATTCCAAAGGTATAAAACACAAAAAAAATGCCTACCAAAGAAAGAAATTGTATCGAGCTGCGCACCCTCCTCCCGCCCTGTGGTGCAACAGATGTCCCTTTCTCCAAAAATGTACTCAATGGGACCGTAATGTTGCAACCACACCCAAGTTGACCTGCTGTGAGGAAAAAACGAGTTAGTACATTTCAAACATGAAAAAGGTCATTTTAAAATCAACATGAAAAACCAAAATTCCAAAGGTATAAAACACAAAAAAAATGCCTACCAAAGAAAGAAATTGTATCGAGCTGCGCACCCTCCTCCCGCCCTGTGGTGCAACAGATGTCCCTTTCTCCAAAAATTTACTCAATGGGACCGTAATGTTGCAACCACACCCAAGTTGACCTGCTGTGAGGAAAAAACGAGTTAGTACATTTCAAACATGAAAAAGGTCATTTTAAAATCAACATGAAAAACCAAAATTCCAAAGGTATAAAACACAAAAAAAATGCCTACCAAAGAAAGAAATTGTATCGAGCTGCGCACACTCCTCCCGCCCTGTGGTGCAACAGATGTCCCTTTCTCCAAAAATGTACTCAATGGGACCGTAATGTTGCAACCACACCCAAGTTGACCTGCTGTGAGGAAAAAACGAGTTAGTACATTTCAAACATGAAAAAGGTCATTTTAAAATCAACATGAAAAACCAAAATTCCAAAGGTATAAAACACAAAAAAAATGCCTACCAAAGAAAGAAATTGTATCGAGCTGCGCACCCTCCTCCCGCCCTGTGGTGCAACAGATGTCCCTTTCTCCAAAAATTTACTCAATGGGACCGTAAAGTTGCAACCACACCCAAGTTGACCTGCTGTGTGGAAAAAACGTGTTAGTACATTTCAAACATGAAAAAGGTCATTTTAAAATCAACATGAAAAACCAAAATTCCAAAGGTATAAAACACAAAAAAAATGCCTACCAAAGAAAGAAATTGTATCGAGCTCCGCACCCTCCTCCCGCCCTGTGGTGCAACAGATGTCCCTTTCTCCAAAAATGTACTCAATGGGACCGTAATGTTGCAACCACACCCAAGTTGACCAGCTGTGAAGAAAAAACGAGTTAGTACATTTCAAACATGAAAAAGGTCATTTTAAAATCAACATGAAAAACCACAATTCCAGAGGTATAAAACACAAAAAAAATGCCTACCAAAGAAAGAAATTGTATCGAGCTCCACACCCTCCTCCCACCCTGTGGTGCAACAGATGTCCCTTTCTCCAAAAATTTACTCAATGGGACCGTAATGTTGCAACCACACCCAAGTCGACCTGCTGTGAGGAAAAAACGAGTTAGTACATTTCAAACATGAAAAAGGTCATTTTAAAATCAACATGAAAAACCAAAATTCCAAAGGTATAAAACACAAAAAAAATGCCTACCAAAGAAAGAAATTGTATCGAGCTGCACACCCTCCTCCCGCCCTGTGGTGCAACAGATGTCCCTTTCTCCAAAAATTTACTCAATGGGACCGTAATGTTGCAACCACACCCAAGTTGACCTGCTGTGTGGAAAAAACGAGTTAGTACATTTCAAACATGAAAAAGGTCATTTTATAATCAACATGAAAAACCAAAATTCCAAAGGTATAAAACACAAAAAAAATGCCTACCAAAGAAAGAAATTGTATCGAGCTCCGCACCCTCCTCCCGCCCTGTGGTGCAACAGATGTCCCTTTCTCCAAAAATGTACTCAATGGGACCGTAATGTTGCAACCACACCCAAGTTGACCTGCTGTGAGGAAAAAACGAGTTAGTACATTTCAAACATGAAAAAGGTCATTTTAAAATCAACATGAAAAACCACAATTCCAGAGGTATAAAACACAAAAAAAATGCCTACCAAAGAAAGAAATTGTATCGAGCTCCGCACCCTCCTCCCACCCTGTGGTGCAACAGATGTCCCTTTCTCCAAAAATGTACTCAATGGGACCGTAATGTTGCAACCACACCCAAGTCGACCTGCTGTGGGAAAAAACGAGTTAGTACATTTCAAACATGAAAAAGGTCATTTTAAAATCAACATGAAAAATCAAAATTCCAAAGGTATAAAACACAAAAAAAATGCCTACCAAAGAAAGAAATTGTATCGAGCTGCGCACCCTCCTCCCGCCCTGTGGTGCAACAGATGTCCCTTTCTCCAAAAATTTACTCAATGGGACCGTAATGTTGCAACCACACCCAAGTTGACCTGCTGTGTGGAAAAAACGAATTAGTACATTTCAAACATGAAAAAGGTCATTTTAAAATCAACATGAAAAACCAAAATTCCAAAGGTATAAAACACAAAAAAAATGCCTACCAAAGAAAGAAATTGTATCAAGCTCCGCACCCTCCTCCCACCCTGTGGTGCAACAGATGTCCCTTTCTCCAAAAATTTACTCAATGGGACCGTAATGTTGCAACCACACCCAAGTCGACCTGCTGTGAGGAAAAAACGAGTTAGTACATTTCAAACATGAAAAAGGTCATTTTAAAATCAACATGAAAAACCACAATTCCAGAGGTATAAAACACAAAAAAAATGCCTACCAAAGAAAGAAATTGTATCGAGCTCCGCACCCTCCTCCCACCCTGTGGTGCAACAGATGTCCCTTTCTCCAAAAATTTACTCAATGGGACCGTAATGTTGCAACCACACCCAAGTCGACCTGCTGTGAGGAAAAAACGAGTTAGTACATTTCAAACATGAAAAAGGTCATTTTAAAATCAACATGAAAAACCAAAATTACAAAGGTATAAAACACAAAAAAAATGCCTACCAAAGAAAGAAATTGTATCGAGCTGCGCACCCTCCTCCCGCCCTGTGGTGCAACAGATGTCCCTTTCTCCAAAAATGTACTCAATGGGACCGTAATGTTGCAACCACACCCAAGTTGACCTGCTGTGTGGAAAAAACGAGTTAGTACATTTCAAACATGAAAAAGGTCATTTTAAAATCAACATGAAAAACCAAAATTCCAAAGGTATAAAACACAAAAAAAATGCCTACCAAAGAAAGAAATTGTATCGAGCTCCGATCCCTCCTCCCACCCTGTGGTGCAACAGATGTCCCTTTCTCCAAAAATTTACTCAATGGGACCGTAATGTTGCAACCACACCCAAGTCGACCTGCTGTGAGGAAAAAACGAGTTAGTACATTTCAAACATGAAAAAGGTCATTTTAAAATCAACATGAAAAACCACAATTCCAGAGGTATAAAACACAAAAAAAATGCCTACCAAAGAAAGAAATTGTATCGAGCTCCGCACCCTCCTCCCACCCTGTGGTGCAACAGATGTCCCTTTCTCCAAAAATTTACTCAATGGGACCGTAATGTTGCAACCACACCCAAGTCGACCTGCTGTGAGGAAAAATCGAGTTAGTACATTTCAAACATGAAAATGGTCATTTTAAAATCAACATGAAAAACCAAAATTCCAAAGGTATAAAACACAAAAAAAATGCCTACCAAAGAAAGAAATTGTATCGAGCTGCGCACCCTCCTCCCGCCCTGTGGTGCAACAGATGTCCCTTTCTCCAAAAATGTACTCAATGGGACCGTAATGTTGCAACCACACCCAAGTTGACCTGCTGTGAGGAAAAAACGAGTTAGTACATTTCAAACATGAAAAAGGTCATTTTAAAATCAACATGAAAAACCAAAATTCCAAAGGTATAAAACACAAAAAAAATGCCTACCAAAGAAAGAAATTGTATCGAGCTGCGCACCCTCCTCCCGCCATGTGGTGCAACAGATGTCCCTTTCTCCAAAAATTTACTCAATGGGACCGTAATGTTGAAACCACACCCAAGTTGACCTGCTGTGAGGAAAAAACGAGTTAGTACATTTCAAACATGAAAAAGGTCATTTTAAAATCAACTTGAAAAACCAAAATTCCAAAGGTATAAAACACAAAAAAAATGCCTACCAAAGAAAGAAATTGTATCGAGCTGCGCACACTCCTCCCGCCCTGTGGTGCAACAGATGTCCCTTTCTCCAAAAATGTACTCAATGGGACCGTAATGTTGCAACCACACCCAAGTTGACCTGCTGTGAGGAAAAAACGAGTTAGTACATTTCAAACATGAAAAAAGTCATTTTAAAATCAACATGAAAAACCAAAATTCCAAAGGTATAAAACACAAAAAAATGCCTACCAAAGAAAGAAATTGTATCGAGCTGCGCACCCTCCTCCCGCCCTGTGGTGCAACAGATGTCCCTTTCTCCAAAAATTTACTCAATGGGACCGTAATGTTGCAACCACACCCAAGTTGACCTGCTGTGTGGAAAAAACGAGTTAGTACATTTCAAACATGAAAAAGGTCATTTTAAAATCAACATGAAAAACCAAAATTCCAAAGGTATAAAACACAAAAAAATGCCTACCAAAGAAAGAAATTGTATCGAGCTCCGCACCCTCCTCCCGCCCTGTGGTGCAACAGATGTCCCTTTCTCCAAAAATGTACTCAATGGGACCGTAATGTTGCAACCACACCCAAGTTGACCTGCTGTGAGGAAAAAACGAGTTAGTACATTTCAAACATGAAAAAGGTCATTTTAAAATCAACATGAAAAACCAAAATTCCAAAGGTATAAAACACAAAAAAAATGCCTACCAAAGAAAGAAATTGTATCGAGCTGCGCACCCTCCTCCCGCCCTGTGGTGCAACAGATGTCCCTTTCTCCAAAAATGTACTCAATGGGACCGTAATGTTGCAACCACACCCAAGTTGACCTGCTGTGAGGAAAAAACGAGTTAGTACATTTCAAACATGAAAAAGGTCATTTTAAAATCAACATGAAAAACCAAAATTCCAAAGGTATAAAACACAAAAAAAATGCCTACCAAAGAAAGAAATTGTATCAAGCTGCGCACCCTCCTCCCGCCCTGTGGTGCAACAGATGTCCCTTTCTCCAAAAATGTACTCAATGGGACCGTAATGTTGCAACCACACCCAAGTTGACCTGCTGTGAGGAAAAAACCAGTTAGTATATTTCAAACATGAAAAATGTCATTTTAAAATCAACATGAAAAACAAAAATTCCAAAAGTTTAAAACACAAAAAAATTCTTACGAAAGAATGAAATTGTATCGAGCTGCGCTCCCTCCTCCCGCCCTGTGGTGCAACAGATGTCCCTTTCTCCAAAAATGTACTCAATGGGACCGTAATGTTACAACCACACCCAAGTTGACCTGCTGTGAGGAAAAAACCAGTTAGTATATTTCAAGCATGAAAAATGTCATTTTAAAATCAACATGAAAAACAAAAATTCCAAAAGTATAAAACACAAAAAAATTCTTACCAAAGAAAGAAATTGTATCGAGCTCCGCACCCTCCTCCCTCCCTGTGGTGCAACAGATGTCCCTTTCTCCAAAAATGTACTCAATGGGACCGTAATGTTGCAACCACACCAAAGTTGACCTGCTGTGAGGAAAAAACCAGTTAGTATATTTCAAACATGAAAAATGTCATTTTAAAATCAACATGAAAAACCAAAATTCCAAAAGTTTAAAACACAAAAAAATTCTTACGAAAGAAAGAAATTGTATCGAGCTGCGCTCCCTCCTCCTGCCCTGTGGTGCAACAGATGTCCCTTTCTCCAAAAATGCACTCAATGGGACCGTAATGTTGCAACCACACCCAAGTTGACCTGCTGTGAGGAAAAAACCAGTTAGTATATTTCAAACATGAAAAATGTCATTTTAAAATCAACATGAAAAACCAAAATTCCAAAAGTTTAAAACACAAAAAAATTCTTACGAAAGAAAGAAATTGTATCGAGCTGCGCTCCCTCCTCCCGCCCTGTGGTGCAACAGATGTCCCTTTCTCCAAAAATGCACTCAATGGGACCGTAATGTTGCAACCACACCCAAGTTGACCTGCTGTGAGGAAAAAACCAGTTAGTATATTTCAAACATGAAAAATGTCATTTTAAAATCAACATGAAAAACAAAAATTCCAAAAGTTTAAAACACAAAAAAATTCTTACGAAAGAAAGAAATTGTATCGAGCTGCGCTCCCTCCTCCGGCCCTGTGGTGCAACAGATGTCCCTTTCTCCAAAAATGTACTCAATGGGACCGTAATGTTGCAACCACACCAAAGTTGACCTGCTAGGAGGAAAAAACCAGTTAGTATATTTTAAACATGAAAAATGTCATTTTAAAATCAACATGAAAAACAAAAATACCAAAAGTTTAAAACACAAAAAAATTCTTACGAAAGAAAGAAATTGTATCAAGCAGCGCTCCCTCCTCCCGCCCTGTGGTGCAACAGATGTCCCTTTCTCCAAAAATGTACTCAATGGGACCGTAATGTTGCAACCACACCAAAGTTGACCTGCTGTGAGGAAAAAACCAGTTAGTATATTTCAAACATGAAAAATGTCATTTTAAAATCAACATGAAAAACAAAAATTCCAAAAGTTTAAAACACAAAAAAATTCTTACGAAAGAAAGAAATTGTATCGAGCTGCGCTCCCTCCTCCCGCCCTGTGGTGCAACAGATGTCCCTTTCTCCAAAAATGTACTCAATGGGACCGTAATGTTGCAACCACACCAAAGTTGACCTGCTGTGAGGAAAAAACCAGTTAGTATATTTCAAACATGAAAAATGTCATTTTAAAATCAACATGAAAAACAAAAATTCCAAAAGTTTAAAACACAAAAAAATTCTTACGAAAGAAAGAAATTGTATCGAGCTGCGCTCCCTCCTCCCGCCCTGTGGTGCAACAGATGTCCCTTTCTCCAAAAATGTACTCAATGGGACCGTAATGTTGCAACCACACCAAAGTTGACCTGCTGTGAGGAAAAAACCAGTTAGTATATTTCAAACATGAAAAATGTCATTTTAAAATCAACATGAAAAACAAAAATTCCAAAAGTTTAAAACACAAAAAAATTCTTACGAAAGAAAGAAATTGTATCGAGCTGCGCTCCCTCCTCCCGCCCTGTGGTGCAACAGATGTCCCTTTCTCCAAAAATGTACTCAATGGGACCGTAATGTTGCAACCACACCCAAGTTGACCTGCTGTGAGGAAAAAACCAGTTAGTATATTTCAAACATGAAAAATGTCATTTTAAAATCAACATGAAAAACAAACATTCCAAAAGTTTAAAACACAAAAAAATTCTTACCAAAGAAAGAAATTGTATCGAGCTGCGCTCCCTCCTCCCGCCCTGTGGTGCAACAGATGTCCCTTTCTCCAAAAATGTACTCAATGGGACCGTAATGTTGCAACCACACCCAAGTTGACCTGCTGTGAGGAAAAAACCAGTTAGTATATTTCAAACATGAAAAATGTCATTTTAAAATCAACATGAAAAACAAAAATTCCAAAAGTTTAAAACACAAAAAAATTCTTACGAAAGAAAGAAATTGTATCGAGCTGCGCTCCCTCCTCCTGCCCTGTGGTGCAACAGATGTCCCTTTCTCCAAAAATATACTCAATGGGACCGTAATGTTGCAACCACACCAAAGTTGACCTGCTGTGAGGAAAAAACCAGTTAGTATATTTCAAACATGAAAAATGTCACTTTAAAATCAACATGAAAAACAAAAATTCCAAAAGTTTAAAACACAAAAAAATTCTTACGAAAGAAAGAAATTGTATCGAGCTGCGCTCCCTCCTCCCGCCCTGTGGTGCAACAGATGTCCCTTTCTCCAAAAATGTACTCAATGGGACCGTAATGTTGCAACCACACCAAAGTTGACCTGCTGTGAGGAAAAAACCAGTTAGTATATTTCAAACATGAAAAATGTCATTTTAAAATCAACATGAAAAACAAAAATTCCAAAAGTTTAAAACACAAAAAAATTCTTACGAAAGAAAGAAATTGTATCGAGCTGCGCTCCCTCCTCCCGCCCTGTGGTGCAACAGATGTCCCTTTCTCCACAAATGTACTCAATGGGACCGTAATGTTGCAACCACACCCAAGTTGACCTGCTGTGAGGAAAAAACCAGTTAGTATATTTCAAACATGAAAAATGTCATTTTAAAATCAACATGAAAAACAAACATTCCAAAAGTTTAAAACATAAAAAAATTCTTACGAAAGAAAGAAATTGTATCGAGCTGCGCTCCCTCCTCCCGCCCTGTGGTGCAACAGATGTCCCTTTCTCCAAAAATGTACTCAATGGGACCGTAATGTTGCAACCACACCAAAGTTGACCTGCTGTGAGGAAAAAACCAGTTAGTATATTTCAAACATGAAAAATGTCATTTTAAAATCAACATGAAAAACAAAAATTCCAAAAGTTTAAAACACAAAAAAATTCTTACGAAAGAAAGAAATTGTATCGAGCTGCGCTCCCTCCTCCCGCCCTGTGGTGCAACAGATGTCCCTTTCTCCAAAAATGTACTCAATGGGACCGTAATGTTGCAACCACACCAAAGTTGACCTGCTGTGAGGAAAAAACCAGTTAGTATATTTCAAACATGAAAAATGTCATTTTAAAATCAACATGAAAAACAAAAATTCCAAAAGTTTAAAACACAAAAAAATTCTTACGAAAGAAAGAAATTGTATCGAGCTGCGCTCCCTCCTCCCGCCCTGTGGTGCAACAGATGTCCCTTTCTCCAAAAATGTACTCAATGGGACCGTAATGTTGCAACCACACCAAAGTTGACCTGCTGTGAGGAAAAAACCAGTTAGTATATTTCAAACATGAAAAATGTCATTTTAAAATCAACATGAAAAACAAAAATTCCAAAAGTTTAAAACACAAAAAAATTCTTACGAAAGAAAGAAATTGTATCGAGCTGCGCTCCCTCCTCCCGCCCTGTGGTGCAACAGATGTCCCTTTCTCCAAAAATGTACTCAATGGGACCGTAATGTTGCAACCACACCAAAGTTGACCTGCTGTGAGGAAAAAACCAGTTAGTATATTTCAAACATGAAAAATGTCATTTTAAAATCAACATGAAAAACAAAAATTCCAAAAGTTTAAAACACAAAAAAATTCTTACGAAAGAAAGAAATTGTATCGAGCTGCGCTCCCTCCTCCCGCCCTGTGGTGCAACAGATGTCCCTTTCTCCAAAAATGTACTCAATGGGACCGTAATGTTGCAACCACACCCAAGTTGACCTGCTGTGAGGAAAAAACCAGTTAGTATATTTCAAACATGAAAAATGTCATTTTAAAATCAACATGAAAAACAAAAATTCCAAACGTTTAAAACACAAAAAAATTCTTACCAAAGAAAGAAATTGTATCGAGCTGCGCTCCCTCCTCCCGCCCTGTGGTGCAACAGATGTCCCTTTCTCCAAAAATGTACTCAATGGGACCGTAATGTTGCAACCACACCCAAGTTGACCTGCTGTGAGGAAAAAACGAGTTAGTATATTTCAAACATGAAAAATGTCATTTTAAAATCAACATGAAAAACAAAAATTCCAAAAGTTTAAAACACAAAAAAATTCTTACGAAAGAAAGAAATTGTATCGAGCTGCGCTCCCTCCTCCCGCCCTGTGGTGCAACAGATGTCCCTTTCTCCAAAAATGTACTCAATGGGACGGTAATGTTGCAACCACACCAAAGTTGACCTGCTGTGAGGAAAAAACCAGTTAGTATATTTCAAACATGAAAAATGTCACTTTAAAATCAACATGAAAAACAAAAATTCCAAAAGTTTAAAACACAAAAAAATTCTTACGAAAGAAAGAAATTGTATCGAGCTGCGCTCCCTCCTCCCACCCTGTGGTGCAACAGATGTCCCTTTCTCCAAAAATGTACTCAATGGGACCGTAATGTTGCAACCACACCAAAGTTGACCTGCTGTGAGGAAAAAACCAGTTAGTATATTTCAAACATGAAAAATGTCATTTTAAAATCAACATGAAAAACAAAAATTCCAAAAGTTTAAAACACAAAAAAATTCTTACGAAAGAAAGAAATTGTATCGAGCTGCGCTCCCTCCTCCCGCCCTGTGGTGCAACAGATGTCCCCTTCTCCAAAAATGTACTCAATGGGACCGTAATGTTGCAACCACACCAAAGTTGACCTGCTGTGAGGAAAAAACCAGTTAGTATATTTCAAACATGAAAAATGTCATTTTAAAATCAACATGAAAAACAAAAATTCCAAAAGTTTAAAACACAAAAAAATTCTTACGAAAGAAAGAAATTGTATCGAGCTGCGCTCCCTCCTCCCGCCCTGTGGTGCAACAGATGTCCCTTTCTCCAAAAATGTACTCAATGGGACCGTAATGTTGCAACCACACCAAAGTTGACCTGCTGTGAGGAAAAAACGAGTTAGTATATTTTAAACATGAAAAATGTCATTTTAAAATCAACATGAAAAACAAAAATTCCAAAAGTTTAAAACACAAAAAAATTCTTACGAAAGAAAGAAATTGTATCGAGCTGCGCTCCCTCCTCCCGCCCTGTGGTGCAACAGATGTCCCTTTCTCCAAAAATGTACTCAATGGGACCGTAATGTTGCAACCACACCCAAGTTGACCTGCTGTGAGGAAAAAACCAGTTAGTATATTTCAAACATGAAAAATGTCATTTTAAAATCAACATGAAAAACAAAAATTCCAAAAGTTTAAAACACAAAAAAATTCTTACGAAAGAAAGAAATTGTATCGAGCTGCGCTCCCTCCTCCCGCCCTGTGGTGCAACAGATGTCCCTTTCTCCAAAAATGTACTCAATGGGACGGTAATGTTGCAACCACACCAAAGTTGACCTGCTGTGAGGAAAAAACCAGTTAGTATATTTCAAACATGAAAAATGTCACTTTAAAATCAACATGAAAAACAAAAATTCCAAAAGTTTAAAACACAAAAAAATTCCTACAAAAGAAAGAAATTGTATCGAGCTGCGCTCCCTCCTCCCACCCTGTGGTGCAACAGATGTCCCTTTCTCCAAAAATGTACTCAATGGGACCGTAATGTTGCAACCACACCAAAGTTGACCTGCTGTGAGGAAAAAACCAGTTAGTATATTTCAAACATGAAAAATGTCATTTTAAAATCAACATGAAAAACAAAAATTCCAAAAGTTTAAAACACAAAAAAATTCTTACGAAAGAAAGAAATTGTATCGAGCTGCGCTCCCTCCTCCCGCCCTGTGGTGCAACAGATGTCCCTTTCTCCAAAAATGTACTCAATGGGACCGTAATGTTGCAACCACACCAAAGTTGACCTGCTGTGAGGAAAAAACCAGTTAGTATATTTCAAACATGAAAAATGTCACTTTAAAATCAACATGAAAAACAAAAATTCCAAAAGTTTAAAACACAAAAAAATTCTTACGAAAGAAAGAAATTGTATCGAGCTGCGCTCCCTCCTCCCGCCCTGTGGTGCAACAGATGTCCCTTTCTCCAAAAATGTACTCAATGGGACCGTAATGTTGCAACCACACCAAAGTTGACCTGCTGTGAGGAAAAAACCAGTTAGTATATTTCAAACATGAAAAATGTCATTTTAAAATCAACATGAAAAACAAAAATTCCAAAAGTTTAAAACACAAAAAAATTCTTACGAAAGAAAGAAATTGTATCGAGCTGCGCTCCCTCCTCCCGCCCTGTGGTGCAACAGATGTCCCTTTCTCCAAAAATGTACTCAATGGGACCGTAATGTTGCAACCACACCAAAGTTGACCTGCTGTGAGGAAAAAACCAGTTAGTATATTTCAAACATGAAAAATGTCATTTTAAAATCAACATGAAAAACAAAAATTCCAAAAGTTTAAAACACAAAAAAATTCTTACGAAAGAAAGAAATTGTATCGAGCTGCGCTCCCTCCTCCCGCCCTGTGGTGCAACAGATGTCCCTTTCTCCAAAAATGTACTCAATGGGACCGTAATGTTGCAACCACACCAAAGTTGACCTGCTGTGAGGAAAAAACCAGTTAGTATATTTCAAACATGAAAAATGTCATTTTAAAATCAACATGAAAAACAAAAATTCCAAAAGTTTAAAACACAAAAAAATTCTTACGAAAGAAAGAAATTGTATCGAGCTGCGCTCCCTCCTCCCGCCCTGTGGTGCAACAGATGTCCCTTTCTCCAAAAATGTACTCAATGGGACCGTAATGTTGCAACCACACCAAAGTTGACCTGCTGTGAGGAAAAAACCAGTTAGTATATTTCAAACATGAAAAATGTCATTTTAAAATCAACATGAAAAACAAAAATTCCAAAAGTTTAAAACACAAAAAAATTCTTACGAAAGAAAGAAATTGTATCGAGCTGCGCTCCCTCCTCCCGCCCTGTGGTGCAACAGATGTCCCTTTCTCCAAAAATGTACTCAATGGGACCGTAATGTTGCAACCACACCCAAGTTGACCTGCTGTGAGGAAAAAACCAGTTAGTATATTTCAAACATGAAAAATGTCATTTTAAAATCAACATGAAAAACAAAAATTCCAAAAGTTTAAAACACAAAAAAATTCTTACCAAAGAAAGAAATTGTATCGAGCTGCGCTCCCTCCTCCCGCCCTGTGGTGCAACAGATGTCCCTTTCTCCAAAAATGTACTCAATGGGACCGTAATGTTGCAACCACACCCAAGTTGACCTGCTGTGAGGAAAAAACCAGTTAGTATATTTCAAACATGAAAAATGTCATTTTAACATCAACATGAAAAACAAAAATTCCAAAAGTTTAAAACACAAAAAAATTCTTACGAAAGAAAGAAATTGTATCGAGCTGCGCTCCCTCCTCCCGCCCTGTGGTGCAACAGATGTCCCTTTCTCCAAAAATGTACTCAATGGGACGGTAATGTTGCAACCACACCAAAGTTGACCTGCTGTGAGGAAAAAACCAGTTAGTATATTTCAAACATGAAAAATGTCACTTTAAAATCAACATGAAAAACAAAAATTCCAAAAGTTTAAAACACAAAAAAATTCTTACGAATGAAAGATATTGTATCGAGCTGCGCTCCCTCCTCCCGCCCTGTGGTGCAACAGATGTCCCTTTCTCCAAAAATGTACTCAATGGGACCGTAATGTTGCAACCACACCAAAGTTGACCTGCTGTGAGGAAAAAACCAGTTAGTATATTTCAAACATGAAAAATGTCATTTTAAAATCAACATGAAAAACAAAAATTCCAAAAGTTTAAAACACAAAAAAATTCTTACGAAAGAAAGAAATTGTATCGAGCTGCGCTCCCTCCTCCCGCCCTGTGGTGCAACAGATGTCCCTTTCTCCAAAAATGTACTCAATGGACCGTAATGTTGCAACCACACCAAAGTTGACCTGCTGTGAGGAAAAAACCAGTTAGTATATTTCAAACATGAAAAATGTCATTTTAAAATCAACATGAAAAACAAAAATTCCAAAAGTTTAAAACACAAAAAAATTCTTACGAAAGAAAGAAATTGTATCGAGCTGCGCTCCCTCCTCCCGCCCTGTGGTGCAACAGATGTCCCTTTCTCCAAAAATGTACTCAATGGGACCGTAATGTTGCAACCACACCAAAGTTGACCTGCTGTGAGGAAAAAACCAGTTAGTATATTTTAAACATGAAAAATGTCATTTTAAAATCAACATGAAAAACAAAAATTCCAAAAGTTTAAAACACAAAAAAATTCTTACGAAAGAAAGAAATTGTATCGAGCTGCGCTCCCTCCTCCCGCCCTGTGGTGCAACAGATGTCCCTTTCTCCAAAAATGTACTCAATGGGACCGTAATGTTGCAACCACACCCAAGTTGACCTGCTGTGAGGAAAAAACCAGTTAGTATATTTCAAACATGAAAAATGTCATTTTAAAATCAACATGAAAAACAAAAATTCCAAAAGTTTAAAACACAAAAAAATTCTTACGAAAGAAAGAAATTGTATCGAGCTGCGCTCCCTCCTCCCGCCCTGTGGTGCAACAGATGTCCCTTTCTCCAAAAATGTACTCAATGGGACCGTAATGTTGCAACCACACCAAAGTTGACCTGCTGTGAGGAAAAAACCAGTTAGTATATTTCAAACATGAAAAATGTCATTTTAAAATCAACATGAAAAACAAAAATTCCAAAAGTTTAAAACACCAAAAAATTCTTACGAAAGAAAGAAATTGTATCGAGCTGCGCTCCCTCCTCCCGCCCTGTGGTGCAACAGATGTCCCTTTCTCCAAAAATGTACTCAATGGGACCGTAATGTTGCAACCACACCAAAGTTGACCTGCTGTGAGGAAAAAACCAGTTAGTATATTTCAAACATGAAAAATGTCATTTTAAAATCAACATGAAAAACAAAAATTCCAAAAGTTTAAAACACAAAAAAATTCTTACGAAAGAAAGAAATTGTATCGAGCTGCGCTCCCTCCTCCCGCCCTGTGGTGCAACAGATGTCCCTTTCTCCAAAAATGTACTCAAGGGGTCCGTAATGTTGCAACCACACCAAAGTTGACCTGCTGTGAGGAAAAAACCAGTTAGTATATTTCAAACATGAAAAATGTCATTTTAAAATCAACATGAAAAACAAAAATTCCAAAAGTTTAAAACACAAAAAGATTCTTACGAAAGAAAGAAATTGTATCGAGCTGCGCTACCTCCCCCCGCCCTGTGGTGCAACAGATGTCCCTTTCTCCAAAAATGTACTCAATGGGACCGTAATGTTGCAACCACACCAAAGTTGACCTGCTGTGAGGAAAAAACCAGTTAGTATATTTCAAACATGAAAAATGTCATTTTAAAATCAACATGAAAAACAAAAATTCCAAAAGTTTAAAACACAAAAAAATTCTTACGAAAGAAAGAAATTGTATCGAGCTGCGCTCCCTCCTCCCGCCCTGTGGTGCAACAGATGTCCCTTTCTCCAAAAATGTACTCAATGGGACCGTAATGTTGCAACCACACCAAAGTTGACCTGCTGTGAGGAAAAAACCAGTTAGTATATTTCAAACATGAAAAATGTCATTTTAAAATCAACATGAAAAACAAAAATTCCAAAAGTTTAAAACACAAAAAAATTCTTACGAAAGAAAGAAATTGTATCGAGCTGCGCTCCCTCCTCCCGCCCTGTGGTGCAACAGATGTCCCTTTCTCCAAAAATGTACTCAATGGGACCGTAATGTTGCAACCACACCCAAGTTGACCTGCTGTGAGGAAAAAACCAGTTAGTATATTTCAAACATGAAAAATGTCATTTTAAAATCAACATGAAAAACAAAAATTCCAAAAGTTTAAAACATAAAAAAATTCTTACGAAAGAAAGAAATTGTATCGAGCTCCGCACCCTCCTCCCGCCCTGTGGTGCAACAGATGTCCCTTTCTCCAAAAATGTACTCAATGGGACCGTAATGTTGCAACCACACCAAAGTTGACCTGCTGTGAGGAAAAAACCAGTTAGTATATTTCAAACATGAAAAATGTCATTTTAAAATCAACATGAAAAACAAAAATTCCAAAAGTTTAAAACACAAAAAAATTCTTACGAAAGAAAGAAATTGTATCGAGCTGCGCTCCCTCCTCCCGCCCTGTGGTGCAACAGATGTCCCTTTCTCCAAAAATGTACTCAATGGGACCGTAATGTTGCAACCACACCAAAGTTGACCTGCTGTGAGGAAAAAACCAGTTAGTATATTTCAAACATGAAAAATGTCATTTTAAAATCAACATGAAAAACAAAAATTCCAAAAGTTTAAAACACAAAAAAATTCTTACGAAAGAAAGAAATTGTATCGAGCTGCGCTCCCTCCTCCCGCCCTGTGGTGCAACAGATGTCCCTTTCTCCAAAAATGTACTCAATGGGACCGTAATGTTGCAACCACACCAAAGTTGACCTGCTGTGAGGAAAAAACCAGTTAGTATATTTCAAACATGAAAAATGTCATTTTAAAATCAACATGAAAAACAAAAATTCCAAAAGTTTAAAACACAAAAAAATTCTTACGAAAGAAAGAAATTGTATCGAGCTGCGCTCCCTCCTCCCGCCCTGTGGTGCAACAGATGTCCCTTTCTCCAAAAATGTACTCAATGGGACCGTAATGTTGCAACCACACCAAAGTTGACCTGCTGTGAGGAAAAAACCAGTTAGTATATTTCAAACATGAAAAATGTCATTTTAAAATCAACATGAAAAACAAAAATTCCAAAAGTTTAAAACACAAAAAAATTCTTACGAAAGAAAGAAATTGTATCGAGCTGCGCTCCCTCCTCCCGCCCTGTGGTGCAACAGATGTCCCTTTCTCCAAAAATGTACTCAATGGGACCGTAATGTTGCAACCACACCAAAGTTGACCTGCTGTGAGGAAAAAACCAGTTAGTATATTTCAAACATGAAAAATGTCATTTTAAAATCAACATGAAAAACAAAAATTCCAAAAGTTTAAAACACAAAAAAATTCTTACGAAAGAAAGAAATTGTATCGAGCTGCGCTCCCTCCTCCCGCCCTGTGGTGCAACAGATGTCCCTTTCTCCAAAAATGTACTCAATGGGACCGTAATGTTGCAACCACACCAAAGTTGACCTGCTGTGAGGAAAAAACCAGTTAGTATATTTCAAACATGAAAAATGTCATTTTAAAATCAACATGAAAAACAAAAATTCCAAAAGTTTAAAACACAAAAAAATTCTTACGAAAGAAAGAAATTGTATCGAGCTGCGCTCCCTCCTCCCGCCCTGTGGTGCAACAGATGTCCCTTTCTCCAAAAATGTACTCAATGGGACCGTAATGTTGCAACCACACCAAAGTTGACCTGCTGTGAGGAAAAAACCAGTTAGTATATTTCAAACATGAAAAATGTCATTTTAAAATCAACATGAAAAACAAAAATTCCAAAAGTTTAAAACACAAAAAAATTCTTACGAAAGAAAGAAATTGTATCGAGCTGCGCTCCCTCCTCCCGCCCTGTGGTGCAACAGATGTCCCTTTCTCCAAAAATGTACTCAATGGGACCGTAATGTTGCAACCACACCCAAGTTGACCTGCTGTGAGGAAAAAACCAGTTAGTATATTTCAAACATGAAAAATGTCATTTTAAAATCAACATGAAAAACAAAAATTCCAAAAGTTTAAAACACAAAAAAATTCTTACCAAAGAAAGAAATTGTATCGAGCTGCGCTCCCTCCTCCCGCCCTGTGGTGCAACAGATGTCCCTTTCTCCAAAAATGTACTCAATGGGACCGTAATGTTGCAACCACACCCAAGTTGACCTGCTGTGAGGAAAAAACCAGTTAGTATATTTCAAACATGAAAAATGTCATTTTAACATCAACATGAAAAACAAAAATTCCAAAAGTTTAAAACACAAAAAAATTCTTACGAAAGAAAGAAATTGTATCGAGCTGCGCTCCCTCCTCCCGCCCTGTGGTGCAACAGATGTCCCTTTCTCCAAAAATGTACTCAATGGGACGGTAATGTTGCAACCACACCAAAGTTGACCTGCTGTGAGGAAAAAACCAGTTAGTATATTTCAAACATGAAAAATGTCACTTTAAAATCAACATGAAAAACAAAAATTCCAAAAGTTTAAAACACAAAAAAATTCTTACGAATGAAAGATATTGTATCGAGCTGCGCTCCCTCCTCCCGCCCTGTGGTGCAACAGATGTCCCTTTCTCCAAAAATGTACTCAATGGGACCGTAATGTTGCAACCACACCAAAGTTGACCTGCTGTGAGGAAAAAACCAGTTAGTATATTTCAAACATGAAAAATGTCATTTTAAAATCAACATGAAAAACAAAAATTCCAAAAGTTTAAAACACAAAAAAATTCTTACGAAAGAAAGAAATTGTATCGAGCTGCGCTCCCTCCTCCCGCCCTGTGGTGCAACAGATGTCCCTTTCTCCAAAAATGTACTCAATGGACCGTAATGTTGCAACCACACCAAAGTTGACCTGCTGTGAGGAAAAAACCAGTTAGTATATTTCAAACATGAAAAATGTCATTTTAAAATCAACATGAAAAACAAAAATTCCAAAAGTTTAAAACACAAAAAAATTCTTACGAAAGAAAGAAATTGTATCGAGCTGCGCTCCCTCCTCCCGCCCTGTGGTGCAACAGATGTCCCTTTCTCCAAAAATGTACTCAATGGGACCGTAATGTTGCAACCACACCAAAGTTGACCTGCTGTGAGGAAAAAACCAGTTAGTATATTTTAAACATGAAAAATGTCATTTTAAAATCAACATGAAAAACAAAAATTCCAAAAGTTTAAAACACAAAAAAATTCTTACGAAAGAAAGAAATTGTATCGAGCTGCGCTCCCTCCTCCCGCCCTGTGGTGCAACAGATGTCCCTTTCTCCAAAAATGTACTCAATGGGACCGTAATGTTGCAACCACACCCAAGTTGACCTGCTGTGAGGAAAAAACCAGTTAGTATATTTCAAACATGAAAAATGTCATTTTAAAATCAACATGAAAAACAAAAATTCCAAAAGTTTAAAACACAAAAAAATTCTTACGAAAGAAAGAAATTGTATCGAGCTGCGCTCCCTCCTCCCGCCCTGTGGTGCAACAGATGTCCCTTTCTCCAAAAATGTACTCAATGGGACCGTAATGTTGCAACCACACCAAAGTTGACCTGCTGTGAGGAAAAAACCAGTTAGTATATTTCAAACATGAAAAATGTCATTTTAAAATCAACATGAAAAACAAAAATTCCAAAAGTTTAAAACACCAAAAAATTCTTACGAAAGAAAGAAATTGTATCGAGCTGCGCTCCCTCCTCCCGCCCTGTGGTGCAACAGATGTCCCTTTCTCCAAAAATGTACTCAATGGGACCGTAATGTTGCAACCACACCAAAGTTGACCTGCTGTGAGGAAAAAACCAGTTAGTATATTTCAAACATGAAAAATGTCATTTTAAAATCAACATGAAAAACAAAAATTCCAAAAGTTTAAAACACAAAAAAATTCTTACGAAAGAAAGAAATTGTATCGAGCTGCGCTCCCTCCTCCCGCCCTGTGGTGCAACAGATGTCCCTTTCTCCAAAAATGTACTCAAGGGGTCCGTAATGTTGCAACCACACCAAAGTTGACCTGCTGTGAGGAAAAAACCAGTTAGTATATTTCAAACATGAAAAATGTCATTTTAAAATCAACATGAAAAACAAAAATTCCAAAAGTTTAAAACACAAAAAGATTCTTACGAAAGAAAGAAATTGTATCGAGCTGCGCTACCTCCCCCCGCCCTGTGGTGCAACAGATGTCCCTTTCTCCAAAAATGTACTCAATGGGACCGTAATGTTGCAACCACACCAAAGTTGACCTGCTGTGAGGAAAAAACCAGTTAGTATATTTCAAACATGAAAAATGTCATTTTAAAATCAACATGAAAAACAAAAATTCCAAAAGTTTAAAACACAAAAAAATTCTTACGAAAGAAAGAAATTGTATCGAGCTGCGCTCCCTCCTCCCGCCCTGTGGTGCAACAGATGTCCCTTTCTCCAAAAATGTACTCAATGGGACCGTAATGTTGCAACCACACCAAAGTTGACCTGCTGTGAGGAAAAAACCAGTTAGTATATTTCAAACATGAAAAATGTCATTTTAAAATCAACATGAAAAACAAAAATTCCAAAAGTTTAAAACACAAAAAAATTCTTACGAAAGAAAGAAATTGTATCGAGCTGCGCTCCCTCCTCCCGCCCTGTGGTGCAACAGATGTCCCTTTCTCCAAAAATGTACTCAATGGGACCGTAATGTTGCAACCACACCCAAGTTGACCTGCTGTGAGGAAAAAACCAGTTAGTATATTTCAAACATGAAAAATGTCATTTTAAAATCAACATGAAAAACAAAAATTCCAAAAGTTTAAAACATAAAAAAATTCTTACGAAAGAAAGAAATTGTATCGAGCTCCGCACCCTCCTCCCGCCCTGTGGTGCAACAGATGTCCCTTTCTCCAAAAATGTACTCAATGGGACCGTAATGTTGCAACCACACCAAAGTTGACCTGCTGTGAGGAAAAAACCAGTTAGTATATTTCAAACATGAAAAATGTCATTTTAAAATCAACATGAAAAACAAAAATTCCAAAAGTTTAAAACACAAAAAAATTCTTACGAAAGAAAGAAATTGTATCGAGCTGCGCTCCCTCCTCCCGCCCTGTGGTGCAACAGATGTCCCTTTCTCCAAAAATGTACTCAATGGGACCGTAATGTTGCAACCACACCAAAGTTGACCTGCTGTGAGGAAAAAACCAGTTAGTATATTTCAAACATGAAAAATGTCATTTTAAAATCAACATGAAAAACAAAAATTCCAAAAGTTTAAAACACAAAAAAATTCTTACGAAAGAAAGAAATTGTATCGAGCTGCGCTCCCTCCTCCCGCCCTGTGGTGCAACAGATGTCCCTTTCTCCAAAAATGTACTCAATGGGACCGTAATGTTGCAACCACACCAAAGTTGACCTGCTGTGAGGAAAAAACCAGTTAGTATATTTCAAACATGAAAAATGTCATTTTAAAATCAACATGAAAAACAAAAATTCCAAAAGTTTAAAACACAAAAAAATTCTTACGAAAGAAAGAAATTGTATCGAGCTGCGCTCCCTCCTCCCGCCCTGTGGTGCAACAGATGTCCCTTTCTCCAAAAATGTACTCAATGGGACCGTAATGTTGCAACCACGCCAAAGTTGACCTGCTGTGAGGAAAAAACCAGTTAGTATATTTCAAACATGAAAAATGTCATTTTAAAATCAACATGAAAAACAAAAATTCCAAAAGTTTAAAACACAAAAAAATTCTTACGAAAGAAAGAAATTGTATCGAGCTGCGCTCCCTCCTCCCGCCCTGTGGTGCAACAGATGTCCCTTTCTCCAAAAATGTACTCAATGGGACCGTAATGTTGCAACCACACCCAAGTTGACCTGCTGTGAGGAAAAAACCAGTTAGTATATTTCAAACATGAAAAATGTCATTTTAAAATCAACATGAAAAACAAAAATTCCAAACGTTTAAAACACAAAATTTCTTACCAAAGAAAGAAATTGTATCGAGCTGCGCTCCCTCCTCCCGCCCTGTGGTGCAACAGATGTCCCTTTCTCCAAAAATGTACTCAATGGGACCGTAATGTTGCAACCACACCCAAGTTGACCTGCTGTGAGGAAAAAACGAGTTAGTATATTTCAAACATGAAAAATGTCATTTTAAAATCAACATGAAAAACAAAAATTCCAAAAGTTTAAAACACAAAAAAATTCTTACGAAAGAAAGAAATTGTATCGAGCTGCGCTCCCTCCTCCCGCCCTGTGGTGCAACAGATGTCCCTTTCTCCAAAAATGTACTCAATGGGACGGTAATGTTGCAACCACACCAAAGTTGACCTGCTGTGAGGAAAAAACCAGTTAGTATATTTCAAACATGAAAAATGTCACTTTAAAATCAACATGAAAAACAAAAATTCCAAAAGTTTAAAACACAAAAAAATTCTTACGAAAGAAAGAAATTGTATCGAGCTGCGCTCCCTCCTCCCGCCCTGTGGTGCAACAGATGTCCCTTTCTCCAAAAATGTACTCAATGGGACCGTAATGTTGCAACCACACCAAAGTTGACCTGCTGTGAGGAAAAAACCAGTTAGTATATTTCAAACATGAAAAATGTCATTTTAAAATCAACATGAAAAACAAAAATTCCAAAAGTTTAAAACACAAAAAAATTCTTACGAAAGAAAGAAATTGTATCGAGCTGCGCTCCCTCCTCCCGCCCTGTGGTGCAACAGATGTCCCTTTCTCCAAAAATGTACTCAATGGGACCGTAATGTTGCAACCACACCAAAGTTGACCTGCTGTGAGGAAAAAACCAGTTAGTATATTTCAAACATGAAAAATGTCATTTTAAAATCAACATGAAAAACAAAAATTCCAAAAGTTTAAAACACAAAAAAATTCTTACGAAAGAAAGAAATTGTATCGAGCTGCGCTCCCTCCTCCCGCCCTGTGGTGCAACAGATGTCCCTTTCTCCAAAAATGTACTCAATGGGACCGTAATGTTGCAACCACACCAAAGTTGACCTGCTGTGAGGAAAAAACGAGTTAGTATATTTTAAGCATGAAAAATGTCATTTTAAAATCAACATGAAAAACAAAAATTCCAAAAGTTTAAAACACAAAAAAATTCTTACGAAAGAAAGAAATTGTATCGAGCTGCGCTCCCTCCTCCCGCCCTGTGGTGCAACAGATGTCCCTTTCTCCAAAAATGTACTCAATGGGACCGTAATGTTGCAACCACACCCAAGTTGACCTGCTGTGAGGAAAAAACCAGTTAGTATATTTCAAACATGAAAAATGTCATTTTAAAATCAACATGAAAAACAAAAATTCCAAAAGTTTAAAACACAAAAAAATTCTTACGAAAGAAAGAAATTGTATCGAGCTGCGCTCCCTCCTCCCGCCCTGTGGTGCAACAGATGTCCCTTTCTCCAAAAATGTACTCAATGGGACGGTAATGTTGCAACCACACCAAAGTTGACCTGCTGTGAGGAAAAAACCAGTTAGTATATTTCAAACATGAAAAATGTCACTTTAAAATCAACATGAAAAACAAAAATTCCAAAAGTTTAAAACACAAAAAAATTCCTACAAAAGAAAGAAATTGTATCGAGCTGCGCTCCCTCCTCCCGCCCTGTGGTGCAACAGATGTCCCTTTCTCCAAAAATGTACTCAATGGGACCGTAATGTTGCAACCACACCAAAGTTGACCTGCTGTGAGGAAAAAACGAGTTAGTATATTTCAAACATGAAAAATGTCATTTTAAAATCAACATGAAAAACAAAAATTCCAAAAGTTTAAAACACAAAAAAATTCTTACGAAAGAAAGAAATTGTATCGAGCTGCGCTCCCTCCTCCCGCCCTGTGGTGCAACAGATGTCCCTTTCTCCAAAAATGTACTCAATGGGACCGTAATGTTGCAACCACACCAAAGTTGACCTGCTGTGAGGAAAAAACCAGTTAGTATATTTCAAACATGAAAAATGTCACTTTAAAATCAACATGAAAAACAAAAATTCCAAAAGTTTAAAACACAAAAAAATTCTTACGAAAGAAAGAAATTGTATCGAGCTGCGCTCCCTCCTCCCGCCCTGTGGTGCAACAGATGTCCCTTTCTCCAAAAATGTACTCAATGGGACCGTAATGTTGCAACCACACCCAAGTTGACCTGCTGTGAGGAAAAAACCAGTTAGTATATTTCAAACATGAAAAATGTCATTTTAAAATCAACATGAAAAACAAAAATTCCAAAAGTTTAAAACACAAAAAAATTCTTACGAAAGAAAGAAATTGTATCGAGCTGCGCTCCCTCCTCCCGCCCTGTGGTGCAACAGATGTCCCTTTCTCCAAAAATGTACTCAATGGGACCGTAATGTTGCAACCACACCAAAGTTGACCTGCTGTGAGGAAAAAACCAGTTAGTATATTTCAAACATGGAAAATGTCATTTTAAAATCAACATGAAAAACAAAAATTCCAAAAGTTTAAAACACAAAAAAATTCTTACGAAAGAAAGAAATTGTATCGAGCTGCGCTCCCTCCTCCCGCCCTGTGGTGCAACAGATGTCCCTTTCTCCAAAAATGTACTCAATGGGACCGTAATGTTGCAACCACACCAAAGTTGACCTGCTGTGAGGAAAAAACCAGTTAGTATATTTCAAACATGAAAAATGTCATTTTAAAATCAACATGAAAAACAAAAATTCCAAAAGTTTAAAACACAAAAAAATTCTTACGAAAGAAAGAAATTGTATCGAGCTGCGCTCCCTCCTCCCGCCCTGTGGTGCAACAGATGTCCCTTTCTCCAAAAATGTACTCAATGGGACCGTAATGTTGCAACCACACCAAAGTTGACCTGCTGTGAGGAAAAAACCAGTTAGTATATTTCAAACATGAAAAATGTCATTTTAAAATCAACATGAAAAACAAAAATTCCAAAAGTTTAAAACACAAAAAAATTCTTACGAAAGAAAGAAATTGTATCGAGCTGCGCTCCCTCCTCCCGCCCTGTGGTGCAACAGATGTCCCTTTCTCCAAAAATGTACTCAATGGGACCGTAATGTTGCAACCACACCCAAGTTGACCTGCTGTGAGGAAAAAACCAGTTAGTATATTTCAAACATGAAAAATGTCATTTTAAAATCAACATGAAAAACAAAAATTCCAAACGTTTAAAACACAAAAAAATTCTTACCAAAGAAAGAAATTGTATCGAGCTGCGCTCCCTCCTCCCGCCCTGTGGTGCAACAGATGTCCCTTTCTCCAAAAATGTACTCAATGGGACCGTAATGTTGCAACCACACCAAAGTTGACCTGCTGTGAGGAAAAAACCAGTTAGTATATTTCAAACATGAAAAATGTCATTTTAAAATCAACATGAAAAACAAAAATTCCAAAAGTTTAAAACACAAAAAAATTCTTACGAAAGAAAGAAATTGTATCGAGCTGCGCTCCCTCCTCCCGCCCTGTGGTGCAACAGATGTCCCTTTCTCCAAAAATGTACTCAATGGGACCGTAATGTTGCAACCACGCCAAAGTTGACCTGCTGTGAGGAAAAAACCAGTTAGTATATTTCAAACATGAAAAATGTCATTTTAAAATCAACATGAAAAACAAAAATTCCAAAAGTTTAAAACACAAAAAAATTCTTACGAAAGAAAGAAATTGTATCGAGCTGCGCTCCCTCCTCCCGCCCTGTGGTGCAACAGATGTCCCTTTCTCCAAAAATGTACTCAATGGGACCGTAATGTTGCAACCACACCCAAGTTGACCTGCTGTGAGGAAAAAACCAGTTAGTATATTTCAAACATGAAAAATGTCATTTTAAAATCAACATGAAAAACAAAAATTCCAAACGTTTAAAACACAAAATTTCTTACCAAAGAAAGAAATTGTATCGAGCTGCGCTCCCTCCTCCCGCCCTGTGGTGCAACAGATGTCCCTTTCTCCAAAAATGTACTCAATGGGACCGTAATGTTGCAACCACACCCAAGTTGACCTGCTGTGAGGAAAAAACGAGTTAGTATATTTCAAACATGAAAAATGTCATTTTAAAATCAACATGAAAAACAAAAATTCCAAAAGTTTAAAACACAAAAAAATTCTTACGAAAGAAAGAAATTGTATCGAGCTGCGCTCCCTCCTCCCGCCCTGTGGTGCAACAGATGTCCCTTTCTCCAAAAATGTACTCAATGGGACGGTAATGTTGCAACCACACCAAAGTTGACCTGCTGTGAGGAAAAAACCAGTTAGTATATTTCAAACATGAAAAATGTCACTTTAAAATCAACATGAAAAACAAAAATTCCAAAAGTTTAAAACACAAAAAAATTCTTACGAAAGAAAGAAATTGTATCGAGCTGCGCTCCCTCCTCCCGCCCTGTGGTGCAACAGATGTCCCTTTCTCCAAAAATGTACTCAATGGGACCGTAATGTTGCAACCACACCAAAGTTGACCTGCTGTGAGGAAAAAACCAGTTAGTATATTTCAAACATGAAAAATGTCATTTTAAAATCAACATGAAAAACAAAAATTCCAAAAGTTTAAAACACAAAAAAATTCTTACGAAAGAAAGAAATTGTATCGAGCTGCGCTCCCTCCTCCCGCCCTGTGGTGCAACAGATGTCCCTTTCTCCAAAAATGTACTCAATGGGACCGTAATGTTGCAACCACACCAAAGTTGACCTGCTGTGAGGAAAAAACCAGTTAGTATATTTCAAACATGAAAAATGTCATTTTAAAATCAACATGAAAAACAAAAATTCCAAAAGTTTAAAACACAAAAAAATTCTTACGAAAGAAAGAAATTGTATCGAGCTGCGCTCCCTCCTCCCGCCCTGTGGTGCAACAGATGTCCCTTTCTCCAAAAATGTACTCAATGGGACCGTAATGTTGCAACCACACCAAAGTTGACCTGCTGTGAGGAAAAAACGAGTTAGTATATTTTAAGCATGAAAAATGTCATTTTAAAATCAACATGAAAAACAAAAATTCCAAAAGTTTAAAACACAAAAAAATTCTTACGAAAGAAAGAAATTGTATCGAGCTGCGCTCCCTCCTCCCGCCCTGTGGTGCAACAGATGTCCCTTTCTCCAAAAATGTACTCAATGGGACCGTAATGTTGCAACCACACCCAAGTTGACCTGCTGTGAGGAAAAAACCAGTTAGTATATTTCAAACATGAAAAATGTCATTTTAAAATCAACATGAAAAACAAAAATTCCAAAAGTTTAAAACACAAAAAAATTCTTACGAAAGAAAGAAATTGTATCGAGCTGCGCTCCCTCCTCCCGCCCTGTGGTGCAACAGATGTCCCTTTCTCCAAAAATGTACTCAATGGGACGGTAATGTTGCAACCACACCAAAGTTGACCTGCTGTGAGGAAAAAACCAGTTAGTATATTTCAAACATGAAAAATGTCACTTTAAAATCAACATGAAAAACAAAAATTCCAAAAGTTTAAAACACAAAAAAATTCCTACAAAAGAAAGAAATTGTATCGAGCTGCGCTCCCTCCTCCCGCCCTGTGGTGCAACAGATGTCCCTTTCTCCAAAAATGTACTCAATGGGACCGTAATGTTGCAACCACACCAAAGTTGACCTGCTGTGAGGAAAAAACGAGTTAGTATATTTCAAACATGAAAAATGTCATTTTAAAATCAACATGAAAAACAAAAATTCCAAAAGTTTAAAACACAAAAAAATTCTTACGAAAGAAAGAAATTGTATCGAGCTGCGCTCCCTCCTCCCGCCCTGTGGTGCAACAGATGTCCCTTTCTCCAAAAATGTACTCAATGGGACCGTAATGTTGCAACCACACCAAAGTTGACCTGCTGTGAGGAAAAAACCAGTTAGTATATTTCAAACATGAAAAATGTCACTTTAAAATCAACATGAAAAACAAAAATTCCAAAAGTTTAAAACACAAAAAAATTCTTACGAAAGAAAGAAATTGTATCGAGCTGCGCTCCCTCCTCCCGCCCTGTGGTGCAACAGATGTCCCTTTCTCCAAAAATGTACTCAATGGGACCGTAATGTTGCAACCACACCCAAGTTGACCTGCTGTGAGGAAAAAACCAGTTAGTATATTTCAAACATGAAAAATGTCATTTTAAAATCAACATGAAAAACAAAAATTCCAAAAGTTTAAAACACAAAAAAATTCTTACGAAAGAAAGAAATTGTATCGAGCTGCGCTCCCTCCTCCCGCCCTGTGGTGCAACAGATGTCCCTTTCTCCAAAAATGTACTCAATGGGACCGTAATGTTGCAACCACACCAAAGTTGACCTGCTGTGAGGAAAAAACCAGTTAGTATATTTCAAACATGGAAAATGTCATTTTAAAATCAACATGAAAAACAAAAATTCCAAAAGTTTAAAACACAAAAAAATTCTTACGAAAGAAAGAAATTGTATCGAGCTGCGCTCCCTCCTCCCGCCCTGTGGTGCAACAGATGTCCCTTTCTCCAAAAATGTACTCAATGGGACCGTAATGTTGCAACCACACCAAAGTTGACCTGCTGTGAGGAAAAAACCAGTTAGTATATTTCAAACATGAAAAATGTCATTTTAAAATCAACATGAAAAACAAAAATTCCAAAAGTTTAAAACACAAAAAAATTCTTACGAAAGAAAGAAATTGTATCGAGCTGCGCTCCCTCCTCCCGCCCTGTGGTGCAACAGATGTCCCTTTCTCCAAAAATGTACTCAATGGGACCGTAATGTTGCAACCACACCAAAGTTGACCTGCTGTGAGGAAAAAACCAGTTAGTATATTTCAAACATGAAAAATGTCATTTTAAAATCAACATGAAAAACAAAAATTCCAAAAGTTTAAAACACAAAAAAATTCTTACGAAAGAAAGAAATTGTATCGAGCTGCGCTCCCTCCTCCCGCCCTGTGGTGCAACAGATGTCCCTTTCTCCAAAAATGTACTCAATGGGACCGTAATGTTGCAACCACACCCAAGTTGACCTGCTGTGAGGAAAAAACCAGTTAGTATATTTCAAACATGAAAAATGTCATTTTAAAATCAACATGAAAAACAAAAATTCCAAACGTTTAAAACACAAAAAAATTCTTACCAAAGAAAGAAATTGTATCGAGCTGCGCTCCCTCCTCCCGCCCTGTGGTGCAACAGATGTCCCTTTCTCCAAAAATGTACTCAATGGGACCGTAATGTTGCAACCACACCCAAGTTGACCTGCTGTGAGGAAAAAACCAGTTAGTATATTTCAAACATGAAAAATGTCATTTTAACATCAACATGAAAAACAAAAATTCCAAAAGTTTAAAACACAAAAAAATTCTTACGAAAGAAAGAAATTGTATCGAGCTGCGCTCCCTCCTCCCGCCCTGTGGTGCAACAGATGTCCCTTTCTCCAAAAATGTACTCAATGGGACGGTAATGTTGCAACCACACCAAAGTTGACCTGCTGTGAGGAAAAAACCAGTTAGTATATTTCAAACATGAAAAATGTCACTTTAAAATCAACATGAAAAACAAAAATTCCAAAAGTTTAAAACACAAAAAAATTCTTACGAATGAAAGAAATTGTATCGAGCTGCGCTCCCTCCTCCCGCCCTGTGGTGCAACAGATGTCCCTTTCTCCAAAAATGTACTCAATGGGACCGTAATGTTGCAACCACACCAAAGTTGACCTGCTGTGAGGAAAAAACCAGTTAGTATATTTCAAACATGAAAAATGTCATTTTAAAATCAACATGAAAAACAAAAATTCCAAAAGTTTAAAACACAAAAAAATTCTTACGAAAGAAAGAAATTGTATCGAGCTGCGCTCCCTCCTCCCGCCCTGTGGTGCAACAGATGTCCCTTTCTCCAAAAATGTACTCAATGGGACCGTAATGTTGCAACCACACCAAAGTTGACCTGCTGTGAGGAAAAAACCAGTTAGTATATTTCAAACATGAAAAATGTCATTTTAAAATCAACATGAAAAACAAAAATTCCAAAAGTTTAAAACACAAAAAAATTCTTACGAAAGAAAGAAATTGTATCGAGCTGCGCTCCCTCCTCCCGCCCTGTGGTGCAACAGATGTCCCTTTCTCCAAAAATGTACTCAATGGGACCGTAATGTTGCAACCACACCAAAGTTGACCTGCTGTGAGGAAAAAACCAGTTAGTATATTTTAAACATGAAAAATGTCATTTTAAAATCAACATGAAAAACAAAAATTCCAAAAGTTTAAAACACAAAAAAATTCTTACGAAAGAAAGAAATTGTATCGAGCTGCGCTCCCTCCTCCCGCCCTGTGGTGCAACAGATGTCCCTTTCTCCAAAAATGTACTCAATGGGACCGTAATGTTGCAACCACACCCAAGTTGACCTGCTGTGAGGAAAAAACCAGTTAGTATATTTCAAACATGAAAAATGTCATTTTAAAATCAACATGAAAAACAAAAATTCCAAAAGTTTAAAACACAAAAAAATTCTTACGAAAGAAAGAAATTGTATCGAGCTGCGCTCCCTCCTCCCGCCCTGTGGTGCAACAGATGTCCCTTTCTCCAAAAATGTACTCAATGGGACCGTAATGTTGCAACCACACCAAAGTTGACCTGCTGTGAGGAAAAAACCAGTTAGTATATTTCAAACATGAAAAATGTCATTTTAAAATCAACATGAAAAACAAAAATTCCAAAAGTTTAAAACACAAAAAAATTCTTACGAAAGAAAGAAATTGTATCGAGCTGCGCTCCCTCCTCCCGCCCTGTGGTGCAACAGATGTCCCTTTCTCCAAAAATGTACTCAATGGGACCGTAATGTTGCAACCACGCCAAAGTTGACCTGCTGTGAGGAAAAAACCAGTTAGTATATTTCAAACATGAAAAATGTCATTTTAAAATCAACATGAAAAACAAAAATTCCAAAAGTTTAAAACACAAAAAAATTCTTACGAAAGAAAGAAATTGTATCGAGCTGCGCTCCCTCCTCCCGCCCTGTGGTGCAACAGATGTCCCTTTCTCCAAAAATGTACTCAATGGGACGGTAATGTTGCAACCACACCAAAGTTGACCTGCTGTGAGGAAAAAACCAGTTAGTATATTTCAAACATGAAAAATGTCACTTTAAAATCAACATGAAAAACAAAAATTCCAAAAGTTTAAAACACAAAAAAATTCTTACGAAAGAAAGAAATTGTATCGAGCTGCGCTCCCTCCTCCCGCCCTGTGGTGCAACAGATGTCCCTTTCTCCAAAAATGTACTCAAGGGGTCCGTAATGTTGCAACCACACCAAAGTTGACCTGCTGTGAGGAAAAAACCAGTTAGTATATTTCAAACATGAAAAATGTCATTTTAAAATCAACATGAAAAACAAAAATTCCAAACGTTTAAAACACAAAAAAATTCTTACGAAAGAAAGAAATTGTATCGAGCTGCGCTCCCTCCTCCCGCCCTGTGGTGCAACAGATGTCCCTTTCTCCAAAAATGTACTCAATGGGACCGTAATGTTGCAACCACACCCAAGTTGACCTGCTGTGAGGAAAAAACCAGTTAGTATATTTCAAACATGAAAAATGTCATTTTAACATCAACATGAAAAACAAAAATTCCAAAAGTTTAAAACACAAAAAAATTCTTACGAAAGAAAGAAATTGTATCGAGCTGCGCTCCCTCCTCCCGCCCTGTGGTGCAACAGATGTCCCTTTCTCCAAAAATGTACTCAATGGGACGGTAATGTTGCAACCACACCAAAGTTGACCTGCTGTGAGGAAAAAACCAGTTAGTATATTTCAAACATGAAAAATGTCACTTTAAAATCAACATGAAAAACAAAAATTCCAAAAGTTTAAAACACAAAAAAATTCTTACGAAAGAAAGAAATTGTATCGAGCTGCGCTCCCTCCTCGCGCCCTGTGGTGCAACAGATGTCCCTTTCTCCAAAAATGTACTCAAGGGGTCCGTAATGTTGCAACCACACCAAAGTTGACCTGCTGTGAGGAAAAAACCAGTTAGTATATTTCAAACATGAAAAATGTCATTTTAAAATCAACATGAAAAACAAAAATTCCAAAAGTTTAAAACACAAAAAAATTCTTACGAAAGAAAGAAATTGTATCGAGCTGCGCTCCCTCCTCCCGCCCTGTGGTGCAACAGATGTCCCTTTCTCCAAAAATGTACTCAATGGGACCGTAATGTTGCAACCACACCCAAGTTGACCTGCTGTGAGGAAAAAACCAGTTAGTATATTTCAAACATGAAAAATGTCATTTTAAAATCAACATGAAAAACAAAAATTCCAAACGTTTAAAACACAAAAAAATTCTTACGAAAGAAAGAAATTGTATCGAGCTGCGCTCCCTCCTCCCGCCCTGTGGTGCAACAGATGTCCCTTTCTCCAAAAATGTACTCAATGGGACCGTAATGTTGCAACCACACCCAAGTTGACCTGCTGTGAGGAAAAAACCAGTTAGTATATTTCAAACATGAAAAATGTCATTTTAAAATCAACATGAAAAACAAAAATTCCAAAAGTTTAAAACACAAAAAAATTCTTACGAAAGAAAGAAATTGTATCGAGCTGCGCTCCCTCCTCCCGCCCTGTGGTGCAACAGATGTCCCTTTCTCCAAAAATGTACTCAAGGGGTCCGTAATGTTGCAACCACACCAAAGTTGACCTGCTGTGAGGAAAAAACCAGTTAGTATATTTCAAACATGAAAAATGTCACTTTAAAATCAACATGAAAAACAAAAATTCCAAAAGTTTAAAACACAAAAAAATTCTTACGAAAGAAAGAAATTGTATCGAGCTGCGCTCCCTCCTCCCGCCCTGTGGTGCAACAGATGTCCCTTTCTCCAAAAATGTACTCAAGGGGTCCGTAATGTTGCAACCACACCAAAGTTGACCTGCTGTGAGGAAAAAACCAGTTAGTATATTTCAAACATGAAAAATGTCACTTTAAAATCAACATGAAAAACAAAAATTCCAAAAGTTTAAAACACAAAAAAATTCTTACGAAAGAAAGAAATTGTATCGAGCTGCGCTCCCTCCTCGCGCCCTGTGGTGCAACAGATGTCCCTTTCTCCAAAAATGTACTCAAGGGGTCCGTAATGTTGCAACCACACCAAAGTTGACCTGCTGTGAGGAAAAAACCAGTTAGTATATTTCAAACATGAAAAATGTCATTTTAAAATCAACATGAAAAACAAAAATTCCAAAAGTTTAAAACACAAAAAAATTCTTACGAAAGAAAGAAATTGTATCGAGCTGCGCTCCCTCCTCCCGCCCTGTGGTGCAACAGATGTCCCTTTCTCCAAAAATGTACTCAATGGGACCGTAATGTTGCAACCACACCCAAGTTGACCTGCTGTGAGGAAAAAACCAGTTAGTATATTTCAAACATGAAAAATGTCATTTTAAAATCAACATGAAAAACAAAAATTCCAAACGTTTAAAACACAAAAAAATTCTTACGAAAGAAAGAAATTGTATCGAGCTGCGCTCCCTCCTCCCGCCCTGTGGTGCAACAGATGTCCCTTTCTCCAAAAATGTACTCAATGGGACCGTAATGTTGCAACCACACCCAAGTTGACCTGCTGTGAGGAAAAAACCAGTTAGTATATTTCAAACATGAAAAATGTCATTTTAAAATCAACATGAAAAACAAAAATTCCAAAAGTTTAAAACACAAAAAAATTCTTACGAAAGAAAGAAATTGTATCGAGCTGCGCTCCCTCCTCCCGCCCTGTGGTGCAACAGATGTCCCTTTCTCCAAAAATGTACTCAATGGGACCGTAATGTTGCAACCACACCCAAGTTGACCTGCTGTGAGGAAAAAACCAGTTAGTATATTTCAAACATGAAAAATGTCATTTTAACATCAACATGAAAAACAAAAATTCCAAAAGTTTAAAACACAAAAAAATTCTTACGAAAGAAAGAAATTGTATCGAGCTGCGCTCCCTCCTCCCGCCCTGTGGTGCAACAGATGTCCCTTTCTCCAAAAATGTACTCAATGGGACGGTAATGTTGCAACCACACCAAAGTTGACCTGCTGTGAGGAAAAAACCAGTTAGTATATTTCAAACATGAAAAATGTCACTTTAAAATCAACATGAAAAACAAAAATTCCAAAAGTTTAAAACACAAAAAAATTCTTACGAAAGAAAGAAATTGTATCGAGCTGCGCTCCCTCCTCGCGCCCTGTGGTGCAACAGATGTCCCTTTCTCCAAAAATGTACTCAAGGGGTCCGTAATGTTGCAACCACACCAAAGTTGACCTGCTGTGAGGAAAAAACCAGTTAGTATATTTCAAACATGAAAAATGTCATTTTAAAATCAACATGAAAAACAAAAATTCCAAAAGTTTAAAACACAAAAAGATTCTTACGAAAGAAAGAAATTGTATCGAGCTGCGCTACCTCCCCCCGCCCTGTGGTGCAACAGATGTCCCTTTCTCCAAAAATGTACTCAATGGGACCGTAATGTTGCAACCACACCAAAGTTGACCTGCTGTGAGGAAAAAACCAGTTAGTATATTTCAAACATGAAAAATGTCATTTTAAAATCAACATGAAAAACAAAAATTCCAAAAGTTTAAAACACAAAAAAATTCTTACGAAAGAAAGAAATTGTATCGAGCTGCGCTCCCTCCTCCCGCCCTGTGGTGCAACAGATGTCCCTTTCTCCAAAAATGTACTCAATGGGACCGTAATGTTGCAACCACACCAAAGTTGACCTGCTGTGAGGAAAAAACCAGTTAGTATATTTCAAACATGAAAAATGTCATTTTAAAATCAACATGAAAAACAAAAATTCCAAAAGTTTAAAACACAAAAAAATTCTTACGAAAGAAAGAAATTGTATCGAGCTGCGCTCCCTCCTCCCGCCCTGTGGTGCAACAGATGTCCCTTTCTCCAAAAATGTACTCAATGGGACCGTAATGTTGCAACCACACCCAAGTTGACCTGCTGTGAGGAAAAAACCAGTTAGTATATTTCAAACATGAAAAATGTCATTTTAAAATCAACATGAAAAACAAAAATTCCAAAAGTTTAAAACATAAAAAAATTCTTACGAAAGAAAGAAATTGTATCGAGCTCCGCACCCTCCTCCCGCCCTGTGGTGCAACAGATGTCCCTTTCTCCAAAAATGTACTCAATGGGACCGTAATGTTGCAACCACACCAAAGTTGACCTGCTGTGAGGAAAAAACCAGTTAGTATATTTCAAACATGAAAAATGTCATTTTAAAATCAACATGAAAAACAAAAATTCCAAAAGTTTAAAACACAAAAAAATTCTTACGAAAGAAAGAAATTGTATCGAGCTGCGCTCCCTCCTCCCGCCCTGTGGTGCAACAGATGTCCCTTTCTCCAAAAATGTACTCAATGGGACCGTAATGTTGCAACCACACCAAAGTTGACCTGCTGTGAGGAAAAAACCAGTTAGTATATTTCAAACATGAAAAATGTCATTTTAAAATCAACATGAAAAACAAAAATTCCAAAAGTTTAAAACACAAAAAAATTCTTACGAAAGAAAGAAATTGTATCGAGCTGCGCTCCCTCCTCCCGCCCTGTGGTGCAACAGATGTCCCTTTCTCCAAAAATGTACTCAATGGGACCGTAATGTTGCAACCACACCAAAGTTGACCTGCTGTGAGGAAAAAACCAGTTAGTATATTTCAAACATGAAAAATGTCATTTTAAAATCAACATGAAAAACAAAAATTCCAAAAGTTTAAAACACAAAAAAATTCTTACGAAAGAAAGAAATTGTATCGAGCTGCGCTCCCTCCTCCCGCCCTGTGGTGCAACAGATGTCCCTTTCTCCAAAAATGTACTCAATGGGACCGTAATGTTGCAACCACGCCAAAGTTGACCTGCTGTGAGGAAAAAACGAGTTAGTATATTTCAAACATGAAAAATGTCATTTTAAAATCAACATGAAAAACAAAAATTCCAAAAGTTTAAAACACAAAAAAATTCTTACGAAAGAAAGAAATTGTATCGAGCTGCGCTCCCTCCTCCCGCCCTGTGGTGCAACAGATGTCCCTTTCTCCAAAAATGTACTCAATGGGACCGTAATGTTGCAACCACACCCAAGTTGACCTGCTGTGAGGAAAAAACCAGTTAGTATATTTCAAACATGAAAAATGTCATTTTAAAATCAACATGAAAAACAAAAATTCCAAACGTTTAAAACACAAAAAAATTCTTACCAAAGAAAGAAATTGTATCGAGCTGCGCTCCCTCCTCCCGCCCTGTGGTGCAACAGATGTCCCTTTCTCCAAAAATGTACTCAATGGGACCGTAATGTTGCAACCACACCAAAGTTGACCTGCTGTGAGGAAAAAACCAGTTAGTATATTTCAAACATGAAAAATGTCATTTTAAAATCAACATGAAAAACAAAAATTCCAAAAGTTTAAAACACAAAAAAATTCTTACGAAAGAAAGAAATTGTATCGAGCTGCGCTCCCTCCTCCCGCCCTGTGGTGCAACAGATGTCCCTTTCTCCAAAAATGTACTCAATGGGACCGTAATGTTGAAACCACACCAAAGTTGACCTGCTGTGAGGAAAAAACGAGTTAGTATATTTTAAACATGAAAAATGTCATTTTAAAATCAACATGAAAAACAAAAATTCCAAAAGTTTAAAACACAAAAAAATTCTTACGAAAGAAAGAAATTGTATCGAGCTGCGCTCCCTCCTCCCGCCCTGTGGTGCAACAGATGTCCCTTTCTCCAAAAATGTACTCAATGGGACCGTAATGTTGCAACCACACCAAAGTTGACCTGCTGTGAGGAAAAAACCAGTTAGTATATTTCAAACATGAAAAATGTCATTTTAAAATCAACATGAAAAACAAAAATTCCAAACGTTTAAAACACAAAAAAATTCTTACCAAAGAAAGAAATTGTATCGAGCTGCGCTCCCTCCTCCCGCCCTGTGGTGCAACAGATGTCCCTTTCTCCAAAAATGTACTCAATGGGACCGTAATGTTGCAACCACACCCAAGTTGACCTGCTGTGAGGAAAAAACCAGTTAGTATATTTCAAACATGAAAAATGTCATTTTAAAATCAACATGAAAAACAAAAATTCCAAAATTTTAAAACACAAAATAATTCTTACGAAAGAAAGAAATTGTATCGAGCTGCGCTCCCTCCTCCCGCCCTGTGGTGCAACAGATGTCCCTTTCTCCAAAAATGTACTCAATGGGACCGTAATGTTGCAACCACACCAAAGTTGACCTGCTGTGAGGAAAAAACCAGTTAGTATATTTCAAACATGAAAAATGTCATTTTAAAATCAACATGAAAAACAAAAATTCCAAAAGTTTAAAACACAAAAAAATTCTTACGAAAGAAAGAAATTGTATCGAGCTGCGCTCCCTCCTCCCGCCCTGTGGTGCAACAGATGTCCCTTTCTCCAAAAATGTACTCAATGGGACCGTAATGTTGCAACCACACCAAAGTTGACCTGCTGTGAGGAAAAAACCAGTTAGTATATTTCAAACATGAAAAATGTCATTTTAAAATCAACATGAAAAACAAAAATTCCAAAAGTTTAAAACACAAAAAAATTCTTACGAAAGAAAGAAATTGTATCGAGCTGCGCTCCCTCCTCCCGCCCTGTGGTGCAACAGATGTCCCTTTCTCCAAAAATGTACTCAATGGGACCGTAATGTTGCAACCACACCCAAGTTGACCTGCTGTGAGGAAAAAACCAGTTAGTATATTTCAAACATGAAAAATGTCATTTTAAAATCAACATGAAAAACAAAAATTCCAAAATTTTAAAACACAAAATAATTCTTACGAAAGAAAGAAATTGTATCGAGCTGCGCTCCCTCCTCCCGCCCTGTGGTGCAACAGATGTCCCTTTCTCCAAAAATGTACTCAATGGGACCGTAATGTTGCAACCACACCAAAGTTGACCTGCTGTGAGGAAAAAACCAGTTAGTATATTTCAAACATGAAAAATGTCATTTTAAAATCAACATGAAAAACAAAAATTCCAAAAGTTTAAAACACAAAAAAATTCTTACGAAAGAAAGAAATTGTATCGAGCTGCGCTCCCTCCTCCCGCCCTGTGGTGCAACAGATGTCCCTTTCTCCAAAAATGTACTCAATGGGACCGTAATGTTGCAACCACACCAAAGTTGACCTGCTGTGAGGAAAAAACCAGTTAGTATATTTCAAACATGAAAAATGTCATTTTAAAATCAACATGAAAAACAAAAATTCCAAAAGTTTAAAACACAAAAAAATTCTTACGAAAGAAAGAAATTGTATCGAGCTGCGCTCCCTCCTCCCGCCCTGTGGTGCAACAGATGTCCCTTTCTCCAAAAATGTACTCAATGGGACCGTAATGTTGCAACCACACCAAAGTTGACCTGCTGTGAGGAAAAAACCAGTTAGTATATTTCAAACATGAAAAATGTCATTTTAAAATCAACATGAAAAACAAAAATTCCAAAAGTTTAAAACACAAAAAAATTCTTACCAAAGAAAGAAATTGTATCGAGCTGCGCTCCCTCCTCCCGCCCTGTGGTGCAACAGATGTCCCTTTCTCCAAAAATGTACTCAATGGGACCGTAATGTTGCAACCACACCCAAGTTGACCTGCTGTGAGGAAAAAACCAGTTAGTATATTTCAAACATGAAAAATGTCATTTTAAAATCAACATGAAAAACAAAAATTCCAAAATTTTAAAACACAAAATAATTCTTACGAAAGAAAGAAATTGTATCGAGCTGCGCTCCCTCCTCCCGCCCTGTGGTGCAACAGATGTCCCTTTCTCCAAAAATGTACTCAATGGGACCGTAATGTTGCAACCACACCAAAGTTGACCTGCTGTGAGGAAAAAACCAGTTAGTATATTTCAAACATGAAAAATGTCATTTTAAAATCAACATGAAAAACAAAAATTCCAAAAGTTTAAAACACAAAAAAATTCTTACGAAAGATAGAAATTGTATCGAGCTGCGCTCCCTCCTCCCGCCCTGTGGTGCAACAGATGTCCCTTTCTCCAAAAATGTACTCAATGGGACCGTAATGTTGCAACCACACCAAAGTTGACCTGCTGTGAGGAAAAAACCAGTTAGTATATTTCAAACATGAAAAATGTCATTTTAAAATCAACATGAAAAACAAAAATTCCAAAAGTTTAAAACACAAAAAAATTCTTACGAAAGAAAGAAATTGTATCGAGCTGCGCTCCCTCCTCCCGCCCTGTGGTGCAACAGATGTCCCTTTCTCCAAAAATGTACTCAATGGGACCGTAATGTTGCAACCACACCAAAGTTGACCTGCTGTGAGGAAAAAACCAGTTAGTATATTTCAAACATGAAAAATGTCATTTTAAAATCAACATGAAAAACAAAAATTCCAAAAGTTTAAAACACAAAAAAATTCTTACGAAAGAAAGAAATTGTATCGAGCTGCGCTCCCTCCTCCCGCCCTGTGGTGCAACAGATGTCCCTTTCTCCAAAAATGTACTCAATGGGACCGTAATGTTGCAACCACACCAAAGTTGACCTGCTGTGAGGAAAAAACCAGTTAGTATATTTCAAACATGAAAAATAACATTTTAAAATCAACATGAAAAACAAAAATTCCAAAAGTTTAAAACACAAAAAAATTCTTACGAAAGAAAGAAATTGTATCGAGCTGCGCTCCCTCCTCCCGCCCTGTGGTGCAACAGATGTCCCTTTCTCCAAAAATGTACTCAAGGGGTCCGTAATGTTGCAACCACACCAAAGTTGACCTGCTGTGAGGAAAAAACCAGTTAGTATATTTCAAACATGAAAAATGTCATTTTAAAATCAACATGAAAAACAAAAATTCCAAAAGTTTAAAACACAAAAAGATTCTTACGAAAGAAAGAAATTGTATCGAGCTGCGCTACCTCCCCCCGCCCTGTGGTGCAACAGATGTCCCTTTCTCCAAAAATGTACTCAATGGGACCGTAATGTTGCAACCACACCAAAGTTGACCTGCTGTGAGGAAAAAACCAGTTAGTATATTTCAAACATGAAAAATGTCATTTTAAAATCAACATGTAAAACAAAAATTCCAAAAGTTTAAAACACAAAAAAATTCTTACGAAAGAAAGAAATTGTATCGAGCTGCGCTCCCTCCTCCCGCCCTGTGGTGCAACAGATCCCCTTTCTCCAAAAATGTACTCAATGGGACCGTAATGTTGCAACCACACCCAAGTTGACCTGCTGTGAGGAAAAAACCAGTTAGTATATTTCAAACATGAAAAATGTCATTTTAAAATCAACATGAAAAACAAAAATTCCAAAAGTTTAAAACACAAAAAAAATTCTTACGAAAGAAAAAAATTGTATCGAGCTGCGCTCCCTCCTCCCGCCCTGTGGTGCAACAGATGTCCCTTTCTCCAAAAATGTACTCAATGGGACCGTAATGTTGCAACCACACCAAAGTTGACCTGTTGTGAGGAAAAAACCAGTTAGTATATTTCAAACATGAAAAATGTCATTTTAAAATCAACATGAAAAACAAAAATTCCAAAAGTTTAAAACACAAAAAAATTCTTACCAAAGAAAGAAATTGTATCGAGCTGTGCTCCCTCCTCCCGCCCTGTGGTGCAACAGATGTCCCTTTCTCCTAAAATGTACTCAATGGGACCGTAATGTTGCAACCACACCAAAGTTGACCTGCTGTGAGGAAAAAACCAGTTAGTATATTTCAAACATGAAAAATATCATTTTAAAATCAACATGAAAAACAAAAATTCCAAAAGTTTAAAACACAAAAAAATTCTTACGAAAGAAAGAAATTGTATCGAGCTGCGCTCCCTCCTCCCGCCCTGTGGTGCAACGGATGTCCCTTTCTCCAAAAATGTACTCAATGGGACCGTAATGTTGCAACCACACCAAAGTTGACCTGCTGTGAGGAAAAAACCAGTTAGTATATTTCAAACATGAAAAATGTCATTTTAAAATCAACATGAAAAACAAAAATTCCAAAAGTTTAAAACACAAAAAAATTCTTACGAAAGAAAGAAATTGTATAGAGCTCCGCACCCTCCTCCCGCCCTGTGGTGCAACAGATGTCCCTTTCTCCAAAAATGTACTCAATGGGACCGTAATGTTGCAACCACACCAAAGTTGACCTGCTGTGAGGAAAAAACGAGTTAGTATATTTCAAACATGAAAAATGTCATTTTAAAATCAACATGAAAAACAAAAATTCCAAAAGTTTAAAACACAAAAAAATTCTTACGAAAGAAAGAAATTGTATAGAGCTCCGCACCCTCCTCCCGCCCTGTGGTGCAACAGATGTCCCTTTCTCCAAAAATGTACTCAATGGGACCGTAATGTTGCAACCACACCAAAGTTGACCTGCTGTGAGGAAAAAACCAGTTAGTATATTTCAAACATGAAAAATGTCATTTTAAAATCAACATGAAAAACAAAAATTCCAGAAGTTTAAAACACAAAAAAATTCTTACGAAAGAAAGAAATTGTATCGAGCTGCGCTCCCTCCTCCCGCCCTGTGGTGCAACAGATGTCCCTTTCTCCAAAAATGTACTCAATGGGACCGTAATGTTGCAACCACACCAAAGTTGACCTGCTATGAGGAAAAAACGAGTTAGTATATTTCAAACATGAAAAATGTCATTTTAAAATCAACATGAAAAACAAAAATTCCAAAAGTTTTAAACACAAAAAAATTCTTACGAAAGAAAGAAATTGTATCGAGCTGCGCTCCCTCCTCCCGCCCTGTGGTGCAACAGATGTCCCTTTCTCCAAAAATGTACTCAATGGGACCGTAATGTTGCAACCACACCCAAGTTGACCTGCTGTGAGGAAAAAACCAGTTAGTATATTTCAAACATGAAAAATGTCATTTTAAAATCAACATGAAAAACAAAAATTCCAAAAGTTTAAAACACAAAAAAAATTCTTACGAAAGAAAGAAATTGTATAGAGCTCCGCACCCTCCTCCCGCCCTGTGGTGCAACAGATGTCCCTTTCTCCAAAAATGTACTCAATGGGACCGTAATGTTGCAACCACACCAAAGTTGACCTGCTGTGAGGAAAAAACCAGTTAGTATATTTCAAACATGAAAAATGTCATTTTAAAATCAACATGAAAAACAAAAATTCCAAAAGTTTAAAACACAAAAAAATTCTTACGAAAGAAAGAAATTGTATAGAGCTCCGCACCCTCCTCCCGCCCTGTGGTGCAACAGATGTCCCTTTCTCCAAAAATGTACTCAATGGGACCGTAATGTTGCAACCACACCAAAGTTGACCTGCTGTGAGGAAAAAACCAGTTAGTATATTTCAAACATGAAAAATGTCATTTTAAAATCAACATGAAAAACAAAAATTCCAAAAGTTTAAAACACAAAAAAAATTCTTACGAAAGAAAGAAATTGTATAGAGCTCCGCACCCTCCTCCCGCCCTGTGGTGCAACAGATGTCCCTTTCTCCAAAAATGTACTCAATGGGACCGTAATGTTGCAACCACACCAAAGTTGACCTGCTGTGAGGAAAAAACCAGTTAGTATATTTCAAACATGAAAAATGTCATTTTAAAATCAACATGAAAAACAAAAATTCCAAAAGTTTAAAACACAAAAAAATTCTTACGAAAGAAAGAAATTGTATCGAGCTGCGCTCCCTCCTCCCGCCCTGTGGTGCAACAGATGTCCCATTCTCCAAAAATGTACTCAATGGGACCGTAATGTTGCAACCACACCAAAGTTGACCTGCTATGAGGAAAAAACGAGTTAGTATATTTCAAACATGAAAAATGTCATTTTAAAATCAACATGAAAAACCAAAATTCCAAAAGTTTGAAACACAAAAAAATTCTTACCAAAGAAAGAAATTGTATCGAGCTGCGCTCCCTCCTCCCGCCCTGTGGTGCAACAGATGTCCCTTTCTCCAAAAATGTACTCAATGGGACCGTAATGTTGCAACCACACCAAAGTTGACCTGCTGTGAGGAAAAAACGAGTTAGTATATTTCAAACATGAAAAATGTCATTTTAAAATCAACATGAAAAACCAAAATTCCAAAAGTTTAAAACACAAAAAAATTCTTACGAAAGAAAGAAATTGTATCGAGCTGCGCTCCCTCCTCCCGCCCTGTGGTGCAACAGATGTCCCTTTCTCCTAAAATGTACTCAATGGGACCGTAATGTTGCAACCACACCAAAGTTGACCTGCTGTGAGGAAAAAACGAGTTAGTATATTTCAAACATGAAAAATGTCATTTTAAAAGCAACATGAAAAACAAAAATTCCAAAAGTTTAAAACACAAAAAAATTCTTACGAAAGAAAGAAATTGTATCGAGCTGCGCTCCCTCCTCCCGCCCTGTGGTGCAACAGATGTCCCTTTCTCCAAAAATGTACTCAATGGGACCGTAATGTTGCAACCACACCAAAGTTGACCTGCTGTGAGGAAAAAACCAGTTAGTATATTTCAAACATGAAAAATGTCATTTTAAAATCAACATGAAAAACAAAAATTCCAAAAGTTTAAAACACAAAAAAATTCTTACGAAAGAAAGAAATTGTATAGAGCTCCGCACCCTCCTCCCGCCCTGTGGTGCAACAGATGTCCCTTTCTCCAAAAATGTACTCAATGGGACCGTAATGTTGCAACCACACCAAAGTTGACCTGCTGTGAGGAAAAAACCAGTTAGTATATTTCAAACATGAAAAATGTCATTTTAAAATCAACATGAAAAACAAAAATTCCAAAAGTTTAAAACACAAAAAAATTCTTACGAAAGAAAGAAATTGTATCGAGCTGCGCTCCCTCCTCCCGCCCTGTGGTGCAACAGATGTCCCATTCTCCAAAAATGTACTCAATGGGACCGTAATGTTGCAACCACACCAAAGTTGACCTGCTATGAGGAAAAAACAAGTTAGTATATTACAAACATGAAAAATGTCATTTTAAAATCAACATGAAAAACAAAAATTCCAAAAGTTTAAAACACAAAAAAATTCTTACGAAAGAAAGAAATTGTATCGAGCTACGCTCCCTCCTCCCGCCCTGTGGTGCAACAGATGTCCCTTTCTCCAAAAATGTACTCAATGGGACCGTAATGTTGCAACCACACCAAAGTTGACCTGCTGTGAGGAAAAAACCAGTTAGTATATTTCAAACATGAAAAATGTCATTTTAAAATCAACATGAAAAACAAAAATTCCAAAAGTTTAAAACACAAAAAAATTCTTACGAAAGAAAGAAATTGTATAGAGCTCCGCACCCTCCTCCCGCCCTGTGGTGCAACAGATGTCCCTTTCTCCAAAAATGTACTCAATGGGACCGTAATGTTGCAACCACACCAAAGTTGACCTGCTGTGAGGAAAAAACGAGTTAGTATATTTCAAACATGAAAAATGTCATTTTAAAATCAACATGAAAAACAAAAATTCCAAAAGTTTAAAACACAAAAAAATTCTTACGAAAGAAAGAAATTGTATAGAGCTCCGCACCCTCCTCCCGCCCTGTGGTGCAACAGATGTCCCTTTCTCCAAAAATGTACTCAATGGGACCGTAATGTTGCAACCACACCAAAGTTGACCTGCTGTGAGGAAAAAACCAGTTAGTATATTTCAAACATGAAAAATGTCATTTTAAAATCAACATGAAAAACAAAAATTCCAGAAGTTTAAAACACAAAAAAATTCTTACGAAAGAAAGAAATTGTATCGAGCTGCGCTCCCTCCTCCCGCCCTGTGGTGCAACAGATGTCCCTTTCTCCAAAAATGTACTCAATGGGACCGTAATGTTGCAACCACACCAAAGTTGACCTGCTATGAGGAAAAAACGAGTTAGTATATTTCAAACATGAAAAATGTCATTTTAAAATCAACATGAAAAACAAAAATTCCAAAAGTTTTAAACACAAAAAAATTCTTACGAAAGAAAGAAATTGTATCGAGCTGCGCTCCCTCCTCCCGCCCTGTGGTGCAACAGATGTCCCTTTCTCCAAAAATGTACTCAATGGGACCGTAATGTTGCAACCACACCCAAGTTGACCTGCTGTGAGGAAAAAACCAGTTAGTATATTTCAAACATGAAAAATGTCATTTTAAAATCAACATGAAAAACAAAAATTCCAAAAGTTTAAAACACAAAAAAAATTCTTACGAAAGAAAGAAATTGTATAGAGCTCCGCACCCTCCTCCCGCCCTGTGGTGCAACAGATGTCCCTTTCTCCAAAAATGTACTCAATGGGACCGTAATGTTGCAACCACACCAAAGTTGACCTGCTGTGAGGAAAAAACCAGTTAGTATATTTCAAACATGAAAAATGTCATTTTAAAATCAACATGAAAAACAAAAATTCCAAAAGTTTAAAACACAAAAAAATTCTTACGAAAGAAAGAAATTGTATAGAGCTCCGCACCCTCCTCCCGCCCTGTGGTGCAACAGATGTCCCTTTCTCCAAAAATGTACTCAATGGGACCGTAATGTTGCAACCACACCAAAGTTGACCTGCTGTGAGGAAAAAACCAGTTAGTATATTTCAAACATGAAAAATGTCATTTTAAAATCAACATGAAAAACAAAAATTCCAAAAGTTTAAAACACAAAAAAAATTCTTACGAAAGAAAGAAATTGTGTAGAGCTCCGCACCCTCCTCCCGCCCTGTGGTGCAACAGATGTCCCTTTCTCCAAAAATGTACTCAATGGGACCGTAATGTTGCAACCACACCAAAGTTGACCTGCTGTGAGGAAAAAACCAGTTAGTATATTTCAAACATGAAAAATGTCATTTTAAAATCAACATGAAAAACAAAAATTCCAAAAGTTTAAAACACAAAAAAATTCTTACGAAAGAAAGAAATTGTATCGAGCTGCGCTCCCTCCTCCCGCCCTGTGGTGCAACAGATGTCCCATTCTCCAAAAATGTACTCAATGGGACCGTAATGTTGCAACCACACCAAAGTTGACCTGCTATGAGGAAAAAACGAGTTAGTATATTTCAAACATGAAAAATGTCATTTTAAAATCAACATGAAAAACCAAAATTCCAAAAGTTTGAAACACAAAAAAATTCTTACCAAAGAAAGAAATTGTATCGAGCTGCGCTCCCTCCTCCCGCCCTGTGGTGCAACAGATGTCCCTTTCTCCAAAAATGTACTCAATGGGACCGTAATGTTGCAACCACACCAAAGTTGACCTGCTGTGAGGAAAAAACGAGTTAGTATATTTCAAACATGAAAAATGTCATTTTAAAATCAACATGAAAAACCAAAATTCCAAAAGTTTAAAACACAAAAAAATTCTTACGAAAGAAAGAAATTGTATCGAGCTGCGCTCCCTCCTCCCGCCCTGTGGTGCAACAGATGTCCCTTTCTCCTAAAATGTACTCAATGGGACCGTAATGTTGCAACCACACCAAAGTTGACCTGCTGTGAGGAAAAAACGAGTTAGTATATTTCAAACATGAAAAATGTCATTTTAAAAGCAACATGAAAAACAAAAATTCCAAAAGTTTAAAACACAAAAAAATTCTTACGAAAGAAAGAAATTGTATCGAGCTGCGCTCCCTCCTCCCGCCCTGTGGTGCAACAGATGTCCCTTTCTCCAAAAATGTACTCAATGGGACCGTAATGTTGCAACCACACCAAAGTTGACCTGCTGTGAGGAAAAAACCAGTTAGTATATTTCAAACATGAAAAATGTCATTTTAAAATCAACATGAAAAACAAAAATTCCAAAAGTTTAAAACACAAAAAAATTCTTACGAAAGAAAGAAATTGTATAGAGCTCCGCACCCTCCTCCCGCCCTGTGGTGCAACAGATGTCCCTTTCTCCAAAAATGTACTCAATGGGACCGTAATGTTGCAACCACACCAAAGTTGACCTGCTGTGAGGAAAAAACCAGTTAGTATATTTCAAACATGAAAAATGTCATTTTAAAATCAACATGAAAAACAAAAATTCCAAAAGTTTAAAACACAAAAAAATTCTTACGAAAGAAAGAAATTGTATCGAGCTGCGCTCCCTCCTTCCGCCCTGTGGTGCAACAGATGTCCCATTCTCCAAAAATGTACTCAATGGGACCGTAATGTTGCAACCACACCAAAGTTGACCTGCTATGAGGAAAAAACAAGTTAGTATATTACAAACATGAAAAATGTCATTTTAAAATCAACATGAAAAACAAAAATTCCAAAAGTTTAAAACACAAAAAAATTCTTACGAAAGAAAGAAATTGTATCGAGCTACGCTCCCTCCTCCCGCCCTGTGGTGCAACAGATGTCCCTTTCTCCAAAAATGTACTCAATGGGACCGTAATGTTGCAACCACACCAAAGTTGACCTGCTGTGAGGAAAAAACCAGTTAGTATATTTCAAACATGAAAAATGTCATTTTAAAATCAACATGAAAAACAAAAATTCCAAAAGTTTAACACACAAAAAAATTCTTACGAAAGAAAGAAATTGTATCGAGCTGCGCTCCCTCCTCCCGCCCTGTGGTGCAACAGATGTCCCTTTCTCCAAAAATGTACTCAATGGGACCGTAATATTGCAACCACACCAAAGTTGACCTGCTGTGAGGAAAAGCCAGTTAGTATATTTCAAACATGAAAAATGTCATTTTAAAATCAACATGAAAAACAAAAATTCCAAAAGTTTAAAACACAAAAAAATTCTTACGAAAGAAAGAAATTGTATCGAGCTGCGCTCCCTCCTCCCGCCCTGTGGTGCAACAGATGTCCCTTTCTCCAAAAATGTACTCAATGGGACCGTAATGTTGCAACCACACCAAAGTTGACCTGCTGTGAGGAAAAAACCAGTTAGTATATTTCAAACATGAAAAATGTCATTTTAAAATCAACATGAAAAACAAAAATTCCAAAAGTTTAAAACACAAAAAAATTCTTACGACAGAAAGAAATTGTATCGAGCTGCGCTCCCTCCTCCCGCCCTGTGGTGCAACAGATGTCCCTTTCTCCAAAAATGTACTCAATGGGACCGTAATGTTGCAACCACACCCAAGTTGACCTGCTGTGAGGAAAAAACGAGTTAGTATATTTCAAACATGAAAAATGTCATTTTAAAATCAACATGAAAAACAGAAATTCCAAAAGTTTAAAACACAAAAAAATTCTTACGAAAGAAAGAAATTGTATCGAGCTGCGCTCCCTCCTCCCGCCCTGTGGTGCAACAGATGTCCCTTTCTCCAAAAATGTACTCAATGGGACCGTAATGTTGCAACCACACCAAAGTTGACCTGCTGTGAGGAAAAAACCAGTTAGTATATTTCAAACATGAAAAATGTCATTTTAAAATCAACATGAAAAACAAAAATTCCAAAAGTTTAAAACACAAAAAAATTCTTACGAAAGAAAGAAATTGTATCGAGCTGCGCTCCCTCCTCCCGCCCTGTGGTGCAACAGATGTCCCTTTCTCCAAAAATGTACTCAATGGGACCGTAATGTTGCAACCTCAACCATGTTAACCTGCTGTGAGGAAAAAACGAATTAGTACATTTCAAAAATGAAAAAGGTCATTTTAAAATCAACATGAAAAACAAAAATTCCAAAAGTTTAAAACACAAAAAAATTCTTACCAAAGAAAGAAATTGTATAGAGCTCCGCACCCTCCTCCCGCCCTGTGGTGCAACAGATGTCCCTTTCTCCAAAAATGTACTCAATGGGACCGTAATGTTGCAACCACACCAAAGTTGACCTGCTGTGAGGAAAAAACCAGTTAGTATATTTCAAACATGAAAAATATCATTTTAAAATCAACATGAAAAACAAAAATTCCAAAAGTTTAAAACACAAAAAAATTCTTACGAAAGAAAGAAATTGTATCAAGCTGCGCTCCCTCCTCCCGCCCTGTGGTGCAACAGATGTCCCTTTCTCCAAAAATGTACTCAATGGTACCGTAATGTTGCAACCTCAACCATGTTAACCTGCTGTGAGGAAAAAACGAGTTAGTGCATTTCAAACATGAAAAAGGTAATTTTAAAATCAACATGAAAAACAAAAATTCCAAAAGTTTAAAACACAAAAAAATTCTTACCAAAGAAAGAAATTGTATCGAGCTCCGCACCCTCCTCCCGCCCTGTGGTGCAACAGATGTCCCTTTCTCCAAAAATGTACTCAATGGGACCGTAATGTTGCAACCACACCAAAGTTGACCTGCTGTGAGGAAAAAACCAGTTAGTATATTTCAAACATGAAAAATATCATTTTAAAATCAACATGAAAAACAAAAATTCCAAAAGTTTAAAACACAAAAAAATTCTTACGAAAGAAAGAAATTGTATCGAGCTGCGCTCCCTCCTCCCGCCCCGTGGTGCAACACATGTCCCTTTCTCCAAAAATGTACTCAATGGGACCGTAATGTTGCAACCACACCAAAGTTGACCTGCTGTGAGGAAAAAACCAGTTAGTATATTTCAAACATGAAAAATGTCATTTTAAAATCAACATGAAAAACAAAAATTCCAAAAGTTTAAAACACAAAAAAATTCTTACGAAAGAAAGAAATTGTATAGAGCTGCGCTCCCTCCTCCCGCCCTGTGGTGCAACAGATGTCCCTTTCTCCTAAAATGTACTCAATGGGACCGTAATGTTGCAACCACACCAAAGTTGACCTGCTGTGAGGAAAAAACGAGTTAGTATATTTCAAACATGAAAAATGTCATTTTAAAAGCAACATGAAAAACAAAAATTCCAAAAGTTTAAAACACAAAAAAATTCTTACGAAAGAAAGAAATTGTATCGAGCTGCGCTCCCTCCTCCCGCCCTGTGGTGCAACAGATGTCCCTTTCTCCAAAAATGTACTCAATGGGACCGTAATGTTGCAACCACACCAAAGTTGACCTGCTGTGAGGAAAAAACCAGTTAGTATATTTCAAACATGAAAAATGTCATTTTAAAATCAACATGAAAAACAAAAATTCCAAAAGTTTAAAACACAAAAAAATTCTTACGAAAGAAAGAAATTGTATAGAGCTCCGCACCCTCCTCCCGCCCTGTGGTGCAACAGATGTCCCTTTCTCCAAAAATGTACTCAATGGGACCGTAATGTTGCAACCACACCAAAGTTGACCTGCTGTGAGGAAAAAACCAGTTAGTATATTTCAAACATGAAAAATGTCATTTTAAAATCAACATGAAAAACAAAAATTCCAAAAGTTTAAAACACAAAAAAATTCTTACGAAAGAAAGAAATTGTATCGAGCTGCGCTCCCTCCTTCCGCCCTGTGGTGCAACAGATGTCCCATTCTCCAAAAATGTACTCAATGGGACCGTAATGTTGCAACCACACCAAAGTTGACCTGCTATGAGGAAAAAACAAGTTAGTATATTACAAACATGAAAAATGTCATTTTAAAATCAACATGAAAAACAAAAATTCCAAAAGTTTAAAACACAAAAAAATTCTTACGAAAGAAAGAAATTGTATCGAGCTACGCTCCCTCCTCCCGCCCTGTGGTGCAACAGATGTCCCTTTCTCCAAAAATGTACTCAATGGGACCGTAATGTTGCAACCACACCAAAGTTGACCTGCTGTGAGGAAAAAACCAGTTAGTATATTTCAAACATGAAAAATGTCATTTTAAAATCAACATGAAAAACAAAAATTCCAAAAGTTTAACACACAAAAAAATTCTTACGAAAGAAAGAAATTGTATCGAGCTGCGCTCCCTCCTCCCGCCCTGTGGTGCAACAGATGTCCCTTTCTCCAAAAATGTACTCAATGGGACCGTAATATTGCAACCACACCAAAGTTGACCTGCTGTGAGGAAAAGCCAGTTAGTATATTTCAAACATGAAAAATGTCATTTTAAAATCAACATGAAAAACAAAAATTCCAAAAGTTTAAAACACAAAAAAATTCTTACGAAAGAAAGAAATTGTATCGAGCTGCGCTCCCTCCTCCCGCCCTGTGGTGCAACAGATGTCCCTTTCTCCAAAAATGTACTCAATGGGACCGTAATGTTGCAACCACACCAAAGTTGACCTGCTGTGAGGAAAAAACCAGTTAGTATATTTCAAACATGAAAAATGTCATTTTAAAATCAACATGAAAAACAAAAATTCCAAAAGTTTAAAACACAAAAAAATTCTTACGACAGAAAGAAATTGTATCGAGCTGCGCTCCCTCCTCCCGCCCTGTGGTGCAACAGATGTCCCTTTCTCCAAAAATGTACTCAATGGGACCGTAATGTTGCAACCACACCCAAGTTGACCTGCTGTGAGGAAAAAACGAGTTAGTATATTTCAAACATGAAAAATGTCATTTTAAAATCAACATGAAAAACAGAAATTCCAAAAGTTTAAAACACAAAAAAATTCTTACGAAAGAAAGAAATTGTATCGAGCTGCGCTCCCTCCTCCCGCCCTGTGGTGCAACAGATGTCCCTTTCTCCAAAAATGTACTCAATGGGACCGTAATGTTGCAACCACACCAAAGTTGACCTGCTGTGAGGAAAAAACCAGTTAGTATATTTCAAACATGAAAAATGTCATTTTAAAATCAACATGAAAAACAAAAATTCCAAAAGTTTAAAACACAAAAAAATTCTTACGAAAGAAAGAAATTGTATCGAGCTGCGCTCCCTCCTCCCGCCCTGTGGTGCAACAGATGTCCCTTTCTCCAAAAATGTACTCAATGGGACCGTAATGTTGCAACCTCAACCATGTTAACCTGCTGTGAGGAAAAAACGAATTAGTACATTTCAAAAATGAAAAAGGTCATTTTAAAATCAACATGAAAAACAAAAATTCCAAAAGTTTAAAACACAAAAAAATTCTTACCAAAGAAAGAAATTGTATAGAGCTCCGCACCCTCCTCCCGCCCTGTGGTGCAACAGATGTCCCTTTCTCCAAAAATGTACTCAATGGGACCGTAATGTTGCAACCACACCAAAGTTGACCTGCTGTGAGGAAAAAACCAGTTAGTATATTTCAAACATGAAAAATATCATTTTAAAATCAACATGAAAAACAAAAATTCCAAAAGTTTAAAACACAAAAAAATTCTTACGAAAGAAAGAAATTGTATCAAGCTGCGCTCCCTCCTCCCGCCCTGTGGTGCAACAGATGTCCCTTTCTCCAAAAATGTACTCAATGGTACCGTAATGTTGCAACCTCAACCATGTTAACCTGCTGTGAGGAAAAAACGAGTTAGTGCATTTCAAACATGAAAAAGGTAATTTTAAAATCAACATGAAAAACAAAAATTCCAAAAGTTTAAAACACAAAAAAATTCTTACCAAAGAAAGAAATTGTATCGAGCTCCGCACCCTCCTCCCGCCCTGTGGTGCAACAGATGTCCCTTTCTCCAAAAATGTACTCAATGGGACCGTAATGTTGCAACCACACCAAAGTTGACCTGCTGTGAGGAAAAAACCAGTTAGTATATTTCAAACATGAAAAATATCATTTTAAAATCAACATGAAAAACAAAAATTCCAAAAGTTTAAAACACAAAAAAATTCTTACGAAAGAAAGAAATTGTATCGAGCTGCGCTCCCTCCTCCCGCCCCGTGGTGCAACACATGTCCCTTTCTCCAAAAATGTACTCAATGGGACCGTAATGTTGCAACCACACCAAAGTTGACCTGCTGTGAGGAAAAAACCAGTTAGTATATTTCAAACATGAAAAATGTCATTTTAAAATCAACATGAAAAACAAAAATTCCAAAAGTTTAAAACACAAAAAAATTCTTACGAAAGAAAGAAATTGTATAGAGCTGCGCTCCCTCCTCCCGCCCTGTGGTGCAACAGATGTCCCTTTCTCCAAAAATGTACTCAATGGGACCGTAATGTTGCAACCACACCAAAGTTGACCTGCTGTGAGGAAAAAACCAGTTAGTATATTTCAAACATGAAAAATGTCATTTTAAAATCAACATGAAAAACAAAAATTCCAAAAGTTTAAAACACAAAAAAATTCTTACGAAAGAAAGAAATTGTATCGAGCTGCGCTCCCTCCTCCCGCCCTGTGGTGCAACAGATGTCCCATTCTCCAAAAATGTACTCAATGGGACCGTAATGTTGCAACCACACCAAAGTTGACCTGCTATGAGGAAAAAATGAGTTAGTATATTTTAAACATGAAAAATGTCATTTTAAAATCAACATGAAAAACCAAAATTCCAAAAGTTTGAAACACAAAAAAATTCTTACGAAAGAAAGAAATTGTATCGAGCTGCGCTCCCTCCTTCCGCCCTGTGGTGCAACAGATGTCCCTTTCTCCAAAAATGTACTCAATGGGACCGTAATGTTGCAACCACACCAAAGTTGACCTGCTGGGAGGAAAAAACCAGTTAGTATATTTCAAACATGAAAAATGTCATTTTAAAATCAACATGAAAAACCAAAATTCCAAAAGTTTAAAACACAAAAAAATTCTTACGAAAGAAAGAAATTGTATCGAGCTGCGCTCCCTCCTCCCGCCCTGTGGTGCAACAGATGTCCCTTTCTCCTAAAATGTACTCAATGGGACCGTAATGTTGCAACCACACCAAAGTTGACCTGCTGTGAGGAAGAAACCAGTTAGTATATTTCAACATGAAAAATGTCATTTTAAAATCAACATGAAAAACAAAAATTCCAAAAGTTTAAAACACAAAAAAATTCTTACGAAAGAAAGAAATTGTATCGAGCTGCGCTCCCTCCTCCCGCCCTGTGGTGCAACACATGTCCCTTTCTCCAAAAATGTACTCAATGGGACCGTAATGTTGCAACCACACCAAAGTTGACCTGCTGTGAGGAAAAAACCAGTTAGTATATTTCAAACATGAAAAATGTCATTTTAAAATCAACATGAAAAACAAAAATTCCAAAAGTTCAAAACACAAAAAAATTCTTACGAAGGAAAGAAATTGTATCGAACTGCGCTCCCTCCTCCCGCCCTGTGGTGCAACAGATGTCCCTTTCTCCAAAAATGTACTCAATGGGACCGTAATGTTGCAACCACACCAAAGTTGACCTGCTATGAGGAAAAAACGAGTTAGTATATTACAAACACGAAAAATGTCATTTTAAAATCAACATGAAAAACAAAAATTCCAAAAGTTTAAAACACAAAAAAATTCTTACGAAAGAAAGAAATTGTATCGAGCTGCGCTCCCTCCTCCCGCCCTGTGGTGCAACAGATGTCCCTTTCTCCAAAAATGTACTCAATGGGACCGTAATGTTGCAACCACACCCAAGTTGACCTGCTGTGAGGAAAAAACGAGTTAGTACATTTCAAACATGAAAAAGGTCATTTTAAAATCAACATGAAAAACAAAAATTCCAAAAGTTTAAATCACAAAAAAATTCTTACCAAAGAAAGAAATTGTATCGAGCTCCGCACCCTCCTCCCGCCCTGTGGTGCAACAGATGTCCCTTTCTCCAAAAATGTACTCAATGGGACCGTAATGTTGCAACCACACCAAGGTTGACCTGCTGTGAGGAAAAAACCAGTTAGTATATTTCAAACATGAAAAATGTCATTTTAAAATCAACATGAAAAACAAAAATTCCAAAAGTATAAAACACAAAAAAATTCTTACGAAAGAAAGAAATTGTATCGAGCTGCGCTCCCTCCTCCCGCCCTGTGGTGCAACAGATGTCCCTTTCTCCAAAAATGTACTCAATGGGACCGTAATGTTGCAACCACACCAAAGTTGACCTGCTGTGAGGAAAAAACCAGTTAGTATATTTCAAACATGAAAAATGTCATTTTAAAATCAACATGAACAACAAAAATTCCAAAAGTTTAAAACACAAAAAATTCTTACGAAAGAAAGAAATTGTATCGAGCTGCGCTCCCTCCTCCCGCCCTATGGTGCAACAGATGTCCCTTTCTCCAAAAATGTACTCAATGGGAGCGTAATGTTGCAACCACACCCAAGTTGACCTGCTGTGAGGAAAAAACCAGTTAGTATATTTCAAACATGAAAAATGTCATTTTAAAATCAACATGAAAAACAAAAATTCCAAAAGTTTAAAACACAAAAAAATTCTTACGAAAGAAAGAAATTGTATCGAGCTGCGCTCCCTCCTCCCGCCCTGTGGTGCAACAGATGTCCCTTTCTCCTAAAATGTACTCAATGGGACCGTAATGTTGCAACCACACCAAAGTTGACCTGCTGTGAGGAAAAAACCAGTTAGTATATTTCAAACATGAAAAATGTCATTTTAAAATCAACATGAAAAACAAAAATTCCAAAAGTTTAAAACACAAAAAAATTCTTACGAAAGAAAGAAATTGTATCGAGCTGCGCTCCCTCCTCCCGCCCTGTGGTGCAACAGATGTCCCTTTCTCCTAAAATGTACTCAATGGGACCGTAACGTTGCAACCACACCAAAGTTGACCTGCTGTGAGGAAAAAACCAGTTAGTATATTTCAAACATGAAAAATGTCATTTTAAAATCAACATGAAAAACAAAAATTCCAAAAGTTTAAAACACAAAAAGATTCTTACGAAAGAAAGAAATTGTATCGAGCTGCGCTCCCTCCTCCCGCCCTGTGGTGCAACAGTTGTCCCTTTCTCCAAAAATGTACTCAATGGGACCGTAATGTTGCAACCACACCCAAGTTGACCTGCTATGAGGAAAAAACGAGTTAGTACATTTCAATCATGAAAAATGTCATTTTAAAATCACCATGAAAAACCAAAATTCCAAAAGTATAAAACACAAAAAAATTCTTACCAAAGAAAGAAATTGTATCGAGCTCCGCACCCTCCTCCCGCCCTGTGGTGCAACAGATGTCCCTTTCTCCAAAAATGTACTCAATGGGACCGTAATGTTGCAACCACACCCAAGTTGACCTGCTGTGAGGATAAAACCAGTTAGTATATTTCAAACATGAAAAATGTCATTTTAAAATCAACATGAAAAACAAAAATTCCAAAAGTTTAAAACACAAAAAAATTCTTACGAAAGATAGAAATTGTATCGAGCTGCGCTCCCTCCTCCCGCCCTGTGGTGCAACAGATGTCCCTTTCTCCTAAAATGTACTCAATGGGACCGTAATGTTGCAACCACACCAAAGTTGACCTGCTGTGAGAAAAAAACCAGTTAGTATATTTCTAACATGAAAAATGTCATTTTAAAATCAACATGAAAAACAAAAATTCCAAAAGTTTAAAACACAAAAAAATTCTTACAAAAGAAAGAAATTGTATCGAGCTGCGCTCCCTCCTCCCGCCCTGTGGTGCAACAGATGTCCCTTTCTCCAAAAATGTACTCAATGGGACCGTAATGTTGCAACCACACCCAAGTTGACCTGCTGTGAGGAAAAAACCAGTTAGTATATTTCAAACATGAAAAATGTCATTTTAAAATCAACATGAAAAACAAAAATTCCAAAAGTTTAAAACACAAAAAAAATTCTTACGAAAGAAAGAAATTGTATAGAGCTCCGCACCCTCCTCCCGCCCTGTGGTGCAACAGATGTCCCTTTCTCCAATAATGTACTCAATGGGACCGTAATGTTGCAACCACACCAAAGTTGACCTGCTGTGAGGAAAAAACCAGTTAGTATATTTCAAACATGAAAAATGTCATTTTAAAATCAACATGAAAAACAAAAATTCCAAAAGTTTAAAACACAAAAAAATTCTTACGAAAGAAAGAAATTGTATCGAGCTGCGCTCCCTCCTCCCGCCCTGTGGTGCAACAGATGTCCCATTCTCCAAAAATGTACTCAATGGGACCGTAATGTTGCAACCACACCAAAGTTGACCTGCTGTGAGGAAAAAACCAGTTAGTATATTTCAAACATGAAAAATGTCATTTTAAAATCAACATGAAAAACAAAAATTCCAAAAGTTTAAAACACAAAAAAATTCTTACGAAAGAAAGAAATTGTATAGAGCTCCGCACCCTCCTCCCGCCCTGTGGTGCAACAGATGTCCCTTTCTCCAAAAATGTACTCAATGGGACCGTAATGTTGCAACCACACCAAAGTTGACCTGCTGTGAGGAAAAAACCAGTTAGTATATTTCAAACATGAAAAATGTCATTTTAAAATCAACATGAAAAACAAAAATTCCAAAAGTTTAAAACACAAAAAAAATTCTTACGAAAGAAAGAAATTGTATAGAGCTCCGCACCCTCCTCCCGCCCTGTGGTGCAACAGATGTCCCTTTCTCCAAAAATGTACTCAATGGGACCGTAATGTTGCAACCACACCAAAGTTGACCTGCTGTGAGGAAAAAACCAGTTAGTATATTTCAAACATGAAAAATGTCATTTTAAAATCAACATGAAAAACAAAAATTCCAAAAGTTTAAAACACAAAAAAATTCTTACGAAAGAAAGAAATTGTATCGAGCTGCGCTCCCTCCTCCCGCCCTGTGGTGCAACAGATGTCCCATTCTCCAAAAATGTACTCAATGGGACCGTAATGTTGCAACCACACCAAAGTTGACCTGCTATGAGGAAAAAACGAGTTAGTATATTTCAAACATGAAAAATGTCATTTTAAAATCAACATGAAAAACCAAAATTCCAAAAGTTTGAAACACAAAAAAATTCTTACGAAAGAAAGAAATTGTATCGAGCTGCGCTCCCTCCTCCCGCCCTGTGGTGCAACAGATGTCCCTTTCTCCAAAAATGTACTCAATGGGACCGTAATGTTGCAACCACACCAAAGTTGACCTGCTGTGAGGAAAAAACGAGTTAGTATATTTCAAACATGAAAAATGTCATTTTAAAATCAACATGAAAAACCAAAATTCCAAAAGTTTAAAACACAAAAAAATTCTTACGAAAGAAAGAAATTGTATCGAGCTGCGCTCCCTCCTCCCGCCCTTTGGTGCAACAGATGTCCCTTTCTCCTAAAATGTACTCAATGGGACCGTAATGTTGCAACCACACCAAAGTTGACCTGCTGTGAGGAAAAAACGAGTTAGTATATTTCAAACATGAAAAATGTCATTTTAAAAGCAACATGAAAAACAAAAATTCCAAAAGTTTAAAACACAAAAAAATTCTTACGAAAGAAAGAAATTGTATCGAGCTGCGCTCCCTCCTCCCGCCCTGTGGTGCAACAGATGTCCCTTTCTCCAAAAATGTACTCAATGGGACCGTAATGTTGCAACCACACCAAAGTTGACCTGCTGTGAGGAAAAAACCAGTTAGTATATTTCAAACATGAAAAATGTCATTTTAAAATCAACATGAAAAACAAAAATTCCAAAAGTTTAAAACACAAAAAAATTCTTACGAAAGAAAGAAATTGTATAGAGCTCCGCACCCTCCTCCCGCCCTGTGGTGCAACAGATGTCCCTTTCTCCAAAAATGTACTCAATGGGACCGTAATGTTGCAACCACACCAAAGTTGACCTGCTGTGAGGAAAAAACCAGTTAGTATATTTCAAACATGAAAAATGTCATTTTAAAATCAACATGAAAAACAAAAATTCCAAAAGTTTAAAACACAAAAAAATTCTTACGAAAGAAAGAAATTGTATCGAGCTGCGCTCCCTCCTTCCGCCCTGTGGTGCAACAGATGTCCCATTCTCCAAAAATGTACTCAATGGGACCGTAATGTTGCAACCACACCAAAGTTGACCTGCTATGAGGAAAAAACAAGTTAGTATATTACAAACATGAAAAATGTCATTTTAAAATCAACATGAAAAACAAAAATTCCAAAAGTTTAAAACACAAAAAAATTCTTACGAAAGAAAGAAATTGTATCGAGCTACGCTCCCTCCTCCCGCCCTGTGGTGCAACAGATGTCCCTTTCTCCAAAAATGTACTCAATGGGACCGTAATGTTGCAACCACACCAAAGTTGACCTGCTGTGAGGAAAAAACCAGTTAGTATATTTCAAACATGAAAAATGTCATTTTAAAATCAACATGAAAAACAAAAATTCCAAAAGTTTAACACACAAAAAAATTCTTACGAAAGAAAGAAATTGTATCGAGCTGCGCTCCCTCCTCCCGCCCTGTGGTGCAACAGATGTCCCTTTCTCCAAAAATGTACTCAATGGGACCGTAATGTTGCAACCACACCAAAGTTGACCTGCTGTGAGGAAAAAACCAGTTAGTATATTTCAAACATGAAAAATGTCATTTTAAAATCAACATGAAAAACAAAAATTCCAAAAGTTTAAAACACAAAAAAATTCTTACGAAAGAAAGAAATTGTATCGAACTGCGCTCCCTCCTCCCGCCCTGTGGTGCAACAGATGTCCCTTTCTCCAAAAATGTACTCAATGGGACCGTAATATTGCAACCACACCAAAGTTGACCTGCTGTGAGGAAAAGCCAGTTAGTATATTTCAAACATGAAAAATGTCATTTTAAAATCAACATGAAAAACAAAAATTCCAAAAGTTTAAAACACAAAAAAATTCTTACGAAAGAAAGAAATTGTATCGAGCTGCGCTCCCTCCTCCCGCCCTGTGGTGCAACAGATGTCCCTTTCTCCAAAAATGTACTCAATGGGACCGTAATGTTGCAACCACACCAAAGTTGACCTGCTGTGAGGAAAAAACCAGTTAGTATATTTCAAACATGAAAAATGTCATTTTAAAATCAACATGAAAAACAAAAATTCCAAAAGTTTAAAACACAAAAAAATTCTTACGACAGAAAGAAATTGTATCGAGCTGCGCTCCCTCCTCCCGCCCTGTGGTGCAACAGATGTCCCTTTCTCCAAAAATGTACTCAATGGGACCGTAATGTTGCAACCACACCCAAGTTGACCTGCTGTGAGGAAAAAACGAGTTAGTATATTTCAAACATGAAAAATGTCATTTTAAAATCAACATGAAAAACAGAAATTCCAAAAGTTTAAAACACAAAAAAATTCTTACGAAAGAAAGAAATTGTATCGAGCTGCGCTCCCTCCTCGCGCCCTGTGGTGCAACAGATGTCCCTTTCTCCAAAAATGTACTCAATGGGACCGTAATGTTGCAACCACACCAAAGTTGACCTGCTGTGAGGAAAAAACCAGTTAGTATATTTCAAACATGAAAAATGTCATTTTAAAATCAACATGAAAAACAAAAATTCCAAAAGTTTAAAACACAAAAAAATTCTTACGAAAGAAAGAAATTGTATCGAGCTGCGCTCCCTCCTCCCGCCCTGTGGTGCAACAGATGTCCCTTTCTCCAAAAATGTACTCAATGGGACCGTAATGTTGCAACCACACCAAAGTTGACCTGCTGTGAGGAAAAAACCAGTTAGTATATTTCAAACATGAAAAATGTCATTTTAAAATCAACATGAAAAACAAAAATTCCAAAAGTTTAAAACACAAAAAAATTCTTACGAAAGAAAGAAATTGTATCGAACTGCGCTCCCTCCTCCCGCCCTGTGGTGCAACAGATGTCCCTTTCTCCAAAAATGTACTCAATGGGACCGTAATATTGCAACCACACCAAAGTTGACCTGCTGTGAGGAAAAGCCAGTTAGTATATTTCAAACATGAAAAATGTCATTTTAAAATCAACATGAAAAACAAAAATTCCAAAAGTTTAAAACACAAAAAAATTCTTACGAAAGAAAGAAATTGTATCGAGCTGCGCTCCCTCCTCCCGCCCTGTGGTGCAACAGATGTCCCTTTCTCCAAAAATGTACTCAATGGGACCGTAATGTTGCAACCACACCAAAGTTGACCTGCTGTGAGGAAAAAACCAGTTAGTATATTTCAAACATGAAAAATGTCATTTTAAAATCAACATGAAAAACAAAAATTCCAAAAGTTTAAAACACAAAAAAATTCTTACGACAGAAAGAAATTGTATCGAGCTGCGCTCCCTCCTCCCGCCCTGTGGTGCAACAGATGTCCCTTTCTCCAAAAATGTACTCAATGGGACCGTAATGTTGCAACCACACCCAAGTTGACCTGCTGTGAGGAAAAAACCAGTTAGTATATTTCAAACATGAAAAATGTCATTTTAAAATCAACATGAAAAACAGAAATTCCAAAAGTTTAAAACACAAAAAAATTCTTACGAAAGAAAGAAATTGTATAGAGCTCCGCACCCTCCTCCCGCCCTGTGGTGCAACAGATGTCCCTTTCTCCAAAAATGTACTCAATGGGACCGTAATGTTGCAACCACACCAAAGTTGACCTGCTGTGAGGAAAAAACCAGTTAGTATATTTCAAACATGAAAAATGTCATTTTAAAATCAACATGAAAAACAAAAATTCCAAAAGTTTAAAACACAAAAAAATTCTTACGAAAGAAAGAAATTGTATCGAGCTGCGCTCCCTCCTTCCGCCCTGTGGTGCAACAGATGTCCCATTCTCCAAAAATGTACTCAATGGGACCGTAATGTTGCAACCACACCAAAGTTGACCTGCTATGAGGAAAAAACAAGTTAGTATATTACAAACATGAAAAATGTCATTTTAAAATCAACATGAAAAACAAAAATTCCAAAAGTTTAAAACACAAAAAAATTCTTACGAAAGAAAGAAATTGTATCGAGCTACGCTCCCTCCTCCCGCCCTGTGGTGCAACAGATGTCCCTTTCTCCAAAAATGTACTCAATGGGACCGTAATGTTGCAACCACACCAAAGTTGACCTGCTGTGAGGAAAAAACCAGTTAGTATATTTCAAACATGAAAAATGTCATTTTAAAATCAACATGAAAAACAAAAATTCCAAAAGTTTAACACACAAAAAAATTCTTACGAAAGAAAGAAATTGTATCGAGCTGCGCTCCCTCCTCCCGCCCTGTGGTGCAACAGATGTCCCTTTCTCCAAAAATGTACTCAATGGGACCGTAATGTTGCAACCACACCAAAGTTGACCTGCTGTGAGGAAAAAACCAGTTAGTATATTTCAAACATGAAAAATGTCATTTTAAAATCAACATGAAAAACAAAAATTCCAAAAGTTTAAAACACAAAAATATTCTTACGAAAGAAAGAAATTGTATCGAACTGCGCTCCCTCCTCCCGCCCTGTGGTGCAACAGATGTCCCTTTCTCCAAAAATGTACTCAATGGGACCGTAATATTGCAACCACACCAAAGTTGACCTGCTGTGAGGAAAAGCCAGTTAGTATATTTCAAACATGAAAAATGTCATTTTAAAATCAACATGAAAAACAAAAATTCCAAAAGTTTAAAACACAAAAAAATTCTTACGAAAGAAAGAAATTGTATCGAGCTGCGCTCCCTCCTCCCGCCCTGTGGTGCAACAGATGTCCCTTTCTCCAAAAATGTACTCAATGGGACCGTAATGTTGCAACCACACCAAAGTTGACCTGCTGTGAGGAAAAAACCAGTTAGTATATTTCAAACATGAAAAATGTCATTTTAAAATCAACATGAAAAACAAAAATTCCAAAAGTTTAAAACACAAAAAAATTCTTACGACAGAAAGAAATTGTATCGAGCTGCGCTCCCTCCTCCCGCCCTGTGGTGCAACAGATGTCCCTTTCTCCAAAAATGTACTCAATGGGACCGTAATGTTGCAACCACACCCAAGTTGACCTGCTGTGAGGAAAAAACGAGTTAGTATATTTCAAACATGAAAAATGTCATTTTAAAATCAACATGAAAAACAGAAATTCCAAAAGTTTAAAACACAAAAAAATTCTTACGAAAGAAAGAAATTGTATCGAGCTGCGCTCCCTCCTCGCGCCCTGTGGTGCAACAGATGTCCCTTTCTCCAAAAATGTACTCAATGGGACCGTAATGTTGCAACCACACCAAAGTTGACCTGCTGTGAGGAAAAAACCAGTTAGTATATTTCAAACATGAAAAATGTCATTTTAAAATCAACATGAAAAACAAAAATTCCAAAAGTTTAAAACACAAAAAAATTCTTACGAAAGAAAGAAATTGTATCGAGCTGCGCTCCCTCCTCCCGCCCTGTGGTGCAACAGATGTCCCTTTCTCCAAAAATGTACTCAATGGGACCGTAATGTTGCAACCACACCAAAGTTGACCTGCTGTGAGGAAAAAACCAGTTAGTATATTTCAAACATGAAAAATGTCATTTTAAAATCAACATGAAAAACAAAAATTCCAAAAGTTTAAAACACAAAAAAATTCTTACGAAAGAAAGAAATTGTATCGAACTGCGCTCCCTCCTCCCGCCCTGTGGTGCAACAGATGTCCCTTTCTCCAAAAATGTACTCAATGGGACCGTAATATTGCAACCACACCAAAGTTGACCTGCTGTGAGGAAAAGCCAGTTAGTATATTTCAAACATGAAAAATGTCATTTTAAAATCAACATGAAAAACAAAAATTCCAAAAGTTTAAAACACAAAAAAATTCTTACGAAAGAAAGAAATTGTATCGAGCTGCGCTCCCTCCTCCCGCCCTGTGGTGCAACAGATGTCCCTTTCTCCAAAAATGTACTCAATGGGACCGTAATGTTGCAACCACACCAAAGTTGACCTGCTGTGAGGAAAAAACCAGTTAGTATATTTCAAACATGAAAAATGTCATTTTAAAATCAACATGAAAAACAAAAATTCCAAAAGTTTAAAACACAAAAAAATTCTTACGACAGAAAGAAATTGTATCGAGCTGCGCTCCCTCCTCCCGCCCTGTGGTGCAACAGATGTCCCTTTCTCCAAAAATGTACTCAATGGGACCGTAATGTTGCAACCACACCAAAGTTGACCTGCTGTGAGGAAAAAACCAGTTAGTATATTTCAAACATGAAAAATGTCATTTTAAAATCAACATGAAAAACAGAAATTCCAAAAGTTTAAAACACAAAAAAATTCTTACGAAAGAAAGAAATTGTATCGAGCTGCGCTCCCTCCTCCCGCCCTGTGGTGCAACAGATGTCCCTTTCTCCAAAAATGTACTCAATGGGACCGTAATGTTGCAACCACACCAAAGTTGACCTGCTGTGAGGAAAAAACCAGTTAGTATATTTCAAACATGAAAAATGTCATTTTAAAATCAACATGAAAAACAAAAATTCCAAAAGTTTAAAACACAAAAAAATTCTTACGAAAGAAAGAAATTGTATCGAGCTGCGCTCCCTCCTCCCGCCCTGTGGTGCAACAGATGTCCCTTTCTCCAAAAATGTACTCAATGGGACCGTAATGTTGCAACCTCAACCAAGTTAACCTGCTGTGAGGAAAAAACGAATTAGTACATTTCAAAAATGAAAAAGGTCATTTTAAAATCAACATGAAAAACAAAAATTCCAAAAGTTTAAAACACAAAAAAATTCTTACCAAAGAAAGAAATTGTATAGAGCTCCGCACCCTCCTCCCGCCCTGTGGTGCAACAGATGTCCCTTTCTCCAAAAATGTACTCAATGGGACCGTAATGTTGCAACCACACCAAAGTTGACCTGCTGTGAGGAAAAAACCAGTTAGTATATTTCAAACATGAAAAATATCATTTTAAAATCAACATGAAAAACAAAAATTCCAAAAGTTTAAAACACAAAAAAATTCTTACGAAAGAAAGAAATTGTATCAAGCTGCGCTCCCTCCTCCCGCCCTGTGGTGCAACAGATGTCCCTTTCTCCAAAAATGTACTCAATGGTACCGTAATGTTGCAACCTCAACCATGTTAACCTGCTGTGAGGAAAAAACGAGTTAGTGCATTTCAAACATGAAAAAGGTAATTTTAAAATCAACATGAAAAACAAAAATTCCAAAAGTTTAAAACACAAAAAAATTCTTACCAAAGAAAGAAATTGTATCGAGCTCCGCACCCTCCTCCCGCCCTGTGGTGCAACAGATGTCCCTTTCTCCAAAAATGTACTCAATGGGACCGTAATGTTGCAACCACACCAAAGTTGACCTGCTGTGAGGAAAAAACCAGTTAGTATATTTCAAACATGAAAAATGTCATTTTAAAATCAACATGAAAAACAAAAATTCCAAAAGTTTAAAACACAAAAAAATTCTTACGAAAGAAAGAAATTGTATCGAGCTGCGCTCCCTCCTCCCGCCCCGTGGTGCAACACATGTCCCTTTCTCCAAAAATGTACTCAATGGGACCGTAATGTTGCAACCACACCAAAGTTGACCTGCTGTGAGGAAAAAACCAGTTAGTATATTTCAAACATGAAAAATGTCATTTTAAAATCAACATGAAAAACAAAAATTCCAAAAGTTTAAAACACAAAAAAATTCTTACGAAAGAAAGAAATTGTATAGAGCTCCGCACCCTCCTCCCGCCCTGTGGTGCAACAGATGTCCCTTTCTCCAAAAATGTACTCAATGGGACCGTAATGTTGCAACCACACCAAAGTTGACCTGCTGTGAGGAAAAAACCAGTTAGTATATTTCAAACATGAAAAATGTCATTTTAAAATCAACATGAAAAACAAAAATTCCAAAAGTTTAAAACACAAAAAAATTCTTACGAAAGAAAGAAATTGTATCGAGCTGCGCTCCCTCCTCCCGCCCTGTGGTGCAACAGATGTCCCATTCTCCAAAAATGTACTCAATGGGACCGTAATGTTGCAACCACACCAAAGTTGACCTGCTATGAGGAAAAAATGAGTTAGTATATTTTAAACATGAAAAATGTCATTTTAAAATCAACATGAAAAACCAAAATTCCAAAAGTTTGAAACACAAAAAAATTCTTACGAAAGAAAGAAATTGTATCGAGCTGCGCTCCCTCCTCCCGCCCTGTGGTGCAACAGATGTCCCTTTCTCCAAAAATGTACTCAATGGGACCGTAATGTTGCAACCACACCAAAGTTGACCTGCTGTGAGGAAAAAACCAGTTAGTATATTTCAAACATGAAAAATGTCATTTTAAAATCAACATGAAAAACCAAAATTCCAAAAGTTTAAAACACAAAAAAATTCTTACGAAAGAAAGAAATTGTATCGAGCTGCGCTCCCTCCTCCCGCCCTGTGGTGCAACAGATGTCTCTTTCTCCTAAAATGTACTCAATGGGACCGTAATGTTGCAACCACACCAAAGTTGACCTGCTGTGAGGAAGAAACCAGTTAGTATATTTCAACATGAAAAATGTCATTTTAAAATCAACATGAAAAACAAAAATTCCAAAAGTTTAAAACACAAAAAAATTCTTACGAAAGAAAGAAATTGTATCGAGCTGCGCTCCCTCCTCCCGCCCTCTGGTGCAACACATGTCCCTTTCTCCAAAAATGTACTCAATGGGACCGTAATGCTGCAACCACACCAAAGTTGACCTGCTGTGAGGAAAAAACCAGTTAGTATATTTCAAACATGAAAAATGTCATTTTGAAATCAACATGAAAAACAAAAATTCCAAAAGTTTAAAACACAAAAAAATTCTTACGAAGGAAAGAAATTGTATCGAACTGCGCTCCCTCCTCCCGCCCTGTGGTGCAACAGATGTCCCTTTCTCCAAAAATGTACTCAATGGGACCGTAATGTTGCAACCACACCAAAGTTGACCTGCTATGAGGAAAAAACGAGTTAGTATATTACAAACACGAAAAATGTCATTTTAAAATCAACATGAAAAACAAAAATTCCAAAAGTTTAAAACACAAAAAAATTCTTACGAAAGAAAGAAATTGTATCGAGCTGCGCTCCCTCCTCCCGCCCTGTGGTGCAACAGATGTCCCTTTCTCCAAAAATGTACTCAATGGGACCGTAATGTTGCAACCACACCATAGTTGACCTGCTGTGAGGAAAAAACGAGTTAGTACATTTCAAACATGAAAAAGGTCATTTTAAAATCAACATGAAAAACAAAAATTCCAAAAGTTTAAATCACAAAAAAATTCTTACCAAAGAAAGAAATTGTATCGAGCTCCGCACCCTCCTCCCGCCCTGTGGTGCAACAGATGTCCCTTTCTCCAAAAATGTACTCAATGGGACCGTAATGTTGCAACCACACCAAGGTTGACCTGCTGTGAGGAAAAAACCAGTTAGTATATTTCAAACATGAAAAATGTCATTTTAAAATCAACATGAAAAACAAAAATTCCAAAAGTATAAAACACAAAAAAATTCTTACGAAAGAAAGAAATTGTATCGAGCTGCGCTCCCTCCTCCCGCCCTGTGGTGCAACAGATGTCCCTTTCTCCAAAAATGTACTCAATGGGACCGTAATGTTGCAACCACACCAAAGTTGACCTGCTGTGAGGAAAAAACCAGTTAGTATATTTCAAACATGAAAAATGTCATTTTAAAATCAACATGAAAAACAAAAATTCCAAAAGTTTAAAACACAAAAAATTCTTACGAAAGAAAGAAATTGTATCGAGCTGCGCTCCCTCCTCCCGCCCTATGGTGCAACAGATGTCCCTTTCTCCAAAAATGTACTCAATGGGAGCGTAATGTTGCAACCACACCCAAGTTGACCTGCTGTGAGGAAAAAACCAGTTAGTATATTTCAAACATGAAAAATGTCATTTTAAAATCAACATGAAAAACAAAAATTCCAAAAGTTTAAAACACAAAAAAATTCTTACGAAAGAAAGAAATTGTATCGAGCTGCGCTCCCTCCTCCCGCCCTGTGGTGCAACAGATGTCCCTTTCTCCTAAAATGTACTCAATGGGACCGTAATGTTGCAACCACACCAAAGTTGACCTGCTGTGAGGAAAAAACCAGTTAGTATATTTCAAACATGAAAAATGTCATTTTAAAATCAACATGAAAAACAAAAATTCCAAAAGTTTAAAACACAAAAAAATTCTTACGAAAGAAAGAAATTGTATCGAGCTGCGCTCCCTCCTCCCGCCCTGTGGTGCAACAGATGTCCCTTTCTCCTAAAATGTACTCAATGGGACCGTAATGTTGCAACCACACCAAAGTTGACCTGCTGTGAGGAAAAAACCAGTTAGTATATTTCAAACATGAAAAATGTCATTTTAAAATCAACATGAAAAACAAAAATTCCAAAAGTTTAAAACACAAAAAGATTCTTACGAAAGAAAGAAATTGTATCGAGCAGCGCTCCCTCCTCCCGCCCTGTGGTGCAACAGTTGTCCCTTTCTCCTAAAATGTACTCAATGGGACCGTAATGTTGCAACCACACCCAAGTTGACCTGCTATGAGGAAAAAACGAGTTAGTACATTTCAATCATGAAAAATGTCATTTTAAAATCACCATGAAAAACCAAAATTCCAAAAGTATAAAACACAAAAAAATTCTTACCAAAGAAAGAAATTGTATCGAGCTCCGCACCCTCCTCCCGCCCTGTGGTGCAACAGATGTCCCTTTCTCCAAAAATGTACTCAATGGGACCGTAATGTTGCAACCACACCCAAGTTGACCTGCTGTGAGGATAAAACCAGTTAGTATATTTCAAACATGAAAAATGTCATTTTAAAATCAACATGAAAAACAAAAATTCCAAAAGTTTAAAACACAAAAAAATTCTTACGAAAGATAGAAATTGTATCGAGCTGCGCTCCCTCCTCCCGCCCTGTGGTGCAACAGATGTCCCTTTCTCCTAAAATGTACTCAATGGGACCGTAATGTTGCAACCACACCAAAGTTGACCTGCTGTGAGGAAAAAACCAGTTAGTATATTTCAAACATGAAAAATGTCATTTTAAAATCAACATGAAAAACAAAAATTCCAAAAGTTTAAAACACAAAAAAATTCTTACAAAAGAAAGAAATTGTATCGAGCTGCGCTCCCTCCTCCCGCCCTGTGGTGCAACAGATGTCCCTTTCTCCAAAAATGTACTCAATGGGACCGTAATGTTGCAACCACACCAAAGTTGACCTGCTGTGAGGAAAAAACCAGTTAGTATGTTTCAAACATGAAAAATGTCATTTTAAAATCAACATGAAAAACAAAAATTCCAAAAGTTTAAAACACAAAAAAATTCTTACGAAAGAAAGAAATTGTATCGAGCTGCGCTCCCTCCTCCCGCCCTGTGGTGCAACAGATGTCCCTTTCTCCAAAAATGTACTCAATGGGACCGTAATGTTGCAACCACACCAAAGTTGACCTGCTGTGAGGAAAAAACCAGTTAGTATATTTCAAACATGAAAAATGTCATTTTAAAATCAACATGAAAAACAAAAATTCCAAAAGTTTAAAACACAAAAAAATTCTTACGAAAGAAAGAAATTGTATCGAGCTGCGCTCCCTCCTCCCGCCCTGTGGTGCAACAGATGTCCCTTTCTCCTAAAATGTACTCAATGGGACCGTAATGTTGCAACCACACCAAAGTTGACCTGCTGTGAGGAAAAAACCAGTTAGTATATTTCAAACATGAAAAATGTCATTTTAAAATCAACATGAAAAACAAAAATTCCAAAAGTTTAAAACACAAAAAGATTCTTACGAAAGAAAGAAATTGTATCGAGCTGCGCTCCCTCCTCCCGCCCTGTGGTGCAACAGTTGTCCCTTTCTCCAAAAATGTACTCAATGGGACCGTAATGTTGCAACCACACCCAAGTTGACCTGCTGTGAGGAAAAAACGAGTTAGTACATTTCAATCATGAAAAATGTCATTTTAAAATCACCATGAAAAACCAAAATTCCAAAAGTATAAAACACAAAAAAATTCTTACCAAAGAAAGAAATTGTATCGAGCTGCGCTCCCTCCTCCCGCCCTGTGGTGCAACAGATGTCCCTTTCTCCTAAAATGTACTCAATGGGACCGTAATGTTGCAACCACACCAAAGTTGACCTGCTGTGAGGAAAAAACCAGTTAGTATATTTCAAACATGAAAAATGTCATTTTAAAATCAACATGAAAAACAAAAATTCCAAAAGTTTAAAACACAAAAAAATTCTTACGAAAGAAAGAAATTGTATCGAGCTGCGCTCCCTCCTCCCGCCCTGTGGTGCAACAGATGTCCCTTTCTCCTAAAATGTACTCAATGGGACCGTAATGTTGCAACCACACCCAAGTTGACCTGCTGTGAGGAAAAAACCAGTTAGTATATTTCAAACATGAAAAATGTCATTTTAAAATCAACATGAAAAACAAAAATTCCAAAAGTTTAAAACACAAAAAGATTCTTACGAAAGAAAGAAATTGTATCGAGCTGCGCTCCCTCCTCCCGCCCTGTGGTGCAACAGTTGTCCCTTTCTCCAAAAATGTACTCAATGGGACCGTAATGTTGCAACCACACCCAAGTTGACCTGCTGTGAGGAAAAAACGAGTTAGTACATTTCAATCATGAAAAATGTCATTTTAAAATCACCATGAAAAACCAAAATTCCAAAAGTATAAAACACAAAAAAATTCTTACCAAAGAAAGAAATTGTATCGAGCTCCGCACCCTCCTCCCGCCCTGTGGTGCAACAGATGTCCCTTTCTCCAAAAATGTACTCAATGGGACCGTAATGTTGCAACCACACCCAAGTTGACCTGCTGTGAGGATAAAACCAGTTAGTATATTTCAAACATGAAAAATGTCATTTTAAAATCAACATGAAAAACAAAAATTCCAAAAGTATAAAACACAAAAAAATTCTTACGAAAGATAGAAATTGTATCGAGCTGCGCTCCCTCCTCCCGCCCTGTGGTGCAACAGATGTCCCTTTCTCCTAAAATGTACTCAATGGGACCGTAATGTTGCAACCACACCAAAGTTGACCTGCTGTGAGGAAAAAACCAGTTAGTATATTTCAAACATGAAAAATGTCATTTTAAAATCAACATGAAAAACAAAAATTCCAAAAGTTTAAAACACAAAAAAATTCTTACAAAAGAAAGAAATTGTATCGAGCTGCGCTCCCTCCTCCCGCCCTGTGGTGCAACAGATGTCCCTTTCTCCAAAAATGTACTCAATGGGACCGTAATGTTGCAACCACACCAAAGTTGACCTGCTGTGAGGAAAAAACCAGTTAGTATATTTCAAACATGAAAAATGTCATTTTAAAATCAACATGAAAAACAAAAATTCCAAAAGTTTAAAACACAAAAAAATTCTTACGAAAGAAAGAAATTGTATCGAGCTGCGCTCCCTCCTCCCGCCCTGTGGTGCAACAGATGTCCCTTTCTCCAAAAATGTACTCAATGGGACCGTAATGTTGCAACCACACCAAAGTTGACCTGCTGTGAGGAAAAAACCAGTTCGTATATTTCAAACATGAAAAATGTCATTTCAAAATCAACATGAAAAACAAAAATTCCAAAAGTTTAAAACACAAAAAAATTCTTACGAAAGAAAGAAATTGTATCGAGCTGCGCTCCCTCCTCCCGCCCTGTGGTGCAACAGATGTCCCTTTCTCCAAAAATGTACTCAATGGGACCGTAATGTTGCAACCACACCAAAGTTGACCTGCTGTGAGGAAAAAACCAGTTAGTATATTTCAAACATGAAAAATGTCATTTTAAAATCAACATGAAAAACAAAAATTCCAAAAGTTTAAAACACAAAAAGATTCTTACGAAAGAAAGAAATTGTATCGAGCTGCGCTCCCTCCTCCCGCCCTGTGGTGCAACAGTTGTCCCTTTCTCCAAAAATGTACTCAATGGGACCGTAATGTTGCAACCACACCCAAGTTGACCTGCTGTGAGGAAAAAACGAGTTAGTACATTTCAATCATGAAAAATGTCATTTTAAAATCACCATGAAAAACCAAAATTCCAAAAGTATAAAACACAAAAAAATTCTTACCAAAGAAAGAAATTGTATCGAGCTCCGCACCCTCCTCCCGCCCTGTGGTGTAACAGATGTCCCTTTCTCCAAAAATGTACTCAATGGGACCGTAATGTTGCAACCACACCCAAGTTGACCTGCTGTGAGGATAAAACCAGTTAGTATATTTCAAACATGAAAAATGTCATTTTAAAATCAACATGAAAAACAAAAATTCCAAAAGTATAAAACACAAAAAAATTCTTACGAAAGATAGAAATTGTATCGAGCTGCGCTCCCTCCTCCCGCCCTGTGGTGCAACAGATGTCCCTTTCTCCTAAAATGTACTCAATGGGACCGTAATGTTGCAACCACACCTAAGTTGACCTGCTGTGAGGAAAAATCCAGTTAGTATATTTCAAACATGAAAAATGTCATTTTAAAATCAACATGAAAAACAAAAATTCCAAAAAGTTTAAAACACAAAAAAATTCTTACGAAAGAATGAAATTGTATCGAGCTGCGCTCCCTCCTCCCGCCCTGTGGTGCAACAGATGTCCCTTTCTCCTAAAATGTACTCAATGGGACCGTAATGTTGCAACCACACCAAAGTTGACCTGCTGTGAGGAAAAAACCAGTTAGTATATTTCAAACATGAAAAATGTCATTTCAAAATCAACATGAAAAACAAAAATTCCAAAAGTTTAAAACACAAAAAAATTCTTACGAAAGAAAGAAATTGTATCGAGCTGCGCTCCCTCCTCCCGCCCTGTGGTGCAACAGATGTCCCTTTCTCCAAAAATGTACTCAATGGGACCGTAATGTTGCAACCACACCAAAGTTGACCTGCTGTGAGGAAAAAACCAGTTAGTATATTTCAAACACGAAAAATGTCATTTTAAAATCAACATGAAAAACAAAAATTCCAAAAGTTTAAAACACAAAAAAATTCTTACGAAAGAAAGAAATTGTATCGAGCTGCGCTCCCTCCTCCCGCCCTGTGGTGCAACAGATGTCCCTTTCTCCAAAAATGTACTCAATGGGACCGTAATGTTGCAACTACACCAAAGTTGACCTGCTGTGAGGAAAAAACCAGTTAGTATATTTCAAACATGAAAATTGTCATTTTAAAATCAACATGAAAAACCAAAATTCCAAAAGTTTAAAACACAAAAAAATTCTTACGAAAGAAAGAAATTGTATCGAGCTGCGCTCCCTCCTCCCGCCCTGTGGTGCAACAGATGTCCCTTTCTCCAAAAATGTACTCAATGGGAGCGTAATGTTGCAACCACACCAAAGTTGACCTGCTGTGAGGAAAAAACCAGTTAGTATATTTCAAACATGAAAAATGTCATTTTAAAATCAACATGAAAAACAAAATTCCAAAAGTTTAAAACACAAAAAAATTCTTACGAAAGAAAGAAATTGTATCGAGCTGCGCTCCCTCCTCCCGCCCTGTGGTGCAACAGATGTCCCTTTCTCCAAAAATGTACTCAATGGGAGCGTAATGTTGCAACCACACCAAAGTTGACCTGCTGTGAGGAAAAAACCAGTTAGTATATTTCAAACATGAAAAATGTCATTTTAAAATCAACATGAAAAACAAAAATTCCAAAAGTTTAAAACACAAAAATATTCTCACGAAAGAAAGAAATTGTATCGAGCTGCGCTCCCTCCTCCCGCCCTGTGGTGCAACAGATGTCCCTTTCTCCAAAAATGTACTCAATGGGACCGTAATGTTGCAACCACACCAAAGTTGACCTGCTGTGAGGAAAAAACCAGTTAGTATATTTCAAACATGAAAAATGTCATTTTAAAATCAACATGAAAAACAAAAATTCCAAAAGTTTAAAACACAAAAATATTCTCACGAAAGAAAGAAATTGTATCGAGCTCCGCACCCTCCTCCCGCCCTGTGGTGCAACAGATGTCCCTTTCTCCAAAAATGTACTCAATGGGACCGTAATGTTGCAACCACACCAAAGTTGACCTGCTGTGAGGATAGAACCAGTTAGTATATTTCAAACATAAAAAATGTCATTTTAAAATCAACATGAAAAACAAAAATTCCAAAAGTTTAAAACACAAAAAAATTCTTACGAAAGAAAGAAATTGTATCGAGCTGCGCTCCCTCCTCCCGCCCTGTGGTGCAACAGATGTCCCTTTCTCCTAAAATGTACTCAATGGGACCGTAATGTTGCAACCACACCAAAGTTGACCTGCTGTGAGGAAAAAATCAGTTAGTATATTTCAAACATGAAAAATGTCATTTTAAAATCAACATGAAAAACAAAAATTCCAAAAGTTTAAAACACAAAAAAATTCTTACGAAAGAAAGAAATTGTATCGAGCTGCGCTCCCTCCTCCCGCCCTGTGGTGCAACAGATGTCCCTTTCTCCAAAAATGTACTCAATGGGAGCGTAATGTTGCAACCACACCCAAGTTGAAATGCTGTGAGGAAAAAACCAGTTAGTATATTTCAAACATGAAAAATGTCATTTTAAAATCAACATGAAAAACAAAAATTCCAAAAGTTTAAAACACAAAAAAATTCTTACGAAAGAAAGAAATTGTATCGAGCTGCGCTCCCTCCTCCCGCCCTGTGGTGCAACACATGTCCCTTTCTCCAAAAATGTACTCAATGGGACCGTAATGTTGCAACCACACCCAAGTTGACCTGCTGTGAGGAAAAAACCAGTTAGTATATTTCAAACATGAAAAATGTCATTTCAAAATCAACATGAAAAACAAAAATTCCAAAAGTTTAAAACACAAAAAAATTCTTACGAAAGAAAGAAATTGTATCGAGCTGCGCTCCCTCCTCCCGTCCTGTGGTGCAACAGATGTCCCTTTCTCCAAAAATGTACTCAATGGGACCGTAATGTTGCAACCTCAACCATGTTAACCTGCTGTGAGGAAAAAACCAGTTAGTACATTTCAAACATGAAAAAGGTCATTTTAAAATCACCATGAAAAACCAAAATTCCAAAAGGTTAAAACACAAAAAATTCTTACGAAAGAAAGAAATTGTATCGAGCTGCGCTCCCTCCTCCCGCCCTGTGGTGCAACAGGTGTCCCTTTCTCCAAAAATGTACTCAATGGGACCGTAATGTTGCAACCACACCAAAGTTGACCTGCTGTGAGGAAAAAACCAGTTAGTATATTTCAAACATGAAAAATGTCATTTTAAAATCAACATGAAAAACAAAAATTCCAAAAGTTTAAAACACAAAAAAATTCTTACGAAAGAAAGAAATTGTATCGAGCTGCGCTCCCTCCTCCCGCCCTGTGGTGCAACAGATGTCCCTTTCTCCAAAAATGTACTCAATGGGAGCGTAATGTTGCAACCACACCCAAGTTGACCTGCTGTGAGGAAAAAACCAGTTAGTATATTTCAAACATGAAAAATGTCATTTTAAAATCAACATGAAAAACAAAAATTCCAAAAGTTTAAAACACAAAAAAATTCTTACGAAAGAAAGAAATTGTATCGAGCTGCGCTCCCTCCTCCCGCCCTGTGGTGCAACAGATGTCCCTTTCTCCTAAAATGTACTCAATGGGACCGTAATGTTGCAACCACACCAAAGTTGACCTGCTGTGAGGAAAAAACCAGTTAGTATATTTCAAACATGAAAAATGTCATTTTAAAATCACCATGAAAAACCAAAATTCGAAAAGTATAAAACACAAAAAAATTCTTACGAAAGAAAGAAATTGTATCGAGCTGCGCTCCCTCCTCCCGCCCTGTGGTGCAACAGATGTCCCTTTCTCCAAAAATGTACTCAATGGGAGCGTAATGTTGCAACCACACCCAAGTTGACCTGCTGTGAGGAAAAAACCAGTTAGTATATTTCAAACATGAAAAATGTCATTTTAAAATCAACATGAAAAACAAAAATTCCAAAAGTTTAAAACACAAAAAAATTCTTACGAAAGAAAGAAATTGTATCGAGCTCCGCACCCTCCTCCCGCCCTGTGGTGCAACAGATGCCCCTTTCTCCAAAAATGTACTCAATGGGACCGTAATGTTGCAACCACACCAAAGTTGACCTGCTGTGAGGATAAAACCAGTTAGTATATTTCAAACATGAAAAATGTCATTTTAAAATCAACATGAAAAACAAAAATTCCAAAAGTTTAAAACACAAAAAAATTCTTACAAAATAAAGAAATTGTATCGAGCTGCGCTCCCTCCTCCCGCCCTGTGCTGCAACACATGTCCCTTTCTCCAAAAATGTACTCAATGGGACCGTAATGTTGCAACCATACCAAAGTTGACCTGCTGTGAGGATAAAACCAGTTAGTATATTTCAAACATGAAAAATGTCATTTTAAAGTCAACATGAAAAACAAAAATTCCAAAAGTTTAAAACACAAAAAAATTCTTACGAAAGAAAGAAATTGTATCGAGCTCCGCACCCTCCTCCCGCCCTGTGGTGCAACAGATGTCCCATTCTCCAAAAATGTACTCAATGGGACCGTAATGTTGCAACCACACCAAAGTTGACCTGCTGTGAGGAAAAAACCAGTTAGTATATTTCAAACATGAAAAATGTCATTTTAAAATCAACATGAAAAACAAAAATTCCAAAAGTTTAAAACACAAAAAAATTCTTACGAAAGAAAGAAATTGTATCGAGCTGCGCTCCCTGCTCCCGCCCTGTGGTGCAACAGATGTCCCTTTCTCCAAAAATGTACTCAATGGGAGCGTAATGTTGCAACCACACCCAAGTTGAAATGCTGTGAGGAAAAAACCAGTTAGTATATTTCAAACATGAAAAATGTCATTTTAAAATCAACATGAAAAACAAAAATTCCAAAAGTTTAAAACACAAAAAAATTCTTACGAAAGAAAGAAATTGTATCGAGCTGCGCTCCCTCCTCCCGCCCTGTGGTGCAACACATGTCCCTTTCTCCAAAAATGTACTCAATGGGAGCGTAATGTTGCAACCACACCCAAGTTGACCTGCTGTGAGGAAAAAACCAGTTAGTATATTTCAAACATGAAAAATGTCATTTTAAAATCAACATGAAAAACAAAAATTCCAAAAGTTTAAAACACAAAAAAATTCTTACGAAAGAAAGAAATTGTATCGAGCTGCGCTCCCTCCTCCCGTCCTGTGGTGCAACAGATGTCCCTTTCTCCAAAAATGTACTCAATGGGACCGTAATGTTGCAACCTCAACCATGTTAACCTGCTGTGAGGAAAAAACCAGTTAGTACATTTCAAACATGAAAAAGGTCATTTTAAAATCACCATGAAAAACCAAAATTCCAAAAGGTTAAAACACAAAAAAATTCTTACGAAAGAAAGAAATTGTATCGAGCTGCGCTCCCTCCTCCCGCCCTGTGGTGCAACAGATGTCCCTTTCTCCTAAAATGTACTCAATGGGAGCGTAATGTTGCAACCACACCAAAGTTGACCTGCTGTGAGGAAAAAACGAGTTAGTATATTTCAAACATGAAAAATGTCATTTTAAAATCAACATGAAAAACAAAAATTCCAAAAGTTTAAAACCCAAAAAAATTCTTACGAAAGAAAGAAATTGTATCGAGCTGCGCTCCCTCCTCCCGCCCTGTGGTGCAACAGATGTCCCTTTCTCCAAAAATGTACTCAATGGGACCGTAATGTTGCAACCACACCAAAGTTGACCTGCTGTGAGGAAAAAACCAGTTAGTATATTTCAAACATGAAAAATGTCATTTTAAAATCAACATGAAAAACAAAAATTCCAAAAGTTTAAAACACAAAAAAATTCTTACGAAAGAAAGAAATTGTATCGAGCTCCGCACCCTCCTCCCGCCCTGTGGTGCAACAGATGCCCCTTTCTCCAAAAATGTACTCAATGGGACCGTAATGTTGCAACCACACCAAAGTTGACCTGCTGTGAGGATAAAACCAGTTAGTATATTTCAAACATGAAAAATGTCATTTTAAAATCAACATGAAAAACAAAAATTCCAAAAGTTTAAAACACAAAAAAATTCTTACGAAATAAAGAAATTGTATCGAGCTGCGCTCCCTCCTCCCGCCCTGTGGTGCAACACATGTCCCTTTCTCCAAAAATGTACTCAATGGGACCGTAATGTTGCAACCACACCAAAGTTGACCTGCTGTGAGGATAAAACCAGTTAGTATATTTCAAACATGAAAAATGTCATTTTAAAGTCAACATGAAAAACAAAAATTCCAAAAGTTTAAAACACAAAAAAATTCTTACGAAAGAAAGAAATTGTATCGAGCTCCGCACCCTCCTCCCGCCCTGTGGTGCAACAGATGTCCCTTTCTCCAAAAATGTACTCAATGGGACCGTAATGTTGCAACCACACCAAAGTTGACCTGCTGTGAGGATAAAACCAGTTAGTATATTTCAAACATGAAAAATGTCATTTTAAAATCAACATGAAAAACAAAAATTCCAAAAGTTTAAAACACAAAAAGATTCTTACGAAAGAAAGAAATTGTATCGAGCTGCGCTCCCTCCTCCCGCCCTGTGGTGCAACAGTTGTCCCTTTCTCCAAAAATGTACTCAATGGGACCGTAATGTTGCAACCACACCCAAGTTGACCTGCTGTGAGGAAAAAACGAGTTAGTACATTTCAATCATGAAAAATGTCATTTTAAAATCACCATGAAAAACCAAAATTCCAAAAGTATAAAACACAAAAAAATTCTTACCAAAGAAAGAAATTGTATCGAGCTCCGCACCCTCCTCCCGCCCTGTGGTGCAACAGATGTCCCTTTCTCCAAAAATGTACTCAATGGGACCGTAATGTTGCAACCACACCCAAGTTGACCTGCTGTGAGGATAAAACCAGTTAGTATATTTCAAACATGAAAAATGTCATTTTAAAATCAACATGAAAAACAAAAATTCCAAAAGTATAAAACACAAAAAAATTCTTACGAAAGATGGAAATTGTATCGAGCTGCGCTCCCTCCTCCCGCCCTGTGGTGCAACAGATGTCCCTTTCTCCTAAAATGTACTCAATGGGACCGTAATGTTGCAACCACACCTAAGTTGACCTGCTGTGAGGAAAAAACCAGTTAGTATATTTCAAACATGAAAAATGTCATTTTAAAATCAACATGAATAACAAAAATTCCAAAAAGTTTAAAACACAAAAAAATTCTTACAAAAGAAAGAAATTGTATCGAGCTGCGCTCCCTCCTCCCGCCCTGTGGTGCAACAGATGTCCCTTTCTCCAAAAATGTACTCAATGGGACCGTAATGTTGCAACCACACCAAAGTTGACCTGCTGTGAGGAAAAAACCAGTTAGTATATTTCAAACATGAAAAATGTCATTTCAAAATCAACATGAAAAACAAAAATTCCAAAAGTTTAAAACACAAAAAAATTCTTACGAAAGAAAGAAATTGTATCGAGCTGCGCTCCCTCCTCCCGCCCTGTGGTGCAACAGATGTCCCTTTCTCCAAAAATGTACTCAATGGGACCGTAATGTTGCAACCACACCAAAGTTGACCTGCTGTGAGGAAAAAACCAGTTAGTATATTTCAAACACGAAAAATGTCATTTTAAAATCAACATGAAAAACAAAAATTCCAAAAGTTTAAAACACAAAAAAATTCTTACGAAAGAAAGAAATTGTATCGAGCTGCGCTCCCTCCTCCCGCCCTGTGGTGCAACAGATGTCCCTTTCTCCAAAAATGTACTCAATGGGACCGTATGGTTGCAACTACACCAAAGTTGACCTGCTGTGAGGAAAAAACCAGTTAGTATATTTCAAACATGAAAATTGTCATTTTAAAATCAACATGAAAAACCAAAATTCCAAAAGTTTAAAACACAAAAAAATTCTTACGAAAGAAAGAAATTGTATCGAGCTGCGCTCCCTCCTCCCGCCCTGTGGTGCAACAGATGTCCCTTTCTCCAAAAATGTACTCAATGGGAGCGTAATGTTGCAACCACACCAAAGTTGACCTGCTGTGAGGAAAAAACCAGTTAGTATATTTCAAACATGAAAAATGTCATTTTAAAATCAACATGAAAAACAAAATTCCAAAAGTTTAAAACACAAAAAAATTCTTACGAAAGAAAGAAATTGTATCGAGCTGCGCTCCCTCCTCCCGCCCTGTGGTGCAACAGATGTCCCTTTCTCCAAAAATGTACTCAATGGGAGCGTAATGTTGCAACCACACCAAAGTTGACCTGCTGTGAGGAAAAAACCAGTTAGTATATTTCAAACATGAAAAATGTCATTTTAAAATCAACATGAAAAACAAAAATTCCAAAAGTTTAAAACACAAAAATATTCTCACGAAAGAAAGAAATTGTATCGAGCTGCGCTCCCTCCTCCCGCCCTGTGGTGCAACAGATGTCCCTTTCTCCAAAAATGTACTCAATGGGACCGTAATGTTGCAACCACACCAAAGTTGACCTGCTGTGAGGATAGAACCAGTTAGTATATTTCAAACATAAAAAATGTCATTTTAAAATCAACATGAAAAACAAAAATTCCAAAAGTTTAAAACACAAAAATATTCTCACGAAAGAAAGAAATTGTATCGAGCTCCGCACCCTCCTCCCGCCCTGTGGTGCAACAGATGTCCCTTTCTCCAAAAATGTACTCAATGGGACCGTAATGTTGCAACCACACCAAAGTTGACCTGCTGTGAGGATAGAACCAGTTAGTATATTTCAAACATAAAAAATGTCATTTTAAAATCAACATGAAAAACAAAAATTCCAAAAGTTTAAAACACAAAAAAATTCTTACGAAAGAAAGAAATTGTATCGAGCTGCGCTCCCTCCTCCCGCCCTGTGGTGCAACAGATGTCCCTTTCTCCTAAAATGTACTCAATGGGACCGTAATGTTGCAACCACACCAAAGTTGACCTGCTGTGAGGATAGAACCAGTTAGTATATTTCAAACATGAAAAATGTCATTTTAAAATCAACATGAAAAACAAAAATTCCAAAAGTTTAAAACACAAAAATATTCTCACGAAAGAAAGAAATTGTATCGAGCTCCGCACCCTCCTCCCGCCCTGTGGTGCAACAGATGTCCCTTTCTCCAAAAATGTACTCAATGGGTCCGTAATGTTGCAACCACACCAAAGTTGACCTGCTGTGAGGAAAAAACCAGTTAGTATATTTCAAACATGAAAAATGTCATTTTAAAATCAACATGAAAAACAAAAATTCCAAAAGTTTAAAACACAAAAATATTCTCACGAAAGAAAGAAATTGTATCGAGCTCCGCACCCTCCTCCCGCCCTGTGGTGCAACAGATGTCCCTTTCTCCAAAAATGTACTCAATGGGACCGTAATGTTGCAACCACACCAAAGTTGACCTGCTGTGAGGATAGAACCAGTTAGTATATTTCAAACATGAAAAATGTCATTTTAAAATCAACATGAAAAACAAAAATTCCAAAAGTTTAAAACACAAAAATATTCTCACGAAAGAAAGAAATTGTATCGAGCTCCGCACCCTCCTCCCGCCCTGTGGTGCAACAGATGTCCCTTTCTCCAAAAATGTACTCAATGGGTCCGTAATGTTGCAACCACACCAAAGTTGACCTGCTGTGAGGAAAAAACCAGTTAGTATATTTCAAACATGAAAAATGTCATTTTAAAATCAACATGAAAAACAAAAATTCCAAAAGTTTAAAACACAAAAATATTCTCACGAAAGAAAGAAATTGTATCGAGCTCCGCACCCTCCTCCCGCCCTGTGGTGCAACAGATGTCCCTTTCTCCAAAAATGTACTCAATGGGACCGTAATGTTGCAACCACACCAAAGTTGACCTGCTGTGAGGATAGAACCAGTTAGTATATTTCAAACATAAAAAATGTCATTTTAAAATCAACATGAAAAACAAAAATTCCAAAAGTTTAAAACACAAAAAAATTCTTACGAAAGAAAGAAATTGTATCGAGCTGCGCTCCCTCCTCCCGCCCTGTGGTGCAACAGATGTCCCTTTCTCCTAAAATGTACTCAATGGGACCGTAATGTTGCAACCACACCAAAGTTGACCTGCTGTGAGGAAAAAATCAGTTAGTATATTTCAAACATGAAAAATGTCATTTTAAAATCAACATGAAAAACAAAAATTCCAAAAGTTTAAAACACAAAAAAATTCTTACGAAAGAAAGAAATTGTATCGAGCTGCGCTCCCTCCTCCCGCCCTGTGGTGCAACAGATGTCCCTTTCTCCAAAAATGTACTCAATGGGAGCGTAATGTTGCAACCACACCCAAGTTGACCTGCTGTGAGGAAAAAACCAGTTAGTATATTTCAAACATGAAAAATGTCATTTCAAAATCAACATGAAAAACAAAAATTCCAAAAGTTTAAAACACAAAAAAATTCTTACGAAAGAAAGAAATTGTATCGAGCTGCACTCCCTCCTCCCGTCCTGTGGTGCAACAGATGTCCCTTTCTCCAAAAATGTACTCAATGGGACCGTAATGTTGCAACCTCAACCATGTTAACCTGCTGTGAGGAAAAAACCAGTTAGTACATTTCAAACATGAAAAAGGTCATTTTAAAATCACCATGAAAAACCAAAATTCCAAAAGGTTAAAACACAAAAAATTCTTACGAAAGAAAGAAATTGTATCGAGCTGCGCTCCCTCCTCCCGCCCTGTGGTGCAACAGGTGTCCCTTTCTCCAAAAATGTACTCAATGGGACCGTAATGTTGCAACCACACCAAAGTTGACCTGCTGTGAGGAAAAAACCAGTTAGTATATTTCAAACATGAAAAATGTCATTTTAAAATCAACATGAAAAACAAAAATTCCAAAAGTTTAAAACACAAAAAAATTCTTACGAAAGAAAGAAATTGTATCGAGCTGCGCTCCCTCCTCCCGCCCTGTGGTGCAACAGATGTCCCTTTCTCCAAAAATGTACTCAATGGGAGCGTAATGTTGCAACCACACCCAAGTTGACCTGCTGTGAGGAAAAAACCAGTTAGTATATTTCAAACATGAAAAATGTCATTTTAAAATCAACATGAAAAACAAAAATTCCAAAAGTTTAAAACACAAAAAAATTCTTACGAAAGAAAGAAATTGTATCGAGCTGCGCTCCCTCCTCCCGCCCTGTGGTGCAACAGATGTCCCTTTCTCCTAAAATGTACTCAATGGGACCGTAATGTTGCAACCACACCAAAGTTGACCTGCTGTGAGGAAAAAACCAGTTAGTATATTTCAAACATGAAAAATGTCATTTTAAAATCACCATGAAAAACCAAAATTCGAAAAGTATAAAACACAAAAAAATTCTTACGAAAGAAAGAAATTGTATCGAGCTGCGCTCCCTCCTCCCGCCCTGTGGTGCAACAGATGTCCCTTTCTCCAAAAATGTACTCAATGGGAGCGTAATGTTGCAACCACACCCAAGTTGACCTGCTGTGAGGAAAAAACCAGTTAGTATATTTCAAACATGAAAAATGTCATTTTAAAATCAACATGAAAAACAAAAATTCCAAAAGTTTAAAACACAAAAAAATTCTTACGAAAGAAAGAAATTGTATCGAGCTCCGCACCCTCCTCCCGCCCTGTGGTGCAACAGATGCCCCTTTCTCCAAAAATGTACTCAATGGGACCGTAATGTTGCAACCACACCAAAGTTGACCTGCTGTGAGGATAAAACCAGTTAGTATATTTCAAACATGAAAAATGTCATTTTAAAATCAACATGAAAAACAAAAATTCCAAAAGTTTAAAACACAAAAAAATTCTTACAAAATAAAGAAATTGTATCGAGCTGCGCTCCCTCCTCCCGCCCTGTGCTGCAACACATGTCCCTTTCTCCAAAAATGTACTCAATGGGACCGTAATGTTGCAACCATACCAAAGTTGACCTGCTGTGAGGATAAAACCAGTTAGTATATTTCAAACATGAAAAATGTCATTTTAAAGTCAACATGAAAAACAAAAATTCCAAAAGTTTAAAACACAAAAAAATTCTTACGAAAGAAAGAAATTGTATCGAGCTCCGCACCCTCCTCCCGCCCTGTGGTGCAACAGATGTCCCATTCTCCAAAAATGTACTCAATGGGACCGTAATGTTGCAACCACACCAAAGTTGACCTGCTGTGAGGAAAAAACCAGTTAGTATATTTCAAACATGAAAAATGTCATTTTAAAATCAACATGAAAAACAAAAATTCCAAAAGTTTAAAACACAAAAAAATTCTTACGAAAGAAAGAAATTGTATCGAGCTGCGCTCCCTGCTCCCGCCCTGTGGTGCAACAGATGTCCCTTTCTCCAAAAATGTACTCAATGGGAGCGTAATGTTGCAACCACACCCAAGTTGAAATGCTGTGAGGAAAAAACCAGTTAGTATATTTCAAACATGAAAAATGTCATTTTAAAATCAACATGAAAAACAAAAATTCCAAAAGTTTAAAACACAAAAAAATTCTTACGAAAGAAAGAAATTGTATCGAGCTGCGCTCCCTCCTCCCGCCCTGTGGTGCAACACATGTCCCTTTCTCCAAAAATGTACTCAATGGGAGCGTAATGTTGCAACCACACCCAAGTTGACCTGCTGTGAGGAAAAAACCAGTTAGTATATTTCAAACATGAAAAATGTCATTTTAAAATCAACATGAAAAACAAAAATTCCAAAAGTTTAAAACACAAAAAAATTCTTACGAAAGAAAGAAATTGTATCGAGCTGCGCTCCCTCCTCCCGTCCTGTGGTGCAACAGATGTCCCTTTCTCCAAAAATGTACTCAATGGGACCGTAATGTTGCAACCTCAACCATGTTAACCTGCTGTGAGGAAAAAACCAGTTAGTACATTTCAAACATGAAAAAGGTCATTTTAAAATCACCATGAAAAACCAAAATTCCAAAAGGTTAAAACACAAAAAAATTCTTACGAAAGAAAGAAATTGTATCGAGCTGCGCTCCCTCCTCCCGCCCTGTGGTGCAACAGATGTCCCTTTCTCCTAAAATGTACTCAATGGGAGCGTAATGTTGCAACCACACCAAAGTTGACCTGCTGTGAGGAAAAAACCAGTTAGTATATTTCAAACATGAAAAATGTCATTTTAAAATCAACATGAAAAACAAAAATTCCAAAAGTTTAAAACACAAAAAAGTTCTTACGAAAGAAAGAAATTGTATCGAGCTGCGCTCCCTCCTCCCGCCCTGTGGTGCAACAGATGTCCCTTTCTCCTAAAATGTACTCAATGGGACCGTAATGTTGCAACCACACCAAAGTTGACCTGCTGTGAGGAAGAAACCAGTTAGTATATTTCAAACATGAAAAATGTCATTTTAAAATCAACATGAAAAACAAAAATTCCAAAAGTTTAAAACCCAAAAAAATTCTTACGAAAGAAAGAAATTGTATCGAGCTGCGCTCCCTCCTCCCGCCCTGTGGTGCAACAGATGTCCCTTTCTCCAAAAATGTACTCAATGGGACCGTAATGTTGCAACCACACCAAAGTTGACCTGCTGTGAGGAAAAAACCAGTTAGTATATTTCAAACATGAAAAATGTCATTTTAAAATCAACATGAAAAACAAAAATTCCAAAAGTTTAAAACACAAAAAAATTCTTACGAAAGAAAGAAATTGTATCGAGCTCCGCACCCTCCTCCCGCCCTGTGGTGCAACAGATGCCCCTTTCTCCAAAAATGTACTCAATGGGACCGTAATGTTGCAACCACACCAAAGTTGACCTGCTGTGAGGATAAAACCAGTTAGTATATTTCAAACATGAAAAATGTCATTTTAAAATCAACATGAAAAACAAAAATTCCAAAAGTTTAAAACACAAAAAAATTCTTACGAAATAAAGAAATTGTATCGAGCTGCGCTCCCTCCTCCCGCCCTGTGGTGCAACACATGTCCCTTTCTCCAAAAATGTACTCAATGGGACCGTAATGTTGCAACCACACCAAAGTTGACCTGCTGTGAGGATAAAACCAGTTAGTATATTTCAAACATGAAAAATGTCATTTTAAAGTCAACATGAAAAACAAAAATTCCAAAAGTTTAAAACACAAAAAAATTCTTACGAAAGAAAGAAATTGTATCGAGCTCCGCACCCTCCTCCCGCCCTGTGGTGCAACAGATGTCCCTTTCTCCAAAAATGTACTCAATGGGACCGTAATGTTGCAACCACACCAAAGTTGACCTGCTGTGAGGATAAAACCAGTTAGTATATTTCAAACATGAAAAATGTCATTTTAAAATCAACATGAAAAACAAAAATTCCAAAAGTTTAAAACACAAAAAAATTCTTACGAAAGAAAGAAATTGTATCGAGCTGCGCTCCCTCCTCCCGCCCTGTGGTGCAACAGATGTCCCTTTCTCCATAAATGTACTCAATGGGACCGTAATGTTGCAACCACACCCAAGTTGACCTGCTGTGAGGAAAAAACGAGTTAGTACATTTCAAACATGAAAAATGTCATTTTAAAATCACCATGAAAAACCAAAATTCCAAAAGTATAAAACACAAAAAAATTCTTACCAAAGAAAAAAATTGTATCGAGCTCCGCACCCTCCTCCCGCCCTGTAGTGCAACAGATGTCCCTTTCTCCAAAAATGTACTCAATGGGACCGTAATGTTGCAACCACACCCAAGTTGACCTGCTGTGTGGAAAAAACGAGTTAGTACATTTCAAACATGAAAAATGTCATTTTAAAATCACCATGAAAAACCAAAATTCCAAAAGTATAAAACACAAAAAAATTCTTACCAAAGAAAGAAATTGTATCGAGCTCCGCACCCTCCTCCCGCCCTGTGGTGCAACAGATGTCCCTTTCTCCAAAAATGTACTCAATGGGACCGTAATGTTGCAACCACACCCAAGTTGACCTGCTGTGAGGAAAAAACGAGTTAGTACATTTCAAACATGAAAAATGTCATTTTAAAATCAACATGAAAAACCAAAATTCCAAAAGTATAAAACACAAAAAAATTCTTACCAAAGAAAGAAATTGTATCGAGCTCCGCACCCTCCTCCCGCCCTGTGGTGCAACAGATGTCCCTTTCTCCAAAAATGTACTCCATGGGACCGTAATGTTGCAACCACACCAAAGTTGACCTGCTGTGAGGATAAAACCAGTTAGTATATTTCAAACATGAAAAATGTCATTTTAAAATCAACATGAAAAACAAAAATTCCAAAAGTTTAAAACACAAAAAAATTCTTACGAAAGAAAGAAATTGTATCGAGCTGCGCCCCCTCCTCCCGCCCTGTGGTGCAACAGATGTCCCTTTCTCCAAAAATGTACTCAATGGGACCGTAATGTTGCAACCACACCCAAGTTGACCTGCTGTGAGGAAAAAACGAGTTAGTACATTTCAAACATGAAAAATGTCATTTTAAAATCACCATGAAAAACCAAAATTCCAAAAGTATAAAACACAAAAAAATTCTTACCAAAGAAAGAAATTGTATCGAGCTCCGCATCCTCCTCCCGCCCTGTGGTGCAACAGATGTCCCTTTCTCCAAAAATGTACTCAATGGGACCGTAATGTTGCAACCACACCAAAGTTGATCTGCTGTGAGGATAAAACCAGTTAGTATATTTCAAACATGAAAAATGTCATTTTAAAATCAACATGAAAAACAAAAATTCCAAAAGTTTAAAACACAAAAAAATTCTTACGAAAGAAAGAAATTGTATCGAGCTGCGCCCCCTCCTCCCGCCCTGTGGTGCAACAGATGTCCCTTTCTCCAAAAATGTACTCAATGGGACCGTAATGTTGCAACCACACCCAAGTTGACCTGCTGTGAGGAAAAAACGAGTTAGTACATTTCAAACATGAAAAATGTCATTTTAAAATCACCATGAAAAACCAAAATTCCAAAAGTATAAAACACAAAAAAATTCTTACCAAAGAAAGAAATTGTATCGAGCTCCGCACCCTCCTCCCGCCCTGTGGTGCAACAGATGTCCCTTTCTCCAAAAATGTACTCAATGGGACCGTAATGTTGCAACCACACCAAAGTTGACCTGCTGTGAGGAAAAAACCTGTTAGTATATTTCAAACATGAAAAATGTCATTTTAAAATCACCATGAAAAACCAAAATTCCAAAAGTATAAAACACAAAAAAATTCTTACCAAAGAAAAAAATTGTATCGAGCTCCGCACCCTCCTCCCGCCCTGTAGTGCAACAGATGTCCCTTTCTCCAAAAATGTACTCAATGGGACCGTAATGTTGCAACCACACCCAAGTTGACCTGCTGTGTGGAAAAAACGAGTTAGTACATTTCAAACATGAAAAATGTCATTTTAAAATCACCATGAAAAACCAAAATTCCAAAAGTATAAAACACAAAAAAATTCTTACCAAAGAAAGAAATTGTATCGAGCTCCGCACCCTCCTCCCGCCCTGTGGTGCAACAGATGTCCCTTTCTCCAAAAATGTACTCAATGGGACCGTAATGTTGCAACCACACCCAAGTTGACCTGCTGTGAGGAAAAAACGAGTTAGTACATTTCAAACATGAAAAATGTCATTTTAAAATCACCATGAAAAACCAAAATTCCAAAAGTATAAAACACAAAAAAATTCTTACCAAAGAAAGAAATTGTATCGAGCTCCGCATCCTCCTCCCGCCCTGTGGTGCAACAGATGTCCCTTTCTCCAAAAATGTACTCAATGGGACCGTAATGTTGCAACCACACCAAAGTTGATCTGCTGTGAGGATAAAACCAGTTAGTATATTTCAAACATGAAAAATGTCATTTTAAAATCAACATGAAAAACAAAAATTCCAAAAGTTTAAAACACAAAAAAATTCTTACGAAAGAAAGAAATTGTATCGAGCTGCGCCCCCTCCTCCCGCCCTGTGGTGCAACAGATGTCCCTTTCTCCAAAAATGTACTCAATGGGACCGTAATGTTGCAACCACACCCAAGTTGACCTGCTGTGAGGAAAAAACGAGTTAGTACATTTCAAACATGAAAAATGTCATTTTAAAATCACCATGAAAAACCAAAATTCCAAAAGTATAAAACACAAAAAAATTCTTACCAAAGAAAGAAATTGTATCGAGCTCCGCACCCTCCTCCCGCCCTGTGGTGCAACAGATGTCCCTTTCTCCAAAAATGTACTCAATGGGACCGTAATGTTGCAACCACACCAAAGTTGACCTGCTGTGAGGAAAAAACCAGTTAGTATATTTCAAACATGAAAAATGTCATTTTAAAATCAACATGAATAACAAAAATTCCAATAGTTTAAAACACAAAAAAATTCTTACGAAAGAAAGAAATTGTATCGAGCTCCACACCCTCCTCCCGCCCTGTGGTGCAACACATGTCCCTTTCTCCAAAAATGTACTCAATGGGACCGTAATGTTGCAACCACACCCAAGTTGACCTGCTGTGAGGAAAAAACGAGTTAGTACATTTCAAACATGAAAAATGTCATTTTAAAATCACCATGAAAAACCAAAATTCCAAAAGTATAAAACACAAAAAAATTCTTACCAAAGAAAGAAATTGTATCGAGCTCCGCACCCTCCTCCCGCCCTGTGGTGCAACAGATGTCCCTTTCTCCAAAAATGTACTCAATGGGACCGTAATGTTGCAACCACACCAAAGTTGACCTGCTGTGAGGATAAAACCAGTTAGTATATTTCAAACATGAAAAATGTCATTTTAAAATCAACATGAATAACAAAAATTCCAATAGTTTAAAACACAAAAAAATTCTTACGAAAGAAAGAAATTGTATCGAGCTCCACACCCTCCTCCCGCCCTGTGGTGCAACACATGTCCCTTTCTCCAAAAATGTACTCAATGGGACCGTAATGTTGCAACCACACCCAAGTTGACCTGCTGTGAGGAAAAAACGAGTTAGTACATTTCCATCATGAAAAATGTCATTTTAAAATCACCATGAAAAACCAAAATTCCAAAAGTATAAAACACAAAAAAATTCTTACGAAAGAAAGAAATTGTATCGAGCTCCACACCCTCCTCCCGCCCTGTGGTGCAACACATGTCCCTTTCTCCAAAAATGTACTCAATGGGACCGTAATGTTGCAACCACACCCAAGTTGACCTGCTGTGAGGAAAAAACGAGTTAGTACATTTCAAACATGAAAAATGTCATTTTAAAATCACCATGAAAAACCAAAATTCCAAAAGTATAAAACACAAAAAAATTCTTACGAAAGAAAGAAATTGTATCGAGCTGCGCTCCCTCCTCCCGCCCTGTGGTGCAACAGATGTCCCTTTCTCCAAAAATGTACTCAATGGGACCGTAATGTTGCAACCACACCAAAGTTGACCTGCTGTGAGGAAAAAAACCAGTTAGTATATTTCAAACATGAAAAATGTCATTTTAAAATCAACATGAATAACAAAAATTCCAATAGTTTAAAACACAAAAAAATTCTTACGAAAGAAAGAAATTGTATCGAGCTCCACACCCTCCTCCCGCCCTGTGGTGCAACACATGTCCCTTTCTCCAAAAATGTACTCAATGGGATCGTAATGTTGCAACCACACCCAAGTTGACCTGCTGTGAGGAAAAAACGAGTTAGTACATTTCAAACATGAAAAATGTCATTTTAAAATCACCATGAAAAACCAAAATTCCAAAAGTATAAAACACAAAAAAATTCTTACCAAAGAAAGAAATTGTATCGAGCTCCGCACCCTCCTCCCGCCCTGTGGTGCAACACATGTCCCTTTCTCCAAAAATGTACTCAATGGGACCGTAATGTTGCAACCACACCAAAGTTGACCTGCTGTGAGGAAAAAACGAGTTAGTACATTTCATACATGAAATATGTCATTTTAAAATCACCATGAAAAACCAAAATTCCAAAAGTATAAAACACAAAAAAATTCTTACGAAAGAAAGAAATTGTATCGAGCTGCGCTCCCTCCTCCCGCCCTGTGGTGCAACAGATGTCCCTTTCTCCAAAAATGTACTCAATGGGACCGTAATGTTGCAACCACACCAAAGTTGACCTGCTGTGAGGAAAAAACGAGTTAGTACATTTCAAACATGAAAAATGTCATTTTAAAATCACCATGAAAAACCAAAATTCCAAAAGTATAAAACACATAAAAAATTCTTACCAAAGAAAGAAATTGTATCGAGCTCCGCACCCTCCTCCCGCCCTGTGGTGCAACACATGTCCCTTTCTCCAAAAATGTACTCAATGGGACCGTAATGTTGCAACCACACCCAAGTTGACCAGCTGAGAGGAAAAAACGAGTTAGTACATTTCATACATGAAATATGTCATTTTAAAATCACCATGAAAAACCAAAATTCCAAAAGTTTAAAACACAAAAAAATTCTTACGAAAGAAAGAAATTGTATCGAGCTGCGCCCCCTCCTCCCGCCCTGTGGTGCAACAGATGTCCCTTTCTCCAAAAATGTACTCAATGGGACCGTAATGTTGCAACCACACCCAAGTTGACCTGCTGTGAGGAAAAAACGAGTTAGTACATTTCAAACATGAAAAATGTCATTTTAAAATCACCATGAAAAACCAAAATTCCAAAAGTATAAAACACAAAAAAATTCTTACCAAAGAAAGAAATTGTATCGAGCTCCGCACCCTCCTCCCGCCCTGTGGTGCAACAGATGTCCCTTTCTCCAAAAATGTACTCAATGGGACCGTAATGTTGCAACCACACCCAAGTTGACCAGCTGAGAGGAAAAAACGAGTTAGTACATTTCATACATGAAATATGTCATTTTAAAATCACCATGAAAAACCAAAATTCCAAAAGTATAAAACACAAAAAAATTCTTACGAAAGAAAGAAATTGTATCGAGCTGCGCTCCCTCCTCCCGCCCTGTGGTGCAACAGATGTCCCTTTCTCCAAAAATGTACTGAATGGGACCGTAATGTTGCAACCACACCAAAGTTGACCTGCTGTGAGGAAAAAACCAGTTAGTATATTTCAAACATGAAAAATGTCATTTTAAAATCAACATGAAAAACAAAAATTCCAAAAGTTTAAAACACAAAAAAATTCTTACGAAAGAAAGAAATTGTATCGAGCTCCGCACCCTCCTCCCGCCCTGTGGTGCAACAGATGTCCCTTTCTCCAAAAATGTACTCAATGGGACCGTAATGTTGCAACCACACCCAAGTTGACCAGCTGAGAGGAAAAAACGAGTTAGTACATTTCATACATGAAATATGTCATTTTAAAATCACCATGAAAAACCAAAATTCCAAAAGTATAAAACACAAAAAAATTCTTACCAAAGAAAGAAATTGTATCGAGCTCCGCACCCTCGTCCCGCCCTGTGGTGCAACAGATGTCCCTTTCTCCAAAAATGTACTCAATGGGACCGTAACGTTGCAACCACACCCAAATTGACCAGCTGAGAGGAAAAAACGAGTTAGTACATTTCAAACATGAAAAATGTCATTTTAAAATCACCATGAAAAACCAAAATTCCAAAAGTATAAAACACAAAAAAATTCTTACCAAAGAAAGAAATTGTATCGAGCTCCGCACCCTCCTCCCGCCCTGTGGTGCAACACATGTCCCTTTCTCCAAAAATGTACTCAATGGGACCGTAATGTTGCAACCACACCCAAGTTGACCAGCTGAGAGGAAAAAACGAGTTAGTACATTTCATACATGAAATATGTCATTTTAAAATCACCATGAAAAACCAAAATTCCAAAAGTATAAAACACAAAAAAATTCTTACCAAAGAAAGAAATTGTATCGAGCTCCGCACCCTCCTCCCGCCCTGTGGTGCAACAGATGTCCCTTTCTCCAAAAATGTACTCAATGGGACCGTAACGTTGCAACCACACCCAAATTGACCAGCTGAGAGGAAAAAATGAGTTAGTACATTTCAAACATGAAAAATGTCATTTTAAAATCACCATGAAAAACCAAAATTCCAAAAGTATAAAACACAAAAAAATTCTTACCAAAGAAAGAAATTGTATCGAGCTCCGCACCCTCCTCCCGCCCTGTAGTGCAACAGATGTCCCTTTCTCCAAAAATGTACTCAATGGGACCGTAATGTTGCAACCACACCCAAGTTGACCAGCTGAGAGGAAAAAACGAGTTAGTACATTTCATACATGAAATATGTCATTTTAAAATCACCATGAAAAACCAAAATTCCAAAAGTTTAAAACACAAAAGGATTCTTACCAAAGAAAGAAATTGTATCGAGCTGCGCTCCCTCCTCCCGCCCTGTGGTGCAACAGATGTCCCTTTCTCCAAAAATGTACTCAATGGGACCGTAACGTTGCAACCACACCCAAGTTGACCAGCTGAGAGGAAAAAACGAGTTAGTACATTTCATACATGAAATATGTCATTTTAAAATCACCATGAAAAACCAAAATTCCAAAAGTATAAAACACAAAAAAATTCTTACCAAAGAAAGAAATTGTATCGAGCTCCGCACCCTCCTCCCGCCCTGTGGTGCAACACATGTCCCTTTCTCCAAAAATGTACTCAATGGGACCGTAATGTTGCAACCACACCCAAGTTGACCAGCTGAGAGGAAAAAACGAGTTAGTACATTTCATACATGAAAAATGTCATTTTAAAATCACCATGAAAAACCAAAATTCCAAAAGTATAAAACACAAAAAAATTCTTACCAAAGAAAGAAATTGTATCGAGCTCCGCACCCTCCTCCCGCCCTGTGGTGCAACAGATGTCCCTTTCTCCAAAAATGTACTCAATGGGACCGTAATGTTGCAACCACACCCAAGTTGACCAGCAGAGAGGAAAAAACGAGTTAGTACATTTCATACATGAAATATGTCATTTTAAAATCACCATGAAAAACCAAAATTCCAAAAGTATAAAACACAAAAAAATTCTTACCAAAGAAAGAAATTGTATCGAGCTCCGCACCCTCCTCCCGCCCTGTGGTGCAACAGATGTCCCTTTCTCCAAAAATGTACTCAATGGGACCGTAATGTTGCAACCACACCCAAGTTGACCAGCTGAGAGGAAAAAACGAGTTAGTACATTTCATACATGAAATATGTCATTTTAAAATCACCATGAAAAACCAAAATTCCAAAAGTATAAAACACAAAAAAATTCTTACCAAAGAAAGAAATTGTATCGAGCTGCGCTCCGTCCTCCCGCCCTGTGGTGCAACAGATGTCCCTTTCTCCAAAAATGTACTCAATGGGACCGTAATGTTGCAACGACACCCAAGTTGACCAGCTGAGAGGAAAAAACGAGTTAGTACATTTCATACATGAAATATGTCATTTTAAAATCACCATGAAAAACCAAAATTCCAAAAGTATAAAACACAAAAAAATTCTTACCAAAGAAAGAAATTGTATCGAGCTCCGCACCCTCCTCCCGCCCTGTGGTGCAACAGATGTCCCTTTCTCCAAAAATGTACTCAATGGGACCGTAATGTTGCAACCACACCCAAGTTGACCTGCTGTGAGGAAAAAACGAGTTAGTACATTTCAAACATGAAATATGTCATTTTAAAATCACCATGAAAAACCAAAATTCCAAAAGTATAAAACACAAAAAAATTCTTACCAAAGAAAGAAATTGTATCGAGCTCCGCACCCTCCTCCCGCCCTGTGGTGCAACAGATGTCCCTTTCTCCAAAAATGTACTCAATGGGACCGTAATGTTGCAACCACACCCAAGTTGACCAGCTGAGAGGAAAAAACGAGTTAGTACATTTCATACATGAAATATGTCATTTTAAAATCACCATGAAAAACCAAAATTCCAAAAGTTTAAAACACAAAAAAATTCTTACCAAAGAAAGAAATTGTATCGAGCTCCGCACCCTCCTCCCGCCCTGTGGTGCAACAGATGTCCCTTTCTCCAAAAATGTACTCAATGGGACCGTAATGTTGCAACCACACCCAAGTTGACCTGCTGTGAGGAAAAAACGAGTTAGTACATTTCAAACATGAAATATGTCATTTTAAAATCACCATGAAAAACCAAAATTCCAAAAGTATAAAACACAAAAAAATTCTTACCCAAGAAAGAAATTGTATCGAGCTCCGCACCCTCCTCCCGCCCTGTGGTGCAACAGATGTCCCTTTCTCCAAAAATGTACTCAATGGGACCGTAATGTTGCAACCACACCCAAGTTGACCAGCTGAGAGGAAAAAACGAGTTAGTACATTTCATACATGAAAAATGTCATTTTAAAATCAACATGAAAAACAAAAATTCCAAAAGTTTAAAACACAAAAAAATTCTTACGAAAGAAAGAAATTGTATCGAGCTGCGCTCCGTCCTCCCGCCCTGTGGTGCAACAGATGTCCCTTTCTCCAAAAATGTACTCAATGGGACCGTAACGTTGCAACCACACCCAAGTTGACCAGCTGAGAGGAAAAAACGAGTTAGTACATTTCATACATGAAATATGTCATTTTAAAATCACCATGAAAAACCAAAATTCCAAAAGTATAAAACACAAAAAAATTCTTACGAAAGAAAGAAATTGTATCGAGCTGCGCTCCCTCCTCCCGCCCTGTGGTGCAACAGATGTCCCTTTCTCCAAAAATGTACTCAATGGGACCGTAATGTTGCAACCACACCAAAGTTGACCTGCTGTGAGGAAAAAACCAGTTAGTATATTTCAAACATGAAAAATGTCATTTTAAAATCAACATGAAAAACAAAAATTCCAAAAGTTTAAAACACAAAAAAATTCTTACGAAAGAAAGAAATTGTATCGAGCTGCTCTCCCTCCTCCCGCCCTGTGGTGCAACAGATGTCCCTTTCTCCAAAAATGTACTCAATGGGACCGTAACGTTGCAACCACACCCAAGTTGACCAGCTGAGAGGAAAAAACGAGTTAGTACATTTCAAACATGAAAAATGTCATTTTAAAATCACCATGAAAAACCAAAATTCCAAAAGTATAAAACACAAAAAAATTCTTACCAAAGAAAGAAATTGTATCGAGCTCCGCACCCTCCTCCCGCCCTGTGGTGCAACACATGTCCCTTTCTCCAAAAATGTACTCAATGGGACCGTAATGTTGCAACCACACCCAAGTTGACCAGCTGAGAGGAAAAAACGAGTTAGTACATTTCATACATGAAATATGTCATTTTAAAATCACCATGAAAAACCAAAATTCCAAAAGTATAAAACACAAAAAAATTCTTACCAAAGAAAGAAATTGTATCGAGCTGCTCTCCCTCCTCCCGCCCTGTGGTGCAACACATGTCCCTTTCTCCAAAAATGTACTGAATGGGACCGTAATGTTGCAACCACACCAAAGTTGACCTGCTGTGAGGAAAAAACCAGTTAGTATATTTCAAACATGAAAAATGTCATTTTAAAATCAACATGAAAAACAAAAATTCCAAAAGTTTAAAACACAAAAAAATTCTTACGAAAGAAAGAAATTGTATCGAGCTCCGCACCCTCCTCCCGCCCTGTGGTGCAACAGATGTCCCTTTCTCCAAAAATGTACTCAATGGGACCGTAATGTTGCAACCACACCCAAGTTGACCAGCTGAGAGGAAAAAACGAGTTAGTACATTTCATACATGAAATATGTCATTTTAAAATCACCATGAAAAACCAAAATTCCAAAAGTATAAAACACAAAAAAATTCTTACCAAAGAAAGAAATTGTATCGAGCTCCGCACCCTCGTCCCGCCCTGTGGTGCAACAGATGTCCCTTTCTCCAAAAATGTACTCAATGGGACCGTAACGTTGCAACCACACCCAAATTGACCAGCTGAGAGGAAAAAACGAGTTAGTACATTTCAAACATGAAAAATGTCATTTTAAAATCACCATGAAAAACCAAAATTCCAAAAGTATAAAACACAAAAAAATTCTTACCAAAGAAAGAAATTGTATCGAGCTCCGCACCCTCCTCCCGCCCTGTGGTGCAACACATGTCCCTTTCTCCAAAAATGTACTCAATGGGACCGTAATGTTGCAACCACACCCAAGTTGACCAGCTGAGAGGAAAAAACGAGTTAGTACATTTCATACATGAAATATGTCATTTTAAAATCACCATGAAAAACCAAAATTCCAAAAGTATAAAACACAAAAAAATTCTTACCAAAGAAAGAAATTGTATCGAGCTCCGCACCCTCCTCCCGCCCTGTGGTGCAACAGATGTCCCTTTCTCCAAAAATGTACTCAATGGGACCGTAACGTTGCAACCACACCCAAATTGACCAGCTGAGAGGAAAAAATGAGTTAGTACATTTCAAACATGAAAAATGTCATTTTAAAATCACCATGAAAAACCAAAATTCCAAAAGTATAAAACACAAAAAAATTCTTACCAAAGAAAGAAATTGTATCGAGCTCCGCACCCTCCTCCCGCCCTGTAGTGCAACAGATGTCCCTTTCTCCAAAAATGTACTCAATGGGACCGTAATGTTGCAACCACACCCAAGTTGACCAGCTGAGAGGAAAAAACGAGTTAGTACATTTCATACATGAAATATGTCATTTTAAAATCACCATGAAAAACCAAAATTCCAAAAGTTTAAAACACAAAAGGATTCTTACCAAAGAAAGAAATTGTATCGAGCTGCGCTCCCTCCTCCCGCCCTGTGGTGCAACAGATGTCCCTTTCTCCAAAAATGTACTCAATGGGACCGTAACGTTGCAACCACACCCAAGTTGACCAGCTGAGAGGAAAAAACGAGTTAGTACATTTCATACATGAAATATGTCATTTTAAAATCACCATGAAAAACCAAAATTCCAAAAGTATAAAACACAAAAAAATTCTTACCAAAGAAAGAAATTGTATCGAGCTCCGCACCCTCCTCCCGCCCTGTGGTGCAACACATGTCCCTTTCTCCAAAAATGTACTCAATGGGACCGTAATGTTGCAACCACACCCAAGTTGACCAGCTGAGAGGAAAAAACGAGTTAGTACATTTCATACATGAAAAATGTCATTTTAAAATCACCATGAAAAACCAAAATTCCAAAAGTATAAAACACAAAAAAATTCTTACCAAAGAAAGAAATTGTATCGAGCTCCGCACCCTCCTCCCGCCCTGTGGTGCAACAGATGTCCCTTTCTCCAAAAATGTACTCAATGGGACCGTAATGTTGCAACCACACCCAAGTTGACCAGCAGAGAGGAAAAAACGAGTTAGTACATTTCATACATGAAATATGTCATTTTAAAATCACCATGAAAAACCAAAATTCCAAAAGTATAAAACACAAAAAAATTCTTACCAAAGAAAGAAATTGTATCGAGCTCCGCACCCTCCTCCCGCCCTGTGGTGCAACAGATGTCCCTTTCTCCAAAAATGTACTCAATGGGACCGTAATGTTGCAACCACACCCAAGTTGACCAGCTGAGAGGAAAAAACGAGTTAGTACATTTCATACATGAAATATGTCATTTTAAAATCACCATGAAAAACCAAAATTCCAAAAGTATAAAACACAAAAAAATTCTTACCAAAGAAAGAAATTGTATCGAGCTGCGCTCCGTCCTCCCGCCCTGTGGTGCAACAGATGTCCCTTTCTCCAAAAATGTACTCAATGGGACCGTAATGTTGCAACGACACCCAAGTTGACCAGCTGAGAGGAAAAAACGAGTTAGTACATTTCATACATGAAATATGTCATTTTAAAATCACCATGAAAAACCAAAATTCCAAAAGTATAAAACACAAAAAAATTCTTACCAAAGAAAGAAATTGTATCGAGCTCCGCACCCTCCTCCCGCCCTGTGGTGCAACAGATGTCCCTTTCTCCAAAAATGTACTCAATGGGACCGTAATGTTGCAACCACACCCAAGTTGACCTGCTGTGAGGAAAAAACGAGTTAGTACATTTCAAACATGAAATATGTCATTTTAAAATCACCATGAAAAACCAAAATTCCAAAAGTATAAAACACAAAAAAATTCTTACCAAAGAAAGAAATTGTATCGAGCTCCGCACCCTCCTCCCGCCCTGTGGTGCAACAGATGTCCCTTTCTCCAAAAATGTACTCAATGGGACCGTAATGTTGCAACCACACCCAAGTTGACCAGCTGAGAGGAAAAAACGAGTTAGTACATTTCATACATGAAATATGTCATTTTAAAATCACCATGAAAAACCAAAATTCCAAAAGTTTAAAACACAAAAAAATTCTTACCAAAGAAAGAAATTGTATCGAGCTCCGCACCCTCCTCCCGCCCTGTGGTGCAACAGATGTCCCTTTCTCCAAAAATGTACTCAATGGGACCGTAATGTTGCAACCACACCCAAGTTGACCTGCTGTGAGGAAAAAACGAGTTAGTACATTTCAAACATGAAATATGTCATTTTAAAATCACCATGAAAAACCAAAATTCCAAAAGTATAAAACACAAAAAAATTCTTACCCAAGAAAGAAATTGTATCGAGCTCCGCACCCTCCTCCCGCCCTGTGGTGCAACAGATGTCCCTTTCTCCAAAAATGTACTCAATGGGACCGTAATGTTGCAACCACACCCAAGTTGACCAGCTGAGAGGAAAAAACGAGTTAGTACATTTCATACATGAAAAATGTCATTTTAAAATCAACATGAAAAACAAAAATTCCAAAAGTTTAAAACACAAAAAAATTCTTACGAAAGAAAGAAATTGTATCGAGCTGCGCTCCGTCCTCCCGCCCTGTGGTGCAACAGATGTCCCTTTCTCCAAAAATGTACTCAATGGGACCGTAACGTTGCAACCACACCCAAGTTGACCAGCTGAGAGGAAAAAACGAGTTAGTACATTTCATACATGAAATATGTCATTTTAAAATCACCATGAAAAACCAAAATTCCAAAAGTATAAAACACAAAAAAATTCTTACGAAAGAAAGAAATTGTATCGAGCTGCGCTCCCTCCTCCCGCCCTGTGGTGCAACAGATGTCCCTTTCTCCAAAAATGTACTCAATGGGACCGTAATGTTGCAACCACACCAAAGTTGACCTGCTGTGAGGAAAAAACCAGTTAGTATATTTCAAACATGAAAAATGTCATTTTAAAATCAACATGAAAAACAAAAATTCCAAAAGTTTAAAACACAAAAAAATTCTTACGAAAGAAAGAAATTGTATCGAGCTGCTCTCCCTCCTCCCGCCCTGTGGTGCAACAGATGTCCCTTTCTCCAAAAATGTACTCAATGGGACCGTAACGTTGCAACCACACCCAAGTTGACCAGCTGAGAGGAAAAAACGAGTTAGTACATTTCAAACATGAAAAATGTCATTTTAAAATCACCATGAAAAACCAAAATTCCAAAAGTATAAAACACAAAAAAATTCTTACCAAAGAAAGAAATTGTATCGAGCTCCGCACCCTCCTCCCGCCCTGTGGTGCAACACATGTCCCTTTCTCCAAAAATGTACTCAATGGGACCGTAATGTTGCAACCACACCCAAGTTGACCAGCTGAGAGGAAAAAACGAGTTAGTACATTTCATACATGAAATATGTCATTTTAAAATCACCATGAAAAACCAAAATTCCAAAAGTATAAAACACAAAAAAATTCTTACCAAAGAAAGAAATTGTATCGAGCTGCTCTCCCTCCTCCCGCCCTGTGGTGCAACACATGTCCCTTTCTCCAAAAATGTACTCAATGGGACCGTAACGTTGCAACCACACCCAAGTTGACCAGCTGAGAGGAAAAAACGAGTTAGTACATTTCAAACATGAAAAATGTCATTTTAAAATCACCATCAAAAACCAAAATTCCAAAAGTATAAAACACAAAAAAATTCTTACCAAAGAAAGAAATTGTATCGATCTCCGCACCCTCCTCCCGCCCTGTGGTGCAACACATGTCCCTTTCTCCAAAAATGTACTCAATGGGACCGTAATGTTGCAACCACACCCAAGTTGACCAGCTGAGAGGAAAAAACGAGTTAGTACATTTCATACATGAAATATGTCATTTTAAAATCACCATGAAAAACAAAAATTCCAAAAGTTTAAAACACAAAAAAATTCTTACCAAAGAAAGAAATTGTATCGAGCTGCGCTCCCTCCTCCCGCCGTGTGGTGCAACAGATGTCCCTTTCTCCAAAAATGTACTCAATGGGACCGTAACGTTGCAACCACACCCAAGTTGACCAGCTGAGAGGAAAAAACGAGTTAGTACATTTCATACATGAAATATGTCATTTTAAAATCACCATGAAAAACCAAAATTCCAAAAGTTTAAAACACAAAAAAATTCTTACCAAAGAAAGAAATTGTATCGAGCTGCGCTCCCTCCTCCCGCCCTGTGGTGCAACACATGTCCCTTTCTCCAAAAATGTACTCAATGGGACCGTAACGTTGCAACCACACCCAAGTTGACCAGCTGAGAGGAAAAAACGAGTTAGTACATTTCAAACATGAAAAATGTCATTTTAAAATCACCATGAAAAACCAAAATTCCAAAAGTATAAAACACAAAAAAATTCTTACCAAAGAAAGAAATTGTATCGAGCTCCGCACCCTCCTCCCGCCCTGTGGTGCAACACATGTCCCTTTCTCCAAAAATGTACTCAATGGGACCGTAACGTTGCAACCACACCCAAGTTGACCAGCTGAGAGGAAAAAACGAGTTAGTACATTTCATACATGAAATATGTCATTTTAAAATCACCATGAAAAACCAAAATTCCAAAAGTTTAAAAAAAAAAAAATTCTTACCAAAGAAAGAAATTGTATCGAGCTGCGCTCCCTCCTCCCGCCCTGTGGTGCAACACATGTCCCTTTCTCCAAAAATGTACTCAATGGGACCGTAACGTTGCAACCATACCCAAGTTGACCAGCTGAGAGGAAAAAACGAGTTAGTACATTTCAAACATGAAAAATGTCATTTTAAAATCACCATGAAAAACCAAAATTCCAAAAGTATAAAACACAAAAAAATTCTTACCAAAGAAAGAAATTGTATCGAGCTCCGCACCCTCCTCCCGCCCTGTGGTGCAACACATGTCCCTTTCTCCAAAAATGTACTCAACGGGACCGTAATGTTGCAACCACACCCAAGTTGACCAGCTGAGAGGAAAAAACGAGTTAGTACATTTCATACATGAAATATGTCATTTTAAAATCACCATGAAAAACCAAAATTCCAAAAGTTTAAAACACAAAAAAATTCTTACGAAAGAAAGAAATTGTATCGAGCTGCGCTCCGTCCTCCCGCCCTGTGGTGCAACAGATGTCCCTTTCTCCAAAAATGTACTCAATGGGACCGTAACGTTGCAACCACACCCAAGTTGACCAGCTGAGAGGAAAAAACGAGTTAGTACATTTCAAACATGAAAAATGTCATTTTAAAATCACCATGAAAAACCAAAATTCCAAAAGTATAAAACACAAAAAAATTCTTACCAAAGAAAGAAATTGTATCGAGCTCCGCACCCTCCTCCCGCCCAGTGGTGCAACACATGTCCCTTTCTCCAAAAATGTACTCAATGGGACCGTAATGTTGCAACCACACCCAAGTTGACCAGCTGAGAGGAAAAAACGAGTTAGTACATTTCATACATGAAATATGTCATTTTAAAATCACCATGAAAAACCAAAATTCCAAAAGTTTAAAACACAAAAAAATTCTTACGAAAGAAAGAAATTGTATCGAGCTGCGCTCCCTCCTCCCGCCCTGTGGTGCAACAGATGTCCCTTTCTCCAAAAATGTACTCAATGGGACCGTAATGTTGCAACCACACCCAAGTTGACCAGCTGAGAGGAAAAAACGAGTTAGTACATTTCAAACATGAAAAATGTCATTTTAAAATCACCATGAAAAACCAAAATTCCAAAAGTATAAAACACAAAAAAATTCTTACCAAAGAAAGAAATTGTATCGAGCTCCGCACCCTCCTCCCGCCCTGTGGTGCAACACATGTCCCTTTCTCCAAAAATGTACTCAATGGGACCGTAATGTTGCAACCACACCCAAGTTGACCAGCTGAGAGGAAAAAACGAGTTAGTACATTTCATACATGAAATATGTCATTTTAAAATCACCATGAAAAACCAAAATTCCAAAAGTTTAAAACACAAAAAAATTCTTACGAAAGAAAGAAATTGTATCGAGCTGCGCTCCGTCCTCCCGCCCTGTGGTGCAACAGATGTCCCTTTCTCCAAAAATGTACTCAATGGGACCGTAACGTTGCAACCATACCCAAGTTGACCAGCTGAGAGGAAAAAACGAGTTAGTACATTTCAAACATGAAAAATGTCATTTTAAAATCACCATGAAAAACCAAAATTCCAAAAGTATAAAACACAAAAAAATTCTTACCAAAGAAAGAAATTGTATCGAGCTCCGCACCCTCCTCCCGCCCTGTGGTGCAACACATGTCCCTTTCTCCAAAAATGTACTCAACGGGACCGTAATGTTGCAACCACACCCAAGTTGACCAGCTGAGAGGAAAAAACGAGTTAGTACATTTCATACATGAAATATGTCATTTTAAAATCACCATGAAAAACCAAAATTCCAAAAGTTTAAAACACAAAAAAATTCTTACGAAAGAAAGAAATTGTATCGAGCTGCGCTCCGTCCTCCCGCCCTGTGGTGCAACAGATGTCCCTTTCTCCAAAAATGTACTCAATGGGACCGTAACGTTGCAACCACACCCAAGTTGACCAGCTGAGAGGAAAAAACGAGTTAGTACATTTCAAACATGAAAAATGTCATTTTAAAATCACCATGAAAAACCAAAATTCCAAAAGTATAAAACACAAAAAAATTCTTACCAAAGAAAGAAATTGTATCGAGCTCCGCACCCTCCTCCCGCCCAGTGGTGCAACACATGTCCCTTTCTCCAAAAATGTACTCAATGGGACCGTAATGTTGCAACCACACCCAAGTTGACCAGCTGAGAGGAAAAAACGAGTTAGTACATTTCATACATGAAATATGTCATTTTAAAATCACCATGAAAAACCAAAATTCCAAAAGTTTAAAACACAAAAAAATTCTTACGAAAGAAAGAAATTGTATCGAGCTGCGCTCCCTCCTCCCGCCCTGTGGTGCAACAGATGTCCCTTTCTCCAAAAATGTACTCAATGGGACCGTAATGTTGCAACCACACCCAAGTTGACCAGCTGAGAGGAAAAAACGAGTTAGTACATTTCAAACATGAAAAATGTCATTTTAAAATCACCATGAAAAACCAAAATTCCAAAAGTATAAAACACAAAAAAATTCTTACCAAAGAAAGAAATTGTATCGAGCTCCGCACCCTCCTCCCGCCCTGTGGTGCAACACATGTCCCTTTCTCCAAAAATGTACTCAATGGGACCGTAATGTTGCAACCACACCCAAGTTGACCAGCTGAGAGGAAAAAACGAGTTAGTACATTTCATACATGAAATATGTCATTTTAAAATCACCATGAAAAACCAAAATTCCAAAAGTTTAAAACACAAAAAAATTCTTACGAAAGAAAGAAATTGTATCGAGCTGCGCTCCGTCCTCCCGCCCTGTGGTGCAACAGATGTCCCTTTCTCCAAAAATGTACTCAATGGGACCGTAACGTTGCAACCACACCCAAGTTGACCAGCTGAGAGGAAAAAACGAGTTAGTACATTTCATACATGAAATATGTCATTTTAAAATCACCATGAAAAACCAAAATTCCAAAAGTATAAAACACAAAAAAATTCTTACCAAAGAAATAAATTGTATCGAGCTCCGCACCCTCCTCCCGCCCTGTGGTGCAACAGATGTCCCTTTCTCCAAAAATGTACTCAATGGTACCGTAATGTTGCAACCACACCCAAGTTGACCTGCTGTGAGGAAAAAACGAGTTAGTACATTTCAAACATGAAATATGTCATTTTAAAATCACCATGAAAAACCAAAATTCCAAAAGTATAAAAAACAAAAAAATTCTTACCAAAGAAAGAAATTGTATCGAGCTCCGCACCCTCCTCCCGCCCTGTGGTGCAACACATGTCCCTTTCTCCAAAATTGTACTCAATGGGACCGTAATGTTGCAACCACACCCAAGTTGACCTGCTGTGAGCAAAAAACGAGTTAGTACATTTCATACATGAAATATGTCATTTTAAAATCACCATGAAAAACCAAAATTCCAAAAGTATAAAATACAAAAAAATTCTTACGAAAGAAAGAAATTGTATCGAGCTGTGCTCCCTCCTCCCGCCCTGTGGTGCAACAGATGTCCCTTTCTCCAAAAATGTACTCAATGGGACCGTAATGTTGCAACCACACCAAAGTTGACCTGCTGTGAGGAAAAAACCAGTTAGTATATTTCAAACATGAAAAATGTCATTTTAAAATCAACATGAAAAACAAAAATTCCAAAAGTTTAAAACACAAAAAAATTCTTACGAAAGAAAGAAATTGTATCGAGCTGCGCCCCCTCCTCCCGCCCTGTGGTGCAACAGATGTCCCTTTCTCCAAAAATGTACTCAATGGGACCGTAATGTTGCAACCACACCCAAGTTGACCTGCTGTGAGGAAAAAACGAGTTAGTACATTTCAAACATGAAAAATGTCATTTTAAAATCACCATGAAAAACCAAAATTCCAAAAGTATAAAACACAAAAAAATTCTTACCAAAGAAAGAAATTGTATCGAGCTCCGCACCCTCCTCCCGCCCTGTGGTGCAACACATGTCCCTTTCTCCAAAAATGTACTCAATGGGACCGTAATGTTGCAACCACACCCAAGTTGACCAGCTGAGAGGAAAAAACGAGTTAGTACATTTCATACATGAAATATGTCATTTTAAAATCACCATGAAAAACCAAAATTCCAAAAGTATAAAACACAAAAAAATTCTTACCAAAGAAAGAAATTGTATCGAGCTGCGCTCCCTCCTCCCGCCCTGTGGTGCAACAGATGTCCCTTTCTCCAAAAATGTACTCAATGGGACCGTAATGTTGCAACCACACCCAAGTTGACCTGCTGTGAGGAAAAAACCAGTTAGTATATTTCAAACTGAAAAATGTCATTTTAAAATCAACATCAAAAACAAAAATTCCAAAAGTTTAAAACACAAAAAAATTCTTACGAAAGAAAGAAATTGTATCGAGCTGCGCTCCCTCCTCCCGCCCTGTGGTGCAACAGATATCCCTTTCTCCAAAAATGTACTCAATGGGACCGTAACGTTGCAACCACACCCAAGTTGACCTGCTGTGAGGAAAAAACCAGTTAGTATATTTCAAACATGAAAAATGTCATTTTAAAATCAACATGAAAAACAAAAATTCCAAAAGTTTAAAACACAAAAAAATTCTTACGAAAGATAGAAATTGTATCGAGCTCCGCACCCTCCTCCCGCCCTGTGGTGCAACAGATGTCCCTTTCTCCAAAAATGTACTCAATGGGACCGTAATGTTGCAACCACACCAAAGTTGACCTGCTGTGAGGAAAAAACGAGTTAGTATATTTCAAACATGAAAAATGTCATTTTAAAATCAACATGAAAAACAAAAATTCCAAAAGTTTAAAACACAAAAAAATTCTTACGAAAGAAAGAAATTGTATCGAGCTGCGCTCCCTCCTCCCACCCTGTGGTGCAACAGATGTCCCTTTCTCCAAAAATGTACTCAATGGGACCGTAATGTTGCAACCACACCCAAGTTGACCTGCTGTGAGGAAAAAACGAGTTAGTACATTTCAAACATGAAAAATGTCATTTTAAAATCAACATGAAAAACAAAAATTCCAAAAGTTTAAAACACAAAAAAATTCTTACGAAAGAAAGAAATTGTATCGAGCTGCGCCCCCTCCTCCCGCCCTGTGGTGCAACAGATGTCCCTTTCTCCAAAAATGTACTCAATGGGACCGTAATGTTGCAACCACACCCAAGTTGACCTGCTGTGAGGAAAAAACGAGTTAGTACATTTCAAACATGAAAAATGTCATTTTAAAATCAACATGAAAAACAAAAATTCCAAAAGTTTAAAACACAAAAAAATTCTTACGAAAGAAAGAAATTGTATCGAGCTGCGCTCCCTCCTCCCGCCCTGTGGTGCAACACATGTCCCTTTCTCCAAAAATGTACTCAATGGGACCGTAGTGTTGCAACCACACCCAAGTTGACATGCTGTGAGGAAAAAACGAGTTAGTACATTTCAAACATGAAAAATGTCATTTTAAAATCAACATGAAAAACAAAAATTCCAAAAGTTTAAAACACAAAAAAATTTTTACGAAAGAAAGAAATTGTATCGAGCTGCGCTCCCTCCTCCCGCCCTGTGGTGCAACAGATGTCCCTTTCTCCAAAAATGTACTCAATTGGACCGTAATGTTGCAACCACACCCAAGTTGACCTGCTGTGAGGAAAAAACGAGTTAGTACATTTCAAACATGAAAAATGTCATTTTAAAATCAACATGAAAAACAAAAATTCCAAAAGTTTAAAACACAAAAAAATTCTTACGAAAGAAAGAAACTGTATCGAGCTGCGCTCCCTCCTCCCGCCCTGTGGTGCAACAGATGTCCCTTTCTCCAAAAATGTACTCAATGGGACCGTAATGTTGCAACCACACCAAAGTTGACCTGCTGTGAGGAAAAAACCAGTTAGTATATTTCAAACATTAAAAATGTCATTTTAAAATCAACATGAAAAACAAAAATTCCAAAAGTTTAAAACACAAAAAAATTCTTACGAAAGAAAGAAATTGTATCGAGCTGCGCTCCCTCCTCCCGCCCTGTGGTGCAACAGATGTCCCTTTCTCCAAAAATGTACTCAATGGGACCGTAATGTTGCAACCACACCCAAGTTGACCTGCTGTGAGGAAAAAACGAGTTAGTACATTTCAAACATGAAAAATGTCATTTTAAAATCACCATGAAAAACCAAAATTCCAAAAGTATAAAACACAAAAAAATTCTTACCAAAGAAAGAAATTGTATCGAGCTCCGCACCCTCCTCCCGCCCTGTGGTGCAACAGATGTCCCTTTCTCCAAAAATGTACTCAATGGGACCGTAATGTTGCAACCACACCCAAGTTGACCTGCTGTGAGGAAAAAACGAGTTAGTACATTTCAAACATGAAAAAGGGCATTTTAAAATCAACATCAAAAACCAAAATTCTAAAAGTATAAAACACATAAATATGCATACCAAAGAAAGAAACTGTATCGAGCTCCGCACCCTCCTCCCGCCCTGTGGTGCAACAGATGTCCCTTTCTCCAAAAATGTACTCAATGGGACCGTAATGTTGCAACCACACCAAAGTTGACCTGCTGTGAGGAAAAAACCAGTTAGTATATTTCAAACATGAAAAATGTCATTTTAAAATCAACATGAAAAACAAAAATTCCAAAAGTTTAAAACACAAAAAAATTCTTACGAAAGAAAGAAATTGTATCGAGCTGCGCTCCCTCCTCCCGCCCTGTGGTGCAACAGATGTCCCTTTCTCCAAGAATGTACTCAATGGGACCGTAATGTTGCAACCACACCCAAGTTGACCTGCTGTGAGGAAAAAACGAGTTAGTACATTTCAAACATGAAAAATGTCATTTTAAAATCACCATGGAAAACCAAAATTCCAAAAGTATAAAACACAAAAAAATTCTTACCAAAGAAAGAAATTGTATCGAGCTCCGCACCCTCCTCCCGCCCTGTGGTGCAACAGATGTCCCTTTCTCCAAAAATGTACTCAATGGGACCGTAATGTTGCAACCACACCAAAGTTGACCTGCAGTGAGGAAAAAACGAGTTAGTACATTTCAAACATGAAAAATGTCATTCTAAAATCACCATGAAAAACCAAAATTCCAAAAGTATAAAACATAAAAATTCTTACCAAAGAAAAAAATTGTATCGAGCTCCGCACCCTCCTCCCGCCCTGTAGTGCAACAGATGTCCCTTTCTCCAAAAATGTACTCAATGGGACTGTAATGTTGCAACCACACCCAAGTTGACCTGCTGTGAGGAAAAAACCAGTTAGTATATTTCAAACATGAAAAATGTCATTTTAAAATCAACATGAAAAACAAAAATTCCAAAAGTTTAAAACACAAAAAAATTCTTACGAAAGAAAGAAATTGTATCGAGCTGCGCTCCCTCCTCCCGCCCTGTGGTGCAACAGATGTCCCTTTCTCCAAAAATGTACTCAATGGGACCGTAATGTTGCAACCACACCCAAGTTGACCTGCTGTGAGGAAAAAACCAGTTAGTACATTCCAAACATGAAAAATGTCATTTTAAAATCAACATGAAAAACAAAAATTCCAAAAGTATAAAACACAAAAAAATTCTTACCAAAGAAAGAAATTGTATCGAGCTCCGCACCCTCCTCCCGCCCTGTGGTGCAACAGATGTCCCTTTCTCCAAAAATGTACTCAATGGGACCGTAATGTTGCAACCACACCAAAGTTGACCTGCTGTGAGGAAAAAACCAGTTAGTATATTTCAAACATGAAAAATGTCATTTTAAAATCAACATGAAAAACAAAAATTCCAAAAGTTTAAAACACAAAAAAATTCTTACGAAAGAATGAAATTGTATCGAGCTGCGCTCCCTCCTCCCGCCCTGTGGTGCAACAGATGTCCCTTTCTCCAAAAATGTACTCAATGGGACGGTAATGTTGCAACCACACCCAAGTTGACCTGCTGTGAGGAAAAAACGAGTTAGTACATTTCAAACATGAAAAATGTCATTTTAAAATCACCATGAAAAACCAAAATTCCAAAAGTATAAAACACAAAAAAATTCTTACCAAAGAAAGAAATTGTATCGAGCTCCGCACCCTCCTCCCGCCCTGTGGTGCAACAGATGTCCCTTTCTCCAAAAATGTACTCAATGGGACCGTAATGTTGCAACCACACCCAAGTTGACCTGCTGTGAGGAAAAAACGAGTTAGTACATTTCAAACATGAAAAATGTCATTTTAAAATCACCATGAAAAACCAAAATTCCAAAAGTATAAAACACAAAAAAATTCTTACCAAAGAAAGAAATTGTATCGAGCTCCACACCCTCCTCCCGCCCTGTGGTGCAACAGATGTCCCTTTCTCCAAAAATGTACTCAATGGGACCGTAATGTTGCAACCACACCAAAGTTGACCTGCTGTGAGGAAAAAACCAGTTAGTATATTTCAAACATGAAAAATGTCATTTTAAAATCAACATGAAAAACAAAAATTCCAAAAGTTTAAAACACAAAAAAATTCTTACGAAAGAATGAAATTGTATCGAGCTGCGCTCCCTCCTCCCGCCCTGTGGTGCAACAGATGTCCCTTTCTCCAAAAATGTACTCAATGGGACCGAAATGTTGCAACCACACCCAAGTTGACCTGCTGTGAGGAAAAAACGAGTTAGTACATTTCAAACATGAAAAATGTCATTTTAAAATCACCATGAAAAACCAAAATTCCAAAAGTATAAAACACAAAAAAATTCTTACCAAAGAAAGAAATTGTATCGAGCTCCGCACCCTCCTCCCGCCCTGTAGTGCAACAGATGTCCCTTTCTCCAAAAATGTACTCAATGGGACCGTAATGTTGCAACCACACCAAAGTTGACCTGCTGTGAGGAAAAAACCAGTTAGTATATTTCAAACATGAAAAATGTCATTTTAAAATCAACATGAAAAACAAAAATTCCAAAAGTTTAAAACACAAACAAATTCTTACGAAAGAAAGAAATTGTATCGAGCTGCGCCCCCTCCTCCCGCCCTGTGGTGCAACAGATGTCCCTTTCTCCAAAAATGTACTCAATGGGACCGTAATGTTGCAACCACACCCAAGTTGACCTGCTGTGAGGAAAAAACGAGTTAGTACATTTCAAACATGAAATATGTCATTTTAAAATCACCATGAAAAACCAAAATTCCAAAAGCATAAAACACAAAAAAATTCTTACCAAAGAAAGAAATTGTATCGAGCTCCGCACCCTCCTCCCGCCCTGTGGTGCAACAGATGTCCCTTTCTCCAAAAATGTACTCAATGGGACCGTAATGTTGCAACCACACCAAAGTTGACCTGCTGTGAGGAAAAAACCAGTTAGTATATTTCAAACATGAAAAATGTCATTTTAAAATCAACATGAAAAACAAAAATTCCAAAAGTTTAAAACACAAAAAAATTCTTACGAAAGAAAGAAATTGTATCGAGCTCCACACCCTCCTCCCGCCCTGTAGTGCAACAGATGTCCCTTTCTCCAAAAATGTACTCAATGGGACCGTAATGTTGCAACCACACCAAAGTTGACCTGCTGTGAGGAAAAAACCAGTTAGTATATTTCAAACATGAAAAATGTCATTTTAAAATCAACATGAAAAAAAAAAATTCCAAAAGTTTAAAACACAAACAAATTCTTACGAAAGAATGAAATTGTATCGAGCTGCGCTCCCTCCTCCCGCCCTGTGGTGCAACAGATGTCCCTTTCTCCAAAAATGTACTCAATGGGACCGTAATGTTGCAACCACACCCAAGTTGACCTGCTGTGAGGAAAAAACGAGTTAGTACATTTCAAACATGAAAAATGTCATTTTAAAATCACCATGAAAAACCATAATTCCAAAAGAATAAAACACACAAAAATTCTTACCAAAGAAAGAAATTGTATCGAGCTCCGCACCCTCCTCCCGCCCTGTGGTGCAACAGATGTCCCTTTCTCCAAAAATGTACTCAATGGGACCGTAATGTTGCAACCACACCAAAGTTGACCTGCTGTGAGGAAAAAACCAGTTACTATATTTCAAACATGAAAAATGTCATTTTAAAATCAACATGAAAAACAAAAATTCCAAAAGTTTAAAACACAAAAAAATTCTTACGAAAGAAAGAAATTGTATCGAGCTCCACACCCTCCTCCCGCCCTGTGGTGCAACACATGTCCCTTTCTCCAAAAATGTACTCAATGGGACCGTAATGTTGCAACCACACCCAAGTTGACCTGCTGTGAGGAAAAAACGAGTTAGTACATTTCAAACATGAAAAATGTCATTTTAAAATCACCATGAAAAACCAAAATTCCAAAAGTATAAAACATAAAAATTCTTACCAAAACAAGAAATTGTATCGAGCTCCGCACCCTCCTCCCGCCCTGTAGTGCAACAGATGTCCCTTTCTCCAAAAATGTACTCAATGGGACTGTAATGTTGCAACCACACCCAAGTTGACCTGCTGTGAGGAAAAAACCAGTTAGTATATTTCAAACATGAAAAATGTCATTTTAAAATCAACATGAAAAACAAAAATTCCAAAAGTTTAAAACACAAAAAAATTCTTACGAATGAAAGAAATTGTATCGAGCTGCGCTCCCTCCTCCCGCCCTGTGGTGCAACAGATGTCCCTTTCTCCAAAAATGTACTCAATGGGACCGTAATGTTGCAACCACACCAAAGTTGACCTGCTGTGAGGAAAAAACCAGTTAGTATATTTCAAACATGAAAAATGTCATTTTTAAATCAACATGAAAAACAAAAATTCCAAAAGTATAAACACAAAAAAAATTCTTACCAAAGAAAGAAATTGTATCGAGCTCCGCACCCTCCTCCCGCCCTGTGGTGCAACAGATGTCCCTTTCTCCAAAAATGTACTCAATGGGACCGTAATGTTGCAACCACACCAAAGTTGACCTGCTGTGAGGAAAAAACCAGTTAGTATATTTCAAACATGAAAAATGTCATTTTAAAATCAACAAGAAAAACAGTAATTCCAAAAGTTTAAAACATAAAAAAATTCTTACGAAAGAATGAAATTGTATCGAGCTGCGCTCCCTCCTCCCGCCCTGTGGTGCAACAGATGTCCCTTTCTCCAAAAATGTACTCAATGGGACCGTAATGTTGCAACCACACCCAAGTCGACCTGCTGTGAGGAAAAAACGAGTTAGTACATTTCAAACATGAAAAATGTCATTTTAAAATCACCATGAAAAACCAAAATTCCTAAAGTACAAAACACAAAAAAATTCTTACCAAAGAAAGAAATTGTATCGAGCTCCGCGCCCTCCTCCCGCCCTGTGGTGCAACAGATGTCCCTTTCTCCAAAAATGTACTCAATGGGACCGTAATGTTGCAACCACACCCAAGTTGACCTGCTGTGAGGAAAAAACGAGTTAGTACATTTCAAACATGAAAAATGTCATTTTAAAATCACCATGAAAAACCAAAATTCCAAAAGTATAAAACGCAAAAAAAATTCTTACCAAAGAAAGAAATTGTATCGAGCTCCGCACCCTCCTCCCGCCCTGTGGTGCAACAGATGTCCCTATCTCCAAAAATGTACTCAATGGGACCGTTATGTTGCAACCACACCCAAGTTGACCTGCTGTGAGGAAAAAACGAGTTAGTACATTTCAAACATGAAAAATGTCATTTTAAAATCACCATGAAAAACCAAAATTCCAAAAGTATAAAACATAAAAATTCTTACCAAAGAAAGAAATTGTATCGAGCTCCGCACCCTCCTCCCGCCCTGTGGTGCAACAGATGTCCCTTTCTCCAAAAATGTACTCAATGGGACTGTAATGTTGCAACCACACCCAAGTTGACCTGCTGTGAGGAAAAAACCAGTTAGTATATTTCAAACATGAAAAATGTCATTTTAAAATCAACATGAAAAACAAAAATTCCAAAAGTTTAAAACACAAAAAAATTCTTACGAAAGAAAGAAATTGTATTGAGCTGCGCTCCCTCCTCCCGCCCTGTGGTGCAACAGATGTCCCTTTCTCCAAAAATGTACTCAATGGGAGCGTAATGTTGCAACCACACCCAAGTTGACCTGCTGTGAGGAAAAAACCAGTTAGTATATTTCAAACATGAAAAATGTCATTTTAAATTCAACATGAAAAACAAAAATTCCAAAAGTTTAAAACACAAAAAAATTCTTACGAAAGAAAGAAATTGTAACGAGCTCCACACCCTCCTCCCGCCCTGTGGTGCAACAAATGTCCCTTTCTCCAAAAATGTACTCAATGGGACCGTAATGTTGCAACCACACCCAAGTTGACCTGCTGTGAGGAAAAAACGAGTTAGTACATTTCAAACATGAAAAATGTCATTTTAAAATCACCATGAAAAACCAAATTTCCAAAAGTATAAAACACAAAAAAGTTCTTACCAAAGAAAGAAATTGTATCGAGCTCCGCACCCTCCTCCCGCCCTGTGGTGCAACAGATGTCCCTTTCTCCAAAAATGTACTCAATGGGACCGTAATGTTGCAACCACACCCAAGTTGACCTGCTGTGAGGAAAAAACCAGTTAGTATATTTCAAACATGAAAAATGTCATTTTAAAATCAACATGATAAACAAAAATTCCAAAAGTTTAAAACACAAAAAAATTCTTATGAAAGAAAGAAATTGTATCGAGCTCCGCACCCTCCTCCCGCCCTGTGGTGCAACAGATGTCCCTTTCTCCAAAAATGTACTCAATGGGACCGTAATGTTGCAACCACACCCAAGTTGACCTGCTGTGAGGAAAAAACCAGTTAGTATATTTCAAACATGAAAATGTCATTTTAAAATCAACATGAAAAACAAAAATTCCAAAAGTTTAAAACACAAAAAAATTCTTACGAAAGAAAGAAATTGTATCGAGCTGCGCTCCCTCCTCCCGCCCTGTGGTGCAACAGATGTCCCTTTCTCCAAAAATGTACTCAATGGGACCGTAATGTTGCAACCACACCCAAGTTTACCTGCTGTGAGGAAAAAACCAGTTAGTATATTTCAAACATGAAAAATGTCATTTTAAAATCAACATGAAAAACAAAAATTCCAAAAGTTTAAAACACAAAAAAATTCTTACGAAAGAAAGAAATTGTATCGAGCTGCGCTCCCTCCTCCCGCCCTGTGGTGCAACAGATGTCCCTTTCTCCAAAAATGTACTCAATGGGACCGTAATGTTGCAACCACACCAAAGTTGACCTGCTGTGAGGAAAAAACCAGTTAGTATATTTCAAACATGAAAAATGTCATTTTAAAATCAACATGAAAAACAAAAATTCCAAAAGTTTAAAACACAAAAAAATTCTTACGAAAGAATGAAATTGTATCGAGCTGCGCTCCCTCCTCCCGCCCTGTGGTGCAACAGATGTCCCTTTCTCCAAAAATGTACTCAATGGGACCGTAATGTTGCAACCACACCCAAGTTGACCTGCTGTGAGGAAAAAACGAGTTAGTACATTTCAAACATGAAAAATGTCATTTTAAAATCAAAATGAAAAACCAAAATTCCAAAAGTATAAAACACAAAAAAATTCTTACCAAAGAAAGAAATTGTATCGAGCTCCGCACCCTCCTCCCGCCCTGTGGTGCAACAGATGTCCCTTTCTCCAAAAATGTACTCAATGGGACCGTAATGTTGCAACCACACCAAAGTTGACCTGCTGTGAGGAAAAAACCAGTTAGTATATTTCAAACATGAAAAATGTCATTTTAAAATCAACATGAAAAACAAAAATTCCAAAAGTTTAAAACACAAAAAAATTCTTACGAAAGAAAGAAATTGTATCGAGCTCCACACCCTCCTCCCGCCCTGTGGTGCAACACATGTCCCTTTCTCCAAAAATGTACTCAATGGGACCGTAATGTTGCAACCACACCCAAGTTGACCTGCTGTGAGGAAAAAACGAGTTAGTACATTTCAAACATGAAAAATGTCATTTTAAAATCAACATGAAAAACCAAAATTCCAAAAGTATAAAACATAAAAATTCTTACCAAAGAACGAAATTGTATCGAGCTCCGCACCCTCCTCCCGCCCTGTAGTGCAACAGATGTCCCTTTCTCCAAAAATGTACTCAATGGGACTGTAATGTTGCAACCACACCCAAGTTGACCTGCTGTGAGGAAAAAACCAGTTAGTATATTTCAAACATGAAAAATGTCATTTTAAAATCAACATGAAAAACAAAAATTCCAAAAGTTTAAAACACAAAAAAATTCTTACGAAAGAAAGAAATTGTATCGAGCTGCGCTCCCTCCTCCCGCCCTGTGGTGCAACAGATGTCTCATTCTCCAAAAATGTACTCAATGGGACCGTAATGTTGCAACCACACCCAAGTTGACCTGCTGTGAGGAAAAAACCAGTTAGTATATTTCAAACATTAAAAATGTCATTTTAAAATCAACATGAAAAACAAAAATTCCAAAAGTTTAAAACACAAAAAAATTCTTACGAAAGAAAGAAATTGTATCGAGCTGTGCTCCCTCCTCCCACCCTGTGGTGCAACAGATGTCCCTTTCTCCAAAAATGTACTCAATGGGACCGTAATGTTGCAACCACACCCAAGTTGACCTGCTGTGAGGAAAAAACCAGTTAGTATATTTCAAACATGAAAAATGTCATTTTAAAATCAACATGAAAAACAAAAATTCCAAAAGTTTAAAACACAAAAAAATTCTTACGAAAGAAAGAAATTGTATCGAGCTCCGCACCCTCCTCCCGCCCTGTGGTGCAACAGATGTCCCTTTCTCCAAAAATGTACTCAATGGGACCGTAATGTTGCAACCACACCCAAGTTGACCTGCTGTGAGGAAAAAACCAGTTAGTATATTTCAACATGAAAAATGTCATTTTAAAATCAACATGAAAAACAAAAATTCCAAAAGTTTAAAACACAAAAAAATTCTTACGAAAGAAAGAAATTGTATCGAGCTGCGCTCCCTCCTCCCGCCCTGTGGTGCAACAGATGTCACTTTCTCCAAAAATGTACTCAATGGGACCGTAATGTTGCAACCACACCCAAGTTGACCTGCTGTGAGGAAAAAACCAGTTAGTATATTTCAAACATTAAAAATGTCATTTTAAAATCAACATGAAAAACAAAAATTCCAAAAGTTTAAAACACAAAAAAATTCTTACGAAAGAAAGAAATTGTAACGAGCTCCACACCCTCCTCCCGCCCTGTGGTGCAACAGATGTCCCTTTCTCCAAAAATGTACTCAATGGGACCGTAATGTTGCAACCACACCCAAGTTGACCTGCTGTGAGGAAAAAACCAGTTAGTATATTTCAAACATGAAAAATGTCATTTTAAATTCAACATGAAAAACAAAAATTCCAAAAGTTTAAAACACAAAAAAATTCTTACGAAAGAAAGAAATTGTAACGAGCTCCACACCCTCCTCCCGCCCTGTGGTGCAACAAATGTCCCTTTCTCCAAAAATGTACTCAATGGGACCGTAATGTTGCAACCACACCCAAGTTGACCTGCTGTGAGGAAAAAACGAGTTAGTATATTTCAAACATGAAAAATGTCATTTTAAAATCACCATGAAAAACCAAAATTCCAAAAGTATAAAACACAAAAAAATTCTTATGAAAGAAAGAAATTGGATCGAGCTCCGCACCCTCCTCCCGCCCTGTGGTGCAACAGATGTCCCTTTCTCCAAAAATGTACTCAATGGGACCGTAATGTTGCAACCACACCCAAGTTGACCTGCTGTGAGGAAAAAACCAGTTAGTATATTTCAAACATGAAAATGTCATTTTAAAATCAACATGAAAAACAAAAATTCCAAAAGTTTAAAACACAAAAAAATTCTTACGAAAGAAAGAAATTGTATCGAGCTGCGCTCCCTCCTCCCGCCCTGTGGTGCAACAGATGTCCCTTTCTCCAAAAATGTACTCAATGGGACCGTAATGTTGCAACCACACCAAAGTTGACCTGCTGTGAGGAAAAAACCAGTTAGTATATTTCAAACATGAAAAATGTCATTTTAAAATCAACATGAAAAACAAAAATTCCAAAAGTTTAAAACACAAAAAAATTCTTACGAAAGAAAGAAATTGTATCGAGCTGCGCTCCCTCCTCCCGCCCTGTGGTGCAACAGATGTCCCTTTCTCCAAAAATGTACTCAATGGGACCGTAATGTTGCAACCACACCCAAGTTGACCTGCTGTGAGGAAAAAACCAGTTAGTATATTTCAAACATGAAAAATGTCATTTTAAAATCAACATGAAAAACAAAAATTCCAAAAGTTTAAAACACAAAAAAATTCTTACGAAAGAAAGAAATTGTATCGAGCTGCGCTCCCTCCTCCCGCCCTGTGGTGCAACAGATGTCCCTTTCTCCAAAAATGTACTCAATGGGAGCGTAATGTTGCAACCACACCCAAGTTGACCTGCTGTGAGGAAAAAACCAGTTAGTATATTTCAAACATGAAAAATGTCATTTTAAATTCAACATGAAAAACAAAAATTCCAAAAGTTTAAAACACAAAAAAATTCTTACGAAAGAAAGAAATTGTAACGAGCTCCACACCCTCCTCCCGCCCTGTGGTGCAACAAATGTCCCTTTCTCCAAAAATGTACTCAATGGGACCGTAATGTTGCAACCACACCCAAGTTGACCTGCTGTGAGGAAAAAACGAGTTAGTACATTTCAAACATGAAAAATGTCATTTTAAAATCACCATGAAAAACCAAATTTCCAAAAGTATAAAACACAAAAAAGTTCTTACCAAAGAAAGAAATTGTATCGAGCTCCGCACCCTCCTCCCGCCCTGTGGTGCAACAGATGTCCCTTTCTCCAAAAATGTACTCAATGGGACCGTAATGTTGCAACCACACCCAAGTTGACCTGCTGTGAGGAAAAAACCAGTTAGTATATTTCAAACATGAAAAATGTCATTTTAAAATCAACATGATAAACAAAAATTCCAAAAGTTTAAAACACAAAAAAATTCTTATGAAAGAAAGAAATTGTATCGAGCTCCGCACCCTCCTCCCGCCCTGTGGTGCAACAGATGTCCCTTTCTCCAAAAATGTACTCAATGGGACCGTAATGTTGCAACCACACCCAAGTTGACCTGCTGTGAGGAAAAAACCAGTTAGTATATTTCAAACATGAAAATGTCATTTTAAAATCAACATGAAAAACAAAAATTCCAAAAGTTTAAAACACAAAAAAATTCTTACGAAAGAAAGAAATTGTATCGAGCTGCGCTCCCTCCTCCCGCCCTGTGGTGCAACAGATGTCCCTTTCTCCAAAAATGTACTCAATGGGACCGTAATGTTGCAACCACACCCAAGTTGACCTGCTGTGAGGAAAAAACCAGTTAGTATATTTCAAACATGAAAAATGTCATTTTAAAATCAACATGAAAAACAAAAATTCCAAAAGTTTAAAACACAAAAAAATTCTTACGAAAGAAAGAAATTGTATCGAGCTGCGCTCCCTCCTCCCGCCCTGTGGTGCAACAGATGTCCCTTTCTCCAAAAATGTACTCAATGGGACCGTAATGTTGCAACCACACCAAAGTTGACCTGCTGTGAGGAAAAAACCAGTTAGTATATTTCAAACATGAAAAATGTCATTTTAAAATCAACATGAAAAACAAAAATTCCAAAAGTTTAAAACACAAAAAAATTCTTACGAAAGAATGAAATTGTATCGAGCTGCGCTCCCTCCTCCCGCCCTGTGGTGCAACAGATGTCCCTTTCTCCAAAAATGTACTCAATGGGACCGTAATGTTGCAACCACACCCAAGTTGACCTGCTGTGAGGAAAAAACGAGTTAGTACATTTCAAACATGAAAAATGTCATTTTAAAATCAAAATGAAAAACCAAAATTCCAAAAGTATAAAACACAAAAAAATTCTTACCAAAGAAAGAAATTGTATCGAGCTCCGCACCCTCCTCCCGCCCTGTGGTGCAACAGATGTCCCTTTCTCCAAAAATGTACTCAATGGGACCGTAATGTTGCAACCACACCAAAGTTGACCTGCTGTGAGGAAAAAACCAGTTAGTATATTTCAAACATGAAAAATGTCATTTTAAAATCAACATGAAAAACAAAAATTCCAAAAGTTTAAAACACAAAAAAATTCTTACGAAAGAAAGAAATTGTATCGAGCTCCACACCCTCCTCCCGCCCTGTGGTGCAACACATGTCCCTTTCTCCAAAAATGTACTCAATGGGACCGTAATGTTGCAACCACACCCAAGTTGACCTGCTGTGAGGAAAAAACGAGTTAGTACATTTCAAACATGAAAAATGTCATTTTAAAATCAACATGAAAAACCAAAATTCCAAAAGTATAAAACATAAAAATTCTTACCAAAGAACGAAATTGTATCGAGCTCCGCACCCTCCTCCCGCCCTGTAGTGCAACAGATGTCCCTTTCTCCAAAAATGTACTCAATGGGACTGTAATGTTGCAACCACACCCAAGTTGACCTGCTGTGAGGAAAAAACCAGTTAGTATATTTCAAACATGAAAAATGTCATTTTAAAATCAACATGAAAAACAAAAATTCCAAAAGTTTAAAACACAAAAAAATTCTTACGAAAGAAAGAAATTGTATCGAGCTGCGCTCCCTCCTCCCGCCCTGTGGTGCAACAGATGTCTCATTCTCCAAAAATGTACTCAATGGGACCGTAATGTTGCAACCACACCCAAGTTGACCTGCTGTGAGGAAAAAACCAGTTAGTATATTTCAAACATTAAAAATGTCATTTTAAAATCAACATGAAAAACAAAAATTCCAAAAGTTTAAAACACAAAAAAATTCTTACGAAAGAAAGAAATTGTATCGAGCTGTGCTCCCTCCTCCCACCCTGTGGTGCAACAGATGTCCCTTTCTCCAAAAATGTACTCAATGGGACCGTAATGTTGCAACCACACCCAAGTTGACCTGCTGTGAGGAAAAAACCAGTTAGTATATTTCAAACATGAAAAATGTCATTTTAAAATCAACATGAAAAACAAAAATTCCAAAAGTTTAAAACACAAAAAAATTCTTACGAAAGAAAGAAATTGTATCGAGCTCCGCACCCTCCTCCCGCCCTGTGGTGCAACAGATGTCCCTTTCTCCAAAAATGTACTCAATGGGACCGTAATGTTGCAACCACACCCAAGTTGACCTGCTGTGAGGAAAAAACCAGTTAGTATATTTCAACATGAAAAATGTCATTTTAAAATCAACATGAAAAACAAAAATTCCAAAAGTTTAAAACACAAAAAAATTCTTACGAAAGAAAGAAATTGTATCGAGCTGCGCTCCCTCCTCCCGCCCTGTGGTGCAACAGATGTCACTTTCTCCAAAAATGTACTCAATGGGACCGTAATGTTGCAACCACACCCAAGTTGACCTGCTGTGAGGAAAAAACCAGTTAGTATATTTCAAACATTAAAAATGTCATTTTAAAATCAACATGAAAAACAAAAATTCCAAAAGTTTAAAACACAAAAAAATTCTTACGAAAGAAAGAAATTGTAACGAGCTCCACACCCTCCTCCCGCCCTGTGGTGCAACAGATGTCCCTTTCTCCAAAAATGTACTCAATGGGACCGTAATGTTGCAACCACACCCAAGTTGACCTGCTGTGAGGAAAAAACCAGTTAGTATATTTCAAACATGAAAAATGTCATTTTAAATTCAACATGAAAAACAAAAATTCCAAAAGTTTAAAACACAAAAAAATTCTTACGAAAGAAAGAAATTGTAACGAGCTCCACACCCTCCTCCCGCCCTGTGGTGCAACAAATGTCCCTTTCTCCAAAAATGTACTCAATGGGACCGTAATGTTGCAACCACACCCAAGTTGACCTGCTGTGAGGAAAAAACGAGTTAGTACATTTCAAACATGAAAAATGTCATTTTAAAATCACCATGAAAAACCAAAATTCCAAAAGTATAAAACACAAAAAAATTCTTATGAAAGAAAGAAATTGGATCGAGCTCCGCACCCTCCTCCCGCCCTGTGGTGCAACAGATGTCCCTTTCTCCAAAAATGTACTCAATGGGACCGTAATGTTGCAACCACACCCAAGTTGACCTGCTGTGAGGAAAAAACCAGTTAGTATATTTCAAACATGAAAATGTCATTTTAAAATCAACATGAAAAACAAAAATTCCAAAAGTTTAAAACACAAAAAAATTCTTACGAAAGAAAGAAATTGTATCGAGCTGCGCTCCCTCCTCCCGCCCTGTGGTGCAACAGATGTCCCTTTCTCCAAAAATGTACTCAATGGGACCGTAATGTTGCAACCACACCAAAGTTGACCTGCTGTGAGGAAAAAACCAGTTAGTATATTTCAAACATGAAAAATGTCATTTTAAAATCAACATGAAAAACAAAAATTCCAAAAGTTTAAAACACAAAAAAATTCTTACGAAAGAAAGAAATTGTATCGAGCTGCGCTCCCTCCTCCCGCCCTGTGGTGCAACAGATGTCCCTTTCTCCAAAAATGTACTCAATGGGACCGTAATGTTGCAACCACACCCAAGTTGACCTGCTGTGAGGAAAAAACCAGTTAGTATATTTCAAACATGAAAAATGTCATTTTAAAATCAACATGAAAAACAAAAATTCCAAAAGTTTAAAACACAAAAAAATTCTTACGAAAGAAAGAAATTGTATCGAGCTGCGCTCCCTCCTCCCGCCCTGTGGTGCAACAGATGTCCCTTTCTCCAAAAATGTACTCAATGGGACCGTAATGTTGCAACCACACCCAAGTTGACCTGCTGTGAGGAAAAAACCAGTTAGTATATTTCAAACATGAAAAATGTCATTTTAAAATCAACATGAAAAACAAAAATTCCAAAAGTTTAAAACACAAAAAAATTCTTACGAAAGAAAGAAATTGTATCGAGCTGCGCTCCCTCCTCCCGCCCTGTGGTGCAACAGATGTACCTTTCTCCAAAAATGTACTCAATGGGACCGTAATGTTGCAACCACCCCCAAGTTGACCTGCTGTGAGGAAAAAACCAGTTAGTATATTTCAAACATGAAAAATGTCATTTTAAAATCAACATGAAAAACAAAAATTTCAAAAGTTTAAAACACAAAAAAATTCTTACGAAAGAAAGAAATTGTATCGAGCTGCGCTCCCTCCTCCCGCCCTGTGGTGCAACAGATGTCCCTTTCTCCAAAAATGTACTCAATGGGACCGTAATGTTGCAACCACACCCAAGTTGACCTGCTGTGAGGAAAAAACCAGTGAGTATATTTCAAACATGAAAAATGTCATTTTAAAATCAACATGAAAAACAAAAATTCCAAAAGTTTAAAACACAAAAAAATTCTTACGAAAGAAAGAAATTGTATCGAGCTGCGCTCCCTCCTCCCGCCCTGTGGTGCAACAGATGTCCCTTTCTCCAAAAATGTACTCAATGGGACCGTATTGTTGCAACCACACCCCAAGTTGACCTGCTGTGAGGAAAAAACCAGTTAGTATATTTCAAACATGAAAAATGTCATTTTAAAATCAACATGAAAAACAAAAATTCCGAAAGTTTAAAACACAAAAAAATTCTTACGAAAGAAAGAAATTGTATCGAGCTGCGCTCCCTCCTCCCGCCCTGTGGTGCAACAGATGTCCCTTTCTCCAAAAATGTACTCAATGGGACCGTAATGTTGCAACCACACCCAAGTTGACCTGCTGTGAGGAAAAAACCAGTTAGTATATTTCAAACATGAAAAATGTCATTTTAAAGTCAACATGAAAAACAAAAATTCCAAAAGTTTAAAACACAAAATATTCTTACGAAAGAAAGAAATTGTATCGAGCTGCGCTCCCTCCTCCCGCCCTGTGGTGCAACAGATGTCCCTTTCTCCAAAAATGTACTCAATGGGACCGTAATGTTGCAACCACACCCAAGTTGACCTGCTGTGAGGAAAAAACCAGTTAGTATATTTCAAACATGAAAAATGTCATTTTAAAATCAACATGAAAAACAAAAATTCCAAAAGTTTAAAACACAAAAAAATTCTTACGAAAGAAAGAAATTGTATCGAGCTGCGCTCCCTCCTCCCGCCCTGTGGTGCAACAGATGTCCCTTTCTCCAAAAATGTACTCAATGGGACCGTAATGTTGCAACCACACCCAAGTTGACCTGCTGTGAGGAAAAAACCAGTTAGTATATTTCAAACATGAAAAATGTCATTTTAAAATCAACATGAAAAACAAAAATTCCAAAAGTTTAAAACACAAAAAAATTCTTACGAAAGAAAGAAATTGTATCGAGCTGCGCTCCCTCCTCCCGCCCTGTGGTGCAACAGATGTACCTTTCTCCAAAAATGTACTCAATGGGACCGTAATGTTGCAACCACACCAAAGTTGACCTGCTGTGAGGAAAAAACCAGTTAGTATATTTCAAACATGAAAAATGTCATTTTAAAATCAACATGAAAAACAAAAATTCCAAAAGTTTAAAACACAAAAAAATTCTTACGAAAGAAAGAAATTGTATCGAGCTGCGCTCCCTCCTCCCGCCCTGTGGTGCAACAGATGTCCCTTTCTCCAAAAATGTACTCAATGGGACCGTAATGTTGCAACCACACCCAAGTTGACCTGCTGTGAGGAAAAAACCAGTTAGTATATTTCAAACATGAAAAATGTCATTTTAAAATCAACATGAAAAACAAAAATTCCAAAAGTTTAAAACACAAAAAAATTCTTACGTAAGAAAGAAATTGTATCGAGCTGCGCTCCCTCCTCCCGCCCTGTGGTGCAACAGATGTCCCTTTCTCCAAAAATGTACTCAATGGGACCGTATTGTTGCAACCACACCCCAAGTTGACCTGCTGTGAGGAAAAAACCAGTTAGTATATTTCAAACATGAAAAATGTCATTTTAAAATCAACATGAAAAACAAAAATTCCGAAAGTTTAAAACACAAAAAAATTCTTACGAAAGAAAGAAATTGTATCGAGCTGCGCTCCCTCCTCCCGCCCTGTGGTGCAACAGATGTCCCTTTCTCCAAAAATGTACTCAATGGGACCGTAATGTTGCAACCACACCCAAGTTGACCTGCTGTGAGGAAAAAACCAGTTAGTATATTTCAAACATTAAAAATGTCATTTTAAAATCAACATGAAAAACAAAAATTCCAAAAGTTTAAAACACAAAAAAATTCTTACGAAAGAAAGAAATTGTATCGAGCTGCGCTCCCTCCTCCCGCCCTGTGGTGCAACAGATGTCCCTTTCTCCAAAAATGTACTCAATGGGACCGTAATGTTGCAACCACACCCAAGTTGACTTGCTGTGAGGAAAAAACGAGTTAGTACATTTCAAACATGAAAAATGTCATTTTAAAATCACCATGAAAAACCAAAATTCCAAAAGTATAAAACACAAAATAATTCTTACCAAAGAAAGAAATTGTATCGAGCTCCGCACCCTCCTCCCGCCCTGTGGTGCAACCGATGTACCTTTCTCCAAAAATGTACTCAATGGGACCGTAATGTTGCAACCACACCAAAGTTGACCTGCTGTGAGGAAAAAAACAGTTAGTATATTTCAAACATGAAAAATGTCATTTTAAAATCAACATGAAAAACAAAAATTCCAAAAGTTTAAAACACAAAAAAATTCTTACGAAAGAAAGAAATTGTATCGAGCTGCGCTGCCTCCTCCCGCCCTGTGGTGCAACAGATGTCCCTTTCTCCAAAAATGTACTCAATGGGACCGTAATGTTGCAACCACACCCAAGATGACCTGCTGTGAGGAAAAAACCAGTTAGTATATTTCAAACATGAAAAATGTCATTTTAAACTCAACATGAAAAACAAAAATTCCAAAAGTTTAAAACACAAAAAAATTCTGACGAAAGAAAGAAATTGTATCGAGCTGCGCTCCCTCCTCCCGCCCTGTGGTGCAACAGATGTCCCTTTCTCCAAAAATGTACTCAATGGGACCGTAATGTTGCAACCACACCCAAGTTGACCTGCTGTGAGGAAAAAACCAGTTAGTATATTTCAAACATGAAAAATGTCATTTTAAATTCAACATGAAAAACAAAAATTCCAAAAGTTTAAAACACAAAAAAATTCTTACGAAAGAAAGAAATTGTAACGAGCTCCACACCCTCCTCCCGCCCTGTGGTGCAACAAATGTCCCTTTCTCCAAAAATGTACTCAATGGGACCGTAATGTTGCAACCACACCCAAGTTGACCTGCTGTGAGGAAAAAACGAGTTAGTACATTTCAAACATGAAAAATGTCATTTTAAAATCACCATGAAAAACCAAATTTCCAAAAGTATAAAACACAAAAAAGTTCTTACCAAAGAAAGAAATTGTATCGAGCTCCGCACCCTCCTCCCGCCCTGTGGTGCAACAGATGTCCCTTTCTCCAAAAATGTACTCAATGGGACCGTAATGTTGCAACCACACCCAAGTTGACCTGCTGTGAGGAAAAAACCAGTTAGTATATTTCAAACATGAAAAATGTCATTTTAAAATCAACATGATAAACAAAAATTCCAAAAGTTTAAAACACAAAAAAATTCTTATGAAAGAAAGAAATTGTATCGAGCTCCGCACCCTCCTCCCGCCCTGTGGTGCAACAGATGTCCCTTTCTCCAAAAATGTACTCAATGGGACCGTAATGTTGCAACCACACCCAAGTTGACCTGCTGTGAGGAAAAAACCAGTTAGTATATTTCAAACATGAAAATGTCATTTTAAAATCAACATGAAAAACAAAAATTCCAAAAGTTTAAAACACAAAAAAATTCTTACGAAAGAAAGAAATTGTATCGAGCTGCGCTCCCTCCTCCCGCCCTGTGGTGCAACAGATGTCCCTTTCTCCAAAAATGTACTCAATGGGACCGTAATGTTGCAACCACACCCAAGTTGACCTGCTGTGAGGAAAAAACCAGTTAGTATATTTCAAACATGAAAAATGTCATTTTAAAATCAACATGAAAAACAAAAATTCCAAAAGTTTAAAACACAAAAAAATTCTTACGAAAGAAAGAAATTGTATCGAGCTGCGCTCCCTCCTCCCGCCCTGTGGTGCAACAGATGTCCCTTTCTCCAAAAATGTACTCAATGGGACCGTAATGTTGCAACCACACCAAAGTTGACCTGCTGTGAGGAAAAAACCAGTTAGTATATTTCAAACATGAAAAATGTCATTTTAAAATCAACATGAAAAACAAAAATTCCAAAAGTTTAAAACACAAAAAAATTCTTACGAAAGAATGAAATTGTATCGAGCTGCGCTCCCTCCTCCCGCCCTGTGGTGCAACAGATGTCCCTTTCTCCAAAAATGTACTCAATGGGACCGTAATGTTGCAACCACACCCAAGTTGACCTGCTGTGAGGAAAAAACGAGTTAGTACATTTCAAACATGAAAAATGTCATTTTAAAATCAAAATGAAAAACCAAAATTCCAAAAGTATAAAACACAAAAAAATTCTTACCAAAGAAAGAAATTGTATCGAGCTCCGCACCCTCCTCCCGCCCTGTGGTGCAACAGATGTCCCTTTCTCCAAAAATGTACTCAATGGGACCGTAATGTTGCAACCACACCAAAGTTGACCTGCTGTGAGGAAAAAACCAGTTAGTATATTTCAAACATGAAAAATGTCATTTTAAAATCAACATGAAAAACAAAAATTCCAAAAGTTTAAAACACAAAAAAATTCTTACGAAAGAAAGAAATTGTATCGAGCTCCACACCCTCCTCCCGCCCTGTGGTGCAACACATGTCCCTTTCTCCAAAAATGTACTCAATGGGACCGTAATGTTGCAACCACACCCAAGTTGACCTGCTGTGAGGAAAAAACGAGTTAGTACATTTCAAACATGAAAAATGTCATTTTAAAATCAACATGAAAAACCAAAATTCCAAAAGTATAAAACATAAAAATTCTTACCAAAGAACGAAATTGTATCGAGCTCCGCACCCTCCTCCCGCCCTGTAGTGCAACAGATGTCCCTTTCTCCAAAAATGTACTCAATGGGACTGTAATGTTGCAACCACACCCAAGTTGACCTGCTGTGAGGAAAAAACCAGTTAGTATATTTCAAACATGAAAAATGTCATTTTAAAATCAACATGAAAAACAAAAATTCCAAAAGTTTAAAACACAAAAAAATTCTTACGAAAGAAAGAAATTGTATCGAGCTGCGCTCCCTCCTCCCGCCCTGTGGTGCAACAGATGTCTCATTCTCCAAAAATGTACTCAATGGGACCGTAATGTTGCAACCACACCCAAGTTGACCTGCTGTGAGGAAAAAACCAGTTAGTATATTTCAAACATTAAAAATGTCATTTTAAAATCAACATGAAAAACAAAAATTCCAAAAGTTTAAAACACAAAAAAATTCTTACGAAAGAAAGAAATTGTATCGAGCTGTGCTCCCTCCTCCCACCCTGTGGTGCAACAGATGTCCCTTTCTCCAAAAATGTACTCAATGGGACCGTAATGTTGCAACCACACCCAAGTTGACCTGCTGTGAGGAAAAAACCAGTTAGTATATTTCAAACATGAAAAATGTCATTTTAAAATCAACATGAAAAACAAAAATTCCAAAAGTTTAAAACACAAAAAAATTCTTACGAAAGAAAGAAATTGTATCGAGCTCCGCACCCTCCTCCCGCCCTGTGGTGCAACAGATGTCCCTTTCTCCAAAAATGTACTCAATGGGACCGTAATGTTGCAACCACACCCAAGTTGACCTGCTGTGAGGAAAAAACCAGTTAGTATATTTCAACATGAAAAATGTCATTTTAAAATCAACATGAAAAACAAAAATTCCAAAAGTTTAAAACACAAAAAAATTCTTACGAAAGAAAGAAATTGTATCGAGCTGCGCTCCCTCCTCCCGCCCTGTGGTGCAACAGATGTCACTTTCTCCAAAAATGTACTCAATGGGACCGTAATGTTGCAACCACACCCAAGTTGACCTGCTGTGAGGAAAAAACCAGTTAGTATATTTCAAACATTAAAAATGTCATTTTAAAATCAACATGAAAAACAAAAATTCCAAAAGTTTAAAACACAAAAAAATTCTTACGAAAGAAAGAAATTGTAACGAGCTCCACACCCTCCTCCCGCCCTGTGGTGCAACAGATGTCCCTTTCTCCAAAAATGTACTCAATGGGACCGTAATGTTGCAACCACACCCAAGTTGACCTGCTGTGAGGAAAAAACCAGTTAGTATATTTCAAACATGAAAAATGTCATTTTAAATTCAACATGAAAAACAAAAATTCCAAAAGTTTAAAACACAAAAAAATTCTTACGAAAGAAAGAAATTGTAACGAGCTCCACACCCTCCTCCCGCCCTGTGGTGCAACAAATGTCCCTTTCTCCAAAAATGTACTCAATGGGACCGTAATGTTGCAACCACACCCAAGTTGACCTGCTGTGAGGAAAAAACGAGTTAGTATATTTCAAACATGAAAAATGTCATTTTAAAATCACCATGAAAAACCAAAATTCCAAAAGTATAAAACACAAAAAAATTCTTATGAAAGAAAGAAATTGGATCGAGCTCCGCACCCTCCTCCCGCCCTGTGGTGCAACAGATGTCCCTTTCTCCAAAAATGTACTCAATGGGACCGTAATGTTGCAACCACACCCAAGTTGACCTGCTGTGAGGAAAAAACCAGTTAGTATATTTCAAACATGAAAATGTCATTTTAAAATCAACATGAAAAACAAAAATTCCAAAAGTTTAAAACACAAAAAAATTCTTACGAAAGAAAGAAATTGTATCGAGCTGCGCTCCCTCCTCCCGCCCTGTGGTGCAACAGATGTCCCTTTCTCCAAAAATGTACTCAATGGGACCGTAATGTTGCAACCACACCAAAGTTGACCTGCTGTGAGGAAAAAACCAGTTAGTATATTTCAAACATGAAAAATGTCATTTTAAAATCAACATGAAAAACAAAAATTCCAAAAGTTTAAAACACAAAAAAATTCTTACGAAAGAAAGAAATTGTATCGAGCTGCGCTCCCTCCTCCCGCCCTGTGGTGCAACAGATGTCCCTTTCTCCAAAAATGTACTCAATGGGACCGTAATGTTGCAACCACACCCAAGTTGACCTGCTGTGAGGAAAAAACCAGTTAGTATATTTCAAACATGAAAAATGTCATTTTAAAATCAACATGAAAAACAAAAATTCCAAAAGTTTAAAACACAAAAAAATTCTTACGAAAGAAAGAAATTGTATCGAGCTGCGCTCCCTCCTCCCGCCCTGTGGTGCAACAGATGTCCCTTTCTCCAAAAATGTACTCAATGGGAGCGTAATGTTGCAACCACACCCAAGTTGACCTGCTGTGAGGAAAAAACCAGTTAGTATATTTCAAACATGAAAAATGTCATTTTAAATTCAACATGAAAAACAAAAATTCCAAAAGTTTAAAACACAAAAAAATTCTTACGAAAGAAAGAAATTGTAACGAGCTCCACACCCTCCTCCCGCCCTGTGGTGCAACAAATGTCCCTTTCTCCAAAAATGTACTCAATGGGACCGTAATGTTGCAACCACACCCAAGTTGACCTGCTGTGAGGAAAAAACGAGTTAGTACATTTCAAACATGAAAAATGTCATTTTAAAATCACCATGAAAAACCAAATTTCCAAAAGTATAAAACACAAAAAAGTTCTTACCAAAGAAAGAAATTGTATCGAGCTCCGCACCCTCCTCCCGCCCTGTGGTGCAACAGATGTCCCTTTCTCCAAAAATGTACTCAATGGGACCGTAATGTTGCAACCACCCCCAAGTTGACCTGCTGTGAGGAAAAAACCAGTTAGTATATTTCAAACATGAAAAATGTCATTTTAAAATCAACATGAAAAACAAAAATTTCAAAAGTTTAAAACACAAAAAAATTCTTACGAAAGAAAGAAATTGTATCGAGCTGCGCTCCCTCCTCCCGCCCTGTGGTGCAACAGATGTCCCTTTCTCCAAAAATGTACTCAATGGGACCGTAATGTTGCAACCACACCCAAGTTGACCTGCTGTGAGGAAAAAACCAGTGAGTATATTTCAAACATGAAAAATGTCATTTTAAAATCAACATGAAAAACAAAAATTCCAAAAGTTTAAAACACAAAAAAATTCTTACGAAAGAAAGAAATTGTATCGAGCTGCGCTCCCTCCTCCCGCCCTGTGGTGCAACAGATGTCCCTTTCTCCAAAAATGTACTCAATGGGACCGTATTGTTGCAACCACACCCCAAGTTGACCTGCTGTGAGGAAAAAACCAGTTAGTATATTTCAAACATGAAAAATGTCATTTTAAAATCAACATGAAAAACAAAAATTCCGAAAGTTTAAAACACAAAAAAATTCTTACGAAAGAAAGAAATTGTATCGAGCTGCGCTCCCTCCTCCCGCCCTGTGGTGCAACAGATGTCCCTTTCTCCAAAAATGTACTCAATGGGACCGTAATGTTGCAACCACACCCAAGTTGACCTGCTGTGAGGAAAAAACCAGTTAGTATATTTCAAACATGAAAAATGTCATTTTAAAGTCAACATGAAAAACAAAAATTCCAAAAGTTTAAAACACAAAATATTCTTACGAAAGAAAGAAATTGTATCGAGCTGCGCTCCCTCCTCCCGCCCTGTGGTGCAACAGATGTCCCTTTCTCCAAAAATGTACTCAATGGGACCGTAATGTTGCAACCACACCCAAGTTGACCTGCTGTGAGGAAAAAACCAGTTAGTATATTTCAAACATGAAAAATGTCATTTTAAAATCAACATGAAAAACAAAAATTCCAAAAGTTTAAAACACAAAAAAATTCTTACGAAAGAAAGAAATTGTATCGAGCTGCGCTCCCTCCTCCCGCCCTGTGGTGCAACAGATGTCCCTTTCTCCAAAAATGTACTCAATGGGACCGTAATGTTGCAACCACACCCAAGTTGACCTGCTGTGAGGAAAAAACCAGTTAGTATATTTCAAACATGAAAAATGTCATTTTAAAATCAACATGAAAAACAAAAATTCCAAAAGTTTAAAACACAAAAAAATTCTTACGAAAGAAAGAAATTGTATCGAGCTGCGCTCCCTCCTCCCGCCCTGTGGTGCAACAGATGTCCCTTTCTCCAAAAATGTACTCAATGGGACCGTAATGTTGCAACCACACCCAAGTTGACCTGCTGTGAGGAAAAAACCAGTTAGTATATTTCAAACATGAAAAATGTCATTTTAAAATCAACATGAAAAACAAAAATTCCAAAAGTTTAAAACACAAAAAAATTCTTACGAAAGAAAGAAATTGTATCGAGCTGCGCTCCCTCCTCCCGCCCTGTGGTGCAACAGATGTACCTTTCTCCAAAAATGTACTCAATGGGACCGTAATGTTGCAACCACCCCCAAGTTGACCTGCTGTGAGGAAAAAACCAGTTAGTATATTTCAAACATGAAAAATGTCATTTTAAAATCAACATGAAAAACAAAAATTTCAAAAGTTTAAAACACAAAAAAATTCTTACGAAAGAAAGAAATTGTATCGAGCTGCGCTCCCTCCTCCCGCCCTGTGGTGCAACAGATGTCCCTTTCTCCAAAAATGTACTCAATGGGACCGTAATGTTGCAACCACACCCAAGTTGACCTGCTGTGAGGAAAAAACCAGTGAGTATATTTCAAACATGAAAAATGTCATTTTAAAATCAACATGAAAAACAAAAATTCCAAAAGTTTAAAACACAAAAAAATTCTTACGAAAGAAAGAAATTGTATCGAGCTGCGCTCCCTCCTCCCGCCCTGTGGTGCAACAGATGTCCCTTTCTCCAAAAATGTACTCAATGGGACCGTATTGTTGCAACCACACCCCAAGTTGACCTGCTGTGAGGAAAAAACCAGTTAGTATATTTCAAACATGAAAAATGTCATTTTAAAATCAACATGAAAAACAAAAATTCCGAAAGTTTAAAACACAAAAAAATTCTTACGAAAGAAAGAAATTGTATCGAGCTGCGCTCCCTCCTCCCGCCCTGTGGTGCAACAGATGTCCCTTTCTCCAAAAATGTACTCAATGGGACCGTAATGTTGCAACCACACCCAAGTTGACCTGCTGTGAGGAAAAAACCAGTTAGTATATTTCAAACATGAAAAATGTCATTTTAAAGTCAACATGAAAAACAAAAATTCCAAAAGTTTAAAACACAAAATATTCTTACGAAAGAAAGAAATTGTATCGAGCTGCGCTCCCTCCTCCCGCCCTGTGGTGCAACAGATGTCCCTTTCTCCAAAAATGTACTCAATGGGACCGTAATGTTGCAACCACACCCAAGTTGACCTGCTGTGAGGAAAAAACCAGTTAGTATATTTCAAACATGAAAAATGTCATTTTAAAATCAACATGAAAAACAAAAATTCCAAAAGTTTAAAACACAAAAAAATTCTTACGAAAGAAAGAAATTGTATCGAGCTGCGCTCCCTCCTCCCGCCCTGTGGTGCAACAGATGTCCCTTTCTCCAAAAATGTACTCAATGGGACCGTAATGTTGCAACCACACCCAAGTTGACCTGCTGTGAGGAAAAAACCAGTTAGTATATTTCAAACATGAAAAATGTCATTTTAAAATCAACATGAAAAACAAAAATTCCAAAAGTTTAAAACACAAAAAAATTCTTACGAAAGAAAGAAATTGTATCGAGCTGCGCTCCCTCCTCCCGCCCTGTGGTGCAACAGATGTACCTTTCTCCAAAAATGTACTCAATGGGACCGTAATGTTGCAACCACACCAAAGTTGACCTGCTGTGAGGAAAAAACCAGTTAGTATATTTCAAACATGAAAAATGTCATTTTAAAATCAACATGAAAAACAAAAATTCCAAAAGTTTAAAACACAAAAAAATTCTTACGAAAGAAAGAAATTGTATCGAGCTGCGCTCCCTCCTCCCGCCCTGTGGTGCAACAGATGTCCCTTTCTCCAAAAATGTACTCAATGGGACCGTAATGTTGCAACCACACCCAAGTTGACCTGCTGTGAGGAAAAAACCAGTTAGTATATTTCAAACATGAAAAATGTCATTTTAAAATCAACATGAAAAACAAAAATTCCAAAAGTTTAAAACACAAAAAAATTCTTACGTAAGAAAGAAATTGTATCGAGCTGCGCTCCCTCCTCCCGCCCTGTGGTGCAACAGATGTCCCTTTCTCCAAAAATGTACTCAATGGGACCGTATTGTTGCAACCACACCCCAAGTTGACCTGCTGTGAGGAAAAAACCAGTTAGTATATTTCAAACATGAAAAATGTCATTTTAAAATCAACATGAAAAACAAAAATTCCGAAAGTTTAAAACACAAAAAAATTCTTACGAAAGAAAGAAATTGTATCGAGCTGCGCTCCCTCCTCCCGCCCTGTGGTGCAACAGATGTCCCTTTCTCCAAAAATGTACTCAATGGGACCGTAATGTTGCAACCACACCCAAGTTGACCTGCTGTGAGGAAAAAACCAGTTAGTATATTTCAAACATTAAAAATGTCATTTTAAAATCAACATGAAAAACAAAAATTCCAAAAGTTTAAAACACAAAAAAATTCTTACGAAAGAAAGAAATTGTATCGAGCTGCGCTCCCTCCTCCCGCCCTGTGGTGCAACAGATGTCCCTTTCTCCAAAAATGTACTCAATGGGACCGTAATGTTGCAACCACACCCAAGTTGACTTGCTGTGAGGAAAAAACGAGTTAGTACATTTCAAACATGAAAAATGTCATTTTAAAATCACCATGAAAAACCAAAATTCCAAAAGTATAAAACACAAAATAATTCTTACCAAAGAAAGAAATTGTATCGAGCTCCGCACCCTCCTCCCGCCCTGTGGTGCAACCGATGTACCTTTCTCCAAAAATGTACTCAATGGGACCGTAATGTTGCAACCACACCAAAGTTGACCTGCTGTGAGGAAAAAAACAGTTAGTATATTTCAAACATGAAAAATGTCATTTTAAAATCAACATGAAAAACAAAAATTCCAAAAGTTTAAAACACAAAAAAATTCTTACGAAAGAAAGAAATTGTATCGAGCTGCGCTGCCTCCTCCCGCCCTGTGGTGCAACAGATGTCCCTTTCTCCAAAAATGTACTCAATGGGACCGTAATGTTGCAACCACACCCAAGATGACCTGCTGTGAGGAAAAAACCAGTTAGTATATTTCAAACATGAAAAATGTCATTTTAAACTCAACATGAAAAACAAAAATTCCAAAAGTTTAAAACACAAAAAAATTCTGACGAAAGAAAGAAATTGTATCGAGCTGCGCTCCCTCCTCCCGCCCTGTGGTGCAACAGATGTCCCTTTCTCCAAAAATGTACTCAATGGGAGCGTAATGTTGCAACCACACCCAAGTTGACCTGCTGTGAGGAAAAAACCAGTTAGTATATTTCAAACATGAAAAATGTCATTTTAAATTCAACATGAAAAACAAAAATTCCAAAAGTTTAAAACACAAAAAAATTCTTACGAAAGAAAGAAATTGTAACGAGCTCCACACCCTCCTCCCGCCCTGTGGTGCAACAAATGTCCCTTTCTCCAAAAATGTACTCAATGGGACCGTAATGTTGCAACCACACCCAAGTTGACCTGCTGTGAGGAAAAAACGAGTTAGTACATTTCAAACATGAAAAATGTCATTTTAAAATCACCATGAAAAACCAAATTTCCAAAAGTATAAAACACAAAAAAGTTCTTACCAAAGAAAGAAATTGTATCGAGCTCCGCACCCTCCTCCCGCCCTGTGGTGCAACAGATGTCCCTTTCTCCAAAAATGTACTCAATGGGACCGTAATGTTGCAACCACACCCAAGTTGACCTGCTGTGAGGAAAAAACCAGTTAGTATATTTCAAACATGAAAAATGTCATTTTAAAATCAACATGATAAACAAAAATTCCAAAAGTTTAAAACACAAAAAAATTCTTATGAAAGAAAGAAATTGTATCGAGCTCCGCACCCTCCTCCCGCCCTGTGGTGCAACAGATGTCCCTTTCTCCAAAAATGTACTCAATGGGACCGTAATGTTGCAACCACACCCAAGTTGACCTGCTGTGAGGAAAAAACCAGTTAGTATATTTCAAACATGAAAATGTCATTTTAAAATCAACATGAAAAACAAAAATTCCAAAAGTTTAAAACACAAAAAAATTCTTACGAAAGAAAGAAATTGTATCGAGCTGCGCTCCCTCCTCCCGCCCTGTGGTGCAACAGATGTCCCTTTCTCCAAAAATGTACTCAATGGGACCGTAATGTTGCAACCACACCCAAGTTGACCTGCTGTGAGGAAAAAACCAGTTAGTATATTTCAAACATGAAAAATGTCATTTTAAAATCAACATGAAAAACAAAAATTCCAAAAGTTTAAAACACAAAAAAATTCTTACGAAAGAAAGAAATTGTATCGAGCTGCGCTCCCTCCTCCCGCCCTGTGGTGCAACAGATGTCCCTTTCTCCAAAAATGTACTCAATGGGACCGTAATGTTGCAACCACACCAAAGTTGACCTGCTGTGAGGAAAAAACCAGTTAGTATATTTCAAACATGAAAAATGTCATTTTAAAATCAACATGAAAAACAAAAATTCCAAAAGTTTAAAACACAAAAAAATTCTTACGAAAGAATGAAATTGTATCGAGCTGCGCTCCCTCCTCCCGCCCTGTGGTGCAACAGATGTCCCTTTCTCCAAAAATGTACTCAATGGGACCGTAATGTTGCAACCACACCCAAGTTGACCTGCTGTGAGGAAAAAACGAGTTAGTACATTTCAAACATGAAAAATGTCATTTTAAAATCAAAATGAAAAACCAAAATTCCAAAAGTATAAAACACAAAAAAATTCTTACCAAAGAAAGAAATTGTATCGAGCTCCGCACCCTCCTCCCGCCCTGTGGTGCAACAGATGTCCCTTTCTCCAAAAATGTACTCAATGGGACCGTAATGTTGCAACCACACCAAAGTTGACCTGCTGTGAGGAAAAAACCAGTTAGTATATTTCAAACATGAAAAATGTCATTTTAAAATCAACATGAAAAACAAAAATTCCAAAAGTTTAAAACACAAAAAAATTCTTACGAAAGAAAGAAATTGTATCGAGCTCCACACCCTCCTCCCGCCCTGTGGTGCAACACATGTCCCTTTCTCCAAAAATGTACTCAATGGGACCGTAATGTTGCAACCACACCCAAGTTGACCTGCTGTGAGGAAAAAACGAGTTAGTACATTTCAAACATGAAAAATGTCATTTTAAAATCAACATGAAAAACCAAAATTCCAAAAGTATAAAACATAAAAATTCTTACCAAAGAACGAAATTGTATCGAGCTCCGCACCCTCCTCCCGCCCTGTAGTGCAACAGATGTCCCTTTCTCCAAAAATGTACTCAATGGGACTGTAATGTTGCAACCACACCCAAGTTGACCTGCTGTGAGGAAAAAACCAGTTAGTATATTTCAAACATGAAAAATGTCATTTTAAAATCAACATGAAAAACAAAAATTCCAAAAGTTTAAAACACAAAAAAATTCTTACGAAAGAAAGAAATTGTATCGAGCTGCGCTCCCTCCTCCCGCCCTGTGGTGCAACAGATGTCTCATTCTCCAAAAATGTACTCAATGGGACCGTAATGTTGCAACCACACCCAAGTTGACCTGCTGTGAGGAAAAAACCAGTTAGTATATTTCAAACATTAAAAATGTCATTTTAAAATCAACATGAAAAACAAAAATTCCAAAAGTTTAAAACACAAAAAAATTCTTACGAAAGAAAGAAATTGTATCGAGCTGTGCTCCCTCCTCCCACCCTGTGGTGCAACAGATGTCCCTTTCTCCAAAAATGTACTCAATGGGACCGTAATGTTGCAACCACACCCAAGTTGACCTGCTGTGAGGAAAAAACCAGTTAGTATATTTCAAACATGAAAAATGTCATTTTAAAATCAACATGAAAAACAAAAATTCCAAAAGTTTAAAACACAAAAAAATTCTTACGAAAGAAAGAAATTGTATCGAGCTCCGCACCCTCCTCCCGCCCTGTGGTGCAACAGATGTCCCTTTCTCCAAAAATGTACTCAATGGGACCGTAATGTTGCAACCACACCCAAGTTGACCTGCTGTGAGGAAAAAACCAGTTAGTATATTTCAACATGAAAAATGTCATTTTAAAATCAACATGAAAAACAAAAATTCCAAAAGTTTAAAACACAAAAAAATTCTTACGAAAGAAAGAAATTGTATCGAGCTGCGCTCCCTCCTCCCGCCCTGTGGTGCAACAGATGTCACTTTCTCCAAAAATGTACTCAATGGGACCGTAATGTTGCAACCACACCCAAGTTGACCTGCTGTGAGGAAAAAACCAGTTAGTATATTTCAAACATTAAAAATGTCATTTTAAAATCAACATGAAAAACAAAAATTCCAAAAGTTTAAAACACAAAAAAATTCTTACGAAAGAAAGAAATTGTAACGAGCTCCACACCCTCCTCCCGCCCTGTGGTGCAACAGATGTCCCTTTCTCCAAAAATGTACTCAATGGGACCGTAATGTTGCAACCACACCCAAGTTGACCTGCTGTGAGGAAAAAACCAGTTAGTATATTTCAAACATGAAAAATGTCATTTTAAATTCAACATGAAAAACAAAAATTCCAAAAGTTTAAAACACAAAAAAATTCTTACGAAAGAAAGAAATTGTAACGAGCTCCACACCCTCCTCCCGCCCTGTGGTGCAACAAATGTCCCTTTCTCCAAAAATGTACTCAATGGGACCGTAATGTTGCAACCACACCCAAGTTGACCTGCTGTGAGGAAAAAACGAGTTAGTATATTTCAAACATGAAAAATGTCATTTTAAAATCACCATGAAAAACCAAAATTCCAAAAGTATAAAACACAAAAAAATTCTTATGAAAGAAAGAAATTGGATCGAGCTCCGCACCCTCCTCCCGCCCTGTGGTGCAACAGATGTCCCTTTCTCCAAAAATGTACTCAATGGGACCGTAATGTTGCAACCACACCCAAGTTGACCTGCTGTGAGGAAAAAACCAGTTAGTATATTTCAAACATGAAAATGTCATTTTAAAATCAACATGAAAAACAAAAATTCCAAAAGTTTAAAACACAAAAAAATTCTTACGAAAGAAAGAAATTGTATCGAGCTGCGCTCCCTCCTCCCGCCCTGTGGTGCAACAGATGTCCCTTTCTCCAAAAATGTACTCAATGGGACCGTAATGTTGCAACCACACCAAAGTTGACCTGCTGTGAGGAAAAAACCAGTTAGTATATTTCAAACATGAAAAATGTCATTTTAAAATCAACATGAAAAACAAAAATTCCAAAAGTTTAAAACACAAAAAAATTCTTACGAAAGAAAGAAATTGTATCGAGCTGCGCTCCCTCCTCCCGCCCTGTGGTGCAACAGATGTCCCTTTCTCCAAAAATGTACTCAATGGGACCGTAATGTTGCAACCACACCCAAGTTGACCTGCTGTGAGGAAAAAACCAGTTAGTATATTTCAAACATGAAAAATGTCATTTTAAAATCAACATGAAAAACAAAAATTCCAAAAGTTTAAAACACAAAAAAATTCTTACGAAAGAAAGAAATTGTATCGAGCTGCGCTCCCTCCTCCCGCCCTGTGGTGCAACAGATGTCCCTTTCTCCAAAAATGTACTCAATGGGAGCGTAATGTTGCAACCACACCCAAGTTGACCTGCTGTGAGGAAAAAACCAGTTAGTATATTTCAAACATGAAAAATGTCATTTTAAATTCAACATGAAAAACAAAAATTCCAAAAGTTTAAAACACAAAAAAATTCTTACGAAAGAAAGAAATTGTAACGAGCTCCACACCCTCCTCCCGCCCTGTGGTGCAACAAATGTCCCTTTCTCCAAAAATGTACTCAATGGGACCGTAATGTTGCAACCACACCCAAGTTGACCTGCTGTGAGGAAAAAACGAGTTAGTACATTTCAAACATGAAAAATGTCATTTTAAAATCACCATGAAAAACCAAATTTCCAAAAGTATAAAACACAAAAAAGTTCTTACCAAAGAAAGAAATTGTATCGAGCTCCGCACCCTCCTCCCGCCCTGTGGTGCAACAGATGTCCCTTTCTCCAAAAATGTACTCAATGGGACCGTAATGTTGCAACCACACCCAAGTTGACCTGCTGTGAGGAAAAAACCAGTTAGTATATTTCAAACATGAAAAATGTCATTTTAAAATCAACATGATAAACAAAAATTCCAAAAGTTTAAAACACAAAAAAATTCTTATGAAAGAAAGAAATTGTATCGAGCTCCGCACCCTCCTCCCGCCCTGTGGTGCAACAGATGTCCCTTTCTCCAAAAATGTACTCAATGGGACCGTAATGTTGCAACCACACCCAAGTTGACCTGCTGTGAGGAAAAAACCAGTTAGTATATTTCAAACATGAAAATGTCATTTTAAAATCAACATGAAAAACAAAAATTCCAAAAGTTTAAAACACAAAAAAATTCTTACGAAAGAAAGAAATTGTATCGAGCTGCGCTCCCTCCTCCCGCCCTGTGGTGCAACAGATGTCCCTTTCTCCAAAAATGTACTCAATGGGACCGTAATGTTGCAACCACACCCAAGTTGACCTGCTGTGAGGAAAAAACCAGTTAGTATATTTCAAACATGAAAAATGTCATTTTAAAATCAACATGAAAAACAAAAATTCCAAAAGTTTAAAACACAAAAAAATTCTTACGAAAGAAAGAAATTGTATCGAGCTGCGCTCCCTCCTCCCGCCCTGTGGTGCAACAGATGTCCCTTTCTCCAAAAATGTACTCAATGGGACCGTAATGTTGCAACCACACCAAAGTTGACCTGCTGTGAGGAAAAAACCAGTTAGTATATTTCAAACATGAAAAATGTCATTTTAAAATCAACATGAAAAACAAAAATTCCAAAAGTTTAAAACACAAAAAAATTCTTACGAAAGAATGAAATTGTATCGAGCTGCGCTCCCTCCTCCCGCCCTGTGGTGCAACAGATGTCCCTTTCTCCAAAAATGTACTCAATGGGACCGTAATGTTGCAACCACACCCAAGTTGACCTGCTGTGAGGAAAAAACGAGTTAGTACATTTCAAACATGAAAAATGTCATTTTAAAATCAAAATGAAAAACCAAAATTCCAAAAGTATAAAACACAAAAAAATTCTTACCAAAGAAAGAAATTGTATCGAGCTCCGCACCCTCCTCCCGCCCTGTGGTGCAACAGATGTCCCTTTCTCCAAAAATGTACTCAATGGGACCGTAATGTTGCAACCACACCAAAGTTGACCTGCTGTGAGGAAAAAACCAGTTAGTATATTTCAAACATGAAAAATGTCATTTTAAAATCAACATGAAAAACAAAAATTCCAAAAGTTTAAAACACAAAAAAATTCTTACGAAAGAAAGAAATTGTATCGAGCTCCACACCCTCCTCCCGCCCTGTGGTGCAACACATGTCCCTTTCTCCAAAAATGTACTCAATGGGACCGTAATGTTGCAACCACACCCAAGTTGACCTGCTGTGAGGAAAAAACGAGTTAGTACATTTCAAACATGAAAAATGTCATTTTAAAATCAACATGAAAAACCAAAATTCCAAAAGTATAAAACATAAAAATTCTTACCAAAGAACGAAATTGTATCGAGCTCCGCACCCTCCTCCCGCCCTGTAGTGCAACAGATGTCCCTTTCTCCAAAAATGTACTCAATGGGACTGTAATGTTGCAACCACACCCAAGTTGACCTGCTGTGAGGAAAAAACCAGTTAGTATATTTCAAACATGAAAAATGTCATTTTAAAATCAACATGAAAAACAAAAATTCCAAAAGTTTAAAACACAAAAAAATTGTTACGAAAGAAAGAAATTGTATCGAGCTGCGCTCCCTCCTCCCGCCCTGTGGTGCAACAGATGTCTCATTCTCCAAAAATGTACTCAATGGGACCGTAATGTTGCAACCACACCCAAGTTGACCTGCTGTGAGGAAAAAACCAGTTAGTATATTTCAAACATTAAAAATGTCATTTTAAAATCAACATGAAAAACAAAAATTCCAAAAGTTTAAAACACAAAAAAATTCTTACGAAAGAAAGAAATTGTATCGAGCTGTGCTCCCTCCTCCCACCCTGTGGTGCAACAGATGTCCCTTTCTCCAAAAATGTACTCAATGGGACCGTAATGTTGCAACCACACCCAAGTTGACCTGCTGTGAGGAAAAAACCAGTTAGTATATTTCAAACATGAAAAATGTCATTTTAAAATCAACATGAAAAACAAAAATTCCAAAAGTTTAAAACACAAAAAAATTCTTACGAAAGAAAGAAATTGTATCGAGCTCCGCACCCTCCTCCCGCCCTGTGGTGCAACAGATGTCCCTTTCTCCAAAAATGTACTCAATGGGACCGTAATGTTGCAACCACACCCAAGTTGACCTGCTGTGAGGAAAAAACCAGTTAGTATATTTCAACATGAAAAATGTCATTTTAAAATCAACATGAAAAACAAAAATTCCAAAAGTTTAAAACACAAAAAAATTCTTACGAAAGAAAGAAATTGTATCGAGCTGCGCTCCCTCCTCCCGCCCTGTGGTGCAACAGATGTCACTTTCTCCAAAAATGTACTCAATGGGACCGTAATGTTGCAACCACACCCAAGTTGACCTGCTGTGAGGAAAAAACCAGTTAGTATATTTCAAACATTAAAAATGTCATTTTAAAATCAACATGAAAAACAAAAATTCCAAAAGTTTAAAACACAAAAAAATTCTTACGAAAGAAAGAAATTGTAACGAGCTCCACACCCTCCTCCCGCCCTGTGGTGCAACAGATGTCCCTTTCTCCAAAAATGTACTCAATGGGACCGTAATGTTGCAACCACACCCAAGTTGACCTGCTGTGAGGAAAAAACCAGTTAGTATATTTCAAACATGAAAAATGTCATTTTAAATTCAACATGAAAAACAAAAATTCCAAAAGTTTAAAACACAAAAAAATTCTTACGAAAGAAAGAAATTGTAACGAGCTCCACACCCTCCTCCCGCCCTGTGGTGCAACAAATGTCCCTTTCTCCAAAAATGTACTCAATGGGACCGTAATGTTGCAACCACACCCAAGTTGACCTGCTGTGAGGAAAAAACGAGTTAGTACATTTCAAACATGAAAAATGTCATTTTAAAATCACCATGAAAAACCAAAATTCCAAAAGTATAAAACACAAAAAAATTCTTATGAAAGAAAGAAATTGGATCGAGCTCCGCACCCTCCTCCCGCCCTGTGGTGCAACAGATGTCCCTTTCTCCAAAAATGTACTCAATGGGACCGTAATGTTGCAACCACACCCAAGTTGACCTGCTGTGAGGAAAAAACCAGTTAGTATATTTCAAACATGAAAATGTCATTTTAAAATCAACATGAAAAACAAAAATTCCAAAAGTTTAAAACACAAAAAAATTCTTACGAAAGAAAGAAATTGTATCGAGCTGCGCTCCCTCCTCCCGCCCTGTGGTGCAACAGATGTCCCTTTCTCCAAAAATGTACTCAATGGGACCGTAATGTTGCAACCACACCAAAGTTGACCTGCTGTGAGGAAAAAACCAGTTAGTATATTTCAAACATGAAAAATGTCATTTTAAAATCAACATGAAAAACAAAAATTCCAAAAGTTTAAAACACAAAAAAATTCTTACGAAAGAAAGAAATTGTATCGAGCTGCGCTCCCTCCTCCCGCCCTGTGGTGCAACAGATGTCCCTTTCTCCAAAAATGTACTCAATGGGACCGTAATGTTGCAACCACACCCAAGTTGACCTGCTGTGAGGAAAAAACCAGTTAGTATATTTCAAACATGAAAAATGTCATTTTAAAATCAACATGAAAAACAAAAATTCCAAAAGTTTAAAACACAAAAAAATTCTTACGAAAGAAAGAAATTGTATCGAGCTGCGCTCCCTCCTCCCGCCCTGTGGTGCAACAGATGTCCCTTTCTCCAAAAATGTACTCAATGGGACCGTAATGTTGCAACCACACCCAAGTTGACCTGCTGTGAGGAAAAAACCAGTTAGTATATTTCAAACATGAAAAATGTCATTTTAAAATCAACATGAAAAACAAAAATTCCAAAAGTTTAAAACACAAAAAAATTCTTACGAAAGAAAGAAATTGTATCGAGCTGCGCTCCCTCCTCCCGCCCTGTGGTGCAACAGATGTACCTTTCTCCAAAAATGTACTCAATGGGACCGTAATGTTGCAACCACCCCCAAGTTGACCTGCTGTGAGGAAAAAACCAGTTAGTATATTTCAAACATGAAAAATGTCATTTTAAAATCAACATGAAAAACAAAAATTTCAAAAGTTTAAAACACAAAAAAATTCTTACGAAAGAAAGAAATTGTATCGAGCTGCGCTCCCTCCTCCCGCCCTGTGGTGCAACAGATGTCCCTTTCTCCAAAAATGTACTCAATGGGACCGTAATGTTGCAACCACACCCAAGTTGACCTGCTGTGAGGAAAAAACCAGTGAGTATATTTCAAACATGAAAAATGTCATTTTAAAATCAACATGAAAAACAAAAATTCCAAAAGTTTAAAACACAAAAAAATTCTTACGAAAGAAAGAAATTGTATCGAGCTGCGCTCCCTCCTCCCGCCCTGTGGTGCAACAGATGTCCCTTTCTCCAAAAATGTACTCAATGGGACCGTATTGTTGCAACCACACCCCAAGTTGACCTGCTGTGAGGAAAAAACCAGTTAGTATATTTCAAACATGAAAAATGTCATTTTAAAATCAACATGAAAAACAAAAATTCCGAAAGTTTAAAACACAAAAAAATTCTTACGAAAGAAAGAAATTGTATCGAGCTGCGCTCCCTCCTCCCGCCCTGTGGTGCAACAGATGTCCCTTTCTCCAAAAATGTACTCAATGGGACCGTAATGTTGCAACCACACCCAAGTTGACCTGCTGTGAGGAAAAAACCAGTTAGTATATTTCAAACATGAAAAATGTCATTTTAAAGTCAACATGAAAAACAAAAATTCCAAAAGTTTAAAACACAAAATATTCTTACGAAAGAAAGAAATTGTATCGAGCTGCGCTCCCTCCTCCCGCCCTGTGGTGCAACAGATGTCCCTTTCTCCAAAAATGTACTCAATGGGACCGTAATGTTGCAACCACACCCAAGTTGACCTGCTGTGAGGAAAAAACCAGTTAGTATATTTCAAACATGAAAAATGTCATTTTAAAATCAACATGAAAAACAAAAATTCCAAAAGTTTAAAACACAAAAAAATTCTTACGAAAGAAAGAAATTGTATCGAGCTGCGCTCCCTCCTCCCGCCCTGTGGTGCAACAGATGTCCCTTTCTCCAAAAATGTACTCAATGGGACCGTAATGTTGCAACCACACCCAAGTTGACCTGCTGTGAGGAAAAAACCAGTTAGTATATTTCAAACATGAAAAATGTCATTTTAAAATCAACATGAAAAACAAAAATTCCAAAAGTTTAAAACACAAAAAAATTCTTACGAAAGAAAGAAATTGTATCGAGCTGCGCTCCCTCCTCCCGCCCTGTGGTGCAACAGATGTACCTTTCTCCAAAAATGTACTCAATGGGACCGTAATGTTGCAACCACACCAAAGTTGACCTGCTGTGAGGAAAAAACCAGTTAGTATATTTCAAACATGAAAAATGTCATTTTAAAATCAACATGAAAAACAAAAATTCCAAAAGTTTAAAACACAAAAAAATTCTTACGAAAGAAAGAAATTGTATCGAGCTGCGCTCCCTCCTCCCGCCCTGTGGTGCAACAGATGTCCCTTTCTCCAAAAATGTACTCAATGGGACCGTAATGTTGCAACCACACCCAAGTTGACCTGCTGTGAGGAAAAAACCAGTTAGTATATTTCAAACATGAAAAATGTCATTTTAAAATCAACATGAAAAACAAAAATTCCAAAAGTTTAAAACACAAAAAAATTCTTACGTAAGAAAGAAATTGTATCGAGCTGCGCTCCCTCCTCCCGCCCTGTGGTGCAACAGATGTCCCTTTCTCCAAAAATGTACTCAATGGGACCGTATTGTTGCAACCACACCCCAAGTTGACCTGCTGTGAGGAAAAAACCAGTTAGTATATTTCAAACATGAAAAATGTCATTTTAAAATCAACATGAAAAACAAAAATTCCGAAAGTTTAAAACACAAAAAAATTCTTACGAAAGAAAGAAATTGTATCGAGCTGCGCTCCCTCCTCCCGCCCTGTGGTGCAACAGATGTCCCTTTCTCCAAAAATGTACTCAATGGGACCGTAATGTTGCAACCACACCCAAGTTGACCTGCTGTGAGGAAAAAACCAGTTAGTATATTTCAAACATTAAAAATGTCATTTTAAAATCAACATGAAAAACAAAAATTCCAAAAGTTTAAAACACAAAAAAATTCTTACGAAAGAAAGAAATTGTATCGAGCTGCGCTCCCTCCTCCCGCCCTGTGGTGCAACAGATGTCCCTTTCTCCAAAAATGTACTCAATGGGACCGTAATGTTGCAACCACACCCAAGTTGACTTGCTGTGAGGAAAAAACGAGTTAGTACATTTCAAACATGAAAAATGTCATTTTAAAATCACCATGAAAAACCAAAATTCCAAAAGTATAAAACACAAAATAATTCTTACCAAAGAAAGAAATTGTATCGAGCTCCGCACCCTCCTCCCGCCCTGTGGTGCAACCGATGTACCTTTCTCCAAAAATGTACTCAATGGGACCGTAATGTTGCAACCACACCAAAGTTGACCTGCTGTGAGGAAAAAAACAGTTAGTATATTTCAAACATGAAAAATGTCATTTTAAAATCAACATGAAAAACAAAAATTCCAAAAGTTTAAAACACAAAAAAATTCTTACGAAAGAAAGAAATTGTATCGAGCTGCGCTGCCTCCTCCCGCCCTGTGGTGCAACAGATGTCCCTTTCTCCAAAAATGTACTCAATGGGACCGTAATGTTGCAACCACACCCAAGATGACCTGCTGTGAGGAAAAAACCAGTTAGTATATTTCAAACATGAAAAATGTCATTTTAAACTCAACATGAAAAACAAAAATTCCAAAAGTTTAAAACACAAAAAAATTCTGACGAAAGAAAGAAATTGTATCGAGCTGCGCTCCCTCCTCCCGCCCTGTGGTGCAACAGATGTCCCTTTCTCCAAAAATGTACTCAATGGGACCGTAATGTTGCAACCACACCCAAGATGACCTGCTGTGAGGAAAAAAACCAGTTAGTATATTTCAAACATGAAAAATGTCATTTTAAAGTCAACATGAAAAACAAAAATTCCAAAAGTTTAAAACACAAAAAAATTCTTACGAAAGAAAGAAATTGTATCGAGCTGCGCTCCCTCCTCCCGCCCTGTGGTGAAACAGATGTCCCTTTCTCCAAAAATGTACTCAATGGGACCGTAATGTTGCAACCACACCAAAGTTGACCTGCTGTGAGGAAAAAACCAGTTAGTATATTTCAAACATGAAAAATGTCATTTTAAAATCAACATGAAAAACAAAAATTCCAAAAGTTTAAAACACAAAAAAATTCTTACGAAAGAAAGAAATTGTATCGAGCTGCGCTCCCTCCTCCCGCCCTGTGGTGCAACAGATGTCCCTTTCTCCAAAAATGTACTCAATGGGACCGTAATGTTGCAACCACACCAAAGTTGACCTGCTGTGAGGAAAAAACCAGTTAGTATATTTCAAACATGAAAAATGTCATTTTAAAATCAACAGGAAAAACAAAAATTCCAAAAGTTTAAAACACAAAAAAATTCTTACGAAAGAAAGAAATTGTATCGAGCTGCACTGCCTCCCCCCGCCCTGTGGTGCAACAGATGTCCCTTTCTCCAAAAATGTACTCAATGGGACCGTAATGTTGCAACCACACCCAAGATGACCTGCTGTGAGGAAAAAACCAGTTAGTATATTTCAAACATGAAAAATATCATTTTAAACTCAACATGAAAAACAAAAATTCCAAAAGTTTAAAACACAAAAAAATTCTGACGAAAGAAAGAAATTGTATCGAGCTGCGCTCCCTCCTCCCGCCCTGTGGTGCAACAGATGTCCCTTTCTCCAAAAATGTACTCAATGGGACCGTAATGTTGCAACCACACCCAAGTTGACCTGCTGTGAGGAAAAAACGAGTTAGTATATTTCAAACATGAAAAATGTCATTTTAAAATCAACATGAAAAACAAAAATTCCAAAAGTTTAAAACACAAAAAAATTCTTACGAAAGAAAGAAATTGTATCGAGCTCCGCACCCTCCTCCCGCCCTGTGGTGCAACAGATGTCCCTTTCTCCAAAAATGTACTCAATGGGACCGTAATGTTGCAACCACACCCAAGTTGACCTGCTGTGAGGAAAAAACCAGTTAGTATATTTCAAACATGAAAAATGTCATTTTAAAATCAACATGAAAAACAAAAATTCCAAAAGTTTAAAACACAAAAAAATTCTTACGAAAGAAAGAAATTGTATCGAGCTGCGCTCCCTCCTCCCGCCCTGTGGTGCAACAGATGTCCCTTTCTCAAAAAATGTACTCAATGGGACCGTAATGTTGCAACCACACCCAAGTTGACCTGCTGTGAGGAAAAAACCAGTTAGTATATTTCAAACATGAAAAATGTCATTTTAAAATCAACATGAAAAACAAAAATTCCAAAAGTTTAAAACACAAAAAAATTCTTACGAAAGAAAGAAATTGTATCGAGCTCCGCACCCTCCTCCCGCCCTGTGGTGCAACAGATGTCCCTTTCTCCAAAAATGTACTCAATGGGACCGTAATGTTGCAACCACACCCAAGTTGACCTGCTGTGAGGAAAAAACCAGTTAGTATATTTCAAACATGAAAAATGTCATTTTAAAATCAACATGAAAAACAAAAATTCCAAAAGTTTAAAACACAAAAAAATTCTTACGAAAGAAAGAAATTGTATCGAGCTGCGCTCCCTCCTCCCGCCCTGTGGTGCAACAGATGTCCCTTTCTCCAAAAATGTACTCAATGGGACCGTAATGTTGCAACCACACCCAAGTTGACCTGCTGTGAGGAAAAAACCAGTTAGTATATTTCAAACATGAAAAATGTCATTTTAAAATCAACATGAAAAACAAAAATTCCAAAAGTTTAAAACACAAAAAAATTCTTACGAAAGAAAGAAATTGTATCGAGCTGCGCTCCCTCCTCCCGCCCTGTGGTGCAACAGATGTCCCTTTCTCCAAAAATGTACTCAATGGGACCGTAATGTTGCAACCACACCCAAGATGACCTGCTGTGAGGAAAAAACCAGTTAGTATATTTCAAACATGAAAAATGTCATTTTAAACTCAACATGAAAAACCAAAGTTCCAAAAGTTTAAAACACAAAAAAATTCTGACGAAAGAAAGAAATTGTATCGAGCTGCGCTCCCTCCTCCCGCCCTGTGGTGCAACAGATGTCCCTTTCTCCAAAAATGTACTCAATGGGACCGTAATGTTGCAACCACACCCAAGTTGACCTGCTGTGAGGAAAAAACCAGTTAGTATATTTCAAACATGAAAAATGTCATTTTAAAATCAACATGAAAAACAAAAATTCCAAAAGTTTAAAACACAAAAAAATTCTTACGAAAGAAAGAAATTGTATCGAGCTCCGCACCCTCCTCCCGCCCTGTGGTGCAACAGATGTCCCTTTCTCCAAAAATGTACTCAATGGGACCGTAATGTTGCAACCACACCCAAGTTGACCTGCTGTGAGGAAAAAACCAGTTAGTATATTTCAAACATGAAAAATGTCATTTTAAAATCAACATGAAAAACAAAAATTCCAAAAGTTTAAAACACAAAAAAATTCTTACAAAAGAAAGAAATTGTATCGAGCTGCGCTCCCTCCTCCCGCCCTGTGGTGCAACAGATGTCCCTTTCTCCAAAAATGTACTCAATGGGACCGTAATGTTGCAACCACACCCAAGTTGACCTGCTGTGAGGAAAAAACCAGTTAGTATATTTCAAACATGAAAAATGTCATTTTAAAATCAACATGAAAAACAAAAATTCCAAAAGTTTAAAACACAAAAAAATTCTTACGAAAGAAAGAAATTGTATCGAGCTCCGCACCCTCCTCCCGCCCTGTGGTGCAACAGATGTCCCTTTCTCCAAAAATGTACTCAATGGGACCGTAATGTTGCAACCACACCCAAGTTGACCTGCTGTGAGGAAAAAACCAGTTAGTATATTTCAAACATGAAAAATGTCATTTTAAAATCAACATGAAAAACAAAAATTCCAAAAGTTTAAAACACAAAAAAATTCTTACGAAAGAAAGAAATTGTATCGAGCTGCGCTCCCTCCTCCCGCCCTGTGGTGCAACAGATGTCCCTTTCTCCAAAAATGTACTCAATGGGACCGTAATGTTGCAACCACACCCAAGTTGACCTGCTGTGAGGAAAAAACCAAATAGTATATTTCAAACATGAAAAATGTCATTTTAAAATCAACATGAAAAACAAAAATTCCAAAAGTTTAAAACACAAAAAAATTCTTACGAAAGAAAGAAATTGTATCGAGCTCCGCACCCTCCTCCCGCCCTGTGGTGCAACAGATGTCCCTTTCTCCAAAAATGTACTCAATGGGACTGTAATGTTGCAACCACACCCAAGTTGACCTGCTGTGAGGAAGAAACCAGTTAGTATATTTCAAACATGAAAAATGTCATTTTAAAATCAACATGAGAAACAAAAATTCCAAAAGTTTAAAACACAAAAAAATTCTTACGAAAGAAAGAAATTGTATCGAGCTGCGCTCCCTCCTCCCGCCCTGTGGTGCAACAGATGTCCCTTTCTCCAAAAATGTACTCAATGGGACCGTAATGTTGCAACCACACCCAAGTTGACCTGCTGTGAGGAAAAAACCAGTTAGTATATTTCAAACATGAAAAATGTCATTTTAAAATCAACATGAAAAACAAAAATTCCAAAAGTTTAAAACACAAAAAAATTCTTACGAAAGAAAGAAATTGTAACGAGCTCCACACCCTCCTCCCGCCCTGTGGTGCAACAGATGTCCCTTTCTCCAAAAATGTACTCAATGGGACCGTAATGTTGCAACCACACCCAAGTTGACCTGCTGTGAGGAAAAATCGAGTTAGTACATTTCAAACATGAAAAATGTCATTTTAAAATCACCATGAAAAACCAAAATTCCAAAAGTATAAAACACAAAAAAATTCTTACGAAAGAAAGAAATTGTATCGAGCTCCGCACCCTCCTCCCGCCCTGTGGTGCAACAGATGTCCCTTTCTCCAAAAATGTACTCAATGGGACTGTAATGTTGCAACCACACCCAAGTTGACCTGCTGTGAGGAAGAAACCAGTTAGTATATTTCAAACATGAAAAATGTCATTTTAAAATCAACATGAAAAACAAAAATTCCAAAAGTTTAAAACACAAAAAAATTCTTACGAAAGAAAGAAATTGTATCGAGCTGCGCTCCCTCCTCCCGCCCTGTGGTGCAACAGATGTCCCTTTCTCCAAAAATGTACTCAATGGGACCGTAATGTTGCAACCACACCAAAGTTGACCTGCTGTGAGGAAAAAACCAGTTAGTATATTTCAAACATGAAAAATGTCATTTTAAAATCAACATGAAAAACAAAAATTCCAAAGGTTTAAAACACAAAAAAATTCTTACGAAAGAAAGAAATTGTAACGAGCTCCACACCCTCCTCCCGCCCTGTGGTGCAACAGATGTCCCTTTCTCCAAAAATGTACTCAATGGGACCGTAATGTTGCAACCACACCCAAGTTGACCTGCTGTGAGGAAAAATCGAGTTAGTACATTTCAAACATGAAAAATGTCATTTTAAAATCACCATGAAAAACCAAAATTCCAAAAGTATAAAACACAAAAAAATTCTTACCAAAGAAAGAAATTGTATCGAGCTCCGCACCCTCCTCCCGCCCTGTGGTGCAACAGATGTACCTGTCTCCAAAAATGTACTCAATGGGACCGTAATGTTGCAACCACACCAAAGTTGACCTGCTGTGAGGAAAAAACCAGTTAGTATATTTCAAACATGAAAAATGTCATTTTAAAATCAACATGAAAAACAAAAATTCCAAAAGTTTAAAACACAAAAAAATTCTTACGAAAGAAAGAAATTGTATCGAGCTCCGCACCCTCCTCCCGCCCTGTGGTGCAACAGATGTCCCTTTCTCCAAAAATGTACTCAATGGGACCGTAATGTTGCAACCACACCCAAGTTGACCTGCTGTGAGGAAAAAACCAGTTAGTATATTTCAAACATGAAAAATGTCATTTTAAAATCAACATGAAAAACAAAAATTCCAAAAGTTTAAAACACAAAAAAATTCTTACGAAAGAAAGAAATTGTATCGAGCTGCGCTCCCTCCTCCCGCCCTGTGGTGCAACAGATGTCCCTTTCTCCAAAAATGTACTCAATGGGACCGTAATGTTGCAACCACACCCAAGTTGACCTGCTGTGAGGAAAAAACCAGTTAGTATATTTCAAACATGAAAAATGTCATTTTAAAATCAACATGAAAAACAAAAATTCCAAAAGTTTAAAACACAAAAAAATTCTTACGAAAGAAAGAAATTGTATCGAGCTGCGCTCCCTCCTCCCGCCCTGTGGTGCAACAGATGTCCCTTTCTCCAAAAATGTACTCAATGGGACCGTAATGTTGCAACCACACCCAAGTTGACCTGCTGTGAGGAAAAAACCAGTTAGTATATTTCAAACATGAAAAATGTCATTTTAAAATCAACATGAAAAACAAAAATTCCAAAAGTTTAAAACACAAAAAAATTCTTACGAAAGAAAGAAATTGTATCGAGCTGCGCTCCCTCCTCCCGCCCTGTGGTGCAACAGATGTCCCTTTCTCCAAAAATGTACTCAATGGGACCGTAATGTTGCAACCACACCCAAGTTGACCTGCTGTGAGGAAAAAACCAGTTAGTATATTTCAAACATTAAAAATGTCATTTTAAAATCAACATGAAAAACAAAAATTCCAAAAGTTTAAAACACAAAATATTCTTACGATAGAAAGAAATTGTATCGAGCTGCGCTCCCTCCTCCCGCCCTGTGGTGCAACAGATGTCCCTTTCTCCAAAAATGTACTCAATGGGACCGTAATGTTGCAACCACACCCAAGTTGACCTGCTGTGAGGAAAAAACGAGTTAGTACATTTCAAACATGAAAAATGTCATTTTAAAATCACCATGAAAAACCAAAATTCCAAAAGTATAAAACATAAAAAAATTCTTACCAAAGAAAGAAATTGTATCGAGCTCCGCACCCTCCTCCCGCCCTGTGGTGCAACAGATGTACCTTTCTCCAAAAATGTACTCAATGGGACCGTAATGTTGCAACCACAACAAAGTTGACCTGCTGTGAAGAAAAAACCGGTTAGTATATTTCAAACATGAAAAATGTCATTTTAAAATCAACATGAAAAACCAAAATTCCAAAAGTATAAAACACAAAAAAATTCTTACGAAAGAAAGAAATTGTATCGAGCTGCGCTCCCTCCTCCCGCCCTGTGGTGCAACAGATGTCCCTTTCTCCAAAAATGTACTCAATGGGACCGTAATGTTGCAACCACACCCAAGATGACCTGCTGTGAGGAAAAAACCAGTTAGTATATTTCAAACATGAAAAATGTCATTTTAAAGTCAACATGAAAAACAAAAATTCCAAAAGTTTAAAACACAAAAAAATTCTTACGAAAGAAAGAAATTGTATCGAGCTGCTCTCCCTCCTCCCGCCCTGTGGTGCAACAGATGTCCCTATCTCCAAAAATGTACTCAATGGGACCGTAATGTTGCAACCACACCAAAGTTGACCTGCTGTGAGGAAAAAACCAGTTAGTATATTTCAAACATGAAAAATGTCATTTTAAAATCAACATGAAAAACAAAAATTCCAAAAGTTTAAAACACAAAAAAATTCTTACGAAAGAAAGAAATTGTATCGAGCTGCGCTCCCTCCTCCCGCCCCGTGGTCGAACAGATGTCCCTTTCTCCAAAAATGTACTCAATGGGACCGTAATGTTGCAACCACACCAAAGTTGACCTGCTGTGAGGAAAAAACCAGTTAGTATATTTCAAACATGAAAAATGTCATTTTAAAATCAACATGAAAAACAAAAATTCAAAAGTTTAAAACACAAAAAAATTCTTACCAAAGAAAGAAATTGTATCGAGCTGCGCTCCCTCCTCCCGCCCTGTGGTGCAACAGATGTCCCTTTCTCCAAAAATGTACTCAATGGGACCGTAATGTTGCAACCACACCCAAGATGACCTGCTGTGAGGAAAAAACCAGTTAGTATATTTCAAACATGAAAAATGTCATTTTAAAATCAACATGAAAAACAAAAATTCCAAAAGTTTAAAACACAAAAAAATTCTTACGAAAGAAAGAAATTGTATCGAGCTGCGCTCCCTCCTCCCGCCCTGTGGTGCAACAGATGTCCCTTTCTCCAAAAATGTACTCAATGGGACCATAATGTTGCAACCACACCCAAGTTGACCTGCTGTGAGGAAAAAACCAAATAGTATATTTCAAACATGAAAAATGTCATTTTAAAATCAACATGAAAAACAAAAATTCCAAAAGTTTAAAACACAAAAAAATTCTTACGAAAGAAAGAAATTGTATCGAGCTCCGCACCCTCCTCCCGCCCTGTGGTGCAATAGATGTCCCTTTCTCCAAAAATGTACTCAATGGGACCGTAATGTTGCAACCACACCCAAGTTGACCTGCTGTGAGGAAAAAACCAGTTAGTATATTTCAAACATGAAAAATGTCATTTTAAAATCAACATGAAAAACAAAAATTCCAAAAGTTTAAAACAGAAAAAAATTCTTACGAAAGAAAGAAATTGTATCGAGCTGCGCTCCCTCCTCCCGCCCTGTGGTGCAACAGATGTCCCTTTCTCCAAAAATGTACTCAATGGGACCGTAATGTTGCAACCACACCCAAGTTGACCTGCTGTGAGGAAAAAACCAGTTAGTATATTTCAAACATGAAAAATGTCATTTTAAAATCAACATGAAAAGCAAAAATTCCAAAAGTTTAAAACACAAAAAAATTCTTACGAAAGAAAGAAATTCTATCAAGCTCCACACCCTCCTCCCGCCCTGTGGTGCAACAGATGTCCCTTTCTCCAAAAATGTACTCAATGGGACCGTAATGTTGCAACCACACCCAAGTTGACCTGCTGTGAGGAAAAAACGAGTTAGTATATTTCAAACATGAAAAATGTCATTTTAAAATCAACATGAAAAACAAAAATTCCAAAAGTTTAAAACACAAAAAAATTCTTACGAAAGAAAGAAATTGTATCGAGCTGCGCTCCCTCCTCCCGCCCTGTGGTGCAACAGATGTCCCTTTCTCCAAAAATGTACTCAATGGGACCGTAATGTTGCAACCACACCCAAGTTGACCTGCTGTGAGGAAAAAACCAGTTAGTATATTTCAAACATGAAAAATGTCATTTTAAAATCAACATGAAAAACAAAAATTCCAAAAGTTTAAAACACAAAAAAATTCTTACGAAAGAAAGAAATTGTATCAAGCTCCGCACCCTCCTCCCGCCCTGTGGTGCAACAGATGTCCCTTTCTCCAAAAATGTACTCAATGGGACCGTAATGTTGCAACCACACCCAAGTTGACCTGCTGTGAGGAAAAAACCAGTTAGTATATTTCAAACATGAAAAATGTCATTTTAAAATCAACATGAAAAACAAAAATTCCAAAAGTTTAAAACACAAAAAAATTCTTACGAAAGTAAGAAATTGTATCGAGCTGCGCTCCCTCCTCCCGCCCTGTGGTGCAACAGATGTCCCTTTCTCCAAAAATGTACTCAATGGGACCGTAATGTTGCAACCACACCCAAGTTGACCTGCTGTGAGGAAAAAACCAGTTAGTATATTTCAAACATGAAAAATGTCATTTTAAAATCAACTTGAAAAACAAAAATTCCAAAAGTTTAAAACACAAAAAAATTCTTACGAAAGAAAGAAATTGTATCGAGCTGCGCTCCCTCCTCCCGCCCTGTGGTGCAACAGATGTCCCTTTCTCCAAAAATGTACTCAATGGGACCGTAATGTTGCAACCACACCCAAGTTGACCTGCTGTGAGGAAAAAAACAGTTAGTATATTTCAAACATGAAAAATGTCATTTTAAAATCAACATGAAAAACAAAAATTCCAAAGTTTAAAACACAAAAAAATTCTTACCAAAGAAAGAAATTGTAACGAGCTCCACACCCTCCTCCCGCCCTGTGGTGCAACAGATGTCCCTTTCTCCAAAAATGTACTCAATGGGACCGTAATGTTGCAACCACACCCAAGTTGACCTGCTGTGAGGAAAAAACGAGTTAGTATATTTCAAACATGAAAAATGACATTTTAAAATCACCATGAAAAACCAAAATTCCAAAAGTATAAAACACACAAAATATTCTTACCAAAGAAAGAAATTGTATCGAGCTCCGCACCCTCCTCCCGCCCTGTGGTGCAACAGATGTACCTTTCTCCAAAAATGTACTCAATGGGACCGTAATGTTGCAACCACACCCAAGTTGACTTGCTGTGAGGAAAAAACCAGTTAGTATATTTCAAACATGAAAAATGTCATTTTAAAATCAACATGAAAAACAAAAATTCCAAAGTTTAAAACACAAAAAAATTCTTACCAAAGAAAGAAATTGTAACGAGCTCCACACCCTCCTCCCGCCCTGTGGTGCAACAGATGTCCCTTTCTCCAAAAATGTACTCAATGGGACCGTAATATTGCAACCACACCCAAGTTGACCTGCTGTGAGGAAAAAACGAGTTAGTATATTTCAAACATGAAAAATGACATTTTAAAATCACCATGAAAAACCAAAATTCCAAAAGTATAAAACACAAAAAATATTCTTACCAAAGAAAGAAATTGTATCGAGCTCCGCACCCTCCTCCCGCCCTGTGGTGCAACAGATGTCCCTTTCTCCAAAAATGTACTCAATGGGACCGTAATGTTGCAACCACACCCAAGTTGACCTGCTGTGAGGAAAAAACCAGTTAGTATATTTCAAACATGAAAAATGTCATTTTAAAATCAACATGAAAAACAAAAATTCCAAAAGTTTAAAACACAAAAAAATTCTTACGAAAGAAAGAAATTGTATCGAGCTGCGCTCCCTCCTCCCGCCCTGTGGTGCAACAGATGTCCCTTTCTCCAAAAATGTACTCAATGGGACCATAATGTTGCAACCACACCCAAGTTGACCTGCTGTGAGGAAAAAACCAGTTAGTATATTTCAAACATGAAAAATGTCATTTTAAAATCAACATGAAAAACAAAAATTCCAAAAGTTTAAAACACAAAAAAATTCTTACGAAAGAAAGAAATTGTATCGAGCTGCGCTCCCTCCTCCCGCCCTGTGGTGCAACAGATGTCCCTTTCTCCAAAAATGTACTCAATGGGACCGTAATGTTGCAACCACACCCAAGTTGACCTGCTGTGAGGAAAAAACGAGTTAGTATATTTCAAACATGAAAAATGTCATTTTAAAATCAACATGAAAAACAAAAATTCCAAAAGTTTAAAACACAAAAAAATTCTTACGAAAGAAAGAAATTGTATCGAGCTGCGCTCCCTCCTCCCGCCCTGTGGTGCAACAGATGTCCCTTTCTCCAAAAATGTACTCAATGGGACCGTAATGTTGCAACCACACCCAAGTTGACCTGCTGTGAGGAAAAAACGAGTTAGTACATTTCAAACATGAAAAATGTCATTTTAAAATCACCATGAAAAACCAACATTCCAAAAGTATAAAACACAAAAAAATTCTTACCAAAGAAAGAAATTGTATCGAGCTCCGCACCCTCCACCCACCCTGTGGTGCAACAGATGTACCTTTCTCCAAAAATGTACTCAATGGGACCGTAATGTTGCAACCACACCCAAGATGACCTGCTGTGAGGAAAAAACCAGTTAGTATATTTCAAACATGAAAATGTCATTTTAAAATCAACATAAAAACAAAATTCCAAAAGTTTAAAACACAAAAAAATTCTTACGAAAGAAAGAAATTGTATCGAGCTGCGCTCCCTCCTCCCGCCCTGTGGTGCAACAGATGTCCCTTTCTCCAAAAATGTACTCAATGGGACCGTAATGTTGCAACCACACCCAAGATGACCTGCTGTGAGGAAAAAACCAAATAGTATATTTCAAACATGAAAAATGTCATTTTAAAATCAACATGAAAAACAAAAATTCCAAAAGTTTAAAACACAAAAAAATTCTTACGAAAGAAAGAAATTGTATCGAGCTGCGCTCCCTCCTCCCGCCCTGTGGTGCAACAGATGTCCCTTTCTCCAAAAATGTACTCAATGGGACCGTAATGTTGCAACCACACCCAAGTTGACCTGCTGTGAGGAAAAAACCAGTTAGTATATTTCAAACATGAAAAATGTCATTTTAAAATCAACATGAAAAACAAAAATTCCAAAAGTTTAAAACACAAAAAAATTCTTACGAAAGAAAGAAATTGTATCGAGCTGCGCTCCCTCCTCCCGCCCTGTGGTGCAACAGATGTCCCTTTCTCCAAAAATGTACTCAATGGGACCGTAATGTTGCAACCACACCCAAGTTGACCTGCTGTGAGGAAAAAACCAGTTAGTATATTTCAAACATGAAAAATGTCATTTTAAAATCAACATGAAAAGCAAAAATTCCAAAAGTTTAAAACACAAAAAAATTCTTACGAAAGAAAGAAATTGTATCGAGCTCCACACCCTCCTCCCGCCCTGTGGTGCAACAGATGTCCCTTTCTCCAAAAATGTACTCAATGGGACCGTAATGTTGCAACCACACCCAAGTTGACCTGCTGTGAGGAAAAAACGAGTTAGTATATTTCAAACATGAAAAATGTCATTTTAAAATCAACATGAAAAACAAAAATTCCAAAAGTTTAAAACACAAAAAATTCTTCCGAAAGAAAGAAATTGTATCGAGCTCCGCACCCTCCTCCCGCCCTGTGGTGCAACAGATTTCCCTTTCTCCAAAAATGTACTCAATGGGACCGTAATGATGCAACCACACCCAAGTTGACCTGCTGTGAGGAAAAAACCAGTTAGTATATTTCAAACATGAAAAATGTCATTTTAAAATCAACATGAAAAACAAAAATTCCAAAAGTTTAAAACACAAAAAAATTCTTACGAAAGAAAGAAATTGTATCGAGCTCCACACCCTCCTGCCGCCCTGTGGTGCAACAGATGTCCCTTTCTCCAAAAATGTACTCAATGGGACCGTAATGTTGCAACCACACCCAAGTTGACCTGCTGTGAGGAAAAAACCAGTTAGTATATTTCAAACATGAAAAATGTCATTTTAAAATCAACATGAAAAACAAAAATTCCAAAAGTTTAAAACACAAAAAAATTCTTACGAAAGAAAGAAATTGTATCGAGCTGCGCTCCCTCCTCCCGCCCTGTGGTGCAACAGATGTCCCTTTCTCCAAAAATGTACTCAATGGGACCGTAATGTTGCAACCACACCCAAGTTGACCTGCTGTGAGGAAAAAACCAGTTAGTATATTTCAAACATGAAAAATGTCATTTTAAAATCAACATGAAAAGCAAAAATTCCAAAAGTTTAAAACACAAAAAAATTCTTACGAAAGAAAGAAATTGTATCGAGCTCCACACCCTCCTCCCGCCCTGTGGTGCAACAGATGTCCCTTTCTCCAAAAATGTACTCAATGGGACCGTAATGTTGCAACCACACCCAAGTTGACCTGCTGTGAGGAAAAAACGAGTTAGTATATTTCAAACATGAAAAATGTCATTTTAAAATCAACATGAAAAACAAAAATTCCAAAAGTTTAAAACACAAAAAATTCTTCCGAAAGAAAGAAATTGTATCGAGCTCCGCACCCTCCTCCCGCCCTGTGGTGCAACAGATTTCCCTTTCTCCAAAAATGTACTCAATGGGACCGTAATGATGCAACCACACCCAAGTTGACCTGCTGTGAGGAAAAAACCAGTTAGTATATTTCAAACATGAAAAATGTCATTTTAAAATCAACATGAAAAACAAAAATTCCAAAAGTTTAAAAAACAAAAAAATTCTTACGAAAGAAAGAAATTGTATCGAGCTGCGCTCCCTCCTCCCGCCCTGTGGTGCAACAGATGTCCCTTTCTCCAAAAATGTACTCAATGGGACCGTAATGTTGCAACCACACCAAAGTTGACCTGCTGTGAGGAAAAAACCGGTTAGTATATTTCAAACATGAAAAATGTCATTTTAAAGTCAACATGAAAAACAAAAATTCCAAAAGTTTAAAACACAAAAAAATTCTTACGAAAGAGAGAAATTGTATCGAGCTGCGCTCCCTCCTCCCACCCTGTGGTGCAACAGATGTCCCTTTCTCCAAAAATGTACTCAATGGGACCGTAATGTTGCAACCACACCCAAGTTGACCTGCTGTGAGGAAAAAACCAGTTAGTATATTTCAAACATGAAAAATGTCATTTTAAAATCAACATGAAAAACAAAAATTCCAAAAGTTTAAAACACAAAAAAATTCTTACGAAAGAAAGAAATTGTATCGAGCTGCGCTCCCTCCTCCCGCCCTGTGGTGCAACAGATGTCCCTTTCTCCAAAAATGTACTCAATGGGACCGTAATGTTGCAACCACACCCAAGTTGACCTGCTGTGAGGAAAAAACGAGTTAGTACATTTCAAACATGAAAAATGTCATTTTAAAATCACCATGAAAAACCAAAATTCCAAAAGTATAAAACACAAAAAAATTCTTACCAAAGAAAGAAATTGTATCGAGCTCCGCACCCTCCTCCCACCCTGTGGTGCAACAGATGTACCTTTCTCCCAAAATGTACTCAATGGGACCGTAATGTTGCAACCACACCCAAGATGACCTGCTGTGAGGAAAAAACCAGTTAGTATATTTCAAACATGAAAAATGTCATTTTAAAATCAACATGAAAAACAAAAATTCCAAAAGTTTAAAACACAAAAAAATTCTTACGAAAGAAAGAAATTGTATCGAGCTGCGCTCCCTCCTCCCGCCCTGTGGTGCAACAGATGTCCCTTTCTCCAAAAATGTACTCAATGGGACCGTAATGTTGCAACCACACCCAAGATGACCTGCTGTGAGGAAAAAACCAAATAGTATATTTCAAACATGAAAAATGTCATTTTAAAATCAACATGAAAAACAAAAATTCCAAAAGTTTAAAACACAAAAAAATTCTTACGAAAGAAAGAAATTGTATCGAGCTCCACACCCTCCTCCCACCCTGTGGTGCAACAGATGTCCCTTTCTCCAAAAATGTACTCAATGGGACCGTAATGTTGCAACCACACCCAAGTTGACCTGCTGTGAGGAAAAAACCAGTTAGTATATTTCAAACATGAAAAATGTCATTTTAAAATCAACATGAAAAACAAAAATTCCAAAAGTTTAAAACACAAAAAAATTCTTACGAAAGAAAGAAATTGTATCGAGCTGCGCTCCCTCCTCCCGCCCTGTGGTGCAACAGATGTCCCTTTCTCCAAAAATGTACTCAATGGGACCGTAATGTTGCAACCACACCCAAGTTGACCTGCTGTGAGGAAAAAACCAGTTAGTATATTTCAAACATGAAAAATGTCATTTTAAAATCAACATGAAAAGCAAAAATTCCAAAAGTTTAAAACACAAAAAAATTCTTACGAAGGAAAGAAATTGTATCGAGCTCCACACCCTCCTCCCGCCCTGTGGTGCAACAGATGTCCCTTTCTCCAAAAATGTACTCAATGGGACCGTAATGTTGCAACCACACCCAAGTTGACCTGCTGTGAGGAAAAAACCAGTTAGTATATTTCAAACATGAAAAATGTCATTTTAAAATCAACATGAAAAACAAAAATTCCAAAAGTTTAAAACACAAAAAAATTCTTCCGAAAGAAAGAAATTGTATCGAGCTCCGCACCCTCCTCCCGCCCTGTGGTGCAACAGATTTCCCTTTCTCCAAAAATGTACTCAATGGGACCGTAATGATGCAACCACACCCAAGTTGACCTGCTGTGAGGAAAAAACCAGTTAGTATATTTCAAACATGAAAAATGTCATTTTAAAATCAACATGAAAAACAAAAATTCCAAAAGTTTAAAACACAAAAAAATTCTTACGAAAGAAAGAAATTGTATCGAGCTGCGCTCCCTCCTCCCACCCTGTGGTGCAACTGATTTCCCTTTCTCCAAAAATGTACTCAATGGGACCGTAATGATGCAACCACACCCAAGTTGACCTGCTGTGAGGAAAAAACGAGTTAGTATATTTCAAACATGAAAAATGTCATTTTAAAATCAACATGAAAAACAAAAATTCCAAAAGTTTAAAACACAAAAAAATTCTTACGAAAGAAAGAAATTGTATCGAGCTGCGCTCCCTCCTCCCGCCCTGTGGTGCAACAGATGTCCCTTTCTCCAAAAATGTACTCAATGGGACCGTAATGTTGCAACCACACCAAAGTTGACCTGCTGTGAGGAAAAAACCAGTTAGTATATTTCAAACATGAAAAATGTCATTTTAAAATCAACATGAAAAACAAAAATTCCAAAAGTTTAAAACACAAAAAAATTCTTACGAAAGAAAGAAATTGTATCGAGCTGCGCTCCCTCCTCCCACCCTGTGGTGCAACAGATGTCCCTTTCTCCAAAATTGTACTCAATGGGACCGTAATGTTGCAACCACACCCAAGTTGACCTGCTGTGAGGAAAAAACCAGTTAGTATATTTCAAACATGAAAAATGTCATTTTAAAATCAACATGAAAAACAAAAATTCCAAAAGTTTAAAACACAAAAAATTCTTCCGAAAGAAAGAAATTGTATCGAGCTCCGCACCCTCCTCCCGCCCTGTGGTGCAAGAGATTTCCCTTTCTCCAAAAATGTACTCAATGGGACCGTAATGATGCAACCACACCCAAGTTGACCTGCTGTGAGGAAAAAACCAAATAGTATATTTCAAACATGAAAAATGTCATTTTAAAATCAACATGAAAAACAAAAATTCCAAAAGTTTAAAACACAAAATAATTCTTACGAAAGAAAGAAATTGTATCGAGCTGCGCTCCCTCCTCCCGCCCTGTGGTGCAACAGATGTCCCTTTCTCCAAAAATGTACTCAATGGGACCGTAATGTTGCAACCACACCAAAGTTGACCTGCTGTGAGGAAAAAACCAGTTAGTATATTTCAAACATGAAAAATGTCATTTTAAAATCAACATGAAAAACAAAAATTCCAAAAGTTTAAAACACAAAAAAATTCTTACGAAAGAAAGAAATTGTATCGAGCTGCGCTCCCTCCTCCCACCCTGTGGTGCAACAGATGTCCCTTTCTCCAAAAATGTACTCAATGGGACCGTAATGATGCAACCACACCCAAGTTGACCTGCTGTGAGGAAAAAACCAGTTAGTATATTTCAAACATGAAAAATGTCATTTTAAAATCAACATGAAAAACAAAAATTCCAAAAGTTTAAAACACAAAAAATTCTTCCGAAAGAAAGAAATTGTATCGAGCTTCGCACCCTCCTCCCGCCCTGTGGTGCAACAGATTTCCCTTTCTCCAAAAATGTACTCAATGGGACCGTAATGTTGCAACCACACCCAAGTTGACCTGCTGTGAGGAAAAAACCAGTTAGTATATTTCAAACATGAAAAATGTCATTTTAAAATCAACATGAAAAACAAAAATTCCAAAAGTTTAAAACACAAAAAATTCTTCCGAAAGAAAGAAATTGTATCGAGCTCCGCACCCTCCTCCCGGCCTGTGGTGCAACAGATTTCCCTTTCTCCAAAAATGTACTCAATGGGACCGTAATGATGCAACCACACCCAAGTTGACCTGCTGTGAGGAAAAAACCAGTTAGTATATTTCAAACATGAAAAATGTCATTTTAAGATCAACATGAAAAACAATAATTCCAAAAGTTTAAAACACAAAAAAATTCTTACGAAAGAAAGAAATTGTATCGAGCTGCGCTCCCTCCTCCCGCCCTGTGGTGCAACAGATGTCCCTTTCTCCAAAAATGTACTCAATGGGACCGTAATGTTGCAACCACACCAAAGTTGACCTGCTGTGAGGAAAAAACCGGTTAGTATATTTCAAACATGAAAAATGTCATTTTAAAGTCAACATGAAAAACAAAAATTCCAAAAGTTTAAAACACAAAAAAAATTCTTACGAAAGAGAGAAATTGTATCGAGCTGCGCTCCCTCCTCCCACCCTGTGGTGCAACAGATGTCCCTTTCTCCAAAAATGTACTCAATGGGACCGTAATGTTGCAACCACACCCAAGTTGACCTGCTGTGAGGAAAAAACCAGTTAGTATATTTCAAACATGAAAAATGTCATTTTAAAATCACCATGAAAAACAAAAATTCCAAAAGTTTAAAACACAAAAAAATTCTTACGAAAGAAAGAAATTGTATCGAGCTGCGCTCCCTCCTCCCACCCTGTGGTGCAACAGATGTCCCTTTCTCCAAAAATGTACTCAATGGGACCGTAATGTTGCAACCACACCAAAGTTGACCTGCTGTGAGGAAAAAACGAGTTAGTATATTTCAAACATGAAAAATGTCATTTTAAAATCAACATGAAAAACAAAAATTCCAAAAGTTTAAAACACAAAAAAATTCTTACGAAAGAAAGAAATTGTATCGAGCTGCGCTCCCTCCTCCCGCCCTGTGGTGCAACAGATGTCCCTTTCTCCAAAAATGTACTCAATGGGACCGTAATGTTGCAACCACACCAAAGTTGACCTGCTGTGAGGAAAAAACCAGTTAGTATATTTCAAACATGAAAAATGTCATTTTAAAATCAACATGAAAAACAAAAATTCCAAAAGTTTAAAACACAAAAAAATTCTTACGAAAGAAAGAAATTGTATCGAGCTGCGCTCCCTCCTCCCACCCTGTGGTGCAACAGATGTCCCTTTCTCCAAAATTGTACTCAATGGGACCGTAATGTTGCAACCACACCCAAGTTGACCTGCTGTGAGGAAAAAACCAGTTAGTATATTTCAAACATGAAAAATGTCATTTTAAAATCAACATGAAAAACAAAACTTCCAAAAGTTTAAAACACAAAAAATTCTTCCGAAAGAAAGAAATTGTATCGAGCTCCGCACCCTCCTCCCGCCCTGTGGTGCAACAGATTTCCCTTTCTCCAAAAATGTACTCAATGGGACCGTAATGATGCAACCACACCCAAGTTGACCTGTTGTGAGGAAAAAACCAAATAGTATATTTCAAACATGAAAAATGTCATTTTAAAAACAACATGAAAAACAAAAATTCCAAAAGTTTAAAACACAAAAAAATTCTTACGAAAGAAAGAAATTGTATCGAGCTGCGCTCCCTCCTCCCGCCCTGTGGTGCAACAGATGTCCCTTTCTCCAAAAATGTACTCAATGGGACCTTAATGTTGCAACCACACCCAAGTTGACCTGCTGTGAGGAAAAAACCAGTTAGTATATTTCAAACATGAAAAATGTCATTTTAAAATCAACATGAAAAACAAAAATTCCAAAAGTTTAAAACACAAAAAAATTCTTACGAAAGAAAGAAATTGTATCGAGCTGCGCTCCCTCCTACCACCCTGTGGTGCAACAGATGTCCCTTTCTCCAAAAATGTACTCAATGGGACCGTAATGATGCAACCACACCCAAGTTGACCTGCTGTGAGGAAAAAACCAGTTAGTATATTTCAAACATGAAAAATGTCATTTTAAAATCAACATGAAAAACAAAAATTCCAAAAGTTTAAAACACAAAAAATTCTTCCGAAAGAAAGAAATTGTATCGAGCTTCGCACCCTCCTCCCGCCCTGTGGTGCAACAGATTTCCCTTTCTCCAAAAATGTACTCAATGGGACCGTAATGTTGCAACCACACCCAAGTTGACCTGCTGTGAGGAAAAAACCAGTTAGTATATTTCAAACATGAAAAATGTCATTTTAAAATCAACATGAAAAACAAAAATTCCAAAAGTTTAAAACACAAAAAAATTCTTACGAAAGAAAGAAATTGTATCGAGCTGCGCTCCCTCCTCCCGCCCTGTGGTGCAACAGATGTCCCTTTCTCCAAAAATGTACTCAATGGGACCGTAATGTTGCAACCAAACCCAAGTTGACCTGCTGTGAGGAAAAAACCAGTTAGTATATTTCAAACATGAAAAATGTCATTTTAAAATCAACATGAAAAACAAAAATTCCAAAAGTTTAAAACACAAAAAATTCTTCCGAAAGAAAGAAATTGTATCGAGCTCCGCACCCTCCTCCTGCCCTGTGGTGCAACAGATTTCCCTTTCTCCAAAAATGTACTCAATGGGACCGTAATGATGCAACCACACCCAAGTTGACCTGCTGTGAGGAAAAAACCAGTTAGTATATTTCAAACATGAAAAATGTCATTTTAAAATCAACATGAAAAACAAAAATTCCAAAAGTTTAAAACACAAAAAAATTCTTACGAAAGAAAGAAATTGTATCGAGCTGCGATCCCTCCTCCCGCCCTGTGGTGCAACAGATGTCCCTTTGTCCAAAAATGTACTCAATGGGACCGTAATGTTGCAACCACACCAAAGTTGACCTGCTGTGAGGAAAAAACCGGTTAGTATATTTCAAACATGAAAAATGTCATTTTAAAGTCAACATGAAAAACAAAAATTCCAAAAGTTTAAAACACAAAAAAATTCTTACGAAAGAGAGAAATTGTATCGAGCTGTGCTCCCTCCTCCCACCCTGTGGTGCAACAGATGTCCCTTTCTCCAAAAATGTACTCAATGGGACCGTAATGTTGCAACCACACCCAAGTTGACCTGCTGTGAGGAAAAAATCAGTTAGTATATTTCAAACATGAAAAATGTCATTTTAAAATCAACATGAAAAACAAAAATTCCATAAGTTTAAACCACAAAAAAATTCTTACGAAAGAAAGAAATTGTATCGAGCTGCGCTCCCTCCTCCCACCCTGTGGTGCAACAGATGTCCCTTTCTCCAAAAATGTACTCAATGGGACCGTAATGTTGCAACCACACCAAAGTTGACCTGCTGTGAGGAAAAAACCAGTTAGTATATTTCAAACATGAAAAATGTCATTTTAAAATCAACATGAAAAACAAAAATTCCAAAAGTTTAAAACACAAAAAAATTCTTACGAAAGAAAGAAATTGTATCGAGCTGCGCTCCCTCCTCCCACCCTGTGGTGCAACTGATTTCCCTTTCTCCAAAAATGTACTCAATGGGACCGTAATGATGCAACCACACCCAAGTTGACCTGCTGTGAGGAAAAAACGAGTTAGTATATTTCAAACATGAAAAATGTCATTTTAAAATCAACATGAAAAACAAAAATTCCAAAAGTTTAAAACACAAAAAAATTCTTACGAAAGAAAGAAATTGTATCGAGCTGCGCTCCCTCCTCCCGCCCTGTGGTGCAACAGATGTCCCTTTCTCCAAAAATGTACTCAATGGGACCGTAATGTTGCAACCACACCAAAGTTGACCTGCTGTGAGGAAAAAACCAGTTAGTATATTTCAAACATGAAAAATGTCATTTTAAAATCAACATGAAAAACAAAAATTCCAAAAGTTTAAAACACAAAAAAATTCTTACGAAAGAAAGAAATTGTATCGAGCTGCGCTCCCTCCTCCCACCCTGTGGTGCAACAGATGTCCCATTCACCAAAATTGTACTCAATGGGACCGTAACGTTGCAACCACACCCAAGTTGACCTGCTGTGAGGAAAAAACCAGTTAGTATATTTCAAACATGAAAAATGTCATTTTAAAATCAACATGAAAAACAAAAATTCCAAAAGTTTAAAACACAAAAAATTCTTCCGAAAGAAAGAAATTGTATCGAGCTGCGCTCCCTCCTCCCGCCCTGTGGTGCAACAGATGCCCCTTTCTCCAAAAATGTACTCAATGGGACCGTACTGTTGCAACCACACCCAAGTTGACCTGCTGTGAGGAAAAAACCAGTTAGTATATTTCAAACATGAAAAATGTCATTTTAAAATCAACATGAAAAACAAAAATTCCAAAAGTTTAAAACACAAAAAAATTCTTACGAAAGAAAGAAATTGTATCGAGCTGCGCTCCCTCCTCCCGCCCTGTGGTGCAACAGATGTCCCTTTCTCCAAAAATGTACTCAATGGGACTGTAATGTTGCAACCACACCCAAGTTGACCTGCTGTGAGGAAAAAACCAAATAGTATATTTCAAACATGAAAAATGTCATTTTAAAATCAACATGAAAAACAAAAATTCCAAAAGTGTAAAACACAAAAAAATTCTTACGAAAGAAAGAAATTGTATCGAGCTGCGCTCCCTCCTCCCGCCCTGTGGTGCAACAGATGTCCCTTTCTCCAAAAATGTACTCAATGGGACCGTAATGTTGCAACCACACCCAAGTTGACCTGCTGTGAGGAAAAAACCAGTTAGTATATTTCAAACATGAAAAATGTCATTTTAAAATCAACATGAAAAACAAAAATTCCAAAAGTTTAAAACACAAAAAAAATCTTACGAAAGAAAGAAATTGTATCGAGCTGCGCTCCCTCCTCCCGCCCTGTGGTGCAACACCACACCCTCCAAAAATGTACTCAATGGGACCGTAATGTTGCAACCACACCAAAGTTGACCTGCTGTGAGGAAAAAACCAGTTAGTATATTTCAAACATGAAAAATGTCATTTTAAAATCAACATGAAAAACAAAAATTCCAAAAGTGTAAAACACAAAAAAATTCTTACGAAAGAAAGAAATTGTATCGAGCTGCGCTCCCTCCTCCCGCCCTGTGGTGCAACAGATGTCCCTTTCTCCAAAAATGTACTCAATGGGACCGTAATGTTGCAACCACACCCAAGTTGACCTGCTGTGAGGAAAAAACCAGTTAGTATATTTCAAACATGAAAAATGTCATTTTAAAATCAACATGAAAAACAAAAATTCCAAAAGTTTAAAACACAAAAAAAATCTTACGAAAGAAAGAAATTGTATCGAGCTGCGCTCCCTCCTCCCGCCCTGTGGTGCAACACCACACCCTCCAAAAATGTACTCAATGGGACCGTAATGTTGCAACCACACCAAAGTTGACCTGCTGTGAGGAAAAAACCAGTTAGTATATTTCAAACATGAAAAATGTCATTTTAAAATCAACATGAAAAACAAAAATTCCAAAAGTTTAAAACACAAAAAAATTCTTACGAAAGAAAGAAATTGTATCGAGCTGCGCTCCCTCCTCCCGCCCTGTGGTGCAACAGATGTCCCTTTGTCCAAAAATGTACTCAATGGGACCGTAATGTTGCAACCACACCAAAGTTGACCTGCTGTGAGGAAAAAACCGGTTAGTATATTTCAAACATGAAAAATGTCATTTTAAAGTCAACATGAAAAACAAAAATTCCAAAAGTTTAAAACACAAAAAAATTCTTACGAAAGAGAGAAATTGTATCGAGCTGTGCTCCCTCCTCCCACCCTGTGGTGCAACAGATGTCCCTTTCTCCAAAAATGTACTCAATGGGACCGTAATGTTGCAACCACACCCAAGTTGACCTGCTGTGAGGAAAAAATCAGTTAGTATATTTCAAACATGAAAAATGTCATTTTAAAATCAACATGAAAAACAAAAATTCCAAAAGTTTAAACCACAAAAAAATTCTTACGAAAGAAAGAAATTGTATCGAGCTGCGCTCCCTCCTCCCACCCTGTGGTGCAACAGATGTCCCTTTCTCCAAAAATGTACTCAATGGGACCGTAATGTTGCAACCACACCAAAGTTGACCTGCTGTGAGGAAAAAACCAGTTAGTATATTTCAAACATGAAAAATGTCATTTTAAAATCAACATGAAAAACAAAAATTCCAAAAGTTTAAAACACAAAAAAATTCTTACGAAAGAAAGAAATTGTATCGAGCTGCGCTCCCTCCTCCCACCCTGTGGTGCAACTGATTTCCCTTTCTCCAAAAATGTACTCAATGGGACCGTAATGATGCAACCACACCCAAGTTGACCTGCTGTGAGGAAAAAACGAGTTAGTATATTTAAAACATGAAAAATGTCATTTTAAAATCAACATGAAAAACAAAAATTCCAAAAGTTTAAAACACAAAAAAATTCTTACGAAAGAAAGAAATTGTATCGAGCTGCGCTCCCTCCTCCCGCCCTGTGGTGCAACAGATGTCCCTTTCTCCAAAAATGTACTCAATGGGACCGTAATGTTGCAACCACACCAAAGTTGACCTGCTGTGAGGAAAAAACCAGTTAGTATATTTCAAACATGAAAAATGTCATTTTAAAATCAACATGAAAAACAAAAATTCCAAAAGTTTAAAACACAAAAAAATTCTTACGAAAGAAAGAAATTGTATCGAGCTGCGCTCCCTCCTCCCACCCTGTGGTGCAACAGATGTCCCATCCACCAAAATTGTACTCAATGGGACCGTAACGTTGCAACCACACCCAAGTTGACCTGCTGTGAGGAAAAAGCCAGTTAGTATATTTCAAACATGAAAAATGTCATTTTAAAATCAACATGAAAAACAAAAATTCCAAAAGTTTAAAACACAAAAAATTCTTCCGAAAGAAAGAAATTGTATCGAGCTCCGCACCCTCCTCCCGCCCTGTGGTGCAACAGATTTCCCTTTCTCCAAAAATGTACTCAATGGGACCGTAATGATGCAACCACACCCAAGTTGACCTGCTGTGAGGAAAAAACGAGTTAGTATATTTCAAACATGAAAAATGTCATTTTAAAATCAACATGAAAAACAAAAATTCCAAAAGTTTAAAACACAAAAAAATTCTTACGAAAGAAAGAAATTGTATCGAGCTGCGCTCCCTCCTCCCGCCCTGTGGTGCAACAGATGTCCCTTTCTCCAAAAATGTACTCAATGGGACCGTAATGTTGCAACCACACCAAAGTTGACCTGCTGTGAGGAAAAAACCAGTTAGTATATTTCAAACATGAAAAATGTCATTTTAAAATCAACATGAAAAACAAAAATTCCAAAAGTTTAAAACACAAAAAAATTCTTACGAAAGAAAGAAATTGTATCGAGCTGCGCTCCCTCCTCCCACCCTGTGGTGCAACAGATGTCCCTTTCTCCAAAAATGTACTCAATGGGACCGTAATGTTGCAACCACACCCAAGTTGACCTGCTGTGAGCAAAAAACCAGTTAGTATATTTCAAACATGAAAAATGTCATTTTAAAATCAACATGAAAAACAAAAATTCCAAAAGTTTAAAACACAAAAAATTCTTCCGAAAGAAAGAAATTGTATCGAGCTCCGCACCCTCCTCCCGCCCTGTGGTGCAACAGATTTCCCTTTCTCCAAAAATGTACTCAATGGGACCGTAATGGTGCAACCACACCCAAGTTGACCTGCTGTGAGGAAAAAACCAGTTAGTAATTTCAAACATGAAAAATGTCATTTTAAAATCAACATGAGAAACAAAAATTCCAAAAGTTTAAAACACAAAAAAATTCTTACGAAAGAAAGAAATTGTATCGAGCTGCGCTCCCTCCTCCCGCCCTGTGGTGCAACAGATGTCCCTTTCTCCAAAAATGTACTCAATGGGACCGTAATGTTGCAACCACACCAAAGTTGACCTGCTGTGAGGAAAAAACCGGTTAGTATATTTCAAACATGAAAAATGTCATTTTAAAATCAACATGAAAAACAAAAATTCCAAAAGTTTAAAACACAAAAAAATTCTTACGAAAGAAAGAAATTGTATCGAGCTGCGCTCCCTCCTCCCGCCCTGTGGTGCAACAGATTTCCCTTTCTCCAAAAATGTACTCAATGGGACCGTAATGATGCAACCACACCCAAGTTGACCTGCTGTGAGGAAAAAACCAGTTAGTATATTTCAAACATGAAAAATGTCATTTTAAAATCAACATGAAAAACAAAAATTCCAAAAGTTTAAAACACAAAAAAAATCTTACGAAAGAAAGAAATTGTATCGAGCTGCGCTCCCTCCTCCCGCCCTGTGGTGCAACACCACACCCTCCAAAAATGTACTCAATGGGACCGTAATGTTGCAACCACACCAAAGTTGACCTGCTGTGAGGAAAAAACCAGTTAGTATATTTCAAACATGAAAAATGTCATTTTAAAATCAACATGAAAAACAAAAATTCCAAAAGTTTAAAACACAAAAAAATTCTTACGAAAGAAAGAAATTGTATCGAGCTGCGCTCCCTCCTCCCGCCCTGTGGTGCAACAGATGTCCCTTTCTCCAAAAATGTACTCAATGGGACCGTAATGTTGCAACCACACCCAAGTTGACCTGCTGTGAGGAAAAAACCAGTTAGTATATTTCAAACATGAAAAATGTCATTTTAAAATCAACATGAAAAACAAAAATTCCAAAAGTTTAAAACACAAAAAAATTCTTACGAAAGAAAGAAATTGTATCGAGCTGCGCTCCCTCCTCCCGCCCTGTGGTGCAACAGATGTCCCTTTCTCCAAAAATGTACTCAATGGGACCGTAATGTTGCAACCACACCCAAGTTGACCTACTGTGAGGAAAAAACCAGTTAGTATATTTCAAACATGAAAAATGTCATTTTAAAATCAACATGAAAAACAAAAATTCCAAAAGTTTAAAACACAAAAAAATTCTTACGAAAGAAAGAAATTGTATCGAGCTGCGCTCCCTCCTCCCGCCCTGTGGTGCAACAGATGTCCCTTTCTCCAAAAATGTACTCAATGGGACTGTAATGTTGCAACCACACCCAAGTTGACCTGCTGTGAGGAAAAAACCAAATAGTATATTTCAAACATGAAAAATGTCATTTTAAAATCAACATGAAAAACAAAAATTCCAAAAGTGTAAAACACAAAAAAATTCTTACGAAAGAAAGAAATTGTATCGAGCTGCGCTCCCTCCTCCCGCCCTGTGGTGCAACAGATGTCCCTTTCTCCAAAAATGTACTCAATGGGACCGTAATGTTGCAACCACACCCAAGTTGACCTGCTGTGAGGAAAAAACCAGTTAGTATATTTCAAACATGAAAAATGTCATTTTAAAATCAACATGAAAAACAAAAATTCCAAAAGTTTAAAACACAAAAAAATTCTTACGAAAGAAAGAAATTGTATCGAGCTGCGCTCCCTCCTCCCGCCCTGTGGTGCAACAGATGTCCCTTTCTCCAAAAATGTACTCAATGGGACCGTAATGTTGCAACCACACCCAAGTTGACCTGCTGTGAGGAAAAAACCAAATAGTATATTTCAAACATGAAAAATGTCATTTTAAAATCAACATGAAAAACAAAAATTCCAAAAGTTTAAAACACAAAAAAATTCTTACGAAAGAAAGAAATTGTATCGAGCTGCGCTCCCTCCTCCCGCCCTGTGGTGCAACAGATGTCCCTTTCTCCAAAAATGTACTCAATGGGACCGTAATGTTGCAACCACACCAAAGTTGACCTGCTGTGAGGAAAAAACCAGTTAGTATATTTCAAACATGAAAAATGTCATTTTAAAATCAACATGAAAAACAAAAATTCAAAAGTTTAAAACACAAAAAAATTCTTACGAAAGAAAGAAATTGTATCGAGTTGCGCTCCCTCCTCCCGCCCTGTGGTGCAACAGATGTCCCTTTCTCCAAAAATGTACTCAATGGGACCGTAATGTTGCAACCACACCCAAGATGACCTGCTGTGAGGAAAAAACCAGTTAGTATATTTCAAACATGAAAAATGTCATTTTAAAATCAACATGAAAAACAAAAATTCCAAAAGTTTAAAACACAAAAAAATTCTTACGAAAGAAAGAAATTGTATCGAGCTCCGCACCCTCCTCCTGCCCTGTGGTGCAACAGATGTCCCTTTCTCCAAAAATGTACTCAATGGGACCGTAATGTTGCAACCACACCAAAGTTGACCTGCTGTGAGGAAAAAACCAGTTAGTATATTTCAAACATGAAAAATGTCATTTTAAAATCAACATGAAAAACAAAAATTCCTAAAGTTTAAAACACAAAAAAATTCTTACGAAAGAAAGATATTGTATCGAGCCTCGCTCCCTCCTCCCGCCCTGCGGTGCAACAGATGTCCCTTTCTCCAAAAATGTACTCAATGGGACCGTAATGTTGCAAACACACCCAAGTTGACCTGCTGTGAGGAAAAAACCAGTTAGTATATTTCAAACATGAAAAATGTCATTTTAAAATCAACATGAAAAACAAAAATTCCAAAAGTTTAAAACACAAAAAAATTCTTACGAAAGAAAGAAATTGTATCGAGCTGCGCTCCCTCCTCCCACCCTGTGGTGCAACAGATGTCCCTTTCTCCAAAAATGTACTCAATGGGACCGCAATGTTGCAACCACACCCAAGTTCACCTGCTGTGAGGAAAAAACCAGTTAGTATATTTCAAACATGAAAAATGTCATTTTAAAATCAACATGAAAAACAAAAATTCCAAAAGTTTAAAACCCAAAAAAATCTTACGAAAGAAAGAAATTGTATCGAGCTGCGCTCCCTCCTCCCGCCCTGTGGTGCAACAGATGTACCTTTCTCCAAAAATGTACTCAATGGGACCGTAATGTTGCAACCACACCAAAGTTGACCTGCTGTGAAGAAAAAACCGGTTACTATATTTCAAACATGAAAAATGTCATTTTAAAATCAACATGAAAAACAAAAATTCCAAAAGTTTAAAACACAAAAAAATTCTTACGAAAGAAAGAAATTGTATCGAGCTGCGCTCCCTCCTCCCGCCCTGTGGTGCAACAGATGTCCCTTTCTCCAAAAATGTACTCAATGGGACCGTAATGTTGCAACCACACCCAAGTTGACCTGCTGTGAGGAAAAAACCAGTTAGTATATTTCAAACATGAAAAATGTCATTTTAAAATCAACATGAGAAACAAAAATTCCAAAAGTTTAAAACACAAAAAAATTCTTACGAAAGAAAGAAATTGTATCGAGCTGCGCTCCCTCCTCCCGCCCTGTGGTGCAACAGATGTCCCTTTCTCCAAAAATGTACTCAATGGGACCGTAATGTTGCAACCACACCAAAGTTGACCTGCTGTGAGGAAAAAACCGGTTAGTATATTTCAAACATGAAAAATGTCATTTTAAAATCAACATGAAAAACAAAAATTCCAAAAGTTTAAAACACAAAAAAATTCTTACGAAAGAAAGAAATTGTATCGAGCTGCGCTCCCTCCTCCCGCCCTGTGGTGCAACAGATTTCCCTTTCTCCAAAAATGTACTCAATGGGACCGTAATGATGCAACCACACCCAAGTTGACCTGCTGTGAGGAAAAAACCAGTTAGTATATTTCAAACATGAAAAATGTCATTTTAAAATCAACATGAAAAACAAAAATTCCAAAAGTTTAAAACACAAAAAAAATCTTACGAAAGAAAGAAATTGTATCGAGCTGCGCTCCCTCCTCCCGCCCTGTGGTGCAACACCACACCCTCCAAAAATGTACTCAATGGGACCGTAATGTTGCAACCACACCAAAGTTGACCTGCTGTGAGGAAAAAACCAGTTAGTATATTTCAAACATGAAAAATGTCATTTTAAAATCAACATGAAAAACAAAAATTCCAAAAGTTTAAAACACAAAAAAATTCTTACGAAAGAAAGAAATTGTATCGAGCTGCGCTCCCTCCTCCCGCCCTGTGGTGCAACAGATGTCCCTTTCTCCAAAAATGTACTCAATGGGACCGTAATGTTGCAACCACACCCAAGTTGACCTGCTGTGAGGAAAAAACCAGTTAGTATATTTCAAACATGAAAAATGTCATTTTAAAATCAACATGAAAAACAAAAATTCCAAAAGTTTAAAACACAAAAAAATTCTTACGAAAGAAAGAAATTGTATCGAGCTGCGCTCCCTCCTCCCGCCCTGTGGTGCAACAGATGTCCCTTTCTCCAAAAATGTACTCAATGGGACCGTAATGTTGCAACCACACCCAAGTTGACCTACTGTGAGGAAAAAACCAGTTAGTATATTTCAAACATGAAAAACGTCATTTTAAAATCAACATGAAAAACAAAAATTCCAAAAGTTTAAAACACAAAAAAATTCTTACGAAAGAAAGAAATTGTATCGAGCTGCGCTCCCTCCTCCCGCCCTGTGGTGCAACAGATGTCCCTTTCTCCAAAAATGTACTCAATGGGACTGTAATGTTGCAACCACACCCAAGTTGACCTGCTGTGAGGAAAAAACCAAATAGTATATTTCAAACATGAAAAATGTCATTTTAAAATCAACATGAAAAACAAAAATTCCAAAAGTGTAAAACACAAAAAAATTCTTACGAAAGAAAGAAATTGTATCGAGCTGCGCTCCCTCCTCCCGCCCTGTGGTGCAACAGATGTCCCTTTCTCCAAAAATGTACTCAATGGGACCGTAATGTTGCAACCACACCCAAGTTGACCTGCTGTGAGGAAAAAACCAGTTAGTATATTTCAAACATGAAAAATGTCATTTTAAAATCAACATGAAAAACAAAAATTCCAAAAGTTTAAAACACAAAAAAATTCTTACGAAAGAAAGAAATTGTATCGAGCTGCGCTCCCTCCTCCCGCCCTGTGGTGCAACAGATGTCCCTTTCTCCAAAAATGTAATCAATGGGACCGTAATGTTGCAACCACACCCAAGTTGACCTGCTGTGAGGAAAAAACCAGTTAGTATATTTCAAACATGAAAAATGTCATTTTAAAATCAACATGAAAAACAAAAATTCCAAAAGTTTAAAACACAAAAAAATTCTTACGAAAGAAAGAAATTGTATCGAGCTGCGCTCCCTCCTCCCGCCCTGTGGTGCAACAGATGTCCCTTTCTCCAAAAATGTACTCAATGGGACCGTAATGTTGCAACCACACCCAAGTTGACCTGCTGTGAGGAAAAAACCAGTTAGTATATTTCAAACATGAAAAATGTCATTTTAAAATCAACATGAAAAACAAAAATTCCAAAAGTTTAAAACACAAAAAAATTCTTACGAAAGAAAGAAATTGTATCGAGCTGCGCTCCCTCCTCCCGCCCTGTGGTGCAACAGATGTCCCTTTCTCCAAAAATGTACTCAATGGGACCGTAATGTTGCAACCACACCAAAGTTGACCTGCTGTGAGGAAAAAACGAGTTAGTATATTTCAAACATGAAAAATGTCATTTTAAAATCAACATGAAAAACAAAAATTCCAAAAGTTTAATACACAAAAAAATTCTTACGAAAGAAAGAAATTGTATCGAGCTGCGCACCCTCCTCCCGCCCTGTGGTGCAACAGATGTCCCTTTCTCCAAAAATGTACTCAATGGGACCGTAATGTTGCAACCACACCAAAGTTGACCTGCTGTGAGGAAAAAACCAGTTAGTATATTTCAAACATGAAAAATGTCATTTTAAAATCAACATGAAAAACAAAAATTCAAAAGTTTAAAACACAAAAAAATTCTTACGAAAGAAAGAAATTGTATCGAGTTGCGCTCCCTCCTCCCGCCCTGTGGTGCAACAGATGTCCCTTTCTCCAAAAATGTACTCAATGGGACCGTAATGTTGCAACCACACCCAAGATGACCTGCTGTGAGGAAAAAACCAGTTAGTATATTTCAAACATGAAAAATGTCATTTTAAAATCAACATGAAAAACAAAAATTCCAAAAGTTTAAAACACAAAAAAATTCTTACGAAAGAAAGAAATTGTATCGAGCTCCGCACCCTCCTCCCGCCCTGTGGTGCAACAGATGTCCCTTTCTCCAAAAATGTACTCAATGGGACCGTAATGTTGCAACCACACCAAAGTTGACCTGCTGTGAGGAAAAAACCAGTTAGTATATTTCAAACATGAAAAATGTCATTTTAAAATCAACATGAAAAACAAAAATTCCGAAAGTTTAAAACACAAAAAAATTCTTACGAAAGAAAGATATTGTATCGAGCCTCGCTCCCTCCTCCCGCCCTGCGGTGCAACAGATGTCCCTTTCTCCAAAAATGTACTCAATGGGACCGTAATGTTGCAACCACACCCAAGTTGACCTGCTGTGAGGCAAAAACCAGTTAGTATATTTCAAACATGAAAAATGTCATTTTAAAATCAACATGAAAAACAAAAATTCCAAAAGTTTAAAACACAAAAAAATTCTTACGAAAGAAAGAAATTGTATCGAGCTGCGCTCCCTCCTCCCGCCCTGTGGTGCAACAGATGTCCCTTTCTCCAAAAATGTACTCAATGGGACCGTAATGTTGCAACCACACCAAAGTTGACCTGCTGTGAAGAAAAAACCGGTTAGTATATTTCAAACATGAAAAATGTCATTTTAAAATCAACATGAAAAACAAAAATTCCAAAAGTTTAAAACACAAAAAAATTCTTACGAAAGAAAGAAATTGTATCGAGCTGCGCTCCCTCCTCCCGCCCTGTGGTGCAACAGATGTCCCTTTCTCCAAAAATGTACTCAATGGGACCGTAATGTTGCAACCACACCCAAGTTGACCTGCTGTGAGGAAAAAACCAGTTAGTATATTTCAAACATGAAAAATGTCATTTTAAAATCAACATGAAAAACAAAAATTCCAAAAGTTTAAAACACAAAAAAATTCTTACGAAAGAAAGAAATTGTATCGAGCTGCGCTCCCTCCTCCCACCCTGTGGTGCAACAGATGTCCCTTTCTCCAAAAATGTACTCAATGGGACCGTAATGTTGCAACCACACCCAAGTTGACCTGCTGTGAGGAAAAAACCAGTTAGTATATTTCAAACATGAAAAATGTCATTTTAAAATCAACATGAGAAACAAAAATTCCAAAAGTTTAAAACACAAAAAAATTCTTACGAAAGAAAGAAATTGTATCGAGCTGCGCTCCCTCCTCCCGCCCTGTGGTGCAACAGATGTCAGTTTCTCCAAAAATGTACTCAATGGGACCGTAATGTTGCAACCACACCCAAGTTGACCTGCTGTGAGGAAAAAACCAGTTAGTATATTTCAAACATGAAAAATGTTATTTTAAAATCAACATGAAAAACAAAAATTCCAAAAGTTTAAAACACAAAAAAAATTCTTACGAAAGAAAGAAATTGTATCGAGCTGCGCTCCCTCCTCCCGCCCTGTGGTGCAACAGATGTCCCTTTCTCCAAAAATGTACTCAATGGGACCGTAATGTTGCAACCACACCCAAGTTGACCTGCTGTGAGGAAAAAACGAGTTAGTATATTTCAAACATGAAAAATGTCATTTTAAAATCAACATGAAAAACAAAAATTCTAAAAGTTTAAAACACAAAAAAATTCTTACGAAAGAAAGAAATTGTATCGAGCTGCGCTCCCTCCTCCCGCCCTGTGGTGCAACAGATGTCCCTTTCTCCAAAAATGTACTCAATGGGACCGTAATGTTGCAACCACACCCAAGTTGACCTGCTGTGAGGAAAAAACCAGTTAGTATATTTCAAACATGAAAACTGTCATTTTAAAATCAACATGAAAAACAAAAATTCCAAAAGTTTAAAACACAAAAAAATTCTTACGAAAGAAAGAAATTGTATCGAGCTGCGCTCCCTCCTACCGCCCTGTGGTGCAACAGATGTCCCTTTCTCCAAAAATGTACTCAATGGGACCGTAATGTTGCAACCACACCCAAGTTGACCTGCTGTGAGGAAAAAACCAGTTAGTATATTTCAAACATGAAAAATGTCATTTTAAAATCAACATGAGAAACAAAAATTCCAAAAGTTTAAAACACAAAAAAATTCTTACGAAAGAAAGAAATTGTATCGAGCTGCGCTCCCTCCTCCCGCCCTGTGGTGCAACAGATGTCCCTTTCTCCAAAAATGTACTCAATGGGACCGTAATGTTGCAACCACACCCAAGTTGACCTGCTGTGAGGAAAAAACCAGTTAGTATATTTCAAACATGAAAAATGTCATTTTAAAATCAACATGAAAAACAAAAATTCCAAAAGTTTAAAACACAAAAAAATTCTTACGAAAGAATGAAATTGTATCGAGCTGCGCTCCCTCCTCCCGCCCTGTGGTGCAACAGATGTCCCTTTCTCCAAAAATGTACTCAATGGGACCGTAATGTTGCTACCACAGCAAAGTTGACCTGCTGTGAGGAAAAAACGAGTTAGTATATTTCAAACATGAAAAATGTCATTTTAAAATCAACATGAAAAACAAAAATTCCAAAAGTTTAAAGCACAAAAAAATTCTTACGAAATAAAGAAATTGTATCGAGCTGCGCTCCCTCCTCCCGCCCTGTGGTGCAACAGATGTCCCTTTCTCCAAAAATGTACTCAATGGGACCGTAATGTTGCAACCACACCCAAGTTGACCTGCTGTGAGGAAAAAACGAGTTAGTACATTTCAAACATGAAAAATGTAATTTTAAAATCAACATGAAAAACAAAAATTCCAAAAGTTTAAAACACAAAAAATTCTTACGAAAGAAAGAAATTGTATCGAGCTGCGCTCCCTCCTCCCGCCCTGTGGTGCAACAGATGTCCCATTCTCCAAAAATGTACTCAATGGGACTGTAATGTTGCAACCACACCAAAGTTGACCTACTGTGAGGAAAAAACCAGTTAGTATATTTCAAACATGAAAAATGTCATTTTAAAATCAACATAAAAAACAAAAATTCCAAAAGTTTAAAACACAAAATATTCTTACGAAAGAAAGAAATTGTATCGAGCTGCGCTCCCTCCTCCCGCCCTGTGGTGCAACAGATGTCCCTTTCTCCAAAAATGTACTCAATGGGACCGTAATGTTGCAACCACACCCAAGTTGACCTGCTGTGAGGAAAAAACGAGTTAGTACATTTCAAACATGAAAAATGTAATTTTAAAATCACCATGAAAAATGTAATTTTAAAATCACCATGAAAAACCAAAATTCCAAAAGTATAAAACACAAAAAAATTCTTACAAAGAAAGAAATTGTATCGAGCTCCGCACCCTCGTCCCGCCCTGTGGTGCAACAGATGTCCCTTTCTCCAAAAATGTACTCAATGGGACCGTAATGTAGCAACCACACCCAAGTTGACCTGCTGTGAGGAAAAAACCAGTTGGTATATTTCAAACATGAAAAATGTCATTTTAAAATCAACATGAAAAACAAAAACTCCAAAAGTTTAAAACACAAAAAAATTCTTACGAAAGAAAGAAATTGTATCGAGTTGCGCTCCCTCCTCCCTCCCTGTGGTGCAACAGATGTCCCTTTCTCCAAAAATGTACTCAATGGGACCGTAATGTTGCAACCACACCCAAGTTGACCTGCTGTGAGGAAAAAACGAGTTAGTATATTTCAAACATGAAAAATGTCATTTTAAAATCAACATGAAAAACAAAAATTCCAAAAGTTTAAAACACAAAAAATTCTTACGAAAGAAAGAAATTGTATCGAGCTGCGCTCCCTCCTCCCGCCCTGTGGTGCAACAGATGTCCCATTCGCCAAAAATGTACTCAATGGGACTGTAATGTTGCAACCACACCAAAGTTGACCTGCTGTGAGGAAAAAACCAGTTAGTATATTTCAAACATGAAAAATGTCATTTTAAAATCAACATGAAAAACAAAAATTCCAAAAGTTTAAAACACAAAAAAATTCTTAAGAAAGAAAGAAATTGTATCGAGCTGCGCTCCCTCCTCCCGCCCTGTGGTGCAACAGATGTCCCTTTCTCCAAAAATGTACTCAATGGGACCGTAATGTTGCAACCACACCCAAGTTGACCTGCTGTGAGGAAAAAACCAGTTAGTATATTTCAAACATGAAAAATGTCATTTTAAAATCAACATGAAAAACAAAAATTCCAAAAGTTTAAAACACAAAAAAATTCTTACGAAAGAAAGAAATTGTATCGAGCTGCGCTCCCTCCTCCCGCCCTGTGGTGCAACAGATGTCCCTTTCTCCAAAAATGTACTCAATGGGACCGTAATGTTGCAACCACACTCAAGTTGACCTGCTGTGAGGAAAAAACGAGTTAGTATATTTCAAACATGAAAAATGTCATTTTAAAATCACCATGAAAAACCAAAATTCCAAAAGTTTAAAACACAAAAAAATTCTTACGAAAGAAAGAAATTGTATCGAGCTGCGCTCCCTCCTCCCGCCCTGTGGTGCAACAGATGTCCCTTTCTCCAAAAATGTACTCAATGGGACCGTAATGTTGCAACCACACCCAAGTTGACCTGCTGTGAGGAAAAAACGAGTTAGTACATTTCCAACATGAAAAATGTCATTTAAAAATCACCATGAAAAACCAAAATTCCAAAAGTATAAAACACAAAAAAATTCTTACGAAAGAAAGAAATTGTATCGAGCTCCGCACCCTCCTCCCGCCCTGTGGTGCAACAGATGTACCATTCTCCAAAAATGTACTCAATGGGACCGTAATGTTGCAACCACACCCAAGTTGACCTGCTGTGAGGAAAAAACGAGTTAGTACATTTCAAACATGAAAAATGTCATTTTAGAATCACCATGAAAAACCAAAATTCCAAAAGTTTAAAACACAATTAAAACACAAAAAAATTCTTACGAAAGAAAGAAATTGTATCGAGCTCCGCACCCTCCTCCCGCCCTGTGGTGCAACGGATGTCCCTTTCTCCAAAAATGTACTCAATGGGACCGTAATGTTGCAACCACACCCAAGTTGACCTGCTGTGAGAAAAAAACGAGTTAGTACATTTCAAAAATGAAAAATGTCATTTTAAAATCACCATGAAAAACCAAAATTCCAAAAGTTTAAAACACAAAAAAATTCTTACGAAAGAAAGAAATTGTATCGAGCTCCGCACCCTCCTCCCGCCCTGTGGTGCAACAGATGTCCCTTTCTCCAAAAATGTACTCAATGGGACCGTAATGTTGCAACCACACCCAAGTTGACCTGCTGTGAGAAAAAAACGAGTTAGTACATTTCAAAAATGAAAAATGTCATTTTAAAATCACCATGAAAAACCAAAATTCCAAAAGTTTAAAACACAAAAAAATTCTTACGAAAGAAAGAAATTGTATCGAGCTCCGCACCCGCCTCCCGCCCTGTAGTGCAACAGATGTCCCTTTCTCCAAAAATGTACTCAATGGGACCGTAATGTTGCAACCACACCCAAGTTGACCTTCTGTGAGGAAAAAACGAGTTAGTACATTTCAAACATGAAAAATGTCATTTTAAAATCACCATGAAAAACCAAAATTCCAAAAGTATAAAACACAAAAAAATTCTTACCAAAGAAAGAAATTGTATCGAGCTCCGCACCCTCCTCCCGCCCTGTGGTGCAACAGATGTCCCTTTCTCCAAAAATGTACTCAATGGGACCGTAATGTTGCAACCACACCCAAGTTGACCTGCTGTGAGAAAAAAACGAGTTAGTACATTTCAAACATGAAAAATGTCATTTTAAAATCACCATGAAAAACCAAAATTCCAAAAGTATAAAACAGAAAAAAATTCTTACGAAAGAAAGAAATTGTATCGAGCTCCACACCCTCCTCCCGCCCTGTAGTGCAACAGATGTCCCTTTCTCCAAAAATGTACTCAATGGGACCGTAATGTTGCAACCACACCCAAGTTGACCTGCTGTGAGGAAAATACGAGTTAGTACATTTCAAACATGACAAATGTCATTTTAAAATCACCAAAAAAACCAAAATTCCAAAAGTATAAAACACAAAAAAATTCTTACCAAAGAAAGAAATTGTATAGAGCTCCGCACCCTCCTCCCGCCCTGTGGTGCAACAGATGTCCCTTTCTCCAAAAATGTACTCAATGGGACCGTAATGTTGCAACCACACCCAAGTTGACCTGCTGTGAGGAAAAAACGAGTTAGTACATTTCAAACATGAAAAATGTCATTTTAAAATCACCATGAAAAACCAAAATTCCAAAAGTATAAAACACAAAAAAATTCTCACGAAAGAAAGAAATTGTATCGAGCTCCACAACCTCCTCCCGCCCTGTGGTGCAACAGATGTCCCTTTCTCCAAAAATGTACTCAATGGGACCGTAATGTTGCAACCACACCAAAGTTGACCTGCTGTGAGGAAAAAACCAGTTAGTATATTTCAAACATGAAAAATGTCATTTTAAACTCAACATGAAAAACCAAAATTCCAAAAGTATAAAACACAAAAAAATTCTTGCGAAAGAAAGAAATTCTATCGAGCTCCACACCCTCCTCCCGCCCTGTGGTGCAACAGATGTCCCTTTCTCCAAAAATGTACTCAATGGGAGCGTAATGTTGCAACCACACCCAAGTTGACCTGCTGTGAGGAAAAAACGAGTTAGTACATTTCAAACATGAAAAATGTCATTTTAAAATCAACATGAAAAACAAAAATTCCAAAAGTATAAAACACAAAAAAATTCTTACGAAAGAAAGAAATTGTATCGAGCTCCACACCCTCCTCCCGCCCTGTGGTGCAACAGATGTCCCTTTCTCCAAAAATGTACTCAATGGGACCGTAATGCTGCAACCACACCCAAGTTGACCTGCTGTGAGGAAAAAACGAGTTAGTACATTTCAAACATGAAAAATGTCATTTTAAAATCACCATGAAAAACCAAAATTCCAAAAGTATAAAACACAAAAAAATTCTTACAAAAGAAAGAAATTGTATCGAGCTCCACACCCTCCTCCCGCCCTGTGGTGCAATAGATGTCCCTTTCTCCAAAAATGTACTCAATGGGACCGTAATGTTGCAACCACACCCAAGTTGACTTGCTGTGAGGAAAAAACGAGTTAGCACATTTCAAACATGAAAATGGTCATTTTAAAATCAACATGAAAAACCAAAATTCCAAAAGTATAGAACACAAAAAAATGCTTACCAAAGAAAGAAATTGTATCGAGCTCCGCACCCTCCTCCCGCCCTGTGGTGCAACAGATGTCCCTTTCTCCAAAAATGTACTCAATGGGACCGTAATGTTGCAACCACACCCAAGTTGACCTGCTGTGAGGAAAAAACGAGTTAGTACATTTCAAACATGAAAAATGTCATTTTAAAATCACCATGAAAAACCAAAATTCCAAAAGTATAAAACACAAAAAATTCTTACCAAAGAAAGAAATTGTATCGAGCTCCGCACCCTCCTCCCGCCCAGTGGTGCAACAGATGTCCCTTTCTCCAAAAATGTACTCAATGGGGCCGTAATGTTGCAACCACACCCAAGTTGACCTGCTGTGAGAAAAAAACGAGTTAGTACATTTCAAACATGAAAAATGTCATTTTAGAATCACCATGAAAAACCAAAATTCCAAAAGTTTAAAACACAATTAAAACACAAAAAAATTCTTACGAAAGAAAGAAATTGTATCGAGCTCCGCACCCTCCTCCCGCCCTGTAGTGCAACAGATGTCCCTTTCTCCAAAAATGTACTCAATGGGACCGCAATGTTGCAACCACACCCAAGTTGACCTGCTGTGAGGAAAAAACGAGTTAGTACATTTCAAACATGAAAAATGGCATTTTAAAATCACCATGAAAAACCAAAATTCTAAAAGTTTAAAACACAAAAAAATTCTTACCAAAGAAAGAAACTGTATCGAGCTCCGCACCCTCCTCCCGCCCTGTGGTGCAACAGATGTCCCTTTCTCCAAAAATGTACTCAATGGGACCGTAATGTTGCAACCACACCCAAGTTGACCTGCTGTGAGGAAAAAACGAGTTAGTACATTTCAAACATGAAAAATGTCATTTTAAAATCACCATGAAAAACCAAAATTCCAAAAGTTTAAAACACAAAAATATTCTTACGAAAGAAAGTAATTGTATCGAGCTGCGCACCCTCCTCCCGCCCTGTGGTGCAACAGATGTCCCTTTCTCCAAAAATGTACTCAATGGGACCGTAATGTTGCAACCACACCCAAGTTGACCTGCTGTGAGGAAAAAACGAGTTAGTACATTTCAAACATGAAAATTTCATTTTAAAATCACCATGAAAAACAAAAATTCCTAAAGTTTAAAACACAAAAAAATTCTTACGAAAGAAAGAAATTGTATCGAGCTCCGCACCCTCCTCCCGCCCTGTGGTGCAACAGATGTCCCTTTCTCCAAAAATGTACTCAATGGGACCGTAATGTTGCAACCACACCCAAGTTGACCTGCTGTGAGGAAAAAACGAGTTAGTACATTTCAAACATGAAAAATGTCATTTTAAAATCACCATGAAAAACAAAAATTCCAAAAGTATAAAACACAAAAAAATTCTACCCAAAGAAAGAAATTGTATCGAGCTCCGCACCCTCCTCCCGCCCAGTGGTGCAACAGATGTCCCTATCTCCAAAAATGTACTCAATCGGACCGTAGTGTTGCAACCACACCCAAGTTGACCTGCTGTGAGGAAAAAACGAGTTAGTACATTTCAAACATGAAAAATGTCATTTTAAAATCAACATGAAAAACAAAAATTCCAAAAGTATAAAACACAAAAAATTCTTACCAAAGAAAGAAATTGTATCGAGCTCCGCACCCTCCTCCCGCCCTGTGGTGCAACAGATGTCCCTTTCTCCAAAAATGTACTCAATGGGACCGTAATGTTGCAACCACACCCAAGTTGACCTGCTGTGAGGAAAAAACGAGTTAGTATATTTCAAACATGAAAAATGTCATTTTAAAATCAACATGAAAAACAAAAATTCTAAAAGTTTAAAACACAAAAAAATTCTTACGAAAGAAAGGAATTGTATCGAGCTGCGCTCCCTCCTCCCGCCCTGTGGTGCAACAGATGTCCCTTTCTCCAAAAATGTACTCAATGGGACCGTAATGTTGCAACCACACCCAAGTTGACCTGCTGTGAGGAAAAAACCAGTTAGTATATTTCAAACATGAAAAATGTCATTTTAAAATCAACATGAAAAACAAAAATTCCAAAAGTTTAAAACACAAAAAAATTCTTACGAAAGAAAGAAATTGTATCGAGCTGCGCTCCCTCCTCCCGCCCTGTGGTGCAACAGATGTCCCTTTCTCCAAAAATGTACTCAATGGGACCGTAATGTTGAAACCACACCCAAGTTGACCTGCTGTGAGGAAAAAACCAGTTAGTATATTTCAAACATGAAAAATGTCATTTTAAAATCAACATGAGAAACAAAAATTCCAAAAGTTTAAAACACAAAAAAATTCTTACGAAAGAAAGAAATTGTATCGAGCTGCGCTCCCTCCTCCCGCCCTGTGGTGCAACAGATGTCCCTTTCTCCAAAAATGTACTCAATGGGACCGTAATGTTGCAACCACACCCAAGTTGACCTGCTGTGAGGAAAAAACCAGTTAGTATATTTCAAACATGAAAAATGTCATTTTAAAATCAACATGAAAAACAAAAATTCCAAAAGTTTAAAACACAAAAAAATTCTTACGAAAGAATGAAATTGTATCGAGCTGCGCTCCCTCCTCCCGCCCTGTGGTGCAACAGATGTCCCTTTCTCCAAAAATGTACTCAATGGGACCGTAATGTTGCAACCACACCAAAGTTGACCTGCTGTGAGGAAAAAACGAGTTAGTATATTTCAAACATGAAAAATGTCATTTTAAAATCAACATGAAAAACAAAAATTCCAAAAGTTTAAAACACAAAAAAATTCTTACGAAATAAAGAAATTGTATCGAGCTGCGCTCCCTCCTCCCGCCCTGTGGTGCAACAGATGTCCCTTTCTCCAAAAATGTACTCAATGGGACCGTAATGTTGCAACCACACCCAAGTTGACCTGCTGTGAGGAAAAAACGAGTTAGTATATTTCAAACATGAAAAATGTAATTTTAAAATCAACATGAAAAACAAAAATTCCAAAAGTTTAAAACACAAAAAATTCTTACGAAAGAAAGAAATTGTATCGAGCTGCGCTCCCTCCTCCCGCCCTGTGGTGCAACAGATGTCCCATTCTCCAAAAATGTACTCAATGGGACTGTAATGTTGCAACCACACCAAAGTTGACCTACTGTGAGGAAAAAACCAGTTAGTATATTTCAAACATGAAAAATGTCATTTTAAAATCAACATAAAAAACAAAAATTCCAAAAGTTTAAAACACAAAAAAATTCTTACGAAAGAAAGAAATTGTATCGAGCTGCGCTCCCTCCTCCCGCCCTGTGGTGCAACAGATGTCCCTTTCTCCAAAAATGTACTCAATGGGACCGTAATGTTGCAACCACACCCAAGTTGACCTGCTGTGAGGAAAAAACGAGTTAGTACATTTCAAACATGAAAAATGTAATTTTAAAATCACCATGAAAAATGTAATTTTAAAATCACCATGAAAAACCAAAATTCCAAAAGTATAAAACACAAAAAAATTCTTACAAAGAAAGAAATTGTATCGAGCTCCGCACCCTCGTCCCGCCCTGTGGTGCAACAGATGTCCCTTTCTCCAAAAATGTACTCAATGGGACCGTAATGTAGCAACCACACCCAAGTTGACCTGCTGTGAGGAAAAAACCAGTTGGTATATTTCAAACATGAAAAATGTCATTTTAAAATCAACATGAAAAACAAAAATTCCAAAAGTTTAAAACACAAAAAAATTCTTACGAAAGAAAGAAATTGTATCGAGTTGCGCTCCCTCCTCCCGCCCTGTGGTGCAACAGATGTCCCTTTCTCCAAAAATGTACTCAATGGGACCGTAATGTTGCAACCACACCCAAGTTGACCTGCTGTGAGGAAAAAACGAGTTAGTATATTTCAAACATGAAAAATGTCATTTTAAAATCAACATGAAAAACAAAAATTCCAAAAGTTTAAAACACAAAAAATTCTTACGAAAGAAAGAAATTGTATCGAGCTGCGCTCCCTCCTCCCGCCCTGTGGTGCAACAGATGTCCCATTCGCCAAAAATGTACTCAATGGGACTGTAATGTTGCAACCACACCAAAGTTGACCTGCTGTGAGGAAAAAACCAGTTAGTATATTTCAAACATGAAAAATATCATTTTAAAATCAACATGAAAAACAAAAATTCCAAAAGTTTAAAACATAAAAAAATTCTTACGAAAGAAAGAAATTGTATCGAGCTGCGCTCCCTCCTCCCGCCCTGTGGTGCAACAGATGTCCCTTTCTCCAAAAATGTACTCAATGGGACCGTAATGTTGCAACCACACCCAAGTTGACCTGCTGTGAGGAAAAAACCAGTTAGTATATTTCAAACATGAAAAATGTCATTTTAAAATCAACATGAAAAACAAAAATTCCAAAAGTTTAAAACAGAAAAAAATTCTTACGAAAGAAAGAAATTGTATCGAGCTGCGCTCCCTCCTCCCGCCCTGTGGTGCAACAGATGTCCCTTTCTCCAAAAATGTACTCAATGGGACCGTAATGTTGCAACCACACTCAAGTTGACCTGCTGTGAGGAAAAAACGAGTTAGTATATTTCAAACATGAAAAATGTCATTTTAAAATCACCATGAAAAACCAAAATTCCAAAAGTTTAAAACACAAAAAAATTCTTACGAAAGAAAGAAATTGTATCGAGCTGCGCTCCCTCCTCCCGCCCTGTGGTGCAACAGATGTCCCATTCTCCAAAAATGTACTCAATGGGACTGTAATGTTGCAACCACACCAAAGTTGACCTACTGTGCGGAAAAAACCAGTTAGTATATTTCAAACATGAAAAATGTCATTTTAAAATCAACATAAAAAACAAAAATTCCAAAAGTTTAAAACACAAAAAAATTCTTACGAAAGAAAGAAATTGTATCGAGCTGCGCTCCCTCCTCCCGCCCTGTGGTGCAACAGATGTCCCTTTCTCCAAAAATGTACTCAATGGGACCGTAATGTTGCAACCACACCCAAGTTGACCTGCTGTGAGGAAAAAACGAGTTAGTACATTTCAAACATGAAAAATGTAATTTTAAAATCACCATGAAAAATGTAATTTTAAAATCACCATGAAAAACCAAAATTCCAAAAGTATAAAACACAAAAAAATTCTTACAAAGAAAGAAATTGTATCGAGCTCCGCACCCTCGTCCCGCCCTGTGGTGCAACAGATGTCCCTTTCTCCAAAAATGTACTCAATGGGACCGTAATGTAGCAACCACACCCAAGTTGACCTGCTGTGAGGAAAAAACCAGTTGGTATATTTCAAACATGAAAAATGTCATTTTAAAATCAACATGAAAAACAAAAATTCCAAAAGTTTAAAACACAAAAAAATTCTTACGAAAGAAAGAAATTGTATCGAGTTGCGCTCCCTCCTCCCGCCCTGTGGTGCAACAGATGTCCCTTTCTCCAAAAATGTACTCAATGGGACCGTAATGTTGCAACCACACCCAAGTTGACCTGCTGTGAGGAAAAAACGAGTTAGTATATTTCAAACATGAAAAATGTCATTTTAAAATCAACATGAAAAACAAAAATTCCAAAAGTTTAAAACACAAAAAATTCTTACGAAAGAAAGAAATTGTATCGAGCTGCGCTCCCTCCTCCCGCCCTGTGGTGCAACAGATGTCCCATTCGCCAAAAATGTACTCAATGGGACTGTAATGTTGCAACCACACCAAAGTTGACCTGCTGTGAGGAAAAAACCAGTTAGTATATTTCAAACATGAAAAATGTCATTTTAAAATCAACATGAAAAACAAAAATTCCAAAAGTTTAAAACACAAAAAAATTCTTACGAAAGAAAGAAATTGTATCGAGCTGCGCTCCCTCCTCCCGCCCTGTGGTGCAACAGATGTCCCTTTCTCCAAAAATGTACTCAATGGGACCGTAATGTTGCAACCACACCCAAGTTGACCTGCTGTGAGGAAAAAACCAGTTAGTATATTTCAAACATGAAAAATGTCATTTTAAAATCAACATGAAAAACAAAAATTCCAAAAGTTTAAAACAGAAAAAAATTCTTACGAAAGAAAGAAATTGTATCGAGCTGCGCTCCCTCCTCCCGCCCTGTGGTGCAACAGATGTCCCTTTCTCCAAAAATGTACTCAATGGGACCGTAATGTTGCAACCACACTCAAGTTGACCTGCTGTGAGGAAAAAACGAGTTAGTATATTTCAAACATGAAAAATGTCATTTTAAAATCACCATGAAAAACCAAAATTCCAAAAGTTTAAAACACAAAAAAATTCTTACGAAAGAAAGAAATTGTATCGAGCTGCGCTCCCTCCTCCCGCCCTGTGGTGCAACAGATGTCCCTTTCTCCAAAAATGTACTCAATGGGACCGTAATGTTGCAACCACACCCAAGTTGACCTGCTGTGAGGAAAAAACGAGTTAGTACATTTCCAACATGAAAAATGTCATTTAAAAATCACCATGAAAAACCAAAATTCCAAAAGTATAAAACACAAAAAAATTCTTACGAAAGAAAGAAATTGTATCGAGCTCCGCACCCTCCTCCCGCCCTGTGGTGCAACAGATGTACCATTCTCCAAAAATGTACTCAATGGGACCGTAATGTTGCAACCACACCCAAGTTGACCTGCTGTGAGGAAAAAACGAGTTAGTACATTTCAAACATGAAAAATGTCATTTTAGAATCACCATGAAAAACCAAAATTCCAAAAGTTTAAAACACAATTAAAACACAAAAAAATTCTTACGAAAGAAAGAAATTGTATCGAGCTCCGCACCCTCCTCCCGCCCTGTGGTGCAACAGATGTCCCTTTCTCCAAAAATGTACTCAATGGGACCGTAATGTTGCAACCACACCCAAGTTGACCTGCTGTGAGAAAAAAACGAGTTAGTACATTTCAAAAATGAAAAATGTCATTTTAAAATCACCATGAAAAACCAAAATTCCAAAAGTTTAAAACACAAAAAAATTCTTACGAAAGAAAGAAATTGTATCGAGCTCCGCACCCTCCTCCCGCCCTGTGGTGCAACAGATGTCCCTTTCTCCAAAAATGTACTCAATGGGACCGTAATGTTGCAACCACACCCAAGTTGACCTGCTGTGAGAAAAAAACGAGTTAGTACATTTCAAAAATGAAAAATGTCATTTTAAAATCACCATGAAAAACCAAAATTCCAAAAGTTTAAAACACAAAAAAATTCTTACGAAAGAAAGAAATTGTATCGAGCTCCGCACCCTCCTCCCGCCCTGTAGTGCAACAGATGTCCCTTTCTCCAAAAATGTACTCAATGGGACCGTAATGTTGCAACCACACCCAAGTTGACCTGCTGTGAGGAAAAAACGAGTTAGTACATTTCAAACATGAAAAATGTCATTTTAAAATCACCATGAAAAACCAAAATTCCAAAAGTATAAAACACAAAAAAATTCTTACCAAAGAAAGAAATTGTATCGAGCTCCGCACCCTCCTCCCGCCCTGTGGTGCAACAGATGTCCCTTTCTCCAAAAATGTACTCAATGGGACCGTAATGTTGCAACCACACCCAAGTTGACCTGCTGTGAGAAAAAAACGAGTTAGTACATTTCAAACATGAAAAATGTCATTTTAAAATCACCATGAAAAACCAAAATTCCAAAAGTATAAAACAGAAAAAAATTCTTACGAAAGAAAGAAATTGTATCGAGCTCCACACCCTCCTCCCGCCCTGTGGTGCAACAGATGTCCCTTTCTCCAAAAATGTACTCAATGGGACCGTAATGTTGCAACCACACCAAAGTTGACCTGCTGTGAGTAAAAAACCAGTTAGTATATTTCAAACATGAAAAATGTCATTTTAAAATCAACATGAAAAACCAAAATTCCAAAAGTATAAAACACAAAATAATTCTTACGAAAGAAAGAAATTGTATCGAGCTCCACACCCTCCTCCCGCCCTGTGGTGCAACAGATGTCCCTTTCTCCAAAAATGTACTCAATGGGACCGTAATGTTGCAACCACACCCAAGTTGACCTGCTGTGAGGAAAAAACGAGTTAGTACATTTCAAACATGAAAAATGTCATATTAAAATCAACATGAAAAACAAAAATTCCAAAAGTATAAAACACAAAAAAATTCTTACGAAAGAAAGAAATTGTATGAGCTCCACACCCTCCTCCCGCCCTGTGGTGCAACAGATGTTCCTTTCTCCAAAAATGTACTCAATGGGACCGTAATGTTGCAACCACACCCAAGTTGACCTGCTGTGAGGAAAAAACGAGTTAGTATATTTCAAACATGAAAAATGTCATTTTAAAATCACCATGAAAAACCAAAATTCCAAAAGTATAAAACACAAAAAAATTCTTACCAAAGAAAGAAATTGTATCGAGCTCCACACCCTCCTCCCGCCCTGTGGTGCAACAGATGTTCCTTTCTCCAAAAATGTACTCAATGGGACCGTAATGTTGCAACCACACCCAAGTTGACCTGCTGTGAGGAAAAAACGAGTTAGTACATTTCAAACATGAAAAATGTCATTTTAAAATCACCATGAAAAACCAAAATTCCAAAAGTTTAAAACACAAAAAAATTCTTACCAAAGAAAGAAATTGTATCGAGCTCCGCACCCTCCTCCCGCCCTGTAGTGCAACAGATGTCCCTTTCTCCAAAAATGTACTCAATGGGACCGTAATGTTGCAACCACACCCAAGTTGACCTGCTGTGAGGAAAATACGAGTTAGTACATTTCAAACATGACAAATGTCATTTTAAAATCACCAAAAAAACCAAAATTCCAAAAGTATAAAACACAAAAAAATTCTTACCAAAGAAAGAAATTGTATAGAGCTCCGCACCCTCCTCCCGCCCTGTGGTGCAACAGATGTCCCTTTCTCCAAAAATGTACTCAATGGGACCGTAATGTTGCAACCACACCCAAGTTGACCTGCTGTGAGGAAAAAACGAGTTAGTACATTTAAAACATGAAAAATGTCATTTTAAAATCACCATGAAAAACCAAAATTCCAAAAGTATAAAACACAAAAAAATTCTCACGAAAGAAAGAAATTGTATCGAGCTCCACAACCTCCTCCCGCCTTGTGGTGCAACAGATGTCCCTTTCTCCAAAAATGTACTCAATGGGACCGTAATGTTGCAACCACACCAAAGTTGACCTGCTGTGAGGAAAAAACCAGTTAGTATATTTCAAACATGAAAAATGTCATTTTAAACTCAACATGAAAAACCAAAATTCCAAAAGTATAAAACACAAAAAAATTCTTGCGAAAGAAAGAAATTCTATCGAGCTCCACACCCTCCTCCCGCCCTGTGGTGCAACAGATGTCCCTTTCTCCAAAAATGTACTCAATGGGAGCGTAATGTTGCAACCACACCCAAGTTGACCTGCTGTGAGGAAAAAACGAGTTAGTACATTTCAAACATGAAAAATGTCATTTTAAAATCAACATGAAAAACAAAAATTCCAAAAGTATAAAACACAAAAAAATTCTTACGAAAGAAAGAAATTGTATCGAGCTCCACACCCTCCTCCCGCCCTGTGGTGCAACAGATGTCCCTTTCTCCAAAAATGTACTCAATGGGACCGTAATGCTGCAACCACACCCAAGTTGACCTGCTGTGAGGAAAAAACGAGTTAGTACATTTCAAACATGAAAAATGTCATTTTAAAATCACCATGAAAAACCAAAATTCCAAAAGTATAAAACACAAAAAAATTCTTACAAAAGAAAGAAATTGTATCGAGCTCCACACCCTCCTCCCGCCCTGTGGTGCAACAGATGTCCCTTTCTCCAAAAATGTACTCAATGGGACCGTAATGTTGCAACCACACCCAAGTTGACTTGCTGTGAGGAAAAAACGAGTTAGCACATTTCAAACATGAAAATGGTCATTTTAAAATCAACATGAAAAACCAAAATTCCAAAAGTATAGAACACAAAAAAATGCTTACCAAAGAAAGAAATTGTATCGAGCTCCGCACCCTCCTCCCGCCCTGTGGTGCAACAGATGTCCCTTTCTCCAAAAATGTACTCAATGGGACCGTAATGTTGCAACCACACCCAAGTTGACCTGCTGTGAGGAAAAAACGAGTTAGTACATTTCAAACATGAAAAATGTCATTTTAAAATCACCATGAAAAACCAAAATTCCAAAAGTATAAAACACAAAAAATTCTTACCAAAGAAAGAAATTGTATCGAGCTCCGCACCCTCCTCCCGCCCTGTGGTGCAACAGATGTCCCTTTCTCCAAAAATGTACTCAATGGGACCGTAATGTTGCAACCACACCCAAGTTGACCTGCTGTGAGAAAAAAACGAGTTAGTACATTTCAAACATGAAAAATGTCATTTTAGAATCACCATGAAAAACCAAAATTCCAAAAGTTTAAAACACAATTAAAACACAAAAAAATTCTTACGAAAGAAAGAAATTGTATCGAGCTCCGCACCCTCCTCCCGCCCTGTAGTGCAACAGATGTCCCTTTCTCCAAAAATGTACTCAATGGGACCGCAATGTTGCAACCACACCCAAGTTGACCTGCTGTGAGGAAAAAACGAGTTAGTACATTTCAAACATGAAAAATGGCATTTTAAAATCACCATGAAAAACCAAAATTCTAAAAGTTTAAAACACAAAAAAATTCTTACCAAAGAAAGAAACTGTATCGAGCTCCGCACCCTCCTCCCGCCCTGTGGTGCAACAGATGTCCCTTTCTCCAAAAATGTACTCAATGGGACCGTAATGTTGCAACCACACCCAAGTTGACCTGCTGTGAGGAAAAAACGAGTTAGTACATTTCAAACATGAAAAATGTCATTTTAAAATCACCATGAAAAACCAAAATTCCAAAAGTTTAAAACACAAAAATATTCTTACGAAAGAAAGAAATTGTATCGAGCTGCGCACCCTCCTCCCGCCCTGTGGTGCAACAGATGTCCCTTTCTCCAAAAATGTACTCAATGGGACCGTAATGTTGCAACCACACCCAAGTTGACCTGCTGTGAGGAAAAAACGAGTTAGTACATTTCAAACATGAAAATTTCATTTTAAAATCACCATGAAAAACAAAAATTCCTAAAGTTTAAAACACAAAAAAATTCTTACGAAAGAAAGAAATTGTATCGAGCTCCGCACCCTCCTCCCGCCCTGTGGTGCAACAGATGTCCCTTTCTCCAAAAATGTACTCAATGGGACCGTAATGTTGCAACCACACCCAAGTTGACCTGCTGTGAGGAAAAAACGAGTTAGTACATTTCAAACATGAAAAATGTCATTTTAAAATCACCATGAAAAACAAAAATTCCAAAAGTATAAAACACAAAAAAATTCTTACCAAAGAAAGAAATTGTATCGAGCTCCGCACCCTCCTCCCGCCCAGTGGTGCAACAGATGTCCCTATCTCCAAAAATGTACTCAATCGGACCGTAGTGTTGCAACCACACCCAAGTTGACCTGCTGTGAGGAAATAACGAGTTAGTACATTTCAAACATGAAAAATGTCATTCTAAAATCACCATGAAAAACCAAAATTCCAAAAGTATAAACACAAAAAATTCTTACCAAAGAAAGAAATTGTATCGAGCTCCGCACCCTCCTCCCGCCCTGTGGTGCAACAGATGTCCCTTTCTCCAAAAATGTACTCAATGGGACCGTAATGTTGCAACCACACCCAAGTTGACCTGCTGTGAGAAAAAAACGAGTTAGTACATTTGAAAAATGAAAAATGTCATTTTAAAATCACCATGAAAAACCAAAATTCCAAAAGTTTAAAACACAAAAAAATTCTTACGAAAGAAAGAAATTGTATCGAGCTCCGCACCCTCCTCCCGCCCTGTAGTGCAACAGATGTCCCTTTCTCCAAAAATGTACTCAATGGGACCGTAATGTTGCAACCACACCCAAGTTGACCTGCTGTGAGGAAAAAACGAGTTAGTACATTTCAAACATGAAAAATGTCATTTTAAAATCACCATGAAAAACCAAAATTCCAAAAGTATAAAACACAAAAAAATTCTTACCAAAGAAAGAAATTGTATCGAGCTCCGCACCCTCCTACCGCCCTGTGGTGCAACAGATGTCCCTTTCTCCAAAAATGTACTCAATGGGACCGTAATGTTGCAACCACACCCAAGTTGACCTGCTGTGAGAAAAAAACGAGTTAGTACATTTCAAACATGAAAAATGTCATTTTAAAATCACCATGAAAAACCAAAATTCCAAAAGTATAAAACAGAAAAAAATTCTTACGAAAGAAAGAAATTGTATCGAGCTCCACATCCTCCTCCCGCCCTGTGGTGCAACAGATGTCCCTTTCTCCAAAAATGTACTCAATGGGACCGTAATGTTGCAACCACACCAAAGTTGACCTGCTGTGAGTAAAAAACCAGTTAGTATATTTCAAACCTGAAAAATGTCATTTTAAAATCAACATGAAAAACCAAAATTCCAAAAGTATAAAACACAAAATAATTCTTACGAAAGAAAGAAATTGTATCGAGCTCCACACCCTCCTCCCGCCCTGTGGTGCAACAGATGTCCCTTTCTCCAAAAATGTACTAAATGGGAGCGTAATGTTGCAACCACACCCAAGTTGACCTGCTGTGAGGAAAAAACGAGTTAGTACATTTCATACATGAAAAATGTCATATTAAAATCAACATGAAAAACAAAAATTCCAAATGTATAAAACACAAAGAAATTCTTACGAAAGAAAGAAATTGTATGAGCTCCACACCCTCCTCCCGCCCTGTGGTGCAACAGATATCCCTTTCTCCAAAAATGTACTCAATGGGACCGTAATGTTGCAACCACACCCAAGTTGACCTGCTGTGAGGAAAAAACGAGTTAGTATATTTCAAACATGAGAAATGTCATTTTAAAATCACCATGAAAAACCAAAATTCCAAAAGTATAAAACACAAAAAAATTCTTACCAAAGAAAGAAATTGTATCGAGCTCCACACCCTCCTCCCGCCCTGTAGTGCAACAGATGTCCCTTTCTCCAAAAATGTACTCAATGGGACCGTAATGTTGCAACAACACCCAAGTTGACCTGCTGTGAGGAAAAAACGATTAGCACATTTCAAACATGAAAATGGTCATTTTAAAATCAACATGAAAAACCAAAATTCAAAAAGTATAAAACACAAAAAAATTCTTACGAAAGAAAGAAATTGTATCGAGCTCCACACCCTCCTCCCGCCCTGTGGTGCAACAGATGTCCCTTTCTCCAAAAATGTACTCAATGGGAGCGTAATGTTGCAACCACACCCAAGTTGACCTGCTGTGAGGAAAAAAAGAGTTAGCACATTTCAAACATGAAAAATGTCATTTTAAAATCAACATGAAAAACCAAAATTCCAAAAGTATAAAACACAAAAAAATTCTTACCAAAGAAAGAAATTGTATCGAGCTCCACACCCTCCTCCCGCCCCGTGGTGCAACAGATGTTCCTTTCTCCAAAAATGTACTCAATGGGACCGTAATGTTGCAACCACACCCAAGTTGACCTGCTGTGAGGAAAAAACGAGTTAGTACATTTCAAACATGAAAAATGTCATTTTAGAATCACCATGAAAAACCAAAATTCCAAAAGTTTAAAACACAATTAAAACACAAAAAAATTCTTACGAAAGAAAGAAATTGTATCGAGCTCCGCACCCTCCTCCCGCCCTGTAGTGCAACAGATGTCCCTTTCTCCAAAAATGTACTCAATGGGACCGTAATGTTGCAACCACACCCAAGTTGACCTGCTGTGAGGAAAAAACGAGTTAGTACATTTAAAACATGAAAAATGTCATTTTAAAATCACCATGAAAAACCAAAATTCCAAAAGTATAAAACACAAAAAAATTCTTACCAAAGAAAGAAATTGTATCGAGCTCCGCACCCTCCTCCCGCCCTGTGGTGCAACAGATGTCCCTTTCTCCAAAAATGTACTCAATGGGACCGTAATGTTGCAACCACACCCAAGTTGACCTGCTGTGAGAAAAAAACGAGTTAGTACATTTCAAACATGAAAAATGTCATTTTAAAATCACCATGAAAAACCAAAATTCCAAAAGTATAAAACAGAAAAAAATTCTTACGAAAGAAAGAAATTGTATCGAGCTCCACACCCTCCTCCCGCCCTGTGGTGCAACAGATGTCCCTTTCTCCAAAAATGTACTCAATGGGACCGTAATGTTGCAACCACACCAAAGTTGACCTGCTGTGAGTAAAAAACGAGTTAGTATATTTCAAACATGAAAAATGTCATTTTAAAATCAACATGAAAAACCAAAATTCCAAAAGTATAAAACACAAAATAATTCTTACGAAAGAAAGAAATTGTATCGAGCTCCACACCCTCCTCCCGCCCTGTGGTGCAACAGATGTCCCTTTCTCCAAAAATGTACTCAATGGGACCGTAATGTTGCAACCACACCCAAGTTGACCTGCTGTGAGGAAAAAACGAGTTAGTACATTTCAAACATGAAAAATGTCATATTAAAATCAACATGAAAAACAAAAATTCCAAAAGTATAAAACACAAAAAAATTCTTACGAAAGAAAGAAATTGTATCGAGCTCCACACCCTCCTCCCGCCCTGTGGTGCAACAGATGTCCCTTTCTCCAAAAATGTACTCAATGGGACCGTAATGTTGCAACCACACCCAAGTTGACCTGCTGTGAGGAAAAAACGAGTTAGTATATTTCAAACATGAAAAATGTCATTTTAAAATCACCATGAAAAACCAAAATTCCAAAAGTATAAAACACAAAAAAATTCTTACCAAAGAAAGAAATTGTATCGAGCTCTACACCCTCCTCCCGCCCTGTGGTGCAACAGATGTTCCTTTCTCCAAAAATGTACTCAATGGGACCGTAATGTTGCAACCACACCCAAGTTGACCTGCTGTGAGGAAAAAACGAGTTAGTACATTTCAAACATGAAAAATGTCATTTTAAAATCACCATGAAAAACCAAAATTCCAAAAGTTTAAAACACAAAAAAATTCTTACCAAGGAAAGAAATTGTATCGAGCTCCGCACCCTCCTCCCGCCCTGTAGTGCAACAGATGTCCCTTTCTCCAAAAATGTACTCAATGGGACCGTAATGTTGCAACCACACCCAAGTTGACCTGCTGTGAGGAAAATACGAGTTAGTACATTTCAAACATGACAAATGTCATTTTAAAATCACCATGAAAAACCAAAATTCCAAAAGTATAAAACACAAAAAAATTCTTACCAAAGAAAGAAATTGTATAGAGCTCCGCACCCTCCTCCCGCCCTGTGGTGCAACAGATGTCCCTTTCTCCAAAAATGTACTCAATGGGACCGTAATGTTGCAACCACACCCAAGTTGACCTGCTGTGAGGAAAAAACGAGTTAGTACATTTCAAACATGAAAAATGTCATTTTAAAATCACCATGAAAAACCAAAATTCCAAAAGTATAAAACACAAAAAAATTCTCACGAAAGAAAGAAATTGTATCGAGCTCCACAACCTCCTCCCGCCCTGTGGTGCAACAGATGTCCCTTTCTCCAAATATGTACTCAATGGGACCGTAATGTTGCAACCACACCAAAGTTGACCTGCTGTGAGGAAAAAACCAGTTAGTATATTTCAAACATGAAAAATGTCATTTTAAACTCAACATGAAAAACCAAAATTCCAAAAGTATAAAACACAAAAAAATTCTTGCGAAAGAAAGAAATTGTATCGAGCTCCACACCCTCCTCCCGCCCTGTGGTGCAACAGATGTCCCTTTCTCCAAAAATGTACTCAATGGGAGCGTAATGTTGCAACCACACCCAAGTTGACCTGCTGTGAGGAAAAAACGAGTTAGTACATTTCAAAAATGAAAAATATCATTTTAAAATCAACATAAAAAACAAAAATTCCAAAAGTATAAAACACAAAAAAATTCTTACGAAAGAAAGAAATTGTATCGAGCTCCACACCCTCCTCCCGCCCTGTGGTGCAACAGATGTCCCTTTCTCCAAAAATGTACTCAATGGGACCGTAATGTTGCAACCTCACCCAAGTTGACCTGCTGTGAGGAAAAAACGAGTTAGTACATTTCAAACATGAAAAATGTCATTTTAAAATCACCATGAAAAACCAAAATTCCAAAAGTATAAAACAAAAAAATTCTTACAAAAGAAAGAAATTGTATCGAGCTCCACACCCTCCTCCCGCCCTGTGGTGCAACAGATGTCCCTTTCTCCAAAAATGTACTCAATGGGACCGTAATGTTGCAACCACACCCAAGTTGACTTGCTGTGAGGAAAAAACGAGTTAGCACATTTCAAACATGAAAATGGTCATTTTAAAATCAACATGAAAAACCAAAATTCCAAAAGTATACAACACAAAAAAATGCTTACCAAAGAAAGAAATTGTATCGAGCTCCGCACCCTCCTCCCGCCCTGTGGTGCAACAGATGTCCCTTTCTCCAAAAATGTACTCAATGGGACCGTAATGTTGCAACCACACCCAAGTTGACCTGCTGTGAGGAAAAAACGAGTTAGTACATTTCAAACATGAAAAATGTCATTTTAAAATCACCATGAAAAACCAAAATTCCAAAAGTATAAAACACAAAAAATTCTTACCAAAGAAAGAAATTGTATCGAGCTCCGCACCCTCCTCCCGCCCTGTGGTGGAACAGATGTCCCTTTCTCCAAAAATGTACTCAATGGGACCGTAATGTTGCAACCACACCCAAGTTGACCTGCTGTGAGAAAAAAACGAGTTAGTACATTTCAAACATGAAAAATGTCATTTTAGAATCACCATGAAAAACCAAAATTCCAAAAGTTTAAAACACAATTAAAACACAAAAAAATTCTTACGAAAGAAAGAAATTGTATCGAGCTCCGCACCCTCCTCCCGCCCTGTAGTGCAACAGATGTCCCTTTCTCCAAAAATGTACTCAATGGGACCGCAATGTTGCAACCACACCCAAGTTGACCTGCTGTGAGGAAAAAACGAGTTAGTATATTTCAAACATGAAAAATGTCATTTTAAAATCACCATGAAAAACCAAAATTCCAAATGTATAAAACACAAAAAAATTCTTACCAAAGAAAGAAATTGTATCGAGCTCCACACCCTCCTCCCGCCCTGTGGTGCAACAGATGTTCCTTTCTCCAAAAATGTACTCAATGGGACCGTAATGTTGCAACCACACCCAAGTTGACCTGCTGTGAGGAAAAAACGAGTTAGTACATTTCAAACATGAAAAATGTCATTTTAAAATCACCATGAAAAACCAAAATTCCAAAAGTTTAAAACACAAAAAAATTCTTACCAAAGAAAGAAATTGTATCGAGCTCCGCACCCTCCTCCCGCCCTGTAGTGCAACAGATGTCCCTTTCTCCAAAAATGTACTCAATGGGACCGTAATGTTGCAACCACACCCAAGTTGACCTGCTGTGAGGAAAAAACGAGTTAGTACATTTCAAACATGACAAATGTCATTTTAAAATCACCATGAAAAACCAAAATTCCAAAAGTATAAAACACAAAAAAATTCTTACCAAAGAAAGAAATTGTATAGAGCTCCGCACCCTCCTCCCGCCCTGTGGTGCAACAGATGTCCCTTTCTCCAAAAATGTACTCAATGGGACCGTAATGTTGCAACCACACCCAAGTTGACCTGCTGTGAGGAAAAAACGAGTTAGTACATTTCAAACATGAAAAATGTCATTTTAAAATCACCATGAAAAACCAAAATTCCAAAAGTATAAAACACAAAAAAATTCTCACGAAAGAAAGAAATTGTATCGAGCTCCACAACCTCCTCCCGCCCTGTGGTGCAACAGATGTCCCTTTCTCCAAAAATGTACTCAATGGGACCGTAATGTTGCAACCACACCAAAGTTGACCTGCTGTGAGGAAAAAACCAGTTAGTATATTTCAAACATGAAAAATGTCATTTTAAACTCAACATGAAAAACCAAAATTCCAAAAGTATAAAACACAAAAAAATTCTTGCGAAAGAAAGAAATTGTATCGAGCTCCACACCCTCCTCCCGCCCTGTGGTGCAACAGATGTCCCTTTCTCCAAAAATGTACTCAATGGGAGCGTAATGTTGCAACCACACCCAAGTTGACCTGCTGTGAGGAAAAAACGAGTTAGTACATTTCAAACATGAAAAATGTCATTTTAAAATCAACATGAAAAACAAAAATTCCAAAAGTATAAAACACAAAAAAATTCTTACGAAAGAAAGAAATTGTATCGAGCTCCACACCCTCCTCCCGCCCTGTGGTGCAACAGATGTCCCTTTCTCCAAAAATGTACTCAATGGGACCGTAATGTTGCAACCACACCCAAGTTGACCTGCTGTGAGGAAAAAACGAGTTAGTACATTTCAAACATGAAAAATGTCATTTTAAAATCACCATGAAAAACCAAAATTCCAAAAGTATAAAACACAAAAAAATTCTTACAAAAGAAAGAAATTGTATCGAGCTCCACACCCTCCTCCCGCCCTGTGGTGCAACAGATGTCCCTTTCTCCAAAAATGTACTCAATGGGACCGTAATGTTGCAACCACACCCAAGTTGACTTGCTGTGAGGAAAAAACGAGTTAGCACATTTCAAACATGAAAATGGTCATTTTAAAATCAACATGAAAAACCAAAATTCCAAAAGTATACAACACAAAAAAATGCTTACCAAAGAAAGAAATTGTATCGAGCTCCGCACCCTCCTCCCGCCCTGTGGTGCAACAGATGTCCCTTTCTCCAAAAATGTACTCAATGGGACCGTAATGTTGCAACCACACCCAAGTTGACCTGCTGTGAGGAAAAAACGAGTTAGTACATTTCAAACATGAAAAATGTCATATTAAAATCAACATGAAAAACAAAAATTCCAAAAGTATAAAACACAAAAAAATTCTTACGAAAGAAAGAAATTGTATGAGCTCCACACCCTCCTCCCGCCCTGTGGTGCAACAGATGTCCCTTTCTCCAAAAATGTACTCAATGGGACCGTAATGTTGCAACCACACCCAAGTTGACCTGCTGTGAGGAAAAAACGAGTTAGTATATTTCAAACATGAAAAATGTCATTTTAAAATCACCATGAAAAACCAAAATTCCAAAAGTATAAAACACAAAAAAATTCTTACCAAAGAAAGAAATTGTATCGAGCTCTACACCCTCCTCCCGCCCTGTGGTGCAACAGATGTTCCTTTCTCCAAAAATGTACTCAATGGGACCGTAATGTTGCAACCACACCCAAGTTGACCTGCTGTGAGGAAAAAACGAGTTAGTACATTTCAAACATGAAAAATGTCATTTTAAAATCACCATGAAAAACCAAAATTCCAAAAGTTTAAAACACAAAAAAATTCTTACCAAAGAAGAAATTGTATCGAGCTCCGCACCCTCCTCCCGCCCTGTAGTGCAACAGATGTCCCTTTCTCCAAAAATGTACTCAATGGGACCGTAATGTTGCAACCACACCCAAGTTGACCTGCTGTGAGGAAAATACGAGTTAGTACATTTCAAACATGACAAATGTCATTTTAAAATCACCATGAAAAACCAAAATTCCAAAAGTATAAAACACAAAAAAATTCTTACCAAAGAAAGAAATTGTATAGAGCTCCGCACCCTCCTCCCGCCCTGTGGTGCAACAGATGTCCCTTTCTCCAAAAATGTACTCAATGGGACCGTAATGTTGCAACCACACCCAAGTTGACCTGCTGTGAGGAAAAAACGAGTTGGTACATTGCAAACATGAAAAATGTCATTTTAAAATCACCATGAAAAACCAAAATTCCAAAAGTATAAAACACAAAAAAATTCTCACGAAAGAAAGAAATTGTATCGAGCTCCACAACCTCCTCCCGCCCTGTGGTGCAACAGATGTCCCTTTCTCCAAATATGTACTCAATGGGACCGTAATGTTGCAACCACACCAAAGTTGACCTGCTGTGAGGAAAAAACCAGTTAGTATATTTCAAACATGAAAAATGTCATTTTAAACTCAACATGAAAAACCAAAATTCCAAAAGTATAAAACACAAAAAAATTCTTGCGAAAGAAAGAAATTGTATCGAGCTCCACACCCTCCTCCCGCCCTGTGGTGCAACAGATGTCCCTTTCTCCAAAAATGTACTCAATGGGAGCGTAATGTTGCAACCACACCCAAGTTGACCTGCTGTGAGGAAAAAACGAGTTAGTACATTTCAAAAATGAAAAATGTCATTTTAAAATCAACATAAAAAACAAAAATTCCAAAAGTATAAAACACAAAAAAATTCTTACGAAAGAAAGAAATTGTATCGAGCTCCACACCCTCCTCCCGCCCTGTGGTGCAACAGATGTCCCTTTCTCCAAAAATGTACTCAATGGGACCGTAATGTTGCAACCTCACCCAAGTTGACCTGCTGTGAGGAAAAAACGAGTTAGTACATTTCAAACATGAAAAATGTCATTTTAAAATCACCATGAAAAACCAAAATTCCAAAAGTATAAAACAAAAAAATTCTTACAAAAGAAAGAAATTGTATCGAGCTCCACACCCTCCTCCCGCCCTGTGGTGCAACAGATGTCCCTTTCTCCAAAAATGTACTCAATGGGACCGTAATGTTGCAACCACACCCAAGTTGACTTGCTGTGAGGAAAAAACGAGTTAGCACATTTCAAACATGAAAATGGTCATTTTAAAATCAACATGAAAAACCAAAATTCCAAAAGTATACAACACAAAAAAATGCTTACCAAAGAAAGAAATTGTATCGAGCTCCGCACCCTCCTCCCGCCCTGTGGTGCAACAGATGTCCCTTTCTCCAAAAATGTACTCAATGGGACCGTAATGTTGCAACCACACCCAAGTTGACCTGCTGTGAGGAAAAAACGAGTTAGTACATTTCAAACATGAAAAATGTCATTTTAAAATCACCATGAAAAACCAAAATTCCCAAAGTATAAAACACAAAAAATTCTTACCAAAGAAAGAAATTGTATTGAGCTCCGCACCCTCCTCCCGCCCTGTGGTGCAACAGATGTCCCTTTCTCCAAAAATGTACTCAATGGGACCGTAATGTTGCAACCACACCCAAGTTGACCTGCTGTGAGAAAAAAACGAGTTAGTACATTTCAAACATGAAAAATGTCATTTTAGAATCACCATGAAAAACCAAAATTCCAAAAGTTTAAAACACAATTAAAACACAAAAAAATTCTTACGAAAGAAAGAAATTGTATCGAGCTCCGCACCCTCCTCCCGCCCTGTAGTGCAACAGATGTCCCTTTCTCCAAAAATGTACTCAATGGGACCGCAATGTTGCAACCACACCCAAGTTGACCTGCTGTGAGGAAAAAACGAGTTAGTATATTTCAAACATGAAAAATGTCATTTTAAAATCACCATGAAAAACCAAAATTCCAAAAGTATAAAACACAAAAAAATTCTTACCAAAGAAAGAAATTGTATCGAGCTCCACACCCTCCTCCCGCCCTGTGGTGCAACAGATGTTCCATTCTCCAAAAATGTACTCAATGGGACCGTAATGTTGCAACCACACCCAAGTTGACCTGCTGTGAGGAAAAAACGAGTTAGTACATTTCAAACATGAAAAATGTCATTTTAAAATCACCATGAAAAACCAAAATTCCAAAAGTTTAAAACACAAAAAAATTCTTACCAAAGAAAGAAATTGTATCGAGCTCCGCACCCTCCTCCCGCCCTGTAGTGCAACAGATGTCCCTTTCTCCAAAAATGTACTCAATGGGACCGTAATGTTGCAACCACACCCAAGTTGACCTGCTGTGAGGAAAATACGAGTTAGTACATTTCAAACATGACAAATGTCATTTTAAAATCACCATGAAAAACCAAAATTCCAAAAGTATAAAACACAAAAAAATTCTTACCAAAGAAAGAAATTGTATAGAGCTCCGCACCCTCCTCCCGCCCTGTGGTGCAACAGATGTCCCTTTCTCCAAAAATGTACTCAATGGGACCGTAATGTTGCAACCACACCCAAGTTGACCTGCTGTGAGGAAAAAACGAGTTAGTACATTTCAAACATGAAAAATGTCATTTTAAAATCACCATGAAAAACCAAAATTCCAAAAGTATAAAACACAAAAAAATTCTCACGAAAGAAAGAAATTGTATCGAGCTCCACAACCTCCTCCCGCCCTGTGGTGCAACAGATGTCCCTTTCTCCAAAAATGTACTCAATGGGACCGTAATGTTGCAACCACACCAAAGTTGACCTGCTGTGAGGAAAAAACCAGTTAGTATATTTCAAACATGAAAAATGTCATTTTAAACTCAACATGAAAAACCAAAATTCCAAAAGTATAAAACACAAAAAAATTCTTGCGAAAGAAAGAAATTGTATCGAGCTCCACACCCTCCTCCCGCCCTGTGGTGCAACAGATGTCCCTTTCTCCAAAAATGTACTCAATGGGAGCGTAATGTTGCAACCACACCCAAGTTGACCTGCTGTGAGGAAAAAACGAGTTAGTACATTTCAAACATGAAAAATGTCATTTTAAAATCAACATGAAAAACAAAAATTCCAAAAGTATAAAACACAAAAAAATTCTTACGAAAGAAAGAAATTGTATCGAGCTCCACACCCTCCTCCCGCCCTGTGGTGCAACAGATGTCCCTTTCTCCAAAAATGTACTCAATGGGACCGTAATGTTGCAACCACACCCAAGTTGACCTGCTGTGAGGAAAAAACGAGTTAGTACATTTCAAACATGAAAAATGTCATTTTAAAATCACCATGAAAAACCAAAATTCCAAAAGTATAAAACACAAAAAAATTCTTACAAAAGAAAGAAATTGTATCGAGCTCCACACCCTCCTCCCGCCCTGTGGTGCAACAGATGTCCCTTTCTCCAAAAATGTACTCAATGGGACTGTAATGTTGCAACCACACCCAAGTTGACTTGCTGTGAGGAAAAAACGAGTTAGCACATTTCAAACATGAAAATGGTCATTTTAAAATCAACATGAAAAACCAAAATTCCAAAAGTATACAACACAAAAAAATGCTTACCAAAGAAAGAAATTGTATCGAGCTCCGCACCCTCCTCCCGCCCTGTGGTGCAACAGATGTCCCTTTCTCCAAAAATGTACTCAATGGGACCGTAATGTTGCAACCACACCAAAGTTGACCTGCTGTGAGGAAAAAACGAGTTAGTACATTTCAAACATGAAAAATGTCATTTTAAAATCACCATGAAAAACCAAAATTCCAAAAGTATAAAACACAAAAAATTCTTACCAAAGAAAGAAATTGTATCGAGCTCTGCACCCTCCTCCCGCCCTGTGGTGCAACAGATGTCCCTTTCTCCAAAAATGTACTCAATGGGACCGTAATGTTGCAACCACACCCAAGTTGACCTGCTGTGAGAAAAAAACGAGTTAGTACATTTCAAACATGAAAAATGTCATTTTAGAATCACCATGAAAAACCAAAATTCCAAAAGTTTAAAACACAATTAAAACACAAAAAAATTCTTACGAAAGAAAGAAATTGTATCGAGCTCCGCACCCTCCTCCCGCCCTGTAGTGCAACAGATGTCCCTTTCTCCAAAAATGTACTCAATGGGACCGCAATGTTGCAACCACACCCAAGTTGACCTGCTGTGAGGAAAAAACGAGTTAGTACATTTCAAACATGAAAAATGGCATTTTAAAATCACCATGAAAAACCAAAATTCTAAAAGTTTAAAACACAAAAAAATTCTTACCAAAGAAAGAAATTGTATCGAGCTCCGCACCCTCCTCCGCCCTGTGGTGCAACAGATGTCCCTTTCTCCAAAAATGTACTCAATGGGACCGTAATGTTGCAACCACACCCAAGTTGACCTGCTGTGAGGAAAAAACGAGTTAGTACATTTCAAACATGAAAAATGTCATTTTAAAATCACCATGAAAAACCAAAATTCCAAAAGTTTAAAACACAAAAATATTCTTACGAAAGAAAGAAATTGTATCGAGCTGCGCACCCTCCTCCCGCCCTGTGGTGCAACAGATGTCCCTTTCTCCAAAAATGTACTCAATGGGACCGTAATGTTGCAACCACACCCAAGTTGACCTGCTGTGAGGAAAAAACGAGTTAGTACATTTCAAACATGAAAATTTCATTTTAAAATCACCATGAAAAACAAAAATTCCTAAAGTTTAAAACACAAAAAAATTCTTACGAAAGAAAGAAATTGTATCGAGCTCCGCACCCTCCTCCCGCCCTGTGGTGCAACAGATGTCCCTTTCTCCAAAAATGTACTCAATGGGACCGTAATGTTGCAACCACACCCAAGTTGACCTGCTGTGAGGAAAAAACGAGTTAGTACATTTCAAACATGAAAAATGTCATTTTAAAATCACCATGAAAAACAAAAATTCCAAAAGTATAAAACACAAAAAAATTCTTACCAAAGAAAGAAATTGTATCGAGCTCCGCACCCTCCTCCCGCCCAGTGGTGCAACAGATGTCCCTATCTCCAAAAATGTACTCAATCAGACCGTAGTGTTGCAACCACACCCAAGTTGACCTGCTGTGAGGAAAAAACGAGTTAGTACATTTCAAACATGAAAAATGTCATTTTAAAATCACCATGAAAAACCAAAATTCCAAAAGTATAAAACACAAAAAATTCTTACCAAAGAAAGAAATTGTATCGAGCTCCGCACCCTCCTCCCGCCCTGTGGTGCAACAGATGTCCCTTTCTCCAAAAATGTACTCAATGGGACCGTAATGTTGCAACCACACCCAAGTTGACCTGCTGTGAGAAAAAAACGAGTTAGTACATTTCAAAAATGAAAAATGTCATTTTAAAATCACCATGAAAAACCAAAATTCCAAAAGTTTAAAACACAAAAAAATTCTTACCAAAGAAAGAAATTGTATCGAGCTCCGCACCCTCCTCCCGCCCTGTAGTGCAACAGATGTCCCTTTCTCCAAAAATGTACTCAATGGGACCGTAATGTTGCAACCACACCCAAGTTGACCGGCTGTGAGGAAAAAACGAGTTAGTACATTTCAAACATGAAAAATGTCATTTTAAAATCACCATGAAAAACCAAAATTCCAAAAGTATAAAACACAAAAAAATTCTTACCAAGGAAAGAAATTGTATCGAGCTCCGCACCCTCCTCCCGCCCTGTGGTGCAACAGATGTCCCTTTCTCCAAAAATGTACTCAATGGGACCGTAATGTTGCAACCACACCCAAGTTGACCTGCTGTGAGAAAAAAACGAGTTAGTACATTTCAAACATGAAAAATGTCATTTTAAAATCACCATGAAAAACCAAAATTCCAAAAGTATAAAACAGAAAAAAATTCTTACGAAAGAAAGAAATTGTATCGAGCTCCACACCCTCCTCCCGCCCTGTGGTGCAACAGATGTCCCTTTCTCCAAAAATGTACTCAATGGGACCGTAATGTTGCAACCACACCAAAGTTGACCTGCTGTGAGTAAAAAACCAGTTAGTATATTTCAAACCTGAAAAATGTCATTTTAAAATCAACATGAAAAACCAAAATTCCAAAAGTATAAAACACAAAATATTTCTTACGAAAGAAAGAAATTGTATCGAGCTCCACACCCTCCTCCCGCCCTGTGGTGCAACAGATGTCCCTTTCTCCATAAATGTACTCAATGGGAGCGTAATGTTGCAACCACACCCAAGTTGACCTGCTGTGAGGAAAAAACGAGTTAGTACATTTCATACATGAAAAATGTCATATTAAAATCAACATGAAAAACAAAAATTCCAAATGTATAAAACACAAAGAAATTCTTACGAAAGAAAGAAATTGTATGAGCTCCACACCCTCCTCCCGCCCTGTGGTGCAACAGATATCCCTTTCTCCAAAAATGTACTCAATGGGACCGTAATGTTGCAACCACACCCAAGTTGACCTGCTGTGAGGAAAAAACGAGTTAGTATATTTCAAACATGAGAAATGTCATTTTAAAATCACCATGAAAAACCAAAATTCCAAAAGTATAAAACACAAAAAAATTCTTACCAAAGAAAGAAATTGTATCGAGCTCCACACCCTCCTCCCGCCCTGTAGTGCAACAGATGTCCCTTTCTCCAAAAATGTACTCAATGGGACCGTAATGTTGCAACAACACCCAAGTTGACCTGCTGTGAGGAAAAACGATTAGCACATTTCAAACATGAAAATGGTCATTTTAAAATCAACATGAAAAACCAAAATTCCAAAAGTATAAAACACAAAAAAATTCTTACGAAAGAAAGAAATTGTATCGAGCTCCACACCCTCCTCCCGCCCTATGGTGCAACAGATGTCCCTTTCTCCAAAAATGTACTCAATGGGAGGTAATGTTGCAACCACACCCAAGTTGACCTGCTGTGAGGAAAAAAAGAGTTAGCACATTTCAAACATGAAAAATGTCATTTTGAAATCAACATGAAAAACCAAAATTCCAAAAGTATAAAACACAAAAAAATTCTTACCAAAGAAAGAACTTGTGTCGAGCTCCACACCCTCCTCCCGCCCTGTGGTGCAACAGATGTTCCTTTCTCCAAAAATGTACTCAATGGGACCGTAATGTTGCAACCACACCCAAGTTGACCTGCTGTGAGGAAAAAACGAGTTAGTACATTTCAAACATGAAAAATGTCATTTTAAAATCACCATGAAAAACGAAAATTCCAAAAGTTTAAAACACAAAAAAATTCTTACCAAAGAAAGAAATTGTATCGAGCTCCGCACCCTCCTCCCGCCCTGTAGTGCAACAGATGTCCCTTTCTCCAAAAATGTACTCAATGGGACCGTAATGTTGCAACCACACCCAAGTTGACCTGCTGTGAGGAAAATACGAGTTAGTACATTTCAAACATGACAAATGTCATTTTAAAATCACCATGAAAAACCAAAATTCCAAAAGTATAAAACACAAAAAAATTCTTACCAAAGAAAGAAATTGTATAGAGCTCCGCACTCTCCTCCCGCCCTGTGGTGCAACAGATGTCCCTTTCTCCAAAAATGTACTCAATGGGACCGTAATGTTGCAACCACACCCAAGTTGACCTGCTGTGAGGAAAAAACGAGTTAGTACATTTCAAACATGAAAAATGTCATTTTAAAATCACCATGAAAAACCAAAATCCCAAAAGTATAAAACACAAAAAAATTCTCACGAAAGAAAGAAATTGTATCGAGCTCCACAACCTCCTCCCGCCCTGTGGTGCAACAGATGTCCCTTTCTCCAAAAATGTACTCAATGGGACCGTAATGTTGCAACCACACCAAAGTTGACCTGCTGTGAGGAAAAAACCAGTTAGTATATTTCAAACATGAAAAATGTCATTTTAAACTCAACATGAAAAACCAAAATTCCAAAAGTATAAAACACAAAAAAATTCTTGCGAAAGAAAGAAATTGTATCGAGCTCCACACCCTCCTCCCGCCCTGTGGTGCAACAGATGTCCCTTTCTCCAAAAATGTACTCAATGGGAGCGTAATGTTGCAACCACACCCAAGTTGACCTGCTGTGAGGAAAAAACGAGTTAGTACATTTCAAACATGAAAAATGTCATTTTAAAATCAACATGAAAAACAAAAATTCCAAAAGTATAAAACACAAAAAAATTCTTACGAAAGAAAGAAATTGTATCGAGCTCCACACCCTCCTCCCGCCCTGTGGTGCAACAGATGTCCCTTTCTCCAAAAATGTACTCAATGGGACCGTAATGTTGCAACCACACCCAAGTTGACCTGCTGTGAGGAAAAAACGAGTTAGTACATTTCAAACATGAAAAATGTCATTTTAAAATCACCATGAAAAACCAAAATTCCAAAAGTATAAAACACAAAAAAATTCTTACGAAAGACAGAAATTGTATCGAGCTCCACACCCTCCTCCCGCCCTGTGGTGCAACAGATGTCCCTTTCTCCAAAAATGTACTCAATGGGACCGTAATGTTGCAACCACACCCAAGTTGACCTGCTGTGAGGAAAAAACGAGTTAGTACATTTCAAACATGAAAAATGTCATTTTAAAATCACCATGAAAAACCAAAATTCCAAAAGTATAAAACACAAAAAAATTCTTACGAAAGACAGAAATTGTATCGAGCTCCACACCCTCCTCCCGCCCTGTGGTGCAACAGATGTCCCTTTCTCCAAAAATGTACTCAATGGGACCGTAATGTTGCAACCACACCCAAGTTGACCTGCTGTGAGGAAAAAACGAGTTAGTACATTTCAAACATGAAAAATGTCATTTTAAAATCACCATGAAAAACCAAAATTCCAAAAGTATAAAACACAAAAAAATTCTTACCAAAGAAAGAAATTGTATCGAGCTCCACACCCTCCTCCCGCCCTGTGGTGCAACAGATGTCCCTTTCTCCAAAAATGTACTCAATGGGACCGTAATGTTGCAACCACACCCAAGTTGACCTGCTGTGAGGAAAAAACGAGTTAGTACATTTCAAACATGAAAAATGTCATTTTAAAATCACCATGAAAAACCAAAATTCCAAAAGTATAAAACACAAAAAAATTCTTACGAAAGACAGAAATTGTATCGAGCTCCACACCCTCCTCCCGCCCTGTGGTGCAACAGATGTCCCTTTCTCCAAAAATGTACTCAATGGGACCGTAATGTTGCAACCACACCCAAGTTGACTTGCTGTGAGGAAAAAACGAGTTAGCACATTTCAAACATGAAAATGGTCATTTTAAAATCAACATGAAAAACCAAAATTCCAAAAGTATACAACACAAAAAAATGCTTACCAAAGAAAGAAATTGTATCGAGCTCCGCACCCTCCTCCCGCCCTGTGGTGCAACAGATGTCCCTTTCTCCAAAAATGTACTCAATGGGACCGTAATGTTGCAACCACACCCAAGTTGACCTGCTGTGAGGAAAAAACGAGTTAGTACATTTCAAACATGAAAAATGTCATTTTAAAATCACCATGAAAAACCAAAATTCCAAAAGTATAAAACACAAAAAATTCTTACCAAAGAAAGAAATTGTATCGAGCTCCGCACCCTCCTCCCGCCCTGTGGTGCAACAGATGTCCCTTTCTCCAAAAATGTACTCAATGGGACCGTAATGTTGCAACCACACCCAAGTTGACCTGCTGTGAGAAAAAAACGAGTTAGTACATTTCAAACATGAAAAATGTCATTTTAGAATCACCATGAAAAACCAAAATTCCAAAAGTTTAAAACACAATTAAAACACAAAAAAATTCTTACGAAAGAAAGAAATTGTATCGAGCTCCGCACCCTCCTCCCGCCCTGTAGTGCAACAGATGTCCCTTTCTCCAAAAATGTACTCAATGGGACCGCAATGTTGCAACCACACCCAAGTTGACCTGCTGTGAGGAAAAAACGAGTTAGTACATTTCAAACATGAAAAATGGCATTTTAAAATCACCATGAAAAACCAAAATTCTAAAAGTATAAAACACAATTAAAACACAAAAAAATTCTTACGAAAGAAAGAAATTGTATCGAGCTCCGCACCCTCCTCCCGCCCTGTAGTGCAACAGATGTCCCTTTCTCCAAAAATGTACTCAATGGGACCGCAATGTTGCAACCACACCCAAGTTGACCTGCTGTGAGGAAAAAACGAGTTAGTACATTTCAAACATGAAAAATGGCATTTTAAAATCACCATGAAAAAACAAAATTCTAAAAGTTTAAAACACAAAAAAATTCTTACCAAAGAAAGAAATTGTATCGAGCTCCGCACCCTCCTCCCGCCCTGTGGTGCAACAGATGTCCCTTTCTCCAAAAATGTACTCAATGGGACCGTAATGTTGCAACCACACCCAAGTTGACCTGCTGTGAGGAAAAAACGAGTTAGTACATTTCAAACATGAAAAATGTCATTTTAAAATCACCATGAGAAACCAAAATTCCAAAAGTTTAAAACACAAAAATATTCTTACGAAAGAAAGAAATTGTATCGAGCTGCGCACCCTCCTCCCGCCCTGTGGTGCAACAGATGTCCCTTTCTCCAAAAATGTACTCAATGGGACCGTAATGTTGCAACCACACCCAAGTTGACCTGCTGTGAGGAAAAAACGAGTTAGTACATTTCAAACATGAAAATTTCATTTTAAAATCACCATGAAAAACAAAAATTCCTAAAGTTTAAAACACAAAAAAATTCTTACGAAAGAAAGAAATTGTATCGAGCTCCGCACCCTCCTCCCGCCCTGTGGTGCAACAGATGTCCCTTTCTCCAAAAATGTACTCAATGGGACCGTAATGTTGCAACCACACCCAAGTTGACCTGCTGTGAGGAAAAAACGAGTTAGTACATTTCAAACATGAAAAATGTCATTTTAAAATCACCATGAAAAACAAAAATTCCAAAAGTATAAAACACAAAAAAATTCTTACCAAAGAAAGAAATTGTATCGAGCTCCGCACCCTCCTCCCGCCCAGTGGTGCAACAGATGTCCCTATCTCCAAAAATGTACTCAATCAGACCGTAGTGTTGCAACCACACCCAAGTTGACCTGCTGTGAGGAAAAAACGAGTTAGTACATTTCAAACATGAAAAATGTCATTTTAAAATCACCATGAAAAACCAAAATTCCAAAAGTATAAAACACAAAAAATTCTTACCAAAGAAAGAAATTGTATCGAGCTCCGCACCCTCCTCCCGCCCTGTGGTGCAACAGATGTCCCTTTCTCCAAAAATGTACTCAATGGGACCGTAATGTTGCAACCACACCCAAGTTGACCTGCTGTGAGAAAAAAACGAGTTAGTACATTTCAAAAATGAAAAATGTCATTTTAAAATCACCATGAAAAACCAAAATTCCAAAAGTTTAAAACACAAAAAAATTCTTACCAAAGAAAGAAATTGTATCGAGCTCCGCACCCTCCTCCCGCCCAGTGGTGCAACAGATGTCCCTATCTCCAAAAATGTACTCAATCAGACCGTAATGTTGCAACCACACCCAAGTTGACCTGCTGTGAGGAAAAAACGAGCTAGTACATTTCATACATGAAAAATGTCATATTAAAATCAACATGAAAAACAAAAATTCCAAATGTATAAAACACAAAGAAATTCTTACGAAAGAAAGAAATTGTATGAGCTCCACACCCTCCTCCCGCCCTGTGGTGCAACAGATGTCCCTTTCTCCAAAAATGTACTCAATGGGACCGTAATGTTGCAACCACACCCAAGTTGACCTGCTGTGAGGAAAAAACGAGTTAGTATATTTCAAACATGAGAAATGTCATTTTAAAATCACCATGAAAAACCAAAATTCCAAAAGTATAAAACACAAAAAAATTCTCACCAAAGAAAGAAATTGTATCGAGCTCCACACCCTCCTCCCGCCCTGTAGTGCAACAGATGTCCCTTTCTCCAAAAATGTACTCAATGGGACCGTAATGTTGCAACAACACCCAAGTTGACCTGCTGTGAGGAAAAAACGATTAGCACATTTCAAACATGAAAATGGTCATTTTAAAATCAACATGAAAAACCAAAATTCCAAAAGTATAAAACACAAAAAAATTCTTACGAAAGAAAGAAATTGTATCGAGCTCCACACCCTCCTCCCGCCCTGTGGTGCAACAGATGTCCCTTTCTCCAAAAATGTACTCAATGGGAGCGTAATGTTGCAACCACACCCAAGTTGACCTGCTGTGAGGAAAAAAAGAGTTAGCACATTTCAAACATGAAAAATGTCATTTTAAAATCAACATGAAAAACCAAAATTCCAAAAGTATAAAACACAAAAAAATTCTTACCAAAGAAAGAAATTGTATCGAGCTCCACACCCTCCTCCCGCCCTGTGGTGCAACAGATGTTCCTTTCTCCAAAAATGTACTCAATGGGACCGTAATGTTGCAACCACACCCAAGTTGACCTGCTGTGAGGAAAAAACGAGTTAGTACATTTCAAACATGAAAAATGTCATTTTAGAATCACCATGAAAAACCAAAATTCCAAAAGTTTAAAACACAATTAAAACACAAAAAAATTCTTACGAAAGAAAGAAATTGTATCGAGCTCCGCACCCTCCTCCCGCCCTGTAGTGCAACAGATGTCCCTTTCTCCAAAAATGTACTCAATCAGACCGTAATGTTGCAACCACACCCAAGTTGACCTGCTGTGAGGAAAAAACGAGTTAGTACATTTCAAACATGAAAAATGTCATTTTAAAATCACCATGAAAAACCAAAATTCCAAAAGTATAAAACACAAAAAAATTCTTACCAAAGAAAGAAATTGTATCGAGCTCCGCACCCTCCTCCCGCCCTGTGGTGCAACAGATGTCCCTTTCTCCAAAAATGTACTCAATGGGACCGTAATGTTGCAACCACACCCAAGTTGACCTGCTGTGAGAAAAAAACGAGTTAGTACATTTCAAACATGAAAAATGTCATTTTAAAATCACCATGAAAAACCAAAATTCCAAAAGTATAAAACAGAAAAAAATTCTTACGAAAGAAAGAAATTGTATCGAGCTCCACACCCTCCTCCCGCCCTGTGGTGCAACAGATGTCCCTTTCTCCAAAAATGTACTCAATGGGACCGTAATGTTGCAACCACACCAAAGTTGACCTGCTGTGAGTAAAAAACCAGTTAGTATATTTCAAACATGAAAAATGTCATTTTAAAATCAACATGAAAAACCAAAATTCCAAAAGTATAAAACACAAAATAATTCTTACGAAAGAAAGAAATTGTATCGAGCTCCACACCCTCCTCCCGCCCTGTGGTGCAACAGATGTCCCTTTCTCCAAAAATGTACTCAATGGGACCGTAATGTTGCAACCACACCCAAGTTGACCTGCTGTGAGGAAAAAACGAGTTAGTACATTTCAAACATGAAAAATGTCATATTAAAATCAACATGAAAAACAAAAATTCCAAAAGTATAAAACACAAAAAAATTCTTACGAAAGAAAGAAATTGTATGAGCTCCACACCCTCCTCCCGCCCTGTGGTGCAACAGATGTCCCTTTCTCCAAAAATGTACTCAATGGGACCGTAATGTTGCAACCACACCAAAGTTGACCTGCTGTGAGGAAAAAACCAGTTAGTATATTTCAAACATGAAAAATGTCATATTAAAATCAACATGAAAAACAAAAATTCCAAAAGTATAAAACACAAAAAAATTCTTACGAAAGAAAGAAATTGTATGAGCTCCACACCCTCCTCCCGCCCTGTGGTGCAACAGATGTCCCTTTCTCCAAAAATGTACTCAATGGGACCGTAATGTTGCAACCACACCCAAGATGACCTGCTGTGAGGAAAAAACGAGTTAGTATATTTCAAACATGAAAAATGTCATTTTAAAATCACCATGAAAAACCAAAATTCCAAAAGTATAAAACACAAAAAAATTCTTACCAAAGAAAGAAATTGTATCGAGCTCTACACCCTCCTCCCGCCCTGTGGTGCAACAGATGTTCCTTTCTCCAAAAATGTACTCAATGGGACCGTAATGTTGCAACCACACCCAAGTTGACCTGCTGTGAGGAAAAAACGAGTTAGTACATTTCAAACATGAAAAATGTCATTTTAAAATCACCATGAAAAACCAAAATTCCAAAAGTTTAAAACACAAAAAAATTCTTACCAAAGAAAGAAATTGTATCGAGCTCCGCACCCTCCTCCCGCCCTGTGGTGCAACAGATGTCCCTTTCTCCAAAAATGTACTCAATGGGACCGTAATGTTGCAACCACACCCAAGTTGACCTGCTGTGAGGAAAAAACGAGTTAGTACATTTCAAACATGAAAAATGTCATTTTAAAATCACCATGAAAAACCAAAATTCCAAAAGTATAAAACACAAAAAAATTCTCACGAAAGAAAGAAATTGTATCGAGCTCCACAACCTCCTCCCGCCCTGTGGTGCAACAGATGTCCCTTTCTCCAAATATGTACTCAATGGGACCGTAATGTTGCAACCACACCAAAGTTGACCTGCTGTGAGGAAAAAACCAGTTAGTATATTTCAAACATGAAAAATGTCATTTTAAACTCAACATGAAAAACCAAAATTCCAAAAGTATAAAACACAAAAAAATTCTTGCGAAAGAAAGAAATTTTATCGAGCTCCACACCCTCCTCCCGCCCTGTGGTGCAACAGATGTCCCTTTCTCCAAAAATGTACTCAATGGGAGCGTAATGTTGCAACAACACCCAAGTTGACCTGCTGTGAGGAAAAAACGAGTTAGTACATTTCAAAAATGAAAAATGTCATTTTAAAATCAACATAAAAAACAAAAATTCCAAAAGTATAAAACACAAAAAAATTCTTACGAAAGAAAGAAATTGTATCGAGCTCCACACCCTCCTCCCGCCCTGTGGTGCAACAGATGTCCCTTTCTCCAAAAATGTACTCAATGGGACCGTAATGTTGCAACCTCACCCAAGTTGACCTGCTGTGAGGAAAAAACGAGTTAGTACATTTCAAACATGAAAAATGTCATTTTAAAATCACCATGAAAAACCAAAATTCCAAAAGTATAAAACAAAAAAATTCTTACAAAAGAAAGAAATTGTATCGAGCTCCACACCCTCCTCCGGCCCTGTGGTGCAACAGATGTCCCTTTCTCCAAAAATGTACTCAATGGGACCGTAATGTTGCAACCACACCCAAGTTGACTTGCTGTGAGGAAAAAACGAGTTAGCACATTTCAAACATGAAAATGGTCATTTTAAAATCAACATGAAAAACCAAAATTCCAAAAGTATACAACAAAAAAAAATGCTTACCAAAGAAAGAAATTGTATCGAGCTCCGCACCCTCCTCCCGCCCTGTGGTGCAACAGATGTCCCTTTCTCCAAAAATGTACTCAATGGGACCGTAATGTTGCAACCACACCCAAGTTGACCTGCTGTGAGGAAAAAACGAGTTAGTACATTTCAAACATGAAAAATGTCATTTTAAAATCACCATGAAAAACCAAAATTCCAAAAGTATAAAACACAAAAAATTCTTACCAAAGAAAGAAATTGTATCGAGCTCCGCACCCTCCTCCCGCCCTGTGGTGCAACAGATGTCCCTTTCTCCAAAAATGTACTCAATGGGACCGTAATGTTGCAACCACACCCAAGTTGACCTGCTGTGAGAAAAAAACGAGTTAGTACATTTCAAACATGAAAAATGTCATTTTAGAATCACCATGAAAAACCAAAATTCCAAAAGTTTAAAACACAATTAAAACACAAAAAAATTCTTACGAAAGAAAGAAATTGTATCGAGCTCCGCACCCTCCTCCCGCCCTGTAGTGCAACAGATGTCCCTTTCTCCAAAAATGTACTCAATGGGACCGCAATGTTGCAACCACACCCAAGTTGACCTGCTGTGAGGAAAAAACGAGTTAGTATATTTCAAACATGAAAAATGTCATTTTAAAATCACCATGAAAAACCAAAATTCCAAAAGTATAAAACACAAAAAAATTCTTACCAAAGAAAGAAATTGTATCGAGCTCCACACCCTCCTCCCGCCCTGTGGTGCAACAGATGTTCCTTTCTCCAAAAATGTACTCAATGGGACCGTAATGTTGCAACCACACCCAAGTTGACCTGCTGTGAGGAAAAAACGAGTTAGTACATTTCAAACATGAAAAATGTCATTTTAAAATCACCATGAAAAACCAAAATTCCAAAAGTATAAAACACAAAAAAATTCTTACCAAAGAAAGAAATTGTATAGAGCTCCGCACTCTCCTCCCGCCCTGTGGTGCAACAGATGTCCCTTTCTCCAAAAATGTACTCAATGGGACCGTAATGTTGCAACCACACCCAAGTTGACCTGCTGTGAGGAAAAAACGAGTTAGTACATTTCAAACATGAAAAATGTCATTTTAAAATCACCATGAAAAACCAAAATCCCAAAAGTATAAAACACAAAAAAATTCTCACGAAAGAAAGAAGTTGTATCGAGCTCCACAACCTCCTCCCGCCCTGTGGTGCAACAGATGTCCCTTTCTCCAAAAATGTACTCAATGGGACCGTAATGTTGCAACCACACCAAAGTTGACCTGCTGTGAGGAAAAAACCAGTTAGTATATTTCAAACATGAAAAATGTCATTTTAAACTCAACATGAAAAACCAAAATTCCAAAAGTATAAAACACAAAAAAATTCTTGCGAAAGAAAGAAATTGTATCGAGCTCCACACCCTCCTCCCGCCCTGTGGTGCAACAGATGTCCCTTTCTCCAAAAATGTACTCAATGGGAGCGTAATGTTGCAACCACACCCAAGTTGACCTGCTGTGAGGAAAAAACGAGTTAGTACATTTCAAACATGAAAAATGTCATTTTAAAATCAACATGAAAAACAAAAATTCCAAAAGTATAAAACACAAAAAAATTCTTACGAAAGAAAGAAATTGTATCGAGCTCCACACCCTCCTCCCGCCCTGTGGTGCAACAGATGTCCCTTTCTCCAAAAATGTACTCAATGGGACCGTAATGTTGCAACCACACCCAAGTTGACCTGCTGTGAGGAAAAAACGAGTTAGTACATTTCAAACATGAAAAATGTCATTTTAAAATCACCATGAAAAACCAAAATTCCAAAAGTATAAAACACAAAAAAATTCTTACGAAAGACAGAAATTGTATCGAGCTCCACACCCTCCTCCCGCCCTGTGGTGCAACAGATGTCCCTTTCTCCAAAAATGTACTCAATGGGACCGTAATGTTGCAACCACACCCAAGTTGACTTGCTGTGAGGAAAAAACGAGTTAGCACATTTCAAACATGAAAATGGACATTTTAAAATCAACATGAAAAACCAAAATTCCAAAAGTATACAACACAAAAAAATGCTTACCAAAGAAAGAAATTGTATCGAGCTCCGCACCCTCCTCCCGCCCTGTGGTGCAACAGATGTTCCTTTCTCCAAAAATGTACTCAATGGGACCGTAATGTTGCAACCACACCCAAGTTGACCTGCTGTGAGGAAAAAACGAGTTAGTACATTTCAAACATGAAAAATGTCATTTTAAAATCACCATGAAAAACCAAAATTCCAAAAGTATAAAACACAAAAAATTCTTACCAAAGAAAGAAATTGTATCGAGCTCCGCACCCTCCTCCCGCCCTGTGGTGCAACAGATGTCCCTTTCTCCAAAAATGTACTCAATGGGACCGTAATGTTGCAACCACACCCAAGTTGACCTGCTGTGAGAAAAAAACGAGTTAGTACATTTCAAACATGAAAAATGTCATTTTAGAATCACCATGAAAAACCAAAATTCCAAAAGTATAAAACACAATTAAAACACAAAAAAATTCTTACGAAAGAAAGAAATTGTATCGAGCTCCGCACCCTCCTCCCGCCCTGTAGTGCAACAGATGTCCCTTTCTCCAAAAATGTACTCAATGGGACCGCAATGTTGCAACCACACCCAAGTTGACCTGCTGTGAGGAAAAAACGAGTTAGTACATTTCAAACATGAAAAATGGCATTTTAAAATCACCATGAAAAACCAAAATTCTAAAAGTATAAAACACAATTAAAACACAAAAAAATTCTTACGAAAGAAAGAAATTGTATCGAGCTCCGCACCCTCCTCCCGCCCTGTAGTGCAACAGATGTCCCTTTCTCCAAAAATGTACTCAATGGGACCGCAATGTTGCAACCACACCCAAGTTGACCTGCTGTGAGGAAAAAACGAGTTAGTACATTTCAAACATGAAAAATGGCATTTTAAAATCACCATGAAAAACCAAAATTCTAAAAGTTTAAAACACAAAAAAATTCTTACCAAAGAAAGAAATTGTATCGAGCTCCGCACCCTCCTCCCGCCCTGTGGTGCAACAGATGTCCCTTTCTCCAAAAATGTACTCAATGGGACCGTAATGTTGCAACCACACCCAAGTTGACCTGCTGTGAGGAAAAAACGAGTTAGTACATTTCAAACATGAAAAATGTCATTTTAAAATCACCATGAAAAACCAAAATTCCAAAAGTTTAAAACACAAAAATATTCTTACGAAAGAAAGAAATTGTATCGAGCTGCGCACCCTCCTCCCGCCCTGTGGTGCAACAGATGTCCCTTTCTCCAAAAATGTACTCAATGGGACCGTAATGTTGCAACCACACCCAAGTTGACCTGCTGTGAGGAAAAAACGAGTTAGTACATTTCAAACATGAAAATTTCATTTTAAAATCACCATGAAAAACAAAAATTCCTAAAGTTTAAAACACAAAAAAATTCTTACGAAAGAAAGAAATTGTATCGAGCTCCCCACCCTCCTCCCGCCCTGTGGTGCAACATATGTCCCTTTCTCCAAAAATGTACTCAATGGGACCGTAATGTTGAAACCACACCCAAGTTGACCTGCTGTGAGGAAAAAACGAGTTAGTACATTTCAAACATGAAAAATGTCATTTTAAAATCACCATGAAAAACAAAAATTCCAAAAGTATAAAACACAAAAAAATTCTTACCAAAGAAAGAAATTGTATCGAGCTCCGCACCCTCCTCCCGCCCAGTGGTGCAACAGATGTCCCTATCTCCAAAAATGTACTCAATCAGACCGTAGTGTTGCAACCACACCCAAGTTGACCTGCTGTGAGGAAAAAACGAGTTAGTACATTTCAAACATGAAAAATGTCATTTTAAAATCACCATGAAAAACCAAAATTCCAAAAGTATAAAACACAAAAAATTCTTACCAAAGAAAGAAATTGTATCGAGCTCCGCACCCTCCTCCCGCCCTGTGGTGCAACAGATGTCCCTTTCTCCAAAAATGTACTCAATGGGACCGTAATGTTGCAACCACACCCAAGTTGACCTGCTGTGAGAAAAAAACGAGTTAGTACATTTCAAAAATGAAATATGTCATTTTAAAATCACCATGAAAAACCAAAATTCCAAAAGTTTAAAACACAAAAAAATTCTTACCAAAGAAAGAAATTGTATCGAGCTCCGCACCCTCCTCCCGCCCAGTGGTGCAACAGATGTCCCTATCTCCAAAAATGTACTCAATCAGACCGTAATGTTGCAACCACACCCAAGTTGACCTGCTGTGAGGAAAAAACGAGTTAGTACATTTCATACATGAAAAATGTCATATTAAAATCAACATGAAAAACAAAAATTCCAAATGTATAAAACACAAAGAAATTCTTACGAAAGAAAGAAATTGTATGAGCTCCACACCCTCCTCCCGCCCTGTGGTGCAACAGATATCCCTTTCTCCAAAAATGTACTCAATGGGACCGTAATGTTGCAACCACACCCAAGTTGACCTGCTGTGAGGAAAAAACGAGTTAGTATATTTCAAACATGAGAAATGTCATTTTAAAATCACCATGAAAAACCAAAATTCCAAAAGTATAAAACACAAAAAAATTCTTACCAAAGAAAGAAATTGTATCGAGCTCCACACCCTCCTCCCGCCCTGTAGTGCAACAGATGTCCCTTTCTCCAAAAATGTACTCAATGGGACCGTAATGTTGCAACAACACCCAAGTTGACCTGCTGTGAGGAAAAAACGATTAGCACATTTCAAACATGAAAATGGTCATTTTAAAATCAACATGAAAAACCAAAATTCCAAAAGTATAAAACACAAAAAAATTCTTACGAAAGAAAGAAATTGTATCGAGCTCCACACCCTCCTCCCGCCCTGTGGTGCAACAGATGTCCCTTTCTCCAAAAATGTACTCAATGGGAGCGTAATGTTGCAACCACACCCAAGTTGACCTGCTGTGAGGAAAAAAAGAGTTAGCACATTTCAAACATGAAAAATGTCATTTTAAAATCAACATGAAAAACCAAAATTCCAAAAGTATAAAACACAAAAAAATTCTTACCAAAGAAAGAAATTGTATCGAGCTCCACACCCTCCTCCCGCCCTGTGGTGCAACAGATGTTCCTTTCTCCAAAAATGTACTCAATGGGACCGTAATGTTGCAACCACACCCAAGTTGACCTGCTGTGAGGAAAAAACGAGTTAGTACATTTCAAACATGAAAAATGTCATTTTAGAATCACCATGAAAAACCAAAATTCCAAAAGTTTAAAACACAATTAAAACACAAAAAAATTCTTACGAAAGAAAGAAATTGTATCGAGCTCCGCACCCTCCTCCCGCCCTGTAGTGCAACAGATGTCCCTTTCTCCAAAAATGTACTCAATGGGACCGTAATGTTGCAACCACACCCAAGTTGACCTGCTGTGAGGAAAAAACGAGTTAGTACATTTCAAACATGAAAAATGTCATTTTAAAATCACCATGAAAAACCAAAATTCCAAAAGTATAAAACACAAAAAAATTCTTACCAAAGAAAGAAATTGTATCGAGCTCCGCACCCTCCTCCCGCCCTGTGGTGCAACAGATGTCCCTTTCTCCAAAAATGTACTCAATGGGACCGTAATGTTGCAACCACACCCAAGTTGACCTGCTGTGAGAAAAAAACGAGTTAGTACATTTCAAACATGAAAAATGTCATTTTAAAATCACCATGAAAAACCAAAATTCCAAAAGTATAAAACAGAAAAAAATTCTTACGAAAGAAAGAAATTGTATCGAGCTCCACACCCTCCTCCCGCCCTGTGGTGCAACAGATGTCCCTTTCTCCAAAAATGTACTCAATGGGACCGTAATGTTGCAACCACACCAAAGTTGACCTGCTGTGAGTAAAAAACCAGTTAGTATATTTCAAACATGAAAAATGTCATTTTAAAATCAACATGAAAAACCAAAATTCCAAAAGTATAAAACACAAAATAATTCTTACGAAAGAAAGAAATTGTATCGAGCTCCACACCCTCCTCCCGCCCTGTGGTGCAACAGATGTCCCTTTCTCCAAAAATGTACTCAATGGGACCGTAATGTTGCAACCACACCCAAGTTGACCTGCTGTGAGGAAAAAACGAGTTAGTACATTTCAAACATGAAAAATGTCATATTAAAATCAACATGAAAAACAAAAATTCCAAAAGTATAAAACACAAAAAAATTCTTACGAAAGAAAGAAATTGTATGAGCTCCACACCCTCCTCCCGCCCTGTGGTGCAACAGATGTCCCTTTCTCCAAAAATGTACTCAATGGGACCGTAATGTTGCAACCACACCCAAGTTGACCTGCTGTGAGGAAAAAACGAGTTAGTATATTTCAAACATGAAAAATGTCATTTTAAAATCACCATGAAAAACCAAAATTCCAAAAGTATAAAACACAAAAAAATTCTTACCAAAGAAAGAAATTGTATCGAGCTCTACACCCTCCTCCCGCCCTGTGGTGCAACAGATGTTCCTTTCTCCAAAAATGTACTCAATGGGACCGTAATGTTGCAACCACACCCAAGTTGACCTGCTGTGAGGAAAAAACGAGTTAGTACATTTCAAACATGAAAAATGTCATTTTAAAATCACCATGAAAAACCAAAATTCCAAAAGTTTAAAACACAAAAAAATTCTTACCAAAGAAAGAAATTGTATCGAGCTCCGCACCCTCCTCCCGCCCTGTAGTGCAACAGATGTCCCTTTCTCCAAAAATGTACTCAATGGGACCGTAATGTTGCAACCACACCCAAGTTGACCTGCTGTGAGGAAAATACGAGTTAGTACATTTCAAACATGACAAATGTCATTTTAAAATCACCATGAAAAACCAAAATTCCAAAAGTATAAAACACAAAAAAATTCTTACCAAAGAAAGAAATTGTATAGAGCTCCGCACCCTCCTCCCGCCCTGTGGTGCAACAGATGTCCCTTTCTCCAAAAATGTACTCAATGGGACCGTAATGTTGCAACCACACCCAAGTTGACCTGCTGTGAGGAAAAAACGAGTTAGTACATTTCAAACATGAAAAATGTCATTTTAAAATCACCATGAAAAACCAAAATTCCAAAAGTATAAAACACAAAAAAATTCTCACGAAAGAAAGAAATTGTATCGAGCTCCACAACCTCCTCCCGCCCTGTGGTGCAACAGATGTCCCTTTCTCCAAATATGTACTCAATGGGACCGTAATGTTGCAACCACACCAAAGTTGACCTGCTGTGAGGAAAAAACCAGTTAGTATATTTCAAACATGAAAAATGTCATTTTAAACTCAACATGAAAAACCAAAATTCCAAAAGTATAAAACACAAAAAAATTCTTGCGAAAGAAAGAAATTGTATCGAGCTCCACACCCTCCTCCCGCCCTGTGGTGCAACAGATGTCCCTTTCTCCAAAAATGTACTCAATGGGAGCGTAATGTTGCAACCACACCCAAGTTGACCTGCTGTGCGGAAAAAACGAGTTAGTACATTTCAAAAATGAAAAATGTCATTTTAAAATCAACATAAAAAACAAAAATTCCAAAAGTATAAAACACAAAAAAATTCTTACGAAAGAAAGAAATTGTATCGAGCTCCACACCCTCCTCCCGCCCTGTGGTGCAACAGATGTCCCTTTCTCCAAAAATGTACTCAATGGGACCGTAATGTTGCAACCTCACCCAAGTTGACCTGCTGTGAGGAAAAAACGAGTTAGTACATTTCAAACATGAAAAATGTCATTTTAAAATCACCATGAAAAACCAAAATTCCAAAAGTATAAAACAAAAAAATTCTTACAAAAGAAAGAAATTGTATCGAGCTCCACACCCTCCTCCCGCCCTGTGGTGCAACAGATGTCCCTTTCTCCAAAAATGTACTCAATGGGACCGTAATGTTGCAACCACACCCAAGTTGACTTGCTGTGAGGAAAAAACGAGTTAGCACATTTCAAACATGAAAATGGTCATTTTAAAATCAACATGAAAAACCAAAATTCCAAAAGTATACAACACAAAAAAATGCTTACCAAAGAAAGAAATTGTATCGAGCTCCGCACCCTCCTCCCGCCCTGTGGTGCAACAGATGTCCCTTTCTCCAAAAATGTACTCAATGGGACCGTAATGTTGCAACCACACCCAAGTTGACCTGCTGTGAGGAAAAAACGAGTTAGTACATATCAAACATGAAAAATGTCATTTTAAAATCACCATGAAAAACCAAAATTCCAAAAGTATAAAACACAAAAAATTCTTACCAAAGAAAGAAATTGTATCGAGCTCCGCACCCTCCTCCCGCCCTGTGGTGCAACAGATGTCCCTTTCTCCAAAAATGTACTCAATGGGACCGTAATGTTGCAACCACACCCAAGTTGACCTGCTGTGAGAAAAAAACGAGTTAGTACATTTCAAACATGAAAAATGTCATTTTAGAATCACCATGAAAAACCAAAATTCCAAAAGTTTAAAACACAATTAAAACACAAAAAAATTCTTACGAAAGAAAGAAATTGTATCGAGCTCCGCACCCTCCTCCCGCCCTGTAGTGCAACAGATGTCCCTTTCTCCAAAAATGTACTCAATGGGACCGCAATGTTGCAACCACACCCAAGTTGACCTGCTGTGAGGAAAAAACGAGTTAGTACATTTCAAACATGAAAAATGGCATTTTAAAATCACCATGAAAAACCAAAATTCTAAAAGTTTAAAACACAAAAAAATTCTTACCAAAGAAAGAAATTGTATCGAGCTCCGCACCCTCCTCCGCCCTGTGGTGCAACAGATGTCCCTTTCTCCAAAAATGTACTCAATGGGACCGTAATGTTGCAACCACACCCAAGTTGACCTGCTGTGAGGAAAAAACGAGTTAGTACATTTCAAACATGAAAAATGTCATTTTAAAATCACCATGAAAAACCAAAATTCCAAAAGTTTAAAACACAAAAATATTCTTACGAAAGAAAGAAATTGTATCGAGCTGCGCACCCTCCTCCCGCCCTGTGGTGCAACAGATGTCCCTTTCTCCAAAAATGTACTCAATGGGACCGTAATGTTGCAACCACACCCAAGTTGACCTGCTGTGAGGAAAAAACGAGTTAGTACATTTCAAACATGAAAATTTCATTTTAAAATCACCATGAAAAACAAAAATTCCTAAAGTTTAAAACACAAAAAAATTCTTACGAAAGAAAGAAATTGTATCGAGCTCCGCACCCTCCTCCCGCCCTGTGGTGCAACAGATGTCCCTTTCTCCAAAAATGTACTCAATGGGACCGTAATGTTGCAACCACACCCAAGTTGACCTGCTGTGAGGAAAAAACGAGTTAGTACATTTCAAACATGAAAAATGTCATTTTAAAATCACCATGAAAAACAAAAATTCCAAAAGTATAAAACACAAAAAAATTCTTACCAAAGAAAGAAATTGTATCGAGCTCCGCACCCTCCTCCCGCCCAGTGGTGCAACAGATGTCCCTATCTCCAAAAATGTACTCAATCAGACCGTAGTGTTGCAACCACACCCAAGTTGACCTGCTGTGAGGAAAAAACGAGTTAGTACATTTCAAACATGAAAAATGTCATTTTAAAATCACCATGAAAAACCAAAATTCCAAAAGTATAAAACACAAAAAATTCTTACCAAAGAAAGAAATTGTATCGAGCTCCGCACCCTCCTCCCGCCCTGTGGTGCAACAGATGTCCCTTTCTCCAAAAATGTACTCAATGGGACCGTAATGTTGCAACCACACCCAAGTTGACCTGCTGTGAGAAAATAACGAGTTAGTACATTTCAAAATTGAAAAATGTCATTTTAAAATCACCATGAAAAACCAAAATTCCAAAAGTTTAAAACACAAAAAAATTCTTACGAAAGAAAGAAATTGTATCGAGCTCCGCACCCTCCTCCCGCCCTGTAGTGCAACAGATGTCCCTTTCTCCAAAAATGTACTCAATGGGACCGTAATGTTGCAACCACACCCAAGTTGACCTGCTGTGAGGAAAAAACGAGTTAGTACATTTCAAACATGAAAAATGTCATTTTAAAATCACCATGAAAAACCAAAATTCCAAAAGTATAAAACACAAAAAAATTCTTACCAAAGAAAGAAATTGTATCGAGCTCCGCACCCTCCTCCCGCCCTGTGGTGCAACAGATGTCCCTTTCTCCAAAAATGTACTCAATGGGACCGTAATGTTGCAACCACACCCAAGTTGACCTGCTGTGAGAAAAAAACGAGTTAGTACATTTCAAACATGAAAAATGTCATTTTAAAATCACCATGAAAAACCAAAATTCCAAAAGTATAAAACAGAAAAAAATTCTTACGAAAGAAAGAAATTGTATCGAGCTCCACACCCTCCTCCCGCCCTGTGGTGCAACAGATGTCCCTTTCTCCAAAAATGTACTCAATGGGACCGTAATGTTGCAACCAAACCAAAGTTGACCTGCTGTGAGTAAAAAACCAGTTAGTATATTTCAAACCTGAAAAATGTCATTTTAAAATCAACATGAAAAACCAAAATTCCAAAAGTATAAAACACAAAATATTTCTTACGAAAGAAAGAAATTGTATCGAGCTCCACACCCTCCTCCCGCCCTGTGGTGCAACAGATGTCCCTTTCTCCATAAATGTACTCAATGGGAGCGTAATGTTGCAACCACACCCAAGTTGACCTGCTGTGAGGAAAAAACGAGTTAGTACATTTCATACATGAAAAATGTCATATTAAAATCAACATGAAAAACAAAAATTCCAAATGTATAAAACACAAAGAAATTCTTACGAAAGAAAGAAATTGTATGAGCTCCACACCCTCCTCCCGCCCTGTGGTGCAACAGATATCCCTTTCTCCAAAAATGTACTCAATGGGACCGTAATGTTGCAACCACACCCAAGTTGACCTGCTGTGAGGAAAAAACGAGTTAGTATATTTCAAACATGAGAAATGTCATTTTAAAATCACCATGAAAAACCAAAATTCCAAAAGTATAAAACACAAAAAAATTCTTACCAAAGAAAGAAATTGTATCGAGCTCCACACCCTCCTCCCGCCCTGTAGTGCAACAGATGTCCCTTTCTCCAAAAATGTACTCAATGGGACCGTAATGTTGCAACAACACCCAAGTTGACCTGCTGTGAGGAAAAACGATTAGCACATTTCAAACATGAAAATGGTCATTTTAAAATCAACATGAAAAACCAAAATTCCAAAAGTATAAAACACAAAAAAATTCTTACGAAAGAAAGAAATTGTATCGAGCTCCACACCCTCCTCCCGCCCTATGGTGCAACAGATGTCCCTTTCTCCAAAAATGTACTCAATGGGAGCGTAATGTTGCAACCACACCCAAGTTGACCTGCTGTGAGGAAAAAAAGAGTTAGCACATTTCAAACATGAAAAATGTCATTTTAAAATCAACATGAAAAACCAAAATTCCAAAAGTATAAAACACAAAAAAATTCTTACCAAAGAAAGAAATTGTATCGAGCTCCACACCCTCCTCCCGCCCTGTAGTGCAACAGATGTTCCTTTCTCCAAAAATGTACTCAATGGGACCGTAATGTTGCAACCACACCCAAGTTGACCTGCTGTGAGGAAAAAACGAGTTAGTACATTTCAAACATGAAAAATGTCATTTTAAAATCACCATGAAAAACCAAAATTCCAAAAGTTTAAAACACAAAAAAATTCTTACCAAAGAAAGAAATTGTATCGAGCTCCGCACCCTCCTCCCGCCCTGTAGTGCAACAGATGTCCCTTTCTCCAAAAATGTACTCAATGGGACCGTAATGTTGCAACCACACCCAAGTTGAAGTGCTGTGAGGAAAATACGAGTTAGTACATTTCAAACATGACAAATGTCATTTTAAAATCACCATGAAAAACCAAAATTCCAAAAGTATAAAACACAAAAAAATTCTTACCAAAGAAAGAAATTGTATAGAGCTCCGCACTCTCCTCCCGCCCTGTGGTGCAACAGATGTCCCTTTCTCCAAAAATGTACTCAATGGGACCGTAATGTTGCAACCACACCCAAGTTGACCTGCTGTGAGGAAAAAACGAGTTAGTACATTTCAAACATGAAAAATGTCATTTTAAAATCACCATGAAAAACCAAAATCCCAAAAGTATAAAACACAAAAAAATTCTCACGAAAGAAAGAAATTGTATCGAGCTCCACAACCTCCTCCCGCCCTGTGGTGCAACAGATGTCCCTTTCTCCAAAAATGTACTCAATGGGACCGTAATGTTGCAACCACACCAAAGTTGACCTGCTGTGAGGAAAAAACCAGTTAGTATATTTCAAACATGAAAAATGTCATTTTAAACTCAACATGAAAAACCAAAATTCCAAAAGTATAAAACACAAAAAAATTCTTGCGAAAGAAAGAAATTGTATCGAGCTCCACACCCTCCTCCCGCCCTGTGGTGCAACAGATGTCCCTTTCTCCAAAAATGTACTCAATGGGAGCGTAATGTTGCAACCACACCCAAGTTGACCTGCTGTGAGGAAAAAACGAGTTAGTACATTTCAAACATGAAAAATGTCATTTTAAAATCAACATGAAAAACAAAAATTCCAAAAGTATAAAACACAAAAAAATTCTTACGAAAGAAAGAAATTGTATCGAGCTCCACACCCTCCTCCCGCCCTGTGGTGCAACAGATGTCCCTTTCTCCAAAAATGTACTCAATGGGACCGTAATGTTGCAACCACACCCAAGTTGACCTGCTGTGAGGAAAAAACGAGTTAGTACATTTGAAACATGAAAAATGTCATTTTAAAATCACCATGAAAAACCAAAATTCCAAAAGTATAAAACACAAAAAAATTCTTACGAAAGACAGAAATTGTATCGAGCTCCACACCCTCCTCCCGCCCTGTGGTGCAACAGATGTCCCTTTCTCCAAAAATGTACTCAATGGGACCGTAATGTTGCAACCACACCCAAGTTGACTTGCTGTGAGGAAAAAACGAGTTAGCACATTTCAAACATGAAAATGGTCATTTTAAAATCAACATGAAAAACCAAAATTCCAAAAGTATACAACACAAAAAAATGCTTACCAAAGAAAGAAATTGTATCGAGCTCCGCACCCTCCTCCCGCCCTGTGGTGCAACAGATGTCCCTTTCTCCAAAAATGTACTCAATGGGACCGTAATGTTGCAACCACACCCAAGTTGACCTGCTGTGAGGAAAAAACGAGTTAGTACATTTCAAACATGAAAAATGTCATTTTAAAATCACCATGAAAAACCAAAATTCCAAAAGTATAAAACACAAAAAAATTCTTACGAAAGAAAGAAATTGTATCGAGCTCCACACCCTCCTCCCGCCCTATGGTGCAACAGATGTCCCTTTCTCCAAAAATGTACTCAATGGGAGCGTAATGTTGCAACCACACCCAAGTTGACCTGCTGTGAGGAAAAAAAGAGTTAGCACATTTCAAACATGAAAAATGTCATTTTAAAATCAACATGAAAAACCAAAATTCCAAAAGTATAAAACACAAAAAAATTCTTACCAAAGAAAGAAATTGTATCGAGCTCCACACCCTCCTCCCGCCCTGTGGTGCAACAGATGTTCCTTTCTCCAAAAATGTACTCAAAGGGACCGTAATGTTGCAACCACACCCAAGTTGACCTGCTGTGAGGAAAAAACGAGTTAGTACATTTCAAACATGAAAAATGTCATTTTAAAATCACCATGAAAAACCAAAATTCCAAAAGTTTAAAACACAAAAAAATTCTTACCAAAGAAAGAAATTGTATCGAGCTCCGCACCCTCCTCCCGCCCTGTAGTGCAACAGATGTCCCTTTCTCCAAAAATGTACTCAATGGGACCGTAATGTTGCAACCACACCCAAGTTGACCTGCTGTGAGGAAAATACGAGTTAGTACATTTCAAACATGACAAATGTCATTTTAAAATCACCATGAAAAACCAAAATTCCAAAAGTATAAAACACAAAAAAATTCTTACCAAAGAAAGAAATTGTATAGAGCTCCGCACTCTCCTCCCGCCCTGTGGTGCAACAGATGTCCCTTTCTCCAAAAATGTACTCAATGGGACCGTAATGTTGCAACCACACCCAAGTTGACCTGCTGTGAGGAAAAAACGAGTTAGTACATTTCAAACATGAAAAATGTCATTTTAAAATCACCATGAAAAACCAAAATCCCAAAAGTATAAAACACAAAAAAATTCTCACGAAAGAAAGAAATTGTATCGAGCTCCACAACCTCCTCCCGCCCTGTGGTGCAACAGATGTCCCTTTCTCCAAAAATGTACTCAATGGGACCGTAATGTTGCAACCACACCAAAGTTGACCTGCTGTGAGGAAAAAACCAGTTAGTATATTTCAAACATGAAAAATGTCATTTTAAACTCAACATGAAAAACCAAAATTCCAAAAGTATAAAACACAAAAAAATTCTTGCGAAAGAAAGAAATTGTATCGAGCTCCACACCCTCCTCCCGCCCTGTGGTGCAACAGATGTCCCTTTCTCCAAAAATGTACTCAATGGGAGCGTAATGTTGCAACCACACCCAAGTTGACCTGCTGTGAGGAAAAAACGAGTTAGTACATTTCAAACATGAAAAATGTCATTTTAAAATCAACATGAAAAACAAAAATTCCAAAAGTATAAAACACAAAAAAATTCTTACGAAAGAAAGAAATTGTATCGAGCTCCACACCCTCCTCCCGCCCTGTGGTGCAACAGATGTCCCTTTCTCCAAAAATGTACTCAATGGGACCGTAATGTTGCAACCACACCCAAGTTGACCTGCTGTGAGGAAAAAACGAGTTAGTACATTTGAAACATGAAAAATGTCATTTTAAAATCACCATGAAAAACCAAAATTCCAAAAGTATAAAACACAAAAAAATTCTTACGAAAGACAGAAATTGTATCGAGCTCCACACCCTCCTCCCGCCCTGTGGTGCAACAGATGTCCCTTTCTCCAAAAATGTACTCAATGGGACCGTAATGTTGCAACCACACCCAAGTTGACTTGCTGTGAGGAAAAAACGAGTTAGCACATTTCAAACATGAAAATGGTCATTTTAAAATCAACATGAAAAACCAAAATTCCAAAAGTATACAACACAAAAAAATGCTTACCAAAGAAAGAAATTGTATCGAGCTCCGCACCCTCCTCCCGCCCTGTGGTGCAACAGATGTCCCTTTCTCCAAAAATGTACTCAATGGGACCGTAATGTTGCAACCACACCCAAGTTGACCTGCTGTGAGGAAAAAACGAGTTAGTACATTTCAAACATGAAAAATGTCATTTTAAAATCACCATGAAAAACCAAAATTCCAAAAGTATAAAACACAAAAAATTCTTACCAAAGAAAGAAATTGTATCGAGCTCCGCACCCTCCTCCCGCCCTGTGGTGCAACAGATGTCCCTTTCTCCAAAAATGTACTCAATGGGACCGTAATGTTGCAACCACACCCAAGTTGACCTGCTGTGAGAAAAAAACGAGTTAGTACATTTCAAACATGAAAAATGTCATTTTAGAATCACCATGAAAAACCAAAATTCCAAAAGTTTAAAACACAATTAAAACACAAAAAAATTCTTACGAAAGAAAGAAATTGTATCGAGCTCCGCACCCTCCTCCCGCCCTGTAGTGCAACAGATGTCCCTTTCTCCAAAAATGTACTCAATGGGACCGCAATGTTGCAACCACACCCAAGTTGACCTGCTGTGAGGAAAAAACGAGTTAGTACATTTCAAACATGAAAAATGGCATTTTAAAATCACCATGAAAAACCAAAATTCTAAAAGTATAAAACACAATTAAAACACAAAAAAATTCTTACGAAAGAAAGAAATTGTATCGAGCTCCGCACCCTCCTCCCGCCCTGTAGTGCAACAGATGTCCCTTTCTCCAAAAATGTACTCAATGGGACCGCAATGTTGCAACCACACCCAAGTTGACCTGCTGTGAGGAAAAAACGAGTTAGTACATTTCAAACATGAAAAATGGCATTTTAAAATCACCATGAAAAACCAAAATTCTAAAAGTTTAAAACACAAAAAAATTCTTACCAAAGAAAGAAATTGTATCGAGCTCCGCACCCTCCTCCCGCCCTGTGGTGCAACAGATGTCCCTTTCTCCAAAAATGTACTCAATGGGACCGTAATGTTGCAACCACACCCAAGTTGACCTGCTGTGAGGAAAAAACGAGTTAGTACATTTCAAACATGAAAAATGTCATTTTAAAATCACCATGAAAAACCAAAATTCCAAAAGTTTAAAACACAAAAATATTCTTACGAAAGAAAGAAATTGTATCGAGCTGCGCACCCTCCTCCCGCCCTGTGGTGCAACAGATGTCCCTTTCTCCAAAAATGTACTCAATGGGACCGTAATGTTGCAACCACACCCAAGTTGACCTGCTGTGAGGAAAAAACGAGTTAGTACATTTCAAACATGAAAATTTCATTTTAAAATCACCATGAAAAACAAAAATTCCTAAAGTTTAAAACACAAAAAAATTCTTACGAAAGAAAGAAATTGTATCGAGCTCCGCACCCTCCTCCCGCCCTGTGGTGCAACAGATGTCCCTTTCTCCAAAAATGTACTCAATGGGACCGTAATGTTGCAACCACACCCAAGTTGACCTGCTGTGAGGAAAAAACGAGTTAGTACATTTCAAACATGAAAAATGTCATTTTAAAATCACCATGAAAAACAAAAATTCCAAAAGTATAAAACACAAAAAAATTCTTACCAAAGAAAGAAATTGTATCGAGCTCCGCACCCTCCTCCCGCCCAGTGGTGCAACAGATGTCCCTATCTCCAAAAATGTACTCAATCAGACCGTAGTGTTGCAACCACACCCAAGTTGACCTGCTGTGAGGAAAAAACGAGTTAGTACATTTCAAACATGAAAAATGTCATTTTAAAATCACCATGAAAAACCAAAATTCCAAAAGTATAAAACACAAAAAATTCTTACCAAAGAAAGAAATTGTATCGAGCTCCGCACCCTCCTCCCGCCCTGTGGTGCAACAGATGTCCCTTCTCCACAAATGTACTCAATGGGACCGTAATGTTGCAACCACACCCAAGTTGACCTGCTGTGAGAAAAAAACGAGTTAGTACATTTCAAAAATGAAAAATGTCATTTTAAAATCACCATGAAAAACCAAAATTCCAAAAGTTTAAAACACAAAAAAATTCTTACGAAAGAAAGAAATTGTATCGAGCTCCGCACCCTCCTCCCGCCCTGTAGTGCAACAGATGTCCCTTTCTCCAAAAATGTACTCAATGGGACCGTAATGTTGCAACCACACCCAAGTTGACCTGCTGTGAGGAAAAAACGAGTTAGTACATTTCAAACATGAAAAATGTCATTTTAAAATCACCATGAAAAACCAAAATTCCAAAAGTATAAAACACAAAAAAATTCTTACCAAAGAAAGAAATTGTATCGAGCTCCGCACCCTCCTCCCGCCCTGTGGTGCAACAGATGTCCCTTTCTCCAAAAATGTACTCAATGGGACCGTAATGTTGCAACCACACCCAAGTTGACCTGCTGTGAGAAAAAAACGAGTTAGTACATTTCAAACATGAAAAATGTCATTTTAAAATCACCATGAAAAACCAAAATTCCAAAAGTATAAAACAGAAAAAAATTCTTACGAAAGAAAGAAATTGTATCGAGCTCCACACCCTCCTCCCGCCCTGTGGTGCAACAGATGTCCCTTTCTCCAAAAATGTACTCAATGGGACCGTAATGTTGCAACCACACCAAAGTTGACCTGCTGTGAGTAAAAAACCAGTTAGTATATTTCAAACCTGAAAAATGTCATTTTAAAATCAACATGAAAAACCAAAATTCCAAAAGTATAAAACACAAAAAAATTCTTACCAAAGAAAGAAATTGTATCGAGCTCCACACCCTCCTCCCGCCCTGTAGTGCAACAGATGTCCCTTTCTCCAAAAATGTACTCAATGGGACCGTAATGTTGCAACAACACCCAAGTTGACCTGCTGTGAGGAAAAACGATTAGCACATTTCAAACATGAAAATGGTCATTTTAAAATCAACATGAAAAACCAAAATTCCAAAAGTATAAAACACAAAAAAATTCTCACGAAAGAAAGAAATTGTATCGAGCTCCACACCCTCCTCCCGCCCTGTGGTGCAACAGATGTCCCTTTCTCCAAAAATGTACTCAATGGGAGCGTAATGTTGCAACCACACCCAAGTTGACATGCTGTGAGGAAAAAAAGAGTTATCACATTTCAAACATGAGAAATGTCATTTTAAAATCAACATGAAAAACCAAAATTCCAAAAGTATAAAACACAAAAAAATTCTTACCAAAGAAAGAAATTGTATCGAGCTCCACACCCTCCTCCCGCCCTGTGGTGCAACAGATGTTCCTTTCTCCAAAAATGTACTCAATGGGACCGTAATGTTGCAACCACACCCAAGTTGACCTGCTGTGAGGAAAAAACGAGTTAGTACATTTCAAACATGAAAAATGTCATTTTAAAATCACCATGAAAAACCAAAATTCCAAAAGTTTAAAACACAAAAAAAATCTTACCAAAGAAAGAAATTGTATCGAGCTCCGCACCCTCCTCCCGCCCTGTAGTGCAACAGATGTCCCTTTCTCCAAAAATGTACTCAATGGGACCGTAATGTTGCAACCACACCCAAGTTGACCTGCTGTGAGGAAAATACGAGTTAGTACATTTCAAACATGACAAATGTCATTTTAAAATCACCATGAAAAACCAAAATTCCAAAAGTATAAAACACAAAAAAATTCTTACCAAAGAAAGAAATTGTATAGAGCTCCGCACTCTCCTCCCGCCCTGTGGTGCAACAGATGTCCCTTTCTCCAAAAATGTACTCAATGGGACCGTAATGTTGCAACCACACCCAAGTTGACCTGCTGTGAGGAAAAAACGAGTTAGTACATTTCAAACATGAAAAATGTCATTTTAAAATCACCATGAAAAACCAAAATCCCAAAAGTATAAAACACAAAAAAATTCTCACGAAAGAAAGAAATTGTATCGAGCTCCACAACCTCCTCCCGCCCTGTGGTGCAACAGATGTCCCTTTCTCCAAAAATGTACTCAATGGGACCGTAATGTTGCAACCACACCAAAGTTGACCTGCTGTGAGGAAAAAACCAGTTAGTATATTTCAAACATGAAAAATGTCATTTTAAACTCAACATGAAAAACCAAAATTCCAAAAGTATAAAACACAAAAAATTTCTTGCGAAAGAAAGAAATTGTATCGAGCTCCACACCCTCCTCCCGCCCTGTGGTGCAACAGATGTCCCTTTCTCCAAAAATGTACTCAATGGGAGCGTAATGTTGCAACCACACCCAAGTTGACCTGCTGTGAGGAAAAAACGAGTTAGTACATTTCAAACATGAAAAATGTCATTTTAAAATCAACATGAAAAACAAAAATTCCAAAAGTATAAAACACAAAAAAATTCTTACGAAAGAAAGAAATTGTATCGAGCTCCACACCCTCCTCCCGCCCTGTGGTGCAACAGATGTCCCTTTCTCCAAAAATGTACTCAATGGGACCGTAATGTTGCAACCACACCCAAGTTGACCTGCTGTGAGGAAAAAACGAGTTAGTACATTTCAAACATGAAAAATGTCATTTTAAAATCACCATGAAAAACCAAAATTCCAAAAGTATAAAACACAAAAAAATTCTTACGAAAGACAGAAATTGTATCGAGCTCCACACCCTCCTCCCGCCCTGTGGTGCAACAGATGTCCCTTTCTCCAAAAATGTACTCAATGGGACCGTAATGTTGCAACCACACCCAAGTTGACTTGCTGTGAGGAAAAAACGAGTTAGCACATTTCAAACATGAAAATGGTCATTTTAAAATCAACATGAAAAACCAAAATTCCAAAAGTATACAACACAAAAAAATGCTTACCAAAGAAAGAAATTGTATCGAGCTCCGCACCCTCCTCCCGCCCTGTGGTGCAACAGATGTCCCTTTCTCCAAAAATGTACTCAATGGGACCGTAATGTTGCAACCACACCCAAGTTGACCTGCTGTGAGGAAAAAACGAGTTAGTACATTTCAAACATGAAAAATGTCATTTTAAAATCACCATGAAAAACCAAAATTCCAAAAGTATAAAACACAAAAAATTCTTACCAAAGAAAGAAATTGTATCGAGCTCCGCACCCTCCTCCCGCCCTGTGGTGCAACAGATGTCCCTTTCTCCAAAAATGTACTCAATGGGACCGTAATGTTGCAACCACACCCAAGTTGACCTGCTGTGAGAAAAAAACGAGTTAGTACATTTCAAACATGAAAAATGTCATTTTAGAATCACCATGAAAAACCAAAATTCCAAAAGTTTAAAACACAATTAAAACACAAAAAAATTCTTACGAAAGAAAGAAATTGTATCGAGCTCCGCACCCTCCTCCCGCCCTGTAGTGCAACAGATGTCCCTTTCTCCAAAAATGTACTCAATGGGACCGCAATGTTGCAACCACACCCAAGTTGACCTGCTGTGAGGAAAAAACGAGTTAGTACATTTCAAACATGAAAAATGGCATTTTAAAATCACCATGAAAAACCAAAATTCTAAAAGTATAAAACACAATTAAAACACAAAAAAATTCTTACGAAAGAAAGAAATTGTATCGAGCTCCGCACCCTCCTCCCGCCCTGTAGTGCAACAGATGTCCCTTTCTCCAAAAATGTACACAGTGGGACCGCAATGTTGCAACCACACCCAAGTTGACCTGCTGTGAGGAAAAAACGAGTTAGTACATTTCAAACATGAAAAATGGCATTTTAAAATCACCATGAAAAACCAAAATTCTAAAAGTTTAAAACACAAAAAAATTCTTACCAAAGAAAGAAATTGTATCGAGCTCCGCACCCTCCTCCCGCCCTGTGGTGCAACAGATGTCCCTTTCTCCAAAAATGTACTCAATGGGACCGTAATGTTGCAACCACACCCAAGTTGACCTGCTGTGAGGAAAAAACGAGTTAGTACATTTCAAACATGAAAAATGTCATTTTAAAATCACCATGAAAAACCAAAATTCCAAAAGTTTAAAACACAAAAATATTCTTACGAAAGAAAGAAATTGTATCGAGCTGCGCACCCTCCTCCCGCCCTGTGGTGCAACAGATGTCCCTTTCTCCAAAAATGTACTCAATGGGACCGTAATGTTGCAACCACACCCAAGTTGACCTGCTGTGAGGAAAAAACGAGTTAGTACATTTCAAACATGACAAATGTCATTTTAAAATCACCATGAAAAACCAAAATTCCAAAAGTATAAAACACAAAAAAATTCTTACCAAAGAAAGAAATTGTATAGAGCTCCGCACTCTCCTCCCGCCCTGTGGTGCAACAGATGTCCCTTTCTCCAAAAATGTACTCAATGGGACCGTAATGTTGCAACCACACCCAAGTTGACCTGCTGTGAGGAAAAAACGAGTTAGTACATTTCAAACATGAAAAATGTCATTTTAAAATCACCATGAAAAACCAAAATCCCAAAAGTATAAAACACAAAAAAATTCTCACGAAAGAAAGAAATTGTATCGAGCTCCACAACCTCCTCCCGCCCTGTGGTGCAACAGATGTCCCTTTCTCCAAAAATGTACTCAATGGGACCGTAATGTTGCAACCACACCAAAGTTGACCTGCTGTGAGGAAAAAACCAGTTACTATATTTCAAACATGAAAAATGTCATTTTAAACTCAACATGAAAAACCAAAATTCCAAAAGTATAAAACACAAAAAATTTCTTGCGAAAGAAAGAAATTGTATCGAGCTCCACACCCTCCTCCCGCCCTGTGGTGCAACAGATGTCCCTTTCTCCAAAAATGTACTCAATGGGACAGTAATGTTGCAACCACACCCAAGTTGACCTGCTGTGAGGAAAAAACGAGTTAGTACATTTCAAACATGAAAAATGTCATTTTAAAATCAACATGAAAAACAAAAATTCCAAAAGTATAAAACACAAAAAAATTCTTACGAAAGAAAGAAATTGTATCGAGCTCCACACCCTCCTCCCGCCCTGTGGTGCAACAGATGTCCCTTTCTCCAAAAATGTACTCAATGGGACCGTAATGTTGCAACCACACCCAAGTTGACCTGCTGTGAGGAAAAAACGAGTTAGTACATTTCAAACATGAAAAATGTCATTTTAAAATCACCATGAAAAACCAAAATTCCAAAAGTATAAAACACAAAAAAATTCTTACGAAAGACAGAAATTGTATCGAGCTCCACACCCTCCTCCCGCCCTGTGGTGCAACAGATGTCCCTTTCTCCAAAAATGTACTCAATGGGACCGTAATGTTGCAACCACACCCAAGTTGACTTGCTGTGAGGAAAATACGAGTTAGCACATTTCAAACATGAAAATGGTCATTTTAAAATCAACATGAAAAACCAAAATTCCAAAAGTATACAACACAAAAAAATGCTTACCAAAGAAAGAAATTGTATCGAGCTCCGCACCCTCCTCCCGCCCTGTGGTGCAACAGATGTCCCTTTCTCCAAAAATGTACTCAATGGGACCGTAATGTTGCAACAACACCCAAGTTGACCTGCTGTGAGGAAAAAACGAGTTAGTACATTTCAAACATGAAAAATGTCATTTTAAAATCACCATGAAAAACCAAAATTCCAAAAGTATAAAACACAAAAAATTCTTACCAAAGAAAGAAATTGTATCGAGCTCCGCACCCTCCTCCCGCCCTGTGGTGCAACAGATGTCCCTTTCTCCAAAAATGTACTCAATGGGACCGTAATGTTGCAACCACACCCAAGTTGACCTGCTGTGAGAAAAAAACGAGTTAGTACATTTCAAACATGAAAAATGTCATTTTAGAATCACCATGAAAAACCAAAATTCCAAAAGTTTAAAACACAATTAAAACACAAAAAAATTCTTACGAAAGAAAGAAATTGTATCGAGCTCCGCACCCTCCTCCCGCCCTGTAGTGCAACAGATGTCCCTTTCTCCAAAAATGTACTCAATGGGACCGCAATGTTGCAACCACACCCAAGTTGACCTGCTGTGAGGAAAAAACGAGTTAGTACATTTCAAACATGAAAAATGGCATTTTAAAATCACCATGAAAAACCAAAATTCTAAAAGTATAAAACACAAAATAATTCTTACCAAAGAAAGAAATTGTATCGAGCTCCACACCCTCCTCCAGCCCTGTGGTGCAACAGATGTCCCTTTCTCCAAAAATGTACTCAATGGGACCGTAATGTTGCAACCACACCCAAGTTGACCTGCTGTGAGTAAAAAACCAGTTAGTATATTTCAAATATGAAAAATGTCATTTTAAAATCAACATGAAAAACCAAAATTCCGTAAGTATAAAACACAAAAAAATTCTTATGAAAGAAAGAAATTGTATCGAGCTCCACACCCTCCTCCCGCCCTGTGGTGCAACAGATGTCCCTTTCTCCAAAAATGTACTCAATGGGAGCGTAATGTTGCAACCACACCCAAGTTGACCTGCTGTGAGGAAAAAACGAGTTAGTACATTTCAAACATGAAAAATGTCATTTTAAAATCAACATGAAAAACAAAAATTCCAAAAGTATAAAACACAAAAAAATTCTTACGAAAGAAAGAAATTGTATCGAGCTCCACACCCTCCTCCCGCCCTGTGGTGCAACAGATGTCCCTTTCTCCAAAAATGTACTCAATGGGAGCGTAATGTTGCAACCACACCCAAGTTGACCTGCTGTGAGGAAAAAACGAGTTAGTACATTTCAAACATGAAAAATGTCATTTTAAAATCACCATGAAAAACCAAAATTCCAAAAGTATAAAACACAAAAAAATTCTTACGAAAGACAGAAATTGTATCGAGCTCCACACCCTCCTCCCGCCATGTGGTGCAACAGATGTCCCTTTCTCCAAAAATGTACTCAATGGGACCGTAATGTTGCAACCACACCCAAGTTGACTTGCTGTGAGGAAAAAACGAGTTAGCACATTTCAAACATGAAAATGGTCATTTTAAAATCAACATGAAAAACCAAAATTCCAAAAGTATACAACACAAAAAAATGCTTACCAAAGAAAGAAATTGTATCGAGCTCCGCACCCTCCTCCCGCCCTGTGGTGCAACAGATGTCCCTTTCTCCAAAAATGTACTCAATGGGACCGTAATGTTGCAACCACACCCAAGTTGACCTGCTGTGAGGAAAAAACGAGTTAGTACATTTCAAACATGAAAAATGTCATTTTAAAATCACCATGAAAAACCAAAATTCCAAAAGTATAAAACACAAAAAATTCTTACCAAAGAAAGAAATTGTATCGAGCTCCGCACCCTCCTCCCGCCCTGTGGTGCAACAGATGTCCCTTTCTCCAAAAATGTACTCAATGGGACCGTAATGTTGCAACCACACCCAAGTTGACCTGCTGTGAGAAAAAAACGAGTTAGTACATTTCAAACATGAAAAATGTCATTTTAGAATCACCATGAAAAACCAAAATTCCAAAAGTTTAAAACACAATTAAAACACAAAAAAATTCTTACGAAAGAAAGAAATTGTATCGAGCTCCGCACCCTCCTCCCGCCCTGTAGTGCAACAGATGTCCCTTTCTCCAAAAATGTACTCAATGGGACCGCAATGTTGCAACCACACCCAAGTTGACCTGCTGTGAGGAAAAAACGAGTTAGTACATTTCAAACATGAAAAATGGCATTTTAAAATCACCATGAAAAACCAAAATTCTAAAAGTATAAAACACAAAAAAATTCTTACCAAAGAAAGAAATTGTATCGAGCTCCACACCCTCCTCCCGCCCTGTGGTGCAACAGATGTCCCTTTCTCCAAAAATGTACTCAATGGGACCGTAATGTTGCAACCACACCCAAGTTGACCTGCTGTGAGTAAAAAACCAGTTAGTATATTTCAAATATGAAAAATGTCATTTTAAAATCAACATGAAAAACCAAAATTCCATAAGTATAAAACACAAAAAAATTCTTATGAAAGAAAGAAATTGTATCGAGCTCCACACCCTCCTCCCGCCCTGTGGTGCAACAGATGTCCCTTTCTCCAAAAATGTACTCAATGGGAGCGTAATGTTGCAACCACACCCAAGTTGACCTGCTGTGAGGAAAAAACGAGTTAGAACATTTCAAACATGAAAAATGTCATTTTAAAATCAACATGAAAAACAAAAATTCCAAAAGTATAAAACACAAAAAAATTCTTACGAAAGAAAGAAATTGTATCGAGCTCCACACCCTCCTCCCGCCCTGTGGTGCAACAGATGTCCCTTTCTCCAAAAATGTACTCAATGGGACCGTAATGTTGCAACCACACCCAAGTTGACCTGCTGTGAGGAAAAAACGAGTTAGTACATTTCAAACATGAAAAATGTCATTTTAAAATCACCATGATAAACCAAAATTCCAAAAGTTTAAAACACAAAAAAATTCTTACGAAAAAAAGAAATTGTATCGAGCTCCACACCCTCCTCCCGCCCTGTGGTGCAACAGATGTCCCTTTCTCCAAAAATGTACTCAATGGGACCGTAATGTTGCAACCACACCCAAGTTGACTTGCTGTGAGGAAAAAACGAGTTAGCACATTTCAAACATGAAAATGGTCATTTTAAATTCAACATGAAAAACCAAAATTCCAAAAGTATAAAACACAAAAAAATGCTTACCAAAGAAAGAAATTGTATCGAGCTCCGCACCCTCCTCCCGCCCTGTGGTGCAACAGATGTCCCTTTCTCCAAAAATGTACTCAATGGGACCGTAATGTTGCAACCACACCCAAGTTGACCTGCTGTGAGGAAAAAACCAGTTAGTATATTTCAAACATGAAAAATGTCATTTTAAAATCAACATGAATAACCAAAATTCCAAAAGTATAAAACACAAAAAAATTCTTACGAAAGACAGAAATTGTATCGAGCTCCACACCCTCGTCCCGCCCTGTGGTGCAACAGATGTCCCTTTCTCCAAAAATGTACTCAATGGGAGCGTAATGTTGCAACCACACCCAAGTTGACCTGCTGTGAGGAAAAAACGAGTTAGTACATTTCAAACATGAAAAATGTTATTTTAAAATCAACATGAAAAACAAAATTTCCAAAAGTATGAAACACAAAAAAATTCTTACGAAATAAAGAAATTGTATCGAGCTCCACACCCTCCTCCCGCACTGTGGTGCAACAAATGTCCCTTTCTGCAAAAATGTACTCAATGGGACCGTAATGTTGCAACCACACCCAAGTTGACCTGCTGTGAGGAAAAAACGAGTTAGCACATTTCAAACATGAAAATGGTCATTTTAAAATCAACATGAAAAACCAAAATTCCAAAAGTATAAAATACAAAGAAATGCTTACCAAAGAAAGAAATTGTATCGAGCTCCACACCCTCCTCCTGCCCTGTGGTGCAACAGATGTCCCTTTCTCCAAAAATGTACTCAATGGGACCGTAATGTTGCAACCACACCCAAGTTGACCTGCTGTGAGGAAAAAACGAGTTAGTATATTTCAAACTTGAGAAATATCATTTTAAAATCAACATGAAAAACCAAAATCCCAAAAGTATAAAACACAAAGAAATGCTTACCAAAGAAAGAAATTGTATCGAGCTCCGCACCCTCCTCCCGCACTGTGTTGCAACAGATGTCCCTTCCTCCACAAATGTACTCAATGGGACCGTAATGTTGCAACCACACCCAATTTGACCTGCTGTGAGGAAAATACGAGTTAGTATATTTCAAACTTGAGAAATGTCATTTTAAAATCAACATGAAAAACCAAAATCCCAAAAGTATAAAACACAAAGAAATGCTTACCAAAGAAAGAAATTGTATCGAGCTCCGCACCCTCCTCCCGCCCTGTGGTGCAACAGATGTCCCTTTCTCCAAAAATGTACTCAATGGGACCGTAATGTTGCAACCACACCCAAGTTGACCTGCTGTGAGGAAAAAACCAGTTAGTACATTTCAAACATGAAAAATGTCATTTTAAAATCAACATGAAAAACAAAAATTCCAAAAGTATAAAACACAAAAAAATTCTTACGAAAGAAAGAAATTGTATCGAGCTCCACACCCTCCTCCCGTCCAGTGGTGCAACAGATGTCCCTTTCTCCAAAAATGTACTCAATGGGACCGTAATGTTGCAACCACACCCAAGTTGACCTGCTGTGAGGAAAAAACGAGTTAGTACATTTCAAAATTGAAAAATGTCATTTTAAAATCACCATGAAAAACCAAAATTCCAAAAGTATAAAACACAAAAAAATTCTTACGAAAGAAAGAAATTGTATCGCGCTCCACACCCTCCTCCCGCCCTGTGGTGCAACAGATGTCCCTTTCTCCAAAAATGTACTCAATGGGACCGTAATGTTGCAACCACACCCAAGTTGACTTGCTGTGAGGAAAAAACGAGTTAGCACATTTCAAACATGAAAATGGTCATTTTAAAATCAACATGAAAAACCAAAATTCCAAAAGTATAAAACACAAAAAAATGCTTACCAAAGAAAGAAATTGTATCGAGCTGCGCACCCTCCTCCCGCCCTGTGGTGCAACAGATGTCCCTTTCTCCAAAAATGTACTCAATGGGACCGTAATGTTGCAACCACACCCAAGTTGACCTGCTGTGAGGAAAAAACCAGTTAGTATATTTCAAACATGAAAAATGTCATTTTAAATTCAACATGAAAAACCAAAATTCCAAAAGTATAAAACACAAAAAAATTCTTACGAAAGAAAGAAATTGTATCGAGCTCCACACCCTCCTCCCGCCCTGTGGTGCAACAGATGTCCCTTTCTCCAAAAATGTACTCAATGGGAGCGTAATGTTGCAACCACACCCAAGTTGACCTGCTGTGAGGAAAAAACGAGTTAGTACATTTCAAACATGAAAAATGTCATTTTAAAATCAACATGAAAAACAAAAATTCCAAAAGTATAAAACACAAAAAAATTCTTACGAAAGAAAGAAATTGTATCGAGCTCCACACCCTCCTCCCGCCCTGTGGTGCAACAGATGTCCCTTTCTCCAAAAATGTACTCAATGGGACCGTAATGTTGCAACCACACCCAAGTTGACCTGCTGTGAGGAAAATACGAGTTAGCACATTTCAAACATGAAAATGGTCATTTTAAAATCAACATGAAAAACCAAAATTCCAAAAGTATAAAACACAAAGAAATGCTTACCAAAGAAAGAAATTGTATCGAGCTCCACACCCTCCTCCCGCCCTGTGGTGCAACAGATGTCCCTTTCTCCAAAAATGTACTCAATGGGACCGTAATGTTGCAACCACACGCAAGTTGACCTGCTGTGAGGAAAAAACGAGTTAGTATATTTCAAACATGAGAAATGTCATTTTAAAATCAACATGAAAAACCAAAATCCCAAAAGTATAAAACACAAAGAAATGCTTACCAAAGAAAGAAATTGTATCGAGCTCCGCACCCTCCTCCCGCCCTGTGGTGCAACAGATGTCCCCTTTCTCCAAAAATGTACTCAATGGGACCGTAATGTTGCAACCACACCCAAGTTGACCTGCTGTGAGGAAAAAACGAGTTAGTATATTTCAAACATGAGAAATGTCATTTTAAAATCAACATGAAAAACCAAAATTCCAAAAGTATAAAACACAAAGAAATGCTTACCAAAGAAAGAAATTGTATCGAGCTCCACACCCTCCTCCCGCACTGTGGTGCAACAGATGTCCCTTTCTGCAAAAATGTACTCAATGGGACCGTAATGTTGCAACCACACCCAAGTTGACCTGCTGTGAGGAAAAAACCAGTTAGTATATTTCAAACATGAAAAATGTCATTTTAAAATCAACATGAAAAACCAAAATTCCAAAAGTATAAAACACAAAAAAATGCTTACCAAAGAAAGAAATTATATCGAACTCCACACCCTCGTCCCGCCCTGTGGTGCAACAGATGTCCCTTTCTGCAAAAATGTACTCAATGGGACCGTAATGTTGCAACCACACCCAAGTTGACCTGCTGTGAGGAAAAAACGAGTTAGTACATTTCAAACATGAAAAATGTCATTTTAAAATCAACATGAAAAACAAAAATTCCAAAAGTATAAAACACAAAAAAATTCTTACGAAAGAAAGAAATTGTATCGAGCTCCACACCCTCCTCCCGCCCTGTGGTGCAACAGATGTCCCTTTCTCCAAAAATGTACTCAATGGGACCGTAATATTGCAACCACACCCAAGTTGACCTGCTGTGAGGAAAATACGAGTTAGCACATTTCAAACATGAAAATGGTCATTTTAAAATCAACATGAAAAACCAAAATTCCAAAAGTATAAAACACAAAGAAATGCTTACCAAAGAAAGAAATTGTATCGAGCTCCACACCCTCCTCCCGCCCTGTGGTGCAACAGATGTCCCTTTCTCCAAAAATGTACTCAATGGGACCGTAATGTTGCAACCACACCCAAGTTGACCTGCTGTGAGGAAAAAACGAGTTAGTATATTTCAAACATGAGAAATGTCATTTTAAAATCAACATGAAAAACCAAAATTCCAAAAGTATAAAACACAAAGAAATGCTTACCAAAGAAAGAAATTGTATCGAGCTCCACACCCTCCTCCCGCCCTGTGGTGCAACAGATGTCCCTTTCTGCAAAAATGTACTCAATGGGACCGTAATGTTGCAACCACACCCAAGTTGACCTGCTGTGAGGAAAAAACGAGTTAGCACATTTCAAACATGAAAATGGTCATTTTAAAATCAACATGAAAAACCAAAATTCCAAAAGTATAAAACACAAAGAAATGCTTACCAAAGAAAGAAATTGTATCGAGCTCCGCACCCTCCTCCCGCCCTGTGGTGCAACACATGTCCCTTTCTCCAAAAATGTACTCAATGGGACCGTAATGTTGCAACCACACCCAAGTTGACCTGCTGTGAGGAAAAAACCAGTTAGTATATTTCAAACATGAGAAATGTCATTTTAAAATCAACATGAAAAACCAAAATTCCAAAAGTATAAAACACAATAAAATGCTTCCCAAAGAAAGAAATTGTATCGAGCTCCACACCCTCCTCCCGCCCTGTGGTGCAACAGATGTCCCTTTCTGCAAAAATGTACTCAATGGGACCGTAATGTTGCAACCACACCCAAGTTGACCTGCTGTGAGGAAAAAACGAGTTAGCACATTTCAAACATGAAAATGGTCATTTTAAAATCAACATGAAAAACCAAAATTCCAAAAGTATAAAACACAAAGAAATGCTTACCAAAGAAAGAAATTGTATCGAGCTCCGCACCCTCCTCCCGCCCTGTGGTGCAACAGATGTCCCTTTCTCCAAAAATGTACTCAATGGGACCGTAATGTTGCAACCACACCCAAGTTGACCTGCTGTGAGGAAAAAACGAGTTAGCACATTTCAAACATGAAAATGGTCATTTTAAAATCAACATGAAAAACCAAAATTCCAAAAGTATAAAACACAAAAAAATGCTTACCAAAGAAAGAAATTGTATCGAGCTGCGCACCCTCCTCCCGCCCTGTGGTGCAACTGATGTCCCTTTCTCCAAAAATGTACTCAATGGGACCGTAATGTTGCAACCACACCCAAGTTGACCTGCTGTGAGGAAAAAACGAGTTGGTATATTTCAAACATGAGAAATGTCATTTTAAAATCAACATGAAAAACCAAAATCCCAAAAGTATAAAACACAAAGAAATGCTTACAAAAGAAAGAAATTGTATCGAGCTCCGCACCCTCCTCCCGCCCTGTGGTGCAACAGATGTCCCTTTCTCCAAAAATGTACTCAATGGGACCGTAATGTTGCAACCACACCCAAGTTGACCTCCTGTGACGAAAAAACGAGTTAGTACATTTCAAACATGAGAAATGTCATTTTAAAATCAACATGAAAAACCAAAATTCCAAAAGTATAAAACACAAAGAAATGCTTACCAAAGAAAGAAATTGTATCGAGCTCCACACCCTCCTCCCGCCCTGTATTGCAACAGATGTCCCTTTCTCCAAAAATGTACTCAATGGGACCGTAATGTTGCAACCACACTTAAGTTGACCAGCTGTGAGGAAAAAACGAGTTAGTACATTTCAAACATGAAAATGCTCATTTTAAAATCAACATGAAAAACCAAAATTCCAAAAGTATAAAACACAAAAAAATGCTTACCAAAGAAAGAAATTGTATCGAGCTGCGCACCCTCCTCCCGCCCTGTGGTGCAACTGATGTCCCTTTCTCCAAAAATGTACTCAATGGGACCGTAATTTTGCAACCACACCCAAGTTGACCTGCTGTGAGGAAAAAACCAGTTAGTATATTTCAAACATGAAAAATGTCATTTTAAATAAACATGAAAAACCAAAATTCCAAAAGTATAAAACACAAAAAAATGCTTACCAAAGAAAGAAATTGTATCGAGCTCCACACCCTCCTCCCGCCCTGTGGTGCAACAGATGTCCCTTTCTCCAAAAATGTACTCAATGGGAGCGTAATGTTGCAACCACACCCAAGTTGATCTGCTGTGAGGAAAAAACGAGTTAGTACATTTCAAACATGAAAAATGTCATTTTAAAATCAACATGAAAAACAAAAATTCCAAAAGTATAAAACACAAAAAAATTGTTACGAAAGAAAGAAATTGTATCGAGCTCCACACCCTCCTCCCGCCCTGTGGTGCAACAGATGTCCCTTTCTGCAAAAATGTACTCAATGGGACCGTAATGTTGCAACCACACCCAAGTTGACCTGCTGTGAGGAAAATACGAGTTAGCACATTTCAAACATGAAAATGGTCATTTTAAAATCAACATGAAAAACCAAAATTCCAAAAGTATAAAACACAAAGAAATGCTTACCAAAGAAAGAAATGGTATCGAGCTCCACACCCTCCTCCCGCCCTGTGGTGCAACAGATGTCCCTTTCTCCAAAAATGTACTCAATGGGACCGTAATGTTGCAACCACACCCAAGTTGACCTGCTGTGAGGAAAAAACGAGTTAGTATATTTCAAACATGAGAAATGTCATTTTAAAATCAACATGAAAAACCAAAATCCCAAAAGTATAAAACACAAAGAAATGCTTACCAAAGAAAGAAATTGTATCGAGCTCCGCACCCTCCTCCCGCCCTGTCGTGCAACAGATGTCCCCTTTCTCCAAAAATGTACTCAATGGGACCGTAATGTTGCAACCACACCCAAGTTGACCTGCTGTGAGGAAAAAACGAGTTAGTATATTTCAAACATGAGAAATGTCATTTTAAAATCAACATGAAAAACCAAAATTCCAAAAGTATAAAACACAAAGAAATGCTTACCAAAGAAAGAAATTGTATCGAGCTCCACACCCTCCTCCCGCCCTGTGGTGCAACAGATGTCCCTTTCTGCAAAAATGTACTCAATGGGACCGTAATGTTGCAACCACACCCAAGTTGACCTGCTGTGAGGAAAAAACGAGTTAGCACATTTCAAACATGAAAATGGTCATTTTAAAATCAACATGAAAAACCAAAATTCCAAAAGTATAAAACACACAGAAATGCTTACCAAAGAAAGAAATTGTATCGAGCTCCGCACCCTCCTCCCGCCCTGTGGTGCAACAGATGTCCCTTTCTCCAAAAATGTACTCAATGGGACCGTAATGTTGCAACCACACCCAAGTTGACCTGCTGTGAGGAAAAAACCAGTTAGTATATTTCAAACATGAGAAATGTCATTTTAAAATCAACATGAAAAACCAAAATTCCAAAAGTATAAAACACAATAAAATGCTTCCCAAAGAAAGAAATTGTATCGAGCTCCACACCCTCCTCCCGCCCTGTGGTGCAACAGATGTCCCTTTCTGCAAAAATGTACTCAATGGGACCGTAATGTTGCAACCACACCCAAGTTGACCTGCTGTGAGGAAAAAACGAGTTAGTACATTTCAAACATGAAAATGGTCATTTTAAAATCAACATGAAAAACCAAAATTCCAAAAGTATAATACACAAAAAAATGCTTACCAAAGAAAGAAATTGTATCGAGCTGCGCACCCTCCTCCCGCCCTGTGGTGCAACTGATGTCCCTTTCTCCAAAAATGTACTCAATGGGACCGTAATGTTGCAACCACACCCAAGTTGACCTGCTGTGAGGAAAAAACCAGTTAGTATATTTCAAACATGAAAAATGTCATTTTAAAATCAACATGAAAAACCAAAATTCCAAAAGTATAAAACACAAAAAAATGCTTACCAAAGAAAGAAATTATATCGAGCTCCACACCCTCCTCCCGCCCTGTGGTGCAACAGATGTCCCTTTCTGCAAAAATGTACTCAATGGGACCGTAATGTTGCAACCACACCCAAGTTGACCTGCTGTGAGGAAAAAACGAGTTAGTACATTTCAAACATGAAAATGGTCATTTTAAAATCAACATGAAAAACCAAAATTCCAAAAGTATAAAACACAAAGAAATGCTTACCAAAGAAAGAAATTGTATCGAGCTCCACACCCTCCTCCCGCCCTGTGGTGCAACAGATGTCCCTTTCTCCAAAAATGTACTCAATGGGACCGTAATGTTGCAACCACACCCAAGTTGACCTGCTGTGAGGAAAAAACGAGTTAATATATTTCAAACATGAGAAATGTCATTTTAAAATCAACATGAAAAACCAAAATTCCAAAAGTATAAAACACATAGAAATGCTTACCAAAGAAAGAAATTGTATCGAGCTCCACACCCTCCTCCCGCCCTGTGGTGCAACAGATGTCCCTTTCTGCAAAAATGTACTCAATGGGACCGTAATGTTGCAACCACACCCAAGTTGACCTGCTGTGAGGAAAAAACGAGTTAGCACATTTCAAACATGAAAATGGTCATTTTAAAATCAACATGAAAAACCAAAATTCCAAAAGTATAAAACACAAAGAAATGCTTACCAAAGAAAGAAATTGTATCGAGCTCCGCACCCTCCTCCCGCCCTGTGGTGCAACACATGTCCCTTTCTCCAAAAATGTACTCAATGGGACCGTAATGTTGCAACCACACCCAAGTTGACCTGCTGTGAGGAAAAAACCAGTTAGTATATTTCAAACATGAGAAATGTCATTTTAAAATCAACATGAAAAACCAAAATTCCAAAAGTATAAAACACAATAAAATGCTTCCCAAAGAAAGAAATTGTATCGAGCTCCACACCCTCCTACCGCCCTGTGGTGCAACAGATGTCCCTTTCTGCAAAAATGTACTCAATGGGACCGTAATGTTGCAACCACACCCAAGTTGACCTGCTGTGAGGAAAAAACGAGTTAGCACATTTCAAACATGAAAATGGTAATTTTAAAATCAACATGAAAAACCAAAATTCCAAAAGTATAAAACACAAAGAAATGCTTACCAAAGAAAGAAATTGTATCGAGCTCCGCACCCTCCTCCCGCCCTGTGGTGCAACAGATGTCCCTTTCTCCAAAAATGTACTCAATGGGACCGTAATGTTGCAACCACACCCAAGTTGACCTGCTGTGAGGAAAAAACGAGTTAGCACATTTCAAACATGAAAATGGTCATTTTAAAATCAACATGAAAAACCAAAATTCCAAAAGTATAAAACACAAAGAAATGCTTACCAAAGAAAGAAATTGTATCGAGCTCCGCACCCTCCTCCCGCCCTGTGGTGCAACAGATGTCCCTTTCTCCAAAAATGTACTCAATGGGACCGTAATGTTGCAACCACACCCAAGTTGACCTGCTGTGAGGAAAAAACGAGTTGGTATATTTCAAACATGAGAAATGACATTTTAAAATCAACATGAAAAACCAAAATCCCAAAAGTATAAAACACAAAGAAATGCTTACAAAAGAAAGAAATTGTATCGAGCTCCGCACCCTCCTCCCGCCCTGTGGTGCAACAGATGTCCCTTTCTCCAAAAATGTACTCAATGGGACCGTAATGTTGCAACCACACCCAAGTTGACCTCCTGTGAGGAAAAAACGAGTTAGTACATTTCAAACATGAGAAATGTCATTTTAAAATCAACATGAAAAACCAAAATTCCAAAAGTATAAAACACAAAGAAATGCTTACCAAAGAAAGAAATTGTATCGAGCTCCACACCCTCCTCCCGCCCTGTATTGCAACAGATGTCCCTTTCTCCAAAAATGTACTCAATGGGACCGTAATGTTGCAACCACACTTAAGTTGACCAGCTGTGAGGAAAAAACGAGTTAGTACATTTCAAACATGAAAATGCTCATTTTAAAATCAACGTGAAAAACCAAAATTCCAAAAGTATAAAACACAAAGAAATGCTTACCAAAGAAAGAAATTGTATCGAGCTCCACACCCTCCTCCCGCCCTGTGGTGCAACAGATGTCCCTTTCTGCAAAAATGTACTCAATGGGACCGTAATGTTGCAACCACACCCAAGTTGACCTGCTGTGAGGAAAAAACGAGTTAGCACATTTCAAACATGAAAATGGTCATTTTAAAATCAACATGAAAAACCAAAATTCCAAAAGTATAAAACACACAGAAATGCTTACCAAAGAAAGAAATTGTATCGAGCTCCGCACCCTCCTCCCACCCTGTGGTGCAACAGATGTCCCTTTCTCCAAAAATGTACTCAATGGGACCGTAATGTTGCAACCACACCCAAGTTGACCTGCTGTGAGGAAAAAACCAGTTAGTATATTTCAAACATGAGAAATGTCATTTTAAAATCAACATGAAAAACCAAAATTCCAAAAGTATAAAACACAATAAAATGCTTCCCAAAGAAAGAAATTTTATCGAGCTCCACACCCTCCTCCCGCCCTGTGGTGCAACAGATGTCCCTTTCTGCAAAAATGTACTCAATGGGACCGTAATGTTGCAACCACACCCAAGTTGACCTGCTGTGAGGAAAAAACGAGTTAGCACATTTCAAACATGAAAATGGTCATTTTAAAATCAACATGAAAAACCAAAATTCCAAAAGTATAAAACACAAAGAAATGCTTACCAAAGAAAGAAATTGTATCGAGCTCCGCACCCTCCTCCCGCCCTGTGGTGCAACAGATGTCCCTTTCTCCAAAAATGTACTCAATGTTACCGTAATGTTGCAACCACACCCAAGTTGACCTGCTGTGAGGAAAAAACGAGTTAGCACATTTCAAACATGAAAATGGTCATTTTAAAATCAACATGAAAAACCAAAATTCCAAAAGTATAAAACACAAAGAAATGCTTACCAAAGAAAGAAATTGTATCGAGCTCCACACCCTCCTCCCGCCCTGTGGTGCAACAGATGTCCCTTTCTCCAAAAATGTACTCAATGGGACCGTAATGTTGCAACCACACCCAAGTTGACCTGCTGTGAGGAAAAAACGAGTTAGTATATTTCAAACATGAGAAATGTCATTTTAAAATCAACATGAAAAACCAAAATCCCAAAAGTATAAAACACAAAGAAATGCTTACAAAAGAAAGAAATTGTATCGAGCTCCGCACCCTCCTCCCGCCCTGTATTGCAACAGGTGTCCCTTTCTCCAAAAATGTACTCAATGGGACCGTAATGTTGCAACCACACTTAAGTTGACCAGCTGGGAGGAAAAAACGAGTTAGTACATTTCAAACATGAAAACGGGCATTTTAAAATCAACATCAAAAACCAAAATTCCAAAAGTATAAAACACAAAAAAATGCTTACCAAAGAAATAAATTGTATCGAGCTCCGCACCCTCCTCCCGCCCTGTGGTGCAACAGATGTCCCTTTCTCCAAAAATGTACTCAATGGGACCGTAATGTTGCAACCACACCCAAGTTGACCTGCTGTGAGGAAAAAACGAGTTAGTATATTTCAAACATGAGAAATGTCATTTTAAAATCAACATGAAAAACCAAAATTCCAAAAGTATAAAACACAATAAATTGCTTCCCAAAGAAAGAAATTGTATCGAGCTCCACACCCTCCTCCCGCCCTGTGGTGCAACAGATGTCCCTTTCTCCAAAAATGTACTCAATGGGACCGTAATGTTGCAACCACACCCAAGTTGACCTGCTGTGAGGAAAAAACCAGTTAGTACATTTCAAACATGAAAAATGTCATTTTAAAATCAACATGAAAAACCAAAATTCCAAAAGTTTAAAACACAAAAAAATTCTTACCAAAGAAAGAAATTGTATCGAGCTGCGCACCCTCCTCCCGCCCTGTGGTGCAACAGATGTCCCTTTCTCCAAAAATGTACTCAATGGGACCGTAATGTAGCAACCACACCCAAGTTGACCTGCTGCGAGGAAAAATCAAATTAGTACATTTCAAACATGAAAATGGTCATTTTAAAATCAACATGAAAAATCAAAATTCCAAAAGTATAAAACACAAAAAATGCTTACCAAAGAAAGAAATTGTATCGAGCTCCACACCCTCCTCCCGCCCTGTGGTGCAACAGATGTCCCTCTCTCCAAAAATGTACTCAATGGGACCGTAATGTTGCAACCACACCAAAGTTGACCTGCTGTGAGGAAAAAACGAGTTAGCACATTTCAAACATGAAAATGGTCATTTTAAAATCAACATGAAAAACCAAAATTCCAAAAGTATAAAACACAAAAAAATGCTTACCAAAGAAAGAAATTGTATCGAACTCCGCACCCTCCTCCCGCCCTATGGTGCAACAGATGTCCCTTTCTCCAAAAATGTACTCAATGGGACCGTAATGTTGCAACCACACCCAAGTTGACCTGCTGTGAGGAAAAAACAAGTTAGTACATTTCAAACATGAAAATGGTCATTTTAAAATCAACATGAAAAACCAAAATTCCGAAAGTATAAAACACAAAAATATGCTTACCAAAGAAAGAAATTATATTGAGCTCCGCACCCTCCTCCCGCCCTGTGGTGCAACAGATGTCCCTTTCTGCAAAAATGTACTCAATGGGACCGTAATGTTGCAACCACACCCAAGTTGACCTGCTGTGAGGAAAAAACCAGTTAGTACATTTCAAACATGAAAAATGTCATTTTAAAATCAACATGAAAAACCAAAATTCCAAAAGTTTAAAACACAAAAAAATTCTTACCAAAGAAAGAAATTGTATCGAGCTGCGCACCCTCCTCCCGCCCTGTGGTGCAACAGATGTCCCTTTCTCCAAAAATGTACTCAATGGGACCGTAATGTAGCAACCACACCCAAGTTGACCTGCTGTGAGGAAAAATCAAATTAGTACATTTCAAACATGAAAATGGTCATTTTAAAATCAACATGAAAAACCAAAATTCCAAAAGTATAAAACACAAAAAATGCTTACCAAAGAAAGAAATTGTATCGAGCTCCACACCCTCCTCCCGCCCTGTGGTGCAACAGATGTCCCTCTCTCCAAAAATGTACTCAATGGGACCGTAATGTTGCAACCACACCAAAGTTGACCTGCTGTGAGGAAAAAACGAGTTAGCACATTTCAAACATGAAAATGGTAATTTTAAAATCAACATGAAAAACCAAAATTCCAAAAGTATAAAACACAAAGAAATGCTTACCAAAGAAAGAAATTGTATCGAACTCCGCACCCTCCTCCCGCCCTGTGGTGCAACAGATGTCCCTTTCTCCAAAAATGTACTCAATGGGACCGTAATGTTGCAACCACACCCAAGTTGATCTGCTGTGAGGAAAAAACGAGTTAGTACATTTCAAACATGAAAATGGCCATTTTAAAATCAACATGAAAAACCAAAATTCCGAAAGTATAAAACACAAAAATATGCTTACCAAAGAAAGAAATTATATTGAGCTCCGCACCCTCCTCCCGCCCTGTGGTGCAACAGATGTCCCTTTCTCCAAAAATGTACTCAATGGGACCGTAATGTTGCAACCACACCCAAGTTGACCTGCTGTGAGGAAAAAACAAGTTAGTACATTTCAAACATGAAAAAGGGCTTTTTAAAATCAACATTAAAAACCAAAATTCCAAAAGTATAAAACACAAAAAAATGCTTACCAAAGAAAGAAATTGTATCGAGCTCCGCACCCTCCTCCCGCCCTGTGGTGCAACAGATGTCTCTTTCTCCAAAAATGTACTCAATGGGACCGTAATGTTGCAACCACACCCAAGTTGACCTGCTGTGAGGAAAAAACGAGTTAGCACATTTCAAACATGAAAAAGGACATTTTAAAATCAACATGAAAAACCAAAATTTCAAAAGTATAAAACACAAAAAAATGCTTACCAAAGAAAGAAATTGTATTGAGCTCCACACCCTCCTCCCGCCCTGTGGTGCAACAGATGTCCCTTTCTCCAAAAATGTACTCAATGGGACCGTAATGTTGCAACCACACCCAAGTTGACCTGCTGTGAGGAAAAAACGAGTTAGTATATTTCAAACATGAGAAATGTCATTTTAAAATCAACATGAAAAACCAAAATCCCAAAAGTATAAAACACAAAAAAATGCTTACCAAAGAAAGAAATTGTATCGAGCTCCGCACCCTCCTCCCGCCCTGTGGTGCAACAGATGTCCCTTTCTCCAAAAATGTACTCAATGGGACCGTAATGTTGCAACCACACCCAAGTTGACCTGCTGTGAGGAAAAAACGAGTTAGTATATTTCAAACATGAGAAATGTCATTTTAAAATCAACATGAAAAACCAAAATTCCAAAAGTATAAAACACAAAGAAATGCTTACCAAAGAAAGAAATTGTATCGAGCTCCACACCCTCCTCCCGCCCTGTATTGCAACAGATGTCCCTTTCTCCAAAAATGTACTCAATGGGACCGTAATGTTGCAACCACACTTAAGTTGACCAGCTGGGAGGAAAAAACGAGTTAGTACATTTCAAACATGAAAACGGGCATTTTAAAATCAACATCAAAAACCAAAATTCCAAGAGTATAAAACACAAAAAAATGCTTACCAAAGAAAGAAATTGTATCGAGCTCCGCACCCTCCTCCCGCCCTGTGGTGCAACAGATGTCCCTTTCTCCAAAAATGTACTCAATGGGACCGTAATGTTGCAACCACACCCAAGTTGACCTGCTGTGAGGAAAAAACGAGTTAGTATATTTCAAACATGAGAAATGTCATTTTAAAATCAACATGAAAAACCAAAATTCCAAAAGTATAAAACACAATAAATTGCTTCCCAAAGAAAGAAATTGTATCGAGCTCCACACCCTCCTCCCGCCCTGTGGTGCAACAGATGTCCCTTTCTCCAAAAATGTACTCAATGGGACCGTAATGTTGCAACCACACCCAAGTTGACCTGCTGTGAGGAAAAAACGAGTTAGTATATTTCAAACATGAGAAATGTCATTTTAAAATCAACATGAAAAACCAAAATTCCAAAAGTATAAAACACAATAAATTGCTTCCCAAAGAAAGAAACTGTATCGAGCTCCACACCCTCCTCCCGCCCTGTGGTGCAACAGATGTCCCTTTCTGCAAAAATGTACTCAATGGGCCCGTAAGGTTGCAACCTCACCCAAGTTGACCTGCTGTGAGGAAAAAACCAGTTAGTACATTTCAAACATGAAAAATGTCATTTTAAAATCAACATGAAAAACCAAAATTCCAAAAGTTTAAAACACAAAAAAATTCTTACCAAAGAAAGAAATTGTATCGAGCTGCGCACCCTCCTCCCGCCCTGTGGTGCAACAGATGTCCCTTTCTCCAAAAATGTACTCAATGGGACCGTAATGTAGCAACCACACCCAAGTTGACCTGCTGTGAGGAAAAATCAAATTAGTACATTTCAAACATGAAAATGGTCATTTTAAAATCAACATGAAAAACCAAAATTCCAAAAGTATAAAACACAAAAAATGCTTACCTAAGAAAGAAATTGTATCGAGCTCCACACCCTCCTCCCGCCCTGTGGTGCAACAGATGTCCCTCTCTCCAAAAATGTACTCAATGGGACCGTAATGTTGCAACCACACCAAAGTTGACCTGCTGTGAGGAAAAAACGAGTTAGCACATTTCAAACATGAAAATGGTCATTTTAAAATCAACATGAAAAACCAAAATTCCAAAAGTATAAAACACAAAAAAATGCTTACCAAAGAAAGAAATTGTATCGAACTCCGCACCCTCCTCCCGCCCTGTGGAGCAACAGATGTCCCTTTCTCCAAAAATGTACTCAATGGGACCGTAATGTTGCAACCACACCCAAGTTGACCTGCTGTGAGGAAAAAACGAGTTAGTACATTTCAAACATGAAAATGGTCATTTTAAAATCAACATGAAAAACCAAAATTCCGAAAGTATAAAACACAAAAATATGCTTACCAAAGAGAGAAATTATATTGAGCTCCGCAACCTCCTCCCGCCCTGTGGTGCAACAGATGTCCCTTTCTCCAAAAATGTACTCAATGGGACCGTAATGTTGCAACCACACCCAAGTTGACCTGCTGTGAGGAAAAAACAAGTTAGTACATTTCAAACATGAAAAAGGGCTTTTTAAAATCAACATTAAAAACCAAAATTCCAAAAGTATAAAACACAAAAAAATGCTTACCAAAGAAAGAAATTGTATTGAGCTCCGCACCCTCCTCCCGCCCTGTGGTGCAACAGATGTCCCTTTCTCCAAAAATGTACTCAATGGGACCGTAATGTTGCAACCACACCCAAGTTGACCTGCTGTGAGGAAAAAACGAGTTAGCACATTTCAAACATGAAAAAGGACATTTTAAAATCAACATGAAAAACCAAAATTTCAAAAGTATAAAACACAAAAAAATGCTTACCAAAGAAAGAAATTGTATTGAGCTCCACACCCTCCTCCCGCCCTGTGGTGCAACAGATGTCCCTTTCTCCAAAAATGTACTCAATGGGACCGTAATGTTGCAACCACACCCAAGTTGACCTGCTGTGAGGAAAAAACGAGTTAGTATATTTCAAACATGAGAAATGTCATTTTAAAATCAACATGAAAAACCAAAATCCCAAAAGTATAAAACACAAAGAAATGCTTACAAAAGAAAGAAATTGTATCGAGCTCCGCACCCTCCTCCCGCCCTGTGGTGCAACAGATGTCCCTTTCTCCAAAAATGTACTCAATGGGACCGTAATGTTGCAACCACACCCAAGTTGACCTGCTGTGAGGAAAAAACGAGTTAGTATATTTCAAACATGAGAAATGTCATTTTAAAATCAACATGAAAAACCAAAATCCCAAAAGTATAAAACACAAAGAAATGCTTACAAAAGAAAGAAATTGTATCGAGCTCCACACCCTCCTCCCGCCCTGTATTGCAACAGATGTCCCTTTCTCCAAAAATGTACTCAATGGGACCGTAATGTTGCAACCACACCCAAGTTGACCTGCTGTGAGGAAAAAACGAGTTAGCACATTTCAAACATGAAAATGGTCATTTTAAAATCAACATGAAAAACCAAAATTCCAAAAGTATAAAACACAAAGAAATGCTTACCAAAGAAAGAAATTGTATCGAGCTCTGCACCCTCCTCCCGCCCTGTGGTGCAACAGATGTCCCTTTCTCCAAAAATGTACTCAATGGGACCGTAATGTTGCAACCACACCCAAGTTGACCTGCTGTGAGGAAAAAACGAGTTAGTATATTTCAAACATGAGAAATGTCATTTTAAAATCAACATGAAAAACCACAATCCCAAAAGTATAAAACACAAAGAAATGCTTACCAAAGAAAGAAATTGTATTGAGCTCCGCACCCTCCTCCCGCCCTGTAGTGCAACAGATGTCCCTTTCTCCAAAAATGTACTCAATGGGCGCGTAATGTTGCAACCATACCCAAGTTGACCTGCTGTGAGGAAAAAACGAGTTAGTACATTTCAAACATGAAAAATGTCATTTTAAAATCACCATGAAAAACAAAAATTCCAAAAGTATAAAACACAAAGAAATGCTTACCAAAGAAAGAAACTGTATCGAGCTCCGCACCCTCCTCCCGCCCTGTGGTGCAACAGATGTCCCTTTCTCCAAAAATGTACTCAATGGGACCGTAATGTAGCAACCACACCCAAGTTGACCTGCTGTGAGGAAAAATCAAATTAGTACATTTCAAACATGAAAATGGTCATTTTAAAATCAACATGAAAAACCAAAATTCCAAAAGTATAAAACACAAAAAAATGCTTACCAAAGAAAGAAATTGTATCGAACTCCGCACCCTCCTCCCGCCCTGTGGTGTAACAGATGTCCCTTTCTCCCAAAATGTACTCAATGTGACCGTAATGTTGCAACCACACCCAAGTTGACCTGCTGTGAGGAAAAAACGAGTTAGCACATTTCAAACATGAAAATGGTCATTTTAAAATCAACATGAAAAACCAAAATTCCGAAAGTATAAAACACAAAAATATGCTTACCAAAGAAAAAAATTATATTGAGCTCCGCACCCTCCTCCCGCCCTGTGGTGCAACAGATGTCCCTTTCTCCAAAAATGTACTCAATGGGACCGTAATGTTGCAACCACACCCAAGTTGACCTGCTGTGAGGAAAAAACAAGTTAGTACATATCAAACATGAAAAAGGGCTTTTTAAAATCAACATTAAAAACCAAAATTCCAAAAGTATAAAACACAAAAAATGCTTACCAAAGAAAGAAATTGTATCGAGCTCCGCACCCTCCTCCCGCCCTGTGGTGCAACAGATGTCCCTTTCTCCAAAAATGTACTCAATGGGACCGTAATGTTGCAACCACACCCAAGTTGACCTGCTGTGAGGAAAAAACGAGTTAGCACATTTCAAACATGAAAAAGGACATTTTAAACACAACATGAAAAACCAAAATTTCAAAAGTATAAGACACAAAAAAATGCTTACCAAAGAAAGAAATTGTATTGAGCTCCGCACCCTCCTCCCGCCCTGTGGTGCAACAGATGTACCTTTCTCCAAAAATGTACTCAATGGGACCGTAATGTTGCAACCACACCCAAGTTGACCTGCTGTGAGGAAAAAACGAGTTAGTACATTTCAAACATGAAAAATGTCATTTTAAAATCAACATGAAGTACCAAAATTCCAAAAGTATAAAACACAAAAAAATTCTTACCAAAGAAAGAAATTGTATCGAGCTGCGCACCCTCCTCTCGCCCTGTGTTGCAACAGATGTCCCTCTCTCCAAAAATGTACTCAATGGGACCGTAATGTTGCAGCCACACCCAAGTTGACCTGCTGTGAGGAAAAAACGAGTTACTACATTTCAAACATGAAAATGGTCATTTTAAAATCAACATGAAAAACCAAAATTCCAAAAGTATAAAACACAAAAAAATGCTTACCAAAGAAAGAAATTGTATCGAACTCCGCACCCTCCTCCCGCCCTGTGGTGCAACAGATGTCCCTTTCTCCAAAAATGTACTCAATGGGACCGTAATGTTGCAACAACACCCAAGTTGACCTGCTGTGAGGAAAAAACCAGTTAGTACATTTCAAACATGAAAAATGTCATTTTAAAATCAACATGAAGTACCAAAATTCCAAAAGTATAAAACACAAAAAAATGCTTACCAAAGCAAGAAATTGCATCGAGCTGCGCACCCTCCCGCCCTGTGGTGCAACAGATGTCCCTTTCTCCAAAAATGTACTCAATGGGACCGTAATGTTGCAACCATACCCAAGTTGACCTGCTGTGAGGAAAAAACGAGTTAGTACATTTCAAACATGAAAAAGGTCATTTTAAAATCACCATGAAAAACCAAAATTCCAAAAGTATAAAACACAAAAAAATGCTTACCAAAGAAGGAAATTGTATCAAGCTCCACACCCTCCTCCCGCCCTGTTCGTGCAACAGATGTACCTTTCTCCAAAAATGTACTCAATGGGACCGTAATGTTGCAATCACACCAAAGTTGACCTGCTGTGAGGAAAAAACCAGTTAGTACATTTCAAACATGAAAAATGTCATTTTAAAATCAACATGAAAAACCAAAATTCCAAAAGTTTAAAACACAAAAAAATTCTTACCAAAGAAAGAAATTGTATCGAGCTGCGCACCCTCCTCCCGCCCTGTGGTGCAACAGATGTCCCTTTCTCCAAAAATGTACTCAATGGGACCGTAATGTGGCAACAACACCCAAGTTGACCTGCTGTGAGGAAAAATCGAATTAGTACATTTCAAACATGAAAATGGTCATTTTAAAATCAACATGAAAAACCAAAATTCCAAAAGTATAAAACACAAAAAAATGCTTACCAAAGAAAGAAATTGTATCGAGCTCCACACCCTCCTCCCACCCTGTGGTGCAACAGATGTCCCTCTCTCCAAAAATGTACTCAATGGGACCCTAATGTTGCAACCACACCAAAGTTGACCTGCTGTGAGGAAAAAACGAGTTAGCACATTTCAAACATGAAAATGGTCATTTTAAAATCAACATGAAAAACCAAAATTCCAAAAGTATAAAACACAAAAAAATGCTTACCAAAGAAAGAAATTGTATCGAACTCCGCACCCTCCTCCCGCCCTGTGGTGCAAAAGATGTCCCTTTCTCCAAAAATGTACTCAATGGGACCGTAATGTTGCAACCACACCCAAGTTGACCTGCTGTGAGGAAAAAACGAGTTAGCACATTTCAAACATGAAAATGGTCATTTTAAAATCAACATGAAAAACCAAAATTCCGAAAGTATAAAACACAAAAAAATGCTTACCAAAGAAAGAAATTATATTGAGCTCCGCACCCTCCTCCCGCCCTGTGGTGCAACAGATGTCCCTTTCTCCAAAAATGTACTCAATGGGACCGTAATGTTGCAACCACACCCATGTTGACCTGCTGTGAGGAAAAGACAAGTTAGTACATTTCAAACATGAAAAAGGGCTTTTTAAAATCAACATTAAAAACCAAAATTCCAAAAGTATAAAACACAAAAAAATGCTTACCAAAGAAAGAAATTGTATCGAGCTCCGCACCCTCCTCCCGCCCTGTGGTGCAACAGATGTCCCTTTCTCCAAAAATGTACTCAATGGGACCGTAATGTTGCAACCACACCCAAGTTGACCTGCTGTGAGGAAAAAAAGAGTTAGCACATTTCAAACATGAAAAAGGACATTTTAAAATCAACATGAAAAAGCAAAATTCCAAAAGTATAAAACACAAAAAAATGCTTACCAAAGAAAGAAATTGTATTGAGCTCCGCACCCTCCTCCCGCCCTGTGGTGCAACAGATGTACCTTTCTCCAAAAATGTACTCAATGGGACCGTAATGTTGCAGCCACACCCAAGTTGACCTGCTGTGAGGAAAAAACGAGTTACTACATTTCAAACATGAAAATGGTCATTTTAAAATCAACATGAAAAACCAAAATTCCAAAAGTATAAAACACAAAAAAATGCTTACCAAAGAAAGAAATTGTATCGAACTCCGCACCCTCCTCCCGCCCTGTGGTGCAACAGATGTCCCTTTCTCCAAAAATGTACTCAATGGGACCGTAATGTTGCAACCACACCCAAGTTGACCTGCTGTGAGGAAAAAACGAGTTAGTACATTTCAAACATGAAAAATGTCATTTTAAAATCAACATGAAGTACCAAAATTCCAAAAGTATAAAACACAAAAAAATGCTTACCAAAGCAAGAAATTGCATCGAGCTGCGCACCCTCCCGCCCTGTGGTGCAACAGATGTCCCTTTCTCCAAAAATGTACTCAATGGGACCGTAATATTGCAACCACACCCAAGTTGACCTGCTGTGAGGAAAAAACGAATTACTACATTTCAAACATGAAAAAGGTCATTTTCAAATCAAAATGAAAAACCAAAATTCCAAAAGCATAAAACACAAAAAAATGCTTACCAAAGAAAGAAATTGTATCGAGCTCCGCACCCTCCTCCCGCCGTGTAGTGCAACAGATGTCCCTTTCTCCAAAAATGTACTCAATGGGACCGTAATGTTGCAACCACACACACAAGTTGACCTGCCTTGAGGAAAAAACGAGTTAGTACATTTCAAACGTGAAAAAGGTCATTTTAAAATCAACATGAAAAACCAAAATTCCAAAAGTAACAAACGCAAAAAATGCTTACCAAAGAATGAAAATGTATCATGCTCGGCACCCTCCTCCCTGCCCAGTGGTGCAACAAATGTCTCTTTCTCCAAAAATGTACTCAATGGGAGCGTAATGTTGCAACCACACACACAAGTTGACCTGCCTTGAGGAAAAAACGAGTTAGTACATTTCAAACATGAAAAAGGTCATTTTAAAATCACCATGAAAAACCAAAATTCCAAAAGTATAAAACACAAAAAAATGCTTACCAAAGAAGGAAATTGTATCAAGCTCCACACCCTCCTCCCGCCCTGTTCGTGCAACAGATGTACCTTTCTCCAAAAATGTACTCAATGGGACCGTAATGTTGCAATCACACCAAAGTTGACCTGCTGTGAGGAAAAAACCAGTTAGTACATTTCAAACATGAAAAATGTCATTTTAAAATCAACATGAAAAACCAAAATTCCAAAAGTTTAAAACACAAAAAAATTCTTACCAAAGAAAGAAATTGTATCGAGCTGCGCACCCTCCTCCCGCCCTGTGGTGCAACAGATGTCCCTTTCTCCAAAAATGTACTCAATGGGACCGTAATGTGGCAACAACACCCAAGTTGACCTGCTGTGAGGAAAAATCGAATTAGTACATTTCAAACATGAAAATGGTCATTTTAAAATCAACATGAAAAACCAAAATTCCAAAAGTATAAAACACAAAAAAATGCTTACCAAAGAAAGAAATTGTATCGAGCTCCACACCCTCCTCCCACCCTGTGGTGCAACAGATGTCCCTCTCTCCAAAAATGTACTCAATGGGACCGTAATGTTGCAACCACACCAAAGTTGACCTGCTGTGAGGAAAAAACGAGTTAGCACATTTCAAACATGAAAATGGTCATTTTAAAATCAACATGAAAAACCAAAATTCCAAAAGTATAAAACACAAAAAAATGCTTACCAAAGAAAGAAATTGTATCGAACTCCGCACCCTCCTCCCGCCCTGTGGTGCAAAAGATGTCCCTTTCTCCAAAAATGTACTCAATGGGACCGTAATGTTGCAACCACACCCAAGTTGACCTGCTGTGAGGAAAAAACGAGTTAGCACATTTCAAACATGAAAATGGTCATTTTAAAATCAACATGAAAAACCAAAATTCCGAAAGTATAAAACACAAAAATATGCTTACCAAAGAAAGAAATTATATTGAGCTCCGCACCCTCCTCCCGCCCTGTGGTGCAACAGATGTCCCTTTCTCCAAAAATGTACTCAATGGGACCGTAATGTTGCAACCACACCCAAGTTGACCTGCTGTGAGGAAAAGACAAGTTAGTACATTTCAAACATGAAAAAGGGCTTTTTAAAATCAACATTAAAAACCAAAATTCCAAAAGTATAAAACACAAAAAAATGCTTACCAAAGAAAGAAATTGTAACGAGCTCCGCACCCTCCTCCCGCCCTGTGGTGCAACAGATGTCCCTTTCTCCAAAAATGTACTCAATGGGACCGTAATGTTGCAACCACACCCAAGTTGACCTGCTGTGAGGAAAAAACGAGTTAGCACATTTCAAACATGAAAAAGGACATTTTAAAATCAACATGAAAAACCAAAATTCCAAAAGTATAAAACACAAAAAATGCTTACCAAAGAAAGAAATTGTATCGAACTCCGCACCCTCCTCCCGCCCTGTGGTGCAACAGATGTCCCTTTCTCCAAAAATGTACTCAATGGGACCGTAATGTTGCAACCACACCCAAGTTGACCTGCTGTGAGGAAAAAACGAGTTAGTACATTTCAAACATGAAAAATGTCATTTTAAAATCAACATGAAGTACCAAAATTCCAAAAGTATAAAACACAAAAAAATGCTTACCAAAGCAAGAAATTGCATCGAGCTGCGCACCCTCCCGCCCTGTGGTGCAACAGATGTCCCTTTCTCCAAAAATGTACTCAATGGGACCGTAATGTTGCAACCACACCCAAGTTGACCTGCTGTGAGGAAAAAACGAATTACTACATTTCAAACATGAAAAAGGTCATTTTCAAATCAACATGAAAAACCAAAATTCCAAAAGCATAAAACACAAAAAAATGCTTACCAAAGAAAGAAATTGTATCGAGCTCCGCACCCTCCTCCCGCCGTGTAGTGCAACAGATGTCCCTTTCTCCAAAAATGTACTCAATGGGACCGTAATGTTGCAACCACACACACAAGTTGACCTGCCTTGAGGAAAAAACGAGTTAGTACATTTCAAACATGAAAAAGGTAATTTAAAATCAACATGAAAAACCAAAATTCCAAAAGTAACAAACGCAAAAAATGCTTACCAAAGAATGAAAATGTATCATGCTCGGCACCCTCCTCCCTGCCCAGTGGTGCAACAAATGTCTCTTTCTCCAAAAATGTACTCAATGGGAGCGTAATGTTGCAACCACACACACAAGTTGACCTGCCTTGAGGAAAAAACGAGTTAGTACATTTCAAACATGAAAAAGGTCATTTTAAAATCAACATGAAAAACCAAAATTCCAAAAGTAACAAACGCAAAAAATGCTTACCAAAGAATGAAAATGTATCATGCTCGGCACCCTCCTCCCTGCCCAGTGGTGCAACAAATGTCTCTTTCTCCAAAAATGTACTCAATGGGAGCGTAATGTTGCAACCACACGCACAAGTTGACCTGCCTTGAGAAAAAAACGAATTAGTACATTTCAAACATGAAAAAGGTCATTTTAACATCAACATAAAAAACCAAAATTCAAATGTATGAAACGCAAAAAATGCTTACCAAAAAGAAAATGTATCATGCTCCGCACCCTCCTCCCTGCCCAGTGGTGCAACAGATGTTCCTTTCTCCAAAAATGTACTTAATGGCAGGGTAATGTTGCAACCACACACACGAGTTGACCTGCCTTGAGGAAAAAGCGAGTTAGTACATTTCAAACATGAAAAAGGTCATTTTAAAATCAACATGAAAAACCAAAATTCCAAAAGTAACAAACGCAAAAATGCTTACCAAAGAATGAAAATGTATCATGCTCCACACCCTCCTCCCTGCCCAGTGGTGCAACAGATGTCCTTTTCTCCTAAAATGTACTCAATGGGACCGTAATGTTGCAATCACACACACAAGTTGACCTGCTGTGAGGAAAAAACGATTTAGTACATTTCAAACATGAAAAAGGTCATTTTAAATTCAACATGAAAAACCAAAATTCCAAAAGTATCAAACACTAAAAATGCTTACCAAAGAAAGATGTATCATGCTCGGCACCCTCCTCCCAGCCCAGTGGTGCAACAGCTGTCCCTTTCTCCAAAAATGTACTCAATGGAACCGTAATGTAGCAACCACACCAAAGTTGACCTGCTGTGAGGAAAAAACGAGTTAGCACATTTCAAACATGAAAATGGTCATTTTAAAATCAACATGAAAAACCAAAATTCCAAAAGTATAAAACACAAAAAAATGCTTACCAAAGAAAGAAATTGTATCGAACTCCGCACCCTCCTCCCGCCCTGTGGTGGAACAGATGTCCCTTTCTCCAAAAATGTACTCAATGGGACCGTAATGGTGCAACCACACCCAAGTTGACCTGCTGTGAGGAAAAAACGAGTTAGCACATTTCAAACATGAAAATGGTCATTTTAAAATCAACATGAAAAACCAAAATTCCAAAAGTATAAAACACAAAAAAATGCTTACCAAAGAAAGAAATTGTATCGAGCTCCGCACCCTCCTCCCGCCCTGTGGTGCAACAGATGTCCCTTTCTCCAAAAATGTACTCAATGGGACTGTAATGTTGCAACCACATGCAAGTTGACCTGCTGTGAGGAAAAAACGAGTTAGCACATTTCAAACATGAAAAAGGACATTTTAAAATCAACATGAAAAACCAAAATTCCAAAAGTATAAAACACAAAAAAATGCTTACCAAAGAAAGAAATTGTATTGACTCCGCACCCTCCTCCCGCCCTGTGGTGCAACAGATGTCCCTTTCTCCAAAAATGTACTCAATGGGACCGTAATGTTGCAACCACACCCAAGTTGAACTGCTGTGAGGAAAAAACGAGTTAGTATATTTCAAACATGAGAAATGTCATTTTAAAATCAACATGAAAAACCAAAATTCCACAAGTATAAAACACAAAAAAATGCTTACCAAAGAAAGAAATTGTATCGAGCTCCACACCCTCCTCCCGCCCTGTGGTGCAACAGATGTCCCTCTCTCCAAAAATGTACTCAATGGGACCGTAATGTTGCAGCCACACCCAAGTTGACCTGCTGTGAGGAAAAAACGAGTTACTACATTTCAAACATGAAAATGGTCATTTTAAAATCAACATGAAAAACCAAAATTCCAAAAGTATAAAACACAAAAAAAAACTTACCAAAGAAAGAAATTGTATCGAACTCCGCACCCTCCTCCCGCCCTGTGGTGCAACAGATGTCCCTTTCTCCAAAAATGTACTCAATGGGACCGTAATGTTGCAACCACACCCAAATTGACCTGCTGTGAGGAAAAAACGAATTACTACATTTCAAACATGAAAAAGGTCATTTTCAAATCAACATGAAAAACCAAAATTCCAAAAGCATAAAACAGAAAAAAATGCTTACCGAAGAAAGAAATTGTATCGAGCTCCGCACCCTCCTCCCGCCGTGTAGTGCAACAGATGTCCCTTTCTCCAAAAATGTACTCAATGGGACCGTAATGTTGCAACCACACACACAAGTTGACCTGCCTTGAGGAAAAAACGAGTTAGTACATTTCAAACATGAAAAAGGTCATTTTAAAATCAACATGAAAAACCAAAATTCCAAAAGCATAAAACACAAAAAAATGCTTACCAAAGAAAGAAATTGTATCGAGCTCCGCACCCTCCTCCCGCCGTGTAGTGCAACAGATGTCCCTTTCTCCTAAAATGTACTCAATGGGACTGTAATGTTGCAACCACACTTAAGTTGACCAGCTGTAGGAAAAAACGAGTTAGTACATTTCAAACATGAAAAAGGGCATTTTAAAATCACCATGAAAAACCAAAATTCCAAAAGCATAAAACACAAAAAAATGCTTACCAAAGAAAGAAATTGTATCGAGCTGCGCACCCTCCTCCCGCCCTGTGGTGCAACAGATGTCCCTTTCTCCAAAAATGTACTCAATGGGACCGTAATGTTGCAACCACACTTAAGTTGACCAGCTGTAGGAAAAAACGAGTTAGTACATTTCAAACATGAAAAAGGGCATTTTAAAATCAACATCAAAAACCAAAATTCTAAAAGTATAAAACACATAAATATGCATACCAAAGAAAGGAACTGTATCGAGCTCCGCACCCTCCTCCCGCCCTGTGGTGCAACAGATGTCCCTTTCTCCAAAAATGTACTCAATGGGACCGTAATGTTGCAACCACACCCAAATTGACCTCCTGTGAGGAAAAAACGAATTACTACATTTCAAACATGAAAAAGGTCATTTTAAAATCAACATGAAAAACCAAAATTCCAAAAGCATAAAACACATAAAAATGCTTACCAAAGAAAGAAATTGTATCGAGCTCCGCACCCTCCTCCCGCCGTGTAGTGCAACAGATGTCCCTTTCTCCAAAAATGTACTCAATGGGACCGTAATGTTGCAACCACACACACAAGTTGACCTGCCTTGAGGAAAAAACGAGTTAGTACATTTCAAACATGAAAAAGGTCATTTTAAAATCAATATGAAAAACCAAAATTCCAAAAGTAACAAACGCAAAAAATGCTTACCAAAGAATGAAAATGTATCATGCTCGGCACCCTCCTCCCTGCCCAGTGGTGCAACAAATGTCTCTTTCTCCAAAAATGTACTCAATGGGAGCGTAATGTTGCAACCACACACACAAGTTGACCTGCCTTGAGGAAAAAACGAGTTAGTACATTTCAAACATGAAAAAGGTCATTTTAAAATCAACATAAAAAACCAAAATTCAAATGTATGAAACGCAAAAAATGCTTACCAAAAAGAAAATGTATCATGCTCCGCACCCTCCTCCCTGCCCAGTGGTGCAACAGATGTTCCTTTCTCCAAAAATGTACTTAATGGCAGCGTAATGTTGCAACCACACACACAAGTTGACATGCTGTGAGGAAAAAACGATTTAGTACATTTCAAACATGAAAAAGGTCATTTTAAATTCAACATGAAAAACCAAAATTCCAAAAGTATCAAACACTAAAAATGCTTACCAAAGAAAGATGTATCATGCTCGGCACCCTCCTCCCTGCCCAGTGGTGCAACAGATGTCCCTTTCTCCAAAAATGTACTCAATGGGAGCGTAATGTTGCAACCACACACACAAGTTGACCTGCCTTGAGGAAAAAACGAGTTAGTACATTTCAAACATGAAAAAGGTCATTTTAAAATCAACATGAAAAACCAAAATTCAAATGTATGAAACGCAAAAAATGCTTACCAAAAAGAAAATGTATCATGCTCCGCACCCTCCTCCCTGCCCAGTGGTGCAACAGATGTCCCTTTCTCCAAAAATGTACTCAATGTCGCAGAAGCGGGAGAACACGAGAAACTGCGTGCAATGCGCCCGCATAAGTTTTTCATGTAAAAAATGTGTAATACAAATCCAACAAACTTAACACCCTCGAAGAAGAGAAACATGACAAATTTTTGCAAGGACACTTTCACGCGGGCGTGCGTATGCCGTGCGCCATCGCGTGCGCTCGTACACATTGTCAAAAGTGCACGCATGAAACTTTTACGCAACCTACTAGCAAATAATTTAGATTGAATTCACATAGTGCCAGGATTGAGTAAACGCATTCCAGAAGATACGGTTCAAGAAAATACTGCACCAGCTGAGTGTTACTAAACGTACAAGTCAGTCAGTATCATCAATAGAGTGTATGCACGTAACGATCATTAGCTTGTCACACAGTAAATTATGAACGTAAAACTGACCGGAAACGTACTATGGCGCACCGACATGTAAGACACAGAGCTAGTTTGCTATTTATTCCAGGCCACTGACTACCAAAAGAAAAACAATTTCAGTTACTATAGGAAATCCTGAATGATCGTGAAGGCAATGACTGTCGCAGAAGCGGCAGAACACGAGAAACTGCCTGCAATGCGCCCGCATAAGTTTTTCATGTAAAAAATGTCTAATACAAACCCAACAAACTTAACACCCTCGAAGAAGAGAAACATGACAAATTTTTGCAAGTACCTGTAAGCACAGCCGCTAATGATTATGCGTCAGTCTCATCCTGGGCTACAAAAGAGGAGTTTTTCTTACCTTCATGCCAAGTAGATTTCTCTGGACGGTGGAAACAGAAAATAAAATCTTCTGTTACAGCAGTCCTTTATAGAATACTGGAAGCTTGGAATTCGCCTTGTACGTAACTGTCGAAGGCGGAGCAAAAAAGACAAGTCTTGCAAAGTGACAGCTACTCGTATACATACACCATTCAAAGAGCAGTTATTCCTTGCGGGAAAACAGAGAGTAATTAATACGTGGCGGGAAAACAATCAGAGAGTAAATATACGTAGCGGGAAAAACAATCTCGGAGCGAACATGACTAAAAGCTACGTATCAGTCGTACAGATTTTTGACATGAGCTCAAAATATAATATATGAATTAGAGTAATGTACTGTTTTGTTAATAGCAACGTCGATTGCAGTAGCCCTCTGTCGACCTGTATGTTTACAGAAATTATGCCCAAATTCTTCCAGCCATTTATAAAGACCAGCTATTTATAAAGACCAAAGATTCGAAATTCGTTTTTACTTGACTCAGTGCCGCAACTTTAAATTTTTAGCGGACAGTTCGTTACACCGATAGCTAAACATGTACCCGAAAGAGCTGTCAAATTTTACTTTTCCTTTGTTTGTTACAGACTTGCGTAACAAAGAAATAAACTTTTGCAAAACCCTATGTTTATTCTCATAAAACGCAACCATTACACATGATTCATGTGGTTCTGGGCTATTAACGATTTATTCCTTTTGAGTACGTTGCTGTTAAAAGTAGTCACAACAAGAGGTGCTACCAGGAACCAGGATATGTGTCAAAGACAAAATAGAAAACTCAGCATACCGCATTATTCATAACCGAAATTTGTTTGCACAGTCGTACCTCAACAAGTTTTAATGATAACATAGTGAACAGTCTGCTACGAGCTCACATTGATTTCATGTCTCAGAGTATGTGCTTTATTGTGGTTAACCGACATCAACAAGAACGAGAAACACCCAACTTGTCTACATCTACATCTACATGATTACTCTGCAATTCACAATTAAGTGCGTGGCAGAGGGTTCATCGAACCACCTTCGCCGGCCGCGATGGTCTTGCGGTTCTAGGTGCGCAGTCCGGAACCGTGCGCCTGCTACGGTCGCAGGTTCGAATCCTGCCTCGGGCGTGGATGTGTGTGATGTCCTTAGGTTAGTTAGGTTTAAGTAGTTCTAAGTTCTGGGGGACTGATAACCACAGCAGTTGAGTCCCATGGTGCTCAGAGCCATTTGAACCATTTTTTTGAACCACCTTCGAGCTATTTCTGTACGGTTCTACTCTTTAACAGTGCACAGGAAAAACGAGCAGTGTGCTAGCTCTGATCATGATTATGATTTCTCGCTATGTGGGTGGGTGCCAACAAAATATTTTCGCATTCGGAGGAGAATGTTGGTGATCGAAATTTCACGAGAAGATTCTGAGGCAACGGAAAGCGCCTTTGTTTTAATGACTGTCACCCTAATTCAGGCATCATGTCCGCTGCACTCTGTCCCCTATTTCACAATAATACAAAACGAGCTGCCCTTCTTTGAACTTTTCCGATGTCCTGCGTCAGTCCCACCTGATGCGGATCACACACCGCACATCAATACTCCAGAAGAGGGCGCACAAGCAAGGTGTACGCAGTCTCTTTAGTCGATCTGTTGCATTTTCTACATTCTCTACCAATAGATCGCAGTCTTTACTTTGCTTTACCCACAGCATTATCTATATGATCATTCCAACTGAAGTTATTCGTAACTGTAATCCCCAAGAATTTAGTTGAGTTTACAGCCTTTAGATTCGTGTCATTCATCGCGTAACCGAATTTAGCGCATTTCTTTTAGTACTCGTGTGAATAACTTCTCACTTCTCTTTATTTAGTGTCAACTGCCACTTTTTGCACCATACAGATATTTTATCGAATTCCTTTTGGTCATCTTTTGACTTTACAAGACGGTAAATGTAAGTATTTTCTGCAAACAATGTACGCGGGCTACTCAGATTGTCTCCTATGTCGTTAATAGAACAATAGAGGGCCTAAACACTTCCTTGGGAAACACCATACATTACTTCTGTTTTACTAGATGATTTTACATTAATTACTACGAACTGTGACTTGTCTAACAGGAACTCACGAATCGAGTCGCACAACTGACACAATACTTCATAGGCACGCGAGTTGATTAGAAGACGCTTGTGAGGAACGGCGTCGAAAGCCTTCTGGAAATATAAAAATACGGAATCAATTTAACAACCCCTGTCGACAGCACTCGTTACTTCATGAGAACAGAGAGCTAGTTGTGTTTCAGAAGAACGATGTTTCCTGAATCCGTGCTATTAGTCAGTAAATCGTTTTCTTCGACATAATTGATTATGTTTGAACACAAGAGTACGTTCCAAAACCCTACTGCAAATGGACGTTAGTGATAGGGGTGCTATTAGTCAGTAAATCGTTTTCTTCGACATAATTGATTATGTTTGAACACAAGAGTACGTTCCAAAACCCTACTGCAAATGGACGTTAGCGATAGGGGTCTGTAATTCAGCGGATTACTCATGTTTTCTTTCTTGATGCGACGTGTGCGACTTTCCAGTCTTTAGGTACAGATCTTTCAATGAGCGAGCGTTTGTGTATCATTGTTAGATGCGGAACTATTGTTGAAAGGAACCCGACTGGTATGCAATTTGGACCGGATACCTTGCCTTTATTAAGTGTTTTAAGATGCTTCATTACACCGATGACATCTACTTCTAAGTAACTCATGTTGGCAGCTGTTCTGGATTCGAATTCTGGAAGATTTACTTCGCTCCATTTGATGAACGAGTTTCTAAAAACCGTGTTTAATAACTCTGCTTTAGAGGCACTGTCATCAGTGGCATAGCCATTGTTATTGCGCAGAAAATTATTACACACGCTATGTGATCAAAAGAATCCTGCGCGTTGTCTGCGGCGCATTGTCACGGTCCGTGCGGCTGGCCCCGTCGGTGGTTCGAGTCCTCACTCGGGCATGGGTGTGTGTGTTGTCCATAGCGTAAGTTAGTTTGAGTTAGATTAAGTAGTATGTAGGCTTAGGGACCGATGACCTAAGTAGTTTGGTCCCATAAGACCTTACCACGAATGTTTTTAATAGTATCCTGACACCCCCAAAAACATACTTTTTCATGTTAGGGGCATTGTGCTGCCACCTACTGCCAGGTACTCCACATCAGCCACCTCAGTAGTCATTAGACACTGTGAGAGAACAAAAAGCGGAACTCACGGACTTCGATCGCGGTCAGGTGTATGGGAGTCACTTGTGTCATACGTCTGTATGCGAGATTTCCGCAATCCTAAACATCGATAGAGCCACTGTTTCCGATGTGATAGTGAAGTGGAAACGTGAAGGGACTTGTATAGCACAAAAGCGTAGAGGCTGACCTCGTCTGTTGACTGACAGAGACCGCCGACTGTTGAAGAGGGTCGTAATGTGTCATAGACAGACATCTATCCAGACCGTCAAACAGGAATTCCAAACTGCATCAGGATCCACTGCAAGTACTATGACAGTTAGGTGGGAGTTCTAGCGGACTGATGGCCTCAGATGTTAAGTCCCATAGTGCTCAGAGCCATTTGAGCCATTTATTCGAAGAAGGAAATTTGATGGTGATAAAGTGAAAGCTGCTGTAATGAGACATTTTGCCGATACAGTATAAGATTATTTTTTGAAAGGCATAGGGGTGTGAAAAGTATATTGACATAAAGAGTGGTTACGTTGAAAAGTAGTACCATTATATGTAGTCAGGCAAGGGAGTTGTGGGACCTACCCCGTATAAACAAACACCGTCGAAATAGTTTTTGATTAACTACTGCTCATTTGGTATAGAGTTCCATTCGTAATCCATCTCCGTTTATGCATAAAGAATACGTTATTGCGAAACATGAGATACTTTGTCTCTGTTGTGGCTATTCCGACTATGTAGAGACGCGCAGGGCGTGGAACAATGAGTACAACGCAATATCATGTACGTCTCCGAAAAAATGTTTCGTGTTGAATGCAGGGTGAAAGATTGACAAGTGTGAGAAATTTCATTTAAATCTGGTTAACGTCACCCATAGCAAACTAACAAAACATGGTAACATACGTGTACGTAACTATGTGTTAGTGAGAATGAAGCCATGTTCAAAATACAGTTTCGATTATCGAACGTTTTTTCTTCATAAGTGGCGAAACGACGGTAACTGGATAAAACTGGAGGACCATTTCTCTAAATATACTGGATAAGGACGTAGTTGTTTTCAAATCGGTAGTCCACTTATTTATTGTCTGTCTTATTTCTGATTATGATATAATCATACGAATTTAAAAAAAAAAATACATATAATCGATGTAGACGACTGACAGCAAACATTTAATGGCCTTCGCTACAAGATTATTTTTTCCGCCACGAGTTATTTACTATTCTCTGATGTTTTGTTGCAACACAGTAGCTCCACAGGCAGACCAAGATAAACACCCCCTAACTTCCAGAAATTAATGTTTGCTTTTGATTGTATTTCTGCTTAACTAAGACATGAATGATCGTGAAATAAATGTAAAAAGAGCCAAATCTCACTGATCCAGTGAACAGCTTATTCAGTGAAGAAATACTTTCGTATACGGAATAACTGTAGCTTACTCCGCTGAAAGCAATATAACGTAAACACAGTGTTTCATGCATAAGAAGCATGTAGGTACTTATGCTGCTGCCTGTTCTTACTATGATTGCCATTTTTCTTGACACGTCTAATGATTAGCACTTTCGTACACGTCACTCGACTTTATAATACGCGGATATTACGTAAATGTAATTAATTTTTCTTCAAAAGACGACTGTGCTGAAGATTATTGCTTTTTTTTAGCAAAAACTGCAGCATTTGTTTCTTCTGTGTCGGGAAACTGTTTTATAGCTTTTGACGTTTTATTATCACGTCTGTGTGGTGTCCTCTTCAGCCAAAGTTGTTGTGTTGGCTTGTTTGGTACGTTAAATAGGGCAGATATTGCATTCCATGTAAGTTTCCTGTGTTCTGCGTTCATTTATATGGCTGGAAGTGTAACGAATAAAACTTCACGTAGTTGGGTAGTTACACGAGATCCTTCTGCAAAAGGTCAGGTCTCTTACTGTTTACCAGTCACTTTTTGTTCTTAAAGGAAAGCGACATTCTTCAGTAAATATCTACAAAAAAAGAATTATTTAAAGTTCATATGAAAGTACTGGCGGGGATTGGGGATTTTCCGCTGCCTGATGCAGATCTTTTTAGTTGCCGCCACTTCGGTGACTTGCACCTTGATGATGACGAAATGATGATGACAACACACACGCCCAGTCCCGAGCGGAGAAATTGTCCTGATTAGTCTTCCAGTCTCTTGTAAGTTACTCATCGTAGTAGAAGATGAGCTTCTTCACGAAGAACTTCGAAATAACTTCTTCGTGTACATGAATAAAATAACCTCTTCATTGAAAGAAAAATAAACAAATCTGCTCTAGGAAAATTTAATAATTTCATTATGGGAAGAAGAGACGTTATGTCAAATTAGTCTGGAAGACACTGAAAAGAAGACGCTTCTAAAAGAACCAGTGGCCACTCCCCTTAAAGAAACAACTGAAACATGTTGGGAAGAAACACAGCGCAAAGACTCTCTATGGGAGATGGTGGAAATTTTTCTTGAGAGAAAACAATAAGGCTTTCCTCGAAGAGTAAGAGAAAATCCCTTGTATAAACCCTCAATCTACTTGAGAGAGTTGTAAAAAATTGCAGATAAATTCTTTATGTTCTGTTGTGACTGCTTTTTAATAGCTTTGCAGTCGTTTAGCAGTGCCAGTCTGGTTGTAATAAATTTTTATTGGTATTGATAAAGGTGCTGTGCAGGCAATATGGGCCATTGTTTTGCAAACCCAGGCCCACATTTTCTTTTGATTGACGCACACGGAACAGTGTTCCAGGATGTGTTATAGAGCACACTTAGTGAAAAATGGAGCCGGCGCTATTCCAACTCGGAACAGTTTCCCTCGTGTAACCACTTTGTCGACAACATCACACTTCCATGACTGATGTTTGCGGGGAGAACACTGGGAGTATCACTGATGTTGGTGAGGAATTTTGTCTTTTCTAGTGACAATTGAAGTCCTACCTCGGCAGCCTGGACTTTGAGCATACTGAGCTGCTTTACTGCTACTTCCACTGAGCTCGCTATAAGTGCCAGATCATCTGTGAAAGCTAAACAGTCTACTACCAGACCCTTCCGTTTGTGTTCAGGTAAATACCGATCGCTATATCAATCCACACTTGCATCCAGTCTTGTATGTGTGGGAAGTGATTCAAAAACTCTCCTACATGACACTGCCATGGATAGGTGTAAGTTGTCCTCACCAATACATTTGACATATGGAAATGGGGGCTCTGAGCTAGGCATGTGTATTGGGGGTGACATATCTACTGGTCTATGGCGAAGTGAAAAAGTTTTATGATGGAATTTCTTCTCACTTCAAGGATGCGATATGTGTCCTTAGGGAACATCACAAGACCACGAGAGTAGTGGATCAAAGCCAGCACCAGTGCATTTTGTTAGTGCCAGTTGCCTACATCAGGGGCAGATATGCACTCAGGGGCAAACCTATTGTTCTCCTTTGATTGAAAGGTCATTAACCTATTATTCTCCTTTGATTTACAGGTCCTTAACCTACTGTTCTGCTAAAAGGACCCTTTCTTTTGATTGAGAGGTCCTTAAATTATTGTTCCCCCGCCCCCCCTCCCTCCCTCAGGAAACCTCCCCCCTCGCTGCTACCGGTACACTTTCAGGTCTGAGTTATTGTAAGATGGGCATTTCTTATTACAGATGTTCTTGGTTGATCGATATGCTAATTGTAACTTATTAATCAGAGTTGTTAGTGCTGTTCCTTCTGATAGATAATGTTCCAACCATTCTCCTAGATGCTTGAATCTGTCAACTTTCTCAATTTGACCTTGTTCCAACTGTAGAACACTGGGAGTATCATTGATGTTGGTGAGGAATTTTGTCTTTTCTAGTGACAATTGAAGTCCTACCTTGGCAGCCTGGTGTTTGAGCATATAGAGCTGCTTTACTGCTACTTCCACTCAGCTTGCTATAAGTGCCACATTATCTGTGAAAGCTAAACAGTCTGCTACCAGTCCCTTCCGTTTGTGTTCAGGTAAATACCGCTCGGTATATTTTGTTCTTCCATTTCTTTTCGCCACTCTATGTTCCATAGGATCTCGGTCAACTTGCTAATAGCTTTGTCTCCAGCCTGCTTCCACAGCTCTGCAACTATAGCGTCTTCTCCTGTAGCTTTGTTATTCTTCACGGACTGAATGATGTTTTTCACTTCTTCTTGTGTTGGAGGGCGAGAGTTTGGTTGTCTGGGACTATCTCGATAGATAAAGGAGATTTTAGGGGACTCACAGTTGAGGAGATTCTCAAAATATTTGACGAAATATGTGGCCAATGTGTGGCAGTTGTCTTTCTCATTATAGGTTATGTTTCCAACTGGTCCTTTTAAGCGTAAGCTGGGTGGGGCATAGCTTCTAATGTTTTGCTTGAAAGTTTGGTAAAAGTTGCTAGAGTTATTCTCCTTGATATCTTCATGTAATGGAGTCAATTGGTCCTGAGTGTACTGATGTTTAACCTGCCTGGTGGTTTTGGCAGTTAGCCAGGGCTGTTCTATGAACTTCTCCATATTTGTTTCGGACTTCTGTGAGCTCCATCTTAGCCAAGCAGCTTGTCTCTTTGTGATCGCTTGGTCGCAGGTAATTGGTCGCTTCATTGGTCCCAGTTGTTGCATTCATGATCTAGTGTTTGCATTATCTCCGTAAGCATATTGCAGGTTTTCGGTTTTTCCAAGTCAAACTTGGTGAGTTTGGGAGTTTGAGACTTTCTTGTATTCCTAGACAGAAATTGGAGAGGTAGTGGTGTGACTCCAAGTTAAGCTATCTTAACACTCTCACATTCTGGACTTCTCTACAGGACTTTCTTGAAATGGCCACATGAACTATTTGAAACTCTCCTAGAAGTTTATTGGGTGAAGTCCATGTCTTCTGCTTTCTTGGTACATGCTTAAGGGCTGTTGATTTCATTACTAGGTTAAATGGTTTACAGAGTCTCACAAGCCTTTCTCCATTTCTGTTAGTGCACATGTGAGCTGGGTATTCCCCCACTATATACTTATACTTCCGCTCTTTCCCTAACTGGTCGTTAAAATCATGCAATAATATGACTGTGTTCCTCTCTGGGATCTTGCCAATAGTGTCCTCTAGTTTATTTATTTTTTATTATTATTAAAAAGTTTATTTATTTATTTAAAGAGTTTTTCGGGAAATCGATCACCACCCCCGCCACCCCACCACCGCCCCTCTCGCCCCCTTCACTCTCTCCCTTCCCTCTGCTACCTGGAAATTAGCGGCTCTGCAGTGGAGAGGAAGGATCTCACGAAGGGAAATTCAAGGGTATATTGTTTTTTATAAAATAAAAGATATTTGTGGGGCTTGGATTTCACTTGCTCATCGTTCTCTGCTGTTTCGAAAGATGCAGGTCTGGTGAGAAGTAATTATATCGATCTCATTTCTTTTTCTATTCCGATTGCGCGAGGAATACCGTCATGAAACACCCATCACACGTAATTACACACAGTTAAAAATCCATCGATCGTGAAGCACGCACTGCCCACCGTACCCCGTCCACTGGACCGGACAGGACGCTACCGCACACGCTCCTAGGAGTCGGGATGCACCGCAAAGTGTCGATGTGGCCATCAGCTGCTGAACCACACGCAGGTGTCAGTTCGGGTCCCGCAAGGATGAGATGGTGGCATCCCTTTGATACATGATAGCTGAGAAATACTTGTCGCAATATGTGCTCACCTAGACATCGTTGCTGGCGCAATGAGGCAGAGCTGTGGGTCTAGCGCTTTAGAAATCTGTTCCAATGATCTATCTGCAAGATCATTTTCTAGTTACTCGGTGGTTTACAGCAAGCTCCACCTCATTAAGGTTTAATGTTTCTAGATAAATAATTTCCGGTCTATATCTTCGAAATTATACTGCACAAGCGATACTGCTAAGCATGCATTATTGCTATGTACTAGATATCGAGAAGTATCGCGAAAATGGTATGATTTCTGGCAAGCCATGTGAAATTACATATGATCTTGTAATCCCAGAGTCTGGAGACTGGTGTAGAAAACAAGTAAAGCAAGCAGGTCGGGACCATGAACAGTGACTCCTTTGTGCCAAGGGGAACCCACCCAGCCTTTGTACAACGGTCTTCACGGTATATGTACGAGTGTCTGATGGTTGATAGATGTATGAATGATGCGAAAGGGGCGATTTTGTATGGCGCAGGATATGCTCTTATGTTCAAGCTTTCGTCCTCATTTGCAGAGCAGTGTAATTGAGTAAGAGTCTTTCCATACTTGACGATCTGTAGGTCATTTTTGCAGGGCTTAACTGTCAGTGCACTATAGCGATCTGTAGAAAATAGTTTCGGGACTGAAAGTCTTGTCTGCAGAAAGAAAAAGGCAGACAGTGCTTCTATACTGACATCATCAGTAATTTAGCAGGCAAATTCAGTAAGTGCTGATCATAATGCTCCATTGACTCACAAGACATCCTGTGTGCCAGTACATAGGAGCCCCTGTACAGGGTGGTCCATTGATAGTGACCGGGCCAAATATCTCACGAAATAAGCATCAAACGAAAAAACTACAAAGAATGAAACTCGTCTAGCTTGAAGGGGGAAACCAGATGGCGCTATGGTTGGCCCGCTATATGGCACTGCCAGAGGTCAAACGGATATCAACTGCGTTTTTTTTTATAGGAACCCCCATTTTTATTACGTATTTGTGGTGTCACAGTCAGACACCACACTTGCTAGGTGGTAGCTTAAATCGGCCGCGGTCCTTTAGTACATGTCGGACCCGCGTGTCGCCACTGTGTTATCGCAGACCGAGCGCCACCACATGGCAGGTCTCGAGAGACTGACTAGAACTCGCCCCAGTTGTACGGACGACCTAGCAAGGCGCAGTTATCCATATCTGGAGAGAGTCTCACTTGTATTCACCATAGAGATGTACAAGAAGAAATTAAAGATAAGTATATGAGAAGCTCCGTTCTTTTCTTTATAGCTTTTACCACATATCCTGTTTCAGATTTAACGCAAGACGGCGTGAGTTGACGCGTGCCCTATCGGCTACTTCATTGTGGACTGGCTGCTCTTGTCAGTCCACAACAGTATTCGTGTAGTACGTAAAGAAATATGAACGTTTTAGTTGGACTACTTTCTTCGCTTTGTGACAGATGGCACTGTAATAGTCATTATGGGACAATGACAGATTTTTTGCATGCGTTCTATTTAGTGACGAAGCGTCATTCACCAACAGTGGTAACGTAAACTGGCATAATATGCACTATTGGGCAACGGAAAATCCACGATGGCTGCGACAAGTGTAACATTAGCGACCTTGGCGGGTTAATGTATGGTGCGTCATTATGGGAGGAAGGATAATTGGCCCCCATTTTATCTGTGGCAATCTAAATGGTGCAATGTATGCTGATTTCCTATGTAATGTTCTACCGATGTTCACTGCATGACAGAATGGCGATGTACTTCCATCATGATGGATGTCCGGCACATAGCTCGCGTGCGGTTGAAGCGGTATTGAATAGCATATTTCATGACAGGTGGATTGGACATCAAAGCACCATACCATGGCCCACTCATTCACCGGATCTGACGTTCCCAGATTTCTTTCTGTGCGGTAAGTTGAAGGATATTTGCTATAGTGATCCACTGACAACGCCTGACAACATGAGCAGCGCACTGTCAATGCATGTGCGAACATTACAGAAGGTGAACTACTCGCTCTTGAGAGGAATGTTGTTACACGTATTGCCAAGATTGAGGTTGACGGACATCATTTTGAGCAATTATTGCGTTAATGTGGTATTTACAGGTAATCACGCTGTAACAGCATGTTCACAAAGGTACATGTATCACGTTGGAACAACCGAAATAAAATGTTCAAATGTACCTACGTTCTGTATTTTAATTTAAAAAACATACCTGTTACCAACTGTTCATCTAATATTGTGAGCCATTTGTTTGGGACTATTACAGCGCCATCTATCACAAAGTGAAAAAAGTGGTCCAACTAAAACATTCATACTTCTATACGCATTACACGAATATGCAATAAGATGTGGGGGTTCCTATTTAAAAAACGCAATTGATATCCATTTGACCTATGGCAGTGCCATCTAGCGGGCCAACCATAGCGCCATCTGGTTTCCCCCTTCAAGCTAGACGAGTTTCGTTCTTTGTAGTTTTTTCGTTTGACGCCTATTTCGTGAGATATTTCGTCCGGTCACGATCAATGGACCACCCTGTATAGCAGTGAGAACATTTGTGTTTCAGAGATGTTTGTTGAAAGCAGGACTTAACGATTTCCAGGAAGGGTGCGACGTTAGAAGCATCAGGAGGAATATATTCAGCGTTATTCTAGCCTATATTCATAAACACGTTCTGTCAGGACAGGAACTTCCGTGCGGACAAGCTGACACATCATGAATGCTCCTAAAAAAGGGACCGTTAACTATTTCTGTGACACTTTACAATTTCCGAGAGGCTATTTACATAGCCATGTGACGTCAGTACAACATTGAGAACTTTTAGATGGTGAGTCACTACGCTAACATTTTGCAGTGACGTTGGGCAGGTAAACACACTTGCACAGCTAGACACAGCTTGCATTTCCCATTAGGATCACTAGGAACATTGCACCCTGAGCTATTCTGGTAAGCATTGGAACAGATTTCTAAAGCACTAGACCTGCAGCTTTGCATCATCGTGCCGGCATAAGTGCCTAGGTGAACACGTATTTTGACATGTATTTCTCAGGTGTCATGTATCACAGGGATGCAACCACATCATCCTTGCAGGACCCGAACTGACACCTGCGCTCGGTTTGGCTGCTGACGGCCACGTTGTCACTTTGTGGGGGCCACCGGTGCATCCCGACTCCCGGGAGCATGTTCGGTAGCGTCCTGTCCAGTCCAGTGGACAGGGCACGGTGGGCGCTGCATGCTTCGCGATCGAAAGATTTTTAACTATGTGTAATTACGTGTGACGTGTGTTTCATGATGGTATTCCTCGCGCAATCGGAATAAAAAAAGAAATGTGATCGATGTAATTACTTCTCACAAGACCTGCACCTTTTCAAACAGCAGAGAATGATGAGAAAGTGAAATCCAAGCCCGGCAAACTGATTTTTTTTATGAAAAGAACAATGTACCCTTGAATTTCCCTTCGTGACATACTTCCTCTCCACTGCAGAGCCGCCAGTTTCCAGGTAGAGGAGGGGAAGGGGAAGTGGGGACGGGGTGAGGGAGGTAAGGGTGGGGCGGCAGTGGTGGTGATCATTTTCCTGAAAAATTCTTTAAATAAATAAATAAACTATATTCCAGACACTGCCATGAATCCCCTAAATTATTTAAATAAAAATATTCCACACATTGTCTAATTTGTTTAAACAATATTCCATGAACAGCAATCTACTTCCAGACAAATTCTTTAACTGAATAAATAAACTATATTCCATACACTGCCATAAATAACTAAACAATATTCTATACAGAGTTTAAATTGTTTAAACAATATTCCGTCCACTACAATCGAATTCCCTCCAAATGACAGACCAACTGAGTCTGAGGGTGGGAGGGGAGGGGGTTTACCAGAGGGGGAGAGGTTAATTAATTGATCAATTTAATTAAGTAGTCAATCGAATTGATAAGAGTGAGAGGGGCTATTACAGTAACTCAGACCTGAAAGTATACCAGTAGCAGCGAGGGGGGAGCTTTCCTAGGAGGTAGGGAGGGGGGGGGTAGGAGGTGAGGAACAATAAGTTAAGGACCTGTCAATCAAAAGGAAGGCTCCTTTTAGCGGAACAGTAGGTTAAGGGCCTGTCAATCAAAGGAGAACAATAGGTTAATGACCTGTCAATCACAGGAGAACAATAGATTTGCCTCTGAGTGCATACCTGCGCCTTATGTAGGGAACTGGCACTAGGAAAATGCGCTGGTGGCTGCTTTGTCCCACTACTCACAAGCTGCTAAGTGAGTGTTACAAGAGAATCGTAAATAATCTATCCTATGACTTACCAGTTGACAGCAACAGAAAAGCTGAATCACAAGTAACTAGTTTTGTTTTAAGGAGATCAGTAACACAAAATTTGAATTTCGTCTTTCAGTGTGGACGAGGAAGCTTCCTTGGTATAAAGGTTAGATTATATTAACAGTAAGAGAGTGTGGACAGCTGAGATTGTGCCCACTAAAAACTGCAGGTCTTTGAGATGTGTGTTACTTCCATCCAGACGAGCTACGAAATGTGATGAAATTCTCGCATGTAGTCTGTGCAACATGTATGAGTCACACATATACTCGAAATGCTGACATTTCAAGAGTTCTCGCTCTTTCACGGCAGTCGTTATCCATCACGTTAACCCATGGGCAAAACCTATATAGTAAGTGAAAGTGCTTTTCTATTTATTGACTGTGCGTCGGAACAGGTAAAAAAGTCAGGTGTGTTGTTATTAATGACGTAACAGCGTCCCATTGCAGTCATTTCGAATATTACTTGTCGCTTCCGTTCTTCCGATGTGAGAATCAGGAAATACAAGACACGAATCTGATGACGTCTATTTTGACCCAGACGACAGTTTTATGTTCATCTTATGGTACGTTCCGTGACACGTTAACGATCTGGATTCGAAAACGCTATGGTGAACGAAATGACTACTTTGAAGTCGTGTCGGTGACGCCCACTTGGTGCAATAACACCGTACAGTATATTCCACAGCGTGAACTGACTCCGTCAGGCTGTTGTTTACGTTAGAACTTTACACTAGAATATATCTGACATACGCAGGTGTGTAGTCGAGTGAAATTAATGATCCGTGATCGTAATCATCCCTGTAGTTCCAGTTTTTTTAGTGTGTTGCATGCACTGGCATCCTCTTATAAAATCCAAATCTCGTCATTGGAGCGCATGTGTGCACTCGGCCATGTTTGAGCAAACCAGCCGAAATCATGGCAAAATCCTTTTCCCCCACATATCTCCCGTCCAATGGAATTTCGGTTAAAATAGCCTGAATAACTTTTGTAGATGATAAAACTTACGACAAAGATGTGTGTACAATTCTTTTATTCCTTGCGTGTTTCTAGATATCACGCCTTAAAAATGCGTATGAGTTTGCCAAAACACGTATTTTGCACTAATAGGTTTGATTTGTCTTGAGTACTTCGTTCCCAGTGCAATTTTGAGAAAAATCAACTGTCAAAAATATAGTACAGCATAAAAGTTGATATAAGCAGTACCGAGGTAATCCTGCGCCCTTCATAGATCTGCCAAAACTGTGCCCAAAGAAGGTTGGAGGAGGATGGGAAGGGTTGGCAACAGGAAGGGGCATCGTGCTCCCTGTACCACTGACAAATTAACATACTGACCCCGTGAAGATACGGCATACAGGCTACGAAAAAGAAGAAGAAGGGCAGATAATTTAAATCTGAACAGCATCTTAGTTGATGTGTTACGGTTTCCAACCGGAAAGTCAAAACTATGAAACTGGTGGTCTCCCTATAAATTTTATTTTCACAAACATCTACTTTTCTCAAAACTTTGTGTATGTTATTCGGGCCCTTGTGGTTCTCAATGCCTCAATTACAGTCAGAGTTTACGTGAGTAGTCGTGAAAGAACCATATACGATATTTACAGTTCACTACAATATTACGCATAGTAAACTCGTAATGTTATGGAATACTGGTACTTCTTAGTAATAGGTATTGAATCTAACGGGATTAACGTGGGAAGGTGGGGGTTTTGGGCGGGGGCAACTAACATCTAACACAACACCTGCAAAACAGAAAATATACAGAAAACGTAAAAAGGACATAAGCAGGAAATAAGGAGAAAAAAATACTGAATTCCATAGAGTAAGGGCACTACACAGGTAACGAAAATACACAAACAAATCTTGGAATCGATAAATAGAATGGAGCTATATAGGACAGTTCTACTTATCGATTCCAACATTCATTATTTTCAGCGTTGTTTTCGTATTAGGTGTGTGCATTTCTTTGCTACAGGATTTCTGTTTTTGGTGTCGCTTCCTGTACTACCGTGATAAATAAAATATCTAGGAACCGGTAACTTGATTTGACCTACATAGGTCAATTCGAGTCGTCGATTCCACGGTTTGCTATTTATAGCGTTTTTGCAGTAGTACAGGGAGCAATATCATAAGTTGAATCCTAAAGGAATTAGCAACCCTCACGTAAAGAAAATGACGTAATAAAGGAACGTAGAATCGGCCATTAGAGCGGTACCACATACGAAAACTCTAAAAGAATGCACTGTAGATTATGCTTTCTTGGTGTTGCTTTCTGTACTGCTGTTGTTACAGTAGGTGTGTATTGTGCATTCTTTGGGAATTGTCATCCATGCTATCACTCTAATTGTTGATTCCACATTCCGTTATTCTTCATTTTTACTGGCTGTTAATTATTTCGTTAAGGAATTGACTTGTTCGTATCGCTCACTAAGCTACTGGTAAAACGCTAAAAATAACAAATGTTGGAATCGACAACTAGACTGGTATAGAGACACAAAAAAAGTCGCAGCAGAAATAAACACAAACACTCTATAAAAAATCGCGACTTGACTCGTATAGAAACACAAAAAAGACGTAGCAGAAATAAACATAAACACTATGATTTGCTCTTAGGTTCTTACTTAAAAGTCCCCTTCCGAAATCATGCCATATTCGGAAAAAATAGCCATATATATTTAGGAGAACCAAGATTATAAATACGATTGCTACTTGATTCACTGACAGCAATTCGGGCTGTTCACTTAGGTTCCTGCCTAGCCACACCCTCGAAAAAAACGACATATTTGCAAAAAACAGCATATTTTAAGTCAGTTACTAAGAGAACCCCAGATAACATTTAATAACAACGCCAGTACATCATGCAGTACATTCTTCACATCGTGAACTCATGGCGTCACACAGGACGTGACAGGTAAAAGCTGACAGTTGGAATAGCAAATAGCACTTAATACCTGAAATTCATCTACAACCCGTTAGAAATTCTTTTAAAAGTATATTACTTCTTACGATAGGACCCTAGAAAACGTGTTTCAAGACAGCTTGGCGATGTACCAAACTTGTCGAACGTTATTTAAACGAGCGAATACGACTAGCACTTGGCACGGGCAGCTCCATATGAGCATTTATAATTTGCAGTATTCCGATCTCACCCTAATTACAAGATTTATAAAATTAATTTGTCTCCAATACAAACTGCTTTAGACTAACCGCGATAAACAGTCTGGACGATTGGTTTGCAGAAATAAATCACCCTGAATATAACTGCTGTGTCGAAGGTCTCCATATTCATTAAGCATATATGACGTGAGAATTTGTGCTATGCGTCCGCAGAAAGGTACAATCGATTCGACGCCTCTTGTTTTGGCTGCTAAGGATTCTCAGAAATAAGAGGCTGGTTCACGACTTACCAGACACCGCCATAGTTGCCCGTGCCCCTACTGCATTTCACGAATTTTGAAGGTTTTGCTGAATGCGGTCACGAACACTCGTGTTGCTCGCCATTAGAATCGTCTCAGACTGTTGCCAAGATACGGCCCGGGCCGTTAAAGAGACCGCAGTATTGTTGAAAACTGCGTCACATCGCGATTTGTGTTGTTTACTCTAAGAGGGTATGCGGACAATTATCGCCGTACAATTAAAGAAACTGCAAGCGATAATGGCAGGGGCACGAATGGTTGTGGCGTCTGGGGCAATGCCGACGAGAATTAGGTCTGCCTGGTGCCCGAACGAAGGAAAGAAAGAAAACATATAATGAAACATTAAAACAGGAGGGAAAGATGGATAAAAATGAATCAGCCAGAACAAATTTTTCGCTACTTTAACGTAATCAAAATAATTCATTGAAGCTTTTCGGCAGATTAAAAATTGTTTTCTGGATCGAAAACCTAAATCGGAGCCTTGGCATTTCACTGAAGTGCACTACCACCAGAGCTACCCAAGCGCGACTTACAGCCGCTTCTCACAGCTGTACTTCCGCCAGTATCTCATCGAATACTTCCCAAACTTCACAGAAGCTCTCCTGCGAAACATACAACACTAACACGCCTGAAAGAAAGAATATTGCGGAGACACGGCTTAGCCCCAGGCTATGGATAATCCGTGCCACCACAATATCCTTTATCCCAGGAGCGCTAATCTTGCCTAATGAGGCATTGAAGGGAGTGAAGCTGTGAGGACGTGCTTGGGATAGCTGACTAGCGCATTTGGCCCCGGCGACTGTTGCGGGGGAAGCGGGTTGTGTTTACGTCTCCGCTGCTGGGAGCCGTGTGGTGTTGGTGAGTTTAACGCCGTTGAGCGTTCATAACTTATTGCCACAAATCAAACAGCATTTTTGATGGCAGAACCTGTAAGGAAGGACACTTTGAAGTTTATGTTTGACAATAACTATGCACGACCTAAGCCGTTTGTGGTACAGGACTTCATGGAAGAAGCAGTTTACAGTTGAGGATATAGGTTCGAATCCTGCCTCGGGCATGGATGTGCGTGATGTCCTTACGTTAGTTAGGTTTAAGTAGTTCTAGGGGACTGATGACCTCAGAAGTTAAGTCCCATGCTGGTCAGAGCCATTTTTTTCTTTGTTCGACCAGTAGTAGACTGTCTATCTTAAGCTAAAGAATCCCGAAAAATGTGATCTAATTGTGGAATTATACACTATGTGATCAAAAGTATCCGGACACCTAGCTGAAAATGACCTACACGTTCGTTGCGCACTTCATCGGTAATGCTGGAATTCAGTACGGTGTTGGCCCACCCTTAGCCTTGATGACAGCTTCCACTCTCACAGGCATACGTTCAATCAGGTGCTGGAAGGCTTCTTGGGGAATGGCAACCCATTTTTCACGGAGTGCTGCACTGAGGAGAGGTATCGAGGTCAGTCGGCGAGGCCTGGCACGAAGTCGGTTTTCCAAAACATCCCAAAGCTGTTTTATAGAATTCAGGTCAGGACTCTGCGCAGGCCAGTCCATTACAGGGATGTCGTGTAATCACTCCGCCGCAGGCCTTGCATTATGAACAGGTGCTCGACCGTGTTCAAAGATGCAATCGCCATCCCCGAATTGCTCTTCAATAGTGAGAAGCAAGAAGTTGCTTAAAACAACAATGTAGGCCTCTGCTGTGATAGTGGCACGCAAAACTACAAGAGGTACTAGCCCTCTCCATGAAAAATACGACCATACCACAACACTACCGCCTCCGAATTTTACTGATGGCACTACACAAGTTGGCAGATGACGGTCACCGGGCATTCGCCATGACCACAGTCTGCCATCGGATCGCCACATTGTTTACTCTGATTCATCACTCCAACGTTTTTCCACTGTTCAATCGTCCAATGTTTACCCTCCTTGCACCAAGGGAGGCGTCGTTTGGCATTTACTGGCGTGATGTGTGTCTTATGAGCAGCCGCTCGACCACGAAATTCATGTTTTCTCACCTCCCGCCTAACTGTCATAGTGCTTGCAGTGGATCCTGATGCAGTTTGGAATTCCTGTGGATAGATGTCTGCCTATTACACATTCAACTGTCGGCGGTCTCTGTAAGTCAACAGACGAGATCGGCCTGTACGCCTTTGTGCTGTGCGTGCCCCTTCACGTTTCCATATTACTATCACATTGGAAACAGTGGACCTACGGATGTTTAGGAGTGTGGAAATCTCGTGTTCAGTGACATACAATCACCCGCCCTCGTTCGAAGTCCGTGAGTTCAGCGGAGCGGCCAATTCTCGCCTCTCACGATGTCTAATGACTACTGAGGTCACTTATATGGAGTACCTGGCAGTAGGTGGCAGTACAATGCACCTAATATGAAAAACGTATGTTTTTGGGGGTGTCAGGATACTTTTGATCACATAGGGTTGCTGAAATTCATCCGTCGACCAGTAGTAGTCCGTCTATCTTATGATAAAGAATCCCGAAAAATGTGACCTAATTGTGGAATTATACCGAACATTCTGTCGGCAATGTCAGTGATGTAACTGTTATGAAAACGAGACTTGGAATGTTCCCTCACGTATAATCGTCTGTGGATATAGGGCTATTGATATTTATGAGGGGCAGCCTACAGCATGCACTGGATGTGGTTCCACGCGGCATGCGCCCTTTCAGTGTTTGGAGCGCCGAGTGACACAACTACGGACGAGGGAGGCAGCTGTCCCACCCACTATGTCGCAACGTCCCAGCACTTCCTGGAACCCTAGCTAAGACATCAGAGGAAGTTACTGATGACCCTGCGGGCCGCGTCGAAGAGGACACACGAATGGAAAAGACCAAACCAGAAAATGCAGACATGCGACCCCACGACAATGAACGAGGCAGTGGTGCAGATATTGCGCACAACAGCGCAAGCGACGACCACATGACCGCAGCTCCAAATACTCAACAGAAGTCCGCACATGAGACTGTATCACAGATGACAAACGACGAAACGACAGAAAGCTCCACCACAGAAAACAAAAAACGGAGGATTGCCCATCACGGAATTGAAAAAGCTGCGCCCACCTGAGAGGAAAAGCGAAGCAAGCACTACAGAAACTACATGACACACCACCGGAAAGCCAATAAGATCATCAATAAATGGCGAAGAAATCGTGGGTGGCAGAACTGTCAGACCGTGAAATAGGAAAATTAGAAGAATACAAAAACACCATAGAAAATTTAAAAAAAAGTTTAGCAAATATGAACAACCAACCTACGGAGGCACGAAATGAGAAAAAAGGAACACGGAAAGCCAACCATCCACAGGCATCGGAAGACGATAAGGAAGAAGGTGTTCAAAACTAAGCAATGGTGGCGACTCTAGAAGACGACGCTCGAAGAATCGGAAAAAATCTCTGAAGAAAGAATGCCAGATGGCTCGCGTAGAACACAGGGACGTATCGAAAATCTCACTCCGTACAGCAAGGACTTGTCTGCAACATTACACGACAACACACCTAGGCAACACACGGCGGCGGACGCGATAGAGGGACGCTTGGTGGCATCGATGCAGACATGGAAGACAACTTCTATTAACGCACAGCTGTGAATCGGGGACTGACCGAAATGAGTACTGGCACTGATTTACAATCATATAGAACAGCTTATAAGACATGAGTTTCTCCTGGCGTATACAATTTTCGTATAACTTCCGGGATTTCAGCCAGGTAGCACATTCAGCGACCGTCGACATTTCGGCGGGAGAGCACCCCGCCATTTTCAAGGCAAACTGCAACGGACAGGCGACGTACATGCAAATTATGTTATATAATAACACAGAGATATTGACATGCACGTCCAGCTATTGGGACAGTGTTATTAAGGAGGCAGTTGAGATTAAATTAGCGAGCAACCTCGGTAGCAGGGATGGAGGTTTTTGTTTAAACTCTGTTTGGAATCCGGCTCTCTCCCTTGTCAAAAAACAGAGGGACAGAGTTAATGCTACCTCACCTGCGAGTTCGTAGTCTCACTATCGACAACTCTGACTTTGATCATCTTTGGTGGCACCAGTGTTCAGTGTGTGTGTTATCTTTCCTGCATCAGACCGAGAACCGAGGTTTTAAATTTGCATGTACGTCGCCTGTCCGTTGCAGTTTGCCTTGAAAATGGCGGGGTGTTCTCCCGCCGAAATATCGGCGGTCGCTGAAAGTGTTACGTGGATGAATTCCCGGAAGTTATTTGAAATATAGAAAAGCTACCGTTAACATTAACAGAATCTCTAATCTGACTAAAATAGAGTGAATACGAGATTTTATATATACTTTCGGTAAGACAGTCATGTTGTACAAAGTGTGAGTAAACAGGGTGGGACATATCGCGATATACAATGCCGTCCTCAATAGAGGACCTAAAAGCGGTACCCCCACGTTATTCAAGGATGGAACTATACCTAGACGTGTTAAAAAGTTAGGAAGTGGACGAGGAATTTCTGCCGAAACAGACACAGCTCGGTTCGCAAGCCACACTGGCTAAAAGTATCTTCTTTCAGGAAAGCATAGTTCAATTAATCAATCCTGCGAAACAAAACTCCAACCTTGCTGGAGATTTCAACTGTGTTCTTTCCGCCGCCGACAAATCACCCGATCCCAACATAAGATTAGAATGGTTCAAATGGCTCTGAGCACTATGGGACTTAACATCTGAGGTCATCAGTCCCCTAGAACTCAGAACTACTTAAACCTAACTAACCTAAAGACATCACACACATCCATGCCCGAGGCAGGATTCGAACCTGCGACCGCAGCGGTCGCGCGGTTCCAGACTGTAGCGCCTAGAACCGCTCGGCCAACACGGCCGGCTAGGATTAGATCTGGGAGACTTAGTGAAGGGATTGCACCTCGTTGACATCTTGCACAGCTAGCCAAGAGGGAACCCAGGGTTCACCTATATTACTAGCCACTCTATGAGCAGAATAGACCAAATCTACGCCTCTAGTACCCTGAAAGTGTATTCAACGCAGAAACTTGTCCTGTCAGTTTTTCTGCTCATTTGGCAGTTGTGTCCAATATTAACATGCCAAGGCAAAGGACATTTATGGATAGGAGTGTGTGGAAATTCAATATCTCACACCTGATGGACACAGCTTGAGCACGAGTTAAATTGAGGTTGGTAAATGTGCTTAAGGAACATACGGCGCTGCAGAACTAAGCTGGAATGGTAGGTAACACACACAAAACCTAATATACGAAATTTACTAAAAAGTTATGCTTTTGAAAAGAAATGATGGGAAACACACACAATGGAATTCTACTTCCGGTGTCTAAGAGAATTACATGGAGATGCTGCAAATATGCCACGTCACATCATGAAAATAAAACGGGTCAAAGCCAAATTTACGCTGTGAAACGTCAACAAATATAGGGAGTTAAAATAAGATCGAGAGACAAAAGCGACGTCGAGCACGAAATGGTGATTGATGACAACTTATCCATCAAAAATTTTGTCCAACGAGACTGTATTCTGCAGAAAACACTGACGACAACGACAATTTTGAGAGTTTTTTATACTGCACTGAACCGACTATGACGGAAGCAGAAAATGCAGATCTGGACTCTCAGATTACTGAAGAGAACTGTACGAAGCGTTGAAAGGAACCCCGGGAAACAAACACGCTCAACCTGATGGATTACGGGTAGGGTTTTACTTAAAGTACTGGAATTTGATCGGCAGGATGTTGACTGCAGTGCTCAACGAAAAATGTACGTCTGCCGCCGGCCGTAGTGGCCGAGCGGTTCTAGGCGCTACAGTCTGGAACCGCGCGACCGCTACGGTCGCAGGTTCGAATCCTGCCTCGGGCATGGATGTGTGTGATGTCCTTAGGTTAGCTGGGTTTCATTAGTTCTAAGTTCTGGGGGCTGATGACCTCAGAAGTTAAGTCCCATAGTGCTCAGAGTCATTTTGTACGTCTGCCACACTTCCTCGTGAGTTTTTAGAAGAGCTCATAATGTTGATCCCTAAAGAGAACTGCGCTAATGATTTGCAAAACACTCGTCCTAAATCGCTTCTAAACGCTGACTACGAAACTAGCTGTTATCGTATTGCTTCATCGACTGAACACCATTGTTGGTCTCCTCATAGATCAGTATCAGACGCGTACCGTCCCTAGGAGGACAATACAGCAAGCGCTGTAGGAATACCGTGATCTAACGGCTGTCGCTTCGGCATCCAACTGCAGAGTGACCATCATGTTGTTAGACATAGATAAAGCGTTTGACAGGGCCCATCACAACTACCTTCTACGCGTCATGTCGAAAATGAGATTGGAGCCATTTTTTGTAAATCAGGAGATTATACATTCATGTAACTTCAAGAATTCTTGTAAATGGACAATTAACATAAAGAATTCCCATTCTAGCATCGATACGACAGGGCTGCCCCCTCTCGATGCTACCGTTCTCAATAGCAATCGAGCAAGTTCTACGACCACTATCTGAGAAGCTTAATGGAAATGAAAATGGAGGCAACAAATATGTTTGTAGATGTTACAGTGATGACCTGGACGTGTACATGTCTGATCCAACCGATGTTATGAAGATACAAGACGTGATTCAAATATGTAGTTACTATTCTGGAGCTAAGGTCAATGTAAGGAAATCCAGCATTTTGCAGTTAGGTCGAGGGATATGATTCATTGAAACCGGACCAGTAGAAAAGCAGATAGCATCAAACTTCTAGGGATGTGGTTCAGCGAATGCCCTACCAATAGCCGCATCCAGTAGGCGCACGGTCTGCGGCGTCTTGTCACGGTCCGCGAGGCTCTCCCCGTCGGAAATTCGAGTCCTCCCTCCGGCATGGGTGTGTGTTGTCCTTAGTGTAAGTTAGATTAAGCAGTGCGTAAGCTTAGGGACCGATGACCTCAGCAATTTGGTCCCGTAAAACCTTACCACAAATTTCCAATTTCCTACCAAGACAACAGCCTTGAATTTTAAAATGAAGCTCAGTAACATCTGAGCGATATTAAGAAAGAATTCCACTCGTCTTCTAGTAATAACAGAAAAAAATCACGCTGATAAATCATGCTATGCTACCTAAGGTGTACTCCCTCGCAAGTATTTTCCCCTTGCCTCCAACAATACAGAAACGCAATGAATCTGTTCCAGCGTAGTTCGTATGGACATGGTGTGTCCTTATGGTTAATTACCAAACCATGAATCTACCTGAAACAAATGGTGGCTTAAGGCTAACCAACGTTAGAGATAAATGCAGAGCTCTGTTGATATTTAGGACAGCAAATGTCCTAGCAACAGGTGACGGAAATCCCACAGCAGACGTTGTGAATGTTGCGTCTCCTCCAGATAGCAGGTTTCCAGCTATGGTCGGCCATATTAATTATACGTTGTTGCATATTAAAACATATATTATAGAGAAAAGCTACGTTAGATAAAGGGTAAGGAACTGAACAAGCAAGGAAGTCTATAAAGTGCTGGCAGAAGATAAGTGTGTAAGCAAATTAGCAAAGAACTTCCCCACAATCACTTGGAGTAAAGTTTGGCAAAATGTTCATGTTACAACCTTACTGTCGCATGTATGAGCTACGTGATTCAAATGGTTCTAAGCACTATGGGACTTAACATCTGAAGTCATCAGTCCCATAGACTTAGAACTACTTAAACCTAACTGACCTAAGGACATCACACACATCCATGCCAGAGGCACGATTCGAACCTGCAAGTGTAGCAGCAGTGTGGTTCCGTACTGAAGCGCCTAGAAAAATGGTTCAAATGGCTCTGAGCACTATGGGACTTAACATCTGTGGTCATCAGTCCCCTAGAACTTAGAACTACTTAAACCTAACTAACGTAAGGACATCACAAACATCCATGCCCGAGGCAGGATTCGAACCTGCGACCGTAGCAGTCGTGCGGTTCCGGACTGAGCGCCTAGAACCGGAAGCGCCTAGAACCGCTCGACCACAGTGGCCGGCAGCTACACGGTATTGCGCTTTATACAACACCACAAGCACAAATGAGCGTCTATTCAGGATCGGCTCGTCCAATACTGGACTGTCAGAACACTGATACACTCCTCCACCGTTTTATTTGCAGTGCTGCTAACGAGATATGGAAATGGACACGACATAAACTTGCCATCATGATCTGTACGACTGACAATAATATATGTGCTGGCTTAAGCTGTCGCTAGCGCACCAAGAGGCAAACAGGTTGAGAGAAGATCGATGGTAGGCACAAGCAATGCACCTACGAAGAGAGAGGCCAAAAACAGACTCGCAGGGGACGCGCCGCCAACGGCCTCTCGGCCGCCAGTATTTAGATAGCCGCTGTAGACCAGAGGGCCCGGTCAGTCCTGGGCAGTCATCCAGTGAGTCAACGAGTCGAGTAATCAGTCGCAGCCCAAAGGGAATTGCATTCGCAGTTAGCTCAACCTCTAACTCGGAGTCAGTCAGTACGTAGTGACCAGGGTAGTGTGCATAGCGGGACGTGTACTTCACCAGCAGTGAGGCTCACGTGGACTATTACACAAGAACTGGTACCACAACACCTGGACTGTCTTAAGTGACTTCTTGTTCTTATGAATAAAGAACCTTGTTAATACAAGCGTGCAGTTTGTGTTATAGAAGGAGATACCGGCCACCAAACAACATTGTCTCCTTGCTTCCCAGGGTACAAGCCTACTGTGACAATGAGTCGACACAAAAACTGGCGACGAGTATAATTCAGTGCAGATTTACTTGCTTTTCTTGTGTTTTTACTTGTAGGACTGCTCGTATTCAAGTATTGCTAATCTCTTATTGTATTCTTACATGTATTCCAGGAGGGGAGCCGCAGAACTAATCAAATTTCTCTTTTCAGAGGCTTTGATTGCTTTTTTGGTATAACATATTTGTGTGAGCCATGGCTACCCCACCCCCTCTACCCCAGCCCCAGCGCCTCAGTCGCAGACGGCCAATGTGATGGATCTAACACAAGCTTTTCAGTTTCAGAACCAACAAATTGCTGCTTTGATGACGACAGCACAACAACTTGTGGCTGCACAAGCCACGTCGGCCACACAACAGCAACCGACCGATTGACTAGCGCAACAAGTGCCGCTGCCCAGCATACCGGCGTTCCGGCAATTTAACGACACGGAAGAGGAATGGCTCGAATACCTGATACAGTTCCAAGCACATCATCAAGTTCATAGTGTAGAAGGCACTGTATACTTTCTTCTGATTGAGTGGTCCCCATTGTTCAGGTTAATACAAAAACTATTCCCAATTGTATCTCCCTCTAGCACTACAGAAGAAATTTGATTTAATACGAGCATTCTTATCTTAAAAGAAAGATATGAATCCTTAATATTGTATTGTATGTTAACCGGGGATCTAGAAACGACGGAGGGGCTCCGTCCCCGCCGCAGCCGCAGTGGTCCACAACCCCACGACGACCACTGCAGTCCACTTCACCCCTCCACCGCCCCACAGCGAACCACTCTTTCAGGGTTACTGTGCGGTTCGGCCCCCAGTGGACCCCCCCCCTCCCCCCATTGAACGTCTCACATCAGACGAGCGTGTAACCCCTATGTTTGCGTGGTAAAATAATGGTGGTGTATGCGTATATGGAGAACTTGTTTTCACAGCGATCGCAGACATAGTGTAGCTGAGGTGGAATAAGGGGAACCAGCCAGCATTCGCCGAGGCAGATGGGAATCCGCCTAAAAACCGTCCACAGACTGGCCGGCTCACCGGATCTCGACACAAGTCTGCTGGGCGAACATGTGGCGGGGACCAGACACTCCTTCCCAGTCCGGAAAGCCGTGGGGTCTAACGACGCACGGCTAACCGGGCGGGCATCCTCAGCATTCTTTTATATACACGTAAGGAATATGTTTAAATTTTCAGGAAGTCTGTTCATTTATGGGTGCATAACTCACTGTAAGTGTACTTAGAACATGTTTTATTTTTCGATGAATGTAAAAATGCATTTCAGCTCTCGGGCAACAGAGATACCTGAAACCACCATTTCTGTTTGACTGGTGTAGTATCATCTGAGTTTATTTCTCTGTTGAAGACGACATATGATAAAAAAGAAAAAAGTTCTAGCAGAGACGATCGTCATTATCAGCGCCTACGAAGATGGAAATGTGCACCTCCTGGCGAGTGGCGCGCTCCAAGTTAGGAGAAGAGGAATTAGTAAACAAAGAAAGAATAGTCCTTCACGCATGTCAAAAAATGGTTCAAATGTCTCTGAGCACTATGGGACTCAACATCTGTGGTCATAAGTCCCCTAGAACTCAGAACTACTTAAACCTAACTAACCTAAGGACATCACACACATCCATGCCCGAGGCAGGATTCGAACGTGCGACCGTAGCGGTCGCGCGGTTCCGGACTGAGCGCCTAGAACCGCTAGACCACCGCGGCCGGCTTACGCATGTCAATTAATTGTACTTGAAAACAAGTGCATTGAAGCCAGGTGTGTGTGTGTGTGTGTGTGTGTGCGTGCGTGCGTGTGTGTGTGTATAAAGTATGGTATAATGGTTAGCACTCTGAATCCAAAGGAAACAAAAGTCGGTAGAGCACATGCCTGCAAAAGGCAACGGTTCCGATTCGATTATCAGTCCGGCATACAGTTTTAACCTGCCAAGAAGTTTCATATCAAGGTACACTCCGATGCTGTATGAAAATTTCATCTTGGAAACATCCTACAGGCTGTCGTTAAGCCATAACTCCGTAGTATTCTTTTTTCCACGATGCTAGTCATGCATGTTTCGCAGCAGAGCTTCTATGAACTTTGGAAAGTAGGAAATGAGGTATCTCCGCAAGCAAAGCTGTGAGAATGGGTCGTGAATCGTGCTTGGGTAGCTCAACTCCAAGAAAACAAGACTAGATCCCTCAACTGCTTCCAAAGAGTGCAGTTTATAAATATGTATGTTCTTAGTAGAAAGTGTTACCGAAACCCACTGACACTGCTCACAAGCTTCTTGTTTTTTTTTTTTTTTTTTTTTTTTTGAGAAAAAATATCTTCAAAACTCCAGTTCAGATAACACTGGCTCGCCATGCAGGCAGGTTAGGTACACTACTGGCCATTAAAATTGCTGCACCAAGAAGAAATGCGGATGATAAACGGGTATTCATTGGACAAATATATTATACTAGAAATGATATGTGATTCCATTTTTACGCAATTTGGGTGCATAGATCCTTAGAAATCAGTACCCAGAACAACCACCTCTGGTCGTAATAACGGCCTTGAGTCAAACAGAGCTTGGATGGCGTGTACAGGTGCTGCTGCCCGTGCAGTTTCAACGCGATACCACAGTTCATCAAGAGTAGTGACTGGCGTATTGTGACGAGCCAGTTGCTCGGCCACCATTGACCAGACGTTTGCAATTGGTGAGAGATCTGGAGAATGTGCTGGCCAGGACAGCAGTCGACCATTTTCTGTATCCAGAAAGGCCCGTACAGCACCTGCAACATGCGGTCGTGCATTATCCTGCTGAAATATAGGGTTTCGCAGGGATCGAATGAAGGGTAGAGCCACGGGTCGTAACACATCTGAAATGTAACGTCCACTGTTCAAAGTGCCGTCAATGCGAACAAGAGGTGACCAACACGTGTAACCAATGGCACCCCATACCATCACGCCGGGTGATACATCAGTATGGCGATGACGAATACACGCTTCCAATGGGCGTTCACCTCGATGTCGCCAAACACGGTTGCGACCATCATGATGCTGTAAACAGAACCTGGATTCATTCGAAAAAATGACGTTTTGCCACTCGTGCACTCAGGTTCGTCGTTGAGTACACCATCGAAGGCGTTCCTGTCTATGATGCAGCGTCAGGGGTAACCGCAGCCATGGTCTCCGAACTGATAGTCCATGCTACTGCAAACGTCGTCGAACTGTTCGTGCAGATAGTTGTTGTCTTGCATACGTCCTCATCTGTTGACTCAGGGATCGAGACGTGGTTGCACGATCCGTTACAGCCATACGGATAAGATGCCTGTCATCTCGACTGCTAGTGATACGAGGCCGTTGGGATCCAGCAAGGCGTTCCGTATTACCCTCCCGAACCCACCGATTGTATATTCTGCTAACAGTTATTGGATCTCGACCAACGCGAGCAGCAAAGTCGCGATACGATAAAACGCAATCGCGATAGGCTACAATCCGTTCTTTATCAAAGTGGGAAACGTGATGGTACGCTTTTCTCCTCCTTACACGAGGCATCACAACCACGTTTCACCAGGCAACACCGGTCAACTGCTGTTTGTGTATGAGAAATCGGTTGGAAACTTTCCTCATGTCAGCACGTTGTAAGTGTCGCCACCGGCGCCAACCTTGTGTGAATGGTCTGAAAAGCTAATCATTTGCATATCACAGCATCTTCTTCCTGTCGGTTAAATTTAGCGTCTGTAGCACGTCGTCTTCGTGTTGTAGCAATTTTAATGGCCAGTAGTGTATAAGGATGTACGCACTTAGCGTCTTGCGGTCTTCATACATAGAACATCTAAAATAATCGGCAGCAACCAGACTGGGATATCCGAGAGACTATTCACCTCCTTAATACCTCAGGATGTGACGCCGCCAATCAACGTTGGGCACACCAACCAAAGGCTGGGATACGTCAGCGTCTACTTCACGGAAACCAACTGCCTGCACCTGTCACCTCATCATTTTAGTACCTCTACACCTTACTTTGAACTGACAAAGAGACAACAACGAAATCCGATCGAAAAGAAAAACCCGGGTAGAACACGGAAACGTATATAGGCGAACATCACCAACCCCGTTCATATGTCGGTCATAGCTGCTGTACGGTATGACATTGTAAATAAAAAGATCTCTACAGGCGAAAAGATGCATAAAATTAAACTACGCCCTACACCATACTGTAACCAATGTCTTTTATAGACACAATGGCTCACACCTTCGTTTGTGGAGAGAACATTGTGATATGGAACTGGACGAGGAAAAAGTTATCGATTATTAAGAGGACGACAGAGAATGCGATCACTGTGGACGATGTGTTACACCCGGACTAGCACTTGTTCCCTGCCGCAAAGAGCAATAGTTATACCTGGCCCTCGGACTACGAGCGTACTACATTGTCACCCAACAGCATGCACACCTCAAAGCGTTCATTTTGTATGTTCAGGAGCAACATCGTAATTTGAAAAAACATCCTAAGTATAAACAGTTGTTCCAAAACTTTTTTATTGCTTTTTACCTCAAAACTCAGAGTCATTCCACATCGTAGAGGTTGTCCGAAAAGTCTTTCCCTGATTACAAAAATTGATAACTCAGGCTAGAAGTAAGATACACATATGAAACTTGTGCCTAATTGTTTACAAACTATCAAAGTTTTTTTCACACATCAGTAAACTTCTACATGAGCACCCTTGGTAGCACGTAGCAATCTAGGCGATATTTAATTTCCGTCCACACATTAGCCAATATCACTGGAGGGATCGATCCAACGACTGTGGTTATCCGTTGCCGCAGGGTTTCAAGATCTGGTACACGTGTTCGGTAGACCTCGTCCTTGACATAACCCCATAAACAGAAGTCTAATGGGGTTATGTCAGGAGAGCGTGGAGGCCAAACCGTTGGCCCATCACGACCAATCCATCGCCCAGGAAAGGTCATATCGAGATAGGCACGGACGTCCAAACCCCGATGAGGCGATGCACCGTCTTGCTGAAACAAGACATCGGGGTGATACTGAAGCAGCTGAGGAACAGCATACAGTTGCAACATGTCCAGATACACTGCAGATGTGATGGTTGCCTCAGCGAAGAAGAATGGCCCCATAATTCGATCGTGCAATAGCGCGCACCAAACGTTCACCTTTGGACTGCCTCTGGTGCACTCCATGACGTCGCCAGAGGGTTGTGAACCCCAAATGCGCACATTCTGGCGATTCACTACTCCACTGACAAAAAACGTTGCTTCGTCGGAAAAGGCAATTGGTCTGAGATAACCATCATCGTCCTCAATACGTGATAGCATTTCGACCACAAAGTCATATCGACCTGTACTGTCATTGGGCAACAAGGCCTGAACGATTTGCACTTTGTATGCACGAAACAATAAACGTTTGTGTAAAACGTCATGGAGAGAGCTTTTTGGCATCTGTAATTCACGTGACGCCCAGCGCACCGATTTCTTCGGACTTCGCAGAGAAGACTGCCTTACAGCTTCCACCCTGTCTGCTGAGGTTCTTGGTCGACCACACCTCGGAAGATCAGCAACCGATCCTGTGTTCTTGAACCTCTCATACCAGGCTTTAATGCTCTTGACATCAGTTGGATTCCTTCCAAATGTTGTCTGGAAGTGTTGAAAGACGTATGTATTCATTACCAGCGATGGCGAGAATGACAGAATCTCTGACCAGAGAGTTATTTATCGTTAGCTGTTGCTAGTCTGCGCTTGACCGCGCGAGACGACAGTAGTTGCGTGCAGCGAGTCGGCAGGAACAGTAGCGTGTAGCGAGTCGGCAGAGGGAGTAGTCAGTCGACAGTAGTAACGAGTGGACGGTTGTACTGAGCAGAAGTCGGCATGCGTCGGCGGTGTGCTCTTCTCGCGACTCTGGTCACGATTCGGTACGATGTGTATTGTTGTAGAAGGTAAAGACGCAGCATTGCGCAAATCTAATAATGTATGTTAATTGTAATTAATTTGTTCAAAAAATGCCCCATTAATAATTTTTTATAAAGTAACACCTTTTAAAGAAAAACATTAAAAAAAAATTTCCTATGCATTTCCTCCAAGAATCAAATATATATATATATATATATGCCAGCATTGCATGAAGCTGTGTAGAAGAATGTATAATTAAGAGCAGATATAAATGCAGTTTTTTCTATTGAGGTAAGAATTTTTGCCTTTTATTCTGAATACAGGGCCGAAGGTCAGCGCTGCTGTCCTTATAAAATTTATCAGGTTTAATTATTTTTGTTGAGATGTTACATTCAGTTCATCGTCCATTATTTACTTAATATTATTATGGGTTTATAATCAATCATCATTCTTTAATTTTGTGGGGAGGTTACGCTTGGCTTCATTTCAATTTAACGATATTTTGTGGGGAGTTAACATTTGGGTCGCGTTATCATTGACAATAGATATATATTTGCGGGGAGGTTACACTTGGCGACATCCGGCCAGGATCGTATTTATTTGTGAATCTTCTGAGAAGTAGTCATATATCTGCTCTTATTTACTTAAATGTAATTAGCATTTGGCGCAACGCATTTTCTAATTTGTCACTCTTTCTTCCACAGATCATCGGCAATTTGTTGCTCTTTGTTGTATTTGTATTTGTTGGATTTTGCATTGTTTTTGTTTGATTTATGAATAATTGTGATTTATGTAAAAATGCCGCGAAAAACTGTTAACAGTACATCGCGATGTATAATGAGTGAAATAGCCGACTTAAACAACTTGACCGATAGTACTTGCGACACGCAGTGTAATGATGACAATCCTCCATTTTCGGACAATCAGTGCGTATCGACCACTAATAATGATTTTTATCTTAATGATGAACAAACGAATTCAATTGTGTCCTCTGTTAATTTGACGACAATTGATGATGCGGGACGTTCTGTTACAATGAACGCTACCCAGCTTAACACACCCGGTTTGCAAAATTCACGTAACGAGCAGACAAATTTTTCTAACGAAAATGAACAGTGTAATCAGAGTACGACAGATTTATTTAACTCCGGTGTAGTGACTAACAGTGCACATCCGATAGGCAAACCTTTCTGTGAATCACAGAATAACCAAATGGTTACACAAAACGTGACAATTGCAGGTATGCTATCAAACAGCACAGAGAATAGAGTAGGTAATATTGGGTTGGATCAAATTATTGCACTATTGCTACAACAGAGTGAAGATAACAAACAATTTAGGGAAAGTTTCAAACAACTTAATGAAAAACAAGACAACCTTAAAGAAGATTTCAAACAACAACTTAATGAAAATTCCAAACAACAGATTAAAAGACAAGACGACAATCATAAACAACTTAGTGAACAGATCAAACAACTTAATGAAAAACAAGACAACCTTAATGAAAATTTCAAACAACTTAATGAAAAACATGACAACCTTAATGAAAAATTAGACAACAATTCTAGACAGCTTAGTGAACAGATTACAGCCGTTGCCGCGCAGTGTCATGATACTAAAGAACAATTACGTGAGGAAATTGAGGCTTGTGCTAGGAAAAGAAGTGAAGAAATTAGATCTGTTGCTCAAGAATTAAGGGATATGCAAACAGCTACAACAGAAACACTTAGAGACGAAATTAGTGCAGTCGGTAAACAATGCTCTGAAAAGGCAACACAATTACGCGACGAATTTAAATTCATGACAGCAGAACTTTCGCGCACACTGGATGCAAAAGTAGATGCGAAATTCGACCAACAAAACAGTCAAATTGACGAGCGTTTTAATCATCACCTACAAAACAGTGATACGCGTTTCCGTAAATTTATACAGGAACAGAATAAAGTAAAGCGACAAGTTATGGAAACAATCACCGCACAGAGACAGGAAGATAAACGTAAATTGTTTACGAAAGCAAAAACATACGTAGACAACAATATTGCTACTGTATCAGACGAAATTAATACAATCAAACAGTTGAGCACAGAATTGTGTGATGAAATTTCCGATCTAAAATCAAAAACGGATACACACACAGTAGAGTTTCAGACAGTGACAGACAGACTCGAACAATTAGAACTAACTCAGGATTCTGATGTCATCAAAGCTGACGTTAAAAAATTGAACGAAACCACACGTAAAATACAAAAACAAATTAATGCTTCCGACACTAAAAACGATGATCAGGTAAAAATACTGACTGAAAAATATGATGAATTGGCCAGTCGTATTGACGTTATTGAAAATAATAATGACAGCAAATCAGACGATACTTCACCGATTTCGTTTAACCAAACACCTGAATTCCAAAATCTACAGCAGACAATCAGTGAGATAAATTCGTCTAATAATACATTACGTAGAAAATTGTCAAGTTTACAGCAAGAAGTAACAGAGATGAAAAATGTTTCAGCCTTTAACACATCACAGCAGACGCCACTTTGCGAACATTTGTCAGATTCACGCAGCGTGTATAATTTGGGTAATTTACAGAGAGTACGCGACTTAGATTCCGAACAGTCACAGACAAATAGATTCTCATACAATCCTGAACCTGTTTCGACATACAGAGGCGATAATTTTGATTACAAACATTTTTTATCAGTGAGAAAATTTAAAATATTTAAAAATGACAGAACACAGATTCACCCCCTGGATTGGATACAACAATTTAGCTTTGCTTTTCCACCGACTTGGCCCGTAACACACAAACTTGAATTTATTTGCAGTTTTTTGGAAGGCGAACCGGCAACTCGTATGAGACCGATCGCGAGACAATGCTACTCGGTAGAAGAATTTCAGAATGCTTTTCTGTCAGCGTATTGGTCGAAGACGACACAGCGCGGAATTAAGGATCAATTAATTAGTTTACCAAATTATGAGAACTCAAATTTTTCCACTATCACGCAATTTTTTGAGCACATGGTCCAACAAAACCAGTACGTAAGTGAACCATACAGTGAATCTGCACTTATTCAATTATGTATCTCTAAATTACCACGGTCATTAAGAGTGTCACTTTTAACGGGTCAGCAGAAGGAAAATATTTCGGCATTCAGAGATCTGTTACAGCTTTTGGAAATACAGCAATCGGATTATTCCTTTATAAACAAAAATTTTTCATATAATAACCAAGGTCAACAAACGTACAGCAATTACGATCAGACACGTAATTTCAATAGCAAAGGTAATAGACGCTTCAGGAACGACGACCACCAGAACTTTAATAACAGACAAAATTTTAATTATCAGTATCGTCAGAATTATCAGCAACAGCAATCACATTTTGGTAACAATAGACGTTTTTCACCGCAACAGCATGAAAGCCAGCCGGTTAGTATACATAACCAACAATGTAATGCTCAAGGTCAGTCAGGCTTTAATGTTTCGCCGCGTGCGCGTATAGCGTCGGCCCCAACAAATAGTAACGTACAGCAACAAGGGAATCAGTATGTCCAGAAAACACACTACTTCAGTTCTTATCGCAATGCACCGTATAGAAATGACTATCACGACAGACGTAAAAACAATGAGCGCAATTTTCAGCGTACATTTAATAACATTGGGTCTTACCAACAGCAAAATCATCCGCAAGAACATATTATCATGAATGAACCAGACAGTAGGTATCATCCAGAGCGTAATACGTCTGGAAGAAATAACAGAACAGTTCAAATAGTCGAAATGCCACAGCATCCTCCCGAAAATAATAACACGTCAGATAGAATTTGACTAGATACAGTACAGGTCGCATCTTCCAACAACGTAAGCAATACTTGAGACACACAGAATCTTGTTCACGAAAATGTTATTACTTTTGACGACATCCGAGACACTCTTTTGCAGGAAAGACCAGTTGGTCGAAAAAGCATTTCACACCCTGTCATCGAAATTAAAATTGGATCATCGAAATTTTCAGCAGTAATCGATTCTGGATCACCTATGTCAGTTATAAATGAAGAAACTTTCAACGAGTGTAACAAAGAGAATACCTATCCTACATTACCATTAGGCAAAACGAAAGTGAAAGGAGCAGTATCGAGTAAAGGAGTAGATGTTAAATTACAGACACATTTATCATTTTGTATTGCAGGTCACACATTTCACTCAAATTTTTGGATTGTTCCTTTATTGACAACAGACGTTATTTTAGGTACTAATTTTCTGGTACAACACGACGCAGTTATTGACTTTCAAAATTCATATTTAATGTTAAAGGATGAAAATGTACAACTGGCTTTAGAATTTCAGCACTCTTTATCTGCGGAAGAACAAACAATTAATCGTACAGAGGTCATTTCCGTATCACGTAACATAGACTGTAATTCCACATTGTTCACAGATACGTACGTACATAACTATAATACTCCAGACGAAGCTGACTATGACATTATGCAGATGATTTCTGATAAAGTTAAACATAGCAGTGCAAATACAGACGACGAACGCACGCAACTACACAAAATTCTTTTACAGCAAGCTCCAGTTTTTGACAACGTTCCTGGTACTATGTCCGGTTTTATGTATGAATTTCAAGTTAAACAGCACGACACATTTAAAGCCAAGCATTATCCCATTCCATATATTCATAGAGAGCAAGTTAAGAAAGAATTGCAAGATATGCTCGAGCAAGGAATTATTGAACCGGCAGTTAGTCCGTACATAAACCCGCTCCATATTGTTAAGATAAAGGATGGCTCACTTCGCCTCGTGCTTGATTCACGTCACATCAATGACAATATTATTGATGAAACAGATCGCCCACAGACACTAGAAGAACTACTACAGAAATTTCACGGTACTGCTATTTATTCTACATTAGATCTGAAATCGGGATTTTGGCAGATTCAGCTCCATCCGAACTGCAGAAAGTACACAGCATTTCTCTGTTTTGGTGACTGTTATCAATTTTGTAAATTACCATTCGGTTTAACTATTCCTTCTGCAGCTTTTATTCGCGGTTTGAACACAATACTTCCGACAGAACTTAAAGACAAAATGACAACGTACGTAGACGACATTCTTATTGCAGAAGCTAACTGGTCTGAACACAATCTGATTCTTGAACAACTGTTGCTAACTTTTCGTGCACAAGGACTCACAGTTAATCTCAGTAAATCGCATTTTGGCAAAACTTCTATAAAATTTCTTGGACATGTAATTTCAGCAGAAGGCATTGCGCCTGACTTGGAAAAACTTCAAGCTTTACGTGACATTACTGTTCCTACGACGAAGAAACAACTACGCAGTTTTTTGGGTTTAATTAACTTTTTTCGTAAATTTATTCATTACTCTGCTTTAGACACCCCCAGATTATGTCAATTGACAGGTAAAAACACTATTTGGTCCTGGGATAAGCAAGCACATTCTGAATTTGTGAACCTGAAAGAAGCTTTGTTGAATGCACCACTTTTATCGCACCCAGATCTTACCAGAAATTTTTCCATTGCCACCGACAGTTCTAACACCGCTTTAGGCGTACACATTTTTCAGGAAATTGAAGAAGATTGCTCTACAGTAATTAAAAACATCGCATTTGCAAGTCGCATTCTGTCACCTGCTGAACGAAATTATTCTGTTACAGAACTGGAAACATTATGTGTTTTTTAGACTTTTACGAGATTTAGACATTTTCTTTATGGAAGACACACCACCGTTTACACAGACCATAGAGCAATACAATTTTTACTTTCGGCTAAATTTACCCACGACAGATTAAGCAGATGGAAACTTTATTTGCAGGAATTTAATTTTACAATTGTTCACATTCCCGGCACACAAAATGTTGTAGCAGACGCACTATCTCGTTCTCTCGGCAACAATCAGCAAGACATCGCAACCAACTTCTGCAAAGCAAATTTCAGAGTCATGTACATTCAACAAGTTGCATTTGAAAATTTCATTTCGTCGTCATTACAGGACATAGCACAAGAGCAAAGTAAAGACAATGTGTGGAAAGAGATTAAACACCTCTGGCAAGATAGGAATAATGTTACGATTAGAAACCATTACACTGTACGCAATAATATTCTGTTTCGCCGCTCTCATCCTGACAACAACAATTGGTTATAATGCATTCCTGACGAGCTTGTTAACAAATTAATCTGGTATACTCATTTAAGTTACGCACAATACGGAGCTAGAAAATGTTTTCTTATACTGAGACAGAATTGTTATTTTGCCAACATGGAGAAACGTACACGACGAGTTTTAGCGTCATGTAAAATCTGCCAGAAAGCTAAGTCAGACACGACTTCACATATTCCTCCATTATATCCCATTGTACCTGTTAAATTGAGACATATGGCCGCTGTAGACATTTTTGGTCCGATTCCCAGAACTAATAGAGGTTTTTGCTACATCTTTGTCGCTGTTGAACTCACTTGGTTCTGAGCACTATGGGACTTAACATCTGAGGTCATCAATCCCCTAGAACTTAGAACTACTTAAACCTAACTAACCTAAGGGCATCACACACATCCATGCCCGAGGCAGGATTCGAACCTGCGACCGTAGCGGCAGCGCGGTTCCGGACTGAAGCACCTAGACCGCACGGCCACACCGGCCGGCTGAACTCACTTCAAAATTTGTTACCTTCACTCCGTTGCGCAAAGCTACTGCTAAAACTGTCTCGAAGGCATTTGTATAACATTTTCTATTTCATGTAGGGCATGTGTTGAAAGTAATTTCTGACAATGGATCACAGTTTCGATCTGCTATATGGACACATATGTTACGAGCTAGAAACATTTCTCCGATCTATATGTCCAGGTACCATGCTTCTTCGAACCCTTGTGAACGATTAATGAAAGAAATTGGTAAACTGTGTAGAATATACTGCCATAAAAATATTGATTGGGACACACACATACACTCATTCCAGGATGTAATTAATTCCATACCAAATGAATCCACTATGCTATCTCCGTCTGTTATACTGAAAAAGGTTGAACCACATAACAAAATTAAAGAATTAGTAAACTTTCCTACATCTCTTCGACTACGACACCATGAAATAATTGACATTGCGCTGAACAACATCAAACGTGCCGCAGAGCGCCGGAGAAGACAACAAAAACAGGTTTGTATACGCCGTGACTTTCACGTTGGACAGAAGATATTAGTACGTACACACTATTTATCCAACAAAATAAAAGGTAGGTGCAGTAAATTTGAACTTCTATACGCAGGTCCATATCGGATTCGCAGCATTCCTCACCCCAATGTAGTACACGTCGAAACTTTGAGAACCAGAAAATCGAAAGGAAACCACCATATATCGAATATTAAACCTTTTATTGAATGAAGATACTTTATGATTTAACATGCTGTAGTGCCATTTCCTAATTTTTATGACCACTTATACAATTATATTCATGTGAATACTTACTGACGATTGTCGTATTTTTTTGGCAAGTGCCCGGCAAGGTAAGGTTAGCAGGTCGCTTTTCTTGTCGTTACACATCAGACCGTGCATATTTTCCAGATGAATTTACACATTTTATGTCTACTTATGCAATTATAATTATGTGACTACTTACTGACGATTGTCGTATTTTTCTTGGCAAGTGCCCGGCAAGGTAAGGTCAGCAGGTCGCTTTTCTTGTCGTTACACATCAGACCGTGCACATTTTCCATTTTTTATGTATGTATGATTGTTTTCCTGTTTGTTTGTATGCATTATGAAATAGTTAAGATATAGCAAACACCAGTTGACTTTGACATTTTTGCCCTATGATATCTCAACATCGTGACTATTTTTACATTTTTTGCTGCTGCATTGTGATATTCTGTGTACATTTTTGCATCTGAACACTGTCTATATTTTTTGACATAATACGTTTTCTGTCATGCTATGCTGTATGCTTAATTATATCACTATAAACCAGTTTTTATTTAATGAATATATGAATTAAATGCAAGACATTAATCTTTGTTCATCATTTTCAGAAAGAAATAACGTGTAAAGGAAATAAATTAAACAGAAATGGGAATTTCACCTACGGAATAAACGAAAGAAGATGCAAAAACCTTATGAGGAAGAGTAAATGGATCAGAATTCACAAGCATTAACAAGAATATACTATACACATCGTAGAATAGCAGTCTTAACTAATTTTTTCTTTCAGAATACAAAGCGATTGATGCAGGCTGTCAGACAGAACTTCACATCTTAGTTTTAGTGATGAAATATGATAGAAATAATGAATAATTGTATAATGAATAATGAAGTGACTTTTTTGCAGATGATAATGAATGATAATGAATAATGATGAAGAATATGCAGCTATGAATAATGAAGTTTTTCTTTACAGGTGATGATAATAATGGAGTTATGATAATGAAGTGATGGATAATGAAGTTTTTTCTTTACAGATGAGGATGATGTTGAAGTTTATGTATTTATGCTCTGTAGTTATTTAAGTATTTGTTGCAGTTCGTTTTGACAGTATGTGTTGTATTGCATAGTATGATGACTGAAGGTTTTGGAAAGGACAGCTAGGGAACACATTTTATACACATTTCACTACCTGTTAATTCGAAGTTCACTACTTTTCAGCATAAAATGCGTTTCTTCTTTCAGTCTAATAATCCATTTTTGTATATTTTGCAGGAGAAATTATTCATGAAATTAATGTACTATAAGCAGTTGTTCATTAAACCCATTACATATACTCTACTTGTTTCATAATCTTGATACAGCTGACTCATGACGAATGACGTTACACATCTTCATTTGCAGCAATAACTCAAAAGCAAATATTGTTGTTAATTATCGATCCCAACGCAATGCATTGCTAGCACAAAAAAATGCTTTGTAACTGGCAAATGAATGCCACTGATTAATGTAATAAGATGAACTATGAGGACAATGTTTACTATAATTAGATTAATTATGCCATTTATTAACTCATTTTCAATGATGACTTCTGATGGTTTGTAATTAGTCAATGAGTGCCAATGTTCAATGTAAATGACTTCTGATGGTTTGTAATTAGACAATGAGTGCCAATGTTCTCTGTAAATGACTTCTGATGATTTGTAATTAGGGAATGAATGCCAATGTTCTGTGTAAATGACTTCTGATGGTTTGTAATTAGGCAATGAGTGCCAATGTTCTCTGTAAATGACTTCTGATGGTTTTGTAATAAGTCAGTGAGTGCCAATGTTCTCTGTAAATGACTTCTGATGATTTGTAATTAGGTAATGAATGCCAATGTTCTCTGTAAATGACTTCTGATGATTTGTAATTAGGCAATGAATGCCAATGTTCTCTGTAAAACTACGCATGAACATTATTCTGTAATACTACATACATGGTACAGAAATGTTCAATAATTGGGCAACGAGTGCCACCAACTACTAAAGTAATTCTCAATGAAGACTAGTATGTGACTTAATGTCCTTCACCTTCTGACCTAACTACCCTGAATTACTGCAATATCCGTTTGTCCTGTATATCCTCATGATCATGGAGCACTATATTTGGTTTTTGCACTAATTCTACGTTGTTGTAACAAACAAGAACGTGGTGTTGACACGCCGGCCGCGGTGGTCTAGCGGTTCTGGCGCTGCAGTCCGGAGCCGCGGGACTGCTACGGTCGCAGGTTCGAATCCTGCCTCGGGCATGGGTGTGTGTGATGTCCTTAGGTTAGTTAGGTTTAAGTAGTTCTAAGTTCTAGGGGACTTATGACCTAAGATGTTGAGTCCCATAGTGCTCAGAGCCATTTGAACCATTTTTTGTTGACACGACATGCTGTCCACCACAATGAGCGATGAGATGCTATTAAGGTCCCACTGTTTGGTGTACCTAATGTATTACTAAAAGGATAACATGGAATATTACTACGGCATTTCAGTGTCTTAGCTACGCTGATTAATACTTCCGGGAAAATACCTTTAGATTGCCTCACTTGGTGTTGTGCTTCTGTAGAAAGATATGGACTTTCAGTGCAGCTGCGTGCAACCTAAAGTGCTACAACCATGACGCAATCCTTCCCTTTCCTATCCTAATTCTTGTAACATATTAAAAGTCATTTTGTTATTATGATTTGTATTCATGGCATATACATTTTGTGATTTGCTGATATGTTCTGAACTACAGCGCATGTGCACTTTTGTCATTTTGTTAACATGTTTTCTACTCATTGCATATACATTTTTTGTGATTTGCTGATATGTTCTGTACTACTGTGCGTGTGCACTTTTGCCATTTGTGAATATGTTTTGTACTCATTGTATATATTTTGTCTTTGCCTGATATGTTCTGTACTCAGTGCATGTGCACTATATTTACTTCATGTTCTACACCTATATATATATCTGTATATATTCTGTAATTGTAAAGTTAATTAGTTAAGAAAAAATTTGTTGCTCATGGCAAGTCCAAATGACTCACCATCGCTGCCAAATTTTGCCCCCCCCCTCCCCCCAGTGGAGAGTTATGAAACACGTATGTATTCATTACCAGCGATGGCGAGGCGTGACAGAATCTCTGACCAGAGAGTTATTTATCGTTGCTAGTCTGCGCTTGACCGCGCGAGAGTTCAGTTGCGAGTTGCACTCTGTCTGCAGTAGTAGTCAGTCGGCAGTAGGACTAGCGTGTGGACGGTTGTACTGAGCGGGCGTCGGCATGCGTCGATGGCGTGCTGTTATTCCGAATCTGGTCAGGATTGTGGTGGACGATGTATATTATTGTTGAAGGTAATGAAGCAGCATTGCGCTCAGCTAATAACGTGTGTTAATTGTAATTAATCTGTTCAAGAAATGCCCCAATAATAATTCTTTTATAAAGTAAATCTTTTAAAGAAAAGTAATCATTTCAACTTAAAGAATTTTTCCACTTTTTAAAGAAAAAGATTCATTTCAATTTAAAGAATATTTCCTATGCATTTCCTCCAAGAATCAAAATTAAATGTAGGCCAGCGTTGCACGGAGCTGTGCCGAAAAATAAGAGCAGATATAGATGCAGTTTTACTGAGATAAGAATTTTGGTTTCTCTATTCAGGTTTAATTATTTCACAGGGCCGAAGGTCAGCGTTGCTGCCCTTATAAGATTTATCAGGTTTAATTATTTGTGTTGAGATGTTACATTCAGTTCATAGATCATTATTTAATTAATAGTATTGTGTGGGTTTGTGATCAATCTTCATTCCTTAACGTTAATTTTGTGGGGAGTTTACATTTGGGCCATTATTATTCATTGATTTTGCAAGAAGGTTACGCTTGGCTCATTTTTATTACTCAGTTTTGTGCGAAAACAACATCTGGCACATTTTTATAATCATTGACTTTCAAATTTCATGCGGGGAGGTTACACCCTTCAGTCATTATCTGTCACATCCCAACCAGCAAATGTCTCTTCCTTCCTTCAAACAATACAACCTATCTAAGGGTCATCGCTGTCTTACTAAAAATTGATGATTATAAACTGCGTGGACTTACACAAAAACAAAAATGCATACATGTATAATGGATAATACAATCTAACTTCCGCCAAATAAATAGTTATGCAAACTTTGTAAACATTAATTACAATCATATGATCTTCAGTTTAACCTTCTGTGCCGTACGGAGAATGGTGCACTGTTTCCGAGCAAATCACTGCAGTATAGCCTCATCCAACTGTCATCGTGAGGATGGGCGTTGTTCTTCTGCAGCTTATCTGAGCTTGTGTGAACAGCTTTGAATATCTTTGACGGGGGAGGGGGGACGGGGGGAGGTTACGTTATATGTTTCCATAGTTGGCTTTGCTGTTTGCCCTTGGGCTCGAAATGCTGGCACCAACGACTGCCCTTCTGCCTCCACTGTAGGGGCCCTCTGCCCGTCGAGTTCTTCCAGTGTGGAACAGCAGTGTGCAGTGCTATGAAGAAAGTTTCCAGAAACTGCGACGTGCCATAATGTCAAAATGCCCTGGACTGCTGTCGACAGTACCATTCTGTTGCACAATAATGCCCTCCCCCACACTGCTAATCTTACAAAAGCTACGCTTTAGCGATATGTCGCTGACATAGAAGATCGCAAACCTTCTTTCCTTCCGGTCCGGGCGACCTGTGCAGTGACTAGCGTACATGTAAAGCTTGCTGGGACAGATTAAATGCTAGCTAGAATGAAGCCGATAATTCGATTGTAATACTGGCTTTTAATTTTTATATTTCCAATAACTGACAAAAATTACAAAAGTGTGAATATTTTTGCGACCACCCACACACTACTGAGACTGGCACACTAACTAAGTTGTAATAACGCACGCCAATTACCGGCAGCTACATTGATGAATACTCGGCACCTTGCAAGGATAACTACAAGATTAAGAATACTAGATAAGTTGTTGGAAGTGGTTAAGCGTTGGTGAAAATCTCGCTTCTGAGCACACGAAGAGTTCTATGGGCAGAACTCTGCATGGAACGTGTGTCGGTGCAATGCTGCGATACAGACCGTTTATCTTCTGCACTGAACCTCGTCGTGTAGACCTAAAAAGATGCGCAATCCTAAATCTATAGTGAAGGCAATCACTCAAACTGGCCCTGTGGTAAAGACAGCGATTATTCGGATGGCTCTGCCGTCTCCGAATCACAGCACATCCAGTCTGAAGCAATCAGAATTGAAAGTTGCTTCTCAAACTTGCACTGGTCAGGACACCACAAATGCTGCAAGTTAGAAATCAGATGCCAACTATTTTTTGACAAAAGCCGTAACTCGAATACGAGAAAAATCCCTTTCTGCACTATTGTGCACAGAGGAACAATTCGCACCTTAGATCTCGCGGGATGCGTCCTAACTAGGCGACGTCCAAGTCGAAGTCCGCTCCCTTCGAAGACGTCTCCAAGTCTGTACCGCTCGATAGCTGAAGGCGAAGTCCTCTTTCTCCACAATTCTCCTGTCTTCCACGCGTACGAAAACGCGGCGGAAGAATCCTCAGTTTTGGCCACTGCCGAACGCTGTAACATCGCCGAAATCCCTCCGACGCCATTTTTGAAATTCTACCCAACGATCGTGTCGGTCATATAGGCAAACGAAATTCCCGTCTTCGCCACGTGCTGCCCAGCACAGGTGGCTCCGGAGGCTGCGCTTCCCCCAAAGGCGTCGTATTGTCCCGCGTTTCCGGTGACCGCTACCTGCCGCCCACGGCGGCCCGGCGAGCTACGGCCAGCTGGAGACTATATATTCTACAATTCTCAACTTCGACACTTTGCACCAACGCTTTAAGTTGGTAATTTAATCACGTAGACATGCAGCGAATACTTCTCGAGAGTGCCTCATTTTCATTATAAGTCAATAAAGTCATGACCTGATGCCCTTGCCAATCCCTTTATTATTAATACTAACGTTGACAAGCTAACGTGTAAGTGCCCAAATCCTGGCACCTTACAAGTAAACACTGCAACATCCTCTGTACAGTGCATATCTTGCACTGTGCGATTTTCACGTCTTTGGCGACCTGAAGAAAGATACGCACGGACGTCGGTTTCAGTCAGATGATTGGGTGTAGTTGTGGATCCATCAACGGCCAACTATATCCTACAAAACAGGAATTGACTGTTTCGTCTGCCTGTGGGATAAATGTCGTGCAGTGTGTGGTGATTATTTTGAATGTAACCATTCTGTGATCCTATTGTGGCAAGTGTTCAGTTTTCATTTGACCGGCCCTCACAGGACTGTAGCATCTGGGGTGCTGCTGCACTGGCATGCCATAGCAGAGACTCCAGACACAGTACACGGGACACAATGGAGCCTCCAGCACCTGGCACCTGGCACCTACCTGGCACCTACCTGGCTACGGCAACTCTGCCGTGGAGCCACTGCTGTGTGATTCTTCCAGCCCAGCAGCGCAGCCACGTGAATGCACAGCAGCTTATAGCTGGTGGTGCACAGGGCGACACCACAGCTGCCAAGCACTTCATGCTACTCACCAGTGTGTAGTTTCCTTTTCCCCCATGAGCGTATAACACTCCCTGTCTTCTACTGCTATACCATAACCTTAAAGTAGGAGGCAGTTTGCAAAACAGAATTATTTTGTTATAGCAATTATGGTACAAAGCAACAGAGCAGTGTTACCCTCTGAGAGGAATTTTGTTATGTTGACCGTGTTGTTCCTAACGGAGGTGGCTAATCGGAAGTGAAAGTCAGAATTACGTAAATATTTGAACAGTAACAAACGAAATTTTGTTATCTGCACTGTTTAATGAATAACGAAACCGGTCGCCAGCCTAACTAGACAAAAGAATGATTAACATTCTCGTTGAAGAAAATAGTTATTAGTAATTATAACGCATAAACACAACCTATCCTTGGCCACACGCGAGTGCAATGAACTCTGACACACTCATATGTTTACGGTAAGATTGAAACTAACAGTTGGAGCAGCACAAACTATTTGCAAAATTATAACAGCTACCGAAACACACTATTACTTTCAGGGCTCACACAAAGTGAATGGTGTTTATAACATTACTATTAATATGCACTTCTAATACACAAGAGAGACAAACACGTAGCAAGCAAGAGTGTATAACGTTTCACAACTGCAGCTTTCTCACTTTTACTACATCGAAACACAATGTTAACAAAATTGCAAGAAACTGACTCACCTTTTAGAATTTACTACAGATATCAAGGTGATCATTAGCTAAGCAAAACTTTAGAAGCCTCAGTCTTAAGAACTTTTAATTTTACGGTTGGCAACAGCACTTTAATAAGCAGTTTTAATAGGAAAATTATTTTCAGCAACAACATTTACTTTAACTCACTCTCTCGCCACATTAACTTTAACTTTCTTTTTACTAAGTTCAAGAGGCATTAATTGGCATAGCATTGTTCATAAAAGTTCTTTCAGTAGGGACACTCGGTGATTACTTTAGTTCAAACGGAAAGGAACCTGAGAGGTGTTATGATGAGGAGAAAAATCAAGGTTGATATATAAATTCAGATATAAATTACCTTATATTTGAGCATAATAACACATCCATTAAGCTGATCCTTCACTGTACATCATTATAACGTTCCGATGCAATGATTGCGCAATGTGGTGGCAACTGCATGTTGGCAGGTGGATTCGCAGCCTTGCTGGACTCTGTTATTTCTTGGTGGTGACGACAGATACAAATTCCAGAATAGTTCCAGCTATTTATCCATCCATCCGAGGCCTTGGAAAGTAGCAGGAAAAACCTCTCTCAGAACTAGCACCATATGTACCTTTTTACATAGCAGTGCACGGACTCGTAGCTTGTCCCCGACTGGTGGCTCGTCCCCGACTGCTTGCTCGTCCCCGACTGACTATCAGTTCGACCTTTTCCACCTGGGCCAACCACAATTTGCGCGCGCTACACAGTTCCGTTCCCAAGGGGAACCACACTACCTCTTATACACAAAATTACTAAGATTCCTAAGTGAGGTTCAGCAGTTTACATAACAGCAAACAAAACGCATTGAATAACACAGAACATTTGCACATATTAACATGTCTACAAAAAATTATTCACACAAAATTACAATTATATACAGTAAGTTTTGTTCCCTCCAAATGGGACAAAGCATTTAAACGACAGATACACCACTTTGCATTGAACCAAAACATGATGTCAAAGTTTGTACAAAGAAAGGAGTATACAATTTTGTGTTATCTATTCAATCAAACACATTTACAGAAGCTCAACGAAGTAACATTAAATAAACAAATAGCAAATAAATCAGTAGAGCATTAGAACTATGGTGTTACACATGCCCCATGTTTCGTTGAAGTTTCCTGTAAGGGATACTTCAAGGAAACATCTATAACACCTAAGTGGTGTTGGCTGCAAACTATATCATCCAACTTCAGTTGGGACAAAAAAAGATACATATTACAGATATACAGTACATACACTAAGGAGATTCATACACTTCTTCCAAAAACATTTTCATAGTACAGCATTTACAGTAATTTTCATCCACAGACTGGTTTAAGGAAATTAATTTTCATCATTTCATACACACACAGTTCAAATAAAAGACAAAACAATACACAAATAATCTGCAAATTAGTAGAAAAGGTATAGCCTTCACATAAAATAAAAAAGTAAACACATATACAATAGCACAGAACATTTTAAGATAACAAAGCAGAAATTTGTCTTTCAATATTTTTAAAGGAATGTAAATATTCAGTCACACAAGCATATTAATGATCATAGTACTTTTCACAAGGTTCAGCAGTTAATGTAATGTTCAAAATTTCAGTTTGCATCCACATATGCACAAATATTTACACAAACAGCTATGAGAACTTTTTCTAACTGACTCTTTAAATACAAAAGTAACTTTTCAAGGTTTTCTCAAAACAATCAACTTTACAGCTGCTCTTCATTAATAGCAGTCCAAAATATTTGTTGCACATAAACACACTGACCTATTCAGAATCTATCTTTAATCATCACTGCTGTATTTTTAAAACAGACAGTCCAAAACTTTAAGTTATTCCCAAAAAAGCTAGCATCAAAACATCTACATCCATTTGAATGAGAATGCATATATATTTTTTGATAAATTTTCACTGACTTCAGAAAGAATAGTCAGTTCATAACACATTGACCAATAAACCTAACTAAGTTCACTGCTTGCCTCAGCACTAGCAGTCCATGTTACACATTCTGCCTCTCATTAGCTTGGCAGTCTCTGTCTATAAATATTTAGGCACAAAACACAATTTAGATTAAAAATACTAAAGAAAACACATTTTTAAATTGACACACTGCCCCATCCTCTAGGTTTGGCAGTTCGTGACAACTTATCAACTTTTTGCCCCACAATGGCAAGTCCTTTGGCTACTGCTCACACAGCATATTTGGTAGCCCTCAACTTCAGGACCACAGCATTTTTGGTTGTTTTGTCTTATTTTTCTGCCCAACAGCATATTTTTGAGCAGTTTATTGTCATTATCTCCAGGTTTTTTCATCTTTATATCACATCTTTGGTAAAATTTGCTTTAATGGTACAAAACATAAAACCTGCAACTTTGAAACAGCAATTAGACACTGGCAACAAAACCATTTCTTTTCAAATGACAACATCAGGTAACATATACATTAATCAAGAAACAATTAAATGTCATACTTTGGGTCAAGTCAGGATTAAGAATTTCTTACTACCCCTTTACCATTGCTTTTCCACACACAGTTAGGTCATTACATACATCAAGTCTAGGACAATAATTTTATATCCTATTGCAAGTGCTTTTTGCCTTTAGTGGCACTAAACATATACATCTCATATCCATCTTACACACATTGGCCAAGTTCATTTCCACAGTTTTTTTTTTTTAACACACAAAGTTTTTTCAACATCATATTTATCCCTATTTTCAAAAACATTTACATTTAGTCATAATATAGTATTCATTTACCCTGTTTTCAGTATTCTAACCTTTTCTCGTCTATACTTCTCTTTCCAATTACTTTTCCATTACATTTTTTTCTTGGTCATTTTCTAGTGTACCCATATTATTTATCCATTACTCTTTTCAAAAACATATATCTTTAGCCATATTGCACAAAGAAAATTTAGCATTATTAAAATTTTTATCATTCACATTCACTCAAAAAAATTATATATATATATGGTTTGGGAACCACACTTTAAAATAACTTTCAATTAATGTTAATTTTCAAGTTTGAAGCAGTTGGTTAGAATTGTGGCTTGAACACTGGGAGTTACTTATTTTAAAGTTAAATTTACAGTTTTTAAAACATGATTCAATATAAAAAGGGAAGAAAGAAAGAAGATAGTCAAAGTTCCGAATGAAGAAGGGGAAGGTTGCCAACACGAAAAGAAACGGAAGTAGCGCTGGCAACGACTCGGGTCCCTGGTGCTCGTCAGGCACCTGACAATGCAAAGAGTGCATGTCCCCTGAGGGTGACTACATTTTATTCATCATTGGTTTCTGTGGACATACAATTTCAGGTCGACTATATTTCTAACTCCTAAGGCTTCCTTGACCTAGGGTACACAAGAAAATAAGCATTTGCATGTGGAGTTCCTTGCACTTCAAAAGGCCCATTGTAAATGTATTTGAATTTAGAAATTTCATTATTAATTTCACTAGATTTTTCATGGGTCTTCACTAAAACATAATCTCCAAGCTTAAATTTAGTTGTTTTGAAGTTATTATCATGCCTTTTAGATCTAGCGGCCGCTTTCTCTTTCATTCTTTTCTTAACTAACTCTTTTTTCTCATGCAGGTTAATTCCTACAATAGGCGGGAATTGCAAGATCTCTTCAATAATACTTTTACTTTTATGGTCCAACAGAATTTCTTCAGGGGTAAAACCGGTGGTTTCATGGTATAAGGTGTTCATGGTTTTTTCAAAGTCATTTACAAATCTGCCCCAAGCCTTATGGTTATGGTGACAGTAGGTTCTACCTAACCTTCCTAATTCATGCATATATCTTTCGACAGGGTTACTAGCTGGGTGGTAAGCTGAAATATATTTAACTTGCACCTCATGTTGCTTCATGCCTTCCTTCCAGATTTTTGAGATAAACTGTGGCCCATTATCAGATAAAACTGCTTTAGGTTTACCAATGGTGTTAAAAAGCCATCTTGCTAAAGACTGCTTTAGCAGTGGCTTTCCTAATTGGATATAATTTAATAAATTTGGAGAATACTTCCAACACTACAACAATTTAAGACCAATTACCTGAGGTTTTTGGTAAAGGACCATACAAATCCACTGACAGTAATTCTAATGTGTCCTCTGGTATTGTATTCTGCATGAAACCTTGATTAACTCTATTTGTTACTTTTGCCCTCTGACATACATCACAAGATCTTATTCTCTCAGTAATTTTCTTAGTAGCACCTACATTAATCGCAACCACATCAGTTAACTTTTCAATACATTTCTTGGGACCAAAATGCCCTAAGGCAAGATGAAAATAATCAATCACTTCAGTCTCAAATTGCCTAGGCCAACACACCTTCCATTCTTCAGAGCTGGTATTCTTTCTCCTGTACAAAACTCCATTAAATATCTTGTAAAATCTACTGATTTGTGGGTAATTAGGATTACTAAAATTAATTTTCACTGACTTCCAAATTTCATCCTCATTCTGATGGAACCTCATACTTTTACAAATTTGCTCAATTCTTTTCCTACCTGGAACCTCCTTAATATATCTTATATGAAATTTGCCATCATTACATTCCCTTGGTAAGTTGTTCATACCCTCAGGCAACCGTAACAAGGCGTCAGCTACATAATTGTCACTACCTTTAATGTATAATATCTCATAATCAAACTGTTGTAAGTACAGGGCCCATCGACTTAACCTGCCGGTAAACAGTCGACGGTTTTTCAAAAAGGTTAATGCTTTGTGGTCTGTATGAATTATAGTTTTATGTCCCCATAAATAAATCCTAAATTTCTTTAATCCCCAAATGATTGCTAAGGCCTCTTTCTCTGAAATAGTATAGTTCTTCTCATATTTAGTTAAAGTCCTACTAGCAAAAGCAATGGTATTATGTTCTGTTTCCCCAGATTCTGTGTTTTCCTGAAATATTTCAACACCAATACCATAAGCACTACTGTCTGTAATCATGTGGAATGGCTCACTTAAAACTGGGTGATGCAAAATGTTTTCCCTTACTAACTCAGTTTTCAAATTTTCAAAATCTTTCTGACATTCAGATGTCCAAATATATACACTATTTTTCTTCAACAAGCTATTCAAATGTGGGCTGTTAAAAGCGTGCCCCTTCACAAATTTGCGGTAAAACCCACAAAGACCTAAAAACGCTTTCAACTGTTTCCTGTTCTTTGGAGGAGGGCACTTTTCAATAGCATTAAGCTTTTCTCGATCCTTGCCAATCCCAGATGTGGTTATTATGTGTCCTAAAACTTAATTTCTTGTCTCACAAATTCACACTTTTTTAACTTTAAAGTCATGCCCCCTGCTTGAAGAGCAATAAGGGTTTTGATTAACAGGTCACAATGCTCCTCCCAGTTATCAGTAGCAATCAATAGGTCATCTACATATACAGTCAATCTGGCACAAAGTTCTTTTCCTAATACAGAATCCAAAGCCCTAATGAAAACAGAAACAGAAGTATTCAAACCAAATGGTACAACTTTGTATTGGTAACATTTTCCTGCAAACAAAAAAGCTGTATATTTCCTAGAATCTTTGTGTAATGGGATCTGCCAATATCCAGCAGTAAGGTCTAAACTAGTTAGATATTTTACATTATGGAACTTTTGTAATAAATCATCTAAATTTTCAGGCCTGTCTACTTCTCTCCTGACAATTTTATTCAATGTCTGTGCATCAATGACTACTCTTACACCTCCATCCTTTTTATTGACTATTGTATTCACTATTGCTTCTTTCTATTACCCCCCATTCCAACATTTTATCAATCTCAGCTTGTACTGCTTCTTTCTTAGCTATAGGTATTGGATATGGTCTGACAAAGAATGGTTCATGTTCCAGGATATCCATACGGTATTCAAAGTTATTTACGATACCTGGTTTAGCAGAGAACACTTTCTTATTATTATTCAAGATATTAAATAAATCATCTTTCTGTTCACATGATATTTCTTGGATAACATCAACAATTTCCCTAAAACTGTCAGTTTTTTTATCATCCTGCAATAAACCTCTCACATGGTAGATTTCATATAGTTGGGATAAACCATCATTTTCAGATTCTATTTTTAACAAAATGGGTTCTACATTCACAGCTTGGACCTGGTTGTCACCTTCAAATTTAATTTCTATTGTTTCGGTTTCCCTATTAATCTTAACAGTTCCACTACCACATTCTAAAATTACTTTTTCTTTGTCTAGCCAATCAATACCTAGAATCATTTCAGCACTTAGTTCAGGGACCACTAAAAAATCATGTTCAAATTTTTGGCTTCCTATTTCAAAGTCCATCAATACTTGTTTTTGAATGGGTTTGCTGGACCTACCAGTAGCTCCTATAATTTTCACTCCACTAACAGACATTATTACTAACCCTGGTTTACATGAAATACGATCAAAGAATGTTTCTGATATGGCACTGATTTGGGATCCTGTGTCTAAAAGTACTTGCAGTTCAGTGTTACAAACATTTACAGGTATTATAGTTTGTTTAATAATTCTCTGTTCCTTTTCCTCCTGTTCTTCCCATAACAAATCCTGCTCAACCATAATGTCCTTCCAAGAAATATTACCTACTGCTTTCAGTTGTATATCAGGTGGCTTTTTGGGTTTGTTGACCTTTACATCTTTACAGATCTTTAACAGTTCATGTTCTACTATATTTATCTCTGTACATTCTGTCATTACATTAAGTAAAGCCTGCCCTAATATAGTGTCATCCGGCGGCGGCTCTTTCGGTTTTGTTTCAGTTACACATTCCGGATTCTGTTTCGAAAAGATGTCATTAATTTTTTCGTAACCTCTTTCAGTAAAAGTATATTCACTTTCGTTTACACCTGAGAATTCATCTTCACTCGAGTCATCACTACTCCCTTCCTCACCATCAGATTCAGTTAAGTATGCGACTTTTGAACAATAGGCAAAGTTAGTATATTCATTCTTATCTGTATTCATATACCCTTCATCATCTGAACTATCACTGATTTCATTTTCGTCATCAGATTCGAGCAGGAAAGCAACTTTTAAACAGTGAGGCAGATTATCACTAGATGTTTCAACCACTTCGTTTTTCGACTGATTTTCTACACAATGCATATCGTTTGGAGGCTCAGGTACTTCTGTTGTATCACTTTGAACGATTTCAGCCTTAACTTCATACTTAGTATAATCGTCATATACTTCGATAACTTTCATTTCATTTTCTTCCATGCTGTCATTTTCAGGTAATCGTGCGAAATTCTTACTAGGCCCTTCTGCATTACAATCATTAAACACCTTTCCATCAACAATAATTTCATCTGCACTGCTTATAATGTCATGATTACTAACGTCCTCCTCTACATCATTTTTACCAATTTTTAATTGTGCACACGTCTTTTGCGTGGCATATTCTACCTCCCTTTCCTCTTTATTCATCATAACTTCCCCCACATCTACGTCCTTTACCTCATACACATAATTAACAGTGCCAATATTTCCCTTTTTACTCGCCTTTTCTGTCTCCCTTTCATTCTTTAATAAAGTCTTTTCGCACGAATCCGATACTGAGTTATCTTTATCATATGACATATTAACTTTATTTTCATTTCTACATTCATCTACTACTGAAACCGGCCATCGGAAGTGTCCGATCCCGCCTCTTCTGTCTCTCTCTACGGCAGCCATCTTGTTCTGACGTCTGCCATTTGTGTCTGCTGCCAAGTGCAATGTACGCTGCTCCGGCAACCGCTGGCCCGAGCACGAACGGTCACGTGACTTCGCACTGGGAACGCCACTATGTAGCACTCCGCGCCCGTCTGCTAATAGGCGCGTCCTTAACCTTTCTGCCCCGTAGTTTACATCTTTCCTTCTCGAATCTATTATTTGATGTCTTTTCTTTGGGCCCAAAACCGGTTTCCGCGTGAATCTGGCCCGTAACACACGCGGTTTTTAGTTTTCCATTTCTTCTCTATTTTGGAAATTCCGCGTCATATATCCTCTACCGCGCGTAGTATAATTTCCCCTGCCTCTTGCACGACCTCTTTGAATCGTGTTTACACGATATCTATCGTTTTCAGGTCGTTCGTTTTGGTCATTGCTTTCGCGCGAATAATTGTTGTTATGATGGGGACGGGACTCGCAATTTCTTCGCCAGTGATCTTCATCCTCTACTCTTTCCAGAAACGCAGAAAAACTTCTGTGTGTACTCCCAACATATCGTTTAGAATCCTCAGGCAGTTTTTGCCAAAGAACCCAAACGATCTCAGCTTCAGTCCTTCTAGCCTTCGTATGTATCAGTTTTCTGTACCATGATTCGCAGAATTCTTTCATGGTTTGCCTACCTCTGACATCATACAGTCTGGTCATTAGAAATTCACGCCACAACTGGTCTTGTTTTTGTTCTGACCAGTACTCGTCTATAAATTTTTGTTTAAAGGTCTCAAAAGACATCTGGTTATTATCCAGATTCAACCCCCACCTTTTTGCTTCTCCCGTTAATGCACTGATTACAACATTAATTTTTTGCTGGTCAGATAAATATTCAGGAAAGTTCCTTTCGCAGTTCTTTACAAAATCAAGGGGGTGCCATCCATTATGTCTCTTTGCAGGGTCGAATTTTTCCTCGCCCTCTAATATTTTACTGAAAGGGATCCTTTCTGTAAATTGTGTAGGTCCTGTTTGTATCTTTCTTTCCGTCATACATTTTGCCTTGGATTTGTGAAATGTTATGGTCACACTTCTTTTCGCAATTAACAATCTGTTTAGTTAGTTCCCTACTTTTTTCTGTTACAGATTGTTTAATCTGTGCAAATTCTACGTTACATTCTGTTTGTATCTCGGATTTAATACCGAATACCTTTTCATCCACTTTAGTACAGACTAAGGGTTCTATTTGATCTTGGATTTTAATTACTTCAGTGTCAAATTTTTCGTTAATGTCATCAATTTGTCCTTGTACATTGGCAATATTACCATTGATGACAGTAATTTCGCTTTTAATACTTTTGATTTCATTACTCACTGTTCCTACCCTTGAGTTAACTTCTTCAATTTGTTTACTAAGATTTTTGCCTTGCTCTTGCATTTGTTTACTAATATCGCTACCCTGTGTTGCAATTAGTTGTCTTTGTTCTACATTTTGTTGCCCCAGTGCTGCGATTTGTGCATTAATATTGTCATTTTGCGCAGACAGTATTCTAAGCAAGTCAGTCAGATCAAGTGTCTTTTCACTTTTAGATTCTACTGCCTTTTCTTGTTCAGATCCTACACCCCTTTCTGTTTTTGGTGATTCAAACATATCCCGCGATTCATTAACATAACCACTGTCTTCCACAACATCACTCATATTGTCTTGCTTAGTACGCGCGACACACATAGCTTCGATCTGTTTATTGACGTCTGCGTGATAATGTACGTAATTTAACTCGCGCGTAATGCCATCTGTTGGTGTGCTGCCTGAACTGCTCTCGATCGCATTCTGTTCTCGCGTGTCTAGATTTATTTCTAGTTTCCTGTCCATTTTAGCTATTATTAAGTACTGATACCTTTTATTTTCAATTTAAACTGAACTTTCACTATCCGTTCTGTCAAATAATGTACAGGTTCGTGCCGCTGGACGTTTTATGTTCACTCTATGTTTGTAAAATGAAAACTACTTATACTTTTTTCCGTCTGTAGGTAGAAATTGAACAACGTCCTGTCACTCCCTGTCTTCTACTGCTATACCATAACCTTAAAGTAGGAGGCAGTTTGCAAAACAGAATTATTTTGTTATAGCAATTATGGTACAAAGCAACAGAGCAGTGTTACCCTCTGAGAGGAATTTTGTTATGTTGACCGTGTTGTTCCTAACAGAGGTGGCTTATCGGAAATGAAAGTCAGAATTACGTAAATATTTGAACAGTAACAAACGAAATTTTGTTATCTGCACTGTTTAATGAATAACGAAACCGGTCGCCAGCCTAACTAGGCAAAAGAATGATTAACATTCTCGTTGAAGAAAATAGTTATTAGTAATTATAACGGATAAACACAACCTATACTTGGCCACACGCGAGTGCAATGAACTCTGACACACTCATATGTTTACGGTAAGATTGAAACTAACAGTTGGAGCAGCACAAACTATTTGCAAAATTATAACAGCTACCGAAACACACTATTACTTTCAGGGCTCACACAAAGTGAATGGTGTTTATAACATTACTATTAATATGCACTTCTAATACACAAGAGAGACAAACACGTAGCAAGCAAGAGTGTATAACGTTTCACAACTGCAGCTTTCTCACTTTTACTACATCGAAACACAATGTTAACAAAATTGCAAGAAACTGACTCACCTTTTAGAATTTACTACAGATATCAAGGTGATCATTAGCTAAGCAAAACTTTAGAAGCCTCAGTCTTAAGAACTTTTAATTTTACAGTTGGCAACAGCACTTTAATAAGCAGTTTTAATAGGAAAATTATTTTCAGCAACAACATTTACTTTAACTCACTCTCTCGCCACATTAACTTTAACTTTCTTTTTACTAAGTTCAAGAGGCATTAATTGGCATAGCATTGTTCATAAAAGTTCTTTCAGTAGGGACACTCGGTGATTACTTTAGTTCAAACGGAAAGGAACCTGAGAGGTGTTATGATGAGGAGAAAAATCAAGGTTGGTATATAAATTCAGATATAAATTACCTTATATTTGAGCATAATAACACATCCATTAAGCTGATCCTTCACTGTACATCATTATAACGTTCCGATGCAATGATTGCGCAATGTGGTGGCAACTGCATGTTGGTAGGTGGATTCGCAGCCTTGCTGGACTCTGTTATTTCTTGGTGGTGACGACAGATACAAATTCCAGAATAGTTCCAGCTATTTATCCATCCATCCGAGGCCTTGGAAAGTAGCAGGAAAAACCTCTCTCAGAACTAGCACCATATGTACCTTTTTACATAGCAGTGCACGGACTCGTAGCTTGTCCCCGACTGGTGGCTCGTCCCCGACTGCTTGCTCGTCCCCGACTGACTATCAGTTCGACCTTTTCCACCTGGGCCAACCACAATTTGCGCGCGCTACACAGTTCCGTTCCCAAGGGGAACCACACTACCTCTTATACACAAAATTACTAAGATTCCTAAGTGAGGTTCAGCAGTTTACATAACAGCAAACAAACGCATTGAATAACACAGAACATTTGCACATATTAACATGTCTACAAAAAATTATTCACACAAAATTACAATTATATACAGTAAGTTTTGTTCCCTCCAAATGGGACAAAGCATTTAAACGACAGATACACCACTTTGCATTGAACCAAAACATGACGTCAAAGTTTGTACAAAGAAAGGAGTATACAATTTTGTGTTATCTATTCAATCAAACACATTTAGAAGCTCAACGAAGTAACATTAAATAAACAAAAAGCAAATAAATCAGTAGAGCATTAGAACTATGGTGTTACAAGCGCTATGGATAATTCTGAAACTGAATATTTCAACTGCTAGACTCAGATGAGCGTGAATCAAGGCTAGTGAAGCCTTGGGACACTTAATCTCGGAGATCTTCAAACCAAAAATTAAAAAAAAAAGAAAAGAGTGTTTGGAATCATGAGCAACATAAATGACTCCCATTTCAACGACAGGCACAGGCTGGTTGGAGAAAAGGGCATAATTATCGATCTTCAATTTCCTCACAGCCTGTTCCTGATCCTTCACACTAACCACAATAACTTTATTATCTGAGATGTATACGTTTTCCTCAAAACCTACTTCCTGACCCAAATAACACAGCTGCAACTCCTTGTACAGCAAGTGATTGGTCTGAGACATCATATACAGCTGTGTTATTTTAAGAAATGATATGTAAGTAAATGAGGTTGGTTTCAACCTTATCGTCCAAAATGTTTATTTTTAATACTGAATTTGCTTCTAAAGTAAAGTACGGGGTGTTCAGAAAGTCTCTCCGCAGCTCCGTACGATTGTTCGCCTGCCTGGGTTACTTCCCTTGAAGTGGACTCTCCCAACAATCCAGTGTTTCGTTTATCTCAGCCAGCGTCAGTGGTATCGCTGGTGTTTGTCGTTACGTGTTGACGTGAACGTTCAAGTTAAGCTCCTTTGTTCGTTTGTTTCGTTTTTGTCACTGTTTCAATGCTAACCGTTGAAGAACGTATGTTTTTAGTCGAACAAGTGTGCAAAGCTGGCGGTAAATACACGGTTTCAGTTCGTCAAACGTTTAATTCATTTTTCCCGGAGGCAACACTTCCACATCGCGATACTGTGCGCGATTTGACTAACAAATTCCGAAGTCCGGGTTCAGTGACAGATGCACCGAGAAGTGGTCGTCCTAGCGTTTTGTCTGAGGATAAACTACTCGATATTTCCCATAAAATGTACATCAGTCCGAACAAATCAGTAAGAAAACTCGCCCAGTAAATCGATGTTAGTGTCGGAACGGCCCACACAGCTGTGAGGAAAAAATTAGAACTTTTCCCATACAAAGTGACAGTCGTGGAAGAACTGAAAAATACTGATCATGGCAAGAGACTGCATTATTGTAAATGGTGCAAAAAATCCGTTCAACAAAATGGAACGTTTTGCACTGATGAGGCGTGGTTTCATTTGTCCGGGTACATGAACACGCAAAATTCTCGTATGTGGAGTACCGCAACTCCATTGTGTATGCGTGAGGAACCACTTCATTCTGTGAAAACAGAAGTTTGGATTGCAATTTCTAGACGTCGGATTGTGAGTCTCATACTTTTCACCGAAACAATAAACGCACAACGATACTGCAGTGATATTCTGTACCCATTCATAGGAGAACTTGTGTTAAGTGAAACAATGAATGGTTATTTTCAACAAGATGGTGGAACCGCGCATACAGCTCGCGTTTCAATGTCACTGCTTGCTGATGTTTTTGATGATCGCGTAATTTCACAGGGACTCTGGCCTCCACGATCGCCTGACCTAACACCACCTCACTTTTTCTTCTGGGGTGCAGCGAAAGCAACTGTCTATAAAAACCGTCCAAAACCCACCGATGAAGTGAAAACTCTAATATCCACTTTCACTGCTTCTGTTACAGAAGAAATGTTACAGCTTGTGTTTGGTAACATGATTAGACGAATTGTGTATTCAACAACAGGGGGAGACTTTCAACATTTAATGTGAAAATCTGTAAGTAAAAATGAATATTCAGTAAATTAATAACTTGTATTTCACTGAGTTTCATTTCAGTATATTCACTGCGTCATACGGCGCGCGCGGCTAACAATCATAGGCACTGCGGAGAGACTTTTTGAACACCCCGTACTTTCAAAACAGAAACGGAAAAATAACTTCTGTACATACATTACAGTTACAACTGATATTGTAAGTAAAACTGTAAACAAATAACGACTAGCTACTGATTACACAGGCAGTTAGCTCAACGTCATGAATACCTTTTCTTCTGGTGAGATGACCTGCGTAGAACTGTGTCCTCTTTATTGAGTTCATCACATTAGATCTCCACCAACTTTGACATTATCTCACAATTGAAATTTATCGCTATAATTTGTTAGATCATTGTATATTGTGTGAAATAACCTGTGTGTCATGATCACCAATAAATGGATGTACCTAGAACAGCTGCTTCTTCTTCTGCATTCTTTTTCTATTTTGACGTCACACACAAAGCGTAGCTACTAGCTCCTCTGCGTTGATTTCTATACTGCGTGGGAACTGAAGAAACCACGCTTGGGGCTCTGCTGCCAGATGTTGCATGGTTGCCACATGAGCTGCCCTGGAGTCCCAGTGCGGTATGGCCCCAGCTGACAGTGGGCCACGCCGCTGACCTGTGCGAGTAGCCATAACAGCCGTTTTCCTTGAGGCATTCAGTGCGTAGCGCGCTCCCGAACAGAACGCTTTATCGTTGATGTGCAACATCGACTATGTGGACAGTGAGGTCTTAAATGTGGGTACCAAAATACATGATGTGTATTTTTGACAGAAGGTGCCCAACTATAATAGCAGGTGCAATGCATTGCTATCAATTGCCATAGAACTTAATAAGACAGAGTGGCAGAAAATGAAACTAGAAGACAGGAAGATGATAGACACATAAACAATGAATAAGTTTGATTTTTCTTCTTCTCTTATACGTACAAGCACGTTCGTCTTCATATTCAGGTTAGGAAATCCATTTAAGATTTATTCCTTGCAGCAGTTTCTCCAAGGCACTGACATTACTAGAACACAAACACTCTGCAAAATCATCTGTGACAAATTTTCCTTTGTGTTCCTTCTAGCTCCACATGCAGACATACGTATGCACATGTCAGGGTCTCCTCAGATCTTTAACCATCAACAATCTTCACATAATTGCGATTCACACAACATATTGCAACTATGCAACATTTATCAGCTAGTGTTATATCCGCCACTTACTTGCTGAAATACCTTCAACAAAACTGGTAGATACTGATAATTTAAAAAAAAAACGATCAAGTGTCACGTTTTTGTCTGGAAAATATCTTGAGAGATTTTTTGGTTGGGGCAAATGTCTCATCAGCCATAAATGCAAACAGGGGTCCGGGAAAGACAGTTTGCAAGACTGATAGACCGATAGCGAAAAAATTCGTGTGCGTGTAAATTGTTTTCTCTCTACCAGAAGCCTTGAAAAATTTGTACCCCTTCACGAGCATAGCCTCTCACATTAATATATGTAGAAGAGTAACTAATATCACGCGTACTAGAATGATCGAAAAGAATAATCCTTAAAAAAAAAAACACAGTATTTGTTGCGGAAATGTCAGTTTTGACGACAGATAATAGTGTTTTCGATTGAATTAACTGACATTCGATAATACTGAAAAACATATCGAAATATTCCCTCAGTTTCTAGTTTATAGGCTGTATTCACCATTTCATCCGCTGTCTTTGACTTCCACACTGCGAGTAATAAACAAAGTAGTAGAGGTGAATTCTATCCAACGGACCATTGTCAATTGCTATTCTCCAGACTTTGCTTCATGGCCCTAACAAGAAAATCATCGTGCTATGGGTAAAGGGGCACCATACTATCAGAGGCAATGAACTCGTCTATGCTCTTGCTATGACTGCTGTCCACCATGGGGTAAAGAAGTGTGAACACATTCCTCACGAGGACATTCTGCCTGAAAAAAAAAAATGGAAGTGAGCGTACTGCATTCTCTGCTGGGAGTCCCCCATTCGGGGAAGTTGGGCCGCCAAGGGCAAGTAGTTACTGCATTCGACGGTACATCGACCAACTTGCGTGTCGGGTATGGGGATGTAATGATGATGAGGACAACACAACACCCAGTCCATGAGCGAAGAAAAACTCCGGGAATCGAACCCGGGCCCCTTGGCGTGGCATTCCGCCGTGCTGACCACCCAGCTAACGGGGGCGGACTCAGCTTGACGTGTGGCAGCACATAACTACCTTGTGGAACAATAAGTAGCACCTGTCGTCTCAGCTAAGTGTACATTATTATGCAACAATACTACCGACCATAGCTGTGCGGCCGTCATATCGCCTTCCTTGTTGTTGTTGTTGTTGTGGTCTTCAGTCCTGAGACTGGTTTGATGCAGCTCTCCATGCTACTGTATCCTGTGCAAGCTTCTTCATCTCCCAGTACCTACTGCAACCTACATCCTTCTGAATCTGCTTAGTGTATTCATCTCTTAGTCTTCCTCCACGCTGCCCTCCAATACTAAATTGGTGATCCCTCGATGTCTCAGAACATGTCCTACCAACCGATCCCTTCTTCTAGTCAAGTTGTGCCACAAGCTCCTCTTCTCCCCAATTCTATTCAATACCTCCTCATTAGTTATGTGATGTACCCATCTAATCTTCAGCATTCTTCTGTAGCATCACATTTCGAAAGCTTCTATTCTCTTCTCGTATAAACTATTTATCGTCCACGTTTTACTTCCATACATGGCTACACTCCATACAAATACTTTCAGAAACGACTTCCTGACATTTAAATCTATACTCGATGTTAACAAATTTTTCTTCTTCAGAAATACTTTCAGAAACGACTTCCTGACATTTAAATCTATACTCGATGTTAACAAATTTTTCTTCTTCAGAAACGCTTTCCTTGCCATTGCCATCTGCTTTCTGTACAAATTGTAAATAGCCTTTTGCTCCCTGTATTTTACCCCTGCCACCTTCAGAATTTGAAAGAGAGTATGCCAATCAACATTGTCAAAAGCTTTCTCTAAGTCTACAAATGCTAGAAACGTAGGTTTGCCTTTCCTTAATCTTTCTTCTAAGATAAGTCGTTGGGTCAGTATTGCCTCACGTACTCCAACATTTCTACGGAATCCAAACTGTTCTTCCCCGAGGTCGGTTTCTATCAGTTTTTCCATTCGTCTGTAAAGAATTCCCGTTAGTATTTTGCAGCTGTGACTTATTAAACTGATAGTTCGGTAATTTTCACATCTGTCAACCCCTGCTTTCTTTGGGATTGGAATTATTATATTCTTCATGAAGTCTGAGGGTATTTCGCCTGTCTCATACATCTTGCTCACCAGATGGTAGAGTTTTGTCAGGACTGGCTTTCCCAAGGCTGCCTTCGTACATGCCACAGAAAGTTTCTGGTCATCATGTTCCACCTGCACTTCAGCCATGGACTGTTCTGGTACTCCCTTGGTACATACCACAGAAAGTTTGTGGTCACCATGTTCCCACCTGCACTTGAACCACAGACGATACTGGCTGCATCTGTATCGCCTACACCTGTGTGATTGTGGCGTGGAGGAGGACATCGATCGCATTGTCTTCAGCTGTCCACTGAGATAACAAGTGGTGACCAGTTTCCTGCAGTGTAGAGTGCTTCTGGGACAACAGCTCCCCAAGAGAATGACGACGCAACTCACAGCGCATGATGCGTGTCACTGTATTAACATATACGCAAGGGGTCTCTCCTAATGGTTGTCATGCACACTTTCTCTAGTGTTTCGGCTGGTATTTGCTATTTCGATTTTGCTGTGTGCAGCTGGAACAGCCCAGACAAATGCTGGTCGTCGCATCTGTCATGCAGCTCCCAGTATTGATAGAAAAAGCCTGTTTTTTTTCCATTTACAAACAAAATGAATTTTAAAGCAGAATTTTACATGCTCATTCGACCGAGCGGTCCTAATTCAGTCTGGGGCGATATTTGTTGTATCGAGACGTATTAACAGGGACAGTAAGGCTCGAAGAATAACGAGTACTCTAGCACCGCCCTGGCCCGTGCTGAGCTGCTCAGTCGCTGCTAGAGTACTCGTTATTCTTCGAGCCTTACTGTCCCTGTTAATACGTCTCGATACAACAAATATCACCCCAGACTGAATTAGGACTGCTCGGTCGAATGAGCATGTAAAATTCCGCTTTAACGCTTTCCTAGGTGCATTTTCTGTAGCAAATCAGCGAAGACAATTTTTTTGCTATCCTGATAGAATTGTGATCAACGGACTATATTTATCTTTTGGTAATTTTATTTTTGTGATTTAGGACCAAAAACTATGGTGGTACATATATCACCACTGCACCATTTTGAGGTAGTAAAACTGTGGTAGTAGATGGATTTCCGATACTAAAGTTTACTCACCTCAATGTGAAAACAATCCTTGAAATTTTATCGCACACTAAAGGTATGAGCTGATACAGGTCACAATAATGTATATTGCAGAAGCGAATCAATGTGTTCCGACAACAGTAGTGACCCAACGACAAACAGAAACTGATTATTGTGGTAGTTTTCATACACCTGGTGCAGTGCGCCATCACAAGTTATATATAACTGTGGCAAGACGTACTCCCAAAAGCTTTGCATTAGGCCTACATTGGTGGTCAGTATGGTTCCCAAGGACCACAAGCGACAGATTAATTTTGTAGTAAGCCGCGCGGGATTAGCCGAGCGGTCTCAGGCGCTGCAGTCGTGGACTGTGCGGCTGGTCCCGGCGGAGGTTCGAGTCCTCCCTCGGGCATGGGTGTGTGTGTGTGTTTGTCCTTAGGATAATGTGGCATGCACGAAGGCAGTATGGCGGCCACGCAGCTATGGTCGTTAGTAGTGTTGCATAATAATGTACACTTAGCTGAGACGAAAGGTGCTACTTATTGTTCCATAAGGTAGTTACGTGCTGCTACACGTCAAGCTGAGTCCGCCCCCGTTAGCTGGGTGGTCAGCGCGGCGGAATGCCACGCCAGGGGGCCCGGGTTCGATTCCTGGAGATTTTCTTCGCTCAGGGACTGGGACTGATGACCTTAGCAGTTAATTCCCATAAGATTTCACATACAGTTTTGTGGTAAGCATACTTCCCAAGCCCCTTCCTGAAACTACTTTGGTGCTAACCATACTTCCTAATAACCATTTAAACACCGTTGTTTAGTGGGACATATATTTCCCACAGTCCTGAACGCAACAAACAGAAACTACAGCAGGTGCAGCGGAATGCCACTAGACGTCAGGAGCGTACAGAAGTGTTAACACATACACTCCTGGAAATTGAAATAAGAACACCGTCATCATCATTACATCCCCATACCCGACACGCAAGTTGGTCGATGTACCGTCGAATGCAGTAACTACTTGCCCTTGGCGGCCCAACTTCCCCGAATGGGGGACTCCCAGCAGAGAATGCAGTACGCTCACTTCCATTTTTTTTTTTTTCAGGCAGAATGTCCTCGTGAGGAATGTGTTCACACTTCTTTACCCCATGGTGGACAGCAGTCATAGCAAGAGCATAGACGAGTTCATTGCCTCTGATAGTATGGTGCCCCTTTACCCATAGCACGATGATTTTCTTGTTAGGGCCATGAAGCAAAGTCTGGAGAATAGCAATTGACAATGGTCCGTTGGATAGAATTCACCTCTACTACTTTGTTTATTACTCGCAGTGTGGAAGTCAAAGACAGCGGATGAAATGGTGAATACAGCCTATAAACTAGAAACTGAGGGAATATTTCGATATGTTTTTCAGTATTATCGAATGTCAGTTAATTCAATCGAAAACACTATTATCTGTCGTCAAAACTGACATTTCCGCAACAAATACTGTGTTTTTTTTTTAAGGATTATTCTTTTCGATCATTCTAGTACGCGTGATATTAGTTACTCTTCTACATATATTAATGTGAGAGGCTATGCTCGTGAAGGGGTACAAATTTTTCAAGGCTTCTGGTAGAGAGAAAACAATTTACACGCACACGAAATTTTTCTCTGTCGGTCTTTCAGTCATGCAAACTCTCCTTCCCGGATCCCTGTTTGTATTTATGGCTGATGAGACATTTGCGCCAACCAAAACATCTCTCAAGACATTTTCCAGACAAATACGTGACCCTTAATTTTTTTTTAATTATCAGTATCTAGCAGTTTTGTTGAAGGTATTTCAGCAAGTAAGTGGCGGATATAACACTAGCTGATAAATGTTACATAGTTGAAATATGTTGTGTGATTCGCAATTATGTGAAGATTGTTGATGGTTACTGATCTGAGTGGACTCTGACATGTGTAAACTTAGGGACTGATGACCTTAGCAGTTAATTCCCATAAGATTTCACATACAGTTTTGTGGTAAGCATACTTCCCAAGCCCCTTCCTGAAACTACTTTGGTGCTAACCATACTTCCTAATAACCATTTAAACACCGTTGTTTAGTGGGACATATATTTCCCACAGTCCTGAACGCAACAAACAGAAACTACAGCAGGTGCAGCGGAATGCCACTAGACGTCAGGAGCGTACAGAAGTGTTAACACATACACTCCTGGAAATTGAAATAAGAACACCGTGAATTCATTGTCCCAGGAAGGGGAAACTTTATTGACACATTACTGGGGTCAGATACATCACATGATCACACTGACAGAACCACAGGCACATAGACACAGGCAACAGAGCATGCACAATGTCGGCACTAGTACAGTGTATATCCACCTTTCGCAGCAATGCACGCTGCTATTCTCCCATGGAGACGATCGTAGAGATGCTGAATGTAGTCCTGTGGAACGGCTTGCCATGCCATTTCCACCTGGCGCCTCAGTTGGACCAGCGTTCGTGCTGGACGTGCAGACCGCGTGAGACGACGCTTCATCCAGTCCCAAACATGCTCAATGGGGGACAGATCCGGAGATCTTGCTGGCCAGGGTAGTTGACTTACACCTTCTAGAGCACGTTGGGTGGGACGGGATACATGCGGACGTGCATTGTCCTGTTGGAACAGCAAGTTCCCTTGCCGGTCTAAGAATGGTAGAACGATGGGTTCGATGACGGTTTGGATGTACCGTGCACTATTCAGTGTCCCCTCGACGATCACCAGTGGTGTACGGCCAGTGTAGGAGATCGCTCCCCACACCATGATGCCGGGTGTTGGCCCTGTGTGCCTCGGTCGTATGCAGTCCTGATTGTGGCGCTCACCTGCACGGCGCCAAACACGCATACGACCATCATTGGCACCAAGGCAGAAGCGACTCTCATCGCTGAAGACGACACGTCTCCATTCGTCCCTCCATTCACGCCTGTCGCGACACCACTGGAGGCGGGCTGCACGATGTTGGGGCGTGAGCGGAAGACGGCCTAACGGTGTGCGGGACCGTAGCCCAGCTTCATGGAGACGGTTGCGAATGGTCCTCGCCGATACCCCAGGAGCAACAGTGTCCCTAATTTGCTGGGAAGTGGCGGTGCGGTCCCCTACGGCACTGCGTAGGATCCTACGGTCTTGGCGTGCATCCGTGCGTCGCTGCGGTCCGGTCCCAGGTCGACGGGCACGTGCACCTTCCGCCGACCACAGGCGACAACATCGATGTACTGTGGAGACCTCACGCCCCACGTGTTGAGCAATTCGGCGGTACGTCCACCCGGCCTCCCGCATGCCCACTATACGCCCTCGCTCAAAGTCCGTCAACTGCACATACGGTTCACGTCCACGCTGTCGCAGCATGCTACCAGTGTTAAAGACTGCGATGGAGCTCCGTATGCCACGGCAAACTGGCTGACACTGACGGCGGCGGTGCACAAATGCTGCGTAGCTAGCGCCATTCGACGGCCAACACCGCGGTTCCTGGTGTGTCCGCTGTGCCGTGCGTGTGATCATTGCTTGTACAGCCCTCTCGCAGTGTCCGGAGCAAGTATGGTGGGTCTGACACACCGGTGTCAATGTGTTCTTTTTTCCATTTCCAGGAGTGTATTTCCTTAAAAGCTGTACAGAAATACATTTAGTGGTAAGTATATACGCCAAGCCCTGCGAAAGGGTTAAACTCATTTTGCTTGTAAAGGGAAACAAACCGACGTGTTCCATCGACGTGGGACGTCATGACCAGTATTTCTTTGAGCTGTTTCCAGCTACCCACTGCAAAAACTAAACTGCAAATATCTGCTGAAACCAGAGAAGATCCGCCTGACGAGTCTTAGGAGAGACACGCTGTATAACTTTTTAGTGGCTGAGAGTAGAGTAAGTAAGACCTAACATTCTAGACGTGCTAAGTACCATTTTTTTAAAAATTTATTTTTTTCATTCTAAAGGCGCTGCATCGATGCGAGTATATTATACTAATAGCGCTCTATCATATGCCGAAGGTAACGAATCGTAACAGTGATTAACAGGTGTCGCCGGTGCTAGCTCCACGGCCTCGTTCATTCTAAGCGTGCTTCGGAATTCAATACATCAGTTTAACGCGCGAACGTTTTGGCTGCCATATTGTTTGTCGTGTTGTGTTGGAGTAACACTCGTACATTTTCAATCGATTTGAAACAAGTATTGTTTGAGCCGACTCTTACACACTCGGGTAGGTTCTACTTATTCCAGCTTTCATATCACAACTTCTGTATTCTTGCTAAGATCGACGTGAGGGTGAAGTGTCTCGTGGAGCTAACAGCATAGCAATTTGTCTATCCTATGTCCTGAACTGCGCTAAAATTACCGTCAGTGCAATTGGTAAGAAAAGGAAACTCGTGATTTGGAGTGACAACTGTTGTGGACAAATCAAAAACCGTGTACTTATATATGTGTGTACATGTTCACAGTGTCTTGCGAGCTACTGGGCTGCATATAACCCAAGTATCTGGTTTCAGACCACAGTTGTTCAAAAATGGCTCTGAGAATTATGGGACTTAACATCTGAGGTCATCAGTCCCCTAGAACTTAGAACTACTTAAAGCTAACTAAGGACATCACACACATCTATGCCCGAGGCAGGATTCGAACCTGCGACCGTAGCAGCAGTTGTGATAGGTATTTTGCCATAATAGAAAGGCATGATAAGATAGTCCAGTATTGAGTATCTGATGATTACAGGTAGCAACTACTTCAGCACTCCCTTATTTACCATTCAACACACTCAAGACGGACGAAAAGTACCGACTTCCAGACTGCTGCTGATAAAATCATCAACACAACAAAGCTAGAGAACAGTCTTGGTGCACAAATTAAAAGAACCTTACCTGAAATACTGCACATCAAAAGGACATTCCGTGACGTTGAACAGCGGAAAAGTGTAAACATCCTAATGAAATGCAAAGCTGTTAGCGATATCATTTATACACAACTGTCAGTAGTGGAAAATATTTCACGATTTCCTGCTGAAAAGAAAGAGGATATTCTTGCTATTGTACCCATTATGCCACATCACCATCGGCAATTTTTTACTGTTTTGTTTAATGGCGCTGCAAGCTGATGATTTTTGTTTCGTACTGTTTACATGTCTTAAGATATTTGTATTTAAATATGTTTTGACAATGCTATATTGTCTAAAACTGACATGGTGAGACCGTAGCTGTGTACAGTTAACGTAGGTTGATGTTTACAAAGAAGAAGACAGCAACCAGTCGCTATTAATAATGCTATTTATTTAAGTAAATAGCGCCGTAACCGGTTTCGAACGGACAAGTTCATCATCAGACTGCTGTTCGCAAGAATCACAAGATGCACTTTACATAATCGTCAGTTTTCGATTTTTATTCTCCCACTGCAGCGAAATATTCTTGGTGTGTTTGTGCCATCGAAAATTCCGCGAAATTTTGTTGCAAAGTTGAAGGATTGTATTTTTGAGATACTGCAAAGTATATGGAGCACTTATATGATTTGCATATCACCATATTGTGCAAAGCACCACGCAGACACACACAAACACACCAACACACCAAAAAGTATTTGCTGCATCTTTGTGTCAACTTCACATGAGGCAAATAATTTTTGGTGTGTGTGTGTGTGTGTGTGTGTGTGTGTGTGTGTGTGTCTCGTGCTTTGCACAATATGGAGATATGAAAATCATATAAGTGCTGCATATACTTTGCAATGTTTGAAAATTACAATCCTGCAACTTTGCAACAAAATTTCGCGGAATTTTCTATGGCACCAACACGTCAAGAATATTTCGCTGCAGTGGGAGTATAAAACTCTAAAACTGACGATTATGTAGAGTGCATCTTGTCAATCTTGCGAACAGCCGTCTGATGATGAACTTGTCAGTTCGAAACCAGTTACTGCTCTATTTACATAAATAAATAGCATTATTAATAGTGGCCGGTTGCTGTCTTCTTCTTTTTTAGAATCAACCTGCACTAATATTTTGTCAACTATTACTGTATGATATCTCTATTGGACTTTGCTCATTTAGTCTGAATAGGGCAATGATTAAGACACCTTCCGCTCTCAAGGTTTTAATATTCCTTTTCTAGACAGTTTACTGCAATTTTCTCTCGCCTTGCAGCACAGTTTATATTTCAGGCTGATAATAAATGTTTAATTGTATAAAAACGTGCATGCTAATTTTGCGTATCAGACAATATTGTGTTTTTGTTGTACCTTAAGAAATTAATCTTGGTCCTTAGCATGTTTAGAAGTTAGGTCTTCAATTACTGTATACAACACGTCAGTGTTCTACGTGATTCATGGGTGTATGTGACTATGATAGTACATGCACACTACTGGCCATTAAAATTCCTACACCAAGAAGAAATGCAGATGATAAACAGGTATTCATTGGACAAATATATTATATTAGAACTGATATGTGATTACATTTTCACGCAATTTGGGAGCATAGATCCTGAGAAATCAGTACCCAGAACAACCACCTCTGGCCGTAATAATGGCCTTGATACGCCTAAGCATTGAGTCAAACAGAGCTTGGATGGCGTGTACAGGTACAGCTGCCCATGCAGCTTCAACACGATACCACAGTTCATCAAGAGTAGTGACTGGCGTATTGTGACGAGCCAGTTGCTCGGCCACCATTGACCAGAAGTTTGCAATTGGTGAGAGATCTGGATAATGTGCTGGCCAAGGCAGCAGACGAACTTTTCTGTATCCAGAAAGGTCCGTACAGGACCTGCAACATGCGGTCGTGCATTATCCTCCTATAATGTAGGGTTTCGCAGGGATCGAATAAAGGGTAGAGACACGGGTGGTAACACATCTGAAATGTAACGTCCACTGTTCAAAGTGCCGTCAATGCGAACGAGAGGTGACCGAGACGTATTACCAATGGCACCCCATACTATCACGCCGGATGATACGCCAGTATGGCGATGACGAATAGACGCTTCCAATGTGCGTCCACCGCGATGTCGCCAAACACGGATGCGACCATCCTGATGCTGTAGACAGAACCTGGATTCATCTGAAAAATTGCATTGCCACTCGTGCACCCAGGTTCGTCGTCGAGTACACCATCGCAGGCGCTCCTGTCTGTGATGCAGCGTCAAGGTCAACCTCAGTCGTGGTCTCCGAGCTGATAGTCATTGCTGCTACAAACGTCGTCGAACTGTTCGTGCAGATGGTTGTTGTCTTGCAAACGTCCCCATCTGTTGACTCAGGGATCGAGACGTGGCTGCACGATCCGTAACAGCCACCGTGGATAAGATGCCTCTCATGTCGACTGCTAGTGATACGAGGCCGTTGGGATCCAGCACGGCGTTCCGTATTACCCTTCTGAACCCACCGATTCCATATTGTGCTAACAGTCATTGGATCTCGACCAACGCGAGCAGCAATGTCGCGATACGATAAACCGCAATCGCGATAGGGTACATTCCGACCTTTATCAAGTTGGAAACGTGATGGTACGTATTTCTCCTCCTTACACGAGGCATCACAACAACGTTCTACCAAACAACGCCGGTCAACTGCTGTTTGTGTATGAGAAATCGGTTAGAAACTTTCCTCTTCTAAGCACGTTGTAGGTGTCGCCACCGGCGCCAACCTTGTGTGAATGCTCTGAAAAGCTAAAAAAATGTTTCAAATGGCTCTGAGCACTATGGGACTTAACTGCTGTGGTCATCAGTCCCCTAGAACTTAGAACTACTTAAACCTAGCTAACCTAAGGACATGACACACATCTATGCCCGAGGCAGGATTCGAACCTGCGACCGTAGCGGTCGCTCGGTTCCAGACTGTAGCGCGTAGAACCGCTCGGCCACTCCGGCCGGCCTCTGAAAAACTATTCATTTGCATATCACAGCATCTTCTTCCTGTCGGTTAAATTTCGCGTCTGTAGCACGTCAACTTCGTGGTGTAGCAATTTTAATGGCCAGTAGTGTAGTTTAATTGGTTACATTTCATATATCAAAGGCTGCCTGCGATAAATAAGGAAAAAAGAAAAATATTGCTTCTCCGATGCGTGTGTCTGGCTATCTCACTGCCAACGCCTTACAATTTTTCCTGCTCTTTGTGACTGGGACACTTGCTAAAATTTCGGCCGCGTTTTTTGCAGCTCAGATTGCGCTGGAATAGACGACCACAGCCTCAGTCACGGGATGAAAGGATTCTCTCGGCTTCAGACACCAAAATTTGCACGAAGCACCATTTATTTGCGTCACGTTACAGACGTGAGAGACAGGACAGTTCACTCCTGGCCGCTGGCTGGTGTGGGGCGGAGCCTCAGGTGGCGGTGAAGCCGCCGTCGACCGGCAGAGAGACGCCGTTGATCATGGCCGCCTTGTCGCTCAGCAGGAACAGCACCGCATTCGCCACGTCCGTGGTTTCTGCAACACCACACCACACAGTAACCGACCAGTCTAGATCTCCTCCCCGTACATCAACAGCTTCTATCACACCACTACCGAACTGAGAATCTGATGGGTTTGGCTTTAGGAAACGTAAAGGCACCAAAGCTCGACCCCCCCCCCCCCCCCTCCTAGAACGATGGACCATAGACTTTGCCGTAGGTGGAGAGGCTTGTATACCTCAGCGATACAGAAAACTGTACCGTAGGTGCAACCACCACGGAGGGGTATCTGTTGAGAGGCCAGACAAACGTGTGGTACCTGAAATGGGGCAGTAGCCTTTTCAGTAGATGCAGGGGCAACAGTCTGGATGGTTCACTGATCGGGCCTTGTAACTGTTGTGTAAGATGCGGAACTATGAGCCTCATGGAAAAAGGGTGACCCAGCTGAGTCACGGAATTTGACTCTTAACCTGATCACGACGTGTAGCCATTGCACCCGTTGATCACGTAGGCTGACGTGAGGATCAATGAAGTATACTTGACGGGATGTATCTGGAACATCTTAGGTGCTTAGAAGTTGTTGTTGTTGTTGTGGTCTTCAGTCCTGAGACTTGTTTGATACAGCTCTCCATGCTACTCTATCCTGTGCAAGCTTCTTCATCTCCCAGTACTTACTGCAACCTACATCCTTCTGAATATGCTTAGTGTATTCATCTCTTGGTCTCCCTCTACGATTTTTACCCTCTACGCTGCCATCCAATGCTAAATTTCTGATCCCTTCATGCCTCAGAACATGTCCTACCAACCGGTCCCGTCTTCTTGTCAAGTTGCGCCACAAACTCCTCCCCAGTTCTATTCGATACCTCCTCATCAGTTACGTGATCTATCCATCTAATCTTCAGCATTCTTCTGTAGCACCACATTTCGAAAGCTTCTGTTCTCTTCTTGTCCAAACTATTTATCGTCCATGTTTCACTTCCATACATGGCTACACTCCATACAAATACTTTCAGAAACGACTTCCTGACATTTAAATCTATACTCGATGTTAACAAATTTCTCTTCTTCAGAAACGCTTTCCTTGCCATTGCCAGTCTACATTTTATATCCTCTCTACTTCGACCATCATCAGTTATTTTGCTCCCCAGATAGCAAATAGAAGTTAGTAGACAGGAATACCATTAAATACTTAGCTTTAATTCAGCATCAGCGGTGAACGTCTATCTGTACAATAATTTACAAGTGCAGTTATAGACTGAACTGCGAATACTTCTTTACAATTCTGATTGCTTCACACATATAGATCAATTGTCAATGCATAAACTGAATGTGGCGCCTGGCTAGGCGCCTGAAGGCTGATAACTAGCGTCTCTGCGAATGAGATCTCTGAAGCCATGACAAGTGAACCATTGCTGTTAAAGTCCGCTGTAGAACTGGCCAGTGCGCTAGCTTGTCTCGTAAGACCAGCCGATTGGCGGCGCTCGGTCTGCTAGCGTCGACAGTGGCGACTCGCGGGTCAGATGTGTACTGACGGACCGCAGCCGATTTCAAGCCTACACCCTAGCCAGTGTGGTGCTTTGCGGTGACACCACAGTAACACCTTGTAACATCAACGAAAATGGCCTTGCTGTGCTGGTACTGCGAATGGCTGAAATCGAGGGGAAGCTACAGCTATAATTTTTCCCGACGTTATGAAGCTCTCCTGAACGGTTAAATGATGATGGCATCCTCTTGGGTAAAATACTCAGGAGGTAAAATAGTTCCCCATTCGGATCTCTGAGTGAGGACTACTCAGGAAGACATCGTTATCAGAAGAAATGAAACTGGCGTTCTATGAATTGGAGTGTGGAATGTCAGATCCCTTAATCGTGCTGGTAGGTTAGAAAATTTAAAAACTGAAATGGATAATGAAGTTAGATATCGTGGGCGCTAGTGAAGTTCTGTGGCAGGAGGAACAGGACTTCTGGTCAGGTGAATAAGGGGCTATAAAAACAACATCAGATAGGGGTAATGCAGGAGTAGCTTTAATAATGAATAAAAAATAGGAACGTGGGTAAGCTACTGTGAACAGCATAGTGAACGCATTATTGTGGCCAAGACAGACACGAAGCCCACACCCAGCACACTACCGCAAGTTTAAATGGCAACTAGCTCAGCAGATGTAGAAGAGAGTGAAGAAATGTATGATGAAATAAAAAAAAAAAAATTATTCAGATAGCTAACGGAAACGAAAATTTAATAGCCATGGGTGACTGGAATTCGATTGTAGTAAAAGAAAGAGAAAAATGGTTCAAATGGCTCTTAGCACTATGGGACTTGACTTCTAAGGTCATCAGTCCCCTAGAACTTAGAACTACTTAAAACTAACAAACCTAAGGACATCACACACATCCATGCCCGAGGCAGGATTCGAACCTGCGACCGTAGCGGTCGCGCAGTTCCAGACTGTAGCGCCTAGAATCGCTTGGCCACCCCAGCCGGCAAAGAAAGAGAAGAGATGAAAAATTATAGGTGAGTATGGACTGGAGGAAAGGAATGAAAGATGAAGCCGCCTGGTAGAATTTTACACAGAGCATAATTTAATCATAGCTAACACTTGTTTCAAGAATCATGAAAGAAGGTTGTATACGTGGAAGAGACATGGAGACACCAGACGTTTTCAGACTGATTATATGATAGCTAAGCAGAGATTTCGGAACTATATTTCAAATTCTAAGACATTTCCAGAGGCTGATTGTACTCTGGCCAGAATTTACTAGTTATGAACTACAGGTTAAAACTGAAGAAGCTGCAAAAGGGTAGGAAATTAGATTAGAGAGTAATTGACAAGAACAGGAGAAAGAAATACATTATAAGAATAATGGGTAACTCGGACAGTTGAAATAGTGAAGGCAGCAGAGGATCAAATAGGTAAAGAGCGAGCGCTAATAGAAATCCTTAGGTAAGACAAAAGACACTGAATGGAATCGATGAAAGGGGAAATACAACAATGCTATTCACGAAGCAGGCAAAGCGGAATACAATCATCTCAAAAATGAGATTGAAACTTATAAAATGTTTTCGACAGATCTGACATGAGTAACGACTGTCGAACTGTAAACGTTATATTATCACTTGATAATGTGAATTACCACTTTCGACTGCGAGAGCGCAGCATTGAAAATAACATCGTTGGCTTGTTAGTGTTCCGCGATTTTTAACACACTTGTGTATTCCGTGACTTTACTAATGATTTTTTTCTGATAGTAGACTGGACTACGGAAGGAAGAATATAAGAAGCTGAATATATACTGTAATAGTTGAGCACTGAAAAATACGTTTTTATGAAATAATAATTGTTATCTTAAAAGGTAACATTTTTCTCATTTCTGAAGTGAATATTATGCTCATCTTTCCACTTATAGTAATTAGGATACAAAGTGCAAGCAAGCAGAAGACTTGCTAGTTAGTACTGTGCGATATCTGTTTAATAACACGGTGTTTTGGAATGAACATATTCTCTTTCGTGAAAAGCGAAAATTTGAGGAGCTTGCCCTACCGACACAGGTATCCGTCTGATTTGCTCTTCAATAACAGCGTCAAGAATTTTTCAGAGCTATATTACGACGCAGATCTTGCAAAGCTGTTTCTTACGATGGCTGCTAAGAGGAACTTTAACCTTGGGTGCGCTCGATTGCACCCCGGAGACGCCACGCATTACTGAAAAATTAATAATCTACTATTTTTCAGCCAAGAAGACAGTAATTAAGATCCTCACAGCACTAAATATTATATTTTTGATGAAAAGGTCAGTTTCAATATTTATATTCAAAAGTAACACCAAAGGAAATATTTATTTAAATAATTTAATACTGGGAAGGAAAGAGGACACGGAAAGAATGGGGAACAGTAGTTACAATTAATTTTGCAGCGGAAAGTTTCGAGGCTGCCTGTCTGTTCTTTTTGCTCTTATCAGGAATACTTAATAATTTTTCTAGTGGCCAAGGGAGGGTCATTAGAAGGTTGTTGTTGTTGTGGTCTTCAGTCCTGAGACTGGTTTGATGCAGCTCTCCATGCTACTCTATCCTGTGCAAACTTCTGCATCTCCCAGTACCTACTGCAACCTACATCATTCTGAATCTGCTTAGTGTATTGATCTCTTGGTCTCCCTCTACGATTTTTACCCTCCACGCTGCCCTCCAATGCTAAATTTGTGATCCCTTGATGCCTCAAAACATGTCCTACCAACCGATCCCTTCTTCTAGACAAGTTGTGCCACAAACTTCTCTTCTCCCCAATCCTATTCAATACCTCCTCATTAGTTACGTGATCTACCCACCTTATCTTCAGTATTCTTCTGTAGCACCACATTTCGAAAGCTTCTATTCTCTTCTTGTCCAAACTGGTTATCGTCCATGTTTCACTTCCATACACGGCTACACTCCATACAAATACTTTCAGAAACGACTTCCTGACACTTAAATCTATACTCGATGTTAACAAATTTCTCTTCTTCAGAAACGATTTCCTTGCCATTGCCAGTCTACATTTTATATCCTCTCTACTTCGGCCATCATCAGTTATTTTACTCCCTAAATAGCAAAACTCCTTTACTACTTTAAGTGTCTCATTTCCTAATCTAATCCCCTCAGCATCACCCGATTTAATTTGACTACATTCCATTATCCTCGTTTTGCTTTAGTTGATGTTCATCTTATATCCTCCTTTCAAGACACTGTCCATTCCGTTCAACTGCTCTTCCAAGTCCTTTGCTGTCTCTGATAGAATTACAATGTCATCGGCGAACCTCAAAGTTTTTACTTCTTCTCCATGAATTTTAATACCTACTCCAAATTTTTCTTTTGTTTCCTTTACTGCTTGCTTGATATACAGATTGAATAACATCGGGGAGAGGCTACAACCCTGTCTCACTCCTTTCCCAACCACTGCTTCCCTTTCATGCCCCTCGACTCTTATAACTGCCATCTGGTTTCTGTACAAATTGTAAATAGCCTTTCGCTCCTTGTATTTTACCCCTGCCACCTTCAGAATTTGAAAGAGAGTATTCCAGTTAACATTGTCAAAAGCTTTCTCTAAGTCTACAAATGCTAGAAACGTAGGTTTGCCTTTTCTTAATCTTTCTTCTAAGATAAGTCGTAAGGTTAGTATTGCCTCACGTGTTCCAACATTTCTACGGAATCCAAACTGATCTTCCCCGAGGTCGGCTTCTACCAGTTTTCCCATTCGTCTGTAAAGAATTCGCGTTAGTATTTTGCAGCTGTGACTAATTAAGCTGATAGTTCGGTAATTTTCACATCTGTCAACACCTGCTTTCTTTGGGGTTGGAATTATTATATTCTTCTTGAAGTCTGTGGGTATTTCGCCTGTCTCATACATCTTGCTCACCAGATGGTAGAGTTTTGTCACGACTGGCTCTCCCAAGGCCATCAGTAGTTCTAATGGAATGTTGTCTACTCCCGGGGCCTTGTTTCGTCTCAGGTCTTTCAGTGCTCTGTCAAACTCTTCACGCAGTATCTTATCTCCCATTTCATCTTCATCTACATCCTCTTCCATTTCCATAATATTGTCCTCAAGTACATCGCCCTTGTATAAACCCTCTATATGCTCCTTCCACCTTTCTGCCTTCCCTTCTTTGCTTAGAACTGGGTTGCCATCTGAGCTCTTTATATTCATACAAGTGGTTCTCTTTTCTCCAAAGGTCTCTTTAATTTTCCTGTAGGCAGTATCTATCTTAACCCTAGTGACACAAGCCTCTACATCCTTACATTTGTCCTCTAGCCATCCCTGCTTAGCCATTTTGCACTACCTGTCGATCTCATTTCTGAGACGTTTGTATTCCTTTTTGCCTGCTTCATTTACTGCATTTTTATATTTTCTCCTTTCATCAATTAAATTCAATATTTCTTCTGTTACCCAAGGATTTCTATTAGCCCTCGTCTTTTTACCTACTTGATCCTCTGCTGCCTTCACTACTTCATCCCTCAGAGCTACCCTTTCTTCTTCTACTGTATTTCTTTCCCCCATTCCTGTCAATTGTTCCCTTATGCTCTCCCTGAAACTCTCTACAACCTCTGGTTCTTTCAGTTTATCCAGGTCCCATCTCCTTAAATTCTCACCTTTCTGCAGTTTCTGCAGTTTCTTCAGTTTCAATCTGCAGTTCATAACCAATAGATTGTGGTCAGAATCCACATCTGCCCCTGGAAATGTCTTACAATTTAAAACCTGGTTCCTAAATCTCTGTCTTACCATTATATAATCTATCTGATACCTTTTAGTATCTCCAGGATTCTTCCAGGTATACAACCTTTTTTTATGATTCTTGATTAGAAGGTGGCATGGGTAAAATACACGGAACGAAAGGTTATTTACCATTTATACAGAAACCAGACGGCAGGGGGACGAAACGGAATTAGTAGTTGAGAAGGGAGAGACGGGGTCATAGCTTGTCCCCGATGTTATTCAATTTGTATATTGAACAAGCAGTAAAGGAAAGAAAAGAAAAATTTGGAGTAGGAATTAAAATCCAGGGAGAAGAAACAAAAACCCTGAGGTTTGCCGATGACACTGCAGTTCTGTCAGAGACAGCAGAGAATTTGGAAGACAAGTTGAAAACAATGGACAGTGTCTTGAATGGAGGCTATAAGATGAACATCAACAAAGGCAAAACGAGGATAATGGAATGCTGCTGAGCGAATTAAATTAGGAAATGAGACACTTAAAGTAGTAAATGAGTTTTTTTTATTTGGGGAGCAAAATAAGTGATGATGGCTGAAGTAGAGAGGACATAAAATGTTTACTGGCTATGGCAAGAAAAGCGTTTCTGAAGAAGAGAAATTTGTTAACATCGAATATAGAGTTAAGTGTCAAGAAGCCTTTTTTGAAAGTATTTGTATGGAAGCGAAACGTGGATGATAAACACTTTAGACAAAAAGAGAATAGAAGCTCTTGAAATGCGGTGCTGCAGAAGAATGATCAAGATTAGGTAGGTAGATCACGTAGCTAACGAGGAGGTACTGGGGAGAAAAGGAATTTGTGGTATTACGTGAATAGAAGAAGGGATGTTTAATACGATTCACTCTGATACATCATGGGATCACCAGATTAGTACTGGAGTGTAACATGGGAGTAAAAATCGTAGAGGGAGACCAAAAGATTTATGCAGTAAGCAGATTCAGAAGGATGTACGTTGCAGTAGTTGCTCGGAGATGAAGATCCTTGCAGAGGATTGGATAGCGTGGATAGCTACATCAATCCAGACTTTATACTGAAGATCGCAATAGTAACAACAACAAAGGCACCAAAGAGGCAGTTCTGATGTTGCAATTGATAATGGAAGCAAGACTGAAGGAAATGTCAAGACACCTACACAGGCTCTGCCAACATGGAAAAAGCGTTCGACAGTGTAAGTCGATGCAACACGCCCTAAACTCTTGTAAGAAAAGACAATCCACAGCTGCACGAAATAGTTCGAAATTGTTTGCCGACTGCAAATTCTTTGACATCTACTGTGTTAGGTACTCATATGAAAACTTGTGCCGGATGGGGATTCGAACTCGGATTTCCCCCTTATCGCGAATGGTCGTCTAAACCACTTCTGCTATCCCTACACTCTCCCATGACCGGCCCAAACTACCATAAGTCATATGTCTACATCTCTATGCCGCAGTCCACTAAATTTATGACCTAATGCTCGCCAACATTATTAATTGCATTCGCGGGCCAGGAAGAATTAGGCTACGGGGATTAGAGGCCATTGTTATCGTCGTGTGCCCGTGTAGGCTTGTAATACTTGAATGCATTATTTTCTTGTTGAATGGGTCCACATCTCCCATAAAATTTCTGAAAGATTTCATATTGGTTTTAGCTGTTAGAATTTTATTTCGCGATAGGAGTTTCACCATTAAGCTATTTTCAAGCATCTACAAAAATAATACAACGTGATGAGAACAATCTACAGTGGGATGAACAGTAGGTACAACCAGTTTTGTAGTTTTTTGAGATTCATATACCGAACTTACAAGATTTTAAAATATACACAGAGATAACAACGCCGTATGCACAACTGCACCACATCAGAGAACAACTAGTCACCAATATTAGTCAATAGTCCATTTTATGTGCTCCCATTTTGAGTGGATTGTATATATTACACAAGTGTGCACTTACAATACATTAGAGTATATGTCTAAAACAGTCGAGACGATTTTTATTTCTGGGGTCCATTGTTCACTGGGTACGTATTGAGGTTGTTCTTTGAAGGCGCTATAAATTACAATTTCTTCTAGAGCGTCAATTAATCTGCCTTTATATACCGTGTGTAGTACATTTCCTCAATGGTGTTGGTATTATGATTATAGTTTATGTGATGTGCAGTTGTACATATTACGTTGTTATCTCTCCCTATACGTCAAAATCTTGTAAGTTCAGTATATTAATGTCAAAAAACTACAAGACTGGTTGTACCTCCTGTTAATCCCACTGTAAATTGTTCTCATTACGTTGTATTATGTATTGCAGATGCTTGAAAATGGCTTAATACCGAGACTGCAATCGCAAAATAAAATTCTGCCAGATGAAGGCAAGATGCAAACCATTCTTTAAAACGAACTTGCATGTCTGAAAGAACAGATCTTGGTGACGAGTCACGGGCGTGCGGTAACAACATTAGTCTGGATTCCACGTAGTCTAGCTACCCTTGAAGTGGGAATTGAATTAATAATGTTGACGAGCATTACGTGAGGAATATAGTGGACAATGTCTTAAGGGGACATTATATGTCGCCAATTTTAAATTATCGAATTTTGTGACCCATTATCTTGGAAACTCTTTAAGACACCAACTTACGATTTTCCATAATTATTGAATGCACCTTTCTAGATACACTGAACTAGAATTATTACTTAAGTTGTATTGTGGGGCATGTTATCTTTTTTTTTCAAACACTCAATTTTTTGACAAATTTTATAAATAAGTGAACGTAAAAACCAAACAACTCAGGATATTTTAATTATTCTAGTTCAATATCTGTTGAATCTCACACTTGACATGCTGTGAAAATTTCATGTCTCTACCATAAAGATTTTTTTAGAAAACGGTTCATTTGTTGCAAAAAATATAATTAATTTTAAGCTTAGTCATTTTATTTCCATATTAAAAACAACACAGAAATAGCCGATAATCACACTACTTTCAAGGAAAACTAGTATCAGAAACAAAGGACTGATTTGTTAATTCATAATGCCAACTTCTGAGACGTAGCAGTAGGCACAAAACAAAGTAATTCACAGCCTTCTAGAATGTGTAGTACCCAAGATATGACAGCTCAACTGTGACAGTATATGCGTAGTCGCGAAATTTGACAGTCACACGTCAACGTTCAAAATATTATTTGACAGTCTCACAATAGTCTGATTTTAATGTATTATATACCAAAATGTTCAACGTACATTATGGAGTAGAAATCAGAAAAGTCACATTTCAACGAATTTCATGTATACAATGTCCCCTTAATGATGTGATATGTTACATATAGAGGGTCGGACCGTTCCGGTGAGCGTGCACGGATAGCCGAAGTGGTCCTTGCGAACACTAGGAATAAGCGGGAAATCCGGCAGCCAGTCCTGGGGCGGCACAATTTTTCATAGGCCTAAGTCACTACCATGCACTACATCGATACGTAATGCAGCTGACACAATATGTATAACAACAATAAGAATGGATGGCCAAGAACCAACTACTCGGATTTAAGGGTGGTATGACGTCAAACGGGCCGACTTGGAGCAGGAGAAGCACCACAGGTTCAAATGGTTCAAATGGCTTTGAGCACTATGCGAATTAACTTCTGAGGTCATCAGTCGCCTAGAACTTAGAACTAATTAAACCTAACTAACCTAAGGACATTACACACATCCATGCCCGAGGCAGGATTCGAACCTGTGACCGTAGCGGTCGCTCGGCTCCAAACTGTAGCGCCTAGAACCGTACGGTCACTCCGGCCGGCAAGCACCACAGGACATTTCAATTTCCACTGTCTACACTTTTACAAATAACTTTATAAAGCTTTGTCACCATGACCAGGAAGGATTCAGAAGTCACACTCATGGTTCGAAAACATAACAAAATAAATTTTTTTACGTGTATGAAACTAGAATGTTCCAAATCTTTAAAAATTGAGGTAATTAACTGCAAAATTTGTGTTTTTTCTAAACACGAAGTTTAAAATACAACAGCTCATTCGTTTTTTCATGAATTAAATAAATTCTAGAGTTTCATACACCTCTAAGTATGGTATGTATGCTGTGCAAAATTCATCGAAGAATCTCTCCAACTTACGAAGAAAAGTGTACCTATAGCAACAAATGCAGCCATTAGTAAGTGAAAAAATGATGAAATTCCACACTTAAAAAAAATTATTTTGTTATGTTTTTGAACTTCCACTGCAATGAGTGTGAATCCTGAATCCTTCCTGGTCATGCTGACAAAGTTCTATGAATTTATTTGTAAAAGTATAGACACTGGAAATTAAAATGTCCTGTGGTGCCTCTCCTGCTCCAAGTCGGCCCGTTTGATGTCCTACCCCCCCCCCCCCACCCCCACCCCTCTTAAAAGGCTGTAAGTTAGTGATGCAGCTTTTCTCCCCTACTATTCTATATGTACAGCGAAGAAACACTGACGGGAATAAAGGATTGGTTCAGTAGTGAGATTAAAACTCAGATACGATTCGTTGATGAAATTACTAACTGAAGCATCATATGGACAGACCCACGTAATTTTGTGTAAATGTAGTAACGGAAAGTACAGAAATGCGCATTAGTCTTTGGTTTTAGTGTGTATAACCTCACGTCGAAGTAACTTATGTACAATAATTTTGTGAAATGTAATTATAATTTCATAAATAACATGTCAAATATATCTAGGCTGTCAGCCTGTAGCTGATTGCGATCGATTATAATACGCTTCCTTGTTTTATAAAATAAGTGGAGAGCGTTCCTGCTCTGATCTCTCGCTCTTGTCTGTCAGCCTTTCTAGTGATAGGACGCACTATAGCTGCGTTCCTTGAGTACAAGTTACTAACCTTACTTTCGTGTAGACAGATATCATGCAAGCGTACCTTTAGCGCCATCTGTTATTAAATTAATGTAAATTAGTTAATTGTTGAGGCTTTCGTGGCCACTTGTTGACAAACTGCCTATTGGCTTCTGTCTCGGGTTCTTCGGCCGACGTTCATCTAATGATTTTTCTGACGTTTCGCCAGCACGAGTGGCTGGCATTGTTAAAGCTTCACCCTCCATTGCCGGTGGTGAACTGGAGCCGAGCTCGCGGGCGCAGACTATATGTACCTGGCGCGCCAACGTCCGAGGGCTTCTCCGCGGTCATTTCCGGTGCGGTTCTCCTCTTGCTACCTGCGACGGTCGTTCGCTGCAGTACGGGAAGCCAGGATCCGTTGACCTTAAGGCTTTCCTCTTTCTTGTTCAAACTGTTCGCGTGTTTTTGTATTTCTACAGCTTCTCTGAACAAGCGCGTGTGATAGTGGTTCTCTACAGCCAGAACTTCCGTGTCGGCGAATTTTATTACGTGGTCGGTCTCATTCAGTGCGTGTTCTGCCACGGCCGATTTCTCCACCTGCCCCAACCTGCAATGTCGCTTATGCTCCTTGATCCTGGTGTTAATGGATCGTCCAGTCATCCCGACATAAACTTTTCCGCATGTGCATGGTATGCGGTATATTCCCGACATTGCAAGTGGGTCTCTTTTCTCCTTCGCCGATCTAAGACACTCTTTGATCTTCCTTGTCGGTTTGAAGATCGTCTTTACGCCATGTTTGCGCAATATACGGCCGATTCTGTCCGTCACTCTGGGAATGTATGGCAGAAAGGCCGTACCCGACATTTCTTTTTCTGGTTCCTTACTTCGCCGAATGTTTGGCTCAGTTACACTTCTAATATAATTTGTGGAGTACCCATTGCTCCTCAGGACTGTTTCCAGGTGTTGCATTTCTCGTTTGAGGTGTTGCGGCTCACATATTCGTCCTGCTCTCGTTACGAGCGTACTAATCATGCCCCTTTTCTGGCTTGGGTGGTGGTTTGACAGTTTGTGCAGGTATCGGTCCGTGTGAGTCGGTTTTCGATACACGCTGTGTCCCAGGTTTTCGCCGTCCCTTGTGACCAGCACATCTAGAAATGGCAGTTTCTTGTCCTTTTCTACTTCCATGGTAAATGTTATGTTGGCATGGAGGCTGTTCAAGTGTCTTAGGAAGTCACCGAGCTGTTCTTCACCATGGCTCCACACCACGAAAGTATCATCGACGTACCTGTACCACACCTTAGGTTTGCAAGTCGCCGAGTCCAGTGCCTGTGCTTCGAATTGTTCCATGAAGAAGTTGGCCACCACTGGACTGAGAGGACTACCCATGGCGACGCCTTCCAGCTGTTCGTAGAAGTCGCCATTCCACGTGAAATAGCTCGTGGTGAGACATGCATGGAAGAGCTTTCTGATGTCTAGCGGGAAAATGGAACCGATGTGCTCCAGAGCGTCACTGAGTGGCACTTTCGTAAATAACGAAACAACATCAAAGCTGACCAGGATGTCGTTTGGTGCAAGTTTCAGTTTCTTCAGCTTCTCAATGAAATGTCCTGAGTCCTTAATGTATGTGTCGGTCTTCCCCACGTGTGGTTGGAGCAGAGAGGCCAAGTGTTTTGCCAGCTTATATGTCGGTGATCCAGGAGCGCTAACGATCGGTCTCAGTGGAACGTTGTTCTTATGGATCTTGGGTAATCCATACAGCCGAGGTGGTAGGGCTTCTGTGTTGCGCAGGTTTCTCTGTATGTCCGCCGGCAGAGAAGACGCCTTGATCAATCGATTCGTATTCCGTGTGATACGTTGCGTTGGATCTGCGCTTAGTTTTCGGTACGTCGTCGGATCTAATAGGTCTCGGATCTTTTGCTCATAATCTTCGGTCTTCATTACGACGGTCGCATTCCCCTTATCGGCAGGCAGTACCAATATACTCTTGTCGGCGTTGAGATTCTTAATGGCTTGTACCTCTTCTTTCTTCAGGTTGCAAGCTGGCGGTTTTGCTCGGCGCAGTATCCTGGCTGTTTCCGTGCGTATTTCCTCTGCCCTTTCACAAGGAAGGGCACGAATGGCTGCTTCGGTGTTGGCAATGATGTCCTCCATAGGTATGGTTCTCGGGATGATAGCGAAATTCCCTCCTTTTTGAAGAACAGACACTTCCTCTTCGGTCAATTGTCGTTCAGTGAGGTTGACCACTGTGTGTGACATGTCGGGAGTCGCCTTGTCGGTCTGCTTCCGGCATCTTTCAAACTTTTTCTTCTGTCGCTCGGTGCAGCGCTCGAGTTCGTTCTGCATGCTCCTGTGAGTGATGCTGTCGATCTTGTCCCAGTCGTCTCGATGCATTCTGCTACTTAGTTGATAGAAAATGTCCAGAAGTTCCTGATCCGTTCTTGCCAAGTCTCTCCGTGTTGTATGTATTCGCTCACGAAGAAAAGCTCGTTCCATTCTGTCGTAGATACGATGTGCTTGGGCGGTGGTGAATAGGCGCTTGCATCTCAAGAACTTCGGTGTAGCACATTCATCTCGGCACCGTGACAGAAAGGCGAGAGAGGACATCAGTCGCGCTTTCTTCTTCCGTCGTTGGTCAAGGCGTCGGTACAATCTGCAAATCTCCTCCCCGTAGAGGCGTAATACAAAATTGTTGAGGCTTTCGTGGCCACTTGTTGACAAACTGCCTATTGGCTTCTGTCTCGGGTTCTTCGGCCGACGTTCATCTAATGATTTTTCTGACGTTTCGCCAGCACGAGTGGCTGGCATTGTCAAAGCTTCACCCTCCATTGCCGGTGGTGAACTGGAGCCGAGCTCGCGGGCGCAGACTATATGTACCTGGCGCGCCAACGTCCGAGGGCTTCTCCGCGGTCATTTCCGGTGCGGTTCTCCTCTTGCTACCTGCGACGGTCGTTCGCTGCAGTACCGCATACCATGCAAATGCGGAAAAGTTTATGTCGGGATGACTGGACGATCCATTAACACCAGGATCAAGGAGCATAAGCGACATTGCAGGTTGGGGCAGGTGGAGAAATCGGCCGTGGCAGAACACGCACTGAATGAGACCGACCACGTAATAAAATTCGCCGACACGGAAGTTCTGGCTGTAGAGAACCACTATCACACGCGCTTGTTCAGAGAAGCTGTAGAAATACAAAAACACGCGAACAGTTTGAACAAGAAAGAGGAAAGCCTTAAGGTCAACGGATCCTGGCTTCCCGTACTGCAGCGAACGACCGTCGCAGGTAGCAAGAGGAGAACCGCACCGGAAATGACCGCGGAGAAGCCCTCGGACGTTGGCGCGCCAGGTACATATAGTCTGCGCCCGCGAGCTCGGCTCCAGTTCACCACCGGCAATGGAGGGTGAAGCTTTGACAATGCCAGCCACTCGTGCTGGCGAAACGTCAGAAAAATCATTAGATGAACGTCGGCCGAAGAACCCGAGACAGAAGCCAATAGGCAGTTTGTCAACAAGTGGCCACGAAAGCCTCAACAATTTTGTATTACGCCTCTACGGGGAGGAGATTTGCAGATTGTACCGACGCCTTGACCAACGACGGAAGAAGAAAGCGCGACTGATGTCCTCTCTCGCCTTTCTGTCACGGTGCCGAGATGAATGTGCTACACCGAAGTTCTTGAGATGCAAGCGCCTATTCACCACCGCCCAAGCACATCGTATCTACGACAGAATGGAACGAGCTTTTCTTCGTGAGCGAATACATACAACACGGAGAGACTTGGCAAGAACGGATCAGGAACTTCTGGACATTTTCTATCAACTAAGTAGCAGAATGCATCGAGACGACTGGGACAAGATCGACAGCATCACTCACAGGAGCATGCAGAACGAACTCGAGCGCTGCACCGAGCGACAGAAGAAAAAGTTTGAAAGATGCCGGAAGCAGACCGACAAGGCGACTCCCGACATGTCACACACAGTGGTCAACCTCACTGAACGACAATTGACCGAAGAGGAAGTGTCTGTTCTTCAAAAAGGAGGGAATTTCGCTATCATCCCGAGAACCATACCTATGGAGGACATCATTGCCAACACCGAAGCAGCCATTCGTGCCCTTCCTTGTGAAAGGGCAGAGGAAATACGCACGGAAACAGCCAGGATACTGCGCCGAGCAAAACCGCCAGCTTGCAACCTGAAGAAAGAAGAGGTACAAGCCATTAAGAATCTCAACGCCGACAAGAGTATATTGGTACTGCCTGCCGATAAGGGGAATGCGACCGTCGTAATGAAGACCGAAGATTATGAGCAAAAGATCCGAGACCTATTAGATCCGACGACGTACCGAAAACTAAGCGCAGATCCAACGCAACGTATCACACGGAATACGAATCGATTGATCAAGGCGTCTTCTCTGCCGGCGGACATACAGAGAAACCTGCGCAACACAGAAGCCCTACCACCTCGGCTGTATGGATTACCCAAGATCCATAAGAACAACGTTCCACTGAGACCGATCGTTAGCGCTCCTGGATCACCGACATATAAGCTGGCAAAACACTTGGCCTCTCTGCTCCAACCACACGTGGGGAAGACCGACACATACATTAAGGACTCAGGACATTTCATTGAGAAGCTGAAGAAACTGAAACTTGCACCAAACGACATCCTGGTCAGCTTTGATGTTGTTTCGTTATTTACGAAAGTGCCACTCAGTGACGCTCTGGAGCACATCGGTTCCATTTTCCCGCTAGACATCAGAAAGCTCTTCCATGCATGTCTCACCACGAGCTATTTCACGTGGAATGGCGACTTCTACGAACAGCTGGAAGGCGTCGCCATGGGTAGTCCTCTCAGTCCAGTGGTGGCCAACTTCTTCATGGAACAATTCGAAGCACAGGCACTGGACTCGGCGACTTGCAAACCTAAGGTGTGGTACAGGTACGTCGATGATACTTTCGTGGTGTGGAGCCATGGTGAAGAACAGCTCGGTGACTTCCTAAGACACTTGAACAGCCTCCATGCCAACATAACATTTACCATGGAAGTAGAAAAGGACAAGAAACTGCCATTTCTAGATGTGCTGGTCACAAGGGACGGCGAAAACCTGGGACACAGCGTGTATCGAAAACCGACTCACACGGACCGATACCTGCACAAACTGTCAAACCACCACCCAAGCCAGAAAAGGGGCATGATTAGTACGCTCGTAACGAGAGCAGGACGAATATGTGAGCCGCAACACCTCAAACGAGAAATGCAACACCTGGAAACAGTCCTGAGGAGCAATGGGTACTCCACAAATTATATTAGAAGTGTAACTGAGCCAAACATTCGGCGAAGTAAGGAACCAGAAAAAGAAATGTCGGGTACGGCCTTTCTGCCATACATTCCCAGAGTGACGGACAGAATCGGCCGTATATTGCGCAAACATGGCGTAAAGACGATCTTCAAACCGACAAGGAAGATCAAAGAGTGTCTTAGATCGGCGAAGGAGAAAAGAGACCCACTTGCAATGTCGGGAATATACCGCATACCATGCACATGCGGAAAAGTTTATGTCGGGATGACTGGACGATCCATTAACACCAGGATCAAGGAGCATAAGCGACATTGCAGGTTGGGGCAGGTGGAGAAATCGGCCGTGGCAGAACACGCACTGAATGAGACCGACCACGTAATAAAATTCGCCGACACGGAAGTTCTGGCTGTAGAGAACCACTATCACACGCGCTTGTTCAGAGAAGCTGTAGAAATACAAAAACACGCGAACAGTTTGAACAAGAAAGAGGAAAGCCTTAAGGTCAACGGATCCTGGCTTCCCGTACTGCAGCGAACGACCGTCGCAGGTAGCAAGAGGAGAACCGCACCGGAAATGACCGCGGAGAAGCCCTCGGACGTTGGCGCGCCAGGTACATATAGTCTGCGCCCGCGAGCTCGGCTCCAGTTCACCACCGGCAATGGAGGGTGAAGCTTTGACAATGCCAGCCACTCGTGCTGGCGAAACGTCAGAAAAATCATTAGATGAACGTCGGCCGAAGAACCCGAGACAGAAGCCAATAGGCAGTTTGTCAACAAGTGGCCACGAAAGCCTCAACAATTTTGTATTACGCCTCTACGGGGAGGAGATTTGCAGATTGTACCGACGCCTTGACCAACGACGGAAGAAGAAAGCGCGACTGATGTCCTCTCTCGCCTTTCTGTCACGGTGCCGAGATGAATGTGCTACACCGAAGTTCTTGAGATGCAAGCGCCTATTCACCACCGCCCAAGCACATCGTATCTACGACAGAATGGAACGAGCTTTTCTTCGTGAGCGAATACATACAACACGGAGAGACTTGGCAAGAACGGATCAGGAACTTCTGGACATTTTCTATCAACTAAGTAGCAGAATGCATCGAGACGACTGGGACAAGATCGACAGCATCACTCACAGGAGCATGCAGAACGAACTCGAGCGCTGCACCGAGCGACAGAAGAAAAAGTTTGAAAGATGCCGGAAGCAGACCGACAAGGCGACTCCCGACATGTCACACACAGTGGTCAACCTCACTGAACGACAATTGACCGAAGAGGAAGTGTCTGTTCTTCAAAAAGGAGGGAATTTCGCTATCATCCCGAGAACCATACCTATGGAGGACATCATTGCCAACACCGAAGCAGCCATTCGTGCCCTTCCTTGTGAAAGGGCAGAGGAAATACGCACGGAAACAGCCAGGATACTGCGCCGAGCAAAACCGCCAGCTTGCAACCTGAAGAAAGAAGAGGTACAAGCCATTAAGAATCTCAACGCCGACAAGAGTATATTGGTACTGCCTGCCGATAAGGGGAATGCGACCGTCGTAATGAAGACCGAAGATTATGAGCAAAAGATCCGAGACCTATTAGATCCGACGACGTACCGAAAACTAAGCGCAGATCCAACGCAACGTATCACACGGAATACGAATCGATTGATCAAGGCGTCTTCTCTGCCGGCGGACATACAGAGAAACCTGCGCAACACAGAAGCCCTACCACCTCGGCTGTATGGATTACCCAAGATCCATAAGAACAACGTTCCACTGAGACCGATCGTTAGCGCTCCTGGATCACCGACATATAAGCTGGCAAAACACTTGGCCTCTCTGCTCCAACCACACGTGGGGAAGACCGACACATACATTAAGGACTCAGGACATTTCATTGAGAAGCTGAAGAAACTGAAACTTGCACCAAACGACATCCTGGTCAGCTTTGATGTTGTTTCGTTATTTACGAAAGTGCCACTCAGTGACGCTCTGGAGCACATCGGTTCCATTTTCCCGCTAGACATCAGAAAGCTCTTCCATGCATGTCTCACCACGAGCTATTTCACGTGGAATGGCGACTTCTACGAACAGCTGGAAGGCGTCGCCATGGGTAGTCCTCTCAGTCCAGTGGTGGCCAACTTCTTCATGGAACAATTCGAAGCACAGGCACTGGACTCGGCGACTTGCAAACCTAAGGTGTGGTACAGGTACGTCGATGATACTTTCGTGGTGTGGAGCCATGGTGAAGAACAGCTCGGTGACTTCCTAAGACACTTGAACAGCCTCCATGCCAACATAACATTTACCATGGAAGTAGAAAAGGACAAGAAACTGCCATTTCTAGATGTGCTGGTCACAAGGGACGGCGAAAACCTGGGACACAGCGTGTATCGAAAACCGACTCACACGGACCGATACCTGCACAAACTGTCAAACCACCACCCAAGCCAGAAAAGGGGCATGATTAGTACGCTCGTAACGAGAGCAGGACGAATATGTGAGCCGCAACACCTCAAACGAGAAATGCAACACCTGGAAACAGTCCTGAGGAGCAATGGGTACTCCACAAATTATATTAGAAGTGTAACTGAGCCAAACATTCGGCGAAGTAAGGAACCAGAAAAAGAAATGTCGGGTACGGCCTTTCTGCCATACATTCCCAGAGTGACGGACAGAATCGGCCGTATATTGCGCAAACATGGCGTAAAGACGATCTTCAAACCGACAAGGAAGATCAAAGAGTGTCTTAGATCGGCGAAGGAGAAAAGAGACCCACTTGCAATGTCGGGAATATACCGCATACCATGCACATGCGGAAAAGTTTATGTCGGGATGACTGGACGATCCATTAACACCAGGATCAAGGAGCATAAGCGACATTGCAGGTTGGGGCAGGTGGAGAAATCGGCCGTGGCAGAACACGCACTGAATGAGACCGACCACGTAATAAAATTCGCCGACACGGAAGTTCTGGCTGTAGAGAACCACTATCACACGCGCTTGTTCAGAGAAGCTGTAGAAATACAAAAACACGCGAACAGTTTGAACAAGAAAGAGGAAAGCCTTAAGGTCAACGGATCCTGGCTTCCCGTACTGCAGCGAACGACCGTCGCAGGTAGCAAGAGGAGAACCGCACCGGAAATGACCGCGGAGAAGCCCTCGGACGTTGGCGCGCCAGGTACATATAGTCTGCGCCCGCGAGCTCGGCTCCAGTTCACCACCGGCAATGGAGGGTGAAGCTTTGACAATGCCAGCCACTCGTGCTGGCGAAACGTCAGAAAAATCATTAGATGAACGTCGGCCGAAGAACCCGAGACAGAAGCCAATAGGCAGTTTGTCAACAAGTGGCCACGAAAGCCTCAACAATTTTGTATTACGCCTCTACGGGGAGGAGATTTGCAGATTGTACCGACGCCTTGACCAACGACGGAAGAAGAAAGCGCGACTGATGTCCTCTCTCGCCTTTCTGTCACGGTGCCGAGATGAATGTGCTACACCGAAGTTCTTGAGATGCAAGCGCCTATTCACCACCGCCCAAGCACATCGTATCTACGACAGAATGGAACGAGCTTTTCTTCGTGAGCGAATACATACAACACGGAGAGACTTGGCAAGAACGGATCAGGAACTTCTGGACATTTTCTATCAACTAAGTAGCAGAATGCATCGAGACGACTGGGACAAGATCGACAGCATCACTCACAGGAGCATGCAGAACGAACTCGAGCGCTGCACCGAGCGACAGAAGAAAAAGTTTGAAAGATGCCGGAAGCAGACCGACAAGGCGACTCCCGACATGTCACACACAGTGGTCAACCTCACTGAACGACAATTGACCGAAGAGGAAGTGTCTGTTCTTCAAAAAGGAGGGAATTTCGCTATCATCCCGAGAACCATACCTATGGAGGACATCATTGCCAACACCGAAGCAGCCATTCGTGCCCTTCCTTGTGAAAGGGCAGAGGAAATACGCACGGAAACAGCCAGGATACTGCGCCGAGCAAAACCGCCAGCTTGCAACCTGAAGAAAGAAGAGGTACAAGCCATTAAGAATCTCAACGCCGACAAGAGTATATTGGTACTGCCTGCCGATAAGGGGAATGCGACCGTCGTAATGAAGACCGAAGATTATGAGCAAAAGATCCGAGACCTATTAGATCCGACGACGTACCGAAAACTAAGCGCAGATCCAACGCAACGTATCACACGGAATACGAATCGATTGATCAAGGCGTCTTCTCTGCCGGCGGACATACAGAGAAACCTGCGCAACACAGAAGCCCTACCACCTCGGCTGTATGGATTACCCAAGATCCATAAGAACAACGTTCCACTGAGACCGATCGTTAGCGCTCCTGGATCACCGACATATAAGCTGGCAAAACACTTGGCCTCTCTGCTCCAACCACACGTGGGGAAGACCGACACATACATTAAGGACTCAGGACATTTCATTGAGAAGCTGAAGAAACTGAAACTTGCACCAAACGACATCCTGGTCAGCTTTGATGTTGTTTCGTTATTTACGAAAGTGCCACTCAGTGACGCTCTGGAGCACATCGGTTCCATTTTCCCGCTAGACATCAGAAAGCTCTTCCATGCATGTCTCACCACGAGCTATTTCACGTGGAATGGCGACTTCTACGAACAGCTGGAAGGCGTCGCCATGGGTAGTCCTCTCAGTCCAGTGGTGGCCAACTTCTTCATGGAACAATTCGAAGCACAGGCACTGGACTCGGCGACTTGCAAACCTAAGGTGTGGTACAGGTACGTCGATGATACTTTCGTGGTGTGGAGCCATGGTGAAGAACAGCTCGGTGACTTCCTAAGACACTTGAACAGCCTCCATGCCAACATAACATTTACCATGGAAGTAGAAAAGGACAAGAAACTGCCATTTCTAGATGTGCTGGTCACAAGGGACGGCGAAAACCTGGGACACAGCGTGTATCGAAAACCGACTCACACGGACCGATACCTGCACAAACTGTCAAACCACCACCCAAGCCAGAAAAGGGGCATGATTAGTACGCTCGTAACGAGAGCAGGACGAATATGTGAGCCGCAACACCTCAAACGAGAAATGCAACACCTGGAAACAGTCCTGAGGAGCAATGGGTACTCCACAAATTATATTAGAAGTGTAACTGAGCCAAACATTCGGCGAAGTAAGGAACCAGAAAAAGAAATGTCGGGTACGGCCTTTCTGCCATACATTCCCAGAGTGACGGACAGAATCGGCCGTATATTGCGCAAACATGGCGTAAAGACGATCTTCAAACCGACAAGGAAGATCAAAGAGTGTCTTAGATCGGCGAAGGAGAAAAGAGACCCACTTGCAATGTCGGGAATATACCGCATACCATGCACATGCGGAAAAGTTTATGTCGGGATGACTGGACGATCCATTAACACCAGGATCAAGGAGCATAAGCGACATTGCAGGTTGGGGCAGGTGGAGAAATCGGCCGTGGCAGAACACGCACTGAATGAGACCGACCACGTAATAAAATTCGCCGACACGGAAGTTCTGGCTGTAGAGAACCACTATCACACGCGCTTGTTCAGAGAAGCTGTAGAAATACAAAAACACGCGAACAGTTTGAACAAGAAAGAGGAAAGCCTTAAGGTCAACGGATCCTGGCTTCCCGTACTGCAGCGAACGACCGTCGCAGGTAGCAAGAGGAGAACCGCACCGGAAATGACCGCGGAGAAGCCCTCGGACGTTGGCGCGCCAGGTACATATAGTCTGCGCCCGCGAGCTCGGCTCCAGTTCACCACCGGCAATGGAGGGTGAAGCTTTGACAATGCCAGCCACTCGTGCTGGCGAAACGTCAGAAAAATCATTAGATGAACGTCGGCCGAAGAACCCGAGACAGAAGCCAATAGGCAGTTTGTCAACAAGTGGCCACGAAAGCCTCAACAATTTTGTATTACGCCTCTACGGGGAGGAGATTTGCAGATTGTACCGACGCCTTGACCAACGACGGAAGAAGAAAGCGCGACTGATGTCCTCTCTCGCCTTTCTGTCACGGTGCCGAGATGAATGTGCTACACCGAAGTTCTTGAGATGCAAGCGCCTATTCACCACCGCCCAAGCACATCGTATCTACGACAGAATGGAACGAGCTTTTCTTCGTGAGCGAATACATACAACACGGAGAGACTTGGCAAGAACGGATCAGGAACTTCTGGACATTTTCTATCAACTAAGTAGCAGAATGCATCGAGACGACTGGGACAAGATCGACAGCATCACTCACAGGAGCATGCAGAACGAACTCGAGCGCTGCACCGAGCGACAGAAGAAAAAGTTTGAAAGATGCCGGAAGCAGACCGACAAGGCGACTCCCGACATGTCACACACAGTGGTCAACCTCACTGAACGACAATTGACCGAAGAGGAAGTGTCTGTTCTTCAAAAAGGAGGGAATTTCGCTATCATCCCGAGAACCATACCTATGGAGGACATCATTGCCAACACCGAAGCAGCCATTCGTGCCCTTCCTTGTGAAAGGGCAGAGGAAATACGCACGGAAACAGCCAGGATACTGCGCCGAGCAAAACCGCCAGCTTGCAACCTGAAGAAAGAAGAGGTACAAGCCATTAAGAATCTCAACGCCGACAAGAGTATATTGGTACTGCCTGCCGATAAGGGGAATGCGACCGTCGTAATGAAGACCGAAGATTATGAGCAAAAGATCCGAGACCTATTAGATCCGACGACGTACCGAAAACTAAGCGCAGATCCAACGCAACGTATCACACGGAATACGAATCGATTGATCAAGGCGTCTTCTCTGCCGGCGGACATACAGAGAAACCTGCGCAACACAGAAGCCCTACCACCTCGGCTGTATGGATTACCCAAGATCCATAAGAACAACGTTCCACTGAGACCGATCGTTAGCGCTCCTGGATCACCGACATATAAGCTGGCAAAACACTTGGCCTCTCTGCTCCAACCACACGTGGGGAAGACCGACACATACATTAAGGACTCAGGACATTTCATTGAGAAGCTGAAGAAACTGAAACTTGCACCAAACGACATCCTGGTCAGCTTTGATGTTGTTTCGTTATTTACGAAAGTGCCACTCAGTGACGCTCTGGAGCACATCGGTTCCATTTTCCCGCTAGACATCAGAAAGCTCTTCCATGCATGTCTCACCACGAGCTATTTCACGTGGAATGGCGACTTCTACGAACAGCTGGAAGGCGTCGCCATGGGTAGTCCTCTCAGTCCAGTGGTGGCCAACTTCTTCATGGAACAATTCGAAGCACAGGCACTGGACTCGGCGACTTGCAAACCTAAGGTGTGGTACAGGTACGTCGATGATACTTTCGTGGTGTGGAGCCATGGTGAAGAACAGCTCGGTGACTTCCTAAGACACTTGAACAGCCTCCATGCCAACATAACATTTACCATGGAAGTAGAAAAGGACAAGAAACTGCCATTTCTAGATGTGCTGGTCACAAGGGACGGCGAAAACCTGGGACACAGCGTGTATCGAAAACCGACTCACACGGACCGATACCTGCACAAACTGTCAAACCACCACCCAAGCCAGAAAAGGGGCATGATTAGTACGCTCGTAACGAGAGCAGGACGAATATGTGAGCCGCAACACCTCAAACGAGAAATGCAACACCTGGAAACAGTCCTGAGGAGCAATGGGTACTCCACAAATTATATTAGAAGTGTAACTGAGCCAAACATTCGGCGAAGTAAGGAACCAGAAAAAGAAATGTCGGGTACGGCCTTTCTGCCATACATTCCCAGAGTGACGGACAGAATCGGCCGTATATTGCGCAAACATGGCGTAAAGACGATCTTCAAACCGACAAGGAAGATCAAAGAGTGTCTTAGATCGGCGAAGGAGAAAAGAGACCCACTTGCAATGTCGGGAATATACCGCATACCATGCACATGCGGAAAAGTTTATGTCGGGATGACTGGACGATCCATTAACACCAGGATCAAGGAGCATAAGCGACATTGCAGGTTGGGGCAGGTGGAGAAATCGGCCGTGGCAGAACACGCACTGAATGAGACCGACCACGTAATAAAATTCGCCGACACGGAAGTTCTGGCTGTAGAGAACCACTATCACACGCGCTTGTTCAGAGAAGCTGTAGAAATACAAAAACACGCGAACAGTTTGAACAAGAAAGAGGAAAGCCTTAAGGTCAACGGATCCTGGCTTCCCGTACTGCAGCGAACGACCGTCGCAGGTAGCAAGAGGAGAACCGCACCGGAAATGACCGCGGAGAAGCCCTCGGACGTTGGCGCGCCAGGTACATATAGTCTGCGCCCGCGAGCTCGGCTCCAGTTCACCACCGGCAATGGAGGGTGAAGCTTTGACAATGCCAGCCACTCGTGCTGGCGAAACGTCAGAAAAATCATTAGATGAACGTCGGCCGAAGAACCCGAGACAGAAGCCAATAGGCAGTTTGTCAACAAGTGGCCACGAAAGCCTCAACAATTTTGTATTACGCCTCTACGGGGAGGAGATTTGCAGATTGTACCGACGCCTTGACCAACGACGGAAGAAGAAAGCGCGACTGATGTCCTCTCTCGCCTTTCTGTCACGGTGCCGAGATGAATGTGCTACACCGAAGTTCTTGAGATGCAAGCGCCTATTCACCACCGCCCAAGCACATCGTATCTACGACAGAATGGAACGAGCTTTTCTTCGTGAGCGAATACATACAACACGGAGAGACTTGGCAAGAACGGATCAGGAACTTCTGGACATTTTCTATCAACTAAGTAGCAGAATGCATCGAGACGACTGGGACAAGATCGACAGCATCACTCACAGGAGCATGCAGAACGAACTCGAGCGCTGCACCGAGCGACAGAAGAAAAAGTTTGAAAGATGCCGGAAGCAGACCGACAAGGCGACTCCCGACATGTCACACACAGTGGTCAACCTCACTGAACGACAATTGACCGAAGAGGAAGTGTCTGTTCTTCAAAAAGGAGGGAATTTCGCTATCATCCCGAGAACCATACCTATGGAGGACATCATTGCCAACACCGAAGCAGCCATTCGTGCCCTTCCTTGTGAAAGGGCAGAGGAAATACGCACGGAAACAGCCAGGATACTGCGCCGAGCAAAACCGCCAGCTTGCAACCTGAAGAAAGAAGAGGTACAAGCCATTAAGAATCTCAACGCCGACAAGAGTATATTGGTACTGCCTGCCGATAAGGGGAATGCGACCGTCGTAATGAAGACCGAAGATTATGAGCAAAAGATCCGAGACCTATTAGATCCGACGACGTACCGAAAACTAAGCGCAGATCCAACGCAACGTATCACACGGAATACGAATCGATTGATCAAGGCGTCTTCTCTGCCGGCGGACATACAGAGAAACCTGCGCAACACAGAAGCCCTACCACCTCGGCTGTATGGATTACCCAAGATCCATAAGAACAACGTTCCACTGAGACCGATCGTTAGCGCTCCTGGATCACCGACATATAAGCTGGCAAAACACTTGGCCTCTCTGCTCCAACCACACGTGGGGAAGACCGACACATACATTAAGGACTCAGGACATTTCATTGAGAAGCTGAAGAAACTGAAACTTGCACCAAACGACATCCTGGTCAGCTTTGATGTTGTTTCGTTATTTACGAAAGTGCCACTCAGTGACGCTCTGGAGCACATCGGTTCCATTTTCCCGCTAGACATCAGAAAGCTCTTCCATGCATGTCTCACCACGAGCTATTTCACGTGGAATGGCGACTTCTACGAACAGCTGGAAGGCGTCGCCATGGGTAGTCCTCTCAGTCCAGTGGTGGCCAACTTCTTCATGGAACAATTCGAAGCACAGGCACTGGACTCGGCGACTTGCAAACCTAAGGTGTGGTACAGGTACGTCGATGATACTTTCGTGGTGTGGAGCCATGGTGAAGAACAGCTCGGTGACTTCCTAAGACACTTGAACAGCCTCCATGCCAACATAACATTTACCATGGAAGTAGAAAAGGACAAGAAACTGCCATTTCTAGATGTGCTGGTCACAAGGGACGGCGAAAACCTGGGACACAGCGTGTATCGAAAACCGACTCACACGGACCGATACCTGCACAAACTGTCAAACCACCACCCAAGCCAGAAAAGGGGCATGATTAGTACGCTCGTAACGAGAGCAGGACGAATATGTGAGCCGCAACACCTCAAACGAGAAATGCAACACCTGGAAACAGTCCTGAGGAGCAATGGGTACTCCACAAATTATATTAGAAGTGTAACTGAGCCAAACATTCGGCGAAGTAAGGAACCAGAAAAAGAAATGTCGGGTACGGCCTTTCTGCCATACATTCCCAGAGTGACGGACAGAATCGGCCGTATATTGCGCAAACATGGCGTAAAGACGATCTTCAAACCGACAAGGAAGATCAAAGAGTGTCTTAGATCGGCGAAGGAGAAAAGAGACCCACTTGCAATGTCGGGAATATACCGCATACCATGCACATGCGGAAAAGTTTATGTCGGGATGACTGGACGATCCATTAACACCAGGATCAAGGAGCATAAGCGACATTGCAGGTTGGGGCAGGTGGAGAAATCGGCCGTGGCAGAACACGCACTGAATGAGACCGACCACGTAATAAAATTCGCCGACACGGAAGTTCTGGCTGTAGAGAACCACTATCACACGCGCTTGTTCAGAGAAGCTGTAGAAATACAAAAACACGCGAACAGTTTGAACAAGAAAGAGGAAAGCCTTAAGGTCAACGGATCCTGGCTTCCCGTACTGCAGCGAACGACCGTCGCAGGTAGCAAGAGGAGAACCGCACCGGAAATGACCGCGGAGAAGCCCTCGGACGTTGGCGCGCCAGGTACATATAGTCTGCGCCCGCGAGCTCGGCTCCAGTTCACCACCGGCAATGGAGGGTGAAGCTTTGACAATGCCAGCCACTCGTGCTGGCGAAACGTCAGAAAAATCATTAGATGAACGTCGGCCGAAGAACCCGAGACAGAAGCCAATAGGCAGTTTGTTAAATTAGTTAAGTCTCGCGAGTTTTCATTTAACATGAAATGTTTTATTGTTCCAGTCGACGACCAATAGGAGCTTAACGGATCGTGGCGAAGAGACGCAATGCCCGAATACAATTAGTATTCTGCCATTTATTCATTTCCAAGTTGCTACAGATAGCCTGAGGTTCACTGCCGATCATGACGAAGCGGTTAGCAAACTTGAATGCAAGCGTGGAACCTTAAACGATCTGGCGAATGTCTCCAAGCTGCGATTCTATTGCGCCCATAACTAACAGATACCGGCCGCGAAAAACTGATAGTGGTATTATTAGATGTAATCTTCTCCAAATCTTACAGCATTTTTCTAGAAGTGAATTTGGCCGCCAACGGAAATGCACACACCATCAACAATGACCGTCTGCTCCAGTTAATTTCAATAGTTTTCTTTCCAGCGATTAATTCCTGTTTCTATTTAAAATCAAATTTTAGTTCTCTTGCATGAGCAGGCGCGTCATAATCTAAGTTAAAGCAGAAAGAATTACGCTCTGGTTAGCACAGAATATGGACTCAGAGTAAATCGAACAAAGATGAAAGTGATGAGGAAAAACAGAAATGGAATTAGCAATCAGACTGCAGCGAAATTGCGATATTCAGAGAAGACGAAGTGAAGTGATTCCACTACCTTGGAAGCAAGATAACGTAAATGAAGCAAAGAGGACACAAAAGGCATACTGGCACAGATTTCTGACCAAAAGAGGTCTAGTAGCATAAAAGACAGATCAAAGTTTGATGAAGGAAGTTCTGAGGATTTGTGTCAGGTGCACCAGCAATGTAAGAGAATGAGTCGGGGAAGCTGAGAAGAAGAGAAACGATGGGTGCTGAAAATTGTGAAGGCTGATGAGGAATGAGGAGGTTCTCCGCAGGATCGACCAGATTACAATATGCGGATAGCACTGATTAAAAGTAGGGACAGGATGATGGGACTTGCATTAAGAAAGCCAGGTGTAACTTCTCGGTACTGGAGGGACCAATAGAGGATAATAACTGTGAGGGAAGACAGAGATTCGAATATATCCAGCAAATAATTGAGGACATAGTATGCACGGGCTGCTCTGAGATGAAGACTTTGGCACAGGAGACAAAGTAGTGATGGGCAGCATCAGAGCAATCAGAAAACTGACTGAAGAAAAAACAACGAAAAAAATTCCGTTGTGAATGTTGGAACTTCTTTCTTGTAAAATAAGCACACGAAACCATAAAAAGTTCTTGTCTTAGTATACCGCAACTAGTTTCGACCTAACCAGTCATATCCCAGCAATCAAGAAGCGGATTTCTGTTATCGAGGACTTACTGAACGATTGACAGAACCTTCTAACCGTTCTGTAGAGAGACTTGGAGACTGTTGACAAATAGTGCCACGTATCTGTGTTACTTTAAAGTGTAGTGTAGCATTCAACAAAAGTTACTTGGCCTGCCATATTGATGTGTAACTTACTTTTTGAGGTCCTCTCTTAGTTCTTGAATTTATACATCACCAATAGCAAGTACTACTGCTGATAACATTGTTTGACAGTTGCTTCTAAATTTTATCCTGAACAAAGGTACGAAATTATTCCGGTCGATAAAGTTTCTCAGGAACAAATTACAATCACAGAGTTTGTAAAGCGATACTAACAGTTAAAAGTGACAACGGAGTGCCTTAAAGAGTTTAATTACTACGTCGGCATATATCGACTGAAATTATGTCAGAAAAAAGAGAGATCTGTATTTGGCCCTCTATGGACGAGCTCAACAAATTTGCAACGCATAGCGCATAGCAAATTTGCATCTGCATAGCGCGAAGCATTTTCTCACAATCGCCGTTCGTAACAGATTCGTGACGCTTCAGACTAAAAGCATGGGAATTTGCTTTGCACTGTGAGAATTTCTTGGACTATTTGAACAGTTGAATCTTTGGAGCACCGTCTAGCGTGGCCGCGTGTGTTTCAGCTGTTGACATTTATTGTTACTGATGTTGAAAAACGTAAGTTATCAACTTTAAATAAATATTATGTGATGGAGGTAACTTTGAAGTGTACCAGGACAAAAAATTATTGTAGTAGACATTATTCCTAGAATTTGTCATCCTATTTTTAAAACGTTAGTCAACTTAGGAATTTGCAAGCAAATTGTGTCACGGATGTTTAACGCTGGATAACTGATGCCAGTAAGAACCGAAATTACTAATGTTGCGTAGGTCGACAACACAAAATTTTTAAACTACGGAAACTTGGCGCCACGCTCTCCGATTGTCCCAAAGATTGCCCTGTTGTCGGATGCTCTGGACAACGCATGGCCGCGAAAGCTTTGTCTGACGGAGATTGCGATATTCAGTCCCCACTCTGGGGGACAGCATCCCGACACATGCATTGTAGTTTGATGATAAGACGTACCGGGAACAAACCCGCCCACAGTTGTTACTTCGCGTACAGAAAGTCTTTTACAAATTGTGTCGGCCATGAAAAGAGCCTTTTTGTAGCTAGGACACTGTTTACTTAAAGCAGGTGCTCGAACTGGCGACCCTCTGACGCGACAAAATCTCGATAACGTCGAACGGTGTTTTGCCGAACTCTTTCGAAGATCCCAGGAATTGCACTGATGTGATTGGCAGCACGTTGAATGCTATCCATTAATTCCTCTTCGTTTCTAGGTGGTTCGCGTCCACGTGGGTAAACTAGAACCTTGAAGAATCCCCACAAGAAAGAATCCTGTGGCGTGAGGTCAGGTGATCGCGGGGGTCATGTCCTACGAACACCTCTGCCAATTGCCCGGCCGTCGAAAAGTACATTTAAATATCCGCGCACAGCCCGACTGTTAAGTGCAGGCGCCCCATCACGCTGCAACCACTTGCCCCAGCAAGTCGAGGAGGTAGACGGACCGGCCCAATCAGATGGTCTCCCGCAATGCTTGCCCAAATGTCGAGCGAAAATCTCCTGATGTCCGTGGACGTACGTGACGTGAGGATATCCCCTTGCCCAGTAATGACCGTTTCGTGTGCTGTAAAGGCCATCCCAATGGAAGGTGTAATCTTCGGTAAACAACACAATGGCTGGGAAGTTGGGATCTCGTGTAATACGTCGTCAGAATCGACCGGCAAAATCGTGGCCTGTGTTCATAGTCCACCACAGAATTTACGTTTTGGACAGGTTGGAAAACTAAATGAACGCTGACTCCCTCGAAACCTCTCAGACTAAACGACATAAGACCCCATGTGGTGTCCAACTGCTCGAGTGCTTGTCGTAGCTGCTTCCTCGAAGCGCTCGACAACAGTCTCTTCAAATGCAGCATCCCGTCGTGTTCGAGGTCTTACAGCATCACCATTATATCTTGCTAACGAGCCTGTTTCGCCAAGTCGCCAGTGAATTGCTGTAAACGTTTGCGGGTGTGGATGGTGTCTTGCTGGGTACCGTTCCTCATACAACCGTCGAGCTTCATGCGCATTACCTATCGTCGGCTAGTCCATAAACAAAAACCGTATCTCGTTTCTCTTGAAACGAATACCGTGCCGCCATGTTTACGGTATGACTAAATCGCAGGTGACGTGTGTCTGCTCCGAAACGAAGCTTACGTGTGAATGCCTCTGACGTGAGGTGGAGATAAACAGCAAGAGCTATTCGACACGTGTGCGTATCACGTTCGGGCAGTGACGGGGCGAGGGACGTTTGTATGTGTGAACAGACAACCATAGCGCTGCCCGTCAGACGACGAACGGCAACAGGGCAATCCCACGGGCAATCGAAGCGCGTGGCTCCAAGTTCCGTAGTTTAAAAATGGTGCCTTGTCGACCTACGCAACATTAGTACTTTTGATTCCTACTGGCATCAGCTATCCAGGGTTAAAATTTAGCGCCACAATTTTTCTCCACCCTGTATATTGTGAATGCTGCAGTATATTATGAAAAGAAGAGGAGTGTTGTCGCTCATGAGATTGGTGGAGAGAATGACGACTGTTGCATGGGTGACCCCTCTAGTGATAACGCTAAGTAAGGTGAAACGTTTGGATAAGAAGACCAAAGTAAGGTTTGAATTTGCTATCTATCAATTAGATTTCTCTACAGCGAGTTAATGGGAAGAGTGCATAATTGAATTATACGGAATACAGATCAACGAAGTACTACCATTGGCTTCTGATCCTTGCTATGATGATAGTATATGCATGGCTATTGCACAGGAGGGAATGTGACTATTTTGGTGTACCCAAGAACAAGGCGAGGCGAGGCCAGTTCAAAGTTCAGCGATGAAATAGCTCATGCCCTGTGCAAAATGAACAGGAATGTAAGTGGAGGAAATAGAGTAAGACCTTCTTCAAGTGTAGATACTGAATATGCAACGAAGAAGAAAACAGGGCGTGCATCAGAGGCTGTACCCCAGAAGGTAGTTCGTCAGACAGAGTTGGATATCGGTCGGTAGTGTCTGAGAAGTAGATGCAAGATGTTAAACTGCAAAGGAAGTCCATCAGTTATCTGCAAGTAGAGTAACGTTAATTTGAGTATCGAGAACAAAAGAAAAAAATCTATGAAATTCTTAGATATTTCCATCTGTTCAGAAAAGTACTTATATATATGTAATTATTCACAAGGCAAAATTTAATTCATCTGAATCTTTAAATGCCTGACATAAAAAATATGTAACGCTATAAGATATATTATATAAACATGACTTAAAACATTTTTATCAATATATGTTTATTGTGATTTTTAAGTAACACAAATATAGCAATAATGATAGAAGCTGGACTTGAACCTGGGTCTCCTGCCTAATAGGCAAATGTGTCTGCCATTTCATCTGTGAAGTAGTATAGGTAACGTAGCTACATGCCTCCCCTAACATAAACGTAAAGTCACGCCTTTTATCAGTTTTGTGTTAGGGAGGGCATTGGACTAGGGTTGTCTGTGTATCTGTGTTACCTATGTTGGTATGATGGTGCAAGCCGGCCGGAGTGGCCGAGCGGTTCTAGGCACTACAGTCTGGAACCGCGCGACCGCTACGGTCGCAGGTTCAAATCGGACCTCGGGCATGGATGTGTGTGATGTCCTTAGGTTAGTTAGGTTTAAGTAGTTCTACGTTCTAGGGGACTGATGACCTCAGAAGTTAAGTGCCATAGTGCTCAGAGCCATTTTTTTACTGTGGTGTAATAGCTACCTCATTTGCCTAGTAAGCAAGGAAAAAAAGTAAGCAGGAGACCTGGGTTCAAGTGATGACTGAGGTACAAATCTTAATTCATTTCTTCAGCTTCTATTACTGTTGCAGATAAAGTTGAGAATTGTATGTCTCAAGGAAAATTTAGGTTATCAGATTTGCAGTAAAACATTCAGAATTTTTTATCTTTGTCGTTTCATAATTCTGTTCATTGGTGGTTAAAATAAATAACTGCAAAGAGGTTAAAATGCTCGTAACGAAAGTTTCTGCTGAATTAATGCAGTTTCTAACTGGCCTTATTGAAAACCAGGAGCATGAGTAATTCAGTGGAATCATCCCATACTGGCCTCACATTGGAAGACTCGTGGCTGAAACCCCCAGCCAGTCATACTGACATAGCCTCGTTTCTCCTCCTTCCACTCCTCATCTTCCCCCTCCCCCTCCCAACCCCACCTCAGGATCCCCCGAAACAACTTGTTTCATTCGTGGGCAGAACAGCCTGACTACGTTGCCCAATCAGAGTGGAGTGGACAGTGGTCTGGTACCTGCCAGCTTCCCGAGCGGTATCTTGGAGATCATGGCGGCGAGCTTGTCAGGGTCGCGCCAGCCCTTCTTGGTCATCTCGGTCCAGACGACGGTGGGGTTGACGCAGTTGGTGCGGATGTTGTGCGGGCCCAGCTCGAGCGCCATGGCCCGCGACAGCTGGTCCAGCCCGCCCTTGGTGGCCGAGTAGACCGCGTGGTTGGGGATGGCCACCTGCACAGAAGCACAGGCCGGTGCTCAGCAGTGGCCAGGAGGAGACCCTGGGGATGGCGTCAAGGTGGCGCAGCTGGGGCACCCACCATGGCGGTCTGCGACGACACGTTGACGATGCTGCCACCCTTCCCGCTCTTGATCATCCCGTCCGAGACGACCTGGCTGATGTTGATCACCGCCTTCAGGTTAACTTCGAAGCTCCTGTAAGCGACAAAACATCTCGTTAGGGACCTGGAGCACACGTGTTACAGTTGCAAGACAGTGAACATACTACCACCCAACGGAATAAACAGGCACAGAACTTACAGAAAAGTGGAAGGTTCTAAACATGAGAATCTACATCTGTACACTGAAAGCTACCATACGGAACGTGGCGGAGGGTGCATACTGTTCCAGATACCTTTTACCTACCGCTACATCTACAACCACATCTCTTTCAGAATAAAATTCTGTCGGAAGTTGCAAATATATTTTTATTTCGTTTTACCAATTTCGACATCTTCAGAAGCCTACAAAACTAGGGACTTCATAAATATTTAGAACTTGCAAAAAATGGTTCAAATGGCTCTGAGCACTATGGGACTCAGCTTCTAAGGTCATCAGTCCCCTAGAACTTAGAACTACTTAAACCTAACTAACCTAGAGCCCGAGGCAGGATGCGAACCTGCGACCGTAGCGTCGCGCGGTTCCAGATTGTAGCGCCTAGAACCGCTCGGCCACCACGGCCGGCTAGAACTTGCATAAAAATATATCTGAAAGATAAGAAATCTACACTACTGGCCATTAAAATTGTTACACCTCGAAGATGACGTGCTACAGACGCGAAATTTAACCGACAGGAAGAAGATGCTGTGATATACAAATGATTAGCTTTTCAGAGCATTCACACAAGGTTGGCGCAGGTGGCGACACCTACAACGTGCTGTCATGAGGAAACTTTCCAACCGATTTCTCACACACAGCAGTTGACCGGCGTTGCCAGGTGAAACGTTGTTGTGATGCCTCGTGTAAGGTGGAGAAATGCGTACCATCACGTTTCCGACTTTGATAAAGGTCGGATTGTAGCCTATCGCAATTGCGGTCTATCGTATCGCGACATTGCTGCTCGCGTTGGTCGAGATCCAATGACTGTTAGCAGAATATGGAATCGGTGGGTTCAGGAGGGTAATACGGAACGCCGTGCTGGATCCCAACGGCCTCGTATCACTAGCAGGCGAGATGACAGGCATCTTATCCGCATGGCCGTAACGGATCGTGCAGCCGCGTCTCGATCCCTGAGTCAACAGATTCAGACGTTTGCAAGACAACAACCATCTGCACGAACAGTTCGACGACGTTTCCAGCAGCATTGACTATCAGCTCCGAGACCATGGCTGCGGTTACCCTTGACGCTGCATCGCAGACACGAGCGCCTGCGATGGTGTACTCAACGACGAACCTGGGTGCGCAAATGGCAAAACGTCATTTTTACGGATGAATCCAGGTTCTGTTTACAGCATCATGATGGTCGCATCCGTGTTTGGCGACATCGCGGTGAACGCACATTGGAAGCGTGTATTCGTCATCGCCATACTGGCGTATCACCCGGCGGGATGGTATGGGTTGCCATTGGTTACATGTCTCGGTCACCCCTTGTTCGCATTGACGGCACTTTGAACAGTGGACGTTACATTTCAGACGTGTTACGACCCGTGGCTCTACCCTTCATTCGATCTCTGCGAAACCCTACATTTCAGCAGGATACCGCACGACCGCATGTTGCAGGTCCTGTACAGGCTTTCTGGATACAGAAAATGTTCGACTGCTGCTCTGGCCAGCAATTTCTCCAGATCTCTCACCAATTGAAAACGTCTGGTCAATGGTGGCAGAACAACTGGCTCGTCACAATACGCCAGTCACTACTCTTGATGAAGTGTGGTATCGTGTTGAAGCTGCATGGGCAGCTGTACCTGCACACGCCATCCTAGCTCTGTTTGACTCAATGCCCAGGCGTATCAAGGCCGTTATTACGGCCAGGGGTGGTTGTTGTGGGTACTGATTTCTCAAGATCTATGCACCCAAATTGCGTGAAAATATAACATGATGTGAGTTCTAGTATAATATACTTGTCCAATGAATACCCGTTTATCATCTGCATTTCTTCTTGGTGTAGCAATTTTAATGGCCTGTAGTGTATTACAGAAACTCACTCAGTATTGGTTTAGCAGGTGTTTCTTCCCAAAAGCGCAATGCCGTGATATGTTCAAAAATGTACATATTGTATGTGATTACTGCAATCACAGATAGACACTTTACAGTAAGTGAATCGCATCTACATACATGACAAGCTGTTGTGCTAGCTGCGACGAACATATATAAAAGCACATAAAAATTATAAATAAGATATATAAAGAAGTTATATATAATATATTTGAAAAAAAACATGGCACACAGATCTAATATATAAAAGGAATGTGATAATTTTCAAATTTTATGAGAGATACTATGCAATCAACACAGTGTCTGTTTTTAATGGAAGTTGATCATTCAACAAATCTTTGGAATTTAAGTGGGAATATTTCTATAAAACTTCCTGGCAGATTAAAACTGTGTGCCCGACCGAGACTTGAACTCGAGACCTTTTCAAAGGTCCCGAGTTCGAGTTTCGGTCGGGCACACAGTTTTAATCTTCCAGGAAGTTTCATATGAGCGCACACTCCTCTGCAGAGTGAAAATCTCATTCTGGAGTATTTCTATACTTCAGATTCTTCATTTTATGTTGGGTTGAATCACTTCGTTTATGAGGACAGTGATGAACAGAACACCGCCAGGGGCTCGACGCTAAGTGTGCATTGCAGAGAATATTGAAAGAGTTCGGCAAGCTATATTCCGTAGTCCTGATTGATCTGCCAGGAGTCACCTGCTGAACTGAGCCTCAGCGATCGTTCAGTAAGGCGTCTTTTGCATGCTGATCTAGCATTTCATCCCTACAAAATGGCCAAGGTGCAGCAATTGAACCCTAGAGATTATGTACAGCTTTTAAATTTTGCTCAAGAAATGGAGGACATACTTGAGCAAAATGACAGCATTATTTTGTTTAAGAGTGATGAAGCTCATGTTCATTCGAACAGCATAGTAAATCATCAGAACTATCGTTACTGGGCCAGTGAAAATCCTAAACTAATGCATGAGAGACCATTACATAGTACCAAGGTGACTGTGGTGTGTTGTAACTAGTGCAGATGTTACTGGTCCTTACTTTCCAAGAGGATAATGAGAACACTGCAACTGTAACCTCAGAAAGTTATAGAGAGATGATCACTGAATTATTCCTACCTGAATTAAGAAGAAAACGTATTCCTATCCGGCGAGTTTGGTTTCAGCAGGACGGGGCCACAGCTCACGCAACAAGAATTTCAATGGAAGCTATTCGGACTATTATTCGTGGTCACGTCATTTATCAGCTTGGTGACAGTAGATGGCCTGGTCATTTCCCAGCAAATGCCGGGATGGTTCCTTTGAAGGTGCACGACGAACTTTCTTCCCCATCCTTCCCTAATCCAATGAGACCGATGACCTCGCTGTGTGGTCTCCTCACCCAAACAACCCAACCTAACCCAACCCAACCCCTCATTCCCCAGATGTGTCCATGTGCGACTGTGCTTCATTGGCTTACCTCAAGTCACATGTATACGAGCATGAACCACGTGCACATGAAGAACTGAAGGAAGCAGTTCGTGTGGCAGTCGTTTAAATTGACAGAGTAATGTTGGGCAGAGTGGAAGTCAACTTCTGAGAGCGCCTTGAGAAGTTCATCGCTGACAACGGCTGTCACCTGGGAGACCATGTTTTCAGGCATTAATTTTGTAAAACGGAAACATCATTTGAGTATTATTTTGCTAACAAATGTTTTTGAAGCACAAGTAACGATATATATATATATATATATATATATATATATTAAACGTCCGTCCTTTATCCCTCAGCCGATATAAGCTGACCACAATATTATGGCAGTTGGGAGAAAGTGCGCTCTGGTCGACTAGTCGTGAGTCAGCGCATAGTCGGGGCTGACAGCGTGTACACAACTCACCTGAAAGCATTGACACTGCGATGAGTTTTCCTTAGTGGCCTCTGTAGTTGTAAACTGTAACATCGCCGCGTGTTTCAGACAGGTAATAATTTCGCGGTTAAGTGACAGAGTACGCTGAAAGTGGGTCTTAATCGCAAGGCGTTGTAAAGAACAGTCATTATCACAGAATGAATTTCTTTTATTTCCATCAGTGGTCACAAAAGTACCGGTTTCGGTTAGCAACGATCATCTTCAGATCTGCAGCAAAATATGGGAGAGGAAAGACAAACAATAAACACTTTACATCTTAAAAGAAAAAAATATATATGCGATAATGAATATTATTATTTTCATAGACGTGGGAATACGTACTTAAAATGTAAGGAGGCATACTTATTCTTCAATATGTCCTAATTGAAAGGAAGCAAAATGGCATCGTCACAAATTACACGCAAAGTCAGCCTATCTTCGTAGTGGATACACTGATCAGCCGAAACATCATGACGACTGCCCACAGCAACGCTGGATGCTAACTGGTGCTGTTGCGGGCACGTGACGCGGTAGCAAAAGTATGTAAGTGGAGCAGACACGTAAGGGTGAACACCCTAGCGAAGATATGGACTGAAAACGGGGAAATCAATTGAGAAAAGCGACATTAACAAAGAGCAGACTATTGTTACTCTGAGCCTGTGGAGGACTACCTAAAAAACGGCGAAGCTTGGCGAATGTTCATGTGCTACTGTCGTGAGCATCTACGGAAAGAGGTAGTAGGACAGTGAAACTACCACTAGGTACTAAATGGCTGCACGTCCATGACTTCACAAAACGTGGCGTTTGTAGCCTTGTTCGCTCAACAGAGTAGGATAGATTGTGGCATCACTGCCAAAGGCGTACAACGCTAGTGCAGTCACACGTGTTTCGGAGCACACCATTCATCGTACACTGTCGAACATGGAGCTCTGCAGCAAACCATCCCTATGTGTTGACATGCTGACCCAACGACATCGTCAATTACGACTGCAGTGGACAAGAGACCATCGGGATTCGACCGTCCAGCAATGGAAACGCGTCGGCTCTTCAGATGAACCACATTTCCGCTACGACAGCTCGATGGTCTTCTTCACAAACGCCGTCAACGAGGTGGACGACGGCTCGGAACATGCAGCACGCCGTGGACACAGGCTGGTGGGAGCAGTATTATGCTATGAGAGACATTCTCCTGCAGTTGCATGGCATCTGTGGTAGAAATCGAAGACACGCTGACAGCTGCAAACCACCTGCATCCCTTCATGCTCGATGCCTTCCAAGACGCCTATGTCATCTTTCAGTAGTACAAATGTCCATGTCTCGGAGCCCGAACGGTGGTACAGTGATTCGAGGAACATTATAGTGAAGTCATGTTGGCGTTTCGGACAAATTCGCCTGATGTAAATCCTGCTGAACCCATCTGGGTTGCTATCGGGTGCCATCACCGCGTACACAAATCAACGGTCCATGATTTACGCGAGTTACATGACCTATGCGTAGACATCTAATGCTACATAAATCCACAAATTTGCCAAAAATCTTTCGGATTCCTGATACGCAGAATCAGTGTTATTTTTCGTTCCAGAGACATACGAACAAGCTATTAAGCAGATGGTGTTAATGGTTTGGCTCGTCAGTGTATTTAAAATATGGGGTAAACCAGGCTGGTGGGATCATACTGCTAATAGCGTTACCGCTCACATCAAGCTGTTGTACAGTACCCACAACGTATGTTTGAATCGTAAGCTCTTTAGATGTCGGTACTGAAGTCTACACATATTCCTCAATTATAAAATTGTTCAACATTCAATAAAATGAAAAAGTGTAATAGGTAAAGTCTGTTGTGAACTTACCCAGTGTATAAGTTATATCAGTGATGAAATGCAGTAAATTAAAAACACCAATAAAGGTAGGTTTTAAATTGTTAAGAAGAAATTGGTTCTGAGACGTTCTTGCGGTCATTTTACATAAAAGTAATGACAAATACAAGAAAAAGATTATGTAGTTGATAAAGTAAATAAAACTGATAAAATAATTAGTGAAAGACGCGAAATGGATGACAATAAAAGACTCAATCCAGACAGATCAACGCCATCTGTTGGTACAGCCATTAGAATGCAGCGTAGGCGAGAAGTCGGAGGAAATTAACCACCAGAGGGCCTCTCGTGCCATGAGATACGCCGATCCAAGGAAAGTATAATAAAATATTGAACACTCACTCAATAATGTTATTATGTTGCTAATGAACTACATTACATATACAGAGAAGGAACAATCAAACACGAGAATAATATGTACAATGTAAGAAAACTAATCCAATACGTGATGTACTCTATACTACCGAGCGAGGTGGCACAGTGGTTAGACACTGGACTCGTATTGGGGAGGACGACGGTTCAATCCCGCGTCCGGCCTCCTGATTTAGGTTTTCTGTGATTTCCCTAAATCACTTCAGGCAAATGTCGGGATGGTTCCTCTGAAAGGGCACAGCCGACTTCCTTCCCCATCCTTCACTAATCCGATGAGACCGATGACCTCGCTGTCTGATCTCATTCCCCAAACAACTCCCCCAACCCCCAACTCTATACTAGGCACATAAGGGCAAGATATACACAAGAGAGGTGTTCAATAATTCATCAGGTAATCACCATAGGTCGTACCGCTCGCTCCTTGATTTTTCCCTTGCCAGCTGCGCTCGTCTTGTCCGCCTCTCCCCCACCCTCACCTACCTTGGACTCACCATTGACCGTCACCTCATCTGGATCCCTCATCTACGCTCTATCCAATCCAAAGCTCACAACTGCCTCCATCTCCTTAAACTCCTCTCTGGCCGGACATGGGGTTTGAACCCCTCTACCATCCTCCACACCTAAAAATCCTTAATCTGTCCCGTCCTCTGTTATGCCAGTCCTGCTTGGATGTCCACCCTCCCACCCCACCCACCCCCAAAATTCTATAATTCCCCCCAGATTATTGAGCACCATGCATTCCACCTCGCCTTCTGTATATGCCTCCTGTCCCCCACGCAGATCCTCTATGATCTGATTCCTTTCCCCCATCTGCTCCTTTTGCTTGGACGTGTCAGTGTCCTCTACACCTCCTGCCGACTTGATCCCCCTCATCCCCTGGTTGCTCCTCCCCAACACCCACCAAAGTTGCACCTTCACCATTGTCCCCCCCCCCCCCCAGCCTCCGCCTCGACACCTTTCATCTCCTTACCCAAGGTGGCTCTCGTCAATTCCGCCTCCCAGATGATGCCCTCTCTCCCTCCATTTATCCCTCCGATCAACTATGATCCTCACCTCCTCCTCCGTCCCTCTGTCCTTTTCCTGGGATACCTCTCCCCCCCTTCCATTCTTTCTCCCACTCCTTGGCTCCATTCTTTCCCCTCCACTATCTTCCCCACTCCTTTCTCGCGTCCTCTCTGCTCCCCCCTTTTTCTGTTCCCTCTCCCTCCATCGCCTCCCCCTCTCCCCCTCATCTGTCCGCGTCCTCCCCACCCCCACACCGATATGCCTTTGTACTCACTAGTGCAGTGTTTTCCGTGAGTGTTCAGTGTTGTGCGTCCCCTTTATAAAGTGCTGTGAACAGAAGCCAGATTGTCGCCATGTTTTTTAATTGTTCCTGTCTATTTCCTAAGTGTTTTTAATCAGCATCGCTGACCTCTTTTATATTATGTTCTCTTCAGGACTTTTTCGCCATGTACCAGTCTTAAACAGTCACCGTTTTATCACCTTTTAATTGATATATCCCCTCATTATGTTTTTTTTTAACTTTATCTGTTGGCTACAGAGCGGCGTCTTACGGTGCTGCAAGCCCGACCTCCCTCTAGGGGGTCGGGGGGAGGAGGGGAACCAAATCATAATAAGAAAATAATTCATATGTACGATTATGAAGTAAAGCAAAGTGGGCATTAGGTACAAAACCGCGTTGCCCATTGAGTCTTTTGCTGGCTCCTGTTTTTTTGGCTCTGTCAATTTCATGCTCTTCCAGTAATCTGAGAGCATCTCCTTTTTGCTCTCTGTGAAGAATGAGCCTAATTGTGTCAATACTGCCTCTACTATAGCCGGTTTCTAATAATTCAACCCAAAGGCAGTTTTGTTACTTGGCTGTCAATGCTCAACTTAAACCTTATATTAAAAGAGCGGATGGTCTGGCCAACGTAATACTAAACACAAACATTGATCTCCTGTGTACACCACAACCGTCAAATTTGACATATGCGCTTCTCAACCTATGATTTACGTGAAGTTTTAGAGTTTATTAACTTGAAAACCACATCTAAATTTAGATTTGATGAAACTTGTCTCTATTTGTTTGGCCACATTACTGTGAAATTGCAGCGGGATGGTTTTCATCTTTTCCTTATTAGTACTGTTTTATGGCTGAGCCAAGCTTTTGCCCACTACGATTTACACAATAACCATCGGCTATTGTAAACTGCTTTAAAATACTGAGTTATTTCCGTATTTCATTGTCGGTCAAGGGTGAACGAAAGAGGTCTAGAAGCCTGTTTTATATCGTGGACGAAGGAGTGAACTGACGTTGATGATAAATACAGGATGATTCACCAAGATATACAAATATTTTAATGTTTTATTCTACAAGTAAAACGAAAGAAAAAGTTCATATAAACATACGACCGCAAATTTTTAGTTACGGAGTTTCGGATAGTAAAAGATTTTTCCAGAAATTTAGCAACTTTGCTAATATCAAGGCATCGCAAAACTGTGTGAGGTTAAAGAAAAGCACGATTTCCATTTTTTTATTGTTATTGGTTTGGTGAATCTAATAATACATTTCCCAGATGTGTATCTGGAGTAGTTTTCCAGAACATCCAGAGTAGCAAAGAAGTAATGTCGTAAATTTTTTAATTTATTAACTACTTGGCCCAACTTGTTTTTTTTTTTTTTTTAATTCCAGACAATTACACAAAGTTTTCCACAGAACGAGGTACTGGCAGAAGTGAAGCTGTGAGGACGGGGCGTGAGTCGTGCTTGGGTAGCTCACGTGGTAGAGCACTTGCCCGCGAAAGGCAAAGGCCCGAGTTCGAGTCTCGGTCCGGCCCACAGTTTTAATCTGCCAGGAAGTTTCATATTAGCGCACACTCCGCTGCAGAGTAAAAATCTCATTCGTTTCCACAGAAGTTTTACAGAATTTAATTTAGGAAATATGATGATAATAACATTAACTGAAACTGTATGAATGTGTCAGATAATCTGCTCTTATTAATACCACAGCACACGTGAATTCATGTTAAACCGGAAAAAACAAAGCTCAATGTTAAGGAAGTTGTACAGTGTACATACAATTTTGCAATACATTCACAATAAATGTTCAAAAATGTCTCTACCGAGTTCAATGCATTTAGCTGCACGTGATTGAACAGATGTTGTTGCTCGTATCAATTTCACAGGGTTGTTCTTAATTTCGCCTATTGCATTCATAATGCCAGCAAGTAATGCCTCGCGTGTATTGACTTTGCCCTCATAAACTATGTCTTTCATCCGTTCCCATACACAAAAATCCATTGGTGTTAAATCGGGCGATCTGGATGGCCACAGATGTGTAGCAACACGACCAATTCATTTCTGGGGAAAATGTTCATTTAAATCTGTAGTAGCGGCGTTGGTGAAATGTGGAGGCGCGCCGTCATTTTGAAAATACGTTTGCAATCGCGTAGCAAGTGGAACATCTTCGAGCAAGCGGGGCATTTCTTCTTGAAGGAATTGTAAGTACGTCTCACCAGTTAGACGTCCTAGGAAAATGAATGGTTCAATAAAGTGTATGTTGATTATACCAATCCACACATTTACACTAAATCGCTGCTGGAAATTGCGTTGCACTGTTGCATGTGGGTTTGCTTCAGACCAACGTGCTCGTCACGTAAATTGTTTATACCATCTCGAGTAAACTGAACCTCATCAGTAAACAACATGTACTTGTGTAGCTGTCGATTAGTATTTAATCAGTTGCACAACTCAAAGTGAAGGGCAGGATCTCCCGGATGTAAATGATGCACTTTTGGTTATGGTAAGGACACAGATTATTGTACTTCAGTGTACACTTTACCTTAGATTGTGAAATGTCTAATCGTTGAGAGGTACGTCGTGTACTGGTATCAGGGCTACGATGAACAGCATCCATAATATCCTCATCATCGTCTTTACGTATCGAGCGCCCGTACTGATTATAAACACTATGTAGAAAACCTGTCTCCCGTAACATTCGAAATACTCGAATAACGGTTCTAGCATTCGGAATCCTCCGAGTTGGATGACGTACGTGATATTCGTTAACTGCAGCAGTTGCATTACTATCACATTTGCCATATCGGCGCATTCCTCGTCGTAAATTTGAAAGGCATCCCTATTTCGTAAATAGTCTACAAACTACAACAGTTAGTATTTGGTTTCACTTAAATGCACTGTTGTTATGGTATTTCACTGAACAATACAGAAAACTAACTCGTTTCAAGGTTAGGAAACGACTGAATTAACTCACTAACGGTTGCCAACAATGACATAAAAGTTTCTACATTCTTAATGGAAAGTAAACAAATTTACTTGTATAATAATCTTTGCTTCTCTGAACGTTCTGGAAAACTACTGCAGATACATGCCTGGGACATGTTTTATTATATTCACCAGACCAATAACAACATAAATGGAAATCGTGCTTTAGTTTAACCTCATACAGTTTTGCGATGGCTTCATACTAGCGAAGTTACTAAATTTCAGGCAAAATCTTTTATTAGCCGTTACTCCGTAACTAAACATTTGCGGACATACGTTTATATGAACTTTTGTATTTACTTTTACTTGCAGAATAACATATTAAAATAATTGCGTATCTTCGTGAGACACCCTTTATATGTGCATGTGGGTTTTTTGAAAATGGAAAGTTTATGTCCATTGAAACTTCCTGGCAGATTAAAACTGTGTGCCCAACCGAGACTCGAACTCGGGACCTTTGCCTTTCGCGGGCAAGTGCTCTACCATCTGAGCTACCGAAGCACGACTCACACCCGGTACTCACAGCTTTACTTCTGCCAGTATCTCGTCTCCTACCTTCTAAACTTGACAGAAGCTCTCCTGCGAAACTTTTATGTCCATTGTTTATTTTTTTAATGGTAAGGCCTAGGTAATTAGTAGAGTTCTCGTTTTGTACTTCTGCAGTAAAAGATAGTTTTGGATGCCTACTGCCTATTGTTTGGGCAAATGCGTTTATGTATTTGGTGTCACATTCTATAAGTAATAAGGAATCGTCGACATAATGTTTATCGTATATAGTTTTTTTTCTTTTAGCTGTGGAAACTTGGCAAAAAACTGTCATTATAAATCATTCAAAAAGTATATCAAGGTGCCAGCGCATCTCAAAGCTATCTTATTCATAAACTCTAAAAATTAAATTATTCTGTACATTCTGCAGTAGTAATCTTATTATGGGTTATCAGATAACAACTGATAATTTCAATTACTTATTTTATTAGGATATTACTGGAGAGGATTTTTATCTTCAGAAATGCTATTGTTGCATTATTTGGTATTAGCATATCCTTGATTGCCTTTGCTATCTCAGAACTTTTTTTAATCCTGTAAATAGGTACTAAATCTGTAAACAGATTTATATTTCTTATTACTTCTACCGCAGTAAAAACACTTATTCATAATGTTTACTGGTGTCGGTCATGGTCACATTCTGACCAAAACCTGTACCATTATAAAGACATTTTTTATTGCAGTTGAGACGGTTTTAATCCATTTTTAGCCAGACAGCTGTTACTCCAAGAGAAATGTTCTCAAAAATTATTGTTGCTGTTAAGAAAGTTATCTAGTTTACACCATGATAATGACATGTTGTTGAGGGTCCGGCGAATCATGTGTAGATTATGGGATCCGAAACAAAAGGCATTTTGGTGAAAATGTTCACATTAGTACCGTGCCTACTGAAGTGTGTTGCTCTCGATTAGTCTCTAAGTCGATAACAAGGGCACTCATCGAAAGATCCATATACATGTGTTTGGCATATCTTCCCCTTCAATTCTGTCAGTTATTGCCACACTTTAATCTTACTTTCAAGAGATGTATGTATACAAAAGAACAAGCTGAACTAAACTAAACTCTGTCCGAAAGGGCCATGAAGGCCCAACGATACCGAGCGGTCGCTGTGTGATCCTCAGCCCACAGGCTTCGCTGGATGCGGATATGGGGGGGCGCGTGACCAGCACACCGCTCTTCCGAGACCGGAGCCGCCACTTCTTGATCAAGCAGCTCCTCTGTTTGCCTTACAAGGTCTGAGTGCACCCCGCTTGCCAAGAGCGCTCGGCAGACCAGAAGGTCACCCATCCAAGTGCTAGCCCAGCCCGACAGTGCTTAACTTCGCTCACCTTACGGGAACCGTTGTTACCGTTGCCTGCAATGGAATAACGATTTTGCTTATTTGAGTGACACTTCGGCATTTGTGCCATTTTCAAGCATTTACACTATCTGATCAGAAGTGTCTGGACATCATGTGTATTTCAGAATTGACCACCAGATGTCATGAGAAGTGGACACGCCAGTATAAAAGGATGCGGTGTAAGACGTCGCGGTCTCCTGACCTTCATTGCTTACATATTCCGCCCTCACAATCATATTCCGCACATCAAGACGCTTCATTCGAACCCAAACTCGGTAAGATAAAGTCAACGATATGCAAATAACTAATAAATCGCAAATGCGCTCCAAGATTGAAATACTCGAGGCTGGTGTACACACACACATTCAAGACACGACGGTCACAGGGGCTTTTAGTTCGGGAGAGAAACTGCACAAAGGGACGCCGGTCCCTTCAGATGACGACCCAGCGTATGTCGACCGGTGACCGCCCATGTAGCGACAGGGTGGGCCCGAGTGAAAAGGGGGAACTACCCCGTGTTCGGCTTAAAAGCAAATTCCGCTACATTCTGTGGGAGCGGCGAGCCTATGCATTCTTTACAAATAGCACGCAGTTTCAGAGATTTTCACAGGGAGACAGCAAACGCCAAAAGCTACAGGTTTCCGGATTGGTCGCCTTAAACGAAACGTCATTCTCCAGTTTTAGAAGGGCAATGCTGATTGGCAGACGATATTTCTGACGCCTTGAGCTGAAGGAATAATGGGAGAGACCGAAATATATCCCCCTTCATGTCTGGCGTGGAGAGGCGCCATTCCGTTGTCACTCTTGGAGTGAGGAACAAGTCTCTACTCTTTATTGAGTCCTTGCAATTAAGCGTTGTTCACTGTGTTGGCCGCCACACTTATTGTGCGGTGTGAACGGACACAGTTATAGTTAAACGCCTGCGAGCGAATTTTGAGTGGCATCGCGGTGGACTGGTTATCTGACCGGTGTACCACACCAATAGTTAGACTAGGGGCGAATAGGAGTCCTTGACTTCATCAAGGTGTAGGGAGAGTTTGATTGGCAAAGGTCAATCCAGATAGAACGAGAGTTATCTTATTTTTCAGCAGCGAGCGGCGCAGACAGCAGTCATCGCAGCTTACGGTATTGTGCGCTACAGCTCTTGCGGGCCCCATATTTCCTCCACAACAGTACACTTCACTGCATTTCACACGCGACAGCCTCGACCGTACCTAGCAACATTCTAAAGGATAATTATTCAAGTTGAGTAGGCGTGCCTCTCAGCCATTCTGCCAAGTCAACAACCATCTTAAACTTTGAGAGGTAACTTCACATTCCAAAAAGAACCAGGATATAACTTGTTCAGTTCATAACTAAAAGTGCCATTGTGATTTTTTCAGAATTTTTGCAAGATAAACAATAACTTTCGTTAGTTTCATGTTTTTCTTACACTAACTAGCACTACTCCAGTACCCAAGAATGCCACCAGTTACGTAAGAAATTTTGTGAATTTTTGTGTCATTTCCTTACAGCGGACGACTCCAGAAGATATTTATTGCTGAAAGTTTTTCACGCATTTCTCTTTAGAACGTTAGGAGCGTCTGTCTGACTTCTGTAGTAGTGTGGGGGTGGAAATTGCATCTTGCAGGAGCCACAGGGTAAAGGGTACATCTCAGATTAATCCGTTGCGCAGAATAACAGATCAACCCCACACATGAGAGCGGGTATTGATGCTTTGACTGGGTTCTCTTCTGATTTGCCTTCCATCTCCCACCCCGTCCATCTCCCGCCTCTTCGTGCTCCCCTGACACCCTGTTTTTTCTTTTCCTCTCACCCTGGCGGATTGTGCCGCTGCCAGCCCTCCCCTGCTCATATGGGGCAAGGGAATGGAATCACAATAAAGAAAAAGAATGCGTTGTCAGTAGAGAAGCAGTGAGAACACGGTAGATCGGTCAGGACAGCTCAGTGCACTGGTCGTTGGACGCCACCTGAGTAATCAATCCTTCAAGGATATTTCAATACTTGTAAAGCTGCCCAAGTCAGCTGTTGGTGGTGTGATCGTGAAGTGGAAACGGGATGAAACGGCCACAGCTAAACCGAGATGAGGGGAGACCTGATATACTGATGGGCAGAACCATCTGTCATCGTGGTTGGTGACTGTATAAAGTCGCGCGAAATCGGTGGAAAGAATCCCTCATGAGTTCCAAACTGCTACCAGCAGTCCAGGTAATACAGTGACAGGAAGTTAAAAAAGAATCAGGTCCAACGGTCGAGCAGCTCCGCATAAGTCTCACGTTTCTGCAGTCAGTGCTAAGCGATACTTGAGATGATGTAACGAACAGCGCCACTGGGCAGTGGATGATTGAAACGAATGATTTCGAGTCTCACGCTACACCTAAGAAAACGCTAAATGTGGAAAGATATGAACACATCTAACAGGCTTGTGTACTGCGTGTAGTAGATGAACTGTTTGGAGACGGTGATCGTTTGTGTCAGCATGACTCCCGTAAAGTAGCATCTGCGACGATATGGTTTGTGAACGATAACAATTTAGAAATGGACAGGCCCACCCAGAGCCCTGACTTGAACACCGTGGAATACCTTTTCGATAAATTAGAAGATCGACTCAGCTCCAGGCACCAGTTTGCAACATCACTCTCTTCTCTCTTAATTAAGAATGGGCTACCATTTCTCCACAGAGATTGAGACACTTCATTGAAAGCGCTCACAGCGGAGATCAAGCCTTTATGAAGGCAAAGAGTGAAAACAACCAACAATAATATCCACTAAGAGATCTGCGGATACTTTTGATGAGATAGTGCACAAAGCATGATGCAATATATTGAGAACCATACAGTATCAGGTTAGCAGCAGGGGAAGGTGGAGTGAAGTGAGTTCTCCAAGAAAAATCGAATTTTCAACAACTCGTGTTTCTTGGCAAATGCTTGCTACTTATACTTTTTAAATCTGCATATAATTAGGTATCACACCAAGTATTTTTAATAGAAAATTAAAGGGTCGTGTGGCATTGCTGGCTAGGAGGCCCCATCTGGGAAGTACGGCTGCCAGGTTGCAAGATTTATTGCAGGGACGCCAAATTGGGCGACTTGAGCGTCGGTGATGATGAAATGACGATGAGGGTAATACAACACGCAGTGCATGAGCAGAAAAAAATCTCCAATCCGGCTGGGAGTCGAACCCAGGCCCACTGCATGGTAGGCAAAGACGTTAGCACTTAGCTAAGTAGGCGGACGTTTTAATAGAAAAAATGATATATAGAAACAATACACATTTTTCTGAAGGCTTACACAGTTTCCCCACCCTAAGGGAGTAATGGCCAATGCAAGTGAAACAGGATCCCATGTTTGTTGTTCTCATTTACGGACATATTTTCTACGAATGTTTATGCCCTAATACCTGAAAACAATGCGAAGCAGCTGCAGTAAACCGTTTTCAGTCGAATTTTTGTATCAGACCGAACGTAAGAACAGATTTTAGACAATACAAATTAATCATGTGAAATTCGTCACAAGGGGGCAGAATGGCGGATGACAGCCTTACACACGAGAGAAGTCGATTTGACCTGGAGTGTTAAGCGTGATGTAGGGAAGCAGCTAACTCTTACTGGGCCATATTTCCTGATCGGGCGCCATGTCGGTATTGGTGGTTCACAAATGACTACCGAAACGGGGGAAAAAAACAACCAACTACATATGTAGCGAAAAAGTGTTGTTTGAACACGGCAGTGACCTAGCTCCTCAACCGCTAATTTGCATTTGTCTTCAACGTCCCTTGCTCGCAATGTGTTGTTAGTGCCGTGCGTGTTCGAGTAATACAGTGAAACGAACGACCCAAGGGTGTCTATACAAGTGCAGCCAGAAGAAGATACATCGGAGGTACAGGAGTTGAATAAACCATCAAGAGGTGAAATCACTAACGCCATCAACTACGCTAAAAATTTGCTTCGTCATTTAAATTTTCTAGCAAATATGCCTCCCAGCACGAGCTTTGTTAATTCATTTGCAATTGGCAATGAGATATGTATCGCAATACAAGACCTGTTGGCCCAGAGGCGGATCATCGATGGCGATGAATGAAGAGCACGAGGTGCACTAATATGAGGCGGTTAGTTTCACTTTTCTGTGGACGTTCTCTTTCTTGCGGACTATTCGACATAATACAAAGCTACTTACTTTGCAGTGTACGCTAGTAGAGGGAGATGCCGACTTCGCATGATGGCGACGAATTCGCACATGAACCAGCAGATTATGTGCCTCCATCCTACAAAGAACGAGCAGTCGCTCTTGCAGTAGCTCATCCGAAATGGGGCCTAAAGAGTTTGCAGTCCCGCGGTGTCTCTCCATTACAACATCAATCAATGCTATATCGATGGAAAGAGGGTGTGAAACGAGGTGGAACTCGTCGTGATAAACGGAGTTATCGTGAGACGTATGAACGGTTCGTCGAAGCGAGGCAGAATTTGGAACAGGCAAATCATATCAAAATATATGTCAAATACATTGTAAGAAAGAGACTGGCTTGCGAAGATAATATAATTTCTTCTGCGAGCGGGTGACAACCAGAACTTAACAGCAATGACCGATGAACGCTGCTGTTCCACTGTTATCGGATACCTTTAATTTCGTGGCCAGCTCGTCTTGGGTCGAACGACTTAAACAAAAGCATAAAATCAGACAAAGGAAGGTTAACAAGTTCATCGGTTTCAAAGAATGTTCAACGATGGAAGAAATGTTAGTAGCTGCGGAAGAATTTCGCACACAAGCGAAAATACTTATTGATAATTTTAACCTCGACTACGTAGTCAACACGATCAACGTACAATAGATCCCTCTCGGAAAAAGGGTCGAGAACCATTCTCGTGCAGAGAAAAGATTGAAACAAGATAACTCATTCGTACACAGCACACTACTCTCTAACAGCGTCAGGAAAGGTGATCCAGTACGTTTTTTTATGTATGCAGGAACCGTCGGGAAAATTTGTTTAGAGTGGATGAATTAAACCTCGAACTTAAAAACGTAATTGTGTCCTCCACGAAATCAGGGAAGTTCACGAAACTGGTGTATGAAGACTTTTTAAATCTGTAATTCTCCCGTGCGTGGGACAGGTAAAATTTCTATATAAATTACAATGAAATGAACACCCTTAGCTGCTTACAGGCGTTGACATACGTCAACGGGGACAGATGAAAATGTGTGCCCCGACCGGGACCCGAACCCGGGATCTCCTGCTCACATGGCAGACGCTCTATCCATCTGAGACACCGAAGACACAGAGGATAGCGCGACTGCAGGGATTTATCTCTGGCATGCCTCCCGCGAAACCCACATTCTCAACGTATTGTCTCGCACTACATTCGTAGTGCCGTCGCCCATTAAGCAGGAGATCACGGGTTCGAGTCCCGGTCGGGGCACACATTTTCATCTGTCCCCGTTGACGTATGTCAACGCCTGTAAGCAGCTAAGGGTGTTCATTTCATTGTAATTTAATTCTAACGAGCTGCTTGGTCACCGATGGTATCTGTTCTTTCGGACATGTAAAGAACAGATACCATCTTAGTATATATATATAGTTAAGGCTCACCGGCCACTTGACCATCTTCTTCTTCTGTGCGAATGCACAAACAGTGGTGTCACCGCCAGACACCACACTTGCTAGGTGGAAGCCTTTAAATCGGCCGCGGTCCGTTAGTATACGTCGGACCCGCGTGTCGCCACTATCAGTGATTGCAGACCGAGCGCCGCCACACGGCAGGTCTAGGCTAGAGAGACTCCCTAGCACTCGCCCCAGTTGTACAGCCGACTTTGCTAGTGATGGTCACTGCCTACATACGTTCTCATTTGCCGAGACGATAGTTTAGCATAGCCTTCAGCTACGTCATTTGCTACGACCTAGCAAGGCGTCATTATCAGTTACTATTGATATTGTGAATCATGTACCGTCAAGACCGACGTTCATCATTAATTGATTAGTTAAGTATTCCACCAGCTACGTCCGGTTTTCTGAAATTCTGATTTCCTTGTCCCAGACCTCACGCCAGCCTGCGGGAGCTAAAACGCGTGCCTTTCGGCCTCCTCTAGTAACACGGTGTTGGCTCTCCTGCCAACCACAACACAAACAGTGCCCGAACTCTTACGGGAATCGGCAACGCGCCGCGAGTAATGAGTATAATGGGCGGGGGCACTACGACTGCAGTGCGGGACAATACATTGAGAATGTGGGTTTCGCGGGAGGCGTGCCAGAGATAAATCCCTGCAGACGCGCTATCCTCAGACGCGCTATCCTCTGTGTCCTCGGTGGCTCAGATGGATAGAGCGTCTGCCATGTAAGGGGGAGATCCCGGGTTCGAGTCCCGGTCGGGGCACACATTTTCATCTGTCCCCGTTGACGTGTGTCAACGCCTGTAAGCAGCTAAGGGTGTTCATTTCATTGTAATTTAATTCTAGCGAGCTGCTTGGTCACCGATGGTATCTGTTCTTTCGGACATGTCGGAAAGAACAGATACCATCTTAGTAAATAAATTTCTATATATCGTTGATACGTGGGGAGGGCAAACCGATCTGGCCTATACGATTACATCTTCGTGGATGAGGGGAAAACGTGCACCTGCACAGTAAAAATTATCCCACCGAAGTGTACTCCACTTTTCTAGTCTTGTGGCGTATATTTTTACCGCCAGGTTAAAATTTTCACGAAGAAAATTCAGAATGCTCCCGATTTGTTGAAGCCCAACAGAGTAATAGCGTCCTGAGACGATTCAATAAACCTACACTCATTAATTTTGCATCAATTCAGGGCAGCCATTTTTTCGAATATAATCAAATACGCCTAGTACGCATTAAAGCTAAAGGATGAAAAATAAAACTTTTTGAACGTAAATGAACAATGTCTTCCGCTATCTCTCTTAATAACTCCGTGCGCAAGAAAGACAATAGCTTTTATGAAATGTGCTCGGTGCCGTATGACATTGTGATTCGGTTGCTTTTACGACAAACATCATCCGGATTTCTGTTGTGGCATAGCAAGTGACATAGGCGATAGCGAGTAAGAGTTCGTAATAATGACGTGAAAATTAAATTACTACGGCAAAATAGAATATTTCTTAATAATTTCACACAATGTACACAGTTGATATTTTGTAAAATAAAATGGAAAAATGTCGGACTATTCTGATTTAAAAAAAAAAAAAAACACAAAGGATCTAAACATGGTACCTTCAGCGCGGTAGCTGTAGACCTTAACCGATGCGCCACTCTCGCTGCCTTGGGACGTGCCTAATGTGCATATTACAGCGCGCAGTCAACTTCAAAATCAATTTTCTCTAAAACCAAGGACCGTCGCTAAACAAGCGCATAGCCTTGTACTCAGGGCATGTCCCTCTACAACATATCCGAGACCCATCAAAATATGTTATTTACACTTTTGATGGTCTCCTTGTTTTGATAGTGTAGATGACAGCACTGGAGGCTGCTCAGCCTTTGTCTCGGGTTGGATCTTTCGTAACGACCCACGTCCAATTTTTGTATCGATCTGTTGTTCGGTTTCAGGACACGAAATGCAGAGTACATTTGGCGTCACTGTCTCTGAATGGGCGCTTCATTATTGCATGCACAACGGCTCGGTTGGCTAACTTCAGTGCAAATTAACTCGGAAAGGATGCAGCGTACCCAATTCTTTTCTTAAAAATTATTTATCAGCACCGCCTATCCTCTAATACCCTTACAAGTTTTTCAGACTGGTTCTGACCACCCTGTATAAGCAGCACACACTGCTGTAACAGAGAGAAGAAGGGAGCCAGCTGAAAATTCGTCCTGTCAGTGCGCAAGAAAAGGTGAATATGTTCTCTGCAAGGACTGACAGAAAAGTGGAGAGCCAGCTGCCTGAAACCTCATTCCATTTCTTCACCAAAAACTTTGAAAAGTGAACATATTCATGCTCTTTTGCGCTGAAAGAGACGCTGACGCTGGAAGAAAGAGCAGACAATGCCAGTGGGAGAGAAGCAGACAGTGAAGGATGGAGAGAGAAAGTGGCATTGGAAGAGAAACAGAGATGGATGAAGACAACAGCAGTGGAAGTGAAAGACGGAGGAGGTAATGATAGTCAGTGAGAGGCAGTGGCAGTAAAGGAGAAAAATATATGGATGGAGGCAGCAGCAGTGGGAGCAAAAAAAGGTCAGCAGAAACAAAAAAGAGACCATACATTGGCTTGGGGGTCGTGGGCTCCCCCACACTGGTGAACACCAACACGAAAGGACTTTTCCTCTTTCGTCTACCCTCTATACTTGTTAAAGTTTCCTGGTCTAGGGCTCAAAACCCCGAGCAAAACATCGTGAAGGACGTGTGTGGAGAGGAGACAATGGTGACTGAAGCGGAAGACAGCAGAGTGTAAGCGAGGAAGAAAGAGCTAGTGGCAATGGGACAGAAAAGTAATGGGGCAAAGACAATGGCTGTGGTGCAGAGAGACAGTGAAACTAGCAGAGAAGGAGACAATACTAAGAAGAGTGACAACAAGGGATGAAGGCAGTGACAGTGTGAGAGACAGACGAGAGAAAAAGGAAACAGTGGGAGAGAGACGGATGTGGGCAGTGGTAGCAGGAGGGAAATGCTGGGTATGAAGGCTGTAACCTCCCCACAAAATTTCGTAATACAATATTTAAATGTTAATGGGAATAGAACCTAGTGTAACCTGCCAGCAAATAAAATAATTTATTGACAATGACAATTAAATGACAACTAGCAATCTGAGCCATGTGTAAGCTCCTCACAAAAATGAAAGTCAATTCAATAAAATGAAATCTCAGTGACAATGAAAACGCAAATAGACCGAAATGTCGATCTTAGGCCCTGTTCTTACCTCAGTAAAATTGCATCTGCTCTTATTTTTCACCATAGCTTGGAGGAAATGCATCGCAAAAATTCTTTGAACTTAAGTAATTTTTTTTTTCTTTAAGGAAATGCATGGGAAACTTTCTTTCAATAAAATGATTATTTTCTTAAAAAATTGCTTTCAGAACAAAATTATTATTGGGGCGATTCTTGAACAAATTAATTACAGTTAAGATGCATTACATTATCAGATGAGCGCAATGCTGCTTCATTACCTTATTTAAAAAATATACCTCGTCCTGAATCTTGACCAGAGCCCCATGTCGACGCCCGCCGACCCCTCACACACAACTCCGACTGTCTCTCGCGCGCTACTACATGCTCTCGCGACTCGCTACGTACAACAACTGCCTCGCAACTGCAACTACCGACTCCCTACATGCAACTGAACTCTCGCGCGGTCAAGCGCAGACTAGCAACGATAAATAACTCTCTGGTCAGAGATTCTGTCATGCCTCGCCATCGCTGTACTAAATACATACGCGTTTCAAGGCTTCACTACAAAAACATGCGAATACGTTCACGTGGCAAAATATTTGGTGAGGAAGGCAGAATGAAGGTTCAGGAAGCTGATTCTCTACTTTTCCGTCAGATTCGTTTAAACAGGACAGTGTTTGCTATTTTTGTGCACCGTCACAAGGTTAACTAACAAATAATGGACACGTTAATTATCTCACTGATAAATATAACGAGAAAGCTAATGACTACAGCAAAATTCCAATGGAACCACAGGAGAGTCACTGGAATTCTGGTTTTATTTCGTGTCTAATATGCGTAGTAGCAATAAGTTAAATGCAACAACGGATCGTTTCTATTTAAGGGCGACGGCCATATTGGGTACTTTTTTTTTTTTTTTGGGTTTAAGGGCGCTCAACTACTGAGGTCATTAGCCCCAGTCACCGTTAGAGCACATGGAATCTAGTAAAACTCAAGGGGAGAGGGGGACACCAGAATGACCTGACAAAGATGCAGATAAAATAAGTAAAAAGGTTAGATGTCTTTGGACAAGCCAGTCAAAGTTATAAAACGCAGAACACGAGCAGCTGCTCGAGCGTCATCAGCTAAAATATCCGGTAAAGTAGATGGCAGGGACAGGACAACACGAAATTGACTAAAACGGGGACACGACAATAAAACATGGCGCACTGTCAATGCCTGTCCACAAGGGCACTGCGGGGCTGGGTCACCGGAGAGCAGGTAGCGGTGGCTAAATCGGCAATGCCCAATCCGCAACCTGGTCAGAAGGACCTCCTCGCGCCGAGATGGTCGGGAGGATGTTGTCCAAGGAGTTGGGAGTGGTTTCACTGCCCAGAGCTTGTTTCCTTGGAGGGATGACCAAGCATCCCACCACAACGACACAAGCCTCTTACAGACATCCCCCCGAACGTCCGATGACGGGACACAATGGGAGGCTGGCCGAGGCAGGAGGACTGCAGCCTTGGCTGCAGCATCCGCAGCCTCATTCCCAGGCACTCCTACATGTCCGGGGACCCACAGAAAGCTGACAGAACCACCATTATCAGCGAAAGAATGAAGGGACTGCTGTATCCGTTGAATCAAGGGATGGACCGGATAGGGAGCTCCAAGGCTCTGAAGAGCACTTAGTGAGTCAGAGCAGAGTACATACGATGAATGGCGGTGGCGGCGGGCATACTGAACGGCCTGATGGAGAGCAAAAAGCTCGGCCGTAAAGCTGGAACATTGGTCGAGGAACCGGTATATAAAGGTGGCGGCCCCGACGACAAAGGCACAGCCGACACCATCGTCAGTTTTGGAGCCATCGGTGTAAATAAAGGTGTGTCCGGCAAGTCCAGCACGAAGTTCGACAAACCGCGAGCAATACACTGCAGCCGGAGTACCCTCCTTCGGGAGTGAGCTGAGGTCGAGATAAATATGAACCGGAGCCTGGAGCCAAGGTGGTGTCGGGCTCTCACCCTCTCTGAAGGTGGTAGGGAGGGCAAAATCCAATTGTCGAAGCAAGCGACGGAAGCGGACTCCGGGGGGCAGCAGGGCAGACACATACAACCCGTACTGACGATCGAGAGAATCGGCGAAGAAGGACTTGTAAGAGGGGTGGTCGGGCATAGACAACAGCCGGCAGGCATACCGACACAGCAGTACGTCGCGCCGGTAGGTCAATGGTAACTCGGCAGCTTCAGCATAAAGACTCTCGACAGGACTAGTGTAGAAGGCTCCGGTCGCAAGACGTATCCCCCGATGGTGGATGGAGTTGAGCCGGCGTAAGAGGGATGGCCGAGCGGACGAGTAGACGAAGCTCCCATAATCCAGCTTCGATCGGACTATGGACCGATACAAGCGAAGCAGGACAGTGCGATCCGCTCCCCAAGATGAACCGCTAAGAACTCTGAGGACATTAAGGGAACGTGTACAACGGGCCGCCAAATAAGTGACATGTGGAGACCAACACAGTTTATATATTGGGTACAGACAGCTTGCTTAGAGCAATCACTGAAGAAGGATGGGCGTAGCAGCGGCAGCTTAACTCACTGAAAGTTTTCAGCCAGCACTTTCACGGACTTGAGAAGTTTACTACAGAAAATCTTAAACTTAAAAAGTGTCGGTCGACTGGTAGCATGCTGAACTTTATACAGAATTCTTCATTTGTGTCACCATTTGTCCACATTTGCAGTATAATTATCGAAGGTATTGTAATTGATTCTTTGCAACCACAAGGAAATACGTGCTTTGGTGAACAAATGGGTTCCGTATCATTGATATAAAACGTCATCTATGGCCTGTAACGAGATTTAAAAACAGTTCGTTGCCTAAAAAATGTGCAACCAGAAGGCCATTCCTGGTAAGAGCAGAAACCAGGCTTGAAACTCTGGAAGTGAAATCAACATGGTTTTTAACGGACAGGATTCGATTTAGAAGGAAAGTCGATTTGTAAATACCTCTCATAACATATCACGGATATTTTTTTATTTCAATAATGCAAAATTTTTTGAGCGACAAAAACACAAATTTTCCTGTAGTTACAAAGATGGAATTAAAATACTTTGAATAACTAAACAGAATGGCGTTTGGACTTGTGAATTTTTCGAGATCTAGCTTCAGGAACTTTAAAGGGCGTTTCGTTTGTATTTGTGACTTCTTCATTTAGCTTCATGAACTTTTAACTCTTAACATTATGGTGGTGTGCCAGACTTAGCAACATGTGTGAACATATCAACACATAGCTTCGTGAACTTAAACTCTGAACAGTATTGTTGTGTCGTGAACTTTAGTAGTCCAGCTACACTAAAGCACCAAATGAATTGGTATAGGCGTGCGTCTTCAAATACATAGATACGGCAGAATGCGGCGCTGCAGTCGGCAAAGCCTGCATAAGACAACAAGTGTCTGGCGCAGTTATTAGATCGGTTACTGCTGCTGTAGTGGCAGGTTATCAATATTTAAGTGAGTTTGAACGTGGTGTTATAGTCGGCGCACGAGCGGTGGGACACAGCATCTCCGAGACAGTGATGATGTGGAGAATTTCCCGTACGACCATTTACACGAGTGTACCATGTACATCAGGAATCCGGTAAAACATCAAATTTCCGACATCGCTATGACGCGAAAAAGATTCTGCAAGAACGGGACCAACGATGACTGAAGAGAATCATTCAACGTGACAGAAGTCCAACACATCCACAATTTGCTGCAAATTTTAATGCTGGGCCGTCAACTAGTGTCGCGTGCGAACCATTCAAGGAAACATCATCAATATGGGCTTTCGGAACCGAAGGCCCACTTGTGTACCCTTGATGATTGCACGAGACAAAGCTTTACGCCTCGCCCGGGGCCTGTCAACGCCGACATTTGACTGTTGATGATTGGAAACATGTTGCCTGGTCGGACGAGTCTCGTTTCAAATTGTATCCAGTGGATGAACGTGTACCGGTATGGAGACAACGTCATGAATCCATGGACCCAGCATGTGGGCAGGGGACTGTTCAAGCTGGTGGAGGCTCTGTAATGGTGTGGGGCGTGTGCAGTTGAAGTGATATTTGACCCTAGATACGTCTAGATACGACTCTGACAGGTGAAATATCCATTGTGCATTCCGACGGACTTGGGCAATTCCTGCAGGACAATGCTACACCACACACGTCCAGAATTGCTACAGAATAGCTCCAGGAATACACATCTGACTTTAAACGCTTCCACTGGCCACCAGACTCCCCAGACATAAACCTTGTTGAGGGTATCTGGGATGCCTAGCAATGTGCTGTTGAGAAGACATCTCTACCCCCTCGTATGCTTACGGATTTATAGACAGGCCTGCAGCACTCCCTCAGACATTAGTGGAGTTCACACCACATCGTGTTGCAGCACTGCGTGCTCGCGGAAGCCCTACACGATATTAGGCAGGTGTGCCAGTTTCTTCAGTGTAGTTGGTACACAGTCAGCATACACTGAACGGCTAAAGCTGAGAGGCGAGCGCCCTACTTGTCGACGTCGTCCTTGGTGGCGTTGGCGAAGTGGTTGAGGCAGGCGATGCCCGCGTTGTTGACGAGCCCGTCGAAGGGCGGCTGCCCGCCCAGCAGCTCCCTGGTGCGCGCCCAGTCGGCCACGTCCACACACAGGGGGGTGATGGAGAAGCCCTCGGCCTTAGCCTCGGCCACCAGCGTGTCCAGGTGGTGTTGGGTGCGGGACAGCGCCACCACCTGCGCGCCGCACCGAGCCAGGGACAGCGCCACCTCCCGGCCGATTCCTGCAAGGCACAGGCATTGGCCCGTCACAGGTAAACGGTAACAACAGTGCCAGATCTGAAATCCAAAAAACAATTATTGTCCACAAACAAGTGTTACCACGGTCTGAAGCTGGCCAGAGTGGCCCAGCGGTTCTAGGCGCTACTGTCTGGAACCGCACGACCGCTACAGTCGCAGGTTCGAATCCTGCCTCAGGCACGGATGTGTGTGATGTCCTTAGCTTAGTTAGCTTTTTTTTTTTTTTTTTTTTTTGGTCATCAGTATACTGACTGGTTTGATGCGCCCCCCACGAATTCCTTTCCTGTGCTAACCTCTTCATCTCAGAGTAGCACTTGCAAGCTACGTCCTCAATTATTTGCTTGACGTATTCCAATCTCTGTCTTCCTCTACAGTTTTTGCCCTCTACAGCTCCCTCTAGTACCATAGAAGTCATTCGCTCATGTCTTAGCAGATGTCCTATCATCCTGTCCCTTTTCCTTATCAGTGTTTTCCACATATTCCTTTCCTCTCCGATTCTGCATAGAACCTCCTCATTTCTTACCTTATGAGTACACCTAATTTTCAACATTCGTCTACAGCACCACATCTCAAATGCTTCTATTCTCTTCTGTTCCGGTTTTCCCACAGTCCATGTTTCACTACCATACAATGCTGTACTCCAGACGTACATCCTCAGAAATTTCTTCCTCAAATTATGGCCGGTATTTGATATTAGTAGACTTCTCTTGGCCAGAAATGCCTTTTTTGCCATATCGAGTCTGCTTTTGATGTCCTCCTTGCTACGTCCGTCATTGGTTATTTTACTGCCTAGGTAGCAGAATTCCTCAACTTCATTGACTTCGTGACCATCAATCCTGATGTTAAGTTTCTCACTGTTCTCATTTCTACTACTTCTCATTACCTTCGTCTTTCTCCGATTTACTCTCAAACCATACTGTGTACTCATTAGACTGTTCATTCCGTTCAGCAGATCATTTAATTCTTCTTCACTTTCACTCAGGATAGCAATGTCATCAGCGAATCGTATCATTGATATCCTTTCACCTTGTATTTTAATTCCACTCCTGAACCTTTCTTTTATTTCCATCATTGCTTCCTCGATGTACAGATAGAAGAGCAGGGGTGAAAGGCTACAGCCTTGTCTTACACCCTTCTTAATACGAGCACTTCGTTCTTGATCGTCCACTCTTATTATTCCCTCTTGGTTGTTGTACATATTGTATATGACCCGTCTCTCCCTATAGCTTACCCCTATTTTTTTCAGAATCTCGAACAGCTTGCACCACTTTATATTGTCGAACGCTTTTTCCAGGTCGACAAATCCTATGAAAGTGTCTTGATTTTTCTTTAGCCTTGCTTCCATTATTAGCCGTAACGTCAGAATTGCCTCTCTCGTCCCTTTACTTTTCCTAAAGCCAAACTGATCGTCACCTAGCGCATTCTCAATTTTCTTCTCCATTCTTCTGTATATTATTCTTGTAAGCAGCTTCGTTGCATGAGCTGTTAAGCTGATTGTGCGATAATTCTCGCACTTGTCAGCTCTTGCCGTCTTCGGAATTGTGTGGATGATGCTTTTCAGAAAGTCAGATGGTATGTCGCCAGACTCATATATTCTACACACCAACGTGAATAGTCGTTTTGTTGCCACTTCCCCCAATGATTTTAGAAATTCTGATGGAATGTTATCTATCCCTTCTGCCTTATTTGACCGTAAGTCCTCCAAAGCTCTTTTAAATTCCGATTCTAATACTGGATTCCCTATCTCTTCTAAATCGACTCCTGTTTCTTCTTCTATCACATCAGACAAATCTTCACCCTCATAGAGGCTTTCAATGTATTCTTTCCACCTATCTGCTCTCTCCTCTGCATTTAACAGTGGAATTCCCGTTGCACTCTTAATGTTACCACCGTCGCTTTTAATGTCACCAAAGGTTGTTTTGACTTTCCTGTATGCTGAGCCTGTCCTTACGACAATCATATCTTTTTCGATGTCTTCACATTTTTCCTGCAACCAATTCGTCTTAGCTTCCCTGCACTTCCTATTTATTTCATTCCTCAGCGATTTGTATTTCTGTATTCCTGATTTTCCCGGAACATGTTTGTACTTCCTGCTTTCATCAATCAACTCAAGTATTTCTTCTGTTACCCATGGTTTCTTCGCAGCTACCTTCTTTGTACCTATGTTTTCCTTCCCAACTTCTGTGATGACCCTTTTTAGAGATGTCCATTCCTCTTCAACTGTACTGCCTACTGCGCTATTCCATATTGCTGTATCTATAGCGTTAGAGAACTTCAATCGTATCTCGTCATTCCTTAGTACTTCCGTATCCCACTTCTTTGCGTATTGATTCTTCCTGACTAACGTCTTCAACTTCAGTCTACTCTTCATCACTACTATACTGTGATCTGAGTCTATATCTGCTCCTGGGTACGCCTTACAATCCAGTATCTGATTTCGGAATCTCTGTCTGACCATGACGTAATCTAATTGAAATATTCCCGTATCTACCGGCCTTTTCCAAGTATACCTCCTCCTCTTGTGATTCTTGACCAGGGTATTCGCTATTACTAGCTGAAACTTGTTACCGAACTCAATTAGTCTTTCTGCTCTTTCGTTCCTTGTCCCAAGCCCATATTCTCCTGTAACCTTTTCTTCTACTCCTTCCCCTACAACTGCATTCCAGTCGCCCATGACTATTAGATTTTCGTCCCCCTTTACATACTGCATTACCCTTTGAATATCCTCATACACTTTCTCTATCTGTTCATCTTCAGCTTGTGACGTTGGCATGTATACCTGAACTATCGTTGTCGGTGTTGGTCTGCTGTCGATTCTGATTAGAACTACCCGGTCACTGAACTGTACACAGTAACACACCCTCTGCCCTACCTTCCTATTCATAACGAATCCTACACCTGTTATACCATTTTCTGCTGCTGTTGATATTACCCGATACTCATCTGACCAGAAATTGTCTTCCTTCCACTTCACTTCACTGCCCCTACTATATCTAGATTGAGCCTTTGCATTTCCCTTTTCAGATTTTCTAGTTTCCCTACCACGTTCAAGCTTCTGACATTCCACGCCCCGACTCGTAGAACATTAACCTTTTGTTGGTTATTCAATCTTTTTCTCATGGTAACCTCCCCCTTGGCAGTCCCCTCCCGGAGATCCGAATGGGGGACTATTCCGGAATCTTTTGCCAATGGAGAGATCATCATGACACTTCTTCAAATACAGGCCACATGTCCTATGGATACACGTTACGTGTCTTTAATGCAGTGGTTTCCATTGCCTTCTACATCCTCATGTCGTTGATCATTGCTGATTCTTCCGCCTTTAGGGGCAATTTTCCACCCCTAGGACAAGAGAGTGCCCTGAACCTCTATCCGCTCCTCCGCCCTCTTTGACAAGGCCGTTGGCAGAATGAGGCTGATTATTTATCAAAATTTAGGCAGTGGCAGGGATCGAACCCGGCACCGAAGACGTTTTTTTGATTACGAATCAAAGACGCAACCCCTAGACCATGGGTGCAACCTAGTTAGCTTTAAGTACACTCCTGGAAATGGAAAAAAGAACACATTGACACCGGTGTGTCAGATCCACCATACTTGCTCCGGACACTGCGAGAGGGCTGTACAAGCAATGATCACACGCACGGCACAGCGGACACACCAGGAACCGCGGTGTTGGCCGTCGAATGGCGCTAGCTGCGCAGCATTTGTGCACCGCCGCCGTCAGTGTCAGCCAGTTTGCCGTGGCATACGGAGCTCCATCGCAGTCTTTAACACTGGTAGCATGCCGCGACAGCGTGGACGTGAACCGTATGTGCAGTTGACGGACTTTGAGCGAGGGCGTATAGTGGGCATGCGGGAGGCCGGGTGGACGTACCGCCGAATTGCTCAACACGTGGGGCGTGAGGTCTCCACAGTACATCGATGTTGTCGCCAGTGGTCGGCGGAAGGTGCACGTGCCCGTCGACCTGGGACCGGACCGCAGCGACGCACGGATGCACGCCAAGACCGTAGGATCCTACGCAGTGCCGTAGGGGACCGCACCGCCACTTCCCAGCAAATTAGGGACACTGTTGCTCCTGGGGTATCGGCGAGGACCATTCGCAACCGTCTCCATGAAGCTGGGTTACGGTCCCGCTCACCGTTAGGCCGTCTTCCGCTCACGCCCCAACATCGTGCAGCCCGCCTCCAGTGGTGTCGCGACAGGCGTGAATGGAGGGACGAATGGAGACGTGTCGTCTTCAGCGATGAGAGTCGCTTCTGCCTTGGTGCCAATGATGGTCGTATGCGTGTTTGGCGCCGTGCAGGTGAGCGCCACAATCAGGACTGCATACGACCGAGGCACACATGGCCAACACCCGGCATCATGGTGTGGGGAGCGATCTCCTACACTGGCCGTACACCACTGGTGATCGTCGAGGGGACACTGAATAGTGCACGGTACATCCAAACCGTCATCGAACCCATCGTTCTACCATTCCTAGACCGGCAAGGGAACTTGCTGTTCCAACAGGACAATGCACGTCCGCATGTATCCCGTGCTACCCAACGTGCTCTAGAAGGTGTAAGTCAACTACCCTGGCCAGCAAGATCTCCGGATCTGTCCCCCATTGAGCATGTTTGGGACTGGATGAAGCGTCGTCTCACGCGGTCTGCACGTCCAGAACGAACGCTGGTCCAACTGAGGCGCCAGGTGGAAATGGCATGGCAAGCCGTTCCACAGGACTACATCCAGCATCTCTACGATCGTCTCCATGGGAGAATAGCAGCGTGCATTGCTGCGAAAGGTGGATATACACTGTACTAGTGCCGACATTGTGCATGCTCTGTTGCCTGTGTCTATGTGCCTGTGGTTCTGTCAGTGTGATCATGTGATGTATCTGACCCCAGGAATGTGTCAATAAAGTTTCCCCTTCCTGGGACAATGAATTCACGGTGTTCTTATTTCAATTTCCAGGAGTGTAGTTCTAAGTTCTAGGAGACTGATGACCTCAGCAGTTAAGTCCCATAGTGCTCAGAGCCATTTGAACCATGGTCTGAGAAAACATCTTAAATCTATTAGCTTTTGGTCTGCGTTTTGGAGAAGGAGATATTATCGTCACCTTTGACGTGGCGTTACCATTTGCTGCGGTGCAGGAGCAGCGCCAGGCGGGCGCGGACCGCGGGATGGGCCTCTGACAGCCGCCACGACCGCAGATGATGGACGAGCCGGGCGCGGACGTCCGTGGGAGCACCTGGGAGGGGCCAAAAGCTCAGGAGGAGCGCCAAGCGGGCGCGGACCGCGATGGGAACGCCTGACACAGGACGGGCCTCAGAGAGCTGCCACAGATGCCGACCAAGTCGGGCGCGGACGTCCGAGGGAGCACCGGGGAAGAGACACCTAACCAGCAGCGCCAGGCGGGCGCGGACGGCAAAGAGAGCACCCAACGCACTCTGGGCATAAATACTGGACAAGATCCTCCCTGAGCTGGCGAGGTGAGCGCATCGCTGGTGTTGCGCGCTTCGCTTACTCGGCCGTTGAGAGCTCGTGAAGAGGTTTTCTGTGCTGTGGGCGCTGCGGAGAGCAAATTGTCGTGCGTTGTTTTGACAACGCGTGCAAATTGTCGTGTTCCGCGCCTCGCAGCATGGGAAAGAAGCGTGCGCAGAGGAAACCTGCCGCTACGAAGGGTCCTTCGGTTGTGCAACTCACCGAGTCTGCCGACCGTGCAAGGAACTCTCGAGAAGACGAGTCGTGGCCTGTCCCCCCTTTGTACGTCAAGTGCAAAGGCGGGTGGACAGCGCTGTTCGACACCATGACGAACTGCGCTCGGAACGAGGTGGTCTACGAGTCTGTCGATACAGACTCGCTGATCTGCGTTCGAGCCGCAAACGTGGCCGACCACAGGGCGATCGAGGTCGCAGTGGCCGACCACATCGTCGACGCGCCGCCGGCGCGTGAGAAGGCACCTTCCGTAGGAAGGATGAAGACGACTAAGGCACTCCTCAGGGGGTTGCCTTGGTGCTGTGATGAGGCAGCGGTCCGGGAAGGGCTGCTGCGAGCCGGGTTTGGTAGTGCAGCCGCAAGGTTGCACAACCGAACCAACAGGAAGAGGGCGCCGCTCTATGCCGTGACCGTGCAAACGGTCGACGGCGGGAGTGACATCTTCGACTTGCGGAAGTTGCTGGGCTTCCCGGTTACGACAGAGGCTCTCCCGACCGCCATGGATCCTCAGCCCCAGTGCTTCAGGTGCCAGGGCGAGGGCCACGTTGCGAAGTATTGCCGCAACGCGGCGCGGTGCGTCAAGTGCTCAGGTGAGCACGACAGCCGCGCCTGCGACCGCGGCAGCAACGCTCTGCCGACATGTGTCCGGTGTGGCGGCCCGCACGTCGCCAGTTGGCGCGGCTGTTCGGCTTTCTCAAGCCGCAGCCGTGCCGGGGGCGGCGAAGCGGCCGCGGCCGCACCGACGCAGCAGCAGAAGAGAAGACGACGCCGGAAACGGCGTAGGGCGCAGAACAGCCCGGCGCAGCTGAGGGACGGCGCAGCAGCAGATCCACCTGCCAGGGGCAGGGACGGCCGCTCGGAAACGAGCAGCCAGGACACAGCTCGCCTTCCTGCGAAGAGATGTGACCTCGAACTCGGCACCGCCGTGAAGGAGGCCACAGCAGCCCTCAAAGCCGTCATGGCGGCGGAGAGGGCTGCCTTCGCAGCCGCCGTGACTGCAGAGAAGGAAGAGGCCTTGAGGCAACTGCGAGCAGTTTTCGCCCAAGGCCTCAGCGCAGTCGTACCTGCGAACACTCCTGCGACCTCGCAGAAGGACGTTCGCGCGCCTATCCCAGCTCTTGTTCCAGCAGCAGCGCGGGTGAGAGGCGCGAAGAAGAAGAAGACAACCGCCGCCGCAAAGGAGCCGCTGGCGACGCCGACTGCTACGGGACCGGGCCCCGCAAGGGGTCGAGGAGCCAATAGGCCAGTCTTCATCGCAGAAGCGTCGCCGCCCTGCCGCGCCGAATTTTTATGTTACAGGGAGTAAGCCACTGCGGCCGGCCCAGGAGACTACAAGCGAGCCCAGCCGCAGCACCGGACTGCCCCAGCTAACAACCACGCAGTACATAGGTAACGTTGCACGATACCTCACGCTAACCCCCCTCACCTTGCATGCTCTGTCGCAGCTAGCAAGCCGCTACTGCCATTACCACCCGTCCTACTGTCGCAGTGGTTTTTTTCCCTTGGCGCTGGCCTTGGCACTTTTTTTCCTCTGCTCTTAAAACCGCTACCCTTCGATCGTTTTCGACCACTACTATCTCCTGATGGACCATGTTAATGAGTAGTCTTACCCAGACGCATGGATAACATCACAGCCTGCATCCTGTGACGCCTGATTCAAAACTAACATGCTTACGGAGGTGACAGTAAAACTTTTGTGTTGGTCACCACGTTGGTGCGGGCGTGGAGGGGCCCCATCCTATGCTCCCATTCGAGCCGTGGCAGTCAAAGCGAGCAGGTCGTCATAGCAGAGCGCTGAGGGGTCGCCAGCCACCGTTAACCCCCACCACCGGACAAAGGCAGCAGCGGCCAGCGAACGAGTCGAAGCATCCAGACAAAGGAGATAGGCCGGGAAGCAACGACAGCTGTTGCCGCTAAAACGGTAACATGCACGAAAGCAATTGTCGTGGAATTCAAAAAAATCAAGTGTCGAATACAGTTTTGCGCCGGATTCGAAAAACTATACTCCTAGGAGAACGACCAAAAGGTGCTCGGGGCAGCAATAGTACCTCGGAGACAATTCGACTGGAGGACGATGTATTGAATCGCGACGCAATTTGTGTGTTCCATCGTCATTAAGAGGCTCTGAACGTTACAATGAACTGTCAGTTTTGCGCCTGTTTCGATAAACTAGACTCATAGGAGTACGAACAAAAGGTGCCCGGGACAGCAATAGTACCTCGGAGACAAGTCGGCTGGAGGACGATGTATTGAATCGCGACGCAAATTGTGTGTTCCATCGTCATTATCAGGCTCTGAACGTTACAATTAACTGTCAGTTTTGCGTCGTTTTCGGAAAACTAGACTCACAGGAGAACGACCATAAGGTGCCCGAGGCAGCGCTAGACCCTTGGAGACAAGTCGGCTGGAGGACGATGTATTGAATCGCAACGCAATTTGTGTGTTCCATCGTCATTAAGAGGCTCTGAACGTTACAATTAACTGTCAGTTTTGCGTCGGATTCGAAAATCTAGACTCACAGGAGAAGGACCATAAGGTGCCCGAGGCAGCAATAGACCCTTGGAGACAATTCTGCTGGTGGACGATGTATTGATTCGCGACGCAATTTGTGTGTTCCATCGTCATTATCAGGCTCTGAACGTTACAATTAACTGTCAGTTTTGCGTCGGATTCGAAAAACTAAACTCACAGGAGAACGACGATAAGGTGCCCGAGGCAGCTATGGACCCTTGGAGACAAGTCGGCTGGAGGACAATGTATATAATCGCGACGCAATTTGTGTGTTCCATCGTCATTAAGAGGCTCTGAACGTTACAATTAACTGTCAGTTTTGCGTCGGATTCGAAAATCTAGACTCACACGAGAACGACCATAAGGTGCCCGAGGCAGCAATAGACTCTTGGAGACAATTCGGCTGGAGGACGATGTATTGAATAGCGACGCAAATTGTGTGTTCCATCGTCATTATCAGGCTCTGAACGTTACAATTAACTGTCAGTTTTGCGTCGGATTCGAAAATCTAGACTCACAGAAGAACGACCATAAGGTGCCCGAGGCAGCACTAGACCCTTGGAGACAAGTCGGCTGGAGGACGATGTATTGACCCGAGACGCAATTTGTGTGTTCCATCGTCATTAACAGGCTCTGAACGTTACTATTAACTGTCAGTTTTGCGTCGGATTCGAAAAACTAAACTCACAGGAGAACGACGATAAGGTGCCCGAGGCAGCTATAGACCCTTGGAGATAAGTCGGCCGGAGGACGATGTATTGAAACGCGACGCAATTTGTGTGTTCCATCGTCATTAACAGGCTCTGAACGTTACAATTAACTGTCAGTTTTGCGTCGTATTCGAAAAACTAAACTCACAGGAGAACGACGATAAGGTGCCAGAGGCAGCTATAGACCCTTGGAGACAAGTCGGCTGGAGGACGCTGTATTGAATCGCGACGCAATTTGTGTGTTCCATCGTCATTAAGATTCTCTGAACGTTACAATTAACTGTCAGTTTTGCGTCGGATTCGAAAATCTAGACTCACAGGAGAACGACCATAAGGTGCCCGAGGCAGCAATAGACTCTTGGAGACAATTCGGCTGGAGGGCGATGTATTGAATAGCGACGCAAATTGTGTGTTCCATCGTCATTATCAGGCTCTGAACGTTACAATTAACTGTCAGTTTTGCGTCGGATTCGAAAATCTAGACTCACAGGAGAACGACCATGAGGTGCCCGAGGCAGCACTAGACCCTTGGAGACAAGTCGGCTGGAGGACGATGTATTGAATCGCGACGCAATTTGTGTGTTCCATCGTCATTAAGAGGCTCTGAATGTTACAATTAACTGTCAGTTTTGCGCCGGATTCGAAAAACTATACTCCTAGGAGAACGACCAAAAGGTGCTCGGGGCAGCAATAGTACCTCGGAGACAATTCGACTGGAGGACGATGTATTGAATCGCGACGCAATTTGTGTGTTCCATCGTCATTAAGAGGCTCTGAACGTTACAATTAACTGTCAGTTTTGCGCCTGTTTCGATAAACTAGACTCATAGGAGTACGAACAAAAGGTGCCCGGGACAGCAATAGTACCTCGGAGACAAGTCGGCTGGAGGACGATGTATTGAATCGCGACGCAATTTGTGTGTTCCATCGTCATTAAGATGCTCTGAACGTTACAATTAACTGTCAGTTTTGCGTCGGATTCGAAAATGTAGACTCACAGGAGAACGACCATAAGGTGCCCGAGGCAGCAATAGACCCTTGGAGACAATTCTGCTGGTGGACGATGTATTGAATCGCGACGCAATTTGTGTGTTCCATCGTCATTATCAGGCTCTGAACGTTACAATTAACTGTCAGTTTTAAGTCGGATTCGAAAAACTAAACTCTCAGGAGAACGACGATAAGGTGCCCCACGCAGCTATAGACCCTTGGAGACAAGTCGGCTGGAGGACAATGTATATAATCGCGACGCAATTTGTGTGTTCCATCGTCATTAAGAGGCTCTGAACGTTACAATTAACTGTCAGTTTTGCGTCGGATTCGAAAATCTAGACTCACACGAGAACGACCATAAGGTGCCCGAGGCAGCAATAGACTCTTGGAGACAATTCGGCTGGAGGGCGATGTATTGAATAGCGACGCAAATTGTGTGTTCCATCGTCATTATCAGGCTCTGAACGTTACAATTAACTGTCAGTTTTGCGTCGGATTCGAAAATCTAGACTCACAGGAGAACGACCATGAGGTGCCCGAGGCAGCACTAGACCCTTGGAGACAAGTCGGCTGGAGGACGATGTATTGAATCGCGACGCAATTTGTGTGTTCCATCGTCATTAAGAGGCTCTGAATGTTACAATTAACTGTCAGTTTTGCGCCGGATTCGAAAAACTATACTCCTAGGAGAACGACCAAAAGGTGCTCGGGGCAGCAATAGTACCTCGGAGACAATTCGACTGGAGGACGATGTATTGAATCGCGACGCAATTTGTGTGTTCCATCGTCATTAAGAGGCTCTGAACGTTACAATTAACTGTCAGTTTTGCGCCTGTTTCGATAAACTAGACTCATAGGAGTACGAACAAAAGGTGCCCGGGACAGCAATAGTACCTCGGAGACAAGTCGGCTGGAGGACGATGTATTGAATCGCGACGGGAATTGTGTGTTCCATCGTCATTATCAGGCTCTGAACGTTACAATTAACTGTCAGTTTTGCGTCGTTTTCGGAAAACTAGACTCACAGGAGAACGACCATAAGGTGCCCGCGGCAGCGCTAGACCCTTGGAGACAAGTCGGCTGGAGGACGATGTATTGAATCGCAACGCAATTTGTGTGTTCCATCGTCATTAAGAGGCTCTGAACGTTACAATTAACTGTCAGTTTTGCGTCGGATTCGAAAATCTAGACTCACAGGAGAACGACCATAAGGTGCCCGAGGCAGCAATAGACTCTTGGAGACAATTCTGCTGGTGGACGATGTATTGAATCGCGACGCAATTTGTGTGTTCCATCGTCATTAACAGGCTCTGAACGTTACTATTAACTGTCAGTTTTGCGTCGGATTCGAAAAACTAAACTCACAGGAGAACGACGATAAGGTGCCCGAGGCAGCTATAGACCCTTGGAGATAAGTCGGCTGGAGGACGATGTATTGAATCGCGACGCAATTTGTGTGTTCCATCGTCATTAAGAGGCTCTGAACGTTACAATTAACTGTCAGTTTTGCGTCGTATTCGAAAAACTAAACTCACAGGAGAACGACGATAAGGTGCCAGAGGCAGCTATAGACCCTTGGAGACAAGTCGGCTGGAGGACGCTGTATTGAATCGCGACGCAATTTGTGTGTTCCATCGTCATTAAGATTCTCTGAACGTTACAATTAACTCTCAGTTTTGCGTCGGATTCGAAAATCTAGACTCACAGGAGAACGACCATAAGGTGCCCGAGGCTGCACTAGACCCTTGGAGACAAGTCGGCTGGAGGACGATGTATTGAATCGCGACGAAATTTGTGTGTTCCATCGTCATTAAGAGGCTCTGAACGTTACAATGAACTGTCAGTATTGCGCCGGATTCGAAAAACTATACTCCTAGGAGAACGACCAAAAGGTGGCCGGGGCAGCAATAGTACCTCGGAGACAATTCGGCTGGCGGACGATGTATTGAATCGCTACGCAATTTGTGTGTTCCATCGTCATTAACAGGCTCTGAACGTTACTATTAACTGTCAGTTTTGCGTCGGATTCGAAAAACTAAACTCACAGGAGAACGACGATAAGGTGCCCGAGGCAGCTATAGACCCTTGGAGACAAGTCGGCTGGACGACGATGTATTGAATCGCGACGCAATTTGTGTGTTCCATCGTCATTAAGAGGCTCTGAACGTTACAATTAACTGTCAGTTTTGCGTCGGATTCGAAAATGTTGACTCACAGGAGATCGACCATAAGGTGCCCGAGGCAGCAATAGACCCTTGGAGACAATTCTGCTGGTGGACGATGTATTGAATCGCGACGCAATTTGTGTGTTCCATCGTCATTAACAGGCTCTGAACGTTACTATTAACTGTCAGTTTTGCGTCGGATTCGAAAAACTAAACTCACAGGAGAACGACGATAAGGTGCCCGAGGCAGCTATAGACCCTTGGAGATAAGTCGGCTGGAGGACGATGTATTGAATCGCGACGCAATTTGTGTGTTCCATCGTCATTAACAGGCTCTGAACGTTACAATTAACTGTCAGTTTTGCGTCGTATTCGAAAAACTAAACTCACAGGAGAACGACGATAAGGTGCCAGAGGCAGCTATAGACCCTTGGAGACAAGTCGGCTGGAGGACGCTGTATTGAATCGCGACGCAATTTGTGTGTTCCATCGTCATTAAGATTCTCTGAACGTTACAATTAACTGTCAGTTTTGCGTCGGATTCGAAAATCTAGACTCACAGGAGAACGACCATAAGGTGCCCGAGGCTGCACTAGACCCTTGGAGACAAGTCGGCTGGAGGACGATGTATTGAATCGCGACGAAATTTGTGTGTTCCATCGTCATTAAGAGGCTCTGAACGTTACAATTAACTGTCAGTATTGCGCCGGATTCGAAAAACTATACTCCTAGGAGAACGACCAAAAGGTGGCCGGGGCAGCAATAGTACCTCGGAGACAATTCGGCTGGCGGACAATGTATTGAATCGCTACGCAATTTGTGTGTTCCATCGTCATTAACAGGCTCTGAACGTTACTATTAACTGTCAGTTTTGCGTCGGATTCGAAAAACTAAACTCACAGGAGAACGACGATAAGGTGCCCGAGGCAGCTATAGACCCTTGGAGATAAGTCGGCTGGAGGACGATGTATTGAATCGCGACGCAATTTGTGTGTTCCATCGTCATTAACAGGCTCTGAACGTTACAATTAACTGTCAGTTTTGCGTCGTATTCGAAAAACTAAACTCACAGGAGAACGACGATAAGGTGCCAGAGGCAGCTATAGACCCTTGGAGACAAGTCGGCTGGAGGACGCTGTATTGAATCGCGACGCAATTTGTGTGTTCCATCGTCATTAAGATTCTCTGAACGTTACAATTAACTCTCAGTTTTGCGTCGGATTCGAAAATCTAGACTCACAGGAGAACGACCATAAGGTGCCCGAGGCTGCACTAGACCCTTGGAGACAAGTCGGCTGGAGGACGATGTATTGAATCGCGACGAAATTTGTGTGTTCCATCGTCATTAAGAGGCTCTGAACGTTACAATGAACTGTCAGTATTGCGCCGGATTCGAAAAACTATACTCCTAGGAGAACGACCAAAAGGTGGCCGGGGCAGCAATAGTACCTCGGAGACAATTCGGCTGGCGGACGATGTATTGAATCGCTACGCAATTTGTGTGTTCCATCGTCATTAACAGGCTCTGAACGTTACTATTAACTGTCAGTTTTGCGTCGGATTCGAAAAACTAAACTCACAGGAGAACGACGATAAGGTGCCCGAGGCAGCTATAGACCCTTGGAGACAAGTCGGCTGGACGACGATGTATTGAATCGCGACGCAATTTGTGTGTTCCATCGTCATTAAGAGGCTCTGAACGTTACAATTAACTGTCAGTTTTGCGTCGGATTCGAAAATGTTGACTCACAGGAGATCGACCATAAGGTGCCCGAGGCAGCAATAGACCCTTGGAGACAATTCTGCTGGTGGACGATGTATTGAATCGCGACGCAATTTGTGTGTTCCATCGTCATTAACAGGCTCTGAACGTTACTATTAACTGTCAGTTTTGCGTCGGATTCGAAAAACTAAACTCACAGGAGAACGACGATAAGGTGCCCGAGGCAGCTATAGACCCTTGGAGATAAGTCGGCTGGAGGACGATGTATTGAATCGCGACGCAATTTGTGTGTTCCATCGTCATTAACAGGCTCTGAACGTTACAATTAACTGTCAGTTTTGCGTCGTATTCGAAAAACTAAACTCACAGGAGAACGACGATAAGGTGCCAGAGGCAGCTATAGACCCTTGGAGACAAGTCGGCTGGAGGACGCTGTATTGAATCGCGACGCAATTTGTGTGTTCCATCGTCATTAAGATTCTCTGAACGTTACAATTAACTGTCAGTTTTGCGTCGGATTCGAAAATCTAGACTCACAGGAGAACGACCATAAGGTGCCCGAGGCTGCACTAGACCCTTGGAGACAAGTCGGCTGGAGGACGATGTATTGAATCGCGACGAAATTTGTGTGTTCCATCGTCATTAAGAGGCTCTGAACGTTACAATTAACTGTCAGTATTGCGCCGGATTCGAAAAACTATACTCCTAGGAGAACGACCAAAAGGTGGCCGGGGCAGCAATAGTACCTCGGAGACAATTCGGCTGGCGGACAATGTATTGAATCGCTACGCAATTTGTGTGTTCCATCGTCATTAACAGGCTCTGAACGTTACTATTAACTGTCAGTTTTGCGTCGGATTCGAAAAACTAAACTCACAGGAGAACGACGATAAGGTGCCCGAGGCAGCTATAGACCCTTGGAGACAAGTCGGCTGGACGACGATGTATTGAATCGCGACGCAATTTGTGTGTTCCATCGTCATTAAGAGGCTCTGAACGTTACAATTAACTGTCAGTTTTGCGCCTGTTTCGATAAACTAGACTCATAGGAGTACGAACAAAAGGTGCCCGGGACAGCAATAGTACCTCGGAGACAAGTCGGCTGGAGGACGATGTATTGAATCGCGACGCAAATTGTGTGTTCCATCGTCATTATCAGGCTCTGAACGTTACAATTAACTGTCAGTTTTGCGTCGGATTCGAAAATGTAGACTCACAGGAGAACGACCATAAGGTGCCCGAGGCAGCAATAGACCCTTGGAGACAATTCTGCTGGTGGACGATGTACTGAATCGCGACGCAATTTGTGTGTTCCATCGTCATTATCAGGCTCTGAACGTTACAATTAACTGTCAGTTTTGCGTCGGATTCGAAAAACTAAACTCACAGGAGAACGACGATAAGGTGCCCCAGGCAGCTATAGACCCTTGGAGACAAGTCGGCTGGAGGACAATGTATATAATCGCGACGCAATTTGTGTGTTCCATCGTCATTAAGAGGCTCTGAACGTTACAATTAACTGTCAGTTTTGCGTCGGATTCGAAAATCTAGACTCACAGAAGAACGACCATAAGGTGCCCGAGGCAGCACTAGACCCTTGGAGACAAGTCGGCTGGAGGACGATGTATTGAATCGCGACGCAATTTGTGTGTTCCATCGTCATTAACAGGCTCTGAACGTTACTATTAACTGTCAGTTTTGCGTCGGATTCGAAAAACTAAACTCACAGGAGAACGACGATAAGGTGCCCGAGGCAGCTATAGACCCTTGGAGATAAGTCGGCTGGAGGACGATGTATTGAATCGCGACGCAATTTGTGTGTTCCATCGTCATTAACAGGCTCTGAACGTTACAATTAACTGTCAGTTTTGCGTCGTATTCGAAAAACTAAACTCACAGGAGAACGACGATAAGGTGCCAGAGGCAGCTATAGACCCTTGGAGACAAGTCGGCTGGAGGACGCTGTATTGAATCGCGACGCAATTTGTGTGTTCCATCGTCATTAAGAGGCTCTGAACGTTACAATTAACTGTCAGTTTTGCGTCGGATTCGAAAATCTAGACTCACAGGAGAACGACCATAAGGTGCCCGAGGCAGCACTAGACCCTTGGAGACAAGTCGGCTGGAGGACGATGTATTGAATCGCGACGCAATTTGTGTGTTCCATCGTCATTAAGAGGCTCTGAACGTTACAATTAACTGTCAGTTTTGCGCCGGATTCGAAAAACTATACTCCTAGGAGAACGACCAAAACGGGGCGGGGCAGCAATAGTACCTCGGAGACAATTCGGCTGGCGGACGATGTATTGAATCGCTACGCAATTTGTGTGTTCCATCGTCATTAACAGGCTCTGAACGTTACTATTAACTGTCAGTTTTGCGTCGGATTCGAAAAACTAAACTCACAGGAGAACGACGATAAGGTTCCCGAGGCAGCTATAGACCCTTGGAGACAAGTCGGCTGGAGGACGATGTATTGAATCGCGACGCAATTTGTGTGTTCCATCGTCATTAAGAGGCTCTGAACGTTACAATTAACTGTCAGTTTTGCGTCGGATTCGAAAATCTAGATTCACAGGAGAAAGACCATAAGGTGCCCGAGGCAGCACTAGACTCTTGGAGACAAGTCGGCTGGAGGACGATGTATTGAATCGCGACGCAATTTGTGTGTTCCATCGTCATTAAGAGGCTCTGAACGTTACAATTAACTGTCAGTTTTGCGTCGGATTCGAAAATCTAGAATCACAGGAGAACGACCATGAGGTGCCCGAGGCAGCACTAGACCCTTGGAGACAAGTCGGCTGGAGGACGATGTATTGAATCGCGACGCAATTTGTGTGTTCCATCGTCATTAAGAGGCTCTGAACGTTACAATTAACTGTCAGTTTTGCGCCGGATTCGAAAAACTATACTCCTAGGAGAACGACCAAAAGGTGCTCGGGGCAGCAATAGTACCTCGGAGACAATTCGACTGGAGGACGATGTATTGAATCGCGACGCAATTTGTGTGTTCCATCGTCATTAACAGGCTCTGAACGTTACAATTAACTGTCAGTTTTGCGTCGGATTCGAAAATCTAGAATCACAGGAGAACGACCATGAGGTGCCCGAGGCAGCACTAGACCCTTGGAGACAAGTCGGCTGGAGGACGATGTATTGAATCGCGACGCAATTTGTGTGTTCCATCGTCATTAACAGGCTCTGAACGTTACAATTAACTGTCAGTTTTGCGCCTGTTTCGATAAACTAGACTCATAGGAGAACGACCAAAAGGTGCCCGGGACAGCAATACTACCTCGGAGACAAGTCGGCTGGAGGACGATGTATTGAATCGCGACGCAAATTGTGTGTTCCATCGTCATTATCAGGCTCTGAACGTTACAATTAACTGTAAGTTTTACGTCGTTTTCGGAAAACAAGACACACAGGAGAACGACCATAACGTGCCCGAGGCAGCAATAGACCCTTGGAGACAATTCTGCTGGTGGACGATGTATTGAATCGCGACGCAATTTGTGTGTTCCATCGTCATTATCAGGCTCTGAACGTTACAATTAACTGTCAGTTTTAAGTCGGATTCGAAAAACTAAACTCACAGGAGAACGACGATAAGGTGCCCCAGGCAGCTATAGACCCTTGGAGACAAGTCGGCTGGAGGACAATGTATATAATCGCGACGCAATTTGTGTGTTCCATCGTCATTAAGAGGCTCTGAACGTTACAATTAACTGTCAGTTTTGCGTCGGATTCGAAAATCTAGACTCACACGAGAACGACCATAAGGTGCCCGAGGCAGCAATAGACTCTTGGAGACAATTCGGCTGGAGGGCGATGTATTGAATAGCGACGCAAATTGTATGTTCCATCGTCATTATCAGGCTCTGAACGTTACAATTAACTGTCAGTTTTGCGTCGGATTCGAAAATCTAGACTCACAGGAGAACGACCCTGAGGTGCCCGAGGCAGCACTAGACCCTTGGAGACAAGTCGGCTGGAGGACGATGTATTGAATCGCGACGCAATTTGTGTGTTCCATCGTCATTAAGAGGCTCTGAATGTTACAATTAACTGTCAGTTTTGCGCCGGATTCGAAAAACTATACTCCTAGGAGAACGACCAAAAGGTGCTCGGGGCAGCAACAGTACCTCGGAGACAATTCGACTGGAGGACGATGTATTGAATCGCGACGCAATTTGTGTGTTCCATCGTCATTAAGAGGCTCTGAACGTTACAATTAACTGTCAGTTTTGCGCCTGTTTCGATAAACTAGACTCATAGGAGTACGAACAAAAGGTGCCCGGGACAGCAATAGTACCTCGGAGACAAGTCGGCTGGAGGACGATGTATTGAATCGCGACGGGAATTGTGTGTTCCATCGTCATTATCAGGCTCTGAACGTTACAATTAACTGTCAGTTTTGCGTCGTTTTCGGAAAACTAGACTCACAGGAGAACGACCATAAGGTGCCCGCGGCAGCGCTAGACCCTTGGAGACAAGTCGGCTGGAGGACGATGTATTGAATCGCAACGCAATTTGTGTGTTCCATCGTCATTAAGAGGCTCTGAACGTTACAATTAACTGTCAGTTTTGCGTCGGATTCGAAAATCTAGACTCACAGGAGAACGACCATAAGGTGCCCGAGGCAGCACTAGACTCTTGGAGACAAGTCAGCTGGAGGACGATGTATTGAATCGCGACGCAATTTATGTGTTCCATCGTCATTAACAGGCTCTGTACGTTACTATTAACTGTCAGTTTTGCGTCGGATTCGAAAAACTAAACTCACAGGAGAACGACGATAAGGTGCCCGAGGCAGCTATAGACCCTTGGAGACAAGTCGGCTGGAGGACGATGTATTGAATCACGACGCAATTTGTGTGTTCCATCGTCATTAAGAGGCTCTGAACGTTACAATTAACTGTCAGTTTTGCGTCGGATTCGAAAATGTAGACTCACAGGAGATCGACCATAAGGTGCCCGAGGCAGCAATAGACCCTTGGAGACAATTCTGCTGGTGGACGATGTATTGAATCGCGACGCAATTTGTGTGTTCCATCGTCATTAACAGGCTCTGAACGTTACTATTAACTGTCAGTTTTGCGTCGGATTCGAAAAACTAAACTCACAGGAGAACGACGATAAGTTGCCCGAGGCAGCTATAGACCCTTGGAGATAAGTCGGCTGGAGGACGATGTTTTTGAATCGCGACGCAATTTGTGTGTTCCATCGTCATTAACAGGCTCTGAACGTTACAATTAACTGTCAGTTTTGCGTCGTATTCGAAAAACTAAACTCACAGGAGAACGACGATAAGGTGCCAGAGGCAGCTATAGACCCTTGGAGACAAGTCGGCTGGAGGACGCTGTATTTAATCGCGACGCAATTTGTGTGTTCCATCGTCATTAAGATTCTCTGAACGTTACAATTAACTGTCAGTTTTGCTTCGGATTCGAAAATCTAGACTCACAGGAGAACGACCATAAGGTGCCCGAGGCAGCACTAGACCCTTGGAGACAAGTCGGCTGGAGGACGATGTATTGAATCGCGACGCAATTTGTGTGTTCCATCGTCATTAAGAGGCTCTGAACGTTACAATTAACTGTCAGTATTGCGCCGGATTCGAAAAACTATACTCCTAGGAGAACGACCAAAAGGTGGCCGGGGCAGCAATAGTACCTCGGAGACAATTCGGCTGGCGGACGATGTATTGAATCGCTACGCAATTTGTGTGTTCCATCGTCATTAACAGGCTCTGAACGTTACTATTAACTGTCAGTTTTGCGTCGGATTCGAAAAACTAAACTCACAGGAGAACGACCAAAAGGTGCCCGAGGCAGCTATAGACCCTTGGAGACAAGTCGGCTGGAGGACGATGTATTGAATCGCGACGCAATTTGTGTGTTCCATCGTCATTAAGAGGCTCTGAACGTTACAATTAACTGTCAGTATTGCGCCGGATTCGAAAAACTATACTCCTAGGAGAACGACCAAAAGGTGGCCGGGGCAGCAATAGTACCTCGGAGACAATTCGGCTGGCGGACGATGTATTGAATCGCTACGCAATTTGTGTGTTCCATCGTCATTAACAGGCTCTGAACGTTACTATTAACTGTCAGTTTTGCGTCGGATTCGAAAAACTAAACTCACAGGAGAACGACGATAAGGTGCCCGAGGCAGCTATAGACCCTTGGAGACAAGTCGGCTGGAGGACGATGTATTGAATCGCGACGCAATTTGTGTGTTCCATCGTCATTAAGAGGCTCTGAACGTTACAATTAACTGTCAGTTTTGCGTCGGATTCGAAAATCTAGATTCACAGGAGAAAGACCATAAGGTGCCCGATGCAGCACTAGACTCTTGGAGACAAGTCGGCTGGAGGACGATGTATTGAATCGCGACGCAAATTGTGTGTTCCATCGTCATTATCAGGCTCTGAACGTTACAATTAACTGTAAGTTTTACGTCGTTTTCGGAAAACAAGACACACAGGAGAACGACCATAACGTGCCCGAGGCAGCAATAGACCCTTGGAGACAATTCTGCTGGTGGACGATGTATTGAATCGCGACGCAATTTGTGTGTTCCATCGTCATTATCAGGCTCTGAACGTTACAATTAACTGTCAGTTTTAAGTCGGATTCGAAAAACTAAACTCACAGGAGAACGACGATAAGGTGCCCCAGGCAGCTATAGACCCTTGGAGACAAGTCGGCTGGAGGACAATGTATATAATCGCGACGCAATTTGTGTGTTCCATCGTCATTAAGAGGCTCTGAACGTTACAATTAACTGTCAGTTTTGCGTCGGATTCGAAAATCTAGACTCACACGAGAACGACCATAAGGTGCCCGAGGCAGCAATAGACTCTTGGAGACAATTCGGCTGGAGGGCGATGTATTGAATAGCGACGCAAATTGTGTGTTCCATCGTCATTATCAGGCTCTGAACGTTACAATTAACTGTCAGTTTTGCGTCGGATTCGAAAATCTAGACTCACAGGAGAACGACCCTGAGGTGCCCGAGGCAGCACTAGACCCTTGGAGACAAGTCGGCTGGAGGACGATGTATTGAATCGCGACGCAATTTGTGTGTTCCATCGTCATTAAGAGGCTCTGAATGTTACAATTAACTGTCAGTTTTGCGCCGGATTCGAAAAACTATACTCCTAGGAGAACGACCAAAAGGTGCTCGGGGCAGCAACAGTACCTCGGAGACAATTCGACTGGAGGACGATGTATTGAATCGCGACGCAATTTGTGTGTTCCATCGTCATTAAGAGGCTCTGAACGTTACAATTAACTGTCAGTTTTGCGCCTGTTTCGATAAACTAGACTCATAGGAGTACGAACAAAAGGTGCCCGGGACAGCAATAGTACCTCGGAGACAAGTCGGCTGGAGGACGATGTATTGAATCGCGACGGGAATTGTGTGTTCCATCGTCATTATCAGGCTCTGAACGTTACAATTAACTGTCAGTTTTGCGTCGTTTTCGGAAAACTAGACTCACAGGAGAACGACCATAAGGTGCCCGCGGCAGCGCTAGACCCTTGGAGACAAGTCGGCTGGAGGACGATGTATTGAATCGCAACGCAATTTGTGTGTTCCATCGTCATTAAGAGGCTCTGAACGTTACAATTAACTGTCAGTTTTGCGTCGGATTCGAAAATCTAGACTCACAGGAGAACGACCATAAGGTGCCCGAGGCAGCACTAGACTCTTGGAGACAAGTCAGCTGGAGGACGATGTATTGAATCGCGACGCAATTTATGTGTTCCATCGTCATTAACAGGCTCTGTACGTTACTATTAACTGTCAGTTTTGCGTCGGATTCGAAAAACTAAACTCACAGGAGAACGACGATAAGGTGCCCGAGGCAGCTATAGACCCTTGGAGACAAGTCGGCTGGAGGACGATGTATTGAATCACGACGCAATTTGTGTGTTCCATCGTCATTAAGAGGCTCTGAACGTTACAATTAACTGTCAGTTTTGCGTCGGATTCGAAAATGTAGACTCACAGGAGATCGACCATAAGGTGCCCGAGGCAGCAATAGACCCTTGGAGACAATTCTGCTGGTGGACGATGTATTGAATCGCGACGCAATTTGTGTGTTCCATCGTCATTAACAGGCTCTGAACGTTACTATTAACTGTCAGTTTTGCGTCGGATTCGAAAAACTAAACTCACAGGAGAACGACGATAAGGTGCCCGAGGCAGCTATAGACCCTTGGAGACAAGTCGGCTGGAGGACGATGTTTTTGAATCGCGACGCAATTTGTGTGTTCCATCGTCATTAACAGGCTCTGAACGTTACAATTAACTGTCAGTTTTGCGTCGTATTCGAAAAACTAAACTCACAGGAGAACGACGATAAGGTGCCAGAGGCAGCTATAGACCCTTGGAGACAAGTCGGCTGGAGGACGCTGTATTTAATCGCGACGCAATTTGTGTGTTCCATCGTCATTAAGATTCTCTGAACGTTACAATTAACTGTCAGTTTTGCTTCGGATTCGAAAATCTAGACTCACAGGAGAACGACCATAAGGTGCCCGAGGCAGCACTAGACCCTTGGAGACAAGTCGGCTGGAGGACGATGTATTGAATCGCGACGCAATTTGTGTGTTCCATCGTCATTAAGAGGCTCTGAACGTTACAATTAACTGTCAGTATTGCGCCGGATTCGAAAAACTATACTCCTAGGAGAACGACCAAAAGGTGGCCGGGGCAGCAATAGTACCTCGGAGACAATTCGGCTGGCGGACGATGTATTGAATCGCTACGCAATTTGTGTGTTCCATCGTCATTAACAGGCTCTGAACGTTACTATTAACTGTCAGTTTTGCGTCGGATTCGAAAAACTAAACTCACAGGAGAACGACCAAAAGGTGCCCGAGGCAGCTATAGACCCTTGGAGACAAGTCGGCTGGAGGACGATGTATTGAATCGCGACGCAATTTGTGTGTTCCATCGTCATTAAGAGGCTCTGAACGTTACAATTAACTGTCAGTATTGCGCCGGATTCGAAAAACTATACTCCTAGGAGAACGACCAAAAGGTGGCCGGGGCAGCAATAGTACCTCGGAGACAATTCGGCTGGCGGACGATGTATTGAATCGCTACGCAATTTGTGTGTTCCATCGTCATTAACAGGCTCTGAACGTTACTATTAACTGTCAGTTTTGCGTCGGATTCGAAAAACTAAACTCACAGGAGAACGACGATAAGGTGCCCGAGGCAGCTATAGACCCTTGGAGACAAGTCGGCTGGAGGACGATGTATTGAATCGCGACGCAATTTGTGTGTTCCATCGTCATTAAGAGGCTCTGAACGTTACAATTAACTGTCAGTTTTGCGTCGGATTCGAAAATCTAGATTCACAGGAGAAAGACCATAAGGTGCCCGATGCAGCACTAGACTCTTGGAGACAAGTCGGCTGGAGGACGAGGTATTGAATCGCGACGCAATTTGTGTGTTCCATCGTCATTAAGCGGCTCTGAACGTTACAATTAACTGTCAGTTTTGCGTCGGATTCGAAAATGTAGACACACAGGAGAACGACCATAAGGTGCCCGAGGCAGCAATAGACCCTTGGAAACAATTCTGCTGGTGGACGATGTATTGAATCGCGACGCAATTTGTGTGTTCCATCGTCATTATCTGGCTCTGAACGTTACAATTAACTGTCAGTTTTAAGTCGGATTCGAAAAACTAAACTCACAGGAGAACGACGATAAGGTGCCCCAGGCAGCTATAGACCCTTGGAGACAAGTCGGCTGGAGGACAATGTATATAATCGCGACGCAATTTGTGTGTTCCATCGTCATTAAGCGGCTCTGAACGTTACAATTAACTGTCAGTTTTGCGTCGGATTCGAAAATCTAGACTCACACGAGAACGACCATAAGGTGCCCGAGGCAGCAATAGACTCTTGGAGACAATTCGGCTGGAGGGCGATGTATTGAATAGCGACGCAAATTGTGTGTTCCATCGTCATTATCAGGCTCTGAACGTTACAATTAACTGTCAGTTTTGCGTCGGATTCGAAAATCTAGACTCACAGGAGAACGACCATGAGGTGCCCGAGGCAGCACTAGACCCTTGGAGACAAGTCGGCTGGAGGACGATGTATTGAATCGCGACGCAATATGTGTGTTCCATCGTCATTAAGAGGCTCTGAATGTTACAATTAACTGTCAGTTTTGCGCCGGATTCGAAAAACTATACTCCTAGGAGAACGACCAAAAGGTGCTCGGGGCAGCAATAGTACCTCGGAGACAATTCGACTGGAGGACGATGTATTGAATCGCGACGCAATTTGTGTGTTCCATCGCCATTAAGAGGCTCTGAACGTTACAATTAACTGTCAGTTTTGCGCCTGTTTCGATAAACTAGACTCATAGGAGTACGAACAAAAGGTGCCCGGGACAGCAATAGTACCTCGGAGACAAGTCGGCTGGAGGACGATGTATTGAATCGCGACGGGAATTGTGTGTTCCATCGTCATTATCAGGCTCTGAACGTTACAATTAACTGTCAGTTTTGCGTCGTTTTCGGAAAACTAGACTCACAGGAGAACGACCATAAGGTGCCCGCGGCAGCGCTAGACCCTTGGAGACAAGTCGGCTGGAGGACGATGTATTGAATCGCAACGCAATTTGTGTGTTCCATCGTCATTAAGAGGCTCTGAACGTTACAATTAACTGTCAGTTTTGCGTCGGATTCGAAAATCTAGACTCACAGGAGAACGACCATAAGGTGCCCGAGGCAGCACTAGACTCTTGGAGACAAGTCAGCTGGAGGACGATGTATTGAATCGCGACGCAATTTATGTGTTCCATCGTCATTAACAGGCTCTGTACGTTACTATTAACTGTCAGTTTTGCGTCGGATTCGAAAAACTAAACTCACAGGAGAACGACGATAAGGTGCCCGAGGCAGCTATAGACCCTTGGAGACAAGTCGGCTGGAGGACGATGTATTGAATCACGACGCAATTTGTGTGTTCCATCGTCATTAAGAGGCTCTGAACGTTACAATTAACTGTCAGTTTTGCGTCGGATTCGAAAATGTAGACTCACAGGAGATCGACCATAAGGTGCCCGAGGCAGCAATAGACCCTTGGAGACAATTCTGCTGGTGGACGATGTATTGAATCGCGACGCAATTTGTGTGTTCCATCGTCATTAACAGGCTCTGAACGTTACTATTAACTGTCAGTTTTGCGTCGGATTCGAAAAACTAAACTCACAGGAGAACGACGATAAGGTGCCCGAGGCAGCTATAGACCCTTGGAGATAAGTCGGCTGGAGGACGATGTTTTTGAATCGCGACGCAATTTGTGTGTTCCATCGTCATTAACAGGCTCTGAACGTTACAATTAACTGTCAGTTTTGCGTCGTATTCGAAAAACTAAACTCACAGGAGAACGACGATAAGGTGCCAGAGGCAGCTATAGACCCTTGGAGACAAGTCGGCTGGAGGACGCTGTATTGAATCGCGACGCAATTTGTGTGTTCCATCGTCATTAAGATTCTCTGAACGTTACAATTAACTGTCAGTTTTGCGTCGGATTCGAAAATCTAGACTCACAGGAGAACGACCATAAGGTGCCCGAGGCAGCACTAGACCCTTGGAGACAAGTCGGCTGGAGGACGATGTATTGAATCGCGGCGCAATTTGTGTGTTCCATCGTCATTAAGAGGCTCTGAACGTTACAATTAACTGTCAGTATTGCGCCGGATTCGAAAAACTATACTCCTAGGAGAACGACCAAAAGGTGGCCGGGGCAGCAATAGTACCTCGGAGACAATTCGGCTGGCGGACGATGTATTGAATCGCTACGCAATTTGTGTGTTCCATCGTCATTAACAGGCTCTGAACGTTACTATTAACTGTCAGTTTTGCGTCGTATTCGAAAAACTAAACTCACAGGAGGACGACCAAAAGGTGCCCGAGGCAGCTATAGACCCTTGGAGACAAGTCGGCTGGAGGACGATGTATTGAATCGCGACGCAATTTGTGTGTTCCATCGTCATTAAGAGGCTCTGAACGTTACAATTAACTGTCAGTATTGCGCCGGATTCGAAAAACTATACTCCTAGGAGAACGACCAAAAGGTGGCCGGGGCAGCAATAGTACCTCGGAGACAATTCGGCTGGCGGACGATGTATTGAATCGCTACGCAATTTGTGTGTTCCATCGTCATTAACAGGCTCTGAACGTTACTATTAACTGTCAGTTTTGCGTCGGATTCGAAAAACTAAACTCACAGGTGAACGACGATAAGGTGCCCGAGGCAGCTATAGACCCTTGGAGACAAGTCGGCTGGAGGACGATGTATTGAATCGCGACGCAATTTGTGTGTTCCATCGTCATTAAGAGGCTCTGAACGTTACAATTAACTGTCAGTTTTGCGTCGGATTCGAAAATCTAGATTCACAGGAGAACGACCATAAGGTGCCCGAGGCAGCACTAGACTCTTGGAGACAAGTCGGCTGGAGGACGATGTATTGAATCGCGACGCAATTTGTGTGTTCCATCGTCATTAAGCGGCTCTGAACGTTACAATTAACTGTCAGTTTTAAGTCGGATTCGAAAAACTAAACTCACAGGAGAACGACGATAAGGTGCCCCAGGCAGCTATAGACCCTTGGAGACAAGTCGGCTGGAGGACAATGTATATAATCGCGACGCAATTTGTGTGTTCCATCGTCATTAAGCGGCTCTGAACGTTACAATTAACTGTCAGTTTTGCGTCGGATTCGAAAATCTAGACTCACACGAGAACGACCATAAGGTGCCCGAGGCAGCAATAGACTCTTGGAGACAATTCGGCTGGAGGGCGATGTATTGAATAGCGACGCAAATTGTGTGTTCCATCGTCATTATCAGGCTCTGAACGTTACAATTAACTGTCAGTTTTGCGTCGGATTCGAAAATCTAGACTCACAGGAGAACGACCATGAGGTGCCCGAGGCAGCACTAGACCCTTGGAGACAAGTCGGCTGGAGGACGATGTATTGAATCGCGACGCAATTTGTGTGTTCCATCGTCATTAAGAGGCTCTGAATGTTACAATTAACTGTCAGTTTTGCGCCGGATTCGAAAAACTATACTCCTAGGAGAACGACCAAAAGGTGCTCGGGGCAGCAATAGTACCTCGGAGACAATTCGACTGGAGGACGATGTATTGAATCGCGACGCAATTTGTGTGTTCCATCGTCATTAAGAGGCTCTGAACGTTACAATTAACTGTCAGTTTTGCGCCTGTTTCGATAAACTAGACTCATAGGAGTACGAACAAAAGGTGCCCGGGACAGCAATAGTACCTCGGAGACAAGTCGGCTGGAGGACGATGTATTGAATCGCGACGGGAATTGTGTGTTCCATCGTCATTATCAGGCTCTGAACGTTACAATTAACTGTCAGTTTTGCGCCTGTTTCGATAAACTAGACTCATAGGAGTACGAACAAAAGGTGCCCGGGACAGCAATAGTACCTCGGAGACAAGTCGGCTGGAGGACGATGTATTGAATCGCGACGGGAATTGTGTGTTCCATCGTCATTAAGAGGCTCTGAACGTTACAATTAACTGTCAGTTTTGCGTCGTTTTCGGAAAACTAGACTCACAGGAGAACGACCATAAGGTGCCCGCGGCAGCGCTAGACCCTTGGAGACAAGTCGGCTGGAGGACGATGTATTGAATCGCAACGCAATTTGTGTGTTCCATCGTCATTAAGAGGCTCTGAACGTTACAATTAACTGTCAGTTTTGCGTCGGATTCGAAAATGTAGACTCACAGGAGAACGACCATAAGGTGCCCGAGGCAGCACTAGACTCTTGGAGACAAGTCGGCTGGAGGACGATGTATTGAATCGCGACGCAATTTATGTGTTCCATCGTCATTAACAGGCTCTGTACGTTACTATTAACTGTCAGTTTTGCGTCGGATTCGAAAAACTAAACTCACAGGAGAACGACGATAAGGTGCCCGAGGCAGCTATAGACCCTTGGAGACAAGTCGGCTGGAGGACGATGTATTGAATCACGACGCAATTTGTGTGTTCCATCGTCATTAAGAGGCTCTGAACGTTACAATTAACTGTCAGTTTTGCGTCGGATTCGAAAATGTAGACTCACAGGAGATCGACCATAAGGTGCCCGAGGCAGCAATAGACCCTTGGAGACAATTCTGCTGGTGGACGATGTATTGAATCGCGACGCAATTTGTGTGTTCCATCGTCATTAACAGGCTCTGAACGTTACTATTAACTGTCAGTTTTGCGTCGGATTCGAAAAACTAAACTCACAGGAGAACGACGATAAGGTGCCCGAGGCAGCTATAGACCCTTGGAGATAAGTCGGCTGGAGGACGATGTTTTTGAATCGCGACGCAATTTGTGTGTTCCATCGTCATTAACAGGCTCTGAACGTTACAATTAACTGTCAGTTTTGCGTCGTATTCGAAAAACTAAACTCACAGGAGAACGACGATAAGGTGCCAGAGGCAGCTATAGACCCTTGGAGACAAGTCGGCTGGAGGACGCTGTATTGAATCGCGACGCAATTTGTGTGTTCCATCGTCATTAAGATTCTCTGAACGTTACAATTAACTGTCAGTTTTGCGTCGGATTCGAAAATCTAGACTCACAGGAGAACGACCATAAGGTGCCCGAGGCAGCACTAGACCCTTGGAGACAAGTCGGCTGGAGGACGATGTATTGAATCGCGACGCAATTTGTGTGTTCCATCGTCATTAAGAGGCTCTGAACGTTACAATTAACTGTCAGTATTGCGCCGGATTCGAAAAACTATACTCCTAGGAGAACGACCAAAAGGTGGCCGGGGCAGCAATAGTACCTCGGAGACAATTCGGCTGGCGGACGATGTATTGAATCGCTACGCAATTTGTGTGTTCCATCGTCATTAACAGGCTCTGAACGTTACTATTAACTGTCAGTTTTGCGTCGTATTCGAAAAACTAAACTCACAGGAGAACGACCAAAAGGTGCCCGAGGCAGCTATAGACCCTTGGAGACAAGTCGGCTGGAGGACGATGTATTGAATCGCGACGCAATTTGTGTGTTCCATCGTCATTAAGAGGCTCTGAACGTTACAATTAACTGTCAGTATTGCGCCGGATTCGAAAAACTATACTCCTAGGAGAACGACCAAAAGGTGGCCGGGGCAGCAATAGTACCTCGGAGACAATTCGGCTGGCGGACGATGTATTGAATCGCTACGCAATTTGTGTGTTCCATCGTCATTAACAGGCTCTGAACGTTACTATTAACTGTCAGTTTTGCGTCGGATTCGAAAAACTAAACTCACAGGTGAACGACGATAAGGTGCCCGAGGCAGCTATAGACCCTTGGAGACAAGTCGGCTGGAGGACGATGTATTGAATCGCGACGCAATTTGTGTGTTCCATCGTCATTAAGAGGCTCTGAACGTTACAATTAACTGTAAGTTTTGCGTCGTTTTCGGAAATCTAGATTCACAGGAGAAAGACCATAAGGTGCTTGAGGCAGCACTAGACTCTTGGAGACAAGTCGGCTGGAGGACGATGTATTGAATCGCGACGCAATTTGTGTGTTCCATCGGCATTAAGCGGCTCTGAACGTTACAATTAACTGTCAGTTTTGCGTCGGATTCGAAAATGTAGACTCACAGGAGAACGACCATAAGGTGCCCGAGGCAGCAATAGACCCTTGGAGACAATTCTGCTGGTGGACGATGTATTGAATCGCGACGCAATTTGTGTGTTCCATCGTCATTATCAGGCTCTGAACGTTACAATTAACTGTCAGTTTTAAGTCGGATTCGAAAAACTAAACTCACAGGAGAACGACGATAAGGTGCCCCAGGCAGCTATAGACCCTTGGAGACAAGTCGGCTGGAGGACAATGTATATAATCGCGACGCAATTTGTGTGTTCCATCGTCATTAAGCGGCTCTGAACGTTACAATTAACTGTCAGTTTTGCGTCGGATTCGAAAATCTAGACTCACACGAGAACGACCATAAGGTGCCCGAGGCAGCAATAGACTCTTGGAGACAATTCGGCTGGAGGGCGATGTATTGAATAGCGACGCAAATTGTGTGTTCCATCGTCATTATCAGGCTCTGAACGTTACAATTAACTGTCAGTTTTGCGTCGGATTCGAAAATCTAGACTCACAGGAGAACGACCATGAGGTGCCCGAGGCAGCACTAGACCCTTGGAGACAAGTCGGCTGGAGGACGATGTATTGAATCGCGACGCAATTTGTGTGTTCCATCGTCATTAAGAGGCTCTGAATGTTACAATTAACTGTCAGTTTTGCGCCGGATTCGAAAAACTATACTCCTAGGAGAACGACCAAAAGGTGCTCGGGGCAGCAATAGTACCTCGGAGACAATTCGACTGGAGGACGATGTATTGAATCGCGACGCAATTTGTGTGTTCCATCGTCATTAAGAGGCTCTGAACGTTACAATTAACTGTCAGTTTTGCGCCTGTTTCGATAAACTAGACTCATAGGAGTACGAACAAAAGGTGCCCGGGACAGCAATAGTACCTCGGAGACAAGTCGGCTGGAGGACGATGTATTGAATCGCGACGGGAATTGTGTGTTCCATCGTCATTATCAGGCTCTGAACGTTACAATTAACTGTCAGTTTTGCGTCGTTTTCGGAAAACTAGACTCACAGGAGAACGACCATAAGGTGCCCGCGGCAGCGCTAGACCCTTGGAGACAAGTCGGCTGGAGGACGATGTATTGAATCGCAACGCAATTTGTGTGTTCCATCGTCATTAAGAGGCTCTGAACGTTACAATTAACTGTCAGTTTTGCGTCGGATTCGAAAATCTAGACTCACAGGAGAACGACCATAAGGTGCCCGAGGCAGCACTAGACTCTTGGAGACAAGTGGGCTGGAGGACGATGTATTGAATCGCGACGCAATTTATGTGTTCCATCGTCATTAACAGGCTCTGTACGTTACTATTAACTGTCAGTTTTGCGTCGGATTCGAAAAACTAAACTCACAGGAGAACGACGATAAGGTGCCCGAGGCAGCTATAGACCCTTGGAGACATGTCGGCTGGAGGACGATGTATTGAATCACGACGCAATTTGTGTGTTCCATCGTCATTAAGAGGCTCTGAACGTTACAATTAACTGTCAGTTTTGCGTCGGATTCGAAAATGTAGACTCACAGGAGATCGACCATAAGGTGCCCGAGGCAGCAATAGACCCTTGGAGACAATTCTGCTGGTGGACGATGTATTGAATCGCGACGCAATTTGTGTGTTCCATCGTCATTAACAGGCTCTGAACGTTACTATTAACTGTCAGTTTTGCGTCGGATTCGAAAAACTAAACTCACAGGAGAACGACGATAAGGTGCCCGAGGCAGCTATAGACCCTTGGAGATAAGTCGGCTGGAGGACGATGTATTGAATCGCGACGCAATTTGTGTGTTCCATCGTCATTAACAGGCTCTGAACGTTACAATTAACTGTCAGTTTTGCGTCGTATTCGAAAAACTAAACTCACAGGAGAACGACGATAAGGTGCCAGAGGCAGCTATAGACCCTTGGAGACAAGTCGGCTGGAGGACGCTGTATTGAATCGCGACGCAATTTGTGTGTTCCATCGTCATTAAGATTCTCTGAACGTTACAATTAACTGTCAGTTTTGCGTCGGATTCGAAAATCTAGACTCACAGGAGAACGACCATAAGGTGCCCGAGGCAGCACTAGACCCTTGGAGACAAGTCGGCTGGAGGACGATGTATTGAATCGCGACGCAATTTGTGTGTTCCATCGTCATTAAGAGGCTCTGAACGTTACAATTAACTGTCAGTATTGCGCCGGATTCGAAAAACTATACTCCTAGGAGAACGACCAAAAGGTGGCCGGGGCAGCAATAGTACCTCGGAGACAATTCGGCTGGCGGACGATGTATTGAATCGCTACGCAATTTGTGTGTTCCATCGTCATTAACAGGCTCTGAACGTTACTATTAACTGTCAGTTTTGCGTCGGATTCGAAAAACTAAACTCACAGGAGAACGACGATAAGGTGCCCGAGGCAGCTATAGACCCTTGGAGACAAGTCGGCTGGAGGACGATGTATTGAATCGCGACGCAATTTGTGTGTTCCATCGTCATTAAGAGGCTCTGAACGTTACAATTAACTGTCAGTTTTGCGTCGGATTCGAAAATCTAGATTCACAGGAGAAAGACCATAAGGTGCCCGAGGCAGCACTAGACTCTTGGAGACAAGTCGGCTGGAGGACGATGTATTGAATCGCGACGCAATTTGTGTGTTCCATCGTCATTATCAGGCTCTGAACGTTACAATTAACTGTCAGTTTTGCGTCGGATTCGAAAATGTAGACTCACAGGAGAACGACCATAAGGTGCCCGAGGCAGCAATAGACCCTTGGAGACAATTCTGCTGGTGGACGATGTATTGAATCGCGACGCAATTTGTGTGTTCCATCGTCATTATCAGGCTCTGAACGTTACAATTAACTGTCAGTTTTGCGTCGGATTCGAAAAACTAAACTCACAGGAGAACGACGATAAGGTGCCCCAGGCAGCTATAGACCCTTGGAGACAAGTCGGCTGGAGGACAATGTATATAATCGCGACGCAATTTGTGTGTTCCATCGTCATTAAGAGGCTCTGAACGTTACAATTAACTGTCAGTTTTGCGTCGGATTCGAAAATCTAGACTCACACGGTAACGACCATAAGGTGCCCGAGGCAGCAATAGACTCTTGGAGACAATTCGGCTGGAGGACGATGTATTGAATAGCGACGCAAATTGTGTGTTCCATCGTCATTATCAGGCTCTGAACGTTACAATTAACTGTCAGTTTTGCGTCGGATTCGAAAATCTAGACTCACAGAAGAACGACCATAAGGTGCCCGAGGCAGCACTAGACCCTTGGAGACAAGTCGGCTGGAGGACGATGTATTGAATCGCGACGCAATTTGTGTGTTCCATCGTCATTAACAGGCTCTGAACGTTACTATTAACTGTCAGTTTTGCGTCGGATTCGAAAAACTAAACTCACAGGAGAACGACGATAAGGTGCCCGAGGCAGCTATAGACCCTTGGAGATAAGTCGGCTGGAGGACGATGTATTGAATCGCGACGCAATTTGTGTGTTCCATCGTCATTAACAGGCTCTGAACGTTACAATTAACTGTCAGTTTTGCGTCGTATTCGAAAAACTAAACTCACAGGAGAACGACGATAAGGGGCCAGAGGCAGCTATAGACCCTTGGTGACAAGTCGGCTGGAGGACGCTGTATTGAATCGCGACGCAATTTGTGTGTTCCATCGTCATTAAGAGGCTCTGAACGTTACAATTAACTGTCAGTTTTGCGTCGGATTCGAAAATGTAGACTCACAGGAGAACGACCATAAGGTGCCCGAGGCAGCACTAGACCCTTGGAGACAAGTCGGCTGGAGGACGATGTATTGAATCGCGACGCAATTTGTGTGTTCCATCGTCATTAAGAGGCTCTGAACGTTACAATTAACTGTCAGTTTTGCGCCGGATTCGAAAAACTATACTCCTAGGAGAACGACCAAAACGTGGCCGGGGCAGCAATAGTACCTCGGAGACAATTCGGCTGGCGGACGATGTATTGAATCGCTACGCAATTTGTGTGTTCCATCGTCATTAACAGGCTCTGAACGTTACTATTAACTGTCAGTTTTGCGTCGGATTCGAAAAACTAAACTCACAGGAGAACGACGATAAGGTGCCCGAGGCAGCTATAGACCCTTGGAGACAAGTCGGCTGGAGGACGATGTATTGAATCGCGACGCAATTTGTGTGTTCCATCGTCATTAAAAGGCTCTGAACGTTACAATTAACTGTCAGTTTTGCGTCGGATTCGAAAATCTAGATTCACAGGAGAAAGACCATAAGGTGCCCGAGGCAGCACTAGACTCTTGGAGACAAGTCGGCTGGAGGACGATGTATTGAATCGCGACGCAATTTGTGTGTTCCATCGTCATTAAGAGGCTCTGAACGTTACAATTAACTGTCAGTTTTGCGTCGGATTCGAAAATCTAGAATCACAGGAGAACGACCATGAGGTGCCCGAGGCAGCACTAGACCCTTGGAGACAAGTCGGCTGGAGGACGATGTATTGAATCGCGACGCAATTTGTGTGTTCCATCGTCATTAAGAGGCTCTGAACGTTACAATTAACTGTCAGTTTTGCGCCGGATTCGAAAAACTATACTCCTAGGAGAACGACCAAAAGGTGCTCGGGGCAGCAATAGTACCTCGGAGACAATTCGACTGGAGGACGATGTATTGAATCGCGACGCAATTTGTGTGTTCCATCGTCATTAACAGGCTCTGAACGTTACAATTAACTGTCAGTTTTGCGCCGGATTTGAAAACTATACTCCTAGGAGAACGACCAAAAGGTGCCCGGGGCAACAATAGTACCTCGGAGACAATTCGGCTGGAGGACGATGTATTGAATCGCGACGCAATTTGTGTGTTCCATCGTCATTAAGAGGCTCTGAACGTTACAATTATCTGTCAGTTTTGCGCCTGATTCGATAAACTAGACTCATAGGAGAACGACCAAAAGGTGCCCGGGACAGCAATACTACCTCGGAGACAAGTCGGCTGGAGGACGATGTATTGAATCGCGACGCAAATTGTGTGTTCCATCGTCATTATCAGGCTCTGAACGTTACAATTAACTGTAAGTTTTGCGTCGTTTTCGGAAAACAAGACACACAGGAGAACGACCATAACGTACCCGAGGCAGCAAGAGACCCTTGGAGACACGGCGGGTGTAGGACGATGTATTGAATCGCGACGCAATTTGTGTGTTCCATCGTCATTAAGAGGCTCTGAACGTTACAATTAACTGTCAGTTTTGCGCCTGTTTCGATAAACTAGACTCATAGGAGTACGAACAAAAGGTGCCCGGGACAGCAATAGTACCTCGTAGACAAGTCGGCTGGAGGACGATGTATTGAATCGCGACGCAAATTGTGTGTTCCATCGTCATTATCAGGCTCTGAACGTTACAATTAACTGTCAGTTTTTCGTCGTTTTCGGAAAACTAGACTCACAGGAGAACGACCATAAGGTGCCCGACGCAGCGCTAGACCCTTGGAGACAAGTCGGCTGGAGGACGATGTATTGAATCGCGACGCAATTTGAGTGTTCCATCGTCATTAAGAGGCTCTGAACGTTACAATTAACTGTCAGTTTTGCGTCGGATTCGAAAATCTAGACTCACAGGAGAACGACCATGAGGTGCCCGAGGCAGCACTAGACCCTTGGAGACAAGTCGGCTGGAGGACGATGTATTGAATCGCGACGCAATTTGTGTGTTCCATCGTCATTAAGAGGCTCTGAATGTTACAATTAACTGTCAGTTTTGCGCCGGATTCGAAAAACTATACTCCTAGGAGAACGACCAAAAGGTGCTCGGGGCAGCAATAGTACCTCGGAGACAATTCGACTGGAGGACGATGTATTGAATCGCGACGCAATTTGTGTGTTCCATCGTCATTAAGAGGCTCTGAACGTTACAATTAACTGTCAGTTTTGCGCCTGTTTCGATAAACTAGACTCATAGGAGTACGAACAAAAGGTGCCCGGGACAGCAATAGTACCTCGGAGACAAGTCGGCTGGAGGACGATGTATTGAATCGCGACGGGAATTGTGTGTTCCATCGTCATTATCAGGCTCTGAACGTTACAATTAACTGTCAATTTTGCGTCGTTTTCGGAAAACTAGACTCACAGGAGAACGACCATAAGGTGCCCGAGGCAGCGCTAGACCCTTGGAGACAAGTCGGCTGGAGGACGATGTATTGAATCGCAACGCAATTTGTGTGTTCCATCGTCATTAAGAGGCTCTGAACGTTACAATTAACTGTCAGTTTTGCGTCGGATTCGAAAATGTAGACTCACAGGAGAACGACCATAAGGTGCCCGAGGCAGCACTAGACTCTTAGAGACAAGTCGGCTGGAGGACGATGTATTGAATCGCGACGCAATTTGTGTGTTCCATCGTCATTAAGAGGCTCTGAACGTTACAATTAACTGTCAGTATTGCGCCGGATTCGAAAAACTATACTCCTAGGAGAACGACCAAAAGGTGGCCGGGGCAGCAATAGTACCTCGGAGACAATTCGGCTGGCGGACGATGTATTGAATCGCTACGCAATTTGTGTGTTCCATCGTCATTAACAGGCTCTGAACGTTACTATTAACTGTCAGTTTTGCGTCGGATTCGAAAAACTAAACTCACAGGAGAACGACGATAAGGTGCCCGAGGCAGCTATAGACCCTTGGAGACAAGTCGGCTGGAGGACGATGTATTGAATCGCGACGCAATTTGTGTGTTCCATCGTCATTAAGAGGCTCTGAACGTTACAATTAACTGTCAGTTTTGCGTCGGATTCGAAAATCTAGCTTCACAGGAGAAAGACCATAAGGTGCCCGAGGCAGCACTAGACTCTTGGAGACAAGTCGGCTGGAGGACGATGTATTGAATCGCGACGCAATTTGTGTGTTCCATCGTCATTAAGAGGCTCTGAACGTTACAATTAACTGTCAGTTTTGCGTCGGATTCGAAAATCTAGACTCACAGCAGAACGACCATAAGGTGCCCGAGGCAGCGCTAGACCCTTGGAGACAAGTCGGCTGGAGGACGATGTATTGAATCGCGACGCAATTTGTGTGTTCCATCGTCATTAAGAGGCTCTGAACGTTACAATTAACTGTCAGTTTTGCGTCGGATTCGAAAAACTAAACTCACAGGAGAACGACGATAAGGTGCCCGAGGCAGCTATAGACACTTGGAGACAAGTCGGCTGGAGGACGATGTATTGAATCGCGACGCAATTTGTGTGTTCCATCGTCATTAACAGGCTCTGAACGTTACAATTAACTGTCAGTTTTGCGTCGGATTCGAAAACCTAGAATCACAGGAGAACGACCATAAGATGCCCGAGGCAGCACTAGACCCTTGGAGACAAGTCGGCTGGAGGACGATGTATTGAATCGCGACGCAATTTGTGTGTTCCATCGTCATTAACAGGCTCTGAACGTTACAATTAACTGTCAGTTTTGCGCCGGATTTGAAAACTATACTCGTAGGAGAACGACCAAAAGGTGCCCGGGGCAACAATAGTACCTCGGAGACAATTCGGCTGGAGGACGATGTATTGAATCGCGACGCAATTTGTGTGTTCCATCGTCATTAAGAGGCTCTGAACGTTACAATTATCTGTCAGTTTTGCGCCTGTTTCGATAAACTAGACTCATAGGAGTACGAACAAAAGGTGCCCGGGACAGCAATAGTACCTCGGAGACAAGTCGGCTGGAGGACGATGTATTGAATCGCGACGGGAATTGTTTGTTCCATCGTCATTATCAGGCTCTGAACGTTACAATTAACTGTCAGTTTTGCGTCGGATTCGAAAATCTAGACTCACAGAAGAACGACCATAAGGTGCCCGAGGCAGCACTAGACCCTTGGAGACAAGTCGGCTGGAGGACGATGTATTGAATCGCGACGCAATTTGTGTGTTCCATCGTCATTAACAGGCTCTGAACGTTACTATTAACTGTCAGTTTTGCGTCGGATTCGAAAAACTAAACTCACAGGAGAACGACGATAAGGTGCCCGAGGCAGCTATAGACCCTTGGAGATAAGTCGGCTGGAGGACGATGTATTGAATCGCGACGCAATTTGTGTGTTCCATCGTCATTAACAGGCTCTGAACGTTACAATTAACTGTCAGTTTTGCGTCGTATTCGAAAAACTAAACTCACAGGAGAACGACGATAAGGGGCCAGAGGCAGCTATAGACCCTTGGAGACAAGTCGGCTGGAGGACGCTGTATTGAATCGCGACCCAATTTGTGTGTTCCATCGTCATTAAGAGGCTCTGAACGTTACAATTAACTGTCAGTTTTGCGTCGGATTCGAAAATCTAGACTCACAGCAGAACGACCATAAGGTGCCCGAGGCAGCGCTAGACCCTTGGAGACAAGTCTTTGGAGGACGATGTATTGAATCGCGACGCAATTTGTGTGTTCCATCGTCATTAAGAGGCTCTGAACGTTACAATTATCTGTCAGTTTTGCGCCTGATTCGATAAACTATACTCCTAGGAGAACGACCAAAAGGTGCCCTGGACAGCAATACTACCTCGGAGACAAGTCGGCTGGAGGACGATGTATTGAATCGCGACGCAATTTGTGTGTTCCATCGTCATTAAAAGGCTCTGAACGTTACAATTAACTGTCAGTTTTGCGTCGGATTCGAAAATCTAGATTCACAGGAGAAAGACCATAAGGTATCCCGAGGCAGCACTAGACTCTTGGAGACAAGTCGGCTGGAGGACGATGTATTGAATCGCGACGCAACTTGTGTGTTCCATCGTCATTAAGAGGCTCTGAACGTTACAATTAACTGTCAGTTTTGCGTCGGATTCGAAAATCTAGAATCACAGGAGAACGACCATGAGGTGCCCGAGGCAGCACTAGACCCTTGGAGACAAGTCGGCTGGAGGACGATGTATTGAATCGCGACGCAATTTTTGTGTTCCATCGTCATTAAGAGGCTCTGAACGTTACAATTAACTGTCAGTTTTGCGCCGGATTCGAAAAACTATACTCCTAGGAGAACGACCAAAAGGTGCTCGGGGCAGCAATAGTACCTCGGAGACAATTCGACTGGAGGACGATGTATTGAATCGCGACGCAATTTGTGTGTTCCATCGTCATTAACAGGCTCTGAACGTTACAATTAACTGTCAGTTTTGCGTCGGATTCGAAAAACTAAACTCACAGGAGAACGACGATAAGGTGCCCGAGGCAGCTATAGACCCTTGGAGACAAGTCGGCTGGAGGACGATGTATTGAATCGCGACGCAATTTGTGTGTTGCATCGTCATTAACAGGCTCTGAACGTTACAATTAACTGTCAGTTTTGCGTCGGATTCGAAAACCTAGAATCACAGGAGAACGACCATAAGATGCCCGAGGCAGCACTAGACCCTTGGAGACAAGTCGGCTGGAGGACGATGTATTGAATCGCGACGCAATTTGTGTGTTCCATCGTCATTAAGAGGCTCTGAACGTTACAATTAACTGTCAGTTTTGCGCCGGATTTGAAAACTATACTCCTAGGAGAACGACCAAAAGGTGCCCGGGGCAACAATAGTACCTCGGAGACAATTCGGCTGGAGGACGATGTATTGAATCGCGACGCAATTTGTGTGTTCCATCGTCATTAAGAGGCTCTGAACGTTACAATTATCTGTCAGTTTTGCGCCTGATTCGATAAACTAGACTCATAGGAGAACGACCAAAAGGTGCCCGGGACAGCAATACTACCTCGGAGACAAGCTGGCTGGAGGACGATGTATTGAATCGCGACGCAAATTGTGTGTTCCATCGTCATTATCAGGCTCTGAACGTTACAATTAACTGTAAGTTTTGCGTGGTTTTCGGAAAACAAGACACACAGGAGAACGACCATAACGTGCCCGAGGCAGCAAGAGACCCTTGGAGACACGGCGGGTGTAGGACGATGTATTGAATCGCGCCACAATTTGTGTGTTCCATCGTCATTAAGAGGCTCTGAACGTTACAATTAACTGTCAGTTTTGCGTCGGATTCGAAAATCTAGATTCACAGGAGAAAGACCATAAGGTGCCCGAGGCAGCACTAGACTCTTGGAGACAAGTCGGGTGGAGGACGATGTATTGAATCGCGACGCAATTTGTGTGTTCCATCGTCATTAAGAGGCTCTGAACGTTACAATTAACTGTCAGTTTTGCGTCGGATTCGAAAATCTAGAATCACAGGAGAACGACCATGAGGTGCCCGAGGCAGCACTAGACCCTTGGAGACAAGTCGGCTGGAGGACGATGTATTGAATCGCGACGCAATTTGTGTGTTCCATCGTCATTAAGAGGCTCTTAACGTTACAATTAACTGTCAGTTTTGCGCCTGTTTCGATAAACTAGACTCATAGGAGTACGAACAAAAGGTGCCCGGGACAGCAATAGTACCTCGGAGACAAATCGGCTGGAGGACGATGTATTGAATCGCGACGCAAATTGTGTGTTCCATCGTCATTATCAGGCTCTGAACGTTACAATTAACTGTCAGTTATTCGTCGTTTTCGGAAAACTAGACTCACAGGAAAACGACCATAAGGTGCCCGAGGCAGCGCTAGACCCTTGGAGACAAGTCGGCTGGAGGACGATGCATTGAATCGCGACGCAATTTTTGTGTTCCATCGTCATTAAGAGGCTCTGAACGTTACAATTAACTGTCAATTTTGCGTCGTTTTCGGAAAACTAGACTCACAGGAGAACGACCATAAGGTGCCCGAGGCAGCGCTAGACCCTTGGAGACAAGTCGGCTGGAGGACGATGTATTGAATCGCAACGCAATTTGTGTGTTCCATCGTCATTGAGAGGCTCTGAACGTTACAATTAACTGTCAGTTTTGCGTCGGATTCGAAAATCTAGACTCACAGGAGAACGATCATAAGGTGCCCGAGGCAGCACTAGACTCTTGGAGACAAGTCGGCTGGAGGACGATGTATTGAATCGCGACGCAATTTGTGTGTTCCATCGTCATTAAGAGGCTCTGAACGTTACAATTAACTGTCAGTATTGCGCCGGATTCGAAAAACTATACTCCTAGGAGAACGACCAAAAGGTGGCCGGGGCAGCAATAGTACCTCGGAGACAATTCGGCTGGCGGACGATGTATTGAATCGCTACGCAATTTGTGTGTTCCATCGTCATTAACAGGCTCTGAACGTTACTATTAACTGTCAGTTTTGCGTCGGATTCGAAAAACTAAACTCACAGGAGAACGACGATAAGGTGCCCGAGGCAGCTATAGACCCTTGGAGACAAGTCGGCTGGAGGACGATGTATTGAATCGCGACGCAATTTGTGTGTTCCATCGTCATTAAGAGGCTCTGAACGTTACAATTAACTGTCAGTTTTGCGTCGGATTCGAAAATCTAGCTTCACAGGAGAAAGACCATAAGGTGCCCGAGGCAGCACTAGACTCTTGGAGACAAGTCGGCTGGAGGACGATGTATTGAATCGCGACGCAATTTGTGTGTTCCATCGTCATTAAGAGGCTCTGAACGTTACAATTAACTGTCAGTTTTGCGTCGGATTCGAAAATCTAGACTCACAGCAGAACGACCATAAGGTGCCCGAGGCAGCGCTAGACCCTTGGAGACAAGTCGGCTGGAGGACGATGTATTGAATCGCGACGCAATTTGTGTGTTCCATCGTCATTAAGAGGCTCTGAACGTTACAATTAACTGTCAGTTTTGCGTCGGATTCGAAAAACTAAACTCACAGGAGAACGACGATAAGGTGCCCGAGGCAGCTATAGACCCTTGGAGACAAGTCGGCTGGAGGACGATGTATTGAATCGCGACGCAATTTGTGTGTTCCATCGTCATTAACAGGCTCTGAACGTTACAATTAACTGTCAGTTTTGCGTCGGATTCGAAAACCTAGAATCACAGGAGAACGACCATAAGATGCCCGAGGCAGCACTAGACCCTTGGAGACAAGTCGGCTGGAGGACGATGTATTGAATCGCGACGCAATTTGTGTGTTCCATCGTCATTAACAGGCTCTGAACGTTACAATTAACTGTCAGTTTTGCGCCGGATTTGAAAACAATACTCCTAGGAGAACGACCAAAAGGTGCCCGGGGCAACAATAGTACCTCGGAGACAATTCGGCTGGAGGACGATGTATTGAATCGCGACGCAATTTGTGTGTTCCATCGTCATTAAGAGGCTCTGAACGTTACAATTATCTGTCAGTTTTGCGCCTGATTCGATAAACTAGACTCATAGGAGAACGACCAAAAGGTGCCCGGGACAGCAATACTACCTCGGAGACAAGTCGGCTGGAGGACGATGTATTGAATCGCGACGCAAATTGTGTGTTCCATCGTCATTATCAGGCTCTGAACGTTACAATTAACTGTCAGTTTTGCGTGGTTTTCGGAAAACAAGACACACAGGAGAACGACCATAACGTGCCCGAGGCAGCAAGAGACCCTTGGAGACACGGCGGGTGTAGGACGATGTATTGAATCGCGCCACAATTTGTGTGTTCCATCGTCATTAAGAGGCTCTGAACGTTACAATTAACTGTCAGTTTTGCGTCGGATTCGAAAATCTAGACTCACAGCAGAACGACCATAAGGTGCCCGAGGCAGCGCTAGACCCTTGGAGACAAGTCGGCTGGAGGACAATGTATTGAATCGCGACGCAATTTGTGTGTTCCATCGTGATTAAGAGGCTCTGAACGTTACAATTAACTGTCAGTTTTGCGTCGGATTCGAAAATCTAGATTCACAGGAGAAAGACCATAAGGTGCCGAGGCAGCACTAGACTCTTGGAGACAAGTCGGCTGGAGGACGATGTATTGAATCGCGACGCAATTTGTGTGTTCCATCGTCATTAAGAGGCTCTGAACGTTACAATTAACTGTCAGTTTTGCGTCGGATTCGAAAATCTAGAATCACAGGAGAACGACCATGAGGTGCCCGAGGCAGCACTAGACCCTTGGAGACAAGTCGGCTGGAGGACGATGTACTGAATCGCGACGCAATTTGTGTGTTCCATCGTCATTAAGAGGCTCTGAACGTTACAATTAACTGTCAGTTTTGCGTCGGATTCGATAAACTAGACTCATAGGAGTACGAACAAAAGGTGCCCGGGACAGCAATAGTACCTCGGAGACAAGTCGGCTGGAGGACGATGTATTGAATCGCGACGCAAATTGTGTGTTCCATCGTCATTATCAGGCTCTGAACGTTACAATTAACTGTCAGTTTTGCGTCGTTTTCGGAAAACTAGACTCACAGGAGAACGACCATAAGGTGCCCGAGGCAGCGCTAGACCCTTGGAGACAAGTCGGCTGGAGGACGATGTATTGAATCGCGACGCAATTTGTGTGTTCCATCGTCATTAAGAGGCTCTGAACGTTACAATTAACTTTCAGTTTTGCGTCGGATTCGAAAATCTAGACTCACAGGAGAACGACCATGAGGTGCCCGAGGCAGCACTAGACCCTTGGAGACAAGTCGGCTGGAGGACGATGTATTGAATCGCGACGCAATTTGTGTGTTCCATCGTCATTAAGAGGCTCTGAATGTTACAATTAACTGTCAGTTTTGCGCCGGATTCGAAAAACTATACTCCTAGGAGAACGACCATAAGGTGCTCGGGGCAGCAATAGTACCTCGGAGACAATTCGACTGGAGGACGATGTATTGAATCGCGACGCAATTTGTGTGTTCCATCGTCATTAAGAGGCTCTGAACGTTACAATTAACTGTCAGTTTTGCGCCTGTTTCGATAAACTAGACTCATAGGAGTACGAACAAAAGGTGCCCGGGACAGCAATAGTACCTCGGAGACAAGTCGGCTGGAGGACGATGTATTGAATCGCGACGGGAATTGTGTGTTCCATCGTCATTATCAGGCTCTGAACGTTACAATTAACTGTCAATTTTGCGTCGTTTTCGGAAAACTAGACTCACAGGAGAACGACCATAAGGTGCCCGAGGCAGCGCTAGACCCTTGGAGACAAGTCGGCTGGAGGACGATGTATTGAATCGCAACGCAATTTGTGTGTTCCATCGTCATTAAGAGGCTCTGAACGTTACAATTAACTGTCAGTTTTGCGTCGGATTCGAAAATCTAGACTCACAGGAGAACGACCATAAGGTGCCCGAGGCAGCACTAGACTATTGGAGACAAGTCGGCTGGAGGACGATGTATTGAATCGCGACGCAATTTGTGTGTTCCATCGTCATTAAGAGGCTCTGAACGTTACAATTAACTGTCAGTATTGCGCCGGATTCGAAAAACTATACTCCTAGGAGAACGACCAAAAGGTGGCCGGGGCAGCAATAGTACCTCGGAGACAATTCGGCTGGCGGACGATGTATTGAATCGCTACGCAATTTGTGTGTTCCATCGTCATTAACAGGCTCTGAACGTTACTATTAACTGTCAGTTTTGCGTCGGATTCGAAAAACTAAACTCACAGGAGAACGACGATAAGGTGCCCGAGGCAGCTATAGACCCTTGGAGACAAGTCGGCTGGAGGTCGATGTATTGAATCGCGACGCAATTTGTGTGTTCCATCGTCATTAAGAGGCTCTGAACGTTACAATTAACTAACAGTTTTGCGTCGGATTCGAAAATCTAGCTTCACAGGAGAAAGACCATAAGGTGCCCGAGGCAGCACTAGACTCTTGGAGACAAGTCGGCTGGAGGACGATGTATTGAATCGCGACGCAATTTGTGTGTTCCATCGTCATTAAGAGGCTCTGAACGTTACAATTAACTGTCAGTTTTGCGTCGGATTCGAAAATGTAGACTCACAGGAGAACGACCATAAGGTGCCCGAGGCAGCAATAGACCCTTGGAGACAATTCTGCTGGTGGACGATGTATTGAATCGCGACGCAATTTGTGTGTTCCATCGTCATTATCAGGCTCTGATCGTTACAATTAACTGTCACTTTGCGTCGGATTCGAAAAACTAAACTCACAGGAGAACGACGATAAGGTGCCCCAGGCAGCTATAGACCCTTGGAGACAAGTCGGCTGGAGGACAATGTATATAATCGCGACTCAATTTGTGTGTTCCATCGTCATTAAGAGGCTCTGAACGTTACAATTAACTGTCAGTTTTGCGTCGGATTCGTAAATCTAGACTCACACGGTAACGACCATAAGGTGCCCGAGGCAGCAATAGACTCTTGGAGACAATTCGGCTGGAGGACGATGTATTGAATAGCGACGCAAATTGTGTGTTCCATCGTCATTATCAGGCTCTGAACGTTACAATTAACTGTCAGTTTTGCGTCGGATTCGAAAATCTAGACTCACAGAAGAACGACCATAAGGTGCCCGAGGCAGCACTAGACCCTTGGAGACAAGTCGGCTGGAGGACGATGTATTGAATCGCGACGCAATTTGTGTGTTCCATCGTCATTAACAGGCTCTGAACGTTACTATTAACTGTCAGTTTTGCGTCGTATTCGAAAAACTAAACTCACAGGAGAACGACGATAAGGTGCCAGAGGCAGCTATAGACCCTTGGAGACAAGTCGGCTGGAGGACGCTGTATTGAATCGCGACGCAATTTGTGTGTTCCATCGTCATTAAGAGGCTCTGAACGTTACAATTAACTGTCAGTTTTGCGTCGGATTCGAAAATCTAGACTCACAGGAGAACGACCATAAGGTGCCCGAGGCAGCACTAGACCCTTGGAGACAAGTCGGCTGGAGGACGATGTATTGAATCGCGACGCAATTTGTGTGTTCCATCGTCATTAAGAGGCTCTGAACGTTACAATTAACATTCAGTTTTGCGCCGGATTCGAAAAACTATACTCCTAGGAGAACGACCAAAAGGTGGCCGGGGCAGCAATAGTACCTCGGAGACAATTCGGCTGGCGGACGATGTATTGAATCGCTACGCAATATGTGTGTTCCATCGTCATTAACAGGCTCTGAACGTTACTATTAACTGTCAGTTTTGCGTCGGATTCGAAAAACTAAACTCACAGGAGAACGACGATAAGGTGCCCGAGGCAGCTATAGACCCTTGGAGACAAGTCGGCTGGAGGACGATGTATTGAATCGCGACGCAATTTGTGTGTTCCATCGTCATTAAGAGGCTCTGAACGTTACAATTAACTGTCAGTTTTGCGCCGGATTCGAAAAACTATACTCCTAGGAGAACGACCAAAAGGTGCTCGGGGCAGCAATAGTACCTCGGAGACAATTCGACTGGAGGACGATGTATTGAATCGCGACGCAATTTGTGTGTTCCATCGTCATTAACAGGCTCTGAACGTTACAATTAACTGTCAGTTTTGCGTCGGATTCGAAAAACTAAACTCACAGGAGAACGACGATAAGGTGCCCGAGGCAGCTATAGCCCCTTGGAGACAAGTCGGCTGGAGGACGATGTATTGAATTGCGACGCAATTTGTGTGTTCCATCGTCATTAACAGGCTCTGAACGTTACAATTAACTGTCAGTTTTGCGCCGGATTTGAAAACTATACTCCTAGGAGAACGACCAAAAGGTGCCCGGGGCAACAATAGTACCTCGGAGACAATTCGGCTGGAGGACGATGTATTGAATCGCGACGCAATTTGTGTGTTCCATCGTCATTAAGAGGCTCTGAACGTTACAATTAACTGTCAGTTTTGCGCCTGATTCGATAAACTAGACTCATAGGAGAACGACCATAAGGTGCCCGGGACAGCAATACTACCTCGGAGACAAGTCGGCTGGAGGACGATGTATTGAATCGCGACGCAAATTGTGTGTTCCATCGTCATTATCAGGCTCTGAACGTTACAATTAACTGTAAGTTTTGCGTCGTTTTCGGAAAACAAGACACACAGGAGAACGACCATAACGTGCCCGAGGCAGCAAGAGACCCTTGGAGACACGGCGGGTGTAGGACGATGTATTGAATCGCGCCACAATTTGTGTGTTCCATCGTCATTAAGAGGCTCTGAACGTTACAATTAACTGTCAGTTTTGCGTCGGATTCGAAAATCTAGACTCACAGCAGAACGACCATAAGGTGCCCGAGGCAGCACTAGACCCTTGGAGACAAGTGGGCTCTGAACGTTACAATTATCTGTCAGTTTTGCGTCGGATTCGAAAATCTAGACTCATAGAAGAACGACCATAAGGTGCCCGAGGCAGCACTAGACGCTTGGAGACAAGTCGGCTGGAGGACGAAGTATTGAATCGTGACGCAATTTGTGTGTTCCATCGTCATTAAGAGGCTCTGAACGTTACAATTAACTGTCAGTTTTGCGCCGGATTCGAAAAACTATACTCCTAGGAGAACGACCAAAAGGTGCCCGGGGCAGTAATAGTACCTCGGAGACAATTCGGCTGGAGGACGATGTATTGAATCGCGACGCAATTTGTGTGTTCCATCGTCATTAACAGGCTCTGAACGTTACAATTAACTGTCAGTTTTGCGTCGGATTCGAAAAACTAAACTCACAGGAGAACGACGATAAGGTGCCCGAGGCAGCTATAGACCCCTGGAGACAAGTCGGCTGGAGGACGATGTATTGAATCGCGACGCAATTTGTGTGTTCCATCGTCATTAAGAGGCTCTGAACGTTACAATTTACTGTCAGTTCTGCGTCGGATTCGAAAATGTAGACTCACAGGAGAACGACCATAAGGTGCCCGAGGCAGCAATAGACCCTTGGAGACAATTCGGCTGGAGGACGATGTATTAAATCGCGACGAAAATTGTGTGTTCCATCGTCATTATCAGGCTCAGAAAGTTACAATTATCTGTCAGTTTTGCGACGGATTCGAAAATCTAGACTCACAGAAGAACGACCGTAAGGTGCCCGAGGCAGCACTAGACGCTTGGAGACAAGTCGGCTGGAGGACGAAGTATTGAATCGCGACGCAATTTGTGTGTTCCATCGTCATTAAGAGGCTCTGAACGTTACAATTAACTGTCAGTTTTGCGCCTGATTCGATAAACTAGACTCATAGGAGAACGACCAAAAGGTGCCCGGGACAGCAATACTACCTCGGAGACAAGTCGGCTGGAGGACGATGTATTGAATCGCGAAGCAAATTGTGTGTTCCATCGTCATTGTCAGGCTCTGAACGTTACAATTAACTGTCAGTTTTGCGTCGTTTTCGGAAAACTAGACTCACAGGAGAACGACCATAAGGTTCCCGAGGCAGCGCTAGACCCTTGGAGACAAGTCGGCTGGAGGACGATGTATTGAATCGCGACGCAATTTGTGTGTTCCATCGTCATTAAGAGGCTCTGAACGTTACAATTAACTGTCAGTTTTGCGTCGGATTCGAAAATCTAGACTCACAGGAGAACGACCATAATGTGCCCGAGGCAGCACTAGACCCTTGGAGACAAGTCGGCTGGAGGACGATGTATTGAATCGCGACGCAATTTGTGTGTTCCATCGTCATTAAGAGGCTCTGAACGTTACAATTAACTGTCAGTTTTGCGCCGGATTCGAAAAACTATACTCCTAGGAGAACGACCAAAAGGTGCCCGGGGCAGCAATAGTACCTCGGAGACAATACGGCTGGAGGACGATGTATTGAATCGCGACGCAGTTTGTGTGTTCCATCGTCATTAACAGGCTCTGAACGTTACTATTTACTGTCAGTTTTGCGTCGGATTCGAAAAACTAAACTCACAGGAGAACGACGATAAGGTGCCCGAGGCAGCTATAGACCCTTGGAGACAAGTCGGCTGGAGGACGATGTTTTGAATCGCGACGCAATTTGTGTGTTCCATCGTCATTAAGAGGCTCTGAACGTTACAATTAACTGTCAGTTTTGCGTCCGATTCGAAAATGTAGACTTACAGATGAACGGCCATAAGGTGCCCGAGGCAGCACTAGACCCTTGGAGACAAGTCGGCTGGAGGACGATGTATTGAATCGCGACGCAATTTGTGTGTTCCATCGTCATTAACAGGCTCTGAACGTTACAATTAACTGTCAGTTTTGCGCCGGATTCGAAAACTATACTCCTAGGAGAACGACCAAAAGGTGCCCGGGGCAACAATAGTACCTCGGAGACAATTCGGCTGGAGGACGATGTATTGAATCGCGACGCAATTTGTGTGTTCCATCGTCATTAAGAGGCTCTGAACGTTACAATTAACTGTCAGTTTTGCGCCTGATTCGATAAACTAGACTCATAGGAGAACGACCAAAAGGTGCCCGGGACAGCAATACTACCTCGGAGACAAGTCGGCTGGAGGACGATGTATTGAATCGCGACGCAAATTGTGTGTTCCATCGTCATTATCAGGCTCTGAACGTTACAATTAACTGTAAGTTTTGAGTCGTTTTCGGAAAACAAGACACACAGGAGAACGACCATAACGTGCCCGAGGCAGCAAGAGACCCTTGGAGACACGGCGGCTGTAGGACGATGTATTGAATCGCGCCACAATTTGTGTGTTCCATCGTCATTAAGAGGCTCTGTACGTTACAATTAACTGTCAGTTTTGCGTCGGATTCGAAAATCTAGACTCACAGCAGAACGACCATAAGGTGCCCGAGGCAGCACTAGACCCTTGGAGACAAGTCGGCTGGAGGACGATGTATTGAATCGCGACGCAATTTGTGTGTTCCATCGTCATGAAGAGGCTCTGAACGTTACAATTATCTGTCAGTTTTGCGTCGGATTCGAAAATCTAGACTCATAGAAGAACGACCATAAGGTGCCCGAGACAGCACTAGACGCTTGGAGACAAGTCGGCTGGAGGACGAAGTATTGAATCGCGACGCAATTTGTGTGTTCCATCGTCATTAAGAGGCTCTGAACGTTACAATTAACTGTCAGTTTTGCGCCGGATTCGAAAAACTATACTCCTAGGAGAACGACCAAAAGGTGCCCGGGGCAGTAATAGTACCTCGGAGACAATTCGGCTGGAGGACGATGTATTGAATCGCGACGCAATTTGTGTGTTCCATCGTCATTAACAGGCTCTGAACGTTACAATTAACTGTCAGTTTTGCGTCGGATTCGAAAAACTAAACTCACAGGAGAACGACGATAAGGTGCCCGAGGCAGCTATAGACCCCTGGAGACAAGTCGGCTGGAGGACGATGTATTGAATCGCGACGCAATTTGTGTGTTCCATCGTCATTAAGAGGCTCTGAACGTTACAATTAACTGTCAGTTTTGCGTCGGATTCGAAAATGTAGACTCACAGGAGAACGACCATAAGGTGCCCGAGGCAGCAATAGACCCTTGGAGACAATTCGGCTGGAGGACGATGTATTAAATCGCGACGAAAATTGTGTGTTCCATCGTCATTATCATGCTCAGAACGTTACAATTATCTGTCAGTTTTGCGTCGGATTCGAAAATCTAGACTCACAGAAGAACGACCGTAAGGTGCCCGAGGCAGCACTAGACGCTTGGAGACAAGTCGGCTGGAGGACGAAGTATTGAATCGCGACGCAATTTGTGTGTTCCATCGTCATTAACAGGCTCTGAACGTTACAATTAACTGTCAGTTTTGCGCCTGATTCGATAAACTAGACTCATAGGAGAACGACCAAAAGGTGCCCGGGACAGCAATACTACCTCGGAGACAAGTCGGCTGGAGGACGATGTATTGAATCGCGACGCAAATTGTGTGTTCCATCGTCATTATCAGGCTCTGAACGTTACAATTAACTGTCAGTTTTGCGTCGTTTTCGGAAAACTAGACTCACAGGAGAACGACCATAAGGTGCCCGAGGCAGCACTAGACCCTTGGAGACAAGTCGGCTGGAGGACGATGTATTGAATCGCGACGCAAATTGTGTTTTCCATCGTCATTATCAGGCTCTGAACGTTACAAGTAACTGTCAGTTTTGCGTCGTTTTCGGAAAACTAGACTCACAGGAGAACGACCATAAGGTGCCCGAGGCAGCGCTAGACCCTTTTAGACAAGTCGGCTGGAGGACCATGTATTGAATCGCGACGCAATTTGTGTGTTCCATCGTCATTAAGAGGCTCTGAACGTTACAATTAACTGTCAGTTTTGTGTCGGATTCGAAAATCTAGACTCACAGGAGAACGACCATAAGGTGCCCGAGGCAGCACTAGACCCTTGGAGACAAGTCGGCTGGAGGACGATGTATTGAATCGCGACGCAATTTGTGTGTTCCATCGTCATTAAGAGGCTCTGAACGTTACAATTAACTGTCAGTTTTGCGCCGGATTCGAAAAACTATACTCCTAGGAGAACGACCAAAAGGTGCTCGGGGCAGCAATAGTACCTCGGAGACAATTCGACTGGAGGACGATGTATTGAATCGCGACGCAATTTGTGTGTTCCATCGTCATTAACAGGCTCTGAACGTTACAATTAACTGTCAGTTTTGCGTCGGATTCCAAAAACTAAACTCACAGGAGAACGACGATAAGGTGCCCGAGGCAGCTATAGACCCTTGGAGACAAGTCGGCTGGAGGACGATGTATTGAATCGCGACGCAATTTGTGTGTTCCATCGTCATTAACAGGCTCTGAACGTTACCATTAACTGTCAGCTTTGCGTCGGATTCGAATACCTAGACTCACAGGAGAACTACCATAAGGTGCCCGAGGCAGCGCTAGACCCTTGGAGACAAGTCGGCTGGAGGACGATGTATTGAATCGCGACGCAATTTGTGTGTTCCATCGTCATTAACAGGCTCTGAACGTTACAATTAACTGTCAGTTTTGCGCCGGATTCGAAAACTATACTCCTAGGAGAACGACCAAAAGGTGCCCGGGGCAACAATAGTACCTCGGAGACAATTCGGCTGGAGGACGATGTATTGAATCGCGACGCAATTTGTGTGTTCCATCGTCATTAAGAGGCTCTGAACGTTACAATTAACTGTCAGTTTTGCGCCTGATTCGATAAACTAGACTCATAGGAGAACGACCAAAAGGTGCCCGGGACAGCAATACTACCTCGGAGACAAGTCGGCTGGAGGACGATGTATTCAATCGCGACGCAAATTGTGTGTTCCATCGTCATTATCAGGCTCTGAACGTTACAATTAACTGTAAGTTTTGCGTCGTTTTCGGAAAACAAGGCACACAGGAGAACGACCATAACGTGCCCGAGGCAGCAAGAGACCCTTGGAGACACGGCGGCTGTAGGACGATGTATTGAATCGCGCCACAATTTGTGTGTTCCATCGTCATTAAGAGGCTCTGAACGTTACAATTAACTGTCAGTTTAGCGTCGGATTCGAAAATCTAGACTCACAGCAGAACGACCATAAGGTGCCCGAGGCAGCACTAGACCCTTGGAGGCAAGTCGGCTGGAGGACGATGTATTGAATCGCGACGCAATTTGTGTGTTCCATCGTCATGAAGAGGCACTGAACGTTACAATTATCTGTCAGTTTTGCGTCGGATTCGAAAATCTAGACTCATAGAAGAACGACCATAAGGTGCCCGAGGCAGCACTAGACGCTTGGAGACAAGTCGGCTGGAGGACGAAGTATTGAATCGCGACGCAATTTGTGTGTTCCATCGTCATTAAGAGGCTCTGAACGTTACAATTAACTGTCAGTTTTGCGCCGGATTCGAAAAACTATACTCCTAGGAGAACGACCAAAAGGTGCCCGGGGCAGTAATAGTACCTCGGAGACAATTCGGCTGGAGGACGATGTATTGAATCGCGACGCAATTTGTGTGTTCCATCGTCATTAACAGGCTCTGAACGTTACAATTAACTGTCAGTTTTGCGTCGGATTCGAAAAACTAAACTCACAGGAGAACGACGATAAGGTGCCCGAGGCAGCTATAGACCCCTGGAGACAAGTCGGCTGGAGGACGATGTATTGAATCGCGACGCAATTTGTGTGTTCCATCGTCATTAAGAGGCTCTGAACGTTACAATTAACCGTCAGTTTTGCGTCGGATTCGAAAATGTAGACTCACAGAAGAACGACCATAAGGTACCCGAGGCAGCAATAGACCCTTGGAGACAATTCGGCTGGAGGACGATGTATTAAATCGCGACGAAAATTGTGTGTTCCATCGTCATTATCATGCTCAGAACGTTACAATTATCTGTCAGTTTTGCGTCGGATTCGAAAATCTAGACTCACAGAAGAACGACCGTAAGGTGCCCGAGGCAGCACTAGACGCTTGGAGACAAGTCGGCTGGAGGACGATGTTTTCCATCGTCATTATCAGGCTCTGAACGTTAAAATTAACTGTCAGTTTTGCGTCGTTTTCGGAAAACTAGACTCACAGGAGAACGACCATAAGGTGCCCGAGGCAGCGTTAGACCCTTTTAGACAAGTCGGCTGGAGGACGATGTATTGAATCGCGACGCAATTTGTGTGTTCCATCGTCATTATGAGGCTCTGAACGTTACAATTAACTGTCAGTTTTGCGCCGGATTCGAAAAACTATACTCCTAGGAGAACGACCAAAAGGTGCTCGGGGCAGCAATAGTACCTCGGAGACAATTCGACTGGAGGACGATGTATTGAATCGCGACGCAATTTGTGTGTTCCATCGTCATTAACAGGCTCTGAACGTTACAATTAACTGTCAGTTTTGCGTCGGATTCGAAAAACTAAACCCACAGGAGAACGACGATAAGGTGCCCGAGGCAGCTATAGACCCTTGGAGACAAGTCGGCTGGAGGACGATGTATTGAATCGCGACGCAATTTGTGTGTTCCATCGTCATTAACAGGCTCTGAACGTTATAATTAACTGTCAGTTTTGCGTCGGATTCGAATACCTTGACTCACAGGAGAACGACCATAAGGTGCCCGAGGCAGCACTAGACCCTTGGAGACAAGTCGGCTGGAGGACGATGTATTGAATCGCGACGCAATTTGTGTGTTCCATCGTCATTAACAGGCTCTGAACGTTACAATTAACTGTCAGTTTTGCGCCGGATTCGAAAACTATACTCCTAGGAGAACGAGCAAAAGGTGCCCGGGGCAACAATAGTACCTCGGAGACAATTCGGCTGGAGGACGATGTATTGAATCGCGACGCAATTTGTGTGTTCCATCGTCATTAAGAGGCTCTGAACGTTACAATTAACTGTCAGTTTTGCGCCTGATTCGATAAACTAGACTCATAGGAGAACGACCAAAAGGTGCCCGGGACAGCAATTCTACCTCGGAGACAAGTCGGCTGGAGGACGATGTATTGAATCGCGACGCAAATTGTGTGTTCCATCGTCATTATCAGGCTCTGAACGTTACAATTAACTGTAAGTTTTGCGTCGTTTTCGGAAAACAAGACACACAGGAGAACGACCATAACGTGCCCGAGGCAGCAAGAGACCCTTGGAGACACGGCGGCTGTAGGACGATGTATTGAATCGCGCCACAATTTGTGTGTTCCATCGTCATTAAGAGGCTCTGTACGTTACAATTAACTGTCAGTTTTGCGTCGGATTCGAAAATCTAGACTCACAGCAGAACGACCATAAGGTGCCCGAGGCAGCACTAGACCCTTGGAGACAAGTCGGCTGGAGGACGATGTATTGAATCGCGACGCAATTTGTGTGTTCCATCGTCATGAAGAGGCTCTGAACGTTACAATTATCTGTCAGTTTTGCGTCGGATTCGAAAATCTAGACTCATAGAAGAACGACCATAAGGTGCCCGAGGCAGCACTAGACGCTTGGAGACAAGTCGGCTGGAGGACGAAGTATTGAATCGCGACGCAATTTGTGTGTTCCATCGTCATTAAGAGGCTCTGAACGTTACAATTAACTGTCAGTTTTGCGCCGGATTCGAAAAACTATACTCCTAGGAGAACGACCAAAAGGTGCCCGGGGCAGTAATAGTACCTCGGAGACAATTCGCCTGGAGGACGATGTATTGAATCGCGACGCAATTTGTGTGTTCCATCGTCATTAACAGGCTCTGAACGTTACAATTAACTGTCAGTTTTGCGTCGGATTCGAAAAACTAAACTCACAGGAGAACGACGATAAGGTGCCCGAGGCAGCTATAGACCCCTGGAGACAAGTCGGCTGGAGGACGATGTATTGAATCGCGACGCAATTTGTGTGTTCCATCGTCATTAAGAGGCTCTGAACGTTACAATTAACTGTCAGTTTTGCGTCGGATTCGAAAATGTAGACTCACAGGAGAACGACCATAAGGTGCCCGAGGCAGCAATAGACCCTTGGAGACAATTCGGCTGGAGGACGATGTATTAAATCGCGACGAAAATTGTGTGTTCCATCGTCATTATCATGCTCAGAACGTTACAATTATCTGTCAGTTTTGCGTCGGATTCGAAAATCTAGACTCACAGAAGAACGACCGTAAGGTGCCCGAGGCAGCACTAGACGCTTGGAGACAAGTCGGCTGGAGGACGAAGTATTGAATCGCGACGCAATTTGTGTGTTCCATCGTCATTAACAGGCTCTGAACGTTACAATTAACTGTCAGTTTTGCGCCGGATTCGAAAAACTATACTCCTAGGAGAACGACCAAAAGGTGCTCGGGGCAGCAATAGTACCTCGGAGACAATTCGACTGGAGGACGATGTATTGAATCGCGACGCAATTTGTGTGTTCCATCGTCATTAAAGGCTCTGAACGTTACAATTAACTGTCAGTTTTGCGTCGGATTCCAAAAACTAAACTCACAGGAGAACGACGATAAGGTGCCCGAGGCAGCTATAGACCCTTGGAGACAAGTCGGCTGGAGGACGATGTATTGAATCGCGACGCAATTTGTGTGTTCCATCGTCATTAACAGGCTCTGAACGTTACCATTAACTGTCAGTTTTGCGTCGGATTCGAATACCTAGACTCACAGGAGAACGACCATAAGGTGCCCGAGGCAGCACTAGACCCTTGGAGACAAGTCGGCTGGAGGACGATGTATTGAATCGCGACGCAATTTGTGTGTTCCATCGTCATGAAGAGGCTCTGAACGTTACAATTATCTGTCAGTTTTGCGTCGGATTCGAAAATCTAGACTCATAGAAGAACGACCATAAGGTGCCCGAGGCAGCACTAGACGCTTGGAGACAAGTCGGCTGGAGGACGATGTATTGAATCGCGACGCAATTTGTGTGTTCCATCGTCATTAACAGGCTCTGAACGTTACAATTAACTGTCAGTTTTGCGCCTGATTCGATAAACTAGACTCATAGGAGAACGACCAAAAGGTGCCCGGGACAGCAATACTACCTCGGAGACAAGTCGGCTGGAGGACGATGTATTGAATCGCGACGCAAATTGTGTGTTCCATCGTCATTATCAGGCTCTGAACGTTACAATTAACTGTAAGTTTTGCGTCGTTTTCGGAAAACAAGACACACAGGAGAACGACCATAACGTGCCCGAGGCAGCAAGAGACCCTTGGAGACACGGCGGCTGTAGGACGATGTATTGAATCGCGACGCAATTTGTGTGTTCCATCGTCATTAAGAGGCTCTGAACGTTACAATTAACTGTCAGTTTTGCGCCGGATCGAAAAACTATACTCCTAGGAGAACGACCAAAAGGTGCCCGGGGCAGTAATAGTACCTCGGAGACAATTCGGCTGGAGGACGATGTATTGAATCGCGACGCAATTTGTGTGTTCCATCGTCATTAACAGGCTCTGAACGTTACAATTAACTGTCAGTTTTGCGTCGGATTCGAAAATCTAGACTCACAGCAGAACGACCATAAGGTGCCCGAGGCAGCACTAGACCCTTGGAGACAAGTCGGCTGGAGGACGATGTATTGAATCGCGACGCAATTTGTGTGTTCCATCGTCATGAAGAGGCTCTGAACGTTACAATTATCTGTCAGTTTTGCGTCGGATTCGAAAATCTAGACTCATAGAAGAACGACCATAAGGTGCCCGAGGCAGCACTAGACGCTTGGAGACAAGTCGGCTGGAGGACGATGTATTGAATCGCGACGCAATTTGTGTGTTCCATCGTCATTAACAGGCTCTGAACGTTACAATTAACTGTCAGTTTTGCGCCGGATTCGAAAAACTATACTCCTAGGAGAACGACCAAAAGGTGCCCGGGGCAGTAATAGTACCTCGGAGACAATTCGGCTGGAGGACGATGTATTGAATCGCGACGCAATTTGTGTGTTCCATCGTCATTAACAGGCTCTGAACGTTACAATTAACTGTCAGTTTTGCGTCGGATTCGAAAAACTAAACTCACAGGAGAACGACGATAAGGTGCCCGAGGCAGCTATAGACCCCTGGAGACAAGTCGGCTGGAGGACGATGTATTGAATCGCGACGCAATTTGTGTGTTCCATCGTCATTAAGAGGCTCTGAACGTTACAATTAACCGTCAGTTTTGCGTCGGATTCGAAAATGTAGACTCACAGAAGAACGACCATAAGGTACCCGAGGCAGCAATAGACCCTTGGAGACAATTCGGCTGGAGGACGATGTATTAAATCGCGACGAAAATTGTGTGTTCCATCGTCATTATCATGCTCAGAACGTTACAATTATCTGTCAGTTTTGCGTCGGATTCGAAAATCTAGACTCACAGAAGAACGACCGTAAGGTGCCCGAGGCAGCACTAGCCGCTTGGAGACAAGTCGGCTGGAGGACGAAGTATTGAATCGCGACGCAATTTGTGTGTTCCATCGTCATTAAGAGGCTCTGAACGTTACAATTAACTGTCAGTTTTGCGCCTGATTCGATAAACTAGACTCATAGGAGAACGACCAAAAGGTGCCCGGGACAGCAATACTACCTCGGAGACAAGTCGGCTGGAGGACGATGTATTGAATCGCGACGCAAATTGTGTGTTCCATCGTCATTATCAGGCTCTGAACGTTACAATTAACTGTCAGTTTTGCGTCGTTTTCGGAAAACTAGACTCACAGGAGAACGACCATAAAGTGCCCGAGGCAGCGCTAGACCCTTGGAGACAAGTCGGCTGGAGGACGATGTATTGAATCGCGACGCAATTTGTGTGTTCCATCGTCATTAAGAGGCTCTGAACGTTACAATTAACTGTCAGTTTTGCGTCGGATTCGAAAATCTAGACTCACAGGAGAACGACCATAAGGTGCCCGAGGCAGCACTAGACCCTTGGAGACAAGTCGGCTGGAGGACGATGTATTGAATCGCGACGCAATTTGTGTGTTCCATCGTCATTAAGAGGCTCTGAACGTTACAATTAACTGTCAGTTTTGCGCCGGATTCGAAAAACTATACTCCTAGGAGAACGACCAAAAGGTGCCCGGGGCAGCAATAGTACCTCGGAGACAATACGGCTGGAGGACGATGTATTGAATCGCGACGCAGTTTGTGTGTTCCATCGTCATTAACAGGCTCTGAACGTTACTATTAACTGTCAGTTTTGCGTCGGATTCGAAAAACTAAACTCACAGGAGAACGAGGATAAGGTGCCCGAGGCAGCTATAGACCCTTGGAGACAAGTCGGCTGGAGGACGATGTTTTGAATCGCGACGCAATTTGTGTGTTCCATCGTCATTAAGAGGCTCTGAACGTTACAATTAACTGTCAGTTTTGCGTCGGATTCGAAAATGTAGACTCACAGATGAACGACCATAAGGTGCCCGAGGCAGCACTAGACGCTTGGAGACAAGTCGGCTGGAGGACGAAGTATTGAATCGCGACGCAATTTGTGTGTTCCATCGTCATTAAGAGGCTCTGAACGTTACAATTAACTGTCAGTTTTGCGCCTGATTCGATAAACTAGACTCATAGGAGAACGACCAAAAGGTGCCCGGGACAGCAATACTACCTCGGGGACAAGTCGGCTGGAGGACGATGTATTGAATCGCGACGCAAATTGTGTTTTCCATCGTCATTATCAGGCTCTGAACGTTACAAGTAACTGTCAGTTTTGCGCCGTTTTCGGAAAACTAGACTCACAGCAGAACGACCATAAGGTGCCCGAGGCAGCGATAGACCCTTTTAGACAAGTCGGCTGGAGGACCATGTATTGAATCGCGACGCAATTTGTGTGTTCCATCGTCATTAAGAGGCTCTGAACGTTACAATTAACTGTCAGTTTTGCGTCGGATTCGAAAATGTAGACTCACAGGAGAACGACCATAAGGTGCCCGATGCAGCAATAGACCCTGGGAGACAAGTCGGCTGGAGGACGATGTATTGAATCGCGACGCAATTTGTGTGTTCCATCGTCATTAACAGGCTCTGAACGTTACAATTAACTGTCAGTTTTGCGCCGGATTCGAAAAACTGTACTCCTAGGAGAACGACCAAAAGGTGCCCGGGGCAGTAATAGTACCTCGGAGACAATTCGCCTGGAGGACGATGTATTGAATCGCGACGCAATTTGTGTGTTCCATCGTCATTAACAGGCTCTGAACGTTACAATTAACTGTCAGTTTTGCGTCGGATTCGAAAAACTAAACTCACAGGAGAACGACGATAAGGTGCCCGAGGCAGCTATAGACCCCTGGAGACAAGTCGGCTGGAGGACGATGTATTGAATCGCGACGCAATTTGTGTGTTCCATCGTCATTAAGAGGCTCTGAACGTTACAATTAACTGTCAGTTTTGCGTCGGATTCGAAAATGTAGACTCACAGGAGAACGACCATAAGGTGCCCGAGGCAGCAATAGACCCTTGGAGACAATTCGGCTGGAGGACGATGTATTAAATCGCGACGAAAATTGTGTGTTCCATCGTCATTATCATGCTCAGAACGTTACAATTATCTGTCAGTTTTGCGTCGGATTCGAAAATCTAGACTCACAGAAGAACGACCGTAAGGTGCCCGAGGCAGCACTAGACGCTTGGAGACAAGTCGGCTGGAGGACGAAGTATTGAATCGCGACGCAATTTGTGTGTTCCATCGTCATTAAGAGGCTCTGAACGTTACAATTAACTGTCAGTTTTGCGCCTGATTCGATAAACTAGACTCATAGGAGAACGACCAAAAGGTGCCCGGGACAGCAATACTACCTCGGAGACAAGTCGGCTGGAGGACGATGTATTGAATCGCGACGCAAATTGTGTGTTCCATCGTCATTATCAGGCTCTGAACGTTACAATTAACTGTCAGTTTTGCGTCGTTTTCGGAAAACTAGACTCACAGGAGAACGACCATAAGGTGCCCGAGGCAGCACTAGACCCTTGGAGACAAGTCGGCTGGAGGACGATGTATTGAATCGCGACGCAAATTGTGTTTTCCATCGTCATTATCAGGCTCTGAACGTTACAAGTAACTGTCAGTTTTGCGCCGTTTTCGGAAAACTAGACTCACAGCAGAACGACCATAAGGTGCCCGAGGCAGCGATAGACCCTTTTAGACAAGTCGGCTGGAGGACCATGTATTGAATCGCGACGCAATTTGTGTGTTCCATCGTCATTAAGAGGCTCTGAACGTTACAATTAACTGTCAGTTTTGTGTCGGATTCGAAAATCTAGACTCACAGGAGAACGACCATAAGGTGCCCGAGGCAGCACTAGACCCTTGGAGACAAGTCGGCTGGAGGACGATGTATTGAATCGCGACGCAATTTGTGTGTTCCATCGTCATTAAGAGGCTCTGAACGTTACAATTAACTGTCAGTTTTGCGCCGGATTCGAAAAACTATACTCCTAGGAGAACGACCAAAAGGTGCTCGGGGCAGCAATAGTACCTCGGAGACAATTCGACTGGAGGACGATGTATTGAATCGCGACGCAATTTGTGTGTTCCATCGTCATTAAAGGCTCTGAACGTTACAATTAACTGTCAGTTTTGCGTCGGATTCCAAAAACTAAACTCACAGGAGAACGACGATAAGGTGCCCGAGGCAGCTATAGACCCTTGGAGACAAGTCGGCTGGAGGACGATGTATTGAATCGCGACGCAATTTGTGTGTTCCATCGTCATTAACAGGCTCTGAACGTTACCATTAACTGTCAGTTTTGCGTCGGATTCGAATACCTAGACTCACAGGAGAACGACCATAAGGTGCCCGAGGCAGCACTAGACCCTTGGAGACAAGTCGGCTGGAGGACGATGTATTGAATCGCGACGCAATTTGTGTGTTCCATCGTCATTAACAGGCTCTGAACGTTACAATTAACTGTCAGTTTTGCGCCGGATTCGAAAACTATACTCCTAGGAGAACGACCAAAAGGTGCCCGGGGCAACAATAGTACCTCGGAGACAATTCGGCTGGAGGACGATGTATTGAATCGCGACGCAATTTGTGTGTTCCATCGTCATTAAGAGGCTCTGAACGTTACAATTAACTGTCAGTTTTGCGCCTGATTCGATAAACTAGACTCATAGGAGAACGACCAAAAGGTGCCCGGGACAGCAATACTACCTCGGAGACAAGTCGGCTGGAGGACGATGTATTGAATCGCGACGCAAATTGTGTGTTCCATCGTCATTATCAGGCTCTGAACGTTACAATTAACTGTAAGTTTTGCGTCGTTTTCGGAAAACAAGACACACAGGAGAACGACCATAACGTGCCCGAGGCAGCAAGAGACCCTTGGAGACACGGCGGCTGTAGGACGATGTATTGAATCGCGACGCAATTTGTGTGTTCCATCGTCATTAAGAGGCTCTGAACGTTACAATTAACTGTCAGTTTTGCGCCGGATTCGAAAATCTAGACTCACAGGAGAACGACCATAAGGTGCCCGAGGCAGCACTAGACCCTTGGAGACAAGTCGGCTGGAGGACGATGTATTGAATCGCGACGCAATTTGTGTGTTCCATCGTCTTTAAGAGGCTCTGAACGTTACAATTAACTGTCAGTTTTGCGCCGGATTCGAAAAACTATACTCCTAGGAGAACGACCAAAAGGTGCCCGGGGCAGCAATAGTACCTCGGAGACAATACGGCTGGAGGACGATGTATTGAATCGCGACGCAGTTTGTGTGTTCCATCGTCATTAACAGGCTCTGAACGTTACTATTAACTGTCAGTTTTGCGTCGGATTCGAAAAACTAAACTCACAGGAGAACGACGATAAGGTGCCCGAGGCAGCTATAGACGCTTGGAGACAAGTCGGCTGGAGGACGATGTATTGAATCGCGACGCAATTTGTGTGTTCCATCGTCATTAAGAGGCTCTGAACGTTACAATTAACTGTCAGTTTTGCGCCGGATTCGAAAAACTATACTCCTAGGAGAACGACCAAAAGGTGCCCGGGGCAGTAATAGTACCTCGGAGACAATTCGGCTGGAGGACGATGTATTGAATCGCGACGCAATTTGTGTGTTCCATCGTCATTAACAGGCTCTGAACGTTACAATTAACTGTCAGTTTTGCGTCGGATTCGAAAAACTAAACTCACAGGAGAACGACGATAAGGTGCCCGAGGCAGCTATAGACCCCTGGAGACAAGTCGGCTGGAGGACGATGTATTGAATCGCGACGCAATTTGTGTGTTCCATCGTCATTAAGAGGCTCTGAACGTTACAATTAACCGTCAGTTTTGCGTCGGATTCGAAAATGTAGACTCACAGAAGAACGACCATAAGGTACCCGAGGCAGCAATAGACCCTTGGAGACAATTCGGCTGGAGGACGATGTATTAAATCGCGACGAAAATTGTGTGTTCCATCGTCATTATCATGCTCAGAACGTTACAATTATCTGTCAGTTTTGCGTCGGATTCGAAAATCTAGACTCACAGAAGAACGACCGTAACGTGCCCGAGGCAGCACTAGACGCTTGGAGACAAGTCGGCTGGAGGACGAAGTATTGAATCGCGACGCAATTTGTGTGTTCCATCGTCATTAAGAGGCTCTGAACGTTACAATTAACTGTCAGTTTTGCGCCTGATTCGATAAACTAGACTCATAGGAGAACGACCAAAAGGTGCCCGGGACAGCAATACTACCTCGGAGACAAGTCGGCTGGAGGACGATGTATTGAATCGCGACGCAAATTGTGTGTTCCATCGTCATTATCAGGCTCTGAACGTTACAATTAACTGTCAGTTTTGCGTGGTTTTCGGAAAACTAGACTCACAGGAGAACGACCATAAAGTGCCCGAGGCAGCGCTAGACCCTTGGAGGCAAGTCGGCTGGAGGACGATGTATTGAATCGCGACGCAATTTGTGTGTTCCATCGTCATTAAGAGGCTCTGAACGTTACAATTAACTGTCAGTTTTGCGTCGGATTCGAAAATCTAGACTCACAGGAGAACGACCATAAGGTGCCCGAGGCAGCACTAGACCCTTGGAGACAAGTCGGCTGGAGGACGATGTATTGAATCGCGACGCAATTTGTGTGTTCCATCGTCTTTAAGAGTCTCTGAACGTTACAATTAACTGTCAGTTTTGCGCCGGATTCGAAAAACTATACTCCTAGGAGAACGACCAAAAGGTGCCCGGGGCAGCAATAGTACCTCGGAGACAATACGGCTGGAGGACGATGTATTGAATCGCGACGCAGTTTGTGTGTTCCATCGTCATTAACAGGCTCTGAACGTTACTATTAACTGTCAGTTTTGCGTCGGATTCGAAAAACTAAACTCACAGGAGAACGACGATAAGGTGCCCGAGGCAGCTATAGACCCTTGGAGACAAGTCGGCTGGAGGACGATGTTTTGAATCGCGACGCAATTTGTGTGTTCCATCGTCATTAAGAGGCTCTGAACGTTACAATTAACTGTCAGTTTTGCGTCGGATTCGAAAATGTAGACTCACAGATGAACGACCATAAGGTGCCCGAGGCAGCACTAGACGCTTGGAGACAAGTCGGCTGGAGGACGAAGTATTGAATCGCGACGCAATTTGTGTGTTCCATCGTCATTAAGAGGCTCTGAACGTTACAATGAACTGTCAGTTTTGCGCCTGATTCGATAAACTAGACTCATAGGAGAACGACCAAAAGGTGCCCGGGACAGCAATACTACCTCGGAGACAAGTCGGCTGGAGGACGATGTATTGAATCGCGACGCAAATTGTGTTTTCCATCGTCATTATCAGGCTCTGAACGTTACAATTAACTGTCAGTTTTGCGTCGTTTTCGGAAAACTAGACTCACAGGAGAACGACCATAAGGTGCCCGAGGCAGCAATAGACCCTGGGAGACAAGTCGGCTGGAGGACGATGTATTGAATCGCGACGCAATTTGTGTGTTCCATCGTCATTAAGAGGCTCTGAACGTTACAATTAACTGTCAGTTTTGCGCCGGATTCGAAAAACTATACTCTTAGGAGAACGACCAAAAGGTGCTCGGGGCAGCAATAGTACCTCGGAGACAATTCGACTGGTGGACGATGTATTGAATCGCGACGCAATTTGTGTGTTCCATCGTCATTAAGAGGCTCTGAACGTTACAATTAACTGTCAGTTTTGCGTCGGATTCCAAAAACTAAACTCACAGGAGAACGACGATAAGGTGCCCGAGGCAGCTATAGACCCTTGGAGACAAGTCGGCTGGAGGACGATGTATTGAATCGCGACGCAATTTGTGTGTTCCATCGTCATTAACAGGCTCTGAACGTTACAATTAACTGTCAGTTTTGCGTCGGATTCGAAAACCTAGACTCACAGGAGAACGACCATAAGGTGCCCGAGGCAGCACTAGACCCTTGGAGACAAGTCGGCTGGAGGACGATGTATTGAATCGCGACGCAATTTGTGTGTTCCATCGTCATTAACAGGCTCTGAACGTTACAATTAACTGTCAGTTTTGCGCCGGATTCGAAAACTATACTCCTAGGAGAACGACCAAAAGGTGCCCGGGGCAACAATAGTACCTCGGAGACAATTCGGCTGGAGGACGATGTATTGAATCGCGACGCAATTTGTGTGTTCCATCGTCATTAAGAGGCTCTGAACGTTACAATTAAATGTCAGTTTTGCGCCTGATTCGATAAACTAGACTCATAGGAGAACGACCAAAAGGCGCCCGGGACAGCAATACTACCTCGGAGACAAGTCGGCTGGAGGACGATATATAGAATCGCGACGCAAATTGTGTGTTCCATCATCATTATCAGGCTCTGAACGTTACAATTAACTGTCAGTTTTGCGTCGTTTTCGGAAAACAAGACTCACAGGAGAACGACGATAACGTGCCCGAGGCAGCAAGAGACCCTTGGAGACAGGGCGGCTGTAGGACAATGTATTGAATCGCGCCGCAATTTGTGTGTTCCATCGTCATTAAGAGGCTCTGAACGTTAGAATTAACTGTCAGTTTTGCGTCGGATTCGAAAATCTAGACTCACAGGAGAACGACCAAAAGGTGCCCGAGGCAGCACCAGACCCTTGGAGACAAGTCGGCTGGAGGACGATGTATTGAATCGCGACGCAATTTGTGTGTTCCATCGTCATTAAGAGGCCCTGACCGTTACAATTAACTGTCAGTTTTGCGCCGGATTCGAAAAACTATACTCCTAGGAGAACGACCAAAAGGTGCCCGGGGCAGCAATAGTACCTCGGAGACAATTCATCTGGAGGACGATGTATTGAATCGCGACGCAATTTGTGTGTTCCATCGTCATTAAGAGGCTCTGAACGTTACAATTAACTGTCAGTTTTGCGCCTGATTCGATAAACTAGACTCATAGGAGAACGACCAACAGGTGCCCGGGACAGCAATACTACCTCGGAGACAAGTCGGCTGGAGGACGATGTATTATATCGCGACGCAAATTGTGTGTTCCATCGTCATTATCAGGCTCTGAACGTTACAATTAACTGTAAGTTTTGCGTCGTTTTCGGAAAACAAGACTCACAGGAGAACGACCATAACGTGCCCGAGGCAGCAAGAGACCCTTGGAGACAGGGCGGGTGTAGGACGATGTATTGAATCGCGCCACAATTTGTGTGTTCCATCGTCATTAAGAGGCTCTGATTGTTACAATTAACTGTCAGTTTTGCGTCGGATTCGAAAATCTAGACTCACAGCAGAACGACCATAAGGTGCCCGAGGCAGCACTAGACCCTTGGAGACAAGTCGGCTGGTGGACGATGTATTGAATCGCGACGCAATTTGTGTGTTCCATCGTCATGAAGAGGCTCTGAACGTTACAATTATCTGTCAGTTTTGCGTCGGATTCGAAAATCTAGACTCATAGAAGAACGACCATAAGGTGCCCGAGGCAGCACTAGACGCTTGGAGACAAGTCGGCTGGAGGACGAAGTATTGAATCGCGACACAATTTGTGTGTTCCATCGTCATTAAGAGGCTCTGAACGTTACAATTAACTGTCAGTTTTGCGCCGGATTCGAAAAACTATACTCCTAGGACAACGACCAAAAGGTGCCCGGGGCAGTAATAGTACCTCGGAGACAATTCGGCTGGAGGACGATGTATTGAATCGCGACGCAATTTGTGTGTTCCATCGTCATTTACAGGCTCTGAACGTTACAATTAACTGTCAGTTTTGCGTCGGATTCGAAAAACTAAACTCACAGGAGAACGACGATAAGGTGCCCGAGGCAGCTATAGACCCCTGGAGACAAGTCGGCTGGAGGACGATGTATTATATCGCGACGCAATTTGTGTGTTCCATCGTCATTAAGAGGCTCTGAACGTTACAATTAACTGTCAGTTTTGCGTCGGATTCGAAAATGTAGACTCACAGGAGAACGACCATAAGGTGCCCGAGGCAGCAATAGACCCTTGGAGACAATTCGGCTGGAGGACGATGTATTAAATCGCGACGAAAATTGTGTGTTCCATCGTCATTATCAGGCTCAGAACGTTACAATTATCTGTCAGTTTTGCGTCGGATTCGAAAATCTAGACTCACAGAAGAACGACCGTAAGGTGCCCGAGGCAGCACTAGACGCTTGGAGACAAGTCGGCTGGAGGACGAAGTATTGAATCGCGACGCAATTTGTGTGTTCCATCGTCATTAAAAGGCTCTGAACGTTACAATTAACTGTCAGTTTTGCGCCTGATTCGACAAACTAGACTCATAGGAGAACAACCAAAAGGTGCCCGGGAAAGCAATACTACCTCGGAGACAAGTCGGCTGGAGGACGATGTATTGAATCGCGACGCAAATTGGGTGTTCCATCGTCATTAAGAGGCTCTGAACGTTACAATTAACTGTCAGTTTTGCGTCGTTTTCGGAAAACTAGACTCACAGGAGAACGACCATAAGGTGCCCGAGGCTGCTATAGACCCTTGGAGACAAGTCGGCTGGAGGACGATGTTTTGAATCGCGACGCAGTTTGTGTGTTCCATCGTCATTAACAGGCTCTGAACGTTACTATTAACTGTCAGTTTTGCGTCGGATTCGAAAAACTAAACTCACAGGAGAACGACGATAAGGTGCCCGAGGCTGCTATAGACCCTTGGAGACAAGTCGGCTGGAGGACGATGTTTTGAATCGCGACGCAATTTGTGTGTTCCATCGTCATTAAGAGGCTCTTTACGTTACAATTAACTGTCAGTTTTGCGTCGGATTCGAAAATGTAGACTCACAGGAGAACGAACATAAGGTGCCCGAGGCAGCACTAGACCCTTGGAGACAATTCGGCTGGAGGACGATGTATTGAATCGCGACGAAAATTGTGTGTTCCATCGTCATTATCAGGCTCAGAACGTTACAATTAACTGTCAGTTTTGCGTCGGATTCGAAAATCTAGACTCACAGAAGAACGACCATAAGGTGACCGAGGCAGCACTAGACGCTTGGAGACAAGTCGGCTGGAGGACGAAGTATTGAATCGCGACGCAATTTGTGTGTTCCATCGTCATCAAGAGGCTCTGAACGTTACAATTAACTGTCAGTTTTGCGCCTGATTCGATAAACTAGACTCATAGGAGAACGACCAAAAGGTGCCCGGGACAGCAATACTACCTCGGAGACAAGTCGGCTGGAGGACGATGTATTGAATCGCGACGCAAATTGTGTGTTCCATCGTCATTATCAGGCTCTGAACGTTACAATTAACTGTCAGTTTTGCGTCGTTTTCGGAAAACTAGACTCACAGGAGAACGACCATAAGGTGCCCGATGCAGCGCTAGACCCTTGGAGACAAGTCGGCTGGAGGACGATGTATTGAATCGCGACGGAATTTGTGTGTTCCATCGTCATTAAGAAGCTCTGAACGTTACAATTAACTGTCAGTTTTGCGTCGGATTCGAAAATCTAGACTCACAGGAGAACGACCATAAGGTGCCCGAGGCAGCACTAGACCCTTGGAGATAAGTCGGCTGGAGGACGATGTATTGAATCGCGACGCAATTTGTGTGTTCCATCGTCATTAAGAGGCTCTGAACGTTACAATTAACTGTCAGTTTTGCTTCGGATTCGAAAATGTAGACTCACAGGAGAACGACCATACGGTGCCCGAGGTAGCAATAGACCCTTGGAGACAATTCGGCTGGAGGACGATGTATTGAATCGCGACGAAAATTGTGTGTTCCATCGTCATTATCAGGCTCAGAACGTTACAATTAACTGTCATTTTTGCGTCGGATTCCAAAATCTAGACTCACAGAAGAACGACCATAAGGTGCCCAAGGCAGCACTAGACGCTTGGAGACAAGTTGGCTGGAGGACGAAGTATTGAATAGTGACGCAATTTGTGTGTTCCATCGTCATTAAGAGGCTCTGAACGTTACAATTAACTGTCAGTTTTGCGCCTGATTCGATAAACTAGACTCATAGGAGAACGACCAAAAGGTGCCCGGGACAGTAATACTACCTCGGAGACAAGTCGGCTGGAGTACGATGTATTGAATCGCGACGCAAATTGTGTGTTCCATCGTCCTTATCAGGCTCTGAACGTTACAATTAACTGTCAGTTTTGCGTCGTTTTCGGAAAACTAGACTCACAGGAGAACGACCATAAGGTGCCCGAGGCAGCGCTAGACCCTTGGAGACAAGTCGGCTGGAGGACGATGTATTGAATCGCGACGCAATTTGTGTGTTCCATCGTCATTAAGAGGCTTTGAACGTTACAATTAACTGTCAGTTTTGCGTCGGATTCGAAAATCTAGACTCACAGGAGAACGACCATAAGGTGCCCGAGGCAGCACTAGACTCTGAGAGACAAGTCGGCTGGAGGACGATGTATTGAATCGCGACGCAATTTGTGTGTTCCATCGTCATTAAGAGGCTCTGAACGTTACAGTTGTCAGTTTTGCGTCGGATTCGAAAATCTAGACTCACAGGAGAACGACCATGAGGTGCCCGAGGCAGCACTAGACCCTTGGTGACAAGTCGGCTGGAGGACGATGTATTGAATCGCGACGCAATTTGTGTGTTCCATCGTCATTAAGAGGCTCTGAACGTTACAATTAACTGTCAGTTTTGCGCCGGATTCGAAAAACTGTACTCCTAGGAGAACGACCAAAAGGTGCTCGGGGCAGCAATAGTACCTCGGAGACAATTCGGCTGGAGGACGATGTATTGAATCGCGTCGCAGTTTGTGTGTTCCATCGTCATTAACAGGCTCTGAACGTTACAATTAACTGTCAGTTTCGCGTCGGATTCGAAAATGTAGACTCACAGGAGAACGACCATAAGGTGCCCGAGGCAGCAATCGACCCTTGGAGACAATTCGGCTGGAGGACGATGTATTGAATCGAGACGAAAATTGTGTGTTCCATCGTCATTATCAGGCTCAGAACGTTACAATTAACTGTCAGTTTTGCGTCGGATTCGAAAATCTAGACTCACACAAGAACGACCATAAGGTGCCCGAGGCAGCACTAGACGCTTGGAGACAAGTCGGCTGGAGGACGAAGTATTGAATCGCGACGCAATTTGTGTGTTCCATCGTCATTAAGAGGCTCTGAACGTTACAATTAACTGTCAGTTTTGCGCGTGATTCGATAAACTAGACTCATAGGAGAACGACCAAAAGGTGCCCGGGACAGCAATACCACCTCGGAGACAAGTCGGCTCGAGGACGATGTATAGAATCGCGACGCAAATTGTGTGTTCCATCGTCATTATCAGGCTCTGAACGTTACAATTAACTGTCAGTTTTGCGTCGTTTTCGGAAAACTAGACTCACAGGAGAACGACCATAAGGTGCCCGAGGCAGCGCTAGACCCTTTTAGACAAGTCGGCTGGAGGACGATGTATTGAATCGCGACGCAATTTGTGTGTTCCATCGTCATTAAGAGGCTCTGAACGTTACAATTAACTGTCAGTTTTGCGTCGGATTCGAAAATCTAGACTCACAGCAGAACGACAATAAGGTGCCCGAGGCAGCACTAGACCCTTGGAGACAAGTCGGCTGGAGGACGATGTATTGAATCGCGACGCAATTTGTGTGTTCCATTGTCATTATCAGGCTCTGAACGTTACAATTATCTGTCAGTTTTGCGTCGGATTCGAAAATCTAGACCTACAGAAGAACGACCATATGGTGCCCGAGGCAGCACTAGACGCTTGGAGACAAGTCGGCTGGAGGACGAAGTATTGAATCGCGACGCAATTTGTGTGTTCCATCGTCATTAAGAGGCTCTGAACGTTACAATTAACTGTCAGTTTTGCGCCTGATTCGATAAACTAGACTCATAGGAGAACGACCAAAAGGTGCCCGGGACAGCAATACTACCTCGGAGACTAGTCGGCTGGAGGACGATGTATTGAATCGCGACGCAAATTGTGTATTCCATCGTCATTATCAGGCTCTGAACGTTACAATTAACTGTCAGTTTTGCGTCGTTTTCGGAAAACTAGACTCACAGGAGAACGACCATAAGGTGCCCGCGGCAGCGCTAGACCCTTGGAGACAAGTCGGCTGGAGGACGATGTATTGAATCGCGACGCAATTTGTGTGTTCCATCGTCATTAAGAGGCTCTGAACGTTACAATTAACTGTCAGTTTTGCGTCGGATTCGAAAATCTAGACTCACAGGAGAACGACCATAAGGTGCCCGAGGCAGCACTAGACCCTTGGAGACAAGTCGGCTGGAGGACGATGTATTGAATCGCGACGAAAATTGTGTGTTCCATCGTCATTATCAGGCTCAGAATGTTACAATTAACTGTCAGTTTTGCGTCGGATTCGGAAAACTAGACTCACAGAAGAACGACCATAAGGTGCCCGAGGCAGCGCTAGACCCTTGGAGACAAGTCGGCTGGAGGACGATGTATTGAATCGCGACGCAATTTGTGTGTTCCATCGTCATTAAGAGGCTCTGAACGTTACAATTAACTGTCAGTTTTGCGCCTGATTCGATAAACTAGATTCATAGGAGAACGACCAAAAGGTGCCCGGGACAGCAATACTACCTCGGAGACAAGTCGGCTGGAGGACGATGTATTGAATCGCGACGCAAATTGTGTGTTCCATCGTCATTATCAGGCTCTGAACGTTACAATTAACTGTCAGTTTTGCGTCGTTTTCGGAAAACTAGACTCACAGGAGAACGACCATAAGGTGCCCGAGGCAGCGCTAGACCCTTGGAGACAAGTCGGCTGGAGGACGATGTATTGAATCGCGACGCAATTTGTGTGTTCCATCGTCATTAAGAGGCTCTGAACGTTACAATTAACTGTCAGTTTTGCGCCGGATTCGAAAAACTATACTCCTAGGAGAACGACCAAAAGGTGCCCGGGGCAGCAATAGTACCTCGGAGACAATTCGGCTGGAGGACGATGTATTGAATCGCGACGCAGTTTTTGTGTTCCATCGTCATTAACAGGCTCTGAACGTTACTATTAACTGTCAGTTTTGCGTCGGATTCGAAAAACTAAACTCACAGGAGAACGACGATAAGGGGCCCGAGGCAGCTATAGACCCTTGGAGACAAGTCGGCTGGAGGACGATGTTTTGAATCGCGACGCAATTTGTGTGTTCCATCGTCATTAAGAGGCTCTGAACGTTACAATTAACTGTCAGTTTTGCGTCGGATTCGAAAATGTAGACTCACAGGAGAACGACCATAAGGTGCCCGAGACAATTCGGCTGGAGGACGATGTATTGAATCGCGACGAAAATTGTGTGTTCCATCGTCATTATCAGGCTCAGAACGTTACAATTAACTGTCAGTTTTGCGCCTGATTCGATAAACTAGATTCATAGGAGAACGACCAAAAGGTGCCCGGGACAGCAATACTACCTCGGAGACAAGTCGGCTGGAGGACGATGTATTGAATCGCGACGCAAATTGTGTGTTCAATCGTCATTATCAGGCTCTGAACGTTACAATTAACTGTCAGTTTTGCGTCGTTTTCGGAAAACTAGACTCACAGGAGAACGACCATAAGGTGCCCGAGGCAGCGCTAGACCCTTGGAGACAAGTCGGCTGGAGGACGATGTATTGAATCGCGACGCAATTTGTGTGTTCTATCGTCATTAAGAGGCTCTGAACGTTACAATTAACTGTCAGTTTTGCGCCGGATTCGAAAAACTATACTCCTAGGAGAACGACCAAAAGGTACCCGGGGCAGCAATAGTACCTCGGAGACAATTCGGCTGGAGGACGATGTATTGAATCGCGACGCAATTTGTGTGTTCCATCGTCATTAAGAGGCTCTGAACGTTACAATTAACTGTCACTTTTCCGTCGGATTCGAAAATCTAAACTCACAGGAGAACGACCATAAGGTGCCCGAGGCAGCACTAGACCCTTGGAGACAAGTCGGCTGGAGGACGAAGTATTGAATCGCGACGCAATTTGTGTGTTCCATCGTCATTAAGAGGCTCTGAACGTTACAATTAACTGTCAGTTTTGCGCCTGATTCGATAAACTAGACTCATAGGTGAACGACCTAAAGGTGCCCGGGACAGCAATACTACCTCGGAGACAAGTCGGCTGGAGGACGATGTATTGAATCGCGACGCAAATTGTGTGTTCCATCGTCATTATCAGGCTCTCAACGTTACAATTAACTGTCAGTTTGGCGTCGTTTTCGGAAAACTAGACTCACAGGAGAACGACCATAAGGTGCCCGAAGCAGCGCTAGACCCTTGGAGACAAGTCGGCTGGAGGACGATGTATTGAATAGCGACGCAATTTGTGTGATCCATCGTCATTAAGAGGCTCTGAACGTTACAATTAACCGTCAGTTTTGCGTCGGATTCGAAAATCTAGACTCACAGGAGAACGACCATAAGGTGCCCGAGGCAGCACTAGACCCTTGGAGACAAGTCGGCTGGAGGACGATGTATTGAATCGCGACGCAAATTGTGTGTTCCATCGTCATTATCAGGCTCTGAACGTTACAATTAACTGTCAGTTTTGCGTCGTTTTCGGAAAACTAGACTCACAGGAGAACGACCATAGGTGCCCGAGGCAGAGCTAGACCCTTGGAGACAAGTCGGCTGGAGGACGATGTATTGAATCGCGACACAATTTGTGTGTTCCATCGTCATTAAGAGGCTCTGAACGTTACAATTAACTGTCAGTTTTGCGTCGGATTCGAAAATCTAGACTCACAGGAGAACGACCATAAGGTGCCCGAGGCAGCATTAGACCCTTGGAGACAAGTCGGCTGGAGGACGATGTATTGAATCGCGACGCAATTTGTGTGTTCCATGGTCATTAAGAGGCTCTGAACGTTACAATTAACTGTCAGTTTTGCGCCGGATTCGAAAAACTATACTCCTAGGAGAACGACCAAAAGGTGCCCGGGGCAGCAATAGTACCTCGGAGACAATTCGGCTGGAGGACGATGTATTGAATCGCGTCGCAGTTTGTGTGTTCCATCGTCATTAACAGGCTCTGAACGTTACAATTAACTGTCAGTTTCGCGTCGGATTCGAAAATGTAGACTCACAGGAGAACGACCATAAGGTGGCCGAGGCAGCAATCGACCCTTGGAGACAATTCGGCTGGAGGACGATGTATTGAATCGAGACGAAAATTGTGTGTTCCATCGTCATTATCAGGCTCAGAACGTTACAATTAACTGTCAGTTTTGCGTCGGATTCGAAAATCTAGACTCACAGAAGAACGACCATAAGGTGCCCGAGGCAGCACTAGACGCTTGGAGACAAGTCGGCTGGAGGACGAACTATTGAATCGCGACGCAATTTGTGTGTTCCATCGTCATTAAGAGGCTCTGAACGTTACAATTAACTGTCAGTTTTGCGCCTGATTCGATAAACTAGATTCATAGGAGAACGACCAAAAGGTGCCCGGGACAGCAATACTACCTCGGAGACAAGTCGGCTGGAGGACGATGTATTGAATCGCGACGCAAATTGTGTGTTCCATCGTCATTATCAGGCTCTGAACGTTACAATTAACTGTCAGTTTTGCGTCGTTTTCGGAAAACTAGACTCACAGGAGAACGACCATAAGGTGCCCGAGGCAGCGCTAGACCCTTGGAGACAAGTCGGCTGGAGGACGATGTATTGAATCGCGACGCAATTTGTGTGTTCCATCGTCATTAAGAGGCTCTGAACGTTACAATTAACTGTCAGTTTTGCGCCGGATTCGAAAAACTGTACTCCTAGGAGAACGACCAAAAGGTGCCCGGGGCAGCAATAGTACCTCGGAGACAATTCGGCTGGAGGACGATGTATTGAATCGCGACGCAGTTTGTGTGTTCCATCGTCATTAACAGGCTCTGAACGTTACTATTAACTGTCAGTTTTGCGTCGGATTCGAAAAACTAAACTCACAGGAGAACGACGATAAGGTGCCCGAGGCAGCTATAGACCCTTGGAGACAAGTCGGCTGGAGGACGATGTTTTGAATCGCGACGCAATTTGTGTGTTCCATCGTCATTAAGAGGCTCTGAACGTTACAATTAACTGTCAGTTTTGCGTCGGATTCGAAAATGTAGACTCACAGGAGAACGACCATAAGGTGCCCGAGACAATTCGGCTGGAGGACGATGTATTGAATCGCGACGAAAATTGTGTGTTCCATCGTCATTATCAGGCTCAGAACGTTACAATTAACTGTCAGTTTTGCGCCTGTTTCGATAAACTAGATTCATAGGAGAACGACCAAAAGGTGCCCGGGACAGCAATACTACCTCGGAGACAAGTCGGCTGGAGGACGATGTATTGAATCGCGACGCAAATTGTGTGTTCAATCGTCATTATCAGGCTCTGAACGTTACAATTAACTGTCAGTTTTGCGTCGTTTTCGGAAAACTAGACTCACAGGAGAACGACCATAAGGTGCCCGAGGCAGCGCTAGACCCTTGGAGACAAGTCGGCTGGAGGACGGTGTATTGAATCGCGACGCAATTTGTGTGTTCCATCGTCATTATGAGGCTCTGAACGTTACAATTAACTGTCAGTTTTGCGCCGGATTCGAAAAACTATACTCCTAGGAGAACGACCAAAAGGTACCCGGGGCAGCAATAGTACCTCGGAGACAATTCGGCTGGAGGACGATGTATTGAATCGCGACGCAATTTGTGTGTTCCATCGTCATTAAGAGGCTCTGAACGTTACAATTAACTGTCACTTTTCCGTCGGATTCGAAAATCTAAACTCACAGGAGAACGACCATAAGGTGCCTGAGGCAGCACTAGACCCTTGGAGACAAGTCGGCTGGAGGACGAAGTATTGAATCGCGACGCAATTTGTGTGTTCCATCGTCATTAAGAGGCTCTGAACGTTACAATTAACTGTCAGTTTTGCGCCTGATTCGATAAACTAGACTCATAGGTGAACGACCTAAAGGTGCCCGGGACAGCAATACTACCTCGGAGACAAGTCGGCTGGAGGACGATGTATTGAATCGCGACGCAAATTGTGTGTTCCATCGTCATTATCAGGCTCTCAACGTTACAATTAACTGTCAGTTTGGCGTCGTTTTCGGAAAACTAGACTCACAGGAGAACGACCATAAGGTGCCCGAAGCAGCGCTAGACCCTTGGAGACAAGTCGGCTGGAGGACGATGTATTGAATCGCGACGCAATTTGTGTGATCCATCGTCATTAAGAGGCTCTGAACGTTACAATTAACCGTCAGTTTTGCGTCGGATTCGAAAATCTAGACTCACAGGAGAACGACCATAAGGTGCCCGAGGCAGCACTAGACCCTTGGAGACAAGTCGGCTGGAGGACGATGTATTGAATCGCGACGCAAATTGTGTGTTCCATCGTCATTATCAGGCTCTGAACGTTACAATTAACTGTCAGTTTTGCGTCGTTTTCGGAAAACTAGACTCACAGGAGAACGACCAAAGGTGCCCGAGGCAGAGCTAGACCCTTGGAGACAAGTCGGCTGGAGGACGATGTATTGAATCGCGACACAATTTGTGTGTTCCATCGTCATTAACAGGCTCTGAACGTTACAATTAACTGTCAGTTTTGCGTCGTTTTCGGAAAACTAGACTCACAGGAGAACGACCATAAGGTGCCCGAGGCAGCGCTAGACCCTTTTAGACAAGTCGGCTGGAGGACGATGTATTGAATCGCGACGCAATTTGTGTGTTCCATCGTCATTAAGAGGCTCTGAACGTTACAATTAACTGTCAGTTTTGCGTCGGATTCGAAAATCTAGACTCACAGGAGAACGACCATAAGGTGCCCGAGGCAGCACTAGACCCTTGGAGACAAGTCGGCTGGAGGACGATGTATTGAATCGCGACGCAATTTGTGTGTTCCATCGTCATTATCAGGCTCTGAACGTTACAATTATCTGTCAGTTTTGCGTCGGATTCGAAAATCTAGACTCACAGAAGAACGACCATAAGTTGCCCGAGGCAGCACTAGACGCTTGGAGACAAGTCGGCTGGAGGACGAAGTATTGAATCGCGACGCAATTTGTGTGTTCCATCGTCATTAAGAGGCTCTGAACGTTACAATTAACTGTCAGTTTTGCGCCTGATTCGATAAACTAGACTCATAGGAGAACGACCAAAAGGTGCCCGGGACAGCAATACTACCTCGGAGACAAGTCGGCTGGAGGACGATGTATTGAATCGCGACGCCAATTGTGTATTCCATCGTCATTATCAGGCTCTGAACGTTACAATTAACTATCAGTTTTGCGTCGTTTTCGGAAAACTAGACTCACAGGAGAACGACCATAAGGTGCCCGAGGCAGCGCTAGACCCTTGGAGACAAGTCGGCTGGAGGACGATGTATTGAATCGCGACGCAATTTGTGTGTTCCATCGTCATTAAGAGGCTCTGAACGTTACAATTAACTGTCAGTTTTGCGTCGGATTCGAAAATCTAGACTCACAGGAGAACGACCATAAGGTGCCCGAGGCAGCACTAGACCCTTGGAGACAAGTCGGCTGGAGGACGATGTATTGAATCGCGACGAAAATTGTGTGTTCCATCGTCATTATCAGGCTCAGAACGTTACAATTAACTGTCAGTTTTGCGGCGGATTCGAAAATCTAGACTCACAGGAGAACGACCATAAGGTGCCCGAGGCAGCACTAGACTCTGAGAGACAAGTCGGCTGGAGGACGATGTATTCAATCGCGACGCAATTTGTGTGTTCCATCGTCATTAAGAGGCTCTGAACGTTACAATTAACTGTCACTTTTCCGTCGGATTCGAAAATCTAGACTCACAGGAGAACGACCATAAGGTGCCCGAGGCAGCACTAGACCCTTGGAGACAAGTCGGCTGGAGGACGATGTATTGAATCGCGACGCAATTTGTGTGTTCCATCGTCATTATCAGGCTCTGAACGTTACAATTAACTGTCAGTTTTGCGCCGGATTCGAAAAACTATACTCCTAGGAGAACGACCAAAAGGTGCCCGGGGCAGCAATAGTACCTCGGAGACAATTCGGCTGGAGGACGATGTATTGTATCGCGTCGCAGTTTGTGTGTTCCATCGTCATTAACAGGCTCTGAACGTTACAATTAACTGTCAGTTTTGCGTCGGATTCGAAAATGTAGACTCACAGGAGAACGACCATAAGGTGCCCGAGGCAGCAATCGACCCTTGGAGACAATTCGGCTGGAGGACGATGTATTGAATCGAGACGAAAATTGTGTGTTCCATCGTCATTATCAGGCTCAGAACGTTACAATTAACTGTCAGTTTTGCGTCGGATTCGAAAATCTAGACTCACAGAAGAACGACCATAAGGTGCCCGAGGCAGCACTAGATGCTTGGAGACAAGTCGGCTGGAGGACGAAGTATTGAATCGCGACGCAATTTGTGTGTTCCATCGTCATTAAGAGGCTCTGAACGTTACAATTAACTGTCAGTTTTGCGCCTGATTCGTTTAACTAGACTCATAGGAGAACGACCTAAAGGTCCCCGGGACAGCAATACTACCTCGGAGACAAGTCGGCTGGAGGACGATGTATTGAATCGCGACGCAAATTGTGTGTTCCATCGTCATTATCAGGCTCTGAACGTTACAATTAACTGTCAGTTTTGCGTCGTTTTCGGAAAACTAGACTCACAGGAGAACGACCATAAGGTGCCCGAAGCAGCGCTAGACCCTTGGAGACAAGTCGGCTGGAGGACGATGTATTGAATCGCGACGCAAATTGTGTGTTCCATCGTCATTAAGAGGCTCTGAACGTTACAATTAACTGTCAGTTTTGCGTCGTTTTCGGAAAACTAGACTCACAGGAGAACGACCATAAGGTGCCCGAAGCAGCGCTAGACCCTTGGAGACAAGTCGGCTGGAGGACGATGTATTGAATCGCGACGCAATTTGTGTGTTCCATCGTCATTAAGGGGCTCTGAACGTTACAATTAACTGTCAGTTTTGCGTCGGATTCGAAAATCTAGACTCACAGGAGAACGACCATAAGGTGCCCGAGGCAGCACTAGACTCTGAGAGACAAGTCGGCTGGAGGACGATGTATTGAATCGCGACGCATATTTGTGTGTTCCATCGTCATTAAGAGGCTCTGAACGTTACAATTAACTGTCAGTTTTGCGTCGGATACGAAAATCTAGACTCACAGGAGAACGACCATAAGGTGCCCGAGGCAGCACTAGACTCTGAGAGACAAGTCGGCTGGAGGACGATGTATTGAATCGCGACGCAATTTGTGTGTTCCATCGTCATTAAGAGGCTCTGAACGTTACAATTAACTGTCAGTTTTGCGTCGGATTCGAAAATCTAGACTCACAGGAGAACGACCATGAGGTGCCCGAGGCAGCACTAGACCCTTGGAGACAAGTCGGCTGGAGGACGATGTATTGAATCGCGACGCAATTTGTGTGTTCCATCGTCATTAAGAGGCTCTGAATGTTACAATTAACTGTCAGTTTTGCGCCGGTTTCGAAAAACTATACTCCTAGAAGAACGACCAAAAGGTGCTCGGAGCAGTAATAGTACCTCGGAGACAATTCGGCTGGAGGACGATGTATTGAATCGCGACGCAATTTGTGTGTTCCATCGTCATTAACAGGCTCTGAACATTACAATTAACTGTCAGTTTTGCGTCGGATTCGAAAAACTAAACTCACAGGAGAACGACGATAAGGTGCCCGAGGCATCTATAGACCCTTGGAGACAAGTCGGCTGGAGGACGATGTATTGAATCGCGACGCTATTTATGTGTTCCATCGTCATTAAGAGGCTGTGAACGTTACAATTAACTGTCAGTTTTGCGTCGGATTCGAAAATCTAGACTCACAGGAGAACGACCATAAGGTGCCCGAGGCAGCACTAGACCCTTGGAGACAATTCGGCTGGAGGACGATGTATTGAATCGCGACGCAATTTGTGTGTTCCATCGTCATTAAGAGGCTCTGAACGTTACAATTGTCAGTTTTGCGCCTGATTCGATAAACTAGACTCATAGGAGAACGACCAAAAGGTGCCCGGGACAGCAATACTACCTCGGAGACAAGTCGGCTGGAGGACGATGTATTGAATCGCGACGCAAATTGTGCTTTCCATCGTCATTAAGAGGCTCTGAACGTTACAATTAACTGTCAGTTTTGCGTCGTTTTCGGAAAACAAGACTCACAGGAGAACGACCATAAAGTGCCCGAGGCAGCAAGAGACCCTTGGAGACAGGGCGGCTGTAGGACGATGTATTGAATCGCGCCACAATTTGTGTGTTCCATCGCCAATAAGAGGCTCTGAACGTTACAATTAACTGTCAGTTTTGCGTCGGATTAGAAAATCTAGACTCACAGCAGAACGACCATAAGGTGCCCGAGGCAGCACTAGACCCTTGGAGACAAGTCGGCTGGAGGACGATGTATTGAATCGCGACGCAATTTGTGTGTTCCATCGTCATTAAGAGGCTCTGAACGTTACAATTATCTGTCAGTTTTGCGTCGGATTCGAAAATCTAGACTCACAGAAGAACGATCATAAGGTGCCCGAGGTAGCACTAGACGCTTGGAGACAAGTCGGCTGGAGGACGAAGTATTGAATCGCGACGCAATTTGTGTGTTCCATCGTCATTAACAGGCTCTGAACGTTACAATTAACTGTCAGTTTTGCGCCTGATTCGATAAACTAGACTCATAGGAGAACGACCAAAAGGTGCCCGGGCTAGCAATACTACCTCGGAGACAAGTCGGCTGGAGGACGATGTATTGAATCGCGACGCAAATTGTGTGTTCCATCGTCATTATCAGGCTCTGAACGTTACAATTAACTGTCAGTTTTGCGTCGTTTTCGGAAAACTAGACTCACAGGAGAACGACCATAAGGTGCCCGAGGCAGCGCTAGACCCTTGGAGACAAGTCGGCTGGAGGACGATGTATTGAATCGCGACGCAATTTGTGTGTTCCATCGTCATTAAGAGGCTCTGAACGTTACTATTAACTGTCAGTTTTGCGTCGGATTCGAAAAACTAAACTCACAGGAGAACGACGACAAGGTGCCCGAGGCAGCTATAGACTCTTGGAGACAAGTCGGCTGGAGGACGATGTATTGAATCGCGACGCAATTTGTGTGTTCCATCGTCATTAAGAGGCTCTGAACGTTACAATTATCTGTCAGTTTTGCGTCGGATTCGAAAATCTAGACTCACAGAAGAACGACCATAAGGTGCCCGAGGTAGCACTAGACGCTTGGAGACAAGTCGGCTGGAGGACGAAGTATTGAATCGCGACGCAAATTGTGTGTTCCATCGTCATTAACAGGCTCTGAACGTTACAATTAACTGTCAGTTTTGCGCCTGTTTCGATAAACTAGACTCATAGGAGTACGAACAAAAGGTGCCCGGGACAGCAATAGTACCTCGGAGACAAGTCGGCTGGAGGACGATGTATTGAATCGCGACGGGAATTGTGTGTTCCATCGTCATTATCAGGCTCTGAACGTTACAATTAACTGTCAATTTTGCGTCGTTTTCGGAAAACTAGACTCACAGGAGAACGACCATAAGGTGCCCGAGGCAGCGCTAGACCCTTGGAGACAAGTCGGCTGGAGGACGATGTATTGAATCGCAACGCAATTTGTGTGTTCCATCGTCATTAAGAGGCTCTGAACGTTACAATTAACTGTCAGTTTTGCGTCGGATTCGAAAATCTAGACTCACAGGAGAACGACCATAAGGTGCCCGAGGCAGCACTAGACTATTGGAGACAAGTCGGCTGGAGGACGATGTATTGAATCGCGACGCAATTTGTGTGTTCCATCGTCATTAAGAGGCTCTGAACGTTACAATTAACTGTCAGTATTGCGCCGGATTCGAAAAACTATACTCCTAGGAGAACGACCAAAAGGTGGCCGGGGCAGCAATAGTACCTCGGAGACAATTCGGCTGGCGGACGATGTATTGAATCGCTACGCAATTTGTGTGTTCCATCGTCATTAACAGGCTCTGAACGTTACTATTAACTGTCAGTTTTGCGTCGGATTCGAAAAACTAAACTCACAGGAGAACGACGATAAGGTGCCCGAGGCAGCTATAGACCCTTGGAGACAAGTCGGCTGGAGGTCGATGTATTGAATCGCGACGCAATTTGTGTGTTCCATCGTCATTAAGAGGCTCTGAACGTTACAATTAACTAACAGTTTTGCGTCGGATTCGAAAATCTAGCTTCACAGGAGAAAGACCATAAGGTGCCCGAGGCAGCACTAGACTCTTGGAGACAAGTCGGCTGGAGGACGATGTATTGAATCGCGACGCAATTTGTGTGTTCCATCGTCATTAAGAGGCTCTGAACGTTACAATTAACTGTCAGTTTTGCGTCGGATTCGAAAATGTAGACTCACAGGAGAACGACCATAAGGTGCCCGAGGCAGCGCTAGACCCTTGGAGACAAGTCGGCTGGAAGACGATGTATTGAATCGCGACGCAATTTGTGTGTTCCATCGTCATTAAGAGGCTCTGAACGTTACTATTAACTGTCAGTTTTGCGTCGGATTCGAAAAACTAAACTCACAGGAGAACACGACAAGGTGCCCGAGGCAGCTATAGACTCTTGGAGACAAGTCGGCTGGAGGACGATGTATTGAATCGCGACGCAATTTGTGTGTTCCATCGTCATTAAGAGGCTCTGAACGTTACAATTAACTGTCAGTTTTGCGTCGGATTCGAAAATCTAGACTCACAGGAGAACGACCATAAGGTGCCCGAGGCAGCACTAGACTCTGAGAGACAAGTCGGCTGGAGGACGATGTATTGAATCGCGACGCAATTTGTGTGTTCCATCGTCATTAAGAGGCTCTGAACGTTACAATTAACTGTCAGTTTTGCGTCGGATTCGAAAATCTAGACTCACAGGAGATCGACCATGAGGTGCCCGAGGCAGCACTAGACCCTTGGAGACAAGTCGGCTGGAGGACGATGTATTGAATCGCGACGCAATTTGTGTGTTCCATCGTCATTAAGAGGCTCTGAATGTTACAATTAACAGTCAGTTTTGCGCCGGATTCGAAAAACTATACTCCTAGGAGAACGACCAAAAGGTGCTCGGGGCAACAATAGTACCTCGGAGACAATTCGGCTGGAGGACGATGTATTGAATCGCGACGTAATTTGTGTGTTCCATCGTCATTAACAGGCTCTGAACATTACAATTAACTGTCAGTTTTGCGTCGTTTTCGGGAAACAAGACTCACAGGAGAACGACCATAACGTGCCCGAGGCAGCAAGAGACCCTTGGAGACAGGGCGGCTGTAGGACGAAGTATTGAATCGCGCCACAATTTGTGTGTTCCATCGCCATTAAGAGGCTCTGAACGTTACAATTAACTGTCAGTTTTGCGTCGGATTCGAAAATCTAGACTCACAGGAGAACGACCATAAGGTGCCCGAGGGAGCACTAGACCCTTGGAGACAAGTCGGCTGGAGGACGATGTATTGAATCGCGACGCAATTTGTGTGTTCCATCGTCATTAAGAGGCTCTGAACGTTACAATTAACTGTCAGTTTTGCGCCTGATTCGATAAACTAGACTCATAGGAGAACGACCTAAAGGTGCCCGGGACAGCAATACTACCTCGGAGACAAGTCGGCTGGAGGACGAATTATTGAATCGCGACGCAAATTGTGTGTTCCATCGTCATTATCAGGCTCTGAACGTTACAATTAACTGTCAGTTTTGCGTCGTTTTCGGAAAACTAGACTCACAGGAGAACGACCATAAGGTGCCCGAAGCAGCGCTAGACCCTTGGAGACAAGTCGGCTGGAGGACGATGTATTGAATCGCGACGCAATTTGTGTGTTCCATCGTCATTAAGAGGCTCTGAACGTTACAAATAACTGTCAGTTTTGCGTCGGATTCGAAAATCTAGACTCACAGGAGAACGACCATAAGGTGCCCGAGGCAGCACTAGACTCTGAGAGACAAGTCGGCTGGAGGACGATGTATTGAATCGCGACGCATATTTGTGTGTTCCATCGTCATTAAGAGGCTCTGAACGTTACAATTAACTGTCAGTTTTGCGTCGGATTCGAAAATCTAGACTCACAGGAGAACGACCATAAGGTGCCCGAGGCAGCACTAGACTCTGAGAGACAAGTCGGCTGGAGGACGATGTATTGAATCGCGACGCAATTTGTGTGTTCCATCGTCATTAAGAGGCTCTGAACGTTACAATTAACTGTCAGTTTTGTGTCGGATTCGAAAATCTAGACTCACAGGAGAACGACCATGAGGTGCCCGAGGCAGCACTAGACCCTTGGAGACAAGTCGGCTGGAGGACGATGTATTGAATCGCGACGCAATTTGTGTGTTCCATCGTCATTAAGAGGCTCTGAATGTTACAATTAACTGTCAGTTTTGCGCCGGATTCGAAAAACTATACTCCTAGAAGAACGACCAAAAGGTGCTCGGGGCAACAATAGTACCTCGGAGACAATTCGGCTGGAGGACGATGTATTGAATCGCGACGCAATTTGTGTGTTCCATCGTCATTAACAGGCTCTGAACATTACAATTAACTGTCAGTTTGCGTCGGATTCGAAAAACTAAACTCACAGGAGAACGACGATAAGGTGCCCGAGGCATCTATAGACCCTTGGAGACAAGTCGGCTGGAGGACGATGTATTGAATCGCGACGCAAATTGTGTGTTCCATCGTCATTATCAGGCTCTGAACGTTACAATTAACTGTCAGTTTTGCGTCGTTTTCGGAAAACAAGACTCACAGGAGAACGACGATAACGTGCCCGAGGCAGCAAGAGACCCTTGGAGACAGGGCGGCTGTAGGACGATGTATTGAATCGCGCCACAATTTGTGTGTTCCATCGCCATTAAGAGGCTCTGAACGTTACAATTAACTGTCAGTTTTGCGTCGGATTCGAAAATCTAGACTCACAGCAGAACGACCATAAGGTGCCCGAGGCAGCACTAGACCCTTGGAGACAAGTCGGCTGGAGGACGATGTATTGAATCGCGACGCAATTTGTGTGTTCCATCGTCATTAAGAGGCTCTGAACGTTACTATTAACTGTCAGTTTCGCGTCGGATTCGAAAATGTAGACTCACAGGAGAACGACCATAAGGTGCCCGAGGCAGCACTAGACGCTTGGAGACAAGTCGGCTGGAGGACGAAGTATTGAATCGCGACGCATTTTGTGTGTTCCATCGTCATTAAGAGGCTCTGAACGTTACAATTAACTGTCAGTTTTGCGCCTGATTCGATAAACTAGACTCATAGGAGAACGACCAAAAGGTGCCCGGGACAGCAATACTACCTCGGAGACAAGTCGGCTGGAGGACGATGTATTGAATCGCGACGCAATTTGTGTGTTCCATCGTCATTAAGAGGCTCTGAACGTTACAATTAACTGTCAGTTTTGCGTCGGATTCGAAAATGTAGACTCACAGGAGAACGACCATAAGGTGCCCGAGGCAGCACTAGACGCTTGGAGACAAGTCGGCTGGAGGACGAAGTATTGAATCGCGACGCAATTTGTGTGTTCCATCGTCATTAAGAGGCTCTGAACGTTACAATTAACAGTCAGTTTTGCGCCGGATTCGAAAAACTATACTCCTAGGAGAACGACCAAAAGTGCTCGGGGCAACAATAGTACCTCGGAGACAATTCGGCTGGAGGACGATGTATTGAATCGCGACGCAATTTGTGTGTTCCATCGTCATTAACAGGCTCTGAACGTTACAATTAACTGTCAGTTTTGCGTCGTTTTCGGAAAACAAGACTCACAGGAGAACGACCATAACGTGCCCGAGGCAGCAAGAGACCCTTGGAGACAGGGCGGCTGTAGGACGATGTATTGAATCGCGCCACAATTTGTGTGTTCCATCGCCATTAAGAGGCTCTGAACGTTACAATTAACTGTCAGTTTTGCGTCGGATTCGAAAATCTAGACTCACAGCAGAACGACCATAAGGTGCCCGAGGCAGCACTAGACCCTTGGAGACAAGTCGGCTGGAGGACGATGTATTGAATCGCGACGCAATTTGTGTGTTCCATCGTCATTAAGAGGCTCTGAATGTTACAATTAACTGTCAGTTTTGCGCCGGATTCGAAAAACTATACTCCTAGAAGAACGACCAAAAGGTGCTCGGGGCAACAATAGTACCTCGGAGACAATTCGGCTGGAGGACGATGTATTGAATCGCGACGCAATTTGTGTGTTCCATCGTCATTAACAGGCTCTGAACATTACAATTAACTGTCAGTTTGCGTCGGATTCGAAAAACTAAACTCACAGGAGAACGACGATAAGGTGCCCGAGGCATCTATAGACCCTTGGAGACAAGTCGGCTGGAGGACGATGTATTGAATCGCGACGCAAATTGTGTGTTCCATCGTCATTATCAGGCTCTGAACGTTACAATTAACTGTCAGTTTTGCGTCGTTTTCGGAAAACAAGACTCACAGGAGAACGACGATAACGTGCCCGAGGCAGCAAGAGACCCTTGGAGACAGGGCGGCTGTAGGACGATGTATTGAATCGCGCCACAATTTGTGTGTTCCATCGCCATTAAATGGCTCTGAACGTTACAATTAACTGTCAGTTTTGCGTCGGATTCGAAAATCTAGACTCACAGCAGAACGACCATAAGGTGCCCGAGGCAGCACTAGACCCTTGGAGACAAGTCGGCTGGAGGACGATGTATTGAATCGCGACGCAATTTGTGTGTTCCATCGTCATTAAGAGGCTCTGAACGTTACTATTAACTGTCAGTTTTGCGTCGGATTCGAAAATCTAGACTCACAGGAGAACGACCATAAGGTGCCCGAGGCAGCACTAGACGCTTGGAGAGAAGTCGGCTGGAGGACGAAGTATTGAATCGCGACGCATTTTGTGTGTTCCATCGTCATTAAGAGGCTCTGAACGTTACAATTAACTGTCAGTTTTGCGCCTGATTCGATAAACTAGACTCATAGGAGAACGACCAAAAGGTGCCCGGGACAGCAATACTACCTCGGAGACAAGTCGGCTGGAGGACGATGTATTGAATCGCGACGCAATTTGTGTGTTCCATCGTCATTAAGAGGCTCTGAACGTTACAATTAACTGTCAGTTTTGCGTCGGATTCCAAAATGTAGACTCACAGGAGAACGACCATAAGGTGCCCGAGGCAGCACTAGACGCTTGGAGACAAGTCGGCTGGAGGACGAAGTATTGAATCGCGACGCAATTTGTGTGTTCCATCGTCATTAAGAGGCTCTGAACGTTACAATTAACAGTCAGTTTTGCGCCGGATTCGAAAAACTATACTCCTAGGAGAACGACCAAAAGGTGCTCGGGGCAACAATAGTACCTCGGAGACAATTCGGCTGGAGGACGATGTATTGAATCGCGACGCAATTTGTGTGTTCCAAGGTCATTAACAGGCTCTGAACATTACAATTAACTGTCAGTTTTGCGTCGTTTTCGGAAAACAAGACTCACAGGAGAACGACCATAACGTGCCCGAGGCAGCAAGAGACCCTTGGAGACAGGGCGGCTGTAGGACGATGTATTGAATCGCGCCACAATTTGTGTGTTCCATCGCCATTAAGAGGCTCTGAACGTTACAATTAACTGTCAGTTTTGCGTCGGATTCGAAAATCTAGACTCACAGCAGAACGACCATAAGGTGCCCGAGGCAGCACTAGACCCTTGGAGACAAGTCGGCTGGAGGACGAAGTATTGAATCGCGACGCTATTTGTGTGTTCCATCGTCATTAACAGGCTCTGAACGTTACAATTAACTGTCAGTTTTGCGCCTGATTCGATAAACTAGACTCATAGGAGAACGACCAAAAGGTGCCCGGGCTAGCAATACTACCTCGGAGACAAGTCGGCTGGAGGACGATGTATTGAATCGCGACGCAAATTGTGTGTTCCATCGTCATTATCAGGCTCTGAACGTTACAATTAACTGTCAGTTTTACGTCGTTTTCGGAAAACTAGACTCTCAGGACAACGACCATAAGGTGCCCGAGGCAGCGCTAGACCCTTGGAGACAAGTCGGCTGGAGGACGATGTATTGAATCGCGACGCAATTTGTGTGTTCCATCGTCATTAAGAGGCTCTGAACGTTACTATTGTCAGTTTTGCGTCGGATTCGAAAAACTAAACTCACAGGAGAACGACGATAAGGTGCCCGAGGCAGCTATAGACTCTTGGAGACAAGTCGGCTGGAGGACGATGTATTGAATCGCGACGCAATTTGTGTGTTCCATCGTCATTAAGAGGCTCTGAACGTTACAATTAACTGTCAGTTTTGCGCCTGATTCGATAAACTAGACTCATAGGAGAACGACCAAAAGGTGCCCGGGCCAGCAATACTACCTCGGAGACAAGTCGGCTGGAGGACGATGTATTGAATCGCGACGCAAATTGTGTGTTCCATCGTCATTATCAGGCTCTGAACGTTACAATTAACTGTCAGTTTTGCGTCGTTTTCGGAAAACTAGACTCACAGGAGAACGACCATAAGGTGCCCGAGGCAGCGCTAGACCCTTGGAGACAAGTCGGCTGGAGGACGATGTATTGAATCGCGACGCAATTTGTGTGTTCCATCGTCATTAAGAGGCTCTGAACGTTACTATTAACTGTCAGTTTTGCGTCGGATTCGAAAAACTAAACTCACAGGAGAACGACGATAAGGTGCCCGAGGCAGCTATAGACTCTTGGAGACAAGTCGGCTGGAGGACGATGTATTGAATCGCGACGCAATTTGTGTGTTCCATCGTCATTAAGAGGCTCTGAACGTTACAATTAACTGTCAGTTTTGCGTCGGATTCGAAAAACTATACTCCTAGGAGAACGACCAAAAGGTGCTCGGGGCAACAATAGTACCTCGGAGACAATTCGGCTGGAGGACGATGTATTGAATCGCGACGCAATTTGTGTGTTCCATCGTCATTAACAGGCTCTGAACATTACAATTAACTGTCAGTTTGCGTCGGATTCGAAAAACTAAACCCACAGGAGAACGACGATAAGGTGCCCGAGGCATCTATAGACCCTTGGAGACAAGTCGGCTGGAGGACGATGTATTGAATCGCGACGCAAATAGTGTGTTCCATCGTCATTATCAGGCTCTGAACGTTACAATTAACTGTCAGTTTTGCGTCGTTTTCGGAAAACAAGACTCACAGGAGAACGACGATAACGTGCCCGAGGCAGCAAGAGACCCTTGGAGACAGGGCGGCTGTAGGACGATGTATTGAATCGCGACGCAATTTGTGTGTTCCATCGCCATTAAGAGGCTCTGAACGTTACAATTAACTGTCAGTTTTGCGTCGGATTCGAAAATCTAGACTCACAGCAGAACGACCATAAGGTGCCCGAGGCAGCACTAGACCCTTGGAGACAAGTCGGCTGGAGGACGATGTATTGAATCGCGACGCAATTTGTGTGTTCCATCGTCATTATCAGGCTCTGAACGTTACTATTAACTGTCAGTTTTGCGTCGGATTCGAAAATGTAGACTCACAGGAGAACGACCATAAGGTGCCCGAGGCAGCACTAGACGCTTGGAGAAAAGTCGGCTGGAGGACGAAGTATTGAATCGCGACGCATTTTGTGTGTTCCATCGTCATTAAGAGGCTCTGAACGTTACAATGAACTGTCAGTTTTGCGCCTGATTCGATAAACTAGACTCATAGGAGAACGACCAAAAGGTGCCCGGGACAGCAATACTACCTCGGAGACAAGTCGGCTGGAGGACGATGTATTGAATCGCGACGCAATTTGTGTGTTCCATCGTCATTAAGAGGCTCTGAACGTTACAATTAACTGTCAGTTTTGCGTCGGATTCGAAAATGTAGACTCACAGGAGAACGACCATAAGGTGCCCGAGGCAGCACTAGACGCTTGGAGACAAGTCGGCTGGAGGACGAAGTATTGAATCGCGACGCAATTTGTGTGTTCCAGCGTCATTAAGAGGCTCTGAACGTTACAATTAACAGTCAGTTTTGCGCCGGATTCGAAAAACTATACTCCTAGGAGAACGACCAAAAGGTGCTCGGGGCAACAATAGTACCTCGGAGACAATTCGGCTGGAGGACGATGTATTGAATCGCGACGCAATTTGTGTGTTCCATCGTCATTAACAGGCTCTGAACATTACAATTAACTGTCAGTTTTGCGTCGTTTTCGGAAAACAAGACTCACAGGAGAACGACCATAACGTGCCCGAGGCAGCAAGAGACCCTTGGAGACAGGGCGGCTGTAGGACGATGTATTGAATCGCGCCACAATTTGTGTGTTCCATCGCCATTAAGAGGCTCTGAACGTTACAATTAACTGTCAGTTTTGCGTCGGATTCGAAAATCTAGACTCACAGCAGAACGACCATAAGGTGCCCGAGGCAGCACTAGACCCTTGGAGACAAGTCGGCTGGAGGACGATGTATTGAATCGCGACGCAATTTGTGTGTTCCATCGTCATTAAGAGGCTCTGAACGTTACAATTATCTGTCAGTTTTGCGTCGGATTCGAAAATCTAGACTCACAGAAGAACGACCATAAGGTGCCCGAGGTAGCACTAGACGCTTGGAGACAAGTCGGCTGGAGGACGAAGTATTGAATCGCGACGCAATTTGTGTGTTCCATCGTCATTAACAGGCTCTGAACGTTACAATTAACTGTCAGTTTTGCGCCTGATTCGATAAACTAGACTCATAGGAGAACGACCAAAAGGTGCCCGGGCTAGCAATACTACCTCGGAGACAAGTCGGCTGGAGGACGATGTATTGAATCGCGACGCAAATTGTGTGTTCCATCGTCATTATCAGGCTCTGAACGTTACAATTAACTGTCAGTTTTACGTCGTTTTCGGAAAACTAGACTCACAGGAGAACGACCATAAGGTGCCCGAGGCAGCGCTAGACCCTTGGAGACAAGTCGGCTGGAGGACGATGTATTGAATCGCGACGCAATTTGTGTGTTCCATCGTCATTAAGAGGCTCTGAACGTTACTATTGTCAGTTTTGCGTCTGATTCGAAAAACTAAACTCACAGGAGAACGACGATAAGGTGCCCGAGGCAGCTATAGACTCTTGGAGACAAGTCGGCTGGAGGACGATGTATTGAATCGCGACGCAATTTGTGTGTTCCATCGTCATTAAGAGGCTCTGAACGTTACAATTAACTGTCAGTTTTGCGTCGGATTCGAAAATCTAGACTCACAGGAGAACGACCATAAGGTGCCCGAGGCAGCACTAGACTCTGAGAGACAAGTCGGCTGGAGGACGATGTATTGAATCGCGACGCAATTTGTGTGTTCCATCGTCATTAAGAGGCTCTGAATGTTACAATTAACTGTCAGTTTTGCGTCGGATTCGATAATCTAGACTCACAGGAGAACGACCATGAGGTGCCCGATGCAGCACTAGACCCTTGGAGACAAGTCGGCTGGAGGACGATGTATTGAATCGCGACGCAATTTGTGTGTTCCATCGTCATTAAGAGGCTCTGAACGTTACAATTAACAGTCAGTTTTGCGCCGGATTCGAAAAACTATACTCCTAGGAGAACGACCAAAAGGTGCTCGGGGCAACAATAGTACCTCGGAGACAATTCGGCTGGAGGACGATGTATTGAATCGCGACGCAATTTGTGTGTTCCATCGTCATTAACACGCTCTGAACATTACAATTAACTGTCAGTTTTGCGTCGGATTCGAAAAACTAAACTCACAGGAGAACGACGATAAGGTGCCCGAGGCATCTATAGACCCTTGGAGACAAGTCGGCTGGAGGACGATGTATTGAATCGCGACGCAAATTGTGTGTTCCATCGTCATTATCAGGCTCTGAACGTTACAATTAACTGTCAATTTTGCGTCGTTTTCGGAAAACAAGACTCACAGGAGAACGACGATAACGTGCCCGAGGCAGCAAGAGACCCTTGGAGACAGGGCGGCTGTAGGACGATGTATTGAATCGCGCCACAATTTGTGTGTTCCATCGTCATTAAGAGGCTTTGAACGTTACAATTAACTGTCAGTTTTGCGCCGGATTCGATAAACTAGACTCATAGGAGAACGACCAAAAGGTGCCCGGGACAGCAATACTACCTCGGAGACAAGTCGGCTGGAGGACGATGTATTGAATCGCGACGCAAATTGTGTGTTCCATCGTCATTATCAGGCTCTGAACGTTACAATTAACTGTCAGTTTTGCGTCGTTTTCGGAAAACAAGACTCACAGGAGAACGACCATAAGGTGCCCGAGGCAGCGCTAGACCCTTGGAGACAAGTCGGCTGGAGGACGATGTATTGAATCGCGACGCAATTTGTGTGTTCCATCGTCATTAAGAGGCTCTGAACGTTACAATTAACTGTCAGTTTTGCGTCGGATTCGAAAAACTAAACTCACAGGAGAACGACGATAAGGTGCCCGAGGCATCTATAGACCCTTGGAGACAAGTCGGCTGGAGGACGATGTATTGAATCGCGACGCAATTTGTGTGTTCCATCGTCATTAAGAGGCTCTGAACGTTACAATTAACTGTCAGTTTTGCGTCGGATTCGAAAATCTAGACTCACAGGAGAACGACCATAAAGTGCCCGAGGCAGCACTAGACCCTTGGAGACAAGTCGGCTGGAGGACGATGTATTGAATCGCGACGCAATTTGTGTGTTCCATCGTCATTAAGAGGCTCTGAACGTTACAATTAACTGTCAGTTTTGCGCCGGATTCGAAAAACTATACTCCTAGGAGAACGACCAAAAGGTGCCCGGGGCAACAATAGTACCTCGGAGACAATTCGGCTGGAGGACGATGTATTGAATCGCGACGCAATTTGTGTGTTCCATCGTCATTAAGAGGCTCTGAACGTTACAATTATCTGTTAGTTTTGCGTCGTTTTCGGAAAACAAGACTCACAGGAGAACGACCATAACGTGCCCGAGGCAGCAAGAGACCCTTGGAGACAGGGCGGCTGTAGGACGATGTATTGAATCGCTCCACAATTTGTGTGTTCCATCGTCATTAAGAGGCTCTGAACGTTACAATTAACTGTCAGTTTTGCGTCGGATTCGAAAATCTAGACTCACAGGAGAACGACCATAAGGTGCCCGAGGCAGCACTAGACTCTGAGAGACAAGTCGGCTGGAGGACGATGTATTGAATCGCGACGCAATTTGTGTGTTCCATCGTCATTAAGAGGCTCTGAACGTTACAATTAACTGTCAGTTTTGCGTCGGATTCGAAAATCTAGACTCACAGGAGAACGACCATGAGGTGCCCGAGGCAGCACTAGACCCTTGGAGACAAGTCGGCTGGACGACGATGTATTGAATCGCGACGCAATTTGTGTGTTCCATCGTCATTAAGAGGCTCTGAATGTTACAATTAACTGTCAGTTTTGCGCCGGATTCGAAAAACTATACTCCTAGAAGAACGACCAAAAGGTGCTCGGGGCAGCAATAGTACCTCGGAGACAATTCGGCTGGAGGACGATGTTTTGAATCGCGACGCAATTTGTGTGTTCCATCGTCATTAACAGGCTCTGAACATTACAATTAACTGTCAGTTTTGCGTCGGATTCGAAAAACTAAACTCACAGGAGAACGACGATAAGGTGCCCGATGCATCTATAGACCCTTGGAGACAAGTCGGCTGGAGGACGATGTATTGAGTCGCGACGCTATTTGTGTGTTCCATCGTCATTAAGAGGCTCTGAACGTTACAATTAACTGTCAGTTTTGAGCCGGATTCGAAAATCTAGACTCACAGGAGAACGACCATAAGGTGCCCGAGGCAGGACTGGACCCTTGGAGACAATTCGGCTGGAGGACGATGTATTGAATCGCGACGCAATTTGTGTGTTCCATCGTCATTAAGAGGCTCTGATCGTTACAATTAACTGTCAGGTTTGCGCCTGATTCGATAAACTAGACTCATAGGAGAACGACCAAAAGGTGCCCGGGACAGCAATACTACCTCGGAGACAAGTCGGCTGGAGGACGATGTATTGAATCGCGACGCAAATTGTGTGTTCCATCGTCATTATCAGGCTCTGAACGTTACAATTAACTGTCAGTTTTGCGTCGTTTTCGGAAAACAAGACTCACAGGAGAACGACCATAACGTGCCCGAGGCAGCAAGAGACCCTTGGTGACAGGGCGCTGTAGGACGATGTATTTAATCGCGCCACAATTTGTGTGTTCCATCGCCATTAAGAGGCTCTGAATGTTACAATTAACTGTCAGTTTTGCGTCGGATTCGAAAATCTAGACTCACAGCAGAACGACCATAAGGTGCCCGAGGCAGCACTAGACCCTTGGAGACAAGTCGGCTGGAGGACGAAGTATTGAATCGCGACGCAAATTTGTGTGTTCCATCGTCATTAAGAGGCTCTGAACGTTACAATTAACTGTCAGTTTTGCGTCGTTTTCGGAAAACTAGACTCACAGGAGAACGACCATAAGGTGCCCGAGGCAGCGCTAGACCCTTGGAGACAAGTCGGCTGGTTGACGATGTATTGAATCGCGACGCAATTTGTGTGTTCCATCGTCATTAAGAGGCTCTGAACGATACTATTAACTGTCAGTTTTGCGTCGGATTCGAAAAACTAAACTCACAGGAGAACGACGATAAGGTGCCCGAGGCAGCTATAGACTCTGGGAGACAAGTCGGCTGGAGGACGATGTATTGAATCGCGACGCAATTTGTGTGTTCCATTGTCATTAAGAGGCTCTGAACGTTACAATTAACTGTCAGTTTTGCGTCGGATTCGAAAATCTAGACTCACAGGAGAACGACCATAAGGTGCCCGAGGCAGCACTAGACTCTGAGAGACAAGTCGGCTGGAGGACGATGTATTGAATCGCGACGCAATTTGTGTGTTCCATCGTCATTAAGAGGCTCTGAACGTTACAATTAACTGTCAGTTTTGCGTCGGAATCGAAAATCTAGACTCACAGGAGAACGACCATGAGGTGCCCGAGGCAGCACTAGACCCTTGGAGACAAGTCGGCTGGAGGACGATGTATTGAATCGCGACGCAATTTGTGTGTTCCATCGTCATTAAGAGGCTCTGAACGTTACAATTAACAGTCAGTTTTGCGCCGGATTCGAAAAACTATACTCCTAGGAGAACGACCAAAAGGTGCTCGGGGCAACAATAGTACCTCGGAGACAATTCGGCTGGAGGACGATGTATTGAATCGCGACGCAATTTGTGTGTTCCATCGTCATTAAGAGGCTCTGAACGTTACAATTAACTGTCAGTTTTGCGTCGGATTCGAAAAACTAAACTCACAGGAGAACGACGATAAGGTGCCCGAGGCATCTATAGACCCTTGGAGACAAGTCGGCTGGAGGACGATGTATTGAATCGCGACGCAAATTGTGTGTTCCATCGTTATTAAGAGGCTCTGAACGTTACAATTAACTGTCAGTTTTGCGTCGTTTTCGGAAAACAAGACTCACAGGAGAACGACGATAACGTGCCCGAGGCAGCAAGAGACCCTTGGAGACAGGGCGGCTGTAGGACGATGTATTGAATCGCGCCACAATTTGTGTGTTCCATCGCCATTAAGAGGCTCTGAACGTTACAATTAACTGTCAGTTTTGCGTCGGATTCGAAAATCTAGACTCACAGCAGAACGACCATAAGGTGCCCGAGGCAGCACTAGACCCTTGGAGACAAGTCGGCCGGAGGACGATGTATTGAATCGCGACGCAATTTGTGTGTTCCATCGTCATTAAGAGGCTCTGAACGTTACAATTATCTGTCAGTTTTGCGTCGGATTCGAAAATCTAGACTCACAGGAGAACGACCATAAGGTGCCCGAGGCAGCACTAGACGCTTGGAGACAAGTCGGCTGGAGGACGAAGTATTGAATCGCGACGCAATTTGTGTGTTCCATCGTCATTATCAGGCTCTGAACGTTACAATTATCTGTCAGTTTTGCGTCGGATTCGAAAATCTAGACTCACAGAAGAACGACCATAAGGTGCCCGAGGCAGCACTAGACGCTTGGAGACAAGTCGGCTGGAGGACGAAGTATTGAATCGCGACGCATTTTGTGTGTTCCATCGTCATTAAGAGGCTCTGAACGTTACAATTAACTGTCAGTTTTGCGCCTGATTCGATAAACTAGACTCATAGGAGAACGACCAAAAGGTGCCCGGGACAGCAATACTACCTCGGAGACAAGTCGGCTGGAGGACGATGTATTGAATCGCGACGCAATTTGTGTGTTCCATCGTCATTAAGAGGCTCTGAACGTTACAATTAACTGTCAGTTTTGCGTCGGATTCGAAAATGTAGACTCACAGGAGAACGACCATAAGGTGCCCGAGGCAGCACTAGACGCTTGGAGACAAGTCGGCTGGAGGACGAAGTATTGAATCGCGACGCAATTTGTGTGTTCCATCGTCATTAAGAGGCTCTGAACGTTACAATTAACTGTCAGTTTTGCGCCGGATTCGATAAACTTGACTCATTGGAGAACGACCAAAAGGTGCCCGGGACAGCAATACTACCTCGGAGACAAGTCGGCTGGAGGACGATGTATTGAATCGCGACGCAAATTGTGTGTTCCATCGTCATTATCAGGCTCTGAACGTTACAATTAACTGTCAGTTTTGCGTCGTTTTCGGAAAACTAGAATCACAGAAGAACGACCATAAGGTGCCCGAGGCAGCGCTAGACCCTTGGAGACAAGTCGGCTGGACGACGATGTATTGAATCGCGACGCAATTTGTGTGTTCCATCGTCATTAAGAGGCTCTGAACGTTACAATTAACTGTCAGTTTTGCGTCGGATTCGAAAATCTAGACTCACAGGAGAATGACCATAAGGTGCCCGAGGCAGCACTAGACTCTGAGAGACAAGTCGGCTGGAGGACGATGTATTGAATCGCGACGCAATTTGTGTGTTCCATCGTCATTAAGAGGCTCTGAACGTTACAATTAACTGTCAGTTTTGCGTCGGATTCGAAAATCTAGACTCACAGGAGAACGACCAAAAGGTGCCCGGGGCAGCAATAGTACCTCGGAGACAAGTCGGCTGGAGGACGATGTTTTGAATCGCGACGCAATTTGTGTGTTCCATCATCATTAAGAGGCTCTGAACGTTACAATTAACTGTCAGTTTTGCGTCGGATTCGAAAATGAAGACTCACAGGAGAACGACCATAAGGTGCCCGAGGCAGCAATAGACCCTTGGAGACAATTCGGCTGGAGGACGATGTATTGAATCGCGACGAAAATTGCTTGTTCCATCGTCATTATCAGGCTCAGAACGTTACAATTAACTGTCAGTTTTGCGTCGGATTCGAAAATCTAGACTGACAGAAGAACGACCATAAGGTGCCCGAGGCAGCACTAGACGCTTGGAGACAAGTCGGCTGGAGGACGAAGTATTGAATCGCGACGCAATTTGTGTGTTCCATCGTCATTAAGAGGCTCTGAACGTTACAATTAACTGTCAGTTTAGCGCCTGATTCGATAAACTAGACTCATAGGAGAAGACCAAAAGGTGCCCGGGACAGCAATACTACCTCGGAGACAAGTCGGCTGGAGGACGATGTATTGAATCTCGATGCAAATTGTGTGTTCCATCGTCATTATCAGGCTCTGAACGATACAATTAACTGTCAGTTTTGCGTCGTTTTCGGAAAACTAGAGTCACAGGAGAACGACCATAAGGTGCCCGAGGCAGCGCTAGACCCTTGGAGACAAGTCGGCTGGAGGACGATGTATTGAATCGCGACGCAATTTGTGTGTTCCATCGTCATTAAGAGGCTCTGAACGTTACAATTAACTGTCAGTTTTGCGCCTGATTCGATAAACTAGACTCATAGGAGAACGACCAAAAGGTGCCCGGGACAGCAATACTACCTCGGAGACAAGTCGGCTGGAGGACGATGTATTGAATCGCGACGCAAATTGTGTGTACCATCGTCATTAAGAGGCTCTGAACGTTACAATTAACTGTCAGTTTTGCGTCGGATTCGAAAATCTAGACTCACAGGAGAACGACCATAAGGTGCGCGAGGCAGCACTAGACCCTTGGAGACAAGTCGGCTGGAGGACGATGTATTGAATCGCGACGTAATTTGTGTTTTCCGTCGTCATTAAGAGACTCTGAACGTTACAATTAACTTTCAGTTTTGCGCCGGATTCGAAAAACTATACTCCTAGGAGAACGACCAAAAGGTCCCTGGGGCAACAATAGTACCTCGGAGACAATTCGGCTGGAGGACGATGTATTGAATCGCGACGCAATTTGTGTGTTCCATCGTCATTAAGAGGCTCTGAACGTTACAATTAACTGTCAGTTTTGCGCCTGATTCGATAAACTAGACTCATAGGAGAACGACCAAAAGGTGCCCGGGACAGCAATACTACCTCGGAGACAAGTCGGCTGGAGGTCGATGTATTGAATCGCGACGCAAATTGTGTGTTCCATCGTCATTATCAGGCTCTGAACGTTACAATTAACTGTCAGTTTTGCGTCGTTTTCGGAAAACAAGACTCACAGGAGAACGACCATAACGTGCCCGAGGCAGCAAGAGACCCTTGGAGACAGTTCGGCTGTAGGACGATGTATTGAATCGCGCCACAATTTGTGTGTTCCATCGTCATTAGGAGGCTCTGAACGTTACAATTAACTGTCAGTTTTGCGTCGGATTCGAAAATCTAGACTCACAGCAGAACGACCATAAGGTGCCCGAGGCAGCATTAGACCCTTGGAGACAAGTCGGCTGGAGGACGATGTATTGAATCGCGACGCAATTTGTGTGTTCCATCGTCATTAAGAGGCTCTGAACGTTACAATTATCTGTCAGTTTTGCGTCGGATTCGAAAATCTACACTCACAGAAGAACGACCATAAGGTGCCCGAGGCAGCACTAGACGCTTGGAGACAGGTTGGCTGGAGGACGAAGTATTGAGATCGCGACGCATTTTGTGTGTTCCATCGTCATTAAGAGGCTCTGATCGTTACAATTAACTGTCAGTTTTGCGCCTGATTCGATAAACTAGACTCATAGGAGAACGACCAAAAGGTGCCCGGGACAGCAATACTACCTCGGAGACAAGTCGGCTGGAGGACGATGTATTGAATCGCGACGCAATTTGTGTGTTCCATCGTCATTAAGAGGCTCTGAACGTTACAATTAACTGTCAGTTTTGCGTCGGATTCGAAAATGTAGACTCACAGAAGAACGACCATAAGGTGCCCGAGGCTGCACTAGACGCTTGGAGACAAGTCGGCTGGCGGACGAAGTATTGAATCGCGACGCATTTTGTGTGTTCCATCGTCATTAAGAGGCTCTGAACGTTACAATTAACTGTCAGTTTTGCGCCTGATTCGATAAACTAGACTCATAGGAGAACGACCAAAAGGTGCCCGGGACAGCAATACTACCTCGGAGACAAGTCGGCTGGAGGACGATGTATGGAATCGCGACGCAATTTGTGTGTTCCATCTTCATTAAGAGGCTCTGAACGTTACAATTAACTGTCAGTTTTGCGTCGGATTCGAAAATGTAGACTCACAGGAGAACGACCATAAGGTGCCCGAGGCAGCACTAGACGCTTGGAGACAAGTCGGCTGGAGGACGAAGTATTGAATCGCGACGCAATTTGTGTGTTCCATCGTCATTAAGAGGCTCTGAACGTTACAATTAACTGTCAGTTTTGCGCCGGATTCGATAAACTAGACTCATAGGAGAACGACCAAAAGGTGCCCGGGACAGCAATACTACCTCGGAGACAAGTCGGCTGGAGGACGATGTATTGAATCGCGACGCAAATTGTGTGTTCCATCGTCATTATCAGGCTCTGAACGTTACAATTAACTGTCAGTTTTGCGTCGTTTTCGGAAAACTAGACTCACAGGAGAACGACCATAAGGTGCCCGAGGCAGCGCTAGACCCTTGGAGACAAGTCGGCTGGACGACGATGTATTGAATCGCGACGCAATTTGTGTGTTCCATCGTCATTAAGAGGCTCTGAACGTTACAATTAACTGTCAGTTTTGCGTCGGATTCGAAAATCTAGACTCACAGGAGAAAGACCATAAGGTGCCCGAGGCAGCACTAGACCCTTGGAGACAAGTCGGCTGGAGGACGATGTATTGAATCGCGACGCAATTTGTGTGTTCCATCGTCATTAAGAGGCTCTGAACGTTACAATTAACTGTCAGTTTTGCGCCGGATTCGAAAAACTATACTCCTAGGAGAACGACCAAAAGGTGCCCGGGGCAGCAATAGTACCTTGGAGACAAGTCGGCTGGAGGACGAGGTTTTGAATCGCGACGCAATTTGTGTGTTCCATCGTCATTAAGAGGCTCTGAACGTTACAATTAACTGTCAGTTTTGCGTCGGATTCGAAAATGTAGACTCACAGCAGAACGACCATAAGGTGCCCGAGGCAGCACTAGACGCTTGGAGACAAGTCGGCTGGAGGACGAAGTATTGAATCGCGACGCAATTTGTGTGTTCCATCGTCATTAAGAGGCTCTGAACGTTACAATTAACTGTCAGTTTTGCGCCTGATTCGATAAACTTGATTCATAGGAGAACGACCAAAAGGTGCCCGGGACAGCAATACTACCCCGGAGACAAGTCGGCTGGAGGACGATGTATTGAATCGCGACGCAAATTGTGTGTTCAATCGTCATTATCAGGCTCTGAACGTTACAATTAACTGTCAGTTTTGCGTCGTTTTCGGAAAACTAGACTCACAGGAGAACGACTATAAGGTGCCCGAGGCAGCGCTAGACCCTTGGAGACAAGTCGGCTGGAGGACGATGTATTGAATCGCGACGCAATTTGTGTGTCCCATCGTCATTAAGAGGCTCTGAACGTTACAATTAACTGTCAGTTTTGCGCCTGATTCGAAAAACTATACTCCTAGGAGAACGACCAAAAGGTACCCGGGGCAGCAATAGTACCTCGGAGACAATTCGGCTGGAGGACGATGTATTGAATCGCGACGCAATTTGTGTGTTCCATCGTCATTAAGAGGCTCTGAACGTTACAATTAACTGTCACTTTTCCGTCGGATTCGAAAATCTAGACTCACAGGAGAACGACCATAAGGTGCCCGAGGCAGCACTAGCCCCTTGGAGACAATTCGGCTGGAGGACGATGTATTGAATCGCGACGCAATTTGTGTGTTCCATCGTCATTTAGAGGCTCTGAACGTTACAATTAACTGTCAGTTTAGCGCCTGATTCGATAAACTAGACTCATAGGAGAAGACCAAAAGGTGCCCGGGACAGCAATACTACCTCGGAGACAAGTCGGCTGGAGGACGATGTATTGAATCGCGATGCAAATTGTGTGTTCCATCGTCATTATCAGGCTCTGAACGATACAATTAACTGTCAGTTTTGCGTCGTTTTCGGAAAACTAGAGTCACAGGAGAACGACCATAAGGTGCCCGAGGCAGCGCTAGACCCTTGGAGACAAGTCGGCTGGAGGACGATGTATTGAATCGCGACGCAATTTGTGTGTTCCATCGTCATTAAGAGGCTCTGAACGTTACAATTAACTGTCAGTTTTGCGCCTGATTCGATAAACTAGACTCATAGGAGAACGACCAAAAGGTGCCCGGGACAGCAATACTACCTCGGAGACAAGTCGGCTGGAGGACGATGTATTGAATCGCGACGCAAATTGTGTGTACCATCGTCATTAAGAGGCTCTGAACGTTACAATTAACTGTCAGTTTTGCGTCGGATTCGAAAATCTAGACTCACAGGAGAACGACCATAAGGTGCGCGAGGCAGCACTAGACCCTTGGAGACAAGTCGGCTGGAGGACGATGTATTGAATCGCGACGTAATTTGTGTTTTCCGTCGTCATTAAGAGACTCTGAACGTTACAATTAACTTTCAGTTTTGCGCCGGATTCGAAAAACTATACTCCTAGGAGAACGACCAAAAGGTCCCTGGGGCAACAATAGTACCTCGGAGACAATTCGGCTGGAGGACGATGTATTGAATCGCGACGCAATTTGTGTGTTCCATCGTCATTAAGAGGCTCTGAACGTTACAATTAACTGTCAGTTTTGCGCCTGATTCGATAAACTAGACTCATAGGAGAACGACCAAAAGGTGCCCGGGACAGCAATACTACCTCGGAGACAAGTCGGCTGGAGGTCGATGTATTGAATCGCGACGCAAATTGTGTGTTCCATCGTCATTATCAGGCTCTGAACGTTACAATTAACTGTCAGTTTTGCGTCGTTTTCGGAAAACAAGACTCACAGGAGAACGACCATAACGTGCCCGAGGCAGCAAGAGACCCTTGGAGACAGTTCGGCTGTAGGACGATGTATTGAATCGCGCCACAATTTGTGTGTTCCATCGTCATTAGGAGGCTCTGAACGTTACAATTAACTGTCAGTTTTGCGTCGGATTCGAAAATCTAGACTCACAGCAGAACGACCATAAGGTGCCCGAGGCAGCATTAGACCCTTGGAGACAAGTCGGCTGGAGGACGATGTATTGAATCGCGACGCAATTTGTGTGTTCCATCGTCATTAAGAGGCTCTGAACGTTACAATTATCTGTCAGTTTTGCGTCGGATTCGAAAATCTACACTCACAGAAGAACGACCATAAGGTGCCCGAGGCAGCACTAGACGCTTGGAGACAGGTTGGCTGGAGGACGAAGTATTGAGATCGCGACGCATTTTGTGTGTTCCATCGTCATTAAGAGGCTCTGATCGTTACAATTAACTGTCAGTTTTGCGCCTGATTCGATAAACTAGACTCATAGGAGAACGACCAAAAGGTGCCCGGGACAGCAATACTACCTCGGAGACAAGTCGGCTGGAGGACGATGTATTGAATCGCGACGCAATTTGTGTGTTCCATCGTCATTAAGAGGCTCTGAACGTTACAATTAACTGTCAGTTTTGCGTCGGATTCGAAAATGTAGACTCACAGAAGAACGACCATAAGGTGCCCGAGGCTGCACTAGACGCTTGGAGACAAGTCGGCTGGCGGACGAAGTATTGAATCGCGACGCATTTTGTGTGTTCCATCGTCATTAAGAGGCTCTGAACGTTACAATTAACTGTCAGTTTTGCGCCTGATTCGATAAACTAGACTCATAGGAGAACGACCAAAAGGTGCCCGGGACAGCAATACTACCTCGGAGACAAGTCGGCTGGAGGACGATGTATGGAATCGCGACGCAATTTGTGTGTTCCATCTTCATTAAGAGGCTCTGAACGTTACAATTAACTGTCAGTTTTGCGTCGGATTCGAAAATGTAGACTCACAGGAGAACGACCATAAGGTGCCCGAGGCAGCACTAGACGCTTGGAGACAAGTCGGCTGGAGGACGAAGTATTGAATCGCGACGCAATTTGTGTGTTCCATCGTCATTAAGAGGCTCTGAACGTTACAATTAACTGTCAGTTTTGCGCCGGATTCGATAAACTAGACTCATAGGAGAACGACCAAAAGGTGCCCGGGACAGCAATACTACCTCGGAGACAAGTCGGCTGGAGGACGATGTATTGAATCGCGACGCAAATTGTGTGTTCCATCGTCATTATCAGGCTCTGAACGTTACAATTAACTGTCAGTTTTGCGTCGTTTTCGGAAAACTAGACTCACAGGAGAACGACCATAAGGTGCCCGAGGCAGCGCTAGACCCTTGGAGACAAGTCGGCTGGACGACGATGTATTGAATCGCGACGCAATTTGTGTGTTCCATCGTCATTAAGAGGCTCTGAACGTTACAATTAACTGTCAGTTTTGCGTCGGATTCGAAAATCTAGACTCACAGGAGAAAGACCATAAGGTGCCCGAGGCAGCACTAGACCCTTGGAGACAAGTCGGCTGGAGGACGATGTATTGAATCGCGACGCAATTTGTGTGTTCCATCGTCATTAAGAGGCTCTGAACGTTACAATTAACTGTCAGTTTTGCGCCGGATTCGAAAAACTATACTCCTAGGAGAACGACCAAAAGGTGCCCGGGGCAGCAATAGTACCTTGGAGACAAGTCGGCTGGAGGACGAGGTTTTGAATCGCGACGCAATTTGTGTGTTCCATCGTCATTAAGAGGCTCTGAACGTTACAATTAACTGTCAGTTTTGCGTCGGATTCGAAAATGTAGACTCACAGCAGAACGACCATAAGGTGCCCGAGGCAGCACTAGACGCTTGGAGACAAGTCGGCTGGAGGACGAAGTATTGAATCGCGACGCAATTTGTGTGTTCCATCGTCATTAAGAGGCTCTGAACGTTACAATTAACTGTCAGTTTTGCGCCTGATTCGATAAACTTGATTCATAGGAGAACGACCAAAAGGTGCCCGGGACAGCAATACTACCCCGGAGACAAGTCGGCTGGAGGACGATGTATTGAATCGCGACGCAAATTGTGTGTTCAATCGTCATTATCAGGCTCTGAACGTTACAATTAACTGTCAGTTTTGCGTCGTTTTCGGAAAACTAGACTCACAGGAGAACGACTATAAGGTGCCCGAGGCAGCGCTAGACCCTTGGAGACAAGTCGGCTGGAGGACGATGTATTGAATCGCGACGCAATTTGTGTGTCCCATCGTCATTAAGAGGCTCTGAACGTTACAATTAACTGTCAGTTTTGCGCCTGATTCGAAAAACTATACTCCTAGGAGAACGACCAAAAGGTACCCGGGGCAGCAATAGTACCTCGGAGACAATTCGGCTGGAGGACGATGTATTGAATCGCGACGCAATTTGTGTGTTCCATCGTCATTAAGAGGCTCTGAACGTTACAATTAACTGTCACTTTTCCGTCGGATTCGAAAATCTAGACTCACAGGAGAACGACCATAAGGTGCCCGAGGCAGCACTAGCCCCTTGGAGACAATTCGGCTGGAGGACGATGTATTGAATCGCGACGCAATTTGTGTGTTCCATCGTCATTTAGAGGCTCTGAACGTTACAATTAACTGTCAGTTTTGCGCCTGATTCGATAAACTAGACTCATAGGAGAACGACCAAAAGGTGCCCGGGACAGCAATACTACCTCGGAGACAAGTCGGCTGGAGGACGATGTATTGAATCGCGACGCAAATTGTGTGTTCCATCGTCATTATCAGGCTCTGAACGTTACAATTAACTGTCAGTTTTGCGTCGTTTTCGGAAAACTAGACTCACAGGAGAACGACCATAAGGTGCCCGAGGCAGCGCTAGACCCTTGGAGACAAGTCGGCTGGAGGACGATGTATTGAATCGCGACGCAATTTGTGTGTTCCATCGTCATTAAGAGGCTCTGAACGTTACAATTAACTGTCAGTATTGCGTCGGATTCGAAAATCTAGACTCACAGGAGAACGACCATAAGGTGCCCGAGGCAGCATTAGACCCTTGGAGACAAGTCGGCTGGAGGACGATGTATTGAATCGCGACGCAATTTGTGTGTTCCATGGTCATTAAGAGGCTCTGAACGTTACAATTAACTGTCAGTTTTGCGCCGGATTCGAAAAACTATACTCCTAGGAGAACGACCAAAAGGTGCCCTGGGCAGCAATAGTACCTCGGAGACAATTCGGCTGGAGGACGATGTATTGAATCGCGTCGCAGTTTGTGTGTTCCATCGTCATTAACAGGCTCTGAACGTTACAATTAACTGTCAGTTTTGCGTCGGATTCGAAAATGTAGACTCACAGGAGAACGACCATAAGGTGCCCGAGGCAGCAATCGACCCTTGGAGACAATTCGGCTGGAGGACGATGTATTGAATCGCGACGAAAATTGTGTGTTCCATCGTCATTATCAGGCTCAGAACGTTATAATTAACTGTCAGTTTTGCGTCGGATTCGAAAATCTAGACTCACAGAAGAACGACCATAAGGTGCCCGAGGCAGCACTAGATGCTTGGAGACAAGTCGGCTGGAGGACGAAGTATTGAATCGCGACGCAATTTGTGTGTTCCATCGTCATTAAGAGGCTCTGAACGTTACAATTAACTGTCAGTTTTGCGCCTGATTCGATAAACTAGACTCATAGGAGAACGACCTAAAGGTGTGCGGGACAGCAATACTACCTCGGAGACAAGTCGGCTGGAGGACGATGTATTGAATCGCGACGCAAATTGTGTGTTCCATCGTCATTATCAGGCTCTGAACGTTACAATTAACTGTCAGTTTTGCGTCGTTTTCGGAAAACTAGAGTCACAGGAGAACGACCATAAGGTGCCCGAAGCAGCGCTAGACCCTTGGAGACAAGTCGGCTGGAGGACGATGTATTGAATCGCGACGCAATTTGTGTGTTCCATCGTCATTAAGAGGCTCTGAACGTTACAATTAACTGTCAGTTTTGCGTCGGATTCGAAAATCTAGACTCACAGGAGAACGACCATAAGGTGCCCGAGGCTGCACTAGACCCTTGGAGACAAGTCGGCTGGAGGACGATGTATTGAATCGCGACGCAATTTGTGTGTTCCATCGTCATTAAGAGGCTCTGAACGTTACAATTAACTGTCAGTTTTGCGCCTGATTCGATAAACTAGACTCATAGGAGAACGACCAAAAGGTGCCCGGGACAGCAATACTACCTCGGAGACAAGTCGGCTGGAGGACGATGTATTGAATCGCGACGCAAATTGTGTGTTCCATCGTCATTAAGAGGCTCTGAACGTTACAATTAACTGTCAGTTTTGTGTCGGATTCGAAAATCTAGACTCACAGGAGAACGACCATAAGGTGCGCGAGGCACCACTAGACCCTTGGAGACAAGTCGGCTGGAGGACGATGTATTGTATCGCGACGCAATTTGTGTTTTCCATCGTCATTAAGAGGCTCTGAACGTTACAATTAACTTTCAGTTTTGCGCCGGATTCGAAAAACTATACTCCTAGGAGAACGACCAAAAGGTCCCTGGGGCAACAATAGTACCTCGGAGACAATTCGGCTGGAGGACGATGTATTGAATCGCGACGCAATTTGTGTGTTCCATCGTCATTAAGAGGCTCTGAACGTTACAATTAACTGTCAGTTTTGCGCCTGATTCGATAAACTAGACTCATAGGAGAACGACCAAAAGGTGCCCGGGACAGCAATACTACCTCGGAGACAAATCGGCTGGAGGTCGATGTATTGAATCGCGACGCAAATTGTGTGTTCCATCGTCATTATCAGGCTCTGAACGTTACAATTAACTGTCAGTTTTGCGTCGTTTTCGGAAAACAAGACTCACAGGAGAACGACCATAACGTGCCCGAGGCAGCAAGAGACCCTTGGAGACAGGCCGGCTGTAGGACGATGTATTGAATCGCGCCACAATTTGTGTGTTCCATCGTCATTAAGAGGCTCTGAACGTTACAATTAACTGTCAGTTTTGCGTCGGATTCGAAAATCTAGACTCACAGCAGAACGACCATATGGTGCCCGAGGCAGCATTAGACCCTTGGAGACAAGTCGGCTGGAGGACGATGTATTGAATCGCGACGCAATTTGTGTGTTCCATCGTCATTAAGAGGCTCTGAACGTTACAATTATCTGTCAGTTTTGCGTCGGATTCGAAAATCTAGACTCACAGAAGAACGACCATAAGGTGCCCGAGGCAGCACTAGACGCTTGGAGACAGGTCGACTGGAGGACGAAGTATTGAATCGCGACGCAAATTGTGTGTTCCATCGTCATTATCAGGCTCTGAACGTTACAATTAACTGTCAGTTTTGCGTCGTTTTCGGAAAACTAGACTCACAGGAGAACGACCATAAGGTGCCCGAGGCAGCGCTAGACCCTTGGAGACAAGTCGGCTGGAGGACGATGTATTGAATCGCGACGCAATTTGTGTGTTCCATCGTCATTAAGAGGCTCTGAACGTTACAATTAACTGTCAGTTTTGCGTCGGATTCGAAAATCTAGACTCACAGCAGAACGACCATAAGGTGCCCGAGGCAGCACTAGACCCTTGGAGACAAGTCGGCTGGAGGACGATGTATTGAATCGCGACGCAATTTGTGTGTTCCATCGTCATTAACAGGCTCTGAACGTTACAATTAACTGTCAGTTTTGCGCCGGATTCGAAAAACTATACTCCTAGGAGAACGACCAAAAGGTGCCCGGGGCAGCAATAGTACCTTGGAGACAAGTCGGCTGGAGGACGAGGTTTTGAATCGCGACGCAATTTGTGTGTTCCATGGTCATTAAGAGGCTCTGAACGTTACAATTAACTGTCAGTTTTGCGTCGGATTCGAAAATGTAGACTCACAGCAGAACGACCATAAGGTGCCCGAGGCAGCACTAGACGCTTGGAGACAAGTCGGCTGGAGGACGAAGTATTGAATCGCGACGCAATTTGTGTGTTCCATCGTCATTAAGAGGCTCTGAACGTTACAATTAACTGTCAGTTTTGCGCCTGATTCGATAAACTTGATTCATAGGAGAACGAACAAAAGGTGCCCGGGACAGCAATACTACCTCGGAGACAAGTCGGCTGGAGGACGATGTATTGAATCGCGACGCAAATTGTGTGTTCAATCGTCATTATCAGGCTCTGAACGTTACAATTAACTGTCAGTTTTGCGTCGTTTTCGGAAAACTAGACTCACAGGAGAACGACCATAAGGTGCCCGAGGCAGCGCTAGACCCTTGGAGACAAGTCGGCTGGACGACGATGTATTGAATCGCGACGCAATTTGTGTGTTCCATCGTCATTAAGAGGCTCTGAACGTTACAATTAACTGTCAGTTTTGCGTCGGATTCGAAAATCTAGACTCACAGGAGAAAGACCATAAGGTGCCCGAGGCAGCACTAGACCCTTGGAGACAAGTCGGCTGGAGGACGATGTATTGAATCGCGACGCAATTTGTGTGTTCCATCGTCATTAACAGGCTCTGAACGTTACAATTAACTGTCAGTTTTGCGCCGGATTCGAAAAACTATACTCCTAGGAGAACGACCAAAAGGTGCCCGGGGCAGCAATAGTACCTTGGAGACAAGTCGGCTGGAGGACGAGGTTTTGAATCGCGACGCAATTTGTGTGTTCCATCGTGATTAAGAGGCTCTGAACGTTACAATTAACTGTCAGTTTTGCGTCGGATTCGAAAATGTAGACTCACAGCAGAACGACCATAAGGTGCCCGAGGCAGCACTAGACGCTTGGAGACAAGTCGGCTGGAGGACGAAGTATTGAATCGCGACGCAATTTGTGTGTTCCATCGTCATTAAGAGGCTCTGAACGTTACAATTAACTGTCAGTTTTGCGCCTGATTCGATAAACTTGATTCATAGGAGAACGACCAAAAGGTGCCCGGGACAGCAATACTACCCCGGAGACAAGTCGGCTGGAGGACGATGTATTGAATCGCGACGCAAATTGTGTGTTCAATCGTCATTATCAGGCTCTGAACGTTACAATTAACTGTCAGTTTTGCGTCGTTTTCGGAAAACTAGACTCACAGGAGAACGACCATAAGGTGCCCGAGGCAGCGCTAGACCCTTGGAGACAAGTCGGCTGGAGGACGATGTATTGAATCGCGACGCAATTTGTGTGTCCCATCGTCATTAAGAGGCTCTGAACGTTACAATTAACTGTCAGTTTTGCGCCTGATTCGAAAAACTATACTCCTAGGAGAACGACCAAAAGGTACCCGGGGCAGCAATAGTACCTCGGAGACAATTCGGCTGGAGGACGATGTATTGAATCGCGACGCAATTTGTGTGTTCCATCGTCATTAAGAGGCTCTGAACGTTACAATTAACTGTCACTTTTCCGTCGGATTCGAAAATCTAGACTCACAGGAGAACGACCATAAGGTGCCCGAGGCAGCACTAGCCCCTTGGAGACAATTCGGCTGGAGGACGATGTATTGAATCGCGACGCAATTTGTGTGTTCCATCGTCATTTAGAGGCTCTGAACGTTACAATTAACTGTCAGTTTTGCGCCTGATTCGATAAACTAGACTCATAGGAGAACGACCAAAAGGTGCCCGGGACAGCAATACTACCTCGGAGACAAGTCGGCTGGAGGACGATGTATTGAATCGCGACGCAAATTGTGTGTTCCATCGTCATTATCAGGCTCTGAACGTTACAATTAACTGTCAGTTTTGCGTCGTTTTCGGAAAACTAGACTCACAGGAGAACGACCATAAGGTGCCCGAGGCAGCGCTAGACCCTTGGAGACAAGTCGGCTGGAGGACGATGTATTGAATCGCGACGCAATTTGTGTGTTCCATCGTCATTAAGAGGCTCTGAACGTTACAATTAACTGTCAGTATTGCGTCGGATTCGAAAATCTAGACTCACAGGAGAACGACCATAAGGTGCCCGAGGCAGCATTAGACCCTTGGAGACAAGTCGGCTGGAGGACGATGTATTGAATCGCGACGCAATTTGTGTGTTCCATGGTCATTAAGAGGCTCTGAACGTTACAATTAACTGTCAGTTTTGCGCCGGATTCGAAAAACTATACTCCTAGGAGAACGACCAAAAGGTGCCCTGGGCAGCAATAGTACCTCGGAGACAATTCGGCTGGAGGACGATGTATTGAATCGCGTCGCAGTTTGTGTGTTCCATCGTCATTAACAGGCTCTGAACGTTACAATTAACTGTCAGTTTTGCGTCGGATTCGAAAATGTAGACTCACAGGAGAACGACCATAAGGTGCCCGAGGCAGCACTAGACGCTTGGAGACAATTCGGCTGGAGGACGATGTATTGAATCGCGACGAAAATTGTGTGTTCCATCGTCATTATCAGGCTCAGAACGTTATAATTAACTGTCAGTTTTGCGTCGGATTCGAAAATCTAGACTCACAGAAGAACGACCATAAGGTGCCCGAGGCAGCACTAGATGCTTGGAGACAAGTCGGCTGGAGGACGAAGTATTGAATCGCGACGCAATTTGTGTGTTCCATCGTCATTAAGAGGCTCTGAACGTTACAATTAACTGTCAGTTTTGCGCCTGATTCGATAAACTAGACTCATAGGAGAACGACCTAAAGGTGTGCGGGACAGCAATACTACCTCGGAGACAAGTCGGCTGGAGGACGATGTATTGAATCGCGACGCAAATTGTGTGTTCTATCGTCATTATCAGGCTCTGAACGTTACAATTAACTGTCAGTTTTGCGTCGTTTTCGGAAAACTAGAGTCACAGGAGAACGACCATAAGGTGCCCGAAGCAGCGCTAGACCCTTGGAGACAAGTCGGCTGGAGGACGATGTATTGAATCGCGACGCAATTTGTGTGTTCCATCGTCATTAAGAGGCTCTGAACGTTACAATTAACTGTCAGTTTTGCGTCGGATTCGAAAATCTAGACTCACAGGAGAACGACCATAAGGTGCCCGAGGCTGCACTAGACCCTTGGAGACAAGTCGGCTGGAGGACGATGTATTGAATCGCGACGCAATTTGTGTGTTCCATCGTCATTAAGAGGCTCTGAACGTTACAATTAACTGTCAGTTTTGCGCCTGATTCGATAAACTAGACTCATAGGAGAACGACCAAAAGTTGCCCGGGACAGCAATACTACCTCGGAGACAAGTCGGCTGGAGGACGATGTATTGAATCGCGACGCAAATTGTGTGTTCCATCGTCATTAAGAGGCTCTGAACGTTACAATTAACTGTCAGTTTTGCGTCGGATTCGAAAATCTAGACTCACAGGAGAACGACCATAAGGTGCGCGAGGCACCACTAGACCCTTGGAGACAAGTCGGCTGGAGGACGATGTATTGTATCGCGACGCAATTTGTGTTTTCCATCGTCATTAAGAGGCTCTGAACGTTACAATTAACTTTCAGTTTTGCGCCGGATTCGAAAAACTATACTCCTAGGAGAACGACCAAAAGGTCCCTGGGGCAACAATAGTACCTCGGAGACAATTCGGCTGGAGGACGATGTATTGAATCGCGACGCAATTTGTGTGTTCCATCGTCATTAAGAGGCTCTGAACGTTACAATTAACTGTCAGTTTTGCGCCTGATTCGATAAACTAGACTAATAGGAGAACGACCAAAAGGTGCCCGGGACAGCAATACTACCTCGGAGACAAATCGGCTGGAGGTCGATGTATTGAATCGCGACGCAAATTGTGTGTTCCATCGTCATTATCAGGCTCTGAACGTTACAATTAACTGTCAGTTTTGCGTCGTTTTCGGAAAACAAGACTCACAGGAGAACGACCATAACGTGCCCGAGGCAGCAAGAGACCCTTGGAGACAGGCCGGCTGTAGGACGATGTATTGAATCGCGCCACAATTTGTGTGTTCCATCGTCATTAAGAGGCTCTGAACGTTACAATTAACTGTCAGTTTTGCGTCGGATTCGAAAATCTAGACTCACAGCAGAACGACCATATGGTGCCCGAGGCAGCATTAGACCCTTGGAGACAAGTCGGCTGGAGGACGATGTATTGAATCGCGACGCAATTTGTGTGTTCCATCGTCATTAAGAGGCTCTGAACGTTACAATTATCTGTCAGTTTTGCGTCGGATTCGAAAATCTAGACTCACAGAAGAACGACCATAAGGTGCCCGAGGCAGCACTAGACGCTTGGAGACAGGTCGGCTGGAGGACGAAGTATTGAATCGCGACGCAAATTGTGTGTTCCATCGTCATTATCAGGCTCTGAACGTTACAATTAACTGTCAGTTTTGCGTCGTTTTCGGAAAACTAGACTCACAGGAGAACGACCATAAGGTGCCCGAGGCAGCGCTAGACCCTTGGAGACAAGTCGGCTGGACGACGATGTATTGAATCGCGACGCAATTTGTGTGTTCCATCGTCATTAAGAGGCTCTGAACGTTACAATTAACTGTCAGTTTTGCGTCGGATTCGAAAATCTAGACTCACAGCAGAACGACCATAAGGTGCCCGAGGCAGCACTAGACCCTTGGAGACAAGTCGGCTGGAGGACGATGTATTGAATCGCGACGCAAATTGTGTGTTCCATCGTCATTAAGAGGCTCTGAACGTTACAATTAACTGTCAGTTTTGCGCCGGATTCGAAAAACTATACTCCTAGGAGAACGACCAAAAGGTGCCCGGGGCAGCAATAGTACCTTGGAGACAAGTCGGCTGGAGGACGAGGTTTTGAATCGCGACGCAATTTGTGTGTTCCATCGTCATTAAGAGGCTCTGAACGTTACAATTAACTGTCAGTTTTGCGTCGGATTCGAAAATGTAGACTCACAGCAGAACGACCATAAGGTGCCCGAGGCAGCACTAGACGCTTGGAGACAAGTCGGCTGGAGGACGAAGTATTGAATCGCGACGCAATTTGTGTGTTCCATCGTCATTAAGAGGCTCTGAACGTTACAATTAACTGTCAGTTTTGCGCCTGATTCGATAAACTTGATTCATAGGAGAACGACCAAAAGGTGCCCGGGACAGCAATACTACCTCGGAGACAAGTCGGCTGGAGGACGATGTATTGAATCGCGACGCAAATTGTGTGTTCAATCGTCATTATCAGGCTCTGAACGTTACAATTAACTGTCAGTTTTGCGTCGTTTTCGGAAAACTAGACTCACAGGAGAACGACCATAAGGTGCCCGAGGCAGCGCTAGACCCTTGGAGACAAGTCGGCTGGAGGACGATGTATTGAATCGCGACGCAATTTGTGTGTCCCATCGTCATTAAGAGGCTCTGAACGTTACAATTAACTGTCAGTTTTGCGCCTGATTCGAAAAACTATACTCCTAGGAGAACGACCAAAAGGTACCCGGGGCAGCAATAGTACCTCGGAGACAATTCGGCTGGAGGACGATGTATTGAATCGCGACGCAATTTGTGTGTTCCTTCGTCATTAACAGGCTCTGAACGTTACTATTAACTGTCAGTTTTGTGTCGTTTTCGGAAAACTAGACTCACAGGAGAACGACCATAAGGTGCCCGAGGCAGCGTTAGACCCTTGGAGACAAGTCGGCTGGAGGACGATGTATTGAATCGCGACGCAATTTGTGTGTCCCATCGTCATTAACAGGCTCTGAACGTTACAATTAACTGTCAGTTTTGCGTCGGATTCGAAAATCTAGACTCACAGGAGAACGACCATAAGGTGCCCGAGGCAGCACTAGACTCTGAGAGACAAGTCGGCTGGAGGACGATGTATTGAATCGCGACGCAATTTGTGTGTTCCATCGTCATTAAGAGGCTCTGAACGTTACAATTAACTGTCACTTTTCCGTCGGATTCGAAAATCTAGACTCACAGGAGAACGACCATAAGGTGCCCGAGGCAGCACTAGCCCCTTGGAGACAAGTCGGCTGGAGGACGATGTATTGAATCGCGACGCAATTTGTGTGTTCCATCGTCATTTAGAGGCTCTGAACGTTACAATTAACTGTCAGTTTTGCGCCTGATTCGATAAACTAGACTCATAGGAGAACGACCAAAAGGTGCCCGGGACAGCAATACTACCTCGGAGACAAGTCGGCTGGAGGACGATGTATTGAATCGCGACGCAAATTGTGTGTTCCATCGTCATTATCAGGCTCTGAACGTTACAATTAACTGTCAGTTTTGCGTCGTTTTCGGAAAACTAGACTCACAGGAGAACGACCATAAGGTGCCCGAGGCAGCGCTAGACCCTTGGAGACAAGTCGGCTGGAGGACGATGTATTGAATCGCGACGCAATTTGTGTGTTCCATCGTCATTAAGAGGCTCTGAACGTTACAATTAACTGTCAGTTTTGCGTCGGATTCGAAAATCTAGACTCACAGGAGAACGACCATAAGGTGCCCGAGGCAGCATTAGACCCTTGGAGACAAGTCGGCTGGAGGACGATGTATTGAATCGCGACGCAATTTGTGTGTTCCATGGTCATTAAGAGGCTCTGAACGTTACAATTAACTGTCAGTTTTGCGCCGGATTCGAAAAACTATACTCCTAGGAGAACGACCAAAAGGTGCCCTGGGCAGCAATAGTACCTCGGAGACAATTCGGCTGGAGGACGATGTATTGAATCGCGTCGCAGTTTGTGTGTTCCATCGTCATTAACAGGCTCTGAACGTTACAATTAACTGTCAGTTTTGCGTCGGATTCGAAAATGTAGACTCACAGGAGAACGACCATAAGGTGTCCGAGGCAGCAATCGACCCTTGGAGACAATTCGGCTGGAGGACGATGTATTGAATCGCGACGAAAATTGTGTGTTCCATCGTCATTATCAGGCTCAGAACGTTATAATTAACTGTCAGTTTTGCGTCGGATTCGAAAATCTAGACTCACAGATGAACGACCATAAGGTGCCCGAGGCAGCACTAGATGCTTGGAGACAAGTCGGCTGGAGGACGAAGTATTGAATCGCGACGCAATTTGTGTGTTCCATCGTCATTAAGAGGCTCTGAACGTTACAATTAACTGTCAGTTTTGCGCCTGATTCGATAAACTAGACTCATAGGAGAACGACCTAAAGGTGTCCGGGACAGCAATACTACCTCGGAGACAAGTCGGCTGGAGGACGATGTATTGAATCGCGACGCAAATTGTGTGTTCCATCGTCATTATCAGGCTCTGAACGTTACAATTAACTGTCAGTTTTGCGTCGTTTTCGGAAAACTAGAGTCACAGGAGAACGACCATAAGGTGCCCGAAGCAGCGCTAGACCCTTGGAGACAAGTCGGCTGGAGGACGATGTATTGAATCGCGACGCAATTTGTGTGTTCCATCGTCATTAAGAGGCTCTGAACGTTACAATTAACTGTCAGTTTTGCGTCGGATTCGAAAATCTAGACTCACAGGAGAACGACCATAAGGTGCCCGAGGCTGCACTAGACCCTTGGAGACAAGTCGGCTGGAGGACGATGTATTGAATCGCGACGCAATTTGTGTGTTCCATCGTCATTAAGAGGCTCTGAACGTTACAATTAACTGTCAGTTTTGCGCCTGATTCGATAAACTAGATTCATAGGAGAACGACCAAAAGGTGCCCGGGACAGCAATACTACCTTGGAGACAAGTCGGCTGGAGGACGATGTATTGAATCGCGACGCAAATTGTGTGTTCCATCGTCATTAAGAGGCTCTGAACGTTACAATTAACTGTCAGTTTTGCGTCGGATTCGAAAATCTAGACTCACAGGAGAACGACCATAAGGTGCGCGAGGCAGCACTAGACCCTTGGAGACAAGTCGGCTGGAGGACGATGTATTGTATCGCGACGCAATTTGTGTTTTCCATCGTCATTAAGAGGCTCTGAACGTTACAATTAACTTTCAGTTTTGCGCCGGATTCGAAAAACTATACTCCTAGGAGAACGACCAAAAGGTCCCTGGGGCAACAATAGTACCTCGGAGACAATTCGGCTGGAGGACGATGTATTGAATCGCGACGCAATTTGTGTGTTCCATCGTCATTAAGAGGCTCTGAACGTTACAACTAACTGTCAGTTTTGCGCCTGATTCGATAAACTAGACTCATAGGAGAACGACCAAAAGGTGCCCGGGACAGCAATACTACCTCGGAGACAAGTCGGCTGGAGGTCGATGTATTGAATCGCGACGCAAATTGTGTGTTCCATCGTCATTATCAGGCTCTGAACGTTACAATTAACTGTCAGTTTTGCGTCGTTTTCGGAAAACAAGACTCACAGGAGAACGACCATAACGTGCCCGAGGCAGCAAGAGACCCTTGGAGACAGGCCGGCTGTAGGACGATGTATTCAATCGCGCCACAATTTGTGTGTTCCATCGTCATTAAGAGGCTCTGAATGTTACAATTAACTGTCAGTTTTGCGTCGGATTCGAAAATCTAGACTCACAGCAGAACGACCATAAGGTGCCCGAGGCAGCATTAGACCCTTGGAGACAAGTCGGCTGGAGGACGATGTATTGAATCGCGACGCAATTTGTGTGTTCCATCGTCATTAAGAGGCTCTGAACGTTACAATTATCTGTCAGTTTTGCGTCGGATTCGAAAATCTAGACTCACAGAAGAACGACCATAAGGTGCCCGAGGCAGCACTAGACGCTTGGAGACAGGTCGGCTGGAGGACGAAGTATTGAATCGCGACGCATTTTGTGTGTTCCATCGTCATTAAGAGGCTCTGAACGTTACAATTAACTGTCAGTTTTGCGCCTGATTCGATAAACTAGACTCATAGGAGAACGACCAAAAGGTGCCCGGGACAGCAATACTACCTCGGAGACAAGTCGGCTGGAGGACGATGTATTGAATCGCGACGCAATTTGTGTGTTCCATCGTCATTAAGAGGCTCTGAACGTTACAATTAACTGTCAGTTTTGCGTCGGATTCGAAAATGTAGACTCACAGAAGAACGACCATAAGGTGCCCGAGGCGGCACTAGACGCTTGGAGACAAGTCGGCTGGCGGACGAAGTATTGAATCGCGACGCATTTTGTGTGTTCCATCGTCATTAAGAGGCTCTGAAGGTTACAATTAACTGTCAGTTTTGCGCCTGTTTCGATATACTAGACTCATAGGAGAACGACCAAAAGTTGCCCGGGACAGCAATACTACCTCGGAGACAAGTCGGCTGGAGGACGATGTATTGAATCGCGACGCAATTTGTGTGTTCATTAAGAGGCTCTGAACGTTACAATTAACTGTCAGTTTTGCGTCGGATTCGAAAATGTAGACTCACAGGAGAACGACCATAAGGTGCCCGAGGCAGCACTAGACGCTTGGAGACAAGTCGGCTGGAGGACGAAGTATTGAATCGCGACGCAATTTGTGTGTTCCATCGTCATTAAGAGGCTCTGAACGTTACAATTAACTGTCAGTTTTGCGCCGGATTCGATAAACTAGACTCATAGGAGAACGACCAAAAGGTGCCCGGGACAGCAATACTACCTCGGAGACAAGTCGGCTGGAGGACGATGTATTGAATCGCGACGCAAATTGTGTGTTCCATCGTCATTATCAAGCTCTGAACGTTACAATTAACTGTCAGTTTTGCGTCGTTTTCGGAAAACTAGACTCACAGGAGAACGACCATAAGGTGCCCGAGGCAGCGCTAGACCCTTGGAGACAAGTCGGCTGGACCACGATGTATTGAATCGCGACGCAATTTGTGTGTTCCATCGTCATTAAGAGGCTCTGAACGTTACAATTAACTGTCAGTTTTGCGTCGGATTCGAAAATCTAGACTCACAGGAGAACGACCATAAGGTGCCCGAGGCAGCACTAGACCCTTGGAGACAAGTCGGCTGGAGGACGATGTATTGAATCGCGACGCAATTTGTGTGTTCCATCGTCATTAAGAGGCTCTGAACGTTACAATTAACTGTCAGTTTTGCGCCGGATTCGAAAAACTATACTCCTAGGAGAACGACCAAAAGGTGCCCGGGGCAGCAATAGTACCTTGGAGACAAGTCGGCTGGAGGACGAGGTTTTGAATCGCGACGCAATTTGTGTGTTCCATCGTCATTAAGAGGCTCTGAACGTTACAATTAACTGTCAGTTTTGCGTCGGATTCGAAAATGTAGACTCACAGCAGAACGACCATAAGGTGCCCGAGGCAGCACTAGACGCTTGGAGACAAGTCGGCTGGAGGACGAAGTATTGAATCGCGACGCAATTTGTGTGTTCCATCGTCATTAAGAGGCTCTGAACGTTACAATTAACTGTCAGTTTTGCGCCTGATTCGATAAACTTGATTCATAGGAGAACGACCAAAAGGTGCCCGGGACAGCAATACTACCTCGGAGACAAGTCGGCTGGAGGACGATGTATTGAATCGCGACGCAAATTGTGTGTTCAATCGTCATTATCAGGCTCTGAACGTTACAATTAACTGTCAGTTTTGCGTCGGATTCGAAAATGTAGACTCACAGGAGAACGACCATAAGGTGTCCGAGGCAGCAATCGACCCTTGGAGACAATTCGGCTGGAGGACGATGTATTGAATCGCGACGAAAATTGTGTGTTCCATCGTCATTATCAGGCTCAGAACGTTATAATTAACTGTCAGTTTTGCGTCGGATTCGAAAATCTAGACTCACAGAAGAACGACCATAAGGTGCCCGAGGCAGCACTAGATGCTTGGAGACAAGTCGGCTGGAGGACGAAGTATTGAATCGCGACGCAATTTGTGTGTTCCATCATCATTAAGAGGCTCTGAACGTTACAATTAACTGTCAGTTTTGCGCCTGATTCGATAAACTAGACTCATAGGAGAACGACCTAAAGGTGTCCGGGACAGCAATACTACCTCGGAGACAAGTCGGCTGGAGGACGATGTATTGAATCGCGACGCAAATTGTGTGTTCCATCGTCATTATCAGGCTCTGAACGTTACAATTAACTGTCAGTTTTGCGTCGTTTTCGGAAAACTAGAGTCACAGGAGAACGACCATAAGGTGCCCGAAGCAGCGCTAGACCCTTGGAGACAAGTCGGCTGGAGGACGATGTATTGAATCGCGACGCAATTTGTGTGTTCCATCGTCATTAAGAGGCTCTGAACGTTACAATTAACTGTCAGTTTTGCGTCGGATTCGAAAATCTAGACTCACAGGAGAACGACCATAAGGTGCCCGAGGCTGCACTAGACCCTTGGAGACAAGTCGGCTGGAGGACGATGTATTGAATCGCGACGCAATTTGTGTGTTCCATCGTCATTAAGAGGCTCTGAACGTTACAATTAACTGTCAGTTTTGCGCCTGATTCGATAAACTAGACTCATAGGAGAACGACCAAAAGGTGCCCGGGACAGCAATACTACCTCGGAGACAAGTCGGCTGGAGGACGATGTATTGAATCGCGACGCAAATTGTGTGTTCCATCGTCATTAAGAGGCTCTGAACGTTACAATTAACTGTCAGTTTTGCGTCGGATTCGAAAATCTAGACTCACAGGAGAACGACCATAAGGTGCGCGAGGCAGCACTAGACCCTTGGAGACAAGTCGGCTGGAGGACGATGTATTGTATCGCGACGCAATTTGTGTTTTCCATCGTCATTAAGAGGCTCTGAACGTTACAATTAACTTTCAGTTTTGCGCCGGATTCGAAAAACTATACTCCTAGGAGAACGACCAAATGGTCCCTGGGGCAACAATAGTACCTCGGAGACAATTCGGCTGGAGGACGATGTATTGAATCGCGACGCAATTTGTGTGTTCCATCGTCATTAAGAGGCTCTGAACGTTACAACTAACTGTCAGTTTTGCGCCTGATTCGATAAACTAGACTCATAGGAGAACGACCAAAAGGTGCCCGGGACAGCAATACTACCTCGGAGACAAGTCGGCTGGAGGTCGATGTATTGAATCGCGACGCAAATTGTGTGTTCCATCGTCATTATCAGGCTCTGAACGTTACAATTAACTGTCAGTTTTGCGTCGTTTTCGGAAAACAACACTCACAGGAGAACGACCATAACGTGCCCGAGGCAGCAAGAGACCGTTGGAGACAGGCCGGCTGTAGGACGATGTATTGAATCGCGCCACAATTTGTGTGTTCCATCGTCATTAAGAGGCTCTGAACGTTACAATTAACTGTCAGTTTTGCGTCGGATTCGAAAATCTAGACTCACAGCAGAACGACCATAAGGTGCCCGAGGCAGCATTAGACCCTTGGAGACAAGTCGGCTGGAGGACGATGTATTGAATCGCGACGCAATTTGTGTGTTCCATCGTCATTAAGAGGCTCTGAACGTTACAATTATCTGTCAGTTTTGCGTCGGATTCGAAAATCTAGACTCACAGAAGAACGACCATAAGGTGCCCGAGGCAGCACTAGACGCTTGGAGACAGGTCGGCTGGAGGACGAAGTATTGAATCGCGACGCATTTTGTGTGTTCCATCGTCATTAAGAGGCTCTGAACGTTACAATTAACTGTCAGTTTTGCGCCTGATTCGATAAACTAGACTCATAGGAGAACGACCAAAAGGTGCCCGGGACAGCAATACTACCTCGGAGACAAGTCGGCTGGAGGACGATGTATTGAATCGCGACGCAATTTGTGTGTTCCATCGTCATTAAGAGGCTCTGAACGTTACAATTAACTGTCAGTTTTGCGTCGGATTCGAAAATCTAGACTCACAGAAGAACGACCATAAGGTGCCCGAGGCGGCACTAGACGCTTGGAGACAAGTCGGCTGGCGGACGAAGTATTGAATCGCGACGCATTTTGTGTGTTCCATCGTCATTAAGAGGCTCTGAAGGTTACAATTAACTGTCAGTTTTGCGCCTGTTTCGATAAACTAGACTCATAGGAGAACGACCAAAAGGTGCCCGGGACAGCAATACTACCTCGGAGACAAGTCGGCTGGAGGACGATGTATTGAATCGCGACGCAATTTGTGTGTTCATTAAGAGGCTCTGAACGTTACAATTAACTGTCAGTTTTGCGTCGGATTCGAAAATGTAGACTCACAGGAGAACGACCATAAGGTGCCCGAGGCAGCACTAGACGCTTGGAGACAAGTCGGCTGGAGGACGAAGTATTGAATCGCGACGCAATTTGTGTGTTCCATCGTCATTAAGAGGCTCTGAACGTTACAATTAACTGTCAGTTTTGCGCCGGATTCGATAAACTAGACTCATAGGAGAACGACCAAAAGGTGCCCGGGACAGCAATACTACCTCGGAGACAAGTCGGCTGGAGGACGATGTATTGAATCGCGACGCAAATTGTGTGTTCCATCGTCATTATCAAGCTCTGAACGTTACAATTAACTGTCAGTTTTGCGTCGTTTTCGGAAAACTAGACTCACAGGAGAACGACCATAAGGTGCCCGAGGCAGCGCTAGACCCTTGGAGACAAGTCGGCTGGACGACGATGTATTGAATCGCGACGCAATTTGTGTGTTCCATCGTCATTAAGAGGCTCTGAACGTTACAATTAACTGTCAGTTTTGCGTCGGATTCGAAAATCTAGACTCACAGGAGAACGACCATAAGGTGCCCGAGGCAGCACTAGACCCTTGGAGACAAGTCGGCTGGAGGACGATGTATTGAATCGCGACGCAATTTGTGTGTTCCATCGTCATTAAGAGGCTCTGAACGTTACAATTAACTGTCAGTTTTGCGCCGGATTCGAAAAACTATACTCCTAGGAGAACGACCAAAAGGTGCCCGGGGCAGCAATAGTACCTTGGAGACAAGTCGGCTGGAGGACGAGGTTTTCAATCGCGACGCAATTTGTGTGTTCCATCGTCATTAAGAGGCTCTGAACGTTACAATTAACTGTCAGTTTTGCGTCGGATTCGAAAATGTAGACTCACAGCAGAACGACCATAAGGTGCCCGAGGCAGCACTAGACGCTTGGAGACAAGTCGGCTGGAGGACGAAGTATTGAATCGCGACGCAATTTGTGTGTTCCATCGTCATTAAGAGGCTCTGAACGTTACAATTAACTGTCAGTTTTGCGCCTGATTCGATAAACTTGATTCATAGGAGAACGACCAAAAGGTGCCCGGGACAGCAATACTACCTCGGAGACAAGTCGGCTGGAGGACGATGTATTGAATCGCGACGCAAATTGTGTGTTCAATCGTCATTATCAGGCTCTGAACGTTACAATTAACTGTCAGTTTTGCGTCGTTTTCGGAAAACTAGACTCACAGGAGAACGACCATAAGGTGCCCGAGGCAGCGCTAGACCCTTGGAGACAAGTCGGCTGGAGGACGATGTATTGAATCGCGACGCAATTTGTGTGTCCCATCGTCATTAAGAGGCTCTGAACGTTACAATTAACTGTCAGTTTTGCGCCTGATTCGAAAAACTATACTCCTAGGAGAACGACCAAAAGGTACCCGGGGCAGCAATAGTACCTCGGAGACAATTCGGCTGGAGGACGATGTATTGAATCGCGACGCAATTTGTGTGTTCCTTCGTCATTAACAGGCTCTGAACGTTACTATTAACTGTCAGTTTTGTGTCGTTTTCGGAAAACTAGACTCACAGGAGAACGACCATAAGGTGCCCGAGGCAGCGTTAGACCCTTGGAGACAAGTCGGCTGGAGGACGATGTATTGAATCGCGACGCAATTTGTGTGTCCCATCGTCATTAACAGGCTCTGAACGTTACAATTAACTGTCAGTTTTGCGACGGATTCGAAAATCTAGACTCACAGGAGAACGACCATAAGGTGCCCGAGGCAGCACTAGACTCTGAGAGACAAGTCGGCTGGAGGACGATGTATTGAATCGCGACGCAATTTGTGTGTTCCATCGTCATTAAGAGGCTCTGAACGTTACAATTAACTGTCACTTTTCCGTCGGATTCGAAAATCTAGACTCACAGGAGAACGACCATAAGGTGCCCGAGGCAGCACTAGCCCCTTGGAGACAAGTCGGCTGGAGGACGATGTATTGAATCGCGACGCAATTTGTGTGTTCCATCGTCATTTAGAGGCTCTGAACGTTACAATTAACTGTCAGTTTTGCGCCTGATTCGATAAACTAGACTCATAGGAGAACGACCAAAAGGTGCCCGGGACAGCAATACTACCTCGGAGACAAGTCGGCTGGAGGACGATGTATTGAATCGCGACGCAAATTGTGTGTTCCATCGTCATTATCAGGCTCTGAACGTTACAATTAACTGTCAGTTTTGCGTCGTTTTCGGAAAACTAGAGTCACAGGAGAACGACCATAAGGTGCCCGAAGCAGCGCTAGACCCTTGGAGACAAGTCGGCTGGAGGACGATGTATTGAATCGCGACGCAATTTGTGTGTTCCATCGTCATTAAGAGGCTCTGAACGTTACAATTAACTGTCAGTTTTGCGTCGGATTCGAAAATGTAGACTCACAGAAGAACGACCATAAGGTGCCCGAGGCGGCACTAGACGCTTGGAGACAAGTCGGCTGGCGGACGAAGTATTGAATCGCGACGCATTTTGTGTGTTCCATCGTCATTAAGAGGCTCTGAACGTTACAATTAACTGTCAGTTTTGCGTCGGATTCGAAAATCTAGACTCACAGGAGAACGACCATAAGGTGCGCGAGGCAGCACTAGACCCTTGGAGACAAGTCGGCTGGAGGACGATGTATTGTATCGCGACGCAATTTGTGTTTTCCATCGTCATTAAGAGGCTCTGAACGTTACAATTAACTTTCAGTTTTGCGCCGGATTCGAAAAACTATACTCCTAGGAGAACGACCAAAAGGTGCCCGGGGCAACAATAGTACCTCGGAGACAATTCGGCTGGAGGACGATGTATTGAATCGCGACGCAATTTGTGTGTTCCATCGTCATTAAGAGGCTCTGAACGTTACAATTAACTGTCAGTTTTGCGCCTGATTCGATAAACTAGACTCATAGGAGAACGACCTAAAGGTGTCCGGGACAGCAATACTACCTCGGAGACAAGTCGGCTGGAGGACGATGTATTGAATCGCGACGCAAATTGTGTGTTCCATCGTCATTATCAGGCTCTGAACGTTACAATTAACTGTCAGTTTTGCGTCGTTTTCGGAAAACTAGAGTCACAGGAGAACGACCATAAGGTGCCCGAAGCAGCGCTAGACCCTTGGAGACAAGTCGGCTGGAGGACGATGTATTGAATCGCGACGCAATTTGTGTGTTCCATCGTCATTAAGAGGCTCTGAACGTTACAATTAACTGTCAGTTTTGCGTCGGATTCGAAAATGTAGACTCACAGAAGAACGACCATAAGGTGCCCGAGGCGGCACTAGACGCTTGGAGACAAGTCGGCTGGCGGACGAAGTATTGAATCGCGACGCATTTTGTGTGTTCCATCGTCATTAAGAGGCTCTGAACGTTACAATTAACTGTCAGTTTTGCGTCGGATTCGAAAATCTAGACTCACAGGAGAACGACCATAAGGTGCGCGAGGCAGCACTAGACCCTTGGAGACAAGTCGGCTGGAGGACGATGTATTGTATCGCGACGCAATTTGTGTTTTCCATCGTCATTAAGAGGCTCTGAACGTTACAATTAACTTTCAGTTTTGCGCCGGATTCGAAAAACTATACTCCTAGGAGAACGACCAAAAGGTCCCTGGGGCAACAATAGTACCTCGGAGACAATTCGGCTGGAGGACGATGTATTGAATCGCGACGCAATTTGTGTGTTCCATCGTCATTAAGAGGCTCTGAACGTTACAATTAACTGTCAGTTTTGCGCCTGATTCGATAAACTAGACTCATAGGAGAACGACCAAAAGGTGCCCGGGACAGCAATACTACCTCGGAGACAAGTCGGCTGGAGGTCGATGTATTGAATCGCGACGCAAATTGTGTGTTCCATCGTCATTATCAGGCTCTGAACGTTACAATTAACTGTCAGTTTTGCGTCGTTTTCGGAAAACAAGACTCACAGGAGAACGACCATAACGTGCCCGAGGCAGCAAGAAACCCTTGGAGACAGGCCGGCTGTAGGACGATGTATTGAATCGCGCCACAATTTGTGTGTTCCATCGTCATTAAGAGGCTCTGAACGTTACAATTAACTGTCAGTTTTGCGTCGGATTCGAAAATCTAGACTCACAGCAGAACGACCATAAGGTGCCCGAGGCAGCATTAGACCCTTGGAGACAAGTCGGCTGGAGGACGATGTATTGAATCGCGACGCATTTTGTGTGTTCCATCGTCATTAAGAGGCTCTGAAGGTTACAATTAACTGTCAGTTTTGCGCCTGTTTCGATAAACTAGACTCATAGGAGAACGACCAAAAGGTGCCCGGGACAGCAATACTACCTCGGAGACAAGTCGGCTGGAGGACGATGTATTGAATCGCGACGCAATTTGTGTGTTCATTAAGAGGCTCTGAACGTTACAATTAACTGTCAGTTTTGCGTCGGATTCGAAAATGTAGACTCACAGGAGAACGACCATAAGGTGCCCGAGGCAGCACTAGACGCTTGGAGACAAGTCGGCTGGAGGACGAAGTATTGAATCGCGACGCAATTTGTGTGTTCCATCGTCATTAAGAGGCTCTGAACGTTACAATTAACTGTCAGTTTTGCGCCGGATTCGATAAACTAGACTCATAGGAGAACGACCAAAAGGTGCCCGGGACAGCAATACTACCTCGGAGACAAGTCGGCTGGAGGACGATGTATTGAATCGCGACGCAAATTGTGTGTTCCATCGTCATTATCAAGCTCTGAACGTTACAATTAACTGTCAGTTTTGCGTCGTTTTCGGAAAACTAGACTCACAGGAGAACGACCATACGGTGCCCGAGGCAGCGCTAGACCCTTGGAGACAAGTCGGCTGGACGACGATGTATTGAATCGCGACGCAATTTGTGTGTTCCATCGTCATTAAGAGGCTCTGAACGTTACAATTAACTGTCAGTTTTGCGCCGGATTTGAAAAACTATACTCCTAGGAGAACGACCTAAAGGTGCCCGGGGCAGCAATAGTACCTTTGAGACAAGTCGGCTGGAGGACGGGTTTTGAATCGCGACGCAATTTGTGTGTTCCATCGTCATTAAGAGGCTCTGAACGTTACAATTAACTGTCAGTTTTGCGTCGGATTCGAAAATGTAGACTCACAGCAGAACGACCATAAGGTGCCCGAGGCAGCACTAGACGCTTGGAGACAAGTCGGCTGGAGGACGAAGTATTGAATCGCGACGCAATTTGTGTGTTCCATCGTCATTAAGAGGCTCTGAACGTTACAATTAACTGTCAGTTTTGCGCCTGATTCGATAAACTAGATTCATAGGAGAACGACCAAAAGGTGCCCGGGACAGCAATACTACCTCGGAGACAAGTCGGCTGGAGGACGATGTATTGAATCGCGACGCAAATTGTGTGTTCAATCGTCATTATCAGGCTCTGAACGTTACAATTAACTGTCAGTTTTGCGTCGTTTTCGGAGAACTAGACTCACAGGAGAACGACCATAAGGTGCCCGAGGCAGCGCTAGACCCTTGGAGACAAGTCGGCTGGAGGACGATGTATTGAATCGCGACGCAATTTGTGTGTCCCATCGTCATTAAGAGGCTCTGAACGTTACAATTAACTGTCAGTTTTGCGCCGGATTCGAAAAACTATACTCCTAGGAGAACGACCAAAAGGTACACGGGGCAGCAATAGTACCTCGGAGACAATTCGGCTGGAGGACGATGTATTGAATCGCGAAGCAATTTGTGTGTTCCATCGTCATTAACAGGCTCTGAACGTTACTATTAACTGTCAGTTTTGCGTCGGATTCGAAAAACTAAACTCACAGGAGAACGACGATAAGGTGCCCGAGGCAGCTATAAACTCTTGGAGACAAGTCGGTTGGAGGACGATGTATTGAATCGCGACGCAATTTGTGTGTTCCATCGTCATTAAGAGGCTCTGAACGTTACAATTAACTGTCAGTTTTGCGTCGGATTCGAAAATCTAGACTCACAGGAGAACGACCATAAGGTGCCCGAGGCAGCACTAGACTCTGAGAGACAAGTCGGCTGGATGTATTGAATCGCGACACAATTTGTGTGTTCCATCGTCATTAAGAGGCTCGGAACGTTACAATTAACTGTCACTTTTCCGTCGGATTCGAAAATCTAGACTCACAGGAGAACGACCATAAGGTGCCCGAGACAGCACTAGACCCTTGGAGACAAGTCGGCTGGAGGACGATGTATTGAATCGCGACGCAATTTGTGTGTTCCATCGTCATTTAGAGGCTCTGAACGTTACAATTAACTGTCAGTTTTGCGCCTGATTCGATAAACTAGACTCATAGGAGAACGACCAAAAGGTGCCCGGGACAGCAATACTACCTCGGAGACAAGTCGGCTGGAGGACGATGTATTGAATCGCGACGCAAATTGTGTGTTCCATCGTCATTATCAGGCTCTGAACGTTACAATTAACTGTCAGTTTTGCGTCGTTTTCGGAAAACTAGACTCACAGGAGAACGACCATAAGGTGCCCGAGGCAGCGCTAGACCCTTGGAGACAAGTCGGCTGGAGGACGATGTATTGAATCGCGACACAATTTGTGTGTTCCATCGTCATTAAGAGGCTCTGAACGTTACAATTAACTGTCAGTTTTGCGTCGGATTCGAAAATCTAGACTCACAGGAGAACGACCATAAGGTGCCCGAGGCAGCATTAGACCCTTGGAGACAAGTCGGCTGGAGGACGATGTATTGAATCGCGACGCAATTTGTGTGTTCCATCGTCATTAAGAGGCTCTGAACGTTACAATTAACTGTCAGTTTTGCGCCGGATTCGAAAAACTATTCTCCTAGGAGAACGACCAAAAGGTGCCCGGGGCAGCAATAGTACCTCGGAGACAATTCGGCTGGAGGACGATGTATTGAATCGCGTCGCAGTTTCTGTGTTCCATCGTCATTAACAGGCTCTGAACGTTACAATTAACTGTCAGTTTTGCGTCGGATTCGAAAATGTAGACTCACAGGAGAACGACCATAAGGTGCCCGAGGCAGCAATCGACCCTTGGAGACAATTCGGCTGGAGGACGATGTATTGAATCGCGACGAAAATTGTGTGTTCCATCGTCATTAAGAGGCTCTGAACGTTACAATTAACTGTCAGTTTTGCGTCGGATTCGAAAATCTAGACTCACACGAGAACGACCATAAGGTGCCCGAGGCAGCACTAGATGCTTGGAGACAAGTCGGCTGGAGGAAGAAGTATTGAATCGCGACGCAATTTGTGTGTTCCATCGTCATTAAGAGGCTCTGAACGTTACAATTAACTGTCAGTTTTGCGCCTGATTCGATAAACTAGACTCATAGGAGAACGACCTAAAGGTGCCCGAGACAGCAATACTACCTCGGAGACAAGTCGGCTGGAGGACGATGTATTGAATCGCGACGCAAATTGTGTGTTCCATCGTCATTATCAGGCTCTGAACGTTACAATTAACTGTCAGTTTTGCGTCGTTTTCGGAAAACTAGACTCACAGGAGAACGACCATAAGGTGCCCGAAGCAGCGCTAGACCCTTGGAGACAAGTCGGCTGGAGGACGATGTATTGAATCGCGACGCAATTTGTGTGTTCCATCGTCATTAAGAGGCTCTGAAGGTTACAATTAACTGTCAGTTTTGCGTCGGATTCGAAAAACTAGACTCACAGGAGAACGACCATAAGGTGCCCGAGGCAGCACTAGACTCTGAGAGACAAGTCGGCTGGAGGACGATGTATTGAATCGCGACGCAAATTTGTGTGTTCCATCGTCATTAAGAGGCTCTGAACGTTACAATTAACTGTCAGTTTTGCGTCGGATTCGAAAATCTAGACTCACAGGAGAACGACCATGAGGTGCCCGAGGCAGCACTAGACCCTTGGAGACCAGTCGGCTGGAGGCCGATGTATTGAATCGCGACGCAATTTGTGTGTTCCATCGTCATTAAGAGGCTCTGAATGTTACAATTAACTGTCAGTTTTGCGCCGGATTCGAAAAACTATACTCCTAGGAGAACGACCAAAAGGTGCTCGGGGCAGCAATAGTACCTCAGAGACAATTCGGCTGGAGGACGATGTATTGAATCGCGACGCAATTTGTGTGTTCCATCGTCATTAACAGGCTCTGAACATTACAATTAACTGTCAGTTTTGCGTCGGATTCGAAAAACTAAACTCACAGGAGAACGACGATAAGGTGCCCGAGGCATCTATAGACCCTTGGAGACAAGTCGGCTGGAGGACGATGTATTGAATCGCGACGCAATTTGTGTGTTCCATCGTCATTAAGAGGCTCTGAACGTTACAATTAACTGGCAGTTTTGCGTCGGATTCGAAAATCTAGACTCACAGGAGAACGACCATAAGGTGCCCGAGGCAGCACTAGACCCTTGGAGACAATTCGGCTGGAGGACGATGTATTGAATCGCGACGCAATTTGTGTGTTCCATCGTCATTACGAGGCTCTAAACGTTACAATTAACTGTCAGTTTTGCGCCTGATTCGATAAACTAGACTCATAGGAGAACGACCAAAAGGTGCCCGGGACAGCAATACTACCTCGGAGACAAGTCGGCTGGAGGACGATGTATTGAATCGCGACGCAAATTGTGTGTTCCATCGTCATTATCAGGCTCTGAACGTTACAATTAACTGTCAGTTTTGCGTCGTTTTCGGAAAACAAGACTCACAGGAGAACGACCATAACGTGCCCGAGGCAGCAAGAGACCCTTGGAGACAGGGCGGCTGTAGGACGATGTATTGAATCGCGCCACAATTTGTGTGTTCCATCGCCATTAAGAGGCTCTGAACGTTACAATTAACTGTCAGTTTTGCGTCGGATTCGAAAATCTAGACTCACAGCAGAACGACCATAAGGTGCCCGAGGCAGCACTAGACCCTTGGAGACAAGTCGGCTGGAGGACGATGTATTGAATCGCGACGCAATTTGTGTGTTCCATCGTCATTAAGAGGCTCTGAACGTTACAATTAACAGTCAGTTTTGCGCCGGATTCGAAAAACTATACTCCTAGGAGAACGACCAAAAGGTGCTCGGGGCAGCAATAGTACCTCGGAGACAATTCGGCTGGAGGACGATGTATTGAATCGCGACGCAATTTGTGTGTTCCATCGTCATTAACAGGCTCTGAACATTACAATTAACTGTCAGTTTTGCGTCGGATTCGAAAAACTAAACTCACAGGAGATCGACGATAAGGTGCCCGAGGCATCTATAGACCCTTGGAGACAAGTCGGCTGGAGGACGATGTATTGAATCGCGACGCAAATTGTGTGTTCCATCGTCATTATCAGGCTCTGAACGTTACAATTAACTGTCAGTTTTGCGTCGTTTTCGGAAAACAAGACTCACAGGAGAACGACCATAACGTGCCCGAGGCAGCAAGAGACCCTTGGAGACAGGGCGGCTGTAGGACGATGTATTGAATCGCGCCACAATTTGTGTGTTCCATCGCCATTAAGAGGCTCTGAACGTTACAATTAACTGTCAGTTTTGCGTCGGATTCGAAAATCTAGACTCACAGCAGAACGACCATAAGGTGCCCTTGGAGACAAGTCGGCTGGAGGACGATGTATTGAATCGCGACGCAATTTGTGTGTTCCATCGTCATTAAGAGCCTCTGAACGTTACAATTATCTGTCAGTTTTGCGTCGGATTCGAAAATCTAGACTCACAGAAGAACGACCATAAGGTGCCCGAGGCAGCACTAGACGCTTGGAGACAAGTCGGCTGGAGGACGAAGTATTGAATCGCGACGCAATTTGTGTGTTCCATCGTCATTATCAGGCTCTGAACGTTACAATTATCTGTCAGTTTTGCGTCGGATTCGAAAATGTAGACTCACAGAAGAACGACCATAAGGTGCCCGAGGCAGCACTAGACGCTTGGAGACAAGTCGGCTGGAGGACGAAGTATTGAATCGCGACGCATTTTGTATGTTCCATCGTCATTAAGAGGCTCTGAACGTTACAATTAACTGTCAGTTTTGCGCCTGATTCGATAAACTAGACTCATAGGAGAACGACCAAAAGGTGCCCGGGACAGCAATACTACCTCGGAGACAAGTCGGCTGGAGGACGATGTATTGAATCGCGACGCAATTTGTGTGTTCCATCGTCATTAAGAGGCTCTGAACGTTACAATTAACTGTCAGTTTTGCGTCGGATTCGAAAATGTAGACTCACAGGAGAACGACCATAAGGTGCCCGAGGCAGCACTAGACGCTTGGAGACAAGTCGGCTGGAGGACGAAGTATTGAATCGCGACGCAATTTGTGTGTTCCATCGTCATTAAGAGGCTTTGAACGTTACAATTAACTGCCAGTTTTGCGTCGGATTCGATAAACTAGACTCATAGGAGAACGACCAAAAGGTGCCCGGGACAGCAATACTACCTCGGAGACAAGTCGGCTGGAGGACGATGTATTGAATCGCGACGCAAATTGTGTGTTCCATCGTCATTATCAGGCTCTGAACGTTACAATTAACTGTCAGTTTTGCGTCGTTTTCGGAAAACAAGACTCACAGGAGAACGACCATAAGGTGCCCGAGGCAGCGCTAGACCCTTGGAGACAAGTCGGCCTGACGACGATGTATTGAATCGCGACGCAATTTGTGTGTTCCATCGTCATTAAGACGCTCTGAACGTTACAATTAACTGTCAGTTTTGCGTCGGATTCGAAAATCTAGACTCACAGGAGAACTACCATAAGGTGCCCGAGGCAGCACTAGACCCTTGGAGACAAGTCGGCTGGAGGACGATGTATTGAATCGCGACGCAATTTGTGTGTTCCATCGTCATTAAGAGGCTCTGAACGTTACAATTAACTGTCAGTTTTGCGTCGGATTCGAAAATCTAGACTCACAGGAGAACGACCATAAAGTGCCCGAGGCAGCACGAGACCCTTGGAGACAAGTCGGCTGGAGGACGATGTATTGAATCGCGACGCAAATTGTGTGTTCCATCGTCATTATCAGGCTCTGAACGTTACAATTAACTGTCAGTTTTGCGTCGTTTTCGGAAAACAAGACTCACAGGAGAACGACCATAAGGTGCCCGAGGCAGCGCTAGACCCTTGGAGACAAGTCGGCTGGACGACGATGTATTGAATCGCGACGCAATTTGTGTGTTCCATCGTCATTAAGAGGCTCTGAACGTTGCAATTAACTGTCAGTTTTGCGCCGGATTCGAAAAACTATACTCCTAGGAGAACGACCATAACGTGCCCGAGGCAGCAAGAGACCCTTGGAGACAGGGCGGCTGTAGGACGATGTATTGAATCGCGCCACAATTTGTGTGTTCCATCGTCATTAAGAGGCTCTGAACGTTACAATTAACTGTCAGTTTTGCGCCGGATTCGAAAATCTAGACTCACAGCAGAACGACCATAAGGTGCCCGAGGCAGCACTAGACCCTTGGAGACAAGTCGGCTGGAGGACGATGTATTGAATCGCGACGCAATTTGTGTGTTCCATCGTCATTAAGAGGCTCTGAACGTTACAATTATCTGTCAGTTTTGCGTCGGATTCGAAAATGTAGACTCACAGAAGAACGACCATAAGGTGCCCGAGGCAGCACTAGACGCTTGGAGACAAGTCGGCTGGAGGACGAAGTATTGAATCGCGACGCATTTTGTGTGTTCCATCGTCATTAAGAGGCTCTGAACGTTACAATTAACTGTCAGTTTTGCGCCTGATTCGATAAACTAGACTCATAGGAGAACGACCAAAAGGTGCCCGGGACAACAATACTACCTCGGAGACAAGTCGGCTGGAGGACGATGTATTGAATCGCGACGCAATTTGTGTGTTCCATCGTCATTAAGAGGCTCTGAACGTTACAATTAACTGTCAGTTTTGCGTCGGATTCGAAAATGTAGACTCACAGGAGAACGACCATAAGGTGCCCAAGGCAGCACTAGACGCTTGGAGACAAGTCGGCTGGAGGACGAAGTATTGAATCGCGACGCAATTTGTGTGTTCCATCGTCATTAAGAGGCTCTGAACGTTACAATTAACTGTCAGTTTTGCGCCGGATTCGATAAACTAGACTCATAGGAGAACGACCAAAAGGTGCCCGGGACAGCAATACTACCTCGGAGACAAGTCGGCTGGAGGACGATGTATTGAATCGCGACGCAAATTGTGTGTTCCATCGTCATTAACAGGCTCTGAACGTTACAATTAACTGTCAGTTTTGCGTCGTTTTCGGAAAACTAGACTCACAGGAGAACGACCATAAGGTGCCCGAGGCAGCGCTAGACCCTTGGAGACAAGTCGGCTGGACGACGATGTATTGAATCGCGACGCAATTTGTGTGTTCCATCGTCATTAAGAGGCTCTGAACGTTACAATTAACTGTCAGTTTTGCGTCGGATTCGAAAATCTAGACTCACAGGAGAACTACCATAAGGTGCCCGAGGCAGCACTAGACCCTTGGAGACAAGTCGGTTGGAGGACGATGTATTGAATCGCGACGCAATTTGTGTGTTCCATCGTCATTAAGAGGCTCTGAACGTTACAATTAACTGTCAGTTTTGCGTCGGATTCGATAATCTAGACTCACAGGAGAACGACCATAAAGTGCCAGAGGCAGCACTAGACCCTTGGAGACAAGTCGGCAGGAGGACGATGTATTGAATCGCGACGCAATTTGTGTGTTCCATCGTCATTAAGAGGCTCTGAACGTTACAATTAACTGTCAGTTTTGCGCCGGATTCGAAAAACTATACTCCTAGGGGAACGACCAAAAGGTGCCCGGGGCAACAATAGTACCTCGGAGACAATTCGGCTGGAGGACGATGTATTGAATCGCGACGCAATTTGTGTGTTCCATCGTCATTAAGAGGCTCTGAACGTTACAATTAACTGTCAGTTTTGCGCCTGATTCGATAAACTAGACTCATAGGAGAACGACCAAAAGGTGCCCGGGACAGCAATACTACCTCGGAGACAAGTCGGCTGGAGGACGATGTATTGAATCGCGACGCAAATTGTGTGTTCCATCGTCATTATCAGGCTCTGAACGTTACAATTAACTGTCAGTTTTGCGTCGTTTTCGGAAAACAAGACTCACAGGAGAACGACCAAATCGTGCCCGAGGCAGCAAGAGACCCTTGGAGACAGGGCGGCTGTAGGACGATGTATTGAATCGCGCCACAATTTGTGTGTTCCATCGTCATTAAGAGGCTCTGAACGTTACAATTAACTGTCAGTTTTGCGTCGGATTCGAAAATCTAGACTCACAGCAGAACGACCATAAGGTGCCCCAGGCAGCACTAGACCCTTGGAGACAAGTCGGCTGGAGGACGATGTATTGAATCGCGACGCAATTTGTGTGTTCCATCGTCATTAAGAGGCTCTGAACGTTACAATTATCTGTCAGTTTTGCGTCGGATTCGAAAATCTAGACTCACAGAAGAACGACCATAAGGTGCCCGAGGCAGCACTAGACGCTTGGAGACAAGTCGGCTGGAGGACGAAGTATTGAATCGCGACGCAATTTGTGTGTTCCATCGTCATTAAGAGGCTCTGAACGTTACAATTAACTGTCAGTTTTGCGCCTGATTCGATAAACTAGATTCATAGGAGAACGACCAAAAGGTGCCCGGGACAGCAATACTACCTCGGAGACAAGTCGGCTGGAGGACGATGTATTGAATCGCGACGCAAATTGTGTGTTCAATCGTCATTATCAGGCTCTGAAAGTTACAATTAACTGTCAGTTTTCCGTCGTTTTCGGAGAACTAGACTCACAGGAGAACGACCATAAGGTGCCCGAGGCAGCGCTAGACCCTTGGAGACAAGTCGGCTGGAGGACGATGTATTGAATCGCGACGCAATTTGTGTGTCCCATCGTCATTAAGAGGCTCAGAACGTTACAATTAACTGTCAGTTTTGCGCCTGATTCGATAAACTAGACTCATAGGAGAACGACCAAAAGGTGCCCGGGACAACAATACTACCTCGGAGACAAGTCGGCTGGAGGACGATGTATTGAATCGCGACGCAATTTGTGTGTTCCATCGTCATTAAGAGGCTCTGAACGTTACAATTAACTGTCAGTTTTGCGTCGGATTCGAAAATGTAGACTCACAGGAGAACGACCATAAGGTGCCCGAGGCAGCACTAGACGCTTGGAGACAAGTCGGCTGGAGGACGAAGTATTGAATCGCGACGCAATTTGTGAGTTCCATCGTCATTAAGAGGCTCTGAACGTTACAATTAACTGTCAGTTTTGCGCCGGATTCGATAAACTAGACTCATAGGAGAACGACCAAAAGGTGCCCGGGACAGCAATACTACCTCGGAGACAAGTCGGCTGGAGGACGATGTATTGAATCGCGACGCAAATTGTGTGTTCCATCGTCATTAACAGGCTCTGAACGTTACAATTAACTGTCAGTTTTGCGTCGTTTTCGGAAAACTAGACTCACAGGAGAACGACCATAAGGTGCCCGAGGCAGCGCTAGACCCTTGGAGACAAGTCGGCTGGACGACGATGTATTGAATCGCGACGCAATTTGTGTGTTCCATCGTCATTAAGAGGCTCTGAACGTTACAATTAACTGTCAGTTTTGCGTCGGATTCGAAAATCTAGACTCACAGGAGAACTACCATAAGGTGCCCGAGGCAGCACTAGACCCTTGGAGACAAGTCGGTTGGAGGACGATGTATTGAATCGCGACGCAATTTGTGTGTTCCATCGTCATTAAGAGGCTCTGAACGTTACAATTAACTGTCAGTTTTGCGTCGGATTCGATAATCTAGACTCACAGGAGAACGACCATAAAGTGCCAGAGGCAGCACTAGACCCTTGGAGACAATTCGGCTGGAGGACGATGTATTGAATCGCGACGCAATTTGTGTGTTCCATCGTCATTAAGAGGCTCTGAACGTTACAATTAACTGTCAGTTTTGCGCCGGATTCGAAAAACTATACTCCTAGGAGAACGACCAAAAGGTGCCCGGGGCAACAATAGTACCTCGGAGACAATTCGGCTGGAGGACGATGTATTGAATCGCGACGCAATTTGTGTGTTCCATCGTCATTAAGAGGCTCTGAACGTTACAATTAACTGTCAGTTTTGCGCCTGATTCGATAAACTAGACTCATAGGAGAACGACCAAAAGGTGCCCGGGACAGCAATACTACCTCGGAGACAAGTCGGCTGGAGGACGATGTATTGAATCGCGACGCAAATTGTGTGTTCCATCGTCATTATCAGGCTCTGAACGTTACAATTAACTGTCAGTTTTGCGTCGTTTTCGGAAAACAAGACTCACAGGAGAACGACCAAATCGTGCCCGAGGCAGCAAGAGACCCTTGGAGACAGGGCGGCTGTAGGACGATGTATTGAATCGCGCCACAATTTGTGTGTTCCATCGTCATTAAGAGGCTCTGAACGTTACAATTAACTGTCAGCTTTGCGTCGGATTCGAAAATCTAGACTCACAGCAGAACGACCATAAGGTGCCCCAGGCAGCACTAGACCCTTGGAGACAAGTCGGCTGGAGGACGATGTATTGAATCGCGACACAATTTGTGTGTTCCATCGTCATTAAGAGGCTCTGAACGTTACAATTATCTGTCAGTTTTGCGTCGGATTCGAAAATCTAGACTCACAGAAGAACGACCATAAGGTGCCCGAGGCAGCACTAGACGCTTGGAGACAAGTCGGCTGGAGGACGAAGTATTGAATCGCGACGCAATTTGTGTGTTCCATCGTCATTAAGAGGCTCTGAACGTTACAATTAACTGTCAGTTTTGCGCCTGATTCGATAAACTAGATTCATAGGAGAACGACCAAAAGGTGCCCGGGACAGCAATACTACCTCGGAGACAAGTCGGCTGGAGGACGATGTATTGAATCGCGACGCAAATTGTGTGTTCAATCGTCATTATCAGGCTCTGAACGTTACAATTAACTGTCAGTTTTCCGTCGTTTTCGGAGAACTAGACTCACAGGAGAACGACCATAAGGTGCCCGAGGCAGCGCTAGACCCTTGGAGACAAGTCGGCTGGAGGACGATGTATTGAATCGCGACGCAATTTATGTGTCCCATCGTCATTAAGAGGCTCAGAACGTTACAATTAACTGTCAGTTTTGCGCCGGATTCGAAAAACTATACTCCTAGGAGAACGACCAAAAGGTACCCGGGGCAGCAATAGTACCTCGGAGACAATTCGGCTGGAGGACGATGTATTGAATCGCGACGCAATTTGTGTGTTCCATCGTCATTAACAGGCTCTGAACGTTACTATTAACTGTCAGTTTTGCGTCGGATTCGAAAAACTAAACTCACAGGAGAACGACGATAAGTTGCCCGAGGCAGCTATAGACTCTTGGAGACAAGTCGGTTGGAGGACGATGTATTGAATCGCGACGCAATTTGTGTGTTCCATCGTCATTAAGAGGCTCTGAACGTTACAATTAACTGTCAGTTTTGCGTCGGATTCGAAAATCTAGACTCACAGGAGAACGACCATAAGGTGCCCGAGGCAGCACTAGACTCTGAGAGACAAGTCGGCTGGAGGACGATGTATTGAATCGCGACACAATTTGTGTGTTCCATCGTCATTAAGAGGCTCTGAACGTTACAATTAACTGTCACTTTTCCGTCGGATTCGAAAATCTAGACTCACAGGAGAACGACCATAAGGTGCCCGAGACAGCACTAGACCCTTGGAGACAAGTCGGCTGGAGGACGATGTATTGAATCGCGACGCAATTTGTGTGTTCCATCGTCATTTAGAGGCTCTGAATGTTACAATTAACTGTCAGTTTTGCGCCTGATTCGATAAACTAGACTCATAGGAGAACGACCAAAAGGTGCCCGGGACAGCAATACTACCTCGGAGACAAGTCGGCTGGAGGACGATGTATTGAATCGCGACGCAAATTGTGTGTTCCATCGTCATTATCAGGCTCTGAACGTTACAATTAACTGTCAGTTTTGCGTCGTTTTCGGAAAACTAGACTCACAGGAGAACGACCATAAGGTGCCCGAGGCAGCGCTAGACCCTTGGAGACAAGTCGGCTGGAGGACGATGTATTGAATCGCGACACAATTTGTGTGTTCCATCGTCATTAAGAGGCTCTGAACGTTACAATTAACTGTCAGTTTTGCGTCGGATTCGAAAATCTAGACTCACAGGAGAACGACCATAAGGTGCCCGAGGCAGCATTAGACCCTTGGAGACAAGTCGGCTGGAGGACGATGTATTGAATCGCGACGCAATTTGTGTGTTCCATCGTCATTAAGAGGCTCTGAACGTTACAATTAACTGTCAGTTTTGCGCCGGATTCGAAAAACTATACTCCTAGGAGAACGACCAAAAGGTGCCCGGGGCAGCAATAGTACCTCGGAGACAATTCGGCTGGAGGACGATGTATTGAATCGCGTCGCAGTTTGTGTGTTCCATCGTCATTAACAGGCTCTGAACGTTACAATTAACTGTCAGTTTTGCGTCGGATTCGAAAATGTAGACTCACAGGAGAACGACCATAAGGTGCCCGAGGCAGCAATCGACCCTTGGAGACAATTCGGCTGGAGGACGATGTATTGAATCGCGACGAAAATTGTGTGTTCCATCGTCATTAAGAGGCTCTGAACGTTACAATTAACTGTCAGTTTTGCGTCGGATTCGAAAATCTAGACTCACACGAGAACGACCATAAGGTGCCCGAGGCAGCACTAGATGCTTGGAGACAAGTCGGCTGGAGGACGAAGTATTGAATCGCGACGCAATTTGTGTGTTCCATCGTCATTAAGAGGCTCTGAACGTTACAATTAACTGTCAGTTTTGCGCCTGATTCGATAAACTAGACTCATAGGAGAACGACCTAAAGGTGCCCGGGACAGCAATACTACCTCGGAGACAAGTCGGCTGGAGGACGATGCATTGAATCGCGACGCAAATTGTGTGTTCCATCGTCATTATCAGGCTCTGAACGTTACAATTAACTGTCAGTTTTGCGTCGTTTTCGGAAAACTAGACTCACAGGAGAACGACCATAAGGTGCCCGAAGCAGCGCTAGACCCTTGGAGACAAGTCGGCTGGAGGACGATGTATTGAATCGCGACGCAATTTGTGTGTTCCATCGTCATTAAGAGGCTCTGAACGTTACAATTAACTGTCAGTTTTGCGTCGGATTCGAAAATCTAGACTCACAGGAGAACTACCATAAGGTGCCCGAGGCAGCACTAGACCCTTGGAGACAAGTCGGTTGGAGGACGATGTATTGAATCGCGACGCAATTTGTGTGTTCCATCGTCATTAAGAGGCTCTGAACGTTACAATTAACTGTCAGTTTTGCGTCGGATTCGATAATCTAGACTCACAGGAGAACGACCATAAAGTGCCAGAGGCAGCACTAGACCCTTGGAGACAAGTCGGCTGGAGGACGATGTATTGAATCGCGACGCAATTTGTGTGTTCCATCGTCATTAAGAGGCTCTGAACGTTACAATTAACTGTCAGTTTTGCGCCGGATTCGAAAAACTATACTCCTAGGAGAACGACCAAAAGGTGCCCGGGGCAACAATAGTACCTCGGAGACAATTCGGCTGGAGGACGATGTATTGAATCGCGACGCAATTTGTGTGTTCCATCGTCATTAAGAGGCTCTGAACGTTACAATTAACTGTCAGTTTTGCGCCTGATTCGATAAACTAGACTCATAGGAGAACGACCAAAAGGTGCCCGGGACAGCAATACTACCTCGGAGACAAGTCGGCTGGAGGACGATGTATTGAATCGCGACGCAAATTGTGTGTTCCATCGTCATTATCAGGCTCTGAACGTTACAATTAACTGTCAGTTTTGCGTCGTTTTCGGAAAACAAGACTCACAGGAGAACGACCAAATCGTGCCCGAGGCAGCAAGAGACCCTTGGAGACAGGGCGGCTGTAGGACGATGTATTGAATCGCGCCACAATTTGTGTGTTCCATCGTCATTAAGAGGCTCTGAACGTTACAATTAACTGTCAGTTTTGCGTCGGATTCGAAAATCTAGACTCACAGCAGAACGACCATAAGGTGCCCCAGGCAGCACTAGACCCTTGGAGACAAGTCGGCTGGAGGACGATGTATTGAATCGCGACGCAATTTGTGTGTTCCATCGTCATTAAGAGGCTCTGAACGTTACAATTATCTGTCAGTTTTGCGTCGGATTCGAAAATCTAGACTCACAGAAGAACGACCATAAGGTGCCCGAGGCAGCACTAGACGCTTGGAGACAAGTCGGCTGGAGGACGAAGTATTGAATCGCGACGCAATTTGTGTGTTCCATCGTCATTAAGAGGCTCTGAACGTTACAATTAACTGTCAGTTTTGCGCCTGATTCGATAAACTAGATTCATAGGAGAACGACCAAAAGGTGCCCGGGACAGCAATACTACCTCGGAGACAAGTCGGCTGGAGGACGATGTATTGAATCGCGACGCAAATTGTGTGTTCAATCGTCATTATCAGGCTCTGAACGTTACAATTAACTGTCAGTTTTCCGTCGTTTTCGGAGAACTAGACTCACAGGAGAACGACCATAAGGTGCCCGAGGCAGCGCTAGACCCTTGGAGACAAGTCGGCTGGAGGACGATGTATTGAATCGCGACGCAATTTGTGTGTCCCATCGTCATTAAGAGGCTCAGAACGTTACAATTAACTGTCAGTTTTGCGCCTGATTCGATAAACTAGACTCATAGGAGAACGACCAAAAGGTGCCCGGGACAACAATACTACCTCGGAGACAAGTCGGCTGGAGGACGATGTATTGAATCGCGACGCAATTTGTGTGTTCCATCGTCATTAAGAGGCTCTGAACGTTACAATTAACTGTCAGTTTTGCGTCGGATTCGAAAATGTAGACTCACAGGAGAACGACGATAAGGTGCCCGAGGCAGCACTAGACGCTTGGAGACAAGTCGGCTGGAGGACGAAGTATTGAATCGCGACGCAATTTGTGTGTTCCATCGTCATTAAGAGGCTCTGAACGTTACAATTAACTGTCAGTTTTGCGCCGGATTCGATAAACTAGACTCATAGGAGAACGACCAAAAGGTGCCCGGGACAGCAATACTACCTCGGAGACAAGTCGGCTGGAGGACGATGTATTGAATCGCGACGCAAATTGTGTGTTCCATCGTCATTATCAGGCTCTGAACGTTACAATTAACTGTCAGTTTTGCGTCGTTTTCGGAAAACAAGACTCACAGGAGAACGACCAAATCGTGCCCGAGGCAGCGCTAGACCCTTGGAGACAAGTCGGCTGGACGACGATGTATTGAATCGCGACGCAATTTGTGTGTTCCATCGTCATTAAGAGGCTCTGAACGTTACAATTAACTGTCAGTTTTGCGTCGGATTCGATAATCTAGACTCACAGGAGAACGACCATAAAGTGCCAGAGGCAGCACTAGACCCTTGGAGACAAGTCGGCTGGAGGACGATGTATTGAATCGCGACGCAATTTGTGTGTTCCATCGTCATTAAGAGGCTCTGAACGTTACAATTAACTGTCAGTTTTGCGCCGGATTCGAAAAACTATACTCCTAGGAGAACGACCAAAAGGTGCCCGGGTCAACAATAGTACCTCGGAGACAATTCGGCTGGAGGACGATGTATTGAATCGCGACGCATTTTGTGTGTTCCATCGTCATTAAGAGGCTCTGAACGTTACAATTAACTGTCAGTTTTGCGCCTGATTCGATAAACTAGACTCATAGGAGAACGACCAAAAGGTGCCCGGGACAGCAATACTACCTCGGAGACAAGTCGGCTGGAGGACGATGTACTGAATCGCGACGCAAATTGTGTGTTCCATCGTCATTATCAGGCTCTGAACGTTACAATTAACTGTCAGTTTTGCGTCGTTTTCGGAAAACAAGACTCACAGGAGAACGACCAAATCGTGCCCGAGGCAGCAAGAGACCCTTGGAGACAGGGCGGCTGTAGGACGATGTATTGAATCGCGCCACAATTTGTGTGTTCCATCGTCATTAAGAGGCTCTGAACGTTACAATTAACTGTCAGTTTTGCGTCGGATTCGAAAATCTAGACTCACAGCAGAACGACCATAAGGTGCCCCAGGCAGCACTAGACCCTTGGAGACAAGTCGGCTGGAGGACGATGTATTGAATCGCGACGCAATTTGTGTGTTCCATCGTCATTAAGAGGCTCTGAACGTTACAATTATCTGACAGTTTTGCGTCGGATTCGAAAATCTAGACTCACAGAAGAACGACCATAAGGTGCCCGAGGCAGCACTAGACGCTTGGAGACAAGTCGGCTGGAGGACGAAGTATTGAATCGCGACGCAATTTGTGTGTTCCATCGTCATTAAGAGGCTCTGAACGTTACAATTAACTGTCAGTTTTGCGCCTGATTCGATAAACTAGATTCGTAGGAGAACGACCAAAAGGTGCCCGGGACAGCAATACTACCTCGGAGACAAGTCGGCTGGAGGACGATGTATTGAATCGCGACGCAAATTGTGTGTTCAATCGTCATTATCAGGCTCTGAACGTTACAATTAACTGTCAGTTTTCCGTCGTTTTCGGAGAACTAGACTCACAGGAGAACGACCATAAGGTGCCCGAGGCAGCGCTAGACCCTTGGAGACAAGTCGGCTGGAGGACGATGTATTGAATCGCGACGCAATTTGTGTGTCCCATCGTCATTAAGAGGCTCAGAACGTTACAATTAACTGTCAGTTTTGCGCCGGATTCGAAAAACTATACTCCTAGGAGAACGACCAAAAGGTACCCGGGGCAGCAATAGTACCTCGGAGACAATTCGGCTGGAGGACGATGTATTGAATCGCGACGCAATTTGTGTGTTCCATCGTCATTAACAGGCTCTGAACGTTACAATTAACTGTCAGTTTTGCGTCGGATTCGAAAATGTAGACTCACAGGAGAACGACCATAAGGTGCCCGAGGCAGCAATCGACCCTTGGAGACAATTCGGCTGGAGGACGATGTATTGAATCGCGACGAAAATTGTGTGTTCCATCGTCATTAAGAGGCTCTGAACGTTACAATTAACTGTCAGTTTTGCGTCGGATTCGAAAATCTAGACTCACACGAGAACGACCATAAGGTGCCCGAGGCAGCACTAGATGCTTGGAGACAAGTCGGCTGGAGGACGAAGTATTGAATCGCGACGCAATTTGTGTGTTCCATCGTCATTAAGAGGCTCTGAACGTTACAATTAACTGTCAGTTTTGCGCCTGATTCGATAAACTAGACTCATAGGAGAACGACCTAAAGGTGCCCGGGACAGCAATACTACCTCGGAGACAAGTCGGCTGGAGGACGATGTATTGAATCGCGACGCAAATTGTGTGTTCCATCGTCATTATCAGGCTCTGAACGTTACAATTAACTGTCAGTTTTGCGTCGTTTTCGGAAAACTAGACTCACAGGAGAACGACCATAAGGTGCCCGAAGCAGCGCTAGACCCTTGGAGACAAGTCGGCTGGAGGACGATGTATTGAATCGCGACGCAATTTGTGTGTTCCATCGTCATTAAGAGGCTCTGAACGTTACAATTAACTGTCAGTTTTGCGTCGGATTCGAAAATCTAGACTCACAGGAGAACTACCATAAGGTGCCCGAGGCAGCACTAGACCCTTGGAGACAAGTCGGTTGGAGGACGATGTATTGAATCGCGACGCAATTTGTGTGTTCCATCGTCATTAAGAGGCTCTGAACGTTACAATTAACTGTCAGTTTTGCGTCGGATTCGATAATCTAGACTCACAGGAGAACGACCATAAAGTGCCAGAGGCAGCACTAGACCCTTGGAGACAAGTCGGCTGGAGGACGATGTATTGAATCGCGACGCAATTTGTGTGTTCCATCGTCATTAAGAGGCTCTGAACGTTACAATTAACTGTCAGTTTTGCGCCGGATTCGAAAAACTATAGTCCTAGGAGAACGACCAAAAGGTGCCCGGGGCAACAATAGTACCTCGGAGACAATTCGGCTGGAGGACGATGTATTGAATCGCGACGCAATTTGTGTGTTCCATCGTCATTAAGAGGCTCTGAACGTTACAATTAACTGTCAGTTTTGCGCCTGATTCGATAAACTAGACTCATAGGAGAACGACCAAAAGGTGCCCGGGACAGCAATACTACCTCGGAGACAAGTCGGCTGGAGGACGATGTATTGAATCGCGACGCAAATTGTGTGTTCCATCGTCATTATCAGGCTCTGAACGTTACAATTAACTGTCAGTTTTGCGTCGTTTTCGGAAAACAAGACTCACAGGAGAACGACCAAATCGTGCCCGAGGCAGCAAGAGACCCTTGGAGACAGGGCGGCTGTAGGACGATGTATTGAATCGCGCCACAATTTGTGTGTTCCATCGTCATTAAGAGGCTCTGAACGTTACAATTAACTGTCAGTTTTGCGTCGGATTCGAAAATCTAGACTCACAGCAGAACGACCATAAGGTGCCCCAGGCAGCACTAGACCCTTGGAGACAAGTCGGCTGGAGGACGATGTATTGAATCGCGACGCAATTTGTGTGTTCCATCGTCATTAAGAGGCTCTGAACGTTACAATTATCTGTCAGTTTTGCGTCGGATTCGAAAATCTAGACTCACAGAAGAACGACCATAAGGTGCCCGAGGCAGCACTAGACGCTTGGAGACAAGTCGGCTGGAGGACGAAGTATTGAATCGCGACGCAATTTGTGTGTTCCATCGTCATTAAGAGGCTCTGAACGTTACAATTAACTGTCAGTTTTGCGCCTGATTCGATAAACTAGATTCATAGGAGAACGACCAAAAGGTGCCCGGGACAGCAATACTACCTCGTAGACAAGTCGGCTGGAGGACGATGTATTGAATCGCGACGCAAATTGTGTGTTCAATCGTCATTATCAGGCTCTGAACGTTACAATTAACTGTCAGTTTTCCGTCGTTTTCGGAGAACTAGACTCACAGGAGAACGACCATAAGGTGCCCGAGGCAGCGCTAGACCCTTGGAGACAAGTCGGCTGGAGGACGATGTATTGAATCGCGACGCAATTTGTGTGTCCCATCGTCATTAAGAGGCTCAGAACGTTACAATTAACTGTCAGTTTTGCGCCTGATTCGATAAACTAGACTCATAGGAGAACGACCAAAAGGTGCCCGGGACAACAATACTACCTCGGAGACAAGTCGGCTGGAGGACGATGTATTGAATCGCGACGCAATTTGTGTGTTCCATCGTCATTAAGAGGCTCTGAACGTTACAATTAACTGTCAGTTTTGCGCCGGATTCGAAAATGTAGACTCACAGGAGAACGACCATAAGGTGCCCGAGGCAGCACTAGACGCTTGGAGACAAGTCGGCTGGAGGACGAAGTATTGAATCGCGACGCAATTTGTGTGTTCCATCGTCATTAAGAGGCTCTGAACGTTACAATTAACTGTCAGTTTTGCGCCGGATTCGATAAACTAGACTCATAGGAGAACGACCAAAAGGTGCCCGGGACAGCAATACTACCTCGGAGACAAGTCGGCTGGAGGACGATGTATTGAATCGCGACGCAAATTGTGTGTTCCATCGTCATTAACAGGCTCTGAACGTTACAATTAACTGTCAGTTTTGCGTCGTTTTCGGAAAACTAGACTCACAGGAGAACGACCATAAGGTGCCCGAGGCAGCGCTAGACCCTTGGAGACAAGTCGGCTGGACGACGATGTATTGAATCGCGACGCAATTTGTGTGTTCCATCGTCATTAAGAGGCTCTGAACGTTACAATTAACTGTCAGTTTTGCGTCGGATTCGAAAATCTAGACTCACAGGAGAACTACCATAAGGTGCCCGAGGCAGCACTAGACCCTTGGAGACAAGTCGGTTGGAGGACGATGTATTGAATCGCGACGCAATTTGTGTGTTCCATCGTCATTAAGAGGCTCTGAACGTTACAATTAACTGTCAGTTTTGCGTCGGATTCGATAATCTAGACTCACAGGAGAACGACCATAAAGTGCCAGAGGCAGCACTAGACCCTTGGAGACAAGTCGGCTGGAGGACGATGTATTGAATCGCGACGCAATTTGTGTGTTCCATCGTCATTAAGAGGCTCTGAACGTTACAATTAACTGTCAGTTTTGCGCCGGATTCGAAAAACTATACTCCTAGGAGAACGACCAAAAGGTGCCCGGGGCAACAATAGTACCTCGGAGACAATTCGGCTGGAGGACGATGTATTGAATCGCGACGCAATTTGTGTGTTCCATCGTCATTAAGAGGCTCTGAACGTTACAATTAACTGTCAGTTTTGCGCCTGATTCGATAAACTAGACTCATAGGAGAACGACCAAAAGGTGCCCGGGACAGCAATACTACCTCGGAGACAAGTCGGCTGGAGGACGATGTATTGAATCGCGACGCAAATTGTGTGTTCCATCGTCATTATCAGGCTCTGAACGTTACAATTAACTGTCAGTTTTGCGTCGTTTTCGGAAAACAAGACTCACAGGAGAACGACCAAATCGTGCCCGAGGCAGCAAGAGACCCTTGGAGACAGGGCGGCTGTAGGACGATGTATTGAATCGCGCCACAATTTGTGTGTTCCATCGTCATTAAGAGGCTCTGAACGTTACAATTAACTGTCAGTTTTGCGTCGGATTCGAAAATCTAGACTCACAGCAGAACGACCATAAGGTGCCCCAGGCAGCACTAGACCCTTGGAGACAAGTCGGCTGGAGGACGATGTATTGAATCGCGACGCAATTTGTGTGTTCCATCGTCATTAAGAGGCTCTGAACGTTACAATTATCTGTCAGTTTTGCGTCGGATTCGAAAATCTAGACTCACAGAAGAACGACCATAAGGTGCCCGAGGCAGCACTAGACGCTTGGAGACAAGTCGGCTGGAGGACGAAGTATTGAATCGCGACGCAATTTGTGTGTTCCATCGTCATTAAGAGGCTCTGAACGTTACAATTAACTGTCAGTTTTGCGCCTGATTCGATAAACTAGATTCATAGGAGAACGACCAAAAGGTGCCCGGGACAGCAATACTACCTCGGAGACAAGTCGGCTGGAGGACGATGTATTGAATCGCGACGCAAATTGTGTGTTCAATCGTCATTAACAGGCTCTGAACGTTACAATTAACTGTCAGTTTTCCGTCGTTTTCGGAGAACTAGACTCACAGGAGAACGACCATAAGGTGCCCGAGGCAGCGCTAGACCCTTGGAGACAAGTCGGCTGGAGGACGATGTATTGAATCGCGACGCAATTTGTGTGTCCCATCGTCATTAAGAGGCTCAGAACGTTACAATTAACTGTCAGTTTTGCGCCGGATTCGAAAAACTATACTCCTAGGAGAACGACCAAAAGGTACCCGGGGCAGCAATAGTACCTCGGAGACAATTCGGCTGGAGGACGATGTACTGAATCGCGACGCAATTTGTGTGTTCCATCGTCATTAACAGGCTCTGAACGTTACTATTAACTGTCAGTTTTGCGTCGGATTCGAAAAACTAAACTCACAGGAGAACGACGATAAGGTGCCCGAGGCAGCACTAGACTCTGAGAGACAAGTCGGCTGGAGGACGATGTATTGAATCGCGACACAATTTGTGTGTTCCATCGTCATTCAGAGGCTCTGAACGTTACAATTAACTGTCACTTTTCCGTCGGATTCCAAAATCTAGACTCACAGGAGAACGACCATAAGGTGCCCGAGACAGCACTAGACCCTTGGAGACAAGTCGGGTGGAGGACGATGTATTGAATCGCGACGCAATTTGTGTGTTCCATCGTCATTTAGAGGCTCTGAATGTTACAGTTAACTGTCAGTTTTGCGCCTGATTCGATAAACTAGACTCATAGGAGAACGACCTAAAGGTGCCCGGGACAGCTATACTACCTCGGAGACAAGTCGGCTGGAGGACGATGTATTGAATCGCGACGCAAATTGTGTGTTCCATCGTCATTATCAGGCTCTGAACGTTACAATTAACTGTCAGTTTTGCGTCGTTTTCGGAAAACTAGACTCACAGGAGAACGACCATAAGGTGCCCGAGGCAGCGCTAGACCCTTGGAGACAAGTCGGCTGGAGGACGATGTATTGAATCGCGACACAATTTGTGTGTTCCATCGTCATTAAGAGGCTCTGAACGTTACAATTAACTGTCAGTTTTGCGTCGGATTCGAAAATCTAGACTCACAGGAGAACGACCATAAGGTGCCCGAGGCAGCATTAGACCCTTGGAGACAAGTCGGCTGGAGGACGATGTATTGAATCGCGACGCAATTTGTGTGTTCCATCGTCATTAAGAGGCTCTGAACGTTACAATTAACTGTCAGTTTTGCGCCGGATTCGAAAAACTATACTCCTAGGAGAACGACCAAAAGGTGCCCGGGGCAGCAATAGTACCTCGGAGACAATTCGGCTGGAGGACGATGTATTGAATCGCGTCGCAGTTTGTGTGTTCCATCGTCATTAACAGGCTCTGAACGTTACAATTAACTGTCAGTTTTGCGTCGGATTCGAAAATGTAGACTCACAGGAGAACGACCATAAGGTGCCCGAGGCAGCAATCGACCCTTGGAGACAATTCGGCTGGAGGACGATGTATTGAATCGCGACGAAAATTGTGTGTTCCATCGTCATTAAGAGGCTCTGAACGTTACAATTAACTGTCAGTTTTGCGTCGGATTCGAAAATCTAGACTCACACGAGAACGACCATAAGGTGCCCGAGGCAGCACTAGATGCTTGGAGACAAGTCGGCTGGAGGACGAAGTATTGAATCGCGACGCAATTTGTGTGTTCCATCGTCATTAAGAGGCTCTGAACGTTACAATTAACTGTCAGTTTTGCGCCTAATTCGATAAACTAGACTCATAGGAGAACGACCTAAAGGTGCCCGGGACAGCAATACTACCTCGGAGACAAGTCGGCTGGAGGACGATGTATTGAATCGCGACGCAAATTGTGTGTTCCATCGTCATTATCAGGCTCTGAACGTTACAATTAACTGTCAGTTTTGCGTCGTTTTCGGAAAACTAGACTCACAGGAGAACGACCATAAGGTGCCCGAAGCAGCGCTAGACCCTTGGAGACAAGTCGGCTGGAGGACGATGTATTGAATCGCGACGCAATTTGTGTGTTCCATCGTCATTAAGAGGCTCTGAACGTTACAATTAACTGTCAGTTTTGCGTCGGATTCGAAAAACTAGACTCACAGGAGAACGACCATAAGGTGCCCGAGGCAGCACTAGACTCTGAGAGACAAGTCGGCTGGAGGACGATGTATTGAATCGCGACGCAAATTTGTGTGTTCCATCGTCATTAAGAGGCTCTGAACGTTACAATTAACTGTCAGTTTTGCGTCGGGTTCGAAAATCTAGACTCACAGGAGAACGACCATAAGGTGCCCGAGGCAGCACTAGACTCTGAGAGACAAGTCGGCTGGAGGACGATGTATTGAATGGCGACGCAATTTGTGTGTTCCATCGTCATTAAGAGGCTCTGAACGTTACAATTAACTGTCAGTTTTGCGTCGGATTCGAAAATCTAGACTCACAGGAGAACGACCATGAGGTGCCCGAGGCAGCACTAGACCCTTGGAGACAAGTCGGCTGGAGGACGATGTATTGAATCGCGACGCAATTTGTGTGTTCCATCGTCATTAAGAGGCTCTGAATGTTACAATTAACTGTCAGTTTTGCGCCGGATTCGAAAAACTATACTCCTAGGAGAACGACCAAAAGGTGCTCGGGGCAGCAATAGTACCTCGGAGACAATTCGGCTGGAGGACGATGTATTGAATCGCGACGCAATTTGTGTGTTCCATCGTCATTAACAGGCTCTGAACATTACAATTAACTGTCAGTTTTGCGTCGGATTCGAAAAACTAAACTCACAGGAGAACGACGATAAGGTGCCCGAGGCATCTATAGACCCTTGGAGACAAGTCGGCTGGAGGACGATGTATTGAATCGCGACGCAATTTGTGTGTTCCATCGTCATTAAGAGGCTCTGAACGTTACAATTAACTGTCAGTTTTGCGTCGGATTCGAAAATGTAGACTCACAGGAGAACGACCATAAGGTGCCCGAGGCAGCACTAGACCCTTGGAGACAATTCGGCTGGAGGACGATGTATTGAATCGCGACGCAATTTGTGTGTTCCATCGTCATTAAGAGGCTCTGAACGTTACAATTAACTGTCAGTTTTGCGCCTGATTCGATAAACTAGACTCATAGGAGAACGACCAAAAGGTGCCCGGGACAGCAATACTACCTCGGAGACAAGTCGGCTGGAGGACGATGTATTGAATCGCGACGCAAATTGTGTGTTCCATCGGCATTATCAGGCTCTGAACGTTACAATTAACTGTCAGTTTTGCGTCGTTTTCGGAATCAAGACTCACAGGAGTACGACCATAACGTGCCCGAGGCAGCAAGAGACCCTTGGAGACAGGGCGGCTGTAGGACGATGTATTGAATCGCGCCACAATTTGTGTGTTCCATCGTCATTAAGAGGCTCTGAACGTTACAATTAACTGTCAGTTTTGCGTCGGATTCGAAAATCTAGACTCACAGCAGAACGACCATAAGGTGCCCGAGGCAGCACTAGACCCTTGGAGACAAGTCGGCTGGAGGACGATGTATTGAATCGCGACGCAATTTGTGTGTTCCATCGTCATTAAGAGGCTCTGAACGTTACAATTAACTGTCAGTTTTGCGTCGGATTCGAAAATCTAGACTCACAGGAGAACGACCATAAGGTGCCCGAGGCAGCACTAGACGCTTGGAGACAAGTCGGCTGGAGGACGAAGTATTGAATCGCGACGCATTTTGTGTGTTCCATCGTCATTAAGAGGCTCTGAACGTTACAATTAACTGTCAGTTTTGCGCCTGATTCGATAAACTAGACTCATAGGAGAACGACCAAAAGGTGCCCGGGACAACAATACTACCTCGGAGACAAGTCGGCTGGAGGACGATGTATTGAATCGCGACGCAATTTGTGTGTTCCATCGTCATTAAGAGGCTCTGAACGTTACAATTAACTGTCAGTTTTGCGTCGGATTCGAAAATGTAGACTCACAGGAGAACGACCATAAGGTGCCCGAGGCAGCACTAGACGCTTGGAGACAAGTCGGCTGGAGGACGAAGTATTGAATCGCGACGCAATTTGTGTGTTCCATCGTCATTAAGAGGCTCTGAACGTTACAATTAACTGTCAGTTTTGCGCCGGATTCGATAAACTAGACTCATAGGAGAACGACCAAAAGGTGCCCGGGACAGCAATACTACCTCGGAGACAAGTCGGCTGGAGGACGATGTATTGAATCGCGACGCAAATTGTGTGTTCCATCGTCATTAACAGGCTCTGAACGTTACAATTAACTGTCAGTTTTGCGTCGTTTTCGGAAAACTAGACTCACAGGAGAACGACCATAAGGTGCCCGAGGCAGCGCTAGACCCTTGGAGACAAGTCGGCTGGACGACGATGTATTGAATCGCGACGCAATTTGTGTGTTCCATCGTCATTAAGATGCTCTGAACGTTACAATTAACTGTCAGTTTTGCGTCGGATTCGAAAATCTAGACTCACAGGAGAACGACCATAAAGTGCCAGAGGCAGCACTAGACCCTTGGAGACAAGTCGGCTGGAGGACGATGTATTGAATCGCGACGCAATTCGTGTGTTCCATCGTCATTAAGAGGCTCTGAACGTTACAATTAACTGTCAGTTTTGCGCCGGATTCGAAAAACTATACTCCTAGGAGAACGACCAAAAGGTGCCCGGGGCAACAATAGTACCTCGGAGACAATTCGGCTGGAGGACGATGTATTGAATCGCGACGCAATTTGTGTGTTCCATCGTCATTAAGAGGCTCTGAACGTTACAATTAACTGTCAGTTTTGCGCCTGATTCGATAAACTAGACTCATAGGAGAACGACCAAAAGGTGCCCGGGACAGCAATACTACCTCGGAGACAAGTCGGCTGGAGGACGATGTATTGAATCGCGACGCAAATTGTGTGTTCCATCGTCATTATCAGGCTCTGAACGTTACAATTAACTGTCAGTTTTGCGTCGTTTTCGGAAAACAAGACTCACAGGAGAACGACCATAACGTGCCCGAGGCAGCAAGAGACCCTTGGAGACAGGGCGGCTGTAGGACGATGTATTGAATCGCGCCACAATTTGTGTGTTCCATCGTCATTAAGAGGCTCTGAACGTTACAATTAACTGTCAGTTTTGCGTCGGATTCGAAAATGTAGACTCACAGGAGAACGACCATAAGGTGCCCGAGGCAGCACTAGACCCTTGGAGACAAGTCGGCTGGAGGACGATGTATTGAATCGCGACGCAATTTGTGTGTTCCATCGTCATTAAGAGGCTCTGAACGTTACAATTATCTGTCAGTTTTGCGTCGGATTCGAAAATCTAGACTCACAGAAGAACGACCATAAGGTGCCCGAGGCAGCACTAGACGCTTGGAGACAAGTCGGCTGGAGGACGAAGTATTGAATCGCGACGCATTTTGTGTGTTCCATCGTCATTAAGAGGCTCTGAACGTTACAATTAACTGTCAGTTTTGCGCCTGATTCGATAAACTAGACTCATAGGAGAACGACCAAAAGGTGCCCGGGACAACAATACTACCTCGGAGACAAGTCGGCTGGAGGACGATGTATTGAATCGCGACGCAATTTGTGTGTTCCATCGTCATTAAGAGGCTCTGAACGTTACAATTAACTGTCAGTTTTGCGTCGGATTCGAAAATGTAGACTCACAGGAGAACGACCATAAGGTGCGCGAGGCAGCACTAGACGCTTGGAGACAAGTCGGCTGGAGGACGAAGTATTGAATCGCGACGCAATTTGTGTGTTCCATCGTCATTAAGAGGCTCTGAACGTTACAATTAACTGTCAGTTTTGCGCCTGATTCGATAAACTAGACTCATAGGAGAACGACCAAAAGGTGCCCGGGACAACAATACTACCTCGGAGACAAGTCGGCTGGAGGACGATGTATTGAATCGCGACGCAATTTGTGTGTTCCATCGTCATTAAGAGGCTCTGAACGTTACAATTAACTGTCAGTTTTGCGTCGGATTCGAAAATGTAGACTCACAGGAGAACGACCATAACGTGCCCGAGGCAGCACTAGACGCTTGGAGACAAGTCGGCTGGAGGACGATGTATTGAATCGCGACGCAAATTGTGTGTTCCATCGTCATTAACAGGCTCTGAACGTTACAATTAACTGTCAGTTTTGCGTCGTTTTCGGAAAACTAGACTCACAGGAGAACGACCATAAGGTGCCCGAGGCAGCGCTAGACCCTTGGAGACAAGTCGGCTGGACGACGATGTATTGAGTCGCGACGCAATTTGTGTGTTCCATCGTCATTAAGAGGCTCTGAACGTTACAATTAACTGTCAGTTTTGCGTCGGATTCGAAAATCTAGACTCACAGGAGAACGACCATAAGGTGCCCGGGACAGCAATACTACCTCGGAGACAAGTCGGCTGGAGGACGATGTATTGAATCGCGACGCAAATTGTGTGTTCCATCGTCATTATCAGACTCTGAACGTTACAATTAACTGTCAGTTTTGCGTCGTTTTCGGAAAACAAGACTCACAGGAGAACGACCATAACGTGCCCGAGGCAGCAAGAGACCCTTGGAGACAGGGCGGCTGTAGGACGATGTATTGAATCGCGCCACAATTTGTGTGTTCCATCGTCATTAAGAGGCTCTGAACGTTACAATTAACTGTCAGTTTTGCGTCGGGTTCGAAAATCTAGACTCACAGGAGAACGACCATAAGGTGCCCGAGGCAGCATTAGACCCTTGGAGACAAGTCGGCTGGAGGACGATGTATTGAATCGCGACGCAATTTGTGTGTTCCATCGTCATTAAGAGGCTCTGAACGTTACAAATATCTGTCAGTTTTGCGTCGGATTCGAAAATCTAGACTGACAGAAGAACGACCATAAGGTGCCCGAGGCAGCACTAGACGCTTGGAGACAAGTCGGCTGGAGGACGAAGTATTGAATCGCGACGCAATTTGTGTGTTCCATCGTCATTAAGAGGCTCTGAACGTTACAATTAACTGTCAGTTTAGCGCCTGATTCGATAAACTAGACTCATAGGAGAACGACCAAAAGGTGCCCGGGACAGCAATACTACCTCGGAGACAAGTCGGCTGGAGGACGATGTATTGAATCGCGACGCAAATTGTGTGTTCCATCGTCATTATCAGGCTCTGAACGTTACAATTAACTGTCAGTTTTGCGTCGTTTTCGGAAAACAAGACTCACAGGAGAACGACCATAACGTGCCCGAGGCAGCAAGAGACCCTTGGAGACAGGGCGGCTGTAGGACGATGTATTGAATCGCGCCACAATTTGTGTGTTCCATCGTCATTAAGAGGCTCTGAACGTTACAATTAACTGTCAGTTTTGCGTCGGATTCGAAAATGTAGACTCACAGGAGAACGACCATAAGGTGCCCGAGGCAGCACTAGACCCTTGGAGACAAGTCGGCTGGAGGACGATGTATTGAATCGCGACGCAATTTGTGTGTTCCATCGTCATTAAGAGGCTCTGAACGTTACAATTATCTGTCAGTTTTGCGTCGGATTCGAAAATCTAGACTCACAGAAGAACGACCATAAGGTGCCCGAGGCAGCACTAGACGCTTGGAGACAAGTCGGCTGGAGGACGAAGTATTGAATCGCGACGCATTTTGTGTGTTCCATCGTCATTAAGAGGCTCTGAACGTTACAATTAACTGTCAGTTTTGCGCCTGATTCGATAAACTAGACTCATAGGAGAACGACCAAAAGGTGCCCGGGACAACAATACTACCTCGGAGACAAGTCGGCTGGAGGACGATGTATTGAATCGCGACGCAATTTGTGTGTTCCATCGTCATTAAGAGGCTCTGAACGTTACAATTAACTGTCAGTTTTGCGTCGGATTCGAAAATGTAGACTCACAGGAGAACGACCATAAGGTGCGCGAGGCAGCACTAGACGCTTGGAGACAAGTCGGCTGGAGGACGAAGTATTGAATCGCGACGCAATTTGTGTGTTCCATCGTCATTAAGAGGCTCTGAACGTTACAATTAACTGTCAGTTTTGCGCCTGATTCGATAAACTAGACTCATAGGAGAACGACCAAAAGGTGCCCGGGACAACAATACTACCTCGGAGACAAGTCGGCTGGAGGACGATGTATTGAATCGCGACGCAATTTGTGTGTTCCATCGTCATTAAGAGGCTCTGAACGTTACAATTAACTGTCAGTTTTGCGTCGGATTCGAAAATGTAGACTCACAGGAGAACGACCATAAGGTGCCCGAGGCAGCACTAGACGCTTGGAGACAAGTCGGCTGGAGGACGATGTATTGAATCGCGACGCAAATTGTGTGTTCCATCGTCATTAACAGGCTCTGAACGTTACAATTAACTGTCAGTTTTGCGTCGTTTTCGGAAAACTAGACTCACAGGAGAACGACCATAAGGTGCCCGAGGCAGCGCTAGACCCTTGGAGACAAGTCGGCTGGACGACGATGTATTGAATCGCGACGCAATTTGTGTGTTCCATCGTCATTAAGAGGCTCTGAACGTTACAATTAACTGTCAGTTTTGCGTCGGATTCGAAAATCTAGACTCACAGGAGAACTACCATAAGGTGCCCGAGGCAGCACTAGACCCTTGGAGACAAGTCGGCTGGAGGACGATGTATTGAATCGCGACGCAATTTGTGTGTTCCATCGTCATTAAGAGGCTCTGAACGTTACAATTAACTGTCAGTTTTGCGTCGGATTCGATAATCTAGACTCACAGGAGAACGACCATAAAGTGCCAGAGGCAGCACTAGACCCTTGGAGACAAGTCGGCTGGAGGACGATGTATTGAATCGCGACGCAATTCGTGTGTTCCATCGTCATTAAGAGGCTCTGAACGTTACAATTAACTGTCAGTTTTGCGCCGGATTCGAAAAACTATACTCCTAGGAGAACGACCAAAAGGTGCCCGGGGCAACAATAGTACCTCGGAGACAATTCGGCTGGAGGACGATGTATTGAATCGCGACGCAATTTGTGTGTTCCATCGTCATTAAGAGGCTCTGAACGTTACAATTAACTGTCAGTTTTGCGCCTGATTCGATAAACTAGACTCATAGGAGAACGACCAAAAGGTGCCCGGGACAGCAATACTACCTCGGAGACAAGTCGGCTGGAGGACGATGTATTGAATCGCGACGCAAATTGTGTGTTCCATCGTCATTATCAGGCTCTGAACGTTACAATTAACTGTCAGTTTTGCGTCGTTTTCGGAAAACAAGACTCACAGGAGAACGACCATAACGTGCCCGAGGCAGCAAGAGACCCTTGGAGACAGGGCGGCTGTAGGACGATGTATTGAATCGCGCCACAATTTGTGTGTTCCATCGTCATTAAGAGGCTCTGAACGTTACAATTAACTGTCAGTTTTGCGTCGGATTCGAAAATGTAGACTCACAGGAGAACGACCATAAGGTGCCCGAGGCAGCACTAGACCCTTGGAGACAAGTCGGCTGGAGGACGATGTATTGAATCGCGACGCAATTTGTGTGTTCCATCGTCATTAAGAGGCTCTGAACGTTACAATTATCTGTCAGTTTTGCGTCGGATTCGAAAATCTAGACTCACAGAAGAACGACCATAAGGTGCCCGAGGCAGCACTAGACGCTTGGAGACAAGTCGGCTGGAGGACGAAGTATTGAATCGCGACGCATTTTGTGTGTTCCATCGTCATTAAGAGGCTCTGAACGTTACAATTAACTGTCAGTTTTGCGCCTGATTCGATAAACTAGACTCATAGGAGAACGACCAAAAGGTGCCCGGGACAACAATACTACCTCGGAGACAAGTCGGCTGGAGGACGATGTATTGAATCGCGACGCAATTTGTGTGTTCCATCGTCATTAAGAGGCTCTGAACGTTACAATTAACTGTCAGTTTTGCGTCGGATTCGAAAATGTAGACTCACAGGAGAACGACCATAAGGTGCGCGAGGCAGCACTAGACGCTTGGAGACAAGTCGGCTGGAGGACGAAGTATTGAATCGCGACGCAATTTGTGTGTTCCATCGTCATTAAGAGGCTCTGAACGTTACAATTAACTGTCAGTTTTGCGCCTGATTCGATAAACTAGACTCATAGGAGAACGACCAAAAGGTGCCCGGGACAACAATACTACCTCGGAGACAAGTCGGCTGGAGGACGATGTATTGAATCGCGACGCAATTTGTGTGTTCCATCGTCATTAAGAGGCTCTGAACGTTACAATTAACTGTCAGTTTTGCGTCGGATTCGAAAATGTAGACTCACAGGAGAACGACCATAAGGTGCCCGAGGCAGCACTAGACGCTTGGAGACAAGTCGGCTGGAGGACGATGTATTGAATCGCGACGCAAATTGTGTGTTCCATCGTCATTAACAGGCTCTGAACGTTACAATTAACTGTCAGTTTTGCGTCGTTTTCGGAAAACTAGACTCACAGGAGAACGACCATAAGGTGCCCGAGGCAGCGCTAGACCCTTGGAGACAAGTCGGCTGGACGACGATGTATTGAATCGCGACGCAATTTGTGTGTTCCATCGTCATTAAGAGGCTCTGAACGTTACAATTAACTGTCAGTTTTGCGTCGGATTCGAAAATCTAGACTCACAGGAGAACTACCATAAGGTGCCCGAGGCAGCACTAGACCCTTGGAGACAAGTCGGCTGGAGGACGATGTATTGAATCGCGACGCAATTTGTGTGTTCCATCGTCATTAAGAGGCTCTGAACGTTACAATTAACTGTCAGTTTTGCGTCGGATTCGATAATCTAGACTCACAGGAGAACGACCATAAAGTGCCAGAGGCAGCACTAGACCCTTGGAGACAAGTCGGCTGGAGGACGATGTATTGAATCGCGACGCAATTCGTGTGTTCCATCGTCATTACGAGGCTCTGAACGTTACAATTAACTGTCAGTTTTGCGCCGGATTCGAAAAACTATACTCCTAGGAGAACGACCAAAAGGTGCCCGGGGCAACAATAGTACCTCGGAGACAATTCGGCTGGAGGACGATGTATTGAATCGCGACGCAATTTGTGTTTTCCATCGTCATTAAGAGGCTCTGAACGTTACAATTAACTGTCAGTTTTGCGCCTGATTCGATAAACTAGACTCATAGGAGAACGACCAAAAGGTGCCCGGGACAGCAATACTACCTCGGAGACAAGTCGGCTGGAGGACGATGTATTGAATCGCGACGCAAATTGTGTGTTCCATCGTCATTATCAGGCTCTGAACGTTACAATTAACTGTCAGTTTTGCGTCGTTTTCGGAAAACAAGACTCACAGGAGAACGACCATAACGTGCCCGAGGCAGCAAGAGACCCTTGGAGACAGGGCGGCTGTAGGACGATGTATTGAATCGCGCCACAATTTGTGTGTTCCATCGTCATTAAGAGGCTCTGAACGTTACAATTAACTGTCAGTTTTGCGTCGGATTCGAAAATGTAGACTCACAGGAGAACGACCATAAGGTGCCCGAGGCAGCACTAGACCCTTGGAGACAAGTCGGCTGGAGGACGATGTATTGAATCGCGACGCAATTTGTGTGTTCCATCGTCATTAAGAGGCTCTGAACGTTACAATTATCTGTCAGTTTTGCGTCGGATTCGAAAATCTAGACTCACAGAAGAACGACCATAAGGTGCCCGAGGCAGCACTAGACGCTTGGAGACAAGTCGGCTGGAGGACGAAGTATTGAATCGCGACGCATTTTGTGTGTTCCATCGTCATTAAGAGGCTCTGAACGTTACAATTAACTGTCAGTTTTGCGCCTGATTCGATAAACTAGACTCATAGGAGAACGACCAAAAGGTGCCCGGGACAACAATACTACCTCGGAGACAAGTCGGCTGGAGGACGATGTATTGAATCGCGACGCAATTTGTGTGTTCCATCGTCATTAAGAGGCTCTGAACGTTACAATTAACTGTCAGTTTTGCGTCGGATTCGAAAATGTAGACTCACAGGAGAACGACCATAAGGTGCGCGAGGCAGCACTAGACGCTTGGAGACAAGTCGGCTGGAGGACGAAGTATTGAATCGCGACGCAATTTGTGTGTTCCATCGTCATTAAGAGGCTCTGAACGTTACAATTAACTGTCAGTTTTGCGCCTGATTCGATAAACTAGACTCATAGGAGAACGACCAAAAGGTGCCCGGGACAACAATACTACCTCGGAGACAAGTCGGCTGGAGGACGATGTATTGAATCGCGACGCAATTTGTGTGTTCCATCGTCATTAAGAGGCTCTGAACGTTACAATTAACTGTCAGTTTTGCGTCGGATTCGAAAATGTAGACTCACAGGAGAACGACCATAAGGTGCCCGAGGCAGCACTAGACGCTTGGAGACAAGTCGGCTGGAGGACGATGTATTGAATCGCGACGCAAATTGTGTGTTCCATCGTCATTAACAGGCTCTGAACGTTACAATTAACTGTCAGTTTTGCGTCGTTTTCGGAAAACTAGACTCACAGGAGAACGACCATAAGGTGCCCGAGGCAGCGCTAGACCCTTGGAGACAAGTCGGCTGGACGACGATGTATTGAGTCGCGACGCATTTTGTGTGTTCCATCGTCATTAAGAGGCTCTGAACGTTACAATTAACTGTCAGTTTTGCGTCGGATTCGAAAATATAGACTCACAGGAGAACGACCATAAGGTGCCCGAGGCAGCACTAGACCCTTGGAGACAAGTCGGCTGGAGGTCGATGTATTGAATCGCGACGCAATTTGTGTGTTCCATCGTCATTAAGAGGCTCTGAACGTTACAATTATCTGTCAGTTTTGCGTCGGATTCGAAAATCTAGACTCACAGAAGAACGACCATAAGGTGCCCGAGGCAGCACTAGACGCTTGGAGACAAGTCGGCTGGAGGACGAAGTATTGAATCGCGACGCATTTTGTGTGTTCCATCGTCATTAAGAGGCTCTGAACGTTACAATTAACTGTCAGTTTTGCGCCTGATTCGATAAACTAGACTCATAGGAGAACGACCAAAAGGTGCCCGGGACAACAATACTACCTCGGAGACAAGTCGGCTGGAGGACGATGTATTGAATCGCGACGCAATTTGTGTGTTCCATCGTCATTAAGAGGCTCTGAACGTTACAATTAACTGTCAGTTTTGCGTCGGATTCGAAAATGTAGACTCACAGGAGAACGACCATAAGGTGCGCGAGGCAGCACTAGACGCTTGGAGACAAGTCGGCTGGAGGACGAAGTATTGAATCGCGACGCAATTTGTGTGTTCCATCGTCATTAAGAGGCTCTGAACGTTACAATTAACTGTCAGTTTTGCGCCTGATTCGATAAACTAGACTCATAGGAGAACGACCAAAAGGTGCCCGGGACAACAATACTACCTCGGAGACAAGTCGGCTGGAGGACGATGTATTGAATCGCGACGCAATTTGTGTGTTCCATCGTCATTAAGAGGCTCTGAACGTTACAATTAACTGTCAGTTTTGCGTCGGATTCGAAAATGTAGACTCACAGGAGAACGACCATAAGGTGCCCGAGGCAGCACTAGACGCTTGGAGACAAGTCGGCTGGAGGACGATGTATTGAATCGCGACGCAAATTGTGTGTTCCATCGTCATTAAGAGGCTCTGAACGTTACAATTAACTGTCAGTTTTGCGTCGTTTTCGGAAAACTAGACTCACAGGAGAACGACCATAAGGTGCCCGAGGCAGCGCTAGACCCTTGGAGACAAGTCGGCTGGACGACGATGTATTGAATCGCGACGCAATTTGTGTGTTCCATCGTCATTAAGAGGCTCTGAACGTTACAATTAACTGTCAGTTTTGCGTCGGATTCGAAAATCTAGACTCACAGGAGAACTACCATAAGGTGCCCGAGGCAGCACTAGACCCTTGGAGACAAGTCGGCTGGAGGACGATGTATTGAATCGCGACGCAATTTGTGTGTTCCATCGTCATTAAGAGGCTCTGAACGTTACAATTAACTGTCAGTTTTGCGTCGGATTCGATAATCTAGACTCACAGGAGAACGACCATAAAGTGCCAGAGGCAGCACTAGACCCTTGGAGACAAGTCGGCTGGAGGACGATGTATTGAATCGCGACGCAATTCGTGTGTTCCATCGTCATTAAGAGGCTCTGAACGTTACAATTAACTGTCAGTTTTGCGCCGGATTCGAAAAACTATACTCCTAGGAGAACGACCAAAAGGTGCCCGGGGCAACAATAGTACCTCGGAGACAATTCGGCTGGAGGACGATGTATTGAATCGCGACGCAATTTGTGTGTTCCATCGTCATTAAGAGGCTCGGAACGTTACAATTAACTGTCAGTTTTGCGCCTGATTCGATAAACTAGACTCATAGGAGAACGACCAAAAGGTGCCCGGGACAGCAATACTACCTCGGAGACAAGTCGGCTGGAGGACGATGTATTGAATCGCGACGCAAATTGTGTGTTCCATCGTCATTATCAGGCTCTGAACGTTACAATTAACTGTCAGTTTTGCGTCGTTTTCGGAAAACAAGACTCACAGGAGAACGACCATAACGTGCCCGAGGCAGCAAGAGACCCTTGGAGACAGGGCGGCTGTAGGACGATGTATTGAATCGCGCCACAATTTGTGTGTTCCATCGTCATTAAGAGGCTCTGAACGTTACAATTAACTGTCAGTTTTGCGTCGGATTCGAAAATGTAGACTCACAGGAGAACGACCATAAGGTGCCCGAGGCAGCACTAGACCCTTGGAGACAAGTCGGCTGGAGGACGATGTATTGAATCGCGACGCAATTTGTGTGTTCCATCGTCATTAAGAGGCTCTGAACGTTACAATTATCTGTCAGTTTTGCGTCGGATTCAAAAATGTAGACTCACAGAAGAACGACCATAAGGTGCCCGAGGCAGCACTAGACGCTTGGAGACAAGTCGGCTGGAGGACGAAGTATTGAATCGCGACGCATTTTGTGTGTTCCATCGTCATTAAGAGGCTCTGAACGTTACAATTAACTGTCAGTTTTGCGCCTGATTCGATAAACTAGACTCATAGGAGAACGACCAAAAGGTGCCCGGGACAACAATACTACCTCGGAGACAAGTCGGCTGGAGGACGATGTATTGAATCGCGACGCAATTTGTGTGTTCCATCGTCATTAAGAGGCTCTGAACGTTACAATTAACTGTCAGTTTTGCGTCGGATTCGAAAATGTAGACTCACAGGAGAACGACCATAAGGTGCGCGAGGCAGCACTAGACGCTTGGAGACAAGTCGGCTGGAGGACGAAGTATTGAATCGCGACGCAATTTGTGTGTTCCATCGTCATTAAGAGGCTCTGAACGTTACAATTAACTGTCAGTTTTGCGCCTGATTCGATAAACTAGACTCATAGGAGAACGACCAAAAGGTGCCCGGGACAACAATACTACCTCGGAGACAAGTCGGCTGGAGGACGATGTATTGAATCGCGACGCAATTTGTGTGTTCCATCGTCATTAAGAGGCTCTGAACGTTACAATTAACTGTCAGTTTTGCGTCGGATTCGAAAATGTAGACTCACAGGAGAACGACCATAAGGTGCCCGAGGCAGCACTAGACGCTTGGAGACAAGTCGGCTGGAGGACGATGTATTGAATCGCGACGCAAATTGTGTGTTCCATCGTCATTAACAGGCTCTGAACGTTACAATTAACTGTCAGTTTTGCGTCGTTTTCGGAAAACTAGACTCACAGGAGAACGACCATAAGGTGCCCGAGGCAGCGCTAGACCCTTGGAGACAAGTCGGCTGGACGACGATGTATTGAGTCGCGACGCAATTTGTGTGTTCCATCGTCATTAAGAGGCTCTGAACGTTACAATTAACTGTCAGTTTTGCGTCGGATTCGAAAATCTAGACTCACAGGAGAACGACCATAAGGTGCCCGAGGCAGCACTAGACCCTTGGAGACAAGTCGGCTGGAGGTCGATGTATTGAATCGCGACGCAATTTGTGTGTTCCATCGTCATTAAGAGGCTCTGAACGTTACAATTATCTGTCAGTTTTGCGTCGGATTCGAAAATCTAGACTCACAGAAGAACGACCATAAGGTGCCCGAGGCAGCACTAGACGCTTGGAGACAAGTCGGCTGGAGGACGAAGTATTGAATCGCGACGCATTTTGTGTGTTCCATCGTCATTAAGAGGCTCTGAACGTTACAATTAACTGTCAGTTTTGCGCCTGATTCGATAAACTAGACTCATAGGAGAACGACCAAAAGGTGCCCGGGACAACAATACTACCTCGGAGACAAGTCGGCTGGAGGACGATGTATTGAATCGCGACGCAATTTGTGTGTTCCATCGTCATTAAGAGGCTCTGAACGTTACAATTAACTGTCAGTTTTGCGTCGGATTCGAAAATGTAGACTCACAGGAGAACGACCATAAGGTGCCCGAGGCAGCACTAGACCCTTGGAGACAAGTCGGCTGGAGGACGATGTATTGAATCGCGACGCAATTTGTGTGTTCCATCGTCATTAAGAGGCTCTGAACGTTACAATTATCTGTCAGTTTTGCGTCGGATTCAAAAATGTAGACTCACAGAAGAACGACCATAAGGTGCCCGAGGCAGCACTAGACGCTTGGAGACAAGTCGGCTGGAGGACGAAGTATTGAATCGCGACGCATTTTGTGTGTTCCATCGTCATTAAGAGGCTCTGAACGTTACAATTAACTGTCAGTTTTGCGCCTGATTCGATAAACTAGACTCATAGGAGAACGACCAAAAGGTGCCCGGGACAACAATACTACCTCGGAGACAAGTCGGCTGGAGGACGATGTATTGAATCGCGACGCAATTTGTGTGTTCCATCGTCATTAAGAGGCTCTGAACGTTACAATTAACTGTCAGTTTTGCGTCGGATTCGAAAATGTAGACTCACAGGAGAACGACCATAAGGTGCGCGAGGCAGCACTAGACGCTTGGAGACAAGTCGGCTGGAGGACGAAGTATTGAATCGCGACGCAATTTGTGTGTTCCATCGTCATTAAGAGGCTCTGAACGTTACAATTAACTGTCAGTTTTGCGCCTGATTCGATAAACTAGACTCATAGGAGAACGACCAAAAGGTGCCCGGGACAACAATACTACCTCGGAGACAAGTCGGCTGGAGGACGATGTATTGAATCGCGACGCAATTTGTGTGTTCCATCGTCATTAAGAGGCTCTGAACGTTACAATTAACTGTCAGTTTTGCGTCGGATTCGAAAATGTAGACTCACAGGAGAACGACCATAAGGTGCCCGAGGCAGCACTAGACGCTTGGAGACAAGTCGGCTGGAGGACGATGTATTGAATCGCGACGCAAATTGTGTGTTCCATCGTCATTAAGAGGCTCTGAACGTTACAATTAACTGTCAGTTTTGCGTCGTTTTCGGAAAACTAGACTCACAGGAGAACGACCATAAGGTGCCCGAGGCAGCGCTAGACCCTTGGAGACAAGTCGGCTGGACGACGATGTATTGAATCGCGACGCAATTTGTGTGTTCCATCGTCATTAAGAGGCTCTGAACGTTACAATTAACTGTCAGTTTTGCGTCGGATTCGAAAATCTAGACTCACAGGAGAACTACCATAAGGTGCCCGAGGCAGCACTAGACCCTTGGAGACAAGTCGGCTGGAGGACGATGTATTGAATCGCGACGCAATTTGTGTGTTCCATCGTCATTAAGAGGCTCTGAACGTTACAATTAACTGTCAGTTTTGCGTCGGATTCGATAATCTAGACTCACAGGAGAACGACCATAAAGTGCCAGAGGCAGCACTAGACCCTTGGAGACAAGTCGGCTGGAGGACGATGTATTGAATCGCGACGCAATTCGTGTGTTCCATCGTCATTAAGAGGCTCTGAACGTTACAATTAACTGTCAGTTTTGCGCCGGATTCGAAAAACTATACTCCTAGGAGAACGACCAAAAGGTGCCCGGGGCAACAATAGTACCTCGGAGACAATTCGGCTGGAGGACGATGTATTGAATCGCGACGCAATTTGTGTGTTCCATCGTCATTAAGAGGCTCTGAACGTTACAATTAACTGTCAGTTTTGCGCCTGATTCGATAAACTAGACTCATAGGAGAACGACCAAAAGGTGCCCGGGACAGCAATACTACCTCGGAGACAAGTCGGCTGGAGGACGATGTATTGAATCGCGACGCAAATTGTGTGTTCCATCGTCATTATCAGGCTCTGAACGTTACAATTAACTGTCAGTTTTGCGTCGTTTTCGGAAAACAAGACTCACAGGAGAACGACCATAACGTGCCCGAGGCAGCAAGAGACCCTTGGAGACAGGGCGGCTGTAGGACGATGTATTGAATCGCGCCACAATTTGTGTGTTCCATCGTCATTAAGAGGCTCTGAACGTTACAATTAACTGTCAGTTTTGCGTCGGATTCGAAAATGTAGACTCACAGGAGAACGACCATAAGGTGCCCGAGGCAGCACTAGACCCTTGGAGACAAGTCGGCTGGAGGACGATGTATTGAATCGCGACGCAATTTGTGTGTTCCATCGTCATTAAGAGGCTCTGAACGTTACAATTATCTGTCAGTTTTGCGTCGGATTCAAAAATGTAGACTCACAGAAGAACGACCATAAGGTGCCCGAGGCAGCACTAGACGCTTGGAGACAAGTCGGCTGGAGGACGAAGTATTGAATCGCGACGCATTTTGTGTGTTCCATCGTCATTAAGAGGCTCTGAACGTTACAATTAACTGCTGTTTTGCGCCTGATTCGATAAACTAGACTCATAGGAGAACGACCAAAAGGTGCCCGGGACAACAATACTACCTCGGAGACAAGTCGGCTGGAGGACGATGTATTGAATCGCGACGCAATTTGTGTGTTCCATCGTCATTAAGAGGCTCTGAACGTTACAATTAACTGTCAGTTTTGCGTCGGATTCGAAAATGTAGACTCACAGGAGAACGACCATAAGGTGCGCGAGGCAGCACTAGACGCTTGGAGACAAGTCGGCTGGAGGACGAAGTATTGAATCGCGACGCAATTTGTGTGTTCCATCGTCATTAAGAGGCTCTGAACGTTACAATTAACTGTCAGTTTTGCGCCTGATTCGATAAACTAGACTCATAGGAGAACGACCAAAAGGTGCCCGGGACAACAATACTACCTCGGAGACAAGTCGGCTGGAGGACGATGTATTGAATCGCGACGCAATTTGTGTGTTCCATCGTCATTAAGAGGCTCTGAACGTTACAATTAACTGTCAGTTTTGCGTCGGATTCGAAAATGTAGACTCACAGGAGAACGACCATAAGGTGCCCGAGGCAGCACTAGACGCTTGGAGACAAGTCGGCTGGAGGACGATGTATTGAATCGCGACGCAAATTGTGTGTTCCATCGTCATTAACAGGCTCTGAACGTTACAATTAACTGTCAGTTTTGCGTCGTTTTCGGAAAACTAGACTCACAGGAGAACGACCATAAGGTGCCCGAGGCAGCGCTAGACCCTTGGAGACAAGTCGGCTGGACGACGATGTATTGAGTCGCGACGCAATTTGTGTGTTCCATCGTCATTAAGAGGCTCTGAACGTTACAATTAACTGTCAGTTTTGCGTCGGATTCGAAAATCTAGACTCACAGGAGAACGACCATAAGGTGCCCGAGGCAGCACTAGACCCTTGGAGACAAGTCGGCTGGAGGACGATGTATTGAATCGCGATGCAATTTGTGTGTTCCATCGTCATTAAGAGGCTCTGAACGTTACAATTAAATGTCAGTTTTGCGCCGGATTCGAAAAACTATACTCCTAGGAGAACGACCAAAAGGTGCCCGGGGCAGCAATAGTACCTCGGAGACAAGTCGGCTGGAGGACGATGTTTGGAATCGCGAAGCAATTTGTGTGTTCCATCGTCATTAAGAGGCTCTGAACGTTACAATTAACTGTCAGTTTTGCGTCGGATTCGAAAATGTAGACTCACAGGAGGACGACCATAAGGTGCCCGAGGCAGCAATAGACCCTTGGAGACAATTCGGCTGGAGGACGATGTATTGAATCGCGACGAAAATTGCTTGTTCCATCGTCATTATCAGGCTCAGAACGTTACAATTAACTGTCAGTTTTGCGTCGGATTCGAAAATCTAGACTGACAGAAGAACGACCATAAGGTGCCCGAGGCAGCACTAGACGCTTGGAGACAAGTCGGCTGGAGGACGAAGTATTGAATCGCGACGCTATTTGTGTGTTCCATCGTCATTAAGAGGCTCTGAACGTTACAATTAACTGTCAGTTTAGCGCCTGATTCGATAAACTAGACTCATAGGAGAACGACCAAAAGGTGCCCGGGACAGCAATACTACCTCGGAGACAAGTCGGCTGGAGGACGATGTATTGAATCGCGACGCAAATTGTGTGTTCCATCGTCATTATCAGGCTCCGAACGATACAATTAACTGTCAGTTTTGCGTCGTTTTCGGAAAACTAGAGTCACAGGAGAACGACGATAAGGTGCCCGAGGCAGCGCTAGACCCTTGGAGACAAGTCGGCTGGAGGACGATGTATTGAATAGTGACGCAATTTGTGTGTTCCATCGTCATTAAGAGGCTCTGAACGTTAGAATGAACGTTCAGTTTTGCGTCGGATTCGAAAATCTAGACTCACAGGAGAACGACCATAAGGTGCCCGAGGCTGCACTAGACCCTTGGAGACAAGTCGGCTGGAGGACGATGTATTGAATCGCGACGCAATTTGTGTGTTCCATCGTCATTAAGAGGCTCTGAACGTTACAATTAACTGTCAGTTTTGCGCCTGATTCGATAAACTAGACTCATAGGAGAACGACCAAAAGGTGCCCGGGACAGCAATACTACCTCGGAGACAAGTCGGCTGGAGGTCGATGTATTGAATCGCGACGCAAATTATGTGTTCCATCGTCATTATCAGGCTCTGAACGATACAATTAACTGTCAGTTTTGCGTCGTTTTCGGAAAACAAGACTCACAGGAGAACGACCATAACGTGCCCGAGGCAGCAAGAGACCCTTTGAGACAGGGCGGCTGTAGGACGATGAATTGAATCGCGCCACAATTTGTGTGTTCCATCGTCATTAAGAGGCTCTGAACGTTACAATTAACTGTCAGTTTTGCGTCGGATTCGAAAATCTAGACTCACAGCAGAACGACCATAAGGTGCCCGAGGCAGCATTAGGCCCTTGGAGACAAGTCGGCTGGAGGACGATGTATTGAATCGCGACGCAATTTGTGTGTTCCATCGTCATTAAGAGGCTCTGAACGTTACAATTATCTGTCAGTTTTGCGTCGGATTCGAAAATCTAGACTCACAGAAGAACGACCATAAGGTGCCCGAGGCAGCACTAGACGCTTGGAGACAGGTCGGCTGTAGGACGAAGTATTGAATCGCGACGCATTTTGTGTGTTCCATCGTCATTAAGAGGCTCTGAACGTTACAATTAACTGTCAGTTTTGCGCCTGATTCGATAAACTAGACTGATAGGAGAACGACCAAATGGTGCCCGGGACAGCAATACTACCTCGGAGACAAGTCGGCTGGAGGACGATGTATTGAATCGCGACGCAATTTGTGTGTTCCATCGTCATTAAGAGGCTCTGAACGTTACAATTAACTGTCAGTTTTGCGTCGGATTCGAAAATGTAGACTCTCAGAAGAACGACCATAAGGTGCCCGAGGCAGCACTAGACGCTTGGAAACAAGTCGGCTGGCGGACGAAGAATTGAATGGCGACGCATTTTGTGTGTTCCATCGTCATTAACAGGCTCTGAACGTTACAATTAACTGTCAGTTTTGCGTCGGATTCGAAAATGTAGACTCACAGGAGAACGACCATAAGGTGCCCGAGGCAGCACTAGACGCTTGGAGACAAGTCGGCTGGAGGACGAAGTATTGAATCGCGACGCAATTTGTGTGTTCCATCGTCATTAGGAGGCTCTGAACGTTACAATTAACTGTCAGTTTTGCGTCGGATTCGAAAATCTAGACTCACAGGAGAACGACCATAAGGTGCCCGAGGCAGCACTAGACCCTTGGAGACAAGTCGGCTGGAGGACGATGTTTTGAATCGCGACACAATTTGTGTGTTCCATCGTCATTAAGAGGCTCTGAACGTTACAATTAACTGTCAGTTTTGCGTCGGATTCGATAATCTAGACTCACAGGAGAACGACCATAAAGTGCCAGAGGCAGCACTAGACCCTTGGAGACAAGTCGGCTGGAGGACGATGTATTGAATCGCGACGCAATTCGTGTGTTCCATCGTCATTAAGAGGCTCTGAACGTTACAATTAACTGTCAGTTTTGCGCCGGATTCGAAAAACTATACTCCTAGGAGAACGACCAAAAGGTGCCCGGGGCAACAATAGTACCTCGGAGACAATTCGGCTGGAGGACGATGTATTGAATCGCGACGCAATTTGTGTGTTCCATCGTCATTAAGAGGCTCTGAACGTTACAATTAACTGTCAGTTTTGCGCCGGATTCGATAAACTAGACTCATAGGAGAACGACCAAAAGGTGCCCGGGACAGCAATACTACCTCGGAGACAAGTCGGCTCGAGGACGATGTATTGAATCGCGACGCAAATTGTGTGTTCCATCGTCATTATCAGACTCTGAACGTTACAATTAACTGTCAGTTTTGCGTCGTTTTCGGAAAACAAGACTCACAGGAGAACGACCATAACGTGCCCGAGGCAGCAAGAGACCCTTGGAGACAGGGCGGCTGTAGGACGATGTATTGAATCGCGCCACAATTTGTGTGTTCCATCGTCATTAAGAGGCTCTGAACGTTACAATTAACTGTCAGTTTTGCGTCGGGTTCGAAAATCTAGACTCACAGGAGAACGACCATAAGGTGCCCGAGGCAGCATTAGACCCTTGGAGACAAGTCGGCTGGAGGACGATGTATTGAATCGCGACGCAATTTGTGTGTTCCATCGTCATTAAGAGGCTCTGAACGTTACAAATATCTGTCAGTTTTGCGTCGGATTCGAAAATCTAGACTCACAGAAGAACGACCTTAAGGTGCCCGAGGCAGCACTAGACGCTTGGAAACAGGTCGGCTGTAGGACGATGTATTGAATCGCGACGCAATTTGTGTGTTCCATCGTCATTAAGAGGCTCTGAACGTTACAAATATCTGTCAGTTTTGCGTCGGATTCGAAAATCTAGACTCACAGAAGAACGACCATAAGGTGCCCGAGGCAGCACTAGACGCTTGGAAACAGGTCGGCTGGAGGACGAAGTATTGAATCGCGACGCATTTTGTGTGTTCCATCGTCATTAAGAGGCTCTGAACGTAACAATTAACTGTCAGTTTTGCGCCTGATTCGATAAACTAGACTCACAGAAGAACGACCATAAGGTGCCCGAGGCAGCACTAGACGCTTGGAGACAAGTCGGCTGGAGGACGAAGTATTGAATCGCGACGCATTTTGTGTGTTCCATCGTCATTAAGAGGCTCTGAACGTTACAATTAACTGTCAGTTTTGCGCCTGATTCGATAAACTAGACTCATAGGAGAACGACCAAAAGGTGCCCGGGACAGCAATACTACCTCGGAGACAAGTCGGCTGGAGGACGATGTATTAAATCGCGACGCAATTTGTGTGTTCCATCGTCATTAAGAGGCTCTGAACGTTACAATTAACTGTCAGTTTTGCGTCGGATTCGAAAATGTAGACTCACAGGAGAACGACCATAAGGTGCCCGAGGCAGCACTAGACGCTTGGAGACAAGTCGGCTGGAGGACGAAGTATTGAATCGCGACGCAATTTGTGTGTTCCATCGTCATTAAGAGGCTTTGAACGTTACAATTAACTGTCAGTTTTGCGCCGGATTCGATAAACTAGACTCATAGGAGAACGACCAAAAGGTGCCCGGGACAGCAATACTACCTCGGAGACAAGTCGGCTGGAGGACGATGTATTGAATCGCGTCGCAAATTGTGTGTTCCATCGTCATTATCAGGCTCTGAACGTTACAATTAACTGTCAGTTTTGCGTCGTTTTCGGAAAACAAGACTCACAGGAGAACGACCATAAGGTGCCCGAGGCAGCGCTAGACCCTTGGAGACAAGTCGGCTGGACGACGATGTATTGAATCGCGACGCAATTTGTGTGTTCCATCGTCATTAAGACGCTCTGAACGTTACAATTAACTGTCAGTTTAGCGTCGGATTCGAAAATCTAGACTCACAGGAGAACTACCATAAGGAGCCCGAGGCAGCACTAGACCCTTGGAGACAAGTCGGCTGGAGGACGATGTATTGAATCGCGACGCAATTTGTGTGTTCCATCGTCATTAAGAGGCTCTGAACGTTACAATTAACTGTCAGTTTTGCGTCGGATTCGAAAATCTAGACTCACAGGAGAACGACCATAAAGTGCCCGAGGCAGCACTAGACCCTTGGAGACAAGTCGGCTGGAGGACGATGTATTGAATCGCGACGCAAATTGTGTGTTCCATCGTCATTATCAGGCTCTGAACGTTACAATTAACTGTCAGTTTTGCGTCGTTTTCGGAAAACAAGACTCACAGGAGAACGACCATAAGGTGCCCGAGGCAGCGCTAGACCCTTGGAGACAAGTCGACTGGACGACGATGTATTGAATCGCGACGCAATTTGTGTGTTCCATCGTCATTAAGAGGCTCTGAACGTTACAATTAACTGTCAGTTTTGCGCCGGATTCGAAAAACTATACTCCTAGGAGAACGACCATAACGTGCCCGAGGCAGCAAGAGACCCTTGGAGACAGGGCGGCTGTAGGACGATGTATTGAATCGCGCCACAATTTGTGTGTTCCATCGTCATTAAGAGGCTCTGAACGTTACAATTAACTGTCAGTTTTGCGTCGGATTCGAAAATCTACACTCACAGCAGAACGACCATAAGGTGCCCGAGGCAGCACTAGACCCTTGGAGACAAGTTGGCTGGAGGACGATGTATTGAATCGCGACGCAATTTGTGTGTTCCATCGTCATTAAGAGGCTCTGAACGTTACAATTATCTGTCAGTTTTGCGTCGGATTCGAAAATGTAGACTCACAGAAGAACGACCATAAGGTGCCCGAGGCAGCACTAGACGCTTGGAGACAAGTCGGCTGGAGGACGAAGTATTGAATCGCGACGCATTTTGTGTGTTCCATCGTCATTAAGAGGCTCTGAACGTTACAATTAACTGTCAGTTTTGCGCCTGATTCGATAAACTAGACTCATAGGAGAACGACCAAAAGGTGCCCGGGACAACAATACTACCTCGGAGACAAGTCGGCTGGAGGACGATGTATTGAATCGCGACGCAATTTGTGTGTTCCATCGTCATTAAGAGGCTCTGAACGTTACAATTAACTGTCAGTTTTGCGTCGGATTCGAAAATGTAGACTCACAGGAGAACGACCATAAGGTGCCCGAGGCAGCACTAGACGCTTGGAGACAAGTCGGCTGGAGGACGAAGTATTGAATCGCGACGCAATTTGTGTGTTCCATCGTCATTAAGAGGCTCTGAACGTTACAATTAACTGTCAGTTTTGCGCCGGATTCGATAAACTAGACTCATAGGAGAACGACCAAAAGGTGCCCGGGACAGCAATACTACCTCGGAGACAAGTCGGCTGGAGGACGATGTATTGAATCGCGACGCAAATTGTGTGTTCCATCGTCATTAACAGGCTCTGAACGTTACAATTAACTGTCAGTTTTGCGTCGTTTTCGGAAAACTAGACTCACAGGAGAACGACCATAAGGTGCCCGAGGCAGCGCTAGACCCTTGGAGACAAGTCGGCTGGACGACGATGTATTGAATCGCGACGCAATTTGTGTGTTCCATCGTCATTAAGAGGCTCTGAACGTTACAATTAACTGTCAGTTTTGCGTCGGATTCGAAAATCTAGACTCACAGGAGAACTACCATAAGGTGCCCGAGGCAGCACTAGACCCTTGGAGACAAGTCGGCTGGAGGACGATGTATTGAATCGCGACGCAATTTGTGTGTTCCATCGTCATTAAGAGCCTCTGAACGTTACAATTAACTGTCAGTTTTGCGTCGGATTCGATAATCTAGACTCACAGGAGAACGACCATAAAGTGCCAGAGGCAGCACTAGACCCTTGGAGACAAGTCGGCTGGAGGACGATGTATTGAATCGCGACGCAATTTGTGTGTTCCATCGTCATTAAGAGGCTCTGAACGTTACAATTAACTGTCAGTTTTGCGCCGCATTCGAAAAACTATACTCCTAGGAGAACGACCAAAAGGTGCCCGGGGCAACAATAGTACCTCGGAGACAATTCGGCTGGAGGACGATGTATTGAATCGCGACGCAATTTGTGTGTTCCATCGTCATTAAGAGGCTCTGAACGTTACAATTAACTGTCAGTTTTGCGCCTGATTCGATATACTAGACTCATAGGAGAACGACCAAAAGGTGCCCGGGACAGCAATACTACCTCGGAGACAAGTCGGCTGGAGGACGATGTATTGAATCGCGACGCAAATTGTGTGTTCCATCGTCATTATCAGGCTCTGAACGTTACAATTAACTGTCAGTTTTGCGTCGTTTTCGGAAAACAAGACTCACAGGAGAACGACCATAACGTGCCCGAGGCAGCAAGAGACCCTTGGAGACAGGGCGGCTGTAGGACGATGTATTGAATCGCGCCACAATTTGTGTGTTCCATCGTCATTAAGAGGCTCTGAACGTTACAATTAACTGTCAGTTTTGCGTCGGATTCGAAAATCTAGACTCACAGCAGAACGACCATAAGGTGCCCGAGGCAGCACTAGACCCTTGGAGACAAGTCGGCTGGAGGACGATGTATTGAATCGCGACGCAATTTGTGTGTTCCATCGTCATTAAGAGGCTCTGAACGTTACAATTATCTGTCAGTTTTGCGTCGGATTCGAAAATCTAGACTCACAGAAGAACGACCATAAGGTGCCCGAGGCAGCACTAGACGCTTGGAGACAAGTCGGCTGGAGGACGAAGTATTGAATCGCGACGCATTTTGTGTGTTCCATCGTCATTAAGAGGCTCTGAACGTTACAATTAACTGTCAGTTTTGCGCCTGATTCGATAAACTAGACTCATAGGAGAACGACCAAAAGGTGCCCGGGACAACAATACTACCTCGGAGACAAGTCGGCTGGAGGACGATGTATTGAATCGCGACGCAATTTGTGTGTTCCATCGTCATTAAGAGGCTCTGAACGTTACAATTAACTGTCAGTTTTGCGTCGGATTCGAGAATGTAGACTCACAGGAGAACGACCATAAGGTGCCCGAGGCAGCACTAGACGCTTGGAGACAAGTCGGCTGGAGGACGAAGTATTGAATCGCGACGCATTTTGTGTGTTCCATCGTCATTAAGAGGCTCTGAACGTTACAATTAACTGTCAGTTTTGCGCCTGATTCGATAAACTAGACTCATAGGAGAACGACCAAAAGGTGCCCGGGACAACAATACTACCTCGGAGACAAGTCGGCTGGAGGACGATGTATTGAATCGCGACGCAATTTGTGTGTTCCATCGTCATTAAGAGGCTCTGAACGTTACAATTAACTGTCAGTTTTGCGTCGGATTCGAAAATGTAGACTCACAGGAGAACGACCATAAGGTGCCCGAGGCAGCACTAGACGCTTGGAGACAAGTCGGCTGGAGGACGATGTATTGAATCGCGACGCAAATTGTGTGTTCCATCGTCATTAACAGGCTCTGAACGTTACAATTAACTGTCAGTTTTGCGTCGTTTTCGGAAAACTAGACTCACAGGAGAACGACCATAAGGTGCCCGAGGCAGCGCTAGACCCTTGGAGACAAGTCGGCTGGACGACGATGTATTGAGTCGCGACGCAATTTGTGTGTTCCATCGTCATTAAGAGGCTCTGAACGTTACAATTAACTGTCAGTTTTGCGTCGGATTCGAAAATGTAGACTCACAGGAGAACGACCATAAGGTGCCCGAGGCAGCAATAGACCCTTGGAGACAATTCGGCTGGAGGACGATGTATTGAATCGCGACGAAAATTGCTTGTTCCATCGTCATTATCAGGCTCAGAACGTTACAATTAACTGTCAGTTTTGCGTCGGATTCGAAAATCTAGACTGACAGAAGAACGACCATAAGGTGCCCGAGGCAGCACTAGACGCTTGGAGACAAGTCGGCTGGAGGACGAAGTATTGAATCGCGACGCAATTTGTGTGTTCCATCGTCATTAAGAGGCTCTGAACGTTACAATTAACTGTCAGTTTAGCGCCTGATTCGATAAACTAGACTCATAGGAGAACGACCAAAAGGTGCCCGGGACAGCAATACTACCTCGGAGACAAGTCGGCTGGAGGACGATGTATTGAATCGCGACGCAAATTGTGTGTTCCATCGTCATTATCAGGCTCCGATCGATACAATTAACTGTCAGTTTTGCGTCGTTTTCGGAAAACTAGAGTCACAGGAGAACGACCATAAGGTGCCCGAGGCAGCGCTAGACCCTTGGAGACAAGTCGGCTGGAGGACGATGTATTGAATCGTGACGCAATTTGTGTGTTCCATCGTCATTAAGAGGCTCTGAACGTTAGAATGAACTGTCAGTTTTGCGTCGGATTCGAAAATCTAGACTCACAGGAGAACGACCATAAGGTGCCCGAGGCTGCACTAGACCCTTGGAGACAAGTCGGCTGGAGGACGATGTATTGAATCGCGACGCAATTTGTGTGTTCCATCGTCATTAAGAGGCTCTGAACGTTACAATTAACTGTCAGTTTTGCGCCTGATTCGATAAACTAGACTCATAGGAGAACGACCAAAAGGTGCCCGGGACAGCAATACTACCTCGGAGACAAGTCGGCTGGAGGTCGATGTATTGAATCGCGACGCAAATTATGTGTTCCATCGTCATTATCAGGCTCTGAACGATACAATTAACTGTCAGTTTTGCGTCGTTTTCGGAAAACAAGACTCACAGGAGAACGACCATAACGTGCCCGAGGCAGCAAGAGACCCTTTGAGACAGGGCGGCTGTAGGACGATGAATTGAATCGCGCCACAATTTGTGTGTTCCATCGTCATTAAGAGGCTCTGAACGTTACAATTAACTGTCAGTTTTGCGCCGGATTCGAAAAACTATACTCCTAGGAGAACGACCAAAAGGTGCCCGGGGCAGCAATAGTGCCTCGGAGACAAGTCGGCTGGAGGACGATGTTTTGAATCGCGACGCAATTTGTGTGTTCCATCGTCATTAAGAGGCTCTGAACGTTACAATTAACTGTCAGTTTTGCGTCGGATTCGAAAATGTAGACTCACAGGAGAACGACCATAAGGTGCCCGAGGCAGCAATAGACCCTTGGAGACAAGTCGGCTGGAGGACGATGTATTGAATCGCGACGAAAATTGCTTGTTCCATCGTCATTATCAGGCTCAGAACGTTACAATTAACTGTCAGTTTTGCGTCGGATTCGAAAATCTAGACTGACAGAAGAACGACCATAAGGTGCCCGAGGCAGCACTAGACGCTTGGAGACAAGTCGGCTGGAGGACGATGTATTGAATCGCGACGCAATTTGTGTGTTCCATCGTCATTAAGAGGCTCTGAACGTTACAATTAACTGTCAGTTTTGCGCCGGATTCGATAAACTAGACTCATAGGAGAACGACCAAAAGGTGCCCGGGACAGCAATACTACCTCGGAGACAAGTCGGCTGGAGGACGATGTATTGAATCGCGACGCAAATTGTGTGTTCCATCGTCATTATCAGACTCTGAACGTTACAATTAACTGTCAGTTTTGCGTCGTTTTCGGAAAACAAGACTCACAGGAGAACGACCATAACGTGCCCGAGGCAGCAAGAGACCCTTGGAGACAGGGCGGCTGTAGGACGATGTATTGAATCGCGCCACAATTTGTGTGTTCCATCGTCATTAAGAGGCTCTGAACGTTACAATTAACTGTCAGTTTTGCGTCGGATTCGAAAATGTAGACTCACAGGAGAACGACCATAAGGTGCCCGAGGCAGCAATAGACCCTTGGAGACAATTCGGCTGGAGGACGATGTATTGAATCGCGACGAAAATTGCTTGTTCCATCGTCATTATCAGGCTCAGAACGTTACAATTAACTGTCAGTTTTGCGTCGGATTCGAAAATCTAGACTGACAGAAGAACGACCATAAGGTGCCCGAGGCAGCACTAGACGCTTGGAGACAAGTCGGCTGGAGGACGAAGTATTGAATCGCGACGCAATTTGTGTGTTCCATCGTCATTAAGAGGCTCTGAACGTTACAATTAACTGTCAGTTTAGCGCCTGATTCGATAAACTAGACTCATAGGAGAACGACCAAAAGGTGCCCGGGACAGCAATACTACCTCGGAGACAAGTCGGCTGGAGGACGATGTATTGAATCGCGACGCAAATTGTGTGTTCCATCGTCATTATCAGGCTCCGATCGATACAATTAACTGTCAGTTTTGCGTCGTTTTCGGAAAACTAGAGTCACAGGAGAACGACCATAAGGTGCCCGAGGCAGCGCTAGACCCTTGGAGACAAGTCGGCTGGAGGACGATGTATTGAATCGTGACGCAATTTGTGTGTTCCATCGTCATTAAGAGGCTCTGAACGTTACAATTAACTGTCAGTTTTGCGCCGGATTCGAAAAACTATACTCCTAGGAGAACGACCAAAAGGTGCCCGGGGCAACAATAGTACCTCGGAGACAATTCGGCTGGAGGACGATGTATTGAATCGCGACGCAATTTGTGTGTTCCATCGTCATTAAGAGGCTCTGAACGTTACAATTAACTGTCAGTTTTGCGCCTGATTCGATATACTAGACTCATAGGAGAACGACCAAAAGGTGCCGGGGACAGCAATACTACCTCGGAGACAAGTCGGCTGGAGGACGATGTATTGAATCGCGACGCAAATTGTGTGTTCCATCGTCATTATCAGGCTCTGAACGTTACAATTAACTGTCAGTTTTGCGTCGTTTTCGGAAAACAAGACTCACAGGAGAACGACCATAACGTGCCCGAGGCAGCAAGAGACCCTTGGAGACAGGGCGGCTGTAGGACGATGTATTGAATCGCGCCACAATTTGTGTGTTCCATCGTCATTAAGAGGCTCTGAACGTTACAATTAACTGTCAGTTTTGCGTCGGATTCGAAAATCTAGACTCACAGCAGAACGACCATAAGGTGCCCGAGGCAGCACTAGACCCTTGGAGACAAGTCGGCTGGAGGACGATGTATTGAATCGCGACGCAATTTGTGTGTTCCATCGTCATTAAGAGGCTCTGAACGTTACAATTAACTGTCAGTTTTGCGTCGGATTCGAGAATGTAGACTCACAGGAGAACGACCATAAGGTGCCCGAGGCAGCACTAGACGCTTGGAGACAAGTCGGCTGGAGGACGAAGTATTGAATCGCGACGCATTTTGTGTGTTCCATCGTCATTAAGAGGCTCTGAACGTTACAATTAACTGTCAGTTTTGCGCCTGATTCGATAAACTAGACTCATAGGAGAACGACCAAAAGGTGCCCGGGACAACAATACTACCTCGGAGACAAGTCGGCTGGAGGACGATGTATTGAATCGCGACGCAATTTGTGTGTTCCATCGTCATTAAGAGGCTCTGAACGTTACAATTAACTGTCAGTTTTGCGTCGGATTCGAAAATGTAGACTCACAGGAGAACGACCATAAGGTGCCCGAGGCAGCACTAGACGCTTGGAGACAAGTCGGCTGGAGGACGATGTATTGAATCGCGACGCAAATTGTGTGTTCCATCGTCATTAACAGGCTCTGAACGTTACAATTAACTGTCAGTTTTGCGTCGTTTTCGGAAAACTAGACTCACAGGAGAACGACCATAAGGTGCCCGAGGCAGCGCTAGACCCTTGGAGACAAGTCGGCTGGACGACGATGTATTGAGTCGCGACGCAATTTGTGTGTTCCATCGTCATTAAGAGGCTCTGAACGTTACAATTAACTGTCAGTTTTGCGTCGGATTCGAAAATGTAGACTCACAGGAGAACGACCATAAGGTGCCCGAGGCAGCAATAGACCCTTGGAGACAATTCGGCTGGAGGACGATGTATTGAATCGCGACGAAAATTGCTTGTTCCATCGTCATTATCAGGCTCAGAACGTTACAATTAACTGTCAGTTTTGCGTCGGATTCGAAAATCTAGACTGACAGAAGAACGACCATAAGGTGCCCGAGGCAGCACTAGACGCTTGGAGACAAGTCGGCTGGAGGACGAAGTATTGAATCGCGACGCAATTTGTGTGTTCCATCGTCATTAAGAGGCTCTGAACGTTACAATTAACTGTCAGTTTAGCGCCTGATTCGATAAACTAGACTCATAGGAGAACGACCAAAAGGTGCCCGGGACAGCAATACTACCTCGGAGACAAGTCGGCTGGAGGACGATGTATTGAATCGCGACGCAAATTGTGTGTTCCATCGTCATTATCAGGCTCCGATCGATACAATTAACTGTCAGTTTTGCGTCGTTTTCGGAAAACTAGAGTCACAGGAGAACGACCATAAGGTGCCCGAGGCAGCGCTAGACCCTTGGAGACAAGTCGGCTGGAGGACGATGTATTGAATCGTGACGCAATTTGTGTGTTCCATCGTCATTAAGAGGCTCTGAACGTTAGAATGAACTGTCAGTTTTGCGTCGGATTCGAAAATCTAGACTCACAGGAGAACGACCATAAGGTGCCCGAGGCTGCACTAGACCCTTGGAGACAAGTCGGCTGGAGGACGATGTATTGAATCGCGACGCAATTTGTGTGTTCCATCGTCATTAAGAGGCTCTGAACGTTACAATTAACTGTCAGTTTTGCGCCTGATTCGATAAACTAGACTCATAGGAGAACGACCAAAAGGTGCCCGGGACAGCAATACTACCTCGGAGACAAGTCGGCTGGAGGTCGATGTATTGAATCGCGACGCAAATTATGTGTTCCATCGTCATTATCAGGCTCTGAACGATACAATTAACTGTCAGTTTTGCGTCGTTTTCGGAAAACAAGACTCACAGGAGAACGACCATAACGTGCCCGAGGCAGCAAGAGACCCTTTGAGACAGGGCGGCTGTAGGACGATGAATTGAATCGCGCCACAATTTGTGTGTTCCATCGTCATTAAGAGGCTCTGAACGTTACAATTAACTGTCAGTTTTGCGCCGGATTCGAAAAACTATACTCCTAGGAGAACGACCAAAAGGTGCCCGGGGCAGCAATAGTGCCTCGGAGACAAGTCGGCTGGAGGACGATGTTTTGAATCGCGACGCAATTTGTGTGTTCCATCGTCATTAAGAGGCTCTGAACGTTACAATTAACTGTCAGTTTTGCGTCGGATTCGAAAATGTAGACTCACAGGAGAACGACCATAAGGTGCCCGAGGCAGCAATAGACCCTTGGAGACAAGTCGGCTGGAGGACGATGTATTGAATCGCGACGAAAATTGCTTGTTCCATCGTCATTATCAGGCTCAGAACGTTACAATTAACTGTCAGTTTTGCGTCGGATTCGAAAATCTAGACTGACAGAAGAACGACCATAAGGTGCCCGAGGCAGCACTAGACGCTTGGAGACAAGTCGGCTGGAGGACGATGTATTGAATCGCGACGCAATTTGTGTGTTCCATCGTCATTAAGAGGCTCTGAACGTTACAATTAACTGTCAGTTTTGCGCCGGATTCGATAAACTAGACTCATAGGAGAACGACCAAAAGGTGCCCGGGACAGCAATACTACCTCGGAGACAAGTCGGCTGGAGGACGATGTATTGAATCGCGACGCAAATTGTGTGTTCCATCGTCATTATCAGACTCTGAACGTTACAATTAACTGTCAGTTTTGCGTCGTTTTCGGAAAACAAGACTCACAGGAGAACGACCATAACGTGCCCGAGGCAGCGCTAGACCCTTGGAGACAGGGCGGCTGTAGGACGATGTATTGAATCGCGCCACAATTTGTGTGTTCCATCGTCATTAAGAGGCTCTGAACGTTACAATTAACTGTCAGTTTTGCGTCGGATTCGAAAATCTAGACTCACAGGAGAACGACCATAAGGTGCCCGAGGCAGCATTAGACCCTTGGAGACAAGTCGGCTGGAGGACGATGTATTGAATCGCGACGCAATTTGTGTGTTCCATCGTCATTAAGAGGCTCTGAACGTTACAATTAACTGTCAGCTTTGCGTCGGATTCGAAAATGTAGACTCACAGGAGAACGACCATAAGGTGCCCGAGGCAGCACTAGACGCTTGGAGACAAGTCGGCTGGAGGACGAAGTATTGAATCGCGACGCAATTTGTGTGTTCCATCGTCATTAAGAGGCTCTGAACGTTACTATTAACTGTCAGTATTGCACCGGATTCGATAAACTAGACTCATAGGTGAACGACCATAAGGTGCCCGGGGCAGCAATAGTACCTCGGAGACAAGTCGGCTGAAGGACGATGTTTTGAATCGCGAAGCAATTTGTGTGTTCCATCGTCATTAAGAGGCTCTGAACGTTACAATTAACTGTCAGTTTTGCGTCGGATTCGAAAATGTAGACTCACAGGAGAACGACCATAAGGTGCCCGAGGCAGCAATAGACCCTTGGAGACAATTCGGCTGGAGGACGATGTATTGAATCGCGACGAAAATTGCTTGTTCCATCGTCATTATCAGGCTCAGAACGTTACAATTAACTGTCAGTTTTGCGTCGGATTCGAAAATCTAGACTGACAGAAGAACGACCATAAGGTGCCCGAGGCAGCACTAGACGCTTGGAGACAAGTCGGCTGGAGGACGAAGTATTGAATCGCGACGCAATTTGTGTGTTCCATCGTCATTAAGAGGCTCTGAACGTTACAATTAACTGTCAGTTTAACGCCTGATTCGATAAACTAGACTCATAGGAGAACGACCAAAAGGTGCCCGGGACAGCAATACTACCTCGGAGACAAGTCGGCTGGAGGACGATGTATTGAATCGCGACGCAAATTGTGTGTTCCATCGTCATTATCAGGCTCCGAACGATACAATTAACTGTCAGTTTTGCGTCGTTTTCGGAAAACTAGAGTCACAGGAGAACGACCATAAGGTGCCCGAGGCAGCGCTAGACCCTTGGAGACAAGTCGGCTGGAGGACGATGTATTGAATCGTGACGCAATTTGTGTGTTCCATCGTCATTAAGAGGCTCTGAACGTTAGAATGAACTGTCAGTTTTGCGTCGGATTCGAAAATCTAGACTCACAGGAGAACGACCATAAGGTGCCCGAGGCTGCACTAGACCCTTGGAGACAAGTCGGCTGGAGGACGATGTATTGAATCGCGACGCAATTTGTGTGTTCCATCGTCATTAAGAGGCTCTGAACGTTACAATTAACTGTCAGTTTTGCGCCTGATTCGATAAACTAGACTCATAGGAGAACGACCAAAAGGTGCCCGGGACAGCAATACTACCTCGGAGACAAGTCGGCTGGAGGTCGATGTATTGAATCGCGACGCAAATTATGTGTTCCATCGTCATTATCAGGCTCTGAACGATACAATTAACTGTCAGTTTTGCGTCGTTTTCGGAAAACAAGACTCACAGGAGAACGACCATAACGTGCCTGAGGCAGCAAGAGACCCTTTGAGACAGGGCGGCTGTAGGACGATGAATTGAATCGCGCTACAATTTGTGTGTTCCATCGTCATTAAGAGGCTCTGAACGTTACAATTAACTGTCAGTTTTGCGTCGGATTCGAAAATCTAGACTCACAGCAGAACGACCATAAGGTGCCCGAGGCAGCATTAGGCCCTTGGAGACAAGTCGGCTGGAGGACGATGTATTGAATCGCGACGCAATTTGTGTGTTCCATCGTCATTAAGAGGCTCTGAACGTTACAATTATCTGTCAGTTTTGCGTCGGATTCGAAAATCTAGACTCACAGAAGAACGACCATAAGGTGCCCGAGGCAGCACTAGACGCTTGGAGACAGGTCGGCTGTAGGACGAAGTATTGAATCGCGACGCATTTTGTGTGTTCCATCGTCATTAAGAGGCTCTGAACGTTACAATTAACTGTCAGTTTTGCGCCTGATTCGATAAACTAGACTGATAGGAGAACGACCAAATGGTGCCCGGGACAGCAATACTACCTCGGAGACAAGTCGGCTGGAGGACGATGTATTGAATCGCGACGCAATATGTGTGTTCCATCGTCATTAAGAGGCTCTGAACGTTACAATTAACTGTCAGCTTTGCGTCGGATTCGAAAATGTAGACTCTCAGAAGAACGACCATAAGGTGCCCGAGGCAGCACTAGACGCTTGGAAACAAGTCGGCTGGCGGACGAAGAATTGAATGGCGACGCATTTTGTGTGTTCCATCGTCATTAAGAGGCTCTGAACGTTACAATTAACTGTCAGTTTTGCGCCTGATTCGATAAACTAGACTCATAGGAGAACGACCAAAAGGTGCCCGGGACAGCAATACTACCTCGGAGACAAGTCGGCTGGAGGACGATGTATTGAATCGCGACGCAATTTGTGTGTTCCATCTTCATTAAGAGGCTCTGAACGTTACAATTAACTGTCAGTTTTGCGTCGGATTCGAAAATGTAGACTCACAGGAGAACGACCATAAGGTGCCCGAGGCAGCACTAGACGCTTGGAGACAACTCGGCTGGAGGACGAAGTATTGAATCGCGACGCAATTTGTGTGTTCCATCGTCATTAGGAGGCTCTGAACGTTACAATTAACTGTCAGTTTTGCGCCGGATTCGATAAACTAGACTCATAGGAGAACGACCAAAAGGTGCCCGGGACAGCAATACTACCTCGGAGACAAGTCGGCTGGAGGACGATGTATTGAATCGCGACGCAAATTGTGTGTTCCATCGTCATTATCAGGCTCTGAACGTTACAATTAACTGTCAGTTTTGCGTCGTTTTCGGAAAACTAGACTCACAGGAGAACGACCATAAGGTGCCCGAGGCAGCGCTAGACCCTTGGAGACAAGTCGGCTGGACGACGATGTATTGAATCGCGACGCAATTTGTGTGTTCCATCGTCATTAAGAGGCTCTGAACGTTACAATTAACTGTCAGTTTTGCGCCGGATTCGAAAAACTATACTCCTAGGAGAACGACCAAAAGGTGCCCGGGGCAGCAATAGTGCCTCGGAGACAAGTCGGCTGGAGGACGATGTTTTGAATCGCGACGCAATTTGTGTGTTCCATCGTCATTAAGAGGCTCTGAACGTTACAATTAACTGTCAGTTTTGCGTCGGATTCGAAAATGTAGACTCACAGGAGAACGACCATAAGGTGCCCGAGGCAGCAATAGACCCTTGGAGACAAGTCGGCTGGAGGACGATGTATTGAATCGCGACGAAAATTGCTTGTTCCATCGTCATTATCAGGCTCAGAACGTTCCAATTAACTGTCAGTTTTGCGTCGGATTCGAAAATCTAGACTGACAGAAGAACGACCATAAGGTGCCCGAGGCAGCACTAGACGCTTGGAGACAAGTCGGCTGGAGGACGAAGTATTGAATCGCGACGCAATTTGTGTGTTCCATCGTCATTAAGCGGCTCTGAACGTTACAATTAACTGTCAGTTTAGCGCCTGATTCGATAAACTAGACTCATAGGAGAACGACCAAAAGGTGCCCGGGACAGCAATACTACCTCGGAGACAAGTCGGCTGGAGGACGATGTATTGAATCGCGACGCAAATTGTGTGTTCCATCGTCATTATCAGGCTCTGAACGATAGAATTAACTGTCAGTTTTGCGTCGTTTTCGGAAAACTAGAGTCACAGGAGAACGACCATAAGGTGCCCGAGGCAGCGCTAGACCCTTGGAGACAAGTCGGCTGGAGGACGATGTATTGAATCGCGACGCAATTTGTGTGTTCCATCGTCATTAAGAGGCTCTGAACGTTACAATGAACTGTCAGTTTTGCGTCGGATTCGAAAATCTAGACTCACAGGAGAACGACCATAAGGTGCCCGAGGCAGCATTAGACCCTTGGAGACAAGTCGGCTGGAGGACGATGTATTGAATCACGACGCAATTTGTGTGGTCCATCGTCATTAAGAGGCTCTGAACGTTACAATTAACTGTCAGTTTTGCGCCTGATTCGATGAACTAGACTCATAGGAGAACGACCAAAAGGTGCCCGGGACAGCAATACTACCTCGGAGACAAGTCGGCTGGAGGACGATGTATTGAATCGCGACGCAAATTGTGTGTTCCATCGTCATTAAGAGGCTCTGAACGTTACAATTAACTGTCAGTTTTGCGTCGGATTCGAAAATCTAGACTCACAGGAGAACGACCATAAGGTGCCCGAGGCAGCACAAGACCCTTGGAGACAAGTCGGCTGGAGGACGATGTATTGAATCGCGACGCAATTTGTGTGTTCCATCGTCATTAAGAGGCTCTGAACGTTACAATTAACTGTCAGTTTTGCGCCGGATTCGAAAAACTATACTCCTAGGAGAACGACCAAAAGGTGCCTGGGGCAACAATAGTACCTCGGAGACAATTCGGCTGGAGGACGATGTATTGAATCGCGACGCAATTTGTGTGTTCCATCGTCATTAAGAGGCTCTGAACGTTACAATTAACTGTCAGTTTTGCGCCTGATTCGATAAACTAGACTCATACGAGAACGACCAAAAGGTGCCCGGGACAGCAATACTACCTCGGAGACAAGTCGGCTGGAGGGCGATGTATTGAATCGCGACGCAAATTGTGTGTTCCATCGTCATTATCAGGCTCTGAACGTTACAATTAACTGTCAGTTTTGCGTCGTTTTCGGAAAACAAGACTCACAGGAGAACGACCATAACGTGCCCGAGGCAGCAAGAGACCCTTGGAGACAGGGCGGCTGTAGGACGATGTTTTGAATCGCGCCAAAATTTGTGTGTTCCATCGTCATTAAGAGGCTCTGAACGTTACAATTAACTGTCAGTTTTGCGTCGGATTCGAAAATCTAGACTCACAGCAGAACGACCATAAGGTGCCCGAGGCAGCATTAGACCCTTGGAGACAAGTCGGCTGGAGGTCGATGTATTGAATCGCGACGCAATTTGTGTGTTCCATCGTCATTAAGAGGCTCTGAACGTTACAATTATCTGTCAGTTTTGCGTCGGATTCGAAAATCTAGACTCACAGAAGAACGACCATAAGGTGCCCGAGGCAGCACTAGACGCTTGGAGACAAGTCGGCTGGAGGACGAAGTATTGAATCGCGACGCAATTTGTGTGTTCCATCGTCATTAAGAGGCTCTGAACGTTACAATTAACTGTCAGTTTTGCGCCGGATTCGATAAACTAGACTCATAGGAGAACGACCATAAGGTGCCCGGGACAGCAATACTACCTCGGAGACAAGTCGGCTGGAGGACGATGTATTGAATCGCGACGCAAATTGTGTGTTCCATCGTCATTATCAGGCTCTGAACGTTACAATTAACTGTCAGTTTTGCGTCGTTTTCGGAAAACTAGACTCGCAGGAGAACGACCATAAGGTGCCCGAGGCAGCGCTAGACCCTTGGAGACAAGTCGGCTGGACGACGATGTATTGAATCGCGGCGCAATTTGTGTGTTCCATCGTCATTAAGAGGCTCTGAACGTTACAATTAACTGTCAGTTTTGCGTCGGATTCGAAAATCTAGACTCACAGGAGAACGACCATAAGGTGCCCGAGGCTGCACTAGACCCTTGGAGACAAGTCGGCTGGAGGACGATGTATTGAATCGCGACGCAATTTGTGTGTTCCATCGTCATTAAGAGGCTCTGAACGTTACAATTAACTGTCAGTTTTGCGCCTGATTCGAAAAACTATACTCCTAGGAGAACGACCAAAAGGTGCCCGGGGCAGCAATAGTACCTCGGAGACAATTCGGCTGGAGGACGATGTATTGAATCGCGACGCAGTTTGTGTGTTCCATCGTCATTAACAGGCTCTGAACGTTACTATTAACTGTCAGTTTTGCGTCGGATTCGAAAAACTAAACTCACAGGAGAACGACGATAAGGTGCCCGAGGCAGCTATAGACCCTTGGAGACAAGTCGGCTGGAAGACGATGTTTTGAATCGCGACGCAATTTGTGTGTTCCATCGTCATTAAGAGGCTCTGAACGTTACAATTAACTGTCAGTTTTGCGTCGGATTCGAAAATGTAGACTCACAGGAGAACGACAATATGGTGCCCGAGGCAGCAATAGACCCTTGGAGACAATTCGGCTGGAGGACGATGTATTGAATCGCGACGAAAATTGCGTGTTCCATCGTCATTATCAGGCTCAGAACGTTACAATTAACTGTCAGTTTTACGTCGGATTCGAAAATGTAGACTGACAGAAGAACGACCATAAGGTGCCCGAGGCAGCACTAGACGCTTGGAGACAAGTCGGCTGGAGGACGAAGTATTGAATCGCGACGCAATTTGTGTGTTCCATCGTCATTAAGAGGCTCTGAACGTTACAAATAACTGTCAGTTTAGCGCCTGATTCGATAAACTAGACTCATAGGAGAACGACCAAAAGGTGCCCGGGACAGCAATACTACCTCGGAGACAAGTCGGCTGGAGGACGATGTATTGAATCGCGACGCAAATTGTGTGTTCCATCGTCATTATCAGGCTCTGAACGATACAATTAACTGTCAGTTTTGCGTCGTTTTCGGAAAACTAGAGTCACAGGAGAACGACCATAAGGTGCCCGAGGCAGCGCTAGACCCTTGGAGACAAGTCGGCTGGAGGACGATGTATTGAATCGCGACGCAATTTGTGTGTTCCATCGTCGTTAAGAGGCTCTGAACGTTACAATTAACTGTCAGTTTTGCGTCGGATTCGAAAATCTAGACTCACAGCAGAACGACCTTAAGGTGCCCGAGGCAGCATTAGACCCTTGGAGACAAGTCGGCTGGAGGACGATGTATTGAATCGCGACGCAATTTGTGTTTTCCATCGTCATTAAGAGGCTCTGAACGTTACAATTATCTGTCAGTTTTGCGTCGGATTCGAAAATCTAGACTCACGGAAGAACGACCATAAGGTGCCCGAGGCAGCACTAGACGCTTGGAGACAAGTCGGCTGGAGGACGAAGTATTGAATCGCGACGCATTTTTGTGTTCCATCGTCATTAAGAGGCACTGAACGTTACAATTAACTGTCAGTTTTGCGCCTGATTCGATAAACTAGACTCATAGGAGAACGACCAAAAGGTGCCCGGGACAGCAATACTACCTCGGAGACAAGTCGGCTGGAGGACGATGTATTGAATCGCGACGCAATTTGTGTGTTCCATCGTCATTAAGAGGCTCTGAACGTTACAATTAACTGTCAGTTTTGCGCCGGATTCGAAAAACTATACTCCTAGGAGAACGACCAAAAGGTGCCTGGGGCAACAATAGTACCTCGGAGACAATTCGGCTGGAGGACGATGTATTGAATCGCGACGCAATTTCTGTGTTCCATCGTCATTAAGAGGCTCTGAACGTTACAATTAACTGTCAGTTTTGCGCCTGATTCGATAAACTAGACTTGAATCGCGACGCAATTTGTGTGTTCCATCGTCATTAAGAGGCTCTGAACGTTACAATTAACTGTCAGTTTTGCGTCGGATTCGAAAAACTATACTCCTAGGAGAACGACCAAAAGGTGCTCGGGGCAGCAATAGTACCTCGGAGACAATTCGGCTGGAGGACGATGTATTGAATCGCGACGCAATTTGTGTGTTCCATCGTCATTAACAGGCTCTGAACGTTACAATTAACTATCAGTTTTTCGTCGGATTCGAAAAATTAAACTCACAGGAGAACGACGATAAGGTGCCCGAGGCATCTATAGACCCTTGGAGACAAGTCGGCTGGAGGACGATGTATTGAATCGCGACGCAATTTGAGTGTTCCATCGTCATTAAGAGGCTCTGAACGTTACAATTAACCGTCAGTTTTGCGTCGGATTCGAAAATCTAGACTCACAGGAGAACGACCATAAGGTGCCCGATGCAGCACTAGACCCTTGGAGACAAGTCGGCTGGAGGACGTTGTATTGAATCGCGACGAAATTTGTGTGTTCCATCGTCATTAAGAGGCTCTGAACGTTACAATTAACTGTCAGTTTTGCGCCGGATTCGAAAAACTATACTCCTAGGAGAACGACCAAAAGGTGCCCGGGGCAGCAATAGTACCTCGGAGACAATTCGGCTGGAGGACGATGTACTGAATCGCGACGCAATTTGTGTGTTCCATCGTCATTAAGAGGCTCTGAACGTTACAATTAACTGTCAGTTTTGCGTCGGATTCGAAAATCTAGACTCACAGGAGAACGACCATAAGGTGCCCGAGGCAGCACTAGACCCTTGGAGACAAGTCGGCTGAAGGACGATGTATTGAATCGCGATGCAATTTGTGTGTTCCATCGTCATTAAGAGGCTCTGAAAGTTATAATTAACTGTCAGTTTTGCGCCGGATTCGAAAAACTATACTCCTAGGAGAACGACCAAAAGGTGCCCGGGGCAGCAATTGTACCTCGGAGACAATTCGGCTGGAGGACGATGTATTGAATCGCGACGCAATTTGTGTGTTCCATCGTCATTAACAGGCTCTGAACGTTACAATTAACTGTCAGTTTTGCGTCGGATTCGAAAAACTAAACTCACAGGAGAACGACGATAAGGTGCCCGAGGCAGCTATAGACCCTTGGAGTCAAGTCGGCTGGAGGACGATGTATTGAATCGCGACACAATTTGTGTGTTCCATCGTCATTAAGAGGCTCTGAACGTTACAATTAACTGTCAATTTTACGCCTGATTCGATAAACTAGACTCATAGGAGAACGACCAAAAGGTGCCCGGGACAGCAATACTACCTCAGGGACAAGTCGGCTGGAGGACGATGTATTGAATCGCGACGCAAATTGTGTGTTCCATCGTCATTATCAGGCTCTGAACGTTACAATTAACTGTCAGTTTTGCGTCGTTTTCGGAAAACTAGACTCACAGGAGAACGACCATAACGTGCCCGAGGCAGCAAGAGACCCTTGGAGACAGGGCGGCTGTAGGACGATGTATTGAATCGCGCCACAATTTGTGTGTTCCATCGTCATTAACAGGCTCTGAACGTTACAATTAACTGTCAGTTTTGCGTCGGATTCGAAAATCTAGACTCACAGGAGAACGACCATGAGGTGCCCGAGGCAGCACTAGACCCTTAGAGACATGTCGGCTGGAGGACGATGTATTGAATCGCGACGCAATTTGTGTGTTCCATCGTCATTAAGAGGCCCTGAACGTTACAATTAACTGTCAGTTTTGCGCCGGATTCGAAAAACTATACTCCTAGGAGAACGACCAATAGGTGCCCGGGGCAGCAATAGTACCTCGGAGACAATTCGGCTGGAGGACGATGTATTGAATCGCGACGCAATTTGTGTGTTCCATCGTCATTAAGAGGCTCTGAACGTTACAATTAACTGTCAGTTTTGCGCCTATTCGATAAACTAGACTCATACGAGAACGACCAAAAGGTGCCCGGGACAGCAATACTACCTCGGAGACAAGTCGGCTGGAGGGCGATGTATTGAATCGCGACGCAAATTGTGTGTTCCATCGTCATTATCAGGCTCTGAACGTTACAATTAACTGTCAGTTTTGCGTCGTTTTCGGAAAACAAGACTCACAGGAGAACGACCATAACGTGCCCGAGGCAGCAAGAGACCCTTGGAGACAGGGCGGCTGTAGGACGATGTTTTGAATCGCGCCAAAATTTGTGTGTTCCATCGTCATTAAGAGGCTCTGAACGTTACAATTAACTGTCAGTTTTGCGTCGGATTCGAAAATCTAGACTCACAGCAGAACGACCATAAGGTGCCCGAGGCAGCATTAGACCCTTGGAGACAAGTCGGCTGGAGGACGATGTATTGAATCGCGACGCAATTTGTGTGTTCCATCGTCATTAAGAGGCTCTGAACGTTACAATTATCTGTCAGTTTTGCGTCGGATTCGAAAATCTAGACTCACAGAAGAACGACCATAAGGTGCCCGAGGCAGCACTAGACGCTTGGAGACAAGTCGGCTGGAGGACGAAGTATTGAATCGCGACGCAATTTGTGTGTTCCATCGTCATTAAGAGGCTCTGAACGTTACAATTAACTGTCAGTTTTGCGCCGGATTCGATAAACTAGACTCATAGGAGAACGACCATAAGGTGCCCGGGACAGAATTACTACCTCGGAGACAAGTCGGCTGGAGGACGATGTATTGAATCGCGACGCAAATTGTGTGTTCCATCGTCATTATCAGGCTCTGAACGTTACAATTAACTGTCAGTTTTGCGTCGTTTTCGGAAAACTAGACTCGCAGGAGAACGACCATAAGGTGCCCGAGGCAGCGCTAGACCCTTGGAGACAAGTCGGCTGGACGACGATGTATTGAATCGCGGCGCAATTTGTGTGTTCCATCGTCATTAAGAGGCTCTGAACGTTACAATTAACTGTCAGTTTTGCGTCGGATTCGAAAATCTAGACTCACAGGAGAACGACCATAAGGTGCCCGAGGCAGCACTAGACCCTTGGAGACAAGTCGGCTGGAGGACGATGTATTGAATCGCGACGCAATTTGTGTGTTCCATCGTCATTAAGAGGCTCTGAACGTTACAATTAACTGTCAGTTTTGCGCCTGATTCGAAAAACTATACTCCTAGGAGAACGACCAGAAGGTGCCCGGGGCAGCAATAGTACCTCGGAGACAATTCGGCTGGAGGACGATGTATTGAATCGCGACGCAGTTTGTGTGTTCCATCGTCATTAACAGGCTCTGAACGTTACTATTAACTGTCAGTTTTGCGTCGGATTCGAAAAACTAAACTCACAGGAGAACGACGATAAGGTGCCCGAGGCAGCTATAGACCCTTGGAGACAAGTCGGCTGGAAGACGATGTTTTGAATCGCGACGCAATTTGTGTGTTCCATCGTCATTAAGAGGCTCTGAACGTTACAATTAACTGTCAGTTTTGCGTCGGATTCGAAAATGTAGACTCACAGGAGAACGACAATATGGTGCCCGAGGCAGCAATAGACCCTTGGAGACAATTCGGCTGGAGGACGATGTATTGAATCGCGACGAAAATTGCGTCTTCCATCGTCATTATCAGGCTCAGAACGTTACAATTAACTGTCAGTTTTACGTCGGATTCGAAAATGTAGACTGACAGAAGAACGACCATAAGGTGCCCGAGGCAGCACTAGACGCTTGGAGACAAGTCGGCTGGAGGACGAAGTATTGAATCGCGACGCAATTTGTGTGTTCCATCGTCATTAAGAGGCTCTGAACGTTACAAATAACTGTCAGTTTAGCGCCTGATTCGATAAACTAGACTCATAGGAGAACGACCAAAAGGTGCCCGGGACAGCAATACTACCTCGGAGACAAGTCGGCTGGAGGACGATGTATTGAATCGCGACGCAAATTGTGTGTTCCATCGTCATTATCAGGCTCTGAACGATACAATTAACTGTCAGTTTTGCGTCGTTTTCGGAAAACTAGAGTCACAGGAGAACGACCATAAGGTGCCCGAGGCAGCGCTAGACCCTTGGAGACAAGTCGGCTGGAGGACGATGTATTGAATCGCGACGCAATTTGTGTGTTCCATCGTCGTTAAGAGGCTCTGAACGTTACAATGAACTGTCAGTTTTGCGTCGGATTCGAAAATCTAGACTCACAGGAGAACGACCATAAGGTGCCCGAGGCAGCTCTAGACCCTTGGAGACAAGTCGGCTGGAGGACGATGTATTGAATCGCGACGCAATTTGTGTGTTCCATCGTCATTAAGAGGCTCTGAACGTTACAATTAACTGTCAGTTTTGCGCCTGATTCGATAAACTAGACTCATAGGAGAACGACCAAAAGGTGCCCGGGACAGCAATACTACCTCGGAGACAAGTCGGCTGGAGGACGATGTATTGAATCGCGACGCAAATTGTGTGTTCCATCGTCATTAAGAGGCTCTGAACGTTACAATTAACTGTCAGTTTTGCGTCGGATTCGAAAATCTAGACTCACAGGAGAACGACCATAAGGTGCCCGAGGCAGCACTAGACCCTTGGAGACAAGTCGGCTGGAGGACGATGTATTGAATCGCGACGCAATTTGTGTGTTCCATCGTCATTAAGAGGCTCTGAACGTTACAATTAACTGTCAGTTTTGCGTCGTTTTCGGAAAACTAGACTCACAGGAGAACGACCATAAGGTGCCCGAGGCAGCGCTAGACCCTTGGAGACAAGTCGGCTGGACGACGATGTATTGAGTCGCGACGCAATTTGTGTGTTCCATCGTCATTAAGGGGCTCTGAACGTTACAATTAACTGTCAGTTTTGCGCCTGATTCGATAAACTAGACTCATAGGAGAACGACCAAAAGGTGCCCGGGACAGCAATACTACCTCGGAGACAAGTCGGCTGGAGGGCGATGTATTGAATCGCGACGCAAATTGTGTGTTCCATCGTCATTATCAGGCTCTGAACGTTACAATTAACTGTCAGTTTTGCGTCGTTTTCGGAAAACAAGACTCACAGGAGAACGACCATAACGTGCCCGAGGCAGCAAGAGACCCTTGGAGACAGGGCGGCTGTAGGACGATGTATTGAATCGCGCCACAATTTGTGTGTTCCATCGTCATTAAGAGGCTCTGAACGTTACAATTAACTGTCAGTTTTGCGTCGGATTCGAAAATCTAGACTCACAGCAGAACGACCTTAAGGTGCCCGAGGCAGCATTAGACCCTTGGAGACAAGTCGGCTGGAGGACGATGTATTGAATCGCGACGCAATTTGTGTTTTCCATCGTCATTAAGAGGCTCTGAACGTTACAATTATCTGTCAGTTTTGCGTCGGATTCGAAAATCTAGACTCACGGAAGAACGACCATAAGGTGCCCGAGGCAGCACTAGACGCTTGGAGACAAGTCGGCTGGAGGACGAAGTATTGAATCGCGACGCATTTTTGTGTTCCATCGTCATTAAGAGGCACTGAACGTTACAATTAACTGTCAGTTTTGCGCCTGATTCGATAAACTAGACTCATAGGAGAACGACCAAAAGGTGCCCGGGACAGCAATACTACCTCGGAGACAAGTCGGCTGGAGGACGATGTATTGAATCGCGACGCAATTTGTGTGTTCCATCGTCATTAAGAGGCTCTGAACGTTACAATTAACTGTCAGTTTTGCGCCGGATTCGAAAAACTATACTCCTAGGAGAACGACCAAAAGGTGCCTGGGGCAACAATAGTACCTCGGAGACAATTCGGCTGGAGGACGATGTATTGAATCGCGACGCAATTTCTGTGTTCCATCGTCATTAAGAGGCTCTGAACGTTACAATTAACTGTCAGATTTGCGCCTGATTCGATAAACTAGACTTGAATCGCGACGCAATTTGTGTGTTCCATCGTCATTAAGAGGCTCTGAACGTTACAATTAACTGTCAGTTTTGCGCCGGATTCGAAAAACTATACTCCTAGGAGAACGACCAAAAGGTGCTCGGGGCAGCAATAGTACCTCGGAGACAATTCGGCTGGAGGACGATGTATTGAATCGCGACGCAATTTGTGTGTTCCATCGTCATTAACAGGCTCTGAACGTTACAATTAACTATCAGTTTTTCGTCGGATTCGAAAAATTAAACTCACAGGAGAACGACGATAAGGTGCCCGAGGCATCTATAGACCCTTGGAGACAAGTCGGCTGGAGGACGATGTATTGAATCGCGACGCAATTTGAGTGTTCCATCGTCATTAAGAGGCTCTGAACGTTACAATTAACCGTCAGTTTTGCGTCGGATTCGAAAATCTAGACTCACAGGAGAACGACCATAAGGTGCCCGAGGCAGCACTAGACCCTTGGAGACAAGTCGCCTGGAGGACGTTGTATTGAATCGCGACGAAATTTGTGTGTTCCATCGTCATTAAGAGGCTCTGAACGTTACAATTAACTGTCAGTTTTGCGCCGGATTCGAAAAACTATACTCCTAGGAGAACGACCAAAAGGTGCCCGGGGCAGCAATAGTACCTCGGAGACAATTCGGCTGGAGGACGATGTATTGAATCGCGACGCAATTTGTGTGTTCCATCGTCATTAAGAGGCTCTGAACGTTACAATTAACTGTCAGTTTTGCGTCGGATTCGAAAATCTAGACTCACAGGAGAACGACCATAAGGTGCCCGAGGCAGCACTAGACCCTTGGAGACAAGTCGGCTGGAGGACGATGTATTGAATCGCGATGCAATTTGTGTGTTCCATCGTCATTAAGAGGCTCTGAAAGTTATAATTAACTGTCAGTTTTGCGCCGGATTCGAAAAACTATACTCCTAGGAGAACGACCAAAAGGTGCCCGGGGCAGCAATTGTACCTCGGAGACAATTCGGCTGGAGGACGATGTATTGAATCGCGACGCAATTTGTGTGTTCCATCGTCATTAACAGGCTCTGAATGTTACAATTAACTGTCAGTTTTGCGTCGGATTCGAAAAACTAAACTCACAGGAGAACGACGATAAGGTGCCCGAGGCAGCTATAGACCCTTGGAGTCAAGTCGGCTGGAGGACGATGTATTGAATCGCGACACAATTTGTGTGTTCCATCGTCATTAAGAGGCTCTGAACGTTACAATTAACTGTCAATTTTACGCCTGATTCGATAAACTAGACTCATAGGAGAACGACCAAAAGGTGCCCGGGACAGCAATACTACCTCGGACACAAGTCGGCTGGAGGACGATGTATTGAATCGCGACGCAAATTGTGTGTTCCATCGTCATTATCAGGCTCTGAATGTTACAATTAACTGTCAGTTTTGCGTCGTTTTCGGAAATCTAGACTCACAGGAGAACGACCATAACGTGCCCGAGGCAGCAAGAGACCCTTGGAGACAGGGGGGCTGTAGGACGATGTATTGAATCGCGCCACAATTTGTGTGTTCCATCGTCATTAAGAGGCTCTGAACGTTACAATTAACTGTCAGTTTTGCGTCGGATTCGAAAATCTAGACTCACAGAAGAACGACCATAAGGTGCCCGAGGCAGCACTAGACCCTTGGAGACAAGTCGGCTGGAGGACGAAGTATTGAATCGCGACGCAATTTGTGTGTTCCATCGTCATTAAGAGGCTCTGAACGTTACAATTAACTGTCAGTTTTGCGTCGGATTCGAAAAACTAAACTCACAGGAGAACGACGATAAGGTGCCCGAGGCAGCTATAGACCCTTGGAGACAAGTCGGCTGGAGGACGATGTATTGAATCGCGACAAAAATTGTGTGTTCCATCGTCATTATCAGGCTCAGAACGTTACAATTAACTGTCAGGTTTGCGTCGTTTTCGGAAAACTATACTCACAGGAGAACGACCATAACGTGCCCGAGGCAGCAAGAGACCCTTGGAGACAATTAAGCTGGAGGACGATGTATTGAATCGCGACGAAAATTGTGTGTTCCATCGTCATTATCAGGCTCAGAACGTTACAATTAACTGTCAGTTTTGCGCCTGATTCGATAAACTAGACTCATAGGAGAACGACCAAAAGGTGCCCGGGACAGCAATACTACCTCGGAGACAAGTCGGCTGGAGGACGATGTATTGAATCGCGACGCAAATTGTGTGTTTCACCGTCATTATCAGGCTCTGAACGTTACAATTAACTGTCAGTTTTGCGTCGTTTTCGGAAAACAAGACTCACAGGAGAACGACCATAACGTGCCCGAGGCAGCAAGAGACCCTTGGAGACAGGGCGGCTGTAGGACGATGTATTGAATCGCGCCACAATTTGTGTGTTCCATCGTCATTAAGAGGCTCTGAACGATACAATTAACTGTCAGTTTTGCGTCGGATTCGAAAATCTAGACTCACAGGAGAACGACCATAAGGTGCCCGAGGCAGCATTAGACCCTTGGAGACAAGTCGGCTGGAGGACTCACAGGAGCTGCCTCGGGCACCTTATCGTCGTTCTCCTGTGAGTTTAGTTTTTCGAATCCGACGCAAAACTGACAGTTAATAGTAACGTTCAGAGCCTGTTAATGACGATGGAACACACAAATTGCGTCGCGATTCAATACATCGTCCTCCAGCCGAATTGTCTCCGAGGTACTATTGCTGCCCCGGGCACCTTTTGGTCGTTCTCCTAGGAGTATAGTTTTTCGAATCCGGCGCAAAACTGACAGTTAATTGTAACGTTCAGAGCCTCTTAATGACGATGGAACACACAAATTGCGTCGCGATTCAATACATCGTCCTCCAGCCGACTTGTCTCCAAGGGTCTAGTGCTGCCTCGGGCACCTCACGGTCGTTCTCCTGTGAGTCTAGATTTTCAGATCCGACGCAAAACTGACAGTTAATTGTAACGTTCAGAGCCTCTTAATGACGATGGAACACACAAATTGCGTCGCGATTCAATACATCGTCCTCCAGCCGACTTGTCTCCAAGGGTCTAGTGCTGCCTCGGGCACCTTATGGTCGTTCTGCTGTGAGTCTAGATTTTCGAATCCGACGCAAAACTGACAGTTAATTGTAACGTTCAGAGACTCTTAATGACGATGGAACACACAAATTGTGGCGCGATTCAATACATCGTCCTACAGCCGCCCTGTCTCCAAGGGTCTCTTGCTGCCTCGGGCACGTTATGGTCGTTCCCCTGTGAGTCTTGTTTTCCGAAAACGACGCAAAACTGACAGTTAATTGTAACGCGCAGAGCCTGATAATGACGATGGAACACACAATTTGCGTCGCGATTCAATACATCGTCCTCCAGCCGACTTGTCTCCGAGGTAGTATTGCTGTCCCGTGCACCTTTTGGTCGTTCTCCTATGAGTCTAGTTTATCGAATCAGGCGCAAAACTGACAGTTAATTGTAACGTTCAGAGCCTCTTAATGACGATGGAACACACAAATTGCGTCGCGATTCAATACATCGTCCTCCAGCCGACTTGTCTCCAAGGGTCTAGTGCTGCCTCGGGCACCTTATGGTCGTTTTCTGTGAGTCGAGATTTTCCAATCCGACGCAAAACTGACAGTTAATTGTAACGTTCAGAGCCTGATAATGACGATGGAACACACAATTTGCGTTGCGATTCAATACATCGTCCTCCAGCCGAAATGTCTCCAAGGGTCTATTGCTGCCTCGGGCACCTTATGGTCGTTCTCCTGTGAGTCTAGATTTTCGAATCCGGCGCAAAACTGACAGTTAATTGTAACGTTCAGAGCCTCTTAATGACGATGGAACACACAAATTGCGTCGCGATTCAATACATCGTCCTCCAGCCGACTTGTCTCCAAGGGTCTAGTGCTGCCTCGGGCACCTTATGGTCGTTCTGCTGTGAGTCTAGATTTTCGAATCCGACGCAAAACTGACAGTTAATTCTAACGTTCAGAGCCTCTTAATGACGATGGAACACACAAATTGCTTCGCGATTCAATACATCGTCCTCCAGCCGACTTGTCTCCAAGGGTCTATAGCTGCCTCGCGCACCTTATCGTCGTTCTCCTGTGAGTTTAGTTTTTCGAATCCGACGCAAAACTGACAGTTAATTGTAACGTTCAGAGCCTGTTAATGACGATAGAACACACAAATTGCGTCGCGATTCAATACATCGTCCTCCAGCCGAATTGTCTCCGAGGTACTATTGCTGCCCAGGGCACCTTTACGTCGTTCTCCTAGGAGTATAGTTTTTCGAATCCGGCGCAAAACTGACAGTTAATTGTAACGTTCAGAGCCTCTTAATGACGATGGGACACACAAATTGCGTCGCGATTCAATACATCGTCCTCCAGCCGACTTGTCTCCAAGGGTCTAGTGCTGTCTCGGGCACCTCATGGTCGTTCTGCTGTGAGTCTACATTTTCGAATCCGACGCAAAACTGACCGTTAATTGTAGCGGTCAGAGCCTCTTAATGACGATGGAACACACAAATTGCGTCGCGATTCAATACATAGTCCTCCAGCCGACTTGTCTCCAGGGGTCTATAGCTGCCTCGGGCACCTTATCGTCGTTCTCCTGTGAGTTTAGTTTTTCGAATCCGACGCAAAACTGACAGTTAATTGTAACGTTCAGAGACTCTTAATGACGATGGAACACACAAATAGCGTCGCGATTCAATACATCGTCCTCCAGCCGAATTGTCTCCGAGGTACTATTGCTGCCGCGGGCACCTTTAGGTCGTTCTCGTAGGAGTATAGTTTTTCGAATCCGGCTCAAAACTGACAGTTAATTGTAACGTTAAGAGCCTGTTAATGACGATGGAACACTCAAACTGCGTCGCGATTCAATACATCGTCATCCAGCCGACTTGTCTCCAAGGGTCTTGTGCTGCCTCGGGCACCTTATGGTCGTTCTCCTGTGAGTCTAGATTTTCGAATCCGACGCAAAACTGACAGTTAATTGTATCGTTCAGAGCCTCTTAATGACGATGGAACACACAAATTGCGTCGCGATTCAATACATCGTCCTACAGCCGCCCTGTCTCCAAAGGTCTCTTGCTACCTCGGGCACGTTATGGTCGTTCTCCTGTGAGTCTTGTTTTCCGAAAACGACGCAAAGCTGACAGTTAATTGTAACGTTCAGAGCCTGATAATGACGATGGAACACACAATTTGCGTCGCGATTCAATACATCGTCCTCCAGCCGACATGTCTCCGAGGTAGTATTGCTGTCCCGTGCACCTTTTGGTCGTTCTCCTATGAGTCTAGTTTATCGAATCAGGCGCAAAACTGACAGTTAATTGTACGTTCAGAGCCTCTTAATGACGATGGAACACACAAATTGCGTCGCGATTCAATACATCGTCCTCCAGCCGACTTGTCTCCAAGGGTCTATAGCTGCCTCGGGCACCTTATCGTCGTTCTCCTGTGAGTTTAGTTTTTCGAATCCGACGCAAAACTGACAGTTAATTGTAACGTTCAGAGCCTGTTAATGACGATGGAACACACAAATTGCGTCGCGATTCAATACATCGTCCTCCAGCCGAATTGTCTCCGAGGTACTATTGCTGCCACGGGCACCTTTTGGTCGTTCTCCTAGGAGTATAGTTTTTCGAATCCGGCGCAAAACTGACAGTTAATTGTAACGTACAGAGCCTCTTAATAACGATGGAACACACAAATTGCGTCGCGATTCAATACATCGTCCTCCAGCCGACTTGTCTCCAAGGGTCTATTGCTGCCTCGGGCACCTTATGGTCGTTCTCCTGTGAGTCTAGATTTTCGAATCCGGCGCAAAACTGACAGTTAATAGTAACGTTCAGAGCCTCTTAATGACGATGGAACACACAAATTGCGTCGCGATTCAATACATCGTCCTCCAGCCGACTTGTTTCCAAGGGTCTAGCGCTGCCTCGGGCACCTTATGGTCGTTCTCCTGTGAGTCTAGTTTTCCGAAAATGACGCAAAACTGACAGTTAATTGTAACGTTCAGAGCCTCTTAATGACGATGGAACACACAAATTGCTTCGCGATTCAATACATGGTCCTCCAGCCGACTTGTCTCCAAGGGTCTATAGCTGCCTCGGGCACCTTATCGTCGTTCTCCTGTGAGTTTAGTTTTTCGAATCCGACGCAAATCTGACAGTTAATTGTAACGTTCAGAGCCTGTTAATGACGATGGAACACACAAATTGCGTCGCGATTCAATACATCGTCCTCCAGCCGAATTGTCTCCGAGGTACTATTGCTGCCCAGGGCACCTTTTGGTCGTTCTCCTAGGAGTATAGTTTTTCGAATCCGGCGCAAAACTGACAGTTAATTGTAACGTTCAGAGCCTCTTAATGACGATGGGACACACAAATTGCGTCGCGATTCAATACATCGTCCACCAGCCGACTTGTCTCCAAGGGTCTAGTGCTGCCTCGGGCACCTCATGGTCGTTCTCCCGTGAGTCTAGATTTTCGAATCCGACGCAAAACTGACAGTTAATTGTAGTGTTCAGAGCCTCTTAATGACGATGGAACACACAAATTGCGTCGCGATTCAATACATCGTCCTCCAGCCGACTTGTCTCCAGGGGTCTATAGCTGCCTCGGGCACTTTATCGTCGTTCTCCTGTGAGTTTAGTTTTTCGAATCCGACGCAAAACTGACAGTTAATTGTAACGTTCAGAGCCTGTTAATGACGATGGAACACACAAATTGCGTCGCGATTCAATACATCGTCCTCCAGCCGAATTGTCTGCGAGGTACTATTGCTGCCCCGGGCACCTTTTGGTCGTTCTCCTAGGAGTATAATTTTTCGAATCCGGCTCAAAACTGACAGTTAATTGTAACGTTCAGAGCCTCTTAATGACGATGGAACACACAAATTGCGTCGCGATTCAATTCATCGTCCTCCAGCCGACTTGTCTCCGAGGTAGTATTGCTGTCCCGGGCACCTTTTGGTCGTTCTCCTATGAGTCTAGTTTATCGAATCAGGCGCAAAACAGACAGTTAATAGTAACGTTCAGAGCCTCTTAATGACGATGGACCACACAAATTGCGTCGCGATTCAATACTTCGTCCTCCAGCCTACTTGTCTCCAAGGGTCTAGTGCTGCCTCGGGCCCCTTATGGTCGTTCTTCTGTGAGTCTAGATTTTCGAATCCGACGCAAAACTGACAGTTAATTGTAACGTTCTGAGCCTGATAATGACGATGGAACACACAATTTTCGTCGCGATTCAATACATCGTCCTCCAGCCGAATTGTCTCCAATGGTCTATTGCTGCCTCGGGCACCTTATGGTCGTTCTCCTGTGAGTCTACATTTTCGAATCCGACGCAAAACTGACAGTTAATTGTAACGTTCAGAGCAACTTAATGACGATGTAACACACAAATTGCGTCGCGATTCAATACATCGTCCTCCAGCCGACTTGTCTCCAAGGGTCTATTGCTGCCTCGGGCCCCTTATGGTCGTTCTCCCGTGAGTCTAGATTTTCGAATCCGACGCAAAACTGACAGTTAATTGTAGTGTTCAGAGCCTCTTAATGACGATGGAACACACAAATTGCGTCGCGATTCAATACATCGTCCTCCAGCCGACTTGTCTCCAAGGGTCTAGTGCTGCCTCGGGCAGCTTATGGTCGTTCTCCTGTGAGTCTAGATTTTCGAATCCGACGCAAAACTGACAGTTAATTGTAGCGTTCAGAGCCTCTTAATGACGATGGAACACACAAATTGCGTCGCGATTCAATACATCGTCCTCCAGCCGACTTGTCTCCAAGGGTCTAGTGCTGCCTCGGGCACCTTATCGTCGTTCTCCTGTGAGTTTAGTTTTTCGAATCCGACGCAAAACTGACAGTTAATTGTAGCGTTCAGAGCCTCTTAATGACGATGGAACACACAAATTGCGTCGCGATTCAATACATAGTCCTCCAGCCGACTTGTCTCCAAGCGTCTAGTGCTGCCTCCGGCACCTTATCGTCGTTCTCCTGTGAGTTTAGTTTTTCGAATCCGACGCAAAACTGACAGTTAATTGTAAAGTTCAGAGCCTCTTAATGACGATGGACCACACAAATTGCGTCGCGATTCAATACATCGTCCTCCAGCCGACTTGTCTCCAAGGGTCTAGTGCTGCCTCGGGCACCTTATCGTCGTTCTCCTGTGAGTTTAGTTTTTCGAATCCGACGCAAAACTGACAGTTAATTGTAGTGTTCAGAGCCTCTTAATGACGATGGAACACACAAATTGCGTCGCGATTCAATACATCGTCCTCCAGCCGACTTGTCTCCAAGGGTCTAGTGCTGCCTCGGGCAGCTTATGGTCGTTCTCCTGTGAGTCTAGATTTTCGAATCCGACGCAAAACTGACAGTTAATTGTAGCGTTCAGAGCCTCTTAATGACGATGGAACACACAAATTGCGTCGCGATTCAATACATCGTCCTCCAGCCGACTTGTCTCCAAGGGTCTAGTGCTGCCTCGGGCAGCTTATGGTCGTTCTCCTGTGAGTCTAGATTTTCGAATCCGACGCAAAACTGACAGTTAATTGTAGCGTTCAGAGCCTCTTAATGACGATGGAACACACAAATTGCGTCGCGATTCAATACATAGTCCTCCAGCCGACTTGTCTCCAAGCGTCTAGTGCTGCCTCGGGCACCTTATCGTCGTTCTCCTGTGAGTTTAGTTTTTCGAATCCGACGCAAAACTGACAGTTAATTGTAAAGTTCAGAGCCTCTTAATGACGATGGACCACACAAATTGCGTCGCGATTCAATACATCGTCCTCCAGCCGACTTGTCTCCAAGGGTCTAGTGCTGCCTCGGGCACCTTATCGTCGTTCTCCTGTGAGTTTAGTTTTTCGAATCCGACGCAAAACTGACAGTTAATTGTAACGTTCAGAGCCTCTTAATGACGATGGAACACACAAATTGCGTCGCGATTCAATACATCGTCCTCCAGCCGACTTGTCTCCAAGGGTCTATTGCTGCCTCGGGCACCTTATGGTCGTTCTCCTGTGAGTCTAGATTTTCGAATCCGGCGCAAAACTGACAGTTAATAGTAACGTTCAGAGCCTCTTAATGACGATGGAACACACAAATTGCGTCGCGATTCAATACATCGTCCTCCAGCCGACTTGTCTCCAAGGGTCTAGCGCTGCCTCGGGCACCTTATGGTCGTTCTCCTGTGAGTCTAGTTTTCCGAAAACGACGCAAAACTGACAGTTAAATGTAACGTTCAGAGCCTCTTAATGACGATGGAACACACAAATTGCTTCGCGATTCAATACATCGTCCTCCAGCCGACTTGTCTCCAAGGGTCTATAGCTGCCTCGGGCACCTTATCGTCGTTCTCCTGTGAGTTTAGTTTTTCGAATCCGACGCAAAACTGACAGTTAATTGTAACGTTCAGAGCCTCTTAATGACGATGGAACACACAAATTGCGTCGCGATTCAATACATCGTCCTCCAGCCGAATTGTCTGCGAGGTACTATTGCTGCCCCGGGCACCTTTTGGTCGTTCTCCTAGGAGTATAATTTTTCGAATCCGGCTCAAAACTGACAGTTAATTGTAACGTTCAGAGCCTCTTAATGACGATGGAACACACAAATTGCGTCGCGATTCAATTCATCGTCCTCCAGCCGACTTGTCTCCGAGGTAGTATTGCTGTCCCGGGCACCTTTTGGTCGTTCTCCTATGAGTCTAGTTTATCGAATCAGGCGCAAAACAGACAGTTAATAGTAACGTTCAGAGCCTCTTAATGACGATGGACCACACAAATTGCGTCGCGATTCAATACTTCGTCCTCCAGCCTACTTGTCTCCAAGGGTCTAGTGCTGCCTCGGGCCCCTTATGGTCGTTCTTCTGTGAGTCTAGATTTTCGAATCCGACGCAAAACTGACAGTTAATTGTAACGTTCTGAGCCTGATAATGACGATGGAACACACAAATTTCGTCGCGATTCAATACATCGTCCTCCAGCCGAATTGTCTCCAATGGTCTATTGCTGCCTCGGGCACCTTATGGTCGTTCTCCTGTGAGTCTACATTTTCGAATCCGACGCAAAACTGACAGTTAATTGTAACTTTCAGAGCCTGTTAATGACGATGTAACACACAAATTGCGTCGCGATTCAATACATCGTCCTCCAGCCGACTTGTCTCCAAGGGTCTAGTGCTGCCTCGGGCAGCTTATGGTCGTTCCCCTGTGAGTCTAGATTTTCGAATCCGACGCAAAACTGACAGTTAATAGTAACGTTCTGAGCCTCTTAATGACGATGGAACACACAAATTGCGTCGCGATTCAATACATCGTCCTCCAGCCGACTTGTCTCCAAGGGTCTATAGCTGCCTCGGGCACCTTATCGTCGTTCTCCTGTGAGTTTAGTTTTTCGAATCCGACGCAAAACTGACAGTTAATTGTAACGTTCAGAGCCTCTTAATGACGATGGAACACACAAATTGCGTCGCGATTCAATACATCGTCCTCCAGCCGACTTGTCTCTAAGGGTCTAGTGCTGCCTCGGGCACCTCATGGTCGTTCTCCTGTGAGTCTAGATTTTCGAATCCGACGCAAAACTGACAGTTAATTGTAACGTTCAGAGCCTCTTAATGAAGATGGAACACACAAATTGCGTCGCGATTCAATACATCGTCCTCCAGCCGACTTGTCTCCAAGGAACTAGTGCTGCCTCGGGCACCTTATGGTCGTTCTCCTGTGAGTCTAGATTTTCGAATCCGACGCAAAACTGACAGTTAATAGTAACGTTCAGAGCCTCTTAATGACGATGGAACACACAAATTGCGTCGCGATTCAATACATCGTCCTCCAGCCGACTTGTCTCCAAGGGTCTAGCGCTGCCTCGGGCACCTTATGGTCGTTCTCCTGTGAGTCTAGTTTTCCGAAAACGACGCAAAACTGACAGTTAATTGTAACGTTCAGAGCCTGTTAATGACGATGGAACACACAAATTGCGTCGCGATTCAATACATCGTCCTCCAGCCGAATTGTCTGCGAGGTACTATTGCTGCCCCGGGCACCTTTTGGTCGTTCTCCTAGGAGTATAATTTTTCGAATCCGGCTCAAAACTGACAGTTAATTGTAACGTTCAGAGCCTCTTAATGACGATGGAACACACAAATTGCGTCGCGATTCAATTCATCGTCCTCCAGCCGACTTGTCTCCGAGGTAGTATTGCTGTCCCGGGCACCTTTTGGTCGTTCTCCTATGAGTCTAGTTTATCGAATCAGGCGCAAAACAGACAGTTAATAGTAACGTTCAGAGCCTCTTAATGACGATGGACCACACAAATTGCGTCGCGATTCAATACTTCGTCCTCCAGCCTACTTGTCTCCAAGGGTCTAGTGCTGCCTCGGGCCCCTTATGGTCGTTCTTCTGTGAGTCTAGATTTTCGAATCCGACGCAAAACTGACAGTTAATTGTAACGTTCTGAGCCTGATAATGACGATGGAAAACACAAATTTCGTCGCGATTCAATACATCGTCCTCCAGCCGAATTGTCTCCAATGGTCTATTGCTGCCTCGGGCACCTTATCGTCGTTCTCCTGTGAGTTTAGTTTTTCGAATCCGACGCAAAACTGACAGTTAATTGTAAAGTTCAGAGCCTCTTAATGACGATGGACCACACAAATTGCGTCGCGATTCAATACATCGTCCTCCAGCCGACTTGTCTCCAAGGGTCTATAGCTGCCTCGGGCACCTTATCGTCGTTCTCCTGTGAGTTTAGTTTTTCGAATCCGACGCAAAACTGACAGTTAATTGTAACGTTCAGAGCCTCTTAATGACGATGGAACACACAAATTGCGTCGCGATTCAATACATCGTCCTCCAGCCGAATTGTCTCCAAGCGTCTATTGCTGCCTCGGGCACCTTATGGTCGTTCTCCTGTGAGTCTAGATTTTCGAATCCGGCGCAAAACTGACAGTTAATAGTAACGTTCAGAGCCTCTTAATGACGATGGAACACACAAATTGCGTCGCGATTCAATACATCGTCCTCCAGCCGACTTGTCTCCAAGGGTCTAGCGCTGCCTCGGGCACCTTATGGTCGTTCTCCTGTGAGTCTAGTTTTCCGAAAACGACGCAAAACTGACAGTTAAATGTAACGTTCAGAGCCTCTTAATGACGATGGAACACACAAATTGCTTCGCGATTCAATACATCGTCCTCCAGCCGACTTGTCTCCAAGGGTCTATAGCTGCCTCGGGCACCTTATCGTCGTTCTCCTGTGAGTTTAGTTTCTCGAATCCGACGCAAAACTGACAGTTAATTGTAACGTTCAGAGCCTCTTAATGACGATGGAACACACAAATTGCGTCGCGATTCAATACATCGTCCTCCAGCCGACTTGTCTCTAAGGGTCTAGTGCTGCCTCGGGCACCTCATGGTCGTTCTCCTGTGAGTCTAGATTTTCGAATCCGACGCAAAACTGACAGTTAATTGTAACGTTCAGAGCCTCTTAATGAAGATGGAACACACAAATTGCGTCGCGATTCAATACATCGTCCTCCAGCCGACTTGTCTCCAAGGAACTAGTGCTGCCTCGGGCACCTTATGGTCGTTCTCCTGTGAGTCTAGATTTTCGAATCCGACGCAAAACTGACAGTTAATTGTAACGTTCAGAGTCTCTTAAAGACGATGGAACACTAAAATTGCGTCGCGATTCAATACATCGTCCTCCAGCCGACTTGTCTCCAAGGGTCTATAGCTGCCTCGGGCACCTTATCGTCGTTCTCCTGTGAGTTTAGTTTTTCGAATCCGACGCAAAACTGACAGTTAATTGTAACGTTCAGAGCCTGCTAATGACGATGGAACACACAAATTGCGTCGCGATTCAATACATCGTCCTCCAGCCGAATTGTCTCCGAGGTACTATTGCTGCCCCGGGCACCTTTTGGTCGTTCTCCTAGGAGTATAGTTTTTCGAATGCGGCTCAAAACTGACAGTTAATTGTAACGTTAAGAGCCTGTTAATGACGATGGAACACACAAATTGCGTCGCGATTCAATACATCGTCCTCCAGCCGACTTGTCTCCAAGGGTCTAGTGCTGCCTCGGGCACCTTAAGGTCGTTCTCCTGTGAGTCTAGATTTTCGAATCCGACGCAAAACTGACAGTTAATTGTAGGGTTCAGAGCCTCTTAATGACGATGGAACACACAAATTGCGTCGCGATTCAATACATAGTCCTCCAGCCGACTTGTCTCCAAGGGTCTATAGCTGCCTCGGGCAGCTTATCGTCGTTCTCCTGTGAGTTTAGTTTTTCGAATCCGACGCAAAACTGACAGTTAATTGTAACGTTCAGAGCCTCTTAATGACGATGGAACACACAAATTGCGTCGCGATTCAATACATCGTCCTCCAGCCGACTTGTCTCCAAGGGTCTATAGCTGCCTCGGGCACCTTATCGTCGTTCTCCTGTGAGTTTAGTTTTTCGAATCCGACGCAAAACTGACAGTTAATTGTAACGTTCAGAGCCTCTTAATGACGATGGAAAACACAAATTGCGTCGCGATTCAATACATCGTCCACCAGCCGACTTGTCTCCAAGGGTCTATAGCTGCCTCGGGCACCTTATCGTCGTTCTCCTGTGAGTTTAGTTTTTCGAATCCGACGCAAAACTGACAGTTAATTGTAACGTTCAGAGCCTCTTAATGACGATGGAACACACAAATTGCGTCGCGATTCAATACATCGTCCTCCAGCCGACTTGTCTCCAAGGGTCTATAGCTGCCTCGGGCAGCTTATCGTCGTTCTCCTGTGAGTTTAGTTTTTCGAATCCGACGCAAAACTGACAGTTAATTGTAACGTTCAGAGCCTCTTAATGACGATGGAACACACAAATTGCGTCGCGATTCAATACATCTTCCTCCAGCCGACTTGTCTCCAAGGGTCTATAGCTGCCTCGGGCACCTTATCGTCGTTCTCCTGTGAGTTTAGTTTTTCGAATCCGACGCAAAACTGACAGTTAATTGTAGCGTTCAGAGCCTCTTAATGACGATGGAACACACAAATTGCGTCGCGATTCAATACATAGTCCTCCAGCCGACTTGTCTCCAAGGGTCTATAGCTGCCTCGGGCAGCTTATCGTCGTTCTCCTGTGAGTTTAGTTTTTCGAATCCGACGCAAAACTGACAGTTAATTGTAACGTTCAGAGCCTCTTAATGACGATGGAACACACAAATTGCGTCGCGATTCAATACATCGTCCTCCAGCCGACTTGTCTCCAAGGGTCTATAGCTGCCTCGGGCACCTTATCGTCGTTCTCCTGTGAGTTTAGTTTTTCGAATCCGACGCAAAACTGACAGTTAATTGTAACGTTCAGAGCCTCTTAATGACGATGGAACACACAAATTGCGTCGCGATTCAATACATCGTCCTCCAGCCGACTTGTCTCCAAGGGTCTATAGCTGCCTCGGGCAGCTTATCGTCGTTCTCCTGTGAGTTTAGTTTTTCGAATCCGACGCAAAACTGACAGTTAATTGTAACGTTCAGAGCCTCTTAATGACGATGGAACACACAAATTGCGTCGCGATTCAATACATCGTCCTCCAGCCGACTTGTCTCCAAGGGTCTATAGCTGCCTCGGGCACCTTATCGTCGTTCTCCTGTGAGTTTAGTTTTTCGAATCCGACGCAAAACTGACAGTTAATTGTAGCGTTCAGAGCCTCTTAATGACGATGGAACACACAAATTGCGTCGCGATTCAATACATAGTCCTCCAGCCGACTTGTCTCCAAGGGTCTATAGCTGCCTCGGGCAGCTTATCGTCGTTCTCCTGTGAGTTTAGTTTTTCGAATCCGACGCAAAACTGACAGTTAATTGTAACATTCAGAGCCTCTTAATGACGATGGAACACACAAATTGCGTCGCGATTCAATACATCGTCCTCCAGCCGACTTGTCTCCAAGGGTCTATAGCTGCCTCGGGCACCTTATCGTCGTTCTCCTGTGAGTTTAGTTTTTCGAATCCGACGCAAAACTGACAGTTAATTGTAACGTTCAGAGCCTGTTAATGACGATGGAACACACAAATTGCGTCGCGATTCAATACATCGTCCTCCAGCCGAATTGTCTCCGGGGTACTATTGCTGCCCCGGGCACCTTTTGGTCGTTCTCCTAGGAGTATAATTTTTCGAATCCGGCGCAAAACTGACAGTTAATTGTAACGTTCAGAGCCTCTTAATGACGATGGAACACACAAATTGCGTCGCGATTCAATACATCGTCCTCCAGCCGACTTGTCTCCAAGGGTCTATTGCTGCCTCGGGCACCTTATGGTCGTTCTCCTGTGAGTCTAGATTTTCGAATCCGGCGCAAAACTGACAGTTAATAGTAACGTTCAGAGCCTCTTAATGACGATGGAACACACAAATTGCGTCGCGATTCAATACATCGTCCTCCAGCCGACTTGTCTCCAAGGGTCTAGCGCTGCCTCGGGCACCTTATGGTCGTTCTCCTGTGAGTCTAGTTTTCCGAAAACGACGCAAAACTGACAGTTAAATGTAACGTTCAGAGCCTCTTAATGACGATGGAACACACAAATTGCTTCGCGATTCAATACATCGTCCTCCAGCCGACTTGTCTCCAAGGGTCTATAGCTGCCTCGGGCACCTTATCGTCGTTCTCCTGTGAGTTTAGTTTTTCGAATCCGACGCAAAACTGACAGTTAATTGTAACGTTCAGAGCCTCTTAATGACGATGGAACACACAAATTGCGTCGCGATTCAATACATCGTCCTCCAGCCGACTTGTCTCTAAGGGTCTAGTGCTGCCTCGGGCACCTCATGGTCGTTCTCCTGTGAGTCTAGATTTTCGAATCCGACGCAAAACTGACAGTTAATTGTAACGTTCAGAGCCTCTTAATGAAGATGGAACACACAAATTGCGTCGCGATTCAATACATCGTCCTCCAGCCGACTTGTCTCCAAGGAACTAGTGCTGCCTCGGGCACCTTATGGTCGTTCTCCTGTGAGTCTAGATTTTCGAATCCGACGCAAAACTGACAGTTAATTGTAACGTTCAGAGTCTCTTAAAGACGATGGAACACTAAAATTGCGTCGCGATTCAATACATCGTCCTCCAGCCGACTTGTCTCCAAGGGTCTATAGCTGCCTCGGGCACCTTATCGTCGTTCTCCTGTGAGTTTAGTTTTTCGAATCCGACGCAAAACTGACAGTTAATTGTAACGTTCAGAGCCTGCTAATGACGATGGAACACACAAATTGCGTCGCGATTCAATACATCGTCCTCCAGCCGAATTGTCTCCGAGGTACTATTGCTGCCCCGGGCACCTTTTGGTCGTTCTCCTAGGAGTATAGTTTTTCGAATGCGCCTCAAAACTGACAGTTAATTGTAACGTTAAGAGCCTGTTAATGACGATGGAACACACAAATTGCGTCGCGATTCAATACATCGTCCTCCAGCCGACTTGTCTCCAAGGGTCTAGTGCTGCCTCGGGCACCTTATGGTCGTTCTCCTGTGAGTCTAGATTTTCGAATCCGACGCAAAACTGACAGTTCATTGTAGGGTTCAGAGCCTCTTAATGACGATGGAACACACAAATTGCGTCGCGATTCAATACATAGTCCTCCAGCCGACTTGTCTCCAAGGGTCTATAGCTGCCTCGGGCAGCTTATCGTCGTTCTCCTGTGAGTTTAGTTTTTCGAATCCGACGCAAAACTGACAGTTAATTGTAACGTTCAGAGCCTCTTAATGACGATGGAACACACAAATTGCGTCGCGATTCAATACATCGTCCTCCAGCCGACTTGTCTCCAAGGGTCTATAGCTGCCTCGGGCACCTTATCGTCGTTCTCCTGTGAGTTTAGTTTTTCGAATCCGACGCAAAACTGACAGTTAATTGTAACGTTCAGAGCCTGTTAATGACGATGGAACACACAAATTGCGTCCCGATTCAATACATCGTCCTCCAGCCGAATTGTCTCCGAGGTACTATTGCTGCCCCGGGCACCTTTTGGTCGTTCTCCTAGGAGTATAGCTTTTCGAATGCGGCTCAAAACTGACAGTTAATTGTAACGTTAAGAGCCTGTTAATGACGATGGAACACACAAATTGCGTCGCGATTCAATACATCGTCCTCCCGCCTTCTTGTCTCCAAGGGTCTAGTGCTGCCTCGGGCACCTTATGGTCGTTCTCCTGTGAGTCTAGATTTTCGAATCCGACGCAAAACTGACAGTTAATTGTAGGGTTCAGAGCCTCTTAATGACGATGGAACACACAAATTGCGTCGCGATTCAATACATAGTCCTCCAGCCGACTTGTCTCCAAGGGTCTATAGCTGCCTCGGGCAGCTTATCGTCGTTCTCCTGTGAGTTTAGTTTTTCGAATCCGACGCAAAACTGACAGTTAATTGTAACGTTCAGAGCCTGTTAATGACGATGGAACACACAAATTGCGTCGCGATTCAATACATCGTCCTCCAGCCGAATTGTCTCCGAGGTACAATTGCTGCCCTGGGCACCTTTTGGTCGTTCTCCTAGGAGTATAGTTTTTCGAATCCGGCGCAAAACTGACAGTTAATTGTAACGTTCAGAGCCTCTTAATGACGATGGAACACACAAATTGCGTCGCGATTCAATACATCGTCCTCCAGCCGACTTGTCTCCAAGGGTCTATTGCTGCCTCGGGCACCTTATGGTCGTTCTCCTGTGAGTCTAGATTTTCGAATCCGGCGCAAAACTGACAGTTAATAGTAACGTTCAGAGCCTCTTAATGACGATGGAACACACAAATTGCGTCGCGATTCAATACATCGTCCTCCAGCCGACTTGTCTCCAAGGGTCTAGCGCTGCCTCGGGCACCTTATGGTCGTTCTCCTGTGAGTCTAGTTTTCCGAAAACGACGCAAAACTGACAGTTAATTCTAACGTTCAGAGCCTCTTAATGACGATGGAACACACAAATTACTTCGCGATTCAATACATCGTCCTCCAGCCGACTTGTCTCCAAGGGTCTATAGCTGCCTCGGGCACCTTATCGTCGTTCTCCTGTGAGTTTAGTTTTTCGAATCCGACGCAAAACTGACAGTTAATTGTAACGTTCAGAGCCTGTTAATGACGATGGAACACACAAATTGCGTCGCGATTCAATACATCGTCCTCCAGCCGAATTGTCTCCGAGGTACTATTGCTGCCCCGGGCACCTTTTGGTCGTTCTCCTAGGAGTATAGTTTTTCGAATGCGGCTCAAAACTGACAGTTAATTGTAACGTTAAGAGCCTGTTAATGACGATGGAACACACAAATTGCGTCGCGATTCAATACATCGTCCTCCAGCCGACTTGTCTCCAAGGGTATAGTGCTGCCTCGGGCACCTTATGGTCGTTCTCCTGTGAGTCTAGATTTTCGAATCCGACGCAAAACTGACAGTTAATTGTAGGGTTCAGAGCCTCTTAATGACGATGGAACACACAAATTGCGTCGCGATTCAATACATAGTCCTCCAGCCGACTTGTCTCCAAGGGTCTATAGCTGCCTCGGGCAGCTTATCGTCGTTCTCCTGTGAGTTTAGTTTTTCGAATCCGACGCAAAACTGACAGTTAATTGTAACGTTCAGAGCCTCTTAATGACGATGGAACACACAAATTGCGTCGCGATTCAATACATCGTCCTCCAGCCGACTTGTCTCCAAGGGTCTATAGCTGCCTCGGGCACCTTATCGTCGTTCTCCTGTGAGTTTAGTTTTTCGAATCCGACGCAAAACTGACAGTTAATTGTAACGTTCAGAGCCTGTTAATGACGATGGAACACACAAATTGCGTCGCGATTCAATACATCGTCCTCCAGCCGAATTGTCTCCGAGGTATTATTGCTGCCCCGGGCACCTTTTGGTCGTTCTCCTAGGAGTATAGTTTTTCGAATCCGGCGCAAAACTGACAGTTAATTGTAACGTTCAGAGCCTGCTAATGACGATGGAACACACAAATTGCGTCGCGATTCAATACATCCTCCTCCAGCCGAATTGTCTCCGAGGTACTATTGCTGCCCCGGGCACCTTTTGGTCGTTCTCCTAGGAGTATAGTTTTTCGAATCCGGCTCTAAACTGACAGATAATTGTAACGTTCAGAGCCTCTTAATGACGATGGAACACACAAATTGCGTCGCGATTCAATACATCGTCCTCCAGCCGACTTGTCTCCAAGGGTCTAGTGCTGCCTCGGGCACCTTATGGTCGTTCTCCTGTGAGTCTAGATTTTCGAATCCGACGAAAAACTGACAGTTAATTGTAACGTTCAGAGCCTCTTAATGACGATGGAACACACAAATTGGGTCGCGATTCAATACATCGTCCTCCAGCCGAATTGTCTCCGAGGTACTATTGCTGCCCCGGGCACCTTTTGGTCGTTCTCCTAGGAGTATAATTTTTCGAATCCGGCTCAAAACTGACAGTTAATTGTAACGTTAAGAGCCTCTTAATGACGATGGAACACACAAATTGCGTTGCGATTCAATACATCGTCCTCCAGCCGACTGGTCTCCGAGGGTCTAGTGCTGCGTCGGGCACCTTATGGTCGTTCTCCTGTGAGTCTAGATTTTCGAATCCGACGCAAAACTGACAGTTAATTGTAACGTTAAGAGCCTCTTAATGACGATGGAACACACAAATTGCGTCGCGATTCAATACATCGTCCTCCAGCCGACTTGTCTCCAAGGGTCTAGTGCTGCCTCGGGCACATTATGGTCGTTCTCCTGTGAGTCTAGATTTTCGAATCCGACGCAAAACTGACAGTTAATTGTAGCGGTCAGAGCCTCTTAATGACGATGGAGCACACAAATTGCGTCGCGATTCAATACATAGCCCTCCAGCCGACTTGTCTCCAATGGTCTATAGCTGCCTCGGGCAGCTTATCGTCGTTCTCCTGTGAGTTTAGTTTTTCGAATCCGACGCAAAACTGACAGTTAATTGTAACGTTCAGAGCCTCTTAATGATGATGGAACACACAAATTGCGTCGCGATTCAATACATCGTCCTCCAGCCGACTTGTCTCCAAGGGTCTATAGCTGCCTCGGGCACCTTATCGTCGTTCTCCTGTGAGTTTAGTTTTTCGAATCCGACGCAAAACTGACAGTTAATTGTAACGTTCAGAGCCTGTTAATGACGATGGAACACACAAATTGCGTCGCGATTCAATACATCGTCCTCCAGCCGAATTGTCTCCGAGGTACAATTGCTGCCCCGGGCACCTTTTGGTCGTTCTCCTAGGAGTATAGTTTTTCGAATCCGGCGCAAAACTGACAGTTAATTGTAACGTTCAGAGCCTCTTAATGACGATGGAACACACAAATTGCGTCGCGATTCAATACATCGTCCTCCAGCCGACTTGTCTCCAAGGGTCTATTGCTGCCTCGGGCACCTTATGGTCGTTCTCCTGTGAGTCTAGATTTTCGAATCCGTCGCAAAACTGACAGTTAATAGTAACGTTCAGAGCCTCTTAATGACGATGGAACACACAAATTGCGTCGCGATTCAATACATCGTCCTCCAGCCGACTTGTCTCCAAGGGTCTAGCGCTGCCTCGGGCACCTTATGGTCGTTCTCCTGTGAGTCTAGTTTTCCGAAAACGACGCAAAACTGACAGTTAATTCTAACGTTCAGAGCCTCTTAATGACGATGGAACACACAAATTACTTCGCGATTCAATACATCGTCCTCCAGCCGACTTGTCTCCAAGGGTCTATAGCTGCCTCGGGCACCTTATCGTCGTTCTCCTGTGAGTTTAGTTTTTCGAATCCGATGCAAAACTGACAGTTAATTGTAACGTTCAGAGCCTGTTAATGACGATGGAACACACAAATTGCGTCGCGATTCAATACATCGTCCTCCAGCCGAATTGTCTCCGAGGTACAATTGCTGCCCCGGGCACCTTTTGGTCGTTCTCCTAGGAGTATAGTTTTTCGAATGCGGCTCAAAACTGACAGTTAATTGTAACGTTAAGAGCCTGTTAATGACGATGGAACACACAAATTGCGTCGCGATTCAATACATAGTCCTCCAGCCGACTTGTCTCCAAGGGTCTAGTGCTGCCTCGGGCACCTTATGGTCGTTCTCCTGTGAGTCTAGATTTTCGAATCCGACGCAAAACTGACAGTTAATTGTAGGGTTCAGAGCCTCTTAATGACGATGGAACACACAAATTGCGTCGCGATTCAATACATAGTCCTCCAGCCGACTTGTCTCCAAGGGTCTATAGCTGCCTCGGGCAGCTTATCGTCGTTCTCCTGTGAGTTTAGTTTTTCGAATCCGACGCAAAACTGACAGTTAATTGTAACGTTCAGAGCCTCTTAAAGACGATGGAACACTAAAATTGCGACGCGATTCAATACATCATCCTCCAGCCGACTTGTCTCCAAGGGTCTATAGCTGCCTCGGGCACCTTATCGTCGTTCTCCTGTGAGTTTAGTTTTTCGAATCCGGCTCAAAACTGACAGTTAATTGTAACGTTAAGAGCCTCTTAATGACGATGGAACACACAAATTGCGTTGCGATTCAATACATCGTCCTCCAGCCGACTGGTCTCCAAGGGTCTAGTGCTGCCTCGGGCACCTTATGGTCGTTCTCCTGTAAGTCTAGATTTTCGAATCCGACGCAAAACTGACAGTTAATTGTAACGTTAAGAGCCTCTTAATGACGATGGAACACACAAATTGCGTCGCGATTCAATACATCGTCCTCCAGCCGACTTGTCTCCAAGGGTCTAGTGCTGCCTCGGGCACATTATGGTCGTTCTCCTGTGAGTCTAGATTTTCGAATCCGACGCAAAACTGACAGTTAATTGTAACGTTCAGAGCCTCTTAATGACGATGGAACACACAAATTGCGTCGCGATTCAATACATCGTCCTCCAGCCGACTTGTCTCCAAGGGTCTATAGCTGCCTCGGGCACCTTATCGTCGTTCTCCTGTGAGTTTAGTTTTTCGAATCCGACGCAAAACTGACAGTTAATTGTAACGTTCAGAGCCTGTTAATGACGATGGAACACACAAATTGCGTCGCGATTCAATACATCGTCCTCCAGCCGAATTGTCTCCGAGGTACAATTGCTGCCCCGGGCACCTTTTGGTCGTTCTCCTAGGAGTATAGTTTTTCGAATCCGGCGCAAAACTGACAGTTAATTGTAACGTTCAGAGCCTCTTAATGACGATGGAACACACAAATTGCGTCGCGATTCAATACATCGTCCTCCAGCCGACTTGTCTCCAAGGGTGTATTGCTGTCTCGGGCACCTTATGGTCGTTCTCCTGTGAGTCTAGATTTTCGAATCCGGCGCAAAACTGACAGTTAATAGTAACGTTCAGAGCCTCTTAATGACGATGGAACACACAAATTGCGTCGCGATTCAATACATCGTCCTCCAGCCGACTTGTCTCCAAGGGTCTATAGCTGCCTCGGGCACCTTATCGTCGTTCTCCTGTGAGTTTAGTTTTGCGAATCCGACGCAAAACTGACAGTTAATTGTATCGTTCAGAGCCTGTTAATGACGATGGAACACACAAATTGCGTCGCGATTCAATACATCGTCCTCCAGCCGAATTGTCTCCAAGGGTCTAGTGCTGCCTCGGGCACCTTATGGTCGTTCTCCTGTGAGTCTAGATTTTCGAATCCGACGCAAAACTGACAGTTAATTGTAACGTTCAGAGCCTCTTAAAGACGATGGAACACTAAAATTGCGACGCGATTCAATACATCGTCCTCCAGCCGACTTGTCTCCAAGGGTCTATAGCTGCCTCGGGCACCTTATCGTCGTTCTCCTGTGAGTTTAGTTTTGCGAATCCGACGCAAAACTGACAGTTAATTGTATCGTTCAGAGCCTGTTAATGACGATGGAACACACAAATTGCGTCGCGATTCAATACATCGGCCTCCAGCCGAATTGTCTCCGAGGTACTATTGCTGCCCCGGGCACCTTTTGGTCGTTCTACTAGGAGTCTAGATTTTCGAATCCGACGCAAAACTGACAGTTAATTGTAGGGTTCAGAGCCTCTTAATGACGATGGAACACACAAATTGCGTCGCGATTCAATACATCGTCCTCCAGCCGACTTGTCTCCAAGGGTCTATAGCTGCCTCGGGCACCTTATCGTCGTTCTCCTGTGAGTTTAGTTTTGCGAATCCGACGCAAAACTGACAGTTAATTGTAACGTTAAGAGCCTGTTAATGACGATGGAACACACAAATTGCGTCGCGATTCAATACATAGTCCTCCAGCCGACTTGTCTCCAAGGGTCTAGTGCTGCCTCGGGCACCTTATGGTCGTTCTCCTGTGAGTCTAGATTTTCGAATCCGACGCAAAACTGACAGTTAATTGTAACGTTCAGAGCCTCTTAAAGACGATGGAACACTAAAATTGCGACGCGATTCAATACATCGTCCTCCAGCCGACTTGTCTCCAAGGGTCTATAGCTGCCTCGGGCACCTTATCGTCGTTCTCCTGTGAGTTTAGTTTTGCGAATCCGACGCAAAACTGACAGTTAATTGTATCGTTCAGAGCCTGTTAATGACGATGGAACACACAAATTGCGTCGCGATTCTATACATCGTCCTCCAGCCGAATTGTCTCCGAGGTACTATTGCTGCCCCGGGCACCTTTTGGTCGTTCTACTAGGAGTATAGTTTTTCGAATCCGGCTCAAAACTGACAGTTAATTGTAACGTTCAGAGCCTCTTAATGACGATGGAACACACAAATTGCGTCGCGATTCAATACATCGTCCTCCAGCCGACTTGTCTCCAAGGGTCTAGTGCTGCCTCGGGCACCTTATGGTGTTCTCCTGTGAGTCTAGATTTTCGAATCCGACGCAAAACTGACAGTTAATTGTAACGTTCAGAGCCTCTTAATGACGATGGAACACACAAATTGGGTCGCGATTCAATACATCGTCCTCCAGCCGACTTGTCTCCAAGGGTCTAGTGCTGCCTCGGGCACCTTATGGTCGTTCTCCTGTGAGTCTTGATTTTCGAATCCGACGCAAAACTGACAGTTAATTGTAACGTTCAGAGCCTGTTAATGACGATGGAAAACACAAATTGCGTCGCGATTCAATACATCGTCCTCCAGCCGAATTGTCTCCGAGGTACTATTGCTGCCCCGGGCACCTTTTGGTTGTTCTCCTAGGAGTATAGTTTTTCGAATCCGGCGCAAAACTGACAGTTAATTGTAACGTTCAGAGCCTCTTAATGACGATGGGACACACAAATTGCGTCGCGATTCAATACATCGTCCTCCAGCCGACTTGTCTCCAAGGGTCTAGTGCTGCCTCGGGCACCTTATGGTCGTTCTCCTGTGAGTCTAGATTTTCAAATCCGACGCAAAACTGACAGTTAATTGTAACGTTAAGAGCCTGTTAATGACGATGGAAAACACAAATTGCGTCGCGATTCAATACATCGTCCTCCAGCCGAATTGTCTCCGAGGTACTATTGCTGCCCCGGGCACCTTTTGGTTGTTCTCCTAGGAGTATAGTTTTTCGAATCCGGCGCAAAACTGACAGTTAATTGTAACGTTAAGAGCCTCTTAATGACGATGGAACACACAAATTGCGTCGCGATTCAATACATCGTCCTCCAGCCGACTTGTCTCCAAGGGTCTATGGCTGCCTCGGGCAGCTTATCGTCGTTCTCCTGTGAGTTAAGTTTTTCGAATCCGACGCAAAACTGACAGTTAATTGTAACGTTAAGAGCCTCTTAATGACGATGGAACACACAAATTGCGTCGCGATTCAATATATCGTCCTCCAGCCGACTTGTCTCCAAGGGTCTAGTGCTGCCTCGGGCACCTTATGGTCGTTCTCCTGTGAGTCTAGATTTTCGAATCCGACGCCAAACTGGCAGTTAATTGTAGCGGTCAGAGCCTCTTAATGACGATGGAACACACAAATTGCGTCGCGATTCAATACATAGTCCTCCAGCCGACTTGTCTCCAGGGGTCTATAGCTGCCTCGGGCACCTTATCGTCGTTCTCCTGTGAGTTTAGTTTTTCGAATCCGACGCAAAACTGACAGTTAATTGTAACGTTCAGAGCCTGTTAATGACGATGGAACACACAAATTGCGTCGCGATTCAATACATCGTCCTCCAGCCGAATTGTCTCCGAGGAACTATTGCTGCCCCGGGCACCTTTTGGTCGTTCTCCTATGAGTATAGTTTTTCGAATCCGGCTCAAAACTGACAGTTAATTGTAACGTTAAGAGCCTGTTAATGACGATGGAACACACAAATTGCGTCGCGATTCAATACATCGTCCTCCAGCCGACTTGTCTCCAAGGGTCTAGTGCTGCCTCGGGCACCTTATGGTCGTTCTCCTGTGAGTCTAGATTTTCAAATCCGACGCAAAACTGACAGTTAATTGTAACGTTCAGAGCAACTTAATGACGATGGAACACACAAATTGTGGCGCGATTCAATACATCGTCCTACAGCCGCCCTGTCTCCAAGGGTCTCTTGCTGCCTCGGGCACGTTATGGTCGTTCTCCTGTGAGTCTAGTTTTCCGAAAACGACGCAAAACTGACAGTTAATTGTAACGTTCAGAGCCTCTTAATGACGATGGGACACACAAATTGCGTCGCGATTCAATACATCGTCCTCCTGCCGACTTGTCTCCAAGGGTCTAGTGCTGCCTCGGGCACCTCATGGTCGTTCTCCTGTGAGTCTAGATTTTCGAATCCGACGAGAAACTGACAGCTAATTGTAAAGTTCAGAGCCTCTTAATGACGATGGAACATACAAATTGCGTCGCGATTCAATACATCGTCCTCCAGCCGACTTGCCTCCAAGGGTCTATAGCTGCCTCGGGCAGCTTATCGTCGTTCTCCTGTGAGTTTAGTTTTTCGAATCCGACGCAAAACTGACAGTTAATTGTAACGTTCAGAGCCTGTTAATGACGATGGAACACACAAATTGCGTCGCGATTCAATACATCGTCCTAATGCCGAATTGTCTGCGAGGTACTATTGCTGCCCGGGGCACCTTTTGGTCGTTCTCCTAGGAGTATAATTTTTCGAATCCGGCTCAAAACTGACAGTTAATTGTAACGTTCAGAGCCTCTTAATGACGATGGAACACACAAATTGCGTCGCGATTCAATACATCGTCCTCCTGCCGACTTGTCTCCAAGGGTCTAGTGCTGCCTCGGGCACCTCATGGTCGTTCTCCTGTGAGTCTAGATTTTCGAATCCGACGCAAAACTGACAGCTAATTGTAAAGTTCAGAGCCTCTTAATGACGATGGAACACACAAATTGCGTCGCGATTCAATACATCGTCCTCCAGCCGAATTGTCTCCAAGGGTCTATTGCTGCCTCGGGCACCTTATTGTCGTTCTCCTGTGAGTCTACATTTTCGAATCCGACGCTAAACTGACAGTTAATTGTAACGTTCAGAGCCTCTTAATGACGATGGAACACACAAATTGCGTCGCGATTCAATACATCGTCCTCCAGCCGACTTGTCTCCAAGGGTCTATATCTGCCTCGGGCACCTTATCGTGTTCTCCTGTGAGTTTAGTTTTGCGAATCCGACGCAAAGCTGACAGTTAATTGTAACGTTCAGAGCCTGTTAATGACGACTGAACACACAAATTGCGTCGCGATTCAATACATCGTCCTCCAGCCGAATTGTCTCCGAGGTACTATTGCTGCCCCGGGCACCTTTTGGTCGTTCTCCTAGGAGAATAGTTTTTCGAATCCGGCGCAAAACTGACAGTTAATTGTAACGTACAGAGCCTCTTAATGACGATGGAACACACAAATTGCGTCGCGATTCAATACATCGTCCTCCAGACGACTTGTCTCCAAGGGTCTAGTGCTGCCTCGGGCACCTTATGGTCGTTCTCCTGTGAGTCTAGATTTTCGAATCCGACGCAAAACTGACAGTTAATTGTAGCGGTCAGAGCCTCTTAATGACGATGGAACACACAAATTGCGTCGCGTTTCAATACATAGTCCACCAGCCGACTTGTCTCCAGGGGTCTATAGCTGCCTCGGGCACCTTATCATCGTTCTCCTGTGAGTTTAGTTTTTCGAATCCGACGCAAAACTGACAGTTAATTGTAACGTTCAGAGCCTCTTAATGACGATGGAACACACAAATTGCGTTGCGATTCAATACATCGTCGTCCAGCCGACTTGTCTCCAAGGGTCTAGTGCTGCCTCGGGCACCTTATCGTCGTTCTCCTGTGAGTCTAGATTTTCGAATCCGACGCAAAACTGACAGTTAATTGTAACGTTCAGAGCAACTTAATGACGATGGAACACACAAATTGTGGCGCGATTCAATACATCGTCCTACAGCCGCCCTGTCTCCAAGGGTCTCTTGCTGCCTCGGGCACGTTATGGTCCTTCTCCTGTGAGTCTAGTTTTCCGAAAACGACGCAAAACTGACAGTTAATTGAAACGTTCAGAGCCTCTTAATGACGATGGGACACACAAATTGCGTCGCGATTCAATACATCGTCCTCCTGCCGACTTGTCTCCAAGGGTCTAGTGCTGCCTCGGGCACCTCATGGTCGTTCTCCTGTGAGTCTAAATTTTCGAATCCGACGCAAAACTGACAGCTAATTGTAAAGTTCAGAGCCTCTTAATGACGATGGAACACACAAATTGCGTCGCGATTCAATACATCGTCCTCCAGCCGACTTGTCTCCAAGGGTCTAGTGCTGCCTCGGGCACCTTATGGTCGTTCTCCTGTGAGTCTAGATTTTCGAATCCGACGCAAAACTGACAGTTAATTGTAGCGTTCAGAGCCTCTTAATGACGATGGAACACACAAATTGCGTCGCGATTCAATATATAGTCCTCCAGCCGACTTGTCTCCAAGGGTCTGTAGCTGCCTCGGGCAGCTTATCGTCGTTCTCCTGTGAGTTTAGTTTTTCGAATCCGACGCAAAACTGACAGTTAATTGTAACGTTCAGAGCCTGTTAATGACGATGGAACACACAAAATGCGTCGCGATTCAATACATCGTCCTCCAGCCGAATTGTCTGCGAGGTACTATTGCTGCCCCGGGCACCTTTTGGTCGTTCTCCCAGGAGTATAATTTTTCGAATCCGGCTCAAAACTGACAGTTAATTGTAACGTTCAGAGCCTCTTAATGACGATGGAACACACAAATTGCGTCGCGATTCAATACATCGTCCTCCAGCCGACTTGTCTCCAAGGGTCTAGCGCTGCCTCGGGCAGCTTATGGTCGTTCTCCTGTGAGTCTAGTTTTCCGAAAACGACGCAAAACTGACAGTTAATTGTAACGTTCAGAGCCTCTTAATGACGATGGAACACACAAATTGCGTCGCGATTCAATACATCGTCCTCCAGCCGTCTTGTCTCCAAGGGTCTATAGCTGCCTCGGGCACTTTATCGTCGTTCTCCTGTGAGTTTAGTTTTTCGAATCCGACGCAAAACTGACAGTTAATTGTAACGTTCAGAGCCTCTTAATGACGATGGAACACACAAATTGCGTCGCGATTCAATACATCGTCCTCCAGCCGAATTGTCTCCGAGGTACTATTGCTGCCCCGGGCACCTTTTGGTCGTTCTCCTAGGAGTATAGTTTTTCGAATCCGGCGCAAAACTGACAGTTAATTATAACGTTCAGAGCCTCTTAATGACGATGGAACACACAAATTGCGTCGCGATTCAATACATCGTCCTCCAGCCGACTTGTCTCCAAGGGTCTAGTGCTTCCTCGGGCAACTCATGGTCGTTCGCCTGTGAGTCTACATTTTCGAATCCGACGCAAAACTGACAGTTAATTGTAACGTTAAGAGCCTCTTAATGACGATGGAACACACAATTTGCGTCGCGATTCAATACATCGTCCTCCAGCCGACTTATCTCCAATGGTCTAGTGCTGCCTCGGGCACCTTATGGTCGTTCTCCTGTGAGTCTAGATTTTCGAATCCGACGCAAAACTGACAGTTAATTGTAACGTTCAGAGCCTCTTAATGACGATGGAACACAAAAATTGTGGCGCGATTCAATACATCGTCCTACAGCCGCCCTGTCTCCAAGGGTCTCTTGCTGCCTCGGGCACGTTATGGTCGTTCTCCTGTGAGTCTTGTTTTCCGAAAACGACGGAAAACTGACAGTTAATTGTAACGTTCAGAGCCTGATAATGACGATGGAACACACAATTTGCGTCGCGATTCAATACATCGTCCTCCAGCCGACTTATCTCCAATGGTCTAGTGCTGCCTCGGGCACCTTATGGTCGTTCTCCTGTGAGTCTAGATTTTCGAATCCGACGCAAAACTGACAGTTAATTGTAACGTTCAGAGCCTCTTAATGACGATGGAACACACAAATTGCGTCGCGATTCAATACATCGTCCTCCAGCTGACTTGTCTCCAAGGGTCTAGCGCTGCCTCGGGCACCTTATGGTCGTTCTCCTGTGAGTCTAGTTTTCCGAAAACGACGCAAAACTGACAGTTAATTCTAACGTTCAGAGCCTCTTAATGACGATGGAACACTAAAATTGCGTCGCGATTCAATACATCGTCCTCCAGCCGACTTGTATCCAAGGGTCTATAGCTGCCTCGGGCACCTTATCGTCGTTCTCCTGTGAGTTTAGTTTTGCGAATCCGACGCAAAACTGACAGTTAATTGTAACGTTCAGAGCCTGTTAATGACGATGGAACACACAAATTGCGTCGCGATTCAATACATCGTCCTCCAGCCGAATTGTCTCCGAGGTACTATTGCTGCCCCGGGCACCTTTTGGTCGTTCTCCTAGGAGTATAGTTTTTCGAATCCGGCTCAAAACTGACAGTTAATTGTAACGTTCAGAGCCTCTTAATGACGATGGAACACACAAATTGCGTCGCGATTCAATACATCGTCCTCCAGCCGACTTGTCTCCAAGGGTCTATAGATGCCTCGGGCACCTCATGGTCGTTCTCCTGTGAGTCTAGATTTTCGAATCCGACGCAAAACTGACAGTTAATTGTAGCGGTCAGAGCCTCTTAATGACGATGGAACACACAAATTGCGTCGCGATTCAATACATAGTCCTCCTGCCGACTTGTCTCGAGGGGTCTATAGCTGCCTCGGGCACCTTATCGTCGTTCTCCTGTGAGTTTAGTTTTTCGAATCCGACGCAAAACTGACAGTTAATTGTAACGTTCAGAGCCTGTTAATGACGATGGAACACACAAATTGCGTCGCGATTCAATACATCGTCCTCCAGCCGAATTGTCTCCGAGGTACTATTGCTGCCCCGGGCACCTTTTGGTCGTTATCCTAGGAGTATAGTTTTTCGAATCCGGCTCAAAACTGACAGTTAATTGTAACGTTAAGAGCCTGTTAATGACGATGGAACACACAAATTGCGTCGCGATTCAATACATCGTCCTCCAGCCGACTTGTCTCCAAGGGTGTAGTGCTGCCTCGGGCACCTTATGGTCGTTCTCCTGTGAGTCTAGATTTTCTAATCCGACGCTAAACTGACAGTTAATTGTAACGTTCAGAGCCTCTCAATGACGATGGAACACACAAATTGTGGCGCGATTCAATACATCGTCCTACAGCCGCCCTGTCTCCAAGGGTCTCTTGCTGCCTCGGGCACGTTATGGTCGTTCTCCTGTGAGTCTAGTTTTCCGAAAACGACGCAAAACTGACTGTTAATTGTAACGTTCAGAGCCTCTTAATGACGATGGGACACACAAATTGCGACGCGATTCAATACATCGACCTCCTGCCGACTTGTCTCCAAGGGTCTAGTGCTGCCTCGGGCACCTCATGGTCGTTCTCCTGTGAGTCTAGATTTTCGAATCCGACGCAAAACTGACAGCTAATTGTAAAGTTCAGAGCCTCTTAATGACGATGGAACACACAAATTGCGTCGCGATTCAATACATCGTCCTCCAGCCGACTTGTCTCCAAGGGTCTAGTGCTGCCTCGGGCACCTTATGGTTGTTCTCCTGTGAGTCTAGATTTACGAATCCGACGCAAAACTGATAGTTAATTGTAGCGTTCAGAGCCTCTTAATGACGATGGAACACACAAATTGCGTCGCGATTCAATATATAGTCCTCCAGCCGACTTGTCTCCAAGGGTCTATAGCTGCCTCGGGCAGCTTATCGTCGTTCTCCTGTGAGTCTAGATTTTCGAATCCGACGCAAAACTGACTGTTAATTGTAACGTTCAGAGCCTGTTAATGACGATGGAACACACAAATTGCGTCGCGATTCAATACATCGTCCTCCAGCCGAATTGTCTGCGAGGTACTATTGCTGCCCCGGGCACCTTATGGTCGTTCTCCTAGGAGTATAATTTTTCGAATCCGGTTCAAAACTGACAGTTAATTGTAACGTTCAGAGCCTCTTAATGACGATGGAACACACAAATTGCGTCGCGATTCAATACATCGTCCTCCAGCCGACTTGTCTCCAAGGGTCTAGTGCTGCCTCGGGCACTTCATGGTCGTTCTCCTGTGAGTCTAGATTTTCGAATCCGACGCAAAACTGACAGTTAATTGTAACGTTAAGAGCCTCTTAATGACGATGGAACACACAAATTGCGTCGCGATTCAATACATGGTCCTCCAGCCGACTTGTCTCCAAGGGTCTAGTGCTGCCTCGGGCACCTTATGGTCGTTCTCCTGTGAGTCTAGATTTTCGAATCCGACGCAAAACTGACAGTTATTTGTAACGTTCAGAGCCTCTTAATGATAATGGAACACACAAATTGCGTCGCGATTCAATACATCGTCCTCCAGCCGTCTTATCTCCAAGGGTCTATAGCTGCCTCGGGCACTTTATCGTCGTTCTCCTGTGAGTTTAGTTTTTCGAATCCGACGCAAAACTGACAGTTAATTGTAACGTTCAGAGCCTCTTAATGACGATGGAACACACAAATTGCGTCGCGATTCAATACATCGTCCTCCAGCCGAATTGTCTCCGAGGTACTATTGCTGCCCCGGGCACCTTTTGGTCGTTCTCCTAGGAGTATAGTTTTTCGAATCCGGCGCAGAACTGACAGTTAATTATAACGTTCAGAGCCTCTTAATGACGATGGAACACACAAATTGCGTCGCGATTCAATACATCGTCCTCCAGCCGACTTGTCTCCAAGGGTCTAGTGCTGCCTCGGGCAACTCATGGTCGTTCTCCTGTGAGTCTACATTTTCGAATCCGACGCAAAACTGACAGTTAATTGTAACGTTAAGAGCCTCTTAATGACGATGGAATACACAATTTGCGTCGCGATTCAATACATCGTCCTCCAGCCGACTTATCTCCAATGGTCTAGTGCTGCCTCGGGCACCTTATGGTCGTTCTCCTGTGAGTCTAGATTTTCGAATCCGACGCAAAACTGACAGTTAATTGTAACGTTCAGAGCCTCTTAATGACGATGGAACACACAAATTGTGGCGCGATTCAATACATCGTCCGACAGCCGCCCTGTCTCCAAGGGTCTCTTGCTGCCTCGGGCACGTTATGGTCGTTCTCCTGTGAGTCTTGTTTTCCGAAAACGACGCAAAACTGACAGTTAATTGTAACGTTCAGAGCCTGATAATGACGATGGAACACACAATTTGCGTCGCGATTCAATACATCGTCCTCCAGCCGACTTATCTCCAATGGTCTAGTGCTGCCTCGGGCACCTTATGGTCGTTCTCCTGTGAGTCTAGATTTTCGAATCCGACGCAAAACTGACAGTTAATTGTAACGTTCAGAGCCTCTTAATGACGATGGAACACACAAATTGTGGCGCGATTCAATACATCGTCCTACAGCCCCCCTGTCTCCAAGGGTCTCTTGCTGCCTCGGGCACGTTATGGTCGTTCTCCTGTGAGTCTACATTTCCGAAAACGACGCAAAACTGACAGTTAATTGTAACGTTCAGAGGCTGATAATGACGATGGAACACACAATTTGCGTCGCGATTCAATACACATTCCTCCAGCCGACTTGTCTCCGAGGTAGTATTGCTGTCCCGGGCACCTTTTGGTCGTTCTCATATGAGTCTAGTTTATCGAATCCGGCGCAAAACTGACAGTTAATTGTAACGTTCAGAGCCTCTTAATGACGATGGAACACACAAATTGCGTCGCGATTCAATACATCGTCCTCCAGCCGACTTGTCTCCAAGGGTCTATAGCTGCCTCGGGCACCTTATCGTCGTGCTCCTGTGAGTTTCGTTTTTCGAATCCGACGCAAAACTGACACTTAATTGTAACGTTCAGAGCCTGATAATGACGATGGGACACACAAATTGCGTCGCGATTCAATACATCGTCCTCCAGCCGAATTGTCTCCGAGGTACTATTGCTGCCCCGGGCACCTTTTGGTCGTTCTCCTAGGAGTACAGTTTTTCGAATCCGGCGCAAAACTGACAGTTAATTGTAACGTTCAGAGCCTCTTAATGACGATGGAACACACAAATTGCGTCGCGATTCAATACATCGTCCTCCAGCCGACTTGTCTCCAAGGGTCTATTGCTGCCTCGGGCACCTTATGGTCGTTCTCCTGTGAGTCTAGATTTTCGAATCCGGCGCAAAACTGACAGTTAATAGTAATGTTCAGAGCCTCTTAATGATGATGGAACACACAAATTGCGTCGCGATTCAATACATCGTCCTCCAGCTGACTTGTCTCCAAGGGTCTAGCGCTGCCTCGGGCACCTTATGGTCGTTCTCCTGTGAGTCTAGTTTTCCGAAAACGACGCAAAACTGACAGTTAATTCTAACGTTCAGAGCCTCTTAATGACGATGGAACACTAAAATTGCGTCGCGATTCAATACATCGTCCTCCAGCCGACTTGTATCCAAGGGTCTATAGCTGCCTCGGGCACCTTATCGTCGTTCTCCTGTGAGTTTAGTTTTGCGAATCCGACGCAAAACTGACAGTTAATTGTAACGTTAAGAGCCTGTTAATGACGATGGAACACACAAATTGCGTCGCGATTCAATACATCGTCCTCCAGCCGAATTGTCTCCGAGGTACTATTGCTGCCCCGGGCACCTTTTGGTCGTTCTGCTAGGAGTATAGTTTTTCGAATCCGGCTCAAAACTGACAGTTAATTGTAACGTTCAGAGCCTCTTAATGACGATGGAACACACAAATTGCGTCGCGATTCAATACATCGTCCTCCAGCCGACTTGTCTCCAAGGGTCTAGTGCTGCCTCGGGCACCTTATGGTTGTTCTCCTGTGAGTCTAGATTTACGAATCCGACGCAAAACTGATAGTTAATTGTAGCGTTCAGAGCCTCTTAATGACGATGGAACACACAAATTGCGTCGCGATTCAATATATAGTCCTCCAGCCGACTTGTCTCCAAGGGTCTATAGCTGCCTCGGGCAGCTTATCGTCGTTCTCCTGTGAGTCTAGATTTTCGAATCCGACGCAAAACTGACAGTTAATTGTAACGTTCAGAGCCTGTTAATGACGATGGAACACACAAATTGCGTCGCGATTCAATACATCGTCCTCCAGCCGAATTGTCTGCGAGGTACTATTGCTGCCCCGGGCACCTTATGGTCGTTCTCCTAGGAGTATAATTTTTCGAATCCGGCTCAAAACTGACAGTTAATTGTAACGTTCAGAGCCTCTTAATGATGATGGAACACACAAATTGCGTCGCGATTCAATACATCGTCCTCCAGCTGACTTGTCTCCAAGGGTCTAGTGCTGCCTCGGGCACCTTATCGTCGTTCTCCTGTGAGTCTAGATTTTCGAATCCGACGCAAAACTGACAGTTAATTGTAACGTTCAGAGCCTGTTAATGACGATGGAACACACAAATTGCGTCGCGATTCAATACATCGTCCTCCAGCCGAATTGTCTCCGAGGTACTATTGCTGCCCCGGGCACCTTTTGGTTGTTCTCCTAGGAGTAGAGTTTTTCTAATCCGGCGCAAAACTGACAGTTAATTGTAACGTTCAGAGCCTCTTAATGACGATGGGACACACAAATTGCGTCGCGATTCAATACATCGTTCTCCAGCCGACTTGTCTCCAAGGGTCTAGTGCTGCCTCGGGCACCTCATGGTCGTTCTCCTGTGAGTCTAGATTTTCGAATCCGACGCAAAACTGACAGTTAATTGTAGCGGTCAGAGCCTCTTAATGACGATGGAACACACAAATTGCGTCGCGATTCAATACATAGTCCTCCTGCCGACTTGTCTCCAGGGGTCTATAGCTGCCTCGGGCACCTTATCGTCGTTCTCCTGTGAGTTTAGTTTTTCGAATCCGACGCAAAACTGACAGTTAATTGTAACGTTCAGAGCCTCTTAATGACGATGGAACACACAAATTGCGTCGCGATTCAATACATCGTCCTCCAGCCGAATTGTCTCCGAGGTACTATTGCTGCCCCGGGCACCTTTTGGTCGTTATCCTAGGAGTATAGTTTTTCGAATCCGGCTCAAAACTGACAGTTAATTGTAACGTTCAGAGCCTCTTAATGACGATGGAACACACAAATTGCGTCGCGATTCAATACATCGTCCTCCAGCCGAATTGTCTCCGAGGTACTATTGCTGCCCCGGGCACCTTTTAGTTGTTCTCCTAGGAGTATAGTTTTTCGAATCCGGCTCAAAACTGACAGTTAATTGTAACGTTAAGAGCCTGTTAATGACGATGGAACACACAAATTGCGTCGCGATTCAATACATCGTCCTCCAGCCGACTTGTCTCCAAGGGTCTAGTGCTGCCTCGGGCACCTTATGGTCGTTCTCCTGTGAGTCTAGATTTTCGAATCCGACGCAAAACTGACAGTTAATTGTAACGTTCAGAGCAACTTAATGACGATGGAACACACAAATTGTGGCGCGATTCAATACATCGTACTACAGCCGCCCTGTCTCCAAGGGTCTCTTGCTGCCTCTGGCACGTTATGGTCGTCCTCCTGTGAGTCTAGTTTTCCGAAAACGACGCAAAACTGACAGTTAATTGTAACTTTAAGAGCCTCTTAATGACGATGGGACACACAAATTGCGTCGCGATTCAATAAATCGTCCTCCTGCCGACTTGTCTCCAAGGGTCTAGTGCTGCCTCGGGCACCTCATGGTCGTTGTCCTGTGAGTCTAGATTTTCGAATCCGACGCAAAACTGACAGCTAATTGTAAAGTTCAGAGCCTCTTAATGACGATGGAACACACAAATTGCGTCGCGATTCAATACATCGTCCTCCAGCCGACTTGTCTCCAAGGGTCTAGTGCTGCCTCGGGCATCTTATGGTCGTTCTCCTGTGAGTCTAGATTTTCGAATCCGACGCAAAACTGACAGTTAATTGTAGCGTTCAGAGCCTGTTAATGACGATGGAACTCACAAATTGCGTCGCGATTCAATACATCGTCCTCCAGCCGAATTGTCTCCAAGGGTCTAGTGCTGCCTCGGGCACCTTATGGTCGTTCTCCTGTGAGTCTAGATTTTCGAATCCGACGCAAAACTGTCAGTTAATTGTAACGTTAAGAGCCTCTTAATGACGATGGAACACACAAATTGCGTCGCGATTCAATACATCGTCCTCCAGCCGACTTGTCTCCAAGGGTCTAGTGCTGCCTCGGGCACCTTATGGTCGTTCTCCTGTGAGTCTAGATTTTCGAATCCGACGAAAAACTGACAGTTATTTGTAACGTTTAGAGCCTCTTAATGACGATGGAACACACAAATTGTGGCGCGAATGAATACATCGTCCTCCAGCCGACTTGTCTCCGAGGTAGTATTGCTGTCCCGGACACCTTTTGGTCGTTCTCCTATGAGTCTAGTTTATCGAATCAGGCGCAAATCTGACAGTTAATTGTAACGTTCTGAGCCTGATAGTGACGATGGAACACACAATTTTCGTCGCGATTCAATACATCGTCCTCCAGCCGAATTGTCTCCAAGGGTCTATTGGTGCCTCGGCCACCTTATGGTCGTTCTCCTGTGAGTCTACATTTTCGAATCCGACGCAAAACTGACAGTTAATTGTAACGTTCAGGGCCTCTTAATGACGATGGAACACACAAATTGCGTCGCGATTCAATACATCGTCCTCCAGACGACTTGTTTCCAAGGGTCTATAGCTGCCTCCGGCACCTTATCGTCGTTCTCCTGTGAGTTTAGTTTTGCGAATCCGACGCAAAACTGACAGTTAATTGTAACGTTCAGAGCCTGTTAATGACGATGGAACACACAATTTGCGTCGCGATTCAATACATCGTCCTCCAGCCGAATTGTCTCCGAGGTACTATTGCTGCCCCGGGCACCTTTTGGTCGTTCTCCTAGGAGAATAGTTTTTCGAATCCGGCGCAAAACTGACAGTTAATTGTAACGTTCAGAGCCTCTTAATGACGATGGAACACACAAATTGCGTCGCGATTCAATACATCGTCCTCCAGCCGACTTGTCTCCAAGGGTCTAGTGCTGCCTCGGGCACCTTATGGTCGTTCTCCTGTGAGTCTAGATTTTCGAATCCGACGCAAAACTGACAGTTATTTGTAACGTTCAGAGCCTCTTAATGACGATGGAACACACAAATTGGGTCGCGATTCAATACATCGTCCTCCAGCCGACTTGTCTCCAAGGGTCTAGTGCTGCCTCGGGCACCTTATGGTCGTTCTCCTGTGAGTCTAGATTTTCGAATCCGACGCAAAACTGACAGTTATTTGTAACGTTCAGAGCCTCTTAATGACGATGGAACACACAAATTGCGTCGCGATTCAATACATCGTCCTCCAGCCGACTTGTCTCCAAGGGTCTATAGCTGCCTCGGGCACCTTATCGTCGTTCTCCTGTGAGTTTAGTTTTTCGAATCCGACGCAAAACTGACAGTTAATTGTAACGTTCAGAGCCTGTTAATGACGATGGAACACACAAATTGCGTCGCGATTCAATACATCGTCCTCCAGCCGAATTGTCTCCGAGGTACTATTGCTGCCCAGGGCACCTTTTGGTCGTTCTCCACGGAGTATAGTTTTTCGAATCCGGCGCCAAACTGACAGTTAATTGTAACGTTCAGAGCCTCTTAATGACGATGGAACACACAAATTGCGTCGCGATTCAATACATCGTCCTCCAGCCGACTTGTCTCCAATGGTCTAGTGCTGCCTCGGGCACCTCATGGTCGTTCTCCTGTGAGTCTAGATTTTCGAATCCGACGCAAAACTGACAGTTAATTGTAACGTTCAGAGCCTCTTAATGACGATGGAACACACAAATTGCGTCGCGATTCAATACATCGTCCTCCAGCCGACTTGTCTCCAAGGGTCTAGTGCTGCCTCGGGCACCTAATGGTCGTTCTGCTGTGAGTCTAGATTTTTGAATCCGACGCAAAACTGACAGTTAATTGAACCGTTCAGAGCCTCTTAATGACGATGGAACACACAAATTGTGGCGCGATTCAATACATCGTCCTACAGCCGCCCTGTCTCCAAGGGTCTCTTGCTGCCTCGGGCACGTTATGGTCGTTCTCCTGTGAGTCTTGTTTTCCGAAAACGACGCAAAACTGACAGTTAATTGTAACGTTCAGAGCCTGATAATGACGATGGAACACACAATTTGCGTCGCGATTCAATACATCGTCCTCCAGCCGACTTGTCTCCGAGGTAGTATTGCTGTCCCGGGCACCTTTTGGTCGTTCTCCTATGAGTCTAGTTTATCGAATCAGGCGCAAATCTGACAGTTAATTGTAACGTTCTGAGCCTGATAATGACGATGGAACACACAATTTTCGTCGCGATTCAATACATCGTCCTCCAGCCGAATTGTCTCCAAGGGTCTATTGCTGCCTCGGGCACCTTATGGTCGTTCTCCTGTGAGTCTACATTTTCGAATCCGACGCAAAACTGACAGTTAATTGTAACGTTCAGAGCCTCTTAATGACGATGGAACACACAAATTGCGTCGCGATTCAATACATCGTCCTCCAACTGACTTGTTTCCAAGGGTCTATAGCTGCCTCGGGCACCTTATCGTCGTTCTCCTGTGAGTTTAGTTTTGCGAATCCGACGCAAAACTGACAGTTAATTGTAACGTTCAGAGCCTGTTAATGACGATGGAACACACAAATTGCGTCGCGATTCAATACATCGTCCTCCAGCCGAATTGTCTCCGAGGTACTATTGCTGCCCCGGGCACCTTTTGGTCGTTCTCCTAGGAGAATAGTTTTTCGAATCCGGCGCAAAACTGACAGTTAATTGTAACGTTCAGAGCCTGTTAATGACGATGGAACACACAAATTGCGTCGCGATTCAATACATCGTCCTTCAGCCGACTTATCTCCAATGGTCTAGTGCTGCCTCGGGCACCTTATGGTCGTTCTCCTGTGAGTCTAGATTTTCGAATCCGACGCAAAACTGACAGTTAATTGTAACGTTCAGAGCCTCTTAATGACGATGGAACACACAAATTGTGGCGCGAGTCAATACATCGTCCTACAGCCCCCCTGTCTCCAAGGGTCTCTTGCTGCCTCTGGCACGTTATGGTCGTTCTCCTGTGAGTCTAGTTTTCCGAAAACGACGCAAAACTGACAGTTAATTGTAACGTTCAGAGCCTCTTAATGACGATGGGACACACAAATTGCGTCGCGATTCAATACATCGTCCTCCTGCCGACTTGTCTCCAAGGGTCTAGTGCTGCCTCGGGCACCTCATGGTCGTTCTCCTGTGTGTCTAGATTTTCGAATCCGACGCAAAACTGACAGCTAATTGTAAAGTTCAGAGCCTCTTAATGACGATGGAACACACAAATTGCGTCGCGATTCAATACATCGTCCTCCAGCCGACTTGTCTCCAAGGGTCTAGTGCTGCCTTGGGCACCTTTAGGTCGTTCTCCTGTGAGTCTAGATTTTCGAATCCGACGCAAAACAGACAGTTAATTGTAGCGTTCAGAGCCTCTTAATGACGATGGAACACACAAATTGCGTCGCGATTCAATATATAGTCCTCCAGCCGACTTGTCTCCAAGGGTCTATAGCTGCCTCGGGCAGCTTATCGTCGTTCTCCTGTGAGTTTAGTTTTTCGAATCCGACGCAAAACTGACAGTTAATTGTAACGTTCAGAGCCTGTTAATGACGATGGAACACACAAATTGCGTCGCGATTCAATACATCGTCCTCCAGCCGAATTGTCTGCGAGGTACGATTGCTGCCCGGGGCACCTTTTGGTCGTTCTCCTAGGAGTATAATTTTTCGAATCCGGCTCAAAACTGACAGTTAATTGTAACGTTTAAAACCTCTTAATGACGATGGAACACACAAATTGTGGCGCGAATGAATACATCGCCCTACAGCCGCCCTGTCTCCAAGGGTCTCTTGCTGCCTCGGGCACGTTATGGTCGTTCTCCTGTGAGTCTAGTTTTCCGAAAACGACGCAAAACTGACAGTTAATTGTAACGTTCAGAGCCTGATAATGACGATGGAACACACAATTTGCGCCGCGATTCAATACATCGTCCTCCAGCCGACTTGTCTCCGAGGTAGTATTGCTGTCCCGGGCACCTTTTGTTCGTTCTCCTATGAGTCTAGTTTATCGAATCAGGCGCAAAACTGACAGTTAATTGCAACGTTCTGAGCCTGATAATGACGATGGAACACACAATTTTCGTCGCGATTCAATACATCGTCCTCCAGCCGAATTGTCTCCAAGGGTCTATTGCTGCCTCGGGCACCTTATGGTCGTTCTCCTGTGAGTCTACATTTTCGAATCCGACGCAAAACTGACAGTTAATTGTAACGTTCAGAGCCTCTTAATGACGATGGAACACACAAATTGCGTCGCGATTCAATACATCGTCCTCCAACCGACTTGTTTCCAAGGGTCTATAGCTGCCTCGGGCACCTTATCGTCGTTCTCCTGTGAGTTTAGTTTTGCGAATCCGACGCAAAACTGACAGTTAATTGTAACGTTCAGAGCCTGTTAATGACGATGGAACACACAAATTGCGTCGCGATTCAATACATCGTCCTTCAGCCGACTTATCTCCAATGGTCTAGTGCTGCCTCGGGCACCTTATGGTCGTTCTCCTGTGAGTCTAGATTTTCGAATCCGACGCAAAACTGACAGTTAATTGTAACGTTCAGAGCCTCTTAATGACGATGGAACACACAAATTGTGGCGCGAGTCAATACATCGTCCTACAGCCCCCCTGTCTCCAAGGGTCTCTTGCTGCCTCTGGCACGTTATGGTCGTTCTCCTGTGAGTCTAGTTTTCCGAAAACGACGCAAAACTGACAGTTAATTGTAACGTTCAGAGCCTCTTAATGACGATGGGACACACAAATTGCGTCGCGATTCAATACATCGTCCTCCTGCCGACTTGTCTCCAAGGGTCTAGTGCTGCCTCGGGCACCTCATGGTCGTTCTCCTGTGTGTCTAGATTTTCGAATCCGACGCAAAACTGACAGCTAATTGTAAAGTTCAGAGCCTCTTAATGACGATGGAACACACAAATTGCGTCGCGATTCAATACATCGTCCTCCAGCCGACTTGTCTCCAAGGGTCTAGTGCTGCCTTGGGCACCTTTAGGTCGCTCTCCTGTGAGTCTAGATTTTCGAATCCGACGCAAAACAGACAGTTAATTGTAGCGTTCAGAGCCTCTTAATGACGATGGAACACACAAATTGCGTCGCGATTCAATATATAGTCCTCCAGCCGACTTGTCTCCAAGGGTCTATAGCTGCCTCGGGCAGCTTATCGTCGTTCTCCTGTGAGTTTAGTTTTTCGAATCCGACGCAAAACTGACAGTTAATTGTAACGTTCAGAGCCTGTTAATGACGATGGAACACACAAATTGCGTCGCGATTCAATACATCGTCCTCCAGCCGAATTGTCTGCGAGGTACGATTGCTGCCCCGGGCACCTTTTGGTCGTTCTCCTAGGAGTATAATTTTTCGAATCCGGCTCAAAACTGACAGTTAATTGTAACGTTTAGAGCCTCTTAATGACGATGGAACACACAAATTGTGGCGCGAATGAATACATCGTCCTACAGCCGCCCTGTCTCCAAGGGTCACTTGCTGCCTCGGGCACGTTATGGTCGTTCTCCTGTGAGTCTAGTTTTCCGAAAACGACGCAAAACTGACAGTTAATTGTAACGTTCAGAGCCTGATAATGACGATGGAACACACAATTTGCGCCGCGATTCAATACATCGTCCTCCAGCCGACTTGTCTCCGAGGTAGTATTGCTGTCCCGGGCACCTTTTGGTCGTTCTCCTATGAGTCTAGTTTATCGAATCAGGCGCAAAACTGACAGTTAATTGTAACGTTCTGAGCCTGATAATGACGATGGAACACACAATTTTCGTCGCGATTCAATACATCGTCCTCCAGCCGAATTGTCTCCAAGGGTCTATTGCTGCCTCGGGCACCTTATGGTCGTTCTCCTGTGAGTCTACATTTTCGAATCCGACGCAAAACTGACAGTTAATTGTAACGTTCAGAGCCTCTTAATGACGATGGAACACACAAATTGCGTCGCGATTCAATACATCGTCCTCCAGCCGACTTGTTTCCAAGGGTCTATAGCTGCCTCGGGCACCTTATCGTCGTTCTCCTGTGAGTTGAGTTTTGCGAATCCGACGCAAAACTGACAGTTAATTGTAACGTTCAGAGCCTGTTAATGACGATGGAACACACAAATTGCGTCGCGATTCAATACATCGTCCTTCAGCCGACTTATCTCCAATGGTCTAGTGCTGCCTCGGGCACCTTATGGTCGTTCTCCTGTGAGTCTAGATTTTCGAATCCGACGCAAAACTGACAGTTAATTGTAACGTTCAGAGCCTCTTAATGACGATGGAACACACAAATTGCGTCGCGATCAATACATCGTCCTCCAGCCGACTTGTCTCCAAGGGTCTAGTGCTGCCTCGGGCACCTTATGGTCGTTCTCCTGTGAGTCTAGATTTTCGAATCCGACGCAAAACTGACAGTTATTTGTAACGTTCAGAGCCTCTTAATGACGATGGAACACACAAATTGCGTCGCGATTCAATACATCGTCCTCCAGCCGACTTGTCTCCAAGGGTCTATAGCTGCCTCGGGCACCTTATCGTCGTTCTCCTGTGAGTTTAGTTTTTCGAATCCGACGCAAAACTGACAGTTAATTGTAACGTTCAGAGCCTGTTAATGACGATGGAACACACAAATTGCGTCGCGATTCAATACATCGTCCTCCAGCCGAATTGTCTCCGAGGTACTATTGCTGCCCAGGGCACCTTTTGGTCGTTCTCCTAGGAGTATAGTTTTTCGAATCCGGCGCAAAACTGACAGTTAATTGTAACGTTCAGAGCCTCTTAATGACGATGGAACACACAAATTGCGTCGCGATTCAATACATCGTCCTCCAGCCGACTTGTCTCCAATGGTCTAGTGCTGCCTCGGGCACCTCATGGTCGTTCTCCTGTGAGTCTAGATTTTCGAATCCGACGCAAAACTGACAGTTAATTGTAACGTTCAGAGCCTCTTAATGACGATGGAACACACAAATTGCGTCGCGATTCAATACATCGTCCTCCAGCCGACTTGTCTCCAAGGGTCTAGTGCTGCCTCGGGCACCTTATGGTCGTTCTGCTGTGAGTCTAGATTTTTGAATCCGACGCAAAACTGACAGTTAATTGTAACGTTTAGAGCCTCTTAATGACGATGGAACACACAAATTGTGGCGCGATTCAATACATCGTCCTACAGCCGCCCTGTCTCCAAGGGTCTCTTGCTGCCTCGGGCACGTTATGGTCGTTCTCCTGTGAGTCTTGTTTTCCGAAAACGACGCAAAACTGACAGTTAATTGTAACGTTCAGAGCCTGATAAAGACGATGGAACACACAATTTGCGTCGCGATTCAATACATCGTCCTCCAGCCGACTTGTCTCCGAGGTAGTATTGCTGTCCCGGGCACCTTTTGGTCGTTCTCCTATGAGTCTAGTTTATCGAATCAGGCGCAAATCTGACAGTTAATTGTAACGTTCTGAGCCTGATAATGACGAAGGAACACACAATTTTCGTCGCGATTCAATACATCGTCCTCCAGCCGAATTGTCTCCAAGGGTCTATTGCTGCCTCGGGCACCTTATGGTCGTTCTCCTGTGAGTCTACATTTTCGAATCCGACGCAAAACTGACAGTTAATTGTAACGTTCAGAGCCTCTTAATGACGATGGAACACACAAATTGCGTCGCGATTCAATACATCGTCCTCCAACCGACTTGTTTCCAAGGGTCTATAGCTGCCTCGGGCACCTTATCGTCGTTCTCCTGTGAGTTTAGTTTTGCGAATCCGACGCAAAACTGACAGTTAATTGTAACGTTCAGAGCCTGTTAATGACGATGGAACACACAAATTGCGTCGCGATTCAATACATCGTCCTCCAGCCGAATTGTCTCCGAGGTACTATTGCTGCCCCGGGCACCTTTTGGTCGTTCTCCTAGGAGAATAGTTTTTCGAATCCGGCGCAAAACTGACAGTTAATTGTAACGTTCAGAGCCTGTTAATGACGATGGAACACACAAATTGCGTCGCGATTCAATACATCGTCCTTCAGCCGACTTATCTCCAATGGTCTAGTGCTGCCTCGGGCACCTTATGGTCGTTCTCCTGTGAGTCTAGATTTTCGAATCCGACGCAAAACTGACAGTTAATTGTAACGTTCAGAGCCTCTTAATGACGATGGAACACACAAATTGTGGCGCGAGTCAATACATCGTCCTACAGCCCCCCTGTCTCCAAGGGTCTCTTGCTGCCTCTGGCACGTTATGGTCGTTCTCCTGTGAGTCTAGTTTTCCGAAAACGACGCAAAACTGACAGTTAATTGTAACGTTCAGAGCCTCTTAATGACGATGGGACACACAAATTGCGTCGCGATTCAATACATCGTCCTCCTGCCGACTTGTCTCCAAGGGTCTAGTGCTGCCTCGGGCACCTCATGGTCGTTCTCCTGTGTGTCTAGATTTTCGAATCCGACGCAAAACTGACAGCTAATTGTAAAGTTCAGAGCCTCTTAATGACGATGGAACACACAAATTGCGTCGCGATTCAATACATCGTCCTCCAGCCGACTTGTCTCCAAGGGTCTAGTGCTGCCTTGGGCACCTTTAGGTCGTTCTCCTGTGAGTCTAGATTTTCGAATCCGACGCAAAACAGACAGTTAATTGTAGCGTTCAGAGCCTCTTAATGACGATGGAACACACAAATTGCGTCGCGATTCAATATATAGTCCTCCAGCCGACTTGTCTCCAAGGGTCTATAGCTGCCTCGGGCAGCTTATCGTCGTTCTCCTGTGAGTTTAGTTTTTCGAATCCGACGCAAAACTGACAGTTAATTGTAACGTTCAGAGCCTGTTAATGACGATGGAACACACAAATTGCGTCGCGATTCAATACATCGTCCTCCAGCCGAATTGTCTGCGAGGTACGATTGCTGCCCCGGGCACCTTTTGGTCGTTCTCCTAGGAGTATAATTTTTCGAATCCGGCTCAAAACTGACAGTTAATTGTAACGTTTAGAGCCTCTTAATGACGATGGAACACACAAATTGTGGCGCGAATGAATACATCGTCCTACAGCCGCCCTGTCTCCAAGGGTCTCTTGCTGCCTCGGGCACGTTATGGTCGTTCTCCTGTGAGTCTAGTTTTCCGAAAACGACGCAAAACTGACAGTTAATTGTAACGTTCAGAGCCTGATAATGACGATGGAACACACAATTTGCGCCGCGATTCAATACATCGTCCTCCAGCCGACTTGTCTCCGAGGTAGTATTGCTGTCCCGGGCACCTTTTGTTCGTTCTCCTATGAGTCTAGTTTATCGAATCAGGCGCAAAACTGACAGTTAATTGCAACGTTCTGAGCCTGATAATGACGATGGAACACACAATTTTCGTCGCGATTCAATACATCGTCCTCCAGCCGAATTGTCTCCAAGGGTCTATTGCTGCCTCGGGCACCTTATGGTCGTTCTCCTGTGAGTCTACATTTTCGAATCCGACGCAAAACTGACAGTTAATTGTAACGTTCAGAGCCTCTTAATGACGATGGAACACACAAATTGCGTCGCGATTCAATACATCGTCCTCCAACCGACTTGTTTCCAAGGGTCTATAGCTGCCTCGGGCACCTTATCGTCGTTCTCCTGTGAGTTTAGTTTTGCGAATCCGACGCAAAACTGACAGTTAATTGTAACGTTCAGAGCCTGTTAATGACGATGGAACACACAAATTGCGTCGCGATTCAATACATCGTCCTCCAGCCGAATTGTCTCCGAGGTACTATTGCTGCCCCGGGCACCTTTTGGTCGTTCTCCTAGGAGAATAGTTTTTCGAATCCGGCGCAAAACTGACAGTTAATTGTAACGTTCAGAGCCTGTTAATGACGATGGAACACACAAATTGCGTCGCGATTCAATACATCGTCCTTCAGCCGACTTATCTCCAATGGTCTAGTGCTGCCTCGGGCACCTTATGGTCGTTCTCCTGTGAGTCTAGATTTTCGAATCCGACGCAAAACTGACAGTTAATTGTAACGTTCAGAGCCTCTTAATGACGATGGAACACACAAATTGTGGCGCGAGTCAATACATCGTCCTACAGCCCCCCTGTCTCCAAGGGTCTCTTGCTGCCTCTGGCACGTTATGGTCGTTCTCCTGTGAGTCTAGTTTTCCGAAAACGACGCAAAACTGACAGTTAATTGTAACGTTCAGAGCCTCTTAATGACGATGGGACACACAAATTGCGTCGCGATTCAATACATCGTCCTCCTGCCGACTTGTCTCCAAGGGTCTAGTGCTGCCTCGGGCACCTCATGGTCGTTCTCCTGTGTGTCTAGATTTTCGAATCCGACGCAAAACTGACAGCTAATTGTAAAGTTCAGAGCCTCTTAATGACGATGGAACACACAAATTGCGTCGCGATTCAATACATCGTCCTCCAGCCGACTTGTCTCCAAGGGTCTAGTGCTGCCTTGGGCACCTTTAGGTCGCTCTCCTGTGAGTCTAGATTTTCGAATCCGACGCAAAACAGACAGTTAATTGTAGCGTTCAGAGCCTCTTAATGACGATGGAACACACAAATTGCGTCGCGATTCAATATATAGTCCTCCAGCCGACTTGTCTCCAAGGGTCTATAGCTGCCTCGGGCAGCTTATCGTCGTTCTCCTGTGAGTTTAGTTTTTCGAATCCGACGCAAAACTGACAGTTAATTGTAACGTTCAGAGCCTGTTAATGACGATGGAACACACAAATTGCGTCGCGATTCAATACATCGTCCTCCAGCCGAATTGTCTGCGAGGTACGATTGCTGCCCCGGGCACCTTTTGGTCGTTCTCCTAGGAGTATAATTTTTCGAATCCGGCTCAAAACTGACAGTTAATTGTAACGTTTAGAGCCTCTTAATGACGATGGAACACACAAATTGTGGCGCGAATGAATACATCGTCCTACAGCCGCCCTGTCTCCAAGGGTCTCTTGCTGCCTCGGGCACGTTATGGTCGTTCTCCTGTGAGTCTAGTTTTCCGAAAACGACGCAAAACTGACAGTTAATTGTAACGTTCAGAGCCTGATAATGACGATGGAACACACAATTTGCGCCGCGATTCAATACATCGTCCTCCAGCCGACTTGTCTCCGAGGTAGTATTGCTGTCCCGGGCACCTTTTGGTCGTTCTCCTATGAGTCTAGTTTATCGAATCAGGCGCAAAACTGACAGTTAATTGTAACGTTCTGAGCCTGATAATGACGATGGAACACACAATTTTCGTCGCGATTCAATACATCGTCCTCCAGCCGAATTGTCTCCAAGGGTCTATTGCTGCCTCGGGCACCTTATGGTCGTTCTCCTGTGAGTCTACATTTTCGAATCCGACGCAAAACTGACAGTTAATTGTAACGTTCAGAGCCTCTTAATGACGATGGAACACACAAATTGCGTCGCGATTCAATACATCGTCCTCCAGCCGACTTGTTTCCAATGGTCTATAGCTGCCTCGGGCACCTTATCGTCGTTCTCCTGTGAGTTGAGTTTTGCGAATCCGACGCAAAACTGACAGTTAATTGTAACGTTCAGAGCCTGTTAATGACGATGGAACACACAAATTGCGTCGCGATTCAATACATCGTCCTCGAGCCGAATTGTCTCCGAGGTACTATTGCTGCCCCGGGCACCTTTTGGTCGTTCTCCTAGGAGAACAGTTTTTCGAATCCGGCGACAAACTGACAGTTAATTGTAACGTTCAGAGCCTCTTAATGACGATGGAACACACAAATTGCGTCGCGATTCAATACATCGTCCTCCAGCCGACTTGTCACCAAGGGTCTAGTGCTGCCTCGGGCACCTTATTGTCGTTCTCCTAGGAGTATAGTTTTTCGAATCCGGCGCAAAACTGACAGTTATTTGTAACGTTCAGAGCCTCTTAATGACGATGGAACACACAAATTGCGTCGCGATTCAATACATCGTCCTCCAGCCGACTTGTCTCCAAGGGTCTATAGCTGCCTCGGGCACCTTATCGTCGTTCTCCTGTGAGTTTAGTTTTTCGAATCCGACGCAAAACTGACAGTTAATTGTAACGTTCAGAGCCTGTTAATGACGATGGAACACACAAATTGCGTCGCGATTCAATACATCGTCCTCCAGCCGAATTGTCTCCGAGGTACTATTGCTGCCCCGGGCACGTTTTGGTCGTTCTCCTAGGAGTATAGTTTTTCGAATCCGGCGCAAAACTGACAGTTTATTGTAACGTTCAGAGCCTCTTAATGACGATGGAACACACAAATTGCGTCGCGATTCAATACATCGTCCTCCAGCAGACTTGTCTCCAACGGTCTAGTGCTGCCTCGGGCACCTCATGGTCGTTCTCCTGTGAGTCTAGATTTTCGAATCCGACGCAAAACTGACAGTTAATTGTAACGTTCAGAGCCTCTTAATGACGATGGAACACACAAATTGCATCGCGATTCAATACATCGTCCTCCAGCCGACTTGTCTCCAAGTGTCTAGTGCTGCCTCGGGCACCTTATGGTCGTTCTGCTGTGAGTCTAGATTTTCGAATCCGACGCAAAACTGACAGTTAATTGTAACGTTCAGAGCCTCTTAATGACGATGGAACACACAAATTGTGGCGCGATTCAATACATCGTCCTACAGCCGCCCTGTCTCCAAGGGTCTCTTGCTGCCTCGGGCACGTTATGGTCGTTCTCCTGTGAGTCTTATTTTCCGAAAACGACGCAAAACTGACAGTTAATTGTAACGTTCAGAGCCTGATAATGACGATGGAACACACAATTTGCGTCGCGATTCAATACATCGTCCTCCAGCCGACTTGTCTCCGAGGTAGTATTGCTGTCCCGGGCACCTTTTGGTCGTTCTCCTATGAGTCTAGTTTATCGAATCAGGCGCGAAACTGACAGTTAATTGTAACGTTCAGAGCCTCTTAATGACGATGGAACACACATATTGCGTCGCGATTCAATACTTCGTCCTCCAGCCGACTTGTCTCCAAGGGTCTAGTGCTGCCTCGGGCACCTTATGGTCGTTCTTCTGTGAGTCGAGATTTTCCAATCCGACGCAAAACTGACAGTTAATTGTAACGTTCAGAGCCTGATAATGACGATGGAACACACAATTTGCGTTGCGATTCAATACATCGTCCTCCAGCCGAATTGTCTCCAAGGGTCTATTGCTGCCTCGGGCACCTTATGGTCGTTCTCCTGTGAGTCTAGATTTTCGACTCCGGCGCAAAACTGACAGTTAATAGTAACGTTCAGAGCCTCTTAATAACGATGGAACACACAAATTGCGTCGCGATTCAATACATCGTCCTCCAGCCGACTTGTCTAGAAGGGTCTAGCGCTGCCTCGGGCACCTTATGGTCGTTCTCCTGTGAGTCTAGTTTTCCGAAAACGACGCAAAACTGACAGTTAATTGTAACGTTCAGAGCCTCTTAATGACGATGGAACACATAAATTGCGTCGCGATGCAATACATCGTCCTCCAGCCGTCTTGTCTCCAAGGGTCTATAGCTGCCTCGGGCACTTTATCGTCGTTCTCCTGTGAGTTTAGTTTTTCGAATCCGACGCAAAACTGACAGTTAATTGTAACGTTCAGAGCCTCTTAATGACGATGGAACACACAAATTGCGTCGCGATTCAATACATCGTCCTCCAGCCGACTTGTCTCCAAGGGTCTAGTGCTGCCTCGGGCAACTCATGGTCGTTCTCCTGTGAGACTACATTTTCGAATCCGACGCAAAACTGACAGTTAAATGTAACGTTAAGAGCCTCTTAATGACGATGGAACATACAATTTGCGTCGCGATTCAATACATCGTCCTCCAGCCGACTTATCTCCAATGGTCTAGTGCTGCCTCGGGCACCTTATGGTCGTTCTCCTGTGAGTCTAGATTTTCGAATCCGACGCAAAACTGACAGTTAATTGTAACGTTCAGAGCCTCTTAATGACGATGGAACACACAAATTATGGCGCGATTCAATACATCGTCCTACAGCCCCCCTGTCTCCAAGGGTCTCTTGCTGCCTCGGGCACGTTATGGTCGTTCTCCTGTGAGTCTAGATTTCAGAAAACGACGCAAAACTGACAGTTAATTGTAACGTTCAGAGCCTGATAATGACGATGGAACACACAATTTGCGTCGCGATTCAATACATCGTCCTCCAGCCGACTTGTCTCCGAGGTAGTATTGCTGTCCCGGGCACCTTTTGGTCGTTCTCATATGGGTCTAGTTTATCGAATCCGGCGCAAAACTGACAGTTAATTGTAACATTCAGAGCCTCTTAATGACGATGGAACACACAAATTGCGTCGCGATTCAATACATCGTCCTCCAGCCGACTTGTCTCCAAGGGTCTAGTGCTGCCTCGGGCACCTTATGGTCGTTCTCCTGTGAGTCTAGATTTTCGCATCCGACGCAAAACTGACAGTTAATTGTAACGTTCAGAGCCTCTTAATGACGATGGAACACACAAATTGCGTCGCGATTCAATACATCGTCCTCCAGCCGACTTGTCTCCAAGGGTCTAGTGCTGCCTCGGGCACCTTATGGTCGTTCTCCTGTGAGTCTAGATTTCCGAAAACGACGCAAAACTGACAGTTAATTGTAACGTTCAGAGCCTGATAATGACGATGGAACACACAATTTGCAACGCGATTCAATACATCGTCCTCCAGCCGACTTGTCTCCGAGGTAGTATTGTTGTCCCGGGCACCTTTTGGTCGTTCTCATATGAGTCTAGTTTATCGAATTCGGCGCAAAACTGACAGTTAATTGTAACGTTCAGAGCCTCTTAATGACGATGGAACACACAAATTGCGTCGCGATTCAATACATCGTCCTCCAGCCGACTTGTCACCAAGGGTCTAGTGCTGCCTCGGGCACCTTATCGTCGTTCTCCTGTGAGTTGAGTTTTGCGAATCCGACGCAAAACTGACAGTTAATTGTAACGTTCAGAGCCTCTTAATGACGATGGAACACACAAATTGCGTCGCGATTCAATACATCGTCCTCCAGCCGAATTGTCTCTGAGGTACTATTGCTGCCCCGGGCACCTTTTGGTCGTTCTCCTAGGAGTGTAGTTTTTCGAATCCGGCGCAAAACTGACAGTTAATTGTAACGTTCAGAGCCTCTTAATGACGATGGAACACACAAATTGCGTCGCGATTCAATACATCGTCCTCCAGCCGACTTGTCTCCAAGGGTCTAGTGCTGCCTCGGGCAACTCATGGCCGTTCTCCTGTGAGTCTACATTTTCGAATCCGACGCAAAACTGACAGTTAATTGTAACGTTAAGAGCCTCTGAATGACGATGGAACACACAATTTGCGTCGCGATTCAATACATCGTCCTCCAGCCGACTTATCTCCAATGGTCTAGTGCTGCCTCGGGCACCTTCTGGTCGTTCTCCTGTGAGTCTAGATTTTCGAATCCGACGCAAAACTGACAGTTAATTGTAACGTTCAGAGCCTCTTAATGACGATGGAACACACAAATTGTGGCGCGATTCAATACATCGTCCTACAGCCCCCCTGTCTCCAAGGGTCTCTTGCTGCCTCGGGCACGTTATGGTCGTTCTGCTGTGAGTCTAGATTTCCGAAAACGACGCAAAACTGACAGTTAATTGTAACGTTCAGAGCCTGATAATGACGATGGATCACACAATTTGCGTCGCGATTCAATACATCGTCCTCCAGCCGAATTGTCTCCGAGGTACTATTGCTGCCCCGGGCACCATTTGGTCGTTCTCCTAGGAGTGTAGTTTTTCGAATCCGGCGCAAAACTGACAGTTAATTGTAACGTTCAGAGCCTCTTAATGACGATGGAACACACAAATTGCGTCGCGATTCAATACATCGTCCTCCAGCCGACTTGTCTCCAAGGGTCTAGTGCTGCCTCGGGCACCTCATGGTCGTTCTCCTGTGAGTCTAGATTTTCGAATCCGACGCAAAACTGACAGTTAATTGTAACGTTCAGAGACTCTTAATGACGATGGAACACACAAATTGGGTCTCGATTCAATACATCGTCCTACAGCCGCCCTGTCTCCAAGGGTCTCTTGCTGCCACGGGCACGTTATGGTCGTTCTCCTGTGAGTCTTGTTTTCCGAAAACGACGCAAAACTGACAGTTAATTGTAACGTTCAGAGCCTGATAATGACGATGGAACACACAATTTGCGTCGCGATTCAATACATCGTCCTCCAGCCGACTTGTCTCCAAGGGTCTATAGCTGCCTCGGGCACCTTATCGTCGTTCTCCTGTGAGTTTAGTTTTTCGAATCCGACGCAAAACTGACAGTTAATTGTAACGTTCAGAGCCTGTTAATGACGATGGAACACACAAATTGCGACGCGATTCAATTCATCGTCCTCCAGCGGAATTGTCTCCGAGGTAGTATTGCTGCCCCGGGCATCTTTTGGTAGTTCTCCTAGGAGTATAGTTTTTCGAATCCGGCGCAAAACTGACAGTTAATTGTAACGTTCAGAGCCTCTTAATGACGATGGAACACACAAATTGCGTCGCGATTCAATACATCGTCCTCCAGCCGACTTGTCTAAAAGGGTCTATTGCTGCCTCGGGCACCTTATGGTCGTTCTCCTGTGAGTCTAGATTTTCGAATCCGGCGCAAAACTGACAGTTAATAGTAACGTTCAGAGCCTCTTAATGACGATGGAACACACAAATTGCGTCGCGATTCAATAGATCGTCCTCCAGCCGACTTGTCTCCAAGGGTCTAGCGCTGCCTCGGGCACCTTATGGTCGTTCTCCTGTGAGTCTAGTTTCCCGAAAACGACGCAAAACTGACAGTTACTTCTAACGTTCAGGGCCTCTTAATGACGATGGAACACACAAATTGCTTCGCGATTCAATACATCGTCCTCCAGCCGATTTGTCTCCAAGGGTCTATAGCTGCCTCGGGCACCTTATCGTCGTTCTCCTGTGAGTTTAGTTTTTCGAATCCGACGCAAAACTGACAGTTAATTGTAACGTTCAGAGCCTGTTAATGACGATGGAACACACAAATTGCGTCGCGATTCAATACATCGTCCTCCAGCCGAATTGTCTCCGAGTTACTATTGCTGCCCAGGGCACCTGTTGGTCGTTCTCCTAGGAGTATAGTTTTTCGAATCCGGCGCAAAACTAACAGTTAATTGTAACGTTCAGAGCCTCTTAATGAAGATGGAACACACAAATTGCGTCGCGATTCAATACATCGTCCTCCAGCCGACTTGTCTCCAAGGAACTAGTGCTGCCTCGGGCACCTTATGGTCGTTCTCCTGTGAGTCTAGATTTTCGAATCCGACGCAAAACTGACAGTTAATTATAACGTTCAGAGCCTCTTAAAGACGATGGAACACTAAAATTGGGTCGCGATTCAATACATCGTCCTCCAGCCGACTTGTCTCCAAGGGTCTATAGCTGCCTCGGGCACCTTATCGTCGTTCTCCTGTGAGTTTAGTTTTGCGAATCCGACGCAAAACTGACAGTTAATTGTAACGTTCAGAGCCTGTTAATGACGATGGAACACACAAATTGCGTCGCGATTCAATACATCGTCCTCCAGCCGAATTGTCTCCGAGGTACTATTGCTGCCCCGGGCACCTTTTGGTCGTTCTCCTAGGAGTATAGTTTTTCGAATCCGGCTCAAAACTAACTGTTAATTGTAACGTTCAGACCCTCTTAATGACGATGGAACACACAAATTGCGTCGCGATTCAATACATCGTCCTCCAGCCGACTTGTCTCCGAGGTAGTATTGCTGTCCCGGGCACCTTTTGGTCGTTCTCATATGAGTCTAGTTTATCGAAACCGGCGCAAAACTGACAGTTAATTGTAACGTTCAGAGCCTCTTAATGACGATGGAACACACAAATTGCGTCGCGATTCAATACATCGTCCTACAGCCGACTTGTCTCCAAGGGTCTAGTGCTGCCTCGGGCACCTTATGGTCGTTCTCCTGTGAGTCTAGATTTTCGAATCCGACGCAAAACTGACAGTTAATTGTAACGTTCAGAGCCTCTTAATGACGATGGAACACACAAATTGCGTCGCGATTCAATACATCGTCCTCCAGCCGACTTGTCTCCAAGGGTCTATAGCTGCCTCGGGCACCTTATCGTCGTTCTCCTGTGAGTTTAGTTTTTCGAATCCGACGCAAAACTGACAGTTAATTGTAACGTTCAGAGCCTGTTAATGACGATGGAACACACAAATTGCGACGCGATTCAATTCATCGTCCTCCAGCGGAATTGTCTCCGAGGTAGTATTGCTGCCCCGGGCATCTTTTGGTAGTTCTCCTAGGAGTATAGTTTTTCGAATCCGGCGCAAAACTGACAGTTAATTGTAACGTTCAGAGCCTCTTAATGACGATGGAACACACAAATTGCGTCGCGATTCAATACATCGTCCTCCAGCCGACTTGTCTAAAAGGGTCTATTGCTGCCTCGGGCACCTTATGGTCGTTCTCCTGTGAGTCTAGATTTTCGAATCCGGCGCAAAACTGACAGTTAATAGTAACGTTCAGAGCCTCTTAATGACGATGGAACACACAAATTGCGTCGCGATTCAATAGATCGTCCTCCAGCCGACTTGTCTCCAAGGGTCTAGCGCTGCCTCGGGCACCTTATGGTCGTTCTCCTGTGAGTCTAGTTTCCCGAAAACGACGCAAAACTGACAGTTACTTCTAACGTTCAGGGCCTCTTAATGACGATGGAACACACAAATTGCTTCGCGATTCAATACATCGTCCTCCAGCCGATTTGTCTCCAAGGGTCTATAGCTGCCTCGGGCACCTTATCGTCGTTCTCCTGTGAGTTTAGTTTTTCGAATCCGACGCAAAACTGACAGTTAATTGTAACGTTCAGAGCCTGTTAATGACGATGGAACACACAAATTGCGTCGCGATTCAATACATCGTCCTCCAGCCGAATTGTCTCCGAGTTACTATTGCTGCCCAGGGCACCTGTTGGTCGTTCTCCTAGGAGTATAGTTTTTCGAATCCGGCGCAAAACTAACAGTTAATTGTAACGTTCAGAGCCTCTTAATGAAGATGGAACACACAAATTGCGTCGCGATTCAATACATCGTCCTCCAGCCGACTTGTCTCCAAGGAACTAGTGCTGCCTCGGGCACCTTATGGTCGTTCTCCTGTGAGTCTAGATTTTCGAATCCGACGCAAAACTGACAGTTAATTATAACGTTCAGAGCCTCTTAAAGACGATGGAACACTAAAATTGGGTCGCGATTCAATACATCGTCCTCCAGCCGACTTGTCTCCAAGGGTCTATAGCTGCCTCGGGCACCTTATCGTCGTTCTCCTGTGAGTTTAGTTTTGCGAATCCGACGCAAAACTGACAGTTAATTGTAACGTTCAGAGCCTGTTAATGACGATGGAACACACAAATTGCGTCGCGATTCAATACATCGTCCTCCAGCCAAATTGTCTCCGAGGTACTATTGCTGCCCCGGGCACCTTTTGGTCGTTCTCCTAGGAGTATAGTTTTTCGAATCCGGCTCAAAACTAACTGTTAATTGTAACGTTCAGACCCTCTTAATGACGATGGAACACACAAATTGCGTCGCGATTCAATACATCGTCCTCCAGCCGACTTGTCTCCAAGGGTCTAGTGCTGCCTCGGGCACCTTATGGTCGTTCTCCTGTGAGTCTAGATTTTCGAATCCGACGCAAAACTGACAGTTAATTGTAACGTTCAGAGCCTCTTAATGACGATGGAACACACAAATTGGGTCGCGATTCAATACATCGTCCTACAGCCGACTTGTCTCCAAGGGTCTATAGCTGCCTCGGGCACCTTATCGTCGTTCTCCTGTGAGTTTAGTTTTTCGAATCCGACGCAAAACTGACAGTTATTTGTAACGTTCAGAGCCTGTTAATGACGATGGAACACACAAATTGCGTCGCGATTCAATACATCGTCCTCCAGCCGAATTGTCTCCGAGGTACTATTGCTGCCCCGGGCACCTTTTGGTCGTTCTCCTAGGAGTATAGTTTTTCGAATCCGGCTCAAAACTGACAGTTAATTGTAACGTTCAGAGCCTCTTAATGACGATGGAACACACAAATTGCGTCGCGATTCAATACATCGTCCTCCAGCCGACTTGTCTCCAAGGGTCTAGTGCTGCCTCGGGCACCTTATGGTCGTTCTCCTGTGAGTCTAGATTTTCGAATCCGACGCAAAACTGACAGTTAATTGTAACGTTCAGAGCCTCTTAATGACGATGGAACACACAAATTGCGTCGCGATTCAATACATCGTCCTCCAGCCGACTTGTCTCCAAGGGTCTATAGCTGCCTCGGGCACCTTATCGTCGTTCTCCTGTGAGTTTAGTTTTTCGAATCCGACGCAAAACTGACAGTTAATTGTAACGTTCAGAGCCTGTTAATGACGATGGAACACACAAATTGCGTCGCGATTCTATACATCGTCCTCCAGCCGAATTGTCTCCGAGGTACTATTGCTGCCCCGGGCATCTTTTGGTCGTTCTCCTAGGAGTGTAGTTTTTCGAATCCGGCGCAAAACTGACAGTTAATTGTAACGTTCAGAGCCTCTTAATGACGATGGAACACACAAATTGCGTCGCGATTCAATACTTCGTCCTCCAGCCGACTTGTCTCCAAGGGTCTAGTGCTGCCTCGGGCACCTCATGGTCGTTCTCCTGTGAGTCTAGATTTTCGAATCCGACGCAAAACTGACAGTTAATTGTAACGTTCAGAGCCTCTTAATGACGATGGAACACACAAATTGGGTCGCGTTTCAATACATCGTCCTACAGCCGCCCTGTCTCCAAGGGTCTCTTGCTGCCTCGGGCACGATATGGTCGTTCTCCTGTGAGTCTTGTTTTCCGAAAACGACGCAAAACTGACAGTTAATTGTAACGTTCAGAGCCTGATAATGACGATGGAACACACAATTTGCGTCGGGATTCAATACATCGTCCTCCAGCCGACTTGTCTCCGAGGTAGTATTGCTGTCCCGGGCACCTTTTGGTCGTTCTCCTATGAGTCTAGTTTATCGAATCAGGCGCAAAACTGACAGTTAATTGTAACGTTCAGAGCCTCTTAATGACGATAGAACTCACAAATTGCGTCGCGATTCAATACATCGTCCTCCAGCCGACTTGTCTCCAAGGGTCTAGTGCTGCCTCGGGCACCTTATGGTCGTTCTTCTGTGAGTCGAGATTTTCCAATCCGACGCAAAACTGACAGTTAATTGTAACGTTCAGAGCCTGATAATGACGATGGAACACACAATTTGCGTTGCGATTCAATACATCGTCCTCCAGCCGAATTGTCTCCAAGGGTCTATTGCTGCCTCGGGCACCTTATGGTCGTTCTCCTGTGAGTCTAGATTTTCGAATCCGGCGCAAAACTGACAGTTAATAGTAACGTTCAGAGCCTCTTAATGACGATGGAACACACAAATTGCGTCGCGATTCAATACATCGTCCTCCAGCCGACTTTGCTGCGAGGTAGTATTGCTGTCCCGGGCACCTTTTGGTCGTTCTCATATGAGTCTAGTTTATCGAAACCGGCGCAAAACTGACAGTTAATTGTAACCTTCAGAGCCTGTTAATGACGATGGAACACACAAATTAAGTCGCGATTCAATACATCGTCCTCCAGCCGACTTGTCTCCAAGGGTCTAGTGCTGCCTCGGGCACCTTATGGTCGTTCTCCTGTGAGTCTAGATTTTCGAATCCGACGCAAAACTGACAGTTAATTGTAACGTTCAGAGCCTCTTAATGACGATGGAACACACAAATTGCGTCGCGATTCAATACATCGTCCTCCAGCCGACTTGTCTCCAAGGGTCTATAGCTGCCTCCGGCATCTTATCGTCGTTCTCCTGTGAGTTTAGTTTTTCGAATCTGACGCAAAACTGACAGTTAATTGTAACGTTCAGAGCCTGTTAATGACGATGGAACACACAAATTGCGTCGCGATTCAATTCATCGTCCTCCAGCCGAATTGTCTCCGAGGTACTATTGCTGCCCCGGGCATCTTTTGGTAGTTCTCCTAGGAGTATAGTTTTTCGAATCCGGCGCAAAACTGACAGTTAATTGTAACGTTCAGAGCCTCTTAATGACGATGGAACACACAAATTGCGTCGCGATTCAATACATCGTCCTCCAGCCGACTATTCTCCAAGGGTCTATTGCTGCCTCGGGCACCTTATGGTCGTTCTCCTGTGAGTCTAGATTTTCGAATCCGGCGCAAAACTGACAGTTAATAGTAACGTTCAGAGCCTCTTAATGACGATGGAACACACAAATTGCGTCGCGATTCAATAGATCGTCCTCCAGCCGACTTGTCTCCAAGGGTCTAGCGCTGCCTCGGGCACCTTATGGTCGTTCTCCTGTGAGTCTAGTTTCCCGAAAACGACGCAAAACTGACAGTTACTTCTAACGTTCAGAGCCTCTTAATGACGATGAAACACACAAATTGCTTCGCGATTCAATACATCGTCCTCCAGCCCACTTGTCTCCAAGGGTCTATAGCTGCCTCGGGCACCTTATTGTCGTTCTCCTGTGAGTTTAGTTTTTCGAATCCGGCGCAAAACTGACAGTTAATTGTAACGTTCAGAGCCTGTTAATGAAGATGGAACACACAAATTGCGTCGCGATTCAATACATCGTCCTCCAGCCGAATTGTCTCCGAGTTACTATTGCTGCCCAGGGCACCTGTTGGTCGTTCTCCTAGGAGTATAGTTTTTCGAATCCGGCGCAAAACTAACAGTTAATTGTAGCGTTCAGAGCCTCTTAATGACGACCGAACACACAAATTGCGTCGCGATTCAATACATCGTCCTCCAGCCGACTTGTCTCCAAGGGTCTAGTGCTGCCTCGGGCACCTCATGGTCGTTCTCCTGTGAGTCTAGATTTTCGAATCCGACGCAAAACTGACAGTTAATTGTAACGTTCAGAGCCTCTTAATGAAGATGGAACACACAAATTGCGTCGCGATTCAATACATCGTCCTCCAGCCGACTTGTCTCCAAGGAACTAGTGCTGCCTCGGGCACCTTATGGTCGTGTTCCTGTGAGTCTAGATTTTCGAATCCGACGCAAAACTGACAGTTAATTATAACGTTCAGAGCCTCTTAAAGACGATGGAACACTAAAATTGCGTCGCGATTCAATACATCGTCCTCCAGCCGACTTGTCTTCAAGGGTCTATAGCTGCCTCGGGCACCTTATCGTCGTTCTCCTGTGAGTTTAGTTTTGCGAATCCGACGCAAAACTGACAGTTAATTGTAACGTTCAGAGCCTCTTAATGACGATGGAACACACAAATTGCGTCGCGATTCAATACATCGTCCTCCAGCCGAATTGTCTCCGAGGTACTATTGTTGCCCCGGGCACCTTTTGGTCGTTATCCTAGGAGTATAGTTTTTCGAATCCGGCTCAAAACTGACTGTTAATTGTAACGTTCAGACCCTCTTAATGACGATGGAACACACAAATTGCGTCGCGATTCAATACATCGTCCTCCAGCCGACTTGTCTCCAAGGGTCTAGTGCTGCCTCGGGCACCTTATGGTCGTTCTCCTGTGAGTCTAGATTTTCGAATCCGACGCAAAACTGACAGTTAATTGTAACGTTCAGAGCCTCTTAATGACGATGGAACACACAAATTGGGTCGCGATTCAATACATCGTCCTCCAGCCGACTTGTCTCCAAGGGTCTATGGCTGCCCCGGGCACCTTATCGTCGTTCTCCTGTGAGTTTAGTTTTTCGAATCCGACGCAAAACTGACAGTTAATTGTAACGTTCAGAGCCTGTTAATGACGATGGAACACACAAATTGCGTCGCGATTCAATACATCGTCCTCCAGCCGAATTGTCTCCGAGGTACTATTGCTGCCCCGGGCACCTTTTGGTCGTTCTCCTAGGAGTATAGTTTTTCGAATCCGGCTCAAAACTGACAGTTAATTGTAACGTTCAGAGCCTCTTAATGACGATGGAACACACAAATTGCGTCGCGATTCAGTACATCGTCCTCCAGCCGACTTGTCTCCAAGGGTCTAGTGCTGCCTCGGGCACCTTATGGTCGTTCTCCTGTGAGTCTAGATTTTCGAATCCGACGCATAACTGACAGTTAATTGTAACGTTCAGAGCCTCTTAATGACGATGGAACACACAAATTGCGTCGCGATTCAATACATCGTCCTCCAGCCGACTTGTCTCCAAGGGTCTATAGCTGCCTCGGGCACCTTATCGTCGTTCTCCTGTGAGTTTAGTTTTTCGAATCCGACGCAAAACTGACAGTTAATTGTAACGTTCAGAGCCTGTTAATGACGATGGAACACACAAATTGCGTCGCGATTCTATACATCGTCCTCCAGCCGAATTGTCTCCGAGGTACTATTGCTGCCCCGGGCACCTTTTGGTCGTTCTCCTAGGAGTGTAGTTTTTCGAATCTTAATGACGATGGAACACACAAATTGCGTCGCGATTCAATACATCGTCCTCCAGCCGACTTGTCTCCAAGGGTCTAGTGCTGCCTCGGGCACCTCATGGTCGTTCTCCTGTGAGTCTAGATTTTCGAATCCGACGCAAAACTGACAGTTAATTGTAACGTTCAGAGCCTCTTAATGACGATGGAACACACAAATTGGGTCGCGATTCAATACATCGTCCTACAGCCGCCCTGTCTCCAAGGGTCTCTTGCTGCCTCGGGCACGATATGGTCGTTCTCCTGTGAGTCTTGTTTTCCGAAAACGACGCAAAACTGACAGTTAATTGTAACGTTCAGAGCCTGATAATGACGATTGAACACACAATTTGCGTCGGGATTCAATACATCGTCCTCCAGCCGACTTGTCTCCGAGGTAGTATTGCTGTCCCGGGCACCTTTTGGTCGTTCTCCTATGAGTCTAGTTTATCGAATCAGGCGCAAAACTGCCAGTTAATTGTAACGTTCAGAGCCTCTTAATGACGATGGAACACACAAATTGCGTCGCGATTCAATACATCGTCCTCCAGCCGACTTGTCTCCAAGGGTCTAGTGCTGCCTCGGGCACCTTATGGTCGTTCTTCTGTGAGTAGAGATTTTCCAATCCGACGCAAAACTGACAGTTAATTGTAACGTTCAGAGCCTGATAATGACGATGGAACACACAATTTGCGTTGCGATTCAATACATCGTCCTCCAGCCGAATTGTCTCCAAGGGTCTATTGCTGCCTCGGGCACCTTATGGTCGTTCTCCTGTGAGTCTAGATTTTTGAATCCGGCGCAAAACTGACAGTTAATAGTAACGTTCAGAGCCTCTTAATGACGATGGAACACACAAATTGCGTCGCGATTCAATACATCGTCCTCCAGCCGAATTGTCTCCGAGGTAGTATTGCTGTCCCGGGCACCTTTTGGTCGTTCTCATATGAGTCTAGTTTATCGAAACCGGCGCAAAACTGACAGTTTATTGTAACGTTCAGAGCCTCTTAATGACGATGGAACACACAAATTGCGTCGCGATTCAATACATCGTCCTCCAGCCGACTTGTCTCCAAGGGTCTATAGCTGCCTCGGGCACCTTATCGTCGTTCTCCTGTGAGTTTAGTTTTTCGAATCCGACGCAAAACTGACACTTAATTGTAACGTTCAGAGCCTGTTAATGACGATGGAACACACAAATAACGTCGCGATTCAATACATCGTCCTCCAGCCGAATTGTCTCCGAGGTACTATTGTTGCCCCGGGCATCTTTTGGTAGTTCTCCTAGGAGTATAGTTTTTCGAATCCGGCGCAAAACTGACAGTTAATTGTAACGTTCAGAGCCTCTTAATGACGATGGAACACACAAATTGCGTCGCGATTCAATACATCGTCCTCCAGCCGACTTGTCTCCAAGGGTCTATTGCTGCCTCGGGCACCTTATGGTCGTTCTCCTGTGAGTCTAGATTTTCGAATCCGGCGCAAAACTGACAGTTAATAGTAACGTTCAGAGCCTCTTAATAACGATGGAACACAGAAATTGCGTCGCGATTCAATAGATCGTCCTCCAGCCGACTTGTCTCCAAGGGTCTAGCGCTGCCTCGGGCACCTTATGGTCGTTCTCCTGTGAGTATAGTTTCCCGAAAACGACGCAAAACTGACAGTTAATTCTAACGTTCAGAGCCTCTTAATGACGATGGAATACACAAATTGCTTCGCGATTCAATACATCGTCCTCCAGCCGACTTGTCTCCAAGGGTCTATAGCTGCCTCGGGCACCTTATCGTCGTTCTCCTGTGAGTTTAGTTTTTCGAATCCGACGCAAAACTGACAGTTAATTGTAACGTTCAGAGCCTGTTAATGACGATGGAACACACAAATTGCGTCGCGATTCAATACATCGTCCTTCAGCCGAATTGTCTCCGTGGTACTATTGCTGCCCAGGGCACCTGTTGGTCGTTCTCCTAGGAGTATAGTTTTTCGAATCCGGCGCAAAACTGACAGTTAATTGTAACGTTCAGAGCCTCTTAATGACGATGGAACACACAAATTGCGTCGCGATTCAATACATCGTCCTCCAGCCGACTTGTCTCCAAGGGTCTAGTGCTGCCTCGGGCACCTCATGGTCGTTCTCCTGTGAGTCTAGATTTTCGAATCCGACGCAAAACTGACAGTTAATTGTAACGTTCAGAGCCTCTTAATGAAGATGGAACACACAAATTGCGTCGCGATTCAATACATCGTCCTCCAGCCGACTTGTCTCCAAGGAACTAGTGCTGCCTCGGGCACCTTTTGGTCGTTCTCCTGTGAGTCTCGATTTTCGAATCCGACGCATAACTGACAGTTAATTATAACGTTCAGAGCCTCTTAAAGACGATGGAACACTAAAATTGCGTCGCGATTCAATACATCGTCCTCCAGCCGACTTGTCTCCAAGGGTCTATAGCTGCCTCGGGCACCTTATCGTCGTTCTCCTGTGAGTTTAGTTTTGCGAATCCGACGCAAAACTGACAGTTAATTGTAACGTTCAGAGCCTCTTAATGACGATGGAACACACAAATTGCGTCGCGATTCAATACATCGTCCTCCAGCCGAATTGTCTCCGAGGTACTATTGCTGCCCCGGGCACCTTTTGGTCGTTCTCCTAGGAGTATAGTTTTTCGAATCCGGCTCAAAACTGACTGTTAATTGTAACGTTCAGAGCCTCTTAATGACGATGGAATACACAAATTGCGTCGCGATTCAATACATCGTCCTCCAGCCGACTTGTCTCCAAGGGTCTAGTGCTGCCTCGGGCACCTTATGGTCGTTCTCCTGTGAGTCTAGATTTTCGAATCCGACGCAAAACTGACAGTTAATTGTAACGTTCAGAGCCTCTTAATGACGATGGAACACACAAATTGGGTAGCGATTCAATACATCGTCCTCCAGCCGACTTGTCTCCAAGGGTCTATAGCTGCCTCGGGCACCTTATCGTCGTTCTCCTGTGAGTTTAGTTTTTCGAATCCGACGCAAAACTGACAGTTAATTGTAACGTTCAGAGCCTGTTAATGACGATGGAACACACAAATTGCGTCGCGATTCAATACAATGTCCTCCAGCCGAATTGTCTCCGAGGTACTATTGCTGCCCCGGGCACCTTTTGGTCGTTCTCCTAGGAGTATAGTTTTTCGAATCCGGCCCAAAACTGAAAGTTAATTGTAACGTTAAGAGCCTGTTAATGACGATGGAACACACAAATTGGGTCGCGATTCAATACATCGTCCTCCAGCCGACTTGTCTCCAAGGGTCTAGTGCTGCCTCGGGCACCTTATGGTCGTTCTCCTGTGAGTCTAGATTTTCGAATCCGACGCAAAACTGAGAGTTAATTGTAACGTTAAGAGCCTCTTAATGACGATGGAACACACAAATTGCGTCGCGATTCAATACATCGTCCTCCGGCCGACTTGTCCCCAAGGGTCTAGTGCTGCCTCGGGCACCTTATGGTCGTTCTCCTGTGAGTCTAGATTTTTGAATCCAACGAAAAACTGACAGTTATTTGTAACGTTTAGAGCCTCTTAATGACGATGGAACACACAAATTGTGGCGCGATTCAATACATCGTCCTTTAGCCGCCCTGTCTCCAAGGGTCTCTTGCTGCCTCGGACACGTTATGGTCGTTCTCCTGTGAGTCTAGTTTTCCGAAAACGACGCAAAACTGACAGTTAATTGTAACGTTCAGAGCCTGATAATGACGATGGAACACACAATTTGCGTCGCGATTCAATACATCGTCCTCCAGCCGAATTGTCTCCGAGGTACTATTGCTGCCCCGGGCATCTTTTGGTAGTTCTCCTAGGAGTATAGTTTTTCGAATCCGGCGCAAAACTGACAGTTAATTGTAACGTTCAGAGCCTCTTAATGACGATGGAACACACAAATTGCGTCGCGATTCAATACATCGTCCTCCAGCCGACTTGTCTCCAAGGGTCTATTGCTGCCTCGGGCACCTTATGGTCGTTCTCCTGTGAGTCTAGATTTTCGAATCCGGCGCAAAACTGACAGTTAATAGTAACGTGCAGAGCCTCTTAATAACGATGGAACACACAAATTGCGTCGCGATTCAATAGATCGTCCTCCAGCCGACTTGTCTCCAAGGGTCTAGCGCTGCCTCGGGCACCTTATGGTCGTTCTCCTGTGAGTCTAGTTTCCCGAAAACGACGCAAAACTGACAGTTAATTCTAACGTTCAGAGCCTCTTAATGACGATGGAACACACAAATTGCTTCGCGATTCAATACATCGTCCTCCAGCCGACTTGTCTGCAAGGGTCTATAGCTGCCTCGGGCACCTTATCGTCGTTCTCCTGTGAGTTTAGTTTTTCGAATCCGACGCAAAACTGACAGTTAATTGTAACGTTCAGAGCCTGTTAATGACGATGGAACACACAAATTGCGTCGCGATTCAATACATCGTCCTTCAGCCGAATTGTCTCCGTGGTACTATTGCTGCCCAGGGCACCTGTTGGTCGTTCTCCTAGGAGTATAGTTTTTCGAATCCGGCGCAAAACTGACAGTTAATTCTAACGTTCAGAGCCTCTTAATGACGATGGATCACACAAATTGCGTCGCGATTCAATACATCGTCCTCCAGCCGACTTGTCTCCAAGGGTCTAGTGCTGCCTCGGGCACCTCATGGTCGTTCTCCTGTGAGTCTAGATTTTCGAATCCGACGCAAAACTGACAGTTAATTGTAACGTTCAGAGCCTCTTAATGACGATGGAACACACAAATTGCGTCGCGATTCAATACATCGTCCTCCAGCCGACTTGTCTCGAAGGAACTAGTGCTGCCTCGGGCACCTTATGGTCGTTCTCCTGTGAGTCTAGATTTTCGAATCCGACGCAAAACTGACAGTTAATTATAACGTTCAGAGCCTCTTAAAGACGATGGAACACTAAAATTGCGTCGCGATTCAATACATCGTCCTCCAGCCGACTTGTCTCCAAGGGTCTATAGCTGCCTCGGGCACCTTATCGTCGTTCTCCTGTGAGTTTAGTTTTGCGAATCCGACGCAAAACTGACAGTTAATTGTAACGTTCAGAGCCTGTTAATGACGATGGAACACACAAATTGCGTCGCGATTCAATACATCGTCCTCCAGCCGAATTGTCTCCGAGGTGCTATTGCTGCCCCGGGCACCTTTTGGTCGTTCTCCTAGGAGTATAGTTTTTCGAATCCGGCTCAAAACTAACTGTTAATTGTAACGTTCAGAGCCTCTTAATGACGATGGAATACACAAATTGCGTCGCGATTCAATACATCGTCCTCCAGCCGACTTGTCTCCAAGGGTCTAGTGCTGCCTCGGGCACCTTATGGTCGTTCTCCTGTGAGTCTAGATTTTCGAATCCGACGCAAAACTGACAGTTAATTGTAACGTTCAGAGCCTCTTAATGACGATGGAACACACAAATTGGGTAGCGATTCAATACATCGTCCTCCAGGCGACTTGTCTCCAAGGGTCTATAGCTGCCTCGGGCACCTTATCGTCGTTCTCCTGTGAGTTTAGTTTTTCGAATCCGACGCAAAACTGACAGTTAATTGTAACGTTCAGAGCCTGTTAATGACGATGGAACACACAAATTGCGTCGCGATTCAATACATCGTCCTCCAGCCGAATTGTCTCCGAGGTACTATTGCTGCCCCGGGCACCTTTTGGTCGTTCTCCTAGGAGTATAGTTTTTCGAATCCGGCTCAAAACTGAAAGTTAATTGTAACGTTAAGAGCTTGTTAATGACGATGGAACACACAAATTGGGTCGCGATTCAATACATCGTCCTCCAGCCGACTTGTCTCCAAGGGTCTAGTGCTGCCTCGGGCACCTTATGGTCGATCTCCTGTGAGTCTAGATTTTCGAATCCGACGCAAAACTGAGAGTTAATTGTAACGTTAAGAGCCTCTTAATGACGATGGAACACACAAATTGCGTCGCGATTCAATACATCGTCCTCCAGCCGACTTGTCTCCGAGGTAGTATTGCTGTCCCGGGCACCTTTTGGTCGTTCTCATATGAGTCTAGTTTATCGAATCCGGCGCAAAACTGACAGTTAATTGTAACGTTCAGAGCCTCTTAATGACGATGGAACACACAAATTGCGTCGCGATTCAATACATCGTCCGCCAGCCGACTTGTCTCCAAGGGTCTATTGCTGCCTCGGGCACCTTATGGTCGTTCTCCTGTGAGTCTAGTTTTTCGAATGCGATGCAAAACTGACAGTTAATTGTAACGTTCAGAGCCTGTTAATGACGATGGGACACACAAATTGCGTCGCGATTCAATACATCGTCCTACAGCCGACTTGTCTCCAAGGGTCTAGTGCTGCCTCGGGCACCTTATGGTCGTTCTCTTGTGAGTCTAGATTTTCGAATCCGACGCAAAACTGATAGTTAATTGTAACGTTCAGAGCCTGTTAATGACGATGGAACACACAAATTGCGTCGCGATTCAATACATCGTCCTCCAGCCGACTTGTCTCCAAGGGTCTATAGCTGCCTCGGGCACCTTATCGTCGTTCTCCTGTGAGTTTAGTTTTTCGAATCCGACGCAAAATTGACAGTTAATTGTAACGTTCAGAGCCTGTTAATGACGATGGAACACACAAATTGCGTCGCGATTCAATACATCGTCCTCCAGCCGAATTGTCTCCGAGGTACTATTGCTGCCCCGGGCATCTTTTGGTCGTTCTCCTAGGAGTATAGTTTTTCGAATCCGGCGCAAAACTGACAGTTAATTGTAACGTTCAGAGCCTCTTAATGACGATGAAACACACAAATTGCGTCGCGATTCAATACATCGTCCTCCATCCGACTTGTCTCCAAGGGTCTATTGCTGCCTCGGGCACCTTATGGTCGTTCTCCTGTGAGTCTAGATTTTCGAATCCGGCGCAAAACTGACAGTTAATAGTAACGTTCAGAGCCTCTTAATGACGATGGAACACACAAATTGCGTCGCGATTCAATACATCGTGCTCCAGCCGACTTGTCTCCAAGGGTCTAGCGCTGCCTCGGGCACCTTATGGTCGTTCTCCTGTGAGTCTAGTTTTCCGAAAACGACGCAAAACTGACAGTTAATTCTAACGTTCAGAGCCTCTTAATGACGATGGAACACACAAATTGCTTCGCGATTCAATACATCGTCCTCCAGCCGACTTGCCTCCAAGGGTCTATAGCTGCCTCGGGCACCTTATCGTCGTTCTCCTGTGAGTTTAGTTTTTCGAATCCGACGCAAAACTGACAGTTAATTGTAACGTTCAGAGCCTGTTAATGACGATGGAACACACAAATTGCGTCGCGATTCAATACATCGTCCTCCAGCCGACTTGTCTCCGAGGTACTATTGCTGCCCAGGGCACCTGTTGGTCGTTCTCCTAGGAGTATAGTTTTTCGAATCCGGCGCAAAACTGACAGTTAATTGTAACGTTCAGAGCCTCTTAATGACGATGGAACACACAAATTGGGTCGCGATTCAATACATCGTCCTCCAGCCGACTTGTCTCCAAGGGTCTAGTGCTGCCTCGGGCACCTTATGGTCGTTCTCCTGTGAGTCTAGATTTTCGAATCCGACGCAAAACTGACAGTTAATTGTAACGTTCAGAGCCTCTTAATGACGATGGAACACACAAATTGGGTCGCGATTCAATACATCGTCCTCCAGCCGACTTGTCTCCAAGGGTCTAGTGCTGCCTCGGGCACCTTATGGTCGTTCTCCTGTGAGTCTAGATTTTCGAATCCGCCGCAAAACTGACAGTTAATTGTAACGTTCAGAGCCTGTTAATGACGATGGAACACACAAATTGCGTCGCGATTCAATACATCGTCCTCCAGCCGAATTGTCTCCGAGGTACTATTGCTGCCCCGGGCACCTTTTGGTCGTTCTCCTAGGAGTATAGTTTTTCGAATCAGGCTCAAAACTGACTGTTAATTGTAACGTTCAGAGCCTCTTAATGACGATGGAACACACAAATTGCGTCGCGATTCAATACATCGTCCTCCAGCCGACTTGTCTCCAAGGGTCTAGTGCTGCCTCGGGCACCTTATGGTCGTTCTCCTGTGAGTCTAGATTTTCGAATCCGACGCAAAACTGACAGTTAATTGTAACGTTCAGAGCCTCTTAAAGACGATGGAACACTAAAATTGCGTCGCGATTCATTACATCGTCCTCCAGCCGACTTGTCTCCAAGGGTCTATAGCTGCCTCGGGCACCTTATCGTCGTTCTCCTGTGAGTTTAGTTTTGTGAATCCGACGCAAAACTGACAGTTAATTGTAACGTTCAGAGCCTGTTAATGACGATGGAACACACAAATTGCGTCGCGATTCAATACATCGTCCTCCAGCCGAATTGTCTCCGAGGTACTATTGCTGCCCCGGGCACCTTTTGGTCGTTCTCCTAGGAGTATAGTTTTTCGAATCCGGCTCAAAACTGACTGTTAATTGTAACGTTCAGAGCCTCTTAATGACGATGGAATACACAAATTGCGTCGCGATTCAATACATCGTCCTCCAGCCGACTTGTCTCCAAGGGTCTAGTGCTGCCTCGGGCACCTTATGGTCGTTCTCCTGTGAGTCTAGATTTTCGAATCCGACGCAAAACTGACAGTTAATTGTAACGTTCAGAGCCTCTTAATGACGATGGAACACACAAATTGGGTAGCGATTCAATACATCGTCCTCCCGCCGACTTGTCTCCAAGGGTCTATAGCTGCCTCGGGCACCTTATCGTCGTTCTCCTGTGAGTTTAGTTTTTCGAATCCGACGCAAAACTGACAGTTAATTGTAACGTTCAGAGCCTGTTAATGACGATGGAACACACAAATTGCGTCGCGATTCAATACAATGTCCTCCAGCCGAATTGTCTCCGAGGTACTATCGCTGCCCCGGGCACCTTTTGGTCGTTCTCCTAGGATTATAGTTTTTCGAATCCGGCTCAAAACTGAAAGTTAATTGTAACGTTAAGAGCCTGTTAATGACGATGGAACACACAAATTGGGTCGCGATTCAATACATCGTCCTCCAGCCGACTTGTCTCCAAGGGTCTAGTGCTGCCTCGGGCACCTTATGGTCTTTCTCCTGTGAGTCTAGATTTTCGAATCCGACGCAAAACTGAGAGTTAATTGTAACGTTAAGAGCCTCTTAATGACGATGGAACACACAAATTGCGTCGCGATTCAATACATCGTCCTCCAGCCGACTTGTCCCCAAGGGTCTAGTGCTGCCTCGGGCACCTTATGGTCGTTCTCCTGTGAGTCTAGATTTTTGAATCCAACGAAAAACTGACAGTTATTTGTAACGTTTAGAGCCTCTTAATGACGATGGAACACACAAATTGTGGCGCGATTCAATACATCGTCCTATAGCCGCCCTGTCTCCAAGGGTCTCTTGCTGCCTCGGGCACGTTATGGTCGTTCTCCTGTGAGTCTAGTTTTCCGAAAACGACGCAAAACTGACAGTTAATTGTAACGTTCAGAGCCTGATAATGACGATGGAACACACAATTTGCGTCGCGATTCAATACATCGTCCTCCAGCCGAATTGTCTCCGAGGTACTATAGCTGCCCCGGGCATCTTTTGGTAGTTCTCCTAGGAGTATAGTTTTTCGAATCCGGCGCAAAACTGGCAGTTAATTGTAACGTTAAGAGCCTGTTAATGACGATGGAACACACAAATTTCGTCGCGATTCAATACATCGTCCTCCAGCCGACTTGTCTCCAAGGGTCTATTGCTGCCTCGGGCACCTTATGGTCGTTCTCCTGTGAGTCTAGATTTTCGAATCCGGCGCAAAACTGACAGTTAATAGTAACGTTCAGAGCCTCTTAATAACGATGGAACACACAAATTGCGTCGCGATTCAATAGATCGTCCTCCAGCCGACTTGTCTCCAAGGGTCTAGCGCTGCCTCGGGCACCTTATGGTCGTTCTCCTGTGAGTCTAGTTTCCCGAAAACGACGCAAAACTGACAGTTAATTCTAACGTTCAGAGCCTCTTAATGACGATGGAACACACAAATTGCTTCGCGATTCAATACATCGTCCTCCAGCCGACTTGTCTCCAAGGGTCTATAGCTGCCTCGGGCACCTTATCGTCGTTCTCCTGTGAGTTTAGTTTTTCGAATCCGACGCAAAACTGACAGTTAATTGTAACGTTCAGAGCCTGTTAATGACGATGGAACACACAAATTGCGTCGCGATTCAATACATCGTCCTTCAGCCGAATTGTCTCCGTGGTACTATTGCTGCCCAGGGCACCTTTTGGTCGTTCTCCTAGGAGTATAGTTTTTCGAATCCGGCGCAAAACTGACAGTTAATTGTAACGTTCAGAGCCTCTTAATGACGATGGAACACACAAATTGCGTCGCGATTCAATACATCGTCCTCCAGCCGACTTGTCTCCAAAGGGTCTAGTGCTGCCTCGGGCACCTCATGGTCGTTCTCCTGTGAGTCTAGATTTTCGAATCCGACGCAAAACTGACAGTTAATTGTAACGTTCAGAGCCTCTTAATGAAGATGGAACACACAAATTGCGTCGCGATTCAATACATCGTCCTCCAGCCGACTTGTCTCCAAGGAACTAGTGCTGCCTCGGGCACCTTATGGTCGTTCTCCTGTGAGTCTAGATTTTCGAATCCGACGCAAAACTGACAGTTAATTGTAACGTTCAGAGCCTGTTAATGACGATGGAACACACAAATTGCGTCGCGATTCAATACATCGTCCTCCAGCCGAATTGTCTCCGAGGTACTATTGCTGCCCAGGGCACCTGTTGGTCGTTCTCCTAGGAGTATAGTTTTTCGAATCCGGCGCAAAACTGACAGTTAATTGTAACGTTCAGAGCCTCTTAATGACGATGGAACATACAAATTGGGTCGCGATTCAATACATCGTCCTCCAGCCGACTTGTCTCCAAGGGTCTAGTGCTGCCTCGGGCACCTTATGGTCGTTCTCCTGTGAGTCTAGATTTTCGAATCCGACGCAAAACTGACAGTTAATTGTAACGTTCAGAGCCTCTTAATGACGATGGAACACACAAATTGGGTCGCGATTCAATACATCGTCCTCCAGCCGACTTGTCTCCAAGGGTCTAGTGCTGCCTCGGGCACCTTATGGTCGTTCTCCTGTGAGTCTAGATTTTCGAATCCGCCGCAAAACTGACAGTTAATTGTAACGTTCAGAGCCTGTTAATGACGATGGAACACACAAATTGCGTCGCGATTCAATACATCGTCCTCCAGCCGAATTGTCTCCGAGGTACTATTGCTGCCCCGGGCACCTTTTGGTCGTTCTCCTAGGAGTATAGTTTTTCGAATCCGGCTCAAAACTGACTGTTAATTGTAACGTTCAGAGCCTCTTAATGACGATGGAACACACAAATTGCGTCGCGATTCAATACATCGTCCTCCAGCCGACTTGTCTCCAAGGGTCTAGTGCTGCCTCGGGCACCTTATGGTCGTTCTCCTGTGAGTCTAGATTTTCGAATCCGACGCAAAACTGACAGTTAATTGTAACGTTCAGAGCCTCTTAAAGACGATGGAACACTAAAATTGCGTCGCGATTCATTACATCGTCCTCCAGCCGACTTGTCTCCAAGGGTCTATAGCTGCCTCGGGCACCTTATCGTCGTTCTCCTGTGAGTTTAGTTTTGCGAATCCGACGCAAAACTGACAGTTAATTGTAACGTTCAGAGCCTGTTAATGACGATGGAACACACAAATTGCGTCGCGATTCAATACATCGTCCTCCAGCCGAATTGTCTCCGAGGTACTATTGCTGCCCCGGGCACCTTTTGGTTGTTCTCCTAGGAGTATAGTTTTTCGAATCCGGCGCAAAACTGACAGTTATTTGTAACGTTCAGAGCCTCTTAATGACGATGGAATACACAAATTGCGTCGCGATTCAATACATCGTCCTCCAGCCGACTTGTCTCCAAGGGTCTAGTGCTGCCTCGGGCACCTTATGGTCGTTCTCCTGTGAGTCTAGATTTTCGAATCCGACGCAAAACTGACAGTTAATTGTAACGTTCAGAGCCTCTTAATGAAGATGGAACACACAAATTGGGTAGCGATTCAATACATCGTCCTCCAGCCGACTTGTCTCCAAGGGTCTATAGCTGCCTCGGGCACCTTATCGTCGTTCTCCTGTGAGTTTAGTTTTTCGAATCCGACGCAAAACTGACAGTTAATTGTAACGTTCAGAGCCTGTTAATGACGATGGAACACACAAATTGCGTCGCGATTCAATACAATGTCCTCCAGCCGAATTGTCTCCGAGGTGCTATCGCTGCCCCGGGCACCTTTTGGTCGTTCTCCTAGGAGTATAGTTTTTCGAATCCGGCTCAAAACTGAAAGTTAATTGTAACGTTAAGAGCCTGTTAATGACGATGGAACACACAAATTGGGTCGCGATTCAATACATCGTCCTCCAGCCGACTTGTCTCCAAGGGTCTAGTGCTGCCTCGGGCACCTTATGGTCTTTCTCCTGTGAGTCTAGATTTTCGAATCCGACGCAAAACTGAGAGTTAATTGTAACGTTAAGAGCCTCTTAATGACGATGGAACACACAAATTGCGTCGCGATTCAATAGATCGTCCTCCAGCCGACTTGTCTCCAAGGGTCTAGCGCTGCCTCGGGCACCTTATGGTCGTTCTCCTGTGAGTCTAGTTTCCCGAAAACGACGCAAAACTGACAGTTAATTCTAACGTTCAGAGCCTCTTAATGACGATGGAACACACAAATTGCTTCGCGATTCAATACATCGTCCTCCAGCCGACTTGTCTCCAAGGGTCTATAGCTGCCTCGGGCACCTTATCGTCGTTCTCCTGTGAGTTTAGTTTTTCGAATCCGACGCAAAACTGACAGTTAATTGTAACGTTCAGAGCCTGTTAATGACGATGGAACACACAAATTGCGTCGCGATTCAATACATCGTCCTTCAGCCGAATTGTCTCCGTGGTACTATTGCTGCCCAGGGCACCTGTTGGTCGTTCTCCTAGGAGTATAGTTTTTCGAATCCGGCGCAAAACTGACAGTTAATTGTAACGTTCAGAGCCTCTTAATGACGATGGAACACACAAATTTCGTCGCGATTCAATACATCGTCCTCCAGCCGACTTGTCTCCAAGGGTCTAGTGCTGCCTCGGGCACCTCATGGTCGTTCTCCTGTGAGTCTAGATTTTCGAATCCGACGCAAAACTGACAGTTAATTGTAACGTTCAGAGCCTCTTAATGAAGATGGAACACACAAATTGCGTCGCGATTCAATACATCGTCCTCCAGCCGACTTGTCTCCAAGGAACTAGTGCTGCCTCGGGCACCTTATGGTCGTTCTCCTGTGAGTCTAGATTTTCGAATCCGACGCAAAACTGACAGTTAATTATAACGTTCAGAGCCTCTTCAAGACGATGGAACACTAAAATTGCGTCGCGATTCAATACATCGTCCTCCAGCCGACTTGTCTCCAAGGGTCTATAGCTGCCTCGGGCACCTTATCGTCGTTCTCCTGTGAGTTTAGTTTTGCGAATCCGACGCAAAACTGACAGTTAATTGTAACGTTCAGAGCCTGTTAATGACGATGGAACACACAAATTGCGTCGCGATTCAATACATCGTCCTCCAGCCGAATTGTCTCCGAGGTACTATTGCTGCCCCGGGCACCTTTTGGTCGTTCTCCTAGGAGTATAGTTTTTCGAATCCGGCTCAAAACTGACTGTTAATTGTAACGTTCAGAGCCTCTTAATGACGATGGAATACAGAAATTGCGTCGCGATTCAATACATCGTCCTCCAGCCGACTTGTCTCCAAGGGTCTAGTGCTGCCTCGGGCACCTTATGGTCGTTCTCCTGTGAGTCTAGATTTTCGAATCCGACGCAAAACTGACAGTTAATTGTAACGTTCAGAGCCTGTTAATGACGATGGAACACACAAATTGGGTAGCGATTCAATACATCGTCCTCCAGCCGATTTGTCTCCAAGGGTCTATAGCTGCCTCGGGCACCTTATCGTCGTTCTCCTGTGAGTTTAGTTTTTCGAATCCGACGCAAAACTGACAGTTAATTGTAACGTTCAGAGCCTGTTAATGACGATGGAACACACAAATTGCGTCGCGATTCAATACATCGTCCTCCAGCCGAATTGTCTCCGAGGTACTATTGCTGCCCCGGGCACCTTTTGGTCGTTCTCCTAGGAGCATAGTTTTTCGAATCCGGCTCAAAACTGAAAGTTAATTGTAACGTTAAGAGCCTGTTAATGACGATGGAACACACAAATTGGGTCGCGATTCAATACATCGTCCTCCAGCCGACTTGTCTCCAAGGGTCTAGTGCTGCCTCGGGCACCTTATGGTCGTTCTCCTGTGAGTCTAGATTTTCGAATCCGACGCAAAACTGAGAGTTAATTGTAACGTTAAGAGCCTCTTGATGACGATGGAACACACAAATTGCGTCGCGATTCAATACATCGTCCTCCAGCCGACTTGTCTCCGAGGTAGTATTGCTGTCCCGGGCACCTTTTGGTCGTTCTCATATGAGTCTAGTTTATCGAATCCGGCGCAAAACTGACAGTTAATTGTAACGTTCAGAGCCTCTTAATGACGATGGAACACACAAATTGCGTCGCGATTCAATACATCGTCCGCCAGCCGACTTGTCTCCAAGGGTCTATTGCTGCCTCGGGCACCTTATGGTCGTTCTCCTGTGAGTCTAGTTTTTCGAATGCGATGCAAAACTGACAGTTAATTGTAACGTTCAGAGCCTGTTAATGACGATGGGACACACAAATTGCGTCGCGATTCAATACATCGTCCTACAGCCGACTTGTCTCCAAGGGTCTAGTGCTGCCTCGGGCACCTTATGGTCGTTCTCTTGTGAGTCTAGATTTTCGAATCCGACGCAAAACTGACAGTTAATTGTAACGTTCAAAGCCTGTTAATGACGATGGAACACACAAATTGCGTCGCGATTCAATACATCGTCCTCCAGCCGACTTGTCTCCAAGGGTCTATAGCTGCCTCGGGCACCTTATCGTCGTTCTCCTGTGAGTTTCGTTTTTCGAATCCGACGCAAAATTGACAGTTAATTGTAACGTTCAGAGCCTGTTAATGACGATGGAACACACAAATTGCGTCGCGATTCAATACATCGTCCTCCAGCCGAATTGTCTCCGAGGTACTATTGCTGCCCCGGGCATCTTTTGGTCGTTCTCCTAGGAGTATAGTTTTTCGAATCCGGCGCAAAACTGACAGTTAATTGTAACGTTCAGAGCCTCTTAATGACGATGAAACACACAAATTGCGTCGCGATTCAATACATCGTCCTCCATCCGACTTGTCTCCAAGGGTCTATCGCTGCCTCGGGCACCTTATGGTCGTTCTCCTGTGAGTCTAGATTTTCGAATCCGGCGCAAAACTGACAGTTAATAGTAACGTTCAGAGCCTCTTAATGACGATGGAACACACAAATTGCGTCGCGATTCAATACATCGTGCTCCAGCCGACTTGTCTCCAAGGGTCTAGCGCTGCCTCGGGCACCTTATGGTCGTTCTCCTGTGAGTCTAGTTTTCCGAAAACGACGCAAAACTGACAGTTAATTCTAACGTTCAGAGCCTCTTAATGACGATGGAACACACAAATTGCTTCGCGATTCAATACATCGTCCTCCAGCCGACTTGCCTCCAAGGGTCTATAGCTGCCTCGGGCACCTTATCGTCGTTCTCCTGTGAGTTTAGTTTTTCGAATCCGACGCAAAACTGACAGTTAATTGTAACGTTCAGAGCCTGTTAATGACGATGGAACACACAAATTGCGTCGCGATTCAATACATCGTCCTCCAGCCGAATTGTCTCCGAGGTACTATTGCTGCCCAGGGCACCTGTTGGTCGTTCTCCTAGGAGTATAGTTTTTCGAATCCGGCGCAAAACTGACAGTTAATTGTAACGTTCAGAGCCTCTTAATGACGATGGAACACACAAATTGGGTCGCGATTCAATACATCGTCCTCCAGCCGACTTGTCTCCAAGGGTCTAGTGCTGCCTCGGGCACCTTATGGTCGTTCTCCTGTGAGTCTAGATTTTCGAATCCGACGCAAAACTGACAGTTAATTGTAACGTTCAGAGCCTCTTAATGACGATGGAACACACAAATTGGGTCGCGATTCAATACATCGTCCTCCAGCCGACTTGTCTCCAAGGGTCTAGTGCTGCCTCGGGCACCTTATGGTCGTTCTCCTGTGAGTCTAGATTTTCGAATCCGACGCAAAACTGACAGTTAATTGTAACGTTCAGAGCCTGTTAATGACGATGGAACACACAAATTGCGTCGCGATTCAATACATCGTCCTCCAGCCGAATTGTCTCCGAGGTACTATTGCTGCCCCGGGCACCTTTTGGTCGTTCTCCTAGGAGTATAGTTTTTCGAATCCGGCTCAAAACTGACTGTTAATTGTAACGTTCAGAGCCTCTTAATGACGATGGAACACACAAATTGCGTCGCGATTCAATACATCGTCCTCCAGCCGACTTGTCTCCAAGGGTCTAGTGCTGCCTCGGGCACCTTATGGTCGTTCTCCTGTGAGTCTAGATTTTCGAATCCGACGCAAAACTGACAGTTAATTGTAACGTTCAGAGCCTCTTAATGACGATGGAACACTAAAATTGCGTCGCGATTCATTACATCGTCCTCCAGCCGACTTGTCTCCAAGGGTCTATAGCTGCCTCGGGCACCTTATCGTCGTTCTCCTGTGAGTTTAGTTTTGCGAATCCGACGCAAAACTGACAGTTAATTGTAACGTTCAGAGCCTGTTAATGACGATGGAACACACAAATTGCGTCGCGATTCAATACATCGTCCTCCAGCCGAATTGTCTCCGAGGTACTATTGCTGCCCCGGGCACCTTTTGGTTGTTCTCCTAGGAGTATAGTTTTTCGAATCCGGCGCAAAACTGACAGTTATTTGTAACGTTCAGAGCCTCTTAATGACGATGGAATACACAAATTGCGTCGCGATTCAATACATCGTCCTCCAGCCGACTTGTCTCCAAGGGTCTAGTGCTGCCTCGGGCACCTTATGGTCGTTCTCCTGTGAGTCTAGATTTTCGAATCCGACGCAAAACTGACAGTTAATTCTAACGTTCAGAGCCTCTTAATGAAGATGGAACACACAAATTGGGTAGCGATTCAATACATCGTCCTCCAGCCGACTTGTCTCCAAGGGTCTATAGCTGCCTCGGGCACCTTATCGTCGTTCTCCTGTGAGTTTAGTTTTTCGAATCCGACGCAAAACTGACAGTTAATTGTAACGTTCAGAGCCTGTTAATGACGATGGAACACACAAATTGCGTCGCGATTCAATACAATGTCCTCCAGCCGAATTGTCTCCGAGGTGCTATCGCTGCCCCGGGCACCTTTTGGTCGTTCTCCTAGGAGTATAGTTTTTCGAATCCGGCTCAAAACTGAAAGTTAATTGTAACGTTAAGAGCCTGTTAATGACGATGGAACACACAAATTGGGTCGCGATTCAATACATCGTCCTCCAGCCGACTTGTCTCCAAGGGTCTAGTGCTGCCTCGGGCACCTTATGGTCTTTCTCCTGTGAGTCTAGATTTTCGAATCCGACGCAAAACTGAGAGTTAATTGTAACGTTAAGAGCCTCTTAATGACGATGGAACACACAAATTGCGTCGCGATTCAATAGATCGTCCTCCAGCCGACTTGTCTCCAAGGGTCTAGCGCTGCCTCGGGCACCTTATGGTCGTTCTCCTGTGAGTCTAGTTTCCCGAAAACGACGCAAAACTGACAGTTAATTCTAACGTTCAGAGCCTCTTAATGACGATGGAACACACAAATTGCTTCGCGATTCAATACATCGTCCTCCAGCCGACTTGTCTCCAAGGGTCTATAGCTGCCTCGGGCACCTTATCGTCGTTCTCCTGTGAGTTTAGTTTTTCGAATCCGACGCAAAACTGACAGTTAATTGTAACGTTCAGAGCCTGTTAATGACGATGGAACACACAAATTGCGTCGCGATTCAATACATCGTCCTTCAGCCGAATTGTCTCCGTGGTACTATTGCTGCCCAGGGCACCTGTTGGTCGTTCTCCTAGGAGTATAGTTTTTCGAATCCGGCGCAAAACTGACAGTTAATTGTAACGTTCAGAGCCTCTTAATGACGATGGAACACACAAATTTCGTCGCGATTCAATACATCGTCCTCCAGCCGACTTGTCTCCAAGGGTCTAGTGCTGCCTCGGGCACCTCATGGTCGTTCTCCTGTGAGTCTAGATTTTCGAATCCGACGCAAAACTGACAGTTAATTGTAACGTTCAGAGCCTCTTAATGAAGATGGAACACACAAATTGCGTCGCGATTCAATACATCGTCCTCCAGCCGACTTGTCTCCAAGGAACTAGTGCTGCCTCGGGCACCTTATGGTCGTTCTCCTGTGAGTCTAGATTTTCGAATCCGACGCAAAACTGACAGTTAATTATAACGTTCAGAGCCTCTTCAAGACGATGGAACACTAAAATTGCGTCGCGATTCAATACATCGTCCTCCAGCCGACTTGTCTCCAAGGGTCTATAGCTGCCTCGGGCAGCTTATCGTCGTTCTCCTGTGAGTTTAGTTTTGCGAATCCGACGCAAAACTGACAGTTAATTGTAACGTTCAGAGCCTGTTAATGACGATGGAACACACAAATTGCGTCGCGATTCAATACATCGTCCTCCAGCCGAATTGTCTCCGAGGTACTATTGCTGCCCCGGGCACCTTTTGGTCGTTCTCCTAGGAGTATAGTTTTTCGAATCCGGCTCAAAACTGACTGTTAATTGTAACGTTCAGAGCCTCTTAATGACGATGGAATACAGAAATTGCGTCGCGATTCAATACATCGTCCTCCAGCCGACTTGTCTCCAAGGGTCTAGTGCTGCCTCGGGCACCTTATGGTCGTTCTCCTGTGAGTCTAGATTTTCGAATCCGACGCAAAACTGACAGTTAATTGTAACGTTCAGAGCCTCTTAATGACGATGGAACACACAAATTGGGTAGCGATTCAATACATCGTCCTCCAGCCGACTTGTCTCCAAGGGTCTATAGCTGCCTCGGGCACCTTATCGTCGTTCTCCTGTGAGTTTAGTTTTTCGAATCCGACGCAAAACTGACAGTTAATTGTAACGTTCAGAGCCTGTTAATGACGATGGAACACACAAATTGCGTCGCGATTCAATACATCGTCCTCCAGCCGAATTGTCTCCGAGGTACTATTGCTGCCCCGGGCACCTTTTGGTCGTTCTCCTAGGAGCATAGTTTTTCGAATCCGGCTCAAAACTGAAAGTTAATTGTAACGTTAAGAGCCTGTTAATGACGATGGAACACACAAATTGGGTCGCGATTCAATACATCGTCCTCCAGCCGACTTGTCTCCAAGGGTCTAGTGCTGCCTCGGGCACCTTATGGTCGTTCTCCTGTGAGTCTAGATTTTCGAATCCGACGCAAAACTGACAGTTAATAGTAACGTTCAGAGCCTCTTAATGACGATGGAACACACAAATTGCGTCGCGATTCAATACATCGTGCTCCAGCCGACTTGTCTCCAAGGGTCTAGCGCTGCCTCGGGCACCTTATGGTCGTTCTCCTGTGAGTCTAGTTTTCCGAAAACGACGCAAAACTGACAGTTAATTCTAACGTTCAGAGCCTCTTAATGACGATGGAACACACAAATTGCTTCGCGATTCAATACATCGTCCTCCAGCCGACTTGCCTCCAAGGGTCTATAGCTGCCTCGGGCACCTTATCGTCGTTCTCCTGTGAGTTTAGTTTTTCGAATCCGACGCAAAACTGACAGTTAATTGTAACGTTCAGAGCCTGTTAATGACGATGGAACACACAAATTGCGTCGCGATTCAATACATCGTCCTCCAGCCGAATTGTCTCCGAGGTACTATTGCTGCCCAGGGCACCTGTTGGTCGTTCTCCTAGGAGTATAGTTTTTCGAATCCGGCGCAAAACTGACAGTTAATTGTAACGTTCAGAGCCTCTTAATGACGATGGAACACACAAATTGGGTCGCGATTCAATACATCGTCCTCCAGCCGACTTGTCTCCAAGGGTCTAGTGCTGCCTCGGGCACCTTATGGTCGTTCTCCTGTGAGTCTAGATTTTCGAATCCGACGCAAAACTGACAGTTAATTGTAACGTTCAGAGCCTCTTAATGACGATGGAACACACAAATTGGGTCGCGATTCAATACATCGTCCTCCAGCCGACTTGTCTCCAAGGGTCTAGTGCTGCCTCGGGCACCTTATGGTCGTTCTCCTGTGAGTCTAGATTTTCGAATCCGACGCAAAACTGACAGTTAATTGTAACGTTCAGAGCCTGTTAATGACGATGGAACACACAAATTGCGTCGCGATTCAATACATCGTCCTCCAGCCGAATTGTCTCCGAGGTACTATTGCTGCCCCGGGCACCTTTTGGTCGTTCTCCTAGGAGTATAGTTTTTCGAATCCGGCTCAAAACTGACTGTTAATTGTAACGTTCAGAGCCTCTTAATGACGATGGAACACACAAATTGCGTCGCGATTCAATACATCGTCCTCCAGCCGACTTGTCTCCAAGGGTCTAGTGCTGCCTCGGGCACCTTATGGTCGTTCTCCTGTGAGTCTAGATTTTCGAATCCGACGCAAAACTGACAGTTAATTGTAACGTTCAGAGCCTCTTAATGACGATGGAACACACAAATTGGGTCGCGATTCAATAAATCGTCCTCCAGCCGACTTGTCTCCAAGGGTCTAGTGCTGCCTCGGGCACCTTATGGTCGTTCTCCTGTGAGTCTAGATTTTCGAATCCGACGCAAAACTGACAGTTAATTGTAACGTTCAGAGACTGTTAATGACGATGGAACACACAAATTGCGTCGCGATTCAATACATCGTCCTCCAGCCGAATTGTCTCCGAGGTACTATTGCCGCCCCGGGCACCTTTTGGTTGTTCTCCTAGGAGTATAGTTTTTCGAATCCGGCGCAAAACTGACAGTTATTTGTAACGTTCAGAGCCTCTTAATGACGATGGGACACACAAATTGCGTCGCGATTCAATACATCGTCCTCCAGCCGACTTGTCTCCAAGGGTCTAGTGCTGCCTCGGGCACCTCATGGTCGTTCTCCTGTGAGTCTAGATTTTCGAATCCGACGCAAAACTGACAGTTAATTGTAGCGGTCAGAGCCTCTTAATGACGATGGAACACACAAATTGCGTCGCGATTCAATACATAGTCCTCCAGCCGACTTGTCTCCAGGGGTCTATAGCTGCCTCGGGCACCTTATCGTCGTTCTCCTGTGAGTTTAGTTTTTCGAATCCGACGCAAAACTGACAGTTAATTGTAACGTTCAGAGCCTGTTAATGACGATGGAACACACAAATTGCGTCGCGATTCAATACAACGTCCTCCAGCCGAATTGTCTCCGAGGTACTATTGCTGCCGCGGGCACCTTTTGGTCGTTCTCCTAGGAGTATAGTTTTTCGAATCCGGCTCAAAACTGACAGTTAATTGTAACGTTAAGAGCCTGTTAATGACGATGGAACACACAAATTGCGTCGCGATTCAATACATCGTCCTCCAGCCGACTTGTCTCCAAGGGTCTAGTGCTGCCTCGGGCACCTTATGGTCGTTCTCCTGTGAGTCTAGATTTTCGAATCCGACGCAAAACTGACAGTTAATTGTAACGTTCAGAGCCTCTTAATGACGATGGAACACACAAATTGTGGCGCGAATCAATACATCGCCCTACAGCCGCCCTGTCTCCAAGGGTCTCTTGCTGCCTCGGGCACGTTATGGTCGTTCTCCTGTGAGTCTAGTTTTCCGAAAACGACGCAAAACTGACAGTTAATTGTAACGTTCAGAGCATGATAATGACGATGGAACACACAAATTGTGTCGCGATTCAATACATCGTCCTCCAGCCGAATTGTCTCCGCGGTACTATTGCTGGCCTGGGCACATTTTGGTCGTTCTCCTAGGAGTATAGTTTTTCGAATCCGGCTCAAAACTGACAGTTAATTGTAACGTTAAGAGCCTGTTAATGACGATGGAACACACAAATTGCGTCGCGATTCAATACATCGTCCTCCTGCCGACTTGTCTCCAAGGGTCTCTTGCTGCCTCGGGCACCTCATGGTCGTTCTCCTGTGAGTCTAGATTTTCGAATCCGACGCAAAACTGACAGCTAATTGTAAAGTTCAGAGCCTCTTAATGACGATGGAACACACAAATTGCGTCGCGATTCATTACATCGTCCTCCAGCCGACTTGTCTCCAAGGGTCTGGTGCTGCCTCGGGCACCTTATGGTCGTTCTCCTGTGAGTCTAGATTTTCGAATCCGACGCAAAACTGACAGTTAATTGTAGCGTTCTGAGCCTGTTAATGCCGATGGAACACACAAATTGCGTCGCGATTCAATACATCGTCCTCCAGCCGAATTGTCTGCGAGGTACTATTTCTGCCCCGGGCACCTTTTGGTCGTTCTCCTAGGAGTATAATTTTTCGAATCCGGCTCAAAACTGACAGTTAATTGTAACGTTCAGAGCCTCTTAATGACGATGGAACACACAAATTGCGTCGCGATTCAATACATCGTCCTCCAGCCGACTTGTCTCCAAGGGTCTAGTGCTGCCTCGGGCACCTTATGGTCGTTCTCCTGTGAGTCTAGATTTTCGAATCCGACGCAAAACTGACAGTTAATTGTAACGTTAAGAGCCTCTTAATGACGATGGAACACACAAATTGCATCGCGATTCAATACATCGTCCTCCAGCCGACTTGTCTCCAATGGTCTAGTGCTGCCTCGGGCACCTTATGGTCGTTCTCCTGTGAGTCTAGTTTTCCGAAAACGACGCAAAACTGACAGTTAATTGTAACGTTCAGAGCCTGATAATGACGATGGAACACACAATTTGCGTCGCGATTCAATACATCGTCCTCCAGCCGACTTGTCTCCGAGGTAGTATTGCTGTCCCGGGCACCTTTTGGTCGTTCTCCTATGAGTCTAGTTTATCGAATCAGGCGCAAAACAGACAGTTAATTGTAATGTTCAGAGCCTCTTAATGACGATGGACCACACAAATTGCGTCGCGATTCAATACTTCGTCCTCCAGCCGACTTGTCTCCAAGGGTCTAGTGCTGCCTCGGGCCCCTTATGGTCGTTCTTCTGTGAGTCTAGATTTTCGAATCCGACGCAAAACTGACAGTTAATTGTAACGTTCTGAGCCTGATAATGACGATGGAACACACAATTTTCGTCGCGATTCAATACATCGTCCTCCAGCCGAATTGTCTCCAAGGGTCTATTGCTGCCTCGGGCACCTTATGGTCGTTCTCCTGTGAGTCTACATTTTCGAATCCGACGCAAAACTGACAGTTAATTGTAACGTTCAGAGCCTGTTAATGACGATGGAACACACAAATTGCGTCGCGATTCAATATATCGTCCTCCAGCCGACTTGTCTCCAAGGGTCTAGTGCTGCCTCGGGCACCTTATGGTCGTTCTCCTGTGAGTCTAGATTTTCGAATCCGACGCAAAACTGACAGTTAATTGTAGCGTTCAGAGCCTCTTAATGACGATGGAACACACAAATTGCGTCGCGATTCAATACATCGTCCTCCATCCGACTTGTCTCCAAGGGTCTATTGCTGCCTCGGGCACCTTATGGTCGTTCTCCTGTGAGTCTAGATTTTCGAATCCGGCGCACAACTGACAGTTAATAGTAACGTTCAGAGCCTCTTAATGACGATGGAACACACAAATTGCGTCGCGATTCAATACATCGTCCTCCACCCGACTTGTCTCCAAGGGTCTAGCGCTGCCTCGGGCACCTTATGGTCGTTCTCCTGTGAGTCTAGTTTTCCGAAAACGACGCAAAACTGACAGTTAATTCTAACGTTCAGAGCCTCTTAATGACGATGGAACACACAAATTGCTTCGCGATTCAATAGATCGTCCTCCAGCCGACTTGTCTCCAAGGGTCTATAGCTGCCTCGGGCACCTTATCGTCGTTCTCCTGTGAGTTTAGTTTTTCGAATCCGACGCAAAACTGACAGTTAATTGTAACGTTCAGAGCCTGTTAATGACGATGGAACACACAAATTGCGTCGCGATTCAATACATCGTCCTCCAGCCGAATTGTCTCCGAGGTACTATTGCTGCCCAGGGCACCTGTTGGTCGTTCTCCTAGGAGTATAGTTTTTCGAATCCGGCGCAAAACTGACAGTTAATTGTAACGTTCAGAGCCTCTTAATGACGATGGAACACACAAATTGCGTCGCGATTCAATACATCGTCCTCCAGCCGACTTGTCTCGAAGGGTCTAGTGCTGCCTCGGGCACCTCATGGTCGTTCTCCTGTGAGTCTAGATTTTCGAATCCGACGCAAAACTGACAGTTAATTGTAGCGGTCAGAGCCTCTTAATGACGATGGAACACACAAATTGCGTCGCGATTCAATACATAGTCCTCCAGCCGACTTGTCTCCAGTTGTCTATAGCTGCCTCGGGCACCTTATCGTCGTTCTCCTGTGAGTTTAGTTTTTCGAATCCGACGCAAAACTGACAGTTAATTGTAACGTTCAGAGCCTGTTAATGACGATGGAACACACAAATTGCGTCGCGATTCAATACATCGTCCTCCAGCCGAATTGTCTCCGAGGTACTATTGCTGACCCGGGCACCTTTTGGTCGTTCTCCTAGGAGTATAGTTTTTCGAATCCGGCTCAAAACTGACAGTTAATTGTAACGTTAAGAGCCTGTTAATGACGATGGAACACACAAATTGCGTCGCGATTCAATACATCGTCCTCCAGCCGACTTGTCTCCAAGGGTCTAGTGCTGCCTCGGGCACCTTATGGTCGTTCTCCTGTGAGTCTAGATTTTCGAATCCGACGCAAAACTGACAGTTAATTGTAACGTTCAGAGCCTCTTAATGACGATGGAACACACAAATTGTGGCGCGATTCAATACATCGCCCTACAGCCGCCCTGTCTCCAAGGGTCTCTTGCTGCCTCGGGCACGTTATGGTCGTTCCCCTGTGAGTCTAGTTTTCCGAAAACGACGCAAAACTGACAGTTAATTGTAACGTTCAGAGCCTGATAATGACGATGGAACACACAAATTGTGTCGCGATTCAATACATCGTCCTCCAGCCGAATTGTCTCCGAGGTACTATTGCTGCCCCGGGCACCTTTTGGTCGTTCTCCTAGGAGTATAGTTTTTCGAATCCGGCTCAAAACTGACAGTTAATTGTAACGTTAAGAGCCTGTTAATGACGATGGAACACACAAATTGCGTCGCGATTCAATACATCGTCCTCCAGCCGAATTGTCTCCAAGGGTCTAGTGCTGCCTCGGGCACCTTATGGTCGTTCTCCTGTGAGTCTAGATTTTCGAATCCGACGAAAAACTGACAGTTAATTGTAACGTTCAGAGCCTCTTAATGACGATGGAACACACAAATTGTGGCGCGATTCAATACATCGCCCTACAGCCGCCCTGTCTCCAAGGGTCTCTTGCTCCCTCGGGCACGTTATGGTCGTTCTCCTGTGAGTCTAGTTTTCCGAAAACGACGCAAAACTGACAGTTAATTGTTACGTTCAGAGCCTGATAATGACGATGGAACACACAAATTGTGTCGCGATTCAATACATCGTCCTCCAGCCGAATTGTCTCCGAGGTACTATTGCTGCCCCGGGCACCTTTTGGTCGTTCTCCTAGGAGTATAGTTTTTCGAATCCGGCGCAAAACTGACAGTTAATTGTAACGTTCAGAGCCTCTTAATGACGATGGGACACACAAATTGCGTCGCGATTCAATACATCGTCCTCCTGCCGACTTGTCTCCAAGGGTCTAGTGCTGCCTCGGGCACCTCATGGTCGTTCTCCTGTGAGTCTAGATTTTCGAATCCGACGCAAAACTGACAGCTAATTGTAAAGTTCAGAGCCTCTTAATGACGATGGAACACACAAATTGCGTCGCGATTCATTACATCGTCCTCCAGCCGACTTGTCTCCAAGGGTCTAGTGCTGCCTCGGGCACCTTATGGTCGTTCTCCTGTGAGTCTAGATTTTCGAATCCGACGCAAAACTGACAGTTAATTGTAGCGTTCAGAGCCTGTTAATGACGATGGAACACACAAATTGCGTCGCGATTCAATATATCGTCCTCCAGCCGAATTGTCTGCGAGGTACTATTGCTGCCCCGGGCACCTTTTGGTCGTTCTCCTAGGAGTATAATTTTTCGAATCCGGCTCAAAACTGACAGTTAATTGTAACGTTCAGAGCCTCTTAATGACGATGGAACACACAAATTGCGTCGCGATTCAATACATCGTCCTCCAGCCGACTTGTCTCCAAGGCTCTAGTGCTGCCTCGGGCACCTTATGGTCGTTCTCCTGTGAGTCTAGATTTTCGAATCCGACGCAAAACTGACAGTTAATTGTAACGTTAAGAGCCTCTTAATGACGATGGAACACACAAATTGCGTCGCGATTCAATACATCGTCCTCCAGCCGACTTGTCTCCAATGGTCTAGTGCTGCCTCGGGCACCTTATGGTCGTTCTCCTGTGAGTCTAGATTTTCGAATCCGACGAAAAACTGACAGTTATTTGTAACGTTTAGAGCCTCTTAATGACGATGGAACACACAAATTGTGGCGCGATTCAATACATCGTCCTACAGCCGCCCTGTCTCCAAGGGTCTCTTGCTGCCTCGGGCACGTTATGGTCGTTCTCCTGTGAGTCTAGTTTTCCGAAAACGACGCAAAACTGACAGTTAATTGTAACGTTCAGAGCCTGATAATGACGATGGAACACACAATTTGCGTCGCGATTCAATACATCGTCCTCCAGCCGACTTGTCTCCGAGGTAGTATTGCTGTCCCGGGCACCTTTTGGTCTTTCTCCAATCAGTCTAGTTTATCGAATCAGGCGCAAAACAGACAGTTAATTGTAATGTTCAGAGCCTCTTAATGACGATGGACCACACAAATTGCGTCGCGATTCAATACATCGTCCTCCAGCCGACTTGTCTCCAAGGGTCTAGTGCTGCCTCGGGCACCTTATGGTCGTTCTCCTGTGAGTCTAGATTTTCGAATCCGACGCAAAACTGACAGTTAATTGTAACGTTCAGAGCCTCTTAATGACGATGGAACACACAAATTGTGGCGCGATTCAATACATCGTCCTACAGCCGCCCTGTCTCCAAGGGTCTCTTGCTGCCTCGGGCCCCTTATGGTCGATCTTCTGTGAGTCTAGTTTTCCGAAAACGACGCAAAACTGACAGTTAATTGTAACATTCAGAGCCTGATAATGACGATGGAACACACAATTTGCGTCGCGATTCAATACATCGTCCTCCAGCCGACTTGTCTCCGAGGTAGTATTGCTGTCCCGGGCACCTTTTGGTCGTTCTCCTATGAGTCTAGTTTATCGAATCAGGCGCAAAACAGACAGTTAATTGTAACGTTCAGAGCCTCTTAATGACGATGGAACACACAAATTGCGTCGCGATTCAATACTTCGGCCTCCAGCGGACCGGTCTCCAAGGGTCTAGTGCTGCCTCGGGCCCCTTATGGTCGTTCTTCTGTGAGTCTAGATTTTCGAATCCGACGCAAAACTGACAGTTAATTGTAATGTTCTGAGCCAGATAATGACGATGGAACACACAATTTTCGTCGCGATTCAATACATCGTCCTCCAGCCGAATTGTCTCCAAGGGTCTATTGCTGCCTCGGGCACCTTATGGTCGTTCTCCTGTGAGTCTACATTTTCGAATCCGACGCAAAACTGACAGTTAATTGTAACGTTCAGAGCCTCTTAATGACGATGGAACACACAAATTGCGTCGCGATTCAATACATCGTCCTCCAGCCGACTTGTCTCCAAGGGTCTATAGCTGCCTCGGGCACCTTATCGTCGTTCTCCTGTGAGTTTAGTTTTTCGAATCCGACGCAAAACTGACAGTTAATTGTAACGTTCAGAGCCTGTTAATGACGATGGAACACACAAATTGCGTCGCGATTCAATACATCGTCCTCCAGCCGAATTGTCTGCGAGGTACTATTGCTGCCCCGGGCACCTTTTGGTCGTTCTCCAGGGAGTATAATTTTTCGAATCCGGCTCAAAACTGACAGTTAATTGTAACGTTCAGAGCCTCTTAATGACGATGGAACACACAAATTGCGTCGCGATTCAATACATCGTCCTCCAGCCGACTTGTCTCCAACGGTCTAGTGCTGCCTCGGGCACCTTATGGTCGTTCTCCTGTGAGTCTAGATTTTCGAATCCGACGCAAAACTGAGAGTTAATTGTAACGTTAAGAGCCTCTTAATGACGATGGAACACACAAATTGCGTCGCGATTCAATACATCGTCCTCCAGCCGACTTGTCTCCAAGGGTCTAGTGCTGCCTCGGGCATCTTATGGTCGTTCTCCGGTGAGTCTAGATTTTCGAATCCGACGAAAAACTGACAGATATTTGTAACGTTTAGAGCCTCTTAATGACGATGGAACACACAAATTGTGGCGCGATTCAATACATCGTCCTACAGCCGCCCTGTCTCCAAGGGTCTCTTGCTGCCTCGGACACGTTATGGTCGTTCTCCTGTGAGTCTAGTTTTCCGAAAACGACGCAAAACTGACAGTTAATTGTAACGTTCAGAGCCTGATAATGACGATGGAACACACAATTTGCGTCGCGATTCAATACATCGTCCTCCAGCCGACTTGTCTCCGAGGTAGTATTGCTGTCCCGGGCACCTTTTGGTCGTTCTCCTATGAGTCTAGTTTATCGAATCAGGCGCAAAACAGACAGTTAATTGTAACGTTCAGAGCCTCTTAATGACGATGGACCACACAAATTGCGTCGCGATTCAATACTTCGTCCTCCAGCCGACTTGTCTCCAAGGGTCTAGTGCTGCCTCGGGCCCCTTATGGTCGTTCTTCTGTGAGTCTTGATTTTCGAATCCGACGCAAAACTGACAGTTAATCGTAACGTTCTGAGCCTGATAATGACGATGGAACACACAATTTTCGTCGCTATTCAATACATCGTCATCCAGCCGAATTGTCTCCAAGGGTCTATTGCTGCCTCGGGCACCTTATGGTCGTTCTCCTGTGAGTCTACATTTTCGAATCCGACGCAAAACTGACAGTTAATTGTAACGTTCAGAGCCTCTTAATGACGATGTAACACACAAATTGCGTCGCGATTCAATACATCGTCCTCCAGCCGACATGTCTCCAAGGGTCTAGTGCTGCCTCGGGCACCTTATGGTCGTTCTCCTGTGAGTCTAGATTTTCGAATCCGACGCAAAACTGACAGTTAATTGTAGCGTTCAGAGCCTCTTAATGACGATGGAACACACAAATTGCGTCGCGATTCAATACATAGTCCTCCAGCCGACTTGTCTCCAAGGGTCTATAGCTGCCTCGGGCAGCTTATCGTCGTTCTCCTGTGAGTTTAGTTTTTCGAATCCGACGCAAAACAGACAGTTAATTGTAACGTTCAGAGCCTGTTAATGACGATGGAACACACAAATTGCGTCGCGATTCAATACATCGTCCTCCAGCCGAATTGTCTCCAAGGGTCTAGTGCTGCCTCGGGCACCTTATGGTCGTTCTCCTGTAAGTCTAGATTTTCGAATCCGACGCAAAACTGAGAGTTAATTGTAACGTTAAGAGCCTCTTAATGACGATGGAACACACAAATTGCGTCGCGATTCAGTACATCGTCCTCCAGCCGACTTGTCTCCAAGGGTCTAGTGCTGCCTCGGGCACCTTATGGTCGTTCTCCTGTGAGTCTAGATTTTCGAATCCGACGCAAAACTGACAGTTAATTGTAACGTTCAGAGCCTCTTAATGACGATGGAACACACAAGTTGTGGCGCGATTCAATACATCGTCCTACAGCCGCTCTGTCTCCAAGGGTCTCTTGCTGCCTCGGGCACGTTATGGTCGTTCTCCTGTGAGTCTAGTTTTCCGAAAACGACGCAAAACTGACAGTTAATTGTAACGTTCAGAGCCTGATAATGACGATGGAATACACAATTTGCGTCGCGATTCAATACATCGTCCTCCAGCCGACTTGTCTCCGAGGTAGTATTGCTGTCCCGGGCACCTTTTGGTCGTTCTCCTATGAGTCTAGTTTATCGAATCAGGCGCAAAACAGACAGTTAATTGTAACGTTCAGAGCCTCTTAATGACGATGGACCACACAAATTGCGTCGCGATTCAATACTTCGTCCTCCAGCCGACTTGTCTCCAAGGGTCTAGTGCTGCCTCGGGCCCCTTATGGTCGTTCTTCTGTGAGTCTAGATTTTCGAATCCGACGCAAAACTGACAGTTAATTGTAACGTTCTGAGCCTGATAATGACGATGGAACACACAATTTTCGTCGCGATTCAATACATCGTCATCCAGCCGAATTGTCTCCAAGGGTCTATTGCTGCCTCGGGCACCTTATGGTCGTTCTCCTGTGAGTCGAGATTTTCGAATCCGACGCAAAACTGACACTTAATTGTAACGTTCAGAGCCTGATAATGACGATGGAACACACAATTTGCGTTGCGATTCAATACATCGTCCTCCAGCCGAATTGTCTCCAAGGGTCTATTGCTGCCTCGGGCACCTTATGGTCGTTCTCCTGTGAGTCTAGATTTTCGACTCCGGCGCAAAACTGACAGTTAATAGTAACGTTCAGAGCCTCTTAATGACGATGGAACACACAAATTGCGTCGCGATTCAATACATCGTCCTCCAGCCGACTTGTCTCCAAGGATCTAGTGCTGCCTCGGGCACCTTATGGTCGTTCTCCTGTGAGTCTAGATTTTCGAATCCGACGCAAAACTGACAGTTATTTGTAACGTTCAGAGCCTCTTAATGACGATGGAACACACAAATTGCGTCGCGATTCAATACATCGTCCTCCAGCCGACTTGTCTCCAAGGGTCTATAGCTGCCTCGGGCACCTTATCGTCGTTCTCCTGTGAGTCTAGTTTTCCGAAAACGACGCAAAACTGACAGTTAATTGTAACGTTCAGAGCCTGATAATGACGATGGAATACACAATTTGCGTCGCGATTCAATACATCGTCCTCCAGCCGACTTGTCTCCGAGGTAGTATTGCTGTCCCGGGCACCTTTTGGTCGTTCTCCTATGAGTCTAGTTTATCGAATCAGGCGCAAAACTGACAGTTAATTGTAACGTTCAGAGCCTCTTAATGACGATGGAACACACAAATTGCGTCGCGATTCAATACTTCGTCCTCCAGCGGACTTGTCTCCAAGGGTCTAGTGCTGCCTCGGGCCCCTTATGGTCGTTCTTCTATGAGTCTAGATTTTCGAATCCGACGCAAAACTGACAGTTAATTGTAACGTTCTGAGCCTGATAATGACGATGGAACACACAATTTTCGTCGCGATTCAATACATCGTCCTCCAGCCGAATTGACTCCAAGGGTCTAGTGCTGCCTCGGGCACCTTATGGTCGTTCTCCTAGGAGTATAATTTTTCGAATCCGGCTCAAAACTGACAGTTAATTGTAACGTTCAGAGCCTCTTAATGACGATGGAACACTCAAATTGCGTCGCGATTCAATACATCGTCCTCCAGCCGACTTGTCTCCAAGGGTCTATAGCTGCCTCGGGCACCTTATCGTCGTTCTCCTGTGAGTTTAGTTTTTCGAATCCGACGCAAAACTGACAGTTAATTGTAACGTTCAGAGCCTGTTAATGACAATGGAACACACAAATTGCGTCGCGATTCAATACATCGTCCTCGAGCCGAATTGTCTCCGAGGTACTATTGCTGCCCCGGGCACCTTTTGGTCGTTCTCCTAGGAGTATAGTTTTTCGAATCCGGCGCAAAACTGACAGTTAATTGTAACGTTCAGAGCCTCTTAATGACGATGGAACACACAAATTGCGTCGCGATTCAATACATCGTCCTCCAGCCGACTTGTCTCCAAGGGTCTATAGCTGCCTCGGGCACCTTATCGTCGTTCTCCTGTGAGTCTAGTTTTCCGAAAACGACGCAAAACTGACAGTTAATTGTAACGTTCAGTGCCTGATAATGACGATGGAATACACAATTTGCGTCGCGATTCAATACATCGTCCTCCAGCCGACTTGTCTCCGAGGTAGTATTGCTGTCCCGGGCACCTTTTGGTCGTTCTCCTATGAGTCTAGTTTATCGAATCAGGCGCAAAACTGACAGTTAATTGTAACGTTCAGAGCCTCTTAATGACGATGGAACACACAAATTGCGTCGCGATTCAATACTTCGTCCTCCAGCGGACTTGTCTCCAAGTGTCTAGTGCTGCCTCGGGCCCCTTATGGTCGTTCTTCTGTGAGTCTAGATTTTCGAATCCGACGCAAAACTGACAGTTAATTGTAACGTTCTGAGCCTGATAATGACGATGGAACACACAATTTTCGTCGCGATTCAATACATCGTCCTCCAGCCGAATTGACTCCAAGGGTCTAGTGCTGCCTCGGGCACCTTATGGTCGTTCTCCTAGGAGTATAATTTTTCGAATCCGGCTCAAAACTGACAGTTAATTGTAACGTTCAGAGCCTCTTAATGACGATGGAACACTCAAATTGCGTCGCGATTCAATACATCGTCCTCCAGCCGACTTGTCTCCAAGGGTCTATAGCTGCCTCGGGCACCTTATCGTCGTTCTCCTGTGAGTTTAGTTTTTCGAATCCGACGTAAAACTGACAGTTAATTGTAACGTTCAGAGCCTGTTAATGACAATGGAACACACTAATTGCGTCGCGATTCAATACATCGTCCTCCAGCCGAATTGTCTCCGAGGTACTATTGCTGCCCCGGGCACCTTTTGGTCGTTCTCCTAGGAGTATAGTTTTTCGAATCCGGCGCAAAACTGACAGTTAATTGTAACGTTCAGAGCCTCTTAATGACGATGGAACACACAAATTGCGTCGCGATTCAATACATCGTCCTCCAGCCGACTTGTCTCCAAGGGTCTAGTGCTGCCTCGGGCACCTCATGGTCGTTCTCCTGTGAGTCTAGATTTTCGAATCCGACGCAAAACTGACAGTTAATTGTAACGTTCAGAGCCTCTTAATGACGATGGAACACACAAATTGCGTCGCGATTCAATACATCGTCCTCCAGCCGACTTGTCTCCGAGGTAGTATTGCTGTCCCGGGCACCTTTTGGTCGTTCTCCTATGAGTCTAGTTTATCGAATCAGGCGCAAAACAGACAGTTAATTGTAACGTTCAGAGCCTCTTAATTACGATGGACCACACAAATTGCGTCGCGATTCAATACTTCGTCCTCCAGCCGACTTGTCTCCAAGGGTCTAGTGCTGCCTCGGGCCCCTTATGGTCGTTCTTCTGTGAGTCTAGATTTTCGAATCCGACGCAAAACTGACAGTTAATTGTAACGTTCTGAGCCTGATAATGACGATGGAACACACAATTTTCGTCGCGATTCAATACATCGTCATCCAGCCGAATTGTCTCCAAGGGTCTATTGCTGCCTCGGGCACCTTATGGTCGTTCTCCTGTGAGTCGAGATTTACCAATCCGACGCAAAACTGACAGTTAATTGTAACGTTCAGAGCCTGATAATGACGATGGAACACACAATTTGCGTTGCGATTCAATACATCGTCCTCCAGCCGAATTGTCTCCAAGGGTCTATTGCTGCCTCGGGCACCTTATGGTCGTTCTCCTGTGAGTGTAGATTTTCGACTCCGGCGCAAAACTGACAGTTAATTGTAACGTTCAGAGCCTGTTAATGACGAAGGAACGCACAATTTGCGTCGCGATTCAATACATCGTCCTCCAGCCGACTTGTCTCCGAGGTACTATTGCTGCCCCGGGCACCTTTTGGTCGTTCTCCTAGGAGTATAGTTTTTCGAATCCGGCGCAAAACTGACAGTTAATTGTAACGTTCAGAGCCTCTTAATGACGATGGAACACACAAATTGCGTCGCGATTCAATACATCGTCCTCCAGCCGACTTGTCTCCAAGGGTCTAGTGCTGCCTCGGGCACCTTATGGTCGTTCTCCTGTGAGTCTAGATTTTCGAATCCGACGCAAAACTGAGAGTTAATTGTAACGTTAAGAGCCTCTTAATGACGATGGAACACACAAATTGCGTCGCGATTCAATACATCGTCCTCCAGCCGACTTGTCTCCAAGGGTCTAGTGCTGCCTCGGGCACCTTATGGTCGTTCTCCTGTGAGTCTAGATTTTCGAATCCGACGCAAAACTGACAGTTAATTGTAACGTTCAGAGCCTCTTAATGACGATGCAACACACAAATTGTGGCGTGATTCAATACATCGTCCTACAGCCGCCCTGTCTCCAAGGGTCTCTTGCTGCCTCGGCCACGTTATGGTCGTTCTCCTGTGAGTCTAGTTTTCCGAAAACGACGCAAAACTGACAGTTAATTGTAACGTTCAGAGCCTGATAATGACGATGGAATACACAATTTGCGTCGCGATTCAATACATCGTCCTCCAGCCGACTTGTCTCCGAGGTAGTATTGCTGTCCCGGGCACCTTATGGTCGTTCTCCTATGAGTCTAGTTTATCGAATCAGGCGCAAAACTGACAGTTAATTGTAACGTTCAGAGCCTCTTAATGACGATGGAACACACAAATTGCGTCGCGATTCAATACTTCGTCCTCCAGCGGACTTGTCTCCATGGGTCTAGTGCTGCCTCGGGCCCCTTATGGTCGTTCTTCTGTGAGTCTAGATTTTCGAATCCGACGCAAAACTGACAGTTAATTGTAACGTTCTGAGCCTGATAATGACGATGGAACACACAATTTTCGTCGCGATTCAATACATCGTCCTCCAGCCGAATTGACTCCAAGGGTCTAGTGCTGCCTCGGGCACCTTATGGTCGTTCTCCTAGGAGTATAATTTTTCGAATCCGGCTCAAAACTGACAGTTAATTGTAACGTTCAGAGCCTCTTAATGACGATGGAACACTCAAATTGCGTCGCGATTCAATACATCGTCCTCCAGCCGACTTGTCTCCAAGGGTCTATAGCTGCCTCGGGCACTTTATCGTCGTTCTCCTGTGAGTTTAGTTTTTCGAATCCGACGCAAAACTGACAGTTAATTGTAACGTTCAGAGCCTGTTAATGACGATGGAACACACAAATTGCGTCGCGATTCAATACATCGTCCTCCAGCCGAATTGTCTCCGAGGTACTATTGCTGCCCCGGGCACCTTTTGGTCGTTCTCCTAGGAGTATAGTTTTCCGAATCCGGCGCAAAACTGACAGTTAATTGTAACGTTCAGAGCCTCTTAATGACGATGGAACACACAAATTGCGTCGCGATTCAATACATCGTCCTCCAGCCGACTTGTCTCCAAGGGTCTAGTGCTGCCTCGGGCACCTCATGGTCGTTCTCCTGTGAGTCTAGATTTTCGAATCCGACGCAAAACTGACAGTTAATTGTAACGTTCAGAGCCTCTTAATGACGATGGAACACACAAATTGCGTCGCGATTCAATACATCGTCCTCCAGCCGACTTGTCTCCGAGGTAGTATTGCTGTCCCGGGCACCTTTTGGTCGTTCTCCTATGAGTCTAGTTTATCGAATCAGGCGCAAAACAGACAGTTAATTGTAACGTTCAGAGCCTCTTAATGACGATGGACCACACAAATTGCGTCGCGATTCAATACTTCGTCCTCCAGCCGACTTGTCTCCAAGGGTCTAGTGCTGCCTCGGGCCCCTTATGGTCGTTCTTCTGTGAGTCTAGATTTTCGAATCCGACGCAAAACTGACAGTTAATTGTAACGTTCTGAGCCTGATAATGACGATGGAACACACAATTTTCGTCGCGATTCAATACCTCGTCATCCAGCCGAATTGTCTCCAAGGGTCTATTGCTGCCTCGGGCACCATATGGTCGTTCTCCTGTGAGTCTAGATTTTCGAATCCGACGCAAAACTGACAGTTAATTGTAACGTTCAGAGCCTCTTAATGACGATGGAACACACAATTTGCGTTGCGATTCAATACATCGTCCTCCAGCCGAATTGTCTCCAAGGGTCTATTGCTGCCTCGGGCACCTTATGGTCGTTCTCCTGTGAGTCTAGATTTTCGACTCCGGCGCAAAACTGACAGTTAATAGTAACGTTCAGAGCCTCTTAATGACGATGGAACACACAAATTGCGTCGCGATTCAATACATCGTCCTCCAGCCGACTTGTCTCCAAGGATCTAGTGCTGCCTCGGGCACCTTATGGTCGTTCTCCTGTGAGTCTAGATTTTCGAATCCGACGCAAAACTGACAGTTATTTGTAACGTTCAGAGCCTCTTAATGACGATGGAACACACAAATTGCGTCGCGATTCAATACATCGTCCTCCAGCCGACTTGTCTCCAAGGGTCTATAGCTGCCTCGGGCACCTTATGGTCGTTCTCCTAGGAGTATAATTTTTCGAATCCGGCTCAAAACTGACAGTTAATTGTAACGTTCAGAGCCTCTTAATGACGATGGAACACTCAAATTGCGTCGCGATTCAATACATCGTCCTCCAGCCGACTTGTCTCCAAGGGTCTATAGCTGCCTCGGGCACCTTATCGTCGTTCTCCTGTGAGTTTAGTTTTTCGAATCCGACGCAAAACTGACAGTTAATTGTAACGTTCAGAGCCTGTTAATGACGATGGAACACACAAATTGCGTCGCGATTCAATACATCGTCCTCCAGCCGAATTGTCTCCGAGGTACTATTGCTGCCCCGGGCACCTTTTGGTCGTTCTCCTAGGAGTATAGTTTTCCGAATCCGGCGCAAAACTGACAGTTAATTGTAACGTTCAGAGCCTCTTAATGACGATGGAACACACAAATTGCGTCGCGATTCAATACATCGTCCTCCAGCCGACTTGTCTCCAAGGGTCTACTGCTGCCTCGGGCACCTCATGGTCGTTCTCCTGTGAGTCTAGATTTTCGAATCCGACGCAAAACTGACAGTTAATTGTAACGTTCAGAGCCTCTTAATGACGATGGAACACACAAATTGCGTCGCGATTCAATACATCGTCCTCCAGCCGACTTGTCTCCGAGGTAGTATTGCTGTCCCGGGCACCTTTTGGTCGTTCTCCTATGAGTCTAGTTTATCGAATCAGGCGCAAAACAGACAGTTAATTGTAACGTTCAGAGCCTCTTAATGACGATGGACCACACAAATTGCGTCGCGATTCAATACTTCGTCCTCCAGCCGACTTGTCTCCAAGGGTCTAGTGCTGCCTCGGGCCCCTTATGGTCGTTCTTCTGTGAGTCTAGATTTTCGAATCCGACGCAAAACTGACAGTTAATTGTAACGTTCTGAGCCTGATAATGACGATGGAACACACAATTTTCGTCGCGATTCAATACATCGTCATCCAGCCGAATTGTCTCCAAGGGTCTATTGCTGCCTCGGGCACCTTATGGTCGTTCTCCTGTGAGTCTAGATTTTCGAATCCGACGCAAAACTGACAGTTAATTGTAACGTTCAGAGCCTCTTAATGACGATGGAACACACAAATTGTGGCGCGATTCAATACATCGTCCTACAGCCGCCCTGTCTCCAAGGGTCTCTTGCTGCCTCGGCCAGGTTATGGTCGTTCTCCTGTGAGTCTAGTTTTCCGAAAACGACGCAAAACTGACAGTTAATTGTAACGTTCAGAGCCTGATAATGACGATGGAATACACAATTTGCGTCGCGATTCAATACATCGTCCTCCAGCCGACTTGTCTCCGAGGTAGTATTGCTGTCCCGGGCACCTTTTGGTCGTTCTCCTATGAGTCTAGTTTATCGAATCAGGCGCAAAACTGACAGTTAATTGTAACGTTCAGAGCCTCTTAATGACGATGGAACACACATATTGCGTCGCGATTCAATACTTCGTCCTCCAGCGGACTTGTCTCCAAGGGTCTAGTGCTGCCTCGGGCCCCTTATGGTCGTTCTTCTGTGAGTCTAGATTTTCGAATCCGACGCAAAACTGACAGTTCATTGTAACGTTCTGAGCCTGATAATGACGATGGAACACACAATTTTCGTCGCGATTCAATACATCGTCCTCCAGCCGAATTGACTCCAAGGGTCTAGTGCTGCCTCGGGCACCTTATGGTCGTTCTCCTAGGAGTATAATTTTTCGAATCCGGCTCAAAACTGACAGTTAATTGTAACGTTCAGAGCCTCTTAATGACGATGGAACACTCAAATTGCGTCGCGATTCAATACATCGTCCTCCAGCCGACTTGTCTCCAAGGGTCTATAGCTGCCTCGGGCACCTTATCGTCGTTCTCCTGTGAGTTTAGTTTTTCGAATCCGACGCAAAACTGACAGTTAATTGTAACGTTCAGAGCCTGTTAATGACGATGGAACACACAAATTGCGTCGCGATTCAATACATCGTCCTCCAGCCGACTTGTCTCCAAGGGTCTAGTGCTGCCTCGGGCACCTTATCGTCGTTCTCCTGTGAGTTTAGTTTTTCGAATCCGACGCAAAACTGACAGTTAATTGTAACGTTCAGAGCCTGTTAATGACGATGGAACACACAAATTGCGTCGCGATTCAATACATCGTCCTCCAGCCGACTTGTCTCCGAGGTAGTATTGCTGTCCCGGGCACCTTTTGGTCGTTCTCCTATGAGTCTAGTTTATCGAATCAGGCGCAAAACAGACAGTTAATTGTAACGTTCAGAGCCTCTTAATGACGATGGAACACACAAATTGCGTCGCGATTCAATACATCGTCCTCCAGCCGACTTGTCTCCAAGGGTCTAGTGCTGCCTCGGGCACCTTATGGTCGTTCTCCTGTGAGTCTAGATTTTCGAATCCGACGCAAAACTGAAAGTTAATTGTAACGTTTAGAGCCTCTTAATGACGATGGAACACACAAATTGCGACGCGATTCAATACATCGTCCTCCAGCCGACTTCTCTCCAAGGATCTAGTGCTGCCTCGGGCACCTTATGGTCGTTCTCCTGTGAGTCTAGATTTTCGAATCCGACGCAAAACTGACAGTTATTTGTAACGTTCAGAGCCTCTTAATGACGATGGAACACACAAATTGCGTCGCGATTCAATACATCGTCCTCCAGCCGACTTCTCTCCAAGGGTCTATAGCTGCCTCGGGCACCTTATCGTCGTTCTCCTGTGAGTTTAGTTTTTCGAATCCGACGCAAAACTGACAGTTAATTGTAACGTTCAGAGCCTGTTAATGACGATGGAACACACAAATTGCGTCGCGATTCAATACATCGTCCTCCAGCCGAATTATCTCCGAGGTACTATTGCTGCCCCGGGCACCTTTTGGTCGTTCTCCTAGGAGTATAGTTTTCCGAATCCGGCGCAAAACTGACAGTTAATTGTAACGTTCAGAGCCTCTTAATGACGATGGAACACACAAATTGCGTCGCGATTCAATACATCGTCCTCCAGCCGACTTCTCTCCAAGGGTCTATAGCTGCCTCGGGCACCTTATCGTCGTTCTCCTGTGAGTTTAGTTTTTCGAATCCGGCGCAAAACTGACAGTTAATTGTAACGTTCAGAGCCTCTTAATGACGATGGAACACACAAATTGCGTCGCGATTCAATACATCGTCCTCCAGCCGACTATTCTCCAAGGGTCTATTGCTGCCTCGGGCACCTTATGGTCGTTCTCCTGTGAGTCTAGATTTTCGAATCCGGCGCAAAACTGACAGTTAATAGTAACGTTCAGGGCCTCTTAATGACGATGGAACACACAAATTGCGTCGCGATTCAATACTTCGTCCTCCAGCGGACTTGTCTCCAAGGGTCTAGTGCTGCCTCGGGCCCCTTATGGTCGTTCTTCTGTGAGTCTAGATTTTCGAATCCTACGCAAAACTGACAGTTAATTGTAACGTTAAGAGCCTCTTAATGACGATGGAACACACAAATTGCGTCGCGATTCAATACATCGTCCTCCAGCCGACTTGTCTCCAAGGGTCTAGTGCTGCCTCGGGCACCTTATGGTCGTTCTCCTGTGAGTCTAGATTTTCGAATCCGACGCAAAGCTGACAGTTAATTGTAACGTTCAGAGCCTCTTAATGACGATGGAACACACAAATTGTGGCGCGATTCAATACATCGTCCTACAGCCGCCCTGTCTCCAAGGGTCTCTTGCTGCCTCGGCCACGTTATGGTCGTTCTCCTGTGAGTCTAGTTTTCCGAAAACGACGCAAAACTGACAGTTAATTGTAACGTTCAGAGCCTGATAATGACGATGGAATACACAATTTGCGTCGCGATTCAATACATCGTCCTCCAGCCGAATTGTCTCCGAGGTAGTATTGCTGTCCCGGGCACCTTTTGGTCGTTCTCCTATGAGTCTAGTTTATCGAATCAGGCGCAAAACTGACAGTTAATTGTAACGTTCAGAGCCTCTTAATGACGATGGAACACACAAATTGCGTCGCGATTCAATACTTCGTCCTCCAGCGGACTTGTCTCCAAGGGTCTAGTGCTGCCTCGGGCCCCTTATGGTCGTTCTTCTGTGAGTCTAGATTTTCGAATCCGACGCAAAACTGACAGTTAATTGTAACGTTCTGAGCCTGATAATGACGATGGAACACACAATTTTCGTCGCGATTCAATACATCGTCCTCCAGCCGAATTGACTCCAAGGGTCTAGTGCTGCCTCGGGCACCTTATGGTCGTTCTCCTAGGAGTATAATTTTTCGAATCCGGCTCAAAACTGACAGTTAATTGTAACGTTCAGAGCCTCTTAATGACGATGGAACACTCAAATTGCGTCGCGATTCAATACATCGTCCTCCAGCCGAATTGTCTCCGAGGTACTATTGCTGCCCCGGGCACATTTTGGTCGTTCTCCTAGGAGTATAGTTTTCCGAATCCGGCGCAAAACTGACAGTTAATTGTAACGTTCAGAGCCTCTTAATGACGATGGAACACACAAATTGCGTCGCGATTCAATACATCGTCCTCCAGCCGACTTGTCTCCAAGGGTCTAGTGCTGCCTCGGGCACCTCATGGTCGTTCTCCTGTGAGTCTAGATTTTCGAATCCGACGCAAAACTGACAGTTAATTGTAACGTTCAGAGCCTCTTAATGACGATGGAACACACAAATTGCGTCGCGATTCAATACATCGTCCTCCAGCCGACCTGTCTCCGAGGTAGTATTGCTGTCCCGGGCACCTTTTGGTCGTTCTCCTATGAGTCTAGTTTATCGAATCAGGCGCAAAACAGACAGTTAATTGTAACGTTCAGAGCCTCTTAATGACGATGGACCACACAAATTGCGTCGCGATTCAATACTTCGTCCTCCAGCCGACTTGTCTCCAAGGGTCTAGTGCTGCCTCGGGCCCCTTATGGTCGTTCTTCTGTGAGTCTAGATTTTCGAATCCGACGCAAACCTGACAGTTAATTGTAACGTTCTGAGCCTGATAATGACGATGGAACACACAATTTTCGTCGCGATTCAATACATCGTCATCCAGCCGAATTGTCTCCAAGGGTCTATTGCTGCCTCGGGCACCTTATGGTCTTTCTCCTGTGAGTCAAGATTTTCCAATCCGACGCAAAACCGACAGTTAATTGTAACGTTCAGAGCCTGATAATGACGATGGAACACACAATTTGCGTTGCGATTCAATACATCGTCCTCCAGCCGAATTGTCTCCAAGGGTCTATCGCTGCCTCGGGCACCTTATGGTCGTTCTCCTGTGAGTCTAGATTTTCGACTCCGGCGCAAAACTGACAGTTAATAGTAACGTTCAGAGCCTCTTAATGACGATGGAACACACAAATTGCGTCGCGATACAATACATCGTCCTCCAGCCGACTTGTCTCCAAGGATCTAGTGCTGCCTCGGGCACCTTATGGTCGTTCTCCTGTGAGTCTAGATTTTCGAATCCGACGCAAAACAGACAGTTATTTGTAACGTTCAGAGCCTCTTAATGACGATGGAACACACAAATTGCGTCGCGATTCAATACATCGTCCTCCAGCCGAATTGACTCCAAGGGTCTAGTGCTGCCTCGGGCACCTTATGGTCGTGCTCCTAGGAGTATAATTTTTCGAATCCGGCTCAAAACTGACAGTTAATTGTAACGTTCAGAGCCTCTTAATGACGATGGAACACTCAAATTGCGTCGCGATTCAATACATCGTCCTCCAGCCGACTTGTCTCCAAGGGTCTATAGCTGCCTCGGGCACCTTATCGTCGTTCTCCTGTGAGTTTAGTTTTTCGAATCCGACGCAAAACTGACAGTTAATTGTAACGTTCAGAGCCTGTTAATGACGATGGAACACACAAATTGCGTCGCGATTCAATACATCGTCCTCCAGCCGAATTGTCTCCGAGGTACTATTGCTGCCCCGGGCACCTTTTGGTCGTTCTCCTAGGAGTATAGTTTTCCGAATCCGGCGCAAAACTGACAGTTAATTGTAACGTTCAGAGCCTCTTAATGACGATGGAACACACAAATTGCGTCGCGATTCAATACATCGTCCTCCAGCCGACTTGTCTCCAAGGGTCTACTGCTGCCTCGGGCACCTCATGGTCGTTCTCCTGTGAGTCTAGATTTTCGAATCCGACGCAAAACTGACAGTTAATTGTAACGTTCAGAGCCTCTTAATGACGATGGAACACACAAATTGCGTCGCGATTCAATACATCGTCCTCCAGCCGACTTGTCTCCGAGGTAGTATTGCTGTCCCGGGCACCTTTTGGTCGTTCTCCTATGAGTCTAGTTTATCGAATCAGGCGCAAAACAGACAGTTAATTGTAACGTTCAGAGCCTCTTAATGACGATGGACCACACAAATTGCGTCGCGATTCAATACTTCGTCCTCCAGCCGACTTGTCTCCAAGGGTCTAGTGCTGCCTCGGGCCCCTTATGGTCGTTCTTCTGTGAGTCTAGATTTTCGAATCCGACGCAAAACTGACAGTTAATTGTAACGTTCTGAGCCTGATAATGACGATGGAACACACAATTTTCGTCGCGATTCAATACATCGTCATCCAGCCGAATTGTCTCCAAGGGTCTATTGCTGCCTCGGGCACCTTATGGTCGTTCTCCTGTGAGTCTAGATTTTCGAATCCGACGCAAAACTGACAGTTAATTGTAACGTTCAGAGCCTCTTAATGACGATGGAACACACAAATTGTGGCGCGATTCAATACATCGTCCTACAGCCGCCCTGTCTCCAAGGGTCTCTTGCTGCCTCGGCCAGGTTATGGTCGTTCTCCTGTGAGTCTAGTTTTCCGAAAACGACGCAAAACTGACAGTTAATTGTAACGTTCAGAGCCTGATAATGACGATGGAATACACAATTTGCGTCGCGATTCAATACATCGTCCTCCAGCCGACTTGTCTCCGAGGTAGTATTGCTGTCCCGGGCACCTTTTGGTCGTTCTCCTATGAGTCTAGTTTATCGCATCAGGCGCAAAACTGACAGTTAATTGTAACGTTCAGAGCCTCTTAATGACGATGGAACACACATATTGCGTCGCGATTCAATACTTCGTCCTCCAGCGGACTTGTCTCCAAGGGTCTAGTGCTGCCTCGGGCCCCTTATGGTCGTTCTTCTGTGAGTCTAGATTTTCGAATCCGACGCAAAACTGACAGTTAATTGTAACGTTCTGAGCCTGATAATGACGATGGAACACACAATTTTCGTCGCGATTCAATACATCGTCCTCCAGCCGAATTGACTCCAAGGGTCTAGTGCTGCCTCGGGCACCTTATGGTCGTTCTCCTAGGAGTATAATTTTTCGAATCCGGCTCAAAACTGACAGTTAATTGTAACGTTCAGAGCCTCTTAATGACGATGGAACACTCAAATTGCGTCGCGATTCAATACATCGTCCTCCAGCCGACTTGTCTCCAAGGGTCTATAGCTGCCTCGGGCACCTTATCGTCGTTCTCCTGTGAGTTTAGTTTTTCGAATCCGACGCAAAACTGACAGTTAATTGTAACGTTCAGAGCCTGTTAATGACGATGGAACACACAAATTGCGTCGCGATTCAATACATCGTCCTCCAGCCGACTTGTCTCCAAGGGTCTAGTGCTGCCTCGGGCACCTTATCGTCGTTCTCCTGTGAGTTTAGTTTTTCGAATCCGACGCAAAACTGACAGTTAATTGTAACGTTCAGAGCCTGTTAATGACGATGGAACACACAAATTGCGTCGCGATTCAATACATCGTCCTCCAGCCGACTTGTCTCCGAGGTAGTATTGCTGTCCCGGGCACCTTTTGGTCGTTCTCCTATGAGTCTAGTTTATCGAATCAGGCGCAAAACAGACAGTTAATTGTAACGTTCAGAGCCTCTTAATGACGATGGAACACACAAATTGCGTCGCGATTCAATACATCGTCCTCCAGCCGACTTGTCTCCAAGGGTCTAGTGCTGCCTCGGGCACCTTATGGTCGTTCTCCTGTGAGTCTAGATTTTCGAATCCGACGCAAAACTGAGAGTTAATTGTAACGTTAAGAGCCTCTTAATGACGATGGAACACACAAATTGCGACGCGATTCAATACATCGTCCTCCAGCCGACTTCTCTCCAAGGATCTAGTGCTGCCTCGGGCACCTTATGGTCGTTCTCCTGTGAGTCTAGATTTTCGAATCCGACGAAAAACTGACAGTTATTTGTAACGTTCAGAGCCTCTTAATGACGATGGAACACACAAATTGCGTCGCGATTCAATACATCGTCCTCCAGCCGACTTCTCTCCAAGGGTCTATAGCTGCCTCGGGCACCTTATCGTCGTTCTCCTGTGAGTTTAGTTTTTCGAATCCGACGCAAAACTGACAGTTAATTGTAACGTTCAGAGCCTGTTAATGACGATGGAACACACAAATTGCGTCGCGATTCAATACATCGTCCTCCAGCCGAATTATCTCCGAGGTACTATTGCTGCCTCGGGCACCTTTTGGTCGTTCTCCTAGGAGTATAGTTTTTCGAATCCGGCGCAAAACTGACAGTTAATTGTAACGTTCAGAGCCTCTTAATGACGATGGAACACACAAATTGCGTCGCGATTCAATACATCGTCCTCCAGCCGAATTGACTCCAAGGGTCTAGTGCTGCCTCGGGCACCTTATGGTCGTGCTCCTAGGAGTATAATTTTTCGAATCCGGCTCAAAACTGACAGTTAATTGTAACGTTCAGAGCCTCTTAATGACGATGGAACACTCAAATTGCGTCGCGATTCAATACATCGTCCTCCAGCCGACTTGTCTCCAAGGGTCTATAGCTGCCTCGGGCACCTTATCGTCGTTCTCCTGTGAGTTTAGTTTTTCGAATCCGACGCAAAACTGACAGTTAATTGTAACGTTCAGAGCCTGTTAATGACGATGGAACACACAAATTGCGTCGCGATTCAATACATCGTCCTCCAGCCGAATTGTCTCCGAGGTACTATTGCTGCCCCGGGCACCTTTTGGTCGTTCTCCTAGGAGTATAGTTTTCCGAATCCGGCGCAAAACTGACAGTTAATTGTAACGTTCAGAGCCTCTTAATGACGATGGAACACACAAATTGCGTCGCGATTCAATACATCGTCCTCCAGCCGACTTGTCTCCAAGGGTCTACTGCTGCCTCGGGCACCTCATGGTCGTTCTCCTGTGAGTCTAGATTTTCGAATCCGACGCAAAACTGACAGTTAATTGTAACGTTCAGAGCCTCTTAATGACGATGGAACACACAAATTGCGTCGCGATTCAATACATCGTCCTCCAGCCGACTTGTCTCCGAGGTAGTATTAATGTCCCGGGCACCTTTTGGTCGTTCTCCTATGAGTCTAGTTTATCGAATCAGGCGCAAAACAGACAGTTAATTGTAACGTTCAGAGCCTCTTAATGACGATGGACCACACAAATTGCGTCGCGATTCAATACTTCGTCCTCCAGCCGACTTGTCTCCAAGGGTCTAGTGCTGCCTCGGGCCCCTTATGGTCGTTCTTCTGTGAGTCTAGATTTTCGAATCCGACGCAAAACTGACAGTTAATTGTAACGTTCTGAGCCTGATAATGACGATGGAACACACAATTTTCGTCGCGATTCAATACATCGTCATCCAGCCGAATTGTCTCCAAGGGTCTATTGCTGCCTCGGGCACCTTATGGTCGTTCTCCTGTGAGTCTAGATTTTCGAATCCGACGCAAAACTGACAGTTAATTGTAACGTTCAGAGCCTCTTAATGACGATGGAACACACAAATTGTGGCGCGATTCAATACATCGTCCTACAGCCGCCCTGTCTCCAAGGGTCTCTTGCTGCCTCGGCCAGGTTATGGTCGTTCTCCTGTGAGTCTAGTTTTCCGAAAACGACGCAAAACTGACAGTTAATTGTAACGTTCAGAGCCTGATAATGACGATGGAATACACAATTTGCGTCGCGATTCAATACATCGTCCTCCAGCCGACTTGTCTCCGAGGTAGTATTGCTGTCCCGGGCACCTTTTGGTCGTTCTCCTATGAGTCTAGTTTATCGCATCAGGCGCAAAACTGACAGTTAATTGTAACGTTCAGAGCCTCTTAATGACGATGGAACACACATATTGCGTCGCGATTCAATACTTCGTCCTCCAGCGGACTTGTCTCCAAGGGTCTAGTGCTGCCTCGGGCCCCTTATGGTCGTTCTTCTGTGAGTCTAGATTTTCGAATCCGACGCAAAACTGACAGTTAATTGTAACGTTCTGAGCCTGATAATGACGATGGAACACACAATTTTCGTCGCGATTCAATACATCGTCCTCCAGCCGAATTGACTCCAAGGGTCTAGTGCTGCCTCGGGCACCTTATGGTCGTTCTCCTAGGAGTATAATTTTTCGAATCCGGCTCAAAACTGACAGTTAATTGTAACGTTCAGAGCCTCTTAATGACGATGGAACACTCAAATTGCGTCGCGATTCAATACATCGTCCTCCAGCCGACTTGTCTCCAAGGGTCTATAGCTGCCTCGGGCACCTTATCGTCGTTCTCCTGTGAGTTTAGTTTTTCGAATCCGACGCAAAACTGACAGTTAATTGTAACGTTCAGAGCCTGTTAATGACGATGGAACACACAAATTGCGTCGCGATTCAATACATCGTCCTCCAGCCGACTTGTCTCCAAGGGTCTAGTGCTGCCTCGGGCACCTTATCGTCGTTCTCCTGTGAGTTTAGTTTTTCGAATCCGACGCAAAACTGACAGTTAATTGTAACGTTCAGAGCCTGTTAATGACGATGGAACACACAAATTGCGTCGCGATTCAATACATCGTCCTCCAGCCGACTTGTCTCCGAGGTAGTATTGCTGTCCCGGGCACCTTTTGGTCGTTCTCCTATGAGTCTAGTTTATCGAATCAGGCGCAAAACAGACAGTTAATTGTAACGTTCAGAGCCTCTTAATGACGATGGAACACACAAATTGCGTCGCGATTCAATACATCGTCCTCCAGCCGACTTGTCTCCAAGGGTCTAGTGCTGCCTCGGGCACCTTATGGTCGTTCTCCTGTGAGTCTAGATTTTCGAATCCGACGCAAAACTGAGAGTTAATTGTAACGTTAAGAGCCTCTTAATGACGATGGAACACACAAATTGCGACGCGATTCAATACATCGTCCTCCAGCCGACTTCTCTCCAAGGATCTAGTGCTGCCTCGGGCACCTTATGGTCGTTCTCCTGTGAGTCTAGATTTTCGAATCCGACGAAAAACTGACAGTTATTTGTAACGTTCAGAGCCTCTTAATGACGATGGAACACACAAATTGCGTCGCGATTCAATACATCGTCCTCCAGCCGACTTCTCTCCAAGGGTCTATAGCTGCCTCGGGCACCTTATCGTCGTTCTCCTGTGAGTTTAGTTTTTCGAATCCGACGCAAAACTGACAGTTAATTGTAACGTTCAGAGCCTGTTAATGACGATGGAACACACAAATTGCGTCGCGATTCAATACATCGTCCTCCAGCCGAATTATCTCCGAGGTACTATTGCTGCCTCGGGCACCTTTTGGTCGTTCTCCTAGGAGTATAGTTTTTCGAATCCGGCGCAAAACTGACAGTTAATTGTAACGTTCAGAGCCTCTTAATGACGATGGAACACACAAATTGCGTCGCGATTCAATACTTCGTCCTCCAGCGGACTTGTCTCCAAGGGTCTAGTGCTGCCTCGGGCCCCTTATGGTCGTTCTTCTGTGAGTCTAGATTTTCGAATCCGACGCAAAACTGACAGTTAATTGTAACGTTAAGAGCCTCTTAATGACGATGGAACACACAAATTGCGTCGCGATTCAATACATCGTCCTCCAGCCGACTTGTCTCCAAGGGTCTAGTGCTGCCTCGGGCACCTTATGGTCGTTCTCCTGTGAGTCTAGATTTTCGAATCCGACGCAAAGCTGACAGTTAATTGTAACGTTCAGAGCCTCTTAATGACGATGGAACACACAAATTGTGGCGCGATTCAATACATCGTCCTACAGCCGCCCTGTCTCCAAGGGTCTCTTGCTGCCTCGGCCACGTTATGGTCGTTCTCCTGTGAGTCTAGTTTTCCGAAAACGACGCAAAACTGACAGTTAATTGTAACGTTCAGAGCCTGATAATGACGATGGAATACACAATTTGCGTCGCGATTCAATACATCGTCCTCCAGCCGACTTGTCTCCGAGGTAGTATTGCTGTCCCGGGCACCTTTTGGTCGTTCTCCTATGAGTCTAGTTTATCGAATCAGGCGCAAAACTGACAGTTAATTGTAACGTTCAGAGCCTCTTATGACGATGGAACACACAAATTGCGTCGCGATTCAATACTTCGTCCTCCAGCGGACTTGTCTCCAAGGGTCTAGTGCTGCCTCGGGCCCCTTATGGTCGTTCTTCTGTGAGTCTAGATTTTCGAATCCGACGCAAAACTGACAGTTAATTGTAACGTTCTGAGCCTGATAATGACGATGGAACACACAATTTTCGTCGCGATTCAATACATCGTCCTCCAGCCGAATTGACTCCAAGGGTCTAGTGCTGCCTCGGGCACCTTATGGTCGTTCTCCTAGGAGTATAATTTTTCGAATCCGGCTCAAAACTGACAGTTAATTGTAACGTTCAGAGCCTCTTAATGACGATGGAACACTCAAATTGCGTCGCGATTCAATACATCGTCCTCCAGCCGACTTGTCTCCAAGGGTCTATAGCTGCCTCGGGCACCTTATCGTCGTTCTCCTGTGAGTTTAGTTTTTCGAATCCGACGCAAAACTGACAGTTAATTGTAACGTTCAGAGCCTGTTAATGACGATGGAACACACAAATTGCGTCGCGATTCAATACATCGTCCTCCAGCCGAATTGTCTCCGAGGTACTATTGCTGCCCCGGGCACCTTTTGGTCGTTCTCCTAGGAGTATAGTTTTCCGAATCCGGCGCAAAACTGACAGTTAATTGTAACGTTCAGAGCCTCTTAATGACGATGGAACACACAATTTTCGTCGCGATTCAATACATCGTCATCCAGCCGAATTGTCTCCAAGGGTCTATTGCTGCCTCGGGCACCTTATGGTCTTTCTCCTGTGAGTCGAGATTTTCCAATCCGACGCAAAACCGACAGTTAATTGTAACGTTCAGAGCCTGATAATGACGATGGAACACACAATTTGCGTTGCGATTCAATACATCGTCCTCCAGCCGAATTGTCTCCAAGGGTCTATCGCTGCCTCGGGCACCTTATGGTCGTTCTCCTGTGAGTCTAGATTTTCGACTCCGGCGCAAAACTGACAGTTAATAGTAACGTTCAGAGCCTCTTAATGACGATGGAACACACAAATTGCGTCGCGATTCAATACATCGTCCTCCAGCCGACTTGTCTCCAAGGATCTAGTGCTGCCTCGGGCACCTTATGGTCGTTCTCCTGTGAGTCTAGATTTTCGAATCCGACGCAAAACAGACAGTTATTTGTAACGTTCAGAGCCTCTTAATGACGATGGAACACACAAATTGCGTTGCGATTCAATACATCGTCCTCCAGCCGAATTGACTCCAAGGGTCTAGTGCTGCCTCGGGCACCTTATGGTCGTTCTCCTAGGAGTATAATTTTTCGAATCCGGCTCAAAACTGGCAGTTAATTGTAACGTTCAGAGCCTCTTAATCACGATGGAACACACAAATTGTGGCGCGATTCAATACATCGTCCTACAGCCGCCCTGTCTCCAAGGTTCTCTTGCTGCCTCGGGCACGTTATGGTCGTTCTCCTGTGAGTCTAGTTTTCCGAAAACGACGCAAAACTGACAGTTAATTGTAAAGTTCAGAGCCTGATAATGACGATGGGACACACAAATTGCGTCGTGATTCAATACATCGTCCTCCAGCCGACTTGTCTCCAAGGCTCTAGTGCTGCCTCGGGCACCTCATGGTAGTTCTCCTGTGAGTCTAGATTTTCGAATCCGACGCAAAACTGACAGCTAATTGTAACGTTCAGAGCCTCTTAATGACGATGGAACACACAAATTGCGTCGCGATTCAATACATCGTCCTCCAGCCGACTTGTCTCCAAGGGTCTAGTGCTGCCTCGGGCACCTTATGGTCGTTCTCCTGTGAGTCTAGATTTTCGAATCCGACGCAAAACTGACAGTTAATTGTAGCGTTCAGAGCCTCTTAATGACGATGGAACACACAAATTGCGTCGCGATTCAATACATAGTCCTCCAGCCGACTTGTCTCCAAGGGTCTATAGCTGCCTCGGGCACCTTATCGTCGTTCTCCTGTGAGTTTAGTTTTTCGAATCCGACGCAAAACTGACAGTTAATTGTAACGTTCAGAGCCTGTTAATGACGATGGAACACACAAATTGCGTCGCGATTCAATACATCGTCCTCCAGCCGAATTGTCTCCGAGATACTATTGCTGCCCCGGGCACCTTTTGGTCGTACTCCTAGGAGTATAGTTTTTCGAATACGGCTCAAAACTGATAGTTAATTGTAACTTCAGAGCCTCTTAATGACGATGGAACATACAAATTGCGTCGCGATTCAATACATCGTCCTCCAGCCGACTTGTCTCCAAGGGTCTAGTGCTGCCTCGGGCACCTTATGGTCGTTCTCCTGTGAGTCTAGATTTTCGAATCCGACGCAAAACTGACAGTTAATTGTAACGTTAAGAGCCTCTTAATGACGATGGAACACACAAATTGCGTCGCGATTCAATACATCGTCCTCCAGCCGACTTGTCTCCAAGGGTCTAGTGCTGCCTCGGGCACCTTATGGTCGTTCTCCTGTGAGTCTAGATTTTCGAATCCGACTCAAAACTGACAGTTAATTGTAACGTTCAGAGCCTCTTAATGACGATGGAACACACAAATTGTGGCGCGATTCAATACATCGTCCTACAGCCGCCCTGTCTCCAAGGTTCTCTTGCTGCCTCGGGCACGTTATTGTCGTTCTCCTGTGAGTCTAGTTTTCCGAAAACGACGCAAAACTGACAGTTAATTGTAACGTTCAGAGCCTGATAATGACGATGGAACACACAATTTGCGTCGCGATTCAATACATCGTCCTCCAGCCGACTTGTCTCCGAGGTAGTATTGCTGTCCCGGGCACCTTTTGGTCGTTCTCCTATGAGTCTAGTTTATCGAATCAGGCGCAAAACTGACAGTTAATTGTAACGTTCAGAGCCTCTTAATGACGATGGAACACACAAATTGCGTCGCGATTCAATACTTCGTCCTCCAGCCGAATTGTCTCCAAGGGTCTATAGCTGCCTCGGGCACCTTATCGTCGTTCTCCTGTGAGTTTAGTTTTGCGAATCCGACGCAAAACTGACAGTTAATTGTAACGTTCAGAGCCTGTTAATGACGATGGAACACACAAATTGCGTCGCGATTCAATACATCGTCCTCCAGCCGAATTGTCTCCGAGGTACTATTGCTGCTGCCCCGGGCACCTTTTGCTCGTTCTCCTAGGGATATTGTTTTTCGAATCCGGCGCAAAACTGACAGTTAATTGTAACGTTCAGAGCCTGTTAATGACGATGGAACACACAAATTGCGTCGCGATTCAATACATCGTCCTCCAGCCGACTTGTCTCCAAGGGTCTATAGCTGCCTCGGGCACCTTATCGTCGTTCTCCTGTGAGTTTAGTTTTTCGAATCCGACGCAAAACTGACAGTTAATTGTAACGTTCAGAGCCTCTTAATGACGATGGAACACACAAATTGCGTCGCGATTCAATACATCGTCCTCCAGCCGACTTGTCTCCAAGGGTCTAGTGCTGCCTCGGGCACCTTATGGTCGTTCTCCTGTGAGTCTAGATTTTCGAATCCGACTCAAAACTGACAGTTAATTGTAACGTTCAGAGCCTCTTAATGACGATGGAACACACAAATTGTGGCGCGATTCAATACATCGTCCTACAGCCGCCCTGTCTCCAAGGGTCTCTTGCTGCCTCGGGCACGTTATGGTCGTTCTACTGTGAGTCTAGTTTTCCGAAAACGACGCAAAACTGACAGTTAATTGTAACGTTCAGAGCCTGATAATGACGATGGAACACACAATTTGCGTCGCGATTCAATACATCGTCCTCCAGCCGACTTGTCTCCGAGGTAGTATTGCTGTCCCGGGCACCTTTTGGTCGTTCTCCTATGAGTCTAGTTTATAGAATCCGGCGCAAAACTGACAGTTAATTGTAACGTTCAGAGCCTCTTAATGACGATGGAACACACAAATTGCGTCGCGATTCAATACTTCGTCCTCCAGCCGACTTGTCTCCAAGGGTCTAGTGCTGCCTCGGGCACCTTATGGTCGTTCTCCTGTGAGTCTAGATTTTCGAATCCGACGCAAAACTGACAGTTAATTCTAACGTTCAGAGCCTGTTAATGACGATGGAACACACAAATTGCGTCGCGATTCAATACATCGTCCTCCAGCAGAACTGTCTCCGAGGTACTATTGCTGCCCCGGGCACCTTTTGGTCGTTCTCCTAGGAGTATAGTTTTTCGAATCCGGCGCAAAACTGACAGTTAATTGTAGCGTTCAGAGCCTCTTAATGACGATGGGACACACAAATTGCGTCGCGATTCAATACATCGTCCTCCAGCCGACTTGTCTCCAAGGGTCTAGTGCTGCCTCGGGCACCTTATGGTCGTTCTCCTGTGAGTCTAGATTTTCGAATCCGACGCAAAACTGACAGTTAATTGTAGCGTTCAGAGCCTCTTAATGACGATGGAACACACAAATTGCGTCGCGATTCAATACATAGTCCTCCAGCCGACTTGTCTCCAAGGGTCTATAGCTGCCTCGGGCAGCTTATGGTCGTTCTCCTGTGAGTTTAGTTTTTCGAATCCGACGCAAAACTGACACTTAATTGTAACGTTCAGAGCCTGTTAATGACGATGGAACACACAAATTGCGTCGCGATTCAATACATCGTCCTCCAGCCGAATTGTCTCCGAGGTACTATTGCTGCCCCGGGCACCTTTTGGTCGTTCTCCTAGGAGTATAATTTTTCGAATCCGGCTCAAAACTGACAGTTAATTGTAACGTTCAGAGCCTCTTCATGACGATGGAACACACAAATTGCGTCGCGATTCAATACATCGTCCTTCAGCCGACTTGTCTCCAAGGGTCTAGTGCTGCCTCGGGCACCTTATGGTCGTTCTCCTGTGAGTCTAGATTTTCGAATCCGACGCAAAACTGACAGTTAATTGTAACGTTAAGAGCCTCTTCATGACGATGGAACACACAAATTGCGTCGCGATTCAATACATCGTCCTCCAGCCGACTTGTCTCCAAGGGTCAGTGCTGCCTCGGGCACCTTATGGTCGTTCTCCTGTGAGTCTAGATTTTCGAATCCGACGCAAAACTGACAGATAATTGTAGCGTTCAGAGCCTCTTAATGACGATGGAACACACAAATTGCGTCGCGATTCAATACATAGTCCTCCAGCCGACTTGTCTCCAAGGGTCTAGTGCTGCCTCGGGCACCTTATGGTCGTTCTCCTGTGAGTTTAGTTTTTCGAATCCGACGCAAAACTGACAGTTAATTGTAACGTTCAGAGCCTGTTAATGACGATGGAACACACAAATTGCGTCGCGATTCAATACATCGTCCTCCAGCCGAATTGTCTGCGAGGTACTATTGCTGCCCCGGGCACCTTTTGGTCGTTCTCCTAGGAGTATAATTTTTCGAATCCGGCTCAAAACTGACAGTTAATTGTAACGTTCAGAGCCTCTTAATGACGATGAAACACACAAATTGCGTCGCGATTCAATACATCGTCCTCCAGCCGACTTGTCTCCAAGGGTCTAGTGCTGCCTCGGGCACCTTATGGTCGTTCTCCTGTGAGTCTAGATTTTCGAATCCGACGCAAAACTGACAGTTATTTGTAACGTCCAGAGCCTCTTAATGACGATGGAACACACAAATTGCGTCGCGATTCAATACTTCGTCCTCCAGCCGACTTGTCACCAAGGGTCTATAGCTGCCTCGGTTACCTTATCGTCTTTCTCCTTTGAGTTTAGTTTATCGAATCCGACGCAAAACTGACAGTTAATTGTAACGTTCAGAGCCTGTTAATGACGATGGAACACACAAATTGCGTCGCGATTCAATACATCGTCCTCCAGCCGAATTGTCTCCGAGGTACTATTGCTGCCCCGGGCACCTTTTGGTCGTTCTCCTAGGAGTATTGTTTTTCGAATCCGGCGCAAAACTGACAGTTAATTGTAACGTTCAGAGCCTCTTAATCACGATGGAACACACAAATTGCGTCGCGATTCAATACATCCTCCTCCAGCCGACTTGTCTCCAAGGGTCTAGTGCTGCCTCGGGCACCTCATGGTCGTTCTCCTGTGAGTCTAGATTTTCGAATCCGACGCAAAACTGACAGTTAATTGTAACGTTCAGAGCCTGTTAATGACGATGGAACACACAAATTGCGTCGCGATTCAATACATCGTCCTCCAGCCGACTTGTCTCCAAGGGTCTAGTGCTGCCTCGGGCACCTTATCGTCGTTCTCCTGTGAGTTTAGTTTCTCGAATCCGACGCAAAACTGACAGTTAATTGTAACGTTCAGAGCCTGTTAATGACGATGGAACACACAAATTGCGTCGCGATTCAATACATCGTCCTCCAGCCGAATTGTCTCCGAGGTACTATTGCTGCCCCGGGCACCTTTTGGTCGTTCTCCTAGGAGTATAGTTTTTCGAATCCGGCGCAAAACTGACAGTTAATTGTAACGTTCAGGGCCTCTTAATGACGATGGAACACACAAATTGCGTCGCGATCCAATACATCGTCCTCCAGCCGACTTGTCTCCAAGGGTCAGTGCTGCCTCGGGCACCTTATGGTCGTTCTCCTGTGAGTCTAGATTTTCGAATCCGACGCAAAACTGACAGTTAATTGTAACGTTCAGAGCCTCTTAATGACGATGGAACACACAAATTGCGTCGCGATTCAATACATCGTCCTCCAGCCGACTTGTCTCCAAGGGTCTAGTGCTGCTTCGGGCACCTTATGGTCGTTCTGCTGTGAGTCTAGATTTTCGAATCCGACTCAAAACTGACAGTTAATTGTAACGTTCAGAGCCTCTTAATGACGATGGAACACACAAATTGTAGCGCGATTCAATACATCGTCCTACAGCCGCCCTGTCTCCAAGGGTCTCTTGCTGCCTCGGGCACGTTATGGCCGTTCTCCTGTGACTCTAGTTTTCCGAAAACGACGCAAAACTGACAGTTAATTGTAACGTTCAGAGCCTGATAATGACGATGGAACACACAATTTGCGTCGCGATTCAATACATCGTCCTCCATCCGACTTGTCTCCGAGGTAGTATTGCTGTCCCGGGCACCTTTTGGTCGTTCTCCTATGAGTCTAGTTTATCGAATCAGGCGCAAAACTGACAGTTAATTGTAACGTTCTGAGCCTGATAATGACAATGGAACACACAATTTTCGTCGCGATTCAATACATCGTCCTCCACCGACATGTCTCCAAGGGTCTAGTGCTGCCTCGGGCACCTTATGGTCGTTCTCCTGTGAGTCTAGATTTTCGAATCCGACGCAAAACTGACAGTTAATTGTAACGTTCAGAGCCTCTTAATGACGAAGGAACACACAAATTGCGTCGCGATTCAATACATCGTCCTCCAGCCGACTTGTCTCCAAGGGTCTAGTGCTGCCTCGGGCACCTTATGGTCGTTCTGCTGTGAGTCTAGATTTTCGAATCCGACGCAAAACTGACAGTTAATTGTAACGTTCAGAGCCTCTTAATGACGATGGAACACACAAATTGTGGCGCGAATCAATACATCGTCCTACAGCCGCCCTGTCTCCAAGGGTCTCTTGCTGCCTCGGGCACGTTATGGTCGTTCTCCTGTGAGTCTAGATTTCCGAAAACGACGCAAAACTGACAGTTAATTGTAACGTTCAGAGCCTGATAATGACGATGGAACACACAATTTGCGTCGCGATTCAATACATCGTCCTCCAGCCGACTTGTCTCCGAGGTAGTATTGCTGTCCCGGGCACCTTTTGGTCGTTCTCCTATGAGTCTAGTTTATCGAATCCGGCGCAAAACTGACAGTTAATTGTAACGTTCAGAGCCTCTTAATGACGATGGAACACACAAATTGCGTCGCGATTCAATACATCGTCCTCCAGCCGACTTGTCTCCAAGGGTCTAGTGCTGCCTCGGGCACCTTATGGTCGTTCTCCTGTGAGTCTAGATTTTCGAATCCGACGCTAAACTGACAGTTAATTGTAACGTTCAGAGCCTCTTAATGACGATGGAACACACAAATTGCGTCGCGATTCAATACATCGTCCTGCAGCCGACTTGTCTCCAAGGGTCTATAGCTGCCTCGGGCACCTTATCGTCGTTCTCCTGTGAGTTTAGTTTTTCGAATCCGACGTAAAACTGACAGTTAATTGTAACGTTCAGAGCCTGTTAATGACGATGGAACACACAAATTGCGTCGCGATTCAATACATCGTCCTCCAGCCGAATTGTCTCCGAGGTGCTATTGCTGCCCCGGGCACCATTTGGTCGTTCTCCTAGGAGTATAGTTTTTCGAATCCGGCGCAAAACTGACAGTTAATTGTAACGTTCAGGGCCTCTTAATGACGATGGAACACACAAATTGCGTCCTCCAGCCGACTTGTCTCCAAGGGTCTAGTGCTGCTTCGGGCACCTTATGGTCGTTCTGCTGTGAGTCTAGATTTTCGAATCCGACGCAAAACTGACAGTTAATTGTAACGTTCAGAGCCTCTTAATGACGATGGAACACACAAATTGTGGCGCGATTCAATACATCGTCCTAGAGCCGCCCTGTCTCCAAGGGTCTCTTGCTGCCTCGGGCACGTTATGGTCGTTCTCCTGTGACTCTAGTTTTCCGAAAACGACGCAAAACTGACAGTTAATTGTAACGTTCAGAGCCTGTTAATGACGATGGAACACACAAATTGCGTCGCGATTCAATACATCGTCCTCCAGCCGACTTGTCTCCAAGGGTCAGTGCTGCCTCGGGCACCTTATGGTCGTTCTCCTGTGAGTCTAGATTTTCGAATCCGACGCAAAACTGACAGTTAATTGTAGCGTTCAGAGCCTCTTAATGACGATGGAACACACAAATTGCGTCGCGATTCAATACATAGTCCTCCAGGCGACTTGTCTCCAAGGGTCTATAGCTGCCTCGGGCACCTTATGGTCGTTCTCCTGTGAGTTTAGTTTTTCGAATCCGACGCAAAACTGACAGTTAATTGTAACGTTCAGAGCCTGTTAATGACGATGGAACACACAAATTGCGTCGCGATTCAATACATCGTCCTCCAGCCGACTTGTCTCCAAGGGTCTAGTGCTGCCTCGGGCACCTCATGGTCGTTCTCCTGTGAGTCTAGATTTTCGAATCCGACGCAAAACTGACAGTTAATTGTAACGTTCAGAGCCTGTTAATGACGATGGAACACACAAATTGCGTCGCGATTCAATACATCGTCCTCCAGCCGACTTGTCTCCAAGGGTCTATAGCTGCCTCGGGCACCTTATCGTCGTTCTCCTGTGAGTTTAGTTTTTCGAATCCGACGCAAAACTGACAGTTAATTGTAACGTTCAGAGGCTGTTAATGACGATGGAACACACAAATTGCGTCGCGATTCAATACATCGTCCTCCAGCCGAATTGTCTCAAAGGTACTATTGCTGCCCCGGGCACCTTTTGGTCGTTCTCCTAGGAGTATAGTTTTTCGAATCCGGCGCAAAACTGACAGTTAATTGTAACGTTCAGGGCCTCTTAATGACGATGGAACACACAAATTGCGTCGCGATTCAATACATCGTCCTCCAGCCGACTTGTCTCCAAGGGTCAGTGCTGCCTCGGGCACCTTATGGTCGTTCTCCTGTGATTCTAGATTTTCGAATCCGACGCAAAACTGACAGTTAATTGTAACGTTCAGAGCCTCTTAATGACGATGGAACACACAAATTGCGTCGCGATTCAATACATCGTCCTCCAGCCGACTTTTCTCCAAGGGTCTAGTGCTGCTTCGGGCACCTTATGGTCGTTCTGCTGTGAGTCTAGATTTTCGAATCCGACTCAAAACTGACAGTTAATTGTAACGGTCAGAGCCTCTTAATGACGATGGAACACACAAATTGTAGCGCGATTCAATACGTCGTCCTACAGCCCCCCTGTCTCCAAGGGTCTCTTGCTGCCTCGGGCACGTTATGGTCGTTCTCCTGTGACTCTAGTTTTCCGAAAACGACGCAAAACTGACAGTTAATTGTAACGTTCAGAGCCTGATAATGACGATGGAACACACAATTTGCGTCGCGATTCAATACATCGTCCTCCATCCGACTTGTCTCCGAGGTAGTATTGCTGTCCCGGGCACCTTTTGGTCATTCTCCTATGAGTCTAGTTTATCGAATCAGGCGCAAAACTGACAGTTAATTGTAACGTTCTGAGCCTGATAATGACAATGGAACACACAATTTTCGTCGCGATTCAATACAACGTCCTCCAGCCGAATTGTTTCCAAGGGTCTATTGCTGCCTCGGGCACCTTATGGTCGTTCTCCTGTGAGTCTACATTTTCGAATCCGACGCAAAACTGACAGTTAATTGTAACGTTCAGAGCCTCTTAATGACGATGGAACACACAAATTGCGTCGCGATACAATACATCGTCCTCCAGCCGAATTGTCTCCGAGGTACTATTGCTGCCCCGGGCACATTTTGGTCGTTCTCCTAGGAGTATAGATTTTCGAATCCGGCGCAAAACTGACAGTTAATTATAACGCTCAGAGCCTCTTAATGACGATGGAACACACAAATTGCGTCGCGATTCAATACATCGTCCTCCAGCCGACTTGTTTCCAAGGGTCTATAGCTGCCTCGGGTACCTTATCGTCGTTCTCCTGTGAGTTTAGTTTTTCGAATCCGACGCAAAACTGACAGTTAATTGTAACGTTCAGAGCCTGTTAATGACGATGGAACACACAAATTGCGTCGCGATTCAATACATCGTCCTCCAACCGACATGTCTCCAAGGGTCTAGTGCTGCCTCGGGCACCTTATGGTCGTTCTCCTGTGAGTCTAGATTTTCGAATCCGACGCAAAACTGACAGTTAATTGTAACGTTCAGAGCCTCTTAATGACGATGGAACACACAAATTGCGTCGCGATTCAATACATCGTCCTCCAGCCGACTTGTCACCGAGGGTCGATAGCTGCCTCGGTTACCTTATCGTCTTTCTCCTTTGAGTTTAGTTTTTCGAATCCGACGCAAAACTGACAGTTAATTGTAACGTTCAGAGCCTGTTAATGACGATGGAACACACAAATTGCGTCGCGATTCAATACATCGTCCTCCAGCCGAATTGTCTCCGAGGTACTATTGCTGCCCCGGGCACCTTTTGGTCGTTCTCCTAGGAGTATTGTTTTTCGAATCCGGCGCAAAACTGACAGTTAATTGTAACGTTCAGAGCCTCTTAATCACGATGGAACACACAAATTGCGTCGCGATTCAATACATCCTCCTCCAGCCGACTTGTCTCCAAGGGTCTAGTGCTGCCTCGGGCACCTCATGGTCGTTCTCCTGTGAGTCTAGATTTTCGAATCCGACGCAAAACTGACAGTTAATTGTAACGTTCAGAGCCTGTTAATGACGATGGAACACACAAATTGCGTCGCGATTCAATACATCGTCCTCCAGCCGACTTGTCTCCAAGGGTCTAGTGCTGCCTCGGGCACCTTATCGTCGTTCTCCTGTGAGTTTAGTTTCGCGAATCCGACGCAAAACTGACAGTTAATTGTAACGTTCAGAGCCTGTTAATGACGATGGAACACACAAATTGCGTCGCGATTCAATACATCGTCCTCCAGCCGAATTGTCTCCGATGTACTATTGCTGCCCCGGGCACCTTTTGGTCGTTCTCCTAGGAGTATAGTTTTTCGAATCCGGCGCAAAACTGACAGTTAATTGTAACGTTCAGGGCCTCTTAATGACGATGGAACACACAAATTGCGTCGCGATCCAATACATCGTCCTCCAGCCGACTTGTCTCCAAGGGTCAGTGCTGCCTCGGGCACCTTATGGTCGTTCTCCTGTGAGTCTAGATTTTCGAATCCGACGCAAAACTGACAGTTAATTGTAACGTTCAGAGCCTCTTAATGACGATGGAACACACAAATTGCGTCGCGATTCAATACATCGTCCTCCAGCCGACTTGTCTCCAAGGGTCTAGTGCTGCTTCGGGCACCTTATGGTCGTTCTGCTGTGAGTCTAGATTTTCGAATCCGACTCAAAACTGACAGTTAATTGTAACGTTCAGAGCCTCTTAATGACGATGGAACACACAAATTGTAGCGCGATTCAATACATCGTCCTACAGCCGCCCTGTCTCCAAGGGTCTCTTGCTGCCTCGGGCACGTTATGGCCGTTCTCCTGTGACTCTAGTTTTCCGAAAACGACGCAAAACTGAAAGTTAATTGTAACGTTCAGAGCCTGATAATGACGATGGAACACACAATTTGCGTCGCGATTCAATACATCGTCCTCCATCCGACTTGTCTCCGAGGTAGTATTGCTGTCCCGGGCACCTTTTGGTCGTTCTCCTATGAGTCTAGTTTATCGAATCAGGCGCAAAACTGACAGTTAATTGTAACGTTCTGAGCCTGATAATGACAATGGAACACACAATTTTCGTCGCGATTCAATACATCGTCCTCCACCGACATGTCTCCAAGGGTCTAGTGCTGCCTCGGGCACCTTATGGTCGTTCTCCTGTGAGTCTAGATTTTCGAATCCGACGCAAAACTGACAGTTAATTGTAACGTTCAGAGCCTCTTAATGACGAAGGAACACACAAATTGCGTCGCGATTCAATACATCGTCCTCCAGCCGACTTGTCTCCAAGGGTCTAGTGCTGCCTCGGGCACCTTATGGTCGTTCTGCTGTGAGTCTAGATTTTCGAATCCGACGCAAAACTGACAGTTAATTGTAACGTTCAGAGCCTCTTAATGACGATGGAACACACAAATTGTGGCGCGAATCAATACATCGTCCTACAGCCGCCCTGTCTCCAAGGGTCTCTTGCTGCCTCGGGCACGTTATGGTCGTTCTCCTGTGAGTCTAGATTTCCGAAAACGACGCAAAACTGACAGTTAATTGTAACGTTCAGAGCCTGATAATGACGATGGAACACACAATTTGCGTCGCGATTCAATACATCGTCCTCCAGCCGACTTGTCTCCGAGGTAGTATTGCTGTCCCGGGCACCTTTTGGTCGTTCTCCTATGAGTCTAGTTTATCGAATCCGGCGCAAAACTGACAGTTAATTGTAACGTTCAGAGCCTCTTAATGACGATGGAACACACAAATTGCGTCGCGATTCAATACATCGTCCTCCAGCCGACTTGTCTCCAAGGGTCTAGTGCTGCCTCGGGCACCTTATGGTCGTTCTCCTGTGAGTCTAGATTTTCGAATCCGACGCTAAACTGACAGTTAATTGTAACGTTCAGAGCCTCTTAATGACGATGGAACACACAAATTGCGTCGCGATTCAATACATCGTCCTCCAGCCGACTTGTCTCCAAGGGTCTATAGCTGCCTCGGGCACCTTATCGTCGTTCTCCTGTGAGTTTAGTTTTTCGAATCCGACGTAAAACTGACAGTTAATTGTAACGTTCAGAGCCTGTTAATGACGATGGAACACACAAATTGCGTCGCGATTCAATACATCGTCCTCCAGCCGAATTGTCTCCGAGGTGCTATTTCTGCCCCGGGCACCATTTGGTCGTTCTCCTAGGAGTATAGTTTTTCGAATCCGGCGCAAAACTGACAGTTAATTGTAACGTTCAGGGCCTCTTAATGACGATGGAACACACAAATTGCGTCCTCCAGCCGACTTGTCTCCAAGGGTCTAGTGCTGCTTCGGGCACCTTATGGTCGTTCTGCTGTGAGTCTAGATTTTCGAATCCGACGCAAAACTGACAGTTAATTGTAACGTTCAGAGCCTCTTAATGACGATGGAACACACAAATTGTGGCGCGATTCAATACATCGTCCTAGAGCCGCCCTGTCTCCAAGGGTCTCTTGCTGCCTCGGGCACGTTATGGTCGTTCTCCTGTGACTCTAGTTTTCCGAAAACGACGCAAAACTGACAGTTAATTGTAACGTTCAGAGCCTGTTAATAACGATGGAACACACAAATTGCGTCGCGATTCAATACATCGTCCTCCAGCCGACTTGTCTCCAAGGGTCAGTGCTGCCTCGGGCACCTTTTGGTCGTTCTCCTGTGAGTCTAGATTTTCGAATCCGACGCAAAACTGACAGTTAATTGTAGCGTTCAGAGCCTCTTAATGACGATGGAACACACAAATTGCGTCGCGATTCAATACATAGTCCTCCAGCCGACTTGTCTCCAAGGGTCTATAGCTGCCTCGGGCACCTTATGGTCGTTCTCCTGTGAGTTTAGTTTTTCGAATCCGACGCAAAACTGACAGTTAATTGTAACGTTCAGAGCCTGTTAATGACGATGGAACACACAAATTGCGTCGCGATTCAATACATCGTCCTCCAGCCGACTTGTCTCCAAGGGTCTAGTGCTGCCTCGGGCACCTCATGGTCGTTCTCCTGTGAGTCTAGATTTTCGAATCCGACGCAAAACTGACAGTTAATTGTAACGTTCAGAGCCTGATAATGACAATGGAACACACAATTTGCGTCGCGATTCAATACATCGTCCTCCAGCCGACTTGTCTCCGAGGTAGTATTGCTGTCCCGGGCACCTTTTGGTCGTTCTCCTATGAGTCTAGTTTATCGAATCCGGCGCAAAACTGACAGTTAATTGTAACGTTCAGAGCCTCTTAATGACGATGGAACACACAAATTGCGTCGCGATTCAATACATCGTCCTCCAGCCGACTTGTCTCCAAGGGTCTAGTGCTGCATCGGGCACCTTATGGTCGTTCTCCTGTGAGTCTAGATTTTCGAATCCGACGCAAAACTGACAGTTAATTGTAACGTTCAGAGCCTCTTAATGACGATGGAACACACAAATTGCGTCGCGATTCAATACATCGTCCTCCAGCCGACTTGTCTCCAAGGGTCTAGTGCTGCTTCGGGCACCTTATGGTCGTTCTGCTGTGAGTCTAGATTTTCGAATCCGACTCAAAACTGACAGTTAATTGTAACGTTCAGAGCCTCTTAATGACGATGGAACACACAAATTGTAGCGCGATTCAATACATCGTCCTACAGCCGCCCTGTCTCCAAGGGTCTCTTGCTGCCTCGGGCACGTTATGGCCGTTCTCCTGTGACTCTAGTTTTCCGAAAACGACGCAAAACTGACAGTTAATTGTAACGTTCAGAGCCTGATAATGACGATGGAACACACAATTTGCGTCGCGATTCAATACATCGTCCTCCATCCGACTTGTCTCCGAGGTAGTATTGCTGTCCCGGACACCTTTTGGTCGTTCTCCTATGAGTCTAGTTTATCGAATCAGGCGCAAAACTGACAGTTAATTGTAACGTTCTGAGCCTGATAATGACAATGGAACACACAATTTTCGTCGCGATTCAATACATCGTCCTCCACCGACATGTCTCCAAGGGTCTAGTGCTGCCTCGGGCACCTTATGGTCGTTCTCCTGTGAGTCTAGATTTTCGAATCCGACGCAAAACTGACAGTTAATTGTAACGTTCAGAGCCTCTTAATGACGAAGGAACACACAAATTGCGTCGCGATTCAATACATCGTCCTCCAGCCGACTTGTCTCCAAGGGTCTAGTGCTGCCTCGGGCACCTTATGGTCGTTCTGCTGTGAGTCTAGATTTTCGAATCCGACGCAAAACTGACAGTTAATTGTAACGTTCAGACCCTCTTAATGACGATGGAACACACAAATTGTGGCGCGAATCAATACATCGTCCTACAGCCGCCCTGTCTCCAAGGGTCTCTTGCTGCCTCGGGCACGTTATGGTCGTTCTCCTGTGAGTCTAGATTTCCGAAAACGACGCAAAACTGACAGTTAATTGTAACGTTCAGAGCCTGATAATGACGATGGAACACACAATTTGCGTCGCGATTCAATACATCGTCCTCCAGCCGACTTGTCTCCGAGGTAGTATTGCTGTCCCGGGCACCTTTTGGTCGTTCTCCTATGAGTCTAGTTTATCGAATCCGGCGCAAAACTGACAGTTAATTGTAACGTTCAGAGCCTCTTAATGACGATGGAACACACAAATTGCGTCGCGATTCAATACATCGTCCTCCAGCCGACTTGTCTCCAAGGGTCTAGTGCTGCCTCGGGCACCTTATGGTCGTTCTCCTGTGAGTCTAGATTTTCGAATCCGACGCTAAACTGACAGTTAATTGTAACGTTCAGAGCCTCTTAATGACGATGGAACACACAAATTGCGTCGCGATTCAATACATCGTCCTCCAGCCGACTTGTCTCCAAGGGTCTATAGCTGCCTCGGGCACCTTATCGTCGTTCTCCTGTGAGTTTAGTTTTTCGAATCCGACGTAAAACTGACAGTTAATTGTAACGTTCAGAGCCTGTTAATGACGATGGAACACACAAATTGCGTCGCGATTCAATACATCGTCCTCCAGCCGAATTGTCTCCGAGGTGCTATTGCTGCCCCGGGCACCATTTGGTCGTTCTCCTAGGAGTATAGTTTTTCGAATCCGGCGCAAAACTGACAGTTAATTGTAACGTTCAGGGCCTCTTAATGACGATGGAACACACAAATTGCGTCCTCCAGCCCACTTGTCTCCAAGGGTCTAGTGCTGCTTCGGGCACCTTATGGTCGTTCTGCTGTGAGTCTAGATTTTCGAATCCGACGCAAAACTGACAGTTAATTGTAACGTTCAGAGCCTCTTAATGACGATGGAACACACAAATTGTGGCGCGATTCAATACATCGTCCTAGAGCCGCCCTGTCTCCAAGGGTCTCTTGCTGCCTCGGGCACGTTATGGTCGTTCTCCTGTGACTCTAGTTTTCCGAAAACGACGCAAAACTGACAGTTAATTGTAACGTTCAGAGCCTGTTAATGACGATGGAACACACAAATTGCGTCGCGATTCAATACATCGTCCTCCAGCCGACTTGTCTCCAAGGGTCAGTGCTGCCTCGGGCACCTTATGGTCGTTCTCCTGTGAGTCTAGATTTTCGAATCCGACGCAAAACTGACAGTTAATTGTAGCGTTCAGAGCCTCTTAATGACGATGGAACACACAAATTGCGTCGCGATTCAATACATAGTCCTCCAGCCGACTTGTCTCCAAGGGTCTATAGCTGCCTCGGGCACCTTATGGTCGTTCTCCTGTGAGTTTAGTTTTTCGAATCCGACGCAAAACTGACAGTTAATTGTAACGTTCAGAGCCTGTTAATGACGATGGAAAACACAAATTGCGTCGCGATTCAATACATCGTCCTCCAGCCGACTTGTCTCCAAGGGTCTAGTGCTGCCTCGGGCACCTCATGGTCGTTCTCCTGTGAGTCTAGATTTTCGAATCCGACGCAAAACTGACAGTTAATTGTAACGTTCAGAGCCTGATAATGACGATGGAACACACAATTTGCGTCGCGATTCAATACATCGTCCTCCAGCCGACTTGTCTCCGAGGTAGTATTGCTGTCCCGGGCACCTTTTGGTCGTTCTCCTATGAGTCTAGTTTATCGAATCCGGCGCAAAACTGACAGTTAATTGTAACGTTCAGAGCCTCTTAATGACGATGGAACACACAAATTGCGTCGCGATTCAATACATCGTCCTCCAGCCGACTTGTCTCCAAGGGTCTAGTGCTGCATCGGGCACCTTATGGTCGTTCTCCTGTGAGTCTAGATTTTCGAATCCGACGCAAAACTGACAGTTAATTGTAACGTTCAGAGCCTCTTAATGACGATGGAACACACAAATTGCGTCGCGATTCAATACATCGTCCTCCAGCCGACTTGTCTCCAAGGGTCTATAGCTGCCTCGGGCACCTTATCGTCGTTCTCCTGTGAGTTTAGTTTTTCGAATCCGACGCAAAACTGACAGTTAATTGTAACGTCCAGAGCCTGTTAATGACGATGGAACACACTAATTGCGTCGCGATTCAATACATCGTCCTCCAGCCGAATTGTCTCCGAGGTACTATTGCTGCCCCGGGCACCTTTTGGTCGTTCTCCTAGGAGTATAGTTTTTCGAATCCGGCGCAAAACTGGCAGTTAATTATAACGCTCAGAGCCTCTTAATGACGATGGAACACACAAATTGCGTCGCGATTCAATACATCGTCCTCCAGCCGACTTGTCTCCAAGGGTCTATAGCTGCCTCGGGTACCTTATCGTCGTTCTCCTGTGAGTTTAGTTTTTCGAATCCGACGCAAAACTGACAGTTAATTGTAACGTTCAGAGCCTGTTAATGACGATGGAACACACAAATTGCGTCGCGATTCAATACATCGTCCTCCAACCGACATGTCTCCAAGGGTCTAGTGCTGCCTCGGGCACGTTATGGTCGTTCTCCTGTGAGTCTAGATTTACGAAAACGACGCAAAACTGACAGTTAATTGTAACGTTCAGAGCCGTATAATGACGATGGAACACACAAATTGCGTCGCGATTCAATACATCGTCCTCCAGCCGACTTGTCTCCGAGGTAGTATTGCTGTCCCGGGCACCTTTTGGTCGTTCTCCTAGGAGTATAGTTTTTCGAATCCGGCGCAAAACTGACAGTTAATTGTAACGTTCAGGGCCTCTTAATGACGATGGAACACACAAATTGTGGCGCGATTCAATACATCGTCCTACAGCCGCCCTGTCTCCAAGGGTCTCTTGCTGCTTCGGGCACGTTATGGTCGTTCTCCTGTGAGTCTAGATTTCCGAAAACGACGCAAAACTGACAGTTAATTGTAACGTTCAGAGCCTGATAATGACGATGGAACACACAATTTGCGTCGCGATTCAATACATCGTCCTACAGCCGACTTGTCTCCGAGGTAGTATTGCTGTCCCGGGCACCTTTTGGTCGTTCTCCTATGAGTCTAGTTTATCGAATCCGGCGCAAAACTGACAGTTAATTGTAACGTTCAGAGCCTCTAAATGACGATGGAACACACAAATTGCGTCGCGATTCAATACATCGTCCTCCAGCCGACTTGTCTCCAAGGGTCAGTGCTGCCTCGGGCACCTTATGGTCGTTCTCCTGTGAGTCTAGATTTTCGAATCCGACGCAAAAATGACAGTTAATTGTAACGTTCAGAGCCTCTTAATGACGATGGAACACACAAATAGCGTCGCGATTCAATACATCGTCCTCCAGCCGACTTGTCTCCAAGGGTCTATAGCTGCCTCGGGCACCTTATCGTCGTTCTCCTGTGAGTTTAGTTTTTCGAATCCGACGCAAAACTGACAGTTAATTGTAACGTTCAGAGCCTGTTAATGACGATGGAACACACAAATTGCGTCGCGATTCAATACATCGTCCTCCAGCCGAATTGTCTCCGAGGTACTATTGCTACCCCGGGCACCTTTTGGTCGTTCTCCTAGGAGTATAGTTTTTCGAATCCGGCGCAAAACTGACAGTTAATTGTAACGTTCAGGGCCTCTTAATGACGATGGAACACACAAATTGCGTCGCGATTCAATACATCGTCCTCCAGCCGACTTGTCTCCAAGGGTCAGTGCTGCCTCGGGCACCTTATGGTCGTTCTCCTGTGAGTCTAGATTTTGGAATCGAACGCAAAACTGACAGTTAATTGTAACGTTCAGAGCCTCTTAATGACGATGGAACACACAAATTGCGTCGCGATTCAATACATCGTCCTCCAGCCGACTTGTCTCCAAGGGTCTAGTGCTGCTTCGGGCACCTTATGGTCGTTCTGCTGTGAGTCGAGATTTTCGAATCCGACGCAAAACTGACAGTTAATTGTAACGTTCAGAGCCTCTTAATGACGATGGAACACACAATTTGCGTCGCGATTCAATACATCGTCCTCCAGCCGACTTTTCTCCGAGGTAGTATTGCTGTCCCGGGCACCTTTTGGTCGTTCTCCTATGAGTCTAGTTTATCGAATCCGGCGCAAAACTGATAGTTAATTGTAACGTTCAGAGCCTGTTAATGACGATGGAACACACAAATTGCGTCGCGATTCAATACTTCGTCCTCCAGCCGACTTGTCTCCAAGGGTCTAGTGCTGCCTCGGGCACCTTATGGTCGTTCTCCTGTGAGTCTAGATTTTCGAATCCGACGCAAAACTGACAGTTAATTGTAACGTTCAGAGCCTGTTAATGACGATGGAACACACAAATTGCGTCGCGATTCAATACATCGTCCTCCAGCCGAATTGTCTCCGAGGTACTATTGCTGCCCCGGGCACCTTTTGGTCGTTCTCCTAGGAGTATAGTTTTTCGAATCCGGCGCAAAACTGACAGTTAATTGTAACGTTCAGAGCCTCTTAATGACGATGGGACACACAAATTGCGTCGCGATTCAATACATCGTCCTCCAGCCGACTTGTCTCCAAGGGTCTAGTGCTGCCTCGGGCACCTCATGGTCGTTCCCCTGTGAGTCTAGATTTTCGAATCCGGCGCAAAACTGTCAGCTAATTGTAAAGTTCGAAGCCTCTTAATGACGATGGAACACACAAATTGCGTCGCGATTCAATACATCGTCCTCCAGCCGTCTTGTCTCCCAGGGTCTAGTGCTGCCTCGGGCACCTTATGGTCGTTCTCCTGTGAGTCTAGATTTTCGAATCCGACGCAAAACTGACAGTTAATTGTAGCGTTCAGAGCCTCTTAATGACGATGGAACACACAAATTGCGTCGCGATTCAATACATAGTCCTCCAGCCGACTTGTCTCCAAGGGTCTATAGCTGCCTCGGGCACCTTATGGTCGTTCTCCTGTGAGTTTAGTTTTTCGAATCCGACGCAAAACTGACACTTAATTGTAACGTTCAGAGCCTGTTAATGACGATGGAACACACAAATTGCGTCGCGATTCAATACATCGTCCTCCAGCCGAATTGTCTCCGAGGTACTATTGCTGCCCCGGGCACCTTTTGGTCGTTCTCCTAGGAGTATAATTTTTCGAATCCGGCTCAAAACTCACAGTTAATTGTAACGTTCAGAGCCTCTTCATGACGATGGAACACACAAAATGCGTCGCGATTCAATACATCGTCCTTCAGCCGACTTGTCTCCAAGGGTCTAGTGCTGCCTCGGGCACCTTATGGTTGTTCTCCTGTGAGTCTAGATTTTCGAATCCGACGCAAAACTGACAGTTAATTGTAACGTTAAGAGCCTCTTCATGACGATGGAACACACAAATTGCGTCGCGATTCAATACATCGTCCTTCAGCCGACTTGTCTCCAAGGGTCTAGTGCTGCCTCGGGCACCTTTTGGTCGTTCTCCTGTGAGTCTAGATTTTCGAATCCGACGCAAAACTGACAGTTAATTGTAACGTTAAGAGCCTCTTAATGACGATGGAACACACTAATTGCGTCGCGATGCAATACATCGTCCTCCAGCCGACTTGTCTCCAAGGGTCTATAGCTGCCTCGGGCACCGTATCGTCGTTCTCCTGTGAGTTTAGTTTTTCGAATCCGACGCAAAACTGACAGTTAATTGTAACGTTCAGAGCCTGTTAATGACGATGGAACACACAAATTGCGTCCCGATTCAATACATCGTCCTCCAGCCGAATTGTCTCCGAGGTACTATTGCTGCCCTGGGCACCTTTTGGTCGTTCTCCTAGGAGTATAGTTTTTCAAATCCGGCGCAAAACTGACAGTTAATTGTAACGTTCAGGGCCTCTTAATGACGATGGAACACACAAATTGCGTCGCGATTCAATACATCGTCCTCCAGCCGACTTGTCTCCAAGGGTCAGTGCTGCCTCGGGCACCTTATGGTCGTTCTCCTGTGAGTCTAGATTTTCGAATCCGACGCAAAACTGACAGTTAATTGTAGCGTTCAGAGCCTCTTAATGACGATGGAACACACAAATTGCGTCGCGATTCAATACATCGTCTTCCAGCCGACTTGTCACCAAGGGTCTATAGCTGCCTCGGTTACCTTATCGTCTTTCTCCTTTGAGTTTAGTTTTTCGAATCCGACGCAAAACTGACAGTTAATTGTAACGTTCAGAGCCTGTTAATGACGATGGAACACACAAATTGCGTCGCGATTCAATACATAGTCCTCCAGCCGACTTGTCTCCAAGGGTCTATAGCTGCCTCGGGCACCTTATGGTCGTTCTCCTGTGAGTTTAGTTTTTCGAATCCGACGCAAAACTGACAGTTAATTGTAACGTTCAGAGCCTGTTAATGACGATGGAACACACAAATTGCGTCGCGATTCAATACATCGTCCTCCAGCCGACTTGTCTCCAAGGGTCTAGTGCTGCCTCGGGCACCTCATGGTCGTCCTCCTGTGAGTCTAGATTTTCGAATCCGACGCAAAACTGACAGTTAATTGTAACGTTCAGAGCCTGATAATGACAATGGAACACACAATTTGCGTCGCGATTCAATACATCGTCCTCCAGCCGACTTGTCTCCGAGGTAGTATTGCTGTCCCGGGCACCTTTTGGTCGTTCTCCTATGAGTCTAGCTTATCGAATCCGGCGCAAAACTGACAGTTAATTGTAACGTTCAGAGCCTCTTAATGACGATGGAACACACAAATTGCGTCGCGATTCAATACATCGTCCTCCAGCCGACTTGTCTCCAAGGGTCTAGTGCTGCATCGGGCACCTTATGGTCGTTCTCCTGTGAGTCTAGATTTTCGAATCCGACGCAAAACTGACAGTTAATTGTAACGTTCAGAGCCTCTTAATGACGATGGAACACACAAATTGCGTCGCGATTCAATACATCGTCCTCCAGCCGACTTGTCTCCAAGGGTCTAGTGCTGCTTCGGGCACCTTATGGTCGTTCTGCTGTGAGTCTAGATTTTCGAATCCGACTCAAAACTGACAGTTAATTGTAACGTTCAGAGCCTCTTAATGACGATGGAACACACAAATTGTAGCGCGATTCAATACATCGTCCTACAGCCGCCCTGTCTCCAAGGGTCTCTTGCTGCCTCGGGCACGTTATGGCCGTTCTCCTGTGACTCTAGTTTTCCGAAAACGACGCAAAACTGACAGTTAATTGTAACGTTCAGAGCCTGATAATGACGATGGAACACACAATTTGCGTCGCGATTCAATACATCGTCCTCCATCCGACTTGTCTCCGAGGTAGTATTGCTGTCCCGGACACCTTTTGGTCGTTCTCCTATGAGTCTAGTTTATCGAATCAGGCGCAAAACTGACAGTTAATTGTAACGTTCTGAGCCTGATAATGACAATGGAACACACAATTTTCGTCGCGATTCAATACATCGTCCTCCACCGACATGTCTCCAAGGGTCTAGTGCTGCCTCGGGCACCTTATGGTCGTTCTCCTGTGAGTCTAGATTTTCGAATCCGACGCAAAACTGACAGTTAATTGTAACGTTCAGAGCCTCTTAATGACGAAGGAACACACAAATTGCGTCGCGATTCAATACATCGTCCTCCAGCCGACTTGTCTCCAAGGGTCTAGTGCTGCCTCGGGCACCTTATGGTCGTTCTGCTGTGAGTCTAGATTTTCGAATCCGACGCAAAACTGACAGTTAATTGTAACGTTCAGACCCTCTTAATGACGATGGAACACACAAATTGTGGCGCGAATCAATACATCGTCCTACAGCCGCCCTGTCTCCAAGGGTCTCTTGCTGCCTCGGGCACGTTATGGTCGTTCTCCTGTGAGTCTAGATTTCCGAAAACGACGCAAAACTGACAGTTAATTGTAACGTTCAGAGCCTGATAATGACGATGGAACACACAATTTGCGTCGCGATTCAATACATCGTCCTCCAGCCGACTTGTCTCCGAGGTAGTATTGCTGTCCCGGGCACCTTTTGGTCGTTCTCCTATGAGTCTAGTTTATCGAATCCGGCGCAAAACTGACAGTTAATTGTAACGTTCAGAGCCTCTTAATGACGATGGAACACACAAATTGCGTCGCGATTCAATACATCGTCCTCCAGCCGACTTGTCTCCAAGGGTCTAGTGCTGCCTCGGGCACCTTATGGTCGTTCTCCTGTGAGTCTAGATTTTCGAATCCGACGCTAAACTGACAGTTAATTGTAACGTTCAGAGCCTCTTAATGACGATGGAACACACAAATTGCGTCGCGATTCAATACATCGTCCTAGAGCCGCCCTGTCTCCAAGGGTCTCTTGCTGCCTCGGGCACGTTATGGTCGTTCTCCTGTGACTCTAGTTTTCCGAAAACGACGCAAAACTGACAGTTAATTGTAACGTTCAGAGCCTGTTAATGACGATGGAACACACAAATTGCGTCGCGATTCAATACATCGTCCTCCAGCCGACTTGTCTCCAAGGGTCAGTGCTGCCTCGGGCACCTTATGGTCGTTCTCCTGTGAGTCTAGATTTTCGAATCCGACGCAAAACTGACAGTTAATTGTAGCGTTCAGAGCCTCTTAATGACGATGGAACACACAAATTGCGTTGCGATTCAATACATAGTCCTCCAGCCGACTTGTCTCCAAGGGTCTATAGCTGCCTCGGGCACCTTATGGTCGTTCTCCTGTGAGTTTAGTTTTTCGAATCCGACGCAAAACTGACAGTTAATTGTAACGTTCAGAGCCTGTTAATGACGATGGAAAACACAAATTGCGTCGCGATTCAATACATCGTCCTCCAGCCGACTTGTCTCCAAGGGTCTAGTGCTGCCTCGGGCACCTCATGGTCGTTCTCCTGTGAGTCTAGATTTTCGAATCCGACGCAAGACTGACAGTTAATTGTAACGTTCAGAGCCTGATAATGACGATGGAACACACAATTTGCGTCGCGATTCAATACATCGTCCTCCAGCCGACTTGTCTCCGAGGTAGTATTGCTGTCCCGGGCACCTTTTGGTCGTTCTCCTATGAGTCTAGTTTATCGAATCCGGCGCAAAACTGACAGTTAATTGTAACGTTCAGAGCCTCTTAATGACGATGGAACACACAAATTGCGTCGCGATTCAGTACATCGTCCTCCAGCCGACTTGTCTCCAAGGGTCTAGTGCTGCATCGGGCACCTTATGGTCGTTCTCCTGTGAGTCTAGATTTTCGAATCCGACGCAAAACTGACAGTTAATTGTAACGTTCAGAGCCTCTTAATGACGATGGAACACACAAATTGCGTCGCGATTCAATACATCGTCCTCCAGCCGACTTGTCTCCAAGGGTCTATAGCTGCCTCGGGCACCTTATCGTCGTTCTCCTGTGAGTTTAGTTTTTCGAATCCGACGCAAAACTGACAGTTAATTGTAACGTTCAGAGCCTGTTAATGACGATGGAACACACAAATTGCGTCGCGATTCAATACATCGTCCTCCAGCCGAATTGTCTCCGAGGTACTATTGCTACCCCGGGCACCTTTTGGTCGTTCTCCTAGGAGTATAGTTTTTCGAATCCGGCGCAAAACTGACAGTTAATTGTAACGTTCAGGGCCTCTTAATGACGATGGAACACACAAATTGCGTCGCGATTCAATACATCGTCCTCCAGCCGACTTGTCTCCAAGGGTCAGTGCTGCCTCGGGCACCTTATGGTCGTTCTCCTGTGAGTCTAGATTTTGGAATCGAACGCAAAACTGACAGTTAATTGTAACGTTCAGAGCCTCTTAATGACGATGGAACACACAAATTGCGTCGCGATTCAATACATCGTCCTCCAGCCGACTTGTCTCCAAGGGTCTAGTGCTGCTTCGGGCACCTTATGGTCGTTCTGCTGTGAGTCTAGATTTTCGAATCCGACGCAAAACTGACAGTTAATTGTAACGTTCAGAGCCTCTTAATGACGATGGAACACACAAATTGTGGCGCGATTCAATACATCGTCCTAGAGCCGCCCTGTCTCCAAGGGTCTCTTGCTGCCTCGGGCACGTTATGGTCGTTCTCCTGTGACTCTAGTTTTCCGAAAACGACGCAAAACTGACAGTTAATTGTAACGTTCAGAGCCTGTTAATGACGATGGAACACACAAATTGCGTCGCGATTCAATACATCGTCCTCCAGCCGACTTGTCTCCAAGGGTCAGTGCTGCCTCGGGCACCTTATGGTCGTTCTCCTGTGAGTCTAGATTTTCGAATCCGACGCAAAACTGACAGTTAATTGTAGCGTTCAGAGCCTCTTAATGACGATGGAACACACAAATTGCGTTGCGATTCAATACATAGTCCTCCAGCCGACTTGTCTCCAAGGGTCTATAGCTGCCTCGGGCACCTTATGGTCGTTCTCCTGTGAGTTTAGTTTTTCGAATCCGACGCAAAACTGACAGTTAATTGTAACGTTCAGAGCCTGTTAATGACGATGGAAAACACAAATTGCGTCGCGATTCAATACATCGTCCTCCAGCCGACTTGTCTCCAAGGGTCTAGTGCTGCCTCGGGCACCTCATGGTCGTTCTCCTGTGAGTCTAGATTTTCGAATCCGACGCAAGACTGACAGTTAATTGTAACGTTCAGAGCCTGATAATGACGATGGAACACACAATTTGCGTCGCGATTCAATACATCGTCCTCCAGCCGACTTGTCTCCGAGGTAGTATTGCTGTCCCGGGCACCTTTTGGTCGTTCTCCTATGAGTCTAGTTTATCGAATCCGGCGCAAAACTGACAGTTAATTGTAACGTTCAGAGCCTCTTAATGACGATGGAACACACAAATTGCGTCGCGATTCAATACATCGTCCTCCAGCCGACTTGTCTCCAAGGGTCTAGTGCTGCATCGGGCACCTTATGGTCGTTCTCCTGTGAGTCTAGATTTTCGAATCCGACGCAAAACTGACAGTTAATTGTAACGTTCAGAGCCTCTTAATGACGATGGAACACACAAATTGCGTCGCGATTCAATACATCGTCCTCCAGCCGACTTGTCTCCAAGGGTCTATAGCTGCCTCGGGCACCTTATCGTCGTTCTCCTGTGAGTTTAGTTTTTCGAATCCGACGCAAAACTGACAGTTAATTGTAACGTCCAGAGCCTGTTAATGACGATGGAACACACTAATTGCGTCGCGATTCAATACATCGTCCTCCAGCCGAATTGTCTCCGAGGTACTATTGCTGCCCCGGGCACCTTTTGGTCGTTCTCCTAGGAGTATAGTTTTTCGAATCCGGCGCAAAACTGACAGTTAATTATAACGCTCAGAGCCTCTTAATGACGATGGAACACACAAATTGCGTCGCGATTCAATACATCGTCCTCCATCCGACTTGTCTCCGAGGTAGTATTGCTGTCCCGGACACCTTTTGGTCGTTCTCCTATGAGTCTAGTTTATCGAATCAGGCGCAAAACTGACAGTTAATTGTAACGTTCTGAGCCTGATAATGACAATGGAACACACAATTTTCGTCGCGATTCAATACATCGTCCTCCACCGACATGTCTCCAAGGGTCTAGTGCTGCCTCGGGCACCTTATGGTCGTTCTCCTGTGAGTCTAGATTTTCGAATCCGACGCAAAACTGACAGTTAATTGTAACGTTCAGAGCCTCTTAATGACGAAGGAACACACAAATTGCGTCGCGATTCAATACATCGTCCTCCAGCCGACTTGTCTCCAAGGGTCTAGTGCTGCCTCGGGCACCTTATGGTCGTTCTGCTGTGAGTCTAGATTTTCGAATCCGACGCAAAACTGACAGTTAATTGTAACGTTCAGACCCTCTTAATGACGATGGAACACACAAATTGTGGCGCGAATCAATACATCGTCCTACAGCCGCCCTGTCTCCAAGGGTCTCTTGCTGCCTCGGGCACGTTATGGTCGTTCTCCTGTGAGTCTAGATTTCCGAAAACGACGCAAAACTGACAGTTAATTGTAACGTTCAGAGCCTGATAATGACGATGGAACACACAATTTGCGTCGCGATTCAATACATCGTCCTCCAGCCGACTTGTCTCCGAGGTAGTATTGCTGTCCCGGGCACCTTTTGGTCGTTCTCCTATGAGTCTAGTTTATCGAATCCGGCGCAAAACTGACAGTTAATTGTAACGTTCAGAGCCTCTTAATGACGATGGAACACACAAATTGCGTCGCGATTCAATACATCGTCCTCCAGCCGACTTGTCTCCAAGGGTCTAGTGCTGCCTCGGGCACCTTATGGTCGTTCTCCTGTGAGTCTAGATTTTCGAATCCGACGCTAAACTGACAGTTAATTGTAACGTTCAGAGCCTCTTAATGACGATGGAACACACAAATTGCGTCGCGATTCAATACATCGTCCTAGAGCCGCCCTGTCTCCAAGGGTCTCTTGCTGCCTCGGGCACGTTATGGTCGTTCTCCTGTGACTCTAGTTTTCCGAAAACGACGCAAAACTGACAGTTAATTGTAACGTTCAGAGCCTGTTAATGACGATGGAACACACAAATTGCGTCGCGATTCAATACATCGTCCTCCAGCCGACTTGTCTCCAAGGGTCAGTGCTGCCTCGGGCACCTTATGGTCGTTCTCCTGTGAGTCTAGATTTTCGAATCCGACGCAAAACTGACAGTTAATTGTAGCGTTCAGAGCCTCTTAATGACGATGGAACACACAAATTGCGTTGCGATTCAATACATAGTCCTCCAGCCGACTTGTCTCCAAGGGTCTATAGCTGCCTCGGGCACCTTATGGTCGTTCTCCTGTGAGTTTAGTTTTTCGAATCCGACGCAAAACTGACAGTTAATTGTAACGTTCAGAGCCTGTTAATGACGATGGAAAACACAAATTGCGTCGCGATTCAATACATCGTCCTCCAGCCGACTTGTCTCCAAGGGTCTAGTGCTGCCTCGGGCACCTCATGGTCGTTCTCCTGTGAGTCTAGATTTTCGAATCCGACGCAAGACTGACAGTTAATTGTAACGTTCAGAGCCTGATAATGACGATGGAACACACAATTTGCGTCGCGATTCAATACATCGTCCTCCAGCCGACTTGTCTCCGAGGTAGTATTGCTGTCCCGGGCACCTTTTGGTCGTTCTCCTATGAGTCTAGTTTATCGAATCCGGCGCAAAACTGACAGTTAATTGTAACGTTCAGAGCCTCTTAATGACGATGGAACACACAAATTGCGTCGCGATTCAGTACATCGTCCTCCAGCCGACTTGTCTCCAAGGGTCTAGTGCTGCATCGGGCACCTTATGGTCGTTCTCCTGTGAGTCTAGATTTTCGAATCCGACGCAAAACTGACAGTTAATTGTAACGTTCAGAGCCTCTTAATGACGATGGAACACACAAATTGCGTCGCGATTCAATACATCGTCCTCCAGCCGACTTGTCTCCAAGGGTCTATAGCTGCCTCGGGCACCTTATCGTCGTTCTCCTGTGAGTTTAGTTTTTCGAATCCGACGCAAAACTGACAGTTAATTGTAACGTTCAGAGCCTGTTAATGACGATGGAACACACAAATTGCGTCGCGATTCAATACATCGTCCTCCAGCCGAATTGTCTCCGAGGTACTATTGCTACCCCGGGCACCTTTTGGTCGTTCTCCTAGGAGTATAGTTTTTCGAATCCGGCGCAAAACTGACAGTTAATTGTAACGTTCAGGGCCTCTTAATGACGATGGAACACACAAATTGCGTCGCGATTCAATACATCGTCCTCCAGCCGACTTGTCTCCAAGGGTCAGTGCTGCCTCGGGCACCTTATGGTCGTTCTCCTGTGAGTCTAGATTTTGGAATCGAACGCAAAACTGACAGTTAATTGTAACGTTCAGAGCCTCTTAATGACGATGGAACACACAAATTGCGTCGCGATTCAATACATCGTCCTCCAGCCGACTTGTCTCCAAGGGTCTAGTGCTGCTTCGGGCACCTTATGGTCGTTCTGCTGTGAGTCTAGATTTTCGAATCCGACGCAAAACTGACAGTTAATTGTAACGTTCAGAGCCTCTTAATGACGATGGAACACACAAATTGTGGCGCGATTCAATACATCGTCCTAGAGCCGCCCTGTCTCCAAGGGTCTCTTGCTGCCTCGGGCACGTTATGGTCGTTCTCCTGTGACTCTAGTTTTCCGAAAACGACGCAAAACTGACAGTTAATTGTAACGTTCAGAGCCTGTTAATGACGATGGAACACACAAATTGCGTCGCGATTCAATACATCGTCCTCCAGCCGACTTGTCTCCAAGGGTCAGTGCTGCCTCGGGCACCTTATGGTCGTTCTCCTGTGAGTCTAGATTTTCGAATCCGACGCAAAACTGACAGTTAATTGTAGCGTTCAGAGCCTCTTAATGACGATGGAACACACAAATTGCGTTGCGATTCAATACATAGTCCTCCAGCCGACTTGTCTCCAAGGGTCTATAGCTGCCTCGGGCACCTTATGGTCGTTCTCCTGTGAGTTTAGTTTTTCGAATCCGACGCAAAACTGACAGTTAATTGTAACGTTCAGAGCCTGTTAATGACGATGGAAAACACAAATTGCGTCGCGATTCAATACATCGTCCTCCAGCCGACTTGTCTCCAAGGGTCTAGTGCTGCCTCGGGCACCTCATGGTCGTTCTCCTGTGAGTCTAGATTTTCGAATCCGACGCAAGACTGACAGTTAATTGTAACGTTCAGAGCCTGATAATGACGATGGAACACACAATTTGCGTCGCGATTCAATACATCGTCCTCCAGCCGACTTGTCTCCGAGGTAGTATTGCTGTCCCGGGCACCTTTTGGTCGTTCTCCTATGAGTCTAGTTTATCGAATCCGGCGCAAAACTGACAGTTAATTGTAACGTTCAGAGCCTCTTAATGACGATGGAACACACAAATTGCGTCGCGATTCAATACATCGTCCTCCAGCCGACTTGTCTCCAAGGGTCTAGTGCTGCATCGGGCACCTTATGGTCGTTCTCCTGTGAGTCTAGATTTTCGAATCCGACGCAAAACTGACAGTTAATTGTAACGTTCAGAGCCTCTTAATGACGATGGAACACACAAATTGCGTCGCGATTCAATACATCGTCCTCCAGCCGACTTGTCTCCAAGGGTCTATAGCTGCCTCGGGCACCTTATCGTCGTTCTCCTGTGAGTTTAGTTTTTCGAATCCGACGCAAAACTGACAGTTAATTGTAACGTCCAGAGCCTGTTAATGACGATGGAACACACTAATTGCGTCGCGATTCAATACATCGTCCTCCAGCCGAATTGTCTCCGAGGTACTATTGCTGCCCCGGGCACCTTTTGGTCGTTCTCCTAGGAGTATAGTTTTTCGAATCCGGCGCAAAACTGACAGTTAATTATAACGCTCAGAGCCTCTTAATGACGATGGAACACACAAATTGCGTCGCGATTCAATACATCGTCCTCCATCCGACTTGTCTCCGAGGTAGTATTGCTGTCCCGGACACCTTTTGGTCGTTCTCCTATGAGTCTAGTTTATCGAATCAGGCGCAAAACTGACAGTTAATTGTAACGTTCTGAGCCTGATAATGACAATGGAACACACAATTTTCGTCGCGATTCAATACATCGTCCTCCACCGACATGTCTCCAAGGGTCTAGTGCTGCCTCGGGCACCTTATGGTCGTTCTCCTGTGAGTCTAGATTTTCGAATCCGACGCAAAACTGACAGTTAATTGTAACGTTCAGAGCCTCTTAATGACGAAGGAACACACAAATTGCGTCGCGATTCAATACATCGTCCTCCAGCCGACTTGTCTCCAAGGGTCTAGTGCTGCCTCGGGCACCTTATGGTCGTTCTGCTGTGAGTCTAGATTTTCGAATCCGACGCAAAACTGACAGTTAATTGTAACGTTCAGACCCTCTTAATGACGATGGAACACACAAATTGTGGCGCGAATCAATACATCGTCCTACAGCCGCCCTGTCTCCAAGGGTCTCTTGCTGCCTCGGGCACGTTATGGTCGTTCTCCTGTGAGTCTAGATTTCCGAAAACGACGCAAAACTGACAGTTAATTGTAACGTTCAGAGCCTGATAATGACGATGGAACACACAATTTGCGTCGCGATTCAATACATCGTCCTCCAGCCGACTTGTCTCCGAGGTAGTATTGCTGTCCCGGGCACCTTTTGGTCGTTCTCCTATGAGTCTAGTTTATCGAATCCGGCGCAAAACTGACAGTTAATTGTAACGTTCAGAGCCTCTTAATGACGATGGAACACACAAATTGCGTCGCGATTCAATACATCGTCCTCCAGCCGACTTGTCTCCAAGGGTCTAGTGCTGCCTCGGGCACCTTATGGTCGTTCTCCTGTGAGTCTAGATTTTCGAATCCGACGCTAAACTGACAGTTAATTGTAACGTTCAGAGCCTCTTAATGACGATGGAACACACAAATTGCGTCGCGATTCAATACATCGTCCTAGAGCCGCCCTGTCTCCAAGGGTCTCTTGCTGCCTCGGGCACGTTATGGTCGTTCTCCTGTGACTCTAGTTTTCCGAAAACGACGCAAAACTGACAGTTAATTGTAACGTTCAGAGCCTGTTAATGACGATGGAACACACAAATTGCGTCGCGATTCAATACATCGTCCTCCAGCCGACTTGTCTCCAAGGGTCAGTGCTGCCTCGGGCACCTTATGGTCGTTCTCCTGTGAGTCTAGATTTTCGAATCCGACGCAAAACTGACAGTTAATTGTAGCGTTCAGAGCCTCTTAATGACGATGGAACACACAAATTGCGTTGCGATTCAATACATAGTCCTCCAGCCGACTTGTCTCCAAGGGTCTATAGCTGCCTCGGGCACCTTATGGTCGTTCTCCTGTGAGTTTAGTTTTTCGAATCCGACGCAAAACTGACAGTTAATTGTAACGTTCAGAGCCTGTTAATGACGATGGAAAACACAAATTGCGTCGCGATTCAATACATCGTCCTCCAGCCGACTTGTCTCCAAGGGTCTAGTGCTGCCTCGGGCACCTCATGGTCGTTCTCCTGTGAGTCTAGATTTTCGAATCCGACGCAAGACTGACAGTTAATTGTAACGTTCAGAGCCTGATAATGACGATGGAACACACAATTTGCGTCGCGATTCAATACATCGTCCTCCAGCCGACTTGTCTCCGAGGTAGTATTGCTGTCCCGGGCACCTTTTGGTCGTTCTCCTATGAGTCTAGTTTATCGAATCCGGCGCAAAACTGACAGTTAATTGTAACGTTCAGAGCCTCTTAATGACGATGGAACACACAAATTGCGTCGCGATTCAGTACATCGTCCTCCAGCCGACTTGTCTCCAAGGGTCTAGTGCTGCATCGGGCACCTTATGGTCGTTCTCCTGTGAGTCTAGATTTTCGAATCCGACGCAAAACTGACAGTTAATTGTAACGTTCAGAGCCTCTTAATGACGATGGAACACACAAATTGCGTCGCGATTCAATACATCGTCCTCCAGCCGACTTGTCTCCAAGGGTCTATAGCTGCCTCGGGCACCTTATCGTCGTTCTCCTGTGAGTTTAGTTTTTCGAATCCGACGCAAAACTGACAGTTAATTGTAACGTTCAGAGCCTGTTAATGACGATGGAACACACAAATTGCGTCGCGATTCAATACATCGTCCTCCAGCCGAATTGTCTCCGAGGTACTATTGCTACCCCGGGCACCTTTTGGTCGTTCTCCTAGGAGTATAGTTTTTCGAATCCGGCGCAAAACTGACAGTTAATTGTAACGTTCAGGGCCTCTTAATGACGATGGAACACACAAATTGCGTCGCGATTCAATACATCGTCCTCCAGCCGACTTGTCTCCAAGGGTCAGTGCTGCCTCGGGCACCTTATGGTCGTTCTCCTGTGAGTCTAGATTTTGGAATCGAACGCAAAACTGACAGTTAATTGTAACGTTCAGAGCCTCTTAATGACGATGGAACACACAAATTGCGTCGCGATTCAATACATCGTCCTCCAGCCGACTTGTCTCCAAGGGTCTAGTGCTGCTTCGGGCACCTTATGGTCGTTCTGCTGTGAGTCTAGATTTTCGAATCCGACGCAAAACTGACAGTTAATTGTAACGTTCAGAGCCTCTTAATGACGATGGAACACACAAATTGTGGCGCGATTCAATACATCGTCCTAGAGCCGCCCTGTCTCCAAGGGTCTCTTGCTGCCTCGGGCACGTTATGGTCGTTCTCCTGTGACTCTAGTTTTCCGAAAACGACGCAAAACTGACAGTTAATTGTAACGTTCAGAGCCTGTTAATGACGATGGAACACACAAATTGCGTCGCGATTCAATACATCGTCCTCCAGCCGACTTGTCTCCAAGGGTCAGTGCTGCCTCGGGCACCTTATGGTCGTTCTCCTGTGAGTCTAGATTTTCGAATCCGACGCAAAACTGACAGTTAATTGTAGCGTTCAGAGCCTCTTAATGACGATGGAACACACAAATTGCGTTGCGATTCAATACATAGTCCTCCAGCCGACTTGTCTCCAAGGGTCTATAGCTGCCTCGGGCACCTTATGGTCGTTCTCCTGTGAGTTTAGTTTTTCGAATCCGACGCAAAACTGACAGTTAATTGTAACGTTCAGAGCCTGTTAATGACGATGGAAAACACAAATTGCGTCGCGATTCAATACATCGTCCTCCAGCCGACTTGTCTCCAAGGGTCTAGTGCTGCCTCGGGCACCTCATGGTCGTTCTCCTGTGAGTCTAGATTTTCGAATCCGACGCAAGACTGACAGTTAATTGTAACGTTCAGAGCCTGATAATGACGATGGAACACACAATTTGCGTCGCGATTCAATACATCGTCCTCCAGCCGACTTGTCTCCGAGGTAGTATTGCTGTCCCGGGCACCTTTTGGTCGTTCTCCTATGAGTCTAGTTTATCGAATCCGGCGCAAAACTGACAGTTAATTGTAACGTTCAGAGCCTCTTAATGACGATGGAACACACAAATTGCGTCGCGATTCAATACATCGTCCTCCAGCCGACTTGTCTCCAAGGGTCTAGTGCTGCATCGGGCACCTTATGGTCGTTCTCCTGTGAGTCTAGATTTTCGAATCCGACGCAAAACTGACAGTTAATTGTAACGTTCAGAGCCTCTTAATGACGATGGAACACACAAATTGCGTCGCGATTCAATACATCGTCCTCCAGCCGACTTGTCTCCAAGGGTCTATAGCTGCCTCGGGCACCTTATCGTCGTTCTCCTGTGAGTTTAGTTTTTCGAATCCGACGCAAAACTGACAGTTAATTGTAACGTCCAGAGCCTGTTAATGACGATGGAACACACTAATTGCGTCGCGATTCAATACATCGTCCTCCAGCCGAATTGTCTCCGAGGTACTATTGCTGCCCCGGGCACCTTTTGGTCGTTCTCCTAGGAGTATAGTTTTTCGAATCCGGCGCAAAACTGACAGTTAATTATAACGCTCAGAGCCTCTTAATGACGATGGAACACACAAATTGCGTCGCGATTCAATACATCGTCCTCCAGCCGACTTGTCTCCAAGGGTCTATAGCTGCCTCGGGTACCTTATCGTCGTTCTCCTGTGAGTTTAGTTTTTCGAATCCGACGCAAAACTGACAGTTAATTGTAACGTTCAGAGCCTGTTAATGACGATGGAACACACAAATTGCGTCGCGATTCAATACATCGTCCTCCAACCGACATGTCTCCAAGGGTCTAGTGCTGCCTCGGGCACGTTATGGTCGATCTCCTGTGAGTCTAGATTTACGAAAACGACGCAAAACTGACAGTTAATTGTAACGTTCAGAGCCGTATAATGACGATGGAACACACAAATTGCGTCGCGATTCAATACATCGTCCTCCAGCCGACTTGTCTCCGAGGTAGTATTGCTGTCCCGGGCACCTTTTGGTCGTTCTCCTAGGAGTATAGTTTTTCGAATCCGGCGCAAAACTGACAGTTAATTGTAACGTTCAGGGCCTCTTAATGACGATGGAACACACAAATTGTGGCGCGATTCAATACATCGTCCTACAGCCGCCCTGTCTCCAAGGGTCTCTTGCTGCTTCGGGCACGTTATGGTCGTTCTCCTGTGAGTCTAGATTTCCGAAATCGACGCAAAACTGACAGTTAATTGTAACGTTCAGAGCCTGATAATGACGATGGAACACACAATTTGCGTCGCGATTCAATACATCGTCCTACAGCCGACTTGTCTCCGAGGTAGTATTGCTGTCCCGGGCACCTTTTGGTCGTTCTCCTATGAGTCTAGTTTATCGAATCCGGCGCAAAACTGACAGTTAATTGTAACGTTCAGAGCCTCTAAATGACGATGGAACACACAAATTGCGTCGCGATTCAATACATCGTCCTCCAGCCGACTTGTCTCCAAGGGTCAGTGCTGCCTCGGGCACCTTATGGTCGTTCTCCTGTGAGTCTAGATTTTCGAATCCGACGCAAAAATGACAGTTAATTGTAACGTTCAGAGCCTCTTAATGACGATGGAACACACAAATAGCGTCGCGATTCAATACATCGTCCTCCAGCCGACTTGTCTCCAAGGGTCTATAGCTGCCTCGGGCACCTTATCGTCGTTCTCCTGTGAGTTTAGTTTTTCGAATCCGACGCAAAACTGACAGTTAATTGTAACGTTCAGAGCCTGTTAATGACGATGGAACACACAAATTGCGTCGCGATTCAATACATCGTCCTCCAGCCGAATTGTCTCCGAGGTACTATTGCTACCCCGGGCACCTTTTGGTCGTTCTCCTAGGAGTATAGTTTTTCGAATCCGGCGCAAAACTGACAGTTAATTGTAACGTTCAGGGCCTCTTAATGACGATGGAACACACAAATTGCGTCGCGATTCAATACATCGTCCTCCAGCCGACTTGTCTCCAAGGGTCAGTGCTGCCTCGGGCACCTTATGGTCGTTCTCCTGTGAGTCTAGATTTTGGAATCGAACGCAAAACTGACAGTTAATTGTAACGTTCAGAGCCTCTTAATGACGATGGAACACACAAATTGCGTCGCGATTCAATACATCGTCCTCCAGCCGACTTGTCTCCAAGGGTCTAGTGCTGCCTCGGGCACCTCATGGTCGTTCCCCTGTGAGTCTAGATTTTCGAATCCGGCGCAAAACTGTCAGCTAATTGTAAAGTTCGAAGCCTCTTAATGACGATGGAACACACAAATTGCGTCGCGATTCAATACATCGTCCTCCAGCCGTCTTGTCTCCCAGGGTCTAGTGCTGCCTCGGGCACCTTATGGTCGTTCTCCTGTGAGTCTAGATTTTCGAATCCGACGCAAAACTGACAGTTAATTGTAGCGTTCAGAGCCTCTTAATGACGATGGAACACACAAATTGCGTCGCGATTCAATACATAGTCCTCCAGCCGACTTGTCTCCAAGGGTCTATAGCTGCCTCGGGCACCTTATGGTCGTTCTCCTGTGAGTTTAGTTTTTCGAATCCGACGCAAAACTGACACTTAATTGTAACGTTCAGAGCCTGTTAATGACGATGGAACACACAAATTGCGTCGCGATTCAATACATCGTCCTCCAGCCGAATTGTCTCCGAGGTACTATTGCTGCCCCGGGCACCTTTTGGTCGTTCTCCTAGGAGTATAATTTTTCGAATCCGGCTCAAAACTCACAGTTAATTGTAACGTTCAGAGCCTCTTCATGACGATGGAACACACAAATTGCGTCGCGATTCAATACATCGTCCTTCAGCCGACTTGTCTCCAAGGGTCTAGTGCTGCCTCGGGCACCTTATGGTTGTTCTCCTGTGAGTCTAGATTTTCGAATCCGACGCAAAACTGACAGTTAATTGTAACGTTAAGAGCCTCTTCATGACGATGGAACACACAAATTGCGTCGCGATTCAATACATCGTCCTTCAGCCGACTTGTCTCCAAGGGTCTAGTGCTGCCTCGGGCACCTTTTGGTCGTTCTCCTGTGAGTCTAGATTTTCGAATCCGACGCAAAACTGACAGTTAATTGTAACGTTAAGAGCCTCTTAATGACGATGGAACACACTAATTGCGTCGCGATGCAATACATTGTCCTCCAGCCGACTTGTCTCCAAGTGTCTATAGCTGCCTCGGGCACCGTATCGTCGTTCTCCTGTGAGTTTAGTTTTTCGAATCCGACGCAAAACTGACAGTTAATTGTAGCGTTCAGAGCCTCTTAATGACGATGGAACACACAAATTGCGTCGCGATTCAATACATCGTCCTCCAGCCGACTTGTCACCAAGGGTCTATAGCTGCCTCGGTTACCTTATCGTCTTTCTCCTTTGAGTTTAGTTTTTCGAATCCGACGCAAAACTGACAGTTAATTGTAACGTTCAGAGCCTGTTAATGACGATGGAACACACAAATTGCGTCGCGATTCAATACATCGTCCTCCAGCCGAATTGTCTCCGAGGTACTATTGCTGCCCCGGGCACCTTTTGGTCGTTCTCCTAGGAGTATAGTTTTTCGAATCCGGCGCAAAACTGACAGTTAATTGTAACGTTCAGAGCCTCTTAATGACGATGGGACACACAAATTGCGTCGCGATTCAATACATCGTCCTCCAGCCGACTTGTTTCCAAGGGTCTAGTGCTGCCTCGGGCACCTCAAAGTCGTTCCCCTGTGAGTCTAGATTTTCGAATCAGGCGCAAAACTGTCAGCTAATTGTAAAGTTCAGAGCCTCTTAATGACGATGGAACACACAAATTGCGTCGCGATTCAATACATCGTCCTCCAGCCGACTTGTCTCCAAGGGTCTAGTGCTGCCTCGGGCACCTTATGGTCGTTCTCCTGTGAGTCTAGATTTTCGAATCCGACGAAAAAATGACAGTTAATTGTAACGTTCAGAGCCTCTTAATCACGATGGAACACACAAATTGTGGCGCGATTCAATACATCGTCCTACAGCCGCCCTGTCTCCAAGGTTCTCTTGCTGCCTCGGGCACGTTATGGTCGTTCTCCTGTGAGTCTAGTTTTCCGAAAACGACGCAAAACTGACAGTTAATTGTAAAGTTCAGAGCCTGATAATGACGATGGGACACACAAATTGCGTCGTGATTCAATACATCGTCCTCCAGCCGACTTGTCTCCAAGGCTCTAGTGCTGCCTCGGGCACCTCACGGTAGTTCTCCTGTGAGTCTAGATTTTCGAATCCGACGCAAAACTGACAGCTAATTGTAACGTTCAGAGCCTCTTAATGACGATGGAACACACAAATTGCGTCGCGATTCAATACATCGTCCTCCAGCCGACTTGTCTCCAAGGGTCTAGTGCTGCCTCGGGCACCTTATGGTCGTTCTCCTGTGAGTCTAGATTTTCGAATCCGACGCAAAACTGACAGTTAATTGTAGCGTTCAGAGCCTCTTAATGACGATGGAACACACAAATTGCGTCGCGATTCAATACATAGTCCTCCAGCCGACTTGTCTCCAAGGGTCTATAGCTGCCTCGGGCACCTTATCGTCGTTCTCCTGTGAGTTTAGTTTTTCGAATCCGACGCAAAACTGACAGTTAATTGTAACGTTCAGAGCCTGTTAATGACGATGGAACACACAAATTGCGTCGCGATTCAATACATCGTCCTCCAGCCGAATTGTCTCCGAGATACTATTGCTGCCCCGGGCACCTTTTGGTCGTTCTCCTAGGAGTATAGTTTTTCGAATCCGGCTCAAAACTGATAGTTAATTGTAACTTCAGAGCCTCTTAATGACGATGGAACATACAAATTGCGTCGCGATTCAATACATCGTCCTCCAGCCGACTTGTCTCCAAGGGTCTAGTGCTGCCTCGGGCACCTTATGGTCGTTCTCCTGTGAGTCTAGATTTTCGAATCCGACGCAAAACTGACAGTTAATTGTAACGTTAAGAGCCTCTTAATGACGATGGAACACACAAATTGCGTCGCGATTCAATACATCGTCCTCCAGCCGACTTGTCTCCAAGGGTCTAGTGCTGCCTCGGGCACCTTATGGTCGTTCTCCTGTGAGTCTAGATTTTCGAATCCGACTCAAAACTGACAGTTAATTGTAACGTTCAGAGCCTCTTAATGACGATGGAACACACAAATTGTGGCGCGATTCAATACATCGTCCTACAGCCGCCCTGTCTCCAAGGTTCTCTTGCTGCCTCGGGCACGTTATGGTCGTTCTCCTGTGAGTCTAGTTTTCCGAAAACGACGCAAAACTGACAGTTAATTGTAACGTTCAGAGCCTGATAATGACGATGGAACACACAATTTGCGTCGCGATTCAATACATCGTCCTCCAGCCGACTTGTCTCCGAGGTAGTATTGCTGTCCCGGGCACCTTTTGGTCGTTCTCCTATGAGTCTAGTTTATCGAATCCGGCGCAAAACTGACAGTTAATTGTAACGTTCAGAGCCTCTTAATGACGATGGAACACACAAATTGCGTCGCGATTCAATACTTCGTCCTCCAGCCGACTTGTCTCCAAGGGTCTAGTGCTGCCTCGGGCACCTTATGGTCGTTCTCCTGTGAGTCTAGATTTTCGAATCCGACGCAAAACTGACAGTTAATTGTAACGTTCAGAGCCTGTTAATGACGATGGAACACACAAATTGCGTCTTGATTCAATACATCGTCCTCCAGCCGAATTGTCTCCGAGGTACTATTGCTGCCCCGGGCACCTTTTGGTCGTTCTCCTAGGAGTATAGTTTTTCGAATCCGGCGCAAAACTGACAGTTAATTGTAACGTTCAGAGCCTCTTAATGACGATGGGACACACAAATTGCGTCGCGATTCAATACATCGTCCTCCAGCCGACTTGTCTCCAAGGGTCTAGTGCTGCCTCGGGCACCTCATGGTCGTTCCCCTGTGAGTCTAGATTTTCGAATCCGGCGCAAAACTGTCAGCTAATTGTAAAGTTCAAAGCCTCTTAATGACGATGGAACACACAAATTGCGTCGCGATTCAATACATCGTCCTCCAGCCGTCTTGTCTCCAAGGGTCTAGTGCTTCCTCGGGCACCTTATGGTCGTTCTCCTGTGAGTCTAGATTTTCGAATCCGACGCAAAACTGACAGTTAATTATAGCGTTCAGAGCCTCTTAATGACGATGGAACACACAAATTGCTTCGCGATTCAATACATAGTCCTCCAGCCGACTTGTCTCCAAGGGTCTATAGCTGCCTCGGGCACCTTATGGTCGTTCTCCTGTGAGTTTAGTTTTTCGAATCCGACGCAAAACTGACAGTTAATTGTAACGTTCAGAGCCTGTTAATGACGATGGAACACACAAATTGCGTCGCGATTCAATACATCGTCCTCCAGCCGAATTGTCTCCGAGGTACTATTGCTGCCCCGGGCACCTTTTGATCGTTCTCCTAGGAGTATAATTTTTCGAATCCGGCTCAAAACTGACAGTTAATTGTAACGTTCAGAGCCTCTTCATGACGATGGAACACACAAATTGCGTCGCGATTCAATACATCGTCCTTCAGCCGACTTGTCTCCAAGGGTCTAGTGCTGCCTCGGGCACCTTATGGTCGTTCTCCTGTGAGTCTAGATTTTCGAATCCGACGCAAAACTGACAGTTAATTGTAACGTTAAGAGCCTCTTAATGACGATGGAACACACTAATTGCGTCGCGATTCAATACATCGTCCTCCAGCCGACTTGTCTCCAAGGGTCTAGTGCTGCCTCGGGCACCTTATGGTCGTTCTCCTGTGAGTCTAGATTTTCGAATCCGACGCAAAACTGACAGTTAATTGTAACGTTCAGAGCCTCTTAATGACGATGGAACACACAAATTGTGGCGCGATTCAATACATCGTCCTACAGCCGCACTGTCTCCAAGGGTCTCTTGCTGCCTCGTGCACGTTATGGTCGTTCTCCTGTGAGTCTAGTTTTCCGAAAACGACGCAAAACTGACAGTTAATTGTAACGTTCAGAGCCTGATAATGACGATGGAACACACAATTTGCGTCGCGATTCAATACATCGTCCTCCAGCCGACTTGTCTCCGAGGTAGTATTGCTGTCCCGGGCACCTTTTGGTCGTTCTCCTATGAGTCTAGTTTATCGAATCAGGCGCAAAACTGACAGTTAATTGTAACGTTCAGAGCCTCTTAATGACGATGGAACACACAAATTGCGTCGCGATTCAATACATCGTCCTCCAGCCGACTTGTCTCCAAGGGTCTAGTGCTGCCTCGGATACCTTATGGTCGTTCTCCTGTGAGTCTAGATTTTCGAATCCGACGCAAAACTGACAGTTAATTGTAACGTTCAGAGCCTCTTAATGACGATGGAACACACAAATTGTGGCGCGATTCAATACATCGTCCTACAGCCGCACTGTCTCCAAGGGTCTCTTGCTGCCTCGTGCACGTTATGGTCGTTCTCCTGTGAGTCTAGTTTTCCGAAAACGACGCAAAACTGACAGTTAATTGTAACGTTCAGAGCCTGATAATGACGATGGAACACACAATTTGCGTCGCGATTCAATACATCGTCCTCCAGCCGACTTGTCTCCGAGGTAGTATTGCTGTCCCGGGCACCTTTTGGTCGTTCTCCTATGAGTCTAGTTTATCGAATCAGGCGCAAAACTGACAGTTAATTGTAACGTTCAGAGCCTCTTAATGACGATGGAACACACAAATTGCGTCGCGATTCAATACTTCGTCCTCCAGCCGACTTGTCTCCAAGGGTCTAGTGCTGCCTCGGGGCCCTTATGGTCGTTCTTCTGTGAGTCTAGATTTTCGAATCCGACGCAAAACTGACAGTTAATTGTAACGTTCTGAGCCTGATAATGACGATGGAACATACAATTTTCGTCGCGATTCAATACATCGTCCTCCAGCCGAATTGTCTCCAAGGGTCTATAGCTGCCTCGGGCACCTTATCGTCGTTCTCCTGTGAGTTTAGTTTTGCGAATCCGACGCAAAACTGACAGTTAATTGTAACGTTCAGAGCCTGTTAATGACGATGGAACACACAAATTGCGTCGCGATTCAATACATCGTCCTCCAGCCGAATTGTCTCCGAGGTACTATTGCTGCTGCCCCGGGCACCTTTTGCTCGTTCTCCTAGGGATATTGTTTTTCGAATCCGGCGCAAAACTGACAGTTAATTGTAACGTTCAGAGCCTGTTAATGACGATGGAACACACAAATTGCGTCGCGATTCAATACATCGTCCTCCACCCGACTTGTCTCCAAGGGTCTATAGCTGCCTCGGGCACCTTATCGTCGTTCTCCTGTGAGTTTAGTTTTTCGAATCCGACGCAAAACTGACAGTTAATTGTAACGTTCAGAGCCTCTTAATGACGATGGAACACACAAATTGCGTCGCGATTCAATACATCGTCCTCCAGCCGACTTGTCTCCAAGGGTCTAGTGCTGCCTCGGGCACCTTATGGTCGTTCTCCTGTGAGTCTAGATTTTCGAATCCGACTCAAAACTGACAGTTAATTGTAACGTTCAGAGCCTCTTAATGACGATGGAACACACAAATTGTGGCGCGATTCAATACATCGTCCTACAGCCGCCCTGTCTCCAAGGGTCTCTTGCTGCCTCGGGCACGTTATGGTCGTTCTCCTGTGAGTCTAGTTTTCCGAAAACGACGCAAAACTGACAGGTAATTGTAACGTTCAGAGCCTGATAATGACGATGGAACACACAATTTGCGTCGCGATTCAATACATCGTCCTCCAGCCGACTTGTCTCCGAGGTAGTATTGCTGTCCCGGGCACCTTTTGGTCGTTCTCCTATGAGTCTAGTTTATAGAATCCGGCGCAAAACTGACAGTTAATTGTAACGTTCAGAGCCTCTTAATGACGATGGAACACACAAATTGCGTCGCGATTCAATACTTCGTCCTCCAGCCGACTTGTCTCCAAGGGTCTAGTGCTGCCTCGGGCACCTTATGGTCGTTCTCCTGTGAGTCTAGATTTTCGAATCCGACGCAAAACTGACAGTTAATTGTAACGTTCAGAGCCTGTTAATGACGATGGAACACACAAATTGCGTCGCGATTCAATACATCGTCCTCCAGCCGAATTGTCTCCGAGGTACTATTGCTGCCCCGGGCACCTTTTGGTCGTTCTCCTAGGAGTATAGTTTTTCGAATCCGGCGCAAAACTGACAGTTAATTGTAACGTTCAGAGCCTCTTAATGACGATGGGACACACAAATTGCGTCGCGATTCAATACATCGTCCTCCAGCCGACTTGTCTCCAAGGGTCTAGTGCTGCCTCGGGCACCTCATGGTCGTTCCCCTGTGAGTCTAGATTTTCGAATCCGGCGCAAAACTGTCAGCTAATTGTAAAGTTCAAAGCCTCTTAATGACGATGGAACACACAAATTGCGTCGCGATTCAATACATCGTCCTCCAGCCGTCTTGTCTCCAAGGGTCTAGTGCTGCCTCGGGCACCTTATGGTCGTTCTCCTGTGAGTCTAGATTTTCGAATCCGACGCAAAACTGACAGTTAATTGTAGCGTTCAGAGCCTCTTAATGACGATGGAACACACAAATTGCTTCGCGATTCAATACATAGTCCTCCAGCCGACTTGTCTCCAAGGGTCTATAGCTGCCTCGGGCACCTTATGGTCGTTCTCCTGTGAGTTTAGTTTTTCGAATCCGACGCAAAACTGACAGTTAATTGTAACGTTCAGAGCCTGTTAATGACGATGGAACACACAAATTGCGTCGCGATTCAATACATCGTCCTCCAGCCGAATTGTCTCCGAGGTACTATTGCTGCCCCGGGCACCTTTTGATCGTTCTCCTAGGAGTATAATTTTTCGAATCCGGCTCAAAACTGACAGTTAATTGTAACGTTCAGAGCCTCTTCATGACGATGGAACACACAAATTGCGTCGCGATTCAATACATCGTCCTTCAGCCGACTTGTCTCCAAGGGTCTAGTGCTGCCTCGGGCACCTTATGGTCGTTCTCCTGTGAGTCTAGATTTTCGAATCCGACGCAAAACTGACAGTTAATTGTAACGTTAAGAGCCTCTTAATGACGATGGAACACACTAATTGCGTCGCGATTCAATACATCGTCCTCCAGCCGACTTGTCTCCAAGGGTCTAGTGCTGCCTCGGGCACCTTATGGTCGTTCTCCTGTGAGTCTAGATTTTCGAATCCGACGCAAAACTGACAGTTAATTGTAACGTTCAGAGCCTCTTAATGACGATGGAACACACAAATTGTGGCGCGATTCAATACATCGTCCTACAGCCGCACTGTCTCCAAGGGTCTCTTGCTGCCTCGTGCACGTTATGGTCGTTCTCCTGTGAGTCTAGTTTTCCGAAAACGACGCAAAACTGACAGTTAATTGTAACGTTCAGAGCCTGATAATGACGATGGAACACACAATTTGCGTCGCGATTCAATACATCGTCCTCCAGCCGACTTGTCTCCGAGGTAGTATTGCTGTCCCGGGCACCTTTTGGTCGTTCTCCTATGAGTCTAGTTTATCGAATCAGGCGCAAAACTGACAGTTAATTGTAACGTTCAGAGCCTCTTAATGACGATGGAACACACAAATTGCGTCGCGATTCAATACATCGTCCTCCAGCCGACTTGTCTCCAAGGGTCTAGTGCTGCCTCGGATACCTTATGGTCGTTCTCCTGTGAGTCTAGATTTTCGAATCCGACGCAAAACTGACAGTTAATTGTAACGTTCAGAGCCTCTTAATGACGATGGAACACACAAATTGTGGCGCGATTCAATACATCGTCCTACAGCCGCACTGTCTCCAAGGGTCTCTTGCTGCCTCGTGCACGTTATGGTCGTTCTCCTGTGAGTCTAGTTTTCCGAAAACGACGCAAAACTGACAGTTAATTGTAACGTTCAGAGCCTGATAATGACGATGGAACACACAATTTGCGTCGCGATTCAATACATCGTCCTCCAGCCGACTTGTCTCCGAGGTAGTATTGCTGTCCCGGGCACCTTTTGGTCGTTCTCCTATGAGTCTAGTTTATCGAATCAGGCGCAAAACTGACAGTTAATTGTAACGTTCAGAGCCTCTTAATGACGATGGAACACACAAATTGCGTCGCGATTCAATACTTCGTCCTCCAGCCGACTTGTCTCCAAGGGTCTAGTGCTGCCTCGGGGCCCTTATGGTCGTTCTTCTGTGAGTCTAGATTTTCGAATCCGACGCAAAACTGACAGTTAATTGTAACGTTCTGAGCCTGATAATGACGATGGAACATACAATTTTCGTCGCGATTCAATACATCGTCCTCCAGCCGAATTGTCTCCAAGGGTCTATAGCTGCCTCGGGCACCTTATCGTCGTTCTCCTGTGAGTTTAGTTTTGCGAATCCGACGCAAAACTGACAGTTAATTGTAACGTTCAGAGCCTGTTAATGACGATGGAACACACAAATTGCGTCGCGATTCAATACATCGTCCTCCAGCCGAATTGTCTCCGAGGTACTATTGCTGCTGCCCCGGGCACCTTTTGCTCGTTCTCCTAGGGATATTGTTTTTCGAATCCGGCGCAAAACTGACAGTTAATTGTAACGTTCAGAGCCTGTTAATGACGATGGAACACACAAATTGCGTCGCGATTCAATACATCGTCCTCCACCCGACTTGTCTCCAAGGGTCTATAGCTGCCTCGGGCACCTTATCGTCGTTCTCCTGTGAGTTTAGTTTTTCGAATCCGACGCAAAACTGACAGTTAATTGTAACGTTCAGAGCCTCTTAATGACGATGGAACACACAAATTGCGTCGCGATTCAATACATCGTCCTCCAGCCGACTTGTCTCCAAGGGTCTAGTGCTGCCTCGGGCACCTTATGGTCGTTCTCCTGTGAGTCTAGATTTTCGAATCCGACTCAAAACTGACAGTTAATTGTAACGTTCAGAGCCTCTTAATGACGATGGAACACACAAATTGTGGCGCGATTCAATACATCGTCCTACAGCCGCCCTGTCTCCAAGGGTCTCTTGCTGCCTCGGGCACGTTATGGTCGTTCTCCTGTGAGTCTAGTTTTCCGAAAACGACGCAAAACTGACAGGTAATTGTAACGTTCAGAGCCTGATAATGACGATGGAACACACAATTTGCGTCGCGATTCAATACATCGTCCTCCAGCCGACTTGTCTCCGAGGTAGTATTGCTGTCCCGGGCACCTTTTGGTCGTTCTCCTATGAGTCTAGTTTATAGAATCCGGCGCAAAACTGACAGTTAATTGTAACGTTCAGAGCCTCTTAATGACGATGGAACACACAAATTGCGTCGCGATTCAATACTTCGTCCTCCAGCCGACTTGTCTCCAAGGGTCTAGTGCTGCCTCGGGCACCTTATGGTCGTTCTCCTGTGAGTCTAGATTTTCGAATCCGACGCAAAACTGACAGTTAATTGTAACGTTCAGAGCCTGTTAATGACGATGGAACACACAAATTGCGTCGCGATTCAATACATCGTCCTCCAGCCGAATTGTCTCCGAGGTACTATTGCTGCCCCGGGCACCTTTTGGTCGTTCTCCTAGGAGTATAGTTTTTCGAATCCGGCGCAAAACTGACAGTTAATTGTAACGTTCAGAGCCTCTTAATGACGATGGGACACACAAATTGCGTCGCGATTCAATACATCGTCCTCCAGCCGACTTGTCTCCAAGGGTCTAGTGCTGCCTCGGGCACCTCATGGTCGTTCCCCTGTGAGTCTAGATTTTCGAATCCGGCGCAAAACTGTCAGCTAATTGTAAAGTTCAAAGCCTCTTAATGACGATGGAACACACAAATTGCGTCGCGATTCAATACATCGTCCTCCAGCCGTCTTGTCTCCAAGGGTCTAGTGCTGCCTCGGGCACCTTATGGTCGTTCTCCTGTGAGTCTAGATTTTCGAATCCGACGCAAAACTGACAGTTAATTGTAGCGTTCAGAGCCTCTTAATGACGATGGAACACACAAATTGCGTCGCGATTCAATACATAGTCCTCCAGCCGACTTGTCTCCAAGGGTCTATAGCTGCCTCGGGCACCTTATGGTCGTTCTCCTGTGAGTTTAGTTTTTCGAATCCGACGCAAAACTGACACTTAATTGTAACGTTCAGAGCCTGTTAATGACGATGGAACACACAAATTGCGTCGCGATTCAATACATCGTCCTCCAGCCGAATTGTCTCCGAGGTACTATTGCTGCCCCGGGCACCTTTTGGTCGTTCTCCTAGGAGTATAATTTTTCGAATCCGGCTCAAAACTGACAGTTAATTGTAACGTTCAGAGCCTCTTCATGACGATGGAACACACAAATTGCGTCGCGATTCAATACATCGTCCTTCAGCCGACTTGTCTCCAAGGGTCTAGTGCTGCCTCGGGCACCTTATGGTCGTTCTCCTGTGAGTCTAGATTTTCGAATCCGACGCAAAACTGACAGTTAATTGTAACGTTAAGAGCCTCTTCATGACGATGGAACACACAAATTGCGTCGCGATTCAATACATCGTCCTTCAGCCGACTTGTCTCCAAGGGTCTAGTGCTGCCTCGGGCACCTTATGGTCGTTCTCCTGTGAGTCTAGATTTTCGAATCCGACGCAAAACTGACAGTTAATTGTAACGTTCAGAGCCTGTTAATGACGATGGAACACACAAATTGCGTCGCGATTCAATACATCGTCCTCCAGCCGACTTGTCTCCAAGGGTCAGTGCTGCCTCGGGCACCTTATGGTCGTTCTCCTGTGAGTCTAGATTTTCGAATCCGACGCAAAACTGACAGTTAATTGTAGCGTTCAGAGCCTCTTAATGACGATGGAACACACAAATTGCGTCGCGATTCAATACATAGTCCTCCAGCCGACTTGTCTCCAAGGGTCTATAGCTGCCTCGGGCACCTTATGGTCGTTCTCCTGTGAGTTTAGTTTTTCGAATCCGACGCAAAACTGACAGTTAATTGTAACGTTCAGAGCCTGTTAATGACGATGGAACACACAAATTGCGTCGCGATTCAATACATCGTCCTCCAGCCGAATTGTCTGCGAGGTTCTATTGCTGCCCCGGGCACCTTTTGGTCGTTCTCCTAGGAGTATAATTTTTCGAATCCGGCTCAAAACTGACAGTTAATTGTAACGTTCAGAGCCTCTTAATGACGATGAAACACACAAATTGCGTCGCGATTCAATACATCGTCCTCCAGCCGACTTGTCTCCAAGGGTCTAGTGCTGCCTCGGGCACCTTATGGTCGTTCTCCTGTGAGTCTAGATTTTCGAATCCGACGCAAAACTGACAGTTATTTGTAACGTCCAGAGCCTCTTAATGACGATGGAACACACAAATTGCGTCGCGATTCAATACATCGTCCTCCAGCCGACTTGTCACCAAGGGTCTATAGCTGCCTCGGTTACCTTATCGTCTTTCTCCTTTGAGTTTAGTTTTTCGAATCCGACGCAAAACTGACAGTTAATTGTAACGTTCAGAGCCTGTTAATGACGATGGAACACACAAATTGCGTCGCGATTCAATACATCCTCCTCCAGCCGAATTGTCTCCGAGGTACTATTGCTGCCCCGGGCACCTTTTGGTCGTTCTCCTAGGAGTATTGTTTTTCGAATCCCGCGCAAAACTGACAGTTAATTGTAACGTTCAGAGCCTCTTAATCACGATGGAACACACAAATTGCGTCGCGATTCAATACATCCTCCTCCAGCCGACTTGTCTCCAAGGGTCTAGTGCTGCCTCGGGCACCTCATGGTCGTTCTCCTGTGAGTCTAGATTTTCGAATCCGACGCAAAACTGACAGTTAATTGTAACGTTCAGAGCCTGTTAATGACGATGGAACACACAAATTGCGTCGCGATTCAATACATCGTCCTCCAGCCGACTTGTCTCCAAGGGTCTAGTGCTGCCTCGGGCACCTTATCGTCGTTCTCCTGTAAGTTTAGTTTCTCGAATCCGACGCAAAACTGACAGTTAATTGTAACGTTCAGAGCCTGTTAATGACGATGGAACACACAAATTGCGTCGCGATTCAATACATCGTCCTCCAGCCGAATTGTCTCCGAGGTACTATTGCTGCCCCGGGCACCTTTTGGTCGTTCTCCTAGGAGTATAGTTTTTCGAATCCGGCGCAAAACTGACAGTTAATTGTAACGTTCAGGGCCTCTTAATGACGATGGAACACACAAATTGCGTCGCGATCCAATACATCGTCCTCCAGCCGACTTGTCTCCAAGGGCAGTGCTGCCTCGGGCACCTTATGGTCGTTCTCCTGTGAGTCTAGATTTTCGAATCCGACGCAAAACTGACAGTTAATTGTAACGTTCAGAGCCTCTTAATGACGATGGAACACACAAATTGCGTCGCGATTCAATACATCGTCCTCCAGCCGACTTGTCTCCAAGGGTCTAGTGCTGCTTCGGGCACCTTATGGTCGTTCTGCTGTGAGTCTAGATTTTCGAATCCGACTCAAAACTGACAGTTAATTGTAACGTTCAGAGCCTCTTAATGACGATGGAACACACAAATTGTAGCGCGATTCAATACATCGTCCTACAGCCGCCCTGTCTCCAAGGGTCTCTTGCTGCCTCGGGCACGTTATGGCCGTTCTCCTGTGACTCTAGTTTTCCGAAAACGACGCAAAACTGACAGTTAATTGTAACGTTCAGAGCCTGATAATGACGATGGAACACACAATTTGCGTCGCGATTCAATACATCGTCCTCCATCCGACTTGTCTCCGAGGTAGTATTGCTGTCCCGGGCACCTTTTGGTCGTTCTCCTATGAGTCTAGTTTATCGAATCAGGCGCAAAACTGACAGTTAATTGTAACGTTCTGAGCCTGATAATGACAATGGAACACACAATTTTCGTCGCGATTCAATACATCGTCCTCCACCGACATGTCTCCAAGGGTCTAGTGCTGCCTCGGGCACCTTATGGTCGTTCTCCTGTGAGTCTAGATTTTCGAATCCGACGCAAAACTGACAGTTAATTGTAACGTTCAGAACCTCTTAATGACGAAGGAACACACAAATTGCGTCGCGATTCAATACATCGTCCTCCAGCCGACTTGTCTCCAAGGGTCTAGTGCTGCCTCGGGCACCTTATGGTCGTTCTCCTGTGAGTCTAGATTTTCGAATCCGACGCAAAACTGACAGTTAATTGTAACGTTCAGAGCCTCTTAATGACGATGGAACACACAAATTGTGGCGCGAATCAATACATCGTCCTACAGCCGCCCTGTCTCCAAGGGTCTCTTGCTGCCTCGGGCACGTTATGGTCGTTCTCCTGTGAGTCTAGATTTCCGAAAACGACGCAAAACTGACAGTTAATTGTAACGTTCAGAGCCTGATAATGACGATGGAACACACAATTTGCGTCGCGATTCAATACATCGTCCTCCAGCCGACTTGTCTCCGAGGTAGTATTGCTGTCCCGGGCACCTTTTGGTCGTTCTCCTATGAGTCTAGTTTATCGAATCCGGCGCAAAACTGACAGTTAATTGTAACGTTCAGAGCCTCTTAATGACGATGGAACACACAAATTGCGTCGCGATTCAATACATCGTCCTCCAGCCGACTTGTCTCCAAGGGTCTAGTGCTGCCTCGGGCACCTTATGGTCGTTCTCCTGTGAGTCTAGATTTTCGAATCCGACGCTAAACTGACAGTTAATTGTAACGTTCAGAGCCTCTTAATGACGATGGAACACACAAATTGCGTCGCGATTCAATACATCGTCCTCCAGCCGACTTGTCTCCAAGGGTCTACAGCTGCCTCGGGCACCTTATGGTCGTTCTCCTGTGAGTTTAGTTTTTCGAATCCGACGCAAAACTGACAGTTAATTGTAACGTTCAGAGCCTGTTAATGACGATGGAACACACAAATTGCGTCGCGATTCAATACATCGTCCTCCAGCCGACTTGTCTCCAAGGGTCTAGTGCTGCCTCGGGCACCTCATGGTCGTTCTCCTGTGAGTCTAGATTTTCGAATCCGACGCAAAACTGACAGTTAATTGTAACGTTCAGAGCCTGTTAATGACGATGGAACACACAAATTGCGTCGCGATTCAATACATCGTCCTCCAGCCGACTTGTCTCCAAGGGTCTATAGCTGCCTCGGGCACCTTATCGTCGTTCTCCTGTGAGTTTAGTTTTTCGAATCCGACGCAAAACTGACAGTTAATTGTAACGTTCAGAGGCTGTTAATGACGATGGAACACACAAATTGCGTCGCGATTCAATACATCGTCCTCCAGCCGAATTGTCTCAAAGGTACTATTGCTGCCCCGGGCACCTTTTGGTCGTTCTCCTAGGAGTATAGTTTTTCGAATCCGGCGCAAAACTGACAGTTAATTGTAACGTTCAGGGCCTCTTAATGACGATGGAACACACAAATTGCGTCGCGATTCAATACATCGTCCTCCAGCCGACTTGTCTCCAAGGGTCAGTGCTGCCTCGGGCACCTTATGGTCGTTCTCCTGTGATTCTAGATTTTCGAATCCGACGCAAAACTGACAGTTAATTGTAACGTTCAGAGCCTCTTAATGACGATGGAACACACAAATTGCGTCGCGATTCAATACATCGTCCTCCAGCCGACTTTTCTCCAAGGGTCTAGTGCTGCTTCGGGCACCTTATGGTCGTTCTGCTGTGAGTCTAGATTTTCGAATCCGACTCAAAACTGACAGTTAATTGTAACGGTCAGAGCCTCTTAATGACGATGGAACACACAAATTGTAGCGCGATTCAATACGTCGTCCTACAGCCCCCCTGTCTCCAAGGGTCTCTTGCTGCCTCGGGCACGTTATGGTCGTTCTCCTGTGACTCTAGTTTTCCGAAAACGACGCAAAACTGACAGTTAATTGTAACGTTCAGAGCCTGATAATGACGATGGAACACACAATTTGCGTCGCGATTCAATACACCGTCCTCCATCCGACTTGTTTCCGAGGTAGTATTGCTGTCCCGGGCACCTTTTGGTCATTCTCCTATGAGTCTAGTTTATCGAATCAGGCGCAAAACTGACAGTTAATTGTAACGTTCTGAGCCTGATAATGACAATGGAACACACAATTTTCGTCGCGATTCAATACAACGTCCTCCAGCCGAATTGTTTCCAAGGGTCTATTGCTGCCTCGGGCACCTTATGGTCGTTCTCCTGTGAGTCTACATTTTCGAATCCGACGCAAAACTGACAGTTAATTGTAACGTTCAGAGCCTCTTAATGACGATGGAACACACAAATTGCGTCGCGATACAATACATCGTCCTCCAGCCGAATTGTCTCCGAGGTACTATTGCTGCCCCGGGCACCTTTTGGTCGTTCTCCTAGGAGTATAGATTTTCGAATCCGGCGCAAAACTGACAGTTAATTATAACGCTCAGAGCCTCTTAATGACGATGGAACACACAAATTGCGTCGCGATTCGATACATCGTCCTCCAGCCGACTTGTTTCCAAGGGTCTATAGCTGCCTCGGGTACCTTATCGTCGTTCTCCTGTGAGTTTAGTTTTTCGAATCCGACGCAAAACTGACAGTTAATTGTAACGTTCAGAGCCTGTTAATGACGATGGAACACACAAATTGCGTCGCGATTCAATACATCGTCCTCCAACCGACATGTCTCCAAGTGTCTAGTGCTGCCTCGGGCACCTTATGGTCGTTCTCCTGTGAGTCTAGATTTTCGAATCCGACGCAAAACTGACAGTTAATTGTAACGTTCAGAGCCTCTTAATGACGATGGAACACACAAATTGCGTCGCGATTCAATACATCGTCCTCCAGCCGACTTGTCTCCAAGGGTATAGTGCTGCCTCGGGCACCTTATGGTCGTTCTCCTGTGAGTCTAGATTTTCGAATCCGACGCAAAACTGACAGTTAATTGTAACGTTCAGAGCCTCTTAATGACGATGGAACACACAAATTGTGGCGCGATTCAATACATCGTCCTACAGCCGCCCTGTCTCCAAGGGTCTCTTGCTGCCTCGGGCACGTTATGGTCGTTCTCCTGTGAGTCTAGATTTCCGAAAACGACGCAAAACTAACAGTTAATTGTAACGTTCAGAGCCTGATAATGACGATGGAACACACAATTTGCGTCGCGATTCAATACATCGTCCTCCAGCCGACTTGTCTCCGAGGTAGTATTGCTGTCCCGGGCACCTTTTGGTCGTTCTCCTATGAGTCTAGTTTATCGAATCCGGCGCAAAACTGACAGTTAATTGTAACGTTCATAGCCTCTTAATGACGATGAAACACACAAATTGCGTCGCGATTCAATACATCGTCCTCCAGCCGACTTGTCTCCAAGGGTCTAGTGCTGCCTCGGGCACCTTATGGTCGTTCTCCTGTGAGTCTAGATTTTCGAATCCGACGCAAAACTGACAGTTATTTGTAACGTCCAGAGCCTCTTAATGACGATGGAACACACAAATTGCGTCGCGATTCAATACATCGTCCTCCAGCCGACTTGTCACCAAGGGTCTATAGCTGCCTCGGTTACCTTATCGTCTTTCTCCTTTGAGTTTAGTTTTTCGAATCCGACGCAAAACTGACAGTTAATTGTAACGTTCAGAGCCTGTTAATGACGATGGAACACACAAATTGCGTCGCGATTCAATACATCGTCCTCCAGCCGAATTGTCTCCGAGGTACTATTGCTGCCCCGGGCACCTTTTGGTCGTTCTCCTAGGAGTATTGTTTTTCGAATCCGGCGCAAAACTGACAGTTAATTGTAACGTTCAGGGCCTCTTAATGACGATGGAACACACAAATTGCGTCGCGATCCAATACATCGTCCTCCAGCCGACTTGTCTCCAAGGGTCAGTGCTGCCTCGGGCACCTTATGGTCGTTCTCCTGTGAGTCTAGATTTTCGAATCCGACGCAAAACTGACAGTTAATTGTAACGTTCAGAGCCTGTTAATGACGATGGAACACACAAATTGCGTCGCGATTCAATACATCGTCCTCCAGCCGAATTGTCTCCGAGGTACTATTGCTGCCCCGTGCACCATTTGGTCGTTCTCCTAGGAGTATAGTTTTTCGAATCCGGCGCAAAACTGACAGTTAATTGTAACGTTCAGGGCCTCTTAATGACGATGGAACACACAAATTGCGTCCTCCAGCCGACTTGTCTCCAAGGGTCTAGTGCTGCTTCGGGCACCTTATGGTCGTTCTGCTGTGAGTCTAGATTTTCGAATCCGACGCAAAACTGACAGTTAATTGTAACGTTCAGAGCCTCTTAATGACGATGGAACACACAAATTGTGGCGCGATTCAATACATCGTCCTAGAGCCGCCCTGTCTCCAAGGGTCTCTTGCTGCCTCGGGCATGTTATGGTCGTTCTCCTGTGACTCTAGTTTTCCGAAAACGACGCAAAACTGACAGTTAATTGTAACGTTCAGAGCCTGTTAATGACGATGGAACACACAAATTGCGTCGCGATTCAATACATCGTCCTCCAGCCGACTTGTCTCCAGGGGTCAGTGCTGCCTCGGGCACCTTATGGTCGTTCTCCTGTGAGTCTAGATTTTCGAATCCGACGCAAAACTGACAGTTAATTGTAGCGTTCAGAGCCTCTTAATGACGATGGAACACACAAATTGCGTCGCGATTCAATACATAGTCCTCCAGCCGACTTGTCTCCAAGGGTCTATAGCTGCCTCGGGCACCTTATGGTCGTTCTCCTGTGAGTTTAGTTTTTCGAATCCGACGCAAAACTGACAGTTAATTGTAACGTTCAGAGCCTGTTAATGACGATGGAACACACAAATTGCGTCGCGATTCAATACATCGTCCTCCAGCCGACTTGTCTCCAAGGGTCTACTGCTGCCTCGGGCACCTCATGGTCGTTCTCCTGTGAGTCTAGATTTTCGAATCCGACGCAAAACTGACAGTTAATTGTAACGTTCAGATCCTGATAATGACGATGGAACACACAATTTGCGTCGCGATTCAATACATCGTCCTCCAGCCGACTTGTCTCCGAGGTAGTATTGCTGTCCCGGGCACCTTTTGGTCGTTCTCCTATGAGTCTAGTTTATCGAATCCGGCGCAAAACTGACAGTTAATTGTAACGTTCAGAGCCTCTTAATGACGATGGAACACACAAATTGCGTCGCGATTCAATACATCGTCCTCCAGCCGACTTGTCTCCAAGGGTCTAGTGCTGCATCGGGCACCTTATGGTCGTTCTCCTGTGAGTCTAGATTTTCGAATCCGACGCAAAACTGACAGTTAATTGTAACGTTCAGAGCCTCTTAATGACGATGGAACACACAAATTGCGTCGCGATTCAATACATCGTCCTCCAGCCGACTTGTCTCCAAGGGTCTATAGCTGCCTCGGGCACCTTATCGTCGTTCTCCTGTGAGTTTAGTTTTTCGAATCCGACGCAAAACTGACAGTTAATTGTAACGTCCAGAGCCTGTTAATGACGATGGAACACACTAATTGCGTCGCGATTCAATACATCGTCCTCCAGCCGAATTGTCTCCGAGGTACTATTGCTGCCCCGGGCACCTTTTGGTCGTTCTCCTAGGAGTATAGTTTTTCGAATCCGGCGCAAAACTGACAGTTAATTATAACGCTCAGAGCCTCTTAATGACGATGGAACACACATATTGCGTCGCGATTCAATACATCGTCCTCCAGCCGACTTGTCTCCAAGGGTCTATAGCTGCCTCGGGTACCTTATCGTCGTTCTCCTGTGAGTTTAGTTTTTCGAATCCGACGCAAAACTGACAGTTAATTGTAACGTTCAGAGCCTGTTAATGACGATGGAACACACAAATTGCGTCGCGATTCAATACATCGTCCTCCAACCGACATGTCTCCAAGGGTCTAGTGCTGCCTCGGGCACGTTATGGTCGTTCTCCTGTGAGTCTAGATTTACGAAAACGACGCAAAACTGACAGTTAATTGTAACGTTCAGAGCCGTATAATGACGATGGAACACACAAATTGCGTCGCGATTCAATACATCGTCCTCCAGCCGACTTGTCTCCGAGGTAGTATTGCTGTCCCGGGCACCTTTTGGTCGTTCTCCTAGGAGTATAGTTTTTCGAATCCGGCGCAAAACTGACAGTTAATTGTAACGTTCAGGGCCTCTTAATGACGATGGAACACACAAATTGTGGCGCGATTCAATACATCGTCCTACAGCCGCCCTGTCTCCAAGGGTCTCTTGCTGCTTCGGGCACGTTATGGTCGTTCTCCTGTGAGTCTAGATTTCCGAAAACGACGCAAAACTGACAGTTAATTGTAACGTTCAGAGCCTGATAATGACGATGGAACACACAATTTGCGTCGCGATTCAATACATCGTCCTACAGCCGACTTGTCTCCGAGGTAGTATTGCTGTCCCGGGCACCTTTTGGTCGTTCTCCTATGAGTCTAGTTTATCGAATCCGGCGCAAAACTGACAGTTAATTGTAACGTTCAGAGCCTCTAAATGACGATGGAACACACAAATTGCGTCGCGATTCAATACATCGTCCTCCAGCCGACTTGTCTCCAAGGGTCTAGTGCTGACTCGGGCACCTTATCGTCGTTCTCCTGTGAGTTTAGTTTTTCGAATCCGACGCAAAACTGACAGTTAATTGTAACGTTCAGGGCCTCTTAATGACGATGGAACACACAAATTGCGTCGCGATTCAATACATCGTCCTCCAGCCGAATTGTCTCCGAGGTACTATTGCTGCCCCGGGCACCTTTTGGTCGTTCTCCTAGGAGTATAGTTTTTCGAATCCGGCGCAAAACTGACAGTTAATTGTAACGTTCAGGGCCTCTTAATGACGATGGAACACACAAATTGCGTCGCGATTCAATACATCGTCCTCCAGCCGACTTGTCTCCAAGGGTCAGTGCTGCCTCGGGCACCTTATGGTCGTTCTCCTGTGAGTCTAGATTTTCGAATCCGACGCAAAAATGACAGTTAATTGTAACGTTCAGAGCCTCTTAATGACGATGGAACACACAAATAGCGTCGCGATTCAATACATCGTCCTCCAGCCGACTTGTCTCCAAGGGTCTATAGCTGCCTCGGGCACCTTATCGTCGTTCTCCTGTGAGTTTAGTTTTTCGAATCCGACGCAAAACTGACAGTTAATTGTAACGTTCAGAGCCTGTTAATGACGATGGAACACACAAATTGCGTCGCGATTCAATACATCGTCCTCCAGCCGAATTGTCTCCGAGGTACTATTGCTACCCCGGGCACCTTTTGGTCGTTCTCCTAGGAGTATAGTTTTTCGAATCCGGCGCAAAACTGACAGTTAATTGTAACGTTCAGGGCCTCTTAATGACGATGGAACACACAAATTGCGTCGCGATTCAATACATCGTCCTCCAGCCGACTTGTCTCCAAGGGTCAGTGCTGCCTCGGGCACCTTATGGTCGTTCTCCTGTGAGTCTAGATTTTGGAATCGAACGCAAAACTGACAGTTAATTGTAACGTTCAGAGCCTCTTAATGACGATGGAACACACAAATTGCGTCGCGATTCAATACATCGTCCTCCAGCCGACTTGTCTCCAAGGGTCTAGTGCTGCTTCGGGCACCTTATGGTCGTTCTGCTGTGAGTCGAGATTTTCGAATCCGACGCAAAACTGACAGTTAATTGTAACGCTCAGAGCCTCTTAATGACGATGGAACACACAAATTGCGTCGCGATTCAATACATCGTCCTCCAGCCGACTTGTCTCCAAGGGTCTATAGCTGCCTCGGGTACCTTATCGTCGTTCTCCTGTGAGTTTAGTTTTTCGAATCCGACGCAAAACTGACAGTTAATTGTAACGTTCAGAGCCTGTTAATGACGATGGAACACACAAATTGCGTCGCGATTCAATACATCGTCCTCCAACCGACATGTCTCCAAGGGTCTAGTGCTGCCTCGGGCACGTTATGGTCGTTCTCCTGTGAGTCTAGATTTCCGAAAACGACGCAAAACTGACAGTTAATTGTAACGTTCAGAGCCTGATAATGACGATGGAACACACAATTTGCGTCGCGATTCAATACATCGTCCTCCAGCCGACTTGTCTCCGAGGTAGTATTGCTGTCCCGGGCACCTTTTGGTCGTTCTCCTATGAGTCTAGTTTATCGAATCCGGCGCAAAACTGACAGTTAATTGCAACGTTCAGAGCCTCTAAATGACGATGGGACACACAAATTGCGTCGCGATTCAATACATCGTCCTCCAGCCGACTTGTCTCCAAGGGTCTAGTGCTGACTCGGGCACCTTATCGTCTTTCTCCTGTGAGTTTAGTTTTTCGAATCCGACGCAAAACTGACAGTTAATTGTAACGTTCAGAGCCTGTTAATGACGATGGAACACACAAATTGCGTCGCGATTCAATACATCGTCCTCCAGCCGAATTGTCTCCGAGGTACTATTGCTGCCCCGGGCACCTTTTGGTCGTTCTCCTAGGAGTATAGTTTAACGAATCCGGCGCAAAACTGACAGTTAAATGTAACGTACAGGGCCTCTTAATGACGATGGAACACACAAATTGCGTCGCGATACAATACATCGTCCTCCAGCCGAATTGTCTCCGAGGTACTATTGCTGCCGCGAGCACCTTTTGGTCGTTCTCCTAGGAGTATAGTTTTTCGAATCCGGCGCAAAACTGACAGTTAATTATAACGCTCAGAGCCTCTTAATGACGATGGAACACACAAATTGCGTCGCGATTCAATACATCGTCATCCAGCCGACTTGTCTCCAAGGGTCTATAGCTGCCTCGGGTACCTTATCGTCGTTCTCCTGTGAGTTTAGTTTTTCGAATCAGACGCAAAACTGACAGTTAATTGTAACGTTCAGAGCCTGTTAATGACGATGGAACACACAAATTGAGTCGCGATTCAATACATCGTCCTCCAACCGACATGTCTCCAAGGGTCTAGTGCTGCCTCGGGCACGTTATGGTCGTTCTCCTGTGAGTCTAGATTTCCGAAAACGACGCAAAACTGACAGTTAATTGTAACGTTCAGAGCCTGATAATGACGATGGAACACACAATTTGCGTCGCGATTCAATACATCGTCCTCCAGCCGACTTGTCTCCGAGGTAGTATTGCTGTCCCGGGCACCTTTTGGTCGTTCTCCTATGAGTCTAGTTTATGGAATCCGGCGCAAAACTGACCGTTAATTGTAACGTTCAGAGCCTCTAAATGACGATGGAACACACAAATTGCGTCGCGATTCATTACATCGTCCTCCAGCCGACTTGTCTCCAAGGGTCTAGTGCTGACTCGGGCACCTTATCGTCGTTCTCCTGTGAGTTTAGTTTTTCGAATCCGACGCAAAACTGACAGTTAATTGTAATGTTCAGAGCCTGTTAATGACGATGGAACACAGAAATTGCGTCGCGATTCAATACATCGTCAATACATCGTCCTCCAGCCGAATTGTCTCCGAGGTACTATTGCTGCCCCGGGCACCTTTTGGTCGTTCTCCTAGGAGTATAGTTTTTCGAATCCGGCGCAAAACTGACAGTTAATTGTAACGTTCAGGGCCTCTTACTGACGATGGAACACACAAATTGCGTCGCGATTCAATACATCGTCCTCCTGCCGACTTGTCTCCAAGGGTCAGTGCTGCCTCGGGCACCTTATGGTCGTTCTCCTGTGAGTCTAGATTTTCGAATCCGACGCAAAACTGACAGTTAATTGTAACATTCAGAGCCGCTTAATGACGATGGAACACACAAATTGCGTCGCGATTCAATACATCGTCCTCCAGCCGACTTGTCTCCAAGGGTCTATAGCTGCCTCGGTTACCTTATCGTCGTTCTCGTGTGAGTTTAGTTTTTCGAATCCGACGCAAAACTGACAGTTAATTGTAACGTTCAGAGCCTGATAATGACGATGGAACACACAATTTGCGTCGCGATTCAATACATCGTCCTCCAGCCGAATTGTCTCCGAGGTACTATTGCTGCCCCGGGCACCTTTTGGTCGTTCCCTAGGAGTATAGTTTTTCGAATCCGGCGCAAAACTGACAGTTAATTGTAACGTTCAGGGCCTCTTAATGACGATGGAACACACAAATTGCGTCGCGATTCAATACATCGTCCGCCAGCCGACTTGTCTCCAAGGGTCAGTGCTGCCTCGGGCACCTTATGGTCGTTCTCCTGTGAGTCTAGATTTTGGAATCCGACGCAAAACTGACAGTTAATTGTAACGTTCAGAGCCTCTTAATGACGATGGAACACACAAACTGCGTCGCGATTCAATACATCGTCCTCCAGCCGACTTGTCTCCAAGGGTCTAGTGCTGCTTCGGGCACCTTATGGTCGTTCTGCTGTGAGTCTAGATTTTCGAATCCGACGCAAAACTGACAGTTAATTGTAACGTTCAGAGCCTCTTAATGACGATGGAACACACAAATTGTGTCGCGATTCAATACATCGACCTACAGCCGCCCTGTCTCCAAGGGTCTCTTGCTGCCTCGGGCACGTTATGGTCGTTCTCCTGTGACTCTAGTTTTCCGAAAACGACGCAAAACTGACAGTTAATTGTAACGTTCAGAGCCTGATAATGACGATGGAACACACAATTTGCGTCGCGATTCAATACATCGTCCTCCATCCGCCTTGTCTCCGAGGTAGTATTGCTGTCCCGGGCACCTTTTGGTCGTTCTCCTATGAGTCTAGTTTATCGAATCAGACGCTAAACTGACAGTTAATTGTAACGTTCTGAGCCTGATAATGACGATGGAACACACAATTTTCGTCGCGATTCAATACATCGTCCTCCAGCCGAATTGACTCCAAGGGTCTATTGCTGCCTCGGGCACCTTATGGTCGTACTCCTGTGAGTCTACATTTTCGAATCCGACGCAAAACTGACAGTTAATTGTAACGTTCAGAGCCTCTTAATGACGATGGAACACACAAATTGCGTCGCGATACAATACATCTTCCTCCAGCCGAATTGTCTCCGAGGTACTATTGCTGCCCCGGGCACCTTTTGGTCGTTCTCCTAGGAGTATAGTTTTTCGAATCCGGCGCAAAACTGACAGTTAATTATAACGCTTAGAGCCTCTTAATGACGAGGGAACACACAAATTGCGTCGCGATTCAATACATCGTCCTCCAGCCGACTTGTCTCCAAGGGTCTATAGCTGCCTCGGGTACCTTATCGTCGTTCTCCTGTGAGTTTAGTTTTTCGAATCCGACGCAAAACTGACAGTTAATTGTAACGTTCAGAGCCTGTTAATGACGATGGAACACACAAATTGCCTCGCGATTCAATACATCGTCCTCCAACCGACATGTCTCCAAGGGTCTAGTGCTGCCTCGGGCACCTTATGGTCGTTCTCCTGTGAGTCTAGATTTTCGAATCCGACGCAAAACTGACAGTTAATTGTAACGTTCAGAGCCTCTTAATGACGATGGAACACACAAATTGCGTCGCGATTCAATACATCGTCCTCCAGCCGACTTGTCTCCAAGGGTCTAGTGCTGCCTCGGGCACCTTATGATCGTTCTGCTGTGAGTCTAGATTTTCGAATCCGACGCAAAACTGACAGTTAATTGTAACGTTCAGAGCCTCTTAATGACGATGGAACACACAAATTGCGTCGCGATTCAATACATCGTCCTCCAACCGACTTGTCTCCAAGGGTCTATAGCTGCCTCGGGCACCTTATCGTCGTTCTCCTGTGAGTTTAGTTTTTCGAATCCGACGCAAAACTGACAGTTAATTGTAACGTTCAGAGCCTGTTAATGACGAAGGAACACACAAATTGCGTCGCGATTCAATACATCGTCCTCCAGCAGAATTGTCTCCGAGGTACTATTGCTGCCCGGGGCACCTTTTGGTCGTTCTCCTAGGAGTATAGTTTCTCAAATCCGGCGCAAAACTGACAGTTAATTGTAACGTTCAGAGCCTCTTAATGACGATGGAACACACAAATTGCGTCGCGATTCAATACATCGGCCTCCAGCCGACTTGTCTCCAAGAGTCTAGTGCTGCCTCGGGCACCTTATGTTCGTTCTCCTGTGAGTCTAGATTTTCGAATCCGACGCAAAACTGACAGTTATTTGTAACGTTCAGAGCCTCTTAATGACGATGGAACACACAAATTGCGTCGCGATTCAATACATCGTCCTACAGCCGACATGTCTCCAAGGGTCAATAGCTGCCTCGGGCACCTTATCGTCGTTCTCCTGTGAGTTTAGTTTTTCGAATCCGACGCAAAACTGACAGTTAATAGTAACGTTCAGAGCCTGTTAATGACGAAGGAACACACAAATTGCGTCGCGATTCAATACATCGTCCTCCAGCCGAATTGTCTCCGAGGTACTATTGCTGCCCCGGGCACCTTTTGGTCGTTCTCCTAGGAGTATAGTTTTTCGAATCCGGCGCAAAACTGACAGTTAATTGTAACGTTCAGAGCCTCTTAATGACGATGGAACACACAAATTGCGTCGCGATTCAATACATCGTCCTCCAGCCGACTTGTCTCCAAGGGTCTAGTGCTGCCTCGGGCACCTTATCGTCGTTCTCCTGTGAGTTTAGTTTTTCGAATCCGACGCAAAACTGACAGTTAATTGTAACGTTCAGAGCCTGTTAATGACGATGGAACACACAAATTGCGTCGCGATTCAATACATCGTCCTCCAGCAGAATTGTCTTCGAGGTACTATTGCTGCCCGGGGCACCTTTTGGTCGTTCTCCTAGGAGTATAGTTTTTCAAATCCGGCGCAAAACTGACAGTTAATAGTAACGTTCAGAGCCTCTTAATGACGATGGAACACACAAATTGCGTCGCGATTCAATACATCGGCCTCCAGCCGACTTGTCTCCAAGGGTCTAGTGCTGCCTCGGGCACCTTATGGTCGTTCTCCTGTGAGTCTAGATTTTCGAATCCGACGCAAAACTGACAGTTAATTGTAACGTTCAGAGCCTCTTAATGACGATGGAACACACAAATTGCGTCGCGATTCAATACATCGTCCTACAGCCGACTTGTCTCCAAGGGTCAATAGCTGCCTCGGGCACCTTATCGTCGTTCTCCTGTGAGTTTAGTTTTTCGAATCCGACGCAAAACTGACAGTTAATAGTAACGTTCAGAGCCTGTTAATGACGAAGGAACACACAATTTGCGTCGCGATTCAATACATCGTCCTCCAGCCGAATTGTCTCCGAGGTACTATTGCTGCCCCGGGCACCTTTTGGTTGTTCTCCTAGGAGTATAGTTTTTCGAATCCGGCGCAAAACTGACAGTTAATTGTAACGTTCAGAGCCTCTTAATGACGATGGAACACACAAATTGCGTCGCGATTCAATACATCGTCCTCCAGCCGACTTGTCTCCAAGGGTCTAGTGCTGCTTCGGGCACCTTATGGTCGTTCTGCTGTGAGTCTAGATTTTCGAATCCGACGCAAAACTGACAGTTAATTGTATTGTTCAGAGCCTCTTAATGACGATGGAACACACAAATTGTGGCGCGATTCAATACATCGACCTACAGCCGCCCTGTCTCCAAGGGTCTCTTGCTGCCTCGGGCACGTTATGGTCGTTCTCCTGTGACTCTAGTTTTCCGAAAACGACGCAAAACTGACAGTTAATTGTAACGTTCAGAGCCTGATAATGACGATGGAACACACAATTTTCGTCGCGATTCAATACTTCGTCCTCCAGCCGAATTGACTCCAAGGGTCTATTGCTGCCTCGGGCACCTTATGGTCGTTCTCCTGTGAGTCTACATTTTCGAATCCGACGCAAAACTGACAGTTAATTGTAACGTTCAGAGCCTCTTAATGACGATGGAACACACAAATTGCGTCGCGATTCAATACATCGTCCTCCAGCCGACTTGTCTCCAAGGGTCTAGTGCTGCCTCGGGCACCTTATGATCGTTCTGCTGTGAGTCTAGATTTTCGAATCCGACGCAAAACTGACAGTTAATTGTAACGTTCAGAGCCTCTTAATGACGATGGAACACACAAATTGTGGCGCGATTCAATACATCGTCCTACAGCCGCCCTGTCTCCAAGGGTCTCTTGCTGCCTCGGGCACGTTATGGTCGTTCTCCTGTGAGTCTAGATTTACGAAAACGACGCAAAACTGACAGTTAATAGTAACGTTCAGAGCCTGATAATGACGATGGAACACACAATTTGCGTCGCGATTCAATACATCGTCCTCCAGCCGACTTGTCTCCGAGGTAGTATTGCTGTCCCGGGCACCTTTTGGTCGTTCTCCTATGAGTCTAGTTTATCGAATCCGGCGCAAAACTGACAGTTAATTGTAACGTTCAGAGCCTCTTAATGACGATGGAACACACAAATTGCGTCGCGATTCAATACATCGTCCTCCAGCCGACTTGTCTCCAAGGGTCTAGTGCTGCCTCGGGCACCTTATGGTCGTTCTCCTGTGAGTCTAGATTTTCGAATCCGACGCAGAACTGACAGTCAATTGTAACGTTCAGAGCCTCTTAATGACGATGGAACACACAAATTGCGTCGCGATTCAATACATCGTCCTCCAGCAGAATTGTCTCCGAGGTACTATTGCTGCCCGGGGCACCTTTTGGTCGTTCTCCTAGGAGTATAGTTTTTCAAATCCGGCGCAAAACTGACAGTTAATTGTAACGTTCAGAGCCTCTTAATGACGATGGAACACACAAATTGCGTCGCGATTCAATACATCGGCCTCCAGCCGACTTGTCTCCAAGAGTCTAGTGCTGCCTCGGGCACCTTATGGTCGTTCTCCTGTGAGTCTAGATATTCGGATCCGACGCAAAACTGACAGTTAATTGTAACGTTCAGAGCCTCTTAATGACGATGGAACACACAAATTGCGTCGCGATTCAATACATCGTCCTACAGCCGACTTGTCTCCAAGGGTCAATAGCTGCCTCGGGCACCTTATCGTCGTTCTCCTGTGAGTTTAGTTTTTCGAATCCGACGCAAAACTGACAGTTAATAGTAACGTTCAGAGCCTGTTAATGACGAAGGAACACACAAATTGCGTCGCGATTCAATACATCGTCCTCCAGCCGAATTGTCTCCGAGGTACTATTGCTGCCCCGGGCACCTTTTGGTCGTTCTCCTAGGAGTATAGTTTTTCGAATCCGGCGCAAAACTGACAGTTAATTGTAACGTTCAGAGCCTCTTAATGACGATGGAACACACAAATTGCGTCGCGATTCAATACATCGTCCTCCAGCCGACTTGTCTCCAAGGGTCTAGTGCTGCCTCGGGCACCTTATCGTCGTTCTCCTGTGAGTCTATATTTTCGAATCCGACGCAAAACTGACAGTTAATTGTAACGTTCAGAGCCTCTTAATGACGATGGAACACACAAATTGCGTCGCGATTCAATACATCGTCCTCCAGCCGACTTGTCTCCAAGGGTCTAGTGCTGCCTCGGGAACCTTATGGTCGTTCTGCTGTGAGTCTAGATTTTCGAATCCGACGCAAAACTGACAGTTAATTGTAACGTTCAGAGCCTCTTAATGACGATGGAACACACAAATTAAGGCGCGATTCAATACATCGTCCTCCAGCCGACTTGTCTCCGAGGTAGTATTGCTGTCCCGGGCACCTTTTGGTCGTTCTCCTATGAGTCTAGTTTATCGAATCAGGCGCAGTTTTGCGTCGGATTCGAAAATATAGACTCACAGGAGAACGACCATAAGGTGCCCGAGTCAGCAATAGATCCTTGGAGACAATTCGGCTGGAGGACGATGTATTGAATCGCAACGCAAATTGTGTGTTCCATCGTCATTATCAGGATCTGAACGTTACAATTAACTGTCAGTTTTGCGTCGGATTGGAAAATCTCGACTCACAGAAGATCGACCAAATGGTGCCCGAGGCAGCACTAGACCCTTGGAGACAAGTCGGCTGGAGGACGATGTATTGAATCGCGACGCAATTTGTGTGTTCCATCGACATTATAGGCTCTGAACGTTACAATTAACTGTCAGTTTTGCGCCGGATTCGAAAAACTATACTCCTAGGAGAACGACCAAAAGGTGCCCGGGACGGCAATACTACCTCGGAGACAAGTCGGCTGGAGGACGATGTATTGAATCGCGACGCAAATTGTGTGTTCCATCGTCATTATCAGGCTCTGAACGTTACAATTAACTGTCAGTTTTGCGTCGTTTTCGGAAAACAAGACTCACAGGAGAACGACCATAACGTGCCCGAGGCAGCAAGAGACCCTTGGAGACAGGGCGGCTGTAGGACGATGTATTGAATCGCGCCACAATTTGTGTGTTCCATCGTCATTAAGAGGCTCTGAACGTTACAATTAACTGTCAGTTTTGCGTCGGATTCGAAAATCTAGACTCACAGGAAAACGACCATAAGGTGCCCGAGGCAGCACTAGACCCTTGGAGACAAGTCGGCTGGAGGACGATGTATTGAATCGCGACGCAATTTGTGTGTTCCATCGTCATTAAGAGGCTCTGAACGTAACAATTAACTATCAGTTTTGCGCCGGATTCGAAAAACTATACTCCTAGGAGAACGACCAAAAGGTGCCCGGGGCAGCAATAGTACCTCGGAGACAATTCGGCTGGAGGACGATGTATTGAATCGCGACGCAATTTGTGTGTTCCATCGTCATAAACAGGCTCTGAACGTTACAATTAACTGTAAGTTTTGCGTCGGATTCGAAAAACTAAACTCACAGGAGAACGACGATAAGGTGCCCGAGGCAGCACTAGACCCTTGGAGAGAAGTCGGCTGGAGGACGATGTATTGAATCGCGACGCAATTTGTGTGTTCCATCGTCATTAAGAGGCTCTGAACGTTACAATTAACTGTCAGTTTTGCGTCGGATTCGAAAATCTAGACTCACAGGAGAACGACCATGAGGTGCCCGAGGCAGCACTAGACCCTTGGAGACAAGTCGGCTGGAGGACGATGTATTGAATCGCGACGCAATTTGTGTGTTCCATCGTCATTAAGAGGCTCTGAACGTTACAATTAACTGTCTGTTTTGCGCCGGATTCGAAAAACTATACTCCTAGGAGAACGACCAAAAGGTGCCCGGGACAGCAATACTATCTCGGAGACAAGTCGGCTGGAGGACGATGTATTGAATCGCGACGCAAATTGTGTGTTCCATCGTCATTATCAGGCTCCGAACGTTACAATTAACTGTCAGTTTTGCGTCGTTTTCGGAAAACAAGACTCACAGGAGAACGACCATAACGTGCCCGAGGCAGCAAGAGACCCTTGGAGACAGGGCGGCTGTAGGACGATGTATTGAATCGCGCCAGAATTTGTGTGTTCCATCGTCATTAAGAGGCTCTGAACGTTACAATTAACTGTCAGTTTTGCGTCGGATTCGAAAATCTAGACTCACAGCAGAACGATCATAAGGTGCCCGAGGCAGCACTAGACCCTTGGAGACAAGTCGGCTGGAGGACGATGTATTGTATCGCGACGCAATTTGTGTGTTCCATCGTCGTTAAGAGGCTCTGAACGTTACAATTAACTGTCAGTTTTGCGCCGGATTCGAAAAACTATACTCCTATGGGAACGACCAAAAGGTGCCCGGGGCAGCAATAGTATCACGGAGACAATTCGGCTGGAGGACGATGTATTGAATCGCGACGCAATTTGTGTGTTCCATCGTCATTAGCAGGCTCTGAACGTTACTATTAACTGTCAGTTTTGCGTCGGATTCGAAAAACTAAACTCACAGGAGAACGACGATAAGGTGCCCGAGGCAGCTATAGACCCTTGGAGACAAGTCGGCTGGAGGACGATGTATTGAATCGCGACGCAATTTGTGTGTTCCATCGTCATTAACAGGCTCTGAACGTTACAATTAACTGTCAGTTTTGCGTCGGATTCGAAAATCTAGACTCACAGGAGAACGACCATAAGGTGCCCGAGGCAGCACTAGACCCTTGGAGACAAGTCGGCTGGAGGACGATGTATTGAATCGCGACGCAATTTGTGTGTTCCATCGTCATTAAGAGGCTCTGAACGTTATAATTAACTATCAGTTTTGCGCCGGATTCGAAAAACTATACTCCTAGGAGAACGACCAAAAGGTGCCCGGGACAGCAATACTACCTCGGAGACAAGTCGGCTGGAGGACGGTGTATTGAATCGCGACGCAAATTGTGTGTTCCATTGTCATTATCAGGCTCTGAACGTTACAATTAACTGTCAGTTTTGCGTCGTTTTCGGAAAACTAGACTCACAGGAGAACGACCATAACGTGCCCGAGGCAGCAAAAGACCCTTAGAGACAGGGCGGCTGTAGGACGATGTATTGAATCGCGCCTCAATTTGTGTGTTCCATCGTCATTAAGAGGCTGTGAACGTTACAATTAACTGTCAGTTTTGCGTCGGATTCGAAAATCTAGACTCACAGGAAAACGACCATAAGGTGCCCGAGGCAGCACTAGACCCTTGGAGACAAGTCGGCTGGAGGACGATGTATTGAATCGCGACGCAATTTGTGTGTCCCATCGTCATTAAGAGGCTCTGAACGTTACAATTAACTGTCAGTTTTGAGCCGGATTCGAAAAACTATACTCCTAGGAGAACGACCAAAAGGTGCCCGGGGCAGCAATAGTACCTCGGAGACAAGTCGTCTGGAGGACGATGTATTGAATCGCGACGCAATTTGTGTGTTCCATCGTCATTAAGAGGCTCTGAACGTTACAATTAACTGTCAGTTTTGCGCCCGATTCGAAAAACTATACTCCTAGGAGAACGACCAAAAGGTGCCCGGGGCAGCAATAGTACCTCGGAGACAATTCGGCTGGAGGACGATGTATTGAATCGCGACGCAATTTGTGTGTTCCATCGTCATTAACAGGCTCTGAACGTTACAATTAACTGTCAGTTTTGCGTCGGATTCGAAAAACTAAACTCACAGGAGAACGACGATAAGGTGCCCGAGGCAGCTATAGACCCTTGGAGACAAGTCGGCTGGAGGACGATGTATTGAATCGCGACGCAATTTGTGTGTTCCATCGTCATTAAGAGGCTCTGAACGTTACAATTAACTGTCAGTTTTGCGTCGGATTCGAAAATCTAGACTCACAGGAGAACGACCATAAGGTGCCCGAGGCAGCACTAGACTCTTGGAAACAAGTCGGCTGGAGGACGATGTATTGAATCGCGACGCAATTTGTGTGTTCCATCGTCATTAACAGGCTCTGAACGTTACAATTAACTGTAAGTTTTGCGTCGGATTCGAAAAACTAAACTCACAGGAGAACGACGATAAGGTGCCCGAGGCAGCACTAGACCCTTGGAGAGAAGTCGGCTGGAGGACGATGTATTGAATCGCGACGCAATTTGTGTGTTCCATCGTCATTAAGAGGCTCTGAACGTTACAATTAACTGTCAGTTTTGCGTCAGAATCGAAAATCTAGACTCACAGGAGAACGACCATGAGGTGCCCGAGGCAGCACTAGACCCTTGGAGACAAGTCGGCTGGAGGACGATGTATTGAATCGCGACGCAATTTGTGTGTTCCATCGTCATTAAGAGGCTCTGAACGTTACAATTAACTGTCAGTTTTGCGTCGGATTCGAAAAACTAAACTCACAGGAGAACGACGATAAAGTGCCAGAGGCAGCTATAGACCCTTGGAGACAAGTCGGCTGGAGGACGATGTATTGAATCGCGACGCAATTTGTGTGTTCCATCGTCATTAAAAGGCTCTGAACGTTACAATTAACTGTCAGTTTTGCGTCGTTTTCGGAAAACTAGACTCACAGGAGAACGACCATAAGGTGAACGAGGCAGCGCTAGACCCTTGGAGACAAGTCGGCTGGAGGACGATGTATTGAATCGCGACGCAATTTGTGTGTTCCATCGTCATTAAGAGGCTCTGAACGTTACTATTAACTGTCAGTTTTGCGCCGGATTCGAAAATCTAGACTCACAGGAGAACGACCATAAGGTGCCCGAGGCAGCAATAGACCCTTGGAGACAATTCGGCTGGAGGACGATGTATTGAATCGCAACGCAAATTGTGTGTTCCATCGTCATTAAGAGGCTCTGAACGTTACAATTAACTGTCAGTTTTGCGTCGGATTGGAAAATCTCGACTCACAGAAGATCGACCATGAGGTGCCCGAGGCAGCACTAGACCCTTGGAGACAAGTCGGCTGGAGGACGATGTATTGAATCGCGACGCAATTTGTGTGTTCCATCGTCATTAAGAGGCTCTGAACGTTACAATTAACTGTCAGTTTTGCGCCGGATTCGAAAAACTATACTCCTAGGAGAACGACCAAAAGGTGCCCGGGACAGCAATACTATCTCGGAGACAAGTCGGCTGGAGGACGATGTATTGAATCGCGACGCAAATTGTGTGTTCCATCGTCATTATCAGGCTCTGAACGTTACAATTAACTGTCAGTTTTGCGTCGTTTTCGGAAAACAAGACTCACAGGAGAACGACCATAACGTGCCCGAGGCAGCAAGAGACCCTTGGAGACAGGGCGGCTGTAGGACGATGTATTGAATCGCGCCACAATTTGTGTGTTCCATCGTCATTAAGAGGCTCTGAACGTTACAATTAACTGTCAGTTTTGCGTCGGATTCGAAAATCTAGACTCACAGCAGAACGATCATAAGGTGCCCGAGGCAGCACTAGACCCTTGGAGACAAGTCGGCTGGAGGACGATGTATTGAATCGCGACGCAATTTGTGTGTTCCATCGTCATTAAGAGGCTCTGAACGTTACAATTAACTGTCAGTTTTGCGTCGGATTCGAAAATCTAGACTCACAGGAGAACGACCATAAGGTGCCCGAGGCAGCACTAGACCCTTGGAGACAAGTAGGCTGGAGGACGATGTATTGTATCGCGACGCAATTTGTGTGTTCCATCGTCATTAAGAGGCTCTGAACGTTACAATTAACTGTCAGTTTTGCGCCGGATTCGAAAAACTATACTCCTATGGGAACGACCAAAAGGTGCCCGGGGCAGCAATAGTATCTCGGAGACAATTCGGCTGGAGGACGATGTATTGAATCGCGACGCAATTTGTGTGTTCCATCGTCATTAGCAGGCTCTGAACGTTACTATTAACTGTCAGTTTTGCGTCGGATTCGAAAAACTAAACTCACAGGAGAACGACGATAAGGTGCCCGAGGCAGCTATAGACCCTTGGAGACAAGTCGGCTGGAGGACGATGTATTGAATCGCGACGCAATTTGTGTGTTCCATCGTCATTAACAGGCTCTGAACGTTACAATTAACTGTCAGTTTTGCGTCGGATTCGAAAATCTAGACTCACAGGAGACCGACCATAAGGTGCCCGAGGCAGCACTAGACTCTTGGAGACAAGTCGGCTGGAGGACGATGTATTGAATCGCGACGCAATTTGTGTGTTCCATCGTCATTAAGAGGCTCTGAACGTTATAATTAACTATCAGTTTTGCGCCGGATTCGAAAAACTATACTCCTAGGAGAACGACCAAAAGGTGCCCGGGACAGCAATACTACCTCGGAGACAAGTCTGCTGGAGGACGGTGTATTGAATCGCGACGCAAATTGTGTGTTCCATTGTCATTATCAGGCTCTGAACGTTACTATTAACTGTCAGTTTTGCGTCGTTTTCGGAAAACTAGACTCACAGGAGAACGACCATAACGTGCCCGAGGCAGCAAGAGACCCTTAGAGACAGGGCGGCTGTAGGACGATGTATTGATTCGCGCCTCAATTTGTGTGTTCCATCGTCATTAAGAGGCTGTGAACGTTACAATTAACTGTCAGTTTTGCGTCGGATTCGAAAATCTAGACTCACAGGAGAACGACCATAAGGTGCCCGAGGCAGCACTAGACCCTTGGAGACAAGTCGGCTGGAGGACGATGTATTGAATCGCGACGCAATTTGTGTGTCCCATCGTCATTAAGAGGCTCTGAACGTTACAATTAACTTTCAGTTTTGAGCCGGATTCGAAAAACCATACTCCTAGGAGAACGACCAAAAGGTGCCCGGGGCAGCAATAGTACCTCGGAGACAAGTCGTCTGGAGGACGATGTATTGAATCGCGACGCAATTTGTGTGTTCCATCGTCATTAAGAGGCTCTGAACGTTACAATTAACTGTCAGTTTTGCGCCCGATTCGAAAAACTATACTCCTAGGAGAACGACCAAAAGGTGCCCGGGGCAGCAATAGTACCTCGGAGACAATTCGGCTGGAGGACGATGTATTGAATCGCGACGCAATTTGTGTGTTCCATCGTCATTAACAGGCTCTGAACGTTACAATTAACTGTCAGTTTTGCGTCGGATTCGAAAAACTAAACTCACAGGAGAACGACGATAAGGTGCCCGAGGCAGCTATAGACCCTTGGAGACAAGTCGGCTGGAGGACGATGTATTGAATCGCGACGCAATTTGTGTGTTCCATCGTCATTAAGAGGCTCTGAACGTTAAAATTAACTGTCAGTTTTGCGTCGGATTCGAAAATCTAGACTCACAGGAGAACGACCATAAGGTGCCCGAGGCAGCACTAGACTCTTGGAGACAAGTCGGCTGGAGGACGATGTATTGAATCGCGACGCAATTTGTGTGTTCCATCGTCATTAAGAGGCTCTGAAGGTTACAATTAACTGTCAGTTTTGCGTCGGATTCAAAAATCTAGACTCACAGGAGAACGACCATGAGGTGCCCGAGGCAGCACTAGACCTTTGCAGACAAGTCGGCTGGAGGACGATGTATTGAATCGCGACGCAATTTGTGTGTTCCATCGTCATTAAGAGGCTCTGAACGTTACATTTAACTGTCAGTTTTGCGCCGGATTCGAAAAACTACACTCCTAGGAGAACGACCAAAAGGTGCCCGGGGCAGCAATAGTACCTCGGAGACAATTCGGCTGGAGGACGATGTATTGAATCTCGACGCAATTTGTGTGTTCCATTGTCATTAAGAGGCTCTGAACGTTACAATTAACTGTCAGTTTTGCGTCGGATTCGAAAAACTAAACACACAGGAGAACGACGATAAGGTGCCCGAGGCAGCTATAGACCCTTGGAGACAAGTCGGCTGGAGGACGATGTATTGAATCGCGACGCAAATTGTGTGTTCCACCGTCATTATCAGGCTCTGAACGTTACAATTAACTGTCAGTTTTGCGTCGTTTTCGGAAATCTAGACTCACAGGAGAACGAACATAACGTGCCCGAGGCAGCAAGAGACCCTTGGAGACAGGGCGGCTGTAGGACGATGTATTGAATCGCGCCACAATTTGTGTGTTCCATCGTCATAAAGAGGCTCTGAACGTTACAATTAACTGTCAGTTTTGCGCCTAATTCGATAAACTAGACTCATAGGAGAATGACCAAAAGGTTCCCGGGACAGCAATACTACCTCGGAGACAAGTCGGCTGGAGGACTATGTATTGAATCGCGACGCAAATTGTGTGTTCCATCGTCATTAAGAGGCTCCGAACGTAACAATTAACTGTCAGTTTTGCGTCGGATTGGAAAATCTCGACTCGCAGAAGAACGACCATAAGGTGCCCGAGGCAGCACTAGACCCTTGGAGACAAGTCGGCTGGAGGACGAAGTATTGAATCGCGACGCAATTTGTGTGTTCCATCGTCATTAAGAGGCTCTGAACGTTACAATTAACTGTCAGTTTTGCGCCTGATTCGATAAACTAGACTCATAGGAGAACGACCAAAAGGTGCCCGGGACAGTAATACTACCTCGGAGACAAGTCGGCTGGAGGACGATGTATTGAATCGCGACGCAAATTGTGTGTTCCATCGTCATTAAGAGGCTCTGAACGTTACAATTAACTGTCAGTTTTGCGTCGGATTCGAAAATCTAGACTCACAGGAGAACGACGATAAGGTGCCCGAGGCAGCACTAGACTCTTGGAGACAAGTCGGCTGGAGGACGATGTATTGAATCGCGACGCAATTTGTGTGTTCCATCGTCATTAAGAGGCTCTGAACGTTACAATTAACTGTCAGTTTTGCGTCGGATTCGAAAATCTACACTCACAGGAGAACGACCATGAGGTGCCCGAGGCAGCACTAGACCTTTGGAGACAAGTCGGCTGGAGGACGATGTATTGAATCGCGACGCAATTTGTGTGTTCCATCGTCATTAAGATGCTCTGAACGTTACAATTAACTGTCAGTTTTGCGTCGGATTCGACAATCTATACTCACAGGAGAACGACCATGAGGTGCCCGAGGCAGTACTAGACCCTTGGAGACAAGTCGGCTGGAGGACGATGTATTGAATCGCGACGCAATTTGTGTGTTCCATCGTCATTAAGAGGCTCTGAACGTTACAATTAACTGTCAGTTTTGCGTCGTATTCGAAAAACTAAACTCACAGGAGAACGACGATAAAGTGCCCGAGGCAGCTATAGACCCTTGGAGACAAGTCGGCTGGAGGACGATGTATTGAATCGCGACGCAATTTGTGTGTTCCATCGTCATTAAGAGGCTCTGAACGTTATAATTAACTGTCAGTTTTGCGTCGTTTTCGGAAAACTAGACTCACAGGAGAACGACCATAAGGTGCCCGAGGCAGCGCTAGACCCTTGGAGACAAGTCGGCTGGAGGACGATGTATTGAATCGCGACGCAATTTGTGTGTTCCATCGTCATTAAGAGGCTCTGAACGTTACTATTAACTGTCAGTTTTGCGCCGGATTCGAAAATCTAGACTCACAGGAGAACGACCATAAGGTGACCGAGGCAGCAATAGACCCTTGGAGACAATTCCGCTGGAGGACGATGTATTGAATCGCGACGCAATTTGTGTGTTCCATCGTCATTAAGAGGCTCTGAACCTTACAATTAACTGTCAGTTTTGCGTCGGATTCGAAAATCTAGACTCACAGGAGAACGACCATAAGGTGCCCGAGGCAGCACTAGACTCTTGGAGACAAGTCGGCTGGAGGACGATGTATTGAATCGCGACGCAATTTGTGTGTTCCATCGTCATTAAGAGGCTCTGAACGTTACAATTAACTGTCAGTTTTGCGCCGGATTCGAAAAACCATACTCCTAGGAGAACGACCAAAAGGTGCCCGGGGCAGCAATAGTATCTCGAGACAATTCGGCTGGAGGACGATTTATTGAATCGCGACGCAATTTGTGTGTTCCATCGTCATTAAGAGGCTCTGAACGATACAATTAACTGTCAGTTTCGCGTCGGATTCGAAAAACTAAACTCACAGGAGAACGACGATAAAGTGCCCGAGGCAGCTATAGACCCTTGGAGACAAGTCGGCTGGAGGACGATGTATTGAATCGCGACGCAATTTGTGTGTTCCATCGTCATTAAGAGGCTCTGAACGTTACAATTAACTGTCAGTTTTGCGCTGTTTTCGGAAAACTAGACTCACAGGAGAACGACCATAAGGTGCCCGAGGCAGCGCTAGACCCTTGGAGACAAGTCGGCTGGAGGACGATGTATTGAATCGCGACGCAATTTGTGTGTTCCATCGTCATTAAGAGGCTCTGAACGTTACTATTAACTGTCAGTTTTGCGCCGGATTCGAAAATCTAGACTCACAGGAGAACGACCATAAGGTGCCCGAGGCAGCAATAGACCCTTGGAGACAATTCGGCTGGAGGACGATGTATTGAATCGCAACGCAAATTGTGTGTTCCATCGTCATTATCAGGCTCTGAACGTTACAATTAACTGTCAGTTTTCCGTCGGATTGGAAAATCTCGACTCACAGAAGATCGACCATAAGGTGCCCGAGGCAGCACTAGACCCTTGGAGAGAAGTCGGCTGGAGGACGATGTATTGAATCGCGACGCAATTTGTGTGTTCCATCGTCATTAAGAGGCTCTGAACGTTACAATTAACTGTCAGTTTTGCGTCGGAATCGAAAATCTAGACTCACAGGAGAACGACCATGAGGTGCCCGAGGCAGCACTAGACCCTTGGAGACAAGTCGGCTGGAGGACGATGTATTGAATCGCGACGCAATTTGTGTGTTCCATCGTCATTAAGAGGCTCTGAACGTTACAATTAACTGTCAGTTTTGCGTCGGATTCGAAAAACTAAACTCACAGGAGAACGACGATAAAGTGCCAGAGGCAGCTATAGACCCTTGGAGACAAGTCGGCTGGAGGACGATGTATTGAATCGCGACGCAATTTGTGTGTTCCATCGTCATTAAAAGGCTCTGAACGTTACAATTAACTGTCAGTTTTGCGTCGTTTTCGGAAAACTAGACTCACAGGAGAACGACCATAAGGTGAACGAGGCAGCGCTAGACCCTTGGAGACAAGTCGGCTGGAGGACGATGTATTGAATCGCGACGCAATTTGTGTGTTCCATCGTCATTAAGAGGCTCTGAACGTTACTATTAACTGTCAGTTTTGCGCCGGATTCGAAAATCTAGACTCACAGGAGAACGACCATAAGGTGCCCGAGGCAGCAATAGACCCTTGGAGACAATTCGGCTGGAGGACGATGTATTGAATCGCGACGCAATTTGTGTGTTCCATCGTCATTAAGAGGCTCTGAACGTTACTATTAACTGTCAGTTTTGCGCCGGATTCGAAAATCTAGACTCACAGGAGAACGACCATAAGGTGCCCGAGGCAGCAATAGACCCTTGGAGATAATTCGGCTGGAGGACGATGTATTGAATCGCAACGCAAATTGTGTGTTCCATCGTCATTATCAGGCTCTGAACGTTACAATTAACTGTCAGTTTTGCGTCGGATTGGAAAATCTCGACTCACAGAAGATCGACCATAACGTGCCAAGGGCAGCACTAGACCCTTGGAGACAAGTCGGCTGGAGGACGATGTATTGAATCGCGACGCAATTTGTGTGTTCCATCGTCATTAAGAGGCTCTGAACGTTACAATTAACTGTCAGTTTTGCGCCGGATTCGTAAAACTATACTCCTAGGGGAACGACCAAAAGGTGCCCGGGGCAGCAATAGTATCTCGGAGACAATTCGGCTGGAGGACGATGTATTGAATCGCGACGCAATTTGTGTGTTCCATCGTCATTAGCAGGCTCTGAACGTTACTATTAACTGTCAGTTTTGCGTCGGATTCGAAAAACTAAACTCACAGGAGAACGACGATAAGGTGCCCGAGGCAGCTATAGACGCTTGGAGACAAGTCGGCTGGAGGACGAAGTATTGAATCGCGACGCAATTTGTGTGTTCCATCGTCATTAAGAGGCTCTGAACGTTACAATTAACTGTCAGTTTTGCGCCTGATTCGATAAACTAGACTCATAGGAGAACGACCAAAAGGTGCCCGGGACAGTAATACTACCTCGGAGACAAGTCGGCTGGAGGACGATGTATTGAATCGCGACGCAAATTGTGTGTTCCATCGTCATTAAGAGGCTCTGAACGTTACAATTAACTGTCAGTTTTGCGTCGGATTCGAAAATCTAGACTCACAGGAGAACGACGATAAGGTGCCCGAGGCAGCACTAGACTCTTGGAGACAAGTCGGCTGGAGGACGATGTATTGAATCGCGACGCAATTTGTGTGTTCCATCGTCATTAAGAGGCTCTGAACGTTACAATTAACTGTCAGTTTTGCGTCGGATTCGAAAATCTAGACTCACAGGAGAACGACCATGAGGTGCCCGAGGCAGCACTAGACCTTTGGAAACAAGTCGGCTGGAGGACGATGCATTGAATCGCGACGCAATTTGTGTGTTCCATCGTCATTAAGATGCTCTGAACGTTACAATTAACTGTCAGTTTTGCGTCGGATTCGACAATCTATACTCACAGGAGAACGACCATGAGGTGCCCGAGGCAGCACTAGACCCTTGGAGACAAGTCGGCTGGAGGACGATGTATTGAATCGCGACGCAATTTGTGTGTTCCATCGTCATTAAGAGGCTCTGAACGTTACAATTAACTGTCAGTTTTGCGTCGTATTCGAAAAACTAAACTCACAGGAGCACGACGATAAAGTGCCCGAGGCAGCTATAGACCCTTGGAGACAAGTCGGCTGGAGGACGATGTATTGAATCGCGACGCAATTTGTGTGTTCCATCGTCATTAAGAGGCTCTGAACGTTACAATTAACTGTCAGTTTTGCGTCGTTTTCGGAAAACTAGACTCACAGGAGAACGACCATAAGGTGCCCGAGGCAGCGCTAGACCCTTGGAGACAAGTCGGCTGGAGGACGATGTATTGAATCGCGACGCAATTTGTGTGTTCCATCGTCATTAAGAGGCTCTGAACGTTACTATTAACTGTCAGTTTTGCGCCGGATTCGAAAATCTAGACTCACAGGAGAACGACCATAAGGTGCCCGAGGCAGCAATAGACCCTTGGAGACAATTCCGCTGGAGGACGATGTATTGAATCGCGACGCAATTTGTGTGTTCCATCGTCATTAAGAGGCTCTGAACCTTACAATTAACTGTCAGTTTTGCGTCGGATTCGAAAATCTAGACTCACAGGAGAACGACCATAAGGTGCCCGAGGCAGCACTAGACTCTTGGAGACAAGTCGGCTGGAGGACGATGTATTGAATCGCGACGCAATTTGTGTGTTCCATCGTCATTAAGAGGCTCTGAACGTTACAATTAACTGTCAGTTTTGCGCCGGATTCGAAAAACCATACTCCTAGGAGAACGACCAAAAGGTGCCCGGGGCAGCAATAGTATCTCGAGACAATTCGGCTGGAGGACGATGTATTGAATCGCGACGCAATTTGTGTGTTCCATCGTCATTAGGAGGCTCTGAACGATACAATTAACTGTCAGTTTTGCGTCGGATTCGAAAAACTAAACTCACAGGAGAACGACGATAAAGTGCCCGAGGCAGCTATAGACCCTTGGAGACAAGTCGGCTGGAGGACGATGTATTGAATCGCGACGCAATTTGTGTGTTCCATCGTCATTAAGAGGCTCTGAACGTTACAATTAACTGTCAGTTTTGCGTCGTTTTCGGAAAACTAGACTCACAGGAGAACGACCATAAGGTGCCCGAGGCAGCGCTAGACCCTTGGAGACAAGTCGGCTGGAGGACGATGTATTGAATCGCGACGCAATTTGTGTGTTCCATCGTCATTAAGAGGCTCTGAACGTTACTATTAACTGTCAGTTTAGCGCCGGATTCGAAAATCTAGACTCACAGGAGAACGACCATAAGGTGCCCGAGGCAGCAATAGACCCTTGGAGACAATTCGGCTGGAGGACGATGTATTGAATCGCAACGCAAATTGTGTGTTCCATCGTCATTATCAGGCTCTGAACGTTACAATTAACTGTCAGTTTTGCGTCGGATTGGAAAATCTCGACTCACACAAGATCGACCATAAGGTGCCCGAGGCAGCACTAGACCCTTGGAGACAAGTCGGCTGGAGGACGATGTATTGAATCGCGACGCTATTTGTGTGTTCCATCGTCATTAAGAGGCTCTGAACGTTACAATTAACTGTCAGTTTTGCGCCGGATTCGAAAAACTATACTCCTCGGTGAACGACCAAAAGGTGCCCGGGACAGCAATACTACCTCGGAGACAAGTCGGCTGGAGGACGATGTATTGAATCGCGACGCAATTTGTGTGTTCCATCATCATTAACAGGCTCTGAACGTTACAATTAACTGTCAGTTTTGCGTCGTTTTCGGAAAACTAGACTCACAGGAGAACGACCAGAACGTGCCCGAGGCAGCAAGAGACCCTTGGAGACAGGGCGGCTGTAGGACGATGTATTGAATCGCGCCACAATTTGTGTGTTCCATCGTCATTAAGAGGCTCTGAACGTTACAATTAACTGTCAGTTTTGCGTCGGATTCGAAAATCTAGACTCACAGCAGAACGATCATAAGGTGCCCGAGGCAGCACTAGACCCTTGGAGACAAGTCGGCTGGAGGACGATGTATTGAATCGCGACGCAATTTGTGTGTTCCATCGTCATTAAGAGGCTCTGAACGTTACAATTAACTGTCAGTTTTTCGTCCGATTCGAAAATCTAGACTCACAGGAGAACGACCATAAGGTGCCCGAGGCAGTAGACCCTTGGAGACAAGTCGGCTGGAGGACGATGTATTGAATCGCGACGCAATTTGTGTGTTTTATCGTCATTAAGAGGCTCTGAACGTTACAATTAACTGTCAGTTTTGCGCCGGATTCGAAAAACTATACTCCTAGGGGAACGACCAAAAGGTGCCCGGGGCAGCAATAGTATCTCGGAGACAATTCGGCTGGAGGACGATGTATTGAATCGCGACGCAATTTGTGTGTTCCATCGTCATTAGCAGGCTCTGAACGTTACTATTAACTGTCAGTTTTGCGTCGGATTCGAAAAACTAAACTCACAGGAGAACGACGATAAGGTGCCCGAGGCAGCTATAGACCCTTGGAGACAAGTCGGCTGGAGGACGATGTATTGAATCGCGACGCAATTTGTGTGTTCCATCGTCATTAAGAGGCTCTGAACGTTACAATTATCTGTCAGTTTTGCGACGGATTCGAAAATCTAGACTCACAGGAGAACGACCAAAAGGTGCCCGGGACAGCAATACTACCTCGGAGACAAGTCGGCTGGAGGACGATGTATTGAATCGCGACGCAAATTGTGTGTTCCATCGTCATTATCAGGCTCTGAACGTTACAATTAACTGTCAGTTTTGCGTCGTTTTCGGAATACTAGACTCACAGGAGAACGACCATAACGTGCCCGAGGCAGCAAGAGACTCTTGGAGACAGGGCGGCTGTAGGACGATGTATTGAATCGCGCCTCAATTTGTGTGTTCCAACGTCATTAAGAGGCTGTGAACGTTACAATTAACTGTCAGTTTTGCGTCGGATTCGAAAATCTAGACTCACACTAGAACGACCATAAGGTGCCCGAGGCAGCACTAGACCCTTGGAGACAAGTCGGCTGGAGGACGAAGTTTTGGACCGCGACGCAAATATGTGTGTCCCATCGTCATTAAGAGGCTCTGAACGTTACAATTAAATGTCAGTTTTGAGCCGGATTCGAAAAACTATACTCCTAGGAGAACGACCAAAAGGTGCCCGGGGCAGCAATAGTACCTCGGAGACAATTCGGCTGGAGGACGATGTATTGAATCGCGACGCAATTTGTGTGTTCCATCGTCATTAACAGGCTCTGAACGTTACAATTAACTGTCAGTTTTGCGTCGTTTTCGGAAAACTAGACTCACAGGAGAACGACCATAACGTTCCCGAGGCAGCAAGAGACCCTTGGAGATAGGGCGGCTGTAGGACGATGTATTGAATCGCGACGCAATTTGTGTGTTCCATCGTCATTAAGAGGCTCTGAACGTTACTATTAACTGTCAGTTTTGCGCCTGATTCGATAAACTAGACTCATAGGAGAACGACCAAAAGGTGCCCGGGATAGCAATACTACCTCGGAGACAAGTCGGCTGGAGGACGATGTATTGAATCGCGACGCAAATTGTGTGTTCCGTCGTCATTATCAGGCTCTGAACGTTACAATTAACTGTCAGTTTTGCGTCGGATTGGAAAATCTCGACTCACAGAAGAACGACCATAAGGTGCCCGAGGCAGCACTAGACCCTTGGAGACAAGTCGGCTGGAGGACGAAGTATTGAATCGCGACGCAATTTGTGTGTTCCATCGTCATTAACAGGCTCTGAACGTTACAATTAACTGTCAGTTTTGCGCCTGATTCGTTAAACTAGACTCATAGGAGAACGACCAAAAGGTGCCCGGGACAGCAATACTACCTCGGAGACAAGTCGGCTGGAGGACGATGTATTGAATCGCGACGCAAATTGTGTGTTCCATCGTCATTATCAGGCTCTGAACGTTACAATTAACTGTCAGTTTTGCGTCGTTTTCGGAAAACAAGACTCACAGGAGAACGACCATAACGTGCGCGAGGCAGCAAGAGACCCTTGGAGACAGGGCGGCTGTAGGACGATGTATTGAATCGCGCCACAATATGTGTGTTCCATCGTCATTAAGAGGATCTGAACGTTACAATTAACTGTCAGTTTTGCGCCGGATTCGAAAATCTAGACTCACAGGAGAACGACCATAAGGTGCCCGAGGCAGCAATAGACCCTTGGAGACAATTCGGCTGGAGGACGATGTATTGAATCGCAACGCAAATTGTGTGTTCCATCGTCTTTATCAGGCTCTGAACGTTACAATTAACTGTCAGTTTTGCGTCGGATTGGAAAATCTCGACTCACAGAAGATCGACCATAAGGTGCCCGAGGCAGCACTAGACCCTTGGAGACAAGTCGGCTGGAGGACGATGTATTGAATCGCGACGCTATTTGTGTGTTCCATCGTCATTAAGAGGCTCTGAACGTTACAATTAACTGTCAGTTTTGCGCCGGATTCGAAAAACTATACTCCTCGGTGAACGACCAAAAGGTGCCCGGGACAGCAATACTACCTCGGAGACAAGTCGGCTGGAGGACGATGTATTGAATCGCGACGCAAATTGTGTGTTCCGTCGTCATTATCAGGCTCTGAACGTTACAATTAACTGTCAGTTTTGCGTTATTTTCGGAAAACAAGACTCACAGGAGAACGACCAGAACGTGCCCGAGGCAGCAAGAGACCCTTGGAGACAGGGCGGCTGTAGGACGATGTATTGAATCGCGCCACAATTTGTGTGTTCCATCGTCATTAAGAGGCTCTGAACGTTACAATTAACTGTCAGTTTTGCGTCGGATTCGAAAATCTAGACTCACAGCAGAACGATCATAAGGTGCCCGAGGCAGCACTAGACCCTTGGAGACAAGTCGGCTGGAGGACGATGTATTGAATCGCGACGCAATTTGTGTGTTCCATCGTCATTAAGAGGCTCTGAACGTTACAATTAACTGTCAGTTTTGCGCCGGATTCGAAAAACTATACTCCTCGGTGAACGACCAAAAGGTGCCCGGGACAGCAATACTACCTCGGAGACAAGTCGGCTGGAGGACGATGTATTGAATCGCGACGCAAATTGTGTGTTCCGTCGTCATTATCAGGCTCTGAACGTTACAATTAACTGTCAGTTTTGCGTTATTTTCGGAAAACAAGACTCACAGGAGAACGACCAGAACGTGCCCGAGGCAGCAAGAGACCCTTGGAGACAGGGCGGCTGTAGGACGATGTATTGAATCGCGCCACAATTTGTGTGTTCCATCGTCATTAAGAGGCTCTGAACGTTACAATTAACTGTCAGTTTTGCGTCGGATTCGAAAATCTAGACTCACAGCAGAACTATCATAAGGTGCCCGAGGCAGCACCTAGACCCTTGGAGACAAGTCGGCTGGAGGACGATGTATTGAATCGCGACGCAATTTGTGTGTTCCATCGTCATTAAGAGGCTCTGAACGTTACAATTAACTGTCAGTTTTGCGTCGTTTTCGGAATACTAGACTCACAGGAGAACGACCATAACGTGCCCGAGGCAGCAAGAGACCCTTGGAGACAGCGCTGCTGTAGGACGATGTATTGAATCGCGCCTCAATTTGTGTGTTCCATCGTCATTAAGAGGCTGTGAACATTACAATTAACTGTCAGTTTTGCGTCGGATTCGAAAATCTAGACTCACACTAGAACGACCATAAGGTGCCCGAGGCAGCACTAGACCCTTGGAGACAAGTCGGCTGGAGGACGAAGTATTGAATCGCGACGCAATTTGTGTGTCCCATCGTCATTAAGAGGCTCTGAACGTTACAATTAACTGTCAGTTTTGAGCCGGATTCGAAAAACTATACTCCTAGGAGAACGACCAAAAGGTGCCCGGGGCAGCAATAGTACCTCGGAGACAATTCGGCTGGAGGACGATGTATTGAATCGCGACGCAATTTGTGTGTTCCATCGTCATTAACAGGCTCTGAACGATACAATTAACTGTCAGTTTTGCGTCGTTTTCGGAAAACTAGACTCACAGGAGAACGACCATAACGTTCCCGAGGCAGCAAGAGACCCTTGGAGATAGGGCGGCTGTAGGACGATGTATTGAATCGCGACGCAATTTGTGTGTTCCATCGTCATTAAGAGGCTCTGAAAGTTACTATTAACTGTCAGTTTTGCGCCTGATTCGATAAACTAGACTCATAGGAGAACGACCAAAAGGTGCCCGGGATAGCAATACTACCTCGGAGACAAGTCGGCTGGAGGACGATGCATTGAATCGCGACGCAAATTGTGTGTTCCGTCGTCATTAACAGGCTCTGAACGTTACAATTAACTGTCAGTTTTGCGTCGGATCCGAAAAACTAAACTCACAGGAGAACGACGATAAGGTGCCCGAGGCAGCTATAGACCCTTGGAGACAAGTCGGCTGGAGGACGATGTATTGAATCGCGACGCAATTTGTGTGTTCCATCGTCATTAAGAGGCTCTGAACGTTACAATTAACTGTCAGTTTTGCGTCGGATTCGAAAATCTAGACTCATAGGAGAACGACCAAAAGGTGCCCGGGATAGCAATACTACCTCGGAGACAAGTCGGCTGGAGGACGATGTATTGAATCGCGACGCAAATTGTGTGTTCCATCGTCATTATCAGGCTCTGAACGTTACAATTAACTGTCAGTTTTGCGTCGTTTTCGGAAAACAAGACTCACAGGAGAACGACCATAACGTGCGCGAGGCAGCAAGAGACCCTTGGAGACAGGGCGGCTGTAGGACGATGTATTGAATCGCGCCACAATATGTGTGTTCCATCGTCATTAAGAGGATCTGAACGTTACAATTAACTGTCAGTTTTGCGTCGGATTCGAAAATCTAGACTCCTAGGAGAACGACCAAAAGGTGCCCGGGGCAGCAATAGTACCTCGGAGACAATTCGGCTGGAGGACGATGTATTGAATCGCGACGCAATTTGTGTGTTCCATCGTCATTAAGAGGCTCTGAACGTTACAATTAACTGTCAGTTTTGCGCCGGATTCGAAAAACTATACTCCTAGGAGAACGACCAAAAGGTGCCCGGGGCAGCAATAGTACCTCGGAGACAATTCGGCAGGAGGACGATGTATTGAATCGCGACGCAATTTGTGTGTTCCATCGTCATTAACAGGCTCTGAACGTTACAATTAACTGTCAGTTTTGCGTCGGATTCGAAAAACTAAACTCACAGGAGAACGACGATAAGGTGCCCGAGGCAGCTATAGACCCTTGGAGACAAGTCGGCTGGAGGACGATGTATTGAATCGCGACGCAATTTGTGTGTTCCATCGTCATTAAGAGGCTCTGAACGTTACAATTAACTGTCAGTTTTGCGTCGGATTCAAAAATCTAGACTCACAGGAGAACGACCATGAGGTGCCCGAGGCAGCTATAGACCCTTGGAGACAAGTCGGCTGGAGGACGATGTATTGAATCGCGACGCAATTTGTGTGTTCCATCGTCATTAACAGGCTCTGAACGTTACAATTAACTTTCAGTTTTGCGCCTGATTCGATAAACTAGACTCATAGGAGAACGACCAAAAGGTTCCCGGGACAGCAATACTACCTCGGAGACAAGTCGGCTGGAGGACGATGTATTGAATCGCGACGCAAATTGTGTGTTCCATCGTCATTATCAGGCCCTGAACGTTACAATTAACTGTCAGTTTTGCGTCGGATTGGAAACACTCGACTCGCAGAAGAACGACCATAAGGTGCCCGAGGCAGCACTAGACCCTTGGAGACATGTCGGCTGGAGGACGAAGTATTGAATCGCGACGCAATTTGTGTGTTCCATCGTCATTAAGAGGCTCTGAACGTTACAATTAACTGTCAGTTTTGCGTCGGATTCAAAAATCTAGACTCACAGGAGAACGACCATGAGGTGCCCGAGGCAGCTATAGACCCTTGGAGACAAGTCGGCTGGAGGACGATGTATTGAATCGCGACGCAATTTGTGTGTTCCATCGTCATTAACAGGCTCTGAACGTTACAATTAACTTTCAGTTTTGCGCCTGATTCGATAAACTAGACTCATAGGAGAACGACCAAAAGGTTCCCGGGACAGCAATACTACCTCGGAGACAAGTCGGCTGGAGGACGATGTATTGAATCGCGACGCAAATTGTGTGTTCCATCGTCATTATCAGGCTCTGAACGTTACAATTAACTGTCAGTTTTGCGTCGGATTGGAAACACTCGACTCGCAGAAGAACGACCATAAGGTGCCCGAGGCAGCACTAGACCCTTGGAGACATGTCGGCTGGAGGACGAAGTATTGAATCGCGACGAAATTTGTGTGTTCCATTGTCATTTAGAGGCTCTGAACGTTACAATTAACTGTCAGTTTTGCGTCGGATTCGAAAAACTAAACTCACAGGAGAACGACGATAAGGTGCCCGAGGCAGCTATAGACCCTTGGAGACAAGTCGGCTGGAGGACGATGTATTGAATAGCGACGCAAATTGTGTGTTCCATCGTCATTATCAGGCTCTGAACGTTACAATTAACTGTCAGTTTTGCGCCGGATTCGATAAACTAGACTGATAGGAGAACGACCAAAAGGTGCCCGGGACAGCAATACTACCTCGGAGACAAGTCGGCTGGAGGACGATGTATTGAATCGCGCCAGAATTTGTGTGTTCCATCGTCATTAAGAGGCTCTGAACGTTACAATTAACTGTCAGTTTTGCGTCGGATTCGAAAATCTAGACTCAGAGCAGAACGACCATAAGGTGCCCGAGGCAGCACTAGACCCTTGGAGACAAGTCGGCTGGAGGACGATGTATTGAATCGCGACGCAATTTGTGTGTTCCATCGTCATTAAGAGGCTCTGAACGTTACAATTAACTGTCAGTTTTGCGTCGGGTTCGAAAATCTAGACTCATAGGAGAACGACCATAAGGTGCCCGAGGCAGCACTAGACCCTTGGAGACATGTCGGTTGGAGGACGATGTATTGAATCGCGACGCAATTTGTGTGTTCCATCGTCATTAACAGGCTCTGAACGTTACAATTAACTGTCAGTTTTGAGTCGGATTCGAAAAACTAAACTCACAGGAGAACGACGATAAGGTGCCCGAATCAGCACTAGACCCTTGGAGACAAGTCGGCTGGAGGACGATGTATTGAATCGCGACGCAATTTGTGTGTTCCATCGTCATTAAGAGGCTCTGAACGTTACAATTAACTGTCAGTTTTGCGTCGGATTCGAAAGTCTAGATTCACAGGAGAACGACCATAAGGTGCCCGAGGCAGCACTAGACCCTTGGAGACAAGTCGGCTGGAGGACGATGTATTGAATCGCGACGCAATTTGTGTGTCCCATCGTCATTAAGAGGCTCTGAACGTTACAATTAACTGTCAGTTTTGAGCCGTATTCGAAAAACTATACTCCTAGGAGAACGACCAAAAGGTGCCCGGGGCAGCAATAGTACCTCGGAGACAATTCGGCTGGAGGACGATGTATTGAATCGCGACGCAATTTGTGTGTTCCATCGTCATTAACAGGCTCTGAACGTTACAATTAACTGTCAGTTTTGCGTCGTTTTCGGAAAACTAGACTCACAGGAGAACGACCATAACGTGCCCGAGGCAGCAAGAGACCCTTGGAGACAGGGCGGCTGTAGGACGATGTATTGAATCGCGCCACAATTTGTGTGTTCCATCGTCATTAAGAGGCTCTGAACGTTACAATTAACTGTCAGTTTTGCGTCGGATTCGAAAATCTAGACTCACAGGAGAACGACCATAACGTGCCCGAGGCAGCAAGAGACCCTTGGAGACAGGGCGGCTGTAGGACGATGTATTGAATCGCGCCTCAATTTGTGTGTTCCATCGTCATTAAGAGGCTCTGAACGTTACAATTAACTGTCAGTTTTGCGTCGGATTCGAAAATCTAGACCCACAGGAGAACGACCATAAGGTGCCCGAGGCAGCACTAGACCCTTGGAGACAAGTCGGCTGGAGGACGATGTATTGAATCGCGACGCAATTTGTGTGTTCCATCGTCATTAAGAGGCTCTGAACGTTACAATTAACTGTCAGTTTTTCGTCGGATACGAAAATCTAGACTCACAGGAGAACGACCATAAGGTGCCCGAGGCAGCACTAGACCCTTGGAGACAATTCGGCTGGAGGACGATGTATTGAATCGCGACGCAATTTGTGTGTTCCATCATCATTAACAGGCTCTGAACGTTACAATTAACTGTCAGTTTTGCGTCGTTTTCGGAAAACTAGACTCACAGGAGAACGACCATAACCTGCCCGAGGCAGCAAGAGACCCTTGGAGACAGGGCGGCTGTAGGACGATGTATTGAATAGCGCCACAATTTGTGTGTTCCATCGTCATTAAGAGGCTCTGAACGTTACAATTAACTGTCAGTTTTTCGTCGGATTCGAAAATCTAGACTCACAGCAGAACGACCATAAGGTGCCCGAAGCAGCACTAGACCCTTGGAGACAAGTCGGCTGGAGGACGATGTATTGAATCGCGACGCAATTTGTGTGTTCCATCGTCATTAACAGGCTCTGAACGTTACAATTAACTGTCAGTTTTGCGCCTGATTCGATAAACTAGACTCATAGGAGAACGACCAAAAGGTGCCCGGGACAGCAATACTACCTCGGAGACAAGTCGGCTGGAGGACGATGTATTGAATCGCGACGCAAATTGTGTGTTCCATCGTCATTATCAGGCTCTGGACGTTACAATTAACTGTCAGTTTTGCGTCGTTTTCGGAAAACAAGACTCACAGGAGAACGACCATAACGTGCCCGAGGCAGCAAGAGACCCTTGGAGACAGGGCGGCTGTAGGACGATGTATTGAATCGCGCCACAAAATGTGTGTTCCATCGTCATTAAGAGGCTCTGAACGTTAAAATTAACTGTCAGTTTTGCGTCGGATTCGAAAATCTACACTCACAGCAGAACGACCATAAGGTGCCCGAGGCAGCACTAGAACCTTGGAGACAAGTCGGCTGGAGGACGATGTATTGAATCGCGACGCAATTTGTGAGTTCCATCGTCATTAAGAGGCTCTGAACGTTACAATTAACTGTCAGTTTTGCGTCTGATTCGAAAATCTAGACTCACAGGAGAACGACCATAAGGTGCCCGAGGCAGCACTAGACCCTTGGAGACAAGTCGGCTGGAGGACGATGTATTGAATCGCGACGCAATTTGTGTGTTCCATCGTCATTAAGAGGCTCTGAACGTTACAATTAACTGTCAGTTTTGCGCCGGATTCGAAAAACTATACTCCTAGGAGAACGACCAAAAGGTGCCCGGGACAGCAATACTACCTCGGAGACAAGTCGGCTGTAGGACGATGTATTGAATCGCGACGCAAATTGTGTGTTCCATCGTCATTATCAGGCTCTGAACGTTACAATTAACTGTCAGTTTTGCGTCGGATTCGAAAATCTAGACCCAAAGGAGAACGACCATAAGGTGCCCGAGGCAGCACTAGAATCTTGGAGACAAGTCGGCTGGAGGACGATGTATTGAATCGCGACGCAATTTGTGTGTTCCATCGTCATTAAGAGGCTCTGAACGTTACAATTAACTGTCAGTTTTGCGTCGGATACGAAAATCTAGACTCACAGGAGAACGACCATAAGGTACCCGAGGCAGCACTAGACCCTTGGAGACAATTCGGCTGGAGGACGATGTATTGAATCGCGACGCAATTTGTGTGTTCCATCATCATTAACAGGCTCTGAACGTTACAATTAACTGTCAGTTTTGCGTCGTTTTCGGAAAACTAGACTCACAGGAGAACGACCATAACGTGCCCGAGGCAGCAAGAGACCCTTGGAGACAGGGCGGCTGTAGGACGATGTATTGAATAGCGCCACAATTTGTGTGTTCCATCGTCATTAAGAGGCTCTGAACGTTACAATTAACTGTCAGTTTTTCGTCGGATTCGAAAATCTATACTCACAGCAGAACGACCATAAGGTGCCCGAAGCAGCACTAGACCCTTGGAGACAAGTCGGCTGGAGGACGATGTATTGAATCGCGACGCAATTTGTGTGTTCCATCGTCATTAAGAGGCTCTGAACGTTACAATTAACTGTCAGTTTGCGTCGGATTCGAAAAACTATTCTCATAGGAGAACGACCAAAAGGTGCCCGGGGCAGCAATAGTACCTCGGAGACAATTCGGCTGGAGGACAATGTATTGAATCGCGACGCAATTTGTGTGTTCCATCGTCATTAAGAGGCTCTGAACGTTACAATTAACTGTCAGTTTTGCGCTCGATTCGATAAACTAGACTCATAGGAGAACGACCAAAAGGTGCCCGGGACAGCAATACTACCACGGAGACAAGTCGGCTGGAGGACGATGTATTGAATCGCGACGCAAATTGTGTGTTCCATCGTCATTATCAGGCTCTGAACGTTACAATTAACTGTCAGTTTTGCGTCGTTTTAGGAAAACAAGACTCACAGGAGAACGACCATAACGTGCCCGAGGCAGCAAGAGACCCTTGGAGACAGGGCGGCTGTAGGACGATGTATTGAATCGCGCCACAATATGTGTGTTCCATCGTCATTAAGCGGCTCTGAACGTTACAATTAACTGTCAGTTTTGCGTCGGATTCGAAAATCTAGACTCACAGCAGAACGACCATAAGGTGCCCGAGGCAGCACTAGACCCTTGGAGACAAGTCGGCTGGAGGACGATGTATTGAATCGCGACGCAATTTGTGAGTTCCATCGTCATTAAGAGGCTCCGAACGTTACAATTAACAGTCAGTTTTGCGTCTGATTCGAAAATCTAGACTCACAGGAGAACGACCATAAGGTGCCCGAGGCAGCACTAGACCCTTGGAGACACGTCGGCTGGAGGACGATGTATTGAATCGCGACGCAAATTGTGTGTTCCATCGTCATTAAGAGGCTCTGAACGTTACAATTAACTGTCAGTTTTGCGCCGGATTCGAAAAACTATAATCCTAGGAGAACGACCAAAAGGTGCCCGGGGCAGCAATAGTACCTCGGTGACAATTCGGCTGGAGGACGATGTATTGAATCGCGACGCAATTTGTGTGTTCCATCGTCATTAAGAGGCTCTGAACGTTACAATTAACTGTCAGTTTTGCGTCGGATTCGAAAATCTAGACTCACAGGAGAACGACGATAAGGTGCCCGAGGCAGCACTAGACTCTTGGAGACAAGTCGGCTGGAGGACGATGTATTGAATCGCGACGCAATTTGTGTGTTCCATCGTCATTAAGAGGCTCTGAACGTTAAATTAACTGTCAGTTTTGCGTCGGATTCGAAAATCTAGACTCACAGGAGAACGACCATGAGGTGCCCGAGGCAGCACTAGACCTTTGGACACAAGTCGGCTGGAGGACGATGTATTGAATCGCGACGCAATTTGTGTGTTCCATCGTCATTAAGAGGCTCTGAACGTTACAATTAACTGTCAGTTTTGCGCTGGATTCGAAAAACTATACTCCTAGGAGAACGACCAAAAGGTGCCCGGGGCAGCAATAGTACCTCGGAGGCAATTCGGCTGGAGGACGATGTATTGAATCGCGACGCAATTTGTGTGTCCCATCGTCATTAAGAGGCTCTGAACGTTACAATTAACTGTCAGTTTTGCGTCGGATTCGAAAATCTAGACTCACAGCAGAACGACCATAAGGTGCCCGAGGCAGCACTAGACCCTTGGAGACAAGTCGGCTGGAGGACGATGTATTGAATCGCGACGCAATTTGTGAGTTCCATCGTCATTAAGAGGCTCTGAACGTTACAATTAACTGTCAGTTTTGCGTCGGATTCGAAAATCTAGACTCACAGGAAAACGACCATGAGGTGCCCGATGCAGCACTAGACTCTTGGAGACAAGTCGGCTGGAGGACGATGTATTGAATCGCGACGCAATTTGTGTGTTCCATCGTCATTAAGAGGCTCTGAACGTTACAATTAACTGTCAGTTTTGCGCCGGATTCGAAAAACTATACTCCTAGGAGAACGACCAAAAGGTGCCCGGGGCAGCAATAGTACCTCGGAGACAATTCGGCTGGAGGATGATGTATTGAATCGCGACGCAATTTGTGTGTTCCATTGTCATTAAGAGGCTCTGAACGTTACAATTAACTGTCAGTTTTGCGTCGGATTCGAAAAACTAAACTCACAGGAGAACGACGATAAGGTGCCCGAGGCAGCTATAGACCCTTGGAGACAAGTCGGCTGGAGGACGATGTATTGATTTGCGACGCAAATTGTATGTTCCATCGTCATTATCAGGCTCTGAACGTTACAATTAACTGTCAGTTTTGCGTCGTTTTCGGAAATCTAGACTCACAGGAGAACGACCATAACGTGCCCGAGGCAGCAAGAGACCCTTGGAGACAGGGCGGCTGTAGGACGATGTATTGAATCGCGCCACAATTTGTGTGTTCCATCGTCATTATGAGGCTCTGAACGTTACAATTAACTGTCAGTTTTGCGTCGGATCCGAAAATCTAGACTCACAGCAGAACGACCATAAGGTGCCCGAGGCAGCACTGGACCCTTGGAGACAAGTCGGCTGGAGGACGATGTATTGAATCGCGACGCAATTTGTGTGTTCCATCGTCATTAAGAGGCTCTGAACGTTACAATTAACTGTCAGCTTTGCGTCGGATTCGAAAATCTAGACTCATACGAGAACGACCATAAGGTGCCCGAGGCAGCACTAGACCCTTGGAGACAAGTCGGCTGGAGGACGATGTATTGAATCGCGACGCAATTTGTGTGTTCCATCGTCATTAAGAGGCTCTGAACGTTACAATTAACTGTCAGTTTTGCGTCGGATTCGAAAATCAAGACTCATAGGAGAACGACCATAAGGTGCCCGAGGCAGCACTAGACCCTTGGAGACATGTCGGTTGGAGGACGATGTATTGAATCGCAACGCAATTTGTGTGTTCCATCGTCATTAACAGGCTCTGAACGTTACAATTAACTGTCAGTTTTGAGTCGGATTCGAAAAACTAAACTCACAGGAGAACGACGATAAGGTGCCCGAGGCAGCTATAGACCCTTGGAGACAAGTCGGCTGGAGGACGATGTATTGAATCGCGACGCAATTTGTGTGTTCCATCGTCATTAAGAGGCTCTGAACGTTATAATTAACTGTCAGTTTTGCGCCGGATTCGAAAAACTATACTCCTAGGAGAACGACCAAAAGGTGCCCGGGACAGCAATACTACCTCGGTGACAAGTCGGCTGGAGGACGATGTATTGAATCGCGACGCTAATTGTGTGTTCCATCGTCATTATCAGGCTCTGAACGTTACAATTAACTGTCAGTTTTGCGTCGTTATCGGAAAACTAGACTCACAGGAGAACGACCATAACGTGCCCGAGGCAGCAAGAGACCCTTGGAGACAGGGCGGCTGTAGGACGATGTATTGAATCGCGCCTCAATTTGTGTGTTCCATCGTCATTAAGAGGCTCTGAACGTTACAATTAACTGTCAGTTTTGCGTCGGATTCGAAAATCTAGATTCACAGGAGAACGACCATAAGGTGCCCGAGGCAGCACTAGACCCTTGGAGACAAGTCGGCTGGAGGACAATGTATTGAATCGCGACGCAATTTGTGTGTCCCATTGTCATTAAGAGGCTCTGAACGTTACAATTAACTGTCAGTTTTGAGCCGGATTCGAAAAACTATACTCCTAGGAGAACGACCAAAAGGTGCCCGGGGCAGCAATAGTACCTCGGAGACAATTCAGCTGGAGGACGATGTATTGAATCGCGACGCAATTTGTGTGTTCCATCGTCATTAACAGGCTCTGAACGTTACAATTAACTGTCAGTTTTGCGTCGTTTTCGGAAAACTAGACTCACAGGAGAACGACCATAACGTGCCCGAGGCAGCAAGAGACCCTTGGAGACAGGGCGGCTGTAGGACGATGTATTGAATCGCGCCACAATTTGTGTGTTCCATCGTCATTAAGAGGCTCTGAACGTTACAATTAACTGTCAGTTTTGCGTCGGATTCGAAATTCTAGACTCAAAGCAGAACGACCATAAGGTGCCCGAAGCAGCACTAGACCCTTGGAGACAAGTCTGCTGGAGGACGATGTATTGAATCGCGACGCAATTTGTGTGTTCCATCGTCATTAAGAGCCTCTGAACGTTACAATTAACTGTCAGTTTTGCGTCGGATTCAAAAATCTAGACTCACAGGAGAACGACCATAAGGCGCCCGAGGGAGCACTAGACCCTTGGAGACAAGTCGGCTGGAGGACGATGTATTGAATCGCGACGCAATTTCTGTGTTCCATCGTCATTAAGAGGCTCTGAACGTTACAATTAACTGTCAGTTTTGCGCCGGATTCGAAAAACTATACTCCTAGGAGAACGACCAAAAGGTGCCCGGGGCAGCAATAGTACCACGGAGACAATTCGGCTGGAGGACGATGTATTGAATCGCGACGCAATTTGTGTGTTCCATCGTCATTAAGAGGCTCTGAACGTTACAATTAACTGTCAGTTTTGCGTCGGATTCGAAAATCTAGACTCACAGGAGAACGACCATAAGGTGCCCGAGGCAGCACTAGACCCTTGGAGACAAGTCGGCTGGAGGACGATGTATTGAATCGCGACGCAATTTGTGTGTTCCATCGTCATTAAGAGGCTCTGAACGTTACAATTAACTGTCAGTTTTGCGCCGGATTCGAAAAACTATACTCCTAGGAGAACGACCAAAAGGTGCCCGCGGCAGCAATAGTACCTCTGAGACAATTCGGCTGGAGGACGATGTATTGAATCGCGACGCAATTTGTGTGTTCCATCGTCATTAACAGGCTCTGAACGTTACAATTAACTGTCAGTTTTGCGCCTGATTCGTTAAACTAGACTCATAGGAGAACGACCAAAAGGTGCCCGGGACAGCAATACTACCTCGGAGACAAGTCGGCTGGAGGACGATGTATTGAATCGCGACGCAAATTGTGTGTTCCATCGTCATTATCAGGCTCTGAACGTTACAATTAACTGTCAGTTTTGCGTCGTTTTCGGAAAACAAGACTCACAGGAGAACGACCATAACGTGCGCGAGGCAGCAAGAGACCCTAGGAGACAGGGCGGCTGTAGGACGATGTATTGAATCGCGCCACAATATGTGTGTTCCATCGTCATTAAGAGCATCTGAACGTTACAATTAACTGTCAGTTTTGCGTCGGATTCGAAAATCTAGACTCCTAGGAGAACGACCAAAAGGTGCCCTGGGCAGAAATAGTACCTCGGAGACAATTCGGCTGGAGGACGATGTATTGAATCGCGACGCAATTTGTGTGTTCCATCGTCATTAAGAGGCTCTGAACGTTACAATTAACTGTCAGTTTTGCGCCGGATTCGAAAAACTATACTCCTAGGAGAACGACCAAAAGGTGCCCGGGGCAGCAATAGTACCTCGGAGACATTTCGGCTGGAGGACGATGTATTGAATCGCGACGCAATTTGTGTGTTCCATCGTCATTAACAGGCTCTGAACGTTACAATTAACTGTCAGTTTTGCGTCGGATTCGAAAAACTAAACTCACAGGAGAACGACGATAAGGTGCCCGAGGCAGCTATAGACCCTTGGAGACAAGTCGGCTGGAGGACGATGTATTGAATCGCGACGCAATTTGTGTGTTCCATCGTCATTAAGAGGCTCTGAACGTTACAATTAACTGTCAGTTTTGCGTCGGATTCAAAAATCTAGACTCACAGGAGAACGACCATGAGGTGCCCGAGGCAGCTATAGACCCTTGGAGACAAGTCGGCTGGAGGACGATGTATTGAATCGCGACGCAATTTGTGTGTTCCATCGTCATTAACAGGCTCTGAACGTTACAATTAACTTTCAGTTTTGCGCCTGATTCGATAAACTAGACTCATAGGAGAACGACCAAAAGGTTCCCGGGACAGCAATACTACCTCGGAGACAAGTCGGCTGGAGGACGATGTATTGAATCGCGACGCAAATTGTGTGTTCCATCGTCATTATCAGGCTCTGAACGTTACAATTAACTGTCAGTTTTGCGTCGGATTGGAAACACTCGACTCGCAGAAGAACGACCATAAGGTGCCCGTGGCAGCACTAGACCCTTGGAGACAAGTCGGCTGGAGGACGAAGTATTGAATCGCGACGCAATTTGTGTGTTCCATCGTCATTAAGAGGCTCTGAACGTTGCAATTAACTGTCAGTTTTGCATCTGATTTGATAAACTAGACTCATAGGAGAACGACCAAAAGGTACCCGGGACAGCAATACTACCTCGGAGACAAGTCGGCTGGAGGACGATGTATTGAATCGCGACGCAAATTGTGTGTTCCATCGTCATTATCAGGCTCTGAACGTTACAATTAACTGTCAGTTTTGCGTCGGATTCGAAAAACTAAACTCACAGGAGAACGACGATAAGGTGCCCGAGGCAGCTATAGACCCTTGGAGACAAGTCGGCTGGAGGACGATGTATTGAATCGCGACGCAATTTGTGTGTTCCATCGTCATTCAGAGGCTCTGAACGTTACAATTAACTGTCAGTTTTCCGTCGGATTCGAAAATCTAGACTCACAGGAGAACGACCATAAGGTGCCCGAGGCAGCACTAGACTCTTGGAGACAAGTCGGCTGGAGGACGATGTATTGAATCGCGACGCAATTTGTGTGTTCCATCGTCATTAAGAGGCTCTGAACGTTACAATTAACTGTCAGTTTTGCGTCGGATTCGAAAATCTAGACACACAGGAGAACGACCATGAGGTGCCCGAGGCAGCACTAGACCTTTGGAGACAAGTCGGCTGGAAGACGATGTATTGAATCGCGACGCAATTTGTGTGATCCATCGTCATTAAGAGGCTCTGAACGTTACAATTAACTGTCAGTTTTGCGCCGGATTCGAAAAACTATACTCCTAAGAGAACGACCAAAAGGTGCCCGGGGCAGCAATAGTACCTCGGAGACAATTCGGCTGGAGGACGATGTATTGAATCGCGACGCAATTTGTGTGTTCCATTGTCATTTAGAGGCTCTGAACGTTACAATTAACTGTCAGTTTTGCGTCGGATTCGAAAAACTAAACTCACAGGAGAACGACGATAAGGTGCCCGAGGCAGCTATAGACCCTTGGAGACAAGTCGGCTGGAGGACGATGTATTGAATAGCGACGCAAATTGTGTGTTCCATCGTCATTATCAGGCTCTGAACGTTACAATTAACTGTCAGTTTTGCGTCGTTTTCGGAAATCTAGACTCACAGGAGAACGACCATAACGTGCCCGAGGCAGCAAGAGACCCTTGGAGACAGGGCGGCTGTAGGACCATGTATTGAATCGCGCCACAATTTGTGTGTTCCATCGTCATTAAGAGGCTCTGAACGTTACAATTAACTGTCAGTTTTGCGTCGGATCCGAAAATCTAGACTCACAGCAGAACGACCATAAGGTGCCCGAGGCAGCACTGGACCCTTGGAGACAAGTCGGCTGGAGGACGATGTATTGAATCGCGACGCAATTTGTGTGTTCCATCGTCATTAAGAGGCTCTGAACGTTACAATTAACTGTCAGCTTTGCGTCGGATTCGAAAATCTAGACTCATACGAGAACGACCATAAGGTGCCCGAGGCAGCACTAGACCCTTGGAGACAAGTCGGCTGGAGGACGATGTATTGAATCGCGACGCAATTTGTGTGTTCCATCGTCATTAAGAGGCTCTGAACGTTACAATTAACTGTCAGTTTTGCGTCGGATTCGAAAATCAAGACTCATAGGAGAACGACCATAAGGTGCCCGAGGCAGCACTAGACCCTTGGAGACATGTCGGTTGGAGGACGATGTATTGAATCGCAACGCAATTTGTGTGTTCCATCGTCATTAACAGGCTCTGAACGTTACAATTAACTGTCAGTTTTGAGTCGGATTCGAAAAACTAAACTCACAGGAGAACGACGATAAGGTGCCCGAGGCAGCTATAGACCCTTGGAGACAAGTCGGCTGGAGGACGATGTATTGAATCGCGACGCAATTTGTGTGTTCCATCGTCATTAAGAGGCTCTGAACGTTATAATTAACTGTCAGTTTTGCGCCGGATTCGAAAAACTATACTCCTAGGAGAACGACCAAAAGGTGCCCGGGACAGCAATACTACCTCGGTGACAAGTCGGCTGGAGGACGATGTATTGAATCGCGACGCTAATTGTGTGTTCCATCGTCATTATCAGGCTCTGAACGTTACAATTAACTGTCAGTTTTGCGTCGTTTTCGGAAAACTAGACTCACAGGAGAACGACCATAACGTGCCCGAGGCAGCAAGAGACCCTTGGAGACAGGGCGGCTGTAGGACGATGTATTGAATCGCGCCTCAATTTGTGTGTTCCATCGTCATTAAGAGGCTCTGAACGTTACAATTAACTGTCAGTTTTGCGTCGGATTCGAAAATCTAGATTCACAGGAGAACGACCATAAGGTGCCCGAGGCAGCACTAGACCCTTGGAGACAAGTCGGCTGGAGGACAATGTATTGAATCGCGACGCAATTTGTGTGTCCCATTGTCATTAAGAGGCTCTGAACGTTACAATTAACTGTCAGTTTTGAGCCGGATTCGAAAAACTATACTCCTAGGAGAACGACCAAAAGGTGCCCGGGGCAGCAATAGTACCTCGGAGACAATTCAGCTGGAGGACGATGTATTGAATCGCGACGCAATTTGTGTGTTCCATCGTCATTAACAGGCTCTGAACGTTACAATTAACTGTCAGTTTTGCGTCGTTTTCGGAAAACTAGACTCACAGGAGAACGACCATAACGTGCCCGAGGCAGCAAGAGACCCTTGGAGACAGGGCGGCTGTAGGACGATGTATTGAATCGCGCCACAATTTGTGTGTTCCATCGTCATTAAGAGGCTCTGAACGTTACAATTAACTGTCAGTTTTGCGTCGGATTCGAAATTCTAGACTCAAAGCAGAACGACCATAAGGTGCCCGAAGCAGCACTAGACCCTTGGAGACAAGTCTGCTGGAGGACGATGTATTGAATCGCGACGCAATTTGTGTGTTCCATCGTCATTAAGAGCCTCTGAACGTTACAATTAACTGTCAGTTTTGCGTCGGATTCAAAAATCTAGACTCACAGGAGAACGACCATAAGGCGCCCGAGGCAGCACTAGACCCTTGGAGACAAGTCGGCTGGAGGACGATGTATTGAATCGCGACGCAATTTCTGTGTTCCATCGTCATTAAGAGGCTCTGAACGTTACAATTAACTGTCAGTTTTGCGCCGGATTCGAAAAACTATACTCCTAGGAGAACGACCAAAAGGTGCCCGGGGCAGCAATAGTACCACGGAGACAATTCGGCTGGAGGACGATGTATTGAATCGCGACGCAATTTGTGTGTTCCATCGTCATTAAGAGGCTCTGAACGTTACAATTAACTGTCAGTTTTGCGTCGGATTCGAAAATCTAGACTCACAGGAGAACGACCATAAGGTGCCCGAGGCAGCACTAGACCCTTGGAGACAAGTCGGCTGGAGGACGATGTATTGAATCGCGACGCAATTTGTGTGTTCCATCGTCATTAAGAGGCTCTGAACGTTACAATTAACTGTCAGTTTTGCGCCGGATTCGAAAAACTATACTCCTAGGAGAACGACCAAAAGGTGCCCGCGGCAGCAATAGTACTTCTGAGACAATTCGGCTGGAGGACGATGTATTGAATCGCGACGCAATTTGTGTGTTCCATCGTCATTAACAGGCTCTGAACGTTACAATTAACTGTCAGTTTTGCGCCTGATTCGTTAAACTAGACTCATAGGAGAACGACCAAAAGGTGCCCGGGACAGCAATACTACCTCGGAGACAAGTCGGCTGGAGGACGATGTATTGAATCGCGACGCAAATTGTGTGTTCCATCGTCATTATCAGGCTCTGAACGTTACAATTAACTGTCAGTTTTGCGTCGTTTTCGGAAAACAAGACTCACAGGAGAACGACCATAACGTGCGCGAGGCAGCAAGAGACCCTAGGAGACAGGGCGGCTGTAGGACGATGTATTGAATCGCGCCACAATATGTGTGTTCCATCGTCATTAAGAGCATCTGAACGTTACAATTAACTGTCAGTTTTGCGTCGGATTCGAAAATCTAGACTCCTAGGAGAACGACCAAAAGGTGCCCTGGGCAGAAATAGTACCTCGGAGACAATTCGGCTGGAGGACGATGTATTGAATCGCGACGCAATTTGTGTGTTCCATCGTCATTAAGAGGCTCTGAACGTTACAATTAACTGTCAGTTTTGCGCCGGATTCGAAAAACTATACTCCTAGGAGAACGACCAAAAGGTGCCCGGGGCAGCAATAGTACCTCGGAGACATTTCGGCTGGAGGACGATGTATTGAATCGCGACGCAATTTGTGTGTTCCATCGTCATTAACAGGCTCTGAACGTTACAATTAACTGTCAGTTTTGCGTCGGATTCGAAAAACTAAACTCACAGGAGAACGACGATAAGGTGCCCGAGGCAGCTATAGACCCTTGGAGACAAGTCGGCTGGAGGACGATGTATTGAATCGCGACGCAATTTGTGTGTTCCATCGTCATTAAGAGGCTCTGAACGTTACAATTAACTGTCAGTTTTGCGTCGGATTCAAAAATCTAGACTCACAGGAGAACGACCATGAGGTGCCCGAGGCAGCTATAGACCCTTGGAGACAAGTCGGCTGGAGGACGATGTATTGAATCGCGACGCAATTTGTGTGTTCCATCGTCATTAACAGGCTCTGAACGTTACAATTAACTTTCAGTTTTGCGCCTGATTCGATAAACTAGACTCATAGGAGAACGACCAAAAGGTTCCCGGGACAGCAATACTACCTCGGAGACAAGTCGGCTGGAGGACGATGTATTGAATCGCGACGCAAATTGTGTGTTCCATCGTCATTATCAGGCTCTGAACGTTACAATTAACTGTCAGTTTTGCGTCGGATTGGAAACACTCGACTCGCAGAAGAACGACCATAAGGTGCCCGTGGCAGCACTAGACCCTTGGAGACAAGTCGGCTGGAGGACGAAGTATTGAATCGCGACGCAATTTGTGTGTTCCATCGTCATTAAGAGGCTCTGAACGTTGCAATTAACTGTCAGTTTTGCGCCTGATTTGATAAACTAGACTCATAGGAGAACGACCAAAAGGTACCCGGGACAGCATTACTACCTCGGAGACAAGTCGGCTGGAGGACGATGTATTGAATCGCGACGCAAATTGTGTGTTCCATCGTCATTATCAGGCTCTGAACGTTACAATTAACTGTCAGTTTTGCGTCGGATTCGAAAAACTAAACTCACAGGAGAACGACGATAAGGTGCCCGAGGCAGCTATAGACCCTTGGAGACAAGTCGGCTGGAGGACGATGTATTGAATCGCGACGCAATTTGTGTGTTCCATCGTCATTCAGAGGCTCTGAACGTTACAATTAACTGTCAGTTTTCCGTCGGATTCGAAAATCTAGACTCACAGGAGAACGACCATAAGGTGCCCGAGGCAGCACTAGACTCTTGGAGACAAGTCGGCTGGAGGACGATGTATTGAATCGCGACGCAATTTGTGTGTTCCATCGTCATTAAGAGGCTCTGAACGTTACAATTAACTGTCAGTTTTGCGTCGGATTCGAAAATCTAGACACACAGGAGAACGACCATGAGGTGCCCGAGGCAGCACTAGACCTTTGGAGACAAGTCGGCTGGAAGACGATGTATTGAATCGCGACGCAATTTGTGTGATCCATCGTCATTAAGAGGCTCTGAACGTTACAATTAACTGTCAGTTTTGCGCCGGATTCGAAAAACTATACTCCTAAGAGAACGACCAAAAGGTGCCCGGGGCAGCAATAGTACCTCGGACACAATTCGGCTGGAGGACGATGTATTGAATCGCGACGCAATTTGTGTGTTCCATTGTCATTTAGAGGCTCTGAACGTCACAATTAACTGTCAGTTTTGCGTCGGATTCGAAAAACTAAACTCACAGGAGAACGACGATAAGGTGCCCGAGGCAGCTATAGACCCTTGGAGACAAGTCGGCTGGAGGACGATGTATTGAATAGCGACGCAAATTGTGTGTTCCATCGTCATTATCAGGCTCTGAACGTTACAATTAACTGTCAGTTTTGCGCCGGATTCGATATACTAGACTGATAGGAGAACGACCAAAAGGTGCCCGGGACAGCAATACTACCTCGGAGACAAGTCGGCTGGAGGACGATGTATTGAATCGCGCCAGAATTTGTGTGTTCCATCGTCATTAAGAGGCTCTGAACGTTACAATTAACTGTCAGATTTGCGTCGGATTCGAAAATCTAGACTCAGAGCAGAACGACCATAAGGTGCCCGAGGCAGCACTAGACCCTTGGAGACAAGTCGGCTGGAGGACGATGTATTGAATCGCGACGCAATTTGTGTGTTCCATCGTCATTAAGAGGCTCTGAACGTTACAATTAACTGTCAGTTTTGCGTCGGATTCAAAAATCTAGACTCACAGCAGAACGACCATAAGGTGCCCGAGGCAGCACTAGACCCTTGCAGACAAGTCGGCTGGAGGACGATGTATTGAATCGCGACGCAATTTGTGTGTTCCATCGTCATTAAGAGGCTCTGAACGTTACAATTATCTGTCAGTTTTGCGCCGGATTCGAAAAACTATACTCCTAGGAGAACGACCAAAAGGTGCCCGGGACAGCAATACTACCTCGGAGACAAGTCGGCTGTAGGACGATGTATTGAATAGCGACGCAAATTGTGTGTTCCATCGTCATTATCAGGCTCTGAACGTTACAATTAACTGTCAGTTTTGCGTCGTTTTCGGAAAACTAGACTCACAGGAGAACGACCATAACGTGCCCGAGGCAGCAAGAGACCCTTGGAGACAGGGCGGCTGTAGGACGATGTATTGAATCGCGCCTCAATTTGTGTGTTCCATCGTCATTAACAGGCTCTGAACGTTACAATTAACTGTCAGTTTTGAGTCGGATTCGAAAAACTAAACTCACAGGAGAACGACGATAAGGTGCCCGAATCAGCACTAGACCCTTGGAGACAAGTCGGCTGGAGGACGATGTATTGAATCGCGACGCAATTTGTGTGTTCCATCGTCATTAAGAGGCTCTGAACGTTACAATTAACTGTCAGTTTTGCGTCGGATTCGAAAGTCTAGATTCACAGGAGAACGACCATAAGGTGCCCGAGGCAGCACTAGACCCTTGGAGACAAGTCGGCTGGAGGACGATGTATTGAATCGCGACGCAATTTGTGTGTCCCATCGTCATTAAGAGGCTCTGAACGTTACAATTAACTGTCAGTTTTGAGCCGTATTCGAAAAACTATACTCCTAGGAGAACGACCAAAAGGTGCCCGGGGCAGCAATAGTACCTCGGAGACAATTCGGCTGGAGGACGATGTATTGAATCGCGACGCAATTTGTGTGTTCCATCGTCATTAACAGGCTCTGAACGTTACAATTAACTGTCAGTTTTGCGTCGTTTTCGGAAAACTAGACTCACAGGAGAACGACCATAACGTGCCCGAGGCAGCAAGAGACCCTTGGAGACAGGGCGGCTGTAGGACGATGTTTTGAATCGCGCCACAATTTGTGTGTTCCATCGTCATTAAGAGGCTCTGAACGTTACAATTAACTGTCAGTTTTGCGTCGGATTCGAAATCCTAGACTCACAGCAGAACGACCATAAGGTGCCCGAAGCAGCACTAGACCCTTGGAGACAAGTCTGCTGGAGGACGATGTATTGAATCGCGACGCAATTTGTGTGTTCCATCGTCATTAAGAGGCTCTGAACGTTACAATTAACTGTCAGTTTTGCGTCGGATTCAAAAATCTAGACTCACAGCAGAACGACCATAAGGTGCCCGAGGCAGCACTAGACCCTTGCAGACAAGTCGGCTGGAGGACGATGTATTGAATCGCGACGCAATTTGTGTGTTCCATCGTCATTAAGAGGCTCTGAACGTTACAATTATCTGTCAGTTTTGCGCCGGATTCGAAAAACTATACTCCTAGGAGAACGACCAAAAGGTGCCCGGGACAGCAATACTACCTCGGAGACAAGTCGGCTGTAGGACGATGTATTGAATCGCGACGCAAATTGTGTGTTCCATCGTCATTATCAGGCTCTGAACGATACAATTAACTGTCAGTTTTGCGTCGTTTTCGGAAAACTAGACTCACAGGAGAACGACCATAACGTGCCCGAGGCAGCAAGAGACCCTTGGAGACAGGGCGGCTGTAGGACGATGTATTGAATCGCGCCTCAATTTGTGTGTTCCATCGTCATTAAGAGGCTCTGAACGTTACAATTAACTGTCAGTTTTGCGTCGGATTCGAAAATCTAGACCCACAGGAGAACGACCATAAGGTGCCCGAGGCAGCACTAGACCCTTGGAGACAAGTCGGCTGGAGGACGATGTATTGAATCGCGACGCAATTTGTGTGTTCCATCGTCATTAAGAGGCTCTGAACGTTACAATTAACTGTCAGTTTTGCGTCGGATACGAAAATCTAGACTCACAGGAGAACGACCATAAGGTGCCCGAGGCAGCACTAGACCCTTGGAGACAATTCGGCTGGAGGACGATGTATTGAATCGCGACGCAATTTGTGTGTTCCATCATCATTAACAGGCTCTGAACGTTACAATTAACTGTCAGTTTTGCGTCGTTTTCGGAAAACTAGACTCACAGGAGAACGACCATAACGTGCCCGAGGCAGCAAGAGACCCTTGGAGACAGGGCGGCTGTAGGACGATGTATTGAATAGCGCCACAATTTGTGTGTTCCATCGTCATTAAGAGGCTCTGAACGTTACAATTAACTATCAGTTTTTCGTCGGATTCGAAAATCTATACTCACAGCAGAACGACCATAAGGTGCCCGAAGCAGCACTAGACCCTTGGAGACAAGTCGGCTGGAGGACGATGTATTGAATCGCGACGCAATTTGTGTGTTCCATCGTCATTAAGAGGCTCTGAACGTTACAATTAACTGTCAGTTTGCGTCGGATTCGAAAAACTATTCTCATAGGAGAACGACCAAAAGGTGCCCGGGGCAGCAATAGTACCTCGGAGACAATTCGGCTGGAGGACAATGTATTGAATCGCGACGCAATTTGTGTGTTCCATCGTCATTAACAGGCTCTGAACGTTACAATTAACTGTCAGTTTTGCGCTCGATTCGATAAACTAGACTCATAGGAGAACGACCAAAATGTGCCCGGGACAGCAATACTACCTCGGAGACAAGTCGGCTGGAGGACGATGTATTGAATCGCGACGCAAATTGTGTGTTCCATCGTCATTATCAGGCTCTGAACGTTACAATTAACTGTCAGTTTTGCGTCGTTTTCGGAAAACAAGACTCACAGGAGAACGACCATAACGTGCCCGAGGCAGCAAGAGACCCTTGGAGACAGGGCGGCTGTAGGACGATGTATTGAATCGCGCCACAATATGTGTGTTCCATCGTCATTAAGAGGCTCTGAACGTTACAATTAACTGTCAGTTTTGCGTCGGATTCGAAAATCTAGACTCACAGCAGAACGACCATAAGGTGCCCGAGGCAGCACTAGACCCTTGGAGACAAGTCGGCTGGAGGACGATGTATTGAATCGCGACGCAATTTGTGAGTTCCATCGTCATTAAGAGGCTCTGAAGGTTACAATTAACTGTCAGTTTTGCGTCTGATTCGAAAATCTAGACTCACAGGAGAACGACCATAAGGTGCCCGAGGGAGCACTAGACCCTTGGAGACAAGTCGGCTGGAGGACGATGTATTGAATCGCGACGCAATTTGTGTGTTCCATCGTCATTAAGAGGCTCTGAACGTTACAATTAACTGTCAGTTTTGCGCCGGATTCGAAAAACTATAATCCTAGGAGAACGACCAAAAGGTGCCCGGGGCAGCAATAGTACCTCGGTGACAATTCGGCTGGAGGACGATGTATTGAATCGCGACGCAATTTGTGTGTTCCATCGTCATTCAGAGGCTCTGAACGTTACAATTAACTGTCAGTTTTGCGTCGGATTCGAAAATCTAGACTCACAGGAGAACGACGATAAGGTGCCCGAGGCAGCACTAGACTCTTGGAGACAAGTCGGCTGGAGGACGATGTATTGAATCGCGACGCAATTTGTGTGTTCCATCGTCATTAAGAGGCTCTGAACGTTAAATTAACTGTCAGTTTTGCGTCGGATTCGAAAATCTAGACTCACAGGAGAACGACCATGAGGTGCCCGAGGCAGCACTAGACCTTTGGAGACAAGTCGGCTGGAGGACGATGTATTGAATCGCGACGCAATTTGTGTGTTCCATCGTCATTAAGAGGCTCTGAACGTTACAATTAACTGTCAGTTTTGCGCTGGATTCGAAAAACTATACTCCTAGGAGAACGACCAAAAGGTGCCCGGGGCAGCAATAGTACCTCGGAGACAATTCGGCTGGAATACGATGTATTGAATCGCGACGCAATTTGTGTGTCCCATCGTCATTAAGAGGCTCTGAACGTTACAATTAACTGTCAGTTTTGCGTCGGATTCGAAAATCTAGACTCACAGCAGAACGACCATAAGGTGCCCGAGGCAGCACTAGACCCTTGGAGACAAGTCGGCTGGAGGACGATGTATTGAATCGCGACGCAATTTGTGAGTTCCATCGTCATTAAGAGGCTCTGAACGTTACAATTAACTGTCAGTTTTGCGTCGGATTCGAAAATCTAGACTCACAGGAAAACGACCATGAGGTGCCCGAGGCAGCACTAGACTCTCGGAGACAAGTCGGCTGGAGGACGATGTATTGAATCGCGACGCAATTTGTGTGTTCCATCGTCATTAAGAGGCTCTGAACGTTACAATTAACTGTCAGTTTTGCGCCGGATTCGAAAAACTATACTCCTAGGAGAACGACCAAAAGGTGCCCGGGGCAGCAATAGTACCTCGGAGACAATTCGGCTGGAGGATGATGTATTGAATCGCGACGCAATTTGTGTGTTCCATTGTCATTAAGAGGCTCTGAACGTTACAATTAACTGTCAGTTTTGCGTCGGATTCGAAAAACTAAACTCACAGGAGAACGACGATAAGGTGCCCGAGGCAGCTATAGACCCTTGGAGACAAGTCGGCTGGAGGACGATGTATTGAATCGCGACGCAAATTGTATGTTCCATCGTCATTATCAGGCTCTGAACGTTACAATTAACTGTCAGTTTTGCGTCGTTTTCGGAAATCTAGACTCACAGGAGAACGACCATAACGTGCCCGAGGCAGCAAGAGACCCTTGGAGACAGGGCGGCTGTAGGACGATGTATTGAATCGCGCCACAATTTGTGTGTTCCATCGTCATTATGAGGCTCTGAACGTTACAATTAACTGTCAGTTTTGCGTCGGATCCGAAAATCTAGACTCACAGCAGAACGACCATAAGGTGCCCGAGGCAGCACTGGACCCTTGGAGACAAGTCGGCTGGAGGACGATGTATTGAATCGCGACGCAATTTGTGTGTTCCATCGTCATTAAGAGGCTCTGAACGTTACAATTAACTGTCAGCTTTGCGTCGGATTCGAAAATCTAGACTCATAGGAGAACGACCATAAGGTGCCCGAGGCAGCACTAGACCCTTGGAGACAAGTCGGCTGGAGGACGATGTATTGAATCGCGACGCAATTTGTGTGTTCCATCGTCATTAAGAGGCTCTGAACGTTACAATTAACTGTCAGTTTTGCGTCGGATTCGAAAATCAAGACTCATAGGAGAACGACCATAAGGTGCCCGAGGCAGCACTAGACCCTTGGAGACATGTCGGTTGGACGACGATGTATTGAATCGCAACGCAATTTGTGTGTTCCATCGTCATTAACAGGCTCTGAACGTAACAATTAACTGTCAGTTTTGAGTCGGATTCGAAAAACTAAACTCACAGGAGAACGACGATAAGGTGCCCGAGGCAGCTATAGACCCTTGGAGACAAGTCGGCTGGAGGACGATGTATTGAATCGCGACGCAATTTGTGTGTTCCATCGTCATTAAGAGGCTCTGAACGTTATAATTAACTGTCAGTTTTGCGCCGGATTCGAAAAACTATACTCCTAGGAGAACGACCAAAAGGTGCCCGGGACAGCAATACTACCTCGGTGACAAGTCGGCTGGAGGACGATGTATTGAATCGCGACGCAAATTGTGTGTTCCATCGTCATTATCAGGCTCTGAACGTTACAATTAACTGTCAGTTTTGCGTCGTTATCGGAAAACTAGACTCACAGGAGAACGACCATAACGTGCCCGAGGCAGCAAGAGACCCTTGGAGACAGGGCGGCTGTAGGACGATGTATTGAATCGCGCCTCAATTTGTGTGTTCCATCGTCATTAAGAGGCTCTGAACGTTACAATTAACTGTCAGTTTTGCGTCGGATTCGAAAATCTAGATTCACAGGAGAACGACCATAAGGTGCCCGAGGCAGCACTAGACCCTTGGAGACAAGTCGGCTGGAGGACGATGTATTGAATCGCGACGCAATTTGTGTGTCCCATCGTCATTAAGAGGCTCTGAACGTTACAATTAACTGTCAGTTTTGAGCCGGATTTGAAAAACTATACTCCTAGGAGAACGACCAAAAGGTGCCCGGGGCAGCAATAGTACCTCGGAGACAATTCAGCTGGAGGACGATGTATTGAATCGCGACGCAATTTGTGTGTTCCATCGTCATTAACAGGCTCTGAACGTTACAATTAACTGTCAGTTTTGCGTCGTTTTCGGAAAACTAGACTCACAGGAGAACGACCATAACGTGCCCGAGGCAGCAAGAGACCCTTGGAGACAGGGCGGCTGTAGGACGATGTATTGAATCGCGCCACAATTTGTGTGTTCCATCGTCATTAACAGGCTCTGAACGTTACAATTAACTGTCAGTTTTGCGTCGGATTCGAAATTCTAGACTCAAAGCAGAACGACCATAAGGTGCCCGAAGCAGCAATAGACCCTTGGAGGCAATTCGGCTGGAGGACGATGTATTGAATCGCGACGCAAATTGCGTGTTCCATCGTCATTATCAGGCTCTGAACGTTACAATTAACTGTCAGTTTTGCGTCGGATTGGAAAATCTCGACTCACAGAAGAACGACCATAAGGTGCCCGAGGCAGCACTAGACCCTTGGAGACAAGTCGGCTGGAGGACGAAGTATTGAATCGCGACGCAATTTGTGTGTTCCATCGTCATTAAGAGGCTCTGAACGTTACAATTAACTGTCAGTTTTGCGCCTGATCCGATAAACTAGACTCATAGGAGAACGACCAAAAAGTGTCCGGGACAGCAATACTACCTCGGAGACAAGTCGGCTGGAGGACGATGTATTGAATCGCGACGCAATTTGTGTGTTCCATCGTCATTAAGAGGCTCTGAACGTTACAATTAACTGTCAGTTTTGCGCCGGATTCGAAAAACTATACTCCTAGGAGAACGACCAAAAGGTGCCCGGGGCAGCAATAGTACCTCTGAGACAATTCGGCTGGAGGACGATGTATTGAATCGCGACGCTATTTGTGTGTTCCATCGTCATTAAGAGGCTCTGAACGTTACTATTAACTGTCAGTTTTGCGTCGGATTCGAAAATCTAGACTCACAGCAGAACGACCATAAGGTGCCCGAGGCAGCACTAGACCCTTGGAGACAAGTCGGCTGGAGGACGATGTATTGAATCGCGACGCAATTTGCGAGTTCCATCGTCATTAAGAGGCTCTGAACGTTACAATTAACTGTCAGTTTTGCGTCGGATTCGAAAATCTAGACTCACAGGAGAACGACCATAAGGTGCCCGAGGCAGCACTAGACCCTTGGAGACAAGTCGGCTGGAGGACGATGTATTGAATCGCGACGCAATTTGTGTGTTCCATCGTCATTAAGAGGCTCTGAACGTTACAATTAACTTTCAGTTTTGCGTCGGATTCGAAAAACTAAACTCACAGGAGAACGACGATAAGGTGCCCGAGGCAGCTATAGACCCTTGGAGACAAGTCGGCTGGAGGACGATGTATTGAATCGCGACGCAATTTGTGTGTTCCATCGTCATTAAGAGGCTGTGAACGTTACAATTAACTGTCAGTTTTGCGTCGGATTCGAAAAACTAAACTCACAGGAGAACGACGATAAGGTGCCCGAGGCAGCAATAGTACCTTGGAGACAAGTCGGCTGGAGGACGATGTATTGAATCGCGACGCAATTTGTGTGCTCCATCGTCATTAAGAGGCTCTGAACGTTACAATTAACTGTCAGTTTTGCGTCGGATTCGAAAATCTAGACTCACAGGAGAACGACCATAAGGTGCCCGAGGCAGCACTAGACTCTTGGAGACAAGTCGGCTGGAGGACGATGTATTGAATCGCGACGCAATTTGTGTGTTCCATCGTCATTAAGAGGCTCTGAACGTTACAATTAACTGTCAGTTTTGCGTCGGATTCGAAAATCTAGACTCACAGCAGAACGACCATAAGGTGCCCGAGGCAGCACTAGACCCTTGGAGACAAGTCGGCTGGAGGACGATGTATTGAATCGCGACGCAATTTGTGTGTTCCATCGTCATTAAGAGGCTCTGAACGTTACAATTAACTGTCAGTTTTGCGCCGGATTCGAAAAACTATACTCCTAGGAGAACGACCAAAAGGTGCCCGGGGCAGCAATAGTACCTCGGAGACAATTCGGCTGGAGGACGATGTATTGAATCGCGACGCAATTTGTGTGTTCCATCGTCATTAACAGGCTCTGAACGTTACAATTAACTGTCAGTTTTGCGTCGGATTCGAAAAACTAAACTCACAGGAGAACGACGATAAGGTGCCCAAGGCAGCTATAGACCCTTGGAGACAAGTCGGCTGGAGGACGATGTATTGAATCGCGACGCAATTTGTGTGTTCCATCGTCATTAAGAGGCTCTGAACGTTACAATTAACTGTCAGTTTTGCGCCGGATTCGAAAAACTATACTCCTAGGAGAACGACCAAAAGGTGCCCGGGGCAGCAATAGTACCTCGGAGACAATTCGGCTGGAGGACGATGTATTGAATCGCGACGCAATTTGTGTGTTCCATTGTCATTAAGAGGCTCTGAACGTTACAATTAACTGTCAGTTTTGCGTCGGATTCGAAAAACTAAACTCACAGGAGAACGACGATAAGGTGCCCGAGGCAGCTATAGACCCTTGGAGACAAGTCGGCTGGAGGACGATGTATTGAATAGCGACGCAAATTGTGTGTTCCATCGTCATTATGAGGCTCTGAACGTTACAATTAACTGTCAGTTTTGCGTCGTTTTCGGAAATCTAGACTCACAGGAGAACGACCATAACGTGCCCGAGGCAGCAAGAGACCCTTGGAGACAGGGCGGCTGTAGGACCATGTATTGAATCGCGCCACAATTTGTGTGTTCCATCGTCATTAAGAGGCTCTGAACGTTACAATTAACTGTCAGTTTTGCGTCGGATCCGAAAATCTAGACTCACAGCAGAACGACCATAAGGTGCCCGAGGCAGCACTGGACCCTTGGAGACAAGTCGGCTGGAGGACGATGTATTGAATCGCGACGCAATTTGTGTGTTCCATCGTCATTAAGAGGCTCTGAACGTTACAATTAACTGTCAGCTTTGCGTCGGATTGGAAAATCTAGACTCATAGGAGAACGACCATAAGGTGCCCGAGGCAGCACTAGACCCTTGGAGACATGTCGGTTGGAGGACGATGTATTGAATCGCGACGCAATTTGTGTGTTCCATCGTCATTAACAGGCTCTGAACGTTACAATTAACTGTCAGTTTTGAGTCGGATTCGAAAAACTAAACTCACAGGAGAACGACGATAAGGTGCCCGAGGCAGCTATAGACCCTTGGAGACAAGTCGGCTGGAGGACGATGTATTGAATCGCGACGCAATTTGTGTGTTCCATCGTCATTAAGAGGCTCTGTACGTTATAATTAACTGTCAGTTTTGCGCCGGATTCGAAAAACTATACTCCTAGGAGAACGACCAATAGGTGCCCGGGACAGCAATAGTACCTCGGAGACAAGTCGGCTGGAGGACGATGTATTGAATCGCGACGCAAATTGTGTGTTCCATCGTCATTATCAGGCTCTGAACGTTACAATTAACTGTCAGTTTTGCGTCGTTTTCGGAAAACTAGACTCACAGGAGAACGACCATAACGTGCCCGTGGCAGCAAGAGACCCTTGGAGACAGGGCGGCTGTAGCACGATGTATTGAATCGCGCCACAGTTTGTGTGTTCCATCGTCATTAAGAGGCTCTGAACGTTACAATTAACTGTCAGTTTTGCGTCGGATTCGAAAATCTAGACTCACAGCAGAACGACCATAAGGTGCCCGAAGCAGCACTAGACCCTTGGAGACAAGTCTGCTGGAGGACGATGTATTGAATCGCGACGCAATTTGTGTGTTCCATCGTCATTAAGAGCCTCTGAACGTTACAATTAACTGTCAGTTTTGCGTCGGATTCAAAAATCTAGACTCACAGGAGAACGACCATAAGGTGCCCGAGGCAGCACTAGACCCTTGGAGACAAGTCGGCTGGAGGACGATGTATTGAATCGCGACGCAATTTGTGTGTTCCATCGTCATTAAGAGGCTCTGAACGTTACAATTAACTGTCAGTTTTGAGCCGGATTCGAAAAACTATACTCCTAGGAGAACGACCACAAGGTGCCCGCGGCAGCAATAGTACCTCTGAGACAATTCGGCTGGAGGACGATGTATTGAATCGCGACGCAATTTGTGTGTTCCATCGTCATTAAGAGGCTCTGAACGTTACTATTAACTGTCAGTTTTGCGCCGGATTCGAAAATCTAGACTCACAGGAGAACGACCATAAGGTGCCCGATGCAGCAATAGACCCTTGGAGGCAATTCGGCTGGAGGACGTTTTATTGAATCGCAACGCAAAATGCGTGTTCCATCGTCATTATCAGGCTCTGAACGTTACAATTAACTGTCAGTTTTGCGTCGGATTGGAAAATCTCGACTCACAGAAGAACGACCATAAGGTGCCCGAGGCAGCACTAGACCCTTGGAGACAAGTCGGCTGGAGGACGAAGTATTGAATCGCGACGCAATTTGTGTGTTCCATCGTCATTAAGAGGCTCTGAACGTTACAATTAACTGTCAGTTTTGCGCCTGATTCGATAAACTAGACTCATAGGAGAACGACCAAAAGGTGCCCGGGACAGCTATACTACCTCGGAGACAAGTCGGCTGGAGGACGATGTATTGAATCGCGACGCAATTTGTGTGTTCCATCGTCATTAAGAAGCTCTGAACGTTACAATTAACTGTCAGTTTTGCGCCGGATTCGAAAAACTATACTCCTAGGAGAACGACCAAAAGGTGCCCGGGGCAGCAATAGTACCTCTGAGACAATTCGGCTGGAGGACGATGTATTGAATCGCGACGCAATTTGTGTGTTCCATCGTCATTAAGAGGCTCTGAACGTTACTATTAACTGTCAGTTTTGCGTCGGATTCGAAAATCTAGACTCACAGCAGAACGACCATAAGGTGCCCGAGGCAGCACCAGACCCTTGGAGACAAGTCGGCTGGAGGACGATGTATTGAATCGCGACGCAATTTGTGAGTTCCATCGTCATTAAGAGGCTCTGAACGTTACAATTAACTGTCAGTTTTGCGTCGGATTCGAAAATCTAGACTCACAGGAGAACGACCATAAGGTGCCCGAGGCAGCACTAGACCCTTGGAGACAAGTCGGCTGGAGGACGATGTATTGAATCGCGACGCAATTTGTGTGTTCCATCGTCATTAAGAGGCTGTGAACGTTACAATTAACTGTCAGTTTTGCGTCGGATTCGAAAAACTAAACTCACAGGAGAACGACGATAAGGTGCCCGAAGCAGCAATAGTACCTTGGAGACAAGTCGGCTGGAGGACGATGTATTGAATCGCGACGCAATTTGTGTATTCCATCGTCATTAAGAGGCTCTGAACGTTACAATTAACTGTCAGTTTTGCGTCGGATTCGAAAATCTAGACTCACAGGAGAACGACCATAAGGTGCCCGAGGCAGCACTAGACTCTTGGAGACAAGTCGGCTGCAGGACGATGTATTGAATCGCGACGCAATTTGTGTGTTCCATCGTCATTAAGAGGCTCTGAACGTTACAATTAACTGTCAGTTTTGCGTCGGATTCGAAAATCTAGACTCACAGGAGAACGACGATAAGGTGCCCGAGGCAGCACTAGACTCTTGGAGACAATTCGGCTGGACGACGATGTATTGAATCGCGACGCAATTTGTGTGTTCCATCGTCATTAAGAGGCTCTGAACGTAACAATTAACTGTCAATTTTGCGTCGGATTCGAAAATCTAGACTCACAGGAGAACGACCATGAGGTGCCCGAGGCAGCACTAGAACTTTGGAGACAAGTCGGCTGGAGGACGATGTATTGAATCGCGACGCAATTTGTGTGTTCCATCGTCATTAAGAGGCTCTGAACGTTACAATTAACTGTCAGTTTTGCGCCGGATTCGAAAAACTATACTCCTAGGAGAACGACCAAAAGGTGCCCGGGGCAGCAATAGTACCTCGGAGACAATTCGGCTGGAGGACGATGTATTGAATCGCGACGCAATTTGTGTGTTCCATCGTCATTAACAGGCTCTGAACGTTACAATTAACTGTCAGTTTTGCGCCGGATTCGAAAAACTATACTCCTAGGAGAACGACCAAAAGGTGCCCGGGACAGCAATACTACCTCGGAGACAAGTCGGCTGGAGGACGATGTATTGAATCGCGACGCAAATTGTGTGTTCCATCGTCATTATCAGGCTCTGAACGTTACAATTAACTGTCAGTTTTGCGTCGTTATCGGAAAACTAGACTCACAGGAGAACGACCATAACGTGCCCGAGGCAGCAAGAGACCCTTGGAGACAGGGCGGCTGTAGGACGATGTATTGAATCGCGCCTCAATTTGTGTGTTCCATCGTCATTAAGAGGCTCTGAACGTTACAATTAACTGTCAGTTTTGCGTCGGATTCGAAAATCTAGACTCACAGCAGAACGACCATAAGGTGCCCGAGGCAGCACTGGACCCTTGGAGACAAGTCGGCTGGAGGACGATGTATTGAATCGCGACGCAATTTGTGTGTTCCATCGTCATTAAGAGGCTCTGAACGTTACAATTAACTGTCAGTTTTGCGTCGGATTCGAAAATCTAGATTCACAGGAGAACGACCATAAGGTGCCCGAGGCAGCACTAGACCCTTGGAGACAAGTCGGCTGGAGGACGATGTATTGAATCGCGACGCAATTTGTGTTTCCCATCGTCATTAAGAGGCTCTGAACGTTACAATTAACTGTCAGTTTTGAGCCGGATTCGAAAAACTATACTCCTAGGAGAACGACCAAAAGGTGCCCGGGGCAGCAATAGTACCTCGGAGACAATTCGGCTGCAGGACGATGTATTGAATCGCGACGCAATTTGTGTGTTCCATCGTCATTAAGAGGCTCTGAACGTTATAATTAACTGTCAGTTTTGCGCCGGATTCGAAAAACTATACTCCTAGGAGAACGACCAAAAGGTGCCCGGGACAGCAATACTACCTCGGAGACAAGTCGGCTGGAGGACGATGTATTGAATCGCGACGCAAATTGTGTGTTCCATCGTCATTATCAGGCTCTGAACGTTACAATTAACTGTCAGTTTTGCGTCGTTATCGGAAAACTAGACTCACAGGAGAACGACCATAACGTGCTCGAGGCAGCAAGAGACCCTTGGAGACAGGGCGGCTGTAGGACAATGTATTGAATCGCGCCTCAATTTGTGTGTTCCATCGTCATTAAGAGGCTCTGAACGTTACAATTAACTGTCAGTTTTGCGTCGGATTCGAAAATCTAGATTCACAGGAGAACGACCATAAGGTGCCCGAGGCAGCACTAGACCCTTGGAGACAAGTCGGCTGGAGGACGATGTATTGAATCGCGGCGCAATTTGTGTGTCCCATCGTCATTAAGAGGCTCTGAACGTTACAATTAACTGTCAGTTTTGAGCCGGATTCGAAAAACTATACTCCTAGGAGAACGACCAAAAGGTGCCCGGGGCAGCAATAGTACCTCGGAGACAATTCGGCTGGAGGACGATGTATTGAATCTCGACGCAATTTGTGTGTTCCATCGTCATTAACAGGCTCTGAACGTTACAATTAACTGTCAGTTTTGCGTCGTTTTCGGGAAACTAGACTCACAGGAGAACGACCATAGCGTGCCCGAGGCAGCAAGAGACCCTTGGAGACAGGGCGGCTGTAGGACGATGTATTGAATCGCGCCACAATTTGTGTGTTCCATCGTCATTAAGAGGCTCTGAACGTTACAATTAACTGTCAGTTTTGCGTCGGATTCGAAAATCTAGACTCACAGCAGAACGACCATAAGGTGCCCGAAGCAGCACTAGACCCTTGGAGACAAGTCTGCTGGAGGACGATGTATTGAATCGCGACGCAATTTGTGTGTTCCATCGTCATTAAGAGGCTCTGAACGTTACAATTAACTGTCAGTTTTGCGTCGGATTCAAAAATCTAGACTCACAGGAGAACGACCATAAGGCGCCCGAGGCAGCACTAGACCCTTGGAGACAAGTCGGCTGGAGGACGATGTATTGAATCGCGACGCAATTTGTGTGTTCCATCGTCATTAAGAGGCTCTGAACGTTACAATTAACTGTCAGTTTTGCGCCGGATTCGAAAAACTATACTCCTAGGAGAACGAACAAAAGGTGCCCGGGGCAGCAATAGTACCTCGGAGACAATTCGGCTGGAGGACGATGTATTGAATCGCGACGCAATTTGTGTGTTCCATTGTCATTAAGAGGCTCTGAACGTTACAATTAACTGTCAGTTTTGCGTCGGATTCGAAAATCTAGACTCACAGGAGAACGACCATAAGGTGCCCGAGGCAGCACTAGACCCTTGGAGACAAGTCGGCTGGAGGACGATGTATTGACTCGCGACGCAATTTGTGTGTTCCATCGTCATTAAGAGGCTCTGAACGTTACAATTAACTGTCAGTTTTGCGTCGGATTCGAAAAACTATACTCCTAGGAGAACGACCAAAAGGTGCCCGCGGCAGCAATAGTACCTCTGAGACAATTCGGCTGGAGGACGATGTATTGAATCGCGACGCAATTTGTGTGTTCCATCGTCATTAAGAGGCTCTGAACGTTACTATTAACTGTCAGTTTTGCGCCGGATTCGAAAATCTAGACTCACAGGAGAACGACCATAAGGTGCCCGATGCAGCAATAGACCCTTGGAGGCAATTCGGCTGGAGGACGATGTATTGAATCGCAACGCAAATTGCGTGTTCCATCGTCATTATCAGGCTCTGAACGTTACAATTAACTGTCAGTTTTGCGTCGGATTGGAAAATCTCGACTCACAGAAGAACGACCATAAGGTGCCCGAGGCAGCACTAGACCCTTGGAGACAAGTCGGCTGGAGGACGAAGTATTGAATCGCGACGCAATTTGTGTGTTCCATCGTCATTAAGAGGCTCTGAACGTTGCAATTAACTGTCAGTTTTGCGCCTGATTCGATAAACTAGACTCATAGGAGAACGACCAAAAGGTGCCGGGGACAGCAATACCACCTCGGAGACAAGTCGGCTGGAGGACGATGTATTGAATCGCGACGCAATTTGTGTGTTCCATCGTCATTAAGAGGCTCTGAACGTTACAATTAACTGTCAGTTTTGCGCCGGATTCGAAAAACTATACTCCTAGGAGAACGACCAAAAGGTGCCCGGGGCAGCAATAGTACCTCTGAGACAATTCGGCTGGAGGACGATGTATTGAATCGCGACGCTATTTGTGTGTTCCATCGTCATTAAGAGGCTCTGAACGTTACTATTAACTGTCAGTTTTGCGTCGGATTCGAAAATCTAGACTCACAGCAGAACGACCATAAGGTGCCCGAGGCAGCACTAGACCCTTGGAGACAAGTCGGCTGGAGGACGATGTATTGAATCGCGACGCAATTTGTGAGTTCCATCGTCATTAAGAGGCTCTGAACGTTACAATTAACTGTCAGTTTTGCGTCGGATTCGAAAATCTAGACTCACAGGAGAACGACCATAAGGTGCCCGAGGCAGCACTAGACCCTTGGAGACAAGTCGGCTGGAGGACGATGTATTGAATCGCGACGCAATTTGTGTGTTCCATCGTCATTAAGAGGCACTGAACGTTACAATTAACTTTCAGTTTTGCGTCGGATTCGAAAAACTAAACTCACAGGAGAACGACGATAAGGTGCCCGAGGCAGCTATAGACCCTTGGAGACAAGTCGGCTGGAGGACGATGTATTGAATCGCGACGCAATTTGTGTGTTCCATCGTCATTAAGAGGCTGTGAAAGTTACAATTAACTGTCAGTTTTGCGTCGGAATCGAAAAACTAAACTCACAGGAGAACGACGATAAGGTGCCCGAGGCAGCAATAGTACCTTGGAGACAAGTCGGCTGGAGGACGATGTATTGAATCGCGACGCAATTTGTGTGTTCCATCGTCATTAAGAGGCTCTGAACGTTACAATTAACTGTCAGTTTTGCGCCGGATTCGAAAAACTATACTCCTAGGAGAACGACCAAAAGGTGCCCGGGGCAGCAATAGTACCTCGGAGACAATTCGGCTGGAGGACGATGTATTGAATCGCGACGCAATTTGTGTGTTCCATCGTCATTAAGAGGCTCTGAACGTTACAATTAACTGTCAGTTTTGCGTCGGATTCGAAAATCTAGACTCACAGGAGAACGACCATAAGGTGCCCGAGGCAGCACTAGACCCTTGGAGACAAGTCGGCTGGAGGACGATGTATTGAATCGCGACGCAATTTGTGTGTTCCATCGTCATTAAGAGGCTCTGAATGTTACAATTAACTGTCAGTTTTGCGCCGGATTCGAAAAACTATACTCCTAGGAGAACGACCAAAAGGTGCCCGCGGCAGCAATAGTACCTCTGAGACAATTCGGCTGGATGACGATGTATTGAATCGCGACGCAATTTGTGTGTTCCATCGTCATTAAGAGGCTCTGAACGTTACTATTAACTGTCAGTTTTGCGCCGGATTCGAAAATCTAGACTCACAGGAGAACGACCATAAGGTGCCCGATGCAGCAATAGACCCTTGGAGACAATTCGGCTGGAGGACGATGTATTGAATCGCGACGCAATTTTTGTGTCCCATCGTCATTAACAGGTTCTGAACGTTACAATTAACTGTCAGTTTTGCGTCGGATTCGAAAAACTAAACTCACAGGAGAACGACGATAAGGTGCCCGAGGCAGCTATAGACCCTTGGAGACAAGTCGGCTGGAGGACGATGTATTGAATCGCGACGCAATTTGTGTCTTCCATCGTCATTAAGAGGCTCTGAACGTTACAATTAACTGTCAGTTTTGCGTCGGATTCGAAAATCTAGACTCACAGGAGAACGACCATAAGGTGCCCGAGGCAGCACTAGACTCTTGGAGACAAGTCGGCTGGAGGACGATGTATTGAATCGCGACGCAATTTGTGTGTTCCATCGTCATTAAGAGGCTCTGAACGTAACAATTAACTGTCAATTTTGCGTCGGATTCGAAAATCTAGACTCACAGGAGAACGACCATGAGGTGCCCGAGGCAGCACTAGACCTTTGGAGACAAGTCGGCTGGAGGACGATGTATTGAATCGCGACGCAATTTGTGTGTTCCATCGTCATTAAGAGGCTCTGAACGTTACAATTAACTGTCAGTTTTGCGCCGGATTGAAAAACTATACTCCTAGGAGAACGACCAAAAGGTGCCCGGGGCAGCAATAGTACCTCGGAGACAATTCGGCTGGAGGACGATGTATTGAATCGCGACGCAATTTGTGTGTTCCATTGTCATTAAGAGGCTCTGAACGTTACAATTAACTGTCAGTTTTGCGTCGGATTCGAAAAACTAAACTCACTGGAGAACGACGATAAGGTGCCCGAGGCAGCACTAGACCCTTGGAGACAAGTCGGCTGGAGGACGATGTATTGAATCGCGACGCAAATTGTGTGTTCCATCGTCATTATCAGGCTCTGAACGTTACAATTAACTGTCAGTTTTGCGTCGTTTTCGGAAATCTAGACTCACAGGAGAACGACCATAACGTGCCCGAGGCAGCAAGAGACCCTTGGAGACAGGGCGGCTGTAGGACGATGTATTGAATCGCGCCACAATTTGTGTGTTCCATCGTCATTAAGAGGCTCTGAACGTTACAATTAACTGTCAGTTTTGCGTCGGATTCGAAAATCTAGACTCACAGCAGAACGACCATAAGGTGCCCGAGGCAGCACTGGACCCTTGGAGACAAGTCGGCTGGAGGACGATGTATTGAATCGCGACGCAATTTGTGTGTTCCATCGTCATTAAGAGGCTCTGAACGTTACAATTAACTGTCAGTTTTGCGTCGGATTCGAAAATCTAGAGTCACAGGAGAACGACCATAAGGTGCCCGAGGCAGCACTAGACCCTTGGAGACAAGTCGGCTGGAGGACGATGTATTGAATCGCGACGCAATTTGTGTTTCCCATCGTCATTAAGAGGCTCTGAACGTTACAATTAACTGTCAGTTTTGAGCCGGATTCGAAAAACTATACTCCTAGGAGAACGACCAAAAGGTGCCCGGGGCAGCAATAGTACCTCGGAGACAATTCGGCTGGAGGACGATGTATTGAATCGCGACGCAATTTGTGTGTACCATCGTCATTAAGAGGCTCTGAACGTTATAATTAACTGTCAGTTTTCGACGGATTCGAAAAACTATACGCCTAGGAGAACGACCAAAAGGTGCCCGGGACAGCAATACTACCTCGGAGACAAGTCGGCTGGAGGACGATGTATTGAATCGCGACGCAAATTGTGTGTTCCATCGTCATTATCAGTTTTGCGTCGTTATCGGAAAACTAGACTCACAGGAGAACGACCATAACGTGCCCGAGGCAGCAAGAGACCCTTGGAGACAGGGCGGCTGTAGGACGATGTATTGAATCGCGCCTCAATTTGTGTGTTCCATCGTCATTAAGAGGCTCTGAACGTTACAATTAACTGTCAGTTTTGCGTCGGATTCGAAAATCAAGATTCACAGGAGAACGACCATAAGGTGCCCGAGGCAGCACTAGATCCTTGGAGACAAGTCGGCTGGAGGACGATGTATTGAATCGCGACGCAATTTGTGTGTCCCATCGTCATTAAGAGGCTCTGAACGTTACAATTAACTGTCAGTTTTGAGACGGATTCGAAAAACTATACTCCTAGGAGAACGACCAAAAGGTGCCCGGGGCAGCAATAGTACCTCGGAGACAATTCGGCTGGAGGACGATGTGCTGAATCGCGACGCAATTTGTGTGTTCCATCGTCATTAACAGGCTCTGAACGTTACAATTAACTGTCAGTTTTGCGTCGTTTTCGGAAAACTAGACTCACAGGAGAACGACCATAACGTGCCCGAGGTAGCAAGAGACCCTTGGAGACAGGGCGGCTGTAGGACGATGTATTGAATCGCGCCACAATTTGTGTGTTCCATCGTCATTAAGAGGCTCTGAACGTTACAATTAACTGTCAGTTTTGCGTCGGATTCAAAAATCTAGACTCACAGGAGAACGACCATATGGCGCCCGAGGCAGCACTAGACCCTTGGAGACAAGTCGGCTGGAGGACGATGTATTGAATCGCGACGCAATTTGTGTGTTCCATCGTCATTAAGAGGCTCTGAACGTTACAATTAACTGTCAGTTTTGCGCCGGATTCGAAAAACTATACTCCTAGGAGAACGACCAAAAGGTGCCCGGGGCAGCAATAGTACCTCGGAGACAATTCGGCTGGAGGACGATGTATTGAATCGCGACGCAATTTGTGTGTTCCATCGTCATTAAGAGGCTCTGAACGTTACAATTAACTGTCAGTTTTGCGTCGGATTCGAAAATCTAGACTCACAGGAGAACGACCATAAGGTGCCCGAGGCAGCACTAGACCCTTGGAGACAAGTCGGCTGGAGGACGATGTATTGAATCGCGACGCAATTTGTGTGTTCCATCGTCATTAAGAGGCTCTGAATGTTACAATTAACTGTCAGTTTTGCGCCGGATTCGAAAAACTATACTCCTAGGAGAACGACCAAAAGGTGCCCGCGGCAGCAATAGTACCTCTGAGACAATTCGGCTGGATGACGATGTATTGAATCGCGACGCAATTTGTGTGTTCCATCGTCATTAAGAGGCTCTGAACGTTACTATTAACTGTCAGTTTTGCGCCGGATTCGAAAATCTAGACTCACAGGAGAACGACCATAAGGTGCCCGATGCAGCAATAGACCCTTGGAGACAATTCGGCTGGAGGACGATGTATTGAATCGCGACGCAATTTGTGTGTTCCATCGTCATTAACAGGTTCTGAACGTTACAATTAACTGTCAGTTTTGCGTCGGATTCGAAAAACTAAACTCACAGGAGAACGACGATAAGGTGCCCGAGGCAGCTATAGACCCTTGGAGACAAGTCGGCTGGAGGACGATGTATTGAATCGCGACGCAATTTGTGTGTTCCATCGTCATTAAGAGGCTCTGAACGTTACAATTAACTGTCAGTTTTGCGTCGGATTCGAAAATCTAGACTCACAGGAGAACGACCATAAGGTGCCCGAAGCAGCACTAGACTCTTGGAGACAAGTCGGCTGGAGGACGATGTATTGAATCGCGACGCAATTTGTGTGTTCCATCGTCATTAAGAGGCTCTGAACGTAACAATTAACTGTCAATTTTGCGTCGGATTCGAAAATCTAGACTCACAGGAGAACGACCATGAGGTGCCCGAGGCAGCACTAGACCTTTGGAGACAAGTCGGCTGGAGGACGATGTATTGAATCGCGACGCAATTTGTGTGTTCCATCGTCATTAAGAGGCTCTGAACGTTACAATTAACTGTCAGTTTTGCGCCGGATTGAAAAACTATACTCCTAGGAGAACGACCAAAAGGTGCCCGGGGCAGCAATAGTACCTCGGAGACAATTCGGCTGGAGGACGATGTATTGAATCGCGACGCAATTTGTGTGTTCCATTGTCATTAAGAGGCTCTGAACGTTACAATTAACTGTCAGTTTTGCGTCGGATTCGAAAAACTAAACTCACTGGAGAACGACGATAAGGTGCCCGAGGCAGCACTAGACCCTTGGAGACAAGTCGGCTGGAGGACGATGTATTGAATCGCGACGCAAATTGTGTGTTCCATCGTCATTATCAGGCTCTGAACGTTACAATTAACTGTCAGTTTTGCGTCGTTTTCGGAAATCTAGACTCACAGGAGAACGACCATAACGTGCCCGGGGCAGCAAGAGACCCTTGGAGACAGGGCGGCTGTAGGACGATGTATTGAATCGCGCCACAATTTGTGTGTTCCATCGTCATTAAGAGGCTCTGAACGTTACAATTAACTGTCAGTTTTGCGTCGGATTCGAAAATCTAGACTCACAGCAGAACGACCATAAGGTGCCCGAGGCAGCACTGGACCCTTGGAGACAAGTCGGCTGGAGGACGATGTATTGAATCGCGACGCAATTTGTGTGTTCCATCGTCATTAAGAGGCTCTGAACGTTACAATTAACTGTCAGTTTTGCGTCGGATTCGAAAATCTAGAGTCACAGGAGAACGACCATAAGGTGCCCGAGGCAGCACTAGACCCTTGGAGACAAGTCGGCTGGAGGACGATGTATTGAATCGCGACGCAATTTGTGTTTCCCATCGTCATTAAGAGGCTCTGAACGTTACAATTAACTGTCAGTTTTGAGCCGGATTCGAAAAACTATACTCCTAGGAGAACGACCAAAAGGTGCCCGGGGCAGCAATAGTACCTCGGAGACAATTCGGCTGGAGGACGATGTATTGAATCGCGACGCAATTTGTGTGTACCATCGTCATTAAGAGGCTCTGAACGTTATAATTAACTGTCAGTTTTCGACGGATTCGAAAAACTATACGCCTAGGAGAACGACCAAAAGGTGCCCGGGACAGCAATACTACCTCGGAGACAAGTCGGCTGGAGGACGATGTATTGAATCGCGACGCAAATTGTGTGTTCCATCGTCATTATCAGTTTTGCGTCGTTATCGGAAAACTAGACTCACAGGAGAACGACCATAACGTGCCCGAGGCAGCAAGAGACCCTTGGAGACAGGGCGGCTGTAGGACGATGTATTGAATCGCGCCTCAATTTGTGTGTTCCATCGTCATTAAGAGGCTCTGAACGTTACAATTAACTGTCAGTTTTGCGTCGGATTCGAAAATCAAGATTCACAGGAGAACGACCATAAGGTGCCCGAGGCAGCACTAGATCCTTGGAGACAAGTCGGCTGGAGGACGATGTATTGAATCGCGACGCAATTTGTGTGTCCCATCGTCATTAAGAGGCTCTGAACGTTACAATTAACTGTCAGTTTTGCGTCGGATTCGAAAAACTAAACTCACTGGAGAACGACGATAAGGTGCCCGAGGCAGCACTAGACCCTTGGAGACAAGTCGGCTGGAGGACGATGTATTGAATCGCGACGCAAATTGTGTGTTCCATCGTCATTATCAGGCTCTGAACGTTACAATTAACTGTCAGTTTTGCGTCGTTTTCGGAAATCTAGACTCACAGGAGAACGACCATAACGTGCCCGAGGCAGCAAGAGACCCTTGGAGACAGGGCGGCTGTAGGACGATGTATTGAATCGCGCCACAATTTGTGTGTTCCATCGTCATTAAGAGGCTCTGAACGTTACAATTAACTGTCAGTTTTGCGTCGGATTCGAAAATCTAGACTCACAGCAGAACGACCATAAGGTGCCCGAGGCAGCACTGGACCCTTGGAGACAAGTCGGCTGGAGGACGATGTATTGAATCGCGACGCAATTTGTGTGTTCCATCGTCATTAAGAGGCTCTGAACGTTACAATTAACTGTCAGTTTTGCGTCGGATTCGAAAATCTAGAGTCACAGGAGAACGACCATAAGGTGCCCGAGGCAGCACTAGACCCTTGGAGACAAGTCGGCTGGAGGACGATGTATTGAATCGCGACGCAATTTGTGTTTCCCATCGTCATTAAGAGGCTCTGAACGTTACAATTAACTGTCAGTTTTGAGCCGGATTCGAAAAACTATACTCCTAGGAGAACGACCAAAAGGTGCCCGGGGCAGCAATAGTACCTCGGAGACAATTCGGCTGGAGGACGATGTATTGAATCGCGACGCAATTTGTGTGTACCATCGTCATTAAGAGGCTCTGAACGTTATAATTAACTGTCAGTTTTCGACGGATTCGAAAAACTATACGCCTAGGAGAACGACCAAAAGGTGCCCGGGACAGCAATACTACCTCGGAGACAAGTCGGCTGGAGGACGATGTATTGAATCGCGACGCAAATTGTGTGTTCCATCGTCATTATCAGTTTTGCGTCGTTATCGGAAAACTAGACTCACAGGAGAACGACCATAACGTGCCCGAGGCAGCAAGAGACCCTTGGAGACAGGGCGGCTGTAGGACGATGTATTGAATCGCGCCTCAATTTGTGTGTTCCATCGTCATTAAGAGGCTCTGAACGTTACAATTAACTGTCAGTTTTGCGTCGGATTCGAAAATCAAGATTCACAGGAGAACGACCATAAGGTGCCCGAGGCAGCACTAGATCCTTGGAGACAAGTCGGCTGGAGGACGATGTATTGAATCGCGACGCAATTTGTGTGTCCCATCGTCATTAAGAGGCTCTGAACGTTACAATTAACTGTCAGTATTGAGACGGATTCGAAACACTATACTCCTAGGAGAACGACCAAAAGGTGCCCGGGGCAGCAATAGTACCTCGGAGACAATTCGGCTGGAGGACGATGTGCTGAATCGCGACGCAATTTGTGTGTTCCATCGTCATTAACAGGCTCTGAACGTTACAATTAACTGTCAGTTTTGCGTCGTTTTCGGAAAACTAGACTCACAGGAGAACGACCATAACGTGCCCGAGGTAGCAAGAGACCCTTGGAGACAGGGCGGCTGTAGGACGATGTATTGAATCGCGCCACAATTTGTGTGTTCCATCGTCATTAAGAAGCTCTGAACGTTACAATTAACTGTCAGTTTTGCGTCGGATTCAAAAATCTAGACTCACAGGAGAACGACCATATGGCGCCCGAGGCAGCACTAGACCCTTGGAGACAAGTCGGCTGGAGGACGATGTATTGAATCGCGACGCAATTTGTGTGTTCCATCGTCATTAACAGGCTCTGAACGTTACAATTAACTGTCAGTTTTGCGCCGGATTCGAAAAACTATACTCCTAGGAGAACGACCAAAAGGTGCCCGGGGCAGCAATAGTACCTCGGAGACAATTCGGCTGGAGGACGATGTATTGAATCGCGACGCAATTTGTGTGTTCCATCGTCATTAAGAGGCTCTGAACGTTACAATTAACTGTCAGTTTTGCGTCGGATTCGAAAATCTAGACTCACAGGAGAACGACCATAAGGTGCCCGAGGCAGCACTAGACCCTTGGAGACAAGTCGGCTGGAGGACGATGTATTGAATCGCGACGCAATTTGTGTGTTCCATCGTCATTAAGAGGCTCTGAATGTTACAATTAACTGTCAGTTTTGCGCCGGATTCGAAAAACTATACTCCTAGGAGAACGACCAAAAGGTGCCCGCGGCAGCAATAGTACCTCTGAGACAATTCGGCTGGAGGACGATGTATTGAATCGCGACGCAATTTGTGTGTTCCATCGTCATTAAGAGGCTCTGAACGTTACTATTAACTGTCAGTTTTGCGCCGGATTCGAAAATCTAGACTCACAGGAGAACGACCATAAGGTGCCCGATGCAGCAATAGACCCTTGGAGACAATTCGGCTGGAGGACGATGTATTGAATCGCAACGCAAATTGCGTGTTCCATCGTCATTATCAGGCTCTGAACGTTACAATTAACTGTCAGTTTTGCGTCGGATTGGAAAATCTCGACTCACAGAAGAACGACCATAAGGTGCCCGAGGCAGCACTAGACCCTTGGAGACAAGTCGGCTGGAGGACGAAGTATTGAATCGCGACGCAATTTGTGTGTTCCATCGTCATTAAGAGGCTCTGAACGTTACAATTAACTGTCAGTTTTGCGCCTGATTCGATAAACTAGACTCATAGGAGAACGACCAAAAGGTGCCCGGGACAGCAATACTACCTCGGAGACAAGTCGGCTGGAGGACGATGTATTGAATCGCGACGCAATTTGTGTGTTCCATCGTCATTAAGAGGCTCTGAACGTTACAATTAACTGTCAGTTTTGCGCCGGATTCGAAAAACTATACTCCTAGGAGAACGACCAAAAGGTGCCCGGGGCAGCAATAGTACCTCTGAGACAATTCGGCTGGAGGACGATGTATTGAATCGCGACGCAATTTGTGTGTTCCATCGTCATTAAGAGGCTCTGAACGTTACTATTAACTGTCAGTTTTGCGTCGCATTCGAAAATCTAGACTCACAGCAGAACGACCATAAGGTGCCCGAGGCAGCACTAGACCCTTGGAGACAAGTCGGCTGGAGGACGATGTATTGAATCGCGACGCAATTTGTGAGTTCCATCGTCATTAAGAGGCTCTGAACCTTACAATTAACTGTCAGTTTTGCGTCGGATTCGAAAATCTAGACTCACAGGAGAACGACCATAAGGTGCCCGAGGCAGCACTAGACCCTTGGAGACAAGTCGGCTGGAGGACGATGTATTGAATCGCGACGCAATTTGTGTGTTCCATCGTCATTAAGAGGCTCTGAACGTTACAATTAACTTTCAGTTTTGCGTCGGATTCTAAAAACTAAACTCACAGGAGAACGACGATAAGGTGCCCGAGGCAGCTATAGACCCTTGGAGACAAGTCGGCTGGAGGACGATGTATTGAATCGCGACGCAATTTGTGTGTTCCATCGTCATTAAGAGGCTGTGAACGTTACAATTAACTGTCAGTTTTGCGTCGGATTCGAAAAACTAAACTCACAGGAGAACGACGATAAGGTGCCCGAGGCAGCAATAGTACCTCGGAGACAAGTCGGCTGGAGAACGATGTATTGAATCGCGACGCAATTTGTGTGTTCCATCGTCATTAAGATGCTCTGAACGTTACAATTAACTGTCAGTTTTGCGTCGGATTCGAAAATCTAGACTCACAGGAGAACGACCATAAGGTGCCCGAGGCAGCACTAGACTCTTGGAGACAAGTCGGCTGGAGGACGATGCATTGAATCGCGACGCAATTTGTGTGTTCCATCGTCATTAAGAGGCTCTGAACGTTACAATTAACTATCAGTTTTGCGTCGGATTCGAAAATCTAGACTCACAGGAGAACGACCATGAGGTGCCCGAGGCAGCACTAGACCTTTGGAGACAAGTCGGCTGGAGGACGATGTATTGAATCGCGACGCAATTTGTGTGTTCCATCGTCATTAAGAGGCTCTGAACGTTACAATTAACTGTCAGTTTTGCGCCGGATTCGAAAAACTATACTCCTAGGAGAACGACCAAAAGGTGCCCGGGGCAGCAATAGTACCTCGGAGACAATTCGGCTGGAGGACGATGCATTGAATCGCGACGCAATTTGTGTGTTCCATTGTCATTAAGAGGCTCTGAACGTTACAATTAACTGTCAGTTTTGCGTCGGATTCGAAAAACTAAACTCACTGGAGAACGACGATAAGGTGCCCGAGGCAGCTATAGACCCTTGGAGACACGTCGGCTGGAGGACGATGTATTGAATCGCGACGCAAATTGTGTGTTCCATCGTCATTATCAGGCTCTGAACGTTACAATTAACTGTCAGTTTTGCGTCGTTTTCGGAAATCTAGACTCGCAGGAGAACGACCATAACGTGCCCGAGGCAGCAAGAGACCCTTGGAGACAGGGCGGCTGTAGGACGATGTATTGAATCGCGCCACAATTTGTGTGTTCCATCGTCATTAAGAGGCTCTGAACGTTACAATTAACTGTCAGTTTTGCGTCGGATACGAAAATCTAGACTCACAGCAGAACGACCATAAGGTGCCCGAGGCAGCACTAGACCCTTGGAGACAAGTCGGCTGGAGGACGATGTATTGAATCGCGACGCAATTTGTGTGTTCCATCGTCATTAAGAGGCTCTGAATGTTACAATTAACCGTCAGTTTTGCGCCGGATTCGAAAAACTATACTCCTAGGAGAACGACCAAAAGGTGCCCGCGGCAGCAATAGTACCTCTGAGACAATTCGGCTGGAGGACGATGTATTGAATCGCGACGCAATTTGTGTGTTCCATCGTCATTAAGAGGCTCTGAACGTTACTATTAACTGTCAGTTTTGCGCCGGATTCGAAAATCTAGACTCACAGGAGAACGACCATAAGGTGCCGGATGCAGCAATAGACCCTTGGAGACAATTCGGCTGGAGGACGATGTATTGAATCGCAACGCAAATTGCGTGTTCCATCGTCATTATCAGGCTCTGAACGTTACAATTAACTGTCAGTTTTGCGTCGGATTGGAAAATCTCGACTCACAGAAGAACGACCATAAGGTGCCCGAGGCAGCACTAGACCCTTGGAGACAAGTCGGCTGGAGGACGAAGTATTGAATCGCGACGCAATTTGTGTGTTCCATCGTCATTAAGAGGCTCTGAACGTTACAATTAACTGTCAGTTTTGCGCCTGATTCGATAAACTAGACTCATAGGAGAACGACCAAAAGGTGCCCGGGACAGCAATACTACCTCGGAGACAAGTCGGCTGGAGGACGATGTATTGAATCGCGACGCAATTTGTGTGTTCCATCGTCATTAAGAGGCTCTGAACGTTACAATTAACTGTCAGTTTTGCGCCGGATTCGAAAAACTATACTCCTAGGAGAACGACCAAAAGGTGCCCGGGGCAGCAATAGTACCTCTGAGACAATTCGGCTGGAGGACGATGTATTGAATCGCGACGCAATTTGTGTGTTCCATCGTCATTAAGAGGCTCTGAACGTTACTATTAACTGTCAGTTTTGCGTCGGATTCGAAAATCTAGACTCACAGCAGAACGACCATAAGGTGCCCGAGGCAGCACTAGACCCTTGGAGACAAGTCGGCTGGAGGACGATGTATTGAATCGCGACGCAATTTGTGTGTTCCATCTTCATTAAGAGGCTCTGAACGTTACAATTAACTGTCAGTTTTGCGCCGGATTCGAAAAACTATACTCCTAGGAGAACGACCAAAAGGTGCCCGGGGCAGCAATAGTGCCTCGGAGACAATTCGGCTGGAGGACGATGTATTGAATCGCGACGCAATTTGTGTGTTCCATCGTCATTAACAGGCTCTGAACGTTACAATTAACCTGTCAGTTTTGCGTCGGATTCGAAAAACTAAACTCACAGGAGAACGACGATAAGGTGCCCGAGGCAGCTATAGACCCTTGGAGACAAGTCGGCTGGAGGACGATGTATTGAATCGCGACGCAATTTGTGTGTTCCATCGTCATTAAGAGGCTGTGAACGTTACAATTAACTGTCAGTTTTGCGTCGGATTCGAAAAACTAAACTCACAGGAGAACGACGATAAGGTGCCCGAGGCAGCAATAGTACCTCGGAGACAAGTCGGCTGGAGGACGATGTATTGAATCGCGACGCAATTTGTGTGTTCCATCGTCATTAAGAGGCTCTGAACGTTACAATTAACTGTCAGTTTTGCGTCGGATTCGAAAATCTAGACTCACAGGAGAACGACCATAAGGTGCCCGAGGCAGCACTAGACTCTTGGAGACAAGTCGGCTGGAGGACGATGTATTGAATCGCGACGCAATTTGTGTGTTCCATCGTCATTAAGAGGCTCTGAACGTTACAATTAACTGTCAGTTTTGCGTCGGATTCGAAAATCTAGACTCACAGGAGAACGACCATGAGGTGCCCGAGGCAACACTAGACCTTTGGAGACAAGTCGGCTGGAGGACGATGTATTGAATCGCGACGCAATTTGTGTGTTCCATCGTCATTAAGAGGCTCTTAACGTTACAATTAACTGTCAGTTTTGCGCCGGATTCGATAAACTATACTCCTAGGAGAACGACCAAAAGGTGCCCGGGGCAGCAATAGTACCTCGGAGACAATTCGGCTGGAGGACGATGTATTGAATCGCGACGCAATTTGTGTGTTCCATCGTCATTAAGAGGCTCTGAACGTTACAATTAACTTTCAGTTTTGCGTCGGATTCGAAAATCTAGACTCACAGCAGAACGACCATAAGGTGCCCGAGGCAGCACTAGACCCTTGGAGACAAGTCGGCTGGAGGACGATGTATTGAATCGCGACGCAATTTGTGTGTTCCATCTTCATTAAGAGGCTCTGAACGTTACAATTAACTGTCAGTTTTGCGCCGGATTCGAAAAACTATACTCCTAGGAGAACGACCAAAAGGTGCCCGGGGCAGCAATAGTACCTCGGAGACAATTCGGCTGGAGGACGATGTATTGAATGGCGACGCAATTTGTGTGTTCCATCGTCATTAACAGGCTCTGAACGTTACAATTAACTGTCAGTTTTGCGTCGGATTCGAAAAACTAAACTCACAGGAGAACGACGATAAGGTGCCCGAGGCAGCTATAGACCCTTGGAGACAAGTCGGCTGGAGGACGATGTATTGAATCGCGACGCAATTTGTGTGTTCCATCGTCATTAAGAGGCTCTGAACGTTACAATTAACTGTCAGTTTTGCGTCGGATTCGAAATTCTAGGCTCACAGGAGAACGACCATAAGGTGCCCGAGGCAGCACTAGACTCTTGGAGACAAGTCGGCTGGAGGACGATGTATTGAATCGCGACGCAATTTGTGTGTTCCATCGTCATTAAGAGGCTCTGAACGTAACAATTAACTGTCAATTTTGCGTCGGATTCGAAAATCTAGACTCACAGGAGAACGACCATGAGGTGCCCGAGGCAGCACTAGACCTTTGGAGACAAGTCGGCTGGAGGACGATGTATTGAATCGCGACGCAATTTGTGTGTTCCATCGTCATTAAGAGGCTCTGAACGTTACAATTAACTGTCAGTTTTGCGTCGGATTCGAAAATATAGATTCACAGGAGAACGACCATAAGGTGCCCGAGGCAGCACTAGACCCTTGGAGACAAGTCGGCTGGAGCACGATGTATTGAATCGCGACGCAATTTGTGTTTCCCATCGTCATTAAGAGGCTCTGAACGTTACAATTAACTGTCAGTTTTGAGCCGGATTCGAAAAACTATACTCCTAGGAGAACGACCAAAAGGTGCCCGGGGCAGCAATAGTACCTCGGTGACAATTCGGCTGGAGGACGATGTATTGAATCGCGACGCAAATTGTGTGTTCCATCGTCATTATCAGGCTCTGAACGTTACAATTAACTGTCAGTTTTGCGTCGTTATCGGAAAACTAGACTCACAGGAGAACGACCAGAACGTGCCCGAGGCAGCAAGAGACCCTTGGAGACAGGGCGGCTGTAGGACGATGTATTGAATCGCGCCACAATTTGTGTGTTCCATCGTCATTAAGAGGCTCTGAACGTTACAATTAACTGTCAGTTTTGCGTCGGATTCGAAAATCTAGACTCACAGCAGAACGACCATAAGGTGCCCGAAGCAGCACTAGATCCTTGGAGACAAGTCTGCTGGAGGACGATGTACTGAATCGCGACGCAATTTGTGTGTTCCATCGTCATTAAGAGGCTCTGAACGTTACAATTAACTGTCAGTTTTGCGTCGGATTCAAAAATCTAGACTCACAGGAGAACGACCATAAGGCGCCCGAGGCAGCACTAGACCCTTGGAGACAAGTCGGCTGGAGGACGATGTATTGAATCGCGACGCAATTTGTGTGTTCCATCGTCATTAAGAGGCTCTGAACGTTACAATTAACTGTCAGTTTTGCGCCGGATTCGAAAAACCATACTCCTAGGAGAACGACCAAAAGGTGCCCGGGGCAGCAATAGTACCTCGGAGACAATTCGGCTGGAGGACGATGTATTGAATCGCGACGCAATTTGTGTGTTCCATCGTCATTAAGAGGCTCTGAACGTAACAATTAACTGTCAATTTTGCGTCGGATTCGAAAATCTAGACTCACAGGAGAACGACCATGAGGTGCCCGAGGCAGCACTAGACCTTTGGAGACAAGTCGGCTGGAGGACGATGTATTGAATCGCGACGCAATTTGTGTGTTCCATCGTCATTAAGAGGCTCTGAACGTTACAATTAACTGTCAGTTTTGCGTCGGATTCGAAAATATAGATTCACAGGAGAACGACCATAAGGTGCCCGAGGCAGCACTAGACCCTTGGAGACAAGTCGGCTGGAGCACGATGTATTGAATCGCGACGCAATTTGTGTTTCCCATCGTCATTAAGAGGCTCTGAACGTTACAATTAACTGTCAGTTTTGAGCCGGATTCGAAAAACTATACTCCTAGGAGAACGACCAAAAGGTGCCCGGGGCAGCAATAGTACCTCGGTGACAATTCGGCTGGAGGACGATGTATTGAATCGCGACGCAAATTGTGTGTTCCATCGTCATTATCAGGCTCTGAACGTTACAATTAACTGTCAGTTTTGCGTCGTTATCGGAAAACTAGACTCACAGGAGAACGACCAGAACGTGCCCGAGGCAGCAAGAGACCCTTGGAGACAGGGCGGCTGTAGGACGATGTATTGAATCGCGCCACAATTTGTGTGTTCCATCGTCATTAAGAGGCTCTGAACGTTACAATTAACTGTCAGTTTTGCGTCGGATTCGAAAATCTAGACTCACAGCAGAACGACCATAAGGTGCCCGAAGCAGCACTAGATCCTTGGAGACAAGTCTGCTGGAGGACGATGTACTGAATCGCGACGCAATTTGTGTGTTCCATCGTCATTAAGAGGCTCTGAACGTTACAATTAACTGTCAGTTTTGCGTCGGATTCAAAAATCTAGACTCACAGGAGAACGACCATAAGGCGCCCGAGGCAGCACTAGACCCTTGGAGACAAGTCGGCTGGAGGACGATGTATTGAATCGCGACGCAATTTGTGTGTTCCATCGTCATTAAGAGGCTCTGAACGTTACAATTAACTGTCAGTTTTGCGCCGGATTCGAAAAACCATACTCCTAGGAGAACGACCAAAAGGTGCCCGGGGCAGCAATAGTACCTCGGAGACAATTCGGCTGGAGGACGATGTATTGAATCGCGACGCAATTTGTGTGTTCCATCGTCATTAAGAGGCTCTGAACGTTACAATTAACTGTCAGTTTTGCGTCGGATTCGAAAATCTAGACTCACAGGAGAACGACCATAAGGTGCCCGAGGCAGCACTAGACCCTTGGAGACAAGTCGGCTGGAGGACGATGTATTGAATCGCGACGCAATTTGTGTGTTCCATCGTCATTAAGAGGCTCTGAATGTTACAATTAACTGTCAGTTTTGTGCCGGATTCGAAAAACTATACTCCTAGGAGAACGACCAAAAGGTGCCCGCGGCAGCAATAGTACCTCTGAGACAATTCGGCTGGAGGACGATGTATTGAATCGCGACGCAATTTGTGTGTTCCATCGTCATTAAGAGGCTCTGAACGTTACTATTAACTGTCAGTTTTGCGCCGGATTCGAAAATCTAGACTCACAGGAGAACGACCATAAGGTGCCCGATGCTGCAATAGACCCTTGGAGACAATTCGGCTGGAGGACGATGTATTGAATCGCAACGCAAATTGCGTGTTCCATCGTCATTATCAGGCTCTGAACGTTACAATTAACTGTCAGTTTTGCGTCGGATTGGAAAATCTCGACTCACAGAAGAACGACCATAAGGTGCCCGAGGCAGCACTAGACCCTTGGAGACAAGTCGGCTGGAGGACGAAGTATTGAATCGCGACGCAATTTGTGTGTTCCATCGTCATTAAGAGGCTCTGAACGTTACAATTAACTGTCAGTTTTGCGCCTGATTCGATAAACTAGACTCATAGGAGAACGACCAAAAGGTGCCCGGGACAGCAATACTACCTCGGAGACAAGTCGGCTGGAGGACGATGTATTGAATCGCGACGCAATTTGTGTGTTCCATCGTCATTAAGAGGCTCTGAACGTTACAATTAACTGTCAGTTTTGCGCCGGATTCGAAAAACTATACTCCTAGGAGAACGACCAAAAGGTGCCCGGGGCAGCAATAGTACCTCGGAGACAATTCGGCTGGAGGACGATGTATTGAATCGCGACGCAATTTGTGTGTTCCATCGTCATTAAGAGGCTCTGAACGTTACAATTAACTGTCAGTTTTGCGTCGGATTCGAAAATCTAGACTCACAGCAGAACGACCATAAGGTGCCCGAGGCAGCACTAGACCCTTGGAGACAAGTCGGCTGGAGGACGATGTATTGAATCGCGACGCAATTTGTGTGTTCCATCTTCATTAAGAGGCTCTGAACGTTACAATTAACTGTCAGTTTTGCGCCGGATTCGAAAAACTATACTCCTAGGAGAACGACCAAAAGGTGCCCGGGGCAGCAATAGTACCTCGGAGACAATTCGGCTGGAGGACGATGTATTGAATCGCGACGCAATTTGTGTGTTCCATCGTCATTAACAGGCTCTGAACGTTACAATTAACCTGTCAGTTTTGCGTCGGATTCGAAAAACTAAACTCACAGGAGAACGACGATAAGGTGCCCGAGGCAGCTATAGACCCTTGGAGACAAGTCGGCTGGAGGACGATGTATTGAATCGCGACGCAATTTGTGTGTTCCATCGTCATTAAGAGGCTCTGAACGTTACAATTAACTGTCAGTTTTGCGTCGGATTCGAAAATCTAGACTCACAGGAGAACGACCATAAGGTGCCCGAGGCAGCACTAGACTCTTGGAGACAAGTCGGCTGGAGGACGATGTATTGAATCGCGACGCAATTTGTGTGTTCCATCGTCATTAAGAGGATCTGAACGTAACAATTAACTGTCAATTTTGCGTCGGATTCGAAAATCTAGACTCACAGGAGAACGACCATAAGGTGCCCGAGGCAGCACTAGACCTTTGGAGACAATTCGGCTGGAGGACGATGTATTGAATCGCGACGCAATTTGTGTGTTCCATCGTCATTAAGAGGCTCTGAACGTTACAATTAACTGTCAGTTTTGCGCCGGATTCGAAAAACTATACTCCTAGGAGAACGACCAAAAGGTGCCCGGGGCAGCAATAGTACCTCGGAGACAATTCGGCTGGAGGACGATGTATTGAATCGCGACGCAATTTGTGTGTTCCATTGTCATTAAGAGGCTCTGAACGTTACAATTAACTGTCAGTTTTGCGTCGGATTCGAAAAACTAAACTCACTGGAGAACGACGATAAGGTGCCCGAGGCAGCTATAGACCCTTGGAGACAAGTCGGCTGGAGGACGATGTATTGAATCGCGACGCAAATTGTGTGTTCCATCGTCATTAAGAGGCTCTGAACGTTACAATTAACTGTCAGTTTTGCGTCCTTTTCGGAAAACTAGACTCACAGGAGAACGACCATAACGTGCCCGAGGCAGCAAGAGACCCTTGGAGACAGGGCGGCTGTAGGACGATGTATTGAATCGCGCCACAATTTGTGTGTTCCATCGTCATTAAGAGGCTCTGAACATTACAATTAACTGTCAGTTTAGCGTCGGATTCGAAAATCTAGACTCACAGCAGAACGACCATAAGGTTCCCGAAGCAGCACTAGACCCTTGGAGACAAGTCTGCTGGAGGACGATGTATTGAATCGCGACGCAATTTGTGTGTTCCATCGTCATTAAGAGGCTCTGACCGTTACAATTAACTGTCAGTTTTGCGTCGGATTCAAAAATCTAGACTCACAGGAGAACGACCATAAGGTGCCCGAGGCAGCACTAGACCCTTGGAGACAAGTCGGCTGGAGGACGATGTATTGAATCGCGACGCAATTCATGTGTTCCATCGTCATTAAGAGGCTCTGAACGTTACAATTAACTGTCAGTTTTGCGCCGGATTCGAAAAACTATACTATTAGGAGAACGACCAAAAGGTGCCTGGGGCAGCAATAGTACCTCGGAGACAATTCGGCTGGAGGAAGATGTATTGAATCGCGACGCAATTTGTGTGTTCCATCGTCATTAAGAGGCTCTGAACGTTACAATTAACTGTCAGTTTTGCGTCGGATTCGAAAATCTAGACTCACAGGAGAATGACCATAAGGTGCCCGAGGCAGCACTAGACCCTTGGAGACAAGTCGGCTGGAGGACGATGTATTGAATCGCGACGCAATTTGTGTGTTCCATCGTCATTAAGAGGCTCTGAACGTTATAATTAACTGTCAGTTTTGCGCCGGATTCGAAAAACCATACTCCTAGGAGAACGACCAAAAGGTGCCCGGGACAGCAATACTACCTCGGAGACAAGTCGGCTGGAGGACGATGTATTGAATCGCGACGCAATTTGTGTGTTCCATCGTGATTAACAGGCTCTGAATGTTACAATTAACTTTCAGTTTTGCGTCGGATTCGAAAAACTAAACTCACAGGAGAACGACGATAAGGTGCCCGAGGCAGCTATAGACACTTGGAGACAAGTCGGCTGGAGGACGATGTATTGAATCGCGACGCAATTTGTGTGTTCCATCGTCATTAAGAGGCTGTGAACGTTACAATTAACTGTCAGTTTTGCGTCGGATTCGAAAATCTAGACTCACAGCAGAACGACCATAAGGTGCCCGAGGCAGCACTAGACCCTTGGAGACAAGTCGGCTGGAGGACGATGTATTGAATCGCGACGCAATTTGTGTGTTCCATCGTCATTAAGAGGCTCTGAACGTTACAATTAACTGTCAGTTTTGCGTCGGATTCGTAAATCTAGACTCACAGCAGAACGACCATAAGGTGCCCGAAGCAGGACTAGACCCTTGGAGACAAGTCGGCTGGAGGACGATGTATTGAATCGCGACGCAATTTGTGTGTTCCATCGTCATTAATAGGCTCTGAACGTTACAATTAACTGTCAGTTTTGCGTCGGATTCGAAAAACTATACTCCTAGGAGAACGACCAAAAGGTGCCCGGGGCAGCAATAGTACCTCGGAGTCAATTCGGCTGGAGGACAATGTATTGAATCGCGACGCAATTTGTGTGTTCCATCGTCATTAACAGGCTCTGAACGTTACAATTAACTGTCAGTTTTGCGTCGTTTTCGGAAAACTAGACTCACAGGAGAACGACCATAACGTGCCCGAGGCAGCAAGAGACCCTTGGAGACAGGGCGGCTGTAGGACGATGTATTGAATCGCGCCACAATTTGTGTGTTCCATCGTCATTAAGAGGCTCTGAACGATACAATTAACTGTCAGTTTTGCGTCGGATTCGAAAATCTAGACTCACAGGAGAACGACCATAAGGTGCCCGAGGCAGCACTAGACTCTTGGAGACAAGTCGGCTGGAGGACGATGTATTGAATCGCGACGCAATTTGTGTGTTCCATCGTCATTAAGAGGATCTGAACGTAACAATTAACTGTCAATTTTGCGTCGGATTCGAAAATCTAGACTCACAGGAGAACGACCATAAGGTGCCCGAGGCAGCACTAGACCTTTGGAGACAATTCGGCTGGAGGACGATGTATTGAATCGCGACGCAATTTGTGTGTTCCATCGTCATTAAGAGGCTCTGAACGTTACAATTAACTGTCAGTTTTGCGCCGGATTCGAAAAACTATACTCCTAGGAGAACGACCAAAAGGTGCCCGGGGCAGCAATAGTACCTCGGAGACAATTCGGCTGGAGGACGATGTATTGAATCGCGACGCAATTTGTGTGTTCCATTGTCATTAAGAGGCTCTGAACGTTACAATTAACTGTCAGTTTTGCGTCGGATTCGAAAAACTAAACTCACTGGAGAACGACGATAAGGTGCCCGAGGCAGCTATAGACCCTTGGAGACAAGTCGGCTGGAGGACGATGTATTGAATCGCGACGCAAATTGTGTGTTCCATCGTCATTAAGAGGCTCTGAACGTTACAATTAACTGTCAGTTTTGCGTCCTTTTCGGAAAACTAGACTCACAGGAGAACGACCATAACGTGCCCGAGGCAGCAAGAGACCCTTGGAGACAGGGCGGCTGTAGGACGATGTATTGAATCGCGCCACAATTTGTGTGTTCCATCGTCATTAAGAGGCTCTGAACATTACAATTAACTGTCAGTTTAGCGTCGGATTCGAAAATCTAGACTCACAGCAGAACGACCATAAGGTTCCCGAAGCAGCACTAGACCCTTGGAGACAAGTCTGCTGGAGGACGATGTATTGAATCGCGACGCAATTTGTGTGTTCCATCGTCATTAAGAGGCTCTGACCGTTACAATTAACTGTCAGTTTTGCGTCGGATTCAAAAATCTAGACTCACAGGAGAACGACCATAAGGTGCCCGAGGCAGCACTAGACCCTTGGAGACAAGTCGGCTGGAGGACGATGTATTGAATCGCGACGCAATTCATGTGTTCCATCGTCATTAAGAGGCTCTGAACGTTACAATTAACTGTCAGTTTTGCGCCGGATTCGAAAAACTATACTATTAGGAGAACGACCAAAAGGTGCCTGGGGCAGCAATAGTACCTCGGAGACAATTCGGCTGGAGGAAGATGTATTGAATCGCGACGCAATTTGTGTGTTCCATCGTCATTAAGAGGCTCTGAACGTTACAATTAACTGTCAGTTTTGCGTCGGATTCGAAAATCTAGACTCACAGGAGAATGACCATAAGGTGCCCGAGGCAGCACTAGACCCTTGGAGACAAGTCGGCTGGAGGACGATGTATTGAATCGCGACGCAATTTGTGTGTTCCATCGTCATTAAGAGGCTCTGAACGTTATAATTAACTGTCAGTTTTGCGCCGGATTCGAAAAACCATACTCCTAGGAGAACGACCAAAAGGTGCCCGGGACAGCAATACTACCTCGGAGACAAGTCGGCTGGAGGACGATGTATTGAATCGCGACGCAATTTGTGTGTTCCATCGTGATTAACAGGCTCTGAATGTTACAATTAACTTTCAGTTTTGCGTCGGATTCGAAAAACTAAACTCACAGGAGAACGACGATAAGGTGCCCGAGGCAGCTATAGACACTTGGAGACAAGTCGGCTGGAGGACGATGTATTGAATCGCGACGCAATTTGTGTGTTCCATCGTCATTAAGAGGCTGTGAACGTTACAATTAACTGTCAGTTTTGCGTCGGATTCGAAAATCTAGACTCACAGCAGAACGACCATAAGGTGCCCGAGGCAGCACTAGACCCTTGGAGACAAGTCGGCTGGAGGACGATGTATTGAATCGCGACGCAATTTGTGTGTTCCATCGTCATTAAGAGGCTCTGAACGTTACAATTAACTGTCAGTTTTGCGTCGGATTCGTAAATCTAGACTCACAGCAGAACGACCATAAGGTGCCCGAAGCAGGACTAGACCCTTGGAGACAAGTCGGCTGGAGGACGATGTATTGAATCGCGACGCAATTTGTGTGTTCCATCGTCATTAATAGGCTCTGAACGTTACAATTAACTGTCAGTTTTGCGTCGGATTCGAAAAACTATACTCCTAGGAGAACGACCAAAAGGTGCCCGGGGCAGCAATAGTACCTCGGAGTCAATTCGGCTGGAGGACAATGTATTGAATCGCGACGCAATTTGTGTGTTCCATCGTCATTAACAGGCTCTGAACGTTACAATTAACTGTCAGTTTTGCGTCGTTTTCGGAAAACTAGACTCACAGGAGAACGACCATAACGTGCCCGAGGCAGCAAGAGACCCTTGGAGACAGGGCGGCTGTAGGACGATGTATTGAATCGCGCCACAATTTGTGTGTTCCATCGTCATTAAGAGGCTCTGAACGATACAATTAACTGTCAGTTTTGCGTCGGATTCGAAAATCTAGACTCACAGCAGAACGACCATTAGGTGCCCGAAGCAGCACTAGACCCTTGGAGACAAGTCGGCTGGAGGACGATGTATTGAATCGCGACGCAATTAGTGGGTTCCATCGTCATTAAGAGGCTCTGAACGTTACAATTAACTGTCAGTTTTGCGCCGGATTCGAAAAACTATACTCCTAGGAGAACGACCAAAAGGCGCCCGGGGCAGCAATAGTACCTCTGAGACAATTCGGCTGGAGGACGATGTATTGAATCGCGACGCAATTTGTGTGCTCCATCGTCATTAAGAGGCTCTGAACGTTACTATTAACTGTCAGTTTTGCGCCGGATTCGAAAATCTAGACTCACAGGAGAACGACCATAAGGTGCCCGATGCAGCAATAGACCCTTGGAGACAATTCGGCTGGAGGACGATGTATTGAATCGCAACGCAAATTGCGTGTTCCATCGTCATTATCAGGCGCCGAACGTTACAATTAACTGTCAGTTTTGCGTCGGATTGGAAAATCTCGACTCACAGAAGAACGACCATAAGGTGCCCGAGGCAGCACTAGACCCTTGGAGACAAGTCGGCTGGAGGACGAAGTATTGAATCGCGACGAAATTTGTGTGTCCCATCGTCATTAAGAGGCTCTGAACGTTACAATTAACTGTCAGTTTTGCGCCTGATTCGATAAACTAGACTCATAGGAGAACGACCAAAAGGTGCCCGGGGCAGCAATAGTACCTCGGAGACAAGTCGGCTGGAGGACGATGTATTGAATCGCGACGCAATTTGTGTGTTCCATCGTCATTAAGAGGCTCTGAACGTTACGATTAACTGTCAGTTTTGCGCCGGATTCGAAAAACTATACTACTAGGAGATCGACCAAAAGGTGCCCTGGGCAGCAATAGTACCTCGGAGACAATTCGGCTGGAGGACGATGTATTGAATCGCGACGCAATTTGGGTGTTCCATCGTCATTAACAGGCTCTGAACGTTACAATTCACTGTCAGTTTTGCGTCGTTTTCGGAAAACTAGACTCACAGGAGAACGACCATAACGTGCCCGAGGCAGCAAGAGACCCTTGGAGACAGGGCGGCTGTAGGACGATGTATTGAATCGCGCCACAATTTGTGTGTTCCATCGTCATTAAGAGGCTCTGAACGTTACAATTAACTGTCAGTTTTGCGTCGGATTCGAAAATCTAGACTCACAGCAGAACGACCATAAGGTGCCCGAGGCAGCACTAGACCCTTGGAGACAAGTCGGCTGGAGGACGATGTATAGAATCGCGACGCAATTTGTGTGTTCCATCTTCATTAAGAGGCTCTGAACGTTACAATTAACTGTCAGTTTTGCGTCGGATTCAAAAATCTAGACTCACAGGAGAACGACCATAAGGTGCCCGAGGCAGCACTAGACCCTTGGAGACAAGTCGGCTGGAGGACGATGTATTGAATCGCGACGCAATTCGTGTGTTCCATCGTCATTAAGAGGCTCTGAACGTTACAATTAACTGTCAGTTTTGCGCCGGATTCGAAAAACTATACTCCTAGGAGAACGACCTAAAGGTGCCCGGGGCAGCAATAGTACCTCGGAGACAATCCGGCTGGAGGACGATGTATTGAATCGCGACGCAATTTGTGTGTTCCATCGTCATTAAGAGGCTCTGAACGTTATAATTAACTGTCAGTTTTGCGCCGGATTCGAAAAACTATACTCCTAGGAGAACGACCAAAAGGTGCCCGGGACAGCAATACTACCTCGGAGACAAGTCGGCTGGAGGACGATGTATTGAATCGCGACGCAATTTGTGTGTTCCATCGTGATTAACAGGCTCTGAACGTTACAATTAACTTTCAGTTTTGCGTCGGATTCGAAAAACTAAACTCACAGGAGAACGACGATAAGGTGCCCGAGGCAGCTATAGACCCTTGGAGACAAGTCGGCTGGAGGACGATGTATTGAATCGCGACGCAATTTGTGTGTTCCATCGTCATTCAGAGGCTGTGAACGTTACAATTAACTGTCAGTTTTGCGTCGGATTCGAAAATCTAGACTCACAGGAGAACGACCATAAGGTGCCCGAGGCAGCACTAGACCCTTGGAGACAAGTCGGGTGGAGGACGATGTATTGAATCGCGACGCAATTTGTGTGTTCCATCGTCATTAAGAGGCTCTGAACGTTACAATTAACTGTCAGTTTTATGTCGGATTCGAAAATCTAGACTCACAGCAGAACGACCATAAGGTGCCCGAAGCAGGACTAGACCCTTGGAGACAAGTCGGCTGGAGGACGATGTATTGAATCGCGACGGAATTTGTGTGTTCCATCGTCATTAATAGGCTCTGAACGTTACAATTAACTGTCAGTTTTGCGTCGGATTCGAAAAACTATACTCCTAGGAGAACGACCAAAAAGTGCCCGGGGCAGCAATAGTACCTCGGAGTCAATTCGGCTGGAGGACAATGTATTGAATCGCGACGCAATTTGTGTGTTCCATCGTCATTAACAGGCTCTGAACGTTACAATTAACTGTCAGTTTTGCGTCGTTTTCGGAAAACTAGACTCACAGGAGAACGACCATAACGTGCCCGAGGCAGCAAGAGACCCTTGGAGACAGGGCGGCTGTAGGACGATGTATTGAATCGCGCCACAATTTGTGTGTTCCATCGTCATTAAGAGGCTCTGAACGATACAATTAACTGTCAGTTTTGCGTCGGATTCGAAAATCTAGACTCACAGCAGAACGACCATAAGGTGCCCGAAGCAGGACTAGACCCTTGGAGACAAGTCGGCTGGAGGACGATGTATTGAATCGCGACGCCATTAGTGGGTTCCATCGTCATTAAGAGGCTCTGAACGTTACAATTAACTGTCAGTTTTGCGCCGGATTCGAAAAACTATACTCCTAGGAGAACGACCAAAAGGTGCCCGGGGCAGCAATAGTACCTCGGAGACAATTCGGCTGGAGGACGATGTATTGAATCGCGACGCAATTTGTGTGTCCCATCGTCATTAAGAGGCTCTGAACGTTACAATTAACTGACAGTTTTGAGCCGGATTCGAAAAACTATACTCCTAGGAGAACGACCAAAAGGTGCCCGGGGCAGCAATAGTACCTCGGAGACAATTCGGCTGGAGGACGATGTATTGAATCGCGACGCAATTTGTGTGTTCCATCGTCATTAACAGGCTCTGAACGTTACAATTAACTGTCAGTTTTGCGTCGTTTTCGGAAAACTAGACTCACAGGAGAACGACAATAACGTGCCCGAGGCAGCAAGAGACCCTTGGAGACAGGGCGGCTGTAGGACGATGTATTGAATCGCGCCACAATTTGTGTGTTCCATCGTCATTAAGAGGCTCTGAACGTTACAATTAACTGTCAGTTTTGCGTCGGATTCGAAAATCTAGACTCACAGCAGAACGACCATAAGGTGCCCGAAGCAGCACTAGACCCTTGGAGACAAGTCTGCTGGAGGACGATGTATTGAATCGCGACGCAATTTGTGTGTTCCATCGTCATTAAGAGGCTCTGAACGTTACAATTAACTGTCAGTTTTGCGTCGGATTCAAAAATCTAGACTCACAGGAGAACGACCATAAGGCGCCCGAGGCAGCACTAGACCCTTGGAGACAAGTCGGCTGGAGGACGATGTATTGAATCGCGACGCAATTTGTGTGTTCCATCGTCATTAAGAGGCTCTGAACGTTACAATTAACTGTCAGTTTTGCGCCGGATTCGAAAAACTATACTCCTAGGAGAACGACCAAAAGGTGCCCGGGGCAGCAATAGTACCTCGGAGACAATTCGGCTGGAGGACGATGTATTGAATCGCGACGCAATTTGTGTGCTCCATCGTCATTAAGAGGCTCTGAACGTTACAATTAACTGTCAGTTTTGCGTCGGATTCGAAAATCTAGACTCACAGGAGAACGACCATAAGGTGCCCGAGGCAGCACTAGACCCTTGGAGACAAGTCGGCTGGAGGACGATGTATTGAATCGCGACGCAATTTGTGTGTTCCATCGTCATTAAGAGGCTCTGAATGTTACAATTAACTGTCAGTTTTGCGCCGGATTCGAAAAACTATACTCCTAGGAGAACGACCAAAAGGTGCCCGCGGCAGCAATAGTACCTCTGAGACAATTCGGCTGGAGGACGATGTATTGAATCGCGACGCAATTTGTGTGTTCCATCGTCATTAAGAGGCTCTGAACGTTACTATTAACTGTCAGTTTTGCGCCGGATTCGGAAATCTAGACTCACAGGAGAACGACTATAAGGTGCCCGATGCAGCAATAGACCCTTGGAGACAATTCGGCTGGAGGACGATGTATTGAATCGCAACGCAAATTGCGTGTTCCATCGTCATTATCAGGCTCTGAACGTTACAATTAACTGTCAGTTTTGCGTCGGATTCGAAAATCTAGACTCACAGGAGAACGACCATAAGGTGCCCGAGGCAGCACTAGACCCCTGGAGACAAGTCGGCTGGAGGTCGATGTATTGAATCGCGACGCAATTTGTGTGTTCCATCGTCATTAAGAGGCTCTGAACGTTACAATTAACTTTCAGTTTTGCGTCGGATTCTAAAAACTAAACTCACAGGAGAACGACGATAAGGTGCCCGAGGCAGCTATAGACCCTTGGAGACAAGTCGGCTGGAGGACGATGTATTGAATCGCGACGCAATTTGTGTGTTCCATCGTCATTAAGAGGCTGTGAACGTTACAATTAACTGTCACTTTTGCGTCGGATTCGAAAAACTAAACTCACAGGAGAACGACGATAAGGTGCCCGAGGCAGCAATAATACCTCGGAGACAAGTCGGCTGGAGGATGATGTATTGAATCGCGACGCAATTTGTGTGTTCCATCGTCATTAAGAGGCTCTGAACGTTACAATTAACTGTCAGTTTTGCGTCGGATTCGAAAATCTAGACTCACAGGAGAACGACCATAAGGTGCCCGAGGCAGCACTAGACTCTTGGAGACAAGTCGGCTGGAGGACGATGTATTGAATCGCGACGCAATTTGTGTGTTCCATCGTCATTAAGAGGCTCTGAACGTTACAATTAACTGTCAGTTTTGCGTCGGATTCGAAAATCTAGACTCACAGGAGAACGACCATGAGGTGCCCGAGGCAGCACTAGACCTTTGGAGACAAGTCGGCTGGAGGACGATGTATTGAATCGCGACGCAATTTGTGTGTTCCATCGTCATTAAGAGGCTCTGAACGTTACAATTAACTGTCAGTTTTGCGCCGGATTCGAAAAACTATACTCCTAGGAGAACGACCAAAAGGTGCCCGGGGCAGCAATAGTACCTCGGAGACAATTCGGCTGGAGGACGATGTATTGAATCGCGACGCAATTTGTGTGTTCCATCGTCATTAAGAGGCTCTGAACGTTACAATTAACTGTCAGTTTTGCGTCGGATTCGAAAATCTAGACTCACAGCAGAACGACCATAAGGTGCCCGAGGCAGCACTAGACCCTTGGAGACAAGTCGGCTGGAGGACGATGTATTGAATCGCGACGCAATTTGTGTGTTCCATCTTCATTAAGAGGCTCTGAACGTTACAATTAACTGTCAGTTTTGCGCCGGATTCGAAAAACTATACTCCTAGGAGAACGACCAAAAGGTGCCCGGGGCAGCAATAGTACCTCGGAGACAATTCGGCTGGAGGACGATGTATTGAATCGCGACGCAATTTGTGTGTTCCATCGTCATTAACAGGCTCTGAACGTTACAATTAACCTGTCAGTTTTGCGTCGGATTCGAAAAACTAAACTCACAGGAGAACGACGATAAGGTGCCCGAGGCAGCTATAGACCCTTGGAGACAAGTCGGCTGGAGGACGATGTATTGAATCGCGACGCAATTTGTGTGTTCCATCGTCATTAAGAGGCTCTGAACGTTACAATTAACTGTCAGTTTTGCGTCGGATTCGAAAATCTAGACTCACAGGAGAACGACCATAAGGTGCCCGAGGCAGCACTAGACTCTTGGAGACAAGTCGGCTGGAGAACGATGTATTGAATCGCGACGCAATTTGTGTGTTCCATCGTCATTAAGAGGCTCTGAACGTAACAATTATCTGTCAATTTTGCGTCGGATTCGAAAATCTAGACTCACAGGAGAACGACCATAAGGTGCCCGAGGCAGCACTAGACCTTTGGAGACAATTCGGCTGGAGGACGATGTATTGAATCGCGACGCAATTTGTGTGTTCCATCGTCATTAAGAGGCTCTGAACGTTACAATTAACTGTCAGTTTTGCGCCGGATTCGAAAAACTATACTCCTAGGAGAACGACCAAACGGTGCCCGGGGCAGCAATAGTACCTCGGAGACAATTCGGCTGGAGGACGATGTATTGAATCGCGACGCAATTTGTGTGTTCCATTGTCATTAAGAGGCTCTAACGTTACAATTAACTGTCAGTTTCGAAAAACTAAACTCACAGGAGAACGACCATAACGTGCCCGAGGCAGCAAGAGACCCTTGGAGACAGGGCGGCTGTAGGACGATGTATTGAATCGCGCCACAATTTGTGTGTTCCATCGTCATTAAGAGGCTCTGAACGTTACAATTAACTGTCAGTTTTGCGTCGGATTCGAAAATCTAGACTCACAGCAGAACGACCATAAGGTGCCCGAGGCTCTGAACGTTACAATTAACTGTCAGTTTTGCGTCGGATTCGAAAATCTAGACTCACAGCAGAACGACCATAAGGTGCCCGAGGCAGCACTGGACCCTTGGAGACAATTCGGCTGGAGGACGATGTATTGAATCGCGACGCAATTTGTGTGTTCAATCGTCATTAAGAGGCTCTGAACGTTACAATTAACTGTCAGTTTTGAGCCGGATTCGAAAAACTATACTCCTAGGAGAACGACCAAAAGGTGCCCGGGGCAGCAATAGTACCTCGGAGACAATTCGGCTGGAGGACGATGTATTGAATCGCGACGCAATTTGTGTGTTCCATCGTCATTAACAGGCTCTGAACGTTACAATTAACTGTCAGTTTTGCGTCGTTTTCGGAAAACTAGACTCACAGGAGAACGACCATAACGTGCCCGAGGCAGCAAGAGACCCTTGGAGACAGGGCGGCTGTAGGACGATGTATTGAATCGCGCCACAATTTGTGTGTTCCATCGTCATTAAGAGGCTCTGAACGTTACAATTAACTGTCAGTTTTGCGTCGGATTCGAAAATCTAGACTCACAGCAGAACGACCATAAGGTTCCCGAAGCAGCACTAGACCCTTGGAGACAAGTCTGCTGGAGGACGATGTATTGAATCGCGACGCAATTTGTGTGTTCCATCGTCATTAAGAGGCTCTGAACGTTACAATTAACTGTCAGTTTTGCGTCGGATTCAAAAGTCTAGACTCACAGGAGAACGACCATAAGGTGCCCGAGGCAGCACTAGACCCTTGGAGACAAGTCGGCTGGAGGACGATGTATTGAATCGCGACGCAATTTGTGTGTTCCATCGTCATTAAGAGGCTCTGAACGTTGCAATTAACTGTCAGTTTTGCGCCGGATTCGAAAAACTATACTATTAGGAGAACGACCAAAAGGTGCCTGGGGCAGCAATAGCACCTCGGAGACAATTCGGCTGGAGGACGATGTATTGAATCGCGACGCAATTTGTGTGTTCCATCGTCATTAAGAGGCTCTGAACGTTACAATTAACTGTCAGTTTTGCGTCGGATTCGAAAATCTAGACTCACAGGAGAATGACCATAAGGTGCCCGAGGCAGCACTAGACCCTTGGAGACAAGTCGGCTGGAGGACGATGTATTGAATCGCGACGCAATTTGTGTGTTCCATCGTCATTAAGAGTCTCTGAACGTTATAATTAACTGTCAGTTTTGCGCCGGATTCGAAAAACTATACTCCTAGGAGAACGACCAAAAGGTGCCCGGGACAGCAATACTACCTCGGAGACAAGTCGGCTGGAGGACGATGTATTGAATCGCGACGCAATTTGTGTGTTCCATCGTGATTAACAGGCTCTGAATGTTACAATTAACTTTCAGTTTTGCGTCGGATTCGAAAAACTAAACTCACAGGAGAACGACGATAAGGTGCCCGAGGCAGCTATAGACCCTTGGAGACAAGTCGGCTGGAGGACGATGTATTGAATCGCGACGCAATTTGTGTGTTCCATCGTCATTAAGAGGCTGTGAACGTTACAATTAACTGTCAGTTTTGCGTCGGATTCGAAAATCTAGACTCACAGCAGAACGACCATAAGGTGCCCGAGGCAGCACTAGACCCTTGGAGACAAGTCGGCTGGAGGACGATGTATTGAATCGCGACGCAATTTGTGTGTTCCATCGTCATTAAGAGGCTCTCAACGTTACAATTAACTGTCAGTTTTGCGTCGGATTCGTAAATCTAGACTCACAGCAGAACGACCATAAGGTGCCCGAAGCAGGACTAGACCCTTGGAGACAAGTCGGCTGGAGGACGATGTATTGAATCGCGACGCAATTTGTGTGTTCCATCGTCATTAATAGGCTCTGAACGTTACAATTAACTGTCAGTTTTGCGTCGGATTCGAAAAACTATACTCCTAGGAGAACGACCAAAAGGTGCCCGGGGCAGCAATAGTACCTCGGAGTCAATTCGGCTGGAGGACAATGTATTGAATCGCGACGCAATTTGTGTGTTCCATCGTCATTAACAGGCTCTGAACGTTACAATTAACTGTCAGTTTTGCGTCGTTTTCGGAAAACTAGACTCACAGGAGAACGACCATAACGTGCCCGAGGCAGCAAGAGACCCTTGGAGACAGGGCGGCTGTAGGACGATGTATTGAATCGCGCCACAATTTGTGTGTTCCATCGTCATTAAGAGGCTCTGAACGATACAATTAACTGTCAGTTTTGCGTCGGATTCGAAAATCTAGACTCACAGCAGAACGACCATAAGGTGCCCGAAGCAGCACTAGACCCTTGGAGACAAGTCGGCTGGAGGACGATGTATTGAATCGCGACGCAATTAGTGGGTTCCATCGTCATTAAGAGGCTCTGAACGTTACAATTAACTGTCAGTTTTGCGCCGGATTCGAAAAACTATACTCCTAGGAGAACGACCAAAAGGCGCCCGGGGCAGCAATAGTACCTCTGAGACAATTCGGCTGGAGGACGATGTATTGAATCGCGACGCAATTTGTGTGCTCCATCGTCATTAAGAGGCTCTGAACGTTACTATTAACTGTCAGTTTTGCGCCGGATTCGAAAATCTAGACTCACAGGAGAACGACCATAAGGTGCCCGATGCAGCAATAGACCCTTGGAGACAATTCGGCTGGAGGACGATGTATTGAATCGCAACGCAAATTGCGTGTTCCATCGTCATTATCAGGCGCCGAACGTTACAATTAACTGTCAGTTTTGCGTCGGATTGGAAAATCTCGACTCACAGAAGAACGACCATAAGGTGCCCGAGGCAGCACTAGACCCTTGGAGACAAGACGGCTGGAGGACGAAGTATTGAATCGCGACGCAATTTGTGTGTCCCATCGTCATTAAGAGGCTCTGAACGTTACAATTAACTGTCAGTTTTGCGCCTGATTCGATAAACTAGACTCATAGGAGAACGACCAAAAGGTGCCCGGGGCAGCAATAGTACCTCGGAGACAAGTCGGCTGGAGGACGATGTATTGAATCGCGACGCAATTTGTGTGTTCCATCGTCATTAAGAGGCTCTGAACGTTACGATTAACTGTCAGTTTTGCGCCGGATTCGAAAAACTATACTACTAGGAGATCGACCAAAAGGTGCCCTGGGCAGCAATAGTACCTCGGAGACAATTCGGCTGGAGGACGATGTATTGAATCGCGACGCAATTTGTGTGTTCCATCGTCATTAACAGGCTCTGAACGTTACAATTAACTGTCAGTTTTGCGTCGTTTTCGGAAAACTAGACTCACAGGAGAACGACCATAACGTGCCCGAGGCAGCAAGGGACCCTTGGAGACAGGGCGGCTGTAGGACGATGTATTGAATCGCGCCTCAATTTGTGTGTTCCATCGTCATTAAGAGGCTCTGAACGTTACAATTAACTGTCAGTTTTGCGTCGGATTCGAAAATCTAGATTCACAGGAGAACGACCATAAGGTGCCCGAGGCAGCACTAGACCCTTGGAGACAAGTCGGCTGGAGGACGATGTATTGAATCGCGACGCAATTTGTGTGTCCCATCGTCATTAAGAGGCTCTGAACGTTACAATTAACTGTCAGTTTTGAGCCGGATTCGAAAAACTATACTCCTCGGAGAACGACCAAAAGGTGCCCGGGGCAGCAATAGTACCTCGGAGACAATTCGGCTGGAGGACGATGTATTGAATCGCTACGCAATTTGGGTGTTCCATCGTCATTAACAGGCTCTGAACGTTACAATTCACTGTCAGTTTTGCGTCGTTTTCGGAAAACTAGACTCACAGGAGAACGACCATAACGTGCCCGAGGCAGCAAGAGACCCTTGGAGACAGGGCGGCTGTAGGACGATGTATTCAATCGCGCCACAATTTGTGTGTTCCATCGTCATTAAGAGGCTCTGAACGTTACAATTAACTGTCAGTTTTGCGTCGGACTCGAAATTCTAGACTCACAGCAGAACGACCATAAGGTGCCCGAGGCAGCACTAGACCCTTGGAGACAAGTCGGCTGGAGGACGATGTATAGAATCGCGACGCAATTTGTGTGTTCCATCTTCATTAAGAGGATCTGAACGTTACAATTAACTGTCAGTTTTGCGTCGGATTCAAAAATCTAGACTCACAGGAGAACGACCATAAGGTGCCCGAGGCAGCACTAGACCCTTGGAGACAAGTCGGCTGGAGGACGATGTATTGAATCGCGACGCAATTCGTGTGTTCCATCGTCATTAAGAGGCTCTGAACGTTACAATTAACTGTCAGTTTTGCGCCGGATTCGAAAAACTATACTCCTAGGAGAACGACCAAAAGGTGCCCGGGGCAGCAATAGTACCTCGGAGACAATCCGGCTGGAGGACGATGTATTGAATCGCGACGCAATTTGTGTGTTCCATCGTCATTAAGAGGCTCTGAACGTTATAATTAACTGTCAGTTTTGCGCCGGATTCGAAAAACTATACTCCTAGGAGAACGACCAAAAGGTGCCCGGGACAGCAATACTACCTCGGAGACAAGTCGGCTGGAGGACGATGTATTGAATCGCGACGCAATTTGTGTGTTCCATCGTGATTAACATTCTCTGAACGTTACAATTAACTTTCAGTTTTGCGTCGGATTCGAAAATCTAGACTCACAGGAGAACGACCATAAGGTGCCCGAGGCAGCACTAGAGCCTTGGAGACAAGTCGGCTGGAGGACGATGTATTGAATCGCGACGCAATTTGTGTGTTCCATCGTCATTAAGAGGCTCTGAACGTTACAATTAACTGTCAGTTTTATGTCGGATTCGAAAATCTAGACTCACAGCAGAACGACCATAAGGTGCCCGAAGCAGGACTAGACCCTTGGAGACAAGTCGGCTGGAGGACGATGTATTGAATCGCGACGGAATTTGTGTGTTCCATCGTCATTAATAGGCTCTGAACGTTACAATTAACTGTCAGTTTTGCGTCGGATTCGAAAAACTATACTCCTAGGAGAACGACCAAAAAGTGCCCGGGGCAGCAATAGTACCTCGGAGTCAATTCGGCTGGAGGACAATGTATTGAATCGCGACGCAATTTGTGTGTTCCATCGTCATTAACAGGCTCTGAACGTTACAATTAACTGTCAGTTTTGCGTCGTTTTCGGAAAACTAGACTCACAGGAGAACGACCATAACGTGCCCGAGGCAGCAAGAGACCCTTGGAGACAGGGCGGCTGTAGGACGATGTATTGAATCGCGCCACAATTTGTGTGTTCCATCGTCATTAAGAGGCTCTGAACTGTCAGTTTTGCGTCGGATTCGAAAATCTAGACTCACAGCAGAACGACCATAAGGTGCCCGAAGCAGGACTAGACCCTTGGAGACAAGTCGGCTGGAGGACGATGTATTGAATCGCGACGCAATTAGTGGGTTCCATCGTCATTAAGAGGCTCTGAACGTTACAATTAACTGTCAGTTTTGCGCCGGATTCGAAAAACTATACTCCTAGGAGAACGACCAAAAGGTGCCCGGGGCAGCAATAGTACCTCTGAGACAATTCGGCTGGAGGACGATGTATTGAATCGCAACGCAAATTGCGTGTTCCATCGTCATTATCAGGCGCCGAACGTTACAATTAACTGTCAGTTTTGCGTCGGATTGGAAAATCTCGACTCACAGAAGAACGACCATAAGGTGCCCGAGGCAGCACTAGACCCTTGGAGACAAGTCGGCTGGAGGACGAAGTATTGAATCGCGACGAAATTTGTGTGTTCCATCGTCATTAAGAGGCTCTGAACGTTACAATTAACTGTCAGTTTTGCGCCTGATTCGATAAACTAGACTCATAGGAGAATGACCAAAAGGTGCCCGGGATAGCAATACTACCTCGGAGACAAGTCGGCTGGAGGACGATGTATTGAATCGCGACGCAATTTGTGTGTTCCATCGTCATTAAGTGGCTCTGAATGTTACGATTAACTGTCAGTTTTGCGCCGGATTCGAAAAACTATACTACTAGGAGAACGACCAAAAGGTGCCCTGGGCAGCAATAGTACCTCGGAGACAATTCGGCTGGAGGACGATGTATTGAATCGCGACGCAATTTGTGTGTCCCATCGTCATTAAGAGGCTCTGAACGTTACAATTAACTGTCAGTTTTGCGTCGTTTTCGGAAAACTAGACTCACAGGAGAACGACCATAACGTGCCCGAGGCAGCAAGAGACCCTTGGAGACAGGGCGGCTGTAGGACGATGTATTGAATCGCGCCTCAATTTGTGTGTTCCATCGTCATTAAGAGGCTCTGAACGTTACAATTAACTGTCAGTTTTGCGTCGGATTCGAAAATCTAGATTCACAGGAGAACGACCATAAGGTGCCCGAGGCAGCACTAGACCCTTGGAGACAAGTCGGCTGGAGGACGATGTATTGAATCGCGACGCAATTTGTGTGTCCCATCGTCATTAAGAGGCTCTGAACGTTACAATTAACTGTCAGTTTTGAGCCGGATTCGAAAAACTATACTCCTCGGAGAACGACCAAAAGGTGCCCGGGGCAGCAATAGTACCTCGGAGACAATTCGGCTGGAGGACGATGTATTGAATCGCGACGCAATTTGTGTGTTCCATCGTCATTCAGAGGACCTGAACGTTACAATTAATTGTGAGTTTTGCGTCGTATTCGGAAAACTAGACTCACAGGAGAACGACCATAACGTGCCCGAGGCAGCAAGAGACCCTTGGAGACAGGGCGGCTGTAGGACGATGTATTGAATCGCGCCACAATTTGTGTGTTCCATCGTCATTAAGAGGCTCTGAACGTTACAATTAACTGTCAGTTTTGCGTCGGATTCGTAAATCTAGACTCACAGCAGAACGACCATAAGGTGCCCGAAGCAGGACTAGACCCTTGGAGACAAGTCGGCTGGAGGACGATGTATTGAATCGCGACGCAATTTGTGTGTTCCATCGTCATTAATAGGCTCTGAACGTTACAATTAACTGTCAGTTTTGCGTTGGATTCGAAAAACTATACTCCTAGGAGAACGACCAAAAGGTGCCCGGGGCAGCAATAGTACCTCGGAGTCAATTCGGCTGGAGGACAATGTATTGAATCGCGACGCAATTTGTGTGTTCCATCGTCATTAACAGGCTCTGAACGTTACAATTAACTGTCAGTTTTGCGTCGTTTTCGGAAAACTAGACTCACAGGAGAACGACCATAACGTGCCCGAGGCAGCAAGAGACCCTTGGAGACGGGGCGGCTGTAGGACGATGTATTGAATCGCGCCACAATTTGTGTGTTCCATCGTCATTAAGAGGCTCTGAACGATACAATTAACTGTCAGTTTTGCGTCGGATTCGAAAATCTAGACTCACAGCAGAACGACCATAAGGTGCCCGAAGCAGCACTAGACCCTTGGAGACAAGTCGGCTGGAGGACGATGTATTGAATCGCGACGCAATTAGTGGGTTCCATCGTCATTAAGAGGCTCTGAACGTTACAATTAACTGTCAGTTTTGCGCCGGATTCGAAAAACTATACTCCTAGGAGAACGAGCAAAAGGTGCCCGGGGCAGCAATAGTACCTCTGAGACAATTCGGCTGGAGGACGATGTATTGAATCGCGACGCAATTTGTGTGCTCCATCGTCATTAAGAGGCTCTGAACGTTACTATTAACTGTCAGTTTTGCGCCGGATTCGAAAATCTAGACTCACAGGAGAACGACCATAAGGTGCCCGATGCAGCAATAGACCCTTGGAGACAATTCGGCTGGAGGACGATGTATTGAATCGCAACGCAAATTGCGTGTTCCATCGTCATTAACAGGCGCCGAACGTTACAATTAACTGTCAGTTTTGCGTCGGATTGGAAAATCTCGACTCACAGAAGAACGACCATAAGGTGCCCGAGGCAGCACTAGACCCTTGGAGACAAGTCGGCTGGAGGACGAAGTATTGAATCGCGACGCAATTTGTGTGTCCCATCGTCATTAAGAGGCTCTGAACGTTACAATTAACTGTCAGTTTTGCGCCTGATTCGATAAACTAGACTCATAGGAGAACGACCAAAAGGTGCCCGGGGCAGCAATAGTACCTCGGAGACAAGTCGGCTGGAGGACGATGTATTGAATCGCGACGCAATTTGTGTGTTCCATCGTCATTAAGAGGCTCTGAACGTTACGATTAACTGTCAGTTTTGCGCCGGATTCGAAAAACTATACTACTAGGAGATCGACCAAAAGGTGCCCTGGGCAGCAATAGTACCTCGGAGACAATTCGGCTGGAGGACGATGTATTGAATCGCGACGCAATTTGTGTGTTCCATCGTCATTAACAGGCTCTGAACGTTACAATTAACTGTCAGTTTTGCGTCGTTTTCGGAAAACTAGACTCACAGGAGAACGACCATAACGTGCCCGAGGCAGCAAGGGACCCTTGGAGACAGGGCGGCTGTAGGACGATGTATTGAATCGCGTCTCAATTTGTGTGTTCCATCGTCATTAAGAGGCTCTGAACGTTACAATTAACTGTCAGTTTTGCGTCGGATTCGAAAATCTAGATTCACAGGAGAACGACCATAAGGTGCCCGAGGCAGCACTAGACCCTTGGAGACAAGTCGGCTGGAGGACGATGTATTGAATCGCGACGCAATTTGTGTGTCCCATCGTCATTAAGAGGCTCTGAACGTTACAATTAACTGTCAGTTTTGAGCCGGATTCGAAAAACTATACTCCTCGGAGAACGACCAAAAGGTGCCCGGGGCAGCAATAGTACCTCGGAGACAATTCGGCTGGAGGACGATGTATTGAATCGCGACGCAATTTGTGTGTTCCATCGTCATTCAGAGGACCTGAACGTTACAATTAATTGTGAGTTTTGCGTCGTATTCGGAAAACTAGACTCACAGGAGAACGACCATAACGTGCCCGAGGCAGCAAGAGACCCTTGGAGACAGGGCGGCTGTAGGACGATGTATTGAATCGCGCCACAATTTGTGTGTTCCATCGTCATTAAGAGGCTCTGAACGTTACAATTAACTGTCAGTTTTGCGTCGGATTCGTAAATCTAGACTCACAGCAGAAAGACCATAAGGTGCCCGAAGCAGGACTAGACCCTTGGAGACAAGTCGGCTGGAGGACGATGTATTGAATCGCGACGCAATTTGTGTGTTCCATCGTCATTAATAGGCTCTGAACGTTACAATTAACTGTCAGTTTTGCGTTGGATTCGAAAAACTATACTCCTAGGAGAACGACCAAAAGGTGCCCGGGGCAGCAATAGTACCTCGGAGTCAATTCGGCTGGAGGACAATGTATTGAATCGCGACGCAATTTGTGTGTTCCATCGTCATTAACAGGCTCTGAACGTTACAATTAACTGTCAGTTTTGCGTCGTTTTCGGAAAACTAGACTCACAGGAGAACGACCATAACGTGCCCGAGGCAGCAAGAGACCCTTGGAGACAGGGCGGCTGTAGGACGATGTATTGAATCGCGCCACAATTTGTGTGTTCCATCGTCATTAAGAGGCTGTGAACGATACAATTAACTGTCAGTTTTGCGTCGGATTCGAAAATCTAGACTCACAGCAGAACGACCATAAGGTGCCCGAAGCAGCACTAGACCCTTGGAGACAAGTCGGCTGGAGGACGATGTATTGAATCGCGACGCAATTAGTGGGTTCCATCGTCATTAAGAGGCTCTGAACGTTACAATTAACTGTCAGTTTTGCGCCGGATTCGAAAAACTATACTCCTAGGAGAACGACCAAAAGGTGCCCGGGGCAGCAATAGTACCTCTGAGACAATTCGGCTGGAGGACGATGTATTGAATCGCGACGCAATTTGTGTGCTCCATCGTCATTAAGAGGCTCTGAACGTTACTATTAACTGTCAGTTTTGCGCCGGATTCGAAAATCTAGACTCACAGGAGAACGACCATAAGGTGCCCGATGCAGCAATAGACCCTTGGAGACAATTCGGCTGGAGGACGATGTATTGAATCGCAACGCAAATTGCGTGTTCCATCGTCATTAACAGGCGCCGAACGTTACAATTAACTGTCAGTTTTGCGTCGGATTGGAAAATCTCGACTCACAGAAGAACGACCATAAGGTGCCCGAGGCAGCACTAGACCCTTGGAGACAAGTCGGCTGGAGGACGAAGTATTGAATCGCGACGCAATTTGTGTGTCCCATCGTCATTAAGAGGCTCTGAACGTTACAATTAACTGTCAGTTTTGCGCCTGATTCGATAAACTAGACTCATAGGAGAACGACCAAAAGGTGCCCGGGGCAGCAATAGTACCTCGGAGACAAGTCGGCTGGAGGACGATGTATTGAATCGCGACGCAATTTGTGTGTTCCATCGTCATTAAGAGGCTCTGAACGTTACGATTAACTGTCAGTTTTGCGCCGGATTCGAAAAACTATACTACTAGGAGATCGACCAAAAGGTGCCCTGGGCAGCAATAGTACCTCGGAGACAATTCGGCTGGAGGACGATGTATTGAATCGCGACGCAATTTGTGTGTTCCATCGTCATTAACAGGCTCTGAACGTTACAATTAACTGTCAGTTTTGCGTCGTTTTCGGAAAACTAGACTCACAGGAGAACGACCATAACGTGCCCGAGGCAGCAAGGGACCCTTGGAGACAGGGCGGCTGTAGGACGATGTATTGAATCGCGCCTCAATTTGTGTGTTCCATCGTCATTAAGAGGCTCTGAACGTTACAATTAACTGTCAGTTTTGCGTCGGATTCGAAAATCTAGATTCACAGGAGAACGACCATAAGGTGCCCGAGGCAGCACTAGACCCTTGGAGACAAGTCGGCTGGAGGACGATGTATTGAATCGCGACGCAATTTGTGTGTCCCATCGTCATTAAGAGGCTCTGAACGTTACAATTAACTGTCAGTTTTGAGCCGGATTCGAAAAACTATACTCCTCGGAGAGCGACCAAAAGGTGCCCGGGGCAGCAATAGTACCACGGAGACAATTCGGCTGGAGGACGATGTATTGAATCGCTACGCAATTTGGGTGTTCCATCGTCATTAACAGGCTCTGAACGTTACAATTCACTGTCAGTTTTGCGTCGTTTTCGGAAAACTAGACTCACAGGAGAACGACCATAACGTGCCCGAGGCAGCAAGAGACCCTTGGAGACAGGGCGGCTGTAGGACGATGTATTCAATCGCGCCACAATTTGTGTGTTCCATCGTCATTAAGAGGCTCTGAACGTTACAATTAACTGTCAGTTTTGCGTCGGACTCGAAATTCTAGACTCACAGCAGAACGACCATAAGGTGCCCGAGGCAGCACTAGACCCTTGGAGACAAGTCGGCTGGAGGACGATGTATAGAATCGCGACGCAATTTGTGTGTTCCATCTTCATTAAGAGGATCTGAACGTTACAATTAACTGTCAGTTTTGCGTCGGATTCAAAAATCTAGACTCACAGGAGAACGACCATAAGGTGCCCGAGGCAGCACTAGACCCTTGGAGACAAGTCGGCTGGAGGACGATGTATTGAATCGCGACGCAATTCGTGTGTTCCATCGTCATTAAGAGGCTCTGAACGTTACAATTAACTGTCAGTTTTGCGCCGGATTCGAAAAACTATACTCCTAGGAGAACGACCAAAAGGTGCCCGGGGCAGCAATAGTACCTCGGAGACAATCCGGCTGGAGGACGATGTATTGAATCGCGACGCAATTTGTGTGTTCCATCGTCATTAAGAGGCTCTGAACGTTATAATTAACTGTCAGTTTTGCGCCGGATTCGAAAAACTATACTCCTAGGAGAACGACCAAAAGGTGCCCGGGACAGCAATACTACCTCGGAGACAAGTCGGCTGGAGGACGATGTATTGAATCGCGACGCAATTTGTGTGTTCCATCGTGATTAACATTCTCTGAACGTTACAATTAACTTTCAGTTTTGCGTCGGATTCGAAAAACTAAACTCACAGGAGAACGACGATAAGGTGCCCGAGGCAGCTATAGACCCTTGGAGACAAGTCGGCTGGAGGACGATGTATTGAATCGCGACGCAATTTGTGTGTTCCATCGTCATTAACAGGCTCTGAACGTTACAATTAACTGTCAGTTTTGCGTCGGATTCGAAAATCTAGACTCACAGGAGAACGACCATAAGGTGCCCGAGGCAGCACTAGAGCCTTGGAGACAAGTCGGCTGGAGGACGATGTATTGAATCGCGACGCAATTTGTGTGTTCCATCGTCATTAAGAGGCTCTGAACGTTACAATCAACTGTCAGTTTTATGTCGGATTCGAAAATCTAGACTCACAGCAGAACGACCATAAGGTGCCCGAAGCAGGACTAGACCCTTGGAGACAAGTCGGCTGGAGGACGATGTATTGAATCGCGACGGAATTTGTGTGTTCCATCGTCATTAATAGGCTCTGAACGTTACAATTAACTGTCAGTTTTGCGTCGGATTCGAAAAACTATACTCCTAGGAGAACGACCAAAAAGTGCCCGGGGCAGCAATAGTACCTCGGAGTCAATTCGGCTGGAGGACAATGTATTGAATCGCGACGCAATTTGTGTGTTCCATCGTCATTAACAGGCTCTGAACGTTACAATTAACTGTCATTTTTGCGTCGTTTTCGGAAAACTAGACTCACAGGAGAACGACCATAACGTGCCCGAGGCAGCAAGAGACCCTTGGAGACAGGGCGGCTGTAGGACGATGTATTGAATCGCGCCACAATTTGTGTGTTCCATCGTCATTAAGAGGCTCTGAACGATACAATTAACTGTCAGTTTTGCGTCGGATTCGAAAATCTAGACTCACAGCAGAACGACCATAAGGTGCCCGAAGCAGGACTAGACCCTTGGAGACAAGTCGGCTGGAGGACGATGTATTGAATCGCGACGCAATTAGTGGGTTCCATCATCATTAAGAGGCTCTGAACGTTACAATTAACTGTCAGTTTTGCGCCGGATTCGAAAAACTATACTCCTAGGAGAACGACCAAAAGGTGCCCGGGGCAGCAATAGTACCTCTGAGACAATTCGGCTGGAGGACGATGTATTGAATCGCGACACAATTTGTGTGCTCCATCGTCATTAAGAGGCTCTGAACGTTACTATTAACTGTCAGCTTTGCGCCGGATTTGAAAATCTAGACTCACAGGAGAACGACCATAAGGTGTCCGATGCAGCAATAGACCCTTGGAGACAATTCGGCTGGAGGACGATGTATTGAATCGCAACGCAAATTGCGTGTTCCATCGTCCTTATCAGGCGCCGAACGTTACAATTAACTGTCAGTTTTGCGTCGGATTGGAAAATCTCGACTCACAGAAGAACGACCATAAGGTGCCCGAGGCAGCACTAGACCCTTGGAGACAAGTCGGCTGGAGGACGAAGTATTGAATCGCGACGAAATTTGTGTGTTCCATCGTCATTAAGAGGCTCTGAACGTTACAATTAACTGTCAGTTTTGCGCCTGATTCGATAAACTAGACTCATAGGAGAATGACCAAAAGGTGCCCGGGATAGCAATACTACCTCGGAGACATGTCGGCTGGAGGACGATGTATTGAATCGCGACGCAATTTGTGTGTTCCATCGTCATTAAGAGGCTCTGAATGTTACGATTAACTGTCAGTTTTGCGCCGGATTCGAAAAACTATACTACTAGGAGAACGACCAAAAGGTGCCCTGGGCAGCAATAGTACCTCGGAGACAATTCGGCTGGAGGACGATGTATTGAATCGCGACGCAATTTGTGTGTTCCATCGTCATTAAGAGGCTCTGAACGTTACAATTAACTGTCAGTTTTGCGTCGTTTTCGGAAAACTAGACTCACAGGAGAACGACCATAACGTGCCCGAGGCAGCAAGAGACCCTTGGAGACAGGGCGGCTGTAGGACGATGTATTGAATCGCGCCTCAATTTGTGTGTTCCATCGTCATTAAGAGGCTCTGAACGTTACAATTAACTGTCAGTTTTGCGTCGGATTCGAAAATCTAGATTCACAGGAGAACGACCATAAGGTGCCCGAGGCAGCACTAGACCCTTGGAGACAAGTCGGCTGGAGGACGATGTATAGAATCGCGACGCAATTTGTGTGTCCCATCGTCATTAAGAGGCTCTGAACGTTACAATTAACTGTCAGTTTTGCGTCGGATTCAAAAATCTAGACTCACAGGAGAACGACCATAAGGTGCACGAGGCAGCACTAGACCCTTGGAGACAAGTCGGCTGGAGGACGATGTATTGAATCGCGACGCAATTCGTGTGTTCCATCGTCATTAAGAGGCTCTGAACGTTACAATTAACTGTCAGTTTTGCGCCGGATTCGAAAAACTATACTCCTAGGAGAACGACCAAAAGGTGCCCGGGGCAGCAATAGTACCTCGGAGACAATTCGGCTGGAGGACGATGTATTGAATCGCGACGCAATTTGTGTGTTCCATCGTCATTAAGAGGCTCTGAACGTTACAATTAACTGTCAGTTTTGCGTCGGATTCGAAAATCTAGACTCACAGGAGAATGACCATAAGGTGCCCAAGGCAGCACTAGACCCTTGGAGACAAGTCGGCTGGAGGACGATGTATTGAATCGCGACGCAATTTGTGTGTTCCATCGTCATTAAGAGGCTCTGAACGTTATAATTAACTGTCAGTTTTGCGCCGGATTCGAAAAACTATACTCCTAGGAGAACGACCAAAAGGTGCCCGGGACAGCAATACTACCTCGGAGACAAGTCGGCTGGAGGACGATGTATTGAATCGCGACGCAATTTGTGTGTTCCATCGTCATTAACAGGCTCTGAACGTTACAATTAACTTTCAGTTTTGCGTCGGATTCGAAAAACTAAACTCAGAGGAGAACGACGATAAGGTGCCCGAGGCAGCTATAGACCCTTGGAGACAAGTCGGCTGGAGGACGATGTATTGAATCGCGACGCAATTTGTGTGTTCCATCGTCATTAAGAGGCTGTGAACGTTACAATTAACTGTCAGTTTTGCGTCGGATTCGAAAATTTAGACTCACAGGAGAACGACCATAAGGTGCCCGAGGCAGCACTAGACCCTTGGAGACAAGTCGGCTGGAGGACGATGTATTGAATCGCGACGCAATTTGTGTGTTCCATCGTCATTAAGAGGCTCTGAACGTTACAATTAACTGTCAGTTTTGCGTCGGATTCGAAAATCTAGACTCACAGCAGAACGACCATAAGGTGCCCGAAGCAGCACTAGACCCTTGGAGACAAGTCGGCTGGAGGACGATGTATTGAATCGCGACGCAATTTGTGTGTTCCATCGTCATTAATAGGCTCTGAACGTTACAATTAACTGTCAGTTTTGCGTCGGATTCGAAAAACTATACTCCTAGGAGAACGACCAAAAGGTGCCCGGGGCAGCAATAGTACCTCGGAGTCAATTCGGCTGGAGGACAATGTATTGAATCGCGACGCAATTTGTGTGTTCCATCGTCATTAACAGGCTCTGAACGTTACAATTAACTGTCAGTTTTGCGTCGTTTTCGGAAAACTAGACTCACAGGAGAACGACCATAACGTGCCCGAGGCAGCAAGAGACCCTTGGAGACAGGGCGGCTGTAGGACGATGTATTGAATCGCGCCACAATTTGTGTGTTCCATCGTCATTAAGAGGCTCTGAACGATACAATTAACTGTCAGTTTTGCGTCGGATTCGAAAATCTAGACTCACAGCAGAACGACCATAAGGTGTCCGATGCAGCAATAGACCCTTGGAGACAATTCGGCTGGAGGACGATGTATTGAATCGCAACGCAAATTGCGTGTTCCATCGTCCTTATCAGGCGCCGAACGTTACAATTAACTGTCAGTTTTGCGTCGGATTGGAAAATCTCGACTCACAGAAGAACGACCATAAGGTGCCCGAGGCAGCACTAGACCCTTGGAGACAAGTCGGCTGGAGGACGAAGTATTGAATCGCGACGAAATTTGTGTGTTCCATCGTCATTAAGAGGCTCTGAACGTTACAATTAACTGTCAGTTTTGCGCCTGATTCGATAAACTAGACTCATAGGAGAATGACCAAAAGGTGCCCGGGATAGCAATACTACCTCGGAGACATGTCGGCTGGAGGACGGTGTATTGAATCGCGACGCAATTTGTGTGTTCCATCGTCATTAAGAGGCTCTGAATGTTACAATTAATTGTGAGTTTTGCGTCGGATTCGAAAAACTAAACTCACAGGAGAACGACGATAAGGTGCCCGAGGCAGCTATAGACCCTTGGAGACAAGTCGGCTGGAGGACGATGTATTGAATCGCGACGCAATTTGTGTGTCCCATCGTCATTAAGAGGCTCTGAACGTTACAATTAACTGTCAGTTTTGAGCCGGATTCGAAAAACTATACTCCTCGGAGAACGACCAAAAGGTGCCCGGGGCAGCAATAGTACCTCGGAGACAATTCGGCTGGAGGACGATGTATTGAATCGCGACGCAATTTGTGTGTTCCATCGTCATTCAGAGGACCTGAACGTTACAATTAATTGTGAGTTTTGCGTCGTATTCGGAAAACTAGACTCACAGGAGAACGACCATAACGTGCCCGAGGCAGCAAGAGACCCTTGGAGACAGGGCGGCTGTAGGACGATGTATTGAATCGCGCCACAATTTGTGTGTTCCATCGTCATTAAGAGGCTCTGAACGTTACAATTAACTGTCAGTTTAGCGTCGGATTCGAAAATCTAGACTCACAGCAGAACGACCATAAGGTGCCCGAGGCAGCACTAGACCCTTGGAGACCATTCGGCTGGAGGACGATGTATAGAATCGCGACGCAATTTGTGTGTTCCATCTTCATTAAGAGGCTCTGAACGTTACAATTAACTGTCAGTTTTGCGTCGGATTCAAAAATCTAGACTCACAGGAGAACGACCATAAGGTGCACGAGGCAGCACTAGACCCTTGGAGACAAGTCGGCTGGAGGACGATGTATTGAATCGCGACGCAATTCGTGTGTTCCATCGTCATTAAGAGGCTCTGAACGTTACAATTAACTGTCAGTTTTGCGCCGGATTCGAAAAACTATACTCCTAGGAGAACGACCAAAAGGTGCCCGGGGCAGCAATAGTACCTCGGAGACAATTCGGCTGGAGGACGATGTATTGAATCGCGACGCAATTTGTGTGTTCCATCGTCATTAAGAGGCTCTGAACGTTACAATTAACTGTCAGTTTTGCGCCGGATTCGAAAAACTATACTCCTAGGAGAACGACCAAAAGGTGCCCGGGACAGCAATACTACCTCGGAGACAAGTCGGCTGGAGGACGATGTATTGAATCGCGACGCAATTTGTGTGTTCCATCGTCATTAACAGGCTCTGAACGTTACAATTAACTTTCAGTTTTGCGTCGGATTCGAAAAACTAAACTCAGAGGAGAACGACGATAAGGTGCCCGAGGCAGCTATAGACCCTTGGAGACAAGTCGGCTGGAGGACGATGTATTGAATCGCGACGCAATTTGTGTGTTCCATCGTCATTAAGAGGCTGTGAACGTTACAATTAACTGTCAGTTTTGCGTCGGATTCGAAAATCTAGACTCACAGGAGAACGACCATAAGGTGCCCGAGGCAGCACTAGACCCTTGGAGACAAGTCGGCTGGAGGACGATGTATTGAATCGCGACGCAATTTGTGTGTTCCATCGTCATTAAGAGGCTCTGAACGTTACAATTAACTGTCAGTTTTGCGTCGGATTCGAAAATCTAGACTCACAGCAGAACGACCATAAGGTGCCCGAAGCAGCACTAGACCCTTGGAGACAAGTCGGCTGGAGGACGATGTATTGAATCGCGACGCAATTTGTGTGTTCCATCGTCATTAATAGGCTCTGAACGTTACAATTAACTGTCAGTTTTGCGTCGGATTCGAAAAACTATACTCCTAGGAGAACGACCAAAAGGTGCCCGGGGCAGCAATAGTACCTCGGAGTCAATTCGGCTGGAGGACAATGTATTGAATCGCGACGCAATTTGTGTGTTCCATCGTCATTAACAGGCTCTGAACGTTACAATTAACTGTCAGTTTTGCGTCGTTTTCGGAAAACTAGACTCACAGGAGAACGACCATAACGTGCCCGAGGCAGCAAGAGACCCTTGGAGACAGGGCGGCTGTAGGACGATGTATTGAATCGCGCCACAATTTGTGTGTTCCATCGTCATTAAGAGGCTCTGAACGATACAATTAACTGTCAGTTTTGCGTCGGATTCGAAAATCTAGACTCACAGCAGAACGACCATAAGGTGCCCGAAGCAGCACTAGACCCTTGGAGACAAGTCGGCTGGAGGACGATGTATTGAATCGCGACGCAATTAGTGGGTTCCATCGTCATTAAGAGGCTCTGAACGTTACAATTAACTGTCAGTTTTGCGCCGGATTCGAAAAACTATACTCCTAGGAGAACGACCAAAAGGTATCCGGGGCAGCAATAGTACCTCTGAGACAATTCGGCTGGAGGACGATGTATTGAATCGCGACGCAATTTGTGTGTTCCATCGTCATTAACAGGCTCTGAACGTTACAATTAACTGTCAGTTTTGCGTCGGATTCGAAAATCTAGACTCACAGGAGAATGACCATAAGGTGCCCGATTCAGCACCAGACCCTTGGAGACAAGTCGGCTGGAGGACGATGTATTGAATCGCGACGCAATTTGTGTGTTCCATCATCATTAAGAGGCTCTCAACGTTATAATTAACTGTCAGTTTTGCGCCGGATTCGAAAAACTATACTCCTAGGAGAACGACCAAAAGGTGCCCGGGACAGCAATACTACCTCGGAGACAAGTCGGCTGGAGGACGATGTATTGAATCGCGACGCAATTTGTGTGTTCCATCGTCATTAACAGGCTCTGAACGTTACAATTAACTGTCAGTTTTGCGTCGGATTCGAAAAACTAAACTCACAGGAGAACGACGATAAGGTGCCCGAGGCAGCTATAGACCCTTGGAGACAAGTCGGCTGGAGGACGATGTATTGCATCGCGACGCAATTTGTGTGTTCCATCGTCATTAAGAGGCTCTGAACGTTACAATTAACTGTCAGTTTTGCGTCGGATTCGAAAATCTAGACTCACAGGAGAACGACCATAAGGTGCCCGAGGCAGAACTAGACCCTTGGAGACAATTCGGCTGGAGGACGATGTATTGAATCGCTACGCAATTTGTGTGTTCCATCGTCATTAACAGGCTCTGAACGTTACAATTAACTGTCAGTTTTGCGTCGTTTTCGGAAAACTAGACTCACAGGAGAACGACCATAACGTGCCCGAGGCAGCAAGAGACCCTTGGAGACGGGGCGGCTGTAGGACGATGTATTGCCTCGCGCCACAATTTGTGTGTTCCATCGTCATTAAGAGGCTCTGAACGTTACAATTAACTGTCAGTTTTGCGTCGGATTCGAAAATCTAGACTCACAGCAGAACGACCATAAGGTGCCCGAAGCAGCACTAGACCCTTGGAGACAAGTCGGCTGGAGGACGATGTATTCAATCGCGACGCAATTTGTGTGTTCCATCGTCATTAATAGGCTCTGAACGTTGCAATTAACTGTCAGTTTTGCGTCGGATTCGAAAAACTATACTCCTAGGAGAACGACCAGAAGGTGCCCGGGGCAGCAATAGTACCTCGGAGACAATTCGGCTGGAGGACGATGTATTGAATCGCGACGCAATTTGTGTGTTCCATCGTCAGTAACAGGCTCTGAACGTTACAATTAACTGTCAGTTTTGCGTCGTTTTCGGAAAACTAGACTCACAGGAGAACGACCATAACGTGCCCGAGGCAGCAAGAGACCCTTGGAGACAGGGCGGCTGTAGGACGATGTATTGAATCGCGCCTCAATTTGTGTGTTCCATCGTCATTAAGAGGCTCTGAACGTTACAATTAACTGTCAGTTTTGCGTCGGATTCGAAAATCTAGACTCACAGCAGAACGACCATAAGGTGCCCGAAGCAGCACTAGACCCTTGGAGACAAGTCTGCTGGAGGACGATGTATAGAATCGCGACGCAATTTGTGTGTTCCATCTTCATTAAGAGGCTCTGAACGTTACAATTAACTGTCAGTTTTGCGTCGGAACCAAAAATCTAGACTCACAGGAGAACGACCATAAGGTGCCCCAGGCAGCACTAGACCCTTGGAGACAAGTCGGCTGGAGGACGATGTATTGAATCGCGACGCAATTCGTGTGTTCCATCGTCATTAAGAGGCTCTGAACGTTACAATTAACTGTCAGTTTTGCGCCGGATTCGAAAAACTATACGCCTAGGAGAACGACCAAAAGGTGCCCGGGGCAGCAATAGTACCTCGGAGACAATTCGCCTGGAGGACGATGTATTGAATCGCGACGCAATTTGTGTGTTCTATCGTCATTAAGAGGCTCTGAACGTTACAATTAACTGTCAGTTTTGCGTCGGATTCGAAAATCTAGACTCACAGGAGAATGACCATAAGGTGCCCGAGGCAGCACTAGACCCTTGGAGACAAGTCGGCTGGATGACGATGTATTGAATCGCGACGCAATTTGTGTGTTCCATCATCATTAAGAGGCTCTGAACGTTATAATTAACTGTCAGTTTTGCGCCGGATTCGAAAAACTATACTCCTAGGAGAACGACCAAAAGGTGCCCGGGACAGCAATACTACCTCGGAGACAAGTCGGCTGGAGGACGATGTATTGAATCGCGACGCAATTTGTGTGTTCCATCGTCATTAACAGGCTCTGAACGTTACAATTAACTGTCAGTTTTGCGTCGGATTCGAAAAACTAAACTCACAGGAGAACGACGATAAGGTGCCCGAGGCAGCTATAGACCCTTGGAGACAAGTCGGCTGGAGGACGATGTATTGCATCGCGACGCAATTTGTGTGTTCCATCGTCATTAAGAGGCTCTGAACGTTACAATTAACTGTCAGTTTTGCGTCGGATTCGAAAATCTAGACTCACAGGAGAACGACCATAAGGTGCCCGAGGCAGAACTAGACCCTTGGAGACAAGTCGGCTGGAGGACGATGTATTGAATCGCGACGCAATTTGTTTGTTCCATCGTCATTAAGAGGCTCTTAACGTTACAATTAACTGTCAGTTTTTCGTCGGATTCGAAAATCTAGACTCACAGGAGAACGACCATAAGGTCCCCGAGGCAGCACTAGACCCTTGGAGACAATTCGGCTGGAGGACGATGTATTGAATCGCGACGCAATTTGTGTGTTCCATCGTCATTAACAGGCTCTGAACGTTACAATTAACTGTCAGTTTTGCGTCGTTTTCGGAAAACTAGACTCACAGGAGAACGACCATAACGTGCCCGAGGCAGCAAGAGACCCTTGGAGACGGGGCGGCTGTAGGACGATGTATTGAATCGCGCCACAATTTGTGTGTTCCATCGTCATTAAGAGGCTCTGAACGTTACAATTAACTGTCAGTTTTGCGTCGGATTCGAAAATCTAGACTCACAGCAGAACGACCATAAGGTGCCCGAAGCAGCACTAGACCCTTGGAGACAAGTCGGCTGGAGGACGATGTATTGAATCGCGACGCAATTTGTGTGTTCCATCGTCATTAATAGGCTCTGAACGTTACAATTAACTGTCAGTTTTGCGTCGGATTCGAAAAACTATACTCCTAGGAGAACGACCAAAAGGTGCCCGGGGCAGCAATAGTACCTCGGAGACAATTCGGCTGGAGGACGATGTATTGAATCGCGACGCAATTTGTGTGTTCCATCGTCAGTAACAGGCTCTGAACGTTACAATTAACTGTCAGTTTTGCGTCGTTTTCGGAAAACTAGACTCACAGGAGAACGACCATAACGTGCCCGAGGCAGCAAGAGACCCTTGGAGACAGGGCGGCTGTAGGACGATGTATTGAATCGCGCCACAATTTGTGTGTTCCATCGTCATTAAGAGGCTCTGAACGTTACAATTAACTGTCAGTTTTGCGTCGGATTCGAAAATCTAGACTCACAGCAGAACGAACATAAGGTGCCCGAAGCAGCACTAGACCCTTGGAGACAAGTCGGCTGGAGGACGATGTATTGAATCGCGACACAATTAGTGTGTTCCATCGTCATTAAGAGGCTCTGAACGTTACAATTAACTGTCAGTTTTGCGCCGGATTCGAAAAACTATACTCCTAGGAGAACGACCAAAAGGTGCCCGGGGCAGCAATAGTAACTCGGAGACAATTCGGCTGGAGGACGATGTATTGAATCGCGACGCAATTTGTGTGTTCCATCGTCATTAACAGGCTCTGAACGTTACTATTAACTGTCAGTTTTGCGTCGGATTCGAAAAACTAAACTCACAGGAGAACGACGATAAGGTGCCCGAGGCAGCTATAGACCCTTGGAGACAAGTCGGCTGGAGGACGATGTATTGAATCGCGACGCAATTTGTGTGTTCCATCGTCATTAAGAGGCTCTGAACGTTACAATTAACTGTCAGTTTTGCGACTGATTCGAAACTAGACTCATAGGAGAACGACCAAAAGGTGCCCGGGACAGCAATACTACCTCGGAGACAAGTCGGCTGGAGGACGATGTATTGAATCGCGACGCAAATTGTGTGTTCCATCGTCATTATCAGGCTCTGAACGTTACAATTAACTGTCAGTTTTGCGTCGTTTTCGGAAAACAAGACTCACAGGAGAACGACCATAACGTGCCCGAGGCAGCAAGAGACCCTTGGAGACAGGGCGGCTGTAGGACGATGTATTGAATCGCGCCACAATATGTGTGTTCCATCGTCATTAATAGGCTCTGAACGTTACAATTAACTGTCAGTTTTGCGTCGGATTCTAAAATCTAGACTCACAGCAGAACGACCATAAGGTGCCCGAGGCAGCACTAGACCCTTGGAGACAAGTCGGCTGGAGGACGATGTATTGAATCTCGACGCAATTTGTGAGTTCCATTAAGAGGTTCTGAACGTTACAATTAACTGTCAGTTATGCGTCGGATTCGAAAATCTAGACTCACAGGAGAATGACCATAAGGTGCCCGATTCAGCACTAGACCCTTGGAGACAAGTCGGCTGGAGGACGATGTATTGAATCGCGACGCAATTTGTGTGTTCCATCATCATTAAGAGGCTCTCAACGTTATAATTAACTGTCAGTTTTGCGCCGGATTCGAAAAACTATACTCCTAGGAGAACGACCAAAAGGTGCCCGGGACAGCAATACTACCTCGGAGACAAGTCGGCTGGAGGACGATGTATTGAATCGCGACGCAATTTGTGTGTTCCATCGTCATTAACAGGCTCTGAACGTTACAATTAACTGTCAGTTTTGCGTCGGATTCGAAAAACTAAACTCACAGGAGAACGACGATAAGGTGCCCGAGGCAGCTATAGACCCTTGGAGACAAGTCGGCTGGAGGACGATGTATTGCATCGCGACGCAATTTGTGTGTTCCATCGTCATTAAGAGGCTCTGAACGTTACAATTAACTGTCAGTTTTGCGTCGGATTCGAAAATCTAGACTCACAGGAGAACGACCATAAGGTGCCCGAGGCAGAACTAGACCCTTGGAGACAATTCGGCTGGAGGACGATGTATTGAATCGCTACGCAATTTGTGTGTTCCATCGTCATTAACAGGCTCTGAACGTTACAATTAACTGTCAGTTTTGCGTCGTTTTCGGAAAACTAGACTCACAGGAGAACGACCATAACGTGCCCGAGGCAGCAAGAGACCCTTGGAGACGGGGCGGCTGTAGGACGATGTATTGCATCGCGCCACAATTTGTGTGTTCCATCGTCATTAAGAGGCTCTGAACGTTACAATTAACTGTCAGTTTTGCGTCGGATTCGAAAATCTAGACTCACAGCAGAACGACCATAAGGTGCCCGAAGCAGCACTAGACCCTTGGAGACAAGTCGGCTGGAGGACGATGTATTCAATCGCGACGCAATTTGTGTGTTCCATCGTCATTAATAGGCTCTGAACGTTGCAATTAACTGTCAGTTTTGCGTCGGATTCGAAAAACTATACTCCTAGGAGAACGACCAGAAGGTGCCCGGGGCAGCAATAGTACCTCGGAGACAATTCGGCTGGAGGACGATGTATTGAATCGCGACGCAATTTGTGTGTTCCATCGTCAGTAACAGGCTCTGAACGTTACAATTAACTGTCAGTTTTGCGTCGTTTTCGGAAAACTAGACTCACAGGAGAACGACCATAACGTGCCCGAGGCAGCAAGAGACCCTTGGAGACAGGGCGGCTGTAGGACGATGTATTGAATCGCGCCTCAATTTGTGTGTTCCATCGTCATTAAGAGGCTCTGAACGTTACAATTAACTGTCAGTTTTGCGTCGGATTCGAAAATCTAGACTCACAGCAGAACGACCATAAGGTGCCCGAAGCAGCACTAGACCCTTGGAGACAAGTCTGCTGGAGGACGATGTATAGAATCGCGACGCAATTTGTGTGTTCCATCTTCATTAAGAGGCTCTGAACGTTACAATTAACTGTCAGTTTTGCGTCGGAACCAAAAATCTAGACTCACAGGAGAACGACCATAAGGTGCCCCAGGCAGCACTAGACCCTTGGAGACAAGTCGGCTGGAGGACGATGTATTGAATCGCGACGCAATTCGTGTGTTCCATCGTCATTAAGAGGCTCTGAACGTTACAATTAACTGTCAGTTTTGCGCCGGATTCGAAAAACTATACGCCTAGGAGAACGACCAAAAGGTGCCCGGGGCAGCAATAGTACCTCGGAGACAATTCGGCTGGAGGACGATGTATTGAATCGCGACGCAATTTGTGTGTTCTATCGTCATTAAGAGGCTCTGAACGTTACAATTAACTGTCAGTTTTGCGTCGGATTCGAAAATCTAGACTCACAGGAGAATGACCATAAGGTGCCCGAGGCAGCACTAGACCCTTGGAGACAAGTCGGCTGGATGACGATGTATTGAATCGCGACGCAATTTGTGTGTTCCATCATCATTAAGAGGCTCTGAACGTTATAATTAACTGTCAGTTTTGCGCCGGATTCGAAAAACTATACTCCTAGGAGAACGACCAAAAGGTGCCCGGGACAGCAATACTACCTCGGAGACAAGTCGGCTGGAGGACGATGTATTGAATCGCGACGCAATTTGTGTGTTCCATCGTCATTAACAGGCTCTGAACGTTACAATTAACTGTCAGTTTTGCGTCGGATTCGAAAAACTAAACTCACAGGAGAACGACGATAAGGTGCCCGAGGCAGCTATAGACCCTTGGAGACAAGTCGGCTGGAGGACGATGTATTGCATCGCGACGCAATTTGTGTGTTCCATCGTCATTAAGAGGCTCTGAACGTTACAATTAACTGTCAGTTTTGCGTCGGATTCGAAAATCTAGACTCACAGGAGAACGACCATAAGGTGCCCGAGGCAGAACTAGACCCTTGGAGACAAGTCGGCTGGAGGACGATGTATTGAATCGCGACGCAATTTGTTTGTTCCATCGTCATTAAGAGGCTCTGAACGTTACAATTAACTGTCAGTTTTTCGTCGGATTCGAAAATCTAGACTCACAGGAGAACGACCATAAGGTCCCCGAGGCAGCACTAGACCCTTGGAGACAATTCGGCTGGAGGACGATGTATTGAATCGCGACGCAATTTGTGTGTTCCATCGTCATTAACAGGCTCTGAACGTTACAATTAACTGTCAGTTTTGCGTCGTTTTCGGAAAACTAGACTCACAGGAGAACGACCATAACGTGCCCGAGGCAGCAAGAGACCCTTGGAGACGGGGCGGCTGTAGGACGATGTATTGAATCGCGCCACAATTTGTGTGTTCCATCGTCATTAAGAGGCTCTGAACGTTACAATTAACTGTCAGTTTTGCGTCGGATTCGAAAATCTAGACTCACAGCAAAACGACCATAAGGTGCCCGAAGCAGCACTAGACCCTTGGAGACAAGTCGGCTGGAGGACGATGTATTGAATCGCGACGCAATTTGTGTGTTCCATCGTCATTAATAGGCTCTGAACGTTACAATTAACTGTCAGTTTTGCGTCGGATTCGAAAAACTATACTCCTAGGAGAACGACCAAAAGGTGCCCGGGGCAGCAATAGTACCTCGGAGACAATTCGGCTGGAGGACGATGTATTGAATCGCGACGCAATTTGTGTGTTCCATCGTCAGTAACAGGCTCTGAACGTTACAATTAACTGTCAGTTTTGCGTCGTTTTCGGAAAACTAGACTCACAGGAGAACGACCATAACGTGCCCGAGGCAGCAAGAGACCCTTGGAGACAGGGCGGCTGTAGGACGATGTATTGAATCGCGCCACAATTTGTGTGTTCCATCGTCATTAAGAGGCTCTGAACGTTACAATTAACTGTCAGTTTTGCGTCGGATTCGAAAATCTAGACTCACAGCAGAACGAACATAAGGTGCCCGAAGCAGCACTAGACCCTTGGAGACAAGTCGGCTGGAGGACGATGTATTGAATCGCGACACAATTAGTGTGTTCCATCGTCATTAAGAGGCTCTGAACGTTACAATTAACTGTCAGTTTTGCGCCGGATTCGAAAAACTATACTCCTAGGAGAACGACCAAAAGGTGCCCGGGGCAGCAATAGTAACTCGGAGACAATTCGGCTGGAGGACGATGTATTGAATCGCGACGCAATTTGTGTGTTCCATCGTCATTAACAGGCTCTGAACGTTACTATTAACTGTCAGTTTTGCGTCGGATTCGAAAAACTAAACTCACAGGAGAACGACGATAAGGTGCCCGAGGCAGCTATAGACCCTTGGAGACAAGTCGGCTGGAGGACGATGTATTGAATCGCGACGCAATTTGTGTGTTCCATCGTCATTAAGAGGCTCTGAACGTTACAATTAACTGTCAGTTTTGCGACTGATTCGAAACTAGACTCATAGGAGAACGACCAAAAGGTGCCCGGGACAGCAATACTACCTCGGAGACAAGTCGGCTGGAGGACGATGTATTGAATCGCGACGCAAATTGTGTGTTCCATCGTCATTATCAGGCTCTGAACGTTACAATTAACTGTCAGTTTTGCGTCGTTTTCGGAAAACAAGACTCACAGGAGAACGACCATAACGTGCCCGAGGCAGCAAGAGACCCTTGGAGACAGGGCGGCTGTAGGACGATGTATTGAATCGCGCCACAATATGTGTGTTCCATCGTCATTAATAGGCTCTGAACGTTACAATTAACTGTCAGTTTTGCGTCGGATTCTAAAATCTAGACTCACAGCAGAACGACCATAAGGTGCCCGAGGCAGCACTAGACCCTTGGAGACAAGTCGGCTGGAGGACGATGTATTGAATCTCGACGCAATTTGTGAGTTCCATTAAGAGGTTCTGAACGTTACAATTAACTGTCAGTTATGCGTCGGATTCGAAAATCTAGACTCACAGGAGAATGACCATAAGGTGCCCGATTCAGCACTAGACCCTTGGAGACAAGTCGGCTGGAGGACGATGTATTGAATCGCGACGCAATTTGTGTGTTCCATCATCATTAAGAGGCTCTCAACGTTATAATTAACTGTCAGTTTTGCGCCGGATTCGAAAAACTATACTCCTAGGAGAACGACCAAAAGGTGCCCGGGACAGCAATACTACCTCGGAGACAAGTCGGCTGGAGGACGATGTATTGAATCGCGACGCAATTTGTGTGTTCCATCGTCATTAACAGGCTCTGAACGTTACAATTAACTGTCAGTTTTGCGTCGGATTCGAAAAACTAAACTCACAGGAGAACGACGATAAGGTGCCCGAGGCAGCTATAGACCCTTGGAGACAAGTCGGCTGGAGGACGATGTATTGCATCGCGACGCAATTTGTGTGTTCCATCGTCATTAAGAGGCTCTGAACGTTACAATTAACTGTCAGTTTTGCGTCGGATTCGAAAATCTAGACTCACAGGAGAACGACCATAAGGTGCCCGAGGCAGAACTAGACCCTTGGAGACAATTCGGCTGGAGGACGATGTATTGAATCGCTACGCAATTTGTGTGTTCCATCGTCATTAACAGGCTCTGAACGTTACAATTAACTGTCAGTTTTGCGTCGTTTTCGGAAAACTAGACTCACAGGAGAACGACCATAACGTGCCCGAGGCAGCAAGAGACCCTTGGAGACGGGGCGGCTGTAGGACGATGTATTGCATCGCGCCACAATTTGTGTGTTCCATCGTCATTAAGAGGCTCTGAACGTTACAATTAACTGTCAGTTTTGCGTCGGATTCGAAAATCTAGACTCACAGCAGAACGACCATAAGGTGCCCGAAGCAGCACTAGACCCTTGGAGACAAGTCGGCTGGAGGACGATGTATTCAATCGCGACGCAATTTGTGTGTTCCATCGTCATTAATAGGCTCTGAACGTTGCAATTAACTGTCAGTTTTGCGTCGGATTCGAAAAACTATACTCCTAGGAGAACGACCAGAAGGTGCCCGGGGCAGCAATAGTACCTCGGAGACAATTCGGCTGGAGGACGATGTATTGAATCGCGACGCAATTTGTGTGTTCCATCGTCAGTAACAGGCTCTGAACGTTACAATTAACTGTCAGTTTTGCGTCGTTTTCGGAAAACTAGACTCACAGGAGAACGACCATAACGTGCCCGAGGCAGCAAGAGACCCTTGGAGACAGGGCGGCTGTAGGACGATGTATTGAATCGCGCCTCAATTTGTGTGTTCCATCGTCATTAAGAGGCTCTGAACGTTACAATTAACTGTCAGTTTTGCGTCGGATTCGAAAATCTAGACTCACAGCAGAACGACCATAAGGTGCCCGAAGCAGCACTAGACCCTTGGAGACAAGTCTGCTGGAGGACGATGTATAGAATCGCGACGCAATTTGTGTGTTCCATCTTCATTAAGAGGCTCTGAACGTTACAATTAACTGTCAGTTTTGCGTCGGAACCAAAAATCTAGACTCACAGGAGAACGACCATAAGGTGCCCCAGGCAGCACTAGACCCTTGGAGACAAGTCGGCTGGAGGACGATGTATTGAATCGCGACGCAATTCGTGTGTTCCATCGTCATTAAGAGGCTCTGAACGTTACAATTAACTGTCAGTTTTGCGCCGGATTCGAAAAACTATACGCCTAGGAGAACGACCAAAAGGTGCCCGGGGCAGCAATAGTACCTCGGAGACAATTCGGCTGGAGGACGATGTATTGAATCGCGACGCAATTTGTGTGTTCTATCGTCATTAAGAGGCTCTGAACGTTACAATTAACTGTCAGTTTTGCGTCGGATTCGAAAATCTAGACTCACAGGAGAATGACCATAAGGTGCCCGAGGCAGCACTAGACCCTTGGAGACAAGTCGGCTGGATGACGATGTATTGAATCGCGACGCAATTTGTGTGTTCCATCATCATTAAGAGGCTCTGAACGTTATAATTAACTGTCAGTTTTGCGCCGGATTCGAAAAACTATACTCCTAGGAGAACGACCAAAAGGTGCCCGGGACAGCAATACTACCTCGGAGACAAGTCGGCTGGAGGACGATGTATTGAATCGCGACGCAATTTGTGTGTTCCATCGTCATTAACAGGCTCTGAACGTTACAATTAACTGTCAGTTTTGCGTCGGATTCGAAAAACTAAACTCACAGGAGAACGACGATAAGGTGCCCGAGGCAGCTATAGACCCTTGGAGACAAGTCGGCTGGAGGACGATGTATTGCATCGCGACGCAATTTGTGTGTTCCATCGTCATTAAGAGGCTCTGAACGTTACAATTAACTGTCAGTTTTGCGTCGGATTCGAAAATCTAGACTCACAGGAGAACGACCATAAGGTGCCCGAGGCAGAACTAGACCCTTGGAGACAAGTCGGCTGGAGGACGATGTATTGAATCGCGACGCAATTTGTTTGTTCCATCGTCATTAAGAGGCTCTGAACGTTACAATTAACTGTCAGTTTTTCGTCGGATTCGAAAATCTAGACTCACAGGAGAACGACCATAAGGTCCCCGAGGCAGCACTAGACCCTTGGAGACAATTCGGCTGGAGGACGATGTATTGAATCGCGACGCAATTTGTGTGTTCCATCGTCAGTAACAGGCTCTGAACGTTACAATTAACTGTCAGTTTTGCGTCGTTTTCGGAAAACTAGACTCACAGGAGAACGACCATAACGTGCCCGAGGCAGCAAGAGACCCTTGGAGACAGGGCGGCTGGAGGACGATGTATTGAATCGCGACGCAATTTGTGTGTTCCATCGTCATTAAGAGGCTCTGAACGTTACAATTAACTGTCAGTTTTGCGACTGATTCGAAACTAGACTCATAGGAGAACGACCAAAAGGTGCCCGGGACAGCAATACTACCTCGGAGACAAGTCGGCTGGAGGACGATGTATTGAATCGCGACGCAAATTGTGTGTTCCATCGTCATTATCAGGCTCTGAACGTTACAATTAACTGTCAGTTTTGCGTCGTTTTCGGAAAACAAGACTCACAGGAGAACGACCATAACGTGCCCGAGGCAGCAAGAGACCCTTGGAGACAGGGCGGCTGTAGGACGATGTATTGAATCGCGCCACAATATGTGTGTTCCATCGTCATTAATAGGCTCTGAACGTTACAATTAACTGTCAGTTTTGCGTCGGATTCTAAAATCTAGACTCACAGCAGAACGACCATAAGGTGCCCGAGGCAGCACTAGACCCTTGGAGACAAGTCGGCTGGAGGACGATGTATTGAATCTCGACGCAATTTGTGAGTTCCATTAAGAGGTTCTGAACGTTACAATTAACTGTCAGTTATGCGTCGGATTCGAAAATCTAGACTCACAGGAGAACGACCATAAGGTGCCCGAGGCAGCACTAGACACTTGGAGACAAGTCGGCTGGAGGACGATGTATTGAATCGCGACGCAATTTGTGTGTTCCATCGTCATTAAGAGGCTCTGAACGTTACAATTAACTGTCAGTTTTGCGCCGGATTCGAAAAACTATACTCCTAGGAGAACGACCAAAAGGTGCCCGGGGCAGCAATAGTACCTCGGAGACAATTCGGCTGGAGGACGATGTATTGAATCGCGACGCAATTTGTGTGTTCCATCGTCATTAACAGGCTCTGAACGTTACTACTAACTGTCAGTTTTGCGTCGGATTCGAAAAACTAAACTCACAGGAGAACGACGATAAGGTGCCCGAGGCAGCTATAGACCCTTGGAGACAAGTCGGCTGGAGGACGATGTATTGAATCGCGACGCAAATTGTGTGTTCCATCGTCATTATCAGGCTCTGAACGTTACAATTAACTGTCAGTTTTGCGTCGTTTTCGGAAAACAAGACTCACAGAAGAACGACCATAACGTGCCCGAGGCAGCAATAGACCCTTGGAGACAGGGCGGCTGTAGGACGATGTATTGAATCGCGCCACAATATGTGTGTTCCATCGTCATTAAGAGGCTCTGAACGTTACAATTAACTGTCAGTTTTGCGTCGGATTCGAAAATCTAGACTCACAGCAGAACGACCATAAGGTGCCCGAGGCAGCACTAGACCCTTGGAGACAAGTCGGCTGGAGGACGATGTATTGAATCTCGACGCAATTTGTGAGTTCCATCGTCATTAAGAGGTTCTGAACGTTACAATTAACTGTCAGTTTTGCGTCGGATTCGAAAATCTAGACTCACACGAGAACGACCATAAGGTGCCCAATGCAGCACTAGACCCTTGGAGACAAGTCGGCTGGAGGACGATGTATTGAATCGCGACGCAATTTGTGTGTTCCATCGTCATTAAGAGGCTCTGAACGTTACAATTAACTGTCAGTTTTGCGCCGGATTCGAAAAACTATACTCCTAGGAGAACGACCAAAAGGTGCCCGGGGCAGCAATAGTACCTCGGAGACAATTCGGCTGGAGGACGATGTATTGAATCGCGACGCAATTTGTGTGTTCCATCGTCATTAACAGGCTCTGAACTGTTACTATTAACTGTCAGTTTTGCGTCGGATTCGAAAAACTAAACTCACAGGAGAACGACGATAAGGTGCCCGAGGCAGCTATAGACCCTTGGAGACAAGTCGGCTGGAGGACGATGTATTGAATCGCGACGAAATTTGTGTGTTCCATCGTCATTAAGAGGCTCTGAACGTTACAATTAACTGTCAGTTTTGCGTCGGATTCGAAAATCTAGACTCACAGGAGAACGACCATGAGGTGCCCGAGGCAGCACTAGACTCTTGGAGACAAGTCGGCTGGAGGACGATGTATTGAATCGCAACGCAATTTGTGTGTTCCATCGTCATTAAGAGGCTCTGAACGTAACAATTAACTGTCAGTTTTGCGTCGGATTCGAAAATCTAGACTCACAGGAGAACGACCATGAGGTGCCCGAGGCAGCACTAGACCTTTGGAGACAAGTCGGCTGGAGGACGATGTATTGAATCGCGACGCAATTTGTGTGTTCCATCGTCATTAAGAGGCTCTGAACGTTACAATTAACTGTCAGTTTTGCGCCGGATTCGAAAAACTATACTCCTAGGAGAACGACCAAAAGGTGCCCGGGGCAGCAATAGTACCTCGGAGACAATTCGGCTGGAGGACGATGTATTGAATCGCGACGCAATTTGTGTGTTCCATCGTCATTAAGAGGCTCTGAACGTTACAATTAACTGTCAGTTTTGCGTCGGATTCGAAAAACTAAACTCACAGGAGAACGACGATAAGGTGCCCGAGGCAGCTATAGACCCTTGGAGACAAGTCGGCTGGAGGACGATGTATTGAATCGCGACGAAATTTGTGTGTTCCATCGTCATTAAGAGGCTCTGAACGTTACAATTAACTGTCAGTTTTGCGTCGGATTCGAAAATCTAGACTCACAGGAGAACGACCATGAGGTGCCCGAGGCAGCACTAGACTCTTGGAGACAAGTCGGCTGGAGGACGATGTATTGAATCGCAACGCAATTTGTGTGTTCCATCGTCATTAAGAGGCTCTGAACGTAACAATTAACTGTCAGTTTTGCGTCGGATTCGAAAATCTAGACTCACAGGAGAACGACCATGAGGTGCCCGAGGCAGCACTAGACCTTTGGAGACAAGTCGGCTGGAGGACGATGTATTGAATCGCGACGCAATTTGTGTGTTCCATCGTCATTAAGAGGCTCTGAACGTTACAATTAACTGTCAGTTTTGCGCCGGATTCGAAAAACTATACTCCTAGGAGAACGACCAAAAGGTGCCCGGGGCAGCAATAGTACCTCGGAGACAATTCGGCTGGAGGACGATGTATTGAATCGCGACGCAATTTGTGTGTTCCATCGTCATTAAGAGGCTCTGAACGTTACAATTAACTGTCAGTTTTGCGTCGGATTCGAAAAACTAAACTCACAGGAGAACGACGATAAGGTGCCCGAGGCAGCTATAGTACCTCGGTGACAATTCGGCTGGAGGACGATGTATTGAATCGCGACGCAATTTGTGTGTTCCATCGTCATTAAGAGGCTCTGAACGTTACAATTAACTGTCAGTTTTGCGTCGGATTCGGAAATCTAGACTCACAGGAGAACGACGATAAGGTGCCCGAGGCAGCACTAGACTCTTGGAGACAAGTCGGCTGGAGGACGATGTATTGAATCGCGACGCAATTTGTGTGTTCCATAGTCATTAAGAGGCTCTGAACGTTACAATTAACTGTCAGTTTTGCGTCGGATTCGAAAATCTAGACTCACAGGAGAACGACCATGAGGTGCCCGAGGCAGCACTAGACCTTTGGAGACGAGTCGGCTGGAGGACGATGTATTGAATCGCGACGCAATTTGTGTGTTCCATCGTCATTAAGAGGCTCTGAACGTTACAATTAACTGTCAGTTTTGCGCTGGATTCGAAAAACTATACTCCTAGGAGAACGACCAAAAAGTGCCCGGGGCAGCAATAGTACCTCGGAGACAATTCGGCTGGAGGACGATGTATTGAATCGCGACGCAATTTGTGTGTTCCATCGTCATTAAGAGGCTCTGAACGTTACAATTAACTGTCAGTTTTGCGTCGGATTCGAAAATCTAGACTCACAGGAGAACGACCATAAGGTGCCCGAGGCAGCACTAGACCCTTGGAGACAAGTCGGCTGGAGGACGATGTATTGAATCGCGACCCAATTTGTGTGTTCCATCGTCATTAAGAGGCTCTGAACGTTACAATTAACTGTCAGTTTTGCGTCGGATTCGAAAATCTTGACTCACAGGAGAACGACCATGAGGTGCCCGAGGCAGCACTAGACCTTTGGAGACAAGTCGGCTGGAGGACGATGTATTGAATCGCGACGCAAATTGTGTGTTCCATCGTCATTATCAGGCTCTGAGCGTTACAATTAACTGTCAGTTTTGCGTCGTTATCGGAAAACTAGACTCACAGGAGAACGACCATAACGTGCCCGAGGCAGCAAGAGACCCTTGGAGACAGGGCGGCTGTAGGACGAAGTATTGAATCGCGCCTCAATTTGTGTGATCCATCGTCATTAAGAGGCTCTGAACGTTACAATTAACTGTCAGTATTGCGTCGGATTCGAAAATCTAGATTCACAGGAGAACGACCATAAGGTGCCCGAGGCAGCACTAGACCCTTGGAGACAAGTCGGCTGGAGGACGATGTATTGAATCGCGACGCAATTTGTGTGTTCCATCGTCATTAAGAGGCTCTGAACGTTACAATTAACTGTCAGTTTTGCGTCGGATTCAAAAATCTAGACTCACAGGAGAACAACCATAAGGCGCCCGAGGCAGCACTAGACCCTTGGAGACAAGTCGGCTGGAGGACGATGTATTGAATCGCGACGCAATTTGTGTGTTCCATCGTCATTAAGAGGCTCTGAACGTTACAATTAACTGTCAGTTTTGCGCCGGATTCGAAAAACTATACTCCTAGGAGAACGACCAAAAGGTGCCCGGGGCAGCAATAGTACCTCGGAGACAATTCGGCTGGAGGACGATGTATTGAATCACGACGCAATTTGTGTGTTCCATCGTCATTAAGAGGCTCTGAACGTTACTATTAACTGTCAGTTTTGCGCCGGATTCGAAAATCTAGACTCACAGGAGAACGACCATAAGGTGCCCGATGCAGCAATAGACCCTTGGAGACATTTCGGCTGGAGGACGATGTATTGAATCGCAACGCAAATTGCGTGTTCCATCGTCATTATCAGGCTCTGAACGTTACAATTAACTGTCAGTTTTGCGTCGGATTCGAAAATCTTGACTCACAGAAGAACGACCATAAGGTGCCCGAGGCAGCACTAGACCCTTGGAGACAAGTCGGCTGGAGGACTATGTATTGAATCGCGACGCAATTTGTGTGTTCCATCGTCATTAAGAGGCTCTGAACGTTACAATTAACTGTCAGTTTTGCGTCTGATTCGATAAACTAGACTCATAGGAGAACGACCAAAAGGTGCCCGGGACAGCAATACTACCTCGGAGACAAGTCGGCTGGAGGACGATGTATTGAATCGCGACGCAATTTGTGTGTTCCATCGTCATTAAGAGGCTCTGAACGTTACAATTAACTGTCAGTTTTGCGCCGGATTTGAAAAACTATACTCCTAGGAGAACGACCAAAAGGTGCCCGGGGCAGCAATAGTACCTCTCAGACAATACGGCTGGAGGACGATGTATTGAATCGCGACGCAATTTGTGTGTTCCATCGTCATTAAGAGGCTCTGAACGTTACTATTAACTGTCAGTTTTGCGTCGGATTCGAAAATCTAGACTCACAGCAGAACGACCATAAGGTGCCCGAGGCAGCACTAGACCCTTGGAGACAAGTCGGCTGGAGGACGATGTATTGAATCGCGACGCAATTTGTGAGTTCCATCGTCATTAAGAGGCTCTGAACGTTACAATTAACTGTCAGTTTTGCTCCGGATTCGAAAATCTAGACTCACAGGAGAACGACCATAAGGTGCCCGAGGCAGCACTAGACCCTTGGAGACATGTCGGCTGGAGGACGATGTATTGAATCACGACGCAATTTGTGTGTTCCATCGTCATTAAGAGGCTCTGAACGTTACAATTAACTGTCAGTTTTGCGCCGGATTCGAAAAACTATACTCCTAGGAGGACGACCAAAAGGTGCCCGGGGCAGCAATAGTACCTCGGTGACAATTCGGCTGGAGGACGATGTATTGAAACGCGACGCAATTTGTGTGTTCCATCGTCATTAACAGGCTCTGAACATTACTATTAACTGTCAGTTTTGCGTCGGATTCGAAAAACTAAACTCACAGGAGAACGACGATAAGGTGCCCGAGGCAGCTATAGACCCTTGGAGACAAGTCGGCTGGAGGACGATGTATTGAATCGCGACGCAATTTGTGTGTTCCATCGTCATTAAGATGCTCTGAACTTTACAATTAACTGTCAGTTTTGCGTCGGATTCGAAAATCTAGACTCACAGGAGAACGACCATAAGTTGCCCGAGGCAGCACTAGACTCTTGGAGACAAGTCGGCTGGAGGACGATGTATTGAATCGCGACGCAATTTGTGTGTTCCATCGTCATTAAGAGGCTCTGAACGTTACAATTAACTGTCAGTTTTGCGTCGGATTCGAAAATCTAGACTCACAGGAGAACGACCATAACATGCCCGAGGCAGCACTAGACCTTTGGAGTCAAGTCGGCTGGAGGACGATGTATTGAATCGCGACGCAATTTGTGTGTTCCATCGTCATTAAGAGGCACTGAACGTTACAATTAACTGTCAGTTTTGCGCTGGATTCGAAAAACTATACTCCTAGGAGAACGACCAAAAGGTGCCCGGGGCAGCAATAGTACCTCGGAGACAATTCGGCTGGAGGACGATGTATTGAATCGCGACGCAATTTGTGTGTTCCATCGTCATTAAGAGGCTCTGAACGTTACAATTAACTGTCAGTTTTGCGTCGGATTGGAAAATCTAGACTCACAGCAGAACGACCATAAGGTGCCCGAGGCAGCACTAGACCCTTGGAGACAAGTCGGCTGGAGGACGATGTATTGAATCGCGACGCAATTTGTGTGTTCCATCGTCATTAAGAGGCTCTGAACGTTACAATTAACTGTCAGTTTTGCGCCGGATTCGAAAAACTATACTCCTAGGAGAACGACCAAAAGGTGCCCGGGGCAGCAATAGTACCTCGGTGACAATTCGGCTGGAGGACGATGTATTGAATCGCGACGCAATTTGTGTGCTCCATCGTCATTAACAGGCTCTGAACGTTACTATTAACTGTCAGTTTTGCGTCGGATTCGAAAAACTAAACTCACAGGAGAACGACGATAAGGTGCCCGAGGCAGCTATAGACCCTTGGAGACAAGTCGGCTGGAGGACGATGTATTGAATCGCGACGCAATTTGTGTGTTCCATCGTCATTAAGAGGCTCTGAACGTTACAATTAACTGTCAGTTTTGCGTCGGATTCGAAAATCTAGACTCACAGGAGAACGACCATAAGGTGCCCGAGGCAGCACTAGACTCTTGGAGACAAGTCGGCTGGAGGACGATGTATTGAATCGCGACGCAATTTGTGTGTTCCATCGTCATTAACAGGCTCTGAACGTTACAATTAACTGTCAGTTTTGCGACGGATTCGAAAAACTAGACTCACAGGAGAACGACCATAACGTGCCCTAGGCAGCACTAGACCTTTGGAGACAAGTCGGCTGGAGGACGATGTATTGAATCGCGACGCAATTTGTGTGTTCCATCGTCATTAAGAGGCACTGAACGTTACAATTAACTGTCAGTTTTGCGCTGGATTCGAAAAACTATACTCCTAGGAGAACGACCAAAAGGTGCCCGGGGCAGCAATAGTACATCGGAGACAATTCGGCTGGAGGACGATGTATTGAATCGCGACGCAATTTGTGTGTTCCATCGTCATTAAGAGGCTCTGAACGTTACAATTGTCAGTTTTGCGTCGGATTCGAAAATCTAGATTCACAGGAGAACGACCATAAGGTGCCCGAGGCAGCACTAGACCCTTGGAGACAAGTCGGCTGGAGGACGATGTATTGAATCGCGACGCAATTTGTGTGTCCCATCGTCATTAAGAGGCTCTGAACGTTACAATTAACTGTCAGTTTTGAGCCGGTTTCGAAAAACTATACTCCTAGGAGAACGACCAAAAGGTGCCCGGGGCAGCAATAGTACCTCGGAGACAATTCGGCTGGAGGACGATGTATTGAATCGCTCTGAACGTTACAATTAACTGTCAGTTTTGCGTCGTTTTCGGAAAACTAGACTCACAGGAGAACGACCATAAGGTGCCCGAGACAGCAATAGACCCTTCGAGACAAGTCGGCTGGAGGACGATGTATTGAGTCGCGACGCAATTTGTGTGTCCCATCGTCATTAACAGGCTCTGAACGTTACAATTAACTGTCAGTTTTGCATCGCATTCGAAAAACTAGACTCACAGGAGAACGACCATAAGGTGCCCGAGGCAGCAATACTACCTCGGAGACATGTCGGCTGGAGGACGATGTATTGAATCGCGACGCAATTTGTGTGTTCCATCGTCATTAAGAGGCACTGAACGTTACAATTAACTGTCAGTTTTGCGCTGGATTCGAAAAACTATACTCCCAGGAGAACGACCAAAAGGTGCCCGGGACAGCAATAGTACCTCGGAGACAATTCGGCTGGAGGACGATGTATTGAATCGCGACGCAATTTGTGTGTTCCATCGTCATTAAGAGGCTCTGAACGTTACAATTAACTGTCAGTTTTGCGTCGGATTCGAAAAACTAAACTCACAGGAGAACGACGATAAGGTGCCCGAGGCAGCTATAGACCCTTGGAGACAAGTCGGCTGGAGGACGATGTATTGAATCGCGACGAAATTTGTGTGTTCCATCGTCATTAAGAGGCTCTGAACGTTACAATTAACTGTCAGTTTTGCGTCGGATTCGAAAACCTAGACTCACAGGAGAACGACCATGAGGTGCCCGAGGCAGCACTAGACTCTTGGAGACAAGTCGGCTGGAGGACGATGTATTGAATCGCAACGCAATTTGTGTGTTCCATCGTCATTAAGAGGCTCTGAACGTAACAATTAACTGTCAGTTTTGCGTCGGATTCGAAAATCTAGACTCACAGGAGAACGACCATGAGGTGCCCGAGGCAGCACTAGACCTTTGGAGACAAGTCGGCTGGAGGACGATGTATTGAATCGCGACGCAATTTGTGTGTTCCATCGTCATTAAGAGGCTCTGAACGTTACAATTAACTGTCAGTTTTGCGCCGGATTCGAAAAACTATACTCCTAGGAGAACGACCAAAAGGTGCCCGGGGCAGCAATAGTACCTCGGAGACAATTCGGCTGGAGGACGATGTATTGAATCGCGACGCAATTTGTGTGTTCCATCGTCATTAAGAGGCTCTGAACGTTACAATTAACTGTCAGTTTTGCGTCGGATTCGAAAAACTAAACTCACAGGAGAACGACGATAAGGTGCCCGAGGCAGCTATAGTACCTCGGTGACAATTCGGCTGGAGGACGATGTATTGAATCGCGACGCAATTTGTGTGTTCCATCGTCATTAAGAGGCTCTGAACGTTACAATTAACTGTCAGTTTTGCGTCGGATTCGGAAATCTAGACTCACAGGAGAACGACGATAAGGTGCCCGAGGCAGCACTAGACTCTTGGAGACAAGTCGGCTGGAGGACGATGTATTGAATCGCGACGCAATTTGTGTGTTCCATAGTCATTAAGAGGCTCTGAACGTTACAATTAACTGTCAGTTTTGCGTCGGATTCGAAAATCTAGACTCACAGGAGAACGACCATGAGGTGCCCGAGGCAGCACTAGACCTTTGGAGACGAGTCGGCTGGAGGACGATGTATTGAATCGCGACGCAATTTGTGTGTTCCATCGTCATTAAGAGGCTCTGAACGTTACAATTAACTGTCAGTTTTGCGCTGGATTCGAAAAACTATACTCCTAGGAGAACGACCAAAAAGTGCCCGGGGCAGCAATAGTACCTCGGAGACAATTCGGCTGGAGGACGATGTATTGAATCGCGACGCAATTTGTGTGTTCCATCGTCATTAAGAGGCTCTGAACGTTACAATTAACTGTCAGTTTTGCGTCGGATTCGAAAATCTAGACTCACAGGAGAACGACCATAAGGTGCCCGAGGCAGCACTAGACCCTTGGAGACAAGTCGGCTGGAGGACGATGTATTGAATCGCGACCCAATTTGTGTGTTCCATCGTCATTAAGAGGCTCTGAACGTTACAATTAACTGTCAGTTTTGCGTCGGATTCGAAAATCTTGACTCACAGGAGAACGACCATGAGGTGCCCGAGGCAGCACTAGACCTTTGGAGACAAGTCGGCTGGAGGACGATGTATTGAATCGCGACGCAAATTGTGTGTTCCATCGTCATTATCAGGCTCTGAGCGTTACAATTAACTGTCAGTTTTGCGTCGTTATCGGAAAACTAGACTCACAGGAGAACGACCATAACGTGCCCGAGGCAGCAAGAGACCCTTGGAGACAGGGCGGCTGTAGGACGAAGTATTGAATCGCGCCTCAATTTGTGTGATCCATCGTCATTAAGAGGCTCTGAACGTTACAATTAACTGTCAGTATTGCGTCGGATTCGAAAATCTAGATTCACAGGAGAACGACCATAAGGTGCCCGAGGCAGCACTAGACCCTTGGAGACAAGTCGGCTGGAGGACGATGTATTGAATCGCGACGCAATTTGTGTGTTCCATCGTCATTAAGAGGCTCTGAACGTTACAATTAACTGTCAGTTTTGCGTCGGATTCAAAAATCTAGACTCACAGGAGAACAACCATAAGGCGCCCGAGGCAGCACTAGACCCTTGGAGACAAGTCGGCTGGAGGACGATGTATTGAATCGCGACGCAATTTGTGTGTTCCATCGTCATTAAGAGGCTCTGAACGTTACAATTAACTGTCAGTTTTGCGCCGGATTCGAAAAACTATACTCCTAGGAGAACGACCAAAAGGTGCCCGGGGCAGCAATAGTACCTCGGAGACAATTCGGCTGGAGGACGATGTATTGAATCACGACGCAATTTGTGTGTTCCATCGTCATTAAGAGGCTCTGAACGTTACTATTAACTGTCAGTTTTGCGCCGGATTCGAAAATCTAGACTCACAGGAGAACGACCATAAGGTGCCCGATGCAGCAATAGACCCTTGGAGACATTTCGGCTGGAGGACGATGTATTGAATCGCAACGCAAATTGCGTGTTCCATCGTCATTATCAGGCTCTGAACGTTACAATTAACTGTCAGTTTTGCGTCGGATTCGAAAATCTTGACTCACAGAAGAACGACCATAAGGTGCCCGAGGCAGCACTAGACCCTTGGAGACAAGTCGGCTGGAGGACTATGTATTGAATCGCGACGCAATTTGTGTGTTCCATCGTCATTAAGAGGCTCTGAACGTTACAATTAACTGTCAGTTTTGCGTCTGATTCGATAAACTAGACTCATAGGAGAACGACCAAAAGGTGCCCGGGACAGCAATACTACCTCGGAGACAAGTCGGCTGGAGGACGATGTATTGAATCGCGACGCAATTTGTGTGTTCCATCGTCATTAAGAGGCTCTGAACGTTACAATTAACTGTCAGTTTTGCGCCGGATTTGAAAAACTATACTCCTAGGAGAACGACCAAAAGGTGCCCGGGGCAGCAATAGTACCTCTCAGACAATACGGCTGGAGGACGATGTATTGAATCGCGACGCAATTTGTGTGTTCCATCGTCATTAAGAGGCTCTGAACGTTACTATTAACTGTCAGTTTTGCGTCGGATTCGAAAATCTAGACTCACAGCAGAACGACCATAAGGTGCCCGAGGCAGCACTAGACCCTTGGAGACAAGTCGGCTGGAGGACGATGTATTGAATCGCGACGCAATTTGTGAGTTCCATCGTCATTAAGAGGCTCTGAACGTTACAATTAACTGTCAGTTTTGCTCCGGATTCGAAAATCTAGACTCACAGGAGAACGACCATAAGGTGCCCGAGGCAGCACTAGACCCTTGGAGACATGTCGGCTGGAGGACGATGTATTGAATCACGACGCAATTTGTGTGTTCCATCGTCATTAAGAGGCTCTGAACGTTACAATTAACTGTCAGTTTTGCGCCGGATTCGAAAAACTATACTCCTAGGAGAACGACCAAAAGGTGCCCGGGGCAGCAATAGTACCTCGGTGACAATTCGGCTGGAGGACGATGTATTGAAACGCGACGCAATTTGTGTGTTCCATCGTCATTAACAGGCTCTGAACGTTACTATTAACTGTCAGTTTTGCGTCGGATTCGAAAAACTAAACTCACAGGAGAACGACGATAAGGTGCCCGAGGCAGCTATAGACCCTTGGAGACAAGTCGGCTGGAGGACGATGTATTGAATCGCGACGCAATTTGTGTGTTCCATCGTCATTAAGATGCTCTGAACTTTACAATTAACTGTCAGTTTTGCGTCGGATTCGAAAATCTAGACTCACAGGAGAACGACCATAAGGTGCCCGAGGCAGCACTAGACTCTTGGAGACAAGTCGGCTGGAGGACGATGTATTGAATCGCGACGCAATTTGTGTGTTCCATCGTCATTAAGAGGCTCTGAACGTTACAATTAACTGTCAGTTTTGCGTCGGATTCGAAAATCTAGACTCACAGGAGAACGACCATAACATGCCCGAGGCAGCACTAGACCTTTGGAGTCAAGTCGGCTGGAGGACGATGTATTGAATCGCGACGCAATTTGTGTGTTCCATCGTCATTAAGAGGCACTGAACGTTACAATTAACTGTCAGTTTTGCGCTGGATTCGAAAAACTATACTCCTAGGAGAACGACCAAAAGGTGCCCGGGGCAGCAATAGTACCTCGGAGACAATTCGGCTGGAGGACGATGTATTGAATCGCGACGCAATTTGTGTGTTCCATCGTCATTAAGAGGCTCTGAACGTTACAATTAACTGTCAGTTTTGCGTCGGATTGGAAAATCTAGACTCACAGCAGAACGACCATAAGGTGCCCGAGGCAGCACTAGACCCTTGGAGACAAGTCGGCTGGAGGACGATGTATTGAATCGCGACGCAATTTGTGTGTTCCATCGTCATTAAGAGGCTCTGAACGTTACAATTAACTGTCAGTTTTGCGCCGGATTCGAAAAACTATACTCCTAGGAGAACGACCAAAAGGTGCCCGGGGCAGCAATAGTACCTCAGTGACAATTCGGCTGGAGGACGATGTATTGAATCGCGACGCAATTTGTGTGCTCCATCGTCATTAACAGGCTCTGAACGTTACTATTAACTGTCAGTTTTGCGTCGGATTCGAAAAACTAAACTCACAGGAGAACGACGATAAGGTGCCCGAGGCAGCTATAGACCCTTGGAGACAAGTCGGCTGGAGGACGATGTATTGAATCGCGACGCAATTTGTGTGTTCCATCGTCATTAAGAGGCTCTGAACGTTACAATTAACTGTCAGTTTTGCGTCGGATTCGAAAATCTAGACTCACAGGAGAACGACCATAAGGTGCCCGAGGCAGCACTAGACTCTTGGAGACAAGTCGGCTGGAGGACGATGTATTGAATCGCGACGCAATTTGTGTGTTCCATCGTCATTAACAGGCTCTGAACGTTACAATTAACTGTCAGTTTTGCGACGGATTCGAAAAACTAGACTCACAGGAGAACGACCATAACGTGCCCTAGGCAGCACTAGACCTTTGGAGACAAGTCGGCTGGAGGACGATGTATTGAATCGCGACGCAATTTGTGTGTTCCATCGTCATTAAGAGGCACTGAACGTTACAATTAACTGTCAGTTTTGCGCTGGATTCGAAAAACTATACTCCTAGGAGAACGACCAAAAGGTGCCCGGGGCAGCAATAGTACCTCGGAGACAATTCGGCTGGAGGACGATGTATTGAATCGCGACGCAATTTGTGTGTTCCATCGTCATTAAGAGGCTCTGAACGTTACAATTGTCAGTTTTGCGTCGGATTCGAAAATCTAGATTCACAGGAGAACGACCATAAGGTGCCCGAGGCAGCACTAGACCCTTGGAGACAAGTCGGCTGGAGGACGATGTATTGAATCGCGACGCAATTTGTGTGTCCCATCGTCATTAAGAGGCTCTGAACGTTACAATTAACTGTCAGTTTTGAGCCGGTTTCGAAAAACTATACTCCTAGGAGAACGACCAAAAGGTGCCCGGGGCAGCAATAGTACCTCGGAGACAATTCGGCTGGAGGACGATGTATTGAATCGCTCTGAACGTTACAATTAACTGTCAGTTTTGCGTCGTTTTCGGAAAACTAGACTCACAGGAGAACGACCATAAGGTGCCCGAGACAGCAATAGACCCTTCGAGACAAGTCGGCTGGAGGACGATGTATTGAGTCGCGACGCAATTTGTGTGTCCCATCGTCATTAACAGGCTCTGAACGTTACAATTAACTGTCAGTTTTGCATCGCATTCGAAAAACTAGACTCACAGGAGAACGACCATAAGGTGCCCGAGGCAGCAATACTACCTCGGAGACATGTCGGCTGGAGGACGATGTATTGAATCGCGACGCAATTTGTGTGTTCCATCGTCATTAAGAGGCACTGAACGTTACAATTAACTGTCAGTTTTGCGCTGGATTCGAAAAACTATACTCCCAGGAGAACGACCAAAAGGTGCCCGGGACAGCAATAGTACCTCGGAGACAATTCGGCTGGAGGACGATGTATTGAATCGCGACGCAATTTGTGTGTTCCATCGTCATTAAGAGGCTCTGAACGTTACAATTAACTGTCAGTTTTGCGCCGGATTCGAAAAACTATACTCCTAGGAGAACGACCAAAAGGTGCCCGTGGCAGCAATAGTACCTCGGAGACAATTCGGCTGGAGGACGATGTATTGAATCGCGACGCAATTTGTGTGTTCCATCGTCATTAAGAGGCTCTGAACGTTACAATTAACTGTCAGTTTTGCGTCGGATTCGAAAATCTAGACTCACAGGAGAATGACCATAAGGTGCCCGAGGCAGCACTAGACCCTTCTAGACAAGTCGGCTGGAGGACGATGTATTGAATCGCGACGCAATTTGTGTATTCCATCGTCATTAAGAGGCTCTGAACGTTATAATTAACTGTCAGTTTTGCGCCGGATTCGAAAAACTATACTCCTAGGAGAACGACCAAAAGGTGCCCGGGACAGCAATACTACCTCGGAGACAAGTCGGCTGGAGGACGATGTATTGAATCGCGGCGCAATTTGTGTGTTCCATCGTCATTAACAGGCTCTGAACGTTACAATTAACTTTCAGTTTTGCGTGGGATTCGAAAAACTAAACTCACAGGAGAACGACGATAAGGTGCCCGAGGCAGCTATAGACCCTTGGAGACAAGTCGGCTGGAGGACGATGTATTGAATCGCGACGCAATTTGTGTGTTCCATCGTCATTAAGAGGCTCTGAACGTTACAATTAACTGTCAGATTTGCGTCGGATTCGAAAATCTAGACTCACAGGAGAACGACCATAAGGTGCCCGAGGCAGCACTAGACCCTTGGATACAAGTCGGCTGGAGGACGATGTATTGAATCGCGACGCAATTTGTGTGTTCCATCGTCATTAAGAGGCTCTGAACGTTACTATTAACTGTCAGTTTTGCGTCGGATTCGAAAATCTAGACTCACAGGAGAACGACCATATGGTCCCCGAGGCAGCACTAGACCCTTGGAGACAATTCGGCTGGAGGACGATGTATTGAATCGCGACGCAATTTGTGTGTTCCATCGTCTTTAACAGGCTCTGAACGTTACAATTAACTGTCAGTTTTGCGTCGTTTTCGGAAAACTAGACTCACAGGAGAACGACCATAACGTGCCCGAGGGAGCAAGAGACCCTTGGAGACAGGGCGGCTGTAGGACGATGTATTGAATCGCGCCACAATTTGTGTGTTCCATCGTCATTAAGAGGCTCTGAACGTTACAATTAACTGTCAGTTTTGCGTCGGATTCGAAAATCTAGACTCACAGCAGAACGACCATAAGGTGCCCGAAGCAGCACTAGACCCTTGGAGACAAGTCGGCTGGAGGACGATGTATTGAATCGCGACGCAATTTGTGAGTTCCATCGTCATTAAGAGGCTCTGAACGTTACAATTAACTGTCAGTTCTGCGTCGGATTCGAAAATCTAGACTCACAGGAGAACGACCATAAGGTGTCCGAGGCAGCACTAGACCCTTGGAGACAAGTCGGCTGGAGGACGATGTATTGAATCGCGACGCAATTTGTGTGTTCCATCGTCATTAAGAGGCTCTGAACGTTACGATTAACAATCAGTTTTGCGCCGGATTCGAAAAACTAAACTACTAGGAGAACGACCAAAAGGTGCCCGGGGCAGCAATAGTACCTCGGAGACAATTCGGCTGGAGGACGATGTATTGAATCGCGACGCAATTTGTGTGTTCCATCGTCATTAACAGGCTCTGAACGTTACAATTAACTGTCAGTTTTGCGTCGTTTTCGGAAAACTAGACTCACAGGAGAACGACCATAACGTGCCCGAGGCAGCAAGAGACCCTTGGAGACAGGGCGGCTGTAGGACGATGTATTGAATCGCGCCTCAATTTGTGTGTTCCATCGTCATTAAGAGGCTCTGAACGTTACAATTAACTGTCAGTTTTGCGTCGGATTCGAAAATCTAGATTCACAGGAGAACGACCATAAGGTGCCCGAGGCAGCACTAGACCCTGGGAGACAAGTCGGTTGGAGGACGATGTATTGAATCGCGACGCAATTTGTGTGTCCCATCGTCATTAAGAGGCTCTGAACGTTACAATTAACTGTCAGTTTTGAGCCGGATTCGAAAAACTATACTCCTCGGAGAACGACCAAAAGGTGCCCGGGGCAGCAATAGTACCTCGGAGACAATTCGGCTGGAGGACGATGTATTGAATCGCGACGCAATTTGTGTGTTCCATCGTCATTAACAGGCTCTGAACGTTACAATTAACTGTCAGTTTTGCGTCGTTTTCGGAAAACAAGACTCACAGGAGAACGACCATAACGTGCCCGAAGCAGCAAGAGACCCTTGGAGACAGGGCAGCTGTAGGACGATGTATTGAATCGCGCCACAATTTGTGTGTTCCATCGTCATTAAGAGGCTCTGAACGTTACAATTAACTGTCAGTTTTGCGTCGGATTCGAAAATCTAGACTCACAGCAGAACGACCATAAGGTGCCCGAAGCAGCACTAGACCCTTGGAGACAAGTCTGCTGGAGGACGATGTATAGAATCGCGACGCAATTGGTGTGTTCCATCGTCATTAAGAGGCTCTGAACGTTACAATTAACTGTCAGTTTTGCATCGGATTCAAAAATCTAGACTCACAGGAGAACGACCATAAGGTGCCCGAGGCAGCACTAGACCCTTGGAGACAAGTCGGCTGGAGGACGATGTATTGAATCGCGACGCAATTCGTGTGTTCCATCGTCATTAAGAGGCTCTGAACGTTACAATTAACTGTCAGTTTTCCGCCGGATTCGAAAAACTATACTCCTAGGAGAACGACCAAAAGGTGCCCGGGGCAGCAATAGTACCTCGGAGTCAATTCGGCTGGAGGACGATGTATTGAATCGCGACGCAATTTGTGTGTTCTATCGTCGTTAAGAGGCTCTGAACGTTACAATTAACTGTCAGTTTTGCGTCGGATTCGAAAACCTAGACTCACAGGAGAATGACCATAAGGTGCCCGAGGCAGCACTAGACCCTTGGAGACAAGTCGGCTGGAGGACGATGTATTGAATCGCGACGCAATTTGTGTGTTCCATCATCATTAAGAAGCTCTGAACGTTATAACTAACTGTCAGTTTTGCGCCGGATTCGAAAAACTATACTCCTAGGAGAACGACCAAAAGGTGCCCGGGACAGCAATACTACCTCGGAGACAAGTCGGCTGGAGGACGATGTATTGAATCGCGACGCAATTTGTGTGTTCCTACGTCATTAAGAGGCTCTGAACGTTACAATTAACTGTCAGTTTTGCGTCGGATTCGAAAAACTAAACTCACAGGAGAACGAAGATATGGTGCCCGAGGCAGCTATAGACCCTTGGAGACAAGTCGGCTGGAGGACGATGTATTGAATCGCGACGCAATTTGTGTGTTCCATCGTCATTAAGAGGCTCTGAACGTTACAATTAACTGTCAGTTTAGCGTCGGATTTTAAAATCTAGACTCACAGGAGAACGACCATAAGGTGCCCGAGGCAGCACTAGACCCTTGGAGACAAGTCGGCTGGAGGACGATGTATTGAATCGCGACGCAATTTGTGTGTTCCATCGTCATTAAGAGGCTCTGAACGTTACAATTAACTGTCAGTTTTGCGTCGGATTCGGAAATCTAGACTCACAGGAGAACGACCATATGGTCCCCGAGGCAGCACTCGACGCTTGGAGACATTTCGGCTGGAGGACGATGTATTGAATCGCGACGCAATTTGTGTGTTCCATCGTCATTAAGAGGCTCTGAACGTTACAATTAACTGTCAGTTTTGCGTCGGATTCGAAAATCTAGACTCACAGCAGAACGACCATAAGGTGCCCGAAGCAGCACTAGACCCTTGGAGACAAGTCGGCTGGAGGACGATGTATTGAATCGCGACGCAATTAGTGTGTTCCATCGTCATTAAGAGGCTCTGAACGTTACAATTAACTGTCAGTTTTGCGCCGGATTCGAAAAACTATACTCCTAGGAGAACGACCAAAAGGTGCCCGGGGCAGCAATAGTACCTCTGAGACAATTCGGCTGGAGGACGATGTATTGAATCGCGACGCAATTTGCGTGTTCCATCGTCATTAAGAGGCTCTTAACGTTACTATTAACTGTCAGTTTTGCGCCGGATTCGAAAATCTAGACTCACAGGAGAACGACCATAAGGTGCCCGATGCAGCAATAGACCCTTGGAGACAATTCGGCTGGAGGACGATGTATTGAATCGCAACGCAAATTGCGTGTTCCATCGTCATTATCAGGCGCCGAACGTTGCAATTAACTGTCAGTTTTGCGTCGGATTGGAAAATCTCGACTCACAGAAGAACGACCATAAGGTGCCCGAGGCAGCACTAGACCCTTGGAGACAAGTCGGCTGGAGGACGAAGTATTGAATCGCGACGCAATTTGTGTGTTCCATCGTCATTAAGAGGCTCTGAACGTTACAATTAACTGTCAGTTTTGCGACTGATTCGATAAACTAGACTCATAGGAGAACGACCAAAAGGTGCCCGGGACAGCAATACTACCTCGGAGACAAGTCGGCTGGAGGACGATGTATTGAATCGCGACGCAAATTGTGTGTTCCATCGTCATTATCAGGCTCTGAACGTTACTATTAACTGTCAGTTTTGCGTCGTTTTCGGAAAACAAGACTCACAGGAGAACGACCATAACGTGCCCGAGGCAGCAAGAGACCCTTGGAGACACGGCGGCTGTAGGACGATGTATTGAATCGCGCCACAATATGTGTGTTCCATCGTCATTAAGAGGCTCTGAACGTTACAATTAACTGTCAGTTTTGCGTCGGATTCGAAAATCTAGACTCACAGCAGAACGACCATAAGGTGCCCGAGGCAGCACTAGACCCTTGGAGACAAGTCGGCTGGAGGACGATGTATTGAATCGCGACGCAATTTGTGAGTTCCATCGTCATTAAGAGGCTCTGAACGTTACAATTAACTGTCAGTTTTGCGTCGGATTCGAAAATCTAGACTCACAGGAGAACGACCATAAGGTGCCCGAGCCAGCACTAGACCCTTGGAGACAAGTCGGCTGGAGGACGATGTATTGAATCGCGACGCAATTTGTGTGTTCCATCGTCATTAAGAGGCTCTGAACGTTACAATTAACTGTCAGTTTTGCGCCGGATTCGAAAAACTAAACTCCTAGGAGAACGAGCAAAAGGTGCCCGGGGCAGCAATAGTACCTCGGAGACAATTCGGCTGGAGGACGATGTATTGAATCGCGACGCAATTTGTGTGTTCCATCGTCATTAACAGGCTCTGAACGTTACTATTAACTGTCAGTTTTGCGTCGGATTCGAAAAACTAAACTCACAGGAGAACGACGATAAGGTGCCCGAGGCAGCTATAGACCCTTGGAGGCAAGTCGGCTGGAGGACGATGTATTGAATCGCGACGCAATTTGTGTGTTCCACCGTCATTAAGAGGCTCTGAACGTTACAATTAACTGTCAGTTTTGCGTCGGATTCGAAAATCTAGACTCACTGGAGAACGACCATGAGGTGCCCGAGGCAGCACTAGACCTTTGGAGACAAGTCGGCTGGAGGACGATGTATTGAATCGCGACGCAATTTGTGTGTTCCATCGTCATTAAGAGGCTCTGAACGTTACAATTAACTGTCAGTTTTCCGTCGGATTCGAAAATCTAGACTCACAGGAGAACGACCATAAGGTGCCCGAGGCAGCACTAGACCCTTGGAGACAAGTCGGCTGGAGGACGATGTATTGAATCACGACTCAATTTGTGTGTTCCATCGTCATTAAGAGGCTCTGAACGTTACAATTAACTGTCAGTTTTGCGCCGGATTAGATAAACTAGACTCATAGGAGAACGACCAAAAGGTGCCCGGGACAGCATTACTACCTCGGAGACAAGTCGGCTGGAGGACGATGTATTGAATCGCGACGCAAATTGTGTGTTCCATCGTCATTATCAGGCTCTGAACGTTACAATTAACTGTCAGTTTTGCGTCGTTTTCGGAAATCTAGACTCACAGGAGAACGACCATAACGTGCCCGTGGCAGCAAGAGACCCTTGGAGACAGGGCGGCTGTAGGACGATGTATTGAATCGCGCCACAATTTGTGTGTTCCATCGTCATTAAGAGGCTCTGAACGTTAAAATTAACTGTCAGTTTTGCGTCGGATTCGAAAATCTAGACTCACAGCAGAACGACCATAAGGTGCCCGAGGCAGCACTAGACCCTTGGAGACAAGTCGGCTGGAGGACGATGTATTGAATCGCGACGCAATTTGTGTGTTCCATCGTCATTAAGAGGCTCTTAACGTTACTATTAACTGTCAGTTTTGCGCCGGATTCGAAAATCTAGACTCACAGGAGAACGACCATAAGGTGCCCGATGCCGCAATAGACCCTTGGAGACAATTCGGCTGGAGGACGATGTATTGAATCGCAACGCAAATTGCGTGTTCCATCGTCATTATCAGGCGCCAACGTTACAATTAACTGTCAGTTTTGCGTCGGATTGGAAAATCTCGACTCACAGAAGAACGACCATAAGGTGCCCGAGGCAGCACTAGACCCTTGGAGACAAGTCGGCTGGAGGACGAAGTATTGAATCGCGACGCAATTTGTGTGTTCCATCGTCATTAAGAGGCTCTGAACGTTACAATTAACTGTCAGTTTTGCGTCGGATTTTAAAATCTAGACTCACAGGAGAACGACCATAAGGTGCCCGAGGCAGCACTAGACCCTTGGAGACAAGTCGGCTGGAGGACGATGTATTGAATCGCGACGCAATTTGTGTGTTCCATCGTCATTAAGAGGCTCTGAACGTTACAATTAACTGTCAGTTTTGCGTCGGATTCGGAAATCTAGACTCACAGGAGAACGACCATAAGGTCCCCGAGGCAGCACTCGACGCTTGGAGACATTTCGGCTGGAGGACGATGTATTGAATCGCGACGCAATTTGTGTGTTCCATCGTCATTAAGAGGCTCTGAACGTTACAATTAACTGTCAGTTTTGCGTCGGATTCGAAAATCTAGACTCACAGCAGAACGACCATAAGGTGCCCGAAGCAGCACTAGACCCTTGGAGACAAGTCGGCTGGAGGACGATGTATTGAATCGCGACGCAATTAGTGTGTTCCATCGTCATTAAGAGGCTCTGAACGTTACAATTAACTGTCAGTTTTGCGCCGGATTCGAAAAACTATACTCCTAGGAGAACGACCAAAAGGTGCCCGGGGCAGCAATAGTACCTCTGAGACAATTCGGCTGGAGGACGATGTATTGAATCGCGACGCAATTTGCGTGTTCCATCGTCATTAAGAGGCTCTTAACGTTACTATTAACTGTCAGTTTTGCGCCGGATTCGAAAATCTAGACTCACAGGAGAACGACCATAAGGTGCCCGATGCAGCAATAGACCCTTGGAGACAATTCGGCTGGAGGACGATGTATTGAATCGCAACGCAAATTGCGTGTTCCATCGTCATTATCAGGCGCCGAACGTTGCAATTAACTGTCAGTTTTGCGTCGGATTGGAAAATCTCGACTCACAGAAGAACGACCATAAGGTGCCCGAGGCAGCACTAGACCCTTGGAGACAAGTCGGCTGGAGGACGAAGTATTGAATCGCGACGCAATTTGTGTGTTCCATCGTCACTAAGAGGCTCTGAACGTTACAATTAACTGTCAGTTTTGCGACTGATTCGATAAACTAGACTCATTGGAGAACGACCAAAAGGTGCCCGGGACAGCAATACTACCTCGGAGACAAGTCGGCTGGAGGACGATGTATTGAATCGCGACGCAAATTGTGTGTTCCATCGTCATTATCAGGCTCTGAACGTTACAATTAACTGTCAGTTTTGCGTCGTTTTCGGAAAACAAGACTCACAGGAGAACGACCATAACGTGCCCGAGGCAGCAAGAGACCCTTGGAGACACGGCGGCTGTAGGACGATGTATTGAATCGCGCCACAATATGTGTGTTCCATCGTCATTAAGAGGCTCTGAACGTTACAATTAACTGTCAGTTTTGCGTCGGATTCGAAAATCTAGACTCACAGCAGAACGACCATAAGGTGCCCGAGGCAGCACTAGACCCTTGGAGACAAGTCGGCTGGAGGACGATGTATTGAATCGCGACGCAATTTGTGTGTTCCATCGTCATTAAGAGGCTCTGAACGTTACAATTAACTGTCAGTTTTGCGCCGGATTCGAAAAACTAAACTCCTAGGAGAACGAGCAAAAGGTGCCCGGGGCAGCAATAGTACCTCGGAGACAATTCGGCTGGAGGACGATGTATTGAATCGCGACGCAATTTGTGTGTTCCATCGTCATTAACAGGCTCTGAACGTTACTATTAACTATCAGTTTTGCGTCGGATTCGAAAAACTAAACTCACAGGAGAACGACGATAAGGTGCCCGAGGCAGCTATAGACCCTTGGAGGCAAGTCGGCTGGAGGACGATGTATTGAATCGCGACGCAATTTGTGTGTTCCACCGTCATTAAGAGGCTCTGAACGTTACAATTAACTGTCAGTTTTGCGTCGGATTCGAAAATCTAGACTCACTGGAGAACGACCATGAGGTGCCCGAGGCAGCACTAGACCTTTGGAGACAAGTCGGCTGGAGGACGATGTATTGAATCGCGACGCAATTTGTGTGTTCCATCGTCATTAAGAGGCTCTGAACGTTACAATTAACTGTCAGTTTTCCGTCGGATTCGAAAATCTAGACTCACAGGAGAACGACCATAAGGTGCCCGAGGCAGCACTAGACCCTTGGAGACAAGTCGGCTGGAGGACGATGTATTGAATCACGACTCAATTTGTGTGTTCCATCGTCATTAAGAGGCTCTGAACGTTACAATTAACTGTCAGTTTTGCGCCGGATTAGATAAACTAGACTCATAGGAGAACGACCAAAAGGTGCCCGGGACAGCATTACTACCTCGGAGACAAGTCGGCTGGAGGACGATGTATTGAATCGCGACGCAAATTGTGTGTTCCATCGTCATTATCAGGCTCTGAACGTTACAATTAACTGTCAGTTTTGCGTCGTTTTCGGAAATCTAGACTCACAGGAGAACGACCATAACGTGCCCGTGGCAGCAAGAGACCCTTGGAGACAGGGCGGCTGTAGGACGATGTATTGAATCGCGCCACAATTTGTGTGTTCCATCGTCATTAAGAGGCTCTGAACGTTAAAATTAACTGTCAGTTTTGCGTCGGATTCGAAAATCTAGACTCACAGCAGAACGACCATAAGGTGCCCGAGGCAGCACTAGACCCTTGGAGACAAGTCGGCTGGAGGACGATGTATTGAATCGCGACGCAATTTGTGTGTTCCATCGTCATTAAGAGGCTCTTAACGTTACTATTAACTGTCAGTTTTGCGCCGGATTCGAAAATCTAGACTCACAGGAGAACGACCATAAGGTGCCCGATGCCGCAATAGACCCTTGGAGACAATTCGGCTGGAGGACGATGTATTGAATCGCAACGCAAATTGCGTGTTCCATCGTCATTATCAGGCGCCAACGTGACAATTAACTGTCAGTTTTGCGTCGGATTGGAAAATCTCGACTCACAGAAGAACGACCATAAGGTGCCCGAGGCAGCACTAGACCCTTGGAGACAAGTCGGCTGGAGGACGAAGTATTGAATCGCGACGCAATTTGTGTGTTCCATCGTCATTAAGAGGCTCTGAACGTTACAATTAACTGTCAGTTTTGCGACTGATTCGATAAACTAGACTCATAGGAGAACGACCAAAAGGTGCCCGGGACAGCAATACTACCTCGGAGACAAGTCGGCTGGAGGACGATGTATTGAATCGCGACGCAAATTGTGTGTTCCATCGTCATTATCAGGCTCTGAACGTTACAATTAACTGTCAGTTTTGCGTCGTTTTCGGAAAACAAGACTCACAGGAGAACGACCATAACAAGCCCGAGGCAGCAAGAGACCCTTGGAGACAGGGCGGCTGTAGGACGATGTATTGAATCGCGACGCAATTTGTGAGTACCATCGTCATTAAGAGGCTCTGAACGTTACAATTAACTGTCAGTTTTGCGTCGGATTCGAAAATCTAGACTCACAGGAGAACGACCATAAGGTGCCCGAGCCAGCACTAGACCCTTGGAGACAGTCGGCTGGAGGACGATGTATTGAATCGCGACGCAATTTGTGTGTTCCATCGTCATTAAGAGGCTCTGAACGTTACAATTAACTGTCAGTGTTGCGCCGGATTCGAAAAATTATACTCCTAGGAGAACGACCAAAAGGTGCCCGGGGCAGCAATAGTACCTCGGAGACAATTCGGCTGGAGGACGATGTATTGAATCGCGACGCAATTTGTGTGTTCCATCGTCATTAACAGGCTCTGAACGTTACTATTAACTGTCAGTTTTGCGTCGGATTCGAAAAACTAAACTCACAGGAGAACGACGATAAGGTGCCCGAGGCAGCTATAGACCCTTGGAGGCAAGTCGGCTGGAGGACGATGTATTGAATCGCGACGCAATTTGTGTGTTGCATCGTCATTAAGAGGCTCTGAACGTTACAATTAACTGTCAGTTTTGCGTCGGATTCGAAAATCTAGACTCACAGGAGAACGACCATGAGGTGCCCGAGGCAGCACTAGACCTTTGGAGACAAGTCGGCTGGAGGACGATGTATTGAATCGCGACGCAATTTGTGTGTTCCATCGTCATTAAGAGGCTCTGAACGTTACAATTAACTGTCAGTTTTCCGTCGGATTCGAAAATGTAGCCTCACAGGAGAACGACCATAAGGTGCCCGAGGCAGCACTAGACCCTTGGAGACAAGTCGGCTGGAGGACGATGTATTGAATCACGACGCAATTTGTGTGTTCCATCGTCATTAAGAGGCTCTGAACGTTACAATTAACTGTCAGTTTTGCGCCGGATTAGATAAACTAGACTCATAGGAGAACGACCAAAAGGTGCCCGGGACAGCAATACTACCTCGGAGACAAGTCGGCTGGAGGACGATGTATTGAATCGCGACGCAAATTGTGTGTTCCATCGTCATTATCAGGCTCTGAACGTTACAATTAACTGTCAGTTTTGCGTCGTTTTCGGAAATCTAGACTCACAGGAGAACGACCATAACGTGCCCGTGGCAGCAAGAGACCCTTGGAGACAGGGCGGCTGTAGGACGATGTATTGAATCGCGCCACAATTTGTGTGTTCCATCGTCATTAAGAGGCTCTGAACGTTACAATTAACTGTCAGTTTTGCGTCGGATTCGAAAATCTAGACTCACAGCAGAACGACCATAAGGTGCCCGAGGCAGCACTAGACCCTTGGAGACAAGTCGGCTGTAGGACGATGTATTGAATCGCGCCACAATTTGTGTGTTCCATCGTCATTAAGAGGCTCTGAACGTTACACTTAACTGTCAGTTTTGCGTCGGATTCGAAAATCTAGACTCACAGGAGAACGACCATAAGGTGCCCGAGGCAGCACTAGACCCTTGGAGACAAGTCGGCTGGAGGACGATGTATTGAATCGCGACGCAATTTGTGTGTTCCATCGTCATTAAGAGGCTCTGAACGTTACAATTAACTGTCAGTTTTGCGTCGGATTCGAAAATCTAGACTCACAGGAGAACGACGATAAGGTGCCCGAGGCAGCACTAGACCTTTGGAGACAAGTAGGCTGGAGGACGATGTATTGAATCGCGACGCAATTTGTGTGTTCCATCGTCATTAAGAGGCTCTGAACGTTACAATTAACTGTCAGTTTTCCGTCGGATTCGAAAATCTAGACTCACAGGAGAACGACCATAAGGTGCCCGAGGCAGCACTAGACCCTTGGAGACAAGTCGGCTGGAGGACGAAGTATTGAATCGCGACGCAATTTGTGTGTTCCATCGTCATTAAGAGGCTCTGAACGTTACAATTAACTGTCAGTTTTGCGACTGATTCGATAAACTAGACTCATAGGAGAACGACCAAAAGGTGCCCGGGACAGCAATACTACCTCGGAGACAAGTCGGCTGGAGGACGATGTATTGAATCGCGACGCAAATTGTGTGTTCCATCGTCATTATCAGGCTCTGAACGTTACTATTAACTGTCAGTTTTGCGCCGGATTCGAAAATCTAGACTCACAGGAGAACGACCATAAGGTGCCCGATGCAGCAATAGACCCTTGGAGACAATTCGGCTGGAGGACGATGTATTGAATCGCAACGCAAATTGCGTGTTCCATCGTCATTATCAGGCGCCGAACGTTACAATTAACTGTCAGTTTTGCGTCGGATTGGAAAATCTCGACTCACAGAAGAACGACCATAAGGTGCCCGAGGCAGCACTAGACCCTTGGAGACAAGTCGGCTGGAGGACGATGTATTGAATCACGACGCAATTTGTGTGTTCCATCGTCATTAAGAGGCTCTGAACGTTACAATTAACTGACAGTTTTGCGCCGGATTAGATAAACTAGACTCATAGGAGAACGACCAAAAGGTGCCCGGGACAGCAATACTACCTCGGAGACAAGTCGGCTGGAGGACGATGTATTGAATCGCGACGCAAATTGTGTGTTCCATCGTCATTATCAGGCTCTGAACGTTACAATTAACTGTCAGTTTTGCGTCGTTTTCGGAAAACAAGACTCACAGGAGAACGACCATAACGTGCCCGAGGCAGCAAGAGACCCTTGGAGACACGGCGGCTGTAGGACGATGTATTGAATCGCGCCACAATATGTGTGTTCCATCGTCATTAAGAGGCTCTGAACGTTACAATTAACTGTCAGTTTTGCGTCGGATTCGAAAATCTAGACTCACAGCAGAACGACCATAAGGTGCCCGAGGCAGCACTAGACCCTTGGAGACAAGTCGGCTGGAGGACGATGTATTGAATCGCGACGCAATTTGTGAGTTCCATCGTCATTAAGAGGCTCTGAACGTTACAATTAACTGTCAGTTTTGCGTCGGATTCGAAAATCTAGACTCACAGGAGAACGACCATAAGGTGCCCGAGCCAGCACTAGACCCTTGGAGACAAGTCGGCTGGAGGACGATGTATTGAATCGCGACGCAATTTGTGTGTTCCATCGTCATTAAGAGGCTCTGAACGTTACAATTAACTGTCAGTTTTGCGCCGGATTCGAAAAACTAAACTCCTAGGAGAACGAGCAAAAGGTGCCCGGGGCAGCAATAGTACCTCGGAGACAATTCGGCTGGAGGACGATGTATTGAATCGCGACGCAATTTGTGTGTTCCATCGTCATTAACAGGCTCTGAACGTTACTATTAACTGTCAGTTTTGCGTCGGATTCGAAAAACTAAACTCACAGGAGAACGACGATAAGGTGCCCGAGGCAGCTATAGACCCTTGGAGGCAAGTCGGCTGGAGGACGATGTATTGAATCGCGACGCAATTTGTGTGTTCCACCGTCATTAAGAGGCTCTGAACGTTACAATTAACTGTCAGTTTTGCGTCGGATTCGAAAATCTAGACTCACTGGAGAACGACCATGAGGTGCCCGAGGCAGCACTAGACCTTTGGAGACAAGTCGGCTGGAGGACGATGTATTGAATCGCGACGCAATTTGTGTGTTCCATCGTCATTAAGAGGCTCTGAACGTTACAATTAACTGTCAGTTTTCCGTCGGATTCGAAAATCTAGACTCACAGGAGAACGACCATAAGGTGCCCGAGGCAGCACTAGACCCTTGGAGACAAGTCGGCTGGAGGACGATGTATTGAATCACGACTCAATTTGTGTGTTCCATCGTCATTAAGAGGCTCTGAACGTTACAATTAACTGTCAGTTTTGCGCCGGATTAGATAAACTAGACTCATAGGAGAACGACCAAAAGGTGCCCGGGACAGCATTACTACCTCGGAGACAAGTCGGCTGGAGGACGATGTATTGAATCGCGACGCAAATTGTGTGTTCCATCGTCATTATCAGGCTCTGAACGTTACAATTAACTGTCAGTTTTGCGTCGTTTTCGGAAATCTAGACTCACAGGAGAACGACCATAACGTGCCCGTGGCAGCAAGAGACCCTTGGAGACAGGGCGGCTGTAGGACGATGTATTGAATCGCGCCACAATTTGTGTGTTCCATCGTCATTAAGAGGCTCTGAACGTTAAAATTAACTGTCAGTTTTGCGTCGGATTCGAAAATCTAGACTCACAGCAGAACGACCATAAGGTGCCCGAGGCAGCACTAGACCCTTGGAGACAAGTCGGCTGGAGGACGATGTATTGAATCGCGACGCAATTTGTGTGTTCCATCGTCATTAAGAGGCTCTTAACGTTACTATTAACTGTCAGTTTTGCGCCGGATTCGAAAATCTAGACTCACAGGAGAACGACCATAAGGTGCCCGATGCCGCAATAGACCCTTGGAGACAATTCGGCTGGAGGACGATGTATTGAATCGCAACGCAAATTGCGTGTTCCATCGTCATTATCAGGCGCCAACGTTACAATTAACTGTCAGTTTTGCGTCGGATTGGAAAATCTCGACTCACAGAAGAACGACCATAAGGTGCCCGAGGCAGCACTAGACCCTTGGAGACAAGTCGGCTGGAGGACGAAGTATTGAATCACGACGCAATTTGTGTGTTCCATCGTCATTAAGAGGCTCTGAACGTTACAATTAACTGTCAGTTTTGCGCCGGATTAGATAAACTAGACTCATAGGAGAACGACCAAAAGGTGCCCGGGACAGCAATACTACCTCGGAGACAAGTCGGCTGGAGGACGATGTATTGAATCGCGACGCAAATTGTGTGTTCCATCGTCATTATCAGGCTCTGAACGTTACAATTAACTGTCAGTTTTGCGTCGTTTTCGGAAATCTAGACTCACAGGAGAACGACCATAACGTGCCCGTGGCAGCAAGAGACCCTTGGAGACAGGGCGGCTGTAGGACGATGTATTGAATCGCGCCACAATTTGTGTGTTCCATCGTCATTAAGAGGCTCTGAACGTTACAATTAACTGTCAGTTTTGCGTCGGATTCGAAAATCTAGACTCACAGCAGAACGACCATAAGGTGCCCGAGGCAGCACTAGACCCTTGGAGACAAGTCGGCTGTAGGACGATGTATTGAATCGCGCCACAATTTGTGTGTTCCATCGTCATTAAGAGGCTCTGAACGTTACACTTAACTGTCAGTTTTGCGTCGGATTCGAAAATCTAGACTCACAGGAGAACGACCATAAGGTGCCCGAGGCAGCACTAGACCCTTGGAGACAAGTCGGCTGGAGGACGATGTATTGAATCGCGACGCAATTTGTGTGTTCCATCGTCATTAAGAGGCTCTGAACGTTACAATTAACTGTCAGTTTTGCGTCGGATTCGAAAATCTAGACTCACAGGAGAACGACCATGAGGTGCCCGAGGCAGCACTAGACCTTTGGAGACAAGTAGGCTGGAGGACGATGTATTGAATCGCGACGCAATTTGTGTGTTCCATCGTCATTAAGAGGCTCTGAACGTTACAATTAACTGTCAGTTTTCCGTCGGATTCGAAAATCTAGACTCACAGGAGAACGACCATAAGGTGCCCGAGGCAGCACTAGACCCTTGGAGACAAGTCGGCTGGAGGACGAAGTATTGAATCGCGACGCAATTTGTGTGTTCCATCGTCATTAAGAGGCTCTGAACGTTACAATTAACTGTCAGTTTTGCGACTGATTCGATAAACTAGACTCATAGGAGAACGACCAAAAGGTGCCCGGGACAGCAATACTACCTCGGAGACAAGTCGGCTGGAGGACGATGTATTGAATCGCGACGCAAATTGTGTGTTCCATCGTCATTATCAGGCTCTGAACGTTACTATTAACTGTCAGTTTTGCGCCGGATTCGAAAATCTAGACGCACAGGAGATCGACCATAAGGTGCCCGATGCAGCAATAGACCCTTGGAGACAATTCGGCTGGAGGACGATGTATTGAATCGCAACGCAAATTGCGTGTTCCATCGTCATTATCAGGCGCCGAACGTTACAATTAACTGTCAGTTTTGCGTCGGATTGGAAAATCTCGACTCACAGAAGAACGACCATAAGGTGCCCGAGGCAGCACTAGACCCTTGGAGACAAGTCGGCTGGAGGACGAAGTATTGAATCGCGACGCAATTTGTGTGTTCCATCGTCATTAAGAGGCTCTGAACGTTACAATTAACTGTCAGTTTTGCGACTGATTCGATAAACTAGACTCATAGGAGAACGACCAAAAGGTGCCCGGGACAGCAATACTACCTCGGAGACAAGTCGGCTGGAGGACGATGTATTGAATCGCGACGCAAATTGTGTGTTCCATCGTCATTAAGAGGCTCTGAACGTTACAATTAACTGTCAGTTTTGCGTCGTTTTCGGAAAACAAGACTCACAGGAGAACGACCATAACGTGCCCGAGGCAGCAAGAGACCCTTGGAGACAGGGCGGCTGTAGGACGATGTATTGAATCGCGCCACAATATGTGTGTTCCATCGTCATTAAGAGGCTCTGAACGTTACAATTAACTGTCAGTTTTGCGTCGGATTCGAAAATCTAGACTCACAGCAGAACGACCATAAGGTGCCCGAGGCAGCACTAGACCCTTGGAGACAAGTCGGCTGGAGGACGATGTATTGAATCGCGACGCAATTTGTGAGTTCCATCGTCATTAAGAGGCTCTGAACGTTACAATTAACTGTCAGTTTTGCGTCGGATTCGAAAATCTAGACTCACAGGAGAACGACCATAAAGTGCCCGAGCCAGCACTAGACCCTTGGAGACAAGTCGGCTGGAGGACGATGTATTGAATCGCGACGCAATTTGTGTGTTCCATCGTCATTAAGAGGCTCTGAACGTTACAATTAACTGTCAGTGTTGCGCCGGATTCGAAAAACTATACTCCTAGGAGAACGACGAAAAGGTGCCCGGGGCAGCAATAGTACCTCGGAGACAATTCGGCTGGAGGACGATGTATTGAATCGCGACGCAATTTGTGTGTTCCATCGTCATTAACAGGCTCTGAACGTTACTATTAACTGTCAGTTTTGCGTCGGATTCGAAAAACTAAACTCACAGGAGAACGACGATAAGGTGCCCGAGGCAGCTATAGACCCTTGGAGGCAAGTCGGCTGGAGGACGATGTATTGAATCGCGACGCAATTTGTGTGTTCCATCGTCATTAAGAGGCTCTGAACGTTACAATTAACTGTCAGTTTTGCGTCGGATTCGAAAATCTAGACTCACAGGAGAACGACCATGAGGTGCCCGAGGCAGCACTAGACCTTTGGAGACAAGTCGGCTGGAGGACGATGTATTGAATCGCGACGCAATTTGTGTGTTCCATCGTCATTAAGAGGCTCTGAACGTTACAATTAACTGTCAGTTTTCCGTCGGATTCGAAAATGTAGACTCACAGGAGAACGACCATAAGGTGCCCGAGGCAGCACTAGACCCTTGGAGACAAGTCGGCTGGAGGACGATGTATTGAATCACGACGCAATTTGTGTGTTCCATCGTCATTAAGAGGCTCTGAACGTTACAATTAACTGACAGTTTTGCGCCGGATTAGATAAACTAGACTCATAGGAGAACGACCAAAAGGTGCCCGGGACAGCAATACTACCTCGGAGACAAGTCGGCTGGAGGACGATGTATTGAATCGCGACGCAAATTGTGTGTTCCATCGTCATTATCAGGCTCTGAACGTTACAATTAACTGTCAGTTTTGCGTCGTTTTCGGAAATCTAGACTCACAGGAGAACGACCATAACGTGCCCGTGGCAGCAAGAGACCCTTGGAGACAGGGCGGCTGTAGGACGATGTATTGAATCGCGCCACAATTTGTGTGTTCCATCGTCATTAAGAGGCTCTGAACGTTACAATTAACTGTCAGTTTTGCGTCGGATTCGAAAATCTAGACTCACAGCAGAACGACCATAATGTGCCCGAGGCAGCACTAGACCCTTGGAGACAAGTCGGCTGGAGGACGATGTATTGAATCGCGACGCAATTTGTGTGTTCCATCGTCATTAAGACGCTCTGAACGTTACACTTAACTGTCAGTTTTGCGTCGGATTCGAAAATCTAGACTCACAGGAGAACGACCATAAGGTGCCCGAGGCAGCACTAGACCCTTGGAGACAAGTCGGCTGGAGGACGATGTATTGAATCGCGACGCAATTTGTGTGTTCCATCGTCATTAAGAGGCTCTGAACGATACAATTAACTGTCAGTTTTGCGTCGGATTCGAAAATCTAGACTCACAGGAGAACGACCATGAGGTGCCCGAGGCAGCACTAGACCTTTGGAGACAAGTCGGCTGGAGGACGATGTATTGAATCGCGACGCAATTTGTGTGTTCCATTGTCATTAAGAGGCTCTGAACGTTACAATTACTGTCAGTTTTCCGTCGGATTCGAAAATCTAGACTCACAGGAGAACGACCATAAGGTGCCCGAGGCAGCACTAGACCCTTGGAGACAAGTCGGCTGGAGGACGATGTATTGAATCGCGGCGCAATTTGTGTGTTCCATCGTCATTAAGAGGCTCTGAACGTAACAATTAACTGTCAGTTTTGCGCCGGATTCGAAAAACTATACTCCTAGGAGAACGACCAAAAGGTGCCCGGGGCAGCAATAGTACCTCGGAGACAATTCGACTGGAGGACGATGTATTGAATCGCGACGCAATTTGTGTGTTCCATCGTCATTAACAGGCTCTGAACGTTACAATTAACTGTCAGTTTTGCGTCGGATTCGAAAAACTAAACTCACAGGAGAACGACGATAAGGTGCCCGAGGCAGCTATAGACCCTTGGAGACAAGTCGGCTGGAGGACGATCTATTGAATCGCGACGCAATTTGTGTGTTCCATCGTCATTAAGAGGCTCCGAACGTTACAATTAACTGTCAGTTTTGCGTCGGATTCGAAAAACTGAACTCACAGGAGAACGACGATAAGGTGCCCGAGGCAGCTATAGACCCTTGGAGACAAGTCGGCTAGAGGACGATGTATTGAATCGCGACGCAATTTGTGTGTTCCATCGTCATTAAGAGGCTCTGAACGTTACAATTAACTGTCAGTTTTCCGTCGGATTCGAAAATCTAGACTCACAGGAGAACGACCATAAGGTGCCCGAGGCAGCACTAGACCCTTGGAGACAAGTCGGCTGGAGGACGATGTATTGAATCGCGACGCAATTTGTGTGTTCCATCGTCATTAAGAGGCTCTGAACGTTACAATTAACTGTCAGTTTTGCGCCGGATTAGATAAACTAGACTCATAGGAGAACGACCAAAAGGTGCCCGGGAAAGCAATACTACCTCGGAGACAAGTCGGCTGGAGGACGATGTATTCAATCGCGACGCAAATTGTGTGTTCCATCGTCATTATCAGGCTTTGAACGTTACAATTAACTGTCAGTTTTGCGTCGTTTTCGGAAATCTAGACTCACAGGAGAACGACCATAACGTGCCCGAGGCAGCAAGAGACCCTTGGAGACAGGGCGGCTGTAGGACGATGTATTGAATCGCGACGCAATTTGTGTGTTCCATCGTCATTAAGAGGCTCTGAACGTTACAATTAACTGTCAGTTTTGCGTCGGATTCGAAAATCTAGACACACAGCAGAACGACCATAAGGTGCCCGAGGCAGCACTAGACCCTTGGAGACAAGTCGGCTGGAGGACGATGTATTGAATCGCGACGCAATTTGTGTGTTCCATCGTCATTAAGAGGCTCTGAACGTTACACTTAACTGTCAGTTTTGCGTCGGATTCGAAAATCTAGACTCACAGGAGAACGACCATGAGGTGCCCGAGGCAGCACTAGACCTTTGGAGACAAGTCGGCTGGAGGACGATGTATTGAATCGCGACGCAATTTGTGTGTTCCATCGTCATTAAGAGGCTCTGAACGTTACAATTAACTGTCAGTTTTCCGTCGGATTCGAAAATCTAGACTCACAGGAGAACGACCATAAGGTGCCCGAGGCAGCACTAGACCCTTGGAGACAAGTCGGCTGGAGGACGATGTATTGAATCACGACGCAATTTGTGTGTTCCATCGTCATTAAGAGGCTCTGAACGTTACAATTAACTGTCAGTTTTGCGCCGGATTAGATAAACTAGACTCATAGGAGAACGACCAAAAGGTGCCCGGGACAGCAATACTACCTCGGAGACAAGTCGGCTGGAGGACGATGTATTGAATCGCGACGCAAATTGTGTGTTCCATCGTCATTATCAGGCTCTGAACGTTACAATTAACTGTCAGTTTTGCGTCGTTTTCGGAAATCTAGACTCACAGGAGAACGACCATAACGTGCCCGTGGCAGCAAGAGACCCTTGGAGACAGGGCGGCTGTAGGACGATGTATTGAATCGCGCCACAATTTGTGTGTTCCATCGTCATTAAGAGGCTCTGAACGTTACAATTAACTGTCAGTTTTGCGTCGGATTCGAAAATCTAGACTCACAGCAGAACGACCATAAGGTGCCCGAGGCAGCACTAGACCCTTGGAGACAAGTCGGCTGGAGGACGATGTATTGAATCGCGACGCAATTTGTGTGTTCCATCGTCATTAAGAGGCTCTGAACGTTACACTTAACTGTCAGTTTTGCGTCGGATTCGAAAATCTAGACTCACAGGAGAACGACCATAAGGTGCCCGAGGCAGCACTAGACCCTTGGAGACAAGTCGGCTGGAGGACGATGTATTGAATCGCGACGCAAATTGTGTGTTCCATCGTCATTATCAGGCTCTGAACGTTACAATTAACTGTCAGTTTTGCGTCGTTTTCGGAAATCTAGACTCACAGGAGAACGACCATAACGTGCCCGTGGCAGCAAGAGACCCTTGGAGACAGGGCGGCTGTAGGACGATGTATTGAATCGCGCCACAATTTGTGTGTTCCATCGTCATTAAGAGGCTCTAAACGTTACAATTAACTGTCAGTTTTGCGTCGTATTCGAAAATCTAGACTCACAGCAGAACGACCATAAGGTGCCCGAGGCAGCACTAGAACCTTGGAGACAAGTCGGCTGGAGGACGATGTATTGAATCGCGACGCAATTTGTGTGTTCCATCGTCATTAAGAGGCTCTTAACGTTACTATTAACTGTCAGTTTTGCGCCGGATTCGAAAATCTAGACTCACAGGAGAACGACCATAACGTGCCCGATGCAGCAATAGACCCTTGGAGACAATTCGGCTGGAGGACGATGTATTGAATCGCAACGCAAATTGCGTGTTCCATCGTCATTATCAGGCTCTGAACGTTACAATTAACTGTCAGTTTTGCGTCGTTTTCGGAAATCTAGACTCACAGGAGAACGACCATAAGGTGCCCGAGGCAGCACTAGACCCTTGGAGACAAGTCGGCTGGAGGACGATGTATTGAATCGCGACGCAATTTGTGTGTTCCATCGTCATTAAGAGGCTCTGAACGTTACACTTAACTGTCAGTTTTGCGTCGGATTCGAAAATCTAGACTCACAGGAGAACGACCATGAGGTGCCCGAGGCAGCACTAGACCTTTGGAGACAAGTCGGCTGGAGGACGATGTATTGAATCGCGACGCAATTTGTGTGTTCCATCGTCATTAAGAGGCTCTGAACGTTACAATTAACTGTCAGTTTTCCGTCGGATTCGAAAATCTAGACTCACAGGAGAACGACCATAAGGTGCCCGAGGCAGCACTAGACCCTTGGAGACAAGTCGGCTGGAGGACGATGTATTGAATCACGACGCAATTTGTGTGTTCCATCGTCATTAAGAGGCTCTGAACGTTACAATTAACTGTCAGTTTTGCGCCGGATTAGATAAACTAGACTCATAGGAGAACGACCAAAAGGTGCCCGGGACAGCAATACTACCTCGGAGACAAGTCGGCTGGAGGACGATGTATTGAATCGCGACGCAAATTGTGTGTTCCATCGTCATTATCAGGCTCTGAACGTTACAATTAACTGTCAGTTTTGCGTCGTTTTCGGAAATCTAGACTCACAGGAGAACGACCATAACGTGCCCGTGGCAGCAAGAGACCCTTGGAGACAGGGCGGCTGTAGGACGATGTATTGAATCGCGCCACAATTTGTGTGTTCCATCGTCATTAAGAGGCTCTGAACGTTACAATTAACTGTCAGTTTTGCGTCGGATTCGAAAATCTAGACTCACAGGAGAACGACGATAAGGTGCCCGAGGCAGCACTAGACCTTTGGAGACAAGTAGGCTGGAGGACGATGTATTGAATCGCGACGCAATTTGTGTGTTCCATCGTCATTAAGAGGCTCTGAACGTTACAATTAACTGTCAGTTTTCCGTCGGATTCGAAAATCTAGACTCACAGGAGAACGACCATAAGGTGCCCGAGGCAGCACTAGACCCTTGGAGACAAGTCGGCTGGAGGACGAAGTATTGAATCGCGACGCAATTTGTGTGTTCCATCGTCATTAAGAGGCTCTGAACGTTACAATTAACTGTCAGTTTTGCGACTGATTCGATAAACTAGACTCATAGGAGAACGACCAAAAGGTGCCCGGGACAGCAATACTACCTCGGAGACAAGTCGGCTGGAGGACGATGTATTGAATCGCGACGCAAATTGTGTGTTCCATCGTCATTATCAGGCTCTGAACGTTACTATTAACTGTCAGTTTTGCGCCGGATTCGAAAATCTAGACTCACAGGAGAACGACCATAAGGTGCCCGATGCAGCAATAGACCCTTGGAGACAATTCGGCTGGAGGACGATGTATTGAATCGCAACGCAAATTGCGTGTTCCATCGTCATTATCAGGCGCCGAACGTTACAATTAACTGTCAGTTTTGCGTCGGATTGGAAAATCTCGACTCACAGAAGAACGACCATAAGGTGCCCGAGGCAGCACTAGACCCTTGGAGACAAGTCGGCTGGAGGACGAAGTATTGAATCGCGACGCAATTTGTGTGTTCCATCGTCATTAAGAGGCTCTGAACGTTACAATTAACTGTCAGTTTTGCGACTGATTCGATAAACTAGACTCATAGGAGAACGACCAAAAGGTGCCCGGGACAGCAATACTACCTCGGAGACAAGTCGGCTGGAGGACGATGTATTGAATCGCGACGCAAATTGTGTGTTCCATCGTCATTAAGAGGCTCTGAACGTTACAATTAACTGTCAGTTTTGCGTCGTTTTCGGAAAACAAGACTCACAGGAGAACGACCATAACGTGCCCGAGGCAGCAAGAGACCCTTGGAGACAGGGCGGCTGTAGGACGATGTATTGAATCGCGCCACAATATGTGTGTTCCATCGTCATTAAGAGGCTCTGAACGTTACAATTAACTGTCAGTTTTGCGTCGTATTCGAAAATCTAGACTCACAGCAGAACGACCATAAGGTGCCCGAGGCAGCACTAGACCCTTGGAGACAAGTCGGCTGGAGGACGATGTATTGAATCGCGACGCAATTTGTGAGTTCCATCGTCATTAAGAGGCTCTGAACGTTACAATTAACTGTCAGTTTTGCGTCGGATTCGAAAATCTAGACTCACAGGAGAACGACCATAAAGTGCCCGAGCAAGCACTAGACCCTTGGAGACAAGTCGGCTGGAGGACGATGTATTGAATCGCGACGCAATTTGTGTGTTCCATCGTCATTAAGAGGCTCTGAACGTTACAATTAACTGTCAGTGTTGCGCCGGATTCGAAAAACTATACTCCTAGGAGAACGACGAAAAGGTGCCCGGGGCAGCAATAGTACCTCGGAGACAATTCGGCTGGAGGACGATGTATTGAATCGCGACGCAATTTGTGTGTTCCATCGTCATTAACAGGCTCTGAACGTTACTATTAACTGTCAGTTTTGCGTCGGATTCGAAAAACTAAACTCACAGGAGAACGACGATAAGGTGCCCGAGGCAGCTATAGACCCTTGGAGGCAAGTCGGCTGGAGGACGATGTATTGAATCGCGACGCAATTTGTGTGTTCCATCGTCATTAAGAGGCTCTGAACGTTACAATTAACTGTCAGTTTTGCGTCGGATTCGAAAATCTAGACTCACAGGAGAACGACCATGAGGTGCCCGAGGCAGCACTAGACCTTTGGAGACAAGTCGGCTGGAGGACGATGTATTGAATCGCGACGCAATTTGTGTGTTCCATCGTCATTAAGAGGCTCTGAACGTTACAATTAACTGTCAGTTTTCCGTCGGATTCGAAAATGTAGACTCACAGGAGAACGACCATAAGGTGCCCGAGGCAGCACTAGACCCTTGGAGACAAGTCGGCTGGAGGACGATGTATTGAATCACGACGCAATTTGTGTGTTCCATCGTCATTAAGAGGCTCTGAACGTTACAATTAACTGACAGTTTTGCGCCGGATTAGATAAACTAGACTCATAGGAGAACGACCAAAAGGTGCCCGGGACAGCAATACTACCTCGGAGACAAGTCGGCTGGAGGACGATGTATTGAATCGCGACGCAAATTGTGTGTTCCATCGTCATTATCAGGCTCTGAACGTTACAATTAACTGTCAGTTTTGCGTCGTTTTCGGAAAACAAGACTCACAGGAGAACGACCATAACGTGCCCGAGGCAGCAAGAGACCCTTGGAGACACGGCGGCTGTAGGACGATGTATTGAATCGCGCCACAATATGTGTGTTCCATCGTCATTAAGAGGCTCTGAACGTTACAATTAACTGTCAGTTTTGCGTCGGATTCGAAAATCTAGACTCACAGCAGAACGACCATAAGGTGCCCGAGGCAGCACTAGACCCTTGGAGACAAGTCGGCTGGAGGACGATGTATTGAATCGCGACGCAATTTGTGAGTTCCATCGTCATTAAGAGGCTCTGAACGTTACAATTAACTGTCAGTTTTGCGTCGGATTCGAAAATCTAGACTCACAGGAGAACGACCATAAGGTGCCCGAGCCAGCACTAGACCCTTGGAGACAAGTCGGCTGGAGGACGATGTATTGAATCGCGACGCAATTTGTGTGTTCCATCGTCATTAAGAGGCTCTGAACGTTACAATTAACTGTCAGTTTTGCGCCGGATTCGAAAAACTAAACTCCTAGGAGAACGAGCAAAAGGTGCCCGGGGCAGCAATAGTACCTCGGAGACAATTCGGCTGGAGGACGATGTATTGAATCGCGACGCAATTTGTGTGTTCCATCGTCATTAACAGGCTCTGAACGTTACTATTAACTGTCAGTTTTGCGTCGGATTCGAAAAACTAAACTCACAGGAGAACGACGATAAGGTGCCCGAGGCAGCTATAGACCCTTGGAGGCAAGTCGGCTGGAGGACGATGTATTGAATCGCGACGCAATTTGTGTGTTCCACCGTCATTAAGAGGCTCTGAACGTTACAATTAACTGTCAGTTTTGCGTCGGATTCGAAAATCTAGACTCACTGGAGAACGACCATGAGGTGCCCGAGGCAGCACTAGACCTTTGGAGACAAGTCGGCTGGAGGACGATGTATTGAATCGCGACGCAATTTGTGTGTTCCATCGTCATTAAGAGGCTCTGAACGTTACAATTAACTGTCAGTTTTCCGTCGGATTCGAAAATCTAGACTCACAGGAGAACGACCATAAGGTGCCCGAGGCAGCACTAGACCCTTGGAGACAAGTCGGCTGGAGGACGATGTATTGAATCACGACTCAATTTGTGTGTTCCATCGTCATTAAGAGGCTCTGAACGTTACAATTAACTGTCAGTTTTGCGCCGGATTAGATAAACTAGACTCATAGGAGAACGACCAAAAGGTGCCCGGGACAGCATTACTACCTCGGAGACAAGTCGGCTGGAGGACGATGTATTGAATCGCGACGCAAATTGTGTGTTCCATCGTCATTATCAGGCTCTGAACGTTACAATTAACTGTCAGTTTTGCGTCGTTTTCGGAAATCTAGACTCACAGGAGAACGACCATAACGTGCCCGTGGCAGCAAGAGACCCTTGGAGACAGGGCGGCTGTAGGACGATGTATTGAATCGCGCCACAATTTGTGTGTTCCATCGTCATTAAGAGGCTCTGAACGTTAAAATTAACTGTCAGTTTTGCGTCGGATTCGAAAATCTAGACTCACAGCAGAACGACCATAAGGTGCCCGAGGCAGCACTAGACCCTTGGAGACAAGTCGGCTGGAGGACGATGTATTGAATCGCGACGCAATTTGTGTGTTCCATCGTCATTAAGAGGCTCTTAACGTTACTATTAACTGTCAGTTTTGCGCCGGATTCGAAAATCTAGACTCACAGGAGAACGACCATAAGGTGCCCGATGCCGCAATAGACCCTTGGAGACAATTCGGCTGGAGGACGATGTATTGAATCGCAACGCAAATTGCGTGTTCCATCGTCATTATCAGGCGCCAACGTTACAATTAACTGTCAGTTTTGCGTCGGATTGGAAAATCTCGACTCACAGAAGAACGACCATAAGGTGCCCGAGGAGCACTAGACCCTTGGAGACAAGTCGGCAGGAGGACGATGTATTGAATCGCGACGCAATTTGTGTGTTCCATCGTCATTAAGAGGCTCTGAACGTTACACTTAACTGTCAGTTTTGCGTCGGATTCGAAAATCTAGACTCACAGGAGAACGACCATAAGGTGCCCGAGGCAGCACTAGACCCTTGGAGACAAGTCGGCTGGAGGACGATGTATTGAATCGCGACGCAATTTGTGTGTTCCATCGTCATTAAGAGGCTCTGAACGATACAATTAACTGTCAGTTTTGCGTCGGATTCGAAAATCTAGACTCACAGGAGAACGACCATAAAGTGCCCGAGCCAGCACTAGACCCTTGGAGACAAGTCGGCTGGAGGACGATGTATTGAATCGCGACGCAATTTGTGTGTTCCATCGTCATTAAGAGGCTCTGAACGTTACAATTAACTGTCAGTGTTGCGCCGGATTCGAAAAACTATACTCCTAGGAGAACGACGAAAAGGTGCCCGGGGCAGCAATAGTACCTCGGAGACAATTCGGCTGGAGGACGATGTATTGAATCGCGACGCAATTTGTGTGTTCCATCGTCATTAACAGGCTCTGAACGTTACTATTAACTGTCAGTTTTGCGTCGGATTCGAAAAACTAAACTCACAGGAGAACGACGATAAGGTGCCCGAGGCAGCTATAGACCCTTGGAGGCAAGTCGGCTGGAGGACGATGTATTGAATCGCGACGCAATTTGTGTGTTCCATCGTCATTAAGAGGCTCTGAACGTTACAATTAACTGTCAGTTTTGCGTCGGATTCGAAAATCTAGACTCACAGGAGAACGACCATGAGGTGCCCGAGGCAGCACTAGACCTTTGGAGACAAGTCGGCTGGAGGACGATGTATTGAATCGCGACGCAATTTGTGTGTTCCATCGTCATTAAGAGGCTCTGAACGTTACAATTAACTGTCAGTTTTCCGTCAGATTCGAAAATCTAGACTCACAGGAGAACGACCATAAGGTGGCCGAGGCAGCACTAGACCCTTGGAGACAAGTCGGCTGGAGGACGATGTATTGAATCACGACGCAATTTGTGTGTTCCATCGTCATTAAGAGGCTCTGAACGTTACAATTAACTGTCAGTTTTGCGCCGGATTAGATAAACTAGACTCATAGGAGAACGACCACAAGGTGCCCGGGACAGCAAAACTACCTCGGAGACAAGTCGCCTGGAGGACGATGTATTGAATCGCGACGCAAATTGTGTGTTCCATCGTCATTATCAGGCTCTGAACGTTACAATTAACTGTCAGTTTTGCGTTGTTTTCGGAAATCTAGACTCACAGGAGAACGACTATAACGTGCCCGTGGCAGCAAGAGACCCTTGGAGACAGGGCGGCTGCAGGACGATGTATTGAATCGCGCCACAATTTGTGTGTTCCATCGTCATTAAGAGGCTCTGAACGTTACAATTAACTGTCAGTTTTGCGTCGGATTCGAAAATCTAGACTCACAGCAGACCGACCATAAGGTGCCCGAGGCAGCACTAGACCCTTGGAGACAAGTCGGCTGGAGGACGATGTATTGAATCGCGACGCAATTTGTGTGTTCCATCGTCATTAAGAGGCTCTGAACGTTACACTTAACTGTCAGTTTTGCGTCGGATTCGAAAATCTAGACTCACAGGAGAACGACCATAAGGTGCCCGAGGCAGCACTAGACCCTTGGAGACAAGTCGGCTGGAGGACGATGTATTGAATCGCGGCGCAATTTGTGTGTTCCATCGTCATTAAGAGGCTCTGAACGTAACAATTAACTGTCAGTTTTGCGCCGGATTCGAAAAACTATACTCCTAGGAGAACGACCAAAAGGTGCCCGGGGCAGCAATAGTACCTCGGAGACAATTCGGCTGGAGGACGATGTATTGAATCGCGACGCAATTTGTGTGTTCCATCGTCATTAACAGGCTCTGAACGTTACAATTAACTGTCAGTTTTGCGTCGGATTCGAAAAACTAAACTCACAGGAGAACGACGATAAGGTGCCCGAGGCAGCTATAGACCCTTGGAGACAAGTCGGCTGGAGGACGATCTATTAAATCGCGACGCAATTTGTGTGTTCCATCGTCATTAAGAGGCTCCGAACGTTACAATTAACTGTCAGTTTTGCGTCGGATTCGAAAAACTGAACTCACAGGAGAACGACGATAAGGTGCCCGAGGCAGCTATAGACCCTTGGAGACAAGTCGGCTAGAGAACGATGTATTGAATCGCGACGCAATTTGTGTGTTCCATCGTCATTAAGAGGCTCTGAACGTTACAATTAACTGTCAGTTTTCCGTCGGATTCGAAAATCTAGACTCACAGGAGAACGACCATAAGGTGCCCGAGGCAGCACTAGACCCTTGGACACAAGCCGGCTGGAGGACGATGTATTGAATCGCGACGCAATTTGTGTGTTCCATCGTCATTAAGAGGCTCTGAACGTTACAATTAACTGTCAGTTTTGCGCCGGATTAGATAAACTAGACTCATAGGAGAACGACCAAAAGGTGCCCGGGACAGCAATACTACTTCGGAGACAAGTCGGCTGGAGGACGATGTATTGAATCGCGACGCAAATTGTGTGTTCCATCGTCATTATCAGGCTTTGAACGTTACAATTAACTGTCAGTTTTGCGTCGTTTTCGGAAATCTAGACTCACAGGAGAACGACCATAACGTGCCCGAGGCAGCAAGAGACCCTTGGAGACAGGGCGGCTGTAGGACGATGTATTGAATCGCGACGCAATTTGTGTGTTCCATCGTCATTAAGAGGCTCTGAACGTTACACTTAACTGTCAGTTTTGCGTCGGATTCGAAAATCTAGACACACAGCAGAACGACCATAAGGTGCCCGAGGCAGCACTAGACCCTTGGAGACAAGTCGGCTGGAGGACGATGTATTGAATCGCGACGCAATTTGTGTGTTCCATCGTCATTAAGAGGCTCTGAACGTTACACTTAACTGTCAGTTTTGCGTCGGATTCGAAAATCTAGACTCACAGGAGAACGACCATAAGGTGCCCGAGGCAGCACTAGACCCTTGGAGACAAGTCGGCTGGAGGACGATGTATTGAATCGCGGCGCAATTTGTGTGTTCCATCGTCATTAAGAGGCTCTGAACGTAACAATTAACTGTCAGTTTTGCGCCGGATTCGAAAAACTATACTCCTAGGAGAACGACCAAAAGGTGCCCGGGGCAGCAATAGTACCTCGGAGACAATTCGGCTGGAGGACGATGTATTGAATCGCGACGCAATTTGTGTGTTCCATCGTCATTAACAGGCTCTGAACGTTACAATTAACTGTCAGTTTTGCGTCGGATTCGAAAAACTAAACTCACAGGAGAACGACGATAAGGTGCCCGAGGCAGCTATAGACCCTTGGAGACAAGTCGGCTGGAGGACGATCTATTAAATCGCGACGCAATTTGTGTGTTCCATCGTCATTAAGAGGCTCCGAACGTTACAATTAACTGTCAGTTTTGCGTCGGATTCGAAAAACTGAACTCACAGGAGAACGACGATAAGGTGCCCGAGGCAGCTATAGACCCTTGGAGACAAGTCGGCTAGAGGACGATGTATTGAATCGCGACGCAATTTGTGTGTTCCATCGTCATTAAGAGGCTCTGAACGTTACAATTAACTGTCAGTTTTCCGTCGGATTCGAAAATCTAGACTCACAGGAGAACGACCATAAGGTGCCCGAGGCAGCACTAGACCCTTGGACACAAGACGGCTGGAGGACGATGTATTGAATCGCGACGCAATTTATGTGTTCCATCGTCATTAAGAGGCTCTGAACGTTACAATTAACTGTCAGTTTTGCGCCGGATTAGATAAACTAGACTCATAGGAGAACGACCAAAAGGTGCCCGGGACAGCAATACTACCTCGGAGACAAGTCGGCTGGAGGACGATGTATTGAATCGCGACGCAAATTGTGTGTTCCATCGTCATTATCAGGCTTTGAACGTTACAATTAACTGTCAGTTTTGCGTCGTTTTCGGAAATCTAGACTCACAGGAGAACGACCATAACGTGCCCGAGGCAGCAAGAGACCCTTGGAGACAGGGCGGCTGTAGGACGATGTATTGAATCGCGACGCAATTTGTGTGTTCCATCGTCATTAAGAGGCTCTGAACGTTACAATTAACTGTCAGTTTTGCGTCGGATTCGAAAATCTAGACACACAGCAGAACGACCATAAGGTGCCCGAGGCAGCACTAGACCCTTGGAGACAAGTCGGCTGGAGGACGATGTATTGAATCGCGACGCAATTTGTGTGTTCCATCGTCATTAAGAGGCTCTGAACGTTACACTTAACTGTCAGTTTTGCGTCGGATTCGAAAATCTAGACTCACAGGAGAACGACCATAAGGTGCCCGAGGCAGCACTAGACCCTTGGAGACATGTCGGTTGGAGGACGATGTATTGAATCGCGACGCAATTTGTGTGTTCCATCGTCATTAACAGGCTCTGAACGTTACAATTAACTGTCAGTTTTGCGCCGGATTAGATAAACTAGACTCATAGGAGAACGACCAAAAGGTGCCCGGGACAGCAATACTACCTCGGAGACAAGTCGGCTGGAGGACGATGTATTGAATCGCGACGCAAATTGTGTGTTCCATCGTCATTATCAGGCTTTGAACGTTACAATTAACTGTCAGTTTTGCGTCGTTTTCGGAAATCTAGACTCACAGGAGAACGACCATAACGTGCCCGAGGCAGCAAGAGACCCTTGGAGACAGGGCGGCTGTAGGACGATGTATTGAATCGCGACGCAATTTGTGTGTTCCATCGTCATTAAGAGGCTCTGAACGTTACAATTAACTGTCAGTTTTGCGTCGGATTCGAAAATCTAGACACACAGCAGAACGACCATAAGGTGCCCGAGGCAGCACTAGACCCTTGGAGACAAGTCGGCTGGAGGACGATGTATTGAATCGCGACGCAATTTGTGTGTTCCATCGTCATTAAGAGGCTCTGAACGTTACACTTAACTGTCAGTTTTGCGTCGGATTCGAAAATCTAGACTCACAGGAGAACGACCATAAGGTGCCCGAGGCAGCACTAGACCCTTGGAGACATGTCGGTTGGAGGACGATGTATTGAATCGCGACGCAATTTGTGTGTTCCATCGTCATTAACAGGCTCTGAACGTTACAATTAACTGTCAGTTTTGCGCCGGATTAGATAAACTAGACTCATAGGAGAACGACCAAAAGGTGCCCGGGAAAGCAATACTACCTCGGAGACAAGTCGGCTGGAGGACGATGTATTCAATCGCGACGCAAATTGTGTGTTCCATCGTCATTATCAGGCTTTGAACGTTACAATTAACTGTCAGTTTTGCGTCGTTTTCGGAAATCTAGACTCACAGGAGAACGACCATAACGTGCCCGAGGCAGCAAGAGACCCTTGGAGACAGGGCGGCTGTAGGACGATGTATTGAATCGCGACGCAATTTGTGTGTTCCATCGTCATTAAGAGGCTCTGAACGTTACAATTAACTGTCAGTTTTGCGTCGGATTCGAAAATCTAGACACACAGCAGAACGACCATAAGGTGCCCGAGGCAGCACTAGACCCTTGGAGACAAGTCGGCTGGAGGACGATGTATTGAATCGCGACGCAGTTTGTGTGTTCCATCGTCATTAAGAGGCTCTGAACGTTACACTTAACTGTCAGTTTTGCGTCGGATTCGAAAATCTAGACTCACAGGAGAACGACCATGAGGTGCCCGAGGCAGCACTAGACCTTTGGAGACAAGTCGGCTGGAGGACGATGTATTGAATCGCGACGCAATTTGTGTGTTATATCGTCATTAAGAGGCTCTGAACGTTACAATTAACTGTCAGTTTTCCGTCGGATTCGAAAATCTAGACTCACAGGAGAACGACCATAAGGTGCCCGAGGCAGCACTAGACCCTTGGAGACAAGTCGGCTGGAGGACGATGTATTGAATCACGACGCAATTTGTGTGTTCCATCGTCATTAAGAGGCTCTGAACGTTACAATTAACTGTCAGTTTTGCGCCGGATTAGATAAACTAGACTCATAGGAGACAACCAAAAGGTGCCCGGGACAGCAATACTACCTCGGAGACAAGTCGGCTGGAGGACGATGTATTGAATCGCGACGCAAATTGTGTGTTCCATCGTCATTATCAGGCTCTGAACGTTACAATTAACTGTCAGTTTTGCGTCGTTTTCGGAAATCTAGACTCACAGGAGAACGACCATAACGTGCCCGTGGCAGCAAGAGACCCTTGGAGACAGGGCGGCTGTAGGACGATGTATTGAATCGCGCCACAATTTGTGTGTTCCATCGTCATTAAGAGGCTCTGAACGTTACAATTAACTGTCAGTTTTGCGTCGGATTCGAAAATCTAGACTCACAGCAGAACGACCATAAGGTGCCCGAGGCAGCACTAGACCCTTGGAGACAAGTCGGCTGGAGGACGATGTATTGAATCGCGACGCAATTTGTGTGTTCCATCGTCATTAAGAGGCTCTGAACGTTACACTTAACTGTCAGTTTTGCGTCGGATTCGAAAATCTAGACTCACAGGAGAACGACCATAAGGTGCCCGAGGCAGCACTAGACCCTTGGAGACAAGTCGGCTGGAGGACGATGTATTGAATCGCGACGCAAATTGTGTGTTCCATCGTCATTATCAGGCTCTGAACGTTACAATTAACTGTCAGTTTTGCGTCGTTTTCGGAAATCTAGACTCACAGGAGAACGACCATAACGTGCCCGTGGCAGCAAGAGACCCTTGGAGACAGGGCGGCTGTAGGACGATGTATTGAATCGCGCCACAATTTGTGTGCTCCATCGTCATTAAGAGGCTCTAAACGTTACAATTAACTGTCAGTTTTGCGTCGTATTCGAAAATCTAGACTCACAGCAGAACGACCATAAGGTGCCCGAGGCAGCACTAGAACCTTGGAGACAAGTCGGCTGGAGGACGATGTATTGAATCGCGACGCAATTTGTGTGTTCCATCGTCATTAAGAGGCTCTTAACGTTACTATTAACTGTCAGTTTTGCGCCGGATTCGAAAATCTAGACTCACAGGAGAACGACCATAACGTGCCCGATGCAGCAATAGACCCTTGGAGACAATTCGGCTGGAGGACGATGTATTGAATCGCAACGCAAATTGCGTGTTCCATCGTCATTATCAGGCTCTGAACGTTACAATTATCTGTCAGTTTTGCGTCGTTTTCGGAAATCTAGACTCACAGGAGAACGACCATAAGGTGCCCGAGGCAGCACTAGACCCTTGGAGACAAGTCGGCTGGAGGACGATGTATTGAATCGCGACGCAATTTGTGTGTTCCATCGTCATTAAGAGGCTCTGAACGTTACACTTAACTGTCAGTTTTGCGTCGGATTCGAAAATCTAGACTCACAGGAGAACGACCATGAGGTGCCCGAGGCAGCACTAGACCTTTGGAGACAAGTCGGCTGGAGGACGATGTATTGAATCGCGACGCAATTTGTGTGTTCCATCGTCATTAAGAGGCTCTGAACGTTACAATTAACTGTCAGTTTTCCGTCGGATTCGAAAATCTAGACTCACAGGAGAACGACCATAAGGTGCCCGAGGCAGCACTAGACCCTTGGAGACAAGTCGGCTGGAGGACGATGTATTGAATCACGACGCAATTTGTGTGTTCCATCGTCATTAAGAGGCTCTGAACGTTACAATTAACTGTCAGTTTTGCGCCGGATTAGATAAACTAGACTCATAGGAGAACGACCGAAAGGTGCCCGGGACAGCAATACTACCTCGGAGACAAGTCGGCTGGAGGACGATGTATTGAATCGCGACGCAAATTGTGTGTTCCATCGTCATTATCAGGCTCTGAACGTTACAATTAACTGTCAGTTTTGCGTCGTTTTCGGAAATCTAGACTCACAGGAGAACGACCATAACGTGCCCGTGGCAGCAAGAGACCCTTGGAGACAGGGCGGCTGTAGGACGATGTATTGAATCGCGCCACAATTTGTGTGTTCCATCGTCATTAAGAGGCTCTGAACGTTACAATTAACTGTCAGTTTTGCGTCGGATTCGAAAATCTAGACTCACAGCAGAACGACCATAAGGTGCCCGAGGCAGCACTAGACCCTTGGAGACAAGTCGGCTGGAGGACGATGTATTGAATCGCGACGCAATTTGTGTGTTCCATCGTCATTAAGAGGCTCTGAACGTTACACTTAACTGTCAGTTTTGCGTCGGATTCGAAAATCTAGACTCACAGGAGAACGACCATAAGGTGCCCGAGGCAGCACTAGACCCTTGGAGACAAGTCGGCTGGAGGACGATGTATTGAATCGCGACGCAAATTGTGTGTTCCATCGTCATTATCAGGCTCTGAACGTTACAATTAACTGTCAGTTTTGCGTCGTTTTCGGAAATCTAGACTCACAGGAGAACGACCATAACGTGCCCGTGGCAGCAAGAGACCCTTGGAGACAGGGCGGCTGTAGGACGATGTATTGAATCGCGCCACAATTTGTGTGTTCCATCGTCATTAAGAGGCTCTAAACGTTACAATTAACTGTCAGTTTTGCGTCGGATTCGAAAATCTAGACTCACAGCAGAACGACCATAAGGTGCCCGAGGCAGCACTAGAACTTTGGAGACAAGTCGGCTGGAGGACGATGTATTGAATCGCGACGCAATTTGTGTGTTCCATCGTCATTAAGAGGCTCTTAACGTTACTATTAACTGTCAGTTTTGCGCCGGATTCGAAAATCTAGACTCACAGGAGAACGACCATAACGTGCCCGATGCAGCAATAGACCCTTGGAGACAATTCGGCTGGAGGACGATGTATTGAATCGCAACGCAAATTGCGTGTTCCATCGTCATTATCAGGCGCCGAACGTTACAATTAACTGTCAGTTTTGCGTCGGATTGGAAAATCTCGACTCACAGAAGAACGACCATAAGGTGCCCGAGGCAGCACTAGACCCTTGGAGACAAGTCGGCTGGAGGACGAAGTATTGAATCGCGACGCAATTTGTGTGTTCCATCGTCATTAAGAGGCTCTGAACGTTACAATTAACTGTCAGTTTTGCGACTGATTCGATAAACTAGACTCATAGGAGAACGACCAAAAGGTGCCCGGGACAGCAATACTACCTCGGAGACAAGTCGGCTGGAGGACGATGTATTGAATCGCGACGCAAATTGTGTGTTCCATCGTCATTATCAGGCTCTGAACGTTACAATTAACTGTCAGTTTTGCGTCGTTTTCGGAAAACAAGACTCACAGGAGAACGACCATAACGTGCCCGAGGCAGCAAGAGACCCTTGGAGACGGGGCGGCTGTAGGACGATGTATTGAATCGCGCCACAATATGTGTGTTCCATCGTCATTAAGAGGCTCTGAACGTTACAATTAACTGTCAGTTTTGCGTCGGATTCGAAAATCTAGACTCACAGCAGAACGACCATAAGGTGCCCGAGGCAGCACTAGACCCTTGGAGACAAGTCGGCTGGAGGACGATGTATTGAATCGCGACGCAATTTGTGAGTTCCATCGTCATTAAGAGGCTCTGAACGTTACAATTAACTGTCAGTTTTGCGTCGGATTCGAAAATCTAGACTCACAGGAGAACGACCATAAAGTGCCCGAGCCAGCACTAGACCCTTGGAGACAAGTCGGCTGGAGGACGATGTATTGAATCGCGACGCAATTTGTGTGTTCCATCGTCATTAAGAGGCTCTGAACGTTACAATTAACTGTCAGTGTTGCGCCGGATTCGAAAAACTATACTCCTAGGAGAACGACGAAAAGGTGCCCGGGGCAGCAATAGTACCTCGGAGACAATTCGGCTGGAGGACGATGTATTGAATCGCGACGCAATTTGTGTGTTCCATCGTCATTAACAGGCTCTGAACGTTACTATTAACTGTCAGTTTTGCGTCGGATTCGAAAAACTAAACTCACAGGAGAACGACGATAAGGTGCCCGAGGCAGCTATAGACCCTTGGAGGCAAGTCGGCTGGAGGACGATGTATTGAATCGCGACGCAATTTGTGTGTTCCATCGTCATTAAGAGGCTCTGAACGTTACAATTAACTGTCAGTTTTGCGTCGGATTCGAAAATCTAGACTCACAGGAGAACGACCATGAGGTGCCCGAGGAAGCACTAGACCTTTGGAGACAAGTCGGCTGGAGGACGATGTATTGAATCGCGACGCAATTTGTGTGTTCCATCGTCATTAAGAGGCTCTGAACGTTACAATTAACTGTCAGTTTTCCGTCGGATTCGAAAATGTAGACTCACAGGAGAACGACCATAAGGTGCCCGAGGCAGCACTAGACCCTTGGAGACAAGTCGGCTGGAGGACGATGTATTGAATCACGACGCAATTAGTGTGTTCCATCGTCATTAAGAGGCTCTGAACGTTACAATTAACTGTCAGTTTTGCGCAGGGTAGATAAACTAGACTCATAGGAGAACGACCACAAGGTGCCCGGGACAGCAAAACTACCTCGGAGACAAGTCGGCTGGAGGACGATGTATTGAATCGCGACGCAAATTGTGTGTTCCATCGTCATTATCAGGCTCTGAACGTTACAATTAACTGTCAGTTTTGCGTTGTTTTCGGAAATCTAGACTCACAGGAGAACGACCATAACGTGCCCGTGGCAGCAAGAGACCCTTGGAGACAGGGCGGCTGTAGGACGATGTATTGAATCGCGCCACAATTTGTGTGTTCCATCGTCATTAAGAGGCTCTGAACGTTACAATTAACTGTCAGTTTTGCGTCGGATTCGAAAATCTAGACTCACAGCAGACCGACCATAAGGTGCCCGAGGCAGCACTAGACCCTTGGAGACAAGTCGGCTGGAGGACGATGTATTGAATCGCGACGCAATTTGTGTGTTCCATCGTCATTAAGAGGCTCTGAACGTTACAATTAACTGTCAGTTTTGCGTCGGATTCGAAAATCTAGACTCACAGGAGAACGACCATAAAGTGCCCGAGCCAGCACTAGACCCTTGGAGACAAGTCGGCTGGAGGACGATGTATTGAATCGCGACGCAATTTGTGTGTTCCATCGTCATTAAGAGGCTCTGAACGTTACAATTAACTGTCAGTGTTGCGCCGGATTCGAAAAACTATACTCCTAGGAGAACGACGAAAAGGTGCCCGGGGCAGCAATAGTACCTCGGAGACAATTCGGCTGGAGGACGATGTATTGAATCGCGACGCAATTTGTGTGTTCCATCGTTATTAACAGGCTCTGAACGTTACTATTAACTGTCAGTTTTGCGTCGGATTCGAAAAACTAAACTCACAGGAGAACGACGATAAGGTGCCCGAGGCAGCTATAGACCCTTGGAGGCAAGTCGGCTGGAGGACGATGTATTGAATCGCGACGCAATTTGTGTGTTCCATCGTCATTAAGAGGCTCTGAACGTTACAATTAACTGTCAGTTTTGCGTCGGATTCGAAAATCTAGACTCACAGGATAACGACCATGAGGTGCCCGAGGCAGCACTAGACCTTTGGAGACAAGTCGGCTGGAGGACGATGTATTGAATCGCGACGCAATTTGTGTGTTCCATCGTCATTAAGAGGCTCTGAACGTTACAATTAACTGTCAGTTTTCCGTCGGATTCGAAAATCTAGACTCACAGGAGAACGACCATAAGGTGCCCGAGGCAGCACTAGACCCTTGGAGACAAGTCGGCTGGAGGACGATGTATTGAATCACGACGCAATTTGTGTGTTCCATCGTCATTAAGAGGCTCTGAACGTTACAATTAACTGTCAGTTTTGCGCCGGATTAGATAAACTAGACTCATAGGAGAACGACCACAAGGTGCCCGGGACAGCAAAACTACCTCGGAGACAAGTCGCCTGGAGGACGATGTATTGAATCGCGACGCAAATTGTGTGTTCCATCGTCATTATCAGGCTCTGAACGTTACAATTAACTGTCAGTTTTGCGTTGTTTTCGGAAATCTAGACTCACAGGAGAACGACCATAACGTGCCCGTGGCAGCAAGAGACCCTTGGAGACAGGGCGGCTGTAGGACGATGTATTGAATCGCGCCACAATTTGTGTGTTCCATCGTCATTAAGAGGCTCTGAACGTTACAATTAACTGTCAGTTTTGCGTCGGATTCGAAAATCTAGACTCACAGCAGACCGACCATAAGGTGCCCGAGGCAGCACTAGACCCTTGGAGACAAGTCGGCTGGAGGACGATGTATTGAATCGCGACGCAATTTGTGTGTTCCATCGTCATTAAGAGGCTCTGAACGTTACACTTAACTGTCAGTTTTGCGTCGGATTCGAAAATCTAGACTCACAGGAGAACGACCATAAGGTGCCCGAGGGAGCACTAGACCCTTGGAGACAAGTCGGCTGGAGGACGATGTATTGAATCGCGACGCAATTTGTGTGTTCCATCGTCATTAAGAGGCTCTGAACGATACAATTAAATGTCAGTTTTGCGTCGGATTCGAAAATCTAGACTCACAGGAGAACGACCATGAGGTGCCCGAGGCAGCACTAGACCTTTGGAGACAAGTCGGCTGGAGGACGATGTATTGAATCGCGACGCAATTTGTGTGTTCCATCGTCATTAAGAGGCTCTGAACGTTACAATTACTGTCAGTTTTCCGTCGGATTCGAAAATCTAGACTCACAGGAGAACGACCATAAGGTGCCCGAGGCAGCACTAGACCCTTGGAGACAAGTCGGCTGGAGGACGATGTATTGAATCGCGGCGCAATTTGTGTGTTCCATCGTCATTAAGAGGCTCTGAACGTAACAATTAACTGTCAGTTTTGCGCCGGATTCGAAAAACTATACTCCTAGGAGAACGACCAAAAGGTGCCCGGGGCAGCAATAGTACCTCGGAGACAATTCGGCTGGAGGACGATGTATTGAATCGCGACGCAATTTGTGTGTTCCATCGTCATTAACAGGCTCTGAACGTTACAATTAACTGTCAGTTTTGCGTCGGATTCGAAAAACTAAACTCACAGGAGAACGACGATAAGGTGCCCGAGGCAGCTATAGACCCTTGGAGACAAGTCGGCTGGAGGACGATCTATTAAATCGCGACGCAATTTGTGTGTTCCATCGTCATTAAGAGGCCCCGAACGTTACAATTAACTGTCAGTTTTGCGTCGGATTCGAAAAACTGAACTCACAGGAGAACGACGATAAGGTGCCCGAGGTAGCTATAGACCCTTGGAGACAAGTCGGCTAGAGGACGATGTATTGAATCGCGACGCAATTTGTGTGTTCCATCGTCATTAAGAGGCTCTGAACGTTACAATTAACTCAGTTTTCCGTCGGATTCGAAAATCTAGACTCACAGGAGAACGACCATAAGGTGCCCGAGGCAGCACTAGACCCTTGGACACAAGTCGGCTGGAGGACGATGTATTGAATCGCGACGCAATTTGTGTGTTCCATCGTCATTAAGAGGCTCTGAACGTTACAATTAACTGTCAGTTTTGCGCCGGATTAGATAAACTAGACTCATAGGAGAACGACCAAAAGGTGCCCGGGACAGCAATACTACCTCGGAGACAAGTCGGCTGGAGGACGATGTATTGAATCGCGACGCAAATTGTGTGTTCCATCGTCATTATCAGGCTTTGAACGTTACAATTAACTGTCAGTTTTGCGTCGTTTTCGGAAATCTAGACTCACAGGAGAACGACCATAACGTGCCCGAGGCAGCAAGAGACCCTTGGAGACAGGGCGGCTGTAGGACGATGTATTGAATCGCGACGCAATTTGTGTGTTCCATCGTCATTAAGAGGCTCTGAACGTTACAATTAACTGTCAGTTTTGCGTCGGATTCGAAAATCTAGACACACAGCAGAACGACCATAAGGTGCCCGAGGCAGCACTAGACCCTTGGAGACAAGTCGGCTGGAGGACGATGTATTGAATCGCGACGCAATTTGTGTGTTCCATCGTCATTAAGAGGCTCTGAACGTTGCACTTAACTGTCAGTTTTGCGTCGGATTCGAAAATCTAGACTCACAGGAGAACGACCATAAGGTGCCCGAGGCAGCACTAGACCCTTGGAGACATGTCGGTTGGAGGACGATGTATTGAATCGCGACGCAATTTGTGTGTTCCATCGTCATTAACAGGCTCTGAACGTTACAATTAACTGTCAGTTTTGCGCCGGATTCGAAAAACTATACTCCTAGGAGAACGACCAAAAGGTGCCCGGGGCAGCAATAGTACCTCGGAGACAATTCGGCTGGAGGACGATGTATTGAATCGCGACGCAATTTGTGTGTTCCATCGTCATTAACAGGCTCTGAACGTTACAATTAATCGTCAGTTTTGCGTCGTTTTCGGAAAACTAGACTCACAGGAGAACGACCATAACGTGCCCGAGGCAGCAAGAGACCCTTGGAGACAGGGCGGCTGTAGGACGATGTATTGAATCGCGCCACAATTTGTGTGTTCCATCGTCATTAAGAGGCCCTGAACGTTACTATTGTCAGTTTTGCGTCGGATTCGAAAATCTAGACTCACAGCAGAACGACCATAAGTTGCCCGAAGCAGCACTAGACCCTTGGAGACAAGTCGGCTGGAGGACGATGTATTGAATCGCGACGCAATTTGTGTGTTCCATCGTCATTAAGAGGCTCTGAACGTTACAATTAACTGTCAGTTTTGAGTCGGATTCGAAAATCTAGACTCACAGGAGAACGACCATAAGGTGCCCGAGGCAGCACTAGACCCTTGGAGACAAGTCGGCTGGAGGACGATGTATTGAATCGCGACGCAATTTGTGTGTTCCATCGTCATTAAGAGGCTCTGAACGTTACAATTAACTGTCAGTTTTGCGCCGGATTCGAAAAACTATACTCCTAGGAGAACGACCAAAAGGTGCCCGGGGCAGCAATAGTACCTCGGAGACAATTTGGCTGGAGGACGATGTATTTAATCGCGACGCAATTTGTGTGTTCCATCGTCATTAACAGGCTCTGAACGTTACAATTAACTGTCAGTTTTGCGTCGGATTCGAAAAACTAAACTCACAGGAGAACGACGATAAGGTGCCCGAGGCAGCTATAGACCCTTGGAGACAAGTCGGCTGGAGGACGATCTATTGAATCGCGACGCAATTTGTGTGTTCCATCGTCATTATGAGGCTCTGAACGTTACAATTAACTGTCAGTTTTGCGTCGGATTCGAAAATCTAGACTCACAGGAGAACGACCATAAGGTGCCCGAGGCAGCACTAGACCCTTGGAGACAAGTCGGCTGGAGGACGATGTATTGAATCGCGACGCAATTTGTGTGTTCCATCGTCATTAACAGGCTCTGAACGTTACAATTAACTGTCAGTTTTGCGCCGGATTCGAAAAACTATACTCCTAGGAGAACGACCAAAAGGTGCCCGGGGCAGCAATAGTACCTCGGAGACAATTCGGCTGGAGGACGATGTATTGAATCGCGACGCAATTTGTGTGTTCCATCGTCATTAACAGGCTCTGAACGTTACAATTAAGTGTCAGTTTTGCGCCGGATTCGAAAAACTATACTCCTAGGAGAACGACCAAAAGGTGCCCGGGGCAGCAATAGTACCTCGGAGACAACTCGGCTGGAGGACGATGTATTGAATCGCGACGCAATTTGTGTGTTCCATCGTCATTAACAGGCTCTGAACGTTACAATTAACTGTCAGTTTTGCGTCGGATTCGAAAAACTAAACTCACAGGAGAACGACGATAAGGTGCCCGAGGCAGCTATAGACCCTTGGAGACAAGTCGGCTGGAGGACGATCTATTGAATCGCGACGCAATTTGTGTGTTCCATCGTCATTAAGAGGCTCTGAACGTTACAATTAACTGTCAGTTTTGCGTCGGATTCGAAAATCTAGACTCACAGGAGAACGACCATAAGGTGCCCGAGGCAGCACTAGACCCTTGGAGACAAGTCGGCTGGAGGACGATGTATTGAATCGCGACGCAATTTGTGTGTTCCATCGTCATTAAGAGGCTCTGAACGTTATAATTAACTGTCAGTTTTGCGCCGGATTCGAAAAACTATACTCCTAGGAGAACGACCAAAAGGTGCCCGGGACAGCAGTACTACCTCGGAGACAAGTCGGCTGGAGGACGATGTATTGAATCGCGACGCAAATTGTGTGTTCCATCGTCATTATCAGGCGCTGAACGTTTCAATTAACTGTCAGTTTTGCGTCGTTTTCGGAAAACTAGACTCACAGGAGAACGACCATAACGTGCCCGAGGCAGCACTAGACCCATGGAGACAAGTCGGCTGGATGACGATGTATTGAATCGCGACGCAATTTGTGTGTTCCATCGTCATTAAGAGGCTCTGAACGATACAATTAACTGTCAGTTTTGCGTCGGATTCGAAAATCTAGACCCACAGGAGAACGACCATGAGGTGCCCGAGGCAGCACTAGACCTTTGGAGACAAGTCGGCTGGAGGACGATGTATTGAATCGCGACGCAATTTGTGTGTTCCATCGTCATTAACAGGCTCTGAACGTTACAATTACTGTCAGTTTTCCGTCGGATTCGAAAATCTAGACTCACAGGAGAACGACCATAAGGTGCCCGAGGCAGCACTAGACCCTTGGAGACAAGTCGGCTGGAGGACGATGTATTGAATCGCGGCGCAATTTGTGTGTTCCATCGTCATTAAGAGGCTCTGAACGTAACAATTAACTGTCAGTTTTGCGCCGGATTCGAAAAACTATACTCCTAGGAGAACGACCAAAAGGTGCCCGGGGCAGCAATAGTACCTCGGAGACAATTCGGCTGGAGGACGATGTATTGAATCGCGACGCAATTTGTGTGTTCCATCGTCATTAACAGGCTCTGAACGTTACAATTAACTGTCAGTTTTCCGTCGGATTCGAAAATCTAGACTCACAGGAGAACGACCATAAGGTGCCCGAGGCAGCACTAGACCCTTGGAGACAAGTCGGCTGGAGGACGATGTATTGAATCGCGACGCAATTTGTGTGTTCCATCGTCATTAAGAGGCTCTGAACGTTACAATTAACTGTCAGTTTTGCGCCGGATTAGATAAACTAGACTCATAGGAGAACGACCAAAAGGTGCCCGGGACAGCAATACTACCTCGGAGACAAGTCGGCTGGAGGACGATGTATTGAATCGCGACGCAAAATGTGTGTTCCATCGTCATTATCAGGCTTTGAACGTTACAATTAACTGTCAGTTTTGCGTCGTTTTCGGAAATCTAGACTCACAGGAGAACGACCATAACGTGCCCGAGGCAGCAAGAGACCCTTGGAGACAGGGCGGCTGTAGGACGATGTATTGAATCGCGACGCAATTTGTGTGTTCCATCGTCATTAAGAGGCTCTGAACGTTACAATTAACTGTCAGTTTTGCGTCGGATTCGAAAATCTAGACACACAGCAGCACGACCATAAGGTGCCCGAGGCAGCACTAGACCCTTGGAGACAAGTCGGCTGGAGGACGATGTATTGAATCGCGACGCAATTTGTGTGTTCCATCGTCATTAAGAGGCTCTGAACGTTACACTTAACTGTCAGTTTTGCGTCGGATTCGAAAATCTAGACTCACAGGAGAACGACCATAAGGTGCCCGAGGCAGCACTAGACCCTTGGAGACATGTCGGTTGGAGGACGATGTATTGAATCGCGACGCAATTTGTGTGTTCCATCGTCATTAACAGGCTCTGAACGTTACAATTAACTGTCAGTTTTGCGCCGGATTCGAAAAACTATACTCCTAGGAGAACGACCAAAAGGTGCCCGGGGCAGCAATAGTACCTCGGAGAGAATTCGGCTGGAGGACGATGTATTGAATCGCGACGCAATTTGTGTGTTCCATCGTCATTAACAGGCTCTGAACGTTACAATTAATCGTCAGTTTTGCGTCGTTTTCGGAAAACTAGACTCACAGGAGAACGACCATAACGTGCCCGAGGCAGCAAGAGACCCTTGGAGACAGGGCGGCTGTAGGACGATGTATTGAATCGCGCCACAATTTGTGTGTTCCATCGTCATTAAGAGGCCCTGAACGTTACTATTGTCAGTTTTGCGTCGGATTCGAAAATCTAGACTCACAGCAGAACAACCATAAGTTGCCCGAAGCAGCACTAGACCCTTGGAGACAAGTCGGCTGGAGGACGATGTATTGAATCGCGACGCAATTTGTGTGTTCCATCGTCATTAAGAGGCTCTGAACGTTACAATTAACTGTCAGTTTTGAGTCGGATTCGAAAATCTAGACTCACAGGAGAACGACCATAAGGTGCCCGAGGCAGCACTAGACCCTTGGAGACAAGTCGGCTGGAGGATGATGTATTGAATCGCGACGCAATTTGTGTGTTCCATCGTCATTAAGAGGCTCTGAACGTTACAATTAACTGTCAGTTTTGCGCCGGATTCAAAAAACTATACTCCTAGGAGAACGACCAAAAGGTGCCCGGGGCAGCAATAGTACCTCGGAGACAAGTCGGCTGGAGGACGATGTATTTAATCGCGACGCAATTTGTGTGTTCCATCGTCATTAACAGGCTCTGAACGTTACAATTAACTGTCAGTTTTGCGTCGGATTCGAAAAACTAAACTCACAGGAGAACGACGATAAGGTGCCCGAGGCAGCTATAGACCCTTGGAGACAAGTCGGCTGGAGGACGATCTATTGAATCGCGACGCAATTTGTGTGTTCCATCGTCATTATGAGGCTCTGAACGTTACAATTAACTGTCAGTTTTGCGTCGGATTCGAAAATCTAGACTCACAGGAGAACGACCATAAGGTGCCCGAGGCAGCACTAGACCCTTGGAGACAAGTCGGCTGGAGGACGATGTATCGAATCGCGACGCAATTTGTGTGTTCCATCGTCATTAACAGGCTCTGAACGTTACAATTAACTGTCAGTTTTGCGCCGGATTCGAAAAACTATACTCCTAGGAGAACGACCAAAAGGTGCCCGGGGCAGCAATAGTACCTCGGAGACAATTCGGCTGGAGGACGATGTATTGAATCGCGACGCAATTTGTGTGTTCCATCGTCATTAACAGGCTCTGAACGTTACAATTAAGTGTCAGTTTTGCGCCGGATTCGAAAAACTATACTCCTAGGAGAACGACCAAAAGGTGCCCGGGGCAGCAATAGTACCTCGGAGACAATTCGGCTGGAGGACGATGTATTGAATCGCGACGCAATTTGTGTGTTCCATCGTCATTAACAGGCTCTGAACGTTACAATTAACTGTCAGTTTTGCGTCGGATTCGAAAAACTAAACTCACAGGAGAACGACGATAAGGTGCCCGAGGCAGCTATAGACCCTTGGAGACAAGTCGGCTGGAGGACGATCTATTGAATCGCGACGCAATTTGTGTGTTCCATCGTCATTAAGAGGCTCTGAACGTTACAATTAACTGTCAGTTTTGCGTCGGATTCGAAAATCTAGACTCACAGGAGAACGACCATAAGGTGCCCGAGGCAGCACTAGACCCTTGGAGACAAGTCGGCTGGAGGACGATGTATTGAATCGCGACGCAATTTGTGTGTTCCATCGTCATTAAGAGGCTCTGAACGTTATAATTAACTGTCAGTTTTGCGCCGGATTCGAAAAACTATACTCCTAGGAGAACGACCAAAAGGTGCCCGGGACAGCAATACTACCTCGGAGACAAGTCGGCTGGAGGACGATGTATTGAATCGCGACGCAGATTGTGTGTTCCATCCTCATTATCAGGCGCTGAACGTTTCAATTAACTGTCAGTTTTGCGTCGTTTTCGGAAAACTAGACTCACAGGAGAACGACCATAACGTGCCCGAGGCAGCACTAGACCCATGGAGACAAGTCGGCTGGAGGACGATGTATTGAATCGCGACGCAATTTGTGTGTTCCATCGTCATTAAGAGGCTCTGAACGTTACAATTAACTGTCAGTTTTGCGTCGGATTCGAAAATCTAGACTCACAGCAGAACGACCATAAGGTGCCCGAGGCAGCACTAGACCCTTGGAGACAAGTCGGCTGGAGGACGATGTATTGAATCGCGACGCAATTTGTGTGTTCCATCGTCATTAAGAGGCTCTGAACGTTACACTTAACTGTCAGTTTTGCGTCGGATTCGAAAATCTAGACTCACAGGAGAACGACCATAAGGTGCCCGAGGCAGCACTAGACCCTTGGAGACATGTCGGTTGGAGGACGATGTATTGAATCGCGACGCAATTTGTGTGTTCCATCGTCATTAATAGGCTCTGAACGTTACAATCAACTGTCAGTTTTGCGCCGGATTAGATAAACTAGACTAATAGGAGAACGACCAAAAGGTGCCCGGGACAGCAATACTACCTCGGAGACAAGTCGGCTGGAGGACGATTTATTGAATCGCGAGGCAAATTGTGTGTTCCATCGTCATTATCAGGCTCTGAACGTTACAATTAACTGTCAGTTTTGCGTCGTTTTCGGAAATCTAGACTCACAGGAGAACGACCATAAGGGGCCCGAGGCAGCACTAGACCCTTGGAGACAAGTCGGCTGGAGGACGATGTATTGAATCGCGACGCAATTTGTGTGTTCCATCGTCATTAAGAGGCTCTGAACGCTATAATTAACTGTCAGTTTTGCGCCGGATTCGAAAAACTATACTCCTAGGAGAACGACCAAAAGGTGCCCGGGACAGCAATACTACCTCGGAGACAAGTCGGCTGGAGGACGATGTATTGAATCGCGACGCATTTTGTGTGTTCCATAGTCATTAAGAGGCTCTGAACGTTACAATTAACTGTCAGTTTTGCGTCGTTTTCGGAAAACTAGACTCACAGGAGAACGACCATAACGTGCCCGAGGCAGCAATAGACCCTTGGAGACAGGGCGGCTGTAGGACGATGTATTGAATCGCGCCACAATTTGTGTGTTCCATCGTCATTAAGAGGCTCTGAACGTTACAATTAACTGTCAGTTTTGCTTCGGATTCGAAAATCTAGACTCACAGCAAAACGACCATAAGGTGCCCGAGGCAGCACTAGCCCCTTGGAGACAAGTCGGCTGGAGGACGATGTATTGAATCGCGCCACAATTTGTGTGTTCCATCGTCATTAAGAGGCTCTGAACGTTACAATTAACTGTCAGTTTTGCGCCGGATTCGAAAAACTATACTCCTAGGAGAACGACCAAAAGGTGCCCGGGGCAGCAATAGTACGTCGGAGACAATTCGGCTGGAGGACGATGTATTGAATCGCGACGCAATTTGTGTGTTCCATCGTCATTAACAGGCTCTGAACGTTACAATTAACTGTCAGTTTTGCGTCGGATTCGAAAAACTAAACTCACAGGGGAACGACGATAAGGTGCCCGAGGCAGCTATAGACCCTTGGAGACAAGTCGGCTGGAGGACGATCTATTGAATCGCGACGCAATTTGTGTGTTCCATCGTCATTAAGAGGCTCTGAACGTTACAATTAACTGTCAGTTTTGCGTCGGATTCGAAAAACTAAACTCACAGGAGAACGACGATAAGGTGCCCGAGGCAGCTATAGACCCTTGGAGACAAGTCGGCTGGAGGACGATCTATTGAATCGCGACGCTATTTGTGTGTTCCATCGTCATTAAGAGGCTCTGAACGTTACAATTAACTGCCAGTTTTCCGTCGGATTCGAAAATCTAGACTCATAGGAGAACGACCAAAAGGTGCCCGGGACAGCAATACTACCTCGGAGACAAGTCGGCTGGAGGACGATGTATTGAATCGCGACGCAATTTGTGTGTTCCATCGTCATTAAGAGGCTCTGAACGTTACAATTAACTGTCAGTTTTGCGCCGGATTAGATAAACTAGACTCATAGGAGAACGACCAAAAGGTGCCCGGGACAGCAATACTACCTCGGAGACAATTCGGCTGGAGGACGATGTATTGAATCGCGACGCAAATTGTGTGTTCCATCGTCATTATCAGGCTCTGAACGTTACAATTAACTGTCAGTTTTGCGTCGTTTTCGGAAATCTAGACTCACAGGAGAACGACCATAACGTGCCCGAGGCAGCAAGAGACCCTTGGAGACAGGGCGGCTGTAGGACGATGTATTGAATCGCGCCACAATTTGTGTGTTCCATCGTCATTAAGAGGCTCTGAACGTTACAATTAACTGTCAGTTTTGCGTCGGATTCGAAAATCTAGACTCACAGCAGAACGACCATAAGGTGCCCGAGGCAGCACTAGACCCTTGGAGACAAGTCGGCTGGAGGACGATGTATTGAATCGCGACGCAATTTGTGTGTTCCATCGTCATTAAGAGGCTCTGAACGTTACAATTAACTGTCAGTTTTGCGCCGGATTCGAAAAACTATACTCCTAGGAGAACGACCAAAAGGTGCCCGGGGCAGCAATAGTACGTCGGAGACAATTCGGCTGGAGGAGGATGTATTGAATCGCGACGCAATTTGTGTGTTCCATCGTCATTAACAGGCTCTGAACGTTACAATTAACTGTCAGTTTTGCGTCGGATTCGAAAAACTAAACTCACAGGAGAACGACGATAAGGTGCCCGAGGCAGCTATAGACCCTTGGAGACAAGTCGGCTGGAGGACGATCTATTGAATCGCGACGCAATTTGTGTGTTCCATCGTCATTAAGAGGCTCTGAACGTTACAATTAACTGTCAGTTTTGCGTCGGATTCGAAAAACTAAACTCACAGGAGAACGACGATAAGGTGCCCGAGGCAGCTATAGACCCTTGGAGACAAGTCGGCTGGAATACGATCTATTGAATCGCGACGCAATTTGTGTGTTCCATCGTCATTAAGAGGCTCTGAACGTTACAATTAACTGCCAGTTTTCCGTCGGATTCGAAAATCTAGACTCTCAGGAGAACGACCATAAGGTGCCCGAGGCAGCACTAGACCCTTGGAGACAAGTCGGCTGGAGGACGATGTATTGAATCGCGACGCAATTTGTGTGTTCCATCGTCATTAAGAGGCTCTGAACGTTACAATGAACTGTCAGTTTTGCGCCGGATTAGATAAACTAGACTCATAGGAGAACGACCAAAAGGTGCCCGGGACAGCAATACTACCTCGGAGACAAGTCGGCTGGAGGACGATGTATTGAATCGCGACGCAAATTGTGTGTTCCATCGTCATTAAGAGGCTCTGAACGTTACAATTAACTGTCAGTTTTGCGTGGGATTCGAAAAACTAAACTCACAGGAGAACGACGATTAGGTGCCCGAGGCAGCTATAGACCCTTGGAGACAAGTCGGCTGGAGGACGATCTATTGAATCGCGACGCAATTTGTGTGTTCCATCGTCATTAAGAGGCTCTGAACGTTACAATTAACTGTCAGTTTTGCGTCGGATTCGAAAGTCTAGACTCACAGGAGAACGACCATAAGGTGCCCGAGGCAGCACTAGACCCTTGGAGACAAGTCGGCTGGAGGACGATGTATTGAATGGCGACGCAATTTGTGTGTTCCATCGTCATTAAGAGGCTCTGAACGTTACAATTAACTGTCAGTTTTGCGTCGGATTCGAAAATCTAGACTCACAGCAGAACGACGATAAGGTGCCCGAGGCAGCTATAGACCCTTGGAGACAAGTCGGCTGGAGGACGATGTATTGAATCGCGACGCAATTTGTGTGTTCCATCGTCATTAAGAGGCTCTGAACGTTACAATTAACTGTCAGTTTTGCGTCGGATTAAAAATGTAGACTCACAGGAGAACGACCATAATGTGCCCGAGGCAGCACTAGACCCTTGGAGACAAGTCGGCTGGAGGACGATGTATTGAATCGCGACGCAATTTGTGTGTTCCATCGTCACTAAGAGGCTCTGAACGTTACAATTAACTGTCAGTTTTGCGTCGGATTCGAAAATCTAGACTCACAGGAGAACGACCATAAGGTCCCCGAGGCAGCACTACACCCTTGGAGACAATTCGGCTGGAGGACGATGTATTGAATCGCGACGCAATTTGTGTGTTCCATCGTCATTAACAGGCTCTGAACGTTACAATTAACTGTCAGTTTTGCGTCGTTTTCGGAAAACTAGACTCACAGGAGAACGACCATAACGTGCCCGAGGCAGCAAGAGACCCTTGGAGACAGGGCGGCTGTAGGACGATGTATTGAATCGCGCCACAATTTGTTTGTTCCATCGTCATTAAGAGGCTCTGAACGTTACAATTAACTGTCAGTTTTGAGTCGGATTCGAAAATCTAGACTCACAGCAGAACGACCATAAGGTGCCCGAAGCAGCACTAGACCCTTGGAGACAAGTCGGCTGGAGGACGATGTATTGAATCGCGACGCAATTTGTGTGTTCCATCGTCATTAATAGGCTCTGAACGTTACAATTAACTGTCAGTTTTGCCCCTGATTCGATAAACTAGACTTATAGGAGAACGACCAAAAGGTGCCCGGGACAGCAAAAGTACCTCGGAGACAAGTCGGCTGGAGGACGATGTATAGAATCGCGACGCAAATAGTGTGTTCCATCGTCATTATCAGGCTCTGAACGTTACAATTAACTGTCAGTTTTGCGTCGTTTTCGGATAACAAGACTCACAGGAGAACGACCATAACGTGCCCGAGGCAGCAAGAGACCCTTGGAGACAAGGCGGCTGTAGGACGATGTATTGAATCGCGCCACAATATGTGTGTTCCATCGTCATTAAGAGGCTCTGAACGTTACAATTAACTGTCAGTTTTGCGTCGGATTCGAAAATCTAGACTCACAGCAGAACGACCATAAGGTGCCCGAGGCAGCACTAGACCCTTGGAGACAAGTCGGCTGGAGGACGATGTATTGAATCGCGACGCAATTTGTGAGTTCCATCGTCATTAAGAGGCTCTGAACGTTACAATTAACTGTCAGTTTTGCGTCGGATTCGAAAATCTAGACTCACAGGAGAACGACCATAAGGTGCCCGAGGCAGCACTAGACCCTTGGAGACAAGTCGGCTGGAGGACGATGTATTGAATCGCGACGCAATTTGTGTGTTCCATCGTCATTAAGAGGCTCTGAACGTTACAATTAACTGTCAGTTTTGCGTCGGATTCGAAAATCTAGACTCACAGGAGAACGACCATAAGGTGCCCGAAGCAGCACTAGACTCTTGGAGACAAGTCGGCTGGAGGACGATGTATTGAATCGCGACGCAATTTGTGTGTTCCATCGTCATTAACAGGCTCTGAACGTTACAATTAACTGTCTGTTTTGCGTCGGATTCGATAATCTAGACTCACAGGAGAACGACCATGAGGTGCCCGAGGCAGCACTAGACCTTTGGAGACAAGTCGGCTGGAGGACGATGTATTGAATCGCGACGCAATTTGTGTGTTCCATCGTCATTAAGAGGCTCTGAACGTTACAATTAACTGTCAGTTTTGCGTCGGATTCGAAAAACTATACTCCTAGGAGAACGACCAAAAGGTGCCCGGGGCAGCAATAGTACCTCGGAGACAATTCGGCTGGAGGACGATGTATTGAATCGCGACGCAATTTGTGTGTTCCATCGTCATTAAGAGGCTCTGAACGTTACAATTAACTGTCAGTTTTGCGTCGGATTCGAAAAACTAAACTCACAGGAGAACGACGATAAGGTGCCCGAGGCAGCTAAAGACCCTTGGAGACAAGTCGGCTGGAGGACGATGTATTGAATCGCGACGCAATTTGTGTGTTCCATCGTCATTAAGAGGCTCTGAACGTTACAATTAACTGTCAGTTTTCCGTCGGATTCGAAAATCTAGACTCACAGGAGAACGACCATAAGGTGCCCGAGGCAGCACTAGACCCTTGGAGACAAGTCGGCTGGAGTACGATGTATTGAATCGCGACGCAATTTGTGTGTTCCATCGTCATTAAGAGGCTCTGAACGTTATAATTAACTGTCAGTTTTGCGCCGGATTAGATAAACTAGACTCATAGGAGAACGACCAAAAGGTGCCCGGGACAGCAATACTACCTCGGAGACAAGTCGGCTGGAGGACGATGTATTGAATCGCGACGCAAATTGTGTGTTCCATCGTCATTATCAGGCTCTGAACGTTACAATTAACTGCCAGTTTTGCGTCGTTTTCGGAAATCTAGACTCACAGGAGAACGACCATAACGTGCCCGAGGCAGCAAGAGACCCTTGGAGACAGGGCGGCTGTAGGACGATGTATTGAATCGCGCCACAATTTGTGTTCCATCGTCATTAAGAGGCTCTGAACGTTACAATTAACTGTCAGTTTTGCGTCGGATTCGAAAATCTAGACTCACAGGAGAACGACCATAAGGTGCCCGAGGCACCACTAGACCCTTGGAGACATGTCGGTTGGAGGACGATGTATTGAATCGCGACGCAATTTGTGTGTTCCATCGTCATTAACAGGCTCTGAACGTTACAATTAACTGTCAGTTTTGCGCCGGATTCGAAAAACTATACTCCTAGGAGAACGACCAAAAGGTGCCCGGGACAGCAATACTACCTCGGAGACAAGTCGGCTGGAGGACGATGTATTGAATCGCGACGCAAATTGTGTGTTCCATCGTCATTATCAGGCTCTGAACGTTACAATTAACTGTCAGTTTTGCGTCGGATTCGAAAATCTAGACTCACAGGAGAACGACCATAACGTGCCCGAGGCAGCAAGAGACCCTTGGAGACAGGGCGGCTGTAGGGTGATGTATTGAATCGCGCCTCAATTTGTGTGTTCCATCGTCATTAAGAGGCTCTGAACGTTACAATTAACTGTCAGTTTTGCTTCGGATTCGAAAATCTAGATTCACAGGAGAACGACCATAAGGTGCCCGAGGCAGCACTAGACCCTTGGAGACAAGTCGGCTGGAGGACGATGTATTGAATCGCGACGCAATTTGTGTGTCCCATAGTCATTAAGAGGCTCTGAACGTTACAAATAACTAACAGTTTTGAGCCGGATTCGAAAAACTATACCTCTAGGAGAACGACCATAAGGTGCCCGGGGCAGCAATAGTACCTCGGACACAATTCGGCTGGAGGACGATGTATTGAATCGCGACGCAATTTGTGTGTTCCATCGTCATTAACAGGCTCTGAACGTTACAATTAACTGTCAGTTTTGCGTCGTTTTCGGAAAACTAGACTCACAGGAGAACGACCATAACGTGCCCGAGGCAGCAAGAGACCCTTGGAGACAGGGCGGCTGTAGGACGATGTATTGAATCGCGCCACAATTTGTGTGTTCCATCGTCATTAAGAGGCTCTGAACGTTACAATTAACTGTCAGTTTTGCGTGGGATTCGAAAAACTAAACTCACAGGAGAACGACGATTAGGTGCCCGAGGCAGCTATAGACCCTTGGAGACAAGTCGGCTGGAGGACGATGAATTGAATCGCGACGCAATTTGTGTGTTCCATCGTCATTAAGAAGCTCTGAACGTTACAATTAACTGTCAGTTTTGCGTCGGATTCGAAAATCTAGACTCACAGGAGAACGACCATAAGGAGCCCGAGGCAGCACTAGACCCTTGGAGACAAGTCGGCTGGAGGACGATGTATTGAATCACGACGCAATTTGTGTGTTCCATCGTCATTAAGAGGCTCTGAACGTTACAATTAACTGTCAGTTTTGCGTCGGATTCGAAAATCTAGACTCACAGGAGAACGACCATGAGGTGCCCGAGGCAACACTAGACCATTGGAGACAAGTCGGGTGGAGGACGATGTATTGAATCGCGACGCAATTTGTGTGTTCCATCGTCATTAAGAGGCTCTGAACGTTACAATTAACTGTCAGTTTTGCGTCGGATTCGAAAATCTAGACTCACAGGAGAACGACCATGAGGTGCCCGAGGCAGCACTAGACCTTTGGAGACAAGTCGGCTGGAGGACGATGTATTGAATCGCGACGCAATTTGTGTGTTCCATCGTCATTAAGAGGCTCTGAACGTTACAATTAACTGTCAGTTTTCCGTCGGATTCGAAAATCTAGACTCACAGGAGAACGACCATAAGGTGCCCGAGGCAGCACTAGACCCTTGGAGACAAGTCGGTTGGAGGACGATGTATTGAATCGCGACGCAATTTGTGTGTTCCATCGTCATTAAGAGGCTCTGAACGTTACAATTAACTGTCAGTTTTGCGCCGGATTAGATAAACTAGACTCATAGGAGAACGACCAAAAGGTGCCCGGGACAGCAATACTACCTCGGAGACAAGTCGGCTGGAGGACGATGTATTGAATCGCGACGCAATTTGTGTGTTCCATCGTCATTAAGAGGCTCTGAACGTTACAATTAACTGTCAGTTTTGCGTCGGATTCGAAAATTTAGACTCACAGGAGAACGACCATAAGGTGCCCGAGGCAGCACTAGACCCTTGGAGACAAGTCGGCTGGAGGACGATGTATTGAATCGCGACGCAATTTGTGTGCTCCATCGTCATTAAGAGGCTCTGAACGTTACAATTAACTGTCAGTTTTGAGCCGGATTCGAAAAACTATACTCCTTGGAGAACGACCAAAGGGTGCCCGGGGCAGCAATAGTACCTCGGAGACAATTCGGCTGGAGGACGATGTATTGAATCGCGACGCAATTTGTGTGTTCCATCGTCATTAACAGGCTCTGAACGTTACAATTAACTGTCAGTTTTGCGTCGGATTCGAAAATCTAGACTCACAGGAGAACGACCATAAGGTGCCCGAGGCAGCACTAGACCCTTGGAGACAAGTCGGCTGGAGGACGATGTATTGAATCGCGACGCAATTTGTGTGTTCCATCGTCATTAAGAGGCTCTGAACGTTACAATTAACTGTCAGTTTTGCGTCGGATTCGAAAATCTAGACTCACAGGAGAACGACCATAAGGTGCCCGAGGCAGCACTAGACTCTTGGAGACAAGTCGGCTGGAGGACGATGTATTGAATCGCGACGCAATTTGTGTGTTCCATCGTCATTAAGAGGCTCTGAACGTTATAATTAACTGTCAGTTTTGCGCCGGATTCGAAAAACTATACTCCTAGGAGAACGACCAAAAGGTGCCCGGGACAGCAATACTACCTCGGAGACAAGTCGGCTGGAGGACGATGTATTGAATCGCGACGCAAATTGTGTGTTCCATCGTCATTATCAGGCTCTGAACGTTACAATTAACTGTCAGTTTTGCGTCGGATTCGAAAATCTAGATTCACAGGAGAACGACCATAAGGTGCCCGAGGCAGCACTAGACCCTTGGAGACATGTCGGTTGGAGGACGATGTATTGAATCGCGACGCAATTTGTGTGTTCCATCGTCATTAACAGGCTCTGAACGTTACAATTAACTGTCAGTTTTGCGTCGTTTTCGGAAAACTAGACTCACAGGAGAACGACCATAACGTGCCCGAGGCAGCAAGAGACCCTTGGAGACAGGGCGGCTGTAGGACGATGTATTGAATCGCGCCACAATTTGTGTGTTCCATCGTCATTAAGAGGCTCTGAACGTTACAATTAACTGTCAGTTTTGCGTGGGATTCGAAAAACTAAACTCACAGGAGAACGACGATTAGGTGCCCGAGGCAGCTATAGACCCTTGGAGACAAGTCGGCTGGAGGACGATCTATTGAATCGCGACGATTTTTGTGTGTTCCATCGTCATTAAGAGGCTCTGAACGTTACAATTAACTGTCAGTTTTGCGTCGGATTCGAAAATCTAGACTCACAGGAGAACGACCATAAGGAGCCCGAGGCAGCACTAGACCCTTGGAGACAAGTCGGCTGGAGGACGATGTATTGAATCGCGACGCAATTTGTGTGTTCCATCGTCATTAAGAGGCTCTGAACGTTACAATTAACTGTCAGTTTTGCGTCGGATTCGAAAATCTCGACTCACAGGAGAACGACCATGAGGTGCCCGAGGCAACACTAGACCATTGGAGACAAGTCGGGTGGAGGACGATGTATTGAATCGCGACGCAATTTGTGTGTTCCATCGTCATTAAGAGGCTCTGAACGTTACAATTAACTGTCAGTTTTGCGTCGGATTCGAAAATCTAGACTCACAGGAGGACGACCATGAGGTGCCCGAGGCAGCACTAGACCTTTGGAGACAAGTCGGCTGGAGGACGATGTATTGAATCGCGACGAATTTGTGTGTTCCATCGTCATTAAGAGGCTCTGAACGTTACAATTAACTGTCAGTTTTGCGTCGGATTCGAAAATCTAGACTCACAGGAGAACGACCATAAGGTGCCCGAGGCAGCACTAGACCCTTGGAGACAAGTCGGCTGGAGGACGATGTATTGAATGGCGACGCAATTTGTGTGTTCCATCGTCATTAAGAGGCTCTGAACGTTACAATTAACTGTCAGTTTTGCGTCGGATTCGAAAATCTAGACTCACAGCAGAACGACGATAAGGTGCCCGAGGCAGCTATAGACCCTTGGAGACAAGTCGGCTGGAGGACGATGTATTGAATCGCGACGCAATTTGTGTGTTCCATCGTCATTAAGAGGCTCTGAACGTTACAATTAACTGTCAGTTTTGCGTCGGATTAAAAATGTAGACTCACAGGAGAACGACCATAATGTGCCCGAGGCAGCACTAGACCCTTGGAGACAAGTCGGCTGGAGGACGATGTATTGAATCGCGACGCAATTTGTGTGTTCCATCGTCACTAAGAGGCTCTGAACGTTACAATTAACTGTCAGTTTTGCGTCGGATTCGAAAATCTAGACTCACAGGAGAACGACCATAAGGTCCCCGAGGCAGCACTACACCCTTGGAGACAATTCGGCTGGAGGACGATGTATTGAATCGCGACGCAATTTGTGTGTTCCATCGTCATTAACAGGCTCTGAACGTTACAATTAACTGTCAGTTTTGCGTCGTTTTCGGAAAACTAGACTCACAGGAGAACGACCATAACGTGCCCGAGGCAGCAAAAGACCCTTGGAGACAGGGCGGCTGTAGGACGATGTATTGAATCGCGCCACAATTTGTTTGTTCCATCGTCATTAAGAGGCTCTGAACGTTACAATTAACTGTCAGTTTTGAGTCGGATTCGAAAATCTAGACTCACAGCAGAACGACCATAAGGTGCCCGAAGCAGCACTAGACCCTTGGAGACAAGTCGGCTGGAGGACGATGTATTGAATCGCGACGCAATTTGTGTGTTCCATCGTCATTAATAGGCTCTGAACGTTACAATTAACTGTCAGTTTTGCCCCTGATTCGATAAACTAGACTCATAGGAGAACGACCAAAAGGTGCCCGGGACAGCAAAAGTACCTCGGAGACAAGTCGGCTGGAGGACGATGTATAGAATCGCGACGCAAATAGTGTGTTCCATCGTCATTATCAGGCTCTGAACGTTACAATTAACTGTCAGTTTTGCGTCGTTTTCGGATAACAAGACTCACAGGAGAACGACCATAACGTGCCCGAGGCAGCAAGAGACCCTTGGAGACAAGGCGGCTGTAGGACGATGTATTGAATCGCGCCACAATATGTGTGTTCCATCGTCATTAAGAGGCTCTGAACGTTACAATTACCTGTCAGTTTTGCGTCGGATTCGAAAATCTAGACTCACAGCAGAACGACCATAAGGTGCCCGAGGCAGCACTAGACCCTTGGAGACAAGTCGGCTGGAGGACGATGTATTGAATCGCGACGCAATTTGTGAGTTCCATCGTCATTAAGAGGCTCTGAACGTTACAATTAACTGTCAGTTTTGCGTCGGATTCGAAAATCTAGACTCACAGGAGAACGACCATAAGGTGCCCGAGGCAGCACTAGACCCTTGGAGACAAGTCCGCTGAAGGACGATGTATTGAATCGCGACGCAATTTGTGTGTTCCATCGTCATTAAGAGGCTCTGAACGTTACAATTAACTGTCAGTTTTGCGCCGGATTCGAAAAACTATACTCCTAGGAGAACGACCAAAAGGTGCCCGGGGCAGCAATAGTACCTCGGAGACAATTCGGCTGGAGGACGATGTATTGAATCGCGACGCAATTTGTGTGTTCCATCGTCATTAACAGGTTCTGAACGTTACTATTAACTGTCAGTTTTGCGTCGGATTCGAAAAACTAAACTCACAGGAGAACGACGATAAGGTGCCCGAGGCAGCTATAGACCCTTGGAGACAAGTCGGCTGGAGGACGATGTATTGAATCGCGACGCAATTTGTGTGTTCCATCGTCATTAAGAGGCTCTGAACGTTACAATTAACTGTCAGTTTCGCGTCGGATTCGAAAATCTAGACTCACAGGAGAACGACCATAAGGTGCCCGAGGCAGCACTAGACTCTTGGAGACAAGTCGGCTGGAGGACGATGTATTGAATCGCGACGCAATTTGTGTGTTCCATCGTCATTAAGAGGCTCTGAACGTTACAATTAACTGTCTGTTTTGCGTCGGATTCGATAATCTAGACTCACAGGAGAACGACCATGAGGTGCCCGAGGCAGCACTAGACCTTTGGAGACAAGTCGGCTGGAGGACGATGTATTGAATCGCGACGCAATTTGTGTGTTCCATCGTCATTAAGAGGCTCTGAACGTTACAATTAACTGTCAGTTTTGCGTCGGATTCGAAAAACTATACTCCTAGGAGAACGACCAAAAGGTGCCCGGGGCAGCAATAGTACCTCGGAGACAATTCGGCTGGAGGACGATGTATTGAATCGCGACGCAATTTGTGTGTTCCATCGTCATTAAGAGGCTCTGAACGTTACAATTAACTGTCAGTTTTGCGTCGGATTCGAAAAACTAAACTCACAGGAGAACGACGATAAGGTGCCCGAGGCAGCTATAGACCCTTGGAGACAAGTCGGCTGGAGGACGATGTATTGAATCGCGACGCAATTTGTGTGTTCCATCGTCATTAAGAGGCTCTGAACGTTACAATTAACTGTCAGTTTTCCGTCGGATTCGAAAATCTAGACTCACAGGAGAACGACCATAAGGTGCCCGAGGCAGCACTAGACCCTTGGAGACAAGTCGGCTGGAGTACGATGTATTGAATCGCGACGCAATTTGTGTGTTCCATCGTCATTAAGAGGCTCTGAACGTTATAATTAACTGTCAGTTTTGCGCCGGATTAGATAAACTAGACTCATAGGAGAACGACCAAAAGGTGCCCGGGACAGCAATACTACCTCGGAGACAAGTCGGCTGGAGGACGATGTATTGAATCGCGACGCAAATTGTGTGTTCCATCGTCATTATCAGGCTCTGAACGTTACAATTAACTGTCAGTTTTGCGTCGTTTTCGGAAATCTAGACTCACAGGAGAACGACCATAACGTGCCCGAGGCAGCAAGAGACCCTTGGAGACAGGGCGGCTGTAGGACGATGTATTGAATCGCGCCACAATTTGTGTGTTCCATCGTCATTAAGAGGCTCTGAACGTTACAATTAACTGTCAGTTTTGCGTCGGATTCGAAAATCTAGACTCACAGGAGAACGACCATAAGGTGCCCGAGGCACCACTAGACCCTTGGAGACATGTCGGTTGGAGGACGATGTATTGAATCGCGACGCAATTTGTGTGTTCCATCGTCATTAACAGGCTCTGAACGTTACAATTAACTGTCAGTTTTGCGCCGGATTCGAAAAACTATACTCCTAGGAGAACGACCAAAAGGTGCCCGGGACAGCAATACTACCTCGGAGACAAGTCGGCTGGAGGACGATGTATTGAATCGCGACGCAAATTGTGTGTTCCATCGTCATTATCAGGCTCTGAACGTTACAATTAACTGTCAGTTTTGCGTCGGATTCGAAAATCTAGACTCACAGGAGAACGACCATAACGTGCCCGAGGCAGCAAGAGACCCTTGGAGACAGGGCGGCTGTAGGGTGATGTATTGAATCGCGCCTCAATTTGTGTGTTCCATCGTCATTAAGAGGCTCTGAACGTTACAATTAACTGTCAGTTTTGCTTCGGATTCGAAAATCTAGATTCACAGGAGAACGACCATAAGGTGCCCGAGGCAGCACTAGACCCTTGGAGACAAGTCGGCTGGAGGACGATGTATTGAATCGCGACGCAATTTGTGTGTCCCATAGTCATTAAGAGGCTCTGAACGTTACAAATAACTAACAGTTTTGAGCCGGATTCGAAAAACTATACTCCTAGGAGAACGACCATAAGGTGCCCGGGGCAGCAATAGTACCTCGGACACAATTCGGCTGGAGGACGATGTATTGAATCGCGACGCAATTTGTGTGTTCCATCGTCATTAACAGGCTCTGAACGTTACAATTAACTGTCAGTTTTGCGTCGTTTTCGGAAAACTAGACTCACAGGAGAACGACCATAACGTGCCCGAGGCAGCAAGAGACCCTTGGAGACAGGGCGGCTGTAGGACGATGTATTGAATCGCGCCACAATTTGTGTGTTCCATCGTCATTAAGAGGCTCTGAACGTTACAATTAACTGTCAGTTTTGCGTGGGATTCGAAAAACTAAACTCACAGGAGAACGACGATTAGGTGCCCGAGGCAGCTATAGACCCTTGGAGACAAGTCGGCTGGAGGACGATGTATTGAATCGCGACGCAATTTGTGTGTTCCATCGTCATTAAGAGGCTCTGAACGTTACAATTAACTGTCAGTTTTGCGTCGGATTCGAAAATCTAGACGAACAGGAGAACGACCATAAGGAGCCCGAGGCAGCACTAGACCCTTGGAGACAAGTCGGCTGGAGGACGATGTATTGAATCACGACGCAATTTGTGTGTTCCATCGTCATTAAGAGGCTCTGAACGTTACAATTAACTGTCAGTTTTGCGTCGGATTCGAAAATCTAGACTCACAGGAGAACGACCATGAGGTGCCCGAGGCAACACTAGACCATTGGAGACAAGTCGGGTGGAGGACGATGTATTGAATCGCGACGCAATTTGTGTGTTCCATCGTCATTAACAGGCTCTGAACGTTACAATTAACTGTCAGTTTTGAGCCGGATTCGAAAAACTATACTCCTAAGAGAACGACCAAAAGGTGCCCGGGACAGCAATACTACCTCGGAGACAAGTCGGCTGGAGGACGATGTATTGAATCGCGACGCAATTTGTGTGTTCCATCGTCATTAAGAGGCTCTGAACGTTACAATTAACTGTCAGTTTTGCGTCGGATTCGAAAATTTAGACTCACAGGAGAACGACCATAAGGTGCCCGAGGCAGCACTAGACCCTTGGAGACAAGTCGGCTGGAGGACGATGTATTGAATCGCGACGCAATTTGTGTGCTCCATCGTCATTAAGAGGCTCTGAACGTTACAATTAACTGTCAGTTTTGAGCCGGATTCGAAAAACTATACTCCTTGGAGAACGACCAAAAGGTGCCCGGGGCAGCAATAGTACCTCGGAGACAATTCGGCTGGAGGACGATGTATTGAATCGCGACGCAATTTGTGTGTTCCATCGTCATTAACAGGCTCTGAACGTTACAATTAACTGTCAGTTTTGCGTCGGATTCGAAAATCTAGACTCACAGGAGAACGACCATAAGGTGCCCGAGGCAGCACTAGACCCTTGGAGACAAGTCGGCTGGAGGACGATGTATTGAATCGCGACGCAATTTGTGTGTTCCATCGTCATTAAGAGGCTCTGAACGTTACAATTAACTGTCAGTTTTGCGTCGGATTCGAAAATCTAGACTCACAGGAGAACGACCATAAGGTGCCTGAGGCAGCACTAGACCCTTGGAGACAAGTCGGCTGGAGGACGATGTATTGAATCGCGACGCAATTTGTGTGTTCCATCGTCATTAAGAGGCTCTGAACGTTATAATTAACTGTCAGTTTTGCGCCGGATTCGAAAAACTATACTCCTAGGAGAACGACCAAAAGGTGCCCGGGACAGCAATACTACCTCGGAGACAAGTCGGCTGGAGGACGATGTATTGAATCGCGACGCAAATTGTGTGTTCCATCGTCATTATCAGGCTCTCAACGTTACAATTAACTGTCAGTTTTGCGTCGGATTCGAAAATCTAGATTCACAGGAGAACGACCATAAGGTGCCCGAGGCAGCACTAGACCCTTGGAGACAAGTCGGCAGGAGGACGATGTATTGAATCGCGACGCAATTTGTGTGTCCCATCGTCATTAACAGGCTCTGAACGTTACACTTAACTGTCAGTTTTGAGCCGGATTCGAAAAACTAGACTCACAGGAGAACGACCATAAGGTGCCCGAGGCACCACTAGACCCTTGGAGACATGTCGGTTGGAGGACGATGTATTGAATCGCGACGCAATTTGTGTGTTCCATCGTCATTAACAGGCTCTGAACGTTACAATTAACTGTCAGTTTTGCGTCGTTTTCGGAAAACTAGACTCACAGGAGAACGACCATAACGTGCCCGAGGCAGCAAGAGACCCTTGGAGACAGGGCGGCTGTAGGACGATGTATTGAATCGCGCCACAATTTGTGTGTTCCATCGTCATTAAGAGGCTCTGAACGTTACAATTAACTGTCAGTTTTGCGTGGGATTCGAAAAACTAAACTCACAGGAGAACGACGATTAGGTGCCCGAGGCAGCTATAGACCCTTGGAGACAAGTCGGCTGGAGGACGATCTATTGAATCGCGACGATTTTTGTGTGTTCCATCGTCATTAAGAGGCTCTGAACGTTACAATTAACTGTCAGTTTTGCGTCGGATTCGAAAATCTAGACTCACAGGAGAACGACCATAAGGAGCCCGAGGCAGCACTAGACCCTTGGAGACAAGTCGGCTGGAGGACGATGTATTGAATCGCGACGCAATTTGTGTGTTCCATCGTCATTAAGAGGCTCTGAACGTTACAATTAACTGTCAGTTTTGCGTCGGATTCGAAAATCTCGACTCACAGGAGAACGACCATGAGGTGCCCGAGGCAACACTAGACCATTGGAGACAAGTCGGGTGGAGGACGATGTATTGAATCGCGACGCAATTTGTGTGTTCCATCGTCATTAAGAGGCTCTGAACGTTACAATTAACTGTCAGTTTTGCGTCGGATTCGAAAATCTAGACTCACAGGAGAACGACCATGAGGTGCCCGAGGCAGCACTAGACCTTTGGAGACAAGTCGGCTTGAGGACGATGTATTGAATCGCGACGAATTTGTGTGTTCCATCGTCATTAAGAGGCTCTGAACGTTACAATTAACTGTCAGTTTTCCGTCGGATTCGAAAATCTAGACTCACAGGAGAACGACCATAAGGTGCCCGAGGCAGCACTAGACCCTTGGAGACAAGTCGGTTGGAGGACGATGTATTGAATCGCGACGCAATTTGTGTGTTCCATCGTCATTAAGAGGCTCTGAACGTTACAATTAACTGTCAGTTTTGCGCCGGATTAGATAAACTAGACTCATAGGAGAACGACCAAAAGGTGCCCGGGACAGCAATACTACCTCGGAGACAAGTCGGCTGGAGGACGATGTATTGAATCGCGACGCAATTTGTGTGTTCCATCGTCATTAAGAGGCTCTGAACGTTACAATTAACTGTCAGTTTTGCGGCGGATTCGAAAATCTAGACTCACAGGAGAACGACCATAAGGTGCCCGAGGCAGCACTAGACCCTTGGAGACAAGTCGGCTGGAGGACGATGTATTGAATCGCGACGCAATTTGTGTGCTCCATCGTCATTAAGAGGCTCTGAACGTTACAATTAACTGTCAGTTTTGAGCCGGATTCGAAAAACTATACTCCTTGGAGAACGACCAAAAGGTGCCCGGGGCAGCAATAGTACCTCGGAGACAATTCGGCTGGAGGACGATGTATTGAATCGCGACGCAATTTGTGTGTTCCATCTTCATTAACAGGCTCTGAACGTTACAATTAACTGTCAGTTTTGCGTCGGATTCGAAAATCTAGACTCACAGGAGAACGACCATAAGGTGCCCGAGGCAGCACTAGACCGTTGGAGACAAGTCGGCTGGAGGACGATGTATTGAATCGCGACGCAATTTGTGTGTTCCATCGTCATTAAGAGGCTCTGAACGTTACAATTAACTGTCAGTTTTGCGTCGGATTCGAAAATCTAGACTCACAGGAGAACGACCATAAGGTGCCCGAGGCAGCACTAGACCCTTGGAGACAAGTCGGCTGGAGGACGATGTATTGAATCGCGACGCAATTTGTGTGTTCCATCGTCATTAAGAGGCTCTGAACGTTATAATTAACTGTCAGTTTTGCGCCGGATTCGAAAAACTATACTCCTAGGAGAACGACCAAAAGGTGCCCGGGACAGCAATACTACCTCGGAGACAAGTCGGCTGGAGGACGATGTATTGAATCGCGACGCAAATTGTGTGTTCCATCGTCATTATCAGGCTCTGAACGTTACAATTAACTGTCAGTTTTGCGTCGGATTCGAAAATCTAGACTCACAGGAGAACGACCATAACGTGCCCGAGGCAGCAAGAGACCCTTGGAGACAGGGCGGCTGTAGGACGATGTATTGAATCGCGCCTCAATTTGTGTGTTCCATCGTCATTAAGAGGCTCTGAACGTTACAATTAACTGTCAGTTTTGCGTCGGATTCGAAAATCTAGATTCACAGGAGAACGACCATAAGGTGCCCGAGGCAGCACTAGACCCTTGGAGACAAGTCGGCTGGAGGACGATGTATTGAATCGCGACGCAATTTGTGTGTCCCATCGTCATTAACAGGCTCTGAACGTTACAATTAACTGTCAGTTTTGAGCCGGATTCGAAAAACTATACTCCTAGGAGAACGACCATAAGGTGCCCGGGGCAGCAAGAGTACCTCGGAGACAATTCGGCTGGAGGACGATGTATTGAATCGCGACGCAATTTGTGTGTTCCATCGTCATTAACAGGCTCTGAACGTTACAATTAACTGTCAGTTTTGCGTCGTTTTCGGAAAACTAGACTCACAGGAGAACGACCATAACGTGCCCAGGCAGCAAGAGACCCTTGGAGACAGGGCGGCTGTAGGACGATGTATTGAATCGCGCCACAATTTGTGTGTTCCATCGTCATTAAGAGGCTCTGAACGTTACAATTAACTGTCAGTTTTGCGTCGGATTCGAAAATCTAGACTCACAGCAGAACGACCATAAGGTGCCCGAAGCAGCAGTAGACCCTTGGAGACAAGTCGGCTGGAGGACGATGTATTGAATCGCGACGCAATTTGTGTGTTCCATCGTCATTAAGAGGCTCTGAACGTTACAATTAACTGTCAGTTTTGCGTCGGATTCGAAAATCTAGACTCACAGGAGAACAACCATAAGGTGCCCGAGGCAGCACCAGACCCTTGGAGACAAGTCGGCTGGAGGACGATGTATTGAATCGCGACGCAATTTGTGTGTTCCATCGTCATTAAGAGGCTCTGAACGTTACAATTAACTATCAGTTTTGCGCCGGATTCGAAAAACTATACTCCTGGGAGGTCGACCAAAAGGTGCCCGGGGCAGCAATAGTACCTCGGAGACAATCCGGCTGGAGGACTATGTATTGAATCGCGACGCAATTTGTGTGTTCCATCGTCATTAACAGGCTCTGAACGTTACAATTAACTGTCAGTTTTGCGTCGGATTCGAAAAACTAAACTCACAGGAGAACGACGATAAGGTGCCCGAGGCAGCTATAGACCCTTGGAGACAAGTCGGCTGGAGGACGATCTATTGAATCGCGACGCAATTTGTGTGTTCCATCGTCATTAAGAGGCTCTGAACGTTACAATTAACTGTCAGTTTTGCGTCGGATTCGAAAATCTAGACTCACAGGAGAACGACCATAAGGTGCCCGAGGCAGCACTAGACCCTTGGAGACAAGTCGGCTGGAGGACGATGTATTGAATCGCGACGCAATTTGTGTGTTCCATCCTCATTAACAGGCTCTGAACGTTACACTTAACTGTCAGTTTTGCGTCGGATTCGAAAATCTAGACTCACAGGAGAACGACCATAAGGTGCCCGAGGCACCACTAGACCCTTGGAGACATGTCGGTTGGAGGACGATGTATTGAATCGCGACGCAATTTGTGTGTTCCATCGTCATTAACAGGCTCTGAACGTTACAATTAACTGTCAGTTTTGCGCCGGATTCGAAAAACTATACTCCTAGGAGAACGACCAAAAGGTGCCCGGGACAGCAATACTACCTCGGAGACAAGTCGGCTGGAGGACGTTGTATTGAATCGCGACGATAATTGTGTGTTCCATCGTCATTATCAGGCTCTGAACGTTACAATTAACTGTCAGTTTTGCGTCGGATTCGAAAATCTAGACTCACAGGAGAACGACCATAACGTGCCCGAGGCAGCAAGAGACCCTTGGAGACAGGGCGGCTGTAGGACGATGTATTGAATCGCGCCTCAATTTGTGTGTTCCATCGTCATTAAGAGGCTCTGAACGTTACAATTAACTGTCAGTTTTGCTTCGGATTCGCAAATCTAGATTCACAGGAGAACGACCATAAGGTGCCCGAGGCAGCACTAGACCCTTGGAGACAAGTCGGCTGGAGGACGATGTATTGAATCGCGACGCAATTTGTGTGTCCCATAGTCATTAAGAGGCTCTGAACGTTACAAATAACTAACAGTTTTGAGCCGGATTCGAAAAACTATACTCCTAGGAGAACGACCATAAGGTGCCTGGGGCAGCAATAGTACCTCGGACACAATTCGGCTGGAGGACGATGTATTGAATCGCGACGCAATTTGTGTGTTCCATCGTCATTAACAGGCTCTGAACGTTACAATTAACTGTCAGTTTTGCGTCGTTTTCGGAAAACTAGACTCACAGGAGAACGACCATAACGTGCCCGAGGCAGCAAGAGACCCTTGGAGACAGGGCGGCTGTAGGACGATGTATTGAATCGCGCCACAATTTGTGTGTTCCATCGTCATTATCAGGCTCTGAACGTTACAATTAACTGTCAGTTTTGCGTGGGATTCGAAAAACTAAACTCACAGGAGAACGACGATTAGGTGCCCGAGGCAGCTATAGACCCTTGGAGACAAGTCGGCTGGAGGACGATCTATTGAATCGCGACGATTTTTGTGTGTTCCATCGTCATTAAGAGGCTCTGAACGTTACAATTAACTGTCAGTTTTGCGTCGGATTCGAAAATCTAGACTCACAGGAGAACGACCATAAGGAGCCCGAGGCAGCACTAGACCCTTGGAGACAAGTCGGCTGGAGGACGATGTATTGAATCGCGACGCAATTTGTGTGTTCCATCGTCACTAAGAGGCTCTAAACGTTACAATTAACTGTCAGTTTTGCGTCGGATTCGAAAATCTAGACTCACAGGAGAACGACCATGAGGTGCCCGAGGCAACACTAGACCATTGGAGACAAGTCGGGTGGAGGACGATGTATTGAATCGCGACGCAATTTGTGTGTTCCATCGTCATTAAGAGGCTCTGAACGTTACAATTAACTGTCAGTTTTGCGTCGGATTCGAAAATCTAGACTCACAGGAGAACGACCATGAGGTGCCCGAGGCAGCACTAGACCTTTGGAGACAAGTCGGCTGGAGGACGATGTATTGAATCGCGACGCAATTTGTGTGTTCCATCGTCATTAAGAGGCTCTGAACGTTACAATTAACTGTCAGTTTTCCGTCGGATTCGAAAATCTAGACTCACAGGAGAACGACCATAAGGTGCCCGAGGCAGCACTAGACCCTTGGAGACAAGTCGGTTGGAGGACGATGTATTGAATCGCGACGCAATTTGTGTGTTCCATCGTCATTAAGAGGCTCTGAACGTTACAATTAACTGTCAGTTTTGCGCCGGATTAGATAAACTAGACTCATAGGAGAACGACCAAAAGGTGCCCGGGACAGCAATACTACCTCGGAGACAAGTCGGCTGGAGGACGATGTATTGAATCGCGACGCAATTTGTGTGTTCCATCGTCATTAAGAGGCTCTGAACGTTACAATTAACTGTCAGTTTTGCGGCGGATTCGAAAATCTAGACTCACAGGAGAACGACCATAAGGTGCCCGAGCCAGCACTAGACCCTTGGAGACAAGTCGGCTGGAGGACGATGTATTGAATCGCGACGCAATTTGTGTGCTCCATCGTCATTAAGAGGCTCTGAACGTTACAATTAACTGTCAGTTTTGAGCCGGATTCGAAAAACTATACTCCTTGGAGAACGACCAAAAGGTGCCCGGGGCAGCAATAGTACCTCGGAGACAATTCGGCTGGAGGACGATGTATTGAATCGCGACGCAATTTGTGTGTTCCATCGTCATTAACAGGCTCTGAACGTTACAATTAACTGTCAGTTTTGCGTCGGATTCGAAAATCTAGACTCACAGGAGAACGACCATAAGGTGCCCGAGGCAGCACTAGACCCTTGGAGACAAGTCGGCTGGAGGACGATGTATTGAATCGCGACGCAATTTGTGTGTTCCATCGTCATTAAGAGGCTCTGAACGTTACAATTAACTGTCAGTTTTGCGTCGGATTCGAAAATCTAGACTCACAGGAGAACGACCATAAGGTGCCCGAGGCAGCACTAGACCCTTGGAGACAAGTCGGCTGGAGGACGATGTATTGAATCGCGACGCAATTTGTGTGTTCCATCGTCATTAAGAAGCTCTGAACGTTATAATTAACTGTCAGTTTTGCGCCGGATTCGAAAAACTATACTCCTAGGAGAACGACCAAAAGGTGCCCGGGACAGCAATACTACCTCGGAGACAAGTCGGCTGGAGGACGATGTATTGAATCGCGACGCAATTTGTGTGTTCCATCGTCATTATCAGGCTCTGAACGTTACAATTAACTGTCAGTTTTGCGTCGGATTCGAAAATCTAGACTCACAGGAGAACGACCATAACGTGCCCGAGGCAGCAAGAGACCCTTGGAGACAGGGCGGCTGTAGGACGATGTATTGAATCGCGCCTCAATTTGTGTGTTCCATCGTCATTAAGAGGCTCTGAACGTTACAATTAACTGTCAGTTTTGCGCCGGATTCGAAAATCTAGACTCACAGGAGAACGACCATAAGGTGCCCGAGGCAGCACCAGACCCTTGGAGACAAGTCGGCTGGAGGACGATGTATTGAATCGCGACGCAATTTGTGTGTTCCATCGTCATTAAGAGGCTCTGAACGTTACAATTAACTATCAGTTTTGCGCCGGATTCGAAAAACTATACTCCTGGGAGTTCGACCAAAAGGTGCCCGGGGCAGCAATAGTACCTCGGAGACAATCCGGCTGGAGGACGATGTATTGAATCGCGACGCAATTTGTGTGTTCCATCGTCATTAACAGGCTCTGAACGTTACAATTAACTGTCAGTTTTGCGTCGGATTCGAAAAACTAAACTCACAGGAGAACGACGATAAGGTGCCCGAGTCAGCTATAGACCCTTGGAGACAAGTCGGCTGGAGGACGATCTATTGTATCGCGACGCAATTTGTGTGTTCCATCGTCATTAAGAGGCTCTGAACGTTACAATTAACTGTCAGTTTTGCGTCGGATTCGAAAATCTAGACTCACAGGAGAACGACCATAAGGTGCCTGAGGCAGCACTAGACCCTTGGAGACAAGTCGGCTGGAGGACGATGTATTGAATCGCGACGCAATTTGTGTGTTCCATCGTCATTAAGAGGCTCTGAACGTTATAATTAACTGTCAGTTTTGCGCCGGATTCGAAAAACTATACTCCTAGGAGAACGACCAAAAGGTGCCCGGGACAGCAATACTACCTCGGAGACAAGTCGGCTGGAGGACGATGTATTGAATCGCGACGCAAATTGTGTGTTCCATCGTCATTATCAGGCTCTGAACGTTACAATTAACTGTCAGTTTTGCGTCGTTTTCGGAAAACTAGACTCACAGGAGAACGACCATAACGTGCCCGAGGCAGCAAGAGACCCTTGGAGACAGGGCGGCTGTAGGACGATGTATTGAATCGCGCCTCAATTTGTGTGTTCCATCGTCATTAATAGGCTCTGAACGTTACAATTAACTGTCAGTTTTGCGTCGGATTCGAAAATCTAGACTCACAGGAGAACGACCATAAGGTGCCCGAGGCAGCACTAGACCCTTGGAGACAAGTCGGCTGGAGGACGATGTATTGAATCGCGACGCAATTTGTGTGTTCCATCGTCATTAACAGGCTCTGAACGTTACAATTAACTGTCAGTTTTTCGCAGGATTCGAAAAACTATACTCCTAGGAGAACGACCAATAGGTGCCCGGGACAGCAATACTACCTCGGAGACAAGTCGGCTGGAGGACGATGTATTGAATCGCGATGCAATTTGTGTGTTCCATCGTCATTAAGAGGCTCTGAACGTTACAATTAACTGTCAGTTTTGAGCCCAATTCGAAAAACTATACTCCTAGGAGAACGACCAAAAGGTGCCCGGGGCAGCAATAGTACCTCGGAGACAATTCGGCTGGAGGACGATGTATTGAATCGCGACGCAATTTGTGTGTTCCATCGTCATTAACAGGCTCTGAACGTTACAATTAACTGTCAGTTTTGCGTCGGATTCGAAAAACTAAACTCACAGGAGAACGACGATAAGGTGCCCGAGGCAGCTATAGACCCTTGGAGACAAGTCGGCTGGAGGACTATGTATTGAATCGCGACGCAATTTGAGTGTTCCATCGTCATTAAGAGGCTCTGAACGCTACAATTAACTGTCAGTTTTGCGTCGGATTCGAAAATCTAGACTCACAGGAGAACGACCATAAGGTGCCCGAGGCAGAACTAGACCCTTGGAGACAAGTCGGCTGGAGGACGATGTATTGAATCGCGACGCAATTTGTGTGTTCCATCGTCATTAAGAGGCTCTGAACGTTACAATTAGCTGTCAGTTTTGCGTCGGATTCGAAAATCTAGACTCACAGGAGAACGACCATGAGGTGCCCGACGCAGCACTAGACCCTTGGAGACAAGTCGGCTGGAGGACGATGTATTGAATCGCGACGCAATTTGTGTGTCCCATCGTCATTAAGAAGCTCTGAACGTTACAATTACTTGTCAGTTTTGCGCCGGATTCGAAAAACACTCCTAGGAGAACGACCTAAAGGTGCCCGGGGCAGCAATAGTACCTCGGAGACAATTCGGCTGGAGGACGATGTATTGAATCGCGACGCAATTTGTGTGTTCCATCGTCATTAACAGGCTCTGAACGTTACAATTAACTGTCAGTTTTGCGTCGGATTCGAAAATCTAGACTCACAGGAGAACGACCATAAGGTGCCCGAGGCAGCACCAGACCCTTGGAGACAAGTCGGCTGGAGGACGATGTATTGAATCGCGACGCAATTTGTGTGTTCCATCGTCATTAAGAGGCTCTGAACGTTACAATTAACTGTCAGTTTTGCGTCGGATTCGAAAATCTAGACTCACAGGAGAACGACCATAAGGTGCCCGAGGCAGCACTAGACCCTTGGAGACAAGTCGGCTGGAGGACGATGTATTGAATCGCGACGCAATTTGTGTGTTCCATCGTCATTAAGAGGCTCTGAACGTTATAATTAACTGTCAGTTTTGCGCCGGATTCGAAAAACTATACTCCTAGGAGAACGACCAAAAGGTGCCCGGGACAGCAATACTACCTCGGAGACAAGTCGGCTGGAGGACGATGTATTGAATCGCGACGCAAATTGTGTGTTCCATCGTCATTATCAGGCTCTGAACGTTACAATTAACTGTCAGTTTTGCGTCGTTTTCGGAAAACTAGACTCACAGGAGAACGACCATAACGTGCCCGAGGCAGCAAGAGACCCTTGGAGACAGGGCGGCTGTAGGACGATGTATTGAATCGCGCCTCAATTTGTGTGTTCCATCGTCATTAATAGGCTCTGAACGTTACAATTAACTGTCAGTTTTGCGTCGGATTCGAAAATCTAGACTCACAAGAGAACGACCATAAGGTGCCCGAGGCAGCACTAGACCCTTGGAGACAAGTCGGCTGGAGGACGATGTATTGAATCGCGACGCAATTTGTGTGTTCCATCGTCATTAACAGGCTCTGAACGTTACACTTAACTGTCAGTTTTGCGTCGGATTCGAAAATCTAGACTCACAGGAGAACGAAAATAAGGTGCCCGAGGCAGCACTAGACCCTTGGAGACATGTCGGTTGGAGGACGATGTATTGAATCGCGACGCAATTTGTGTGTTCCATCGTCATTAACAGGCTCTGAACGTTACAATTAACTGTCAGTTTTTCGCAGGATTCGAAAAACTATACTCCTAGGAGAACGACCAATAGGTGCCCGGGACAGCAATACTACCTCGGAGACAAGTCGGCTGGAGGACGATGTATTGAATCGCGATGCAATTTGTGTGTTCCATCGTCATTAAGAGGCTCTGAACGTTACAATTAACTGTCAGTTTTGAGCCCAATTCGAAAAACTATACTCCTAGGAGAACGACCAAAAGGTGCCCGGGGCAGCAATAGTACCTCGGAGACAATTCGGCTGGAGGACGATGTATTGAATCGCGACGCAATTTGTGTGTTCCATCGTCATTAACAGGCTCTGAACGTTACAATTAACTGTCAGTTTTGCGTCGGATTCGAAAAACTAAACTCACAGGAGAACGACGATAAGGTGCCCGAGGCAGCTATAGACCCTTGGAGACAAGTCGGCTGGAGGACTATGTATTGAATCGCGACGCAATTTGAGTGTTCCATCGTCATTAAGAGGCTCTGAACGCTACAATTAACTGTCAGTTTTGCGTCGGATTCGAAAATCTAGACTCACAGGAGAACGACCATAAGGTGCCCGAGGCAGAACTAGACCCTTGGAGACAAGTCGGCTGGAGGACGATGTATTGAATCGCGACGCAATTTGTGTGTTCCATCGTCATTAAGAGGCTCTGAACGTTACAATTAGCTGTCAGTTTTGCGTCGGATTCGAAAATCTAGACTCACAGGAGAACGACCATGAGGTGCCCGACGCAGCACTAGACCCTTGGAGACAAGTCGGCTGGAGGACGATGTATTGAATCGCGACGCAATTTGTGTGTCCCATCGTCATTAAGAAGCTCTGAACGTTACAATTACTTGTCAGTTTTGCGCCGGATTCGAAAAACACTCCTAGGAGAACGACCTAAAGGTGCCCGGGGCAGCAATAGTACCTCGGAGACAATTCGGCTGGAGGACGATGTATTGAATCGCGACGCAATTTGTGTGTTCCATCGTCATTAACAGGCTCTGAACGTTACAATTAACTGTCAGTTTTGCGTCGGATTCGAAAATCTAGACTCACAGGAGAACGACCATAAGGTGCCCGAGGCAGCACCAGACCCTTGGAGACAAGTCGGCTGGAGGACGATGTATTGAATCGCGACGCAATTTGTGTGTTCCATCGTCATTAAGAGGCTCTGAACGTTACAATTAACTGTCAGTTTTGCGTCGGATTCGAAAATCTAGACTCACAGGAGAACGACCATAAGGTGCCCGAGGCAGCAATAGACCCTTGGAGACAATTCGGCTGGAGGACGATGTATTGAATCGCGACGAAAATTGTGTGTTCCATCGTCATTATCAGGCTCAGAACGTTACAATTAACTGTCAGTTTTGCGTCGGATTCGAAAATCTAGACTCACAGAAGAACGACCATAAGGGGCCCGAGGCAGCACTAGACCCTTGGAGACAAGTCGGCTGGAAAACGAAGTATTGAATCGCGACGCAATTTGTGTGTTCCATCGTCATTAAGAGGCTCTGAACGTTACAATTAACTGTCAGTTTTGCGCATGATTCGAAAATCTAGACTCACAGGAGAACGACCATATGGTGCCCGAGGCAACAGAATACCCTTGGAGACAAGTCGGCTGGAGGACGATGTATTGAATCGCGACGCAATTTGTGTGTTCCATCGTCATTAAGAGGCTCTTAACGTTACAATTAACTGTCAGTTTTGCGTCGGATTCGAAAATATAGACTCACAGGAGAACGACCATAAGGTGCCCGAGGCAGCACTAGACCCTTGGAGACAAGTCGGCTGGAGGACGATGTATTGAATCGCGACGCAATTTGTGTGTTCCATCGTCATTAAGAGGCTCTGAACGTTACAATTAACTGTCAGTTTTGAGCCGGATTCGAAAAACTATACTCCTAGGAGAACGACCAAAAGGTGCCCGGAGCAGCAATAGTACCTCGGAGACAATTCGGCTGGAGGACGATGTATTGAATCGCGACGCAATTTGTGTGTTCCATCGTCATTAACAGGCTCTGAACGTTACAATTAACTGTCAGTTTTGCGTCGGATTCGCAAAACTAAACTCACAGGAGAACGACGATAAGGTGCCAGAGGCAGCTATAGACCCTTGGAGACAAGTCGGCTGGAGGACGATGTATTGAATCGCGACGCAATTTGTGTGTTCCATCGTCGTTAAGAGGCTCTGAACGTTACAATTAACTGTCAGTTTTGCGTCGGATTCGAAAAACTAGACTCACAGGAGAACGACCAAAAGGTGCCCGAGGCAGCACTAGACCCTTGGAGACAAGTCGGCTGGAGGACGATGTATTGAATCGCGACGCAATTTGTGTGTTCCATCGTCATTAAGAGGCTCTTAACGTTACAATTAACTGTCAGTTTTGCGTCGGATTCGAAAATCTAGACTCACAGGAGAACGACCATAAGGTGCCCGAGGCAGCACTAGACCCTTGGAGACAAGTCGGCTGGAGGACGATGTATTGAATCGCGACGCAATTTGTGTGTTCCATTGTCATTAACAGGCTCTGAACGTTACAATTAACTGTCAGTTTTGAGCCAGATTCGAAAAACTATACTCCTAAGAGAACGACCAAAAGGTGCCCGGGGCAGCAATAGTACCTCGGAGACAATTCGGCTGGAGGAGGATGTATTGAATCGCGACGCAATTTGTGTGTTCCATCGTCATTAACAGGCTCTGAACGTTACAATTAACTGTCAGTATTGCGTCGGATTCGAAAATCTAGACTCACAGTAGAACGACCATGAGGTGCCCGACGCAGCACTAGACCCTTGGAGACAAGTCGGCTGGAGGACGATGTATTGAATCGCGACGCAATTTGTGTGTCCCATCGTCATTAAGAGGCTCTGAACGTTACAATTAACTGTCAGTTTTGCACCGGATTCGAAAAACACTCCTAGGAGAACGACCAAAAGGTGCCCGGGGCAGCAATAGTACCTCGGAGACAATTCGGCTGGAGGACGATGTATTAAATCGCGACGCAATTTGTGTGTTCCATCGTCATTAACAGGCTCAGAACGTTACAATTAACTGTCAGTTTTGCGTCGGATTCGAAAATCTAGACTCACAGGAGAACGACCATAAGGTGCCCGAGGCAGCACCAGACCCTTGGAGACAAATCGGCTGGAGGACGATGTATTGAATCGCGACGCAATTTGTGTGTTCCATCGTCATTAAGAGGCTCTGAACGTTACAATTAACTGTCAGTTTTGCGTCGGATTCGAAAATCTAGACTCACAGGAGAACGACCATAAGGTGCCCGAGGCAGCACTAGACCCTTGGAGACAAGTCGGCTGGAGGACGATGTATTGAATCGCGACGAAAATTGTGTGTTCCATCGTCATTATCAGGCTCAGAACGTTACAATTAACTCACAGTTTTGCGTCGGATTTGAAAATCTAGACTCACAGAAGAACGACCATAAGGGGCCCGAGGCAGCACTAGACCCTTGGAGACAAGTCGGCTGGAGGACGAAGTATTGAATCGCGACGCAATTTGTGTGTTCCATCGTCATTAAGAGGCTCTGAACGTTACAATTAACTGTCAGTTTTGCGCCTGATTCGAAAATCTAGACTCACAGCAGAACGACCATAAGGTGCCCAAGGCAACACAAGACCCTTGGAGACAAGTCGGCTGGATGACGATGTATTGAATCGCGACGCAATTTGTGTGTTCCATCGTCATTAAGAGGCTCTTAACGTTACAATTAACTGTCAGTTTTGCGTCGAATTCGAAAATCTAGACTCACAGGAGAACGACCATAAGGTGCCCGAGGCAGCACTAGACCCTTGGAGACAAGTCGGCTGGAGGACGATGTATTGAATCGCGACGCAATTTGTGTGTTCCATCGTCATTAAGAGGCTCTGAACGTTACAATTAACTGTCAGTTTTGCGCCGGATTCGAAAAACAATACTCCTAGGAGAACGACCATAAGGTGCCCGGGGCAGCAATAGTACCTCGGAGACAATACCGCTGGAGGACGATGTATTGAATCGCGACGCAATTTGTGTGTTCCATCGTCATTAACAGGCTCTGAACGTTACAATTAACTGTCAGTTTTGCGTCGGATTCGAAAAACTAGACTCACGGGAGAACGACCATAAGGTGCCCGAGGCAGCACTAGAACCTTGGAGACAAGTCGGCTGGAGGACGATGTATTGAATCGCGACGCAATTTGTGTGTTCCATCGTCATTAAGAGGCTCTGAACGTTACAATTAACTGTCAGTTTTGAGCCGGATTCGAAAAACTATACTCCTAGGAGAACGACCAAAAGGTGCCCGGGGCAGCAATAGTACCTCGGAGACAATTCGGCTGGAGGACGATGTATTGAATCGCGACGCAATTTGTGTGTTCCATCGTCATTAACAGGCTCTGAACGTTACAATTAACTGTCAGTTTTGCGTCTGATTCGAAAATCTAGACTCACAGGACCATAAGGTGCCCGAGGCAGCACCAGACCCTTGGAGACAAGTCGGCTGGAGGACGATGTATTGAATCGCGACGCAATTAGTGTGTTCCATCGTTATTAAGAGGCTCTGAACGTTACAATTAACTGTCAGTTTTGCGTCGGATTCGAAAATCTAGACTCACAGGAGAACGACCATAAGGTGCCCGAGGCAGCAATAGACCCTTGGAGACAATTCGGCTGGAGGACGATGTATTGAATCGCGACGAAAATTGTGTGTTCCATCGTCATTATCAGGCTCAGAACGTTACAATTAACTGTCAGTTTTGCGTCGGATTCGAAAATCTAGACTCACAGAAGAACGACCATAAGGGGCCCGAGGCAGCACTAGACCCTTGGAGACAAGTCGGCTGGAGGACGATGTATTGAATCGCGACGCAATTTGTGTGTTCCATCGTCATTAAGAGGCTCTTAACGTTACAATTAACTGTCAGTTTTGCGTCGGATTCGAAAATCTAGACTCACAGGAGAACGACCATAAGGTGCCCGAGGCAGCACTAGACCCTTGGAGACAAGTCGGCTGGAGGACGATGTATTGAATCGCGACGCAATTTGTGTGTTCCATCGTCATTAAGAGGCTCTGAACGTTACAATTAACTGTCAGTTTTGAGCCGGATTCGAAAAACTATACTCCTAGGAGAACGACCAAAAGGTGCCCGGAGCAGCAATAGTACCTCGGAGACAATTCGGCTGGAGGACGATGTATTGAATCGCGACGCAATTTGTGTGTTCCATCGTCATTAACAGGCTCTGAACGTTACAATTAACTGTCAGTTTTGCGTCGGATTCGCAAAACTAAACTCACAGGAGAACGACGATAAGGTGCCAGAGGCAGCTATAGACCCTTGGAGACAAGTCGGCTGGAGGACGATGTATTGAATCGCGACGCAATTTGTGTGTTCCATCGTCATTAAGAGGCTCTGAACGTTACAATTAACTGTCAGTTTTGCGTCGGATTCGAAAAACTAGACTCACAGGAGAACGACCAAAAGGTGCCCGAGGCAGCACTAGACCCTTGGAGACAAGTCGGCTGGAGGACGATGTATTGAATCGCGACGCAATTTGTGTGTTCCATCGTCATTAAGAGGCTCTTAACGTTACAATTAACTGTCAGTTTTGCGTCGGATTCGAAAATCTAGACTCACAGGAGAACGACCATAAGGTGCCCGAGGCAGCACTAGACCCTTGGAGACAAGTCGGCTGGAGGACGATGTATTGAATCGCGACGCAATTTGTGTGTTCCATCGTCATTAAGAGGCTCTGAACGTTACAATTAACTGTCAGTTTTGAGCCGGATTCGAAAAACTATACTCCTAGGAGAACGACCAAAAGGTGCCCGGAGCAGCAATAGTACCTCGGAGACAATTCGGCTGGAGGACGATGTATTGAATCGCGACGCAATTTGTGTGTTCCATCGTCATTAACAGGCTCTGAACGTTACAATTAACTGTCAGTTTTGCGTCGGATTCGCAAAACTAAACTCACAGGAGAACGACGATAAGGTGCCAGAGGCAGCTATAGACCCTTGGAGACAAGTCGGCTGGAGGACGATGTATTGAATCGCGACGCAATTTGTGTGTTCCATCGTCATTAAGAGGCTCTGAACGTTACAATTAACTGTCAGTTTTGCGTCGGATTCGAAAAACTAGACTCACAGGAGAACGACCAAAAGGTGCCCGAGGCAGCACTAGACCCTTGGAGACAAGTCGGCTGGAGGACGATGTATTGAATCGCGACGCAATTTGTGTGTTCCATCGTCATTAAGAGGCTCTTAACGTTACAATTAACTGTCAGTTTTGCGTCGGATTCGAAAATCTAGACTCACAGGAGAACGACCATAAGGTGCCCGAGGCAGCACTAGACCCTTGGAGACAAGTCGGCTGGAGGACGATGTATTGAATCGCGACGCAATTTGTGTGTTCCATCGTCATTAACAGGCTCTGAACGTTACAATTAACTGTCAGTTTTGAGCCGGATTCGAAAAACTATACTCCTAAGAGAACGACCAAAAGGTGCCCGGGGCAGCAATAGTACCTCGGAGACAATTCGGCTGGAGGAGGATGTATTGAATCGCGACGCAATTTGTGTGTTCCATCGTCATTAACAGTCTCTGAACGTTACAATTAACTGTCAGTTTTGCGTCGGATTCGAAAATCTAGACTCACAGTAGAACGACCATGAGGTGCCCGACGCAGCACTAGACCCTTGGAGACAAGTCGGCTGGAGGACGATGTATTGAATCGCGACGCAATTTGTGTGTCCCATCGTCATTAAGAGGCTCTGAACGTTACAATTAACTGTCAGTTTTGCACCGGATTCGAAAAACACTCCTAGGAGAACGACCAAAAGGTGCCCGGGGCAGCAATAGTACCTCGGAGACAATTCGGCTGGTGGACGATGTATTGAATCGCGACGCAATTTGTGTGTTCCATCGTCATTAACAGGCTCAGAACGTTACAATTAACTGTCAGTTTTGCGTCGGATTCGAAAATCTAGACTCACAGGAGAACGACCATAAGGTGCCCGAGGCAGCACCAGACCCTTGGAGACAAGTCGGCTGGAGGACGATGTATTGAATCGCGACGCAATTTGTGTGTTCCATCGTCATTAAGAGGCTCTGAACGTTACAATTAACTGTCAGTTTTGCGTCGGATTCGAAAATCTAGACTCACAGGAGAACGACCATAAGGTGCCCGAGGCAGCACTAGACCCTTGGAGACAAGTCAGCTGGAGGACGATGTATTGAATCGCGACGAAAATTGTGTGTTCCATCGTCATTATCAGGCTCAGAACGTTACAATTAACTCTCAGTTTTGCGTCGGATTTGAAAATCTAGACTCACAGAAGAACGACCATAAGGGGCCCGAGGCAGCACTAGACCCTTGGAGACAAGTCGGCTGGAGGACGAAGTATTGAATCGCGACGCAATTTGTGTGTTCCATCGTCATTAAGAGGCTCTGAACGTTACAATTAACTGTCAGTTTTGCGCCTGATTCGAAAATCTAGACTCACAGCAGAACGACCATAAGGTGCCCAAGGCAACACAAGACCCTTGGAGACAAGTCGGCTGGATGACGATGTATTGAATCGCGACGCAATTTGTGTGTTCCATCGTCATTAAGAGGCTCTGGACGTTACAAATAACTGTCAGTTTTGCGTCGGATTCGAAAATCTAGACTCACAGGAGAACGACCATAAGGTGCCCGAGGCAGCACTAGACCCTTGGAGACAAGTCGGCTGGAGGACAATGTATTGAATCGCGACGCAATTTGTGTGCTCCATCGTCATTGAGAGGCCCTGAACGTTACAATTAACTGCCAGTTTTGAGCCGGATTCGAAAAACTATACTCCTAGGAGAACGACCATAAGGTGCCCGGGGCAGCAATAGTACCTCGGAGACAATACGGCTGGAGGACGATGTATTGAATCGCGACGCAATTTGTGTGTTCCATCGTCATTAACAGGCTCTGAACGTTACAATTAACTGTCAGTTTTGCGTCGGATTCGAAAAACTAAACTCACAGGAGAACGACGATAAGGTGCCCGAGGCAGCACTAGACCCTTGGAGACAAGTCGGCTGGAGGACGATGTATTGAATCGCGACGCAATTTGTGTGTCCCATCGTCATTAAGAGGCTCTGAACGTTACAATTAACTGTCAGTTTTGCACCGGATTCGAAAAACACTCCTAGGAGAACGACCAAAAGTGCCCGGGGCAGCAATAGTACCTCGGAGACAATTCGGCTGGAGGACGATGTATTGAATCGCGACGCAATTTGTGTGTTCCATCGTCATTAACAGGCTCAGAACGTTACAATTAACTGTCAGTTTTGCGTCGGATTCGAAAATCTAGACTCACAGGAGAACGACCATAAGGTGACCGAGGCAGCACCAGACCCTTGGAGACAAGTCGGCTGGAGGACGATGTATTGAATCGCGACGCAATTTGTGTGTTCCATCGTCATTAAGAGGCTCTGAACGTTACAATTAACTGTCAGTTTTGCGTCGGATTCGAAAATCTAGACTCACAGGAGAACGACCATAAGGTGCCCGAGGCAGCACTAGACCCTTGGAGACAAGTCGGCTGGAGGACGATGTATTGAATCGCGAAGAAAATTGTGTGTTCCATCGTCATTATCAGGCTCAGAACGTTACAATTAACTGTCAGTTTTGCGTCGGATTCGAAAATCTAGACTCACAGAAGAACGACCATAAGGGGCCCGAGGCAGCACTAGACCCTTGGAGACAAGTCGGCTGGAGGACGAAGTAATGAATCGCAACGCAATTTGTGTGTTCCATCGTCATTAAGAGGCTCTGAACGTTACAATTAACTGTCAGTTTTGCGCCAGATTTGAAAATCTAGACTCATAGCAGAACGACCATAAGGTGCCCGAGGCAACACAAGACCCTTGGAGACAAGTCGGCTGGAGGACGATGTATTGAATCGCGACGCAATTTGTGTGTTCCATCGTCATTAAGAGGCTCTGGACGTTACAAATAACTGTCAGTTTTGCGTCGGATTCGAAAATCTAGACTCACAGGAGAACGACCATAAGGTGCCCGAGGCAGCAAGAGACCCTAGGAGACAGGTCGGCTGTGGGACGATGTATTGAATCGCGACGCAATTTGTGTGTTCCATCGTCATTAAGAGGCTCTGAACGTTACAATTAACTGTCAGTTTTGCGCCGGATTCGAAAAACTATTCTCCTAGGAGAACGACCAAAAGGTGCCCGGGGCAGCAATTGAACCTCGGAGACAATTCGGCTGGAGGACGATGTATTGAATCGCGACGCAATTTGTGTGTTCCATCGTCATTAACAGGCTCTGAACGTTACAATTAACTGTCAGTTTTGCGTCGGATTCGCAAAACTAAACTCACAGGAGAACGACGATAAGGTGCCCGAGGCAGCTATAGACCATTGGAGACAAGTCGGCTGGAGGACGATGTATTGAATCGCGACTCAATTTGTGTGTTCCATCGTCATTAAGAGGCTCTGAACGTTACAATTAACTGTCAGTTTTGCGTCGGATTCGAAAATCTAGACTCACAGGAGAACGACCATAAGGTGCCCGAGGCAGCACTAGACCCTTGGAGACAAGTCGGCTGGAGGACGATGTATTGAATCGCGACGCAATTTGTGTGCTCCATCGTCATTAAGAGGCTCTGAACGTTACAATTAACTGTCAGTTTTGAGCCGGATTCGAAAAACTATACTCCTTGGAGAACGACCAAAAGGTGCCCGGGGCAGCAATAGTACCTCGGAGACAATTCAGCTGGAGGACGATGTATTGAATCGCGACGCAATTTGTGTGTTCCATCGTCATTAACAGGCTCTGAACGTTACAATTAACTGTCAGTTTTGCGTCGGATTCGAAAAACTAAACTCACAGGAGAACGACGATAAGGTGCCCGAGGCAGCTATAGACCCTTGGAGACAAGTCGGCTGGAGGACTATGTATTGAATCGCGACGCAATTTGTGTGTTCCATCGTCATTAAGAGGCTCTGAACGTTACAATTAATTGTCAGTTTTGCGCCGGATTCGAAAAACTAGACTCATAGGAGAACGACCAAAAGGTGCCCGGAGCAGCAATACTACCTCGGAGACAAGTCGGCTGGAGGACGATGTATTGAATCGCGACGCAATTTGTGTGTTCCATCGTCATTAAGAGGCTCTGAACGTTACAATTAATTGTCAGTTTTGCGCCGGATTCGAAAAACTAGACTCATAGGAGAACGACCATAAGGTGCCCGAGGCAGCACTAGACCCTTGGAGACAAGTCGGCTGTAGGACGATGTAATGAATCGCGACGCAATTTGTGTGTTCCACCGTCATTAAGAGGCCCTGAACGTTAGAATTAATTGTGTTTTGCGCCGGATTCGAAAAACTAGACTAATAGGAGAACGACCAAGAGGTGCCAGGAGCAGCAATACTACCTCGGAGACAAGTCGGCTGGAGGACGATGTATTGAATCGCGACGCAATTTGTGTTTTCCATCGTCAGTATCAGGCTCTGAACGTTACAATTAACGGTCAGTTTTGCGTCGGATTCGAAAAACTAGACTCATAGGAGAACGACCAAGAGGTGCCAGGAGCAGCAACTACCTCGGAGACATGTCGGCTGGAGGACGATGTATTGAATCGCGACGCAATTTGTGTGTCCCATCGTCATTAAGAGGCTCTGAACGTTACAATTAACTGTCAGTTTTGCACCGGATTCGAAAAACACTCCTAGGAGAACGACCAAAAGGTGCCCGGGGCAGCAATAGTACCTCGGAGACAATTCGGCTGGTGGACGATGTATTGAATCGCGACGCAATTTGTGTGTTCCATCGTCATTAACAGGCTCAGAACGTTACAATTAACTGTCAGTTTTGCGTCGGATTCGAAAATCTAGACTCACAGGAGAACGACCATAAGGTGCCCGAGGCAGCACCAGACCCTTGGAGACAAGTCGGCTGGAGGACGATGTATTGAATCGCGACGCAATTTGTGTGTTCCATCGTCATTAAGAGGCTCTGAACGTTACAATTAACTGTCAGTTTTGCGTCGGATTCGAAAATCTAGACTCACAGGAGAACGACCATAAGGTGCCCGAGGCAGCACTAGACCCTTGGAGACAAGTCAGCTGGAGGACGATGTATTGAATCGCGACGAAAATTGTGTGTTCCATCGTCATTATCAGGCTCAGAACGTTACAATTAACTCTCAGTTTTGCGTCGGATTTGAAAATCTAGACTCACAGAAGAACGACCATAAGGGGCCCGAGGCAGCACTAGACCCTTGGAGACAAGTCGGCTGGAGGACGAAGTATTGAATCGCGACGCAATTTGTGTGTTCCATCGTCATTAAGAGGCTCTGAACGTTACAATTAACTGTCAGTTTTGCGCCTGATTCGAAAATCTAGACTCACAGCAGAACGACCATAAGGTGCCCAAGGCAACACAAGACCCTTGGAGACAAGTCGGCTGGATGACGATGTATTGAATCGCGACGCAATTTGTGTGTTCCATCGTCATTAAGAGGCTCTTAACGTTACAATTAACTGTCAGTTTTGCGTCGAATTCGAAAATCTAGACTCACAGGAGAACGACCATAAGGTGCCCGAGGCAGCACTAGACCCTTGGAGACAAGTCGGCTGGAGGACGATGTATTGAATCGCGACGCAATTTGTGTGTTCCATCGTCATTAAGAGGCTCTGAACGTTACAATTAACTGTCAGTTTTGCGCCGGATTCGAAAAACAATACTCCTAGGAGAACGACCAAAAGGTGCCCGGGGCAGCAATAGTACCTCGGAGACAATTCGGCTGGAGGACGATGTATTGAATCGCGACGCAATTTGTGTGTTCCATCGTCATTAACAGGCTCTGAACGTTACAATTAACTGTCAGTTTTGCGTCGGATTCGAAAAACTAAACTCACAGGAGAACGACGATAAGGTAACCGAGGCAGCTATAGACCCTTGGAGACAAGTCGACTGGAGGACGATGTATTGAATCGCGACGCAATTTGTGTGTTCCATCGTCATTAAGAGGCTCTGGACGTTACAAATAACTGTCAGTTTTGCGTCGGATTCGAAAATCTAGACTCACAGGAGAACGACCATAAGGTGCCCGAGGCAGCACTAGACCCTTGGAGACAAGTCGGCTGGAGGACAATGTATTGAATCGCGACGCAATTTGTGTGCTCCATCGTCATTGAGAGGCCCTGAACGTTACAATTAACTGCCAGTTTTGAGCCGGATTCGAAAAACTATACTCCTAGGAGAACGACCATAAGGTGCCCGGGGCAGCAATAGTACCTCGGAGACAATACGGCTGGAGGACAATGTATTGAATCGCGACGCAATTTGTGTGTTCCATCGTCATTAACAGGCTCTGAACGTTACAATTAACTGTCAGTTTTGCGTCGGATTCGAAAAACTAAACTCACAGGAGAACGACGATAAGGTGCCCGAGGCAGCACTAGACCCTTGGAGACAAGTCGGCTGGAGGACGATGTATTGAATCGCGACGCAATTTGTGTGTCCCATCGTCATTAAGAGGCTCTGAACGTTACAATTAACTGTCAGTTTTGCACCGGATTCGAAAAACACTCCTAGGAGAACGACCAAAAGGTGCCCGGGGCAGCAATAGTACCTCGGAGACAATTCGGCTGGAGGACGATGTATTGAATCGCGACGCAATTTGTGTGTTCCATCGTCATTAACAGGCTCAGAACGTTACAATTAACTGTCAGTTTTGCGTCGGATTCGAAAATCTAGACTCACAGGAGAACGACCATAAGGTGACCGAGGCAGCACCAGACCCTTGGAGACAAGTCGGCTGGAGGACGATGTATTGAATCGCGACGCAATTTGTGTGTTCCATCGTCATTAAGAGGCTCTGAACGTTACAATTAACTGTCAGTTTTGCGTCGGATTCGAAAATCTAGACTCACAGGAGAACGACCATAAGGTGCCCGAGGCAGCACTAGACCCTTGGAGACAAGTCGGCTGGAGGACGATGTATTGAATCGCGAAGAAAATTGTGTGTTCCATCGTCATTATCAGGCTCAGAACGTTACAATTAACTGTCAGTTTTGCGTCGGATTCGAAAATCTAGACTCACAGAAGAACGACCATAAGGGGCCCGAGGCAGCACTAGACCCTTGGAGACAAGTCGGCTGGAGGACGAAGTAATGAATCGCGACGCAATTTGTGTGTTCCATCGTCATTAAGAGGCTCTGAACGTTACAATTAACTGTCAGTTTTGCGCCAGATTTGAAAATCTAGACTCATAGCAGAACGACCATAAGGTGCCCGAGGCAACACAAGACCCTTGGAGACAAGTCGGCTGGAGGACGATGTATTGAATCGCGACGCAATTTGTGTGTTCCATCGTCATTAAGAGGCTCTGGACGTTACAAATAACTGTCAGTTTTGCGTCGGATTCGAAAATCTAGACTCACAGGAGAACGACCATAAGGTGCCCGAGGCAGCAAGAGACCCTAGCAGACAGGTCGGCTGTGGGACGATGTATTGAATCGCGACGCAATTTGTGTGTTCCATCGTCATTAAGAGGCTCTGAACGTTACAATTAACTGTCAGTTTTGCGCCGGATTCGAAAAACTATTCTCCTAGGAGAACGACCAAAAGGTGCCCGGGGCAGCAATAGAACCTCGGAGACAATTCGGCTGGAGGACGATGTATTGAATCGCGACGCAATTTGTGTGTTCCATCGTCATTAACAGGCTCTGAACGTTACAATTAACTGTCAGTTTTGCGTCGGATTCGCAAAACTAAACTCACAGGAGAACGACGATAAGGTGCCCGAGGCAGCTATAGACCATTGGAGACAAGTCGGCTGGAGGACGATGTATTGAATCGCGACGCAATTTGTGTGTTCCATCGTCATTAAGAGGCTCTGAACGTTACAATTAACTGTCAGTTTTGCGTCGGATTCGAAAATCTAGACTCACAGGAGAACGACCATAAGGTGCCCGAGGCAGCACTAGACCCTTGGAGACAAGTCGGCTGGAGGACGATGTATTGAATCGCGACGCAATTTGTGTGCTCCATCGTCATTAAGAGGCTCTGAACGTTACAATTAACTGTCAGTTTTGAGCCGGATTCGAAAATCTATACTCCTTGGAGAACGACCAAAAGGTGCCCGGGGCAGCAATAGTACCTCGGAGACAATTCAGCTGGAGGACGATGTATTGAATCGCGACGCAATTTGTGTGTTCCATCGTCATTAACAGGCTCTGAACGTTACAATTAACTGTCAGTTTTGCGTTGGATTCGAAAAACTAAACTCACAGGAGAACGACGATAAGGTGCCCGAGGCAGCTATAGACCCTTGGAGACAAGTCGGCTGGAGGACTATGTATTGAATCGCGACGCAATTTGTGTGTTCCATCGTCATTAAGAGGCTCTGAACGTTACAATTAATTGTCAGTTTTGCGCCGGATTCGAAAAACTAGACTCATAGGAGAACGACCAAAAGGTGCCCGGAGCAGCAATACTACCTCGGAGACAAGTCGGCTGGAGGACGATGTATTGAATCGCGACGCAATTTGTGTGTTCCATCGTCATTAAGAGGCTCTGAACGTTACAATTAATTGTCAGTTTTGCGCCGGATTCGAAAAACTAGACTCATAGGAGAACGACCATAAGGTGCCCGAGGCAGCACTAGACCCTTCGAGACAAGTCGGCTGTAGGACGATGTAATGAATCGCGACGCAATTTGTGTGTTCCACCGTCATTAAGAGGCCCTGAACGTTAGAATTAATTGTGTTTTGCGCCGGATTCGAAAAACTAGACTAATAGGAGAACGACCAAGAGGTGCCATGAGCAGCAATACTACCTCGGAGACAAGTCGGCTGGAGGACGATGTATTGAATCGCGACGCAATTTGTGTTTTCCATCGTCAGTATCAGGCTCTGAACGTTACAATTAACGGTCAGTTTTGCGTCGGATTCGAAAAACTAGACTCATAGGAGAACGACCAAGAGGTGCCAGGAGCAGCAACTACCTCGGAGACATGTCGGCTGGAGGACGATGTATTGAATCGCGACGCAATTTGTGTGTTCCATCGTCAGTATCAGGCTCTGAACGTTACAATTAACTGTCAGTTTTGCATCGCATTCGAAAATCTAGACTCACAGGAGAACGAGCATATGGTGCCCGAGGCAGCACTAGACCCTTGGAGACAAGTCGGCTGTAGGACGATGTATTGGATCGCGACGCAATTTGTGTGTCCCATCGTCATTAACAGGCTCTGAACGTTATAATTCACTGTCAGTTTTGCGTCGGATTCGAAAATCTAGACTCACAGGAGAACGAGCATATGGTGCCCGAGGCAGCACTAGACCCTTGGAGACAAGTCGGCTGTAGGACGATGTATTGAATCGCGACGCAATTTGTGTGTTCCATCGTCATTAAGAGGCTCTGAATGTTACAATTCACTCTCAGTTTTGCGTCGGATTCGAAAATCTAGACTCACAGAAGAACGACCATAAGGTGCCCGAGGCAGCACTAGACCCTTGGAGACAAGTCGGCTGGAGGACGATGTATTGAGTCGCGACGCAATTTGTGTGTCCCATCGTCATTAACAGGCTCTGAACGTTACAATTAACTGTCAGTTTTGCATCGCATTCGAAAAACTAGACTCACAGGAGAACGACCATAAGGTGCCCGAGGCAGCAATAGACCCTTCGAGACAAGTCGGCTGGAGGACGATGTATTGAGTCGCGACGCAATTTGTGTGTCCCATCGTCATTAACAGCCTCTGAACGTTACAATTAACTGTCAGTTTTGCATCGCATTCGAAAAACTAGACTCACAGGAGAACGACCATAAGGTGCCCGAGGCAGCAATACTACCTCGGAGACATGTCGGCTGGAGGACGATGTATTGAATCGCGACGCAATTTGTGTGTTCCATCGTCATTAAGAGGCTCTGAACGTTACAATTAACTGTCAGTTTTGCGTCGGATTCGAAAAACTAAACTCACAGGAGAACGACGATAAGGTGCCCGAGGCAGCTATAGACCCTTGGAGACAAGTCGGCTGGAGGACTATGTATTGAATCGCGACGCAATTTGTGTGTTCCATCGTCATTAAGAGGCTCTGAATGCTACAATTAACTGTCAGTTTTGCGTCGGATTCGAAAATCTAGACTCACAGGAGAACGACCATAAGGTGCCCGAGGCAGCACTAGACCCTTGGAGACAAGTCGGCTGGAGGACGATGTATTGAATCGCGACGCAATTTGTGTGTCCCATCGTCATTAAGAGGCTCTGAACGTTACAATTAACTGTCAGTTTTGCACCGGATTCGAAAGACACTCCTAGGAGAACGACCAAAAGGTGCCCTGGGCAGCAATAGTACCTCGGAGACAATTCAGCTGGAGGACGATGTATTGAATCGCGACGCAATTTGTGTGTTCCATCGTCATTAACAGGCTCAGAACGTTACAATTAACTGTCAGTTTTGCGTCGGATTCGAAAATCTAGACTCACAGGAGAACGACCATAAGGTGCCCGAGGCAGCACCAGACCCTTGGAGACAAGTCGGCTGGAGGACGATGTATTGAATCGCGACGCAATTTGTGTGTTCCATCGTCATTAAGAGGCTCTGAACGTTACAATTAACTGTCAGTTTTGCGTCGGATTCGAAAATCTAGACTCACAGGAGAACGACCATAAGGTGCCCGAGGCAGCACTAGACCCTTGGAGACAAGTCGGCTGGAGGACGATGTATTGAATCGCGACGCAATTTGTGTGTTCCATCGTCATTAAGAGGCTCTGAACGTTACAATTAACTGTCAGTTTTGCGTCGGATTCGAAAATGTAGACTCACAGGAGAACGACCATAAGGTGCCCGAGGCAGCAATAGACCCTTGGAGACAATTCGGCTGGAGGACGATGTATTGAATCGCGACGAAAATTGTACGTTCCATTGTCATTATCAGGCTCAGAACGTTACAATTAACTGTCAGTTTTGCGTCGGATTCGAAAATCTAGACTCACAGAAGAACGACCATAAGGGGCCCGAGGCAGCACAAGACCCTTGGAGACAAGTCGGCTGGAGGACGAAGTATTGAATCGCGACGCAATTTGTGTGTTCCATCGTTCTTAAGAGGCTCTGAACGTTACAATTAACTGTCAGTTTTGCGCCTGATTCGAAAATCTAGACTCACAGGAGAACGACCATAAGGTGCCCGAGGCAACACAAGACCCTTGGAGACAAGTCGGCTGGAGGACGATGTATTGAATCGCGACGCAATTTGTGTGTTCCATCGTCATTAAGAGGCTCTTAAAGTTACAATTAACTGTCAGTTTTGCGTCGGATTCGAAAATCTAGACTCACAGGAGAACGACCATAAGGTGCCCGAGGCAGCACTAGACCCTTGGAGACAAGTCGGCTGGAGGACGATGTATTGAATCGCGACGCAATTTGTGTGTTCCATCGTCATTAAGAGGCTCTGAACGTTACAATTAACTGTCAGTTTTGAGCCGGATTCGAAAAACTATACTCCTAGGAGAACGACCAAAAGATGCCCGGGGCAGCAATAGTACCTCGGAGACAATTCGGCTGGAGGACGATGTATTGAATCGCGACGCAATTTGTGTGTTCCATCGTCATTAACAGGCTCAGAACGTTACAATTAACTGTCAGTTTTGCGTCGGATTCGAAAATCTAGACTCACAGGAGAACGACCATAAGGTGCCCGAGGCAGCACCAGACCCTTGGAGACAAGTCGGCTGGAGGACGATGTATTGAATCGCGACGCAATTTGTGTGTTCCATCGTCATTAAGAGGCTCTGAACGTTACAATTAACTGTCAGTTTTGCGTCGGATTCGAAAATCTAGACTCACAGGAGAACGACCATAAGGTGCCCCAGGCAGCACTAGACCCTTGGAGACAAGTCGGCTGGAGGACGATGTATTGAATCGCGCCGAAAATTGTGTGTTCCATCGTCATTATTAGGCTCAGAACGTTACAATTAACTGTCAGTTTTGCGTCGGATTCGAAAATCGTGACTCACAGAAGAACGACCATAAGGGGCCCGAGGCAGCACTAGACCCTTGGAGACAAGTCGGCTGGAGGACGAAGTATTGAATCGCGACGCAATTTGTGTGTTCCATCGTCATTAAGAGGCTCTGAACGTTACAATTAACTGTCAGTTTTGCGCCTGATTCGAAAATCTAGACTCATAGCAGAACGACCATAAGGTGCCCGAGGCAACACAAGACCCTTGGAGACAAGTCGGCTGGAGGACGATGTATTGAATCGCGACGCAATTTGTGTGTTCCATCGTCATTAAGAGGCTCTGGACGTTACAAATAACTGTCGGTTTTGCGTCGGATTCGAAAATCTAGACTCACAGGAGAACGACCATAAGGTGCCCGAGGCAGCAAGAGACCCTTGGAGACAGGTCGGCTGTGGCACGATGTATTGAATCGCGACGCAATTTGTGTGTTCCATCGTCATTAAGAGGCTCTGAACGTTACAATTAACTGTCAGTTTTGCGCCGGATTCGAAAAACTATTCTCCTAGGAGAACGACCAAAAGGTGCCCGGGGCAGCAATAGAACCTCGGAGACAATTCGGCTGGAGGACGATGTATTGAATCGCGACGCAATTTGTGTGTTCCATCGTCATTAACAGGCTCTGAACGTTACAATTAACTGTCAGTTTTGCGTCGGATTCGCAAAACTAAACTCACAGGAGAACGACGATAAGGTGCCCGAGGCAGCTATAGACCATTGGAGACAAGTCGGCTGGAGGACGATGTATTGAATCGCGACGCAATTTGTGTGTTCCATCGTCATTAAGAGGCTCTGAACGTTACAATTAACTGTCAGTTTTGCGTCGGATTCGAAAATCTAGACTCACAGGAGAACGACCATAAGGTGCCCGAGGCAGCACTAGACCCTTGGAGACAAGTCGGCTGGAGGACGATGTATTGAATCGCGACGCAATTTGTGTGCTCCATCGTCATTAAGAGGCTCTGAACGTTACAATTAACTGTCAGTTTTGAGCCGGATTCGAAAAACTATACTCCTTGGAGCACGACCAAAAGGTGCCCGGGGCAGCAATAGTACCTCGGAGACAATTCGGCTGGAGGACGATGTATTGAATCGCGACGCATTTTGTGTGTTCCATCGTCATTAACAGGCTCTGAACGTTACAATTAACTGTCAGTTTTGCGTCGGATTCGAAAAACTAAACTCACAGGAGAACGACGATAAGGTGCCCGAGGCAGCTATAGACCCTTGGAGACAAGTCGGCTGTAGGACGATGTATTGAATCGCGACGCAATTTGTGTGTTCCATCGTCATTAAGAGGCTCTGAACGTTACAATTAATTGTCAGTTTTGCGCCGGATTCGAAAAACTAGACTCATAGGAGAACGACCATAAGGTGCCCGAGGCAGCACTAGACCCTTGGAGACAAGTCGGCTGTAGGACGATGTATTGAATCGCGACGCAATTTGTGTGTTCCATCGTCATTAAGAGGCTCTGAACGTTAGAATTAATTGTGTTTTGCGCCGGATTCGAAAAACTAGACTCATAGGAGAACGACCAAGAGGTGCCAGGAGCAGCAATACTACCTCGGAGACAAGTCGGCTGGAGGACGATGTATTGAATCGCGACGCAATTTGTGTTTTCCATCGTCAGTATCAGGCTCTGAACGTTACAATTCACTGTCAGTTTAGCGTCGGATTCGAAAATCTAGACTCACAGGAGAACGAGCATATGGTGCCCGAGGCAGCACTAGACCCTTGGAGACAAGTCGGCTGTAGGACGATGTATTGAATCGCGACGCAATTTGTGTGTTCCATCGTCATTAAGAGGCTCTGAACGTTACAATTCACTCTCAGTTTTGCGTCGGATTCGAAAATCTAGACTCACAGGAGAACGACCATAAGGTGCCCGAGGCAGCACTAGACCCTTGGAGACAAGTCGGCTGGAGGACGATGTATTGAGTCGCGACGCAATTTGTGTGTCCCATCGTCATTAACAGGCTCTGAACGTTACAATTAACCGTCAGTTTTGCATCGCATTCGAAAAACTAGACTCACAGGAGAACGACCATAAGGTGCCCGAGGCAGCAATAGACCCTTCGAGACAAGTCGGCTGGAGGACGATGTATTGAGTCGCGACGCAATTTGTGTGTCCCATCGTCATTAACAGGCTCTGAACGTTACAATTAACTGTCAGTTTTGCATCGCATTCGAAAAACTAGACTCACAGGAGAACGACCATAAGGTGCCCGAGGCAGCAATACTACCTCGGAGACATGTCGGCTGGAGGACGATGTATTGAATCGCGACGCAATTTGTGTGTTCCATCGTCATTAAGAGGCTCTGAACGTTACAATTAATTGTCAGTTTTGCGCCGGATTCGAAAAACTAGACTCATAGGAGAACGACCATAAGAGGCCCGAGGCACCAATAGACCCTTCGAGACAAGTCGGCTGGAGGACGATGTATTGAGTCGCGACGCAATTTGTGTGTCCCATCGTCATTAACAGGCTCTGAACGTTAGAATTAACTGTCAGTTTTGCATCGCATTCGAAAAACTAGACTCACAGGAGAACGACCATAAGGTGCCCGACGCAGTAATACTACCTCGGAGACATGTCGGCTGGAGGACGATGTATTGAATCGCGACGCAATTTGTGTGTTCCATCGTCATTAAGAGGCTCTGAACGTTACAATTAACTGTCAATTTGCGTCGGATTCGAAAATCTAGACTCACAGATGAACGACCATAAGGTGCCCGAGGCAGCACTAGACCCTTGGAGACAAGTCGGCTGGAGGACGATGTATTGAGTCGCGACGCAATTTGTGTGTCCCATCGTCATTAACAGGCTCTGAACGTTACAATTCACTGTCAGTTTTGCGTCGGATTCTAAAATCTAGACTCACAGGAGAACGAGCATATGGTGCCCGAGGCAGAACTAGACCCTTCGAGACAAGTCGGCTGGAGGACGATGTATTGAATCGCGACGCAGTTTGTGTGTTCCATCGTCATTAAGAGGCTCTGAACGTTACAATTAATTGTCAGTTTTGCGTCGTATTCGAAAAACTAGACTCACAGGAGAACGACCATAAGGTGCCCGAGGCACCAATAGACCCTTCGAGACAAGTCGGCTGGAGGACGATGTATTGAATCGCGACGCAATTTGTGTGTTCCATCGTCATCAAGAGGCTCTGAACGTTACAATTCACTCTCAGTTTTGCGTCGGATTCGAAAATCTAGACTCACAGGAGAACGACCATAAGGTGCCCGAGGCAGAACTAGACCCTTGGAGACAAGTCGGCTTGAGGACGATGTATTGAGTCGCGACGCAATTTGTGTGTCCCATCGTCATTAACAGGCTCTGAACGTTACAATTAACTGTCAGTTTTGCGTCGGATTCGAAAATCTAGACTCACAGGAGAACGACCATAAGGTGCCCGAGGCAGCAATAGACCCTTGGAGACAAGTCGGCTGGAGGACGATGTATTGAGTCGAGACGCAATTTGTGTGTCCCATCGTCATTAACAGGCTCTGAACGTTACAATTAACTGTCAGTTTTGCGTCGGATTCGAAAAACTAGACTCACAGGAGAACGACCATAAGGTGCCCGAGGCAGCAATAGACCCTTCGAGACAAGTCGGCTGGAGGACGATGTATTATTCGCGACGCAATTTGTGTGTTCCATCGTCATTAACAGGCTCTGAACGTTACAATTAATTGTGAGTTTTGCGTCGTATTCGAAAAACTAGACTCCCAGGAGAACGACCATAAGGTGCCCGAGGCAGCAATAGACCCTTCGAGACAAGTCGGCTGTGGGACGATGTATTGAATCGCGACGCAATTTGTGTGTTCCATCGTCATCAAGAGGCTCTGAACGTTACAATTCACTGTCAGTTTTGCGCCGGATTCGAAAAACTAGACTCATAGGAGAACGACCAAAAGGTGCCCGGAGCAGCAATACTACCTCGGAGACAAGTCGGCTGGAGGACGATGTATTGAATCGCGACGCAATTTGTGTGTTCCATCGTCATTAAGAGGCTCTGAACGTTACGATTAACTGTCAGTTTTGCGTCGGATTCGAAAATCTAGACTCACAGGAGAACGACCATAAGGTGCCCGAGGCAGCACTAGACCCTTGGAGACATGTCGGCTGGAGGACGATGTATTGAATCACGACGCAATTTGTGTGTTCCATCGTCATTAAGAGGCTCTGAACCTTACAATTAACTGTCAGTTTTGCGTCGGATTCGAAAATCTAGACTCACAGGAGAACGACCATAAGGTGTCCGAGGCAGCACTAGACCCTTGGAGACAAGTCGGCTGGAGGACGATGTATTGAGTCGCGACGCAATTTGTGTGTCCCATCGTCATTAACAGGCTCTGAACGTTACAATTAACTGTCAGTTTTGCGTCGGATTCTGAAAACTAGACTCACAGGAGAACGACCATAAGGTGCCCGAGGCAGCAATAGATCCTTGGAGACAAGTCGGCTGGAGGACGATGTATTGAATCGCGACGCAATTTGTGTGTTCCATCGTCATCAAGAGGCTCTGAACGTTACAATTAACTGTCAGTTTTGCGTCGGATTCGAAAATCTAGACTCACAGGAGAACGAGCATATGGTGCCCGAGGCAGAACTAGACCCTTCGAGACAAGTCGGCTGGAGGACGATGTATTGAATCGCGACGCAGTTTGTGTGTTCCATCGTCATTAAGAGGCTCTGAACGTTACAATTAATTGTCAGTTTTGCGTCGTATTCGAAAAACTAGACTCACAGGAGAACGACCATAAGGTGCCCGAGGCACCAATAGACCCTTCGAGACAAGTCGGCTGGAGGACGATGTATTGAATCGCGACGCAATTTGTGTGTTCCATCGTCATCAAGAGGCTCTGAACGTTACAATTCACTCTCAGTTTTGCGTCGGATTCGAAAATCTAGACTCACAGGAGAACGACCATAAGGTGCCCGAGGCAGCACTAGACCCTTGGAGACAAGTCGGCTTGAGGACGATGTATTGAGTCGCGACGCAATTTGTGTGTCCCATCGTCATTAACAGGCTCTGAACGTTACAATTAACTGTCAGTTTTGCGTCGGATTCGAAAATCTAGACTCACAGGAGAACGACCATAAGGTGCCCGAGGCAGCAATAGACCCTTGGAGACAAGTCGGCTGGAGGACGATGTATTGAGTCGAGACGCAATTTGTGTGTCCCATCGTCATTAACAGGCTCTGAACGTTACAATTAACTGTCAGTTTTGCGTCGGATTCGAAAAACTAGACTCACAGGAGAACGACCATAAGGTGCCCGAGGCAGCAATAGACCCTTCGAGACAAGTCGGCTGGAGGACGATGTATTGAATCGCGACGCAATTTGTGTGTTCCATCGTCATTAACAGGCTCTGAACGTTACAATTAATTGTCAGTTTTGCGTCGTATTCGAAAAACTAGACTCCCAGGAGAACGACCATAAGGTGCCCGAGGCAGCAATAGACCCTTCGAGACAAGTCGGCTGTGGGACGATGTATTGAATCGCGACGCAATTTGTGTGGTCCATCGTCATCAAGAGGCTCTGAACGTTACAATTCACTGTCAGTTTTGCGCCGGATTCGAAAAACTAGACTCATAGGAGAACGACCAAAAGGTGCCCGGAGCAGCAATACTACCTCGGAGACAAGTCGGCTGGAGGACGATGTATTGAATCGCGACGCAATTTGTGTGTTCCATCGTCATTAAGAGGCTCTGAACGTTACAATTAACTGTCAGTTTTGCGTCGGATTCGAAAATCTAGACTCACAGGAGAACGACCATAAGGTGCCCGAGGCAGCACTAGACCCTTGGAGACAAGTCGGCTGGAGGACGATGTATTGAATCACGACGCAATTTGTGTGTTCCATCGTCATTAAGAGGCTCTGAACCTTACAATTAACTGTCAGTTTTGCGTCGGATTCGAAAATCTAGACTCACAGGAGAACGACCATAAGGTGCCCGAGGCAGCACTAGACCCTTGGAGACAAGTCGGCTGGAGGACGATGTATTGAGTCGCGACGCAATTTGTGTGTCCCATCGTCATTAACAGGCTCTGAACGTTACAATTAACTGTCAGTTTTGCGTCGGATTCTGAAAACTAGACTCACAGGAGAACGACCATAAGGTGCCCGAGGCAGCAATAGATCCTTGGAGACAAGTCGGCTGGAGGACGATGTATTGAATCGCGACGCAATTTGTGTGTTCCATCGTCATCAAGAGGCTCTGAACGTTACAATTAACTGTCAGTTTTGCGTCGGATTCGAAAATCTAGACTCACAGGAGAACGAGCATATGGTGCCCGAGGCAGCACTAGACCCTTGGAGACAAGTCGGCTGTAGGACGATGTATTGATTCGCGACGCAATTTGTGTGTTCCATCGTCATTAAGAGGCTCTGAACGTTACAATTAACTGTCAGTTTAGCGTCGGATTCGAAAAACTAGACTCATAGAAGAACGACCAAGAGGTGCCAGGAGCAGCAATCCTACCTCGGAGACAAGTCGGCTGGAGGACGATGTATTGAATCGCGACGCAATTTGTGTGTTCCATCGTCATTAAGAGGCTCTGAACCTTACAATTAACAGTCAGTTTTGCGTCGGATTCGAAAATCTAGACTCACAGATGAACGACCATAAGGTGCCCGAGGCAGCAATAGACCCTTCGAGACAAGTCGGCTGGAGGACGATGTATTGAATCGCGACGCAATTTGTGTGTTCCATCGTCATTAAGAGGCTCTGAACGTTACAATTAATTGTCAGTTTTGCGTCGTATTCGAAAAACTAGACTCACAGGAGAACGACCATAAGGTGCCCGAGACACCAATAGACCCTTCGAGACAAGTCGGCTGGAGGACGATGTATTAAATCGCGACGCAATTTGTGTGTTCCATCGTCATTAAGAGGCTCTGAACGTTACAATTAACTGTCAGTTTTGCGCCGGATTCGAAAAACTAGACTCATAGGAGAACGACCAAGAGGTGCCAGGAGCAGCAATACTACCTCGGAGACATGTCGGCTGGAGGACGATGTATTGAATCGCGACGCAATTTGTGTGTTCCATCGTCATTAACAGGCTCTGAACGTTACAATTAACTGTCAGTTTTGCGTCGGATTCGAAAATCTAGACTCACAGGAGAACGAGCATATGGTGCCCGAGGCAGCAATAGACCCTTGGAGACAAGTCGGCTGTAGGCCGATGTATTGATTCGCGACGCAATTTGTGTGTCCCATCGTCATTAACAGGCTCTGAACGTTACAATTAACTGTCAGTTTTGCATCGCATTCGAAAAACTAGACTCACAGGAGAACGACCATAAGGTGCCCGAGGCAGCAATAGACCCTTGGAGACAAGTCGGCTGGAGGACGATGTATTGATTCGCGACGCAATTTGTGTGTTCCATCGTCATTAAGAGGCTCTGAACGTTACAATTAATTGTCAGTTTTGCGCCGGATTCGAAAAACTAGACTCATAGGAGAACGACGATGAGGTGCCCGAGGCAGCACTAGACCCTTGGAGACAAGTCGGCTGGAGGACGATGTATTGAATCGCGACGCAATTTGGGTGTTCTATCGTCATTAAGAGGCTCTGAACGTTACAATTAACTGTCAGTTTTGCGTCGGATTCGAAAATCTAGACTCACAGGAGAATGACCATAAGGCGCCCGAGGCAGCACTAGACCCTTGGAGAAAAGTCGGCTGTAGGACGATGTATTGAATCGCGACGCAATTTGTGTGTTCCATCGTCATTAAGAGGCTCTGAACGTTACAATTAACTGTCAGTTTTGCGTCGGATTCGAAAATCTAGACTCACAGGAGAACGACCATAAGGTGCCCGAGGCAGCACTAGACCCTTGGAGACAAGTCGGCTGGAGGACGATGTATTGAGTCGCGACGCAATTTGTGTGTCCCATCGTCATTAACAGGCTCTGAACGTTACAATTAACTGTCAGTTTTGCGTCGGATTCGAAAATCTAGACTCACACTAGAACGACCATAAGGTGCCCGAGGCAGCACTAGACCCTTGGAGACAAGTCGGCTGGAGGACGATGTATTGAGTCGCGACGCAATTTGTGTGTCCCATCGTCATTAACAGGCTCTGAACGTTACAATTAACTGTCAGTTTTGCATCGCATTCGAAAAACTAGACTCACAGGAGAACGACCATAAGGTGCCCGAGGCAGCAATAGACCCTTGGAGACAAGTCGGCTGGAGGACGATGTATTGATTCGCGACGCAATTTGTGTGCTCCATCGTCATTAAGAGGCTCTGAACGTTACAATTAATTGTCAGTTTTGCGCCGGATTCGAAAAGCTAGACTCACAGGAGAACGACGATAAGGTGCCCGAGGCAGCACTAGACCCTTGGAGACAAGTCGGCTGGAGGACGATGTATTGAATCGCGACGCAATTTGGGTGTTCTATCGTCATTAAGAAGCTCTGAACGTTACAATTAACTGTCAGTTTTGCGTCGGATTCGAAAAATCTAGACTCACTGGAGAGCGACCATAAGGTGCCCGAGGCAGCACTAGTCCCTTGGAGACAAGTCGGCTGTAGGACGATGTATTGAATCGCGACGCAATTTGTGTGTTCCATCGTCATTAAGAGGCTCTGAACGTTACAATTAACTGTCAGTTTTGCGTCGGATTCGAAAATCTAGACTCACAGGAGAACGACCATAAGGTGCCCGAGGCAGCACTAGACCCTTGGAGACAAGTCGGCTGGAGGACGATGTATTGAGTCGCGACGCAATTTGTGTGTCCCATCGTCATTAACAGGCTCTGAACGTTACAATTAACTGTCAGTTTTGCATCGCATTCGAAAAACTAGACTCACAGGAGAACGACCATAAGGTGCCCGAGGCAGCACTAGACCCTTGGAGACAAGTCGGCTGGAGGACGATGTATTGAGTCGCGACGCAATTTGTGTGTCCCATCGTCATTAACAGGCTCTGAACGTTACAATTAACTGTCAGTTTTGCATCGCATTCGAAAAACTAGACTCACAGGAGAACGACCATAAGGTGCCCGAGGCAGCAATAGACCCTTGGAGACAAGTCGGCTGGAGGACGATGTATTGATTCGCGACGCAATTTGTGTGTTCCATCGTCATTAAGAGGCTCTGAACGTTACAATTAATTGTCAGTTTTGCGCCGGATTCGAAAAACTAGACTCATAGGAGAACGACGTAAAGGTGCCCGAGGCAGCACTAGACCCTTGGAGACAAGTCGGCTGTAGGACGATGTATTGAATCGCGACGCAATTTGTGTGTTCCATCGTCATTAACAGGCTCTGAACATTACAATTAATTGTCAGTTTTGCGCCGGATTCGAAAAACTAGACTCATAGGAGAACGACCAAGAGGTGCCAGGAGCAGCAATACTACCTCGGAGACATGTCGGCTGGAGGACGATGTATTGAATCGCGACGCAATTTGTGTGTCCATCGTCAGTATCAGGCTCTGAACGTTACAATTCACTGTCAGTTTTGCGTCGGATTCGAAAATCTAGACTCACAGGAGAACGAGCATAAGGTGCCCGAGGCAGCACTAGACCCTTGGAGACAAGTCGGCTGTAGGACGATATATTGAATCGCGACGCAATTTGTGTGTTCCATCGTCATTAAGAGGCTCTGAACGTTACAATTAACTGTCAGTTTTGCATCGCATTCGAAAAACTAGACTCACAGGAGAACGACCATAAGGTGCCCGAGGCAGCAATAGACCCTTGGAGACAAGTCGGCTGGAGGACGATGTATTGAGACGCGACGCAATTTGTGTGTCCCATCGTCATTAACAGGCTCTGAACGTTACAATTAACTGTCAGTTTTGCGCCGGATTCGAAAAATTAGACTCATAGGAGAACGACGATAAGGTGCCCGAGGCAGCACTAGACCCTTGGAGACAAGTCGGCTGGAGGACGATGTATTGAATCGCGACGCAATTTGTGTGTTCCATCGTCATTAAGAGGCTCTGAACGTTACAATTAATTGTCAGTTTTGCGCCGGATTCGAAAAACTAGACTCATAGGAGAACGACCAAGAGGTGCCAGGAGCAGCAATACTACCTCGGAGACATGTCGGCTGGAGGACGATGTATTGAATCGCGACGCAATTTGTGTGTTCCATCGTCATTAAGAGGCTCTGAACGTTACAATTAATTGTCAGTTTTGCGCCGGATTCGAAAAACTAGACTCATAGGAGAACGACCAAGAGGTGCCAGGAGCAGCAATACTTCCTCGGAGACAAGTCGGCTGGAGGACGATGTATTGAATCGCGACGCACTTTGTGTGTTCCATCGTCATTAAGAGGCTCTGAACGTTACAATTAACTGTCAGTTTTGCGTCGGATTCGAAAATCTAGACTCACCGATGAACGACCATAAGGTGCCCGAGGCAGCAATAGACCCTTCGAGACAAGTCGGCTGGAGGACGATGTATTGAATCGCGACGCAATTTGTGTGTTCCATCGTCATTAAGAGGCTCTGAACGTTACAATTAATTGTCAGTTTTGCGCCGGATTCGAAAAACTAGACTCATAGGAGAACGACCAAGAGGTGCCAGGAGCTGCAATACTACCTCGGAGACATGTCGGCTGGAGGACGATGTATTGAGTCGCGACGCAATTTGTGTGTCCCATCGTCATTAACAGGCTCTGAACGTTACAATTCACTGTCAGTTTTGCGTCGGATTCAAAAATCTAGACTCACAGGAGAACGAGCATATGGTGCCCGAGGCAGCACTAGACCCTTGGAGACAAGTCGGCTGTAGGACGATGTATTGAATCGCGACTCAATTTGTGTGTTCCATCGTCATTAAGAGGCTCTGAACGTTACAATTAACCGTCAGTTTTGCGTCGGATTCGAAAATCTAGACTCACAGGAGAACGACCATAAGGTGCCCGAAGCAGCAATAGACCCTTGGAGACAAGTCGGCTGGAGGACGATGTATTGAATCGCGACGCAATTTGGGTGTTCCATCGTCATTAAGAGGCTCTGAACGTTACAATTAACTGTCAGTTTTGCATCGCATTCGAAAAACTAGAATCACAAGAGAACGACCATAAGGTGCCCGAGGCAGCAATAGACCCTTGGAGACAAGTCGGCTGGAGGACGATGTATTGAATCGCGACGCAATTTGTGTGTTCCATCGTCATTAAGAGGCTCTAAACGTTACAATTAACTGTCAGTTTTGCGTCGTATTCGAAAAACTAGACTCACAGGAGAACGACCACAAGATGCCTGGAGCAGCAATACTACCTCGGAGACAAGTCGGCTGGAGGACGATGTATTGAATCGCGACGCAATTTGTGTGTTCCATCGTCATTAAGAGGCTCTGAACGTTACAATTAACTGTCAGTTTTGCGTCGGATTCGAAAATCTAGACTCACAGATGAACGACCATAAGGTGCCCGAGGCAGCACTAGACCCTTGGAGACAAGTCGGCTGGAGGACGATGTATTGAGTCGCGACGCAATTTGTGTGTCCCATCGTCATTAACAGGCTCTGAACGTTACAATTAACTGTAAGTTTTGCGTCGTATTCTGAAAACTAGACTCACAGGAGAACGACCATAAGGTGAACGAGGCAGCAAGAGACCCTTCGAGACAAGTCGGCTGGAGGACGATGTATTGAATCGCGACGCAATTTGTGTGTTCCATCGTCATTAAGAGGACCTGAACGTTACAATTAATTGTCAGTTTTGCGTCGTATTCGAAAAACTAGACTCACAGGAGAACGACCATAAGGTGCCCGAGGCAGCAATAGACCCTTGGAGACAAGTCGGCTGGAGGACGATGTATTGATTCGCGACGCAATTTGTGTGTTCCATCGACATTAAGAGGCTCTGAACGTTACAATTAATTGTCAGTTTTGCGCCGGATTCGAAAAACTAGACTCATAGGAGAACGACGATAAGGTGCCCGAGGCAGCACTAGACCCTTGGAGACAAGTCGGCTGGAGGACGATGTATTGAATCGCGACGCAATTTGTGTGTTCCATCGTCATTAAGAGGCTCTGAACGTTACAATTAACTGTCAGTTTTGCGTCGGATTCGAAAATCTAGACGCACAGGAGAACGACCATAAGGTGCCCGAGGCAGCACTAGACCCTTGTAGACAAGTCGGCTGGAGGACGATGTATTGAGTCGCGACGCAATTTGTGTGTCCCATCGTCATTAACAGGCTCTGAACGTTACAATTAACTGTCAGTTTTGCATCGCATTCGAAAAACTAGACTCACAGGAGAACGACCATAAGGTGCCCGAGGCAGCAATAGACCCTTGGAGACAAGTCGGCTGGTGGACGATGTATTGATTGGCGACGCAATTTGTTTGTTCCATCGTCATTAAGAGGCTCTGAACGTTACAATTAATTGTCAGTTTTGCGCCGGATTCGAAAAACTAGACTCATAGGAGAACGACGATAAGGTGCCCGAGGCAGCACTAGACCCTTGGAGACAAGTCGGCTGTAGGACGATGTATTGAATCGCGACGCAATTTGTGTGTTCCATCGTCATTAACAGGCTCTGAACGTTACAATTAATTGTCAGTTTTGCGCCGGATTCGAAAAACTAGACTCATAGGAGAACGACCAAGAGGTGCCAGGAGCAGCAATACTACCTCGGAGACATGTCGGCTGGAGGACGATGTATTGAATCGCGACGCAATTTGTGTGTTCCATCGTCAGTATCAGGCTCTGAACGTTACAATTCACTGTCAGTTTTGCGTCGGATTCGAAAATCTAGGCTCACAGGAGAACGAGCATAAAGTGCCCGAGGCAGCACTAGACCCTTGGAGACAAGTCGGCTGTAGGACGATGTATTGAATCGCGACGCAATTTGTGTGTTCCATCGTCATTAAGAGGCTCTGAACGTTACAATTAACTGTCAGTTTTGCATCGCATTCGAAAAACTAGACTCACAGGAGAACGACCATAAGGTGCCCGAGGCAGCAATAGACCCTTGGAGACAAGTCGGCTGGAGGACGATGTATTGAGACGCGACGCAATTTGTGTGTCCCATCGTCATTAACAGGCTCTGAACGTTACAATTAACTGTCAGTTTTGCGCCGGATTCGAAAAACTAGACTCATAGGAGAACGACCAAGAGGTGCCAGGAGCAGCAATACTACCTCGGAGACATATCGGCTGGAGGACGATGTATTGAATCGCGACGCAATTTGTGTGTTCCATCGTCATTAAGAGGCTCTGAACGTTACAATTAATTGTCAGTTTTGCGCCGGATTCGAAAAACTAGACTCATAGGAGAACGACCAAGAGGTGCCAGGAGCAGCAATACTACCTCGGAGACATGTCGGCTGGAGGACGATGTATTGAATCGCGACGCAATTTGTGTGTTCCATCGTCATTAAGAGGCTCTGAACGTTACAATTAATTGTCAGTTTTGCGCCGGATTCGAAAAACTAGACTCATAGGAGAACGACCAAGAGGTGCCAGGAGCAGCAATACTACCTCGGAGACATTTCGGCTGGAGGACGATGTATTGAGTCGCGACGCAATTTGTGTGTCCCATCGTCATTAACAGGCTCTGAACGTTACAATTCACTGTCAGTTTTGCGTCGGATTCGAAAATCTAGACTCACAGGAGAACGAGCATATGGTGCCCGAGGCAGCACTAGACCCTTGGAGACAAGTCGGCTGTAGGACGATGTATTGAATCGCGACGCAATTTGTGTGTTCCATCGTCATTAAGAGGCTCCGAACGTTACAATTAACTGTCAGTTTTGCATCGCATTCGAAAAACTAGACTCACAGGAGAACGACCTTAAGGTGCCCGAGGCAGCAATAGACCCTTGGAGACAAGTCGGCTGGAGGACGATGTATTGAGACGCGACGCAATTTGTGTGTCCCATCGTCATTAACAGGATCTGAACGTTACAATTAACTGTCAGTTTTGCATCGCATTCGAAAAACTAGACTCACAGGAGAACGACCATAAGGTGCCCGAGGCAGCAATAGACCCTTGGAGACAAGTCGGCTGGAGGACGATGTATTGATTCGCGAGGCAATTTGTGTGTTCCATCGTCATTAACAGGCTCTGAACCTTACAATTAACTGTCAGTTTTGCGTCGGATTCGAAAATCTAGACTCACCGATGAACGACCATAAGGTGCCCGAGGCAGCAATAGACCCTTCGAGACAAGTCGGCTGGAGGACGATGTATTGAAACGCGACGCAATTTGTGTGTTCCATCGTCATTAAGAGGCTCTGAACGTTACAATTAATTGTCAGTTTTGCGTCGTATTCGAAAAACTAGACTCACAGGAGAACGACCATAAGGTGCCCGAGGCACCAATAGACCCTTCGAGACAAGTCGGCTGGAGGACGATGTATTGAATCGCGACGCAATTTGTGTGTTCCATCGTCATTAAGAGGCTCTGAACGTTACAATTAACTGTCAGTTTTGCATCGCATTCGAAAATCTAGACTCACAGGAGAACGAGCATATGGTGCCCGAGGCAGCACTAGACCCTTGGAGACAAGTCGGCTGTAGGACGATGTATTGAATCGCGACGCAATTTGTGTGTTCCATCGTCATTAAGAGGCTCTGAACGTTACAATTAACTGTCAGTTTTGCGTCGGATTCGAAAATCTAGACTCACAGGAGAACGAGCATATGGTGCCCGAGGCAGCACTAGACCCTTGGAGACAAGTCGGCTGGAGGACGATGTATTGAGTCGCGACGCAATTTGTGTGTCCCATCGTCAGTATCAGGCTTTGAACGTTACAATTAATTGTCAGTTTTGCGTCGTATTCGAAAAACTAGACTCACAGGAGAACGACCATAAGGTGCCCGAGGCACCAATTGACCCTTCGAGACAAGTCGGCTGGAGGACGATGTATTGAGACGCGACGCAATTTGTGTTTTCCATCGTCATTAAGAGGCTCTGAACTTTACAATTAACTGTCAGTTTTGCATCGCATTCGAAAAACTAGACTCACAGGAGAACGACCATAAGGTGCCCGAGGCAGCAATAGACCCTTGGAGACAAGTCGGCTGGAGGACGATGTATTGAATCGCGACGCAATTTGTGTGTTCCATCGTCATTAAGAGGCTCTGAACCTTACAATTAACTGTCAGTTTTGCGTCGGATTCGAAAATCTAGACTCACCGATGAACGACCATAAGGTGCCCGAGGCAGCACTAGACCCTTGGAGACAAGTCGGCTGGAGGACGATGTATTGAATCGCGACGCAATTTGTGTGTTCCATCGTCATTAACAGGCTCTGAACGTTACAATTAAATGTCAGTTTTGCGTCGGATTCGAAAATCTAGACTCACAGGAGAACGAGCATATGGTGCCCGAGGCAGCACTAGACCCTTCGAGACAAGTCGGCTGGAGGACGATGTATTGAGTCGCGACGCAATTTGTGTGTCCCATCGTCATTAACAGGCTCTGAACGTTACAATTAACTGTCAGTTTTGCGTCGGATTCGAAAATCTAGACTCACAGGAGAACGAGCATATGGTGCCCGAGGCAGCACTAGACCCTTGGAGACAAGTCGGCTGTAGGACGATGTATTGAATCGCGACGCAATTTGTGTGTTCCATCGTCATTAAGAGGCTCTGAACGTTACAATTAACTGTCAGTTTTGCATGGCATTCGAAAAACTAGACTCACAGGAGAACGACCATAAGGTGCCCGAGGCAGCAATAGACCCTTGGAGACAAGTCGGCTGGAGGACGATGTATTGAGTCGCGACGCAATTTGTGTGTCCCATCGTCATTAACAGGCTCTGAACGTTACAATTAACTGTCAGTTTTGCGTCGTATTCTGAAAACTAGACTCACAGGAGAACGACCATAAGGTGCCCGAGGCAGCAAGAGACCCTTGGAGGCAGGTCGGCTGTGGGACGATGTATTGAATCGCGACGCAATTTGTGTGTTCCATCGTCATCAAGAGGCTCTGAACGTTACAATTCACTGTCAGTTTTGCGTCGGATTCGAAAATCTAGACTCACAGGAGAACGAGCATATGGTGCCCGAGGCAGCACTAGACCCTTGGAGAGAAGTCGGCTGTAGGACGATGTATTGAATCGCGACGCAATTTGTGTGTTCCATCGTCATTAAGAGGCTCTGAACGTTACAATTAACTGTCAGTTTTGCGCCGGATTCGAAAAACTAGACTCATAGGAGAACGACCAAGAGGTGCCAGGAGCAGCAATACTACCTCGGAGACATGTGGGCTGGAGGTCGATGTATTGAATCGCGACGCAATTTGTGTGTTCCATCGTCATTAAGAGGCTCTGAACGTTACAATTCACTGTCAGTTTTGCGTCGGATTCGAAAATCTAGACTCACAGGAAAACGAGCATATGGTGCCCGAGGCAGCACTAGACCCTTGGAGACAAGTCGGCTGTAGGACGATGTATTGAATCGCGACGCAATTTGTGTGTTCCATCGTCATTAAGAGGCTCTGAACGTTCCAATTAACTGTCAGTTTTGCGTCGGATTCGAAAATCTAGACTCACAGGAGAACGACCATAAGGTGCCCGAGGCAGCACTAGACCCTTGGAGAAAAGTCGGCTGGAGGACGATGTATTGAGTCGCGGCGCAATTTGTGTGTCCCATCGTCATTAACAGGCTCTGAACGTTACAATTAACTGTCAGTTTTGCATCGCATTCGAAAAACTAGACTCACAGGAGAACGAACATAAGGTGCCCGAGGCAGCACTAGACCCTTGGAGAGAAGTCGGCTGGAGGACGATGTATTGAATCGCGACGCAATTTGTGTGTCCCATCGTCATTAACAGGCTCTGAACGTTACAATTAACTGTCAGTTTTGCATCGCATTCGAAAAACTAGACTCACAGGAGAACGACCATAAGGTGCCCGAGGCAGCAATAGACCCTTGGAGACAAGTCGGCTGGAGGACGATGTATTGATTCGCGACGCAATTTGTGTGTTCCATCGTCATTAAGAGGCTCTGAACGTTACAATTAATTGTCAGTTTTGCGCCGGATTCGAAAACCTAGACTCATAGGAGAACGACGATAAGGTGCCCGAGGCAGCACTAGACCCTTATAGACGGCTGTAGGACGATGTATTGAATCGCGACGCAATTTGTGTGTTCCATCGTCATTAAGAGGCTCTGAACGTTACAATTAATTGTCAGTTTTGCGTCGGATTCGAAAATCTAGACTCACAGGAGAACGAGCATAAGGTGCCCGAGGCAGCACTAGACCCTTGGAGACAAGTCGGCTGTAGGACGATGTATTGAATCGCGACGCAATTTGTGTGTTCCAGCGTCATTAAGAGGCTCTGAACGTTACAATTAACTGTCAGTTTCGCATCGCATTCGAAAAACTAGACTCACAGGAGAACCACCATAAGGTGCCCGAGGCAGCAATAGACCTTTGGAGACAAGTCGGCTGGAGGACGATGTATTGAGACGCGACGCAATTTGTGTGTCCCATCGTCATTAACAGGCTCTGAACGTTACAATTAACTGTCAGTTTTGCGCCGGATTCGAAAAACTAGACTCATAGGAGAACGACCAAGAGGTGCCAGGAGCAGCAATACTACCTCGGAGACATGTCGGCTGGAGGACGATGTATTGAATCGCGACGCAATTTGTGTGTTCCATCGTCATTAAGAGGCTCTGAACGTTACAATTAATTGTCAGTTTTGCGCCGGATTCGAAAAACTAGACTCATAGGAGAACGACCAAGAGGTGCCAGGAGCTGCAATACTACCTCGGAGACATGTCGGCTGGAGGACGATGTATTGAGTCGCGACGCAATTTGTGTGTCCCATTGTCATTAACAGGCTCTGAACGTTACAATTCACTGTCAGTTTTGCGTCGGATTCGAAAATCTAGACTCACAGGAGAACGAGCATATGGTGCCCGAGGCAGCACTAGACCCTTGGAGACAAGTCGGCTGTAGGACGATGTATTGAATCGCGACGCAATTTGTGTGTTCCATCGTCATTAAGAAGCTCCGAACGTTACAATTAACTGTCAGTTTTGCATCGCATTCGAAAAACTAGACTCACAGGAGAACGACCATAAGGTGCCCGAGGCAGCAATAGACCCTTGGAGACAAGTCGGCTGGAGGACGATGTATTGAGACGCGACGCAATTTGTGTGTCCCATCGTCATTAACAGGCTCTGAACGTTACAATTAACTGTCAGTTTTGCATCGCATTCGAAAAACTAGACTCACAGGAGAACGACCATAAGGTGCCCGAGGCAGCAATAGACCCTTGGAGACAAGTCGGCTGGAGGACGATGTATTGATTCGCGACGCAATTTGTGTGTTCCATCGTCATTAAGAGGCTCTGAACCTTACAATTAACTGTCAGTTTTGCGTCGGATTCGAAAATCTAGACTCACCGATGAACGACCATAAGGTGCCCGAGGCAGCAATAGACCCTTCGAGACAAGTCGGCTGGAGGACGATGTATTGAAACGCGACGCAATTTGTGTGTTCCATCGTCATTAAGAGGCTCTGAACGTTACAATTAATTGTCAGTTTTGCGTCGTATTCGAAAAACTAGACTCACAGGAGAACGACCATAAGGTGCCCGAGGCACCAATTGACCCTTCGAGACAAGTCGGCTGGAGGACGATGTATTGAATCGCGACGCAATTTGTGTGTTCCATCGTCATTAAGAGGCTCTGAACGTTACAATTAACTGTCAGTTTTGCATCGCATTCGAAAATCTAGACTCACAGGAGAACGAGCATATGGTGCCCGAGGCAGCACTAGACCCTTGGAGACAAGTCGGCTGTAGGACGATGTATTGAATCGCGACGCAATTTGTGTGTTCCATCGTCATTAAGAGGCTCTGAACGTTACAATTAACTGTCAGTTTTGCGTCGGATTCGAAAATCTAGACTCACAGGAGAACGAGCATATGGTGCCCGAGGCAGCACTAGACCCTTGGAGACAAGTCGGCTGGAGGACGATGTATTGAGTCGCGACGCAATTTGTGTGTCCCATCGTCAGTATCAGGCTTTGAACGTTACAATTAATTGTCAGTTTTGCGTCGTATTCGAAAAACTAGACTCACAGGAGAACGACCATAAGGTGCCCGAGGCACCAATAGACCCTTCGAGACAAGTCGGCTGGAGGACGATGTATTGAATCGCGACGCAATTTGTGTGTTCCATCGTCATTAAGAGGCTCTGAACGTTACAATTAACTGTCAGTTTTGCGTCGGATTCGAAAATCTAGACTCACAGGAGAACGAGCATATGGTGCCCGAGGCAGCACTAGACCCTTGGAGACTAGTCGGCTGGAGGACGATGTATTGAGTCGCGACGCAATTTGTGTGTTCCATCGTCAGTATCAGGCTCTGAACGTTACAATTAATTGTCAGTTTTGCATCGCATTCGAAAAACTAGACTCACAGGAGAACGACCATAAGGTGCCCGAGGCAGCAATAGACCCTTCGAGACAAGTCGGCTGGAGGACGATGTATTGAGACGCGACGCAATTTGTGCTTTCCATCGTCATTAAGAGGCTCTGAACTTTACAATTAACTGTCAGTTTTGCATCGCATTCGAAAAACTAGACTCACAGGAGAACGACCATAAGGTGCCCGAGGCAGCAATAGACCCTTGGAGACAAGTCGGCTGGAGGACGATGTATTGAATCGCGACGCAATTTGTGTGTTCCATCGTCATTAAGAGGCTCTGAACCTTACAATTAACTGTCAGTTTTGCGTCGGATTCGAAAATCTAGACTCACCGATGAACGAGCATATGGTGCCCGAGGCGGCACTAGACCCTTCGAGACAAGTCGGCTGGAGGACGATGTATTGAGTCGCGACGCAATTTGTGTGTCCCATCGTCATTAACAGGCTCTGAACGTTACAATTAACTGTCAGTTTTGCGTCGGATTCGAAAATCTAGACTCACAGGAGAACGAGCATATGGTGCCCGAGGCAGCAATAGACCCTTGGAGACAAGTCGGCTGGAGGACGATGTATTGAATCGCGACGCAATTTGTGTGTTCCATCGTCATTAAGAGGCTCTGAACGTTACAATTAATTGTCAGTTTTGCGCCGGATTCGAAAAACTAGACTCATAGGAGAACGACCAAGAGGTGCCAGGAGCTGCAATACTACCTCGGAGACATGTCGGCTGGAGGACGATGTATTGAGTCGCGACGCAATTTGTGTGTCCCATTGTCATTAACAGGCTCTGAACGTTACAATTCACTGTCAGTTTTGCGTCGGATTCGAAAATCTAGACTCACAGGAGAACGAGCATATGGTGCCCGAGGCAGCACTAGACCCATGGAGACAAGTCGGCTGTAGGACGATGTATTGAATCGCGACGCAATTTGTGTGTTCCATCGTCATTAAGAGGCTCTGAACGTTACAATTAACCGTCAGTTTTGCGTCGGATTCGAAAATCTAGACTCACAGGAGAACGACCATAAGGTGCCCGAGGCAGCAATAGACCCTTGGAGACAAGTCGGCTGGAGGACGATGTATTGAATCGCGACGCAATTTGGGTGTTCCATCGTCATTAAGAGGCTCTGAACGTTACAATTAACTGTCAGTTTTGCATCGCATTCGAAAAACTAGACTCACAGGAGAACGACCATAAGGTGCCCGAGGCAGCAATAGACCCTTGGAGACAAGTCGGCTGTAGGACGATGTATTGAATCGCGACGCAATTTGTGTGTTCCATCGTCATTAACAGGCTCTGAACGTTACAATTAATTGTCAGTTTTGCGTCGTATTCGAAAAACTAGACTCACAGGAGAACGACCATAAGGTGCCAGGAGCAGCAATACTACCTCGGAGACAAGTCGGCTGGAGGACGATGTATTGAATCGCGACGCAATTTGTGTGTTCCATCGTCATTAACAGGCTCTGAACGTTACAATTAACTGTCAGTTTTGCGTCGGATTCGAAAATCTAGACTCACAGATGAACGACCATAAGGTGCCCGAGGCAGCACTAGACCCTTGGAGACAAGTCGGCTGTAGGACGATGTATTGAATCGCGACGCAATTTGTGTGTTCCATCGTCATTAAGAGGCTCTGAACGTTACAATTCACTCTCAGTTTTGCGTCGGATTCGAAAATCTAGACTCACAGGAGAACGAGCATATGGTGCCCGAGGCAGCACTAGACCCTTGGAGACAAGTCGGCTGTAGGACGATGTATTGAATCGCGACGCAATTTGTGTGTTCCATCGTCATTAAGAAGCTCCGAACGTTACAATTAACTGTCAGTTTTGCATCGCATTCGAAAAACTAGACTCACAGGAGAACGACCATAAGGTGCCCGAGGCAGCAATAGACCCTTGGAGACAAGTCGGCTGGAGGACGATGTATTGAGACGCGACGCAATTTGTGTGTCCCATCGTCATTAACAGGCTCTGAACGTTACAATTAACTGTCAGTTTTGCATCGCATTCGAAAAACTAGACTCACAGGAGAACGACCATAAGGTGCCCGAGGCAGCAATAGACCCTTGGAGACAAGTCGGCTGGAGGACGATGTATTGATTCGCGACGCAATTTGTGTGTTCCATCGTCATTAAGGGGCTCTGAACCTTACAATTAACTGTCAGTTTTGCGTCGGATTCGAAAATCTAGACTCACCGATGAACGACCATAAGGTGCCCGAGGCAGCAATAGACCCTTCGAGACAAGTCGGCTGGAGGACGATGTATTGAAACGCGACGCAATTTGTGTGTTCCATCGTCATTAAGAGGCTCTGAACGTTACAATTAATTGTCAGTTTTGCGTCGTATTCGAAAAACTAGACTCACAGGAGAACGACCATAAGGTGCCCGAGGCAGCAATAGACCCTTGGAGACAAGTCGGCTGGAGGACGATGTATTGAATCGCGACGCAATTTGTGTGTTCCATCGTCATTAAGAGGCTCTGAACGTTACAATTAACTGTCAGTTTTGCATCGCATTCGAAAATCTAGACTCACAGGAGAACGAGCATATGGTGCCCGAGGCAGCACTAGACCCTTGGAGACAAGTCGGCTGTAGGACGATGTATTGAATCGCGACGCAATTTGTGTGTTCCATCGTCATTAAGAGGCTCTGAACGTTACAATTAACTGTCAGTTTTGCGTCGGATTCGAAAATCTAGACTCACAGGAGAACGAGCATATGGTGCCCGAGGCAGCACTAGACCCTTGGAGACAAGTCGGCTGGAGGACGATGTATTGAGTCGCGACGCAATTTGTGTGTCCCATCGTCAGTATCAGGCTTTGAACGTTACAATTAATTGTCAGTTTTGCGTCGTATTCGAAAAACTAGACTCACAGGAGAACGACCATAAGGTGCCCGAGGCACCAATAGACCCTTCGAGACAAGTCGGCTGGAGGACGATGTATTGAATCGCGACGCAATTTGTGTGTTCCATCGTCATTAAGAGGCTCTGAACGTTACAATTAACTGTCAGTTTTGCGTCGGATTCGAAAATCTAGACTCGCAGGAGAACGAGCATATGGTGCCCGAGGCAGCACTAGACCCTTGGAGACTAGTCGGCTGGAGGACGATGTATTGAGTCGCGACGCAATTTGTGTGTTCCATCGTCAGTATCAGGCTCTGAACGTTACAATTAATTGTCAGTTTTGCATCGCATTCGAAAAACTAGACTCACAGGAGAACGACCATAAGGTGCCCGAGGCACCAATAGAACCTTCGAGACAAGTCGGCTGGAGGACGATGTATTGAGACGCGACGCAATTTGTGCTTTCCATCGTCATTAAGAGGCTCTGAACTTTACAATTAACTGTCAGTTTTGCATCACATTCGAAAAACTAGACTCACAGGAGAACGACCATAAGGTGCCCGAGGCAGCAATAGACCCTTGGAGACAAGTCGGTTGGAGGACGATGTATTGAATCGCGACGCAATTTGTGTGTTCCATCGTCATTAAGAGGCTCTGAACCTTACAATTAACTGTCAGTTTTGCGTCGGATTCGAAAATCTAGACTCACCGATGAACGAGCATATGGTGCCCGAGGCGGCACTAGACCCTTCGAGACAAGTCGGCTGGAGGACGATGTATTGAGTCGCGACGCAATTTGTGTGTCCCATCGTCATTAACAGGCTCTGAACGTTACAATTAACTGTCAGTTTTGCGTCGGATTCGAAAATCTAGACTCACAGGAGAACGAGCATATGGTGCCCGAGGCAGCACTAGACCCTTGGAGACAAGTCGGCTGTAGGACGATGTATTGAATCGCGACGCAATTTGTGTGTTCCATCGTCATTAAGAGGCTCTGAACGTTACAATTAACTGTCAGTTTTGCATCGCATTCGAAAAACTAGACTCACAGGAGAACGACCATAAGGTGCCCGAGGCAGCAATAGACCCTTGGAGACAAATCGGCTGGAGGACGATGTATTGAGTCGCGACGCAATTTGTGTGTCCCATCGTCATTGACAGGCTCTGAACGTTACAATTAACTGTCAGTTTTGCGTCGTATTCTGAAAACTAGACTCACAGGAGAACGACCATAAGGTGCCCGAGGCAGCAAGAGACCCTTGGAGACAGGTCGGCTGTGGGACGATGTATTGAATCGCGACGCAATTTGTGTGTTCCATCGTCATCAAGAGGCTCTGAACGTTACAATTCACTGTCAGTTTTGCGTCGGATTCGAAAATCTAGACTCACAGGAGAACGAGCATATGGTGCCCGAGGCAGCACTAGACCCTTGGAGACAAGTCGGCTGTAGGACGATGTATTGAATCGCGACGCAATTTGTGTGTTACATCGTCATTAAGAGGCTCTGAACGTTACAATTAACTGTCAGTTTTGCGCCGGATTCGAAAAACTAGACTCATAGGAGAACGACCAAGAGGTGCCAGGAGCAGCAATACTACCTCGGAGACATGTCGGCTGGAGGTCGATGTATTGAATCGCGACGCAATTTGTGTGTTCCATCGTCATTAAGAGACTCTGAACGTTACAATTAACTGTCAGTTTTGCGTCGGATTCGAAAATCTAGACTCACAGGAGAACGAGCATATGGTGCCCGAGGCAGCACTAGACCCTTGGAGACAAGTCGGCTGTAGGACGATGTATTGAATCGCGACGCAATTTGTGTGTTCCATCGTCATTAACAGGCTCTGAACGTTACAATTAATTGTCAGTTTTGCGTCGGATTCGAAAATCTAGACTCACAGGAGAACGAGCATATGGTGCCAGAGGCAGCACTAGACTCTTGGAGACAAGTCGGCTGTAGGACGATGTATTGAATCGCGACGCAATTTGTGTGTTCCATCGTCATTAACAGGCTCTGAACGTTAAAATTAATTGTCAGTTTTGCGTCGTAGTCGAAAATCTAGACTCACAGGAGAACGACCATAAGGTGCCCGAGGCAGCACTAGAACCTTGGAGACAAGTCGGCTGGAGGTCGATGTATTGAGTCGCGACGCAATTTGTGTGTCCCATCGTCATTAACAGGCTCTGAACGTTACAATTAACTGTCAGTTTTGCATCGCATTCGAAACTCTAGACTCACAGGAGAACGAGCATATGGTGCCCGAGGCAGCAATAGACCCTTGGAGACAAGTCGGCTGTAGGACGATGTATTGAATCGCGACGCAATTTGTGTGTTCCATCGTCATTAAGAGGCTCTGAACGTAACAATTAACTGTCAGTTTTGCATCGCATTCGAAAAACTAGACTCACAGGAGAACGACCATAAGGTGCCCGAGGCAGCAATAGACCCTTGGAGACAAGTCGGCTGGAGGACGATGTATTGAGTCGCGACGCAATTTGTGTCTCATCGTCATTAACAGGCTCAGAACGTTACAATTAACTGTCAGTTTTGCGTCGTATTCTGAAAACTAGACTCACAGGAGAACGACCATAAGGTGCCCGAGGCAGCAAGAGTCCCTTGGAGACAGGTCGGCTGTGGGACGATGTATTGAATCGCGACGCAATTTGTGTGTTCCATCGTCAGTATCAGGCTCTGAACGTTACAATTAACTGTCAGTTTTGCGTCGGATTCGAAAATCTAGACTCACAGGAGAACGACCATAAGGTGCCCGAGGCAGCAATAGACCCTTGGAGACAAGTCGGCTGGAGGACGATGTATTGAGTCGCGACGCAATTTGTGTGTCCCATCGTCATTAACAGGCTCTGAACGTTACAATTAACTGTCAGTTTTGCATCGCATTCGAAAATCTAGACTCACAGATGAACGACCATAAGGTGCCCGAGGCAGCAATAGACCCTTGGAGACAAGTCGGCTGGAGGACGATCTATTGAATCGCGACGCAATTTGTGTGTTCCATCGTCATCAAGAGGCTCTGAACGTTACAATTCACTGTCAGTTTTGCGTCGGATTCGAAAATCTAGACTCACAGATGAACGACCATAAGGTGCCCGAGGCAGCAATAGACCCTTGGAGACGGCTGGAGGACGATGTATTGAGTCGCAACGCAATTTGTGTCCCATCGTCAATATCAGGCTCTGAACGTTACAATTAATTGTCAGTTTGGCGTCGTATTCGAAAAACTAGACTCACAGGAGAACGACCATAAGGTGCCCGAGGCACCAATAGACCCTTCGAGACAAGTCGGCTGGAGGACGATGTATTGAATCGCGACGCAATTTGTGTGTTCCATCGTCATTAAGAGGCTCTGAACGTTACAATTAATTCTCAGTTTTGCGCCGGATTCGAAAAACTAGACTCATAGGAGAACGACCAAGAGGTGCCAGGAGCAGCAATTCTCTTAATGACGATGGAACACACAAATTGCGTCGCGAATCAATACATCGTCCTCCAGCGGACTTGTCTCCAAGGGTCTATTGCTGCCTCGGGCACCTTGTGGTCGTTCTCCTGTGAGTCTAGTTTTTCGAATGCGATGCAAAACTGACAGTTAATTGTAACGTTCAGAGCCTGTTAATGACGATGGGACACACAAATTGCGTCGCGATTCAATACATCGTCCTACAGCCGACTTGTCTCCAAGGGTCTAGTGCTGCCTCGGGCACCATATGCTCGTTCTCCTGTGAGTCTAGATTTTCGAATCCGACGCAAAACTGACAGTGAATTGTAACGTTCAGAGCCTGTTAATGACGATGGGACACACAAATTGCGTCGCGACTCAATACATCGTCCTACAGCCGACTTGTCTCCAAGGATCTATTGCTGCCTCGGGCACCTTATGGTCGTTCTCCTGTGAGTCTAGTTTTTCGAATGCGATGCAAAACTGACAGTTAATTGTAACGTTCAGAGCCTGTTAATGACGATGGGACACACAAATTGCGTCGCGACTCAATACATCGTCCTCCAGCCGACTTGTCTCCAAGGGTCTACTGCTACCTAGGGCACCATATGCTCGTTCTCCTGTGAGTCTAGATTTTCTTATGCGATGCAAAACTGACAGTTAATTGTAACGTTCAGAGCCTCTTAATGACGATGGAACACACAAATTGCGTCGCGATTCAATACATCGTCCTCCAGCCGACTTGTCTCCAAGGGTCTATTGCTGCCTCGGGCACCTTATGGTCGTTCTCCTGTGAGTCTAGTTTTTCGAATCCGACGCAAAACTGAGAGTGAATTGTAACGTTCAGAGTTTCTTAATGACGATGGAACACACAAATTGCGTCGCGATTCAATACATCGTCCTCCAGCCGACTTGTCTCCAAGGGTCTATTGCTGCCTCGGGCACCTTTTGGTCGTTCTCCTATGAGTCTAGTTTTTCGAATCCGACGCAAAACTGACAGTTAATTGTAACGTTCAGAGCCTCTTAATGACGATGGAACACACAAATTGCGTCGCGATTCAATACATCGTCCTCCAGCCGACTTGTCTCCAAGGGTCTATTGCTGCCTCGGGCACCTTATGGTCGTTCTCCTGTGAGTCTAGTTTTTCGAATGCGATGCAAAACTGACAGTTAATTGTAACGTTCAGAGCCTGTTAATGACGATGGGACACACAAATTGCGTCGCGACTCAATACATCGTCCTCCAGCCGACTTGTCTCCAAGGGTCTAGTGCTGCCTCGGGCACCTTATGGTCGTTCTCCTGTGAGTCTAGATTTTCGAATCCGACGCAAAACTGACAGTTAATTGTAACGTTCAGAGCCTCTTAATGACGATGGAACACACAAATTGCGTCGCGATTCAATACATCGTCCTACAGCCGACTTGTCTCCAAGGGTCTAGTGCCGCCTCGGGCACCATATGCTCGTTCTCCTGTGAGTCTAGATTTTCGAATCCGACGCAAAACTGACAGTGAATTGTAACGTTCAGAGCCTGTTAATGACGATGGGACACACAAATTGCGTCGCGATTCAATACATTGTCCTACAGCCGACTTGTCTCCAAGGGTCTAGTGCTGCCTCGGGCACCATATGCTCGTTCTCCTGTGAGCCTAGATTTTCGAATGCGATGCAAAACTGACAGTTAATTGTAACGTTCAGAGCCTCTTAATGACGATGGAACACACAAATTGCGTCGCGATTCAATACATCGTCCTACAGCCGACTTGTCTCCAAGGGTCTAGTGCTGCCTCGGGCACCTTATGGTCGTTCTCCTGTGAGTCTAGATTTTCGAATCCGACGCAAAACTGACAGTTAATTGTAACGTTCGGAGCCTCTTAATGACGATGGAACACACAAATTGCGTCGCGATTCAATACATCGTCCTACAGCCAACATGTCTCCGAGGTAGTATTGCTGCTCCTGGCACCTCTTGGTCGTTCTCCTATGAGTCTAGTTTTTCGAATCCGGCGCAAAACTGACAATTAATTGTAACGTTCAGAGCCTGTTAATGACGATGGAACACACAAATAGCGTCGCGATTCAATACATCGTCCTCCAGCCCACATGTCTCCGAGGTAGTATTGCTGCTCCTGGCACCTCTTGGTCGTTGTCCTATGAGTCTAGTTTTTCGAATACGACGCAAAACTGACAATTAATTGTAAGGTTCAGAGCCTCTTAATGACGATGGAACACACAAATTGCGTCGCGATTCAATCCGACGCAAAACTGACAGTTAATTGTAAGGTTCAGAGCCTCTTGATGACGATGGAACACACAAATTGCGTCGCGATTCAATATATCGTCCTCCAGCCGACTTGTCTCCAAGGGTCTATTGCTGCCTCGGGCACCTTATGGTCGTTCCCCTATGAGTCTAAATTTTAGAATCCGACGCAAAACTGACAATTAATTGTAACGTTCAGAGCCTCTTAATGACGATGGAACACACAAATTGCGTCGCGATTCAATACATCGTCCTACAGCCGACTTGTCTGCAAGGGTCTAGCGCTGCCTCGGGCACCATATGCTCGTTCTCCTGTGAGTCTAGATTTTCGAATCCGACGCAAAACTGACAGTGAATTGTAACGTTCAGAGCCCCTTGATGACGATGGAACACACAAATTGCGACGCGATTCAATACATCGTCCCACAGCCGACCTGTCTCCAAGGGTCTCTTGCTGCCACGGGCACCTTATGGTCGTTCTCCTGTGAGTCTAGTTTTCAGAATACGACGCAAAACTGACAGTTAATTGTAACGTTCAGAGCCTGTTAATGACAATGGGACACACAAATTGCGTCGCGACTCAATAAATCGTCCTCCAGCCGACTTGTCTCGAAGGGTCTATTGGTGCCTCGGGCACCTTATGGTCGTTCTCCTGTGAGTCTAGATTTTCGAATCCGACGCAAAACTGACAGTTAATTGTAACGTTCAGAGCCTGATACTGACGATGGAACACACAAATTGCGTCGCGATTCAATACATCGTCCTCCAGCCGACATGTCTCCAAGGTAGTATTGCTGCTCCTGGCACCTCTTGGTCGTTCTCCTATGAGTCTAGATTTTCGAATCCGACGCAAAACTGACAATTAATTGTAACGTTCAGAGCCTCTTAATGACGATGGAACACACAAATTGCGTCGCGATTCAATACATCGTCCTCCAGCCGACTTGTCTCCAAGGGTCTATTGCTGCCTCGGGCACCTTATGGTCGTTCTCCTGTGAGTCTAGTTTTTCGAATACGACGCAAAACTGACAATTAATTGTAACGTTCAGAGCCTGTTAATGACGATGGAACACACAAATTGCGTCGCGATTCAATACATCGTCCTCCAGCCGACTTGTCTCGAAGGGTCTATTGCTGCCTCGGGCACCTTATGGTCGTTCTCCTGTAAGTCTAGTTTTTCGAATGCGATGCAAAACTGACAGTTAATTGTAACGTTCAGAGCCTGTTAATGACGATGGGACACACAAATTGCGTCGCGACTCAATACATCGTCCTACAGCCGACTTGTCTCCAAGGGTCTAGTGCTGCCTCGGGCACCATATGCTCGTTCTCCTGTGAGTCTAGATTTTCGAATCCGACGCAAAACTGAGAGTGAATTGTAACGTTCAGAGCCTCTTGATGACGATGGAACACACAAATTGCGTCGCGATTCAATACATCGTCCTCCAGCCGACTTGTCTCCAAGGGTCTAGTGCTGCCTCGGGCACCTTATGGTCGTCATCCTGTGAGTCTAGATTTTCGAATCCGACGCAAAACTGACAGTTAATTGTAACATTCAGAGCCTCTTAATGACGATGGAACACACAAATTGCGTCGCGATTCAATACATCATCCTCCAGCCGACTTGTCTCCAAGGGTCTATTGCTGCCTCGGGCACCTTATGGTCGTTCTCCTGTGAGTCTAGATTTTCGAATCCGACGCAAAACTGACAGTGAATTGTAACGTTCAGAGCCTGTTAACGACGATGGGACACACAAATTGCGTCGCGACTCAATACATCGTCCTCCAGCCGACTTGTCTCCAAGGGTCTAGTGCTGCCTCGGGCACCTTATGGTCGTTCTCCTGTGAGTCTAGATTTTCGAATCCGACGCAAAACTGAGAGTGAATTGTAACGTTCAGAGCCTCTTAATGACGATGGAACACACAAATTGCGTCGCGATTCAATACATCGTCCTCCAGCCGACTTGTCTCCAAGGGTCTATTGCTGCCTCGGGCACCTTTTGGTCGTTCTCCTATGAGTCTAGTTTCTCGAATCCGACGCAAAACTGACAGTTAATTGTAACGTTCAGAGCCTCTTAATGACGATGGAACACACAAATTGCGTCGCGATTCAATACATCGTCCTCCAGCCGACTTGTCTCCAAGGGTCTAGTGCTGCCTCGGGCACCTTATGGTCGTTCTCCTGTGAGTCTAGATTTTCGAATCCGACGCAAAACTGAGAGTGAATTGTAACGTTCAGAGTCTCTTAATGACGATGGAACACACAAATTGCGTCGCGATTCAATACATCGTCCTACAGCCGACTTGTCTGCAAGGGTCTAGCGCTGCCTCGGGCACCATATGGTCGTTCTCCTGTGAGTCTAGATTTTCGAATCCGACGCAAAACTGACAGTGAATTGTAACGTTCAGAGCCCCTTGATGACGATGGAACACACAAATTGCGTCGCGATTCAATACATCGTCCCACAGCCGTCCTGTCTCCAAGGGTCTCTTGCTGCCACGGGCACCTTATGGTCGTTCTCCTGTGAGTCTAGTTTTCAGAATACGACGCAAAACTGACAGTTAATTGTAGCGTTCAGAGCCTGTTAATGACAATGGGACACACAAATTGCGTCGCGACTCAATAAATCGTCCTCCAGCCGACTTGTCTCGAAGGGTCTATTGGTGCCTCGGGCACCTTATGGTCGTTCTCCTGTGAGTCTAGATTTTCGAATCCGACGCAAAACTGACAGTTAATTGTAACGTTCAGAGCCTGATACTGACGATGGAACACACAAATTGCGTCGCGATTCAATACATCGTCCTCCAGCCGACATGTCTCCAAGGTAGTATTGCTGCTCCTGGCACCTCTTGGTCGTTCTCCTATGAGTCTAGATTTTCGAATCCGACGCAAAACTGACAATTAATTGTAACGTTCAGAGCCTCTTAATGACGATGGAACACACAAATTGCGTCGCGATTCAATACATCGTCCTCCAGCCGACTTGTCTCCAAGGGTCTATTGCTGCCTCGGGCACCCTATGGTCGTTCTCCTGTGAGTCTAGTTTTTCGAATACGACGCAAAACTGACAATTAATTGTAACGTTCAGAGCCTGTTAATGACGATGGAACACACAAATTGCGTCGCGATTCAATACATCGTCCTCCAGCCGACTTGTCTCGAAGGGTCTATTGCTGCCTCGGGCACCTTATGGTCGTTCTCCTGTGAGTCTAGTTTTCTCGAATGCGATGCAAAACTGACAGTTAATTGTAACGTTCAGAGCCTGTTAATGACGATGGGACACACAAATTGCGTCGCGACTCAATACATCGTCCTACAGCCGACTTGTCTCCAAGGGTCTAGTGCTGCCTCGGGCACCATATGCTCGTTCTCCTGTGAGTCTAAATTTTCGAATCCGACGCAAAACTGAGAGTGAATTGTAACGTTCAGAGCCTCTTGATGACGATGGAACACACAAATTGCGTCGCGATTCAATACATCGTCCTCCAGCCGACTTGTCTCGAAGGGTCTATTGGTGCCTCTGGCACCTTATGGTTGTCATCCTGTGAGTCTAGATTTTCGAATCCGACGCAAAACTGACAGTTAATTGTAACATTCAGAGCCTCTTAATGACGATGGAACACACAAATTGCGTCGCGATTCAATACATCATCCTCCAGCCGACTTGTCTCCAAGGGTCTATTGCTGCCTCGGGCACCTTATGGTGAGTCTAGATTTTCGAATCCGACGCAAAACTGACAGTGAATTGTAACGTTCAGAGCCTGTTAACGACGATGGGACACACAAATTGCGTCGCGACTCAATACATCGTCCTCCAGCCGACTTGTCTCCAAGGGTCTAGTGCTGCCTCGGGCACCTTATGGTCGTTCTCCTGTGAGTCTAGATTTTCGAATCCGACGCAAAACTGAGAGTGAATTGTAACGTTCAGAGCCTCTTAATGACGATGGAACACACAAATTGCGTCGCGATTCAATACATCGTCCTCCAGCCGACTTGTCTCCAAGGGTCTATTGCTGCCTAGGGCACCTTATGGTCGTTCTCCTGTGAGCCTAGTTTTTCGAATGCGATGCAAAACTGACAGTTAATTGTAACGTTCAGAGCCTCTTAATGACGATGGAACACACAAATTGCGTCGCGATTCAATACATCGTCCTCCAGCCGACTTGTCTCCAAGGGTCTATTGCTGCCTCGGGCACCTTTTGGTCGTTCTCCTATGAGTCTAGTTTCTCGAATCCGACGCAAAACTGACAGTTAATTGTAACGTTCAGAGCCTCTTAATGACGATGGAACACACAAATTGCGTCGCGATTCAATACATCGTCCTACAGCCGACTTGTCTCCAAGGGTCTAGTGCTGCCTCGGGCACCATATGCTCGTTCTCCTGTGAGTCTAGATTTTCGAATCCGACGCAAAACTGAGAGTGAATTGTAACGTTCAGAGCCTCTTGATGACGATGGAACACACAAATTGCGTCGCGATTCAATACATCGTCCTCCAGCCGACTTGTCTCCAAGGGTCTATTGCTGCCTCGGGCACCTTTTGGTCGTTCTCCTATGAGTCTAGTTTCTCGAATCCGACGCAAAACTGACAGTTAATTGTAACGTTCAGAGCCTCTTAATGACGATGGAACACACAAATTGCGTCGCGATTCAATACATCGTCCTACAGCCGACTTGTCTCCAAGGGTCTAGTGCTGCCTCGGGCACCATATGCTCGTTCTCCTGTGAGTCTAGATTTTCGAATCCGACGCAAAACTGAGAGTGAATTGTAACGTTCAGAGCCTCTTGATGACCATGGAGCACACAAATTGCGTCGCGATTCAATACATCGTCCTCCAGCCGACTTGTCTCCAAGGGTCTATTGCTGCCTCGGGCACCTTATGGTCGTTCTCCTGTGAGTCTAGATTTTCGAATCCGACGCAAAACTGACAGTTAATTGTAACGTTCAGAGCCTCTTAATGACGATGGAACACACAAATTGCGTCGCGATTCAATACATCGTCCTCCAGCCGACTTGTCTCCAATGGTCTATTGCTGCCTCGGGCACCTTATGGTCGTTCTCCTGTGAGTCTAGATTTTCGAATCCGACGCAAAACTGACAATTAATTGTAACGTTCAGAGCCTGTTAATGACGATGGAACACACAAATTGCGTTGCGATTCAATACATCGTCCTCCAGCCGACTGTCTCCAAGGGTCTATTGCTGCCTCGGGCACCTTATGGTCGTTCTCCTGTGAGTCTAGTTTTTCGAATGCGATGCAAAACTGACAGTTAATTGTAACGTTCAGAGCCTGTTAATGACGATGGGACACACAAATTGCGTCGCGACTCAATACATCGTCCTACAGCCGACTTGTCTCCAAGGGTCTAGTGCTGCCTCGGGCACCATATGCTCGTTCTCCTGTGAGTCTAGATTTTCGAATCCGACGCAAAACTGAGAGTGAATTGTAACGTTCAGAGCCTCTTGATGACGATGGAACACACAAATTGCGTCGCGATTCAATACATCGTCCTCCAGCCGACTTGTCTCGAAGGGTCTATTGGTGCCTCTGGCACCTTATGGTCGTCATCCTGTGAGTCTAGATTTTCGAATCCGACGCAAAACTGACAGTTAATTCTAACATTCAGAGCCTCTTAATGACGATGGAACACACAAATTGCGTCGCGATTCAATACATCGTCCTCCAGCCGACTTGTCTCCAAGGGTCTATTGCTGCCTCGGGCACCTTATGGTCGTTCTCCTGTGAGTCTAGATTTTCGAATCCGACGCAAAACTGACAGTTAATTGTAACGTTCAGAGCCTGATACTGACGATGGAACACACAAATTGCGTCGCGATTCAATACATCGTCCTGCAACCGACATGTCTCCAAGGTAGTATTCCTGCTCCTGGCACCTCTTGGTCGTTCCCCTATGAGTCTAGATTTTAGAATCCGACGCAAAACTGACAATTAATTGTAACGTTCAGAGCCTCTTAATGACGATGGAACACACAAATTGCGTCGCGATTCAATACATCGTCCTCCAGCCGACTTGTCTCGAAGGGTCTATTGCTGCCTCGGGCACCTTATGGTCGTTCTCCTGTGAGTCTAGTTTTTCGAATACGACGCAAAACTGACAATTAATTGTAACGTTCAGAGCCTGTTAATGACGATGGAACACACAAATTGCGTTGCGATTCAATACATCGTCCTCCAGCCGACTTGTCTCGAAGGGTCTATTGCTGCCTCGGGCACCTTATGGTCGTTCATCGGTGAGTCTACATTTTCGAATCCGACGCAAAACTGACAGTTAATTGTAAGGTTCAGAGCCTCTTGATGACGATGGAACACACAAATTGCGTCGCGATTCAATACATCGTCCTACAGCCGACTTGTCTCCAAGGGTCTATTGCTGCCTCGGGCACCTTATGGTCGTTCATCTGTGAGTCTAGATTTTCGAATCCGGCGCAAAACTGACAGTTAATTGTAACGTTCAGAGCCTCTTAATGACGATGGAACACACAAATTGCGTCGCGATTCAATACATCGTCCTCCAGCCGACTGTCTCCAAGGGTCTATTGCTGCCTCGGGCACCTTATGGTCGTTCTCCTGTGAGTCTAGTTTTTCGAATGCGATGCAAAACTGACAGTTAATTGTAACGTTCAGAGCCTGTTAATGACGATGGGACACACAAATTGCGTCGCGACTCAATACATCGTCCTACAGCCGACTTGTCTCCAAGGGTCTAGTGCTGCCTCGGGCACCATATGCTCGTTCTCCTGTGAGTCTAGATTTTCGAATCCGACGCAAAACTGAGAGTGAATTGTAACGTTCAGAGCCTCTTGATGACGATGGAACACACAAATTGCGTCGCGATTCAATACATCGTCCTCCAGCCGACTTGTCTCGAAGGGTCTATTGGTGCCTCTGGCACCTTATGGTCGTCATCCTGTGAGTCTAGATTTTCGAATCCGACGCAAAACTGACAGTTAATTCTAACATTCAGAGCCTCTTAATGACGATGGAACACACAAATTGCGTCGCGATTCAATACATCGTCCTCCAGCCGACTTGTCTCCAAGGGTCTATTGCTGCCTCGGGCACCTTTGGTCGTTCTCCTGTGAGTCTAGATTTTCGAATCCGACGCAAAACTGACAGTGAATTGTAACGTTCAGAGCCTGTTAATGACGATGGGACACACAAATTGCGTCGCGACTCAATACATCGTCCTCCAGCCGACTTGTCTCCAAGGGTCTAGTGCTGCCTCGGGCACCTTATGGTCGTTCTCCTGTGAGTCTAGATTTTCGAATCCGACGCAAAACTGACAGTTAATTGTAACGTTCAGAGCCTGATACTGACGATGGAACACACAAATTGCGTCGCGATTCAATACATCGTCCTCCAACCGACATGTCTCCAAGGTAGTATTGCTGCTCCTGGCACCTCTTGGTCGTTCCCCTATGAGTCTAGATTTTAGAATCCGACGCAAAACTGACAATTAATTGTAACGTTCAGAGCCTCTTAATGACGATGGAACACACAAATTGCGTCGCGATTCAATACATCGTCCTCCAGCCGACTTGTCTCGAAGGGTCTATTGCTGCCTCGGGCACCTTATGGTCGTTCTCCTGTGAGTCTAGTTTTTCGAATACGACGCAAAACTGACAATTAATTGTAACGTTCAGAGCCTGTTAATGACGATGGAACACACAAATTGCGTTGCGATTCAATACATCGTCCTCCAGCCGACTTGTCTCGAAGGGTCTATTGCTGCCTCGGGCACCTTATGGTCGTTCATCGGTGAGTCTAGATTTTCGAATCCGACGCAAAACTGACAGTTAATTGTAAGGTTCAGAGCCTCTTGATGACGATGGAACACACAAATTGCGTCGCGATTCAATACATCGTCCTACAGCCGACTTGTCTCCAAGGGTCTATTGCTGCCTCGGGCACCTTATGGTCGTTCATCTGTGAGTCTAGATTTTCGAATCCGGCGCAAAACTGACAGTTAATTGTAACGTTCAGAGCCTCTTAATGACGATGGAACACACAAATTGCGTCGCGATTCAATACATCGTCCTCCAGCCGACTGTCTCCAAGGGTCTATTGCTGCCTCGGGCACCTTATGGTCGTTCTCCTGTGTGTCTAGTTTTTCGAATGCGATGCAAAACTGACAGTTAATTGTAACGTTCAGAGCTTGTTAATGACGATGGGACACACAAATTGCGTCGCGACTCAATACATCGTCCTACAGCCGACTTGTCTCCAAGGGTCTAGTGCTGCCTCGGGCACCATATGCTCGTTCTCCTGTGAGTCTAGATTTTCGAATCCGACGCAAAACTGAGAGTGAATTGTAACGTTCAGAGCCTCTTGATGACGATGGAACACACAAATTGCGTCGCGATTCAATACATCGTCCTCCAGCCGACTTGTCTCGAAGGGTCTATTGGTGCCTCTGGCACCTTATGGTCGTCATCCTGTGAGTCTAGATTTTCGAATCCGACGCAAAACTGACAGTTAATTGAAACATTCAGAGCCTCTTAATGACGATGGAACACACAAATTGCGTCGCGATTCAATACATCGTCCTCCAGCCGACTTGTCTCCAAGGGTCTATTGCTGCCTCGGGCACCTTATGGTCGTTCTCCTGTGAGTCTAGATTTTCGAATCCGACGCAAAACTGACAGTGAATTGTAACGTTCAGAGCCTGTTAATGACGATGGGACACACAAATTGCGTCGCGACTCAATACATCGTCCTCCAGCCGACTTGTCTCCAAGGGTCTAGTGCTGCCTCGGGCACCTTATGGTCGTTCTCCTGTGAGTCTAGATTTTCGAATCCGACGTAACCTGACAGTGAATTGTAACGTTCAGAGCCTGTTAATGACGATGGGACACACAAATTGCGTCGCGACTCAATACATCGTCCTCCAGCCGACTTGTCTCCAAGGGTCTAGTGCTGCCTCGGGCACCTTATGGTCGTTCTCCTGTGAGTCTAGATTTTCGAATCCGACGCAAAACTGACAGTTTATTGTAACGTTCAGAGCCTGATACTGACGATGGAACACACAAATTGCGTCGCGATTCAATACATCGTCCTCCAACCGACATGTCTCCAAGGTAGTATTGCTGCTCCTGGCACCTCTTGGTCGTTCCCCTATGAGTCTAGATTTTAGAATCTGACGCAAAACTGACAATTAATTGTAACGTTCAGAGCCTCTTAATGACGATGGAACACACAAATTGCGTTGCGATTCAATACATCGTCCTCCAGCCGACTTGTCTCGAAGGGTCTATTGCTGCCTCGGGCACCTTATGGTCGTTCATCGGTGAGTCTAGATTTTCGAATCCGACGCAAAACTGACAGTTAATTGTAAGGTTCAGAGCCTCTTGATGACGATGGAACACACAAATTGCGTCGCGATTCAATACATCGTCCTACAGCCGACTTGTCTCCAAGGGTCTATTGCTGCCTCGGGCACCTTATGGTCGTTCATCTGTGAGTCTAGATTTTCGAATCCGGCGCAAAACTGACAGTTAATTGTAACGTTCAGAGCCTCTTAATGACGATGGAACACACAAATTGCGTCGCGATTCAGTACATCGTCCTCCAGCCGACTGTCTCCAAGGGTCTATTGCTGCCTCGGGCACCTTATGGTCGTTCTCCTGTGAGTCTAGTTTTTCGAATGCGATGCAAAACTGACAGTTAATTGTAACGTTCAGAGCCTGTTAATGACGATGGGACACACAAATTGCGTCGCGACTCAATACATCGTCCTACAGCCGACTTGTCTCCAAGGGTCTAGTGCTGCCTCGGGCACCATATGCTCGTTCTCCTGTGAGTCTAGATTTTCGAATCCGACGCAAAACTGAGAGTGAATTGTAACGTTCAGAGCCTCTTGATGACGATGGAACACACAAATTGCGTCGCGATTCAATACATCGTCCTCCAGCCGACTTGTCTCGAAGGGTCTATTGGTGCCACTGGCACCTTATGGTCGTCATCCTGTGAGTCTAGATTTTCGAATCCGACGCAAAACTGACAGTTAATTCTAACATTCAGAGCCTCTTAATGACGATGGAACACACAAATTGCGTCGCGATTCAATACATCGTCCTCCAGCCGACTTGTCTCCAAGGGTCTATTGCTGCCTCGGGCACCTTATGGTCGTTCCCCTATGAGTCTAGATTTTAGAATCCGACGCAAAACTGACAATTAATTGTAACGTTCAGAGCCTCTTAATGACGATGGAACACACAAATTGCGTCGCGATTCAATACATCGTCCTCCAGCCGACTTGTCTCCAAGGGTCTATTGCTGCCTCGGGCACCTTATGGTCGTTCTCCTGTGAGTCTAGTTTTTCGAATACGACGCAAAACTGACAATTAATTGTAACGTTCAGAGCCTGTTAATGACGATGGAACACACAAATTGCGTCGCGATTCAATACATCGTCCTCCAGCCGACTTGTCTCCAAGGGTCTAGTGCTGCCTCGGGCACCTTATGGTCGTTCTCCTGTGAGTCTAGATTTTCGAATCCGACGCAAAACTGAGAGTGAATTGTAACGTTCAGAGCCTCTTAATGACGATGGAACACACAAATTGCGTCGCGATTCAATACATCGTCCTCCAGCCGACTTGTCTCCAAGGGTCTATTGCTGCCTAGGGCACCTTATGGTCGTTCTCCTGTGAGCCTAGTTTTTCGAATGCGATGCAAAACTGACAGTTAATTGTAACGTTCAGAGCCTCTTAATGACGATGGAACACACAAATTGCGTCGCGATTCAATACATCGTCCTCCAGCCGACTTGTCTCCAAGGGTCTATTGCTGCCTCGGGCACCTTTTGGTCGTTCTCCTATGAGTCTAGTATCTCGAATCCGACGCAAAACTGACAGTTAATTGTAACGTTCAGAGCCTCTTAATGACGATGGAACACACAAATTGCGTCGCGATTCAATACATCGTCCTACAGCCGACTTGTCTCCAAGGGTCTAGTGCTGCCTCGGGCACCATATGCTCGTTCTCCTGTGAGTCTAGATTTTCGAATCCGACGCAAAACTGAGAGTGAATTGTAACGTTCAGAGCCTCTTGATGACGATGGAGCACACAAATTGCGTCGCGATTCAATACATCGTCCTCCAGCCGACTTGTCTCCAAGGGTATTGCTGCCTCGGGCACCTTATGGTCGTTCTCCTGTGAGTCTAGATTTTCGAATCCGACGCAAAACTGACAATTAATTGTAACGTTCAGAGCCTGTTAATGACGATGGAACACACAAATTGCGTTGCGATTCAATACATCGTCCTCCAGCCGACTTGTCTCGAAGGGTCTATTGCTGCCTCGGGCACCTTATGGTCGTTCATCGGTGAGTCTAGATTTTCGAATCCGACGCAAAACTGACAGTTAATTGTAAGGTTCAGAGCCTCTTGATGACGATGGAACACACAAATTGCGTCGCGATTCAATACATCGTCCTACAGCCGACTTGTCTCCAAGGGTCTATTGCTGCCTCGGGCACCTTATGGTCGTTCATCTGTGAGTCTAGATTTTCGAATCCGGCGCAAAACTGACAGTTAATTGTAACGTTCAGAGCCTCTTAATGACGATGGAACACACAAATTGCGTCGCGATTCAATACATCGTCCTCCAGCCGACTGTCTCCAAGGGTCTATTGCTGCCTCGGGCACCTTATGGTCGTTCTCCTGTGTGTCTAGTTTTTCGAATGCGATGCAAAACTGACAGTTAATTGTAACGTTCAGAGCTTGTTAATGACGATGGGACACACAAATTGCGTCGCGACTCAATACATCGTCCTACAGCCGACTTGTCTCCAAGGGTCTAGTGCTGCCTCGGGCACCATATGCTCGTTCTCCTGTGAGTCTAGATTTTCGAATCCGACGCAAAACTGAGAGTGAATTGTAACGTTCAGAGCCTCTTGATGACGATGGAACACACAAATTGCGTCGCGATTCAATACATCGTCCTCCAGCCGACTTGTCTCGAAGGGTCTATTGGTGCCTCTGGCACCTTATGGTCGTCATCCTGTGAGTCTAGATTTTCGAATCCGACGCAAAACTGACAGTTAATTGAAACATTCAGAGCCTCTTAATGACGATGGAACACACAAATTGCGTCGCGATTCAATACATCGTCCTCCAGCCGACTTGTCTCCAAGGGTCTATTGCTGCCTCGGGCACCTTATGGTCGTTCTCCTGTGAGTCTAGATTTTCGAATCCGACGCAAAACTGACAGTGAATTGTAACGTTCAGAGCCTGTTAATGACGATGGGACACACAAATTGCGTCGCGACTCAATACATCGTCCTCCAGCCGACTTGTCTCCAAGGGTCTAGTGCTGCCTCGGGCACCTTATGGTCGTTCTCCTGTGAGTCTAGATTTTCGAATCCGACGTAACCTGACAGTGAATTGTAACGTTCAGAGCCTGTTAATGACGATGGGACACACAAATTGCGTCGCGACTCAATACATCGTCCTCCAGCCGACTTGTCTCCAAGGGTCTAGTGCTGCCTCGGGCACCTTATGGTCGTTCTCCTGTGAGTCTAGATTTTCGAATCCGACGCAAAACTGACAGTTTATTGTAACGTTCAGAGCCTGATACTGACGATGGAACACACAAATTGCGTCGCGATTCAATACATCGTCCTCCAACCGACATGTCTCCAAGGTAGTATTGCTGCTCCTGGCACCTCTTGGTCGTTCCCCTATGAGTCTAGATTTTAGAATCTGACGCAAAACTGACAATTAATTGTAACGTTCAGAGCCTCTTAATGACGATGGAACACACAAATTGCGTTGCGATTCAATACATCGTCCTCCAGCCGACTTGTCTCGAAGGGTCTATTGCTGCCTCGGGCACCTTATGGTCGTTCATCGGTGAGTCTAGATTTTCGAATCCGACGCAAAACTGACAGTTAATTGTAAGGTTCAGAGCCTCTTGATGACGATGGAACACACAAATTGCGTCGCGATTCAATACATCGTCCTACAGCCGACTTGTCTCCAAGGGTCTATTGCTGCCTCGGGCACCTTATGGTCGTTCATCTGTGAGTCTAGATTTTCGAATCCGGCGCAAAACTGACAGTTAATTGTAACGTTCAGAGCCTCTTAATGACGATGGAACACACAAATTGCGTCGCGATTCAGTACATCGTCCTCCAGCCGACTGTCTCCAAGGGTCTATTGCTGCCTCGGGCACCTTATGGTCGTTCTCCTGTGAGTCTAGTTTTTCGAATGCGATGCAAAACTGACAGTTAATTGTAACGTTCAGAGCCTGTTAATGACGATGGGACACACAAATTGCGTCGCGACTCAATACATCGTCCTACAGCCGACTTGTCTCCAAGGGTCTAGTGCTGCCTCGGGCACCATATGCTCGTTCTCCTGTGAGTCTAGATTTTCGAATCCGACGCAAAACTGAGAGTGAATTGTAACGTTCAGAGCCTCTTGATGACGATGGAACACACAAATTGCGTCGCGATTCAATACATCGTCCTCCAGCCGACTTGTCTCGAAGGGTCTATTGGTGCCACTGGCACCTTATGGTCGTCATCCTGTGAGTCTAGATTTTCGAATCCGACGCAAAACTGACAGTTAATTCTAACATTCAGAGCCTCTTAATGACGATGGAACACACAAATTGCGTCGCGATTCAATACATCGTCCTCCAGCCGACTTGTCTCCAAGGGTCTATTGCTGCCTCGGGCACCTTATGGTCGTTCCCCTATGAGTCTAGATTTTAGAATCCGACGCAAAACTGACAATTAATTGTAACGTTCAGAGCCTCTTAATGACGATGGAACACACAAATTGCGTCGCGATTCAATACATCGTCCTCCAGCCGACTTGTCTCCAAGGGTCTATTGCTGCCTCGGGCACCTTATGGTCGTTCTCCTGTGAGTCTAGTTTTTCGAATACGACGCAAAACTGACAATTAATTGTAACGTTCAGAGCCTGTTAATGACGATGGAACACACAAATTGCGTCGCGATTCAATACATCGTCCTCCAGCCGACTTGTCTCCAAGGGTCTAGTGCTGCCTCGGGCACCTTATGGTCGTTCTCCTGTGAGTCTAGATTTTCGAATCCGACGCAAAACTGAGAGTGAATTGTAACGTTCAGAGCCTCTTAATGACGATGGAACACACAAATTGCGTCGCGATTCAATACATCGTCCTCCAGCCGACTTGTCTCCAAGGGTCTATTGCTGCCTAGGGCACCTTATGGTCGTTCTCCTGTGAGCCTAGTTTTTCGAATGCGATGCAAAACTGACAGTTAATTGTAACGTTCAGAGCCTCTTAATGACGATGGAACACACAAATTGCGTCGCGATTCAATACATCGTCCTCCAGCCGACTTGTCTCCAAGGGTCTATTGCTGCCTCGGGCACCTTTTGGTCGTTCTCCTATGAGTCTAGTATCTCGAATCCGACGCAAAACTGACAGTTAATTGTAACGTTCAGAGCCTCTTAATGACGATGGAACACACAAATTGCGTCGCGATTCAATACATCGTCCTACAGCCGACTTGTCTCCAAGGGTCTAGTGCTGCCTCGGGCACCATATGCTCGTTCTCCTGTGAGTCTAGATTTTCGAATCCGACGCAAAACTGAGAGTGAATTGTAACGTTCAGAGCCTCTTGATGACGATGGAGCACACAAATTGCGTCGCGATTCAATACATCGTCCTCCAGCCGACTTGTCTCCAAGGGTATTGCTGCCTCGGGCACCTTATGGTCGTTCTCCTGTGAGTCTAGATTTTCGAATCCGACGCAAAACTGACAGTTAATTGTAACGTTCAGAGCCTCTTAATGACGATGGAACACACAAATTGCGTCGCGATTCAATACATCGTCCTCCAGCCGACTTGTCTCCAATGGTCTATTGCTGCCTCGGGCACCTTATGGTCGTTCTCCTGTGAGTCTAGATTTTCGAATCCGACGCAAAACTGACAGTGAATTGTAACGTTCAGAGCCTGTTAATGACGATGGGACACACAAATTGCGTCGCGACTCAATACATCGTCCTCCAGCCGACTTGTCTCCAAGGGTCTAGTGCTGCCTCGGGCACCTTATGGTCGTTCTCCTGTGAGTCTAGATTTTCGAATCCGACGCAAAACTGACAGTTAATTGTAACGTTCAGAGCCTCTTAATGACGATGGAACACACAAATTGCGTCGCGATTCAATACATCGTCCTACAGCCGACTTGTCTGCAAGGGTCTAGTGCTGCCTCGGGCACCATATGCTCGTTCTCCTGTGAGTCTAGATTTTCGAATCCGACGCAAAACTGACAATTAATTGTAACGTTCAGAGCCTGTTAATGACGATGGAACACACAAATTGCGTTGCGATTCAATACATCGTCCTCCAGCCGACTTGTCTCGAAGGGTCTATTGCTGCCTCGGGCACCTTATGGTCGTTCATCGGTGAGTCTAGATTTTCGAATCCGACGCAAAACTGACAGTTAATTGTAAGGTTCAGAGCCTCTTGATGACGATGGAACACACAAATTGCGTCGCGATTCAATACATCGTCCTACAGCCGACTTGTCTCCAAGGGTCTATTGCTGCCTCGGGCACCTTATGGTCGTTCATCTGTGAGTTTAGATTTTCGAATCCGGCGCAAAACTGACAGTTAATTGTAACGTTCAGAGCCTCTTAATGACGATGGAACACACAAATTGCGTCGCGATTCAATACATCGTCCTCCAGCCGACTGTCTCCAAGGGTCTATTGCTGCCTCGGGCACCTTATGGTCGTTCTCCTGTGAGTCTAGTTTTTCGAATGCGATGCAAAACTGACAGTTAATTGTAACGTTCAGAGCCTGTTAATGACGATGGGACACACAAATTGCGTCGCGACCTAATACATCGTCCTACAGCCGACTTGTCTCCAAGGGTCTAGTGCTGCCTCGGGCACCATATGCTCGTTCTCCTGTGAGTCTAGATTTTCGAATCCGACGCAAAACTGAGAGTTAATTGTAACGTTCAGAGCCTCTTGATGACGATGGAACACACAAATTGCGTCGCGATTCAATACATCGTCCTCCAGCCGACTTGTCTCGAAGGGTTTATTGGTGCCTCTGGCACCTTATGGTCGTCATCCTGTGAGTGTAGATTTTCGAATCCGACGCAAAACTGACAGTTAATTCTAACATTCAGAGCCTCTTAATGACGATGGAACACACAAATTGCGTCGCGATTCTATACATCGTCCTCCAGCCGACTTGTCTCGAAGGGTCTATTGCTGCCTCGGGCACCTTATGGTCGTTCTCCTGTGAGCCTAGATTTTCGAATCCGACGCAAAACTGACAGTGAATTGTAACGTTCAGAGCCTGTTAATGACGATGGGACACACAAATTGCGTCGCGACTCAATACATCGTCCTCCAGCCGACTTGTCTCCAAGGGTCTAGTGCTGCCTCGGGCACCTTATGGTCGTTCTCCTGTGAGTCTAGATTTTCGAATCCGACGCAAAACTGACAGTTAATTGTAACGTTCAGAGCCTCTTAATGACGATGGAACACACAAATTGCGTCGCGATTCAATACATCGTCCTACAGCCGACTTGTCTGCAAGGGTCTATTGCTGCCTCGGGCACCATATGCTCGTTCTCCTGTGAGTCTAGATTTTCGAATCCGACGCAAAACTGACAGTGAATTGTAACGTTCAGAGCCTCTTGATGACGATGGAACACACAAATTGCGTCGCGATTCAATACATCGTCCTACAGCCGACTTGTCTCGAAGGGTCTATTGCTGCCTCGGGCACCTTATGGTCGTTCTCCTGTGAGTCTAGTTTTTCGAATACGACGCAAAACTGACAATTAATTGTAACGTTCAGAGCCTGTTAATGACGATGGAACACACAAATTGCGTTGCGATTCAATACATCGTCCTCCAGCCGACTTGTCTCGAAGGGTCTATTGCTGCCTCGGGCACCTTATGGTCGTTCATCGGTGAGTCTAGATTTTCGAATCCGACGCAAAACTGACAGTTAATTGTAAGGTTCAGAGCCTCTTGATGACGATGGAACACACAAATTGCGTCGCGATTCAATACATCGTCCTACAGCCGACTTGTCTCCAAGGGTCTATTGCTGCCTCGGGCACCTTATGGTCGTTCATCTGTGAGTCTAGATTTTCGAATCCGGCGCAAAACTGACAGTTAATTGTAACGTTCAGAGCCTCTTGATGACGATGGAACACACAAATTGCGTCGCGATTCAATACATCGTCCTCCAGCCGACTGTCTCCAAGGGTCTATTGCTGCCTCGGGCACCTTATGGTCGTTCTCCTGTGAGTCTAGTTTTTCGAATGCGATGCAAAACTGACAGTTAATTGTAACGTTCAGAGCCTGTTAATGACGATGGGACACACAAATTGCGTCGCGACTCAATACATCGTCCTACAGCCGACTTGTCTCCAAGGGTCTAGTGCTGCCTCGGGCACCATATGCTCGTTCTCCTGTGAGTCTAGATTTTCGAATCCGACGCAAAACTGAGAGTGAATTGTAACGTTCAGAGCCTCTTGATGACGATGGAACACACAAATTGCGTCGCGATTCAATACATCGTCCTCCAGCCGACTTGTCTCGAAGGGTCTATTGGTGCCTCTGGCACCTTATGGTCGTCATCCTGTGAGTCTAGATTTTCGAATCCGACGCAAAACTGACAGTTAATTCTAACATTCAGAGCCTCTTAATGACGATGGAACACACAAATTGCGTCGCGATTCAATACATCGTCCTCCAGCCGACTTGTCTCCAAGGGTCTATTGCTGCCTCGGGCACCTTTGGTCGTTCTCCTGTGAGTCTAGATTTTCGAATCCGACGCAAAACTGACAGTGAATTGTAACGTTCAGAGCCTGTTAATGACGATGGGACACACAAATTGCGTCGCGACTCAATACATCGTCCTCCAGCCGACTTGTCTCCAAGGGTCTAGTGCTGCCTCGGGCACCTTATGGTCGTTCTCCTGTGAGTCTAGATTTTCGAATCCGACGCAAAACTGACAGTTAATTGTAACGTTCAGAGCCTGATACTGACGATGGAACACACAAATTGCGTCGCGATTCAATACATCGTCCTCCAACCGACATGTCTCCAAGGTAGTATAGCTGCTCCTGGCACCTCTTGGTCGTTCCCCTATGAGTCTAGATTTTAGAATCCGACGCAAAACTGACAATTAATTGTAACGTTCAGAGCCTCTTAATGACGATGGAACACACAAATTGCGTCGCGATTCAATACATCGTCCTCCAGCCGACTTGTCTCGAAGGGTCTATTGCTGCCTCGGGCACCTTATGGTCGTTCTCCTGTGAGTCTAGTTTTTCGAATACGACGCAAAACTGACAATTAATTGTAACGTTCAGAGCCTGTTAATGTCGATGGAACACACAAATTGCGTTGCGATTCAATACATCGTCCTCCAGCCGACTTGTCTCGAAGGGTCTATTGCTGCCTCGGGCACCTTATGGTCGTTCATTGGTGAGTCTAGATTTTCGAATCCGACGCAAAACTGACAGTTAATTGTAAGGTTCAGAGCCTCTTGATGACGATGGAACACACAAATTGCGTCGCGATTCAATACATCGTCCTACAGCCGACTTGTCTCCAAGGGTCTATTGCTGCCTCGGGCACCTTATGGTCGTTCATCTGTGAGTCTAGATTTTCGAATCCGGCGCAAAACTGACAGTTAATTATAACGTTCAGAGCCTCTTAATGACGATGGAACACACAAATTGCGTCGCGATTCAATACATCGTCCTCCAGCCGACTGTCTCCAAGGGTCTATTGCTGCCTCGGGCACCTTATGGTCGTTCTCCTGTGAGTCTAGTTTTTCGAATGCGATGCAAAACTGACAGTTAATTGTAACGTTCAGAGCCTGTTAATGACGATGGGACACACAAATTGCGTCGCGACTCAATACATCGTCCTACAGCCGACTTGTCTCCAAGGGTCTAGTGCTGCCTCGGGCACCATATGCTCGTTCTCCTGTGAGTCTAGATTTTCGAATCCGACGCAAAACTGAGAGTGAATTGTAACGTTCAGAGCCTCTTGATGACGATGGAACACACAAATTGCGTCGCGATTCAATACATCGTCCTCCAGCCGACTTGTCTCGAAGGGTCTATTGGTGCCTCTGGCACCTTATGGTCGTCATCCTGTGAGTCTAGATTTTCGAATCCGACGCAAAACTGACAATTAATTGTAACATTCAGAGCCTCTTAATGACGATGGAACACACAAATTGCGTCGCGATTCAATACATCGTCCTCCAGCCGACTTGTCTCCAAGGGTCTATTGCTGCCTCGGGCACCTTATGGTCGTTCTCCTGTGAGTCTAGATTTTCGAATCCGACACAAAACTGACAGTGAATTGTAACGTTCAGAGCCTGTTAATGACGATGGGACACACAAATTGCGTCGCGACTCAATACATCGTCCTCCAGCCGACTTGTCTCCAAGGGTCTAGTGCTGCCTCGGGCACCTTATGGTCGTTCTCCTGTGAGTCTAGATTTTCGAATCCGACGTAACCTGACAGTGAATTGTAACGTTCAGAGCCTGTTAATGACGATGGGACACACAAATTGCGTCGCGACTCAATACATCGTCCTCCAGCCGACTTGTCTCCAAGGGTCTAGTGCTGCCTCGGGCACCTTATGGTCGTTCTCCTGTGAGTCTAGATTTTCGAATCCGACGCAAAACTGACAGTTAGTTGTAACGTTCAGAGCCTCTTAATGACGATGGAACACACAAATTGCGTCGCGATTCAATACATCGTCCTACAGCCGACTTGTCTGCAAGGGTCTAGTGCTGCCTCGGGCACCATATGCTCGTTCTCCTGTGAGTCTAGATTTTCGAATCCGACGCAAAACTGACAATTAATTGTAACGTTCAGAGCCTGTTAATGACGATGGAACACACAAATTGCGTTGCGATTCAATACATCGTCCTCCAGCCGACTTGTCTCGAAAGGTCTATTGCTGCCTCGGGCACCTTATGGTCGTTCATCGGTGAGTCTAGATTTTCGAATCCGACGCAAAACTGACAGCTAATTGTAACGTTCAGAGCCTGATACTGACGATGGAACACACAAATTGCGTCGCGATTCAATACATCGTCCTCCAGCCGACATGTCTCCAAGGTAGTATTGCTGCTCCTGGCACCTCTTGGTCGTTCTCCTATGAGTCTAGATTTTCGAATCCGACGCAAAACTGACAGTTAATTGTAACGTTCAGAGCCTGTTAATGACGATGGGACACACAAATTGCGTCGCGACTCAATACATCGTCCTACAGCCGACTTGTCTCCAAGGGTCTAGTGCTGCCTCGGGCACCATATGCTCGTTCTCCTGTGAGTCTAGATTTTCGAATCCGACGCAAAACTGAGAGTGAATTGTAACGTTCAGAGCCTCTTGATGACGATGGAACACACAAATTGCGTCGCGATTCAATACATCGTCCTCCAGCCGACTTGTCTCCAAGGGTCTATTGCTGCCTCTGGCACCTTATGGTCGTCATCCTGTGAGTCTAGATTTTCGAATCCGACGCAAAACTGACAGTTAATTCTAACATTCAGAGCCTGTTAATGACGATGGGACACACAAATTGCGTCGCGACTCAATACATCGTCCTCCAGCCGACTTGTCTCCAAGGGTCTAGTGCTGCCTCGGGCACCTTATGGTCGTTCTCCTGTGAGTCTAGATTTTCGAATCCGACGCAAAACTGACAGTTAATTGTAACGTTCAGAGCCTGATACTGACGATGGAACACACAAATTGCGTCGCGATTCAATACATCGTCCTCCAACCGACATGTCTCCAAGGTAGTATTGCTGCTCCTGGCACCTCTTGGTCGTTCCCCTATGAGTCTAGATTTTAGAATCTGACGCAAAACTGACAATTAATTGTAACGTTCAGAGCCTCTTAATGACGATGGAACACACAAATTGCGTCGCGATTCAATACATCGTCCTCCAGCCGACTTGTCTCGAAGGGTCTATTGCTGCCTCGGGCACCTTATGGTCGTTCTCCTGTGAGTCTAGTTTTTCGAATACGACGCAAAACTGACAATTAATTGTAACGTTCAGAGCCTGTTAATGACGATGGAACACACAAATTGCGTTGCGATTCAATACATCGTCCTCCAGCCGACTTGTCTCGAAGGGTCTATTGCTGCCTCGGGCACCTTATGGTCGTTCATCGGTGAGTCTAGATTTTCGAATCCGACGCAAAACTGACAGTTAATTGTAAGGTTCAGAGCCTCTTGATGACGATGGAACACACAAATTGCGTCGCGATTCAATACATCGTCCTACAGCCGACTTGTCTCCAAGGGTCTATTGCTGCCTCGGGCACCTTATGGTCGTTCATCTGTGAGTCTAGATTTTCGAATCCGGCGCAAAACTGACAGTTAATTGTAACGTTCAGAGCCTCTTAATGACGATGGAACACACAAATTGCGTCGCGATTCAATACATCGTCCTCCAGCCGACTTGTCTCGAAGGGTCTATTGCTGCCTCGGGCACCTTATGGTCGTTCTCCTGTGAGTCTAGTTTTTCGAATACGACGCAAAACTGACAATTAATTGTAACGTTCAGAGCCTGTTAATGACGATGGAACACACAAATTGCGTTGCGATTCAATACATCGTCCTCCAGCCGACTTGTCTCGAAGGGTCTATTGGTGCCTCTGGCACCTTATGGTCGTCATCCTGTGAGTCTAGATTTTCGAATCCGACGCAAAACTGACAGTTAATTGTAACGTTCAGAGCCTGTTAATGACGATGGGACACACAAATTGCGTCGCGACTCAATACATCGTCCTACAGCCGACTTGTCTCCAAGGGTCTAGTGCTGCCTCGGGCACCATATGCTCGTTCTCCTGTGAGTCTAGATTTTCGAATCCGACGCAAAACTGAGAGTGAATTGTAACGTTCAGAGCCTCTTGATGACGATGGAACACACAAATTGCGTCGCGATTCAATACATCGTCCTCCAGCCGACTTGTCTCGAAGGGTCTATTGGTGCCTCTGGCACCTTATGGTCGTCATCCTGTGAGTCTAGATTTTCGAATCCGACGCAAAACTGACAGTTAATTCTAACATTCAGAGCCTCTTAATGACGATGGAACACACAAATTGCGTCGCGATTCAATACATCGTCCTCCAGCCGACTTGTCTCCAAGGGTCTATTGCTGCCTCGGGCACCTTTGGTCGTTCTCCTGTGAGTCTAGATTTTCGAATCCGACGCAAAACTGACAGTGAATTGTAACGTTCAGAGCCTGTTAATGACGATGGGACACACAAATTGCGTCGCGACTCAATACATCGTCCTCCAGCCGACTTGTCTCCAAGGGTCTAGTGCTGCCTCGGGCACCTTATGGTCGTTCTCCTGTGAGTCTAGATTTTCGAATCCGACGCAAAACTGACAGTTAATTGTAACGTTCAGAGCCTGATACTGACGATGGAACACACAAATTGCGTCGCGATTCAATACATCGTCCTCCAACCGACATGTCTCCAAGGTAGTATAGCTGCTCCTGGCACCTCTTGGTCGTTCCCCTATGAGTCTAGATTTTAGAATCCGACGCAAAACTGACAATTAATTGTAACGTTCAGAGCCTCTTAATGACGATGGAACACACAAATTGCGTCGCGATTCAATACATCGTCCTCCAGCCGACTTGTCTCGAAGGGTCTATTGCTGCCTCGGGCACCTTATGGTCGTTCTCCTGTGAGTCTAGATTTTCGAATCCGACGCAAAACTGACAATTAATTGTAACGTTCAGAGCCTGATACTGACGATGGAACACACAAATTGCGTCGCGATTCAATACATCGTCCTCCAACCGACATGTCTCCAAGGTAGTATTGCTGCTCCTGGCACCTCTTGGTCGTTCCCCTATGAGTCTAGATTTTAGAATCTGACGCAAAACTGACAATTAATTGTAACGTTCAGAGCCTCTTAATGACGATGGAACACACAAATTGCGTCGCGATTCAATACATCGTCCTCCAGCCGACTTGTCTCGAAGGGTCTATTGCTGCCTCGGGCACCTTATGGTCGTTCTCCTGTGAGTCTAGTTTTTCGAATACGACGCAAAACTGACAATTAATTGTAACGTTCAGAGCCTGTTAATGACGATGGAACACACAAATTGCGTTGCGATTCAATACATCGTCCTCCAGCCGACTTGTCTCGAAGTGTCTATTGCTGCCTCGGGCACCTTATGGTCGTTCATCGGTGAGTCTAGATTTTCGAATCCGACGCAAAACTGACAGTTAATTGTAAGGTTCAGAGCCTCTTGATGACGATGGAACACACAAATTGCGTCGCGATTCAATACATCGTCCTACAGCCGACTTGTCTCCAAGGGTCTATTGCTGCCTCGGGCACCTTATGGTCGTTCATCTGTGAGTCTAGATTTTCGAATCCGGCGCAAAACTGACAGTTAATTGTAACGTTCAGAGCCTCTTAATGACGATGGAACACACAAATTGCGTCGCGATTCAATACATCGTCCTCCAGCCGACTGTCTCCAAGGGTCTATTGCTGCCTCGGGCACCTTATGGTCGTTCTCCTGTGAGTCTAGTTTTTCGAATGCGATGCAAAACTGACAGTTAATTGTAACGTTCAGAGCCTGTTAATGACGATGGGACACACAAATTGCGTCGCGACTCAATACATCGTCCTACAGCCGACTTGTCTCCAAGGGTCTAGTGCTGCCTCGGGCACCATATGCTCGTTCTCCTGTGAGTCTAGATTTTCGAATCCGACGCAAAACTGAGAGTGAATTGTAACGTTCAGAGCCTCTTGATGACGATGGAACACACAAATTGCGTCGCGATTCAATACATCGTCCTCCAGCCGACTTGTCTCGAAGGGTCTATTGGTGCCTCTGGCACCTTATGGTCGTCATCCTGTGAGTCTAGATTTTCGAATCCGACGCAAAACTGACAGTTAATTGTAACATTCAGAGCCGCTTAATGACGATGGAACACACAAATTGCGTCGCGATTCAATACATCGTCCTCCAGCCGACTTGTCTCCAAGGGTCTATTGCTGCCTCGGGCACCTTATGGTCGTTCTCCTGTGAGTCTAGATTTTCGAATCCGACGCAAAACTGACAGTGAATTGTAACGTTCAGAGCCTGTTAATGACGATGGGACACACAAATTGCGTCGCGACTCAATAGATCGTCCTCCAGCCGACTTGTCTCCAAGGGTCTAGTGCTGCCTCGGGCACCTTATGGTCGTTCTCCTGTGAGTCTAGATTTTCGAATCCGACGCAAAACTGACAGTTAATTGTAACGTTCAGAGCCTCTTAATGACGATGGAACACACAAATTGCGTCGCGATTCAATAAATTGTCCTACAGCCGACTTGTCTCCAAGGGTCTACTGCTGCCTCGGGCACCTTATGGTCGTTCTCCTGTGAGTCTAGATTTTCGAACCCGACGCAAAACTGAGAGTGAATTGTAACGTTCAGAGCCTCTTAATGACGATGGAACACACAAATTGCGTCGCGATTCAATACATCGTCCTCCAGCCGACTTGTCTCCAAGGGTCTATTGCTGCCTCGGGCACCTTATGGTCGTTCTCCTGTGAGTCTAGTTTTTCGAATGCGATGCAAAACTGACAGTTAATTGTAACGTTCAGAGCCTCTTAATGACGATGGAACACACAAATTGCGTCGCGATTCAATACATCGTCCTCCAGCCGACTTGTCTCCAAGGGTCTATTGCTGCCTCGGGCACCTTTTGGTCGTTCTCCTATGAGTCTAGTTTCTCGAATCCGACGCAAAACTGACAGTTAATTGTAACGTTCAGAGCCTCTTAATGACGATGGAACACACAAATTGCGTCGCGATTCAATACATCGTCCTCCAGCCGACTTGTCTCCAAGGGTCTAGTGCTGCCTCGGGCACCATATGCTCGTTCTCCTGTGAGTCTAGATTTTCGAATCCGACGCAAAACTGAGAGTGAATTGGAACGTTCAGAGCCTCTTGATGACGATGGAACACACAAATTGCGTCGCGATTCAATACATCGTCCTCCAGCCGACTTGTCTCGAAGGGTCTATTGGTGCCTCTGGCACCTTATGGTCGTCATCCTGTGAGTCTAGATTTTCGAATCCGACGCAAAACTGACAGTTAATTCTAACATTCAGAGCCTCTTAATGACGATGGAACACACAAATTGCGTCGCGATTCAATACATCGTCCTCCAGCCGACTTGTCTCCAAGGGTGTATTGCTGCCTCGGGCACCTTATGGTCGTTCTCCTGTGAGTCTAGATTTTCGAATCCGACGCAAAACTGACAGTGAATTGTAACGTTCAGAGCCTGTTAATGACGATGGGACACACAAATTGCGTCGCGACTCAATACATCGTCCTCCAGCCGACTTGTCTCCAAGGGTGTAGTGCTGCCTCGGGCACCTTATGGTCGTTCTCCTGTGAGTCTAGATTTTCGAATCCGACGCAAAACTGACAGTTAATTGTAACGTTCAGAGCCTGATACTGACGATGGAACACACAAATTGCGTCGCGATTCAATACATCGTCCTGCAACCGACATGTCTCCAAGGTAGTATTGCTGCTCCTGGCACCTCTTGGTCGTTCCCCTATGTGTCTAGATTTTAGAATCTGACGCAAAACTGACAATTAATTGTAACGTTCAGAGCCTCTTAATGACGATGGAACACACAAATTGGGTCGCGATTCAATACATCGTCCTCCAGCCGACTTGTCTCGAAGGGTCTATTGCTGCCTCGGGCACCTTATGGTCGTTCTCCTGTGAGTCTAGTTTTTCGAATACGACGCAAAACTGACAATTAATTGTAACGTTCAGAGCCTGTTAATGACGATGGAACACACAAATTGCGTTGCGATTCAATACATCGTCCTCCAGCCGACTTGTCTCGAAGGGTCTATTGCTGCCTCGGGCACCTTATGGTCGTTCATCGGTGAGTCTAGATTTTCGAATCCGACGCAAAACTGACAGTGAATTGTAACGTTCAGAGCCTGTTAATGACGATGGGACACACAAATTGCGTCGCGACTCAATAGATCGTCCTCCAGCCGACTTGTCTCCAAGGGTCTAGTGCTGCCTCGGGCACCTTATGGTCGTTCTCCTGTGAGTCTAGATTTTCGAATCCGACGCAAAACTGACAGTTAATTGTAACGTTCAGAGCCTCTTAATGACGATGGAACACACAAATTGCGTCGCGATTCAATAAATTGTCCTACAGCCGACTTGTCTCCAAGGGTCTACTGCTGCCTCGGGCACCTTATGGTCGTTCTCCTGTGAGTCTAGATTTTCGAATCCGACGCAAAACTGAGAGTGAATTGTAACGTTCAGAGCCTCTTAATGACGATGGAACACACAAATTGCGTCGCGATTCAATACATCGTCCTCCAGCCGACTTGTCTCCAAGGGTCTATTGCTGCCTCGGGCACCTTATGGTCGTTCTCCTGTGAGTCTAGTTTTTCGAATGCGATGCAAAACTGACAGTTAATTGTAACGTTCAGAGCCTCTTAATGACGATGGAACACACAAATTGCGTCGCGATTCAATACATCGTCCTCCAGCCGACTTGTCTCCAAGGGTCTATTGCTGCCTCGGGCACCTTTTGGTCGTTCTCCTATGAGTCTAGTTTCTCGAATCCGACGCAAAACTGACAGTTAATTGTAACGTTCAGAGCCTCTTAATGACGATGGAACACACAAATTGCGTCGCGATTCAATACATCGTCCTCCAGCCGACTTGTCTCCAAGGGTCTAGTGCTGCCTCGGGCACCATATGCTCGTTCTCCTGTGAGTCTAGATTTTCGAATCCGACGCAAAACTGAGAGTGAATTGTAACGTTCAGAGCCTCTTGATGACGATGGAACACACAAATTGCGTCGCGATTCAATACATCGTCCTCCAGCCGACTTGTCTCGAAGGGTCTATTGGTGCCTCTGGCACCTTATGGTCGCCATCCTGTGAGTCTAGATTTTCGAATCCGACGCAAAACTGACAGTTAATTCTAACATTCAGAGCCTCTTAATGACGATGGAACACACAAATTGCGTCGCGATTCAATACATCGTCCTCCAGCCGACTTGTCTCCAAGGGTGTATTGCTGCCTCGGGCACCTTATGGTCGTTCTCCTGTGAGTCTAGATTTTCGAATCCGACGCAAAACTGACAGTGAATTGTAACGTTCAGAGCCTGTTAATAACGATGGGACACACAAATTGCGTCGCGACTCAATACATCGTCCTCCAGCCGACTTGTCTCCAAGGGTGTAGTGCTGCCTCGGGCACCTTATGGTCGTTCTCCTGTGAGTCTAGATTTTCGAATCCGACGCAAAACTGACAGTTAATTGTAACGTTCAGAGCCTGATACTGACGATGGAACACACAAATTGCGTCGCGATTCAATACATCGTCCTCCAACCGACATGTCTCCAAGGTAGTATTGCTGCTCCTGGCACCTCTTGGTCGTTCCCCTATGAGTCTAGATTTTAGAATCTGACGCAAAACTGACAATTAATTGTAACGTTCAGAGCCTCTTAATGACGATGGAACACACAAATTGGGTCGCGATTCAATACATCGTCCTCCAGCCGACTTGTCTCGAAGGGTCTATTGCTGCCTCGGGCACCTTATGGTCGTTCTCCTGTGAGTCTAGTTTTTCGAATACGACGCAAAACTGACAATTAATTGTAACGTTCAGAGCCTGTTAATGACGATGGAACACACAAATTGCGTTGCGATTCAATACATCGTCCTCCAGCCGACTTGTCTCGAAGGGTCTATTGCTGCCTCGGGCACCTTATGGTCGTTCATCGGTGAGTCTAGATTTTCGAATCCGACGCAAAACTGACAGTTAATTGTAAGGTTCAGAGCCTCTTGATGACGATGGAACACACAAATTGCGTCGCGATTCAATACATCGTCCTACAGCCGACTTGTCTCCAAGGGTCTATTGCTGCCTCGGGCACCTTATGGTCGTTCATCTGTGAGTCTAGATTTTCGAATCCGGCGCAAAACTGACAGTTAATTGTAACGTTCAGAGCCTCTTAATGACGATGGAACACACAAATTGCGTCGCGATTCAATACATCGTCCTCCAGCCGACTGTCTCCAAGGGTCTATTGCTGCCTCGGGCACCTTATGGTCGTTCTCCTGTGAGTCTAGTTTTTCGAATGCGATGCAAAACTGACAGTTAATTGTAACGTTCAGAGCCTGTTAATGACGATGGGACACACAAATTGCGTCGCGACTCAATACATCGTCCTACAGCCGACTTGTCTCCAAGGGTCTAGTGCTGCCTCGGGCACCATATGCTCGTTCTCCTGTGAGTCTAGATTTTCGAATCCGACGCAAAACTGAGAGTGAATTGTAACGTTCAGAGCCTCTTGATGACGATGGAACACACAAATTGCGTCGCGATTCAATACATCGTCCTCCAGCCGACTTGTCTCGAAGGGTCTATTGGTGCCTCTGGCACCTTATGGTCGTCATCCTGTGAGTCTAGATTTTCGAATCCGACGCAAAACTGACAGTTAATTGTAACATTCAGAGCCGCTTAATGACGATGGAACACACAAATTGCGTCGCGATTCAATACATCGTCCTCCAGCCGACTTGTCTCCAAGGGTCTATTGCTGCCTCGGGCACCTTATGGTCGTTCTCCTGTGAGTCTAGATTTTCGAATCCGACGCAAAACTGACAGTGAATTGTAACGTTCAGAGCCTGTTAATGACGATGGGACACACAAATTGCGTCGCGACTCAATAGATCGTCCTCCAGCCGACTTGTCTCCAAGGGTCTAGTGCTGCCTCGGGCACCTTATGGTCGTTCTCCTGTGAGTCTAGATTTTCGAATCCGACGCAAAACTGACAGTTAATTGTAACGTTCAGAGCCTCTTAATGACGATGGAACACACAAATTGCGTCGCGATTCAATAAATTGTCCTACAGCCGACTTGTCTCCAAGGGTCTACTGCTGCCTCGGGCACCTTATGGTCGTTCTCCTGTGAGTCTAGATTTTCGAACCCGACGCAAAACTGAGAGTGAATTGTAACGTTCAGAGCCTCTTAATGACGATGGAACACACAAATTGCGTCGCGATTCAATACATCGTCCTCCAGCCGACTTGTCTCCAAGGGTCTATTGCTGCCTCGGGCACCTTATGGTCGTTCTCCTGTGAGTCTAGTTTTTCGAATGCGATGCAAAACTGACAGTTAATTGTAACGTTCAGAGCCTCTTAATGACGATGGAACACACAAATTGCGTCGCGATTCAATACATCGTCCTCCAGCCGACTTGTCTCCAAGGGTCTATTGCTGCCTCGGGCACCTTTTGGTCGTTCTCCTATGAGTCTAGTTTCTCGAATCCGACGCAAAACTGACAGTTAATTGTAACGTTCAGAGCCTCTTAATGACGATGGAACACACAAATTGCGTCGCGATTCAATACATCGTCCTCCAGCCGACTTGTCTCCAAGGGTCTAGTGCTGCCTCGGGCACCATATGCTCGTTCTCCTGTGAGTCTAGATTTTCGAATCCGACGCAAAACTGAGAGTGAATTGGAACGTTCAGAGCCTCTTGATGACGATGGAACACACAAATTGCGTCGCGATTCAATACATCGTCCTCCAGCCGACTTGTCTCGAAGGGTCTATTGGTGCCTCTGGCACCTTATGGTCGTCATCCTGTGAGTCTAGATTTTCGAATCCGACGCAAAACTGACAGTTAATTCTAACATTCAGAGCCTCTTAATGACGATGGAACACACAAATTGCGTCGCGATTCAATACATCGTCCTCCAGCCGACTTGTCTCCAAGGGTGTATTGCTGCCTCGGGCACCTTATGGTCGTTCTCCTGTGAGTCTAGATTTTCGAATCCGACGCAAAACTGACAGTGAATTGTAACGTTCAGAGCCTGTTAATGACGATGGGACACACAAATTGCGTCGCGACTCAATACATCGTCCTCCAGCCGACTTGTCTCCAAGGGTGTAGTGCTGCCTCGGGCACCTTATGGTCGTTCTCCTGTGAGTCTAGATTTTCGAATCCGACGCAAAACTGACAGTTAATTGTAACGTTCAGAGCCTGATACTGACGATGGAACACACAAATTGCGTCGCGATTCAATACATCGTCCTGCAACCGACATGTCTCCAAGGTAGTATTGCTGCTCCTGGCACCTCTTGGTCGTTCCCCTATGTGTCTAGATTTTAGAATCTGACGCAAAACTGACAATTAATTGTAACGTTCAGAGCCTCTTAATGACGATGGAACACACAAATTGGGTCGCGATTCAATACATCGTCCTCCAGCCGACTTGTCTCGAAGGGTCTATTGCTGCCTCGGGCACCTTATGGTCGTTCTCCTGTGAGTCTAGTTTTTCGAATACGACGCAAAACTGACAATTAATTGTAACGTTCAGAGCCTGTTAATGACGATGGAACACACAAATTGCGTTGCGATTCAATACATCGTCCTCCAGCCGACTTGTCTCGAAGGGTCTATTGCTGCCTCGGGCACCTTATGGTCGTTCATCGGTGAGTCTAGATTTTCGAATCCGACGCAAAACTGACAGTTAATTGTAAGGTTCAGAGCCTCTTGATGACGATGGAACACACAAATTGCGTCGCGATTCAATACATCGTCCTACAGCCGACTTGTCTCCAAGGGTCTATTGCTGCCTCGGGCACCTTATGGTCGTTCATCTGTGAGTCTAGATTTTCGAATCCGGCGCAAAACTGACAGTTAATTGCAACGTTCAGAGCCTCTTAATGACGATGGAACACACAAATTGCGTCGCGATTCAATACATCGTCCTCCAGCCGACTGTCTCCAAGGGTCTATTGCTGCCTCGGGCACCTTATGGTCGTTCTCCTGTGAGTCTAGTTTTTCGAATGCGATGCAAAACTGACAGTTAATTGTAACGTTCAGAGCCTGTTAATGACGATGGGACACACAAATTGCGTCGCGACTCAATACATCGTCCTACAGCCGACTTGTCTCCAAGGGTCTAGTGCTGCCTCGGGCACCATATGCTCGTTCTCCTGTGAGTCTAGATTTTCGAATCCGACGCAAAACTGAGAGTGAATTGTAACGTTCAGCGCCTCTTGATGACGATGGAACACACAAATTGCGTCGCGATTCAATACATCGTCCTCCAGCCGACTTGTCTCGAAGGGTCTATTGGTGCCTCTGGCACCTTATGGTCGTCATCCTGTGAGTCTAGATTTTCGAATCCGACGCAAAACTGACAGTTAATTGTAACATTCAGAGCCGCTTAATGACGATGGAACACACAAATTGCGTCGCGATTCAATACATCGTCCTCCAGCCGACTTGTCTCCAAGGGTCTATTGCTGCCTCGGGCACCTTATGGTCGTTCTCCTGTGAGTCTAGATTTTCGAATCCGACGCAAAACTGACAGTGAATTGTAACGTTCAGAGCCTGTTAATGACGATGGAACACACAAATTGCGTCGCGATTCAATACATCGTCCTACAGCCGACTTGTCTCCAAGGGTCTAGTGCTGCCTCGGGCACCATATGCTCGTTCTCCTGTGAGTCTAGATTTTCGAATCCGACGCAAAACTGAGAGTGAATTGTAACGTTCAGAGCCTCTTGATGACCATGGAGCACACAAATTGCGTCGCGATTCAATACATCGTCCTCCAGCCGACTTGTCTCCAAGGGTCTATTGCTGCCTCGGGCACCTTATGGTCGTTCTCCTGTGAGTCTAGATTTTCGAATCCGACGCAAAACTGACAGTTAATTGTAACGTTCAGAGCCTCTTAATGACGATGGAACACACAAATTGCGTCGCGATTCAATACATCGTCCTCCAGCCGACTTGTCTCCAATGGTCTATTGCTGCCTCGGGCACCTTATGGTCGTTCTCCTGTGAGTCTAGATTTTCGAATCCGACGCAAAACTGACAATTAATTGTAACGTTCAGAGCCTGTTAATGACGATGGAACACACAAATTGCGTTGCGATTCAATACATCGTCCTCCAGCCGACTGTCTCCAAGGGTCTATTGCTGCCTCGGGCACCTTATGGTCGTTCTCCTGTGAGTCTAGTTTTTCGAATGCGATGCAAAACTGACAGTTAATTGTAACGTTCAGAGCCTGTTAATGACGATGGGACACACAAATTGCGTCGCGACTCAATACATCGTCCTACAGCCGACTTGTCTCCAAGGGTCTAGTGCTGCCTCGGGCACCATATGCTCGTTCTCCTGTGAGTCTAGATTTTCGAATCCGACGCAAAACTGAGAGTGAATTGTAACGTTCAGAGCCTCTTGATGACGATGGAACACACAAATTGCGTCGCGATTCAATACATCGTCCTCCAGCCGACTTGTCTCGAAGGGTCTATTGGTGCCTCTGGCACCTTATGGTCGTCATCCTGTGAGTCTAGATTTTCGAATCCGACGCAAAACTGACAGTTAATTCTAACATTCAGAGCCTCTTAATGACGATGGAACACACAAATTGCGTCGCGATTCAATACATCGTCCTCCAGCCGACTTGTCTCCAAGGGTCTATTGCTGCCTCGGGCACCTTATGGTCGTTCTCCTGTGAGTCTAGATTTTCGAATCCGACGCAAAACTGACAGTTAATTGTAACGTTCAGAGCCTGATACTGACGATGGAACACACAAATTGCGTCGCGATTCAATACATCGTCCTCCAACCGACATGTCTCCAAGGTAGTATTCCTGCTCCTGGCACCTCTTGGTCGTTCCCCTATGAGTCTAGATTTTAGAATCCGACGCAAAACTGACAATTAATTGTAACGTTCAGAGCCTCTTAATGACGATGGAACACACAAATTGCGTCGCGATTCAATACATCGTCCTCCAGCCGACTTGTCTCGAAGGGTCTATTGCTGCCTCGGGCACCTTATGGTCGTTCTCCTGTGAGTCTAGTTTTTCGAATACGACGCAAAACTGACAATTAATTGTAACGTTCAGAGCCTGTTAATGACGATGGAACACACAAATTGCGTTGCGATTCAATACATCGTCCTCCAGCCGACTTGTCTCGAAGGGTCTATTGCTGCCTCGGGCACCTTATGGTCGTTCATCGGTGAGTCTACATTTTCGAATCCGACGCAAAACTGACAGTTAATTGTAAGGTTCAGAGCCTCTTGATGACGATGGAACACACAAATTGCGTCGCGATTCAATACATCGTCCTACAGCCGACTTGTCTCCAAGGGTCTATTGCTGCCTCGGGCACCTTATGGTCGTTCATCTGTGAGTCTAGATTTTCGAATCCGGCGCAAAACTGACAGTTAATTGTAACGTTCAGAGCCTCTTAATGACGATGGAACACACAAATTGCGTCGCGATTCAATACATCGTCCTCCAGCCGACTGTCTCCAAGGGTCTATTGCTGCCTCGGGCACCTTATGGTCGTTCTCCTGTGAGTCTAGTTTTTCGAATGCGATGCAAAACTGACAGTTAATTGTAACGTTCAGAGCCTGTTAATGACGATGGGACACACAAATTGCGTCGCGACTCAATACATCGTCCTACAGCCGACTTGTCTCCAAGGGTCTAGTGCTGCCTCGGGCACCATATGCTCGTTCTCCTGTGAGTCTAGATTTTCGAATCCGACGCAAAACTGACAGTGAATTGTAACGTTCAGAGCCTCTTGATGACGATGGAACACACAAATTGCGTCGCGATTCAATACATCGTCCTCCAGCCGACTTGTCTCGAAGGGTCTATTGGTGCCTCTGGCACCTTATGGTCGTCATCCTGTGAGTCTAGATTTTCGAATCCGACGCAAAACTGACAGTTAATTCTAACATTCAGAGCCTCTTAATGACGATGGAACACACAAATTGCGTCGCGATTCAATACATCGTCCTCCAGCCGACTTGTCTCCAAGGGTCTATTGCTGCCTCGGGCACCTTTGGTCGTTCTCCTGTGAGTCTAGATTTTCGAATCCGACGCAAAACTGACAGTGAATTGTAACGTTCAGAGCCTGTTAATGACGATGGGACACACAAATTGCGTCGCGACTCAATACATCGTCCTCCAGCCGACTTGTCTCCAAGGGTCTAGTGCTGCCTCGGGCACCTTATGGTCGTTCTCCTGTGAGTCTAGATTTTCGAATCCGACGCAAAACTGACAGTTAATTGTAACGTTCAGAGCCTGATACTGACGATGGAACACACAAATTGCGTCGCGATTCAATACATCGTCCTCCAACCGACATGTCTCCAAGGTAGTATTGCTGCTCCTGGCACCTCTTGGTCGTTCCCCTATGAGTCTAGATTTTAGAATCCGACGCAAAACTGACAATTAATTGTAACGTTCAGAGCCTCTTAATGACGATGGAACACACAAATTGCGTCGCGATTCAATACATCGTCCTCCAGCCGACTTGTCTCGAAGGGTCTATTGCTGCCTCGGGCACCTTATGGTCGTTCTCCTGTGAGTCTAGTTTTTCGAATACGACGCAAAACTGACAATTAATTGTAACGTTCAGAGCCTGTTAATGACGATGGAACACACAAATTGCGTTGCGATTCAATACATCGTCCTCCAGCCGACTTGTCTCGAAGGGTCTATTGCTGCCTCGGGCACCTTATGGTCGTTCATCGGTGAGTCTAGATTTTCGAATCCGACGCAAAACTGACAGTTAATTGTAAGGTTCAGAGCCTCTTGATGACGATGGAACACACAAATTGCGTCGCGATTCAATACATCGTCCTACAGCCGACTTGTCTCCAAGGGTCTATTGCTGCCTCGGGCACCTTATGGTCGTTCATCTGTGAGTCTAGATTTTCGAATCCGGCGCAAAACTGACAGTTAATTGTAACGTTCAGAGCCTCTTAATGACGATGGAACACACAAATTGCGTCGCGATTCAATACATCGTCCTCCAGCCGACTGTCTCCAAGGGTCTATTGCTGCCTCGGGCACCTTATGGTCGTTCTCCTGTGTGTCTAGTTTTTCGAATGCGATGCAAAACTGACAGTTAATTGTAACGTTCAGAGCTTGTTAATGACGATGGGACACACAAATTGCGTCGCGACTCAATACATCGTCCTACAGCCGACTTGTCTCCAAGGGTCTAGTGCTGCCTCGGGCACCATATGCTCGTTCTCCTGTGAGTCTAGATTTTCGAATCCGACGCAAAACTGAGAGTGAATTGTAACGTTCAGAGCCTCTTGATGACGATGGAACACACAAATTGCGTCGCGATTCAATACATCGTCCTCCAGCCGACTTGTCTCGAAGGGTCTATTGGTGCCTCTGGCACCTTATGGTCGTCATCCTGTGAGTCTAGATTTTCGAATCCGACGCAAAACTGACAGTTAATTGAAACATTCAGAGCCTCTTAATGACGATGGAACACACAAATTGCGTCGCGATTCAATACATCGTCCTCCAGCCGACTTGTCTCCAAGGGTCTATTGCTGCCTCGGGCACCTTATGGTCGTTCTCCTGTGAGTCTAGATTTTCGAATCCGACGCAAAACTGACAGTGAATTGTAACGTTCAGAGCCTGTTAATGACGATGGGACACACAAATTGCGTCGCGACTCAATACATCGTCCTCCAGCCGACTTGTCTCCAAGGGTCTAGTGCTGCCTCGGGCACCTTATGGTCGTTCTCCTGTGAGTCTAGATTTTCGAATCCGACGTAACCTGACAGTGAATTGTAACGTTCAGAGCCTGTTAATGACGATGGGACACACAAATTGCGTCGCGACTCAATACATCGTCCTCCAGCCGACTTGTCTCCAAGGGTCTAGTGCTGCCTCGGGCACCTTATGGTCGTTCTCCTGTGAGTCTAGATTTTCGAATCCGACGCAAAACTGACAGTTTATTGTAACGTTCAGAGCCTGATACTGACGATGGAACACACAAATTGCGTCGCGATTCAATACATCGTCCTCCAACCGACATGTCTCCAAGGTAGTATTGCTGCTCCTGGCACCTCTTGGTCGTTCCCCTATGAGTCTAGATTTTAGAATCTGACGCAAAACTGACAATTAATTGTAACGTTCAGAGCCTCTTAATGACGATGGAACACACAAATTGCGTTGCGATTCAATACATCGTCCTCCAGCCGACTTGTCTCGAAGGGTCTATTGCTGCCTCGGGCACCTTATGGTCGTTCATCGGTGAGTCTAGATTTTCGAATCCGACGCAAAACTGACAGTTAATTGTAAGGTTCAGAGCCTCTTGATGACGATGGAACACACAAATTGCGTCGCGATTCAATACATCGTCCTACAGCCGACTTGTCTCCAAGGGTCTATTGCTGCCTCGGGCACCTTATGGTCGTTCATCTGTGAGTCTAGATTTTCGAATCCGGCGCAAAACTGACAGTTAATTGTAACGTTCAGAGCCTCTTAATGACGATGGAACACACAAATTGCGTCGCGATTCAGTACATCGTCCTCCAGCCGACTGTCTCCAAGGGTCTATTGCTGCCTCGGGCACCTTATGGTCGTTCTCCTGTGAGTCTAGTTTTTCGAATGCGATGCAAAACTGACAGTTAATTGTAACGTTCAGAGCCTGTTAATGACGATGGGACACACAAATTGCGTCGCGACTCAATACATCGTCCTACAGCCGACTTGTCTCCAAGGGTCTAGTGCTGCCTCGGGCACCATATGCTCGTTCTCCTGTGAGTCTAGATTTTCGAATCCGACGCAAAACTGAGAGTGAATTGTAACGTTCAGAGCCTCTTGATGACGATGGAACACACAAATTGCGTCGCGATTCAATACATCGTCCTCCAGCCGACTTGTCTCGAAGGGTCTATTGGTGCCACTGGCACCTTATGGTCGTCATCCTGTGAGTCTAGATTTTCGAATCCGACGCAAAACTGACAGTTAATTCTAACATTCAGAGCCTCTTAATGACGATGGAACACACAAATTGCGTCGCGATTCAATACATCGTCCTCCAGCCGACTTGTCTCCAAGGGTCTATTGCTGCCTCGGGCACCTTATGGTCGTTCCCCTATGAGTCTAGATTTTAGAATCCGACGCAAAACTGACAATTAATTGTAACGTTCAGAGCCTCTTAATGACGATGGAACACACAAATTGCGTCGCGATTCAATACATCGTCCTCCAGCCGACTTGTCTCCAAGGGTCTATTGCTGCCTCGGGCACCTTATGGTCGTTCTCCTGTGAGTCTAGTTTTTCGAATACGACGCAAAACTGACAATTAATTGTAACGTTCAGAGCCTGTTAATGACGATGGAACACACAAATTGCGTCGCGATTCAATACATCGTCCTCCAGCCGACTTGTCTCCAAGGGTCTAGTGCTGCCTCGGGCACCTTATGGTCGTTCTCCTGTGAGTCTAGATTTTCGAATCCGACGCAAAACTGAGAGTGAATTGTAACGTTCAGAGCCTCTTAATGACGATGGAACACACAAATTGCGTCGCGATTCAATACATCGTCCTCCAGCCGACTTGTCTCCAAGGGTCTATTGCTGCCTAGGGCACCTTATGGTCGTTCTCCTGTGAGCCTAGTTTTTCGAATGCGATGCAAAACTGACAGTTAATTGTAACGTTCAGAGCCTCTTAATGACGATGGAACACACAAATTGCGTCGCGATTCAATACATCGTCCTCCAACCGACATGTCTCCAAGGTAGTATAGCTGCTCCTGGCACCTCTTGGTCGTTCCCCTATGAGTCTAGATTTTAGAATCCGACGCAAAACTGACAATTAATTGTAACGTTCAGAGCCTCTTAATGACGATGGAACACACAAATTGCGTCGCGATTCAATACATCGTCCTCCAGCCGACTTGTCTCGAAGGGTCTATTGCTGCCTCGGGCACCTTATGGTCGTTCTCCTGTGAGTCTAGTTTTTCGAATACGACGCAAAACTGACAATTAATTGTAACGTTCAGAGCCTGTTAATGTCGATGGAACACACAAATTGCGTCGCGATTCAATACATCGTCCTCCAGCCGACTTGTCTCCAAGGGTATTGCTGCCTCGGGCACCTTATGGTCGTTCTCCTGTGAGTCTAGATTTTCGAATCCGACGCAAAACTGACAGTTAATTGTAACGTTCAGAGCCTCTTAATGACGATGGAACACACAAATTGCGTCGCGATTCAATACATCGTCCTCCAGCCGACTTGTCTCCAATGGTCTATTGCTGCCTCGGGCACCTTATGGTCGTTCTCCTGTGAGTCTAGATTTTCGAATCCGACGCAAAACTGACAGTGAATTGTAACGTTCAGAGCCTGTTAATGACGATGGGACACACAAATTGCGTCGCGACTCAATACATCGTCCTCCAGCCGACTTGTCTCCAAGGGTCTAGTGCTGCCTCGGGCACCTTATGGTCGTTCTCCTGTGAGTCTAGATTTTCGAATCCGACGCAAAACTGACAGTTAATTGTAACGTTCAGAGCCTCTTAATGACGATGGAACACACAAATTGCGTCGCGATTCAATACATCGTCCTACAGCCGACTTGTCTGCAAGGGTCTAGTGCTGCCTCGGGCACCATATGCTCGTTCTCCTGTGAGTCTAGATTTTCGAATCCGACGCAAAACTGACAATTAATTGTAACGTTCAGAGCCTGTTAATGACGATGGAACACACAAATTGCGTTGCGATTCAATACATCGTCCTCCAGCCGACTTGTCTCGAAGGGTCTATTGCTGCCTCGGGCACCTTATGGTCGTTCATCGGTGAGTCTAGATTTTCGAATCCGACGCAAAACTGACAGTTAATTGTAAGGTTCAGAGCCTCTTGATGACGATGGAACACACAAATTGCGTCGCGATTCAATACATCGTCCTACAGCCGACTTGTCTCCAAGGGTCTATTGCTGCCTCGGGCACCTTATGGTCGTTCATCTGTGAGTTTAGATTTTCGAATCCGGCGCAAAACTGACAGTTAATTGTAACGTTCAGAGCCTCTTAATGACGATGGAACACACAAATTGCGTCGCGATTCAATACATCGTCCTCCAGCCGACTGTCTCCAAGGGTCTATTGCTGCCTCGGGCACCTTATGGTCGTTCTCCTGTGAGTCTAGTTTTTCGAATGCGATGCAAAACTGACAGTTAATTGTAACGTTCAGAGCCTGTTAATGACGATGGGACACACAAATTGCGTCGCGACCTAATACATCGTCCTACAGCCGACTTGTCTCCAAGGGTCTAGTGCTGCCTCGGGCACCATATGCTCGTTCTCCTGTGAGTCTAGATTTTCGAATCCGACGCAAAACTGAGAGTTAATTGTAACGTTCAGAGCCTCTTGATGACGATGGAACACACAAATTGCGTCGCGATTCAATACATCGTCCTCCAGCCGACTTGTCTCGAAGGGTTTATTGGTGCCTCTGGCACCTTATGGTCGTCATCCTGTGAGTGTAGATTTTCGAATCCGACGCAAAACTGACAGTTAATTCTAACATTCAGAGCCTCTTAATGACGATGGAACACACAAATTGCGTCGCGATTCTATACATCGTCCTCCAGCCGACTTGTCTCGAAGGGTCTATTGCTGCCTCGGGCACCTTATGGTCGTTCTCCTGTGAGCCTAGATTTTCGAATCCGACGCAAAACTGACAGTGAATTGTAACGTTCAGAGCCTGTTAATGACGATGGGACACACAAATTGCGTCGCGACTCAATACATCGTCCTCCAGCCGACTTGTCTCCAAGGGTCTAGTGCTGCCTCGGGCACCTTATGGTCGTTCTCCTGTGAGTCTAGATTTTCGAATCCGACGCAAAACTGACAGTTAATTGTAACGTTCAGAGCCTCTTAATGACGATGGAACACACAAATTGCGTCGCGATTCAATACATCGTCCTACAGCCGACTTGTCTGCAAGGGTCTATTGCTGCCTCGGGCACCATATGCTCGTTCTCCTGTGAGTCTAGATTTTCGAATCCGACGCAAAACTGACAGTGAATTGTAACGTTCAGAGCCTCTTGATGACGATGGAACACACAAATTGCGTCGCGATTCAATACATCGTCCTACAGCCGACTTGTCTCGAAGGGTCTATTGCTGCCTCGGGCACCTTATGGTCGTTCTCCTGTGAGTCTAGTTTTTCGAATACGACGCAAAACTGACAATTAATTGTAACGTTCAGAGCCTGTTAATGACGATGGAACACACAAATTGCGTTGCGATTCAATACATCGTCCTCCAGCCGACTTGTCTCGAAGGGTCTATTGCTGCCTCGGGCACCTTATGGTCGTTCATCGGTGAGTCTAGATTTTCGAATCCGACGCAAAACTGACAGTTAATTGTAAGGTTCAGAGCCTCTTGATGACGATGGAACACACAAATTGCGTCGCGATTCAATACATCGTCCTACAGCCGACTTGTCTCCAAGGGTCTATTGCTGCCTCGGGCACCTTATGGTCGTTCATCTGTGAGTCTAGATTTTCGAATCCGGCGCAAAACTGACAGTTAATTGTAACGTTCAGAGCCTCTTGATGACGATGGAACACACAAATTGCGTCGCGATTCAATACATCGTCCTCCAGCCGACTGTCTCCAAGGGTCTATTGCTGCCTCGGGCACCTTATGGTCGTTCTCCTGTGAGTCTAGTTTTTCGAATGCGATGCAAAACTGACAGTTAATTGTAACGTTCAGAGCCTGTTAATGACGATGGGACACACAAATTGCGTCGCGACTCAATACATCGTCCTACAGCCGACTTGTCTCCAAGGGTCTAGTGCTGCCTCGGGCACCATATGCTCGTTCTCCTGTGAGTCTAGATTTTCGAATCCGACGCAAAACTGAGAGTGAATTGTAACGTTCAGAGCCTCTTGATGACGATGGAACACACAAATTGCGTCGCGATTCAATACATCGTCCTCCAGCCGACTTGTCTCGAAGGGTCTATTGGTGCCTCTGGCACCTTATGGTCGTCATCCTGTGAGTCTAGATTTTCGAATCCGACGCAAAACTGACAGTTAATTCTAACATTCAGAGCCTCTTAATGACGATGGAACACACAAATTGCGTCGCGATTCAATACATCGTCCTCCAGCCGACTTGTCTCCAAGGGTCTATTGCTGCCTCGGGCACCTTTGGTCGTTCTCCTGTGAGTCTAGATTTTCGAATCCGACGCAAAACTGACAGTGAATTGTAACGTTCAGAGCCTGTTAATGACGATGGGACACACAAATTGCGTCGCGACTCAATACATCGTCCTCCAGCCGACTTGTCTCCAAGGGTCTAGTGCTGCCTCGGGCACCTTATGGTCGTTCTCCTGTGAGTCTAGATTTTCGAATCCGACGCAAAACTGACAGTTAATTGTAACGTTCAGAGCCTGATACTGACGATGGAACACACAAATTGCGTCGCGATTCAATACATCGTCCTCCAACCGACATGTCTCCAAGGTAGTATAGCTGCTCCTGGCACCTCTTGGTCGTTCCCCTATGAGTCTAGATTTTAGAATCCGACGCAAAACTGACAATTAATTGTAACGTTCAGAGCCTCTTAATGACGATGGAACACACAAATTGCGTCGCGATTCAATACATCGTCCTCCAGCCGACTTGTCTCGAAGGGTCTATTGCTGCCTCGGGCACCTTATGGTCGTTCTCCTGTGAGTCTAGTTTTTCGAATACGACGCAAAACTGACAATTAATTGTAACGTTCAGAGCCTGTTAATGTCGATGGAACACACAAATTGCGTTGCGATTCAATACATCGTCCTCCAGCCGACTTGTCTCGAAGGGTCTATTGCTGCCTCGGGCACCTTATGGTCGTTCATTGGTGAGTCTAGATTTTCGAATCCGACGCAAAACTGACAGTTAATTGTAAGGTTCAGAGCCTCTTGATGACGATGGAACACACAAATTGCGTCGCGATTCAATACATCGTCCTACAGCCGACTTGTCTCCAAGGGTCTATTGCTGCCTCGGGCACCTTATGGTCGTTCATCTGTGAGTCTAGATTTTCGAATCCGGCGCAAAACTGACAGTTAATTATAACGTTCAGAGCCTCTTAATGACGATGGAACACACAAATTGCGTCGCGATTCAATACATCGTCCTCCAGCCGACTGTCTCCAAGGGTCTATTGCTGCCTCGGGCACCTTATGGTCGATCTCCTGTGAGTCTAGTTTTTCGAATGCGATGCAAAACTGACAGTTAATTGTAACGTTCAGAGCCTGTTAATGACGATGGGACACACAAATTGCGTCGCGACTCAATACATCGTCCTACAGCCGACTTGTCTCCAAGGGTCTAGTGCTGCCTCGGGCACCATATGCTCGTTCTCCTGTGAGTCTAGATTTTCGAATCCGACGCAAAACTGAGAGTGAATTGTAACGTTCAGAGCCTCTTGATGACGATGGAACACACAAATTGCGTCGCGATTCAATACATCGTCCTCCAGCCGACTTGTCTCGAAGGGTCTATTGGTGCCTCTGGCACCTTATGGTCGTCATCCTGTGAGTCTAGATTTTCGAATCCGACGCAAAACTGACAATTAATTGTAACATTCAGAGCCTCTTAATGACGATGGAACACACAAATTGCGTCGCGATTCAATACATCGTCCTCCAGCCGACTTGTCTCCAAGGGTCTATTGCTGCCTCGGGCACCTTATGGTCGTTCTCCTGTGAGTCTAGATTTTCGAATCCGACACAAAACTGACAGTGAATTGTAACGTTCAGAGCCTGTTAATGACGATGGGACACACAAATTGCGTCGCGACTCAATACATCGTCCTCCAGCCGACTTGTCTCCAAGGGTCTAGTGCTGCCTCGGGCACCTTATGGTCGTTCTCCTGTGAGTCTAGATTTTCGAATCCGACGTAACCTGACAGTGAATTGTAACGTTCAGAGCCTGTTAATGACGATGGGACACACAAATTGCGTCGCGACTCAATACATCGTCCTCCAGCCGACTTGTCTCCAAGGGTCTAGTGCTGCCTCGGGCACCTTATGGTCGTTCTCCTGTGAGTCTAGATTTTCGAATCCGACGCAAAACTGACAGTTAGTTGTAACGTTCAGAGCCTCTTAATGACGATGGAACACACAAATTGCGTCGCGATTCAATACATCGTCCTACAGCCGACTTGTCTGCAAGGGTCTAGTGCTGCCTCGGGCACCATATGCTCGTTCTCCTGTGAGTCTAGATTTTCGAATCCGACGCAAAACTGACAATTAATTGTAACGTTCAGAGCCTGTTAATGACGATGGAACACACAAATTGCGTTGCGATTCAATACATCGTCCTCCAGCCGACTTGTCTCGAAAGGTCTATTGCTGCCTCGGGCACCTTATGGTCGTTCATCGGTGAGTCTAGATTTTCGAATCCGACGCAAAACTGACAGCTAATTGTAACGTTCAGAGCCTGATACTGACGATGGAACACACAAATTGCGTCGCGATTCAATACATCGTCCTCCAGCCGACATGTCTCCAAGGTAGTATTGCTGCTCCTGGCACCTCTTGGTCGTTCTCCTATGAGTCTAGATTTTCGAATCCGACGCAAAACTGACAGTTAATTGTAACGTTCAGAGCCTGTTAATGACGATGGGACACACAAATTGCGTCGCGACTCAATACATCGTCCTACAGCCGACTTGTCTCCAAGGGTCTAGTGCTGCCTCGGGCACCATATGCTCGTTCTCCTGTGAGTCTAGATTTTCGAATCCGACGCAAAACTGAGAGTGAATTGTAACGTTCAGAGCCTCTTGATGACGATGGAACACACAAATTGCGTCGCGATTCAATACATCGTCCTCCAGCCGACTTGTCTCCAAGGGTCTATTGCTGCCTCTGGCACCTTATGGTCGTCATCCTGTGAGTCTAGATTTTCGAATCCGACGCAAAACTGACAGTTAATTCTAACATTCAGAGCCTGTTAATGACGATGGGACACACAAATTGCGTCGCGACTCAATACATCGTCCTCCAGCCGACTTGTCTCCAAGGGTCTAGTGCTGCCTCGGGCACCTTATGGTCGTTCTCCTGTGAGTCTAGATTTTCGAATCCGACGCAAAACTGACAGTTAATTGTAACGTTCAGAGCCTGATACTGACGATGGAACACACAAATTGCGTCGCGATTCAATACATCGTCCTCCAACCGACATGTCTCCAAGGTAGTATTGCTGCTCCTGGCACCTCTTGGTCGTTCCCCTATGAGTCTAGATTTTAGAATCTGACGCAAAACTGACAATTAATTGTAACGTTCAGAGCCTCTTAATGACGATGGAACACACAAATTGCGTCGCGATTCAATACATCGTCCTCCAGCCGACTTGTCTCGAAGGGTCTATTGCTGCCTCGGGCACCTTATGGTCGTTCTCCTTTGAGTCTAGTTTTTCGAATACGACGCAAAACTGACAATTAATTGTAACGTTCAGAGCCTGTTAATGACGATGGAACACACAAATTGCGTTGCGATTCAATACATCGTCCTCCAGCCGACTTGTCTCGAAGGGTCTATTGCTGCCTCGGGCACCTTATGGTCGTTCATCGGTGAGTCTAGATTTTCGAATCCGACGCAAAACTGACAGTTAATTGTAAGGTTCAGAGCCTCTTGATGACGATGGAACACACAAATTGCGTCGCGATTCAATACATCGTCCTACAGCCGACTTGTCTCCAAGGGTCTATTGCTGCCTCGGGCACCTTATGGTCGTTCATCTGTGAGTCTAGATTTTCGAATCCGGCGCAAAACTGACAGTTAATTGTAACGTTCAGAGCCTCTTAATGACGATGGAACACACAAATTGCGTCGCGATTCAATACATCGTCCTCCAGCCGACTTGTCTCGAAGGGTCTATTGCTGCCTCGGGCACCTTATGGTCGTTCTCCTGTGAGTCTAGTTTTTCGAATACGACGCAAAACTGACAATTAATTGTAACGTTCAGAGCCTGTTAATGACGATGGAACACACAAATTGCGTTGCGATTCAATACATCGTCCTCCAGCCGACTTGTCTCGAAGGGTCTATTGGTGCCTCTGGCACCTTATGGTCGTCATCCTGTGAGTCTAGATTTTCGAATCCGACGCAAAACTGACAGTTAATTGTAACGTTCAGAGCCTGTTAATGACGATGGGACACACAAATTGCGTCGCGACTCAATACATCGTCCTACAGCCGACTTGTCTCCAAGGGTCTAGTGCTGCCTCGGGCACCATATGCTCGTTCTCCTGTGAGTCTAGATTTTCGAATCCGACGCAAAACTGAGAGTGAATTGTAACGTTCAGAGCCTCTTGATGACGATGGAACACACAAATTGCGTCGCGATTCAATACATCGTCCTCCAGCCGACTTGTCTCGAAGGGTCTATTGGTGCCTCTGGCACCTTATGGTCGTCATCCTGTGAGTCTAGATTTTCGAATCCGACGCAAAACTGACAGTTAATTCTAACATTCAGAGCCTCTTAATGACGATGGAACACACAAATTGCGTCGCGATTCAATACATCGTCCTCCAGCCGACTTGTCTCCAAGGGTCTATTGCTGCCTCGGGCACCTTTGGTCGTTCTCCTGTGAGTCTAGATTTTCGAATCCGACGCAAAACTGACAGTGAATTGTAACGTTCAGAGCCTGTTAATGACGATGGGACACACAAATTGCGTCGCGACTCAATACATCGTCCTCCAGCCGACTTGTCTCCAAGGGTCTAGTGCTGCCTCGGGCACCTTATGGTCGTTCTCCTGTGAGTCTAGATTTTCGAATCCGACGCAAAACTGACAGTTAATTGTAACGTTCAGAGCCTGATACTGACGATGGAACACACAAATTGCGTCGCGATTCAATACATCGTCCTCCAACCGACATGTCTCCAAGGTAGTATAGCTGCTCCTGGCACCTCTTGGTCGTTCCCCTATGAGTCTAGATTTTAGAATCCGACGCAAAACTGACAATTAATTGTAACGTTCAGAGCCTCTTAATGACGATGGAACACACAAATTGCGTCGCGATTCAATACATCGTCCTCCAGCCGACTTGTCTCGAAGGGTCTATTGCTGCCTCGGGCACCTTATGGTCGTTCTCCTGTGAGTCTAGATTTTCGAATCCGACGCAAAACTGACAATTAATTGTAACGTTCAGAGCCTGATACTGACGATGGAACACACAAATTGCGTCGCGATTCAATACATCGTCCTCCAACCGACATGTCTCCAAGGTAGTATTGCTGCTCCTGGCACCTCTTGGTCGTTCCCCTATGAGTCTAGATTTTAGAATCTGACGCAAAACTGACAATTAATTGTAACGTTCAGAGCCTCTTAATGACGATGGAACACACAAATTGCGTCGCGATTCAATACATCGTCCTCCAGCCGACTTGTCTCGAAGGGTCTATTGCTGCCTCGGGCACCTTATGGTCGTTCTCCTGTGAGTCTAGTTTTTCGAATACGACGCAAAACTGACAATTAATTGTAACGTTCAGAGCCTGTTAATGACGATGGAACACACAAATTGCGTTGCGATTCAATACATCGTCCTCCAGCCGACTTGTCTCGAAGGGTCTATTGCTGCCTCGGGCACCTTATGGTCGTTCATCGGTGAGTCTAGATTTTCGAATCCGACGCAAAACTGACAGTTAATTGTAAGGTTCAGAGCCTCTTGATGACGATGGAACACACAAATTGCGTCGCGATTCAATACATCGTCCTACAGCCGACTTGTCTCCAAGGGTCTATTGCTGCCTCGGGCACCTTATGGTCGTTCATCTGTGAGTCTAGATTTTCGAATCCGGCGCAAAACTGACAGTTAATTGTAACGTTCAGAGCCTCTTAATGACGATGGAACACACAAATTGCGTCGCGATTCAATACATCGTCCTCCACCCGACTGTCTCCAAGGGTCTATTGCTGCCTCGGGCACCTTATGGTCGTTCTCCTGTGAGTCTAGTTTTTCGAATGCGATGCAAAACTGACAGTTAATTGTAACGTTCAGAGCCTGTTAATGACGATGGGACACACAAATTGCGTCGCGACTCAATACATCGTCCTACAGCCGACTTGTCTCCAAGGGTCTAGTGCTGCCTCGGGCACCATATGCTCGTTCTCCTGTGAGTCTAGATTTTCGAATCCGACGCAAAACTGAGAGTGAATTGTAACGTTCAGAGCCTCTTGATGACGATGGAACACACAAATTGCGTCGCGATTCAATACATCGTCCTCCAGCCGACTTGTCTCGAAGGGTCTATTGGTGCCTCTGGCACCTTATGGTCGTCATCCTGTGAGTCTAGATTTTCGAATCCGACGCAAAACTGACAGTTAATTGTAACATTCAGAGCCGCTTAATGACGATGGAACACACAAATTGCGTCGCGATTCAATACATCGTCCTCCAGCCGACTTGTCTCCAAGGGTCTATTGCTGCCTCGGGCACCTTATGGTCGTTCTCCTGTGAGTCTAGATTTTCGAATCCGACGCAAAACTGACAGTGAATTGTAACGTTCAGAGCCTGTTAATGACGATGGGACACACAAATTGCGTCGCGACTCAATAGATCGTCCTCCAGCCGACTTGTCTCCAAGGGTCTAGTGCTGCCTCGGGCACCTTATGGTCGTTCTCCTGTGAGTCTAGATTTTCGAATCCGACGCAAAACTGACAGTTAATTGTAACGTTCAGAGCCTCTTAATGACGATGGAACACACAAATTGCGTCGCGATTCAATAAATTGTCCTACAGCCGACTTGTCTCCAAGGGTCTACTGCTGCCTCGGGCACCTTATGGTCGTTCTCCTGTGAGTCTAGATTTTCGAATCCGACGCAAAACTGAGAGTGAATTGTAACGTTCAGAGCCTCTTAATGACGATGGAACACACAAATTGCGTCGCGATTCAATACATCGTCCTCCAGCCGACTTGTCTCCAAGGGTCTATTGCTGCCTCGGGCACCTTATGGTCGTTCTCCTGTGAGTCTAGTTTTTCGAATGCGATGCAAAACTGACAGTTAATTGTAACGTTCAGAGCCTCTTAATGACGATGGAACACACAAATTGCGTCGCGATTCAATACATCGTCCTCCAGCCGACTTGTCTCCAAGGGTCTATTGCTGCCTCGGGCACCTTTTGGTCGTTCTCCTATGAGTCTAGTTTCTCGAATCCGACGCAAAACTGACAGTTAATTGTAACGTTCAGAGCCTCTTAATGACGATGGAACACACAAATTGCGTCGCGATTCAATACATCGTCCTCCAGCCGACTTGTCTCCAAGGGTCTAGTGCTGCCTCGGGCACCATATGCTCGTTCTCCTGTGAGTCTAGATTTTCGAATCCGACGCAAAACTGAGAGTGAATTGTAACGTTCAGAGCCTCTTGATGACGATGGAACACACAAATTGCGTCGCGATTCAATACATCGTCCTCCAGCCGACTTGTCTCGAAGGGTCTATTGGTGCCTCTGGCACCTTATGGTCGCCATCCTGTGAGTCTAGATTTTCGAATCCGACGCAAAACTGACAGTTAATTCTAACATTCAGAGCCTCTTAATGACGATGGAACACACAAATTGCGTCGCGATTCAATACATCGTCCTCCAGCCGACTTGTCTCCAAGGGTGTATTGCTGCCTCGGGCACCTTATGGTCGTTCTCCTGTGAGTCTAGATTTTCGAATCCGACGCAAAACTGACAGTGAATTGTAACGTTCAGAGCCTGTTAATGACGATGGGACACACAAATTGCGTCGCGACTCAATACATCGTCCTCCAGCCGACTTGTCTCCAAGGGTGTAGTGCTGCCTCGGGCACCTTATGGTCGTTCTCCTGTGAGTCTAGATTTTCGAATCCGACGCAAAACTGACAGTTAATTGTAACGTTCAGAGCCTGATACTGACGATGGAACACACAAATTGCGTCGCGATTCAATACATCGTCCTCCAACCGACATGTCTCCAAGGTAGTATTGCTGCTCCTGGCACCTCTTGGTCGTTCCCCTATGAGTCTAGATTTTAGAATCTGACGCAAAACTGACAATTAATTGTAACGTTCAGAGCCTCTTAATGACGATGGAACACACAAATTGGGTCGCGATTCAATACATCGTCCTCCAGCCGACTTGTCTCGAAGGGTCTATTGCTGCCTCGGGCACCTTATGGTCGTTCTCCTGTGAGTCTAGTTTTTCGAATACGACGCAAAACTGACAATTAATTGTAACGTTCAGAGCCTGTTAATGACGATGGAACACACAAATTGCGTTGCGATTCAATACATAGTCCTCCAGCCGACTTGTCTCGAAGGGTCTATTGCTGCCTCGGGCACCTTATGGTCGTTCATCGGTGAGTCTAGATTTTCGAATCCGACGCAAAACTGACAGTTAATTGTAAGGTTCAGAGCCTCTTGATGACGATGGAACACACAAATTGCGTCGCGATTCAATACATCGTCCTACAGCCGACTTGTCTCCAAGGGTCTATTGCTGCCTCGGGCACCTTATGGTCGTTCATCTGTGAGTCTAGATTTTCGAATCCGGCGCAAAACTGACAGTTAATTGTAACGTTCAGAGCCTCTTAATGACGATGGAACACACAAATTGCGTCGCGATTCAATACATCGTCCTCCAGCCGACTGTCTCCAAGGGTCTATTGCTGCCTCGGGCACCTTATGGTCGTTCTCCTGTGAGTCTAGTTTTTCGAATGCGATGCAAAACTGACAGTTAATTGTAACGTTCAGAGCCTGTTAATGACGATGGGACACACAAATTGCGTCGCGACTCAATACATCGTCCTACAGCCGACTTGTCTCCAAGGGTCTAGTGCTGCCTCGGGCACCATATGCTCGTTCTCCTGTGAGTCTAGATTTTCGAATCCGACGCAAAACTGAGAGTGAATTGTAACGTTCAGAGCCTCTTGATGACGATGGAACACACAAATTGCGTCGCGATTCAATACATCGTCCTCCAGCCGACTTGTCTCGAAGGGTCTATTGGTGCCTCTGGCACCTTATGGTCGTCATCCTGTGAGTCTAGATTTTCGAATCCGACGCAAAACTGACAGTTAATTGTAACATTCAGAGCCGCTTAATGACGATGGAACACACAAATTGCGTCGCGATTCAATACATCGTCCTCCAGCCGACTTGTCTCCAAGGGTCTATTGCTGCCTCGGGCACCTTATGGTCGTTCTCCTGTGAGTCTAGATTTTCGAATCCGACGCAAAACTGACAGTGAATTGTAACGTTCAGAGCCTGTTAATGACGATGGGACACACAAATTGCGTCGCGACTCAATAGATCGTCCTCCAGCCGACTTGTCTCCAAGGGTCTAGTGCTGCCTCGGGCACCTTATGGTCGTTCTCCTGTGAGTCTAGATTTTCGAATCCGACGCAAAACTGACAGTTAATTGTAACGTTCAGAGCCTCTTAATGACGATGGAACACACAAATTGCGTCGCGATTCAATAAATTGTCCTACAGCCGACTTGTCTCCAAGGGTCTACTGCTGCCTCGGGCACCTTATGGTCGTTCTCCTGTGAGTCTAGATTTTCGAACCCGACGCAAAACTGAGAGTGAATTGTAACGTTCAGAGCCTCTTAATGACGATGGAACACACAAATTGCGTCGCGATTCAATACATCGTCCTCCAGCCGACTTGTCTCCAAGGGTCTATTGCTGCCTCGGGCACCTTATGGTCGTTCTCCTGTGAGTCTAGTTTTTCGAATGCGATGCAAAACTGACAGTTAATTGTAACGTTCAGAGCCTCTTAATGACGATGGAACACACAAATTGCGTCGCGATTCAATACATCGTCCTCCAGCCGACTTGTCTCCAAGGGTCTATTGCTGCCTCGGGCACCTTTTGGTCGTTCTCCTTTGAGTCTAGTTTCTCGAATCCGACGCAAAACTGACAGTTAATTGTAACGTTCAGAGCCTCTTAATGACGATGGAACACACAAATTGCGTCGCGATTCAATACATCGTCCTCCAGCCGACTTGTCTCCAAGGGTCTAGTGCTGCCTCGGGCACCATATGCTCGTTCTCCTGTGAGTCTAGATTTTCGAATCCGACGCAAAACTGAGAGTGAATTGGAACGTTCAGAGCCTCTTGATGACGATGGAACACACAAATTGCGTCGCGATTCAATACATCGTCCTCCAGCCGACTTGTCTCGAAGGGTCTATTGGTGCCTCTGGCACCTTATGGTCGTCATCCTGTGAGTCTAGATTTTCGAATCCGACGCAAAACTGACAGTTAATTCTAACATTCAGAGCCTCTTAATGACGATGGAACACACAAATTGCGTCGCGATTCAATACATCGTCCTCCAGCCGACTTGTCTCCAAGGGTGTATTGCTGCCTCGGGCACCTTATGGTCGTTCTCCTGTGAGTCTAGATTTTCGAATCCGACGCAAAACTGACAGTGAATTGTAACGTTCAGAGCCTGTTAATGACGATGGGACACACAAATTGCGTCGCGACTCAATACATCGTCCTCCAGCCGACTTGTCTCCAAGGGTGTAGTGCTGCCTCGGGCACCTTATGGTCGTTCTCCTGTGAGTCTAGATTTTCGAATCCGACGCAAAACTGACAGTTAATTGTAACGTTCAGAGCCTGATACTGACGATGGAACACACAAATTGCGTCGCGATTCAATACATCGTCCTGCAACCGACATGTCTCCAAGGTAGTATTGCTGCTCCTGGCACCTCTTGGTCGTTCCCCTATGTGTCTAGATTTTAGAATCTGACGCAAAACTGACAATTAATTGTAACGTTCAGAGCCTCTTAATGACGATGGAACACACAAATTGGGTCGCGATTCAATACATCGTCCTCCAGCCGACTTGTCTCGAAGGGTCTATTGCTGCCTCGGGCACCTTATGGTCGTTCTCCTGTGAGTCTAGTTTTTCGAATACGACGCAAAACTGACAATTAATTGTAACGTTCAGAGCCTGTTAATGACGATGGAACACACAAATTGCGTTGCGATTCAATACATCGTCCTCCAGCCGACTTGTCTCGAAGGGTCTATTGCTGCCTCGGGCACCTTATGGTCGTTCATCGGTGAGTCTAGATTTTCGAATCCGACGCAAAACTGACAGTTAATTGTAAGGTTCAGAGCCTCTTGATGACGATGGAACACACAAATTGCGTCGCGATTCAATACATCGTCCTACAGCCGACTTGTCTCCAAGGGTCTATTGCTGCCTCGGGCACCTTATGGTCGTTCATCTGTGAGTCTAGATTTTCGAATCCGGCGCAAAACTGACAGTTAATTGTAACGTTCAGAGCCTCTTAATGACGATGGAACACACAAATTGCGTCGCGATTCAATACATCGTCCTCCAGCCGACTGTCTCCAAGGGTCTATTGCTGCCTCGGGCACCTTATGGTCGTTCTCCTGTGAGTCTAGTTTTTCGAATGCGATGCAAAACTGACAGTTAATTGTAACGTTCAGAGCCTGTTAATGACGATGGGACACACAAATTGCGTCGCGACTCAATACATCGTCCTACAGCCGACTTGTCTCCAAGGGTCTAGTGCTGCCTCGGGCACCATATGCTCGTTCTCCTGTGAGTCTAGATTTTCGAATCCGACGAAAAAATGAGAGTGAATTGTAACGTTCAGCGCCTCTTGATGACGATGGAACACACAAATTGCGTCGCGATTCAATACATCGTCCTCCAGCCGACTTGTCTCGAAGGGTCTATTGGTGCCTCTGGCACCTTATGGTCGTCATCCTGTGAGTCTAGATTTTCGAATCCGACGCAAAACTGACAGTTAATTGTAACATTCAGAGCCGCTTAATGACGATGGAACACACAAATTGCGTCGCGATTCAATACATCGTCCTCCAGCCGACTTGTCTCCAAGGGTCTATTGCTGCCTCGGGCACCTTATGGTCGTTCTCCTGTGAGTCTAGATTTTCGAATCCGACGCAAAACTGACAGTGAATTGTAACGTTCAGAGCCTGTTAATGACTATGGGACACACAAATTGCGTCGCGACTCAATAGATCGTCCTCCAGCCGACTTGTCTCCAAGGGTCTAGTGCTGCCTCGGGCACCTTATGGTCGTTCTCCTGTGAGTCTAGATTTTCGAATCCGACGCAAAACTGACAGTTAATTGTAACGTTCAGAGCCTCTTAATGACGATGGAACACACAAATTGCGTCGCGATTCAATAAATTGTCCTACAGCCGACTTGTCTCCAAGGGTCTACTGCTGCCTCGGGCACCTTATGGTCGTTCTCCTGTGAGTCTAGATTTTCGAATCCGACGCAAAACTGAGAGTGAATTGTAACGTTCAGAGCCTCTTGATGACGATGGAACACACAAATTGCGTCGCGATTCAATACATCGTCCTCCAGCCGACTTGTCTCGAAGGGTCTATTGGTGCCTCTGGCACCTTATGGTCGTCATCCTGTGAGTCTAGATTTTCGAATCCGACGCAAAACTGACAGTTAATTCTAACATTCAGAGCCTCTTAATGACGATGGAACACACAAATTGCGTCGCGATTCAATACATCGTCCTCCAGCCGACTTGTCTCCAAGGGTCTATTGCTGCCTCGGGCACCTTATGGTCGTCATCCTGTGAGTCTAGATTTTCGAATCCGACGCAAAACTGACAGTTAATTCTAACATTCAGAGCCTGTTAATGACGATGGGACACACAAATTGCGTCGCGACTCAATACATCGTCCTCCAACCGACATGTCTCCAAGGTAGTATTGCTGCTCCTGGCACCTCTTGGTCGTTCCCCTATGAGTCTAGATTTTAGAATCTGACGCAAAACTGACAATTAATTGTAACGTTCAGAGCCTCTTAATGACGATGGAACACACAAATTGCGTCGCGATTCAATACATCGTCCTCCAGCCGACTTGTCTCGAAGGGTCTATTGCTGCCTCGGGCACCTTATGGTCGTTCTCCTGTGAGTCTAGTTTTTCGAATACGACGCAAAACTGACAATTAATTGTAACGTTCAGAGCCTGTTAATGACGATGGAACACACAAATTGCGTTGCGATTCAATACATCGTCCTCCAGCCGACTTGTCTCGAAGGGTCTATTGCTGCCTCGGGCACCTTATGGTCGTTCATCGGTGAGTCTAGATTTTCGAATCCGACGCAAAACTGACAGTTAATTGTAAGGTTCAGAGCCTCTTGATGACGATGGAACACACAAATTGCGTCGCGATTCAATACATCGTCCTACAGCCGACTTGTCTCCAAGGGTCTATTGCTGCCTCGGGCACCTTATGGTCGTTCATCTGTGAGTCTAGATTTTCGAATCCGGCGCAAAACTGACAGTTAATTGTAACGTTCAGAGCCTCTTAATGACGATGGAACACACAAATTGCGTCGCGATTCAATACATCGTCCTCCAGCCGACTGTCTCCAAGGGTCTATTGCTGCCTCGGGCACCTTATGGTCGTTCTCCTGTGAGTCTAGTTTTTCGAATGCGATGCAAAACTGACAGTTAATTGTAACGTTCAGAGCCTGTTAATGACGATGGGACACACAAATTGCGTCGCGACTCAATACATCGTCCTACAGCCGACTTGTCTCCAAGGGTCTAGTGCTGCCTCGGGCACCATATGCTCGTTCTCCTGTGAGTCTAGATTTTCGAATCCGACGCAAAACTGAGAGTGAATTGTAACGTTCAGAGCCTCTTGATGACGATGGAACACACAAATTGCGTCGCGATTCAATACATCGTCCTCCAGCCGACTTGTCTCGAAGGGTCTATTGGTGCCTCTGGCACCTTATGGTCGTCATCCTGTGAGTCTAGATTTTCGAATCCGACGCAAAACTGACAGTTAATTCTAACATTCAGAGCCTCTTAATGACGATGGAACACACAAATTGCGTCGCGATTCAATACATCGTCCTCCAGCCGACTTGTCTCCAAGGGTCTATTGCTGCCTCGGGCACCTTTGGTCGTTCTCCTGTGAGTCTAGATTTTCGAATCCGACGCAAAACTGACAGTGAATTGTAACGTTCAGAGCCTGTTAATGACGATGGGACACACAAATTGCGTCGCGACTCAATACATCGTCCTCCAGCCGACTTGTCTCCAAGGGTCTAGTGCTGCCTCGGGCACCTTATGGTCGTTCTCCTGTGAGTCTAGATTTTCGAATCCGACGCAAAACTGACAGTTAATTGTAACGTTCAGAGCCTGATACTGACGATGGAACACACAAATTGCGTCGCGACTCAATACATCGTCCTACAGCCGACTTGTCTCCAAGGGTCTAGTGCTGCCTCGGGCACCATATGCTCGTTCTCCTGTGAGTCTAGATTTTCGAATCCGACGCAAAACTGAGAGTGAATTGTAACGTTCAGAGCCTCTTGATGACGATGGAACACACAAATTGCGTCGCGATTCAATACATCGTCCTCCAGCCGACTTGTCTCGAAGGGTCTATTGGTGCCTCTGGCACCTTATGGTCGTCATCCTGTGAGTCTAGATTTTCGAATCCGACGCAAAACTGACAGTTAATTGTAACATTCAGAGCCGCTTAATGACGATGGAACACACAAATTGCGTCGCGATTCAATACATCGTCCTCCAGCCGACTTGTCTCCAAGGGTCTATTGCTGCCTCGGGCACCTTATGGTCGTTCTCCTGTGAGTCTAGATTTTCGAATCCGACGCAAAACTGACAGTGAATTGTAACGTTCAGAGCCTGTTAATGACGATGGGACACACAAATTGCGTCGCGACTCAATACATCGTCCTCCAGCCGACTTGTCTCCAAGGGTCTAGTGCTGCCTCGGGCACCTTATGGTCGTTCTCCTGTGAGTCTAGATTTTCGAATCCGACGCAAAACTGACAGTTAATTGTAACGTTCAGAGCCTCTTAATGACGATGGAACACACAAATTGCGTCGCGATTCAATAAATTGTCCTACAGCCGACTTGTCTCCAAGGGTCTACTGCTGCCTCGGGCACCTTATGGTCGTTCTCCTGTGAGTCTAGATTTTCGAATCCGACGCAAAACTGAGAGTGAATTGTAACGTTCAGAGCCTCTTAATGACGATGGAACACACAAATTGCGTCGCGATTCAATACATCGTCCTCCAGCCGACTTGTCTCCAAGGGTCTATTGCTGCCTCGGGCACCTTATGGTCGTTCTCCTGTGAGTCTAGTTTTTCGAATGCGATGCAAAACTGACAGTTAATTGTAACGTTCAGAGCCTCTTAATGACGATGGAACACACAAATTGCGTCGCGATTCAATACATCGTCCTCCAGCCGACTTGTCTCCAAGGGTCTATTGCTGCCTCGGGCACCTTTTGGTCGTTCTCCTATGAGTCTAGTTTCTCGAATCCGACGCAAAACTGACAGTTAATTGTAACGTTCAGAGCCTCTTAATGACGATGGAACACACAAATTGCGTCGCGATTCAATACATCGTCCTCCAGCCGACTTGTCTCCAAGGGTCTAGTGCTGCCTCGGGCACCATATGCTCGTTCTCCTGTGAGTCTAGATTTTCGAATCCGACGCAAAACTGACAGTTAATTGTAACGTTCAGAGCCTCTTAATGACGATGGAACACACAAATTGCGTCGCGATTCAATACATCGTCCTCCAGCCGACTTGTCTCGAAGGGTCTATTGCTGCCTCGGGCACCTTATGGTCTTTCTCCTGTGAGTCTAGTTTTTCGAATGCGATGCAAAACTGACAGTTAATTGTAACGTTCAGAGCCTCTTAATGACGATGGGACACACAAATTGCGTCGCGACTCAATACATCGTCCTACAGCCGACTTGTCTCCAAGGGTCTAGTGCTGCCTCGGGCACCATATGCTCGTTCTCCTGTGAGTCTAGATTTTCGAATCCGACGCAAAACTGAGAGTGAATTGTAACGTTCAGAGCCTCTTGATGACGATGGAACACACAAATTGCGTCGCGATTCAATACATCGTCCTCCAGCCGACTTGTCTCGAAGGGTCTATTGGTGCCTCGGGCACCTTATGGTCGTTCTCCTGTGAGTCTAGATTTTCGAATCCGACGCAAAACTGACAGTTAATTGTAACGTTCAGAGCCTCTTAATGACGATGGAACACACAAATTGCGTCGCGATTCAATACATCGTCCTCCAGCCGACTTGTCTCCAATGGTCTATTGCTGCCTCGGGCACCTTATGGTCGTTCTCCTGTGAGTCTAGATTTTCGAATCCGACGTAACCTGACAGTGAATTGTAACGTTCAGAGCCTGTTAATGACGATGGGACACACAAATAGCGTCGCGACTCAATACATCGTCCTCCAGCCGACTTGTCTCCAAGGGTCTAGTGCTGCCTCGGGCACCTTATGGTCGTTCTCCTGTGAGTCTAGATTTTCGAATCCGACGCAAAACTGACAGTTAATTGTAACGTTCAGAGCCTCTTAATGACGATGGAACACACAAATTGCGTCGCGATTCAATACATCGTCCTACAGCCGACTTGTCTGCAAGGGTATAGTGCTGCCTCGGGCACCATATGCTCGTTCTCCTGTGAGTCTAGATTTTCGAATCCGACGCAAAACTGACAGTGAATTGTAACGTTCAGAGCCTCTTGATGACGATGGAACACACAAATTGCGTCGCGATTCAATACATCGTCCCACAGCCGACCTGTCTCCAAGGGTCTCTTGCTGCCCCGGGCACCTTATGGTCGTTCTCCTGTGAGTCTAGTTTTCAGAATACGACGCAAAACTGACAGTTAATTGTAACGTTCAGAGCCTGTTAATGACGATGGGACACACAAATTGCGTCGCGACTCAATAAATCGTCCTCCAGCCGACTTGTCTCCAAGGGTCTAGTGCTGCCTCGGGCACCTTATGGTCGTTCTCCTGTGAGTCTAGATTTTCGAATCCGACGCAAAACTGACAGTTAATTGTAACGTTCAGAGCCTGATACTGACGATGGAACACACAAATTGCGTCGCGATTCAATACATCGTCCTCCAGCCGACATGTCTCCAAGGTAGTATTGCTGCTCCTGGCACCTCTTGGTCGTTCTCCTATGAGTCTAGATTTTCGAATCCGACGCAAAACTGACAGTTAATTGTAACGTTCAGAGCCTCTTAATGACGATGGAACACACAAATTGCGTCGCGATTCAATACATCGTCCTCCAGCCGACTTGTCTCGAAGGGTCTATTGCTGCCTCGGGCACCTTATGGTCGTTCTCCTGTGAGTCTAGTTTTTCGAATACGACGCAAAACTGACAATTAATTGTAACGTTCAGAGCCTGTTAATGACGATGGAACACACAAATTGCGTCGCGATTCAATACATCGTCCTCCAGCCGACTTGTCTCGAAGGGTCTATTGCTGCCTCGGGCACCTTATGGTCGTTCATCGGTGAGTCTAGATTTTCGAATCCGACGCAAAACTGACAGTTAATTGTAAGGTTCAGAGCCTCTTGATGACGATGGAACACACAAATTGAGCCGCGATTCAATACATCGTCCTACAGCCGACTTGTCTCCAAGGGTCTATTGCTGCCTCGGGCACCTTATGGTCGTTCATCTGTGAGTCTAGATTTTCGAATCCGGCGCAAATCTGACAGTTAATTGTAACGTTCAGAGCCTCTTAATGACGATGGAACACACAAATTGCGTCGCGATTCAATACATCGTCCTCCAGCCGACTGTCTCCAAGGGTCTATTGCTGCCTCGGGCACCTTATGGTCGATCTCCTGTGAGTCTAGTTTTTCGAATGCGATGCAAAACTGACAGTTAATTGTAACGTTCAGAGCCTGTTAATGACGATGGGACACACAAATTGCGTCGCGACTCAATACATCGTCCTACAGCCGACTTGTCTCCAAGGGTCTAGTGCTGCCTCGGGCACCATATGCTCGTTCTCCTGTGAGTCTAGATTTTCGAATCCGACGCAAAACTGAGAGTGAATTGTAACGTTCAGAGCCTCTTGATGACGATAGAACACACAAATTGCGTCGCGATTCAATACATCGTCCTCCAGCCGACTTGTCTCGAAGGGTCTATTGGTGCCTCGGGCACCTTATGGTCGTTCTCCTGTGAGTCTAGATTTTCGAATCCGACGCAAAACTGACAGTTAATTGTAACGTTCAGAGCCTCTTAATGACGATGGAACACACAAATTGCGTCGCGATTCAATACATCGTCCTCCAGCCGACTTGTCTCGAAGGGTCTATTGCTGCCTCGGGCACCTTATGGTCGTTCTCCTGTGAGTCTAGTTTTTCGAATACGACGCAAAACTGACAATTAATTGTAACGTTCAGAGCCTGTTAATGACGATGGAACACACAAATTGCGTCGCGATTCAATACATCGTCCTCCAGCCGACTTGTCTCGAAGGGTCTATTGGTGCCTCGGGCACCTTATGGTCGTTCTCCTGTGAGTCTAGATTTTCGAATCCGACGCAAAACTGACAGTTAATTGTAACGTTCAGAGCCTCTTAATGACGATGGAACACACAAATTGCGTCGCGATTCAATACATCGTCCTCCAGCCGACTTGTCTCCAATGGTCTATTGCTGCCTCGGGCACCTTATGGTCGTTCTCCTGTAAGTCTAGATTTTCGAATCCGACGTAACCTGACAGTGAATTGTAACGTTCAGAGCCTGTTAATGACGATGGGACACACAAATAGCGTCGCGACTCAATACATCGTCCTCCAGCCGACTTGTCTCCAAGGGTCTAGTGCTGCCTCGGGCACCTTATGGTCGTTCTCCTGTGAGTCTAGATTTTCGAATCCGACGCAAAACTGACAGTTAATTGTAACGTTCAGAGCCTCTTAATGACGATGGAACACACAAATTGCGTCGCGATTCAATACATCGTCCTACAGCCGACTTGTCTGCAAGGGTATAGTGCTGCCTCGGGCACCATATGCTCGTTCTCCTGTGAGTCTAGATTTTCGAATCCGACGCAAAACTGACAGTGAATTGTAACGTTCAGAGCCTCTTGATGACGATGGAACACACAAATTGCGTCGCGATTCAATACATCGTCCCACAGCCGACCTGTCTCCAAGGGTCTCTTGCTGCCCCGGGCACCTTATGGTCGTTCTCCTGTGAGTCTAGTTTTCAGAATACGACGCAAAACTGACAGTTAATTGTAACGTTCAGAGCCTGTTAATGACGATGGGACACACAAATTGCGTCGCGACTCAATAAATCGTCCTCCAGCCGACTTGTCTCCAAGGGTCTAGTGCTGCCTCGGGCACCTTATGGTCGTTCTCCTGTGAGTCTAGATTTTCGAATCCGACGCAAAACTGACAGTTAATTGTAACGTTCAGAGCCTGATACTGACGATGGAACACACAAATTGCGTCGCGATTCAATACATCGTCCTCCAGCCGACATGTCTCCAAGGTAGTATTGCTGCTCCTGGCACCTCTTGGTCGTTCTCCTATGAGTCTAGATTTTCGAATCCGACGCAAAACTGACAGTTAATTGTAACGTTCAGAGCCTCTTAATGACGATGGAACACACAAATTGCGTCGCGATTCAATACATCGTCCTCCAGCCGACTTGTCTCGAAGGGTCTATTGCTGCCTCGGGCACCTTATGGTCGTTCTCCTGTGAGTCTAGTTTTTCGAATACGACGCAAAACTGACAATTAATTGTAACGTTCAGAGCCTGTTAATGACGATGGAACACACAAATTGCGTCGAGATTCAATACATCGTCCTCCAGCCGACTTGTCTCGAAGGGTCTATTGCTGCCTCGGGCACCTTATGGTCGTTCATCGGTGAGTCTAGATTTTCGAATCCGACGCAAAACTGACAGTTAATTGTAAGGTTCAGAGCCTCTTGATGACGATGGAACACACAAATTGAGCCGCGATTCAATACATCGTCCTACAGCCGACTTGTCTCCAAGGGTCTATTGCTGCCTCGGGCACCTTATGGTCGTTCATCTGTGAGTCTAGATTTTCGAATCCGGCGCAAAACTGACAGTTAATTGTAACGTTCAGAGCCTCTTAATGACGATGGAACACACAAATTGCGTCGCGATTCAATACATCGTCCTCCAGCCGACTGTCTCCAAGGGTCTATTGCTGCCTCGGGCACCTTATGGTCGTTCTCCTGTGAGTCTAGTTTTTCGAATGCGATGCAAAACTGACAGTTAATTGTAACGTTCAGAGCCTGTTAATGACGATGGGACACACAAATTGCGTCGCGACTCAATACATCGTCCTACAGCCGACTTGTCTCCAAGGGTCTAGTGCTGCCTCGGGCACCATATGCTCGTTCTCCTGTGAGTCTAGATTTTCGAATCCGACGCAAAACTGAGAGTGAATTGTAACGTTCAGAGCCTCTTGATGACGATAGAACACACAAATTGCGTCGCGATTCAATACATCGTCCTCCAGCCGACTTGTCTCGAAGGGTCTATTGGTGCCTCGGGCACCTTATGGTCGTTCTCCTGTGAGTCTAGATTTTCGAATCCGACGCAAAACTGACAGTTAATTGTAACGTTCAGAGCCTCTTAATGACGATGGAACACACAAATTGCGTCGCGATTCAATACATCGTCCTCCAGCCGACTTGTCTCGAAGGGTCTATTGCTGCCTCGGGCACCTTATGGTCGTTCTCCTGTGAGTCTAGTTTTTCGAATACGACGCAAAACTGACAATTAATTGTAACGTTCAGAGCCTGTTAATGACGATGGAACACACAAATTGCGTCGCGATTCAATACATCGTCCTCCAGCCGACTTGTCTCGAAGGGTCTATTGCTGCCTCGGGCACCTTATGGTCGTTCATCGGTGAGTCTAGATTTTCGAATCCGACGCAAAACTGACAGTTAATTGTAAGGTTCAGAGCCTCTTGATGACGATGGAACACACAAATTGAGCCGCGATTCAATACATCGTCCTACAGCCGACTTGTCTCCAAGGGTCTATTGCTGCCTCGGGCACCTTATGGTCGTTCATCTGTGAGTCTAGATTTTCGAATCCGGCGCAAAACTGACAGTTAATTGTAACGTTCAGAGCCTCTTAATGACGATGGAACACACAAATTGCGCCGCGATTCAATACATCGTCCTCCAGCCGACTGTCTCCAAGGGTCTATTGCTGCCTCGGGCACCTTATGGTCGTTCTCCTGTGAGTCTAGTTTTTCGAATGCGATGCAAAACTGACAGTTAATTGTAACGTTCAGAGCCTGTTAATGACGATGGGACACACAAATTGCGTCGCGACTCAATACATCGTCCTACAGCCGACTTGTCTCCAAGGGTCTAGTGCTGCCTCGGGCACCATATGCTCGTTCTCCTGTGAGTCTAGATTTTCGAATCCGACGCAAAACTGAGAGTGAATTGTAACGTTCAGAGCCTCTTGATGACGATAGAACACACAAATTGCGTCGCGATTCAATACATCGTCCTCCAGCCGACTTGTCTCGAAGGGTCTATTGGTGCCTCGGGCACCTTATGGTCGTTCTCCTGTGAGTCTAGATTTTCGAATCCGATGCAAAACTGACAGTTAATTGTAACATTCAGAGCCTCTTAATGACGATGGAACACACAAATTGCGTCGCGATTCAATACATCGTCCTCCAGCCGACTTGTCTCCAAGGGTCTATTGCTGCCTCGGGCACCTTATGGTCGTTCATCGGTGAGTCTAGTTTTTCGAATGCGATGCAAAACTGACAGTTAATTGTAACGTTCAGAGCCTCTTAATGACGATGGAACACACAAATTGCGTCGCGATTCAATACATCGTCCTCCAGCCGACTTGTCTCCAAGGGTCTATTGCTGCTTCGGGCACCTTTTGGTCGTTCTCCTATGAGTCTAGTTTTTCGAATCCGACGCAAAACTGACAGTTAATTGTAACGTTCAGAGCCTCTTAATGACGATGGAACACACAAATTGCGTCGCGATTCAATACAACCTTGCCTCCAAGGGTCTATTGCTGCCTCGGGCACCTTATGGTCGTTCTCCTGTGAGTCTAGTTTTTCGAATGCGATGCAAAACTGACAGTTAATTGTAACGTTCAGAGCCTGTTAATGACGATGGGACACACAAATTGCGTCGCGACTCAATACATCGTCCTCCAGCCGACTTGTCTCCAAGGGTCTAGTGCTGCCTCGGGCACCTTATGGTCGTTCTCCTGTGAGTCTAGATTTTCGAATGCGATGCAAAACTGACAGTTAATTGTAACGTTCAGAGCCTGTTAATGATGATGGGACACACAAATTGCGTCGCGACTCAATACATCGTCCTACAGCCGACTTGTCTCCAAGGGTCTAGTGCTGCCTCGGGCACCATATGCTCGTTCTCCTGTGAGTCTAGATTTTCGAATCCGACGCAAAACTGAGAGTGAATTGTAACGTTCAGAGCCTCTTGATGACGATGGAACACACAAATTGCGTCGCGATTCAATACATCGTCCTCCAGCCGACTTGTCTCGAAGGGTCTATTGGTGCCTCGGGCACCTTATGGTCGTTCTCCTGTGAGTCTAGATTTTCGAATCCGACGCAAAACTGACAGTTAATTGTAACGTTCAGAGCCTCTTAATGACGTTGGACACACAAATTGCGTCGCGATTCAATACATCGTCCTCCAGCCGACTTGTCTCCAAGGGTCTATTGCTGCCTCGGACACATTAAGGTCGTTCTCCTGTGAGTCCTTGATTTTCGAATCCGACGCAAAACTGACAGTGAATTGTAACGTTCAGAGCCTCTTAATGACGATGGGACACACAAATTGCGTCGCGACTCAATACATCGTCCTCCAGCCGACTTGTCTCCAAGGGTCTAGTGCTGCCTCGGGCACCTTATGGTCGTTCTCCTGTGAGTCTAGATTTTCGAATCCGACGCAAAACTGACAGTTAATTGTAACGTTCAGAGCCTGTTAATGACGATGGGACACACAAATTGCGTCGCGACTGAATACTTCGTCCTCCAGCCGACTTGTCTCCAAGGGTCTTGTGCTGCCTCGGGCACCTTATGGTCGTTCTCCTGTGAGTCTAGATTTTCGAATCCGACGCAAAACTGACAGTGAATTGTAACGTTCAGAGCCTCTTAATGACGATGGAACACACAAATTGCGTCGCGATTCAATACATCGTCCTACAGCCGACTTGTCTCCAAGGGTCTAGTGCTGCCTCGGGCACCATATGCTCGTTCTCCTGAGAATCTAGATTTTAAATTCCGACGCAAAACTGACAGTGAATTGTAACGTTCAGAGCCTCTTGATGACGATGGAACACACAAATTGCGTCGCGATTCAATACATCGTCCCACAGCCGACCTGTCTCCAAGGGTCTCTTGCTGCCTCGGGCACCTTATGGTCGTTCTCCTGTGAGTCTAGTTTTCAGAATACGACGCAAAACTGACAGTTAATTGTAACGTTGAGAGCCTGTTAATGACGATGGGACACACAAATTGCGTCGCGACTCAATACATCGTCCTCCAGCCGACTTGTCTCCAAGGGTCTAGTGCTGCCTCGGGCACCTTATGGTCGTTCTCCTGTGAGTCTAGTTTTTCGAATGCGATGCAAAACTGACAGTTAATTGTAACGTTCAGAGCCTCTTAATGACGATGGAACACACAAATTGCGTCGCGATTCAATACATCGTCCTCCAGCCGACTTGTCTCCAAGGGTCAATTGCTGCCTCGGGCACCTTATGGTCGTTCTCCTGTGAGTCTAGTTTTTCGAATGCGATGCAAAACTGACAGTTAATTGTAACGTTCAGAGCCTGTTAATGACGATGGGACACACAAATTGCGTCGCGATTCAATACATCGTCCTCCAGCCGACTTGTCTCCAAGGGTCAATTGCTGCCTCGGGCACCTTATGGTCGTTCTCCTGTGAGTCTAGTTTTTCGAATGCGATGCAAAACTGACAGTTAATTGTAACGTTCAGAGCCTGTTAATGACGATGGGACACACAAATTGCGTCGCGACTCAATACATCGTCCTATAGCCGACTTGTCTCCAAGGGTCTAGTGCTGCCTCGGGCACCATATGCTCGTTCTCCTGTGAGTCTAGATTTTCGAATCCGACGCAAAACTGACAGTTAATTGTAACGTTCAGAGCCTCTTAATGACGATGGAACACACAAATTGCGTCGCGATTCAATACATCGTCCTCCAGCCGACATGTCTCCGAGGTAGTATTGCTGCTCCTGGCACCTCATGGTCGTTCTCCTATGAGTCTAGTTTTTCGATTCCGGCGCAAAACTGACAATTAATTGTAACGTTCAGAGCCTCTTAATGACGATGGGACACACAAATTGCGTCGAGTCTCAATACATCGTCCTCCAGCCGACTTGTCTCCAAGGGTCTATTGCTGCCTCGGGCACCTTATGGTCGTTCTCCTGTGAGTCTAGATTTTCGAATCCGACGCAAAACTGACAGTTAATTGTAACGTTAAGAGCCTCTTAATGACGATGGAACACACAAATTGCGTCGCGATTCAATACATCGTCCTACAGCCGACTTGTCTCCAAGGGTCTAGTGCTGCCTCGGGCACCTTATGATCGTTCATCTGTGAGTCTAGATTTTCGAATCCGACGCAAAACTGACAGTTAATTGTAACGTTCAGAGCCTGTTAATGACGATGGGACACACAAATTGCGTCGCGTCTCAATACATCGTCCTCCAGCCGACTTGTCTCGAAGGGTCTATTGCTGCCTCGGGCACCTTATGGTCGTTCATCGGTGAGTCTAGATTTTCGAATCCGACGCAAAACTGAGAGTGAATTGTAACGTTCAGAGCCTCTTGATGACGATGGAACACACAAATTGCGTCGCGATTCAATACATCGTCCTCCAGCCGACTTGTCTCGAAGGGTCTATTGGTGCCTCGGGCACCTTATGGTCGTTCTCCTGTGAGTCTAGGTTTTCGAATCCGACGCAAAACTGACAGTTAATTGTAACGTTCAGAGCCTCTTAATGACGATGGAACACACAAATTGCGTCGCGATTCAATACATCGTCCTCCAGCCGACTTGTCTCCAAGGGTCTAGTGCTGCCTCGGGCACCATATGCTCGTTCTCCTGAGAATCTAGATTTTCGAATCCGACGCAAAACTGACAGTGAATTGTAACGTTCAGAGCCTCTTGATGACGATGGAACACACAAATTGCGTCGCGATTCAATACATCGTCCCACAGCCGACCTGTCTCCAAGGGTCTCTTGCTGCCTCGGGCACCTTATGGTCGTTCTCCTGTGAGTCTAGTTTTCAGAATACGACGCAAAACTGACAGTTAATTGTAACGTTGAGAGCCTGTTAATGACGATGGGACACACAAATTGCGTCGCGACTCAATACATCGTCCTCCAGCCGACTTGTCTCCAAGGGTCTAGTGCTGCCTCGGGCACCTTATGGTCGTTCTCCTGTGAGTCTAGATTTTCGAATCCGACGCAAAACAGAGAGTGAATTGTAACGTTCAGAGCCTCTTGATGACGATGGAACACACAAATTGCGTCGCGATTCAATACATCGTCCTCCAGCCGACTTGTCTCGAAGGGTCTATTGGTGCCTCGGGCACCTTATGGTCGTTCTCCTGTGAGTCTAGATTTTCGAATCCGACGCAAAACTGACAGTTAATTGTAACGTTCAGAGCCTCTTAATGACGATGGAACACACAAATTGCGTCGCGATTCAATACATCGTCCTCCAGCCGACTTGTCTCCAAGGGTGTATTGCTGCCTCGGGCACATTATGGTCGTTCTCCTGTGAGTCTAGATTTTCGAATCCGACGTAACCTGACAGTGAATTGTAACGTTCAGAGCCTGTTAATGACGATGGGACACACAAATTGCGTCGCGACTCAATACATCGTCCTCCAGCCGACTTGTCTCCAAGGGTCTAGTGCTGCCTCGGGCACCTTATGGTCGTTCTCCTGTGAGTCTAGATTTTCGAATCCGACGCAAAACTGACAGTTAATTGTAACGTTCAGAGCCTCTTAATGACGATGGAACACACAAATTGCGTCGCGATTCAATACATCGTCCTACAGCCGACTTGTCTGCAAGGGTCTATTGCTGCCTCGGGCACCATATGCTCGTTCTCCTGTGAGTCTAGATTTTCGAATCCGACGCAAAACTGACAGTGAATTGTAACGTTCAGAGCCTCTTGATGACGATGGAACACACAAATTGCGTCGCGATTCAATACATCGTCCTACAGCCGACTTGTCTCCAAGGGTCTATTGCTGCCTCGGGCACCTTATGGTCGTTCATCTGTGAGTCTAGATTTTCGAATCCGACGCAAAACTGACAGTTAATTGTAACGTTCAGAGCCTCTTAATGACGATGGAACACACAAATTGCGTCGCGATTCAATACATCGTCCTCCAGACGACATGTCTCCGAGGTAGTATTGCTGCTCCTGGCACCTCATGGTCGTTCTCCTATGAGTCTAGTTTTTCGAATCCGGCGCAAAACTGACAATTAATTGTAACGTTCAGAGCCTCTTAATGACGATGGGACACACAAATTGCGTCGAGTCTCAATACATCGTCCTCCAGCCGACTTGTCTCCAAGGGTCTATTGCTGCCTCGGGCACCTTATGGTCGTTCTCCTGTGAGTAGATTTTCGATTCCGACGCAATACTGACAGTTAATTGTAACGTTAAGAGCCTCTTAATGACGATGGAACACACAAATTGCGTCGCGATTGAATACATCGTCCTACAGCCGACTTGTCTCCAAGGGTCTAGTGCTGCCTCGGGCACCTTATGATCGTTCATCTGTGAGTCTAGATTTTCGAATCCGACGCAAAACTGACAGTTAATTGTAACGTTCAGAGCCTGTTAATGACGATGGGACACACAAATTGCGTCGCGTCTCAATACATCGTCCTCCAGCCGACTTGTCTCGAAGGGTCTATTGCTGCCTCGGGCACCTTATGGTCGTTCATCGGTGAGACTAGATTTTCGAATCCGACGCAAAACTGACAGTTAATTGTAAGGTTCAGAGCCTCTTGATGACGATAGAACACACAAATTGCGTCGCGATTGAATACATCGTCCTACAGCCGACTTGTCTCCAAGGGTCTATTGCTGCCTCGGGCACCTTATAATCGTTCATCTGTGAGTCTAGATTTTCGAATCCGGCGCAAAACTGACATTTAATTGTAACGTTCAGAGCCTCTTAATGACGATGGAACACACAAATTTCGTCGCGATTCAATACATCGTCCTCCAGCCGACATGTCTCCGAGGTAGTATTGCAGCTCCTGGCACCTCTTGGTCGTTCTCCTATGAGTCTAGTTTTTCGAATCCGGCGCAAAACTGACAATTAATTGTAACGTTCAGAGCCTCTTAATGACGATGGGACACACAAATTGCGTCGCGTCTCAATACATCGCTCTCCAGCCGACTTGTCTCCAAGGGTCTATTGCTGCCTCGGGCACCTTATGGTCGTTCTCCTGTGAGTCTAGATTTTCGAATCCGACGCAAAACTAGCAGTTAATTGTAACGTTCAGAGCATCTTAATGACGATGGAACACACAAATTGCGTCGCGATTCAATACATCGTCCTACAGCCGACTTGTCTCCAAGGGTCTAGTGCTGCCTCGGGCACCATATGCTCGTTCTCCTGTGAGTCTAGATTATCGAATCCGACGCAAAACTGACAGTTAATTGTAACGTTCAGAGCCTGTTAATGACGATGGGACACACAAATTGCGTCGCGACTCAATACATCGTCCTCCAGCCGACTTGTCTCCAAGGGTCTAGTGCTTCCTCGGGCACCTTATGGTCGTTCTCCTGTGAGTCTAGATTTTCGAATCCGACGCAAAACTGACAGTTAATTGTAACGTTCAGAGCCTCTTAATGACGATGGAACACACAAATTGCGTCGCGATTCAATACATCGTCCTACAGCCGACTTGTCTCCAAGGGTCTATTGCTGCCTCGGGCACCTTATGGTCGTTCTCCTGTGAGTCTAGTTTTTCGAATGCGATGCAAAACTGACAGTTAATTGTAACGTTCAGAGCCTGTTAATGACGATGGGACACACAAATTGCGTCGCGACTCAATACATCGTCCTCCAGCCGACTTGTCTCCAAGGGTCTAGTGCTTCCTCGGGCACCTTATGGTCGTTCTCCTGTGAGTCTAGATTTTCGAATCCGACGCAAAACTGACAGTTAATTGTAACGTTCAGAGCCTCTTAATGACGATGGAACACACAAATTGCGTCGCGATTCAATACATCGTCCTACAGCCGACTTGTCTCCAAGGGTCTAGTGCTGCCTCGGGCACCATATGCTCGTTCTCCTGAGAGTCTAGATTTTCGAATCCGACGCAAAACTGACAGTGAATTGTAACGTTCAGAGCCTCTTGATGACGATGGAACACACAAATTGCGTCGCGATTCAATACATCGTCCCAGAGCCGACCTGTCTTCAAGGGTCTCTTTCTGCCTCGGGCACCTTATGGTCGTTCTCCTGTGAGTCTAGTTTTCAGAATACGACGCAAAACTGACAGTGAATTGTAACGTTCAGAGCCTGTTAAGACGATGGGACACACAAATTGCGTCGCGACTCAATACATCGTCCTCCAGCCGACTTGTCTCCAAGGGTCTAGTGCTGCCTCGGGCACCTTATGGTCGTTCTCCTGTGAGTCTAGTTTTTCGAATGCGATGCAAAACTGACAGTTAATTGTAACGTTCAGAGCCTGTTAATGACGATGGGACACACAAATTGCGTCGCGACTCAATACATCGTCCTCCAGCCGACTTGTCTCCAAGGGTCTAGTGCTTCCTCGGGCCTCTTATGGTCGTTCTCCGATGAGTCTAGTTTTTCGAATCCGGCGCAAAACTGACAATTAATTGTAACGTTCAGAGCCTCTTAATGACGATGGAACACACAAATTGCGTCGCGTCTCAATACATCGTCCTACAGCCGACTTGTCTCCAAGGGTCTAGTGCTGCCTCGGGCACCATATGCTCGTTCTCCTGTGAGTCTAGATTTTCGAATCCGACGCAAAACTGACAGTGAATTGTAACGTTCATAGCCTGTTAATGACGATGGGACACACAAATTGCGTCGCGACTCAATACATCGTCCTCCAGCCGACTTGTCTCGAAGGGTCTATTGCTGCCTCGGGCACCTTATGCTCGTTCTCCTGTGAGTCTAGTTTTTCGAATGCTATGCAAAACTGACAGTTAATTGTAACGTTCAGAGCCTCTTAATGACGATGGAACACACAAATTGCGTAGCGATTCAATACATCGTCCTCCAGCCGACTTGTCTCCAAGGGTCTATTGCTGCCTCGGGCACCTTATGGTCGTTCTCCTGTGAGTCTAGTTTTTCGAATGCGATGAAAAACTGACAGTTAATTGTAACGTTCAGTGCCTGTTAATGACTATGGGACACACAAATTGCGTCGCGATTCAATACATCGTCCTCCAGCCGACTTGTCTCGAAGGGTCTATTGGTGCCTCGGGCCTCTTATGGTCGTTCTCCTATGAGTCTAGTTTTTCGAATCCGGCGCAAAACTGACAATAAATTGTAACGTTCAGAGCCTCTTAATGACGATGGAACACACAAATTGCGTCGCGATTCAATACATCGTCCTACAGCCGACTTGTCTCCAAGGGTCTAGTGCTGCCTCGGGCACCATATGCTCGTTCTCGTGTGAGTCTAGATTTTCGAATCCGACGCAAAACTGACAGTGAATTGTAACGTTCAGAGCCTGTTAATGACGATGGTACACACAAATTGCGTCGCGATTCAATACATCGTCCTACAGCCGACTTGTCTCCAAGGGTCTAGTGCTGCCTCGGGCACCATATGCTCGTTCTCCTGAGAATCTAGATTTTAAATTCCGACGCAAAACTGACAGTGAATTGTAACGTTCAGAGCCTCTTGATGACGATGGAACACACAAATTGCGTCGCGATTCAATACATCGTCCCACAGCCGACCTGTCCTGCCTCGGGCACCTTATGGTCGTTCTCCTGTGAGTCTAGTTTTCAGAATACGACGCAAAACTGACAGTTAATTGTAACGTTGAGAGCCTGTTAATGACGATGGGACACACAAATTGCGTCGCGACTCAATACATCGTCCTCCAGCCGACTTGTCTCCAAGGGTCTAGTGCTGCCTCGGGCACCTTATGGTCGTTCTCCTGTGAGTCTAGTTTTTCGAATGCGATGCAAAACTGACAGTTAATTGTAACGTTCAGAGCCTCTTGATGACGATGGAACACACAAATTGCGTCGCGATTCAATACATCGTCCTCCAGCCGACTTGTCTCCAAGGGTCAATTGCTGCCTCGGGCACCTTATGGTCGTTCTCCTGTGAGTCTAGTTTTTCGAATGCGATGCAAAACTGACAGTTAATTGTAACGTTCAGAGCCTGTTAATGACGATGGAACACACAAATTGCGTCGCGATTCAATACATCGTCCTCCAGCCGACTTGTCTCGAAGGGTCTATTGCTGCCTCGGGCACCTTATGGTCGTTCATCTGTGAGTCTAGATTTTCGAATGCGATGCAAAACTGACAGTTAATTGTAACGTTCAGAGCCTGTTAATGACGATGGGACACACAAATTGCGTCGCGACTCAATACATCGTCCTCCAGCCGACTTTTCTCCGAGGGTCTATTGCTGCCTCGGGCACCTTATGGTCGTTCTCCTGTGAGTCTAGATTTTCGAATCCGACGCAAAACTGACAGTTAACTGTAACGTTCAGAGCCTGATACTGACGATGGAACACACAAATTGCGTCGCGATTCAATACATCGTCCTCCAGCCGACATGTCTCCGAGGTAGTATTGCTGCTCCTGGCACCTCTTGGTCGTTCTCCTATGAGTCTAGTTTTTCGAATCCGGCGCAAAACTGACAATTAATTGTAACGTTCAGAGCCTGTTAATGACGATGGAACACACAAATTGCGTCGCGATTCAATACATCGTCCGCCAGCCGACTTGTCTCGAAGGGTCTATTGCTGCCTCGGGCACCTTATGGTCGTTCTCCTGTGAGTCTAGTTTTTCGAATCCGACGCAAAACTGACAGTTAATTGTAATGTTCAGAGCCTGTTAATGACGATGGAACATACAAATTGCGTCGCGATTCAATACATCGTCCTCCAGCGGACTTGTCTCGAAGGGTCTATTGCTGCCTCGGGCACCTTATGGTCGTTCATCTGTGAGTCTAGATTTTCGAATCCGACGCTAAACTGACAGTTAATTGTAACGTTCAGAGCCTGTTAATGTCGATGGGACACACAAATTGCGTCGCGTCTCAATACATCGTCCTCCAGCCGACTTGTCTCCAAGGGTCTATTGCTGCCTCGGGCACCTTATGGTCGTTCTCCTGTGAGTCTAGTTTTTCGAATGCGATGCAAAACTGACAGTTAATTGTAACGTTCAGAGCCTGTTAATGACGATGGGACACAGAAATTGCGTCGCGTCTCAATACATCGTCCTCCAGCCGACTTGTCTCCAAGGGTCTATTGCTGCCTCGGGCACCTTATGGTCGTTCTCCTGTGAGTCTGGATTTTCGAATCCGACGCAAAACTCACAGTGAATTGTATCGTTCAGAGCCTCTTGATGACGATGGAACACACAAATTGCGTCGCGATTCAATACATCGTCCTACAGCCGACTTGTCTCCAAGGGTCTAGTGCTGCCTCGGGCACCTTATCGTCGTTCTCCTGTGAGTCTAGTTTTTCGAATCCGACGCAAAACTGACAGTGAATTGTAACGTTCAGAGCCTCTTGATGACGATGGAACACACAAACTGCGTCGCGATTCAATACATCGTCCTACAGCCGACTTGTCTCCAAGGGTCTAGTGCTGCCTCGGGCACCATATGCTCGTTCTCCTGTGAGTCTAGATTTTCGAATCCGACGCAAAACTGACAGTGAATTGTAACGTTCAGAGCCTCTTAATGACGATGGAACACACAAATTGCGTCGCGATTCAATACATCGTCCTCCAGCCGACTTGTCTAAGAGGTAGTATTGCTGCTCCTGGCACCTCTTGGTCGTTCTCCTATGGGTCTAGTTTTTCGAATCCGGCGCAAAACTGACAATTAATTGTAATGTTCAGAGCCTCTTAATGACGATGGAACACACAAATTGCGTCGCGATTCAATACATCGTCCTACAGCCGACTTGTCTCCAAGGGTCTATTGCTGCCTCGGGCACCTTATGGTCGTTCTCCTGTGAGTCTAGTTTTTCGAATGCGATGCAAAACTGACAGTTAATTGTAACGTTCAGAGCCTGTTAATGACGATGGGACACACAAATTGCGTCGCGTCTCAATACATCGTCCTCCAGCCGACTTGTCTCCAAGGGTCTATTGCTGCCTCGGGCACCTTATGGTCGTTCTCCTGTGAGTCTAGTTTTTCGAATGCGATGCAAAACTGACAGTTAATTGTAACGTTCAGAGCCTCTTAATGACGATGGAACACACAAATTGCGTCGCTATTCAATACATCGTCCTACAGCCGACTTGTCTCCAAGGGTCTAGTGCTGCCTCGGGCACCATATGCTCGTTCTCCTGTGAGTCTAGATTTTCGAATCCGACGCAAAACTGAGAGTGAATTGTAACGTTCAGAGCCTCTTGATGACGATGGAACACACAAATTGCGTCGCGATTCAATTCATCGTCCTCCAGCCGACTTGTCTCGAAGGGTCTATTGCTGCCTCGGGCACCTTATGGTCGTTCATCTGTGAGTCTAGATTTTCGAATCCAACACAAAACTGACAGTTAATTGTAAGGTTCAGAGCCTCTTAATGACGATGGAACACACAAATTGCGTAGCGATTCAATACATCGTCCTCCAGCCGACTTGTCTCCAAGGGTCTATTGCCGCCTCGGGCACCTTATGGTCGTTCTCCTGTGAGTCTAGATTTTCGAATCCGACGCAAAACTGACAATTAATTGTAACGTTCAGAGCCTCTTGATGACGATGGAACACACAAATTGCGTCGCGATTCAATACATCGTCCTACAGCCGACTTGTCTCCAAGGGCCTAGTGCTGCCTCGGGCACCTTATCGTCGTTCTCCTGTGAGTCTAGTTTTTCGAATCCGACGCAAAACTGACAGTGAATTGTAACGTTCAGAGCCTCTTGATGACGATGGAACACACAAACTGCGTCGCGATTCAATACATCGTCCTACAGCCGACTTGTCTCCAAGGGTCTAGTGCTGCCTCGGGCACCATATGCTCGTTCTCCTGTGAGTCTAGATTTTCGAATCCGACGCAAAACTGACAGTGAATTGTAACGTTCAGAGCCTCTTGATGACGATGGAACACACAAATTGCGTCGCGATTCAATTCATCGTCCCACAGCCGACCTGTCTCCTAGGGTCTCTTGCTGCCTCGGGCACCTTATGGTCGTTCTCCTGTGAGTCTAGTTTTCAGAATACGACGCAAAACTCACAGTTAATTGTAACGTTCAGAGCCTGTTAATGACGATGGAACACACAAATTGCGTCGCGATTCAATACATCGTCCTCCAGCCGACTTGTCTCGAAGGGTCTAGTGCTGCCTCGGGCACCTTATGGTCGTTCTCCTGTGAGTCTAGATTTTCGAATCCGACGCAAAACTGACAGTTAATTGTAACGTTCAGAGCCTGTTAATGACGATGGAACACACAAATTGCGTCGCGATTCAATACATCGTCCTACAGCCGACTTTTCTCCAAGGGTCTAGTGCTGCCTCGGGCACCATATGCTCGTTCTCCTGTGAGTCTAGATTTTCGTATCCGACGCAAAACTGAGAGTGAATTGTAACGTTCAGAGCCTCTTGATGACGATTGAACACACAAATTGCGTCGCGATTCAATACATCGTCCTCCAGCCGACTTGTCTCGAAGGGTCTATTGGTGCCTCGGGCACCTTATGGTCGTTGTCCTGTGAATCTAGTTTTTCGAATACGACGCAAAACTGACAATTTATTGTAACGTTCAGAGCCTCTTAATGACGATGGAACACACAAATTCGGTCGCGATTCAATACATCGTCCTCCAGCCGACTTGTCTCGAAGGGTCTAGTGCTGCCTCGGGCACCTTATGGTCGTTCTCCTGTGAGTCTAGATTTTCGAGTCCGACGCAAAACTGACAGTTAATTGTAACGTTCAGAGCCTGTTAATGACGATGGTACACACAAATTGCGTCGCGATTCAATACATCGTCCTACTGCTGACTTGTCTCCAAGGGTCTAGTGCTGCCTCGGGCACCAAATGCTCGTTCTCCTGTGAGTCTAGATTTTCGAATCCGACGCAAAACTGAGAGTGAATTGTAACGTTCAGAGCCTCTTGATGACGATGGAACACACAAATTGCGTCGCGATTCAATACATCGTCCTCCAGCCGACTTGTCTCGAAGGGTCTATTGCTGCCTCGGGCACCTTATGGTCGTTCTCCTGTGAGTCTAGATTTTCGAATCCGACGCAAAACTAGCAGTTAATTGTAACGTTCAGAGCCTCTTAATGACGATGGAACACACAAATTGCGTCGCGATTCAATACATCGTCCTACAGCCGACTTGTCTCCAAGGGTCTATTGCTGCCTCGGGCACCTTATGGTCGTTCATCTGTGAGTCTAGATTTTCGAATCCGACGCAAAACTGAGAGTGAATTGTAACGTTCAGAGCCTCTTGATGACGATGGAACACACAAATTGCGTCGCGATTCAATACATCGTCCTACAGCCGACTTGTCTCCAAGGGTCTAGTGCTGCCTCGGGCACCATATGCTCGTTCTCCTGTGAGTCTAGATTATCGAATCCGACGCAAAACTGACAGTTAATTGTAACGTTCAGAGCCTGTTAATGACGATGGGACACACAAATTGCGTCGCGACTCAATACATCGTCCTCCAGCCGACTTGTCTCCAAGGGTCTAGTGCTTCCTCGGGCACCTTATGGTCGTTCTCCTGTGAGTCTAGATTTTCGAATCCGACGCAAAACTGACAGTTAATTGTAACGTTCAGAGCCTCTTAATGACGATGGAACACACAAATTGCGTCGCGATTCAATACATCGTCCTACAGCCGACTTGTCTCCAAGGGTCTATTGCTGCCTCGGGCACCTTATGGTCGTTCTCCTGTGAGTCTAGTTTTTCGAATGCGATGCAAAACTGACAGTTAATTGTAACGTTCAGAGCCTGTTAATGACGATGGGACACACAAATTGCGTCGCGACTCAATACATCGTCCTCCAGCCGACTTGTCTCCAAGGGTCTAGTGCTTCCTCGGGCACCTTATGGTCGTTCTCCTGTGAGTCTAGATTTTCGAATCCGACGCAAAACTGACAGTTAATTGTAACGTTCAGAGCCTCTTAATGACGATGGAACACACAAATTGCGTCGCGATTCAATACATCGTCCTACAGCCGACTTGTCTCCAAGGGTCTAGTGCTGCCTCGGGCACCATATGCTCGTTCTCCTGAGAGTCTAGATTTTCGAATCCGACGCAAAACTGACAGTGAATTGTAACGTTCAGAGCCTCTTGATGACGATGGAACACACAAATTGCGTCGCGATTCAATACATCGTCCCAGAGCCGACCTGTCTTCAAGGGTCTCTTTCTGCCTCGGGCACCTTATGGTCGTTCTCCTGTGAGTCTAGTTTTCAGAATACGACGCAAAACTGACAGTGAATTGTAACGTTCAGAGCCTGTTAAGACGATGGGACACACAAATTGCGTCGCGACTCAATACATCGTCCTCCAGCCGACTTGTCTCCAAGGGTCTAGTGCTGCCTCGGGCACCTTATGGTCGTTCTCCTGTGAGTCTAGTTTTTCGAATGCGATGCAAAACTGACAGTTAATTGTAACGTTCAGAGCCTGTTAATGACGATGGGACACACAAATTGCGTCGCGACTCAATACATCGTCCTCCAGCCGACTTGTCTCCAAGGGTCTAGTGCTTCCTCGGGCCTCTTATGGTCGTTCTCCGATGAGTCTAGTTTTTCGAATCCGGCGCAAAACTGACAATTAATTGTAACGTTCAGAGCCTCTTAATGACGATGGAACACACAAATTGCGTCGCGTCTCAATACATCGTCCTACAGCCGACTTGTCTCCAAGGGTCTAGTGCTGCCTCGGGCACCATATGCTCGTTCTCCTGTGAGTCTAGATTTTCGAATCCGACGCAAAACTGACAGTGAATTGTAACGTTCATAGCCTGTTAATGACGATGGGACACACAAATTGCGTCGCGACTCAATACATCGTCCTCCAGCCGACTTGTCTCGAAGGGTCTATTGCTGCCTCGGGCACCTTATGCTCGTTCTCCTGTGAGTCTAGTTTTTCGAATGCTATGCAAACCTGACAGTTAATTGTAACGTTCAGAGCCTCTTAATGACGATGGAACACACAAATTGCGTCGCGATTCAATACATCGTCCTCCAGCCGACTTGTCTCCAAGGGTCTATTGCTGCCTCGGGCACCTTATGGTCGTTCTCCTGTGAGTCTAGTTTTTCGAATGCGATGAAAAACTGACAGTTAATTGTAACGTTCAGTGCCTGTTAATGACTATGGGACACACAAATTGCGTCGCGATTCAATACATCGTCCTCCAGCCGACTTGTCTCGAAGGGTCTATTGGTGCCTCGGGCCTCTTATGGTCGTTCTCCTATGAGTCTAGTTTTTCGAATCCGGCGCAAAACTGACAATAAATTGTAACGTTCAGAGCCTCTTAATGACGATGGAACACACAAATTGCGTCGCGATTCAATACATCGTCCTACAGCCGACTTGTCTCCAAGGGTCTAGTGCTGCCTCGGGCACCATATGCTCGTTCTCCTGTGAGTCTAGATTTTCGAATCCGACGCAAAACTGACAGTGAATTGTAACGTTCAGAGCCTGTTAATGACGATGGTACACACAAATTGCGTCGCGATTCAATACATCGTCCTACAGCCGACTTGTCTCCAAGGGTCTAGTGCTGCCTCGGGCACCATATGCTCGTTCTCCTGAGAATCTAGATTTTAAATTCCGACGCAAAACTGACAGTGAATTGTAACGTTCAGAGCCTCTTGATGACGATGGAACACACAAATTGCGTCGCGATTCAATACATCGTCCCACAGCCGACCTGTCCTGCCTCGGGCACCTTATGGTCGTTCTCCTGTGAGTCTAGTTTTCAGAATACGACGCAAAACTGACAGTTAATTGTAACGTTGAGAGCCTGTTAATGACGATGGGACACACAAATTGCGTCGCGACTCAATACATCGTCCTCCAGCCGACTTGTCTCCAAGGGTCTAGTGCTGCCTCGGGCACCTTATGGTCGTTCTCCTGTGAGTCTAGTTTTTCGAATGCGATGCAAAACTGACAGTTAATTGTAACGTTCAGAGCCTCTTGATGACGATGGAACACACAAATTGCGTCGCGATTCAATACATCGTCCTCCAGCCGACTTGTCTCCAAGGGTCAATTGCTGCCTCGGGCACCTTATGGTCGTTCTCCTGTGAGTCTAGTTTTTCGAATGCGATGCAAAACTGACAGTTAATTGTAACGTTCAGAGCCTGTTAATGACGATGGAACACACAAATTGCGTCGCGATTCAATACATCGTCCTCCAGCCGACTTGTCTCGAAGGGTCTATTGCTGCCTCGGGCACCTTATGGTCGTTCATCTGTGAGTCTAGATTTTCGAATGCGATGCAAAACTGACAGTTAATTGTAACGTTCAGAGCCTGTTAATGACGATGGGACACACAAATTGCGTCGCGACTCAATACATCGTCCTCCAGCCGACTTTTCTCCGAGGGTCTATTGCTGCCTCGGGCACCTTATCGTCGTTCTCCTGTGAGTCTAGATTTTCGAATCCGACGCAAAACTGACAGTTAATTGTAACGTTCAGAGCCTGATACTGACGATGGAACACACAAATTGCGTCGCGATTCAATACATCGTCCTCCAGCCGACATGTCTCCGAGGTAGTATTGCTGCTCCTGGCACCTCTTGGTCGTTCTCCTATGAGTCTAGTTTTTCGAATCCGGCGCAAAACTGACAATTAATTGTAACGTTCAGAGCCTGTTAATGACGATGGAACACACAAATTGCGTCGCGATTCAATACATCGTCCGCCAGCCGACTTGTCTCGAAGGGTCTATTGCTGCCTCGGGCACCTTATGGTCGTTCTCCTGTGAGTCTAGTTTTTCGAATCCGACGCAAAACTGACAGTTAATTGTAATGTTCAGAGCCTGTTAATGACGATGGAACATACAAATTGCGTCGCGATTCAATACATCGTCCTCCAGCTGACTTGTCTCGAAGGGTCTATTGCTGCCTCGGGCACCTTATGGTCGTTCATCTGTGAGTCTAGATTTTCGAATCCGACGCTAAACTGACAGTTAATTGTAACGTTCAGAGCCTGTTAATGTCGATGGGACACACAAATTGCGTCGCGTCTCAATACATCGTCCTCCAGCCGACTTGTCTCCAAGGGTCTATTGCTGCCTCGGGCACCTTATGGTCGTTCTCCTGTGAGTCTAGTTTTTCGAATGCGATGCAAAACTGACAGTTAATTGTAACGTTCAGAGCCTGTTAATGACGATGGGACACAGAAATTGCGTCGCGTCTCAATACATCGTCCTCCAGCCGACTTGTCTCCAAGGGTCTATTGCTGCCTCGGGCACCTTATGGTCGTTCTCCTGTGAGTCTGGATTTTCGAATCCGACGCAAAACTCACAGTGAATTGTATCGTTCAGAGCCTCTTGATGACGATGGAACACACAAATTGCGTCGCGATTCAATACATCGTCCTACAGCCGACTTGTCTCCAAGGGTCTAGTGCTGCCTCGGGCACCTTATCGTCGTTCTCCTGTGAGTCTAGTTTTTCGAATCCGACGCAAAACTGACAGTGAATTGTAACGTTCAGAGCCTCTTGATGACGATGGAACACACAAACTGCGTCGCGATTCAATACATCGTCCTACAGCCGACTTGTCTCCAAGGGTCTAGTGCTGCCTCGGGCACCATATGCTCGTTCTCCTGTGAGTCTAGATTTTCGAATCCGACGCAAAACTGACAGTGAATTGTAACGTTCAGAGCCTCTTAATGACGATGGAACACACAAATTGCGTCGCGATTCAATACATCGTCCTCCAGCCGACTTGTCTAAGAGGTAGTATTGCTGCTCCTGGCACCTCTTGGTCGTTCTCCTATGGGTCTAGTTTTTCGAATCCGGCGCAAAACTGACAATTAATTGTAATGTTCAGAGCCTCTTAATGACGATGGAACACACAAATTGCGTCGCGATTCAATACATCGTCCTACAGCCGACTTGTCTCCAAGGGTCTATTGCTGCCTCGGGCACCTTATGGTCGTTCTCCTGTGAGTCTAGTTTTTCGAATGCGATGCAAAACTGACAGTTAATTGTAACGTTCAGAGCCTGTTAATGACGATGGGACACACAAATTGCGTCGCGTCTCAATACATCGTCCTCCAGCCGACTTGTCTCCAAGGGTCTATTGCTGCCTCGGGCACCTTATGGTCGTTCTCCTGTGAGTCTAGTTTTTCGAATGCGATGCAAAACTGACAGTTAATTGTAACGTTCAGAGCCTCTTAATGACGATGGAACACACAAATTGCGTCGCTATTCAATACATCGTCCTCCAGCCGACTTGTCTCCAAGGGTCTAGTGCTGCCTCGGGCACCATATGCTCGTTCTCCTGTGAGTCTAGATTTTCGAATCCGACGCAAAACTGAGAGTGAATTGTAACGTTCAGAGCCTCTTGATGACGATGGAACACACAAATTGCGTCGCGATTCAATTCATCGTCCTCCAGCCGACTTGTCTCGAAGGGTCTATTGCTGCCTCGGGCACCTTATGGTCGTTCATCTGTGAGTCTAGATTTTCGAATCCAACACAAAACTGACAGTTAATTGTAAGGTTCAGAGCCTCTTAATGACGATGGAACACACAAATTGCGTAGCGATTCAATACATCGTCCTCCAGCCGACTTGTCTCCAAGGGTCTATTGCCGCCTCGGGCACCTTATGGTCGTTCTCCTGTGAGTCTAGATTTTCGAATCCGACGCAAAACTGACAATTAATTGTAACGTTCAGAGCCTCTTGATGACGATGGAACACACAAATTGCGTCGCGATTCAATACATCGTCTTACAGCCGACTTGTCTCCAAGGGCCTAGTGCTGCCTCGGGCACCTTATCGTCGTTCTCCTGTGAGTCTAGTTTTTCGAATCCGACGCAAAACTGACAGTGAATTGTAACGTTCAGAGCCTCTTGATGACGATGGAACACACAAACTGCGTCGCGATTCAATACATCGTCCTACAGCCGACTTGTCTCCAAGGGTCTAGTGCTGCCTCGGGCACCATATGCTCGTTCTCCTGTGAGTCTAGATTTTCGAATCCGACGCAAAACTGACAGTGAATTGTAACGTTCAGAGCCTCTTGATGACGATGGAACACACAAATTGCGTCGCGATTCAATTCATCGTCCCACAGCCGACCTGTCTCCTAGGGTCTCTTGCTGCCTCGGGCACCTTATAGTCGTTCTCCTGTGAGTCTAGTTTTCAGAATACGACGCAAAACTCACAGTTAATTGTAACGTTCAGAGCCTGTTAATGACGATGGAACACACAAATTGCGTCGCGATTCAATACATCGTCCTCCAGCCGACTTGTCTCGAAGGGTCTAGTGCTGCCTCGGGCACCTTATGGTCGTTCTCCTGTGAGTCTAGATTTTCGAATCCGACGCAAAACTGACAGTTAATTGTAACGTTCAGAGCCTGTTAATGACGATGGAACACACAAATTGCGTCGCGATTCAATACATCGTCCTACAGCCGACTTTTCTCCAAGGGTCTAGTGCTGCCTCGGGCACCATATGCTCGTTCTCCTGTGAGTCTAGATTTTCGTATCCGACGCAAAACTGAGAGTGAATTGTAACGTTCAGAGCCTCTTGATGACGATTGAACACACAAATTGCGTCGCGATTCAATACATCGTCCTCCAGCCGACTTGTCTCGAAGGGTCTATTGGTGCCTCGGGCACCTTATGGTCGTTGTCCTGTGAATCTAGTTTTTCGAATACGACGCAAAACTGACAATTTATTGTAACGTTCAGAGCCTCTTAATGACGATGGAACACACAAATTCGGTCGCGATTCAATACATCGTCCTCCAGCCGACTTGTCTCGAAGGGTCTAGTGCTGCCTCGGGCACCTTATGGTCGTTCTCCTGTGAGTCTAGATTTTCGAATCCGACGCAAAACTGACAGTTAATTGTAACGTTCAGAGCCTGTTAATGACGATGGTACACACAAATTGCGTCGCGATTCAATACATCGTCCTACTGCTGACTTGTCTCCAAGGGTCTAGTGCTGCCTCGGGCACCAAATGCTCGTTCTCCTGTGAGTCTAGATTTTCGAATCCGACGCAAAACTGAGAGTGAATTGTAACGTTCAGAGCCTCTTGATGACGATGGAACACACAAATTGCGTCGCGATTCAATACATCGTCCTCCAGCCGACTTGTCTCGAAGGGTCTGTTGCTGCCTCGGGCACCTTATGGTCGTTCATCTGTGAGTCTAGATTTTCGAATGCGATGCAAAACTGACAGTTAATTGTAACGTTCAGAGCCTGTTAATGACGATGGGACACACAAATTGCGTCGCGACTCAATACATCGTCCTCCAGCCGACTTGTCGCCAAGGGTCTATTGCTGCCTCGGGCACCTTATGGTCGTTCTCCTGTGAGTCTAGTCTTTCGAATGCGATGCAAAACTGACAGTTCATTGTAACGTTCAGAGCCTGTTAATGACGATGGGACACACAAATTGCGTCGCGACTCAATACATCGTCCTCCAGCCGACTTGTCTCCAAGGGTCTAGTGCTGCCTCGGGCACCTTATGGTCGTTCTCCTGTGAGTCTAGATTTTCGAATCCGACGCAAAACTGACAGTTAATTGTAACGTTCAGAGCCTCTTAATGACGATGGAACACACAAATTGTGTCGCGATTCAATACATCGTCCTACAGCCGACTTGTCTCCAAGGGTCTAGTGCTGCCTCGGGCACCATATGCTCGTTCTCCTGTGAGTCTAGATTTTCGAATCCGACGCAAAACTGACAGTGAATTGTAACGTTCAGAGCCTCTTGATGACGATGGAACACACAAATTGCGTCGCGATTCAATACATCGTCCTACAGCCGACTTGTCTCCAAGGGTCTAGTGCTGCCTCGGGCACCATACGCTCGTTCTCCTGTGAGTCTAGATTTTCGAATCCGACGCAAAACTGAGAGTGAATTGTAACGTTCAGAGCCTCTTGATGACGATGGAACACACAAATTGCGTCGCGATTTAATACATCGTCCTCCAGCCGACTTGTCTCGAAGGGTCTATTGGTGCCTCGGGCACCTTATGGTCGTTCTCCTGTGAGTCTAGATTTTCGAATCCGACGCAAAACTGACAGTTAATTGTAACGTTCAGAGCCTCTTAATGACGATGGAACACACAAATTGCGTCGCGATTCAATACATCGTCCTCCAGCCGACTTGTCTCCAAGGGTCTATTGCTGCCTCGGGCACCTTATGGTCGTTCTCCTGTGAGTCTATATTTTCGAATCCGACGCAAAACTGACAGTGAATTGTAACGTTCAGAGCCTGTTAATGACGATGGGACACACAAATTGCGTCGCGACTCAATACATCGTCCTCCAGCCGACTTGTCTCCAAGGGTCTAGTGCTGCCTCGGGCACCTTATGGTCGTTCTCCTGTGAGTTTAGATTTTCGAATCCGACGCAAAACTGACAGTTAATTGTAAAGTTCAGAGCCTCTTAATGACGATGGAACACACAAATTGCGTCGCGATTCAATACATCGTCCTACAGGCGACTTGTCTCCATGGGTCTAGTGCTGCCTCGGGCACCATATCCTCGTTCTCCTGTGAGTCTAGATTTTCGAATCCGACGCAAAACTGACAGTTAATTGTAAGGTTCAGAGCCTCTTAATGACGATGGAACACACAAATTGCGTCGAGAATCAATACATCGTCCTCCAGCCGACTTGTCTCCAAGGGTCTATTGCTGCCTCGGGCACCATATGCTCGTTCTCCTGTGAGTCTAGATTTTCGAATCCGACGCAAAACTGACAGTGAATTGTAACGTTCAGAGCCTGTTAATGACGATGGGACACACAAATTGCGTCGCGACTCAATACATCGTCCTCCAGCCGACTTGTCTCCAAGGGTCTAGTGCTGCCTCGGGCACCTTATGGTCGTTCTCCTGTGAGTCTAGATTTTTGAATCCGACGCAAAACTGACAGTTAATTGTAACGTTCAGAGCCTCTTAATGACGATGGAACACACAAATTGCGTCGCGATTCAATACATCGTCCTACAGCCGACTTGACTCCAAGGGTCTAGTGCTGCCTCGTGCACCATATGCTCGTTCTCCTGTGAGTCTACTTTTCAGAATACGACACAAAACTGACGGTTAATTGTAACGTTCAGAGCCTCTTAATGACGATGGAACACACAAATTGCGTCGCTATTCAATACATCGTCCTCCAGCCGACTTGTCTCCAAGGGTCTAGTGCTGCCTCGGGCACCATATGCTCGTTCTCCTGTGAGTCTAGATTTTCGAATCCGACGCAAAACTGAGAGTTAATTGTAACGTTCAGAGCCTGTTAATGACGATGGGACACACAAATTGCGTCGCGACTCAATACATCGTCCTCCAGCCGACTTGTCTCGAAGGGTCTATTGGTGCCTCGGGCACCTTATGGTCGTTCTCCTGTGAGTCTAGATTTTCGAATCCGACGCAAAACTGACAGTGAATTGTAACGTTCAGAGCCTCTTGATGACGATGGAACACACAAATTGCGTCGCGATTCAATACATCGTCCTACAGCCGACTTGTCTCCAAGGGTCTAGTGCTGCCTCGGGCACCTTATCGTCGTTCTCCTGTGAGTCTAGTTTTTCGAATCCGACGCAAAACTGACAGTGAATTGTAACGTTCAGAGCCTCTTGATGACGATGGAACACACAAACTGCGTCGCGATTCAATACATCGTCCTACAGCCGACTTGTCTCCAAGGGTCTAGTGCTGCCTCGGGCACCATATGCTCGATCTCCTGTGAGTCTAGATTTTCGAATCCGACGCAAAACTGACAGTGAATTGTAACGTTCAGAGCCTCTTGATGACGATGGAACACACAAATTACGTCGCGATTCAATACATCGTCCCACAGCCGACCTGTCTCCTAGGGTCTCTTGCTGCCTCGGGCACCTTATGGTCGTTCTCCTGTGAGTCTAGTTTTCAGAATACGACGCAAAACTGACAGTTAATTGTAACGTTCAGAGCCTGTTAATGACGATGGAACACACAAATTGCGTCGCGATTCAATACATCGTCCTCCAGCCGACTTGTCTCGAAGGGTCTAGTGCTGCCTCGGGCACCTTATGGTCGTTCTCCTGTGAGTCTAGATTTTCGAATCCGACGCAAAACTGACAGTTAATTGTAACGTTCAGAGCCTGTTAATGACGATGGAACACACAAATTGCGTCGCGATTCAATACATCGTCCTACAGCCGACTTTTCTCCAAGGGTCTAGTGCTGCCTCGGGCACCATATGCTCGTATTCCTGTGAGTCTAGATTTTCGAATCCGACGCAAAACTGACAGTTAATTGTAACATTCAGAGCCTGTTAATGACGATGGGACACACAAATTGCGTCGCGACTCAATACATCGTCCTACAGCCGACTTGTCTCCAAGGGTCTAGTGCTGCCTCGGGCACCATATGCTCGTTCTCCTGTGAGTCTAGATTTTCGAATCCGACGCAAAACTGAGAGTGAATTGTAACGTTCAGAGCCTCTTGATGACTATGGAACACACAAATTGCGTCGCGATTTAATACATCGTCCTCCAGCCGACTTGTCTCGAAGGGTCCATTGGTGCCTCGGGCACCTTATGGTCGTTCTCCTGTGAGTCTAGATTTTCGAATCCGACGCAAAACTGACAGTTAATTGTAACGTTCAGAGCCTCTTAATGACGATGGAACACACAAATTGCGTCGCGATTCAATACATCGTCCTCCAGCCGACTTGTCTCCAAGGGTCTATTGCTGCCTCGGGCACCTTATGGTCGTTCTCCTGTGAGTCTATATTTTCGAATCCGACGCAAAACTGACAGTGAATTGTAACGTTCAGAGCCTGTTAATGACGATGGGACACACAAATTGCGTCGCGACTCAATACATCGTCCTCCAGCCGACTTGTCTCCAAGGGTCTAGTGCTGCCTCGGGCACCTTATGGTCGTTCTCCTGTGGGTTTAGATTTTCGAATCCGACGCAAAACTGACAGTTAATTGTAACGTTCAGAGCCTCTTAATGACGATGGAAAACACAAATTGCGTCGCGATTCAATACATCGTCCTACAGCCGACTTGTCTCCATGGGTCTAGTGCTGCCTCGGGCACCATATCCTCGTTCTCCTGTGAGTCTAGATTTTCGAATCCGACGCAAAACTGACAGTTAATTGTAAGGTTCAGAGCCTCTTAATGACGATGGAACACACAAATTGCGTCGAGAATCAATACATCGTCCTCCAGCCGACTTGTCTCCAAGGGTCTATTGCTGCCTCGGGCACCATATGCTCGTTCTCCTGTGAGTCTAGATTTTCGAATCCGACGCAAAACTGACAGTGAATTGTAACGTTCAGAGCCTGTTAATGACGATGGGACACACAAATTGCGTCGCAACTCAATACATCGTCCTCCAGCCGACTTGTCTCCAAGGGTCTAGTGCTGCCTCGGGCACCTTATGGTCGTTCTCCTGTGAGTCTAGATTTTCGAATCCGACGCAAAACTGACAGTTAATTGTAACGTTCAGAGCCTCTTAATGACGATGGAACACACAAATTGCGTCGCGATTCAATACATCGTCCTACAGCCGACTTGACTCCAAGGGTCTAGTGCTGCCTCGTGCACCATATGCTCGTTCTCCTGTGAGTCTACTTTTCAGAATACGACACAAAACTGACGGTTAATTGTAACGTTCAGAGCCTCTTAATGACGATGGAACACACAAATTGCGTCGCTATTCAATACATCGTCCTCCAGCCGACTTGTCTCCAAGGGTCTAGTGCTGCCTCGGGCACCATATGCTCGTTCTCCTGTGAGTCTAGATTTTCGAATCCGACGCAAAACTGAGAGTTAATTGTAACGTTCAGAGCCTGTTAATGACGATGGGACACACAAATTGCGTCGCGACTCAATACATCGTCCTCCAGCCGACTTGTCTCGAAGGGTCTATTGGTGCCTCGTGCACCTTATGGTCGTTCTCCTGTGAGTCTAGATTTTCGAATCTGACGCAAAACTGAGAGTGAATTGTAACGTTCAGAGCCTCTTGATTACGATGGAACACACAAATTGCGTCGCGATTCAACACATCGTCCTACAGCCGACTTGTCTCCAAGGGCCTAGTGCTGCCTCGGGCACCTTATCGTCGTTCTCCTGTGAGTCTAGTTTTTCGAATCCGACGCAAAACTGACAGTGAATTGTAACGTTCAGAGCCTCTTGATGACGATGGAACACACAAACTGCGTCGCGATTCAATACATCGTCCTACAGCCGACTTGTCTCCAAGGGTCTAGTGCTGCCTCGGGCACCATATGCTCGTTCTCCTGTGAGTCTAGATTTTCGAATCCGACGCAAAACTGACAGTGAATTGTAACGTTCAGAGCCTCTTGATGACGATGGAACACACAAATTACGTCGCGATTCAATACATCGTCCCACAGCCGACCTGTCTCCTAGGGTCTCTTGCTGCCTCGGGCACCTTATGGTCGTTCTCCTGTGAGTCTAGTTTTCAGAATACGACGCAAAACTGACAGTTAATTGTAACGTTCAGAGCCTGTTAATGACGATGGAACACACAAATTGCGTCGCGATTCAATACATCGTCCTCCAGCCGACTTGTCTCGAAGGGTCTAGTGCTGCCTCGGGCACCTTATGGTCGTTCTCCTGTGAGTCTAGATTTTCGAATCCGACACAAAACTGACAGTTAATTGTAACGTTCAGAGCCTGTTAATGACGATGGAACACACAAATTGCGTCGCGATTCAATACATCGTCCTACAGCCGACTTTTCTCCAAGGGTCTAGTGCTGCCTCGGGCACCATATGCTCGTTCTCCTGTGAGTCTAGATTTTCGAATCCGACGCAAAACTGACAGTGAATTGTAACGTTCAGAGCCTCTTGATGACGATGGAACATACAAATTGCGTCGCGATTCAATACATCGTCCCACAGCCGACCTGTCTCCTAGGGTCTCTTGCTGCCTCGGGCACCTTATGGTCGTTCTCCTGTGAGTCTAGTTTTCAGAATACGACGCAAAACTGACAGTTAATTGTAACGTTCAGAGCCTGTTAATGACGATGGGACACACAAATTGCGTCGCGACTCAATACATCGTCCTCCAGCCGACTTGTCTCCAAGGGTCTAGTGCTGCCTCGGGCACCTTATGGTCGTTCTCCTGTGAGTCTAGATTTTCGAATCCGACGCAAAACTGACAGTTAATTGTAACGTTCAGAGCCTCGGGCACCATATGCTCGTTCTCCTGTGAGTCTAGATTTTCGAATCCGACGCAAAACTGACAGTGAATTGTAACGTTCAGAGCCTCTTGATGACGATGGAACACACAAATTGCGTCGCGATTCAATACATCGTCCTACAGCCGACTTGTCTCCAAGGGTCTATTTCTGCCTCGGGCACCTTATGGTCGTTCTCCTGTGAGTCTAGTTTTTCGAATCCGACGCAAAACTGACTGTTAATTGTAACGTTCAGAGCCTGTTAATGACGATGGGACACACAAATTGCGTCGCGACTCAATACATCGTCGTCCAGCCGACTTGTCTCCGAGGTAGTATTGCTGCTCCTGGCACCTCTTGTTCGTTCTCCTATGAGTCTAGTTTTTCGAATCCGGCGCAAAACTGACAATTAATTGTAACGTTCAGAGCCTCTTAATGACGATGGAACACACAAATTGCGTCGCGATTCAATACATCGTCCTCCAGCCGACTTGTCTCCAAGGGTCTATTGCTGCCTCGGGCACCTTATGGTCGTTCTCCTGTGAGTCTAGTTTTTCGAATGCGATGCAAAACTGACAGTTAATTGTAACGTTCAGAGCCTCTTAATGACGATGGAACACACAAATTGCGTCGCGATTCAATACATCGTCCTACAGCCGACTTGTCTCCAAGGGTCTAGTGCTGCCTCGGGCACCATATGCTCGTTCTCCTCTGAGTCTAGATTTTCGAATCCGACGCAAAACTGAGAGTGAATTGTAACGTTCAGAGTCTCTTGATGACGATGGAACACACAAATTGCGTCGCGATTCGATACATCGTCCTCCAGCCGACTTGTCTCCAAGGGTCTAGTGCTGCCTCGGGCACCTTATGGTCGTTCTCCTGTGAGTCTAGATTTTCGAATCCGACGCAAAACTGACAGTTAATTGTAACGTTCAGAGCCTCTTAATGACGATGGAACACACAAATTGCGTCGCGACTCAATACATCGTCATACAGCCGACTTGTCTCCAAGGGTCTAGTGCTGCCTCGGGCACCTTATGGTCGTTCTCCTGTGAGTCTAGATTTTCGAATCCGACGCAAAACTGACAGTGAGTTGTAACGTTCAGAGCCTGTTAATGACGATGGAACACACAAATTGCGTCGCGATTCAATACATCGTCCTACAGCCGACTTGTCTCCAAGGGTCTAGTGCTGCCTCGGGCACCATATGCTCGTTCTCCTGTGAGTCTAGATTTTCGAATCCGACGCAAAACTGACAGTGAATTGTAACGTTCAGAGCCTCTTGATGACGATGGAACACACAAATTGCGTCGCGATTCAATTAATCGTCCTACAGCCGACTTGTCTCCAAGGGTCTAGTGCTGCCTCGGGCACCTTATGCTCGTTCTCCTGTGAGTCTAGATTTTCGAATCCGACGCAAAACTGACAGTTAATTGTAACGTTCAGAGCCTGATACTGACGATGGAACACACAAATTGCGTCGCGATTCAATACATCGTCCTCCAGCCGACTTGTCTCCGAGGTAGTATCGCTGCTCCTGGCACCTCTTGGTCGTTCTCCTATGAGTCTAGTATTTCGAATCCGGCGCAAAACTGACAATTAATTGTAACGTTCAGAGCCTCTTAATGACGATGGAACACACAAATTGCGTCGCGATTCAATACATCGTCCTCCAGCCGACTTGTCTCCATGGGTCTATTGCTGCCTCGGGCACCTTATGGTCGTTCTCCTGTGAGTCTAGATTTTCGAATCCGACGCAAAACTGACAGTGAATTGTAACGTTCAGAGCCTGTTAATGACGATGGGACACACAAATTGCGTCGCGACTCATTACATCGTCCTCCAGCCGACTTGTCTCCAAGGGTCTAGTGCTGCCTCGGGCACCTTATGGTCGTTCTCCTGTGAGTCTAGATTTTCGAATCCGACGCAAAACTGACAGTGAGTTGTAACGTTCAGAGCCTCTTGATGACGATGGAACACACAAATTGCGTCGCGATTCAATTAATCGTCCTCCAGCCGACTTGTCTCCAAGGGTCTAGTGCTGCCTCGGGCACCTTATGGTCGTTCTCCTGTGAGTCTAGATTTTCGAATCCGACGCAAAACTGACAGTTAATTGTAACGTTCAGAGCCTGTTAATGACGATGGGACACACAAATTGCGTCGCGACTCAATACATCGTCCTCCAGCCGACTTGTCTCCAAGGGTCTAGTGCTGCCTCGGGCACCTTATGGTCGTTCTCCTGTGAGTCTAGATTTTCGAATCCGACGCAAAACTGACAGTTAATTGTAACGTTCAGAGCCTGATACTGACGATGGAACACACAAATTGCGTCGGGATTCAATACATCGTCCTCCAGCCGACTTGTCTCCGAGGTAGTATCGCTGCTCCTGGCACCTCTTGGTCGTTCTCCTATGAGTCTAGTATTTCGAATCCGGCGCAAAACTGACAATTAATTGTAACGTTCAGAGCCTCTTAATGACGATGGAACAGACAAATTGCGTCGCGATTCAATACATCGTCCTCCAGCCGACTTGTCTCCAAGGGTCTATTGCTGCCTCGGGCACCTTATGGTCGTTCTCCTGTGAGTCTAGATTTTCGAATCCGACGCAAAACTGACAGTGAATTGTAACGTTCAGAGCCTGTTAATGACGATGGGACACACAAATAGCGTCGCGACTCAATACATCGTCCTCCAGCCGACTTGTCTCCAAGGGTCTAGTGCTGCCTCGGGCACCTTATGGTCGTTCTCCTGTGAGTCTAGATTTTCGAATCCGACGCAAAACTGACAGTTAATTGTAACGTTCAGAGCCTCTTAATGACGATGGAACACACAAATTGCGTCGCGACTCAATACATCGTCCTACAGCCGACTTGTCTCCAAGGGTCTAGTGCTTCCTCGGGCACCTTATGGTCGTTCTCCTGTGAGTCTAGATTTTCGAATCCGACGCAAAACTGACAGTTAATTGTAACGTTCAGAGCCTCGGGCACCATATGCTAGTTCTCCTGTGAGTCTAGATTTTCGAATCCGACGCAAAACTGACAGTGAATTGTAACGTTCAGAGCCTCTTGATGACGATGGAACACACAAATTGCGTCGCGATTCAATACATCGTCCTACAGCCGACTTGTCTCCAAGGGTCTATTGCTGCCTCGGGCACATTATGGTCGTTCTCCTGTGAGTCTAGTTTTTCGAAACCGACGCAAAACTGACAGTTAATTGTAACGTTCGGAGCCTGTTAATGACGATGGGACACACAAATTGCGTCGCGACTCAATACATCGTCCTCCAGCCGACTTGTCTCCAAGGGTCTAGTGCTGCCTCGGGCACCTTATGGTCGTTCTCCTGTGAGTCTAGATTTTCGAATCCGACGCAAAACTGACAGTTAATTGTAACGTTCAGAGCCTGATACTGACGATGGAACACGCAAATTGCGTCGCGATTCAATACATCGTCCTCCAGCCGACTTGTCTCCGAGGTAGTATTGCTGCTCCTGGCACCTCTTGGTCGTTCTCCTATGAGTCTAGTTTTTCGAATCCGGCGCAAAACTGACAATTAATTGTAACGTTCAGAGCCTCTTAATGACGATGGAACACACAAATTGCGTCGCGATTCAATACATCGTCCTCCAGCCGACTTGTCTCCAAGGGTCTATTGCTGCCTCGGGCACCTTATGGTCGTTCTCCTGTGAATCTAGATTTTCGATTCCGACGCAAAACTGACAGTTAATTGTAACGTTCAGAGCCTCTTAATGACGATGGAACACACAAATTGCGTCGCGATTCAATACATCGTCCTACAGCCGACTTGTCTCCAAGGGTCTAGTGCTGCCTCGGGCATATGCTCGTTCTCCTGTGAGTCTAGATTTTCGAATCCGACGCAAAACTGACAGTGAATTGTAACGTTCAGAGCCTGTTAATAACGATGGGACACACAAATTGCGTCGCGACTCAATACATCGTCCTCCAGCCGACTTGTCTCCAAGGGTCCAGTGCTGCCTCGGGCACCTTATGGTCGTTCTCCTGTGAGTCTAGATTTTCGAATCCGACGCAAAACTGACAGTGAATTGTAACGTTCAGAGCCTCTTGATGACGATGGAACACACAAATTGCGTCGCGATTCAATACATCGTCCTCCAGCCGACTTGTCTCCAAGGGTCTATTGCTGCCTCGGGCACCTTATGGTCGTTCATCTGTGAGTCTAGATTTTCGAATCCGACGCAAAACTGACAGTGAATTGTAACGTTCAGAGCCTCTTAATGACGATAGAACACACAAATTGCGTCGCGATTCAATACATCGTCCTCCAGCCGACTTGTCTCCAAGGGTCTAGTGCTGCCTCGGGCACCTTATGGTCGTTCTCCTGTGAGTCTAGATTTTCGAATCCGACGCAAAACTGACAGTGAATTGTAACGTTCAGAGCCTCTTAATGACGATGGAACACACAAATTGCGTCGCGATTCAATACATCGTCCTACAGCCGACTTGTCTCCAAGGGTCTATTGCTGCCTCGGGCACCTTATGGTCGTTCTCCTGTGAGTCTAGTTTTTCGAATGCGATGCAAAACTGACAGTTAATTGTTCAGAGCCTGTTAATGACGATGGGACACACAAATTGCGTCGCGACTCAATACATCGTCCTCCAGGCGACTTGTCTCCAAGGGTCTATTGCTGCCTCGGGCACCTTATGCTCGTTCTCCTGTGAGTCTAGTTTTTCAAATGCGATGCAAAACTGACAGTTAATTGTAACGTTCAGAGCCTGTTAATGACGATGGGACACACAAATTGCGTCGCGACTCAATACATCGTCCTCCAGCCGACTTGTCTCCAAGGGTCTATTGCTGCCTCGGGCACCTTATGGTCGTTCTCCTGTGAGTCTAGTTTTTCGAATGCGATGCAAAACTGACAGTGAATTGTAACGTTCAGAGCCTCTTGATGACGATGGAACACACAAATTGCGTCGCGATTCAATACATCGTCCTACAGCCGACTTGTCTCCAAGGGTCTAGTGCTGCCTCGGGCACTATATGCTCGTTCTCCTGTTGGTCTAGATTTTCGAATCCGACGCAAAACTGACAGTGAATTGTAACGTTCAGAGCCTCTTGATGACGATGGAACACACAAATTGCGTCGCGATTCAATACATCGTCCCACAGCCGACCTGTCTCCTAGGGTCTCTTGCTGCCTCGGGCACTTTATTGTCGTTCTCCTGTGAGTCTAGTTTTCAGAATACGACGCAAAACTGACAGTTAATTGTAACGTTCAGAGCCTGTTAATGACGATGGAACACACAAATTGCGTCGCGATTCAATACATCGTCCTCCAGCCGACTTGTCTCGAAGGGTCTAGTGCAGCCTCGGGCACCTTATGTTCGTTCTCCTGTGAGTCTAGATTTTCGAATCCGACGCAAAACTGACAGTTAATTGTAACGTTCAGAGCCTCTTGATGACGATGGAACACACAAATTGCGTCGCGATTCAATACATCGTCCTCCAGCCGACTTGTCTCGAAGGGTCTATTGCTGCCTCGGGCACCTTATGGTCGTTCATCTGTGAGTCTAGATTTTCGAATCCGACGCAAAACTGACAGTGAATTGTAACGTTCAGAGCCTCTTAATGACGATGGAACACACAAATTGCGTCGCGATTCAATACATCGTCCTCCAGCCGACTTGTCTCCAAGGGTCTAGTGCTGCCTCGGGCACCTTATGGTCGTTCTCCTGTGAGTCTAGATTTTCGAATCCGACGCAAAACTGACAGTGAATTGTAACGTTCAGAGCCTCTTAATGACGATGGAACACACAAATTGCGTCGCGATTCAATACATCGTCCTACAGCCGACTTGTCTCCAAGGGTCTATTGCTGCCTCGGGCACCTTATGGTCGTTCTCCTGTGAGTCTAGTTTTTCGAATGCGATGCAAAACTGACAGTTAATTGTTCAGAGCCTGTTAATGACGATGGGACACACAAATTGCGTCGCGACTCAATACATCGTCCTCCAGCCGACTTGTCTCCAAGGGTCTATTGCTGCCTCGGGCACCTTATGCTCGTTCTCCTGTGAGTCTAGTTTTTCAAATGCGATGCAAAACTGACAGTTAATTGTAACGTTCAGAGCCTGTTAATGACGATGGGACACACAAATTGCGTCGCGACTCAATACATCGTCCTCCAGCCGACTTGTCTCCAAGGGTCTATTGCTGCCTCGGGCACCTTATGGTCGTTCTCCTGTGAGTCTAGTTTTTCGAATGCGATGCAAAACTGACAGTGAATTGTAACGTTCAGAGCCTCTTGATGACGATGGAACACACAAATTGCGTCGCGATTCAATACATCGTCCTACAGCCGACTTGTCTCCAAGGGTCTAGTGCTGCCTCGGGCACTATATGCTCGTTCTCCTGTTGGTCTAGATTTTCGAATCCGACGCAAAACTGACAGTGAATTGTAACGTTCAGAGCCTCTTGATGACGATGGAACACACAAATTGCGTCGCGATTCAATACATCGTCCCACAGCCGACCTGTCTCCTAGGGTCTCTTGCTGCCTCGGGCACTTTATTGTCGTTCTCCTGTGAGTCTAGTTTTCAGAATACGACGCAAAACTGACAGTTAATTGTAACGTTCAGAGCCTGTTAATGACGATGGAACACACAAATTGCGTCGCGATTCAATACATCGTCCTCCAGCCGACTTGTCTCGAAGGGTCTAGTGCAGCCTCGGGCACCTTATGTTCGTTCTCCTGTGAGTCTAGATTTTCGAATCCGACGCAAAACTGACAGTTAATTGTAACGTTCAGAGCCTGTTAATGACGATGGAACACACAAATTGCGTCGCGATTCAATACATCGTCCTCCAGCCGACTTGTCTCGAAGGGTCTATTAGTGCCTCGGGCACCTTATGGTCGTTCTCCTGTGAGTCTAGTTTTTCGAATACGACGCAAAACTGACAATTAATTGTAACGTTCAGAGCCTCTTAATGACGATGGAACACACAAATTGCGTCGCGATTCAATACATCGTCCTCCAGCCGACTTGTCTCCAAGGGTCTAGTGCTGCCTCGGGCACCTTATGGTCGTTCTCCTGTGAGTCTAGATTTTCGAATCCGACGCAAAACTGACAGTTAATTGTAACGTTCAGAGCCTGTTAATGACGATGGAACACACAAATTGCGTCGCGATTCAATACATCGTCCTACAGCTGACTTGTCTCCAAGGGTCTAGTGCTGCCTCGGGCACCATATGCTCGTTCTCCTGTGAGTCTAGATTTCTGAATCCGACGCAAAACTGAGAGTGAATTGTAACGTTCAGAGCCTGTTAATGACGATGGGACACACAAATTGCGTCGCGACTCAATACATCGTCCTCCAGCCGACTTGTCTCCAAGGGTCTAGTGCTGCCTCGGGCACCTTATGGTCGTTCTCCTGTGAGTCTAGATTTTCGAATCCGACGCAAAACTGACAGTTAATTGTAACGTTCAGAGCCTGATACTGACGATGGAACACGCAAATTGCGTCGCGATTCAATACATCGTCCTCCAGCCGACTTGTCTCCGAGGTAGTATTGCTGCTCCTGGCACCTCTTGGTCGTTCTCCTATGAGTCTAGTTTTTCGAATCCGGCGCAAAACTGACAATTAATTGTAACGTTCAGAGCCTCTTAATGACGATGGAACACACAAATTGCGTCGCGATTCAATACATCGTCCTCCAGCCGACTTGTCTCCAAGGGTCTATTGCTGCCTCGGGCACCTTATGGTCGTTCTCCTGTGAATCTAGATTTTCGATTCCGACGCAAAACTGACAGTTAATTGTAACGTTCAGAGCCTCTTAATGACGATGGAACACACAAATTGCGTCGCGATTCAATACATCGTCCTACAGCCGACTTGTCTCCAAGGGTCTAGTGCTGCCTCGGGCATATGCTCGTTCTCCTGTGAGTCTAGATTTTCGAATCCGACGCAAAACTGACAGTGAATTGTAACGTTCAGAGCCTGTTAATAACGATGGGACACACAAATTGCGTCGCGACTCAATACATCGTCCTCCAGCCGACTTGTCTCCAAGGGTCCAGTGCTGCCTCGGGCACCTTATGGTCGTTCTCCTGTGAGTCTAGATTTTCGAATCCGACGCAAAACTGACAGTGAATTGTAACGTTCAGAGCCTCTTGATGACGATGGAACACACAAATTGCGTCGCGATTCAATACATCGTCCTCCAGCCGACTTGTCTCCAAGGGTCTATTGCTGCCTCGGGCACCTTATGGTCGTTCATCTGTGAGTCTAGATTTTCGAATCCGACGCAAAACTGACAGTGAATTGTAACGTTCAGAGCCTCTTAATGACGATAGAACACACAAATTGCGTCGCGATTCAATACATCGTCCTCCAGCCGACTTGTCTCCAAGGGTCTAGTGCTGCCTCGGGCACCTTATGGTCGTTCTCCTGTGAGTCTAGATTTTCGAATCCGACGCAAAACTGACAGTGAATTGTAACGTTCAGAGCCTCTTAATGACGATGGAACACACAAATTGCGTCGCGATTCAATACATCGTCCTACAGCCGACTTGTCTCCAAGGGTCTATTGCTGCCTCGGGCACCTTATGGTCGTTCTCCTGTGAGTCTAGTTTTTCGAATGCGATGCAAAACTGACAGTTAATTGTTCAGAGCCTGTTAATGACGATGGGACACACAAATTGCGTCGCGACTCAATACATCGTCCTCCAGGCGACTTGTCTCCAAGGGTCTATTGCTGCCTCGGGCACCTTATGCTCGTTCTCCTGTGAGTCTAGTTTTTCAAATGCGATGCAAAACTGACAGTTAATTGTAACGTTCAGAGCCTGTTAATGACGATGGGACACACAAATTGCGTCGCGACTCAATACATCGTCCTCCAGCCGACTTGTCTCCAAGGGTCTATTGCTGCCTCGGGCACCTTATGGTCGTTCTCCTGTGAGTCTAGTTTTTCGAATGCGATGCAAAACTGACAGTGAATTGTAACGTTCAGAGCCTCTTGATGACGATGGAACACACAAATTGCGTCGCGATTCAATACATCGTCCTACAGCCGACTTGTCTCCAAGGGTCTAGTGCTGCCTCGGGCACTATATGCTCGTTCTCCTGTTGGTCTAGATTTTCGAATCCGACGCAAAACTGACAGTGAATTGTAACGTTCAGAGCCTCTTGATGACGATGGAACACACAAATTGCGTCGCGATTCAATACATCGTCCCACAGCCGACCTGTCTCCTAGGGTCTCTTGCTGCCTCGGGCACTTTATTGTCGTTCTCCTGTGAGTCTAGTTTTCAGAATACGACGCAAAACTGACAGTTAATTGTAACGTTCAGAGCCTGTTAATGACGATGGAACACACAAATTGCGTCGCGATTCAATACATCGTCCTCCAGCCGACTTGTCTCGAAGGGTCTAGTGCAGCCTCGGGCACCTTATGTTCGTTCTCCTGTGAGTCTAGATTTTCGAATCCGACGCAAAACTGACAGTTAATTGTAACGTTCAGAGCCTCTTGATGACGATGGAACACACAAATTGCGTCGCGATTCAATACATCGTCCTCCAGCCGACTTGTCTCGAAGGGTCTATTGCTGCCTCGGGCACCTTATGGTCGTTCATCTGTGAGTCTAGATTTTCGAATCCGACGCAAAACTGACAGTGAATTGTAACGTTCAGAGCCTCTTAATGACGATGGAACACACAAATTGTGTCGCGATTCAATACATCGTCCTCCAGCCGACTTGTCTCCAAGGGTCTAGTGCTGCCTCGGGCACCTTATGGTCGTTCTCCTGTGAGTCTAGATTTTCGAATCCGACGCAAAACTGACAGTGAATTGTAACGTTCAGAGCCTCTTAATGACGATGGAACACACAAATTGCGTCGCGATTCAATACATCGTCCTACAGCCGACTTGTCTCCAAGGGTCTATTGCTGCCTCGGGCACCTTATGGTCGTTCTCCTGTGAGTCTAGTTTTTCGAATGCGATGCAAAACTGACAGTTAATTGTTCAGAGCCTGTTAATGACGATGGGACACACAAATTGCGTCGCGACTCAATACATCGTCCTCCAGCCGACTTGTCTCCAAGGGTCTATTGCTGCCTCGGGCACCTTATGCTCGTTCTCCTGTGAGTCTAGTTTTTCAAATGCGATGCAAAACTGACAGTTAATTGTAACGTTCAGAGCCTGTTAATGACGATGGGACACACAAATTGCGTCGCGACTCAATACATCGTCCTCCAGCCGACTTGTCTCCAAGGGTCTATTGCTGCCTCGGGCACCTTATGGTCGTTCTCCTGTGAGTCTAGTTTTTCGAATGCGATGCAAAACTGACAGTGAATTGTAACGTTCAGAGCCTCTTGATGACGATGGAACACACAAATTGCGTCGCGATTCAATACATCGTCCTACAGCCGACTTGTCTCCAAGGGTCTAGTGCTGCCTCGGGCACTATATGCTCGTTCTCCTGTTGGTCTAGATTTTCGAATCCGACGCAAAACTGACAGTGAATTGTAACGTTCAGAGCCTCTTGATGACGATGGAACACACAAATTGCGTCGCGATTCAATACATCGTCCCACAGCCGACCTGTCTCCTAGGGTCTCTTGCTGCCTCGGGCACTTTATTGTCGTTCTCCTGTGAGTCTAGTTTTCAGAATACGACGCAAAACTGACAGTTAATTGTAACGTTCAGAGCCTGTTAATGACGATGGAACACACAAATTGCGTCGCGATTCAATACATCGTCCTCCAGCCGACTTGTCTCGAAGGGTCTAGTGCAGCCTCGGGCACCTTATGTTCGTTCTCCTGTGAGTCTAGATTTTCGAATCCGACGCAAAACTGACAGTTAATTGTAACGTTCAGAGCCTGTTAATGACGATGGAACACACAAATTGCGTCGCGATTCAATACATCGTCCTCCAGCCGACTTGTCTCGAAGGGTCTATTAGTGCCTCGGGCACCTTATGGTCGTTCTCCTGTGAGTCTAGTTTTTCGAATACGACGCAAAACTGACAATTAATTGTAACGTTCAGAGCCTCTTAATGACGATGGAACACACAAATTGCGTCGCGATTCAATACATCGTCCTCCAGCCGACTTGTCTCCAAGGGTCTAGTGCTGCCTCGGGCACCTTATGGTCGTTCTCCTGTGAGTCTAGATTTTCGAATCCGACGCAAAACTGACAGTTAATTGTAACGTTCAGAGCCTGTTAATGACGATGGAACACACAAATTGCGTCGCGATTCAATACATCGTCCTACAGCTGACTTGTCTCCAAGGGTCTAGTGCTGCCTCGGGCACCATATGCTCGTTCTCCTGTGAGTCTAGATTTCTGAATCCGACGCAAAACTGAGAGTGAATTGTAACGTTCAGAGCCTCTTGATGACGATGGAACACACAAATTTCGTCGCGATTCAATACATCGTCCTCCAGCCGACTTGTCTCGAAGGGTCTATTGCTGCCTCGGGCACCATATGGTCGTTCATCTGTGAGTCTAGATTTTCGAATGCGATGCAAAACTGACAGTTAATTGTAACGTTCAGAGCCTGTTAATGACGATGGGACACACAAATTGCGTCGCGACTCAATACATCGTCCTCCAGCCGACTTGTCTCCAAGGGTCTATTGCTGCCTCGGGCACCTTATGGTCGTTCTCCTGTGAGTCTAGATTTTCGAATCCGACGCAAAACTGACAGTTAATTGTAACGTTCAGAGCCTGATACTGACGATGGGACACACAAATTGCGTCGCGATTCAATACATCGTCCTCCAGCCGACATGTCTCCGAGGTAGTATTGCTGCTCCTGGCACCTCTTGGTCGTTCTCCTATGAGTCTAGTTTTTCGAATCCGGCGCAAAACTGACAATTAATTGTAACGTTCAGAGCCTGTTAATGACGATGGAACACACAAATTGCGTCGCGATTCAATACATCGCCCTCCAGCCGACTTGTCTCGAAGGGTCTATTGCTGCCTCGGGCACCTTATGATCGTTCTCCTGTGAGTCTAGTTTTTCGAATCCGACGCAAAACTGACAGTTAATTGTAATGTTCAGAGCCTGTTAATGACGATGGGACACACAAATTGCGTCGCGACTCAATACATCGTCCTCCAGCCGACTTGTCTCCAAGTGTCTAGTGCTGCCTCGGGCACCTTATGGTCGTTCTCCTGTGAATCTAGATTTTCGAATCCGACGCAAAACTGACAGTTAATTGTAACGTTCAGAGCCTGTTAATGACGATGGGACACACAAATTGCGTCGCGACTCAATACATCGTCGTCCAGCCGACTTGTCTCCGAGGTAGTATTGCTGCTCCTGGCACCTCTTGGTCGTTCTCCTATGAGTCTAGTTTTTCGAATCCGGCGCAAAACTGACAATTAATTGTAACGTTCAGAGCCTCTTAATGACGATGGAACACACAAATTGCGTCGCGATTCAATACATCGTCCTCCAGCCGACTTGTCTCCAAGGGTCTATTGCTGCCTCGGGCACCTTATGGTCGTTCTCCTGTGAGTCTAGTTTTTCGAATGCGATGCAAAACTGACAGTTAATTGTAACGTTCAGAGCCTCTTAATGACGATGGAACACACAAATTGCGTCGCGATTCAATACATCGTCCTACAGCCGACTTGTCTCCAAGGGTCTAGTGCTGCCTCGGGCACCATATGCTCGTTCTCCTCTGAGTCTAGATTTTCGAATCCGACGCAAAACTGAGAGTGAATTGTAACGTTCAGAGTCTCTTGATGACGATGGAACACACAAATTGCGTCGCGATTCAATACATCGTCCTCCAGCCGACTTGTCTCCAAGGGTCTAGTGCTGCCTCGGGCACCTTATGGTCGTTCTCCTGTGAGTCTAGATTTTCGAATCCGACGCAAAACTGACAGTTAATTGTAACGTTCAGAGCCTCTTAATGACGATGGAACACACAAATTGCGTCGCGACTCAATACATCGTCATACAGCCGACTTGTCTCCAAGGGTCTAGTGCTGCCTCGGGCACCTTATGGTCGTTCTCCTGTGAGTCTAGATTTTCGAATCCGACGCAAAACTGACAGTGAGTTGTAACGTTCAGAGCCTGTTAATGACGATGGAACACACAAATTGCGTCGCGATTCAATACATCGTCCTACAGCCGACTTGTCTCCAAGGGTCTAGTGCTGCCTCGGGCACCATATGCTCGTTCTCCTGTGAGTCTAGATTTTCGAATCCGACGCAAAACTGACAGTGAATTGTAACGTTCAGAGCCTCTTGATGACGATGGAACACACAAATTGCGTCGCGATTCAATTAATCGTCCTACAGCCGACTTGTCTCCAAGGGTCTAGTGCTGCCTCGGGCACCTTATGCTCGTTCTCCTGTGAGTCTAGATTTTCGAATCCGACGCAAAACTGACAGTTAATTGTAACGTTCAGAGCCTGATACTGACGATGGAACACACAAATTGCGTCGCGATTCAATACATCGTCCTCCAGCCGACTTGTCTCCGAGGTAGTATCGCTGCTCCTGGCACCTCTTGGTCGTTCTCCTATGAGTCTAGTATTTCGAATCCGGCGCAAAACTGACAATTAATTGTAACGTTCAGAGCCTCTTAATGACGATGGAACACACAAATTGCGTCGCGATTCAATACATCGTCCTCCAGCCGACTTGTCTCCAAGGGTCTATTGCTGCCTCGGGCACCTTATGGTCGTTCTCCTGTGAGTCTAGATTTTCGAATCCGACGCAAAACTGACAGTGAATTGTAACGTTCAGAGCCTGTTAATGACGATGGGACACACAAATTGCGTCGCGACTCAATACATCGTCCTCCAGCCGACTTGTCTCCAAGGGTCTAGTGCTGCCTCGGGCACCTTATGGTCGTTCTCCTGTGAGTCTAGATTTTCGAATCCGACGCAAAACTGACAGTTAATTGTAACGTTCAGAGCCTGTTAATGACGATGGGACACACAAATTGCGTCGCGACTCAATACATCGTCCTCCAGCCGACTTGTCTCCAAGGGTCTAGTGCTGCCTCGGGCACCTTATGGTCGTTCTCCTGTGAGTCTAGATTTTCGAATCCGACGCAAAACTGACAGTTAATTGTAACGTTCAGAGCCTGATACTGACGATGGAACACACAAATTGCGTCGGGATTCAATACATCGTCCTCCAGCCGACTTGTCTCCGAGGTAGTATCGCTGCTCCTGGCACCTCTTGGTCGTTCTCCTATGAGTCTAGTATTTCGAATCCAGCGCAAAACTGACAATTAATTGTAACGTTCAGAGCCTCTTAATGACGATGGAACAGACAAATTGCGTCGCGATTCAATACATCGTCCTCCAGCCGACTTGTCTCCAAGGGTCTATTGCTGCCTCGGGCACCTTATGGTCGTTCTCCTGTGAGTCTAGATTTTCGAATCCGACGCAAAACTGACAGTGAATTGTAACGTTCAGAGCCTGTTAATGACGATGGGACACACAAATAGCGTCGCGACTCAATACATCGTCCTCCAGCCGACTTGTCTCCAAGGGTCTAGTGCTGCCTCGGGCACCTTATGGTCGTTCTCCTGTGAGTCTAGATTTTCGAATCCGACGCAAAACTGACAGTTAATTGTAACGTTCAGAGCCTCTTAATGACGATGGAACACACAAATTGCGTCGCGACTCAATACATCGTCCTACAGCCGACTTGTCTCCAAGGGTCTAGTGCTTCCTCGGGCACCTTATGGTCGTTCTCCTGTGAGTCTAGATTTTCGAATCCGACGCAAAACTGACAGTTAATTGTAACGTTCAGAGCCTCGGGCACCATATGCTAGTTCTCCTGTGAGTCTAGATTTTCGAATCCGACGCAAAACTGACAGTGAATTGTAACGTTCAGAGCCTCTTGATGACGATGGAACACACAAATTGCGTCGCGATTCAATACATCGTCCTACAGCCGACTTGTCTCCAAGGGTCTATTGCTGCCTCGGGCACATTATGGTCGTTCTCCTGTGAGTCTAGTTTTTCGAAACCGACGCAAAACTGACAGTTAATTGTAACGTTCGGAGCCTGTTAATGACGATGGGACACACAAATTGCGTCGCGACTCAATACATCGTCCTCCAGCCGACTTGTCTCCAAGGGTCTAGTGCTGCCTCGGGCACCTTATGGTCGTTCTCCTGTGAGTCTAGATTTTCGAATCCGACGCAAAACTGACAGTTAATTGTAACGTTCAGAGCCTGATACTGACGATGGAACACACAAATTGCGTCGCGATTCAATACATCGTTCTCCAGCCGACTTGTCTCCGAGGTAGTATTGCTGCTCCTGGCACCTCTTGGTCGTTCTCCTATGAGTCTAGTTTTTCGAATCCGGCGCAAAACTGACAATTAATTGTAACGTTCAGAGCCTCTTAATGACGATGGAACACACAAATTGCGTCGCGATTCAATACATCGTCCTCCAGCCGACTTGTCTCCAAGGGTCTATTGCTGCCTCGGGCACCTTATGGTCGTTCTCCTGTGAATCTAGATTTTCGATTCCGACGCAAAACTGACAGTTAATTGTAACGTTCAGAGCCTCTTAATGACGATGGAACACACAAATTGCGTCGCGATTCAATACATCGTCCTACAGCCGACTTGTCTCCAAGGGTCTAGTGCTGCCTCGGGCACCATATGCTCGTTCTCCTGTGAGTCTAGATTTTCGAATCCGACGCAAAACTGACAGTGAATTGTAACGTTCAGAGCCTGTTAATAACGATGGGACACACAAATTGCGTCGCGACTCAATACATCGTCCTCCAGCCGACTTGTCTCCAAGGGTCTAGTGCTGCCTCGGGCACCTTATGGTCGTTCTCCTGTGAGTCTAGATTTTCGAATCCGACGCAAAACTGACAGTGAATTGTAACGTTCAGAGCCTCTTGATGACGATGGAACACACAAATTGCGTCGCGATTCAATACATCGTCCTCCAGCCGACTTGTCTCGAAGGGTCTATTGCTGCCTCGGGCACCTTATGGTCGTTCATCTGTGAGTCTAGATTTTCGAATCCGACGCAAAACTGACAGTGAATTGTAACGTTCAGAGCCTCTTAATGACGATAGAACACACAAATTGCGTCGCGATTCAATACATCGTCCTCCAGCCGACTTGTCTCCAAGGGTCTAGTGCTGCCTCGGGCACCTTATGGTCGTTCTCCTGTGAGTCTAGATTTTCGAATCCGACGCAAAACTGACAGTGAATTGTAACGTTCAGAGCCTCTTAATGACGATGGAACACACAAATTGCGTCGCGATTCAATACATCGTCCTACAGCCGACTTGTCTCCAAGGGTCTATTGCTGCCTCGGGCACCTTATGGTCGTTCTCCTGTGAGTCTAGTTTTTCGAATGCGATGCAAAACTGACAGTTAATTGTTCAGAGCCTGTTAATGACGATGGGACACACAAATTGCGTCGCGACTCAATACATCGTCCTCCAGGCGACTTGTCTCCAAGGGTCTATTGCTGCCTCGGGCACCTTATGCTCGTTCTCCTGTGAGTCTAGTTTTTCAAATGCGATGCAAAACTGACAGTTAATTGTAACGTTCAGAGCCTGTTAATGACGATGGGACACACAAATTGCGTCGCGACTCAATACATCGTCCTCCAGCCGACTTGTCTCCAAGGGTCTATTGCTGCCTCGAGCACCTTATGGTCGTTCTCCTGTGAGTCTAGTTTTTCGAATGCGATGCAAAACTGACAGTGAATTGTAACGTTCAGAGCCTCTTGATGACGATGGAACACACAAATTGCGTCGCGATTCAATACATCGTCCTACAGCCGACTTGTCTCCAAGGGTCTATGCTGCCTCGGGCACTATATGCTCGTTCTCCTGTTGGTCTAGATTTTCGAATCCGACGCAAAACTGACAGTGAATTGTAACGTTCAGAGCCTCTTGATGACGATGGAACACACAAATTGCGTCGCGATTCAATACATCGTCCCACAGCCGACCTGTCTCCTAGGGTCTCTTGCTGCCTCGGGCACTTTATTGTCGTTCTCCTGTGAGTCTAGTTTTCAGAATACGACGCAAAACTGACAGTTAATTGTAACGTTCAGAGCCTGTTAATGACGATGGAACACACAAATTGCGTCGCGATTCAATACATCGTCCTCCAGCCGACTTGTCTCGAAGGGTCTAGTGCAGCCTCGGGCACCTTATGTTCGTTCTCCTGTGAGTCTAGATTTTCGAATCCGACGCAAAACTGACAGTTAATTGTAACGTTCAGAGCCTCTTGATGACGATGGAACACACAAATTGCGTCGCGATTCAATACATCGTCCTCCAGCCGACTTGTCTCGAAGGGTCTATTGCTGCCTCGGGCACCTTATGGTCGTTCATCTGTGAGTCTAGATTTTCGAATCCGACGCAAAACTGACAGTGAATTGTAACGTTCAGAGCCTCTTAATGACGATGGAACACACAAATTGCGTCGCGATTCAATACATCGTCCTCCAGCCGACTTGTCTCCAAGGGTCTAGTGCTGCCTCGGGCACCTTATGGTCGTTCTCCTGTGAGTCTAGATTTTCGAATCCGACGCAAAACTGACAGTGAATTGTAACGTTCAGAGCCTCTTAATGACGATGGAACACACAAATTGCGTCGCGATTCAATACATCGTCCTACAGCCGACTTGTCTCCAAGGGTCTATTGCTGCCTCGGGCACCTTATGGTCGTTCTCCTGTGAGTCTAGTTTTTCGAATGCGATGCAAAACTGACAGTTAATTGTTCAGAGCCTGTTAATGACGATGGGACACACAAATTGCGTCGCGACTCAATACATCGTCCTCCAGGCGACTTGTCTCCAAGGGTCTATTGCTGCCTCGGGCACCTTATGCTCGTTCTCCTGTGAGTCTAGTTTTTCAAATGCGATGCAAAACTGACAGTTAATTGTAACGTTCAGAGCCTGTTAATGACGATGGGACACACAAATTGCGTCGCGACTCAATACATCGTCCTCCAGCCGACTTGTCTCCAAGGGTCTATTGCTGCCTCGGGCACCTTATGGTCGTTCTCCTGTGAGTCTAGTTTTTCGAATGCGATGCAAAACTGACAGTGAATTGTAACGTTCAGAGCCTCTTGATGACGATGGAACACACAAATTGCGTCGCGATTCAATACATCGTCCTACAGCCGACTTGTCTCCAAGGGTCTAGTGCTGCCTCGGGCACTATATGCTCGTTCTCCTGTTGGTCTAGATTTTCGAATCCGACGCAAAACTGACAGTGAATTGTAACGTTCAGAGCCTCTTGATGACGATGGAACACACAAATTGCGTCGCGATTCAATACATCGTCCCACAGCCGACCTGTCTCCTAGGGTCTCTTGCTGCCTCGGGCACTTTATTGTCGTTCTCCTGTGAGTCTAGTTTTCAGAATACGACGCAAAACTGACAGTTAATTGTAACGTTCAGAGCCTGTTAATGACGATGGAACACACAAATTGCGTCGCGATTCAATACATCGTCCTCCAGCCGACTTGTCTCGAAGGGTCTAGTGCAGCCTCGGGCACCTTATGTTCGTTCTCCTGTGAGTCTAGATTTTCGAATCCGACGCAAAACTGACAGTTAATTGTAACGTTCAGAGCCTGTTAATGACGATGGAACACACAAATTGCGTCGCGATTCAATACATCGTCCTCCAGCCGACTTGTCTCGAAGGGTCTATTAGTGCCTCGGGCACCTTATGGTCGTTCTCCTGTGAGTCTAGTTTTTCGAATACGACGCAAAACTGACAATTAATTGTAACGTTCAGAGCCTCTTAATGACGATGGAACACACAAATTGCGTCGCGATTCAATACATCGTCCTCCAGCCGACTTGTCTCCAAGGGTCTAGTGCTGCCTCGGGCACCTTATGGTCGTTCTCCTGTGAGTCTAGATTTTCGAATCCGACGCAAAACTGACAGTGAATTGTAACGTTCAGAGCCTGTTAATGACGATGGAACACACAAATTGCGTCGCGATTCAATACATCGTCCTACAGCTGACTTGTCTCCAAGGGTCTAGTGCTGCCTCGGGCACCATATGCTCGTTCTCCTGTGAGTCTAGATTTCTGAATCCGACGCAAAACTGAGAGTGAATTGTAACGTTCAGAGCCTCTTGATGACGATGGAACACACAAATTTCGTCGCGATTCAATACATCGTCCTCCAGCCGACTTGTCTCGAAGGGTCTATTGCTGCCTCGGGCACCTTATGGTCGTTCATCTGTGAGTCTAGATTTTCGAATGCGATGCAAAACTGACAGTTAATTGTAACGTTCAGAGCCTGTTAATGACGATGGGACACACAAATTGCGTCGCGACTCAATACATCGTCCTCCAGCCGACTTGTCTCCAAGGGTCTATTGCTGCCTCGGGCACCTTATGGTCGTTCTCCTGTGAGTCTAGATTTTCGAATCCGACGCAAAACTGACAGTTAATTGTAACGTTCAGAGCCTGATACTGACGATGGGACACACAAATTGCGTCGCGATTCAATACATCGTCCTCCAGCCGACATGTCTCCGAGGTAGTATTGCTGCTCCTGGCACCTCTTGGTCGTTCTCCTATGAGTCTAGTTTTTCGAATCCGGCGCAAAACTGACAATTAATTGTAACGTTCAGAGCCTGTTAATGACGATGGAACACACAAATTGCGTCGCGATTCAATACATCGTCCTCCAGCCGACTTGTCTCGAAGGGTCTATTGCTGCCTCGGGCACCTTATGATCGTTCTCCTGTGAGTCTAGTTTTTCGAATCCGACGCAAAACTGACAGTTAATTGTAACGTTCAGAGCCTGTTAATGACGATGGAACACACAAATTGCGTCGCGATTCAATACATCGTCCTACAGCCGACTTGTCTCCAAGGGTCTAGTGCTGCCTCGGGCACCATATGCTCGTTCTCCTGTGAGTCTAGATTTTCGAATCCGACGCAAAACTGACAGTGAATTGTAACGTTCAGAGCCTCTTGATGACGATGGAACCCACAAATTGCGTCGCGATTCAATACATCGTCCTCCAGCCGACTTGTCTCGAAGGGTCTATTGCTGCCTCGGGCACCATATGCTCGTTCTCCTGTGAGTCTAGATTTTCGAATCCGACGCAAAACTGACAGTGAATTGTAACGTTCAGAGCCTGTTAATGACGATGGGACACACAAATTGCGTCGCGACTCAATACATCGTCCTCCAGCCGACTTGTCTCCAAGGGTCTAGTGCTGCCTCGGGCACCTTATGGTCGTTCTCCTGTGAGTCTAGATTTTCGAATCCGACGCAAAACTGACAGTTAATTGTAACGTTCAGAGCCTCTTAATGACGATGGAACACACAAATTGCGTCGCGATTCAATACATCGTCATACAGCCGACTTGTCTCCAAGGGTCTAGTGCTGCCTCGGGCACCATATGCTCGTTCTCCTGTGAGTCTAGATTTTCGAATCCGACGCAAAACTGACAGTGAATTGTAACGTTCAGAGCCTCTTAATGACGATGGAACACACAAATTGCGTCGCGATTCAATACATCGTCCTACAGCCGACTTGTCTCCAAGGGTCTAGTGCTGCCTCGGGCACCATATGCTCGTTCTCCTGTGAGTCTAGATTTTCGAATCCGACGCAAAACTGACAGTGAATTGTAACGTTCAGAGCCTCTTGATGACGATGGAACACACAAATTGCGTCCCGATGCAATACATCGTCATACAGCCGACTTGCCTCCAAGGGTCTAGTGCTGCCTCGGGCACCTTATGCTCGTTCTCCTGTGAGTCTAGATTTTCGAATCCGACGCAAAACTGACAGTTAATTGTAACGTTCAGAGCCTGTTAATGACGATGGGACACTCAAATTGCGTCGCGACTCAATACATCGTCCTCCAGCCGACTTGTCTCCAAGGGTCTATTGCTGCCTCGGGCACCTTATGGTCATTCTCCTGTGAGTCTAGATTTTCGAATCCGACGCAAAACTGACAGTTAATTGTAACGTTCAGAGCCTGATACTGACGATGGGACACACAAATTGCGTCGCGATTCAATACATCGTCCTCCAGCCGACATGTCTCCGAGGTAGTATTGCTGCTCCTGGCACCTCTTGGTCGTTCTCCTATGAGTCTAGTTTTTCGAATCCGGCGCAAAACTGACAATTAATTGTAATGTTCAGAGCCTGTTAATGACGATGGAACATGCAAATTGCGTCGCGATTCAATACATCGTCCTCCAGCTGACTTGTCTCGAAGGGTCTATTGCTGCCTCGGGCACCTTATGGTCGTTCATCTGTGAGTCTAGATTTTCGAATCCGACGCAAAACTGACAGTTAATTGTAACGTTAAGAGCCTGTTAATGACGATGGGACACACAAATTGCGTCGCGTCTCAATACATCGTCCTCCAGCCGACTTGTCTCCAAGGGTCTATTGCTGCCTCGGGCACCTTATGGTCGTTCTCGTGTGAGTCTAGTTTTTCGAATGCGATGCAAAACTGACAGTTCATTGTAACGTTAAGAGCCTGTTAATGACGATGGGACACACAAATTGCGTCGCGACTCAATACATCGTCCTCCAGCCGACTTGTCTCCAAGTGTCTAGTGCTGCCTCGGGCACCTTATGGTCGTTCTCCTGTGAGTCTAGATTTTCGAATCCGACGCAAAACTGACAGTTAATTGTAACGTTCAGAGCCTGTTAATGACGATGGGACACACAAATTGCGTCGCGACTCAATACATCGTCGTCCAGCCGACTTGTCTCCGAGGTAGTATTGCTGCTCCTGGCACCTCTTGGTCGTTCTCCTATGAGTCTAGTTTTTCGAATCCGGCGCAAAACTGACAATTAATTGTAACGTTCAGAGCCTCTTAATGACGATGGAACACACAAATTGCGTCGCGATTCAATACATCGTCCTCCAGCCGACTTGTCTCCAAGGGTCTATTGCTGCCTCGGGCACCTTATGGTCGTTCTCCTGTGAGTCTAGTTTTTCGAATGCGATGAAAAACTGACAGTTAATTGTAACGTTCAGAGCCTCTTAATGACGATGGAACACACAAATTGCGTCGCGATTCAATACATCGTCCTACAGCCGACTTGTCTCCAAGGGTCTAGTGCTGCCTCGGGCACCATATGCTCGTTCTCCTCTGAGTCTAGATTTTCGAATCCGACGCAAAACTGAGAGTGAATTGTAACGTTCAGAGTCTCTTGATGACGATGGAACACACAAATTGCGTCGCGATTCAATACATCGTCCTCCAGCCGACTTGTCTCCAAGGGTCTAATGCTGCCTCGGGCACCTTATGGTCGTTCTCCTGTGAGTCTAGATTTTCGAATCCGACGCAAAACTGACAGTTAATTGTAACGTTCAGAGCCTCTTAATGACGATGGAACACACAAATTGCGTCGCGACTCAATACATCGTCCTCCAGCCGACTTGTCTCCAAGGGTCTAGTGCTGCCTCGGGCACCTTATGGTCGTTCTCCTGTGAGTCTAGATTTTCGAATCCGACGCAAAACTGACAGTGAGTTGTAACGTTCAGAGCCTGTTAATGACGATGGAACACACAAATTGCGTCGCGATTCAATACATCGTCCTACAGCCGACTTGTCTCCAAGGGTCTAGTGCTGCCTCGGGCACCATATGCTCGTTCTCCTGTGAGTCTAGATTTTCGAATCCGACGCAAAACTGACAGTGAATTGTAACGTTCAGAGCCTCTTAATGACGATAGAACACACAAATTGCGTCGCGATTCAATACATCGTCCTCCAGCCGACTTGTCTCCAAGGGTCTAGTGCTGCCTCGGGCACCTTATGGTCGTTCTCCTGTGAGTCTAGATTTTCGAATCCGACGCAAAACTGACAGTGAATTGTAACGTTCAGAGCCTCTTAATGACGATGGAACACACAAATTGCGTCGCGATTCAATACATCGTCCTACAGCCGACTTGTCTCCAAGGGTCTATTGCTGCCTCGGGCACCTTATGGTCGTTCTCCTGTGAGTCTAGTTTTTCGAATGCGATGCAAAACTGACAGTTAATTGTTCAGAGCCTGTTAATGACGATGGGACACACAAATTGCGTCGCGACTCAATACATCGTCCTCCAGGCGACTTGTCTCCAAGGGTCTATTGCTGCCTCGGGCACCTTATGCTCGTTCTCCTGTGAGTCTAGTTTTTCAAATGCGATGCAAAACTGACAGTTAATTGTAACGTTCAGAGCCTGTTAATGACGATGGGACACACAAATTGCGTCGCGACTCAATACATCGTCCTCCAGCCGACTTGTCTCCAAGGGTCTATTGCTGCCTCGGGCACCTTATGGTCGTTCTCCTGTGAGTCTAGTTTTTCGAATGCGATGCAAAACTGACAGTGAATTGTAACGTTCAGAGCCTCTTGATGACGATGGAACACACAAATTGCGTCGCGATTCAATACATCGTCCTACAGCCGACTTGTCTCCAAGGGTCTAGTGCTGCCTCGGGCACTATATGCTCGTTCTCCTGTTGGTCTAGATTTTCGAATCCGACGCAAAACTGACAGTGAATTGTAACGTTCAGAGCCTCTTGATGACGATGGAACACACAAATTGCGTCGCGATTCAATACATCGTCCCACAGCCGACCTGTCTCCTAGGGTCTCTTGCTGCCTCGGGCACTTTATTGTCGTTCTCCTGTGAGTCTAGTTTTCAGAATACGACGCAAAACTGACAGTTAATTGTAACGTTCAGAGCCTGTTAATGACGATGGAACACACAAATTGCGTCGCGATTCAATACATCGTCCTCCAGCCGACTTGTCTCGAAGGGTCTAGTGCAGCCTCGGGCACCTTATGTTCGTTCTCCTGTGAGTCTAGATTTTCGAATCCGACGCAAAACTGACAGTTAATTGTAACGTTCAGAGCCTCTTGATGACGATGGAACACACAAATTGCGTCGCGATTCAATACATCGTCCTCCAGCCGACTTGTCTCGAAGGGTCTATTGCTGCCTCGGGCACCTTATGGTCGTTCATCTGTGAGTCTAGATTTTCGAATCCGACGCAAAACTGACAGTGAATTGTAACGTTCAGAGCCTCTTAATGACGATGGAACACACAAATTGCGTCGCGATTCAATACATCGTCCTCCAGCCGACTTGTCTCCAAGGGTCTAGTGCTGCCTCGGGCACCTTATGGTCGTTCTCCTGTGAGTCTAGATTTTCGAATCCGACGCAAAACTGACAGTGAATTGTAACGATCAGAGCCTCTTAATGACGATGGAACACACAAATTGCGTCGCGATTCAATACATCGTCCTACAGCCGACTTGTCTCCAAGGGTCTATTGCTGCCTCGGGCACCTTATGGTCGTTCTCCTGTGAGTCTAGTTTTTCGAATGCGATGCAAAACTGACAGTTAATTGTTCAGAGCCTGTTAATGACGATGGGACACACAAATTGCGTCGCGACTCAATACATCGTCCTCCAGGCGACTTGTCTCCAAGGGTCTATTGCTGCCTCGGGCACCTTATGCTCGTTCTCCTGTGAGTCTAGTTTTTCAAATGCGATGCAAAACTGACAGTTAATTGTAACGTTCAGAGCCTGTTAATGACGATGGGACACACAAATTGCGTCGCGACTCAATACATCGTCCTCCAGCCGACTTGTCTCCAAGGGTCTATTGCTGCCTCGGGCACCTTATGGTCGTTCTCCTGTGAGTCTAGTTTTTCGAATGCGATGCAAAACTGACAGTGAATTGTAACGTTCAGAGCCTCTTGATGACGATGGAACACACAAATTGCGTCGCGATTCAATACATCGTCCTACAGCCGACTTGTCTCCAAGGGTCTAGTGCTGCCTCGGGCACTATATGCTCGTTCTCCTGTTGGTCTAGATTTTCGAATCCGACGCAAAACTGACAGTGAATTGTAACGTTCAGAGCCTCTTGATGACGATGGAACACACAAATTGCGTCGCGATTCAATACATCGTCCCACAGCCGACCTGTCTCCTAGGGTCTCTTGCTGCCTCGGGCACTTTATTGTCGTTCTCCTGTGAGTCTAGTTTTCAGAATACGACGCAAAACTGACAGTTAATTGTAACGTTCAGAGCCTGTTAATGACGATGGAACACACAAATTGCGTCGCGATTCAATACATCGTCCTCCAGCCGACTTGTCTCGAAGGGTCTAGTGCAGCCTCGGGCACCTTATGTTCGTTCTCCTGTGAGTCTAGATTTTCGAATCCGACGCAAAACTGACAGTTAATTGTAACGTTCAGAGCCTGTTAATGACGATGGAACACACAAATTGCGTCGCGATTCAATACATCGTCCTCCAGCCGACTTGTCTCGAAGGGTCTATTAGTGCCTCGGGCACCTTATGGTCGTTCTCCTGTGAGTCTAGTTTTTCGAATACGACGCAAAACTGACAATTAATTGTAACGTTCAGAGCCTGTTAATGACGATGGAACACACAAATTGCGTCGCGATTCAATACATCGTCCTACAGCTGACTTGTCTCCAAGGGTCTAGTGCTGCCTCGGGCACCATATGCTCGTTCTCCTGTGAGTCTAGATTTCTGAATCCGACGCAAAACTGAGAGTGAATTGTAACGTTCAGAGCCTCTTGATGACGATGGAACACACAAATTTCGTCGCGATTCAATACATCGTCCTCCAGCCGACTTGTCTCGAAGGGTCTATTGCTGCCTCGGGCACCTTATGGTCGTTCATCTGTGAGTCTAGATTTTCGAATGCGATGCAAAACTGACAGTTAATTGTAACGTTCAGAGCCTGTTAATGACGATGGGACACACAAATTGCGTCGCGACTCAATACATCGTCCTCCAGCCGACTTGTCTCCAAGGGTCTATTGCTGCCTCGGGCACCTTATGGTCATTCTCCTGTGAGTCTAGATTTTCGAATCCGACGCAAAACTGACAGTTAATTGTAACGTTCAGAGCCTGATACTGACGATGGGACACACAAATTGCGTCGCGATTCAATACATCGTCCTCCAGCCGACATGTCTCCGAGGTAGTATTGCTGCTCCTGGCACCTCTTGGTCGTTCTCCTATGAGTCTAGTTTTTCGAATCCGGCGCAAAACTGACAATTAATTGTAATGTTCAGAGCCTGTTAATGACGATGGAACATGCAAATTGCGTCGCGATTCAATACATCGTCCTCCAGCTGACTTGTCTCGAAGGGTCTATTGCTGCCTCGGGCACCTTATGGTCGTTCATCTGTGAGTCTAGATTTTCGAATCCGACGCAAAACTGACAGTTAATTGTAACGTTAAGAGCCTGTTAATGACGATGGGACACACAAATTGCGTCGCGTCTCAATACATCGTCCTCCAGCCGACTTGTCTCCAAGGGTCTATTGCTGCCTCGGGCACCTTATGGTCGTTCTCGTGTGAGTCTAGTTTTTCGAATGCGATGCAAAACTGACAGTTCATTGTAACGTTAAGAGCCTGTTAATGACGATGGGACACACAAATTGCGTCGCGACTCAATACATCGTCCTCCAGCCGACTTGTCTCCAAGTGTCTAGTGCTGCCTCGGGCACCTTATGGTCGTTCTCCTGTGAGTCTAGATTTTCGAATCCGACGCAAAACTGACAGTTAATTGTAACGTTCAGAGCCTGTTAATGACGATGGGACACACAAATTGCGTCGCGACTCAATACATCGTCGTCCAGCCGACTTGTCTCCGAGGTAGTATTGCTGCTCCTGGCACCTCTTGGTCGTTCTCCTATGAGTCTAGTTTTTCGAATCCGGCGCAAAACTGACAATTAATTGTAACGTTCAGAGCCTCTTAATGACGATGGAACACACAAATTGCGTCGCGATTCAATACATCGTCCTCCAGCCGACTTGTCTCCAAGGGTCTATTGCTGCCTCGGGCACCTTATGGTCGTTCTCCTGTGAGTCTAGTTTTTCGAATGCGATGAAAAACTGACAGTTAATTGTAACGTTCAGAGCCTCTTAATGACGATGGAACACACAAATTGCGTCGCGATTCAATACATCGTCCTACAGCCGACTTGTCTCCAAGGGTCTAGTGCTGCCTCGGGCACCATATGCTCGTTCTCCTCTGAGTCTAGATTTTCGAATCCGACGCAAAACTGAGAGTGAATTGTAACGTTCAGAGTCTCTTGATGACGATGGAACACACAAATTGCGTCGCGATTCAATACATCGTCCTCCAGCCGACTTGTCTCCAAGGGTCTAATGCTGCCTCGGGCACCTTATGGTCGTTCTCCTGTGAGTCTAGATTTTCGAATCCGACGCAAAACTGACAGTTAATTGTAACGTTCAGAGCCTCTTAATGACGATGGAACACACAAATTGCGTCGCGACTCAATACATCGTCCTCCAGCCGACTTGTCTCCAAGGGTCTAGTGCTGCCTCGGGCACCTTATGGTCGTTCTCCTGTGAGTCTAGATTTTCGAATCCGACGCAAAACTGACAGTGAGTTGTAACGTTCAGAGCCTGTTAATGACGATGGAACACACAAATTGCGTCGCGATTCAATACATCGTCCTACAGCCGACTTGTCTCCAAGGGTCTAGTGCTGCCTCGGGCACCATATGCTCGTTCTCCTGTGAGTCTAGATTTTCGAATCCGACGCAAAACTGACAGTGAATTGTAACGTTCAGAGCCTCTTAATGACGATAGAACACACAAATTGCGTCGCGATTCAATACATCGTCCTCCAGCCGACTTGTCTCCAAGGGTCTAGTGCTGCCTCGGGCACCTTATGGTCGTTCTCCTGTGAGTCTAGATTTTCGAATCCGACGCAAAACTGACAGTGAATTGTAACGTTCAGAGCCTCTTAATGACGATGGAACACACAAATTGCGTCGCGATTCAATACATCGTCCTACAGCCGACTTGTCTCCAAGGGTCTATTGCTGCCTCGGGCACCTTATGGTCGTTCTCCTGTGAGTCTAGTTTTTCGAATGCGATGCAAAACTGACAGTTAATTGTTCAGAGCCTGTTAATGACGATGGGACACACAAATTGCGTCGCGACTCAATACATCGTCCTCCAGGCGACTTGTCTCCAAGGGTCTATTGCTGCCTCGGGCACCTTATGCTCGTTCTCCTGTGAGTCTAGTTTTTCAAATGCGATGCAAAACTGACAGTTAATTGTAACGTTCAGAGCCTGTTAATGACGATGGGACACACAAATTGCGTCGCGACTCAATACATCGTCCTCCAGCCGACTTGTCTCCAAGGGTCTATTGCTGCCTCGGGCACCTTATGGTCGTTCTCCTGTGAGTCTAGTTTTTCGAATGCGATGCAAAACTGACAGTGAATTGTAACGTTCAGAGCCTCTTGATGACGATGGAACACACAAATTGCGTCGCGATTCAATACATCGTCCTACAGCCGACTTGTCTCCAAGGGTCTAGTGCTGCCTCGGGCACTATATGCTCGTTCTCCTGTTGGTCTAGATTTTCGAATCCGACGCAAAACTGACAGTGAATTGTAACGTTCAGAGCCTCTTGATGACGATGGAACACACAAATTGCGTCGCGATTCAATACATCGTCCCACAGCCGACCTGTCTCCTAGGGTCTCTTGCTGCCTCGGGCACTTTATTGTCGTTCTCCTGTGAGTCTAGTTTTCAGAATACGACGCAAAACTGACAGTTAATTGTAACGTTCAGAGCCTGTTAATGACGATGGAACACACAAATTGCGTCGCGATTCAATACATCGTCCTCCAGCCGACTTGTCTCGAAGGGTCTAGTGCAGCCTCGGGCACCTTATGTTCGTTCTCCTGTGAGTCTAGATTTTCGAATCCGACGCAAAACTGACAGTTAATTGTAACGTTCAGAGCCTCTTGATGACGATGGAACACACAAATTGCGTCGCGATTCAATACATCGTCCTCCAGCCGACTTGTCTCGAAGGGTCTATTGCTGCCTCGGGCACCTTATGGTCGTTCATCTGTGAGTCTAGATTTTCGAATCCGACGCAAAACTGACAGTGAATTGTAACGTTCAGAGCCTCTTAATGACGATGGAACACACAAATTGCGTCGCGATTCAATACATCGTCCTCCAGCCGACTTGTCTCCAAGGGTCTAGTGCTGCCTCGGGCACCTTATGGTCGTTCTCCTGTGAGTCTAGATTTTCGAATCCGACGCAAAACTGACAGTGAATTGTAACGTTCAGAGCCTCTTAATGACGATGGAACACACAAATTGCGTCGCGATTCAATACATCGTCCTACAGCCGACTTGTCTCCAAGGGTCTATTGCTGCCTCGGGCACCTTATGGTCGTTCTCCTGTGAGTCTAGTTTTTCGAATGCGATGCAAAACTGACAGTTAATTGTTCAGAGCCTGTTAATGACGATGGGACACACAAATTGCGTCGCGACTCAATACATCGTCCTCCAGGCGACTTGTCTCCAAGGGTCTATTGCTGCCTCGGGCACCTTATGCTCGTTCTCCTGTGAGTCTAGTTTTTCAAATGCGATGCAAAACTGACAGTTAATTGTAACGTTCAGAGCCTGTTAATGACGATGGGACACACAAATTGCGTCGCGACTCAATACATCGTCCTCCAGCCGACTTGTCTCCAAGGGTCTATTGCTGCCTCGGGCACCTTATGGTCGTTCTCCTGTGAGTCTAGTTTTTCGAATGCGATGCAAAACTGACAGTGAATTGTAACGTTCAGAGCCTCTTGATGACGATGGAACACACAAATTGCGTCGCGATTCAATACATCGTCCTACAGCCGACTTGTCTCCAAGGGTCTAGTGCTGCCTCGGGCACTATATGCTCGTTCTCCTGTTGGTCTAGATTTTCGAATCCGACGCAAAACTGACAGTGAATTGTAACGTTCAGAGCCTCTTGATGACGATGGAACACACAAATTGCGTCGCGATTCAATACATCGTCCCACAGCCGACCTGTCTCCTAGGGTCTCTTGCTGCCTCGGGCACTTTATTGTCGTTCTCCTGTGAGTCTAGTTTTCAGAATACGACGCAAAACTGATAGTTAATTGTAACGTTCAGAGCCTGTTAATGACGATGGAACACACAAATTGCGTCGCGATTCAATACATCGTCCTCCAGCCGACTTGTCTCGAAGGGTCTAGTGCAGCCTCGGGCACCTTATGTTCGTTCTCCTGTGAGTCTAGATTTTCGAATCCGACGCAAAACTGACAGTTAATTGTAACGTTCAGAGCCTGTTAATGACGATGGAACACACAAATTGCGTCGCGATTCAATACATCGTCCTCCAGCCGACTTGTCTCGAAGGGTCTATTAGTGCCTCGGGCACCTTATGGTCGTTCTCCTGTGAGTCTAGTTTTTCGAATACGACGCAAAACTGACAATTAATTGTAACGTTCAGAGCCTGTTAATGACGATGGAACACACAAATTGCGTCGCGATTCAATACATCGTCCTACAGCTGACTTGTCTCCAAGGGTCTAGTGCTGCCTCGGGCACCATATGCTCGTTCTCCTGTGAGTCTAGATTTCTGAATCCGACGCAAAACTGAGAGTGAATTGTAACGTTCAGAGCCTCTTGATGACGATGGAACACACAAATTTCGTCGCGATTCAATACATCGTCCTCCAGCCGACTTGTCTCGAAGGGTCTATTGCTGCCTCGGGCACCTTATGGTCGTTCATCTGTGAGTCTAGATTTTCGAATGCGATGCAAAACTGACAGTTAATTGTAACGTTCAGAGCCTGTTAATGACGATGGGACACACAAATTGCGTCGCGACTCAATACATCGTCCTCCAGCCGACTTGTCTCCAAGGGTCTATTGCTGCCTCGGGCACCTTATGGTCATTCTCCTGTGAGTCTAGATTTTCGAATCCGACGCAAAACTGACAGTTAATTGTAACGTTCAGAGCCTGATACTGACGATGGGACACACAAATTGCGTCGCGATTCAATACATCGTCCTCCAGCCGACATGTCTCCGAGGTAGTATTGCTGCTCCTGGCACCTCTTGGTCGTTCTCCTATGAGTCTAGTTTTTCGAATCCGGCGCAAAACTGACAATTAATTGTAATGTTCAGAGCCTGTTAATGACGATGGAACATGCAAATTGCGTCGCGATTCAATACATCGTCCTCCAGCTGACTTGTCTCGAAGGGTCTATTGCTGCCTCGGGCACCTTATGGTCGTTCATCTGTGAGTCTAGATTTTCGAATCCGACGCAAAACTGACAGTTAATTGTAACGTTAAGAGCCTGTTAATGACGATGGGACACACAAATTGCGTCGCGTCTCAATACATCGTCCTCCAGCCGACTTGTCTCCAAGGGTCTATTGCTGCCTCGGGCACCTTATGGTCGTTCTCGTGTGAGTCTAGTTTTTCGAATGCGATGCAAAACTGACAGTTCATTGTAACGTTAAGAGCCTGTTAATGACGATGGGACACACAAATTGCGTCGCGACTCAATACATCGTCCTCCAGCCGACTTGTCTCCAAGTGTCTAGTGCTGCCTCGGGCACCTTATGGTCGTTCTCCTGTGAGTCTAGATTTTCGAATCCGACGCAAAACTGACAGTTAATTGTAACGTTCAGAGCCTGTTAATGACGATGGGACACACAAATTGCGTCGCGACTCAATACATCGTCGTCCAGCCGACTTGTCTCCGAGGTAGTATTGCTGCTCCTGGCACCTCTTGGTCGTTCTCCTATGAGTCTAGTTTTTCGAATCCGGCGCAAAACTGACAATTAATTGTAACGTTCAGAGCCTCTTAATGACGATGGAACACACAAATTGCGTCGCGATTCAATACATCGTCCTCCAGCCGACTTGTCTCCAAGGGTCTATTGCTGCCTCGGGCACCTTATGGTCGTTCTCCTGTGAGTCTAGTTTTTCGAATGCGATGAAAAACTGACAGTTAATTGTAACGTTCAGAGCCTCTTAATGACGATGGAACACACAAATTGCGTCGCGATTCAATACATCGTCCTACAGCCGACTTGTCTCCAAGGGTCTAGTGCTGCCTCGGGCACCATATGCTCGTTCTCCTCTGAGTCTAGATTTTCGAATCCGACGCAAAACTGAGAGTGAATTGTAACGTTCAGAGTCTCTTGATGACGATGGAACACACAAATTGCGTCGCGATTCAATACATCGTCCTCCAGCCGACTTGTCTCCAAGGGTCTAATGCTGCCTCGGGCACCTTATGGTCGTTCTCCTGTGAGTCTAGATTTTCGAATCCGACGCAAAACTGACAGTTAATTGTAACGTTCAGAGCCTCTTAATGACGATGGAACACACAAATTGCGTCGCGACTCAATACATCGTCCTCCAGCCGACTTGTCTCCAAGGGTCTAGTGCTGCCTCGGGCACCTTATGGTCGTTCTCCTGTGAGTCTAGATTTTCGAATCCGACGCAAAACTGACAGTGAGTTGTAACGTTCAGAGCCTGTTAATGACGATGGAACACACAAATTGCGTCGCGATTCAATACATCGTCCTACAGCCGACTTGTCTCCAAGGGTCTAGTGCTGCCTCGGGCACCATATGCTCGTTCTCCTGTGAGTCTAGATTTTCGAATCCGACGCAAAACTGACAGTGAATTGTAACGTTCAGAGCCTCTTGATGACGATGGAACACACAAATTGCGTCGCGATTCAATTAATCGTCCTACAGCCGACTTGTCTCCAAGGGTCTAGTGCTGCCTCGGGCACCTTATGCTCGTTCTCCTGTGAGTCTAGATTTTCGAATCCGACGCAAAACTGACAGTTAATTGTAACGTTCAGAGCCTGATACTGACGATGGAACACACAAATTGCGTCGCGATTCAATACATCGTCCTCCAGCCGACTTGTCTCCGAGGTAGTATCGCTGCTCCTGGCACCTCTTGGTCGTTCTCCTATGAGTCTAGTATTTCGAATCCGGCGCAAAACTGACAATTAATTGTAACGTTCAGAGCCACTTAATGACGATGGAACACACAAATTGCGTCGCGATTCAATACATCGTCCTCCAGCCGACTTGTCTCCAAGGGTCTATTGCTGCCTCGGGCACCTTATGGTCGTTCTCCTGTGAGTCTAGATTTTCGAATCCGACGCAAAACTGACAGTGAATTGTAACGTTCAGAGCCTGTTAATGACGATGGGACACACAAATTGCGTCGCGACTCAATACATCGTCCTCCAGCCGACTTGTCTCCAAGGGTCTAGTGCTGCCTCGGGCACCTTATGGTCGTTCTCCTGTGAGTCTAGATTTTCGAATCCGACGCAAAACTGACAGTTAATTGTAACCTTCAGAGCCTCTTAATGACGATGGAACACACAAATTGCGTCGCGATTCAATACATCGTCATACAGCCGACTTGTCTCCAAGGGTCTAGTGCTGCCTCGGGCACCTTATGGTCGTTCTCCTGTGAGTCTAGATTTTCGAATCCGACGCAAAACTGACAGTGAGTTGTAACGTTCAGAGCCTGTTAATGACGATGGAACACACAAATTGCGTCGCGATTCAATACATCGTCCTACAGCCGACTTGTCTCCAAGGGTCTAGTGCTGCCTCGGGCACCATATGCTCGTTCTCCTGTGAGTCTAGATTTTTGAATCCGACGCAAAACTGACAATGAATTGTAACGTTCAGAGCCTCTTGATGACGATGGAACACACAAATTGCGTCGCGATTCAATTAATCGTCCTCCAGCCGACTTGTCTCCAAGGGTCTAGTGCTGCCTCGGGCACCTTATGGTCGTTCTCCTGTGAGTCTAGATTTTCGAATCCGACGCAAAACTGACAGTTAATTGTAACGTTCAGAGCCTGTTAATGACGATGGGACACACAAATTGCGTCGCGACTCAATACATCGTCCTCCAGCCGACTTGTCTCCAAGGGTCTAGTGCTGCCTCGGGCACCTTATGGTCGTTCTCCTGTGAGTCTAGATTTTCGAATCCGACGCAAAACTGACAGTTAATTGTAACGTTCAGAGCCTGATACTGACGATGGAACACACAAATTGCGTCGGGATTCAATACATCGTCCTCCAGCCGACTTGTCTCCGAGGTAGTATCGCTGCTCCTGGCACCTCTTGGTCGTTCTCCTATGAGTCTAGTATTTCGAATCCGGCGCAAAACTGACAATTAATTGTAACGTTCAGAGCCTCTTAATGACGATGGAACAGACAAATTGCGTCGCGATTCAATACATCGTCCTCCAGCCGACTTGTCTCCAAGGGTCTATTGCTGCCTCGGGCACCTTATGGTCGTTCTCCTGTGAGTCTAGATTTTCGAATCCGACGCAAAACTGACAGTGAATTGTAACGTTCAGAGCCTGTTAATGACGATGGGACACACAAATAGCGTCGCGACTCAATACATCGTCCTCCAGCCGACTTGTCTCCAAGGGTCTAGTGCTGCCTCGGGCACCTTATGGTCGTTCTCCTGTGAGTCTAGATTTTCGAATCCGACGCAAAACTGACAGTTAATTGTAACGTTCAGAGCCTCTTAATGACGATGGAACACACAAATTGCGTCGCGACTCAATACATCGTCCTACAGCCGACTTGTCTCCAAGGGTCTAGTGCTTCCTCGGGCACCTTATGGTCGTTCTCCTGTGAGTCTAGTTTTTCGAATCCGACGCAAAACTGACAGTTAATTGTAACGTTCAGAGCCTCGGGCACCATATGCTAGTTCTCCTGTGAGTCTAGATTTTCGAATCCGACGCAAAACTGACAGTGAATTGTAACGTTCAGAGCCTCTTGATGACGATGGACACACAAATTGCGTCGCGATTCAATACATCGTCCTACAGCCGACTTGTCTCCAAGGGTCTATTGCTGCCTCGGGCACATTATGGTCGTTCTCCTGTGAGTCTAGTTTTTCGAAACCGACGCAAAACTGACAGTTAATTGTAACGTTCGGAGCCTGTTAATGACGATGGGACACACAAATTGCGTCGCGACTCAATACATCGTCCTCCAGCCGACTTGTCTCCAAGGGTCTAGTGCTGCCTCGGGCACCTTATGGTCGTTCTCCTGTGAGTCTAGATTTTCGAATCCGACGCAAAACAGACAGTTAATTGTAACGTTCACAGCCTGATACTGACGATGGAACACACAAATTGCGTCGCGATTCAATACATCGTCCTCCAGCCGACTTGTCTCCGAGGTAGTATTGCTGCTCCTGGCACCTCTTGGTCGTTCTCCTATGAGTCTAGTTTTTCGAATCCGGCGCAAAACTGACAATTAATTGTAACGTTCAGAGCCTCTTAATGACGATGGAACACACAAATTGCGTCGCGATTCAATACATCGTCCTCCAGCCGACTTGTCTCCAAGGGTCTATTGCTGCCTCGGGCACCTTATGGTCGTTCTCCTGTGAATCTAGATTTTCGATTCCGACGCAAAACTGACAGTTAATTGTAACGTTCAGAGCCTCTTAATGACGATGGAACACACAAATTGCGTCGCGATTCAATACATCGTCCTACAGCCGACTTGTCTCCAAGGGTCTAGTGCTGCCTCGGGCACCATATGCTCGTTCTCCTGTGAGTCTAGATTTTCGAATCCGACGCAAAACTGACAGTGAATTGTAACGTTCAGAGCCTGTTAAAAACGATAGGACACACAAATTGCGTCGCGACTCAATACATCGTCCTCCAGCCGACTTGTCTCCAAGGGTCTAGTGCTGCCTCGGGCACCTTATGGTCGTTCTCCTGTGAGTCTAGATTTTCGAATCCGACGCAAAACTGACAGTGAATTGTAACGTTCAGAGCCTCTTGATGACGATGGAACACACAAATTGCGTCGCGATTCAATACATCGTCCTCCAGCCGACTTGTCTCGAAGGGTCTATTGCTGCCTCGGGCACCTTATGGTCGTTCATCTGTGAGTCTAGATTTTCGAATCCGACGCAAAACTGACAGTGAATTGTAACGTTCAGAGCCTCTTAATGACGATAGAACACACAAATTGCGTCGCGATTCAATACATCGTCCTCCAGCCGACTTGTCTCCTAGGGTCTAGTGCTGCCTCGGGCACCTTATGGTCGTTCTCCTGTGAGTCTAGATTTTCGAATCCGACGCAAAACTGACAGTGAATTGTAACGTTCAGAGCCTCTTAATGACGATGGAACACACAAATTGCGTCGCGATTCAATACATCGTCCTACAGCCGACTTGTCTCCAAGGGTCTATTGCTGCCTCGGGCACCTTATGGTCGTTCTCCTGTGAGTCTAGTTTTTCGAATGCGATGCAAAACTGACAGTTAATTGTTCAGAGCCTGTTAATGACGATGGGACACACAAATTGCGTCGCGACTCAATACATCGTCCTCCAGGCGACTTGTCTCCAAGGGTCTATTGCTGCCTCGGGCACCTTATGCTCGTTCTCCTGTGAGTCTAGTTTTTCAAATGCGATGCAAAACTGACAGTTAATTGTAACGTTCAGAGCCTGTTAATGACGATGGGACACACAAATTGCGTCGCGACTCAATACATCGTCCTCCAGCCGACTTGTCTCCAAGGGTCTATTGCTGCCTCGGGCACCTTATGGTCGTTCTCCTGTGAGTCTAGTTTTTCGAATGCGATGCAAAACTGACAGTGAATTGTAACGTTCAGAGCCTCTTGATGACGATGGAACACACAAATTGCGTCGCGATTCAATACATCGTCCTACAGCCGACTTGTCTCCAAGGGTCTAGTGCTGCCTCGGGCACCATATGCTCGTTCTCCTGTGAGTCTAGATTTTCGAATCCGACGCAAAACTGACAGTGAATTGTAACGTTCAGAGCCTGTTAAAAACGATGGGACACACAAATTGCGTCGCGACTCAATACATCGTCCTCCAGCCGACTTGTCTCCAAGGGTCTAGTGCTGCCTCGGGCACCTTATGGTCGTTCTCCTGTGAGTCTAGATTTTCGAATCCGACGCAAAACTGACAGTGAATTGTAACGTTCAGAGCCTCTTGATGACGATGGAACACACAAATTGCGTCGCGATTCAATACATCGTCCTCCAGCCGACTTGTCTCGAAGGGTCTATTGCTGCCTCGGGCACCTTATGGTCGTTCATCTGTGAGTCTAGATTTTCGAATCCGACGCAAAACTGACAGTGAATTGTAACGTTCAGAGCCTCTTAATGACGATAGAACACACAAATTGCGTCGCGATTCAATACATCGTCCTCCAGCCGACTTGTCTCCTAGGGTCTAGTGCTGCCTCGGGCACCTTATGGTCGTTCTCCTGTGAGTCTAGATTTTCGAATCCGACGCAAAACTGACAGTGAATTGTAACGTTCAGAGCCTCTTAATGACGATGGAACACACAAATTGCGTCGCGATTCAATACATCGTCCTACAGCCGACTTGTCTCCAAGGGTCTATTGCTGCCTCGGGCACCTTATGGTCGTTCTCCTGTGAGTCTAGTTTTTCGAATGCGATGCAAAACTGACAGTTAATTGTTCAGAGCCTGTTAATGACGATGGGACACACAAATTGCGTCGCGACTCAATACATCGTCCTCCAGGCGACTTGTCTCCAAGGGTCTATTGCTGCCTCGGGCACCTTATGCTCGTTCTCCTGTGAGTCTAGTTTTTCAAATGCGATGCAAAACTGACAGTTAATTGTAACGTTCAGAGCCTGTTAATGACGATGGGACACACAAATTGCGTCGCGACTCAATACATCGTCCTCCAGCCGACTTGTCTCCAAGGGTCTATTGCTGCCTCGGGCACCTTATGGTCGTTCTCCTGTGAGTCTAGTTTTTCGAATGCGATGCAAAACTGACAGTGAATTGTAACGTTCAGAGCCTCTTGATGACGATGGAACACACAAATTGCGTCGCGATTCAATACATCGTCCTACAGCCGACTTGTCTCCAAGGGTCTAGTGCTGCCTCGGGCACTATATGCTCGTTCTCCTGTTGGTCTAGATTTTCGAATCCGACGCAAAACTGACAGTGAATTGTAACGTTCAGAGCCTCTTGATGACGATGGAACACACAAATTGCGTCGCGATTCAATACATCGTCCCACAGCCGACCTGTCTCCTAGGGTCTCTTGCTGCCTCGGGCACTTTATTGTCGTTCTCCTGTGGTCTAGTTTTCAGAATACGACGCAAAACTGACAGTTAATTGTAACGTTCAGAGCCTGTTAATGACGATGGAACACACAAATTGCGTCGCGATTCAATACATCGTCCTCCAGCCGACTTGTCTCGAAGGGTCTAGTGCAGCCTCGGGCACCTTATGTTCGTTCTCCTGTGAGTCTAGATTTTCGAATCCGACGCAAAACTGACAGTTAATTGAAACGTTCAGAGCCTCTTGATGACGATGGAACACACAAATTGCGTCGCGATTCAATACATCGTCCTCCAGCCGACTTGTCTCGAAGGGTCTATTGCTGCCTCGGGCACCTTATGGTCGTTCATCTGTGAGTCTAGATTTTCGAATCCGACGCAAAACTGACAGTGAATTGTAACGTTCAGGGCCTCTTAATGACGATGGAACACACAAATTGCGTCGCGATTCAATACATCGTCCTCCAGCCGACTTGTCTCCAAGGGTCTAGTGCTGCTGCCTCGGGCACCTTATGGTCGTTCTCCTGTGAGTCTAGATTTTCGAATCCGACGCAAAACTGACAGTGAATTCTAACGTTCAGAGCCTCTTAATGACGATGGAACACACAAATTGCGTCGCGATTCAATACATCGTCCTACAGCCGACTTGTCTCCAAGGGTCTATTGCTGCCTCGGGCACCTTATGGTCGTTCTCCTGTGAGTCTAGTTTTTCGAATGCGATGCAAAACTGACAGTTAATTGTTCAGAGCCTGTTAATGACGATGGGACACACAAATTGCGTCGCGACTCAATACATCGTCCTCCAGGCGACTTGTCTCCAAGGGTCTATTGCTGCCTCGGGCACCTTATGCTCGTTCTCCTGTGAGTCTAGTTTTTCAAATGCGATGCAAAACTGACAGTTAATTGTAACGTTCAGAGCCTGTTAATGACGATGGGACACACAAATTGCGTCGCGACTCAATACATCGTCCTCCAGCCGACTTGTCTCCAAGGGTCTATTGCTGCCTCGGGCACCTTATGGTCGTTCTCCTGTGAGTCTAGTTTTTCGAATGCGATGCAAAACTGACAGTGAATTGTAACGTTCAGAGCCTGTTAATGACGATGGGACACACAAATTGCGTCGCGACTCAATACATCGTCCTCCAGCCGACTTGTCTCGAAGGGTCTAGTGCAGCCTCGGGCACCTTATGTTCGTTCTCCTGTGAGTCTAGATTTTCGAATCCGACGCAAAACTGACAGTTAATTGTAACGTTCAGAGCCTCTTAATGACGATGGAACACACAAATTGCGTCGCGATTCAATACATCGTCCTCCAGCCGACTTGTCTCGAAGGGTCTATTAGTGCCTCGGGCACCTTATGGTCGTTCTCCTGTGAGTCTAGTTTTTCGAATACGACGCAAAACTGACAATTAATTGTAACGTTCAGAGCCTCTTAATGACGATGGAACACACAAATTGCGTCGCGATTCAATACATCGTCCTCCAGCCGACTTGTCTCCAAGGGTCTAGTGCTGCCTCGGGCAACTTATGGTCGTTCTCCTGTGAGTCTAGATTTTCGAATCCGACGCAAAACTGACAGTGAATTGTAACGTTCAGAGCCTGTTAATGACGATGGAACACACAAATTGCGTCGCGATTCAATACATCGTCCTACAGCTGACTTGTCTCCAAGGGTCTAGTGCTGCCTCGGGCACCATATGCTCGTTCTCCTGTGAGTCTAGATTTCTGAATCCGACGCAAAACTGAGAGTGAATTGTAACGTTCAGAGCCTCTTGATGACGATGGAACACACAAATTTCGTCGCGATTCAATACATCGTCCTCCAGCCGACTTGTCTCGAAGGGTCTATTGCTGCCTCGGGCACCTTATGGTCGTTCATCTGTGAGTCTAGATTTTCGAATGCGATGCAAAACTGACAGTTAATTGTAACGTTCAGAGCCTGTTAATGACGATGGGACACACAAATTGCGTCGCGACTCAATACATCGTCCTCCAGCCGACTTGTCTCCAAGGGTCTATTGCTGCCTCGGGCACCTTATGGTCGTTCTCCTGTGAGTCTAGATTTTCGAATCCGACGCAAAACTGACAGTTAATTGTAACGTTCAGAGCCTGATACTGACGATGGGACACACAAATTGCGTCGCGATTCAATACATCGTCCTCCAGCCGACATGTCTCCGAGGTAGTATTGCTGCTCCTGGCACCTCTTGGTCGTTCTCCTATGAGTCTAGTTTTTCGAATCCGGCGCAAAACTGACAATTAATTGTAACGTTCAGAGCCTGTTAATGACGATGGAACACACAAATTGCGTCGCGATTCAATACATCGTCCTCCAGCCGACTTGTCTCGAAGGGTCTATTGCTGCCTCGGGCACCTTATGATCGTTCTCCTGTGAGTCTAGTTTTTCGAATCCGACGCAAAACTGACAGTTAATTGTAATGTTCAGAGCCTGTTAATGACGATGGAACATGCAAATTGCGTCGCGATTCAATACATCGTCCTCCAGCTGACTTGTCTCGAAGGGTCTATTGCTGCCTCGGGCACCTTATGGTCGTTCATCTGTGAGTCTAGATTTTCGAATCCGACGCAAAACTGACAGTTAATTGTAACGTTAAGAGCCTGTTAATGACGATGGGACACACAAATTGCGTCGCGTCTCAATACATCGTCCTCCAGCCGACTTGTCTCCAAGGGTCTATTGCTGCCTCGGGCACCTTATGGTCGTTCTCGTGTGAGTCTAGTTTTTCGAATGCGATGCAAAACTGACAGTTCATTGTAACGTTAAGAGCCTGTTAATGACGATGGGACACACAAATTGCGTCGCGACTCAATACATCGTCCTCCAGCCGACTTGTCTCCAAGTGTCTAGTGCTGCCTCGGGCACCTTATGGTCGTTCTCCTGTGAGTCTAGATTTTCGAATCCGACGCAAAACTGACAGTTAATTGTAACGTTCAGAGCCTCTTAATGACGATGGAACACACAAATTGCGTCGCGATTCAATACATCGTCCTACAGCCGACTTGTCTCTAAGGGTCTAGTGCTGCCTCGGGCACCATATGCTCGTTCTCCTGTGAGTCTAGATTATCGAATCCGACGCAAAACTGACAGTGAATTGTAACGTTCAGAGCCTGTTAATGACGATGGAACACACAAATTGCGTCGCGATTCAATACATCGTCCTACAGCCGACTTGTCTCCAAGGGTCTAGTGCTGCCTCGGGCACCATATGCTCGTTCTCCTGTGAGTCTAGATTTTCGAATCCGACGCAAAACTGACAGTGAATTGTAACGTTCAGAGCCTCTTGATGACGATGGAACCCACAAATTGCGTCGCGATTCAATACATCGTCCTCCAGCCGACTTGTCTCGAAGGGTCTATTGCTGCCTCGGGCACCATATGCTCGTTCTCCTGTGAGTCTAGATTTTCGAATCCGACGCAAAACTGACAGTGAATTGTAACGTTCAGAGCCTGTTAATGACGATGGGACACACAAATTGCGTCGCGACTCAATACATCAGCCTCCAGCCGACTTGTCTCCAAGGGTCTAGTGCTGCCTCGGGCACCTTATGGTCGTTCTCCTGTGAGTCTAGATTTTCGAATCCGACGCAAAACTGACAGTTAATTGTAACGTTCAGAGCCTCTTAATGACGATGGAACACACAAATTGCGTCGCGATTCAATACATCGTCATACAGCCGACTTGTCTCCAAGGGTCTAGTGCTGCCTCGGGCACCATATGCTCGTTCTCCTGTGAGTCTAGATTTTCGAATCCGACGCAAAACTGACAGTGAATTGTAACGTTCAGAGCCTCTTAATGACGATGGAACACACAAATTGCGTCGCGATTCAATACATCGTCCTACAGCCGACTTGTCTCCAAGGGTCTAGTGCTGCCTCGGGCACCATATGCTCGTTCTCCTGTGAGTCTAGATTTTCGAATCCGACGCAAAACTGACAGTGAATTGTAACGTTCAGAGCCTCTTGATGACGATGGAACACACAAATTGCGTCCCGATGCAATACATCGTCATACAGCCGACTTGCCTCCAAGGGTCTAGTGCTGCCTCGGGCACCATATGCTCGTTCTCCTGTGAGTCTAGATTTTCGAATCCGACGCAAAACTGACAGTTAATTGTAACGTTCAGAGCCTGTTAATGACGATGGGACACACAAATTGCGTCGCGACTCAATACATCGTCCTCCAGCCGACTTGTCTCCAAGGGTCTAGTGCTGCCTCGGGCACCTTATGGTCGTTCTCCTGTGAGTCTAGATTTTCGAATCCGACGCAAAACTGACAGTTAATTGTAACGTTCAGAGCCTGATACTGACGATGGAACACACAAATTGCGTCGCGATTCAATACATCGTCCTCCAGCCGACTTGTCTCCGAGGTAGTATTGCTGCTCCTGGCACCTCTTGGTCGTTCTCCTATGAGTCTAGTATTTCGAATCCGGCGCAAAACTGACAATTAATTGTAACGTTCAGAGCCTCTTAATGACGATGGAACACACAAATTGCGTCGCGATTCAATACATCGTCCTCCAGCCGACTTGTCTCCAAGGGTCTATTGCTGCCTCGGGCACCTTATGGTCGTTCTCCTGTGAGTCTAGATTTTCGAATCCGACGCAAAACTGACAGTGAATTGTAACGTTCAGAGCGTGTTAATGACGATGGGACACACAAATTGCGTCGCGACTCAATACATCGTCCTCCAGCCGACTTGTCTCCAAGGGTCTAGTGCTGCCTCGGGCACCTTATGGTCGTTCCCCTGTGAGTCTAGATTTTCGAATCCGACGCAAAACTGACAGTTAATTGTAACGTTCAGAGCCTCTTAATGACGATGGGACACACAAATTGCGTTGCGATTAAATACATCGTCTTCCAGCCGACTTGTCTCCAAGGATCTATTGCTGCCTCGGGCACCTTATGGTCGTTCTCCTGTGAGTCTAGTTTTTCGAATGCGATGCAAAACTGACAGTGAATTGTAACGTTCAGAGCCTCTTGATGACGATGGAACACACAAATTGCGTCGCGATTCAATACATCGTCCTACAGCCGACTTGTCTCCAAGGGTCTAGTGCTTCCTCGGGCACCATATGCTCGTTCTCCTGTAGGTCTAGATTTTCGAATCCGACGCAAAACTGACAGTGAATTGTAACGTTCAGAGCCTCTTGATGACGATGGAACACACAAATTGCGTCGCGATTCAATACATCGTCCCACAGCCGACCTGTCTCCTAGGGTCTCTTGCTGCCTCGGGCACTCTATGGTCGTTCTCCTGTGAGTCTAGTTTTCAGAATCCGACGCAAAACTGACAGTTAATTGTAACGTTCAGAGCCTGTTAATGACGATGGAACACACAAATTGCGTCGCGATTCAATACATCGTCCTCCAGCCGACTTGTCTCGAAGGGTCTAGTGCTGCCTCGGGCACCTTATGGTCGTTCTCCTGTGAGTCTAGATTTTCGAATCCGACGCAAAACTGACAGTTAATTGTAACGTTCAGAGCCTGTTAATGACGATGGAACACACAAATTGCGTCGCGATTCAATACATCGTCCTACAGCCGACGTGTCTCCAAGGGTCTAGTGCTGCTTCGGGCACCATATGCTCGTTCACCTGTGAGTCTAGATTTTCGAATCCGACGCAAAACTGAGAGTGAATTGTAACGTTCAGAGCCTCTTGATGACGATGGAACACACAAATTGCGTCGCGATTCAATACATCGTCCTCCAGCCGACTTGTCTCGAAGGGTCTATGAGTGCCTCGGGCACCTTATGGTCGTTCTCCTGTGAGTCTAGTTTTTCGAATACGACGCAAAACTGACAATTAATTGTAACGTTCAGAGCCTCTTAATGACGATGGAACACACAAATTGCGTCGCGATTCAATACATCGTCCTCCAGCCTACTTGTCTCGAAGGGTCTAGTGCTGCCTCGGGCACCTTATGGTCGTTCTCCTGTGAGTCTAGATTTTCGAATCCGACGCAAAACTGACAGTTAATTGTAACGTTCAGAGCCTGTTAATGACGATGGAACACAAAAATTGCGTCGCGATTCAATACATCGTCCTACAGCTGACTTGTCTCCAAGGGTCTAGTGCTGCCTCGGGCACCATATGCTCGTTCTCCTGTGAGTCTAGATTTTTGAATCCGACGAAAAACTGAGAGTGAATTGTAACGTTCAGAGCCTCTTGATGACGATGGAACACACAAATTGCGTCGCGATTCAATACATCGTCCTCTAGCCGACTTGTCTCGAAGGGTCTATTGCTGCCTCGGGCACCTTATGGTCGTTCATCTGTGAGTCTAGATTTTCGAATGCGATGCAAAACTGACAGTTAATTGTAACGTTCAGAGCCTGTTAATGACGATGGGACACACAAATTGCGTCGCGACTCAATACATCGTCCTCCAGCCGACTTGTCTCCAAGGGTCTATTGCTGCCTCGGGCACCTTATGGTCGTTCTCCTGTGAGTATAGATTTTCGAATCCGACGCAAAACTGACAGTTAATTGTAACGTTCAGAGCCTGATACTGACGATGGAACACACAAATTGCGTCGCGATTCAATACATCGTCCTCCAGCCGACATGTCTCCGAGGTAGTATTGCTGCTCCTGGCACCTCTTGGTCGTTCTCCTATGAGTCTAGTTTTTCGAACCCGGCGCAAAACTGACAATTAATTGTAACGTTCAGAGCCTGTTAATGACGATGGGACACACAAATTGCGTCGCGACTCAATACATCGTCCTCCAGCCGACTTGTCTCCAAGGGTCTAGTGCTGCCTCGGGCACCATATGCTCGTTCTCCTGTGAGTCTAGATTTTCGAATCCGACGCAAAACTGACAGTTAATTGTAACGTTCAGAGCCTCTTAATGACGATGGAACACACAAATTGCGTCGCGATTCAATACATCGTCCTACAGCCGACTTGTCTCGAAGGGTCTACTGCTGCCTCGGGCACCTTATGGTCGTTCTTCTGTGAGTCTAGATTTTCGAATCCGACCCAAAACTGACAGTTAATTGTAACGTTCAGAGCCTGTTAATGACGATGGAACACACAAATTGCGTCGCGATTCAATACATCGTCCTACAGCCGACTTGTCTCCAAGGGTCTAGTGCTGCTTCGGGCACCATATGCTCGTTCACCTGTGAGTCTAGATTTCCGAATCCGACGCAAAACTGAGAGTGAATTGTAACGTTCAGAGCCTCTTGATGACGATGGAACACACAAATTGCGTCGCGATTCAATACATCGTCCTCCAGCCGACTTGTCTCGAAGGGTCTATGAGTGCCTCGGGCACCTTATGGTCGTTCTCCTGTGAGTCTAGTTTTTCGAATACGACGCAAAACTGACAATTAATTGTAACGTTCAGAGCCTCTTAATGACGATGGAACACACAAATTGCGTCGCGATGCAATACATCGTCCTCCAGCCTACTTGTCTCGAAGGGTCTAGTGCTGCCTCGGGCACCTTATGGTCGTTCTCCTGTGAGTCTAGATTTTCGAATCCGACGCAAAACTGACAGTTAATTGTAACGTTAAGAGCCTCTTAATGACGATGGAACACACAAATTGCGTCGCGATTCAATACATCGTCCTCCAGCCTACTTGTCTCGAAGGGTCTAGTGCTGCCTCGGGCACCTTATGGTCGTTCTCCTGTGAGTCTAGATTTTCGAATCCGACGCAAAACTGACAGTTAATTGTAACGTTCAGAGCCTGTTAATGACGATGGAACACACAAATTGCGTCGCGATTCAATACATCGTCCTACAGCTGACTTGTCTCCAAGGGTCTAGTGCTGCCTCGGGCACCATATGCTCGTTCTCTTGTGAGTCTAGATTTTTGAATCCGACGCAAAACTGAGAGTGAATTGTAACGTTCAGAGCCTGATACTGACGATGGAACACACAAATTGCGTCGCGATTTAATACATCGTCCTCCAGCCGACATGTCTCCGAGGTAGTATTGCTGCTCCTGGCACCTCTTGGTCGTTCTCCTATGAGTCTAGTTTTTCGAATCCGACGCAAAACTGACAGTTAATTGTAATGTTCAGAGCCTGTTAATGACGATGGAACATGCAAATTGCGTCGCGATTCAATACATCGTCCTCCAGCTGACTTGTCTCGAAGGGTCTATTGCTGCCTCGGGCACCTTATGGTCGTTCATCTGTGAGTCTAGATTTTCGAATCCGACGCAAAACTGACAGTTAATTGTAACGTTCAGAGCCTGTTAATGACGATGGGACACACAAATTGCGTCGCGTCTCAATACATCGTCCTCCAGCCGACTTGTCTCCAAGGGTCTATTGCTGCCTCGGGCACCTTATGGTCGTTCTCCTGTGAGTCTAGTTTTTCGAACGCGATGCAAAACTGACAGTTCATTGTAACGTTCAGAGCCTGTTAATGACGATGGGACACACAAATTGCGTCGCGACTCAATACATCGTCCTCCAGCCGACTTGTCTCCTAGGGTCTAGTGCTGCCTCGGGCACCTTATGGTCGTTCTCCTGTGAGTCTAGATTTTCGAATCCGACGCAAAACTGACAGTTAATTGTAACGTTCAGAGCCTGTTAATGACGATGGGACACACAAATTGCGTCGCGATTCAATACATCGTCCTACAGCCGACTTGTCTCCAAGGGTCTAGTGCTGCCTCGGGCACCATATGCTCGTCCTCCTGTGAGTCTAGATTTTCGAATCCGACGCAAAACTGACAGTGAATTGTAACGTTCAGAGCCTCTTGATGACGATGGAACACACAAATTGCGTCGCGATTCAATACATCGTCCTCCAGCCGACTTGTCTCGAAGGGTCTATTGCTGCCTCGGGCACCATATGCTCGTTCTCCTGTGAATCTAGATTTTCGAATCCGACGCAAAACTGACAGTGAATTGTAACGTTCAGAGCCTGTTAATGACGATGGGACACACAAATTGCGTCGCGACTCAATACATCGTCCTCCAGCCGACTTGTCTCCAAGGGTCTAGTGCTGCCTCGGGCACCTTATGGTCGTTCTCCTGTGAGTCTAGATTTTCGAATCCGACGCAAAACTGACAGTTAATTGTAACGTTCAGAGCCTCTTAATGACGATGGAACACACAAATTGCGTCGCGATTCAATACATCGTCCTCCAGCCGACTTGTCTCCAAGGGTCTAGTGCTGCCTCGGGCACCATATGCTCGTTCTCCTGTGAGTCTAGATTTTCGAATCCGACGCAAAACTGACAGTTAATTGTAACGTTCAGAGCCTGTTAATGACGATGGAACACACAAATTGCGTCGCGATTCAATACATCGTCCTACAGCCGACTTGTCTCCAAGGGTCTATTGCTGCCTCGGGCACCTTATGGTCGTTCTCCTGTGAGTCTAGTTTTTCGAATCCGACGCAAAACTGATAGTTAATTGTAACGTTCAGAGCCTGTTAATGACGATGGGACACACAAATTGCGTCGCGACTCAATACATCGTCCCCCAGCCGACTTGTCTCCAAGGGTCTAGTGCTGCCTCGGGCACCTTTTGGTCGTTCTCCTGTGAGTCTAGATTTTCGAATCCGACGCAAAACTGACAGTTAATTGTAACGTTCAGAGCCTGATACTGACGATGGAACACACAAATTGCGTCGCGATTCAATACATCGTCCTCCAGCCGACTTGTCTCCGAGGTAGTATTGCTGCTCCTGGCACCTCTTGGTCGTTCTCCTATGAGTCTAGTTTTTCGAATCCGGCGCAAAACTGACAATTAATTGTAACGTTCAGAGCCTGTTAATGACGATGGAACACACAAATTGCGTCGCGATTCAATACATCGTCCTCCAGCCGACTTGTCTCCAAGGGTCAATTGCTGCCTCGGGCACCTTATGGTCGTTCTCCTGTGAGTCTAGTTTTTCGAATGCGATGCAAAACTGACAGTTAATTGTAACGTTCAGAGCCTGTTAATGACGATGGAACACACAAATTGCGTCGCGATTCAATACATCGTCCTACAGCCGACTTGTCTCCAAGGGTCTAGTGCTGCCTCGGGCACCATATGCTCGTTCACCTGTGAGTCTAGATTTTCGAATCCGACGCAAAACTGAGAGTGAATTGTAACGTTCAGAGCCTGTTAATGACGATGGAACACACAAATTGCGTCGCGATTCAATACATCGTCCTACAGCTGACTTGTCTCCAAGGGTCTAGTGCTGCCTCGGGCACCATATGCTCGTTCTCCTGTGAGTCTAGATTTCTGAATCCGACGCAAAACTGAGAGTGAATTGTAACGTTCAGAGCCTCTTGATGACGATGGAACACACAAATTTCGTCGCGATTCAATACATCGTCCTCCAGCCGACTTGTCTCGAAGGGTCTATTGCTGCCTCGGGCACCTTATGGTCGTTCATCTGTGAGTCTAGATTTTCGAATGCGATGCAAAACTGACAGTTAATTGTAACGTTCAGAGCCTGTTAATGACGATGGGACACACAAATTGCGTCGCGACTCAATACATCGTCCTCCAGCCGACTTGTCTCCAAGGGTCTAGTGCTGCCTCGGGCACCTTATGGTCGTTCTCCTGTGAGTCTAGATTTTCGAATCCGACGCAAAACTGACAGTTAATTGTAACGTTCATAGCCTGATACTGACGATGGAACACACAAATTGCGTCGCGATTCAATACATCGTCCTCCAGCCGACTTGTCTCCGAGGTAGTATTGCTGCTCCTGGCACCTCTTGGTCGTTCTCCTATGAGTCTAGTATTTCGAATCCGGCGCAAAACTGACTATTAATTGTAACGTTCAGAGCCTCTTAATGACGATGGAACACACAAATTGCGTCGCGATTCAATACATCGTCCTCCAGCCGACTTGTCTCCAAGGGTCTATTGCTGCCTCGGGCACCTTATGGTCGTTCTCCTGTGAGTCTAGATTTTCGAATCCGACGCAAAACTGACAGTTAATTGTAACGTTCAGAGCGTGTTAATGACGATGGGACACACAAATTGCGTCGCGACTCAATACATCGTCCTCCAGCCGACTTGTCTCCAAGGGTCTAGTGCTGCCTCGGGCACCTTATGGTCGTTCCCCTGTGAGTCTAGATTTTCGAATCCGACGCAAAACTGACAGTTAATTGTAACGTTCAGAGCCTCTTAATGACGATGGGACACACAAATTGCGTTGCGATTCAATACATCGTCTTCCAGCCGACTTGTCTCCAAGGATCTATTGCTGCCTCGGGCACCTTATGGTCGTTCTCCTGTGAGTCTAGTTTTTCGAATGCGATGCAAAACTGACAGTTAATTGTAACGTTCAGAGCCTCTTAATGACGATGGAACACACAAATTGCGTCGCGACTCAATACATCGTCCTACAGCCGACTTGTCTCCAAGGGTCTATTGCTGCCTCGGGCACCTTATGGTCGTTCTCCTGTGAGTCTGGTTTTTCGAATGCGATGCAAAACTGACAGTGAATTGTAACGTTCAGAGCCTCTTGATGACGATGGAACACACAAATTGCGTCGCGATTCAATACATCGTCCTACAGCCGACTTGTCTCCAAGGGTCTAGTGCTTCCTCGGGCACCATATGCTCGTTCTCCTGTAGGTCTAGATTTTCGAATCCGACGCAAAACTGACAGTGAATTGTAACGTTCAGAGCCTCTTGATGACGATGGAACACACAAATTGCGTCGCGATTCAATACATCGTCCCACAGCCGACCTGTCTCCTAGGGTCTCTTGCTGCCTCGGGCACTCTATGGTCGTTCTCCTGTGAGTCTAGTTTTCAGAATCCGACGCAAAACTGACAGTTAATTGTAACGTTCAGAGCCTGTTAATGACGATGGAACACACAAATTGCGTCGCGATTCAATACATCGTCCTCCAGCCGACTTGTCTCGAAGGGTCTAGTGCTACCTCGGGCACCTTATGGTCGTTCTCCTGTGAGTCTAGATTTTCGAATCCGACGCAAAACTGACAGTTAATTGTAACGTTCAGAGCCTGTTAATGACGATGGAACACACAAATTGCGTCGCGATTCAATACATCGTCCTACAGCCGACTTGTCTCCAAGGGTCTAGTGCTGCTTCGGGCACCATATGCTCGTTCACCTGTGAGTCTAGATTTTCGAATCCGACGCAAAACTGAGAGTGAATTGTAACGTTCAGAGCCTCTTGATGACGATGGAACACACAAATTGCGTCGCGATTCAATACATCGTCCTCCAGCCGACTTGTCTCGAAGGGTCTATGAGTGCCTCGGGCACCTTATGGTCGTTCTCCTGTGAGTCTAGTTTTTCGAATACGACGCAAAACTGACAATTAATTGTAACGTTCAGAGCCTCTTAATGACGATGGAACACACAAATTGCGTCGCGATTCAATACATCGTCCTCCAGCCTACTTGTCTCGAAGGGTCTAGTGCTGCCTCGGGCACCTTATGGTCGTTCTCCTGTGAGTCTAGATTTTCGAATCCGACGCAAAACTGACAGTTAATTGTAACGTTCAGAGCCTGTTAATGACGATGGAACACACAAATTGCGTCGCGATTCAATACATCGTCCTACAGCTGACTTGTCTCCAAGGGTCTAGTGCTGCCTCGGGCACCATATGCTCGTTCTCCTGTGAGTCTAGATTTTTGAATCCGACGAAAAACTGAGAGTGAATTGTAACGTTCAGAGCCTCTTGATGACGATGGAACACACAAATTGCGTCGCGATTCAATACATCGTCCTCTAGCCGACTTGTCTCGAAGGGTCTATTGCTGCCTCGGGCACCTTATGGTCGTTCATCTGTGAGTCTAGATTTTCGAATGCGATGCAAAACTGACAGTTAATTGTAACGTTCAGAGCCTGTTAATGACGATGGGACACACAAATTGCGTCGCGACTCAATACATCGTCCTCCAGCCGACTTGTCTCCAAGGGTCTATTGCTGCCTCGGGCACCTTATGGTCGTTCTCCTGTGAGTATAGATTTTCGAATCCGACGCAAAACTGACAGTTAATTGTAACGTTCAGAGCCTGATACTGACGATGGAACACACAAATTGCGTCGCGATTCAATACATCGTCCTCCAGCCGACATGTCTCCGAGGTAGTATTGCTGCTCCTGGCACCTCTTGGTCGTTCTCCTATGAGTCTAGTTTTTCGAACCCGGCGCAAAACTGACAATTAATTGTAACGTTCAGAGCCTGTTAATGACGATGGGACACACAAATTGCGTCGCGACTCAATACATCGTCCTCCAGCCGACTTGTCTCCAAGGGTCTAGTGCTGCCTCGGGCACCATATGCTCGTTCTCCTGTGAGTCTAGATTTTCGAATCCGACGCAAAACTGACAGTTAATTGTAACGTTCAGAGCCTCTTAATGACGATGGAACACACAAATTGCGTCGCGATTCAATACATCGTCCTACAGCCGACTTGTCTCGAAGGGTCTACTGCTGCCTCGGGCACCTTATGGTCGTTCTCCTGTGAGTCTAGATTTTCGAATCCGACCCAAAACTGACAGTTAATTGTAACGTTCAGAGCCTGTTAATGACGATGGAACACACAAATTGCGTCGCGATTCAATACATCGTCCTACAGCCGACTTGTCTCCAAGGGTCTAGTGCTGCTTCGGGCACCATATGCTCGTTCACCTGTGAGTCTAGATTTCCGAATCCGACGCAAAACTGAGAGTGAATTGTAACGTTCAGAGCCTCTTGATGACGATGGAACACACAAATTGCGTCGCGATTCAATACATCGTCCTCCAGCCGACTTGTCTCGAAGGGTCTATGAGTGCCTCGGGCACCTTATGGTCGTTCTCCTGTGAGTCTAGTTTTTCGAATACGACGCAAAACTGACAATTAATTGTAACGTTCAGAGCCTCTTAATGACGATGGAACACACAAATTGCGTCGCGATTCAATACATCGTCCTCCAGCCTACTTGTCTCGAAGGGTCTAGTGCTGCCTCGGGCACCTTATGGTCGTTCTCCTGTGAGTCTAGATTTTCGAATCCGACGCAAAACTGACAGTTAATTGTAACGTTCAGAGCCTCTTAATGACGATGGAACACACAAATTGCGTCGCGATTCAATACATCGTCCTCCAGCCTACTTGTCTCGAAGGGTCTAGTGCTGCCTCGGGCACCTTATGGTCGTTCTCCTGTGAGTCTAGATTTTCGAATCCGACGCAAAACTGACAGTTAATTGTAACGTTCAGAGCCTGTTAATGACGATGGAACACACAAATTGCGTCGCGATTCAATACATCGTCCTACAGCTGACTTGTCTCCAAGGGTCTAGTGCTGCCTCGGGCACCATATGCTCGTTCTCTTGTGAGTCTAGATTTTTGAATCCGACGCAAAACTGAGAGTGAATTGTAACGTTCAGAGCCTCTTGATGACGATGGAACACACAAATTGCGTCGCGATTCAATACATCGTCCTCTAGCCGACTTGTCTCCAAGGGTCTATTGCTGCCTCGGGCACCTTATGGTCGTTCATCTGTGAGTCTAGATTTTCGAATGCGATGCAAAACTGACAGTTAATTGTAACGTTCAGAGCCTGTTAATGACGATGGGACACACAAATTGCGTCGCGACTCAATACATCGTCCTCCAGCCGACTTGTCTCCAAGGGTCTATTGCTGCCTCGGGCACCTTATGGTCGTTCTCCTGTGAGTATAGATTTTCGAATCCGACGCAAAACTGACAGTTAATTGTAACGTTCAGAGCCTGATACTGACGATGGAACACACAAATTGCGTCGCGATTTAATACATCGTCCTCCAGCCGACATGTCTCCGAGGTAGTATTGCTGCTCCTGGCACCTCTTGGTCGTTCTCCTATGAGTCTAGTATTTCGAATCCGGCGCAAAACTGACTATTAATTGTAACGTTCAGAGCCTCTTAATGACGATGGAACACACAAATTGCGTCGCGATTCAATACATCGTCCTCCAGCCGACTTGTCTCGAAGGGTCTATTGCTGCCTCGGGCACCTTATGGTCGTTCTCCTGTGAGTCTAGATTTTCGAATCCGACGCAAAACTGACAGTTAATTGTAACGTTCAGAGCGTGTTAATGACGATGGGACACACAAATTGCGTCGCGACTCAATACATCGTCCTCCAGCCGACTTGTCTCCAAGGGTCTAGTGCTGCCTCGGGCACCTTATGGTCGTTCCCCTGTGAGTCTAGATTTTCGAATCCGACGCAAAACTGACAGTTAATTGTAACGTTCAGAGCCTCTTAATGACGATGGGACACACAAATTGCGTTGCGATTCAATACATCGTCTTCCAGCCGACTTGTCTCCAAGGATCTATTGCTGCCTCGGGCACCTTATGGTCGTTCTCCTGTGAGTCTAGTTTTTCGAATGCGATGCAAAACTGACAGTTAATTGTAACGTTCAGAGCCTCTTAATGACGATGGAACACACAAATTGCGTCGCGACTCAATACATCGTCCTACAGCCGACTTGTCTCCAAGGGTCTATTGCTGCCTCGGGCACCTTATGGTCGTTCTCCTGTGAGTCTGGTTTTTCGAATGCGATGCAAAACTGACAGTGAATTGTAACGTTCAGAGCCTCTTGATGACGATGGAACACACAAATTGCGTCGCGATTCAATACATCGTCCTACAGCCGACTTGTCTCCAAGGGTCTAGTGCTTCCTCGGGCACCATATGCTCGTTCTCCTGTAGGTCTAGATTTTCGAATCCGACGCAAAACTGACAGTGAATTGTAACGTTCAGAGCCTCTTGATGACGATGGAACACACAAATTGCGTCGCGATTCAATACATCGTCCCACAGCCGACCTGTCTCCTAGGGTCTCTTGCTGCCTCGGGCACTCTATGGTCGTTCTCCTGTGAGTCTAGTTTTCAGAATCCGACGCAAAACTGACAGTTAATTGTAACGTTCAGAGCCTGTTAATGACGATGGAACACACAAATTGCGTCGCGATTCAATACATCGTCCTCCAGCCGACTTGTCTCGAAGGGTCTAGTGCTACCTCGGGCACCTTATGGTCGTTCTCCTGTGAGTCTAGATTTTCGAATCCGACGCAAAACTGACAGTTAATTGTAACGTTCAGAGCCTGTTAATGACGATGGAACACACAAATTGCGTCGCGATTCAATACATCGTCCTACAGCCGACTTGTCTCCAAGGGTCTAGTGCTGCTTCGGGCACCATATGCTCGTTCACCTGTGAGTCTAGATTTTCGAATCCGACGCAAAACTGAGAGTGAATTGTAACGTTCAGAGCCTCTTGATGACGATGGAACACACAAATTGCGTCGCGATTCAATACATCGTCCTCCAGCCGACTTGTCTCGAAGGGTCTATGAGTGCCTCGGGCACCTTATGGTCGTTCTCCTGTGAGTCTAGTTTTTCGAATACGACGCAAAACTGACAATTAATTGTAACGTTCAGAGCCTCTTAATGACGATGGAACACACAAATTGCGTCGCGATTCAATACATCGTCCTCCAGCCTACTTGTCTCGAAGGGTCTAGTGCTGCCTCGGGCACCTTATGGTCGTTCTCCTGTGAGTCTAGATTTTCGAATCCGACGCAAAACTGACAGTTAATTGTAACGTTCAGAGCCTGTTAATGACGATGGAACACACAAATTGCGTCGCGATTCAATACATCGTCCTACAGCTGACTTGTCTCCAAGGGTCTAGTGCTGCCTCGGGCACCATATGCTCGTTCTCCTGTGAGTCTAGATTTTTGAATCCGACGAAAAACTGAGAGTGAATTGTAACGTTCAGAGCCTCTTGATGACGATGGAACACACAAATTGCGTCGCGATTCAATACATCGTCCTCTAGCCGACTTGTCTCGAAGGGTCTATTGCTGCCTCGGGCACCTTATGGTCGTTCATCTGTGAGTCTAGATTTTCGAATGCGATGCAAAACTGACAGTTAATTGTAACGTTCAGAGCCTGTTAATGACGATGGGACACACAAATTGCGTCGCGACTCAATACATCGTCCTCCAGCCGACTTGTCTCCAAGGGTCTATTGCTGCCTCGGGCACCTTATGGTCGTTCTCCTGTGAGTATAGATTTTCGAATCCGACGCAAAACTGACAGTTAATTGTAACGTTCAGAGCCTGATACTGACGATGGAACACACAAATTGCGTCGCGATTCAATACATCGTCCTCCAGCCGACATGTCTCCGAGGTAGTATTGCTGCTCCTGGCACCTCTTGGTCGTTCTCCTATGAGTCTAGTTTTTCGAACCCGGCGCAAAACTGACAATTAATTGTAACGTTCAGAGCCTGTTAATGACGATGGGACACACAAATTGCGTCGCGACTCAATACATCGTCCTCCAGCCGACTTGTCTCCAAGGGTCTAGTGCTGCCTCGGGCACCATATGCTCGTTCTCCTGTGAGTCTAGATTTTCGAATCCGACGCAAAACTGACAGTTAATTGTAACGTTCAGAGCCTCTTAATGACGATGGAACACACAAATTGCGTCGCGATTCAATACATCGTCCTACAGCCGACTTGTCTCGAAGGGTCTACTGCTGCCTCGGGCACCTTATGGTCGTTCTCCTGTGAGTCTAGATTTTCGAATCCGACCCAAAACTGACAGTTAATTGTAACGTTCAGAGCCTGTTAATGACGATGGAACACACAAATTGCGTCGCGATTCAATACATCGTCCTACAGCCGACTTGTCTCCAAGGGTCTAGTGCTGCTTCGGGCACCATATGCTCGTTCACCTGTGAGTCTAGATTTCCGAATCCGACGCAAAACTGAGAGTGAATTGTAACGTTCAGAGCCTCTTGATGACGATGGAACACACAAATTGCATCGCGATTCAATACATCGTCCTCCAGCCGACTTGTCTCGAAGGGTCTATGAGTGCCTCGGGCACCTTATGGTCGTTCTCCTGTGAGTCTAGTTTTTCGAATACGACGCAAAACTGACAATTAATTGTAACGTTCAGAGCCTCTTAATGACGATGGAACACACAAATTGCGTCGCGATTCAATACATCGTCCTCCAGCCTACTTGTCTCGAAGGGTCTAGTGCTGCCTCGGGCACCTTATGGTCGTTCTCCTGTGAGTCTAGATTTTCGAATCCGACGCAAAACTGACAGTTAATTGTAACGTTCAGAGCCTCTTAATGACGATGGAACACACAAATTGCGTCGCGATTCAATACATCGTCCTCCAGCCTACTTGTCTCGAAGGGTCTAGTGCTGCCTCGGGCACCTTATGGTCGTTCTCCTGTGAGTCTAGATTTTCGAATCCGACGCAAAACTGACAGTTAATTGTAACGTTCAGAGCCTGTTAATGACGATGGAACACACAAATTGCGTCGCGATTCAATACATCGTCCTACAGCTGACTTGTCTCCAAGGGTCTAGTGCTGCCTCGGGCACCATATGCTCGTTCTCTTGTGAGTCTAGATTTTTGAATCCGACGCAAAACTGAGAGTGAATTGCAACGTTCAGAGCCTCTTGATGACGATGGAACACACAAATTGCGTCGCGATTCAATACATCGTCCTCTAGCCGACTTGTCTCCAAGGGTCTATTGCTGCCTCGGGCACCTTATGGTCGTTCATCTGTGAGTCTAGATTTTCGAATGCGATGCAAAACTGACAGTTAATTGTAACGTTCAGAGCCTGTTAATGACGATGGGACACACAAATTGCGTCGCGACTCAATACATCGTCCTCCAGCCGACTTGTCTCCAAGGGTCTATTGCTGCCTCGGGCACCTTATGGTCGTTCTCCTGTGAGTATAGATTTTCGAATCCGACGCAAAACTGACAGTTAATTGTAACGTTCAGAGCCTGATACTGACGATGGAACACACAAATTGCGTCGCGATTTAATACATCGTCCTCCAGCCGACATGTCTCCGAGGTAGTATTGCTGCTCCTGGCACCTCTTGGTCGTTCTCCTATGAGTCTAGTTTTTCGAATCCGACGCAAAACTGACAGTTAATTGTAATGTTCAGAGCCTGTTAATGACGATGGAACATGCAAATTGCGTCGCGATTCAATACATCGTCCTCCAGCTGACTTGTCTCGAAGGGTCTATTGCTGCCTCGGGCACCTTATGGTCGTTCATCTGTGAGTCTAGATTTTCGAATCCGACGCAAAACTGACAGTTAATTGTAACGTTCAGAGCCTGTTAATGACGATGGGACACACAAATTGCGTCGCGTCTCAATACATCGTCCTCCAGCCAACTTGTCTCCAAGGGTCTAGTGCTGCCTCGGGCACCTTATGGTCGTTCTCCTGTGAGTCTAGATTTTCGAATGCGATGCAAAACTGACAGTTCATTGTAACGTTCAGAGCCTGTTAATGACGATGGGACACACAAATTGCGTCGCGACTCAATACATCGTCCTCCAGCCGACTTGTCTCCTAGGGTCTAGTGCTGCCTCGGGCACCTTATGGTCGTTCTCCTGTGAGTCTAGATTTTCGAATCCGACGCAAAACTGACAGTTAATTGTAACGTTCAGAGCCTGTTAATGACGATGGGACACACAAATTGCGTCGCGATTCAATACATCGTCCTACAGCCGACTTGTCTCCAAGGGTCTAGTGCTGCCTCGGGCACCATATGCTCGTCCTCCTGTGAGTCTAGATTTTCGAATCCGACGCAAAACTGACAGTGAATTGTAACGTTCAGAGCCTCTTGATGACGATGGAACACACAAATTGCGTCGCGATTCAATACATCGTCCTCCAGCCGACTTGTCTCGAAGGGTCTATTGCTGCCTCGGGCACCATATGCTCGTTCTCCTGTGAGTCTAGATTTTCGAATCCGACGCAAAACTGACAGTGAATTGTAACGTTCAGAGCCTGTTAATGACGATGGGACACACAAATTGCGTCGCGACTCAATACATCGTCCTCCAGCCGACTTGTCTCCAAGGGTCTAGTGCTGCCTCGGGCACCTTATGGTCGTTCTCCTGTGAGTCTAGATTTTCGAATCCGACGCAAAACTGACAGTTAATTGTAACGTTCAGAGCCTCTTAATGACGATGGAACACACAAATTGCGTCGCGATTCAATACATCGTCCTCCAGCCGACTTGTCTCCAAGGGTCTAGTGCTGCCTCGGGCACCATATGCTCGTTCTCCTGTGAGTCTAGATTTTCGAATCCGACGCAAAACTGACAGTTAATTGTAACGTTCAGAGCCTGTTAATGACGATGGAACACACAAATTGCGTCGCGATTCAATACATCGTCCTACAGCCGACTTGTCTCCAAGGGTCTATTGCTGCCTCGGGCACCTTATGGTCGTTCTCCTGTGAGTCTAGTTTTTCGAATCCGACGCAAAACTGACAGTTAATTGTAACGTTCAGAGCCTGTTAATGACGATGGGACACACAAATTGCGTCGCGACTCAATACATCGTCCCCCAGCCGACTTGTCTCCAAGGGTCTAGTGCTGCCTCGGGCACCTTTTGGTCGTTCTCCTGTGAGTCTAGATTTTCGAATCCGACGCAAAACTGACAGTTAATTGTAACGTTCAGAGCCTGATACTGACGATGGAACACACAAATTGCGTCGCGATTCAACACATCGTCCTCCAGCCGACTTGTCTCCGAGGTAGTATTGCTGCTCCTGGCACCTCTTGGTCGTTCTCCTATGAGTCTAGTTTTTCGAATCCGGCGCAAAACTGACAATTAATTGTAACGTTCAGAGCCTCTTAATGACGATGGAACACACAAATTGCGTCGCGATTCAATACATCGTCCTCCAGCCGACTTGTCTCCAAGGGTCAATTGCTGCCTCGGGCACCTTATGGTCGTTCTCCTGTGAGTCTAGTTTTTCGAATGCGATGCAAAACTGACAGTTAATTGTAACGTTCAGAGCCTGTTAATGACGATGGAACACACAAATTGCGTCGCGATTCAATACATCGTCCTACAGCCGACTTGTCTCCAAGGGTCTAGTGCTGCCTCGGGCACCATATGCTCGTTCACCTGTGAGTCTAGATTTTCGAATCCGACGCAAAACTGAGAGTGAATTGTAACGTTCAGAGCCTGTTAATGACGATGGAACACACAAATTGCGTCGCGATTCAATACATCGTCCTACAGCTGACTTGTCTCCAAGGGTCTAGTGCTGCCTCGGGCACCATATGCTCGTTCTCCTGTGAGTCTAGATTTCTGAATCCGACGCAAAACTGAGAGTGAATTGTAACGTTCAGAGCCTCTTGATGACGATGGAACACACAAATTTCGTCGCGATTCAATACATCGTCCTCCAGCCGACTTGTCTCGAAGGGTCTATTGCTGCCTCGGGCACCTTATGGTCGTTCATCTGTGAGTCTAGATTTTCGAATGCGATGCAAAACTGACAGTTAATTGTAACGTTCAGAGCCTGTTAATGACGATGGGACACACAAATTGCGTCGCGACTCAATACATCGTCCTCCAGCCGACTTGTCTCCAAGGGTCTAGTGCTGCCTCGGGCACCTTATGGTCGTTCTCCTGTGAGTCTAGATTTTCGAATCCGACGCAAAACTGACAGTTAATTGTAACGTTCATAGCCTGATACTGACGATGGAACACACAAATTGCGTCGCGATTCAATACATCGTCCTCCAGCCGACTTGTCTCCGAGGTAGTATTGCTGCTCCTGGCACCTCTTTGTCGTTCTCCTATGAGTCTAGTATTTCGAATCCGGCGCAAAACTGACTATTAATTGTAACGTTCAGAGCCTCTTAATGACGATGGAACACACAAATTGCGTCGCGATTCAATACATCGTCCTCCAGCCGACTTGTCTCCAAGGGTCTATTGCTGCCTCGGGCACCTTATGGTCGTTCTCCTGTGAGTCTAGATTTTCGAATCCGACGCAAAACTGACAGTTAATTGTAACGTTCAGAGCGTGTTAATGACGATGGGACACACAAATTGCGTCGCGACTCAATACATCGTCCTCCAGCCGACTTGTCTCCAAGGGTCTAGTGCTGCCTCGGGCACCTTATGGTCGTTCCCCTGTGAGTCTAGATTTTCGAATCCGACGCAAAACTGACAGTTAATTGTAACGTTCAGAGCCTCTTAATGACGATGGGACACACAAATTGCGTTGCGATTCAATACATCGTCTTCCAGCCGACTTGTCTCCAAGGATCTATTGCTGCCTCGGGCACCTTATGGTCGTTCTCCTGTGAGTCTAGTTTTTCGAATGCGATGCAAAACTGACAGTTAATTGTAACGTTCAGAGCCTCTTAATGACGATGGAACACACAAATTGCGTCGCGACTCAATACATCGTCCTACAGCCGACTTGTCTCCAAGGGTCTATTGCTGCCTCGGGCACCTTATGGTCGTTCTCCTGTGAGTCTAGTATTTCGAATGCGATGCAAAACTGACAGTGAATTGTAACGTTCAGAGCCTCTTGATGACGATGGAACACACAAATTGCGTCGCGATTCAATACATCGTCCTACAGCCGACTTGTCTCCAAGGGTCTAGTGCTTCCTCGGGCACCATATGCTCGTTCTCCTGTAGGTCTAGATTTTCGAATCCGACGCAAAACTGACAGTGAATTGTAACGTTCAGAGCCTCTTGATGACGATGGAACACACAAATTGCGTCGCGATTCAATACATCGTCCCACAGCCGACCTGTCTCCTAGGGTCTCTTGCTGCCTCGGGCACTCCATGGTCGTTCTCCTGTGAGTCTAGTTTTCAGAATCCGACGCAAAACTGACAGTTAATTGTAACGTTCAGAGCCTGTTAATGACGATGGAACACACAAATTGCGTCGCGATTCAATACATCGTCCTCCAGCCGACTTGTCTCGAAGGGTCTAGTGCTGCCTCGGGCACCTTATGGTCGTTCTCCTGTGAGTCTAGATTTTCGAATCCGACGCAAAACTGACAGTTAATTGTAACGTTCAGAGCCTGTTAATGACGATGGAACACACAAATTGCGTCGCGATTCAATACATCGTCCTACAGCCGACTTGTCTCCAAGGGTCTAGTGCTGCTTCGGGCACCATATGCTCGTTCACCTGTGAGTCTAGATTTTCGAATCCGACGCAAAACTGAGAGTGAATTGTAACGTTCAGAGCCTCTTGATGACGATGGAACACACAAATTGCGTCGCGATTCAATACATCGTCCTCCAGCCGACTTGTCTCGAAGGGTCTATGAGTGCCTCGGGCACCTTATGGTCGTTCTCCTGTGAGTCTAGTTTTTCGAATACGACGCAAAACTGACAATTAATTGTAACGTTCAGAGCCTCTTAATGACGATGGAACACACAAATTGCGTCGCGATTCAATACATCGTCCTCCAGCCTACTTGTCTCGAAGGGTCTAGTGCTGCCTCGGGCACCTTATGGTCGTTCTCCTGTGAGTCTAGATTTTCGAATCCGACGCAAAACTGACAGTTAATTGTAACGTTCAGAGCCTGTTAATGACGATGGAACACACAAATTGCGTCGCGATTCAATACATCGTCCTACAGCTGACTTGTCTCCAAGGGTCTAGTGCTGCCTCGGGCACCATATGCTCGTTCTCCTGTGAGTCTAGATTTTTGAATCCGACGCAAAACTGAGAGTGAATTGTAACGTTCAGAGCCTCTTGATGACGATGGAACACACAAATTGCGTCGCGATTCAATACATCGTCCTCTAGCCGACTTGTCTCGAAGGGTCTATTGCTGCCTCGGGCACCTTATGGTCGTTCATCTGTGAGTCTAGATTTTCGAATTCGATGCAAAACTGACAGTTAATTGTAACGTTCAGAGCCTGTTAATGACGATGGGACACACAAATTGCGTCGCGACTCAATACATCGTCCTCCAGCCGACTTGTCTCCAAGGGTCTATTGCTGCCTCGGGCACCTTATGGTCGTTCTCCTGTGAGTATAGATTTTCGAATCCGACGCAAAACTGACAGTTAATTGTAACGTTCAGAGCCTGATACTGACGATGGAACACACAAATTGCGTCGCGATTCAATACATCGTCCTCCAGCCGACATGTCTCCGAGGTAGTATTGCTGCTCCAGGCACCTCTTGGTCGTTCTCCTATGAGTCTAGTTTTTCGAACCCGGCGCAAAACTGACAATTAATTGTAACGTTCAGAGCCTGTTAATGACGATGGGACACACAAATTGCGTCGCGACTCAATACATCGTCCTCCAGCCGACTTGTCTCCAAGGGTCTAGTGCTGCCTCGGGCACCATATGCTCGTTCTCCTGTGAGTCTAGATTTTCGAATCCGACGCAAAACTGACAGTTAATTGTAACGTTCAGAGCCTCTTAATGACGATGGAACACACAAATTGCGTCGCGATTCAATACATCGTCCTACAGCCGACTTGTCTCGAAGGGTCTAGTGCTGCCTCGGGCACCTTATGGTCGTTCTCCTGTGAGTCTAGATTTTCGAATCCGACGCAAAACTGACAGTTAATTGTAACGTTCAGAGCCTCTTAATGACGATGGAACACACAAATTGCGTCGCGATTCAATACATCGTCCTACAGCCGACTTGTCTCCAAGGGTCTAGTGCTGCTTCGGGCACCATATGCTCGTTCACCTGTGAGTCTAGATTTTCGAATCCGACGCAAAACTGAGAGTGAATTGTAACGTTCAGAGCCTCTTGATGACGATGGAACACACAAATTGCGTCGCGATTCAATACATCGTCCTCCAGCCGACTTGTCTCGAAGGGTCTATGAGTGCCTCGGGCACCTTATGGTCGTTCTCCTGTGAGTCTAGTTTTTCGAATACGACGCAAAACTGACAATTAATTGTAACGTTCAGAGCCTCTTAATGACGATGGAACACACAAATTGCGTCGCGATTCAATACATCGTCCTCCAGCCTACTTGTCTCGAAGGGTCTAGTGCTGCCTCGGGCACCTTATGGTCGTTCTCCTGTGAGTCTAGATTTTCGAATCCGACGCAAAACTGACAGTTAATTGTAACGTTCAGAGCCTGTTAATGACGATGGAACACACAAATTGCGTCGCGATTCAATACATCGTCCTACAGCTGACTTGTCTCCAAGGGTCTAGTGCTGCCTCGGGCACCATATGCTCGTTCTCTTGTGAGTCTAGATTTTTGAATCCGACGCAAAACTGAGAGTGAATTGTAACGTTCAGAGCCTCTTGATGACGATGGAACACACAAATTGCGTCGCGATTCAATACATCGTCCTCTAGCCGACTTGTCTCGAAGGTTCTATTGCTGCCTCGGGCACCTTATGGTCGTTCATCTGTGAGTCTAGATTTTCGAATGCGATGCAAAACTGACAGTTAATTGTAACGTTCAGAGCCTGTTAATGACGATGGGACACACAAATTGCGTCGCGACTCAATACATCGTCCTCCAGCCGACTTGTCTCCAAGGGTCTATTGCTGCCTCGGGCACCTTATGGTCGTTCTCCTGTGAGTATAGATTTTCGAATCCGACGCAAAACTGACAGTTAATTGTAACGTTCAGAGCCTGATACTGACGATGGAACACACAAATTGCGTCGCGATTCAATACATCGTCCTCCAGCCGACATGTCTCCGAGGTAGTATTGCTGCTCCTGGCACCTCTTGGTCGTTCTCCTATGAGTCTAGTTTTTCGAATCCGACGCAAAACTGACAGTTAATTGTAATGTTCAGAGCCTGTTAATGACGATGGAACATGCAAATTGCGTCGCGATTCAATACATCGTCCTCCAGCTGACTTGTCTCGAAGGGTCTATTGCTGCCTCGGGCACCTTATGGTCGTTCATCTGTGAGTCTAGATTTTCGAATCCGACGCAAAACTGACAGTTAATTGTAACGTTCAGAGCCTGTTAATGACGATGGGACACACAAATTGCGTCGCGTCTCAATACATCGTCCTCCAGCCGACTTGTCTCCAAGGGTCTATTGCTGCCTCGGGCACCTTATGGTCGTTCTCCTGTGAGTCTAGTTTTTCGAATGCGATGCAAAACTGACAGTTCATTGTAACGTTCAGAGCCTGTTAATGACGATGGGACACACAAATTGCGTCGCGACTCAATACATCGTCCTCCAGCCGACTTGTCTCCTAGGGTCTAGTGCTGCCTCGGGCACCTTATGGTCGTTCTCCTGTGAGTCTAGATTTTCGAATCCGACGCAAAACTGAAAGTTAATTGTAACGTTCAGAGCCTGTTAATGACGATGGGACACACAAATTGCGTCGCGATTCAATACATCGTCCTACAGCCGACTTGTCTCCAAGGGTCTAGTGCTGCCTCGGGCACCATATGCTCGTCCTCCTGTGAGTCTAGATTTTCGAATCCGACGCAAAACTGACAGTGAATTGTAACGTTCAGAGCCTCTTGATGACGATGGAACACACAAATTGCGTCGCGATTCAATACATCGTCCTCCAGCCGACTTGTCTCGAAGGGTCTATTGCTGCCTCGGGCACCATATGCTCGTTCTCCTGTGAGTCTAGATTTTCGAATCCGACGCAAAACTAACAGTGAATTGTAACGTTCAGAGCCTGTTAATGACGATGGGACACACAAATTGCGTCGCGACTCAATACATCGTCCTCCAGCCGACTTGTCTCCAAGGGTCTAGTGCTGCCTCGGGCACCTTATGGTCGTTCTCCTGTGAGTCTAGATTTTCGAATCCGACGCAAAACTGACAGTTAATTGTAACGTTCAGAGCCTCTTAATGACGATGGAACACACAAATTGCGTCGCGACTCAATACATCGTCCTACAGCCGACTTGTCTCCAAGGGTCTATTGCTGCCTCGGGCACCTTATGGTCGTTCTCCTGTGAGTCTAGTATTTCGAATGCGATGCAAAACTGACAGTGAATTGTAACGTTCAGAGCCTCTTGATGACGATGGAACACACAAATTGCGTCGCGATTCAATACATCGTCCTACAGCCGACTTGTCTCCAAGGGTCTAGTGCTTCCTCGGGCACCATATGCTCGTTCTCCTGTAGGTCTAGATTTTCGAATCCGACGCAAAACTGACAGTGAATTGTAACGTTCAGAGCCTCTTGATGACGATGGAACACACAAATTGCGTCGCGATTCAATACATCGTCCCACAGCCGACCTGTCTCCTAGGGTCTCTTGCTGCCTCGGGCACTCCATGGTCGTTCTCCTGTGAGTCTAGTTTTCAGAATCCGACGCAAAACTGACAGTTAATTGTAACGTTCAGAGCCTGTTAATGACGATGGAACACACAAATTGCGTCGCGATTCAATACATCGTCCTCCAGCCGACTTGTCTCGAAGGGTCTAGTGCTGCCTCGGGCACCTTATGGTCGTTCTCCTGTGAGTCTAGATTTTCGAATCCGACGCAAAACTGACAGTTAATTGTAACGTTCAGAGCCTGTTAATGACGATGGAACACACAAATTGCGTCGCGATTCAATACATCGTCCTACAGCCGACTTGTCTCCAAGGGTCTAGTGCTGCTTCGGGCACCATATGCTCGTTCACCTGTGAGTCTAGATTTTCGAATCCGACGCAAAACTGAGAGTGAATTGTAACGTTCAGAGCCTCTTGATGACGATGGAACACACAAATTGCGTCGCGATTCAATACATCGTCCTCCAGCCGACTTGTCTCGAAGGGTCTATGAGTGCCTCGGGCACCTTATGGTCGTTCTCCTGTGAGTCTAGTTTTTCGAATACGACGCAAAACTGACAATTAATTGTAACATTCAGAGCCTCTTAATGACGATGGAACACACAAATTGCGTCGCGATTCAATACATCGTCCTCCAGCCTACTTGTCTCGAAGGGTCTAGTGCTGCCTCGGGCACCTTATGGTCGTTCTCCTGTGAGTCTAGATTTTCGAATCCGACGCAAAACTGACAGTTAATTGTAACGTTCAGAGCCTGTTAATGACGATGGAACACACAAATTGCGTCGCGATTCAATACATCGTCCTACAGCTGACTTGTCTCCAAGGGTCTAGTGCTGCCTCGGGCACCATATGCTCGTTCTCCTGTGAGTCTAGATTTTTGAATCCGACGCAAAACTGAGAGTGAATTGTAACGTTCAGAGCCTCTTGATGACGATGGAACACACAAATTGCGTCGCGATTCAATACATCGTCCTCTAGCCGACTTGTCTCGAAGGGTCTATTGCTGCCTCGGGCACATTATGGTCGTTCATCTGTGAGTCTAGATTTTCGAATTCGATGCAAAACTGACAGTTAATTGTAACGTTCAGAGCCTGTTAATGACGATGGGACACACAAATTGCGTCGCGACTCAATACATCGTCCTCCAGCCGACTTGTCTCCAAGGGTCTATTGCTGCCTCGGGCACCTTATGGTCGTTCTCCTGTGAGCATAGATTTTCGAATCCGACGCAAAACTGACAGTTAATTGTAACGTTCAGAGCCTGATACTGACGATGGAACACACAAATTGCGTCGCGATTCAATACATCGTCCTCCAGCCGACATGTCTCCGAGGTAGTATTGCTGCTCCTGGCACCTCTTGGTCGTTCTCCTATGAGTCTAGTTTTTCGAACCCGGCGCAAAACTGACAATTAATTGTAACGTTCAGAGCCTGTTAATGACGATGGGACACACAAATTGCGTCGCGACTCAATACATCGTCCTCCAGCCGACTTGTCTCCAAGGGTCTAGTGCTGCCTCGGGCACCATATGCTCGTTCTCCTGTGAGTCTAGATTTTCGAATCCGACGCAAAACTGACAGTTAATTGTAACGTTCAGAGCCTCTTAATGACGATGGAACACACAAATTGCGTCGCGATTCAATACATCGTCCTACAGCCGACTTGTCTCGAAGGGTCTAGTGCTGCCTCGGGCACCTTATGGTCGTTCTCCTGTGAGTCTAGATTTTCGAATCCGACGCAAAACTGACAGTTAATTGTAACGTTCAGAGCCTCTTAATGACGATGGAACACACAAATTGCGTCGCGATTCAATACATCGTCCTACAGCCGACTTGTCTCCAAGGGTCTAGTGCTGCTTCGGGCACCATATGCTCGTTCACCTGTGAGTCTAGATTTTCGAATCCGACGCAAAACTGAGAGTGAATTGTAACGTTCAGAGCCTCTTGATGACGATGGAACACACAAATTGCGTCGCGATTCAGTACATCGTCCTCCAGCCGACTTGTCTCGAAGGGTCTATGAGTGCCTCGGGCACCTTATGGTCGTTCTCCTGTGAGTCTAGTTTTTCGAATACGACGCAAAACTGACAATTAATTGTAACGTTCAGAGCCTCTTAATGACGATGGAACACACAAATTGCGTCGCGATTCAATACATCGTCCTCCAGCCTACTTGTCTCGAAGGGTCTAGTGCTGCCTCGGGCACCTTATGGTCGTTCTCCTGTGAGTCTAGATTTTCGAATCCGACGCAAAACTGACAGTTAATTGTAACGTTCAGAGCCTGTTAATGACGATGGAACACACAAATTGCGTCGCGATTCAATACATCGTCCTACAGCTGACTTGTCTCCAAGGGTCTAGTGCTGCCTCGGGCACCATATGCTCGTTCTCTTGTGAGTCTAGATTTTTGAATCCGACGCAAAACTGAGAGTGAATTGTAACGTTCAGAGCCTCTTGATGACGATGGAACACACAAATTGCGTCGCGATTCAATACATCGTCCTCTAGCCGACTTGTCTCGAAGGGTCTATTGCTGCCTCGGGCACCTTATGGTCGTTCATCTGTGAGTCTAGATTTTCGAATGCGATGCAAAACTGACAGTTAATTGTAACGTTCAGAGCCTGTTAATGACGATGGGACACACAAATTGCGTCGCGACTCAATACATCGTCCTCCAGCCGACTTGTCTCCAAGGGTCTATTGCTGCCTCGGGCACCTTATGGTCGTTCTCCTGTGAGTATAGATTTTCGAATCCGACGCAAAACTGACAGTTAATTGTAACGTTCAGAGCCTGATACTGACGATGGAACACACAAATTGCGTCGCGATTCAATACATCGTCCTCCAGCCGACATGTCTCCGAGGTAGTATTGCTGCTCCTGGCACCTCTTGGTCGTTCTCCTATGAGTCTAGTTTTTCGAATCCGACGCAAAACTGACAGTTAATTGTAATGTTCAGAGCCTGTTAATGACGATGGAACATGCAAATTGCGTCGCGATTCAATACATCGTCCTCCAGCTGACTTGTCTCGAAGGGTCTATTGCTGCCTCGGGCACCTTATGGTCGTTCATCTGTGAGTCTAGATTTTCGAATCCGACGCAAAACTGACAGTTAATTGTAACGTTCAGAGCCTGTTAATGACGATGGGACACACAAATTGCGTCGCGTCTCAATACATCGTCCTCCAGCCGACTTGTCTCCAAGGGTCTATTGCTGCCTCGGGCACCTTATGGTCGTTCTCCTGTGAGTCTAGTTTTTCGAATGCGATGCAAAACTGACAGTTCATTGTAACGTTCAGAGCCTGTTAATGACGATGGGACACACAAATTGCGTCGCGACTCAATACATCGTCCTCCAGCCGACTTGTCTCCTAGGGTCTAGTGCTGCCTCGGGCACCTTATGGTCGTTCTCCTGTGAGTCTAGATTTTCGAATCCGACGCAAAACTGACAGTTAATTGTAACGTTCAGAGCCTGTTAATGACGATGGGACACACAAATTGCGTCGCGATTCAATACATCGTCCTACAGCCGACTTGTCTCCAAGGGTCTAGTGCTGCCTCGGGCACCATATGCTCGTCCTCCTGTGAGTCTAGATTTTCGAATCCGACGCAAAACTGACAGTGAATTGTAACGTTCAGAGCCTCTTGATGACGATGGAACACACAAATTGCGTCGCGATTCAATACATCGTCCTCCAGCCGACTTGTCTCGAAGGGTCTATTGCTGCCTCGGGCACCATATGCTCGTTCTCCTGTGAGTCTAGATTTTCGAATCCGACGCAAAACTAACAGTGAATTGTAACGTTCAGAGCCTGTTAATGACGATGGGACACACAAATTGCGTCGCGACTCAATACATCGTCCTCCAGCCGACTTGTCTCCAAGGGTCTAGTGCTGCCTCGGGCACCTTATGGTCGTTCTCCTGTGAGTCTAGATTTTCGAATCCGACGCAAAACTGACAGTTAATTGTAACGTTCAGAGCCTCTTAATGACGATGGAACACACAAATTGCGTCGCGATTCAATACATCGTCCTCCAGCCGACTTGTCTCCAAGGGTCTAGTGCTGCCTCGGGCACCATATGCTCGTTCTCCTGTGAGTCTAGATTTTCGAATCCGACGCAAAACTGACAGTGAATTGTAACGTTCAGAGCCTGTTAATGACGATGGAACACACAAATTGCGTCGCGATTCAATACATCGTCCTACAGCCGACTTGTCTCCAAGGGTCTATTGCTGCCTCGGGCACCTTATGGTCGTTCTCCTGTGAGTCTAGTTTTTCGAATCCGACGCAAAACTGACAGTTAATTGTAACGTTCAGAGCCTGTTAATGACGATGGGACACACAAATTGCGTCGCGACTCAATACATCGTCCCTCAGCCGACTTGTCTCCAAGGGTCTAGTGCTGCCTCGGGCACCTTTTGGTCGTTCTCCTGTGAGTCTAGATTTTCGAATCCGACGCAAAACTGACAGTTAATTGTAACGTTCAGAGCCTGATACTGACGATGGAACACACAAATTGCGTCGCGATTCAATACATCGTCCTCCAGCCGACTTGTCTCCGAGGTAGTATTGCTGCTCCTGGCACCTCTTGGTCGTTCTCCTATGAGTCTAGTTTTTCGAATCCGGCGCAAAACTGACAATTAATTGTAACGTTCAGAGCCTCTTAATGACGATGGAACACACAAATTGCGTCGCGATTCAATACATCGTCCTCCAGCCGACTTGTCTCCAAGGGTCAATTGCTGCCTCGGGCACCTTATGGTCGTTCTCCTGTGAGTCTAGTTTTTCGAATGCGATGCAAAACTGACAGTTAATTGTAACGTTCAGAGCCTGTTAATGACGATGGAACACACAAATTGCGTCGCGATTCAATACATCGTCCTACAGCCGACTTGTCTCCAAGGGTCTAGTGCTGCCTCGGGCACCATATGCTCGTTCACCTGTGAGTCTAGATTTTCGAATCCGACGCAAAACTGAGAGTGAATTGTAACGTTCAGAGCGTCTTGATGACGATGGAACACACAAATTGCGTCGCGATTCAATACATCGTCCTCCAGCCGACTTGTCTCGAAGGGTCTATTGCTGCCCCGGGCACCATATGCTCGTTCTCCTGTGAGTCTAGATTTTCGAATCCGACGCAAAACTGAAAGTGAATTGTAACGTTCAGAGCCTGTTAATGACGATGGGACACACAAATTGCGTCGCGACACAATACATCGTCCTCCAGCCGACTTGTCTCCAAGGGTCTAGTGCTGCCTCGGGCACCTTATGGTCGTTCTCCTGTGAGTCTAGATTTTCGAATCCGACGCAAAACTGACAGTTAATTGTAACGTTCAGAGCCTCTTAATGACGATGGAACACACAAATTGCGTCGCGATTCAATACATCGTCCTACAGTCGACTTGTCTCCAACGGTCTAGTGCTGCCTCGGGCACCATATGCTCGTTCTCCTGTGAGTCTAGTTTTTCGAATGCGATGCAAAACTGACAGTTAATTGTTCAGAGCCTGTTAATGACGATGGGACACACAAATTGCGTCGCGACTCAATACATCGTCCTCCAGCCGACTTGTCTCCAAGGGTCTATTGCTGCCTCGGGCACCTTATGGTCGTTCTCCTGTGAGTCTAGTTTTTCGAATGCGATGCAAAACTGACAGTTAATTGTAACGTTCAGAGCCTGTTAATGACGATGGGACACACAAATTGCGTGGCGCTTCAATACATCGTCCTACAGCCGACTTGTCTCCATGGGTCTAGTGCTGCCTCGGGCACCATATGCTTGTTCTCCTGTGGGTCTAGATTTTCGAATCCGACGCAAAACTGACAGTGAATTGTAACGTTCAGAGCTTGTTAATGACGATGGGACACACAAATTGCGTCGCGACTCAATACATCGTCCTCCAGGCGACTTGTCTCCAAGGGTCTAGTGCTGCCTCGGGCACCTTATGGTCGTTCTCCTGTGAGTCTAGATTTTCGAATCCGACGCAAAACTGACAGTTATTTGTAACGTTCAGAGCCTCTTAATGACGATGGAACACACAAATTGCGTCGCGATTCAATACATCGTCCTACAGCCGACTTGTCTCCAAGGGTCTAGTGCTGCCTCGGGCACCATATGCTCGTTCTCCTGTGAGTCTAGATTTTCGAATCCGACGCAAAACTGACAGTGAATTGTAACGTTCAGAGCCTGTTAATGACGATGGAACACACAAATTGCGTCGCGATTCAATACATTGTCCTACAGCCGACTTGCCTCGAAGGGTCTATTGCTGCCTCGGGCACCTTATGCTCGTTCTCCTGTGAGTCTAGTTTTTCAAATGCGATGCAAAACTGACAGTTAATTGTAACGTTCAGAGCCTGTTAATGACGATGGGACACACAAATTGCGTCGCGACTCAATACATCGTCCTCCAGCCGACTTGTCTCCAAGGGTCTATTGCTGCCTCGGGCACCTTATGGTCGTTCTCCTGTGAGTCTAGTTTTTCGAATGCGATGCAAAACTGACAGTGAATTGTAACGTTCAGAGCCTCTTGATGACGATGGAACACACAAATTGCGTCGCGATTCAATACATCGTCCTACAGCCGACTTGTCTCCAAGGGTCTAGTGCTGCCTCGGGCACCATATGCTCGTTCTCCTGTAGGTCTAGATTTTCGAATCCGACGCAAAACCGACAGTGAATTGTAACGTTCAGAGCCTCTTGATGACGATGGAACACACAAATTGCGTCGCGATTCAATACATCGTCCCACAGCCGACCTGTCTCCTAGGGTGTCTTGCTGCCTCGGGCACTTTATGGTCGTTCTCCTGTGAGTCTAGTTTTCAGAATACGACGCAAAACTGACAGTTAATTGTAACGTTCAGAGCCTGTTAATGACGATGGAACACACAAATTGCGTCGCGATTCAATACATCGTCCTCCAGCCGACTTGTCTCGAAGGGTCTAGTGCTGCCTCGGGCACCTTATGGTCGTTCTCCTGTGAGTCTAGATTTTCGAATCCGACGCAAAACTGACAGTTAATTGTAACGTTCAGAGCCTGTTAATGACGATGGAACACACAAATTGCGTCGCGATTCAATACATCGTCCTACAGCCGACTTGTCTCCAAGGGTCTAGTGCTGCCTCGGGCACCATATGCTCTTTCTCCTGTGAGTCTAGATTTTCGAATCCGACGCAAAACTGAGAGTGAATTGTAACGTTCAGAGCCTCTTGATGACGATGGAACACACAAATTGCGTCGCGATTCAATACATCGTCCTCCAGCCGACTTGTCTCGAAGGGTCTATTAGTGCCTCGGGCACCTTATAATCGTTCTCCTGTGAGTCTAGTTTTTCGAATACGACGCAAAACTGACAATTAATTGTAACGTTCAGAGCCTCTTAATGACGATGGAACACACAAATTGCGTCGCGATTCAATACATCGTCCTCCAGCCGACTTGTCTCGAAGGGTCTAGTGCTGCCTCGGGCACCTTATGGTCGTTCTCCTGTGAGTCTAGATTTTCGAATCCGACGCAAAACTGACAGTTAATTGTAACGTTCAGAGCCTGTTAATGACGATGGAACACACAAATTGCGTCGCGATTCAATACATCGTCCTACAGCTGACTTGTCTCCAAGGGTCTAGTGCTGCCTCGGGCACCATATGCTCGTTCTCCTGTGAGTCTAGAATTTTGAATCCGACGCAAAACTGAGAGTGAATTGTAACGTTCAGAGCCTCTTGATGACGATGGAACACACAAATTGCGTCGCGATTCAATACATCGTCCTCCAGCCGACTTGTCTCGAAGGGTCTATTGCTGCCTCGGGCACCTTATGGTCGTTCATCTGTGAGTCTAGATTTTCGAATGCGATGCAAAACTGACAGTTAATTGTAACGTTCAGAGCCTGTTAATGACGATGGGACACACAAATTGCGTCGCGACTCAATACATCGTCCTCCAGCCGACTTGTCTCCAAGGGTCTATTGCTGCCTCGGGCACCTTATGGTCGTTCTCCTGTGAGTCTAGATTTTCGAATCCGACGCAAAACTGACAGTTAATTGTAACGTTCAGAGCCTGATACTGACGATGGAACACACAAATTGCGTCGCGATTCAATACATCGTCCTCCAGCCGACATGTCTCCGAGGTAGTATTGCTGCTCCTGGCACTTCTTGGTCGTTCTCCTATGAGTCTAGTTTTTCGAATCCGGCGCAAAACTGACAATTAATTGTAACTTTCAGAGCCTCTTAATGACGATGGAACACACAAATTGAGTCGCGATTCAATACATCGTCCTACAGCCGACTTGTCTCGAAGGGTCTAGTGCTGCCTCGGGCACCTTATGGTCGTTCTCCTGTGAGTCTAGATTTTCGAATCCGACGCAAAACTGACAGTTAATTGTAACTTTCAGAGCCTCTTAATGACGATGGAACACACAAATTTTGTCGCGATTCAATACATCGTCCCACAGCCGACTTTTCTCCAAGGGTCTAGTGCTGCCTCGGGCACCATATGCTCGTTCTCCTGTGAGTCTAGATTTTCGAATCCGACGCAAAACTGACAGTGAATTGTAACGTTCAGAGCCTCTTGATGACGATGGAACACACAAATTGCGTCGCGATTCAATACATCGTCCCACAGCCGACTTGTCTCCAAGGGTCTAGTTCTGCCTCGGGCACCATATCTCGTATTCCTGTAAGTCTAGATTTTCGAATCTGACGCAAAACTGACAGATAATTGTAACGTTCAGAGCCTGTTAATGACGATGGGACACACAAATTGCGTCGCGACTCAATACAACGTCCTACAGCCGACTTGTCTCCAAGGGTCTAGTGCTGCCTCGGGCACCATATGCTCGTTCTCCTGTGAGTCTAGATTTTCGAATCCGACGCAAAACGGAGAGTGAATTGTAACGTTCAGAGCCTCTTGATGTCGATGGAACACACAAATTGCGTCGCGATTCAATACATCGTCCTCCAGCCGACTTGTCTCGAAGGGTCTATTGGTGCATCGGGCACCTTATGGTCGTTCTCCTGTGAGTCTAGATTTTCGAATCCGACGCAAAACTGACAGTTAATTGTAACGTTCAGAGCCTCTTAATGACGATGGAACACACAAATTGCGTCGCGATTCAAAACATCGTCTTCCAGCCGACTTGTCTCCAAGGGTCTATTGCTGCCTCGGGCACCTTATGGTCGTTCTCCTGTGAGTCTAGATTTTCGAATCCGACGCAAAACTGACAGTGAATTGTAACGTTCAGAGCCTGTTAATGACGATGGGACACACAAATTGCGTCGCGACTCAATACATCGTCCTCCAGCCGACTTGTCTCCAAGGGTCTAGTGCTGCCTCGGGCACCTTATGGTCGTTCTCCTGTGAGTTTAGATTTTCGAATCCGACGCAAAACTGACAGTTAATTTTAACGTTCAGAGCCTGTTAATGACGATGGGACACACAAATTGCGTCGCGACTCAATACATCGTCCTACAGCCGACTTGTCTCGAAGGGTCTATTGCTGCCTCGGGCACCTTAAGGTCGTTCTCCTGTGAGTCTAGTTTTTCGAATCCGACGCAAAACTGACAGTTAATTGTAATGTTCAGAGCCTGTTAATGACGATGGAACATGCAAATTGCGTCGCGATTCAATACATCGTCCTACAGCCGACTTGTCTCCAAGGGTCTATTGCTGCCTCGGGCACCTTACGGTCGTTCATCTGTGAGTCTAGATTTTCGAATCCGACGCAAAACTGACAGTTAATTGTAACGTTCAGAGCCTGTTAATGACGATGGGACACACAAATTGCGTCGCGTTTCAATACATCGTCCTCCAGCCGACTTTTCTCCAAGGGTCTATTGCTGCCTCGGGCACCTTATGGTCGTTCTCCTGTGAGTCTAGATTTTCGAATCCGACGCAAAACTGACAGTTAATTGTAACGTTCAGAGCCTCTTAATGACGATGGAACACACAAATTGCGTCGCGATTCAATACATCGTCCTACAGCCGACTTGTCTCCAAGGGTCTAGTGCTGCCTCGGGCACCATATGCTCGTTCTCCTGTGAGTCTAGATTTTCGAATCCGACGCAAAACTGACAGTGAATTGTAACGTTCAGAGCCTGTTAATGACGATGGAACACACAAATTGTGTCGCGATTCAATACATCGTCCTACAGCCGACTTGTCTCCAAGGGTCTAGTGCTGCCTCGGGCACCATATGCTCGTTCTCCTGTGAATCTAGATTTTCGAATCCGACGCAAAACTGACAGTGAATTGTAACGTTCAGAGCCTCTTGATGACGATGGAACACACAAATTGCGTCGCGATTCAATACATCGTCCTACAGCCGACTTGTCTCCAAGTGTCTAGTGCTGCCTCGGGCACCATATGCTCGTATTCCTGTGAGTCTAGATTTTCGAATCCGACGCAAAACTGACAGTTAATTGTAACGTTCAGAGCCTGTTAATGACGATGGGACACACAATTTGCGTCGCGACTCAATACATCGTCCTACAGCCGACTTGTCTCCAAGGGTCTAGTGCTGCCTCGGGCACCATATGCTCGTTCTCCTGTGAGTCTAGATTTTCGAATCCGACGCAAAACTGAGAGTGAATTGTAACGTTCAGAGCCTCTTGATGATGATGGAACACACAAATTGCGTCGCGATTCAATACATCGTCCTCCAGCCGACTTGTCTCGAAGGGTCTATTGGTGCCTCGGGCACCTTATGGTCGTTCTCCTGTGAGTCTAGATTTTCGAATCCGACGCAAAACTGACAGTGAATTGTAACGTTCAGAGCCTGTTAATGACGATGGGACACACAAATTGCGTCGCGACTCAATACATCGTCCTCCAGACGACTTGTCTCCAAGGGTCTAGTGCTGCCACGGGCACCTTATGGTCGTTCTCCTGTGAGTTTAGATTTTCGAATCCGACGCAAAACTGACAGTTAATTGTAACGTTCAGAGCCTCTTAATGACGATGGAACACACAAATTGCGTCGCGATTCAATACATCGTCCTCCAGCCGACTTGTCTCCAAGGGTCTAGTGCTGCCTCGGGCACCATATGCTCGTTCTCGTGTGAGTCTAGATTTTCGAATCCGACGCAAAACTGACAGTGAATTGTAACGTTCAGAGCCTGTTAATGACGATGGAACACACAAATTGCGTCGCGATTCAATACATCGTCCTACAGCCGACTTGGCTCCAAGGGTCTAGTGCTGCCTCGGGCACCATATGCTCGTTCTCCTGTGAGTCTAGATTTTCGAATCCGACGCAAAACTGACAGTGAATTGTAACGTTCAGAGCCTCTTGATGACGATGGAACACACAAATTGCGTCGCGATTCAATACATCGTCCTACAGCCGACTTGTCTCCAAGGGTCTAGTGCTGCCTCGGGTACCATATGCTCGTTCTCCTGTGAGTCTAGATTTTCGAATCCGACGCAAAACTGAGAGTGAATTGTAACGTTCAGAGCCTCTTGATGACGATGGAACACACAAATTGCGTCGCGATTCAATACATCGTCCTACAGCCGACTTGTCTCCAAGGGTCTAGTGCTGCCTCGGGCACCATATGCTCGTTCTCCTGTGAGTCTAGATTTTCGAATCCGACGCAAAACTGACAGTTAATTGTAACGTTCAGAGCCTGTTAATGACGATGGGACACACAAATTGCGTCGCGACTCAATACATCGTCCTACAGCCGACTTGTCTCCAAGGGTCTAGTGCTGCCTCGGGCACCTTATGGACGTTCTCCTGTGAGTCTAGATTTTCGAATCCGACGCAAAACTGAGAGTGAATTGTAACGTTCAGAGCTTGTTAATGACGATGGGACACACAAATTGCGTCGCGTCTCAATACATCGTCCTCCAGCCGACTTGTCTCCAAGGGTCTATTGCTGCCTCGGGCACCTTATGGTCGTTCTCCTGTGAGTCTAGTTTTTCGAATGCGATGCAAAACTGACAGTTAATTGTAACGTTCAGAGCCTGTTAATGACGATGGAACACACAAATTGCGTCGCGATTCAATACATCGTCCTACAGCCGACTTGTCTCCAAGGGTCTAGTGCTGCCTCGGGCACCATATGCTCGTTCTCCTGTGAGTCTAGATTTTCGAATGCGATGCAAAACTGACAGTGAATTGTAACGTTCAGAGCCTCTTGATGACGATGGAACACACAAATTGCGTTGCGATTCAATACATCGTCCCACAGCCGACCTGTCTCCAAGGGTCTCTTGCTGCCTCGGGCACCTTATGGTCGTTCATCTGTGAGTCTAGATTTCAGAATACGACGCAAAACTGACAGTGAATTGTAACGTTCAGAGCCTGTTAATGACGATGGAACACACAAATTGCGTCGCGATTCAATACATCGTCATACAGCCGACTTGTCTCCAAGGGTCTAGTGCTGCCTCGGGCACCATATGCTCGTTCTCCTGTGAGTCTAGATTTTCGAATCCGACGCAAAACTGGCAGTGAATTGTAACGTTCAGAGCCTCTTGATGACGATGGAACACACAAATTGCGTCGCGATTCAATACATCGTCCTACAGCCGACTTGTCTCCAAGGGTCTAGTGCTGCCTCGGGCACCTTATGGTCGTTCTCCTGTGAGTCTAGATTTTCGAATCCGACGCAAAACTGACAGTGAATTGTAACGTTCAGAGCCTGATACTGACGATGGAACACACAAATTGCGTCGCGATTCAATACATCGTCCTCCAGCCGACTTGTCTCCAAGGGTCTAGTGCTGCCTCGGGCACCATATGCTCGTTCTCCTGTGAGTCTAGATTTTCGAATGCGATGCAAAACTGACAGTTAATTGTAACGTTCAGAGCCTGTTAATGACGATGGGACACACAAATTGCGTCGCGACTCAATACATCGTCCTCCAGCCGACTTGTCTCCAAGGGTCTATTGCTGCCTCGGGCACCATATGCTCGTTCTCCTGTGAGTCTAGTTTTTCGAATGCGATGCAAAACTGACAGTTAATTGTAACGTTCAGAGCCTCTTAATGACGATGGAACACACAAATTGCGTCGCGATTCAATACATCGTCCTACAGCCGACTTGTCTCCAAGGGTCTAGTGCTGCCTCGGGCACCATATGCTCGTTCTCCTGTGAGTCTAGATTTTCGAATGCGATGCAAAACTGACAGTGAATTGTAACGTTCAGAGCCTCTTGATGACGATGGAACACACAAATTGCGTTGCGATTCAATACATCGTCCCACAGCCGACCTGTCTCCAAGGGTCTCTTGCTGCCTCGGGCACCTTATGGTCGTTCATCTGTGAGTCTAGATTTCAGAATACGACGCAAAACTGACAGTGAATTGTAACGTTCAGAGCCTGTTAATGACGATGGAAGACACAAATTGCGTCGCGATTCAATACATCGTCCTACAGCCGACTTGTCTCCAAGGGTCTAGTGCTGCCTCGGGCACCATATGCTCGTTCTCCTGTGAGTCTAGATTTTCGAATCCGACGCAAAACTGGCAGTGAATTGTAACGTTCAGAGCCTCTTGATGACGATGGAACACACAAATTGCGTCGCGATTCAATACATCGTCCTACAGCCGACTTGTCTCCAAGGGTCTAGTGCTGCCTCGGGCACCTTATGGACGTTCTCCTGTGAGTCTAGATTTTCGAATCCGACGCAAAACTGAGAGTGAATTGTAACGTTCAGAGCTTGTTAATGACGATGGGACACACAAATTGCGTCGCGTCTCAATACATCGTCCTCCAGCCGACTTGTCTCCAAGGGTCTATTGCTGCCTCGGGCACCTTATGCTAGTTCTCCTGTGAGTTTAGTTTTTCAAATGCGATGCAAAACTGACAGTTAATTGTAACGTTCAGAGCCTGTTAATGACGATGGGACACACAAATTGCGTCGCGACTCAATACATCGTCCTCCAGCCGACTTGTCTCCAAGGGTCTATTGCTGCCTCGGGCACCTTATGGTCGTTCTCCTGTGAGTCTAGTTTTTCGAATGCGATGCAAAACTGACAGTGAATTGTAACGTTGAGAGCCTCTTGATGACGATGGAACACACAAATTGCGTCGCGATTCAATACATCGTCCTACAGCCGACTTGTCTCCAAGGGTCTAGTGCTGCCTCGGGCACCATATGCTCGTTCTCCTGTGAGTCTAGATTTTCGAATCCGACGCAAAACTGACAGTTAATTGTAACGTTCAGAGCCTGTTAATGACGATGGGACACACAAATTGCGTCGCGACTCAATACATCGTCCTCCAGCCGACTTGTCTCCAAGGGTCTAGTGCAGCCTCGGGCACCTTATGGTCGTTCTCCTGTGAGTCTAGATTTTCGAATCCGACGCAAAACTGACAGTGAATTGTAACGTTCAGAGCCTGTTAATGACGATGGAACACACAAATTGCGTCGCGATTCAATACATCGTCCTACAGCCGACTTGTCTCCAAGTGTCTAGTGCTGCCTCGGGCACCATATGCTCGTATTCCTGTGAGTCTAGATTTTCGAATCCGACGCAAAACTGACAGTTAATTGTAACGTTCAGAGCCTGTTAATGACGATGGGACACACAATTTGCGTCGCGACTCAATACATCGTCCTACAGCCGACTTGTCTCCAAGGGTCTAGTGCTGCCTCGGGCACCATATGCTCGTTCTCCTGTGAGTCTAGATTTTCGAATCCGACGCAAAACTGAGAGTGAATTGTAACGTTCAGAGCCTCTTGATGATGATGGAACACACAAATTGCGTCGCGATTCAATACATCGTCCTCCAGCCGACTTGTCTCCGAGGTAGTATTGCTGCTCCTGGCACCTCTTGGTCGTTCTCCTATGAGTCTAGTTTTTCGAATCCGGCGCAAAACTGACAATTAATTGTAACGTTCAGAGCCTCTTAATGACGATGGAACACACAAATTGCGTCGCGATTCAATACATCGTCCTCCAGCCGACTTGTCTCCAAGGGTCAATTGCTGCCTCGGGCACCTTATGGTCGTTCTCCTGTGAGTCTAGTTTTTCGAATGCGATGCAAAACTGACAGTTAATTGTAACGTTCAGAGCCTGTTAATGACGATGGAACACACAAATTGCGTCGCGATTCAATACATCGTCCTACAGCCGACTTGTCTCCAAGGGTCTAGTGCTGCCTCGGGCACCATATGCTCGTTCTCCTGTGAGTCTAGATTTTCGAATCCGACGCAAAACTGAGAGTGAATTGTAACGTTCAGAGCCTCTTGATGACGATGGAACACACAAATTGCGTCGCGATTCAATACATCGTCCTCCAGCCGACTTGTCTCGAAGGGTCTATTGGTGCCTCGGGCACCATATGCTCGTTCTCCTGTGAGTCTAGATTTTCGAATCCGACGCAAAACTGAAAGTGAATTGTAACGTTCAGAGCCTGTTAATGACGATGGGACACACAAATTGCGTCGCGACACAATACATCGTCCTCCAGCCGACTTGTCTCCAAGGGTCTAGTGCTGCCTCGGGCACCTTATGGTCGTTCTCCTGTGAGTCTAGATTTTCGAATCCGACGCAAAACTGACAGTTAATTGTAACGTTCAGAGCCTCTTAATGACGATGGAACACACAAATTGCGTCGCGATTCAATACATCGTCCTACAGTCGACTTGTCTCCAACGGTCTAGTGCTGCCTCGGGCACCATATGCTCGTTCTCCTGTGAGTCTAGATTTTCGAATCCGACGCAAAACTGACAGTGAATTGTAACGTTCAGAGCCTCTTAATGACGATGGAACACACAAATTGCGTCGCGATTCAATACATCGTCCTCCAGCCGACTTGTCTCCGAGGGTCTAGTGCTGCCTCGGGCACCTTATGGTCGTTCTCCTGTGAGTCTAGATTTTCGAATCCGACGCAAAACTGACAGTTAATTGTAACGTTCAGAGCCTCTTAATGACGATGGAACACACAAATTGCGTCGCGATTGAATACATCGTCCTACAGCCGACTTATCTCCAAGGGTCTATTGCTGCCTCGGGCACCTTATGGTCGTTCTCCTGTGAGTCTAGTTTTTCGAATGCGATGCAAAACTGACAGTTAATTGTTCAGAGCCTGTTAATGACGATGGGACACACAAATTGCGTCGCGACTCAATACATCGTCCTCCAGCCGACTTGTCTCCAAGGGTCTATTGCTGCCTCGGGCACCTTATGGTCGTTCTCCTGTGAGTCTAGTTTTTCGAATGCGATGCAAAACTGACAGTTAATTGTAACGTTCAGAGCCTGTTAATGACGATGGGACACACAAATTGCGTGGCGCTTCAATACATCGTCCTACAGCCGACTTGTCTCCATGGGTCTAGTGCTGCCTCGGGCACCATATGCTCGTTCTCCTGTGGCTCTAGATTTTCGAATCCGACGCAAAACTGACAGTGAATTGTAACGTTCAGAGCTTGTTAATGACGATGGGACACACAAATTGCGTCGCGACTCAATACATCGTCCTCCAGGCGACTTGTCTCCAAGGGTCTAGTGCTGCCTCGGGCACCTTATGGTCGTTCTCCTGTGAGTCTAGATTTTCGAATCCGACGCAAAACTGACAGTTAATTGTAACGTTCAGAGCCTCCTAATGACGATGGAACACACAAATTGCGTCGCGATTCAATACATCGTCCTACAGCCGACTTGTCTCCAAGGGTCTAGTGCTGCCTCGGGCACCATGTGCTCGTTCTCCTGTGAGTCTAGATTTTCGAATCCGACGCAAAACTGACAGTGAATTGTAACGTTCAGAGCCTGTTAATGACGATGGAACACACAAATTGCGTCGCGATTCAATACATTGTCCTACAGCCGACTTGCCTCCAAGGGTCTATTGCTGCCTCGGGCACCTTATGGTCGTTCTCCTGTGAGTCTAGTTTTTCAAATGCGATGCAAAACTGACAGTTAATTGTAACGTTCAGAGCCTGTTAATGACGATGGGACACACAAATTGCGTCGCGACTCAATACATCGTCCTCCAGCCGACTTGTCTCCAAGGGTCTATTGCTGCCTCGGGCACCTTATGGTCGTTCTCCTGTGAGTCTAGTTTTTCGAATGCGATGCAAAACTGACAGTGAATTGTAACGTTCAGAGCCTCTTGATGACGATGGAACACACAAATTGCGTCGCGATTCAATACATCGTCCTACAGCCGACTTGTCTCCAAGGGTCTAGTGCTGCCTCGGGCACCATATGCTCGTTCTCCTGTAGGTCTAGATTTTCGAATCCGACGCAAAACCGACAGTGAATTGTAACGTTCAGAGCCTCTTGATGACGATGGAACACACAAATTGCGTCGCGATTCAATACATCGTCCCACAGCCGACCTGTCTCCTAGGGTGTCTTGCTGCCTCGGGCACTTTATGGTCGTTCTCCTGTGAGTCTAGTTTTTCGAATGCGATGCAAAACTGACAGTTAATTGTAACGTTCAGAGCCTCTTAATGACGATGGAACACACAAATTGCGTCGCGATTCAATACATCGTCCTACAGCCGACTTGTCTCCAAGGGTCTAGTGCTGCCTCGGGCACCATATGCTCGTTCTCCTGTGAGTCTAGATTTTCGAATGCGATGCAAAACTGACAGTGAATTGTAACGTTCAGAGCCTCTTGATGACGATGGAACACACAAATTGCGTTGCGATTCAATACATCGTCCCACAGCCGACCTGTCTCCAAGGGTCTCTTGCTGCCTCGGGCACCTTATGGTCGTTCATCTGTGAGTCTAGATTTCAGAATACGACGCAAAACTGACAGTGAATTGTAACGTTCAGAGCCTCTTGATGACGATGGAACACACAAATTGCGTCGCGATTCAATACATCGTCCTCCAGCCGACTTGTCTCGAAGGGTCTATTAGTGCCTCGGGCACCTTATAATCGTTCTCCTGTGAGTCTAGTTTTTCGAATACGACGCAAAACTGACAATTAATTGTAACGTTCAGAGCCTCTTAATGACGATGGAACACACAAATTGCGTCGCGATTCAATACATCGTCCTCCAGCCGACTTGTCTCGAAGGGTCTAGTGCTGCCTCGGGCACCTTATGGTCGTTCTCCTGTGAGTCTAGATTTTCGAATCCGACGCAAAACTGACAGTTAATTGTAACGTTCAGAGCCTGTTAATGACGATGGAACACACAAATTGCGTCGCGATTCAATACATCGTCCTACAGCTGACTTGTCTCCAAGGGTCTAGTGCTGCCTCGGGCACCATATGGTCGTTCTCCTGTGAGTCTAGAATTTTGAATCCGACGCAAAACTGAGAGTGAATTGTAACGTTCAGAGCCTCTTGATGACGATGGAACACACAAATTGCGTCGCGATTCAATACATCGTCCTCCAGCCGACTTGTCTCGAAGGGTCTATTGCTGCCTCGGGCACCTTATGGTCGTTCATCTGTGAGTCTAGATTTTCGAATGCGATGCAAAACTGACAGTTAATTGTAACGTTCAGAGCCTGTTAATGACGATGGGACACACAAATTGCGTCGCGACTCAATACATCGTCCTCCAGCCGACTTGTCTCCAAGGGTCTATTGCTGCCTCGGGCACCTTATGGTCGTTCTCCTGTGAGTCTAGATTTTCGAATCCGACGCAAAACTGACAGTTAATTGTAACGTTCAGAGCCTGATACTGACGATGGAACACACAAATTGCGTCGCGATTCAATACATCGTCCTCCAGCCGACATGTCTCCGAGGTAGTATTGCTGCTCCTGGCACCTCTTGGTCGTTCTCCTATGAGTCTAGTTTTTCGAATCCGGCGCAAAACTGACAATTAATTGTAACTTTCAGAGCCTCTTAATGACGATGGAACACACAAATTGAGTCGCGATTCAATACATCGTCCTACAGCCGACTTGTCTCGAAGGGTCTAGTGCTGCCTCGGGCACCTTATGGTCGTTCTCCTGTGAGTCTAGATTTTCGAATCCGACGCAAAACTGACAGTTAATTGTAACTTTCAGAGCCTCTTAATGACGATGGGACACACAAATTGCGTCGCGACTCAATACATCGTCCTACAGCCGACTTGTCTCCAAGGGTCTAGTGCTGCCTCGGGCACCTTATGGACGTTCTCCTGTGAGTCTAGATTTTCGAATCCGACGCAAAACTGAGAGTGAATTGTAACGTTCAGAGCTTGTTAATGACGATGGGACACACAAATTGCGTCGCGTCTCAATACATCGTCCTCCAGCCGACTTGTCTCCAAGGGTCTATTGCTGCCTCGGGCACCTTATGGTCGTTCTCCTGTGAGTCTAGTTTTTCGAATGCGATGCAAAACTGACAGTTAATTGTAACGTTCAGAGCCTGTTAATGACGATGGAACACACAAATTGCGTCGCGATTCAATACATCGTCCTACAGCCGACTTGTCTCCAAGGGTCTAGTGCTGCCTCGGGCACCATATGCTCGTTCTCCTGTGAGTCTAGATTTTCGAATGCGATGCAAAACTGACAGTGAATTGTAACGTTCAGAGCCTCTTGATGACGATGGAACACACAAATTGCGTTGCGATTCAATACATCGTCCCACAGCCGACCTGTCTCCAAGGGTCTCTTGCTGCCTCGGGCACCTTATGGTCGTTCATCTGTGAGTCTAGATTTCAGAATACGACGCAAAACTGACAGTGAATTGTAACGTTCAGAGCCTGTTAATGACGATGGAACACACAAATTGCGTCGCGATTCAATACATCGTCATACAGCCGACTTGTCTCCAAGGGTCTAGTGCTGCCTCGGGCACCATATGCTCGTTCTCCTGTGAGTCTAGATTTTCGAATCCGACGCAAAACTGACAGTTAATTGTAACGTTCAGAGCCTGTTAATGACGATGGAACACACAAATTGCGTCGCGATTCAATACATCGTCCTACAGCTGACTTGTCTCCAAGGGTCTAGTGCTGCCTCGGGCACCATATGGTCGTTCTCCTGTGAGTCTAGAATTTTGAATCCGACGCAAAACTGAGAGTGAATTGTAACGTTCAGAGCCTCTTGATGACGATGGAACACACAAATTGCGTCGCGATTCAATACATCGTCCTCCAGCCGACTTGTCTCGAAGGGTCTATTGCTGCCTCGGGCACCTTATGGTCGTTCATCTGTGAGTCTAGATTTTCGAATGCGATGCAAAACTGACAGTTAATTGTAACGTTCAGAGCCTGTTAATGACGATGGGACACACAAATTGCGTCGCGACTCAATACATCGTCCTCCAGCCGACTTGTCTCCAAGGGTCTATTGCTGCCTCGGGCACCTTATGGTCGTTCTCCTGTGAGTCTAGATTTTCGAATCCGACGCAAAACTGACAGTTAATTGTAACGTTCAGAGCCTGATACTGACGATGGAACACACAAATTGCGTCGCGATTCAATACATCGTCCTCCAGCCGACATGTCTCCGAGGTAGTATTGCTGCTCCTGGCACCTCTTGGTCGTTCTCCTATGAGTCTAGTTTTTCGAATCCGGCGCAAAACTGACAATTAATTGTAACTTTCAGAGCCTCTTAATGACGATGGAACACACAAATTGAGTCGCGATTCAATACATCGTCCTACAGCCGACTTGTCTCGAAGGGTCTAGTGCTGCCTCGGGCACCTTATGGTCGTTCTCCTGTGAGTCTAGATTTTCGAATCCGACGCAAAACTGACAGTTAATTGTAACTTTCAGAGCCTCTTAATGACGATGGGACACACAAATTGCGTCGCGACTCAATACATCGTCCTACAGCCGACTTGTCTCCAAGGGTCTAGTGCTGCCTCGGGCACCTTATGGACGTTCTCCTGTGAGTCTAGATTTTCGAATCCGACGCAAAACTGAGAGTGAATTGTAACGTTCAGAGCTTGTTAATGACGATGGGACACACAAATTGCGTCGCGTCTCAATACATCGTCCTCCAGCCGACTTGTCTCCAAGGGTCTATTGCTGCCTCGGGCACCTTATGGTCGTTCTCCTGTGAGTCTAGTTTTTCGAATGCGATGCAAAACTGACAGTTAATTGTAACGTTCAGAGCCTGTTAATGACGATGGAACACACAAATTGCGTCGCGATTCAATACATCGTCCTACAGCCGACTTGTCTCCAAGGGTCTAGTGCTGCCTCGGGCACCATATGCTCGTTCTCCTGTGAGTCTAGATTTTCGAATGCGATGCAAAACTGACAGTGAATTGTAACGTTCAGAGCCTCTTGATGACGATGGAACACACAAATTGCGTTGCGATTCAATACATCGTCCCACAGCCGACCTGTCTCCAAGGGTCTCTTGCTGCCTCGGGCACCTTATGGTCGTTCATCTGTGAGTCTAGATTTCAGAATACGACGCAAAACTGACAGTGAATTGTAACGTTCAGAGCCTGTTAATGACGATGGAACACACAAATTGCGTCGCGATTCAATACATCGTCATACAGCCGACTTGTCTCCAAGGGTCTAGTGCTGCCTCGGGCACCATATGCTCGTTCTCCTGTGAGTCTAGATTTTCGAATCCGACGCAAAACTGGCAGTGAATTGTAACGTTCAGAGCCTCTTGATGACGATGGAACACACAAATTGCGTCGCGATTCAATACATCGTCCTACAGCCGACTTGTCTCCAAGGGTCTAGTGCTGCCTCGGGCACCTTATGGTCGTTCTCCTGTGAGTCTAGATTTTCGAATCCGACGCAAAACTGACAGTGAATTGTAACGTTCAGAGCCTGATACTGACGATGGAACACACAAATTGCGTCGCGATTCAATACATCGTCCTCCAGCCGACTTGTCTCCAAGGGTCTAGTGCTGCCTCGGGCACCATATGCTCGTTCTCCTGTGAGTCTAGATTTTCGAATGCGATGCAAAACTGACAGTTAATTGTAACGTTCAGAGCCTGTTAATGACGATGGGACACACAAATTGCGTCGCGACTCAATACATCGTCCTCCAGCCGACTTGTCTCCAAGGGTCTATTGCTGCCTCGGGCACCATATGCTCGTTCTCCTGTGAGTCTAGTTTTTCGAATGCGATGCAAAACTGACAGTTAATTGTAACGTTCAGAGCCTCTTAATGACGATGGAACACACAAATTGCGTCGCGATTCAATACATCGTCCTACAGCCGACTTGTCTCCAAGGGTCTAGTGCTGCCTCGGGCACCATATGCTCGTTCTCCTGTGAGTCTAGATTTTCGAATCCGACGCAAAACTGGCAGTGAATTGTAACGTTCAGAGCCTCTTGATGACGATGGAACACACAAATTGCGTCGCGATTCAATACATCGTCCTACAGCCGACTTGTCTCCAAGGGTCTAGTGCTGCCTCGGGCACCTTATGGACGTTCTCCTGTGAGTCTAGATTTTCGAATCCGACGCAAAACTGAGAGTGAATTGTAACGTTCAGAGCTTGTTAATGACGATGGGACACACAAATTGCGTCGCGTCTCAATACATCGTCCTCCAGCCGACTTGTCTCCAAGGGTCTATTGCTGCCTCGGGCACCTTATGCTAGTTCTCCTGTGAGTTTAGTTTTTCAAATGCGATGCAAAACTGACAGTTAATTGTAACGTTCAGAGCCTGTTAATGACGATGGGACACACAAATTGCGTCGCGACTCAATACATCGTCCTCCAGCCGACTTGTCTCCAAGGGTCTATTGCTGCCTCGGGCACCTTATGGTCGTTCTCCTGTGAGTCTAGTTTTTCGAATGCGATGCAAAACTGACAGTGAATTGTAACGTTGAGAGCCTCTTGATGACGATGGAACACACAAATTGCGTCGCGATTCAATACATCGTCCTACAGCCGACTTGTCTCCAAGGGTCTAGTGCTGCCTCGGGCACCATATGCTCGTTCTCCTGTGAGTCTAGATTTTCGAATCCGACGCAAAACTGACAGTTAATTGTAACGTTCAGAGCCTGTTAATGACGATGGGACACACAAATTGCGTCGCGACTCAATACATCGTCCTCCAGCCGACTTGTCTCCAAGGGTCTAGTGCAGCCTCGGGCACCTTATGGTCGTTCTCCTGTGAGTCTAGATTTTCGAATCCGACGCAAAACTGACAGTGAATTGTAACGTTCAGAGCCTGTTAATGACGATGGAACACACAAATTGCGTCGCGATTCAATACATCGTCCTACAGCCGACTTGTCTCCAAGTGTCTAGTGCTGCCTCGGGCACCATATGCTCGTATTCCTGTGAGTCTAGATTTTCGAATCCGACGCAAAACTGACAGTTAATTGTAACGTTCAGAGCCTGTTAATGACGATGGGACACACAATTTGCGTCGCGACTCAATACATCGTCCTACAGCCGACTTGTCTCCAAGGGTCTAGTGCTGCCTCGGGCACCATATGCTCGTTCTCCTGTGAGTCTAGATTTTCGAATCCGACGCAAAACTGAGAGTGAATTGTAACGTTCAGAGCCTCTTGATGATGATGGAACACACAAATTGCGTCGCGATTCAATACATCGTCCTCCAGCCGACTTGTCTCCGAGGTAGTATTGCTGCTCCTGGCACCTCTTGGTCGTTCTCCTATGAGTCTAGTTTTTCGAATCCGGCGCAAAACTGACAATTAATTCTAACGTTCAGAGCCTCTTAATGACGATGGAACACACAAATTGCGTCGCGATTCAATACATCGTCCTCCAGCCGACTTGTCTCCAAGGGTCAATTGCTGCCTCGGGCACCTTATGGTCGTTCTCCTGTGAGTCTAGTTTTTCGAATGCGATGCAAAACTGACAGTTAATTGTAACGTTCAGAGCCTGTTAATGACGATGGAACACACAAATTGCGTCGCGATTCAATACATCGTCCTACAGCCGACTTGTCTCCAAGGGTCTAGTGCTGCCTCGGGCACCATATGCTCGTTCTCCTGTGAGTCTAGATTTTCGAATCCGACGCAAAACTGAGAGTGAATTGTAACGTTCAGAGCCTCTTGATGACGATGGAACACACAAATTGCGTCGCGATTCAATACATCGTCCTCCAGCCGACTTGTCTCGAAGGGTCTATTGGTGCCTCGGGCACCATATGCTCGTTCTCCTGTGAGTCTAGATTTTCGAATCCGACGCAAAACTGAAAGTGAATTGTAACGTTCAGAGCCTGTTAATGACGATGGGACACACAAATTGCGTCGCGACACAATACATCGTCCTCCAGCCGACTTGTCTCCAAGGGTCTAGTGCTGCCTCGGGCACCTTATGGTCGTTCTCCTGTGAGTCTAGATTTTCGAATCCGACGCAAAACTGACAGTTAATTGTAACGTTCAGAGCCTCTTAATGACGATGGAACACACAAATTGCGTCGCGATTCAATACATCGTCCTACAGTCGACTTGTCTCCAACGGTCTAGTGCTGCCTCGGGCACCATATGCTCGTTCTCCTGTGAGTCTAGATTTTCGAATCCGACGCAAAACTGACAGTGAATTGTAACGTTCAGAGCCTCTTAATGACGATGGAACACACAAATTGCGTCGCGATTCAATACATCGTCCTCCAGCCGACTTGTCTCCGAGGGTCTAGTGCTGCCTCGGGCACCTTATGGTCGTTCTCCTGTGAGTCTAGATTTTCGAATCCGACGCAAAACTGACAGTTAATTGTAACGTTCAGAGCCTCTTAATGACGATGGAACACACAAATTGCGTCGCGATTGAATACATCGTCCTACAGCCGACTTATCTCCAAGGGTCTATTGCTGCCTCGGGCACCTTATGGTCGTTCTCCTGTGAGTCTAGTTTTTCGAATGCGATGCAAAACTGACAGTTAATTGTTCAGAGCCTGTTAATGACGATGGGACACACAAATTGCGTCGCGACTCAATACATCGTCCTCCAGCCGACTTGTCTCCAAGGGTCTATTGCTGCCTCGGGCACCTTATGGTCGTTCTCCTGTGAGTCTAGTTTTTCGAATGCGATGCAAAACTGACAGTTAATTGTAACGTTCAGAGCCTGTTAATGACGATGGGACACACAAATTGCGTGGCGCTTCAATACATCGTCCTACAGCCGACTTGTCTCCATGGGTCTAGTGCTGCCTCGGGCACCATATGCTCGTTCTCCTGTGGCTCTAGATTTTCGAATCCGACGCAAAACTGACAGTGAATTGTAACGTTCAGAGCTTGTTAATGACGATGGGACACACAAATTGCGTCGCGACTCAATACATCGTCCTCCAGGCGACTTGTCTCCAAGGGTCTAGTGCTGCCTCGGGCACCTTATGGTCGTTCTCCTGTGAGTCTAGATTTTCGAATCCGACGCAAAACTGACAGTTAATTGTAACGTTCAGAGCCTCCTAATGACGATGGAACACACAAATTGCGTCGCGATTCAATACATCGTCCTACAGCCGACTTGTCTCCAAGGGTCTAGTGCTGCCTCGGGCACCATGTGCTCGTTCTCCTGTGAGTCTAGATTTTCGAATCCGACGCAAAACTGACAGTGAATTGTAACGTTCAGAGCCTGTTAATGACGATGGAACACACAAATTGCGTCGCGATTCAATACATTGTCCTACAGCCGACTTGCCTCCAAGGGTCTATTGCTGCCTCGGGCACCTTATGGTCGTTCTCCTGTGAGTCTAGTTTTTCAAATGCGATGCAAAACTGACAGTTAATTGTAACGTTCAGAGCCTGTTAATGACGATGGGACACACAAATTGCGTCGCGACTCAATACATCGTCCTCCAGCCGACTTGTCTCCAAGGGTCTATTGCTGCCTCGGGCACCTTATGGTCGTTCTCCTGTGAGTCTAGTTTTTCGAATGCGATGCAAAACTGACAGTGAATTGTAACGTTCAGAGCCTCTTGATGACGATGGAACACACAAATTGCGTCGCGATTCAATACATCGTCCTACAGCCGACTTGTCTCCAAGGGTCTAGTGCTGCCTCGGGCACCATATGCTCGTTCTCCTGTAGGTCTAGATTTTCGAATCCGACGCAAAACCGACAGTGAATTGTAACGTTCAGAGCCTCTTGATGACGATGGAACACACAAATTGCGTCGCGATTCAATACATCGTCCCACAGCCGACCTGTCTCCTAGGGTGTCTTGCTGCCTCGGGCACTTTATGGTCGTTCTCCTGTGAGTCTAGTTTTTCGAATGCGATGCAAAACTGACAGTTAATTGTAACGTTCAGAGCCTCTTAATGACGATGGAACACACAAATTGCGTCGCGATTCAATACATCGTCCTACAGCCGACTTGTCTCCAAGGGTCTAGTGCTGCCTCGGGCACCATATGCTCGTTCTCCTGTGAGTCTAGATTTTCGAATGCGATGCAAAACTGACAGTGAATTGTAACGTTCAGAGCCTCTTGATGACGATGGAACACACAAATTGCGTTGCGATTCAATACATCGTCCCACAGCCGACCTGTCTCCAAGGGTCTCTTGCTGCCTCGGGCACCTTATGGTCGTTCATCTGTGAGTCTAGATTTCAGAATACGACGCAAAACTGACAGTGAATTGTAACGTTCAGAGCCTCTTGATGACGATGGAACACACAAATTGCGTCGCGATTCAATACATCGTCCTCCAGCCGACTTGTCTCGAAGGGTCTATTAGTGCCTCGGGCACCTTATAATCGTTCTCCTGTGAGTCTAGTTTTTCGAATACGACGCAAAACTGACAATTAATTGTAACGTTCAGAGCCTCTTAATGACGATGGAACACACAAATTGCGTCGCGATTCAATACATCGTCCTCCAGCCGACTTGTCTCGAAGGGTCTAGTGCTGCCTCGGGCACCTTATGGTCGTTCTCCTGTGAGTCTAGATTTTCGAATCCGACGCAAAACTGACAGTTAATTGTAACGTTCAGAGCCTGTTAATGACGATGGAACACACAAATTGCGTCGCGATTCAATACATCGTCCTACAGCTGACTTGTCTCCAAGGGTCTAGTGCTGCCTCGGGCACCATATGGTCGTTCTCCTGTGAGTCTAGAATTTTGAATCCGACGCAAAACTGAGAGTGAATTGTAACGTTCAGAGCCTCTTGATGACGATGGAACACACAAATTGCGTCGCGATTCAATACATCGTCCTCCAGCCGACTTGTCTCGAAGGGTCTATTGCTGCCTCGGGCACCTTATGGTCGTTCATCTGTGAGTCTAGATTTTCGAATGCGATGCAAAACTGACAGTTAATTGTAACGTTCAGAGCCTGTTAATGACGATGGGACACACAAATTGCGTCGCGACTCAATACATCGTCCTCCAGCCGACTTGTCTCCAAGGGTCTATTGCTGCCTCGGGCACCTTATGGTCGTTCTCCTGTGAGTCTAGATTTTCGAATCCGACGCAAAACTGACAGTTAATTGTAACGTTCAGAGCCTGATACTGACGATGGAACACACAAATTGCGTCGCGATTCAATACATCGTCCTCCAGCCGACATGTCTCCGAGGTAGTATTGCTGCTCCTGGCACCTCTTGGTCGTTCTCCTATGAGTCTAGTTTTTCGAATCCGGCGCAAAACTGACAATTAATTGTAACTTTCAGAGCCTCTTAATGACGATGGAACACACAAATTGAGTCGCGATTCAATACATCGTCCTACAGCCGACTTGTCTCGAAGGGTCTAGTGCTGCCTCGGGCACCTTATGGTCGTTCTCCTGTGAGTCTAGATTTTCGAATCCGACGCAAAACTGACAGTTAATTGTAACTTTCAGAGCCTCTTAATGACGATGGAACACACAAATTTTGTCGCGATTCAATACATCGTCCCACAGCCGACTTTTCTCCAAGGGTCTAGTGCTGCCTCGGGCACCATATGCTCGTTCTCCTGTGAGTCTAGATTTTCGAATCCGACGCAAAACTGACAGTGAATTGTAACGTTCAGAGCCTCTTGATGACGATGGAACTCACAAATTGCGTCGCGATTCAATACATCGTCCTACAGCCGACTTGTCTCCAAGGGTCTAGTTCTGCCTCGGGCACCATATCTCGTATTCCTGTAAGTCTAGATTTTCGAATCTGACGCAAAACTGACAGTTAATTGTAACGTTCAGAGCCTGTTAATGACGATGGGACACACAAATTGCGTCGCGACTCAATACAACGTCCTACAGCCGACTTGTCTCCAAGGGTCTAGTGCTGCCTCGGGCACCATATGCTCGTTCTCCTGTGAGTCTAGATTTTCGAATCCGACGCAAAACGGAGAGTGAATTGTAACGTTCAGAGCCTCTTGATGACGATGGAACACACAAATTGCGTCGCGATTCAATACATCGTCCTCCAGCCGACTTGTCTCGAAGGGTCTATTGGTGCATCGGGCACCTTATGGTCGTTCTCCTGTGAGTCTAGATTTTCGAATCCGACGCAAAACTGACAGTTAATTGTAACGTTCAGAGCCTCTTAATGACGATGGAACACACAAATTGCGTCGCGATTCAAAACATCGTCTTCCAGCCGACTTGTCTCCAAGGGTCTATTGCTGCCTCGGGCACCTTATGGTCGTTCTCCTGTGAGTCTAGATTTTCGAATCCGACGCAAAACTGACAGTGAATTGTAACGTTCAGAGCCTGTTAATGACGATGGGACACACAAATTGCGTCGCGACTCAATACATCGTCCTCCAGCCGACTTGTCTCCAAGGGTCTAGTGCTGCCTCGGGCACCTTATGGTCGTTCTCCTGTGAGTTTAGATTTTCGAATCCGACGCAAAACTGACAGTTAATTTTAACGTTCAGAGCCTGTTAATGACGATGGGACACACAAATTGCGTCGCGACTCAATACATCGTCCTACAGCCGACTTGTCTCGAAGGGTCTATTGCTGCCTCGGGCACCTTATGGTCGTTCTCCTGTGAGTCTAGTTTTTCGAATACGACGCAAAACTGACAGTTAATTGTAATGTTCAGAGCCTGTTAATGACGATGGAACATGCAAATTGCGTCGCGATTCAATACATCGTCCTACAGCCGACTTGTCTCCAAGGGTCTATTGCTGCCTCGGGCACCTTACGGTCGTTCATCTGTGAGTCTAGATTTTCGAATCCGACGCAAAACTGACAGATAATTGTAACGTTCAGAGCCTGTTAATGACGATGGGACACACAAATTGCGTCGCGTTTCAATACATCGTCCTCCAGCCGACTTTTCTCCAAGGGTCTATTGCTGCCTCGGGCACCTTATGGTCGTTCTCCTGTGAGTCTAGATTTTCGAATCCGACGCAAAACTGACAGTTAATTGTAACGTTCAGAGCCTCTTAATGACGATGGAACACACAAATTGCGTCGCGATTCAATACATCGTCCTACAGCCGACTTGTCTCCAAGGGTCTAGTGCTGCCTCGGGCACCATATGCTCGTTCTCCTGTGAGTCTAGATTTTCGAATCCGACGCAAAACTGACAGTGAATTGTAACGTTCAGAGCCTGTTAATGACGATGGAACACACAAATTGTGTCGCGATTCAATACATCGTCCTACAGCCGACTTGTCTCCAAGGGTCTAGTGCTGCCTCGGGCACCATATGCTCGTTCTCCTGTGAATCTAGATTTTCGAATCCGACGCAAAACTGACAGTGAATTGTAACGTTCAGAGCCTCTTGATGACGATGGAACACACAAATTGCGTCGCGATTCAATACATCGTCCTACAGCCGACTTGTCTCCAAGGGTCTAGTGCTGCCTCGGGCACCATATGCTCGTATTCCTGTGAGTCTAGATTTTCGAATCCGACGCAAAACTGACAGTTAATTGTAACGTTCAGAGCCTGTTAATGACGATGGGACACACAAATTGCGTCGCGACTCAATACATCGTCCTACAGCCGACTTGTCTCCAAGGGTCTAGTGCTGCCTCGGGCACCATATGCTCGTTCTCCTGTGAGTCTAGATTTTCGAATCCGACGCAAAACTGAGAGTGAATTGTAACGTTCAGAGCCTCTTGATGACGATTGAACACACAAATTGCGTCGCGATTCAATACATCGTCCTCCAGCCGACTTGTCTCGAAGGGTCTATTGGTGCCTCGGGCACCTTATGGTCGTTCTCCTGTGAGTCTAGATTTTCGAATCCGACGCAAAACTGACAGTGAATTGTAACGTTCAGAGCCTGTTAATGACGATGGGACACACAAATTGCGTCGCGACTCAATACATCGTCCTCCAGCCGACTTGTCTCCAAGGGTCTAGTGCTGCCACGGGCACCTTATGGTCGTTCTCCTGTGAGTTTAGATTTTCGAATCCGACGCAAAACTGACAGTTAATTGTAACGTTCAGAGCCTCTTAATGACGATGGAACACACAAATTGCGTCGCGATTCAATACATCGTCCTACAGCCGACTTGTCTCCAAGGGTCTAGTGCTGCCTCGGGCACCATATGCTCGTTCTCCTGTGAGTCTAGATTTTCGAATCCGACGCAAAACTGACAGTGAATTGTAACGTTCAGAGCCTGTTAATGACGATGGAACACACAAATTGCGTCGCGATTCAATACATCGTCCTACAGCCGACTTGGCTCCAAGGGTCTAGTGCTGCCTCGGGCACCATATGCTCGTTCTCCTGTGAGTCTAGATTTTCGAATCCGACGCAAAACTGACAGTGAATTGTAACGTTCAGAGCCTCTTGATGACGATGGAACACACAAATTGCGTCGCGATTCAATACATCGTCCTACAGCCGACTTGTCTCCAAGGGTCTAGTGCTGCCTCGGGTACCATATGCTCGTTCTCCTGTGAGTCTAGATTTTCGAATCCGACGCAAAACTGAGAGTGAATTGTAACGTTCAGAGCTTCTTGATGACGATGGAACACACAAATTGCGTCGCGATTCAATACATCGTCCTACAGCCGACTTGTCTCCAAGGGTCTAGTGCTGCCTCGGGCACCATATGCTCGTTCTCCTGTGAGTCTAGATTTTCGAATCCGACGCAAAACTGACAGTTAATTGTAACGTTCAGAGCCTGTTAATGACGATGGGACACACAAATTGCGTCGCGACTCAATACATCGTCCTACAGCCGACTTGTCTCCAAGGGTCTAGTGCTGCCTCGGGCACCTTATGGACGTTCTCCTGTGAGTCTAGATTTTCGAATCCGACGCAAAACTGAGAGTGAATTGTAACGTTCAGAGCTTGTTAATGACGATGGGACACACAAATTGCGTCGCGTCTCAATACATCGTCCTCCAGCCGACTTGTCTCCAAGGGTCTATTGCTGCCTCGGGCACCTTATGGTCGTTCTCCTGTGAGTCTAGTTTTTCGAATGCGATGCAAAACTGACAGTTAATTGTAACGTTCAGAGCCTCTTAATGACGATGGAACACACAAATTGCGTCGCGATTCAATACATCGTCCTACAGCCGACTTGTCTCCAAGGGTCTAGTGCTACCTCGGGCACCTTATGGTCGTTCTCCTGTGAGTCTAGTTTTTCGAATGCGATGCAAAACTGACAGTTAATTGTAACGTTCAGAGCCTGTTAATGACGATGGAACACACAAATTGCGTCGCGATTCAATACATCGTCCTACAGCCGACTTGTCTCCAAGGGTCTAGTGCTGCCTCGGGCACCATATGCTCGTTCTCCTGTGAGTCTAGATTTTCGAATGCGATGCAAAACTGACAGTGAATTGTAACGTTCAGAGCCTCTTGATGACGATGGAACACACAAATTGCGTTGCGATTCAATACATCGTCCCACAGCCGACCTGTCTCCAAGGGTCTCTTGCTGCCTCGGGCACCTTATGGTCGTTCATCTGTGAGTCTAGATTTCAGAATACGACGCAAAACTGACAGTGAATTGTAACGTTCAGAGCCTGTTAATGACGATGGAACACACAAATTGCGTCGCGATTCAATACATCGTCATACAGCCGACTTGTCTCCAAGGGTCTAGTGCTGCCTCGGGCACCATATGCTCGTTCTCCTGTGAGTCTAGATTTTCGAATCCGACGCAAAACTGGCAGTGAATTGTAACGTTCAGAGCCTCTTGATGACGATGGAACACACAAATTGCGTCGCGATTCAATACATCGTCCTACAGCCGACTTGTCTCCAAGGGTCTAGTGCTGCCTCGGGCACCTTATGGACGTTCTCCTGTGAGTCTAGATTTTCGAATCCGACGCAAAACTGAGAGTGAAATGTAACGTTCAGAGCTTGTTAATGACGATGGGACACACAAATTGCGTCGCGTCTCAATACATCGTCCTCCAGCCGACTTGTCTCCAAGTGTCTATTGCTGCCTCGGGCACCTTATGCTAGTTCTCCTGTGAGTCTAGTTTTTCAAATGCGATGCAAAACTGACAGTTAATTGTAACGTTCAGAGCCTGTTAATGACGATGGGACACACAAATTGCGTCGCGACTCAATACATCGTCCTCCAGCCGACTTGTCTCCAAGGGTCTATTGCTGCCTCGGGCACCTTATGGTCGTTCTCCTGTGAGTCTAGTTTTTCGAATGCGATGCAAAACTGACAGTGAATTGTAACGTTGAGAGCCTCTTGATGACGATGGAAAACACAAATTGCGTCGCGATTCAATACATCGTCCTACAGCCGACTTGTCTCCAAGGGTCTAGTGCTGCCTCGGGCACCATATGCTCGTTCTCCTGTGAGTCTAGATTTTCGAATCCGACGCAAAACTGACAGTTAATTGTAACGTTCAGAGCCTGTTAATGACGATGGGACACACAAATTGCGTCGCGACTCAATACATCGTCCTCCAGCCGACTTGTCTCCAAGGGTCTAGTGCAGCCTCGGGCACCTTATGGTCGTTCTCCTGTGAGTCTAGATTTTCGAATCCGACGCAAAACTGACAGTGAATTGTAACGTTCAGAGCCTGATACTGACGATGGAACACACAAATTGCGTCGCGATTCAATACATCGTCCTCCAGCCGACTTGTCTCCAAGGGTCTAGTGCTGCCTCGGGCACCATATGCTCGTTCTCCTGTGAGTCTAGATTTTCGAATGCGATGCAAAACTGACAGTTAATTGTAACGTTCAGAGCCTGTTAATGACGATGGGACACACAAATTGCGTCGCGACTCAATACATCGTCCTCCAGCCGACTTGTCTCCAAGGGTCTATTGCTGCCTCGGGCACCATATGCTCGTTCTCCTGTGAGTCTAGTTTTTCGAATGCGATGCAAAACTGACAGTTAATTGTAACGTTCAGAGCCTCTTAATGACGATGGAACACACAAATTGCGTCGCGATTCAATACATCGTCCTACAGCCGACTTGTCTCCAAGGGTCTAGTGCTGCCTCGGGCACCATATGCTCGTTCTCCTGTGAGTCTAGATTTTCGAATGCGATGCAAAACTGACAGTGAATTGTAACGTTCAGAGCCTCTTGATGACGATGGAACACACAAATTGCGTTGCGATTCAATACATCGTCCCACAGCCGACCTGTCTCCAAGGGTCTCTTGCTGCCTCGGGCACCTTATGGTCGTTCATCTGTGAGTCTAGATTTCAGAATACGACGCAAAACTGACAGTGAATTGTAACGTTCAGAGCCTGTTAATGACGATGGAACACACAAATTGCGTCGCGATTCAATACATCGTCCTACAGCCGACTTGTCTCCAAGGGTCTAGTGCTGCCTCGGGCACCATATGCTCGTTCTCCTGTGAGTCTAGATTTTCGAATCCGACGCAAAACTGGCAGTGAATTGTAACGTTCAGAGCCTCTTGATGACGATGGAACACACAAATTGCGTCGCGATTCAATACATCGTCCTACAGCCGACTTGTCTCCAAGGGTCTAGTGCTGCCTCGGGCACCTTATGGACGTTCTCCTGTGAGTCTAGATTTTCGAATCCGACGCAAAACTGAGAGTGAATTGTAACGTTCAGAGCTTGTTAATGACGATGGGACACACAAATTGCGTCGCGTCTCAATACATCGTCCTCCAGCCGACTTGTCTCCAAGGGTCTATTGCTGCCTCGGGCACCATATGCTAGTTCTCCTGTGAGTCTAGTTTTTCAAATGCGATGCAAAACTGACAGTTAATTGTAACGTTCAGAGCCTGTTAATGACGATGGGACACACAAATTGCGTCGCGACTCAATACATCGTCCTCCAGCCGACTTGTCTCCAAGGGTCTATTGCTGCCTCGGGCACCTTATGGTCGTTCTCCTGTGAGTCTAGTTTTTCGAATGCGATGCAAAACTGACAGTGAATTGTAACGTTGAGAGCCTCTTGATGACGATGGAACACACAAATTGCGTCGCGATTCAATACATCGTCCTACAGCCGACTTGTCTCCAAGGGTCTAGTGCTGCCTCGGGCACCATATGCTCGTTCTCCTGTGAGTCTAGATTTTCGAATCCGACGCAAAACTGACAGTTAATTGTAACGTTCAGAGCCTGTTAATGACGATGGGACACACAAATTGCATCGCGACTCAATACATCGTCCTCCAGCCGACTTGTCTCCAAGGGTCTAGTGCAGCCTCGGGCACCTTATGGTCGTTCTCCTGTGAGTCTAGATTTTCGAATCCGACGCAAAACTGACAGTGAATTGTAACGTTCAGAGCCTGATACTGACGATGGAACACACAAATTGCGTCGCGATTCAATACATCGTCCTCCAGCCGACTTGTCTCCAAGGGTCTAGTGCTGCCTCGGGCACCATATGCTCGTTCTCCTGTGAGTCTAGATTTTCGAATGCGATGCAAAACTGACAGTTAATTGTAACGTTCAGAGCCTGTTAATGACGATGGAACACACAAATTGCGTCGCGACTCAATACATCGTCCTCCAGCCGACTTGTCTCCAAGGGTCTAGTGCTGCCTCGGGCACCTTACGGTCGTTCTCCTGTGAGTCTAGATTTTCGAATCCGACGCAAAACTGACAGTTAATTGTAACGTTCAGAGCCTCTTGATGACGATGGAACACACAAATTGCGTCGCGATTCAATACATCGTCCTACAGCCGACTTGTCTCCAAGGGTGTAGTGCTGCCTCGGGCACCATATGCTCGTTCTCCTGTGGGTCTAGATTTTCGAATCCGACGCAAAACTGACAGTTAATTGTAACGTTCAGAGCCTGTTAATGACGATGGGAAACACAAATTGCGTCGCGACTCAATACATCGACCTACAGCCGACTTGTCTCCAAGGGTCTAGTGCTGCCTCGGGTACCATATGCTCGTTCTCCTGTGAGTCTAGATTTTCGAATCCGACGCAAAACTGAGAGTGAATTGTAACGTTCAGAGCCTCTTGATGACGATGGAACACAAATTGCGTCGCGATTCAATACATCGTCCTACAGCCGACTTGTCTCCAAGGGTCTAGTGCTGCCTCGGGCACCATATGCTCGTTCTCCTGTGAGTCTAGATTTTCGAATCCGACGCAAAACTGACAGTGAATTGTAACGTTCAGAGCCTGTTAATGACGTTGGGACACACAAATTGCGTCGCGACCCAATACATCGTCCTACAGCCGACTTGTCTCCAAGGGTCTAGTGCTGCCTCGGGCACCTTATGGACGTTCTCCTGTGAGTCTAGATTTTCGAATCCGACGCAAAACTGAGAGTGAATTGTAACGTTCAGAGCTTGTTAATGACGATGGGACACACAAATTGCGTCGCGTCTCAATACATCGTCCTCCAGCCGACTTGTCTCCAAGGGTCTATTGCTGCCTCGGGCACCTTATGGTCGTTCTCCTGTGAGTCTAGTTTTTCGAATGCGATGCAAAACTGACAGTTAATTGTAACGTTCAGAGCCTCTTAATGACGATGGAACACACAAATTGCGTCGCGATTCAATACATCGTCCTACAGCCGACTTGTCTCCATGGGTCTAGTGCTACCTCGGGCACCTTATGGTCGTTCTCCTGTGAGTCTAGTTTTTCGAATGCGATGCAAAACTGACAGTTAATTGTAACGTTCAGAGCCTGTTAATGACGATGGGACACACAAATTGCGTCGCGTCTCAATACATCGTCCTCCAGCCGACTTGTCTCCAAGGGTCTATTGCTGCCTCGGGCACCTTATGGTCGTTCTCCTGTGAGTCTAGTTTTTCGAATGCGATGCAAAACTGACAGTTAATTGTAACGTTCAGAGCCTCTTAATGACGATGGAACACACAAATTGCGTCGCGATTCAATACATCGTCCTACAGCCGACTTGTCTCCAAGGGTCTAGTGCTGCCTCGGGCACCATATGCTCCTTCTCCTGTGAGTCTAGATTTTCGAATGCGATGCAAAACTGACAGTGAATTGTAACGTTCAGAGCCTCTTGATGACGATGGAACACACAAATTGCGTTTAGATTCAATACATCGTCCCACAGCCGACCTGTCTCCAAGGGTCTCTTGCTGCCTCGGGCACCATATGCTCGTTCTCCTGTGAGTCTAGATTTTCGAATCCGACGCAAAACTGACAGTGAATTGTAACGTTCAGAGCCTCTTGATGACGATGGAACACACAAATTGCGTCGCGATTCAATACATCGTCCTACAGCCGACTTGTCTCCAAGGGTCTAGTGCTGCCTCGGGCACCTTATGGACGTTCTCCTGTGAGTCTAGATTTTCGAATCCGACTCAAAACTGAGAGTGAATTGTAACGTTCAGAGCTTGTTAATGACGATGGGACACACAAATTGCGTCGCGTCTCAATACATCGTCCTCCAGCCGACTTGTCTCCAAGGGTCTATTGCTGCCTCGGGCACCTTATGCTCGTTCTCCTGTGAGTCTAGTTTTTCAAATGCGATGCAAAACTGACAGTTAATTGTAACGTTCAGAGCCTGTTAATGACGATGGGACACACAAATTGCGTCGCGATTCAATACATCGTCCTCCAGCCGACTTGTCTCCAAGGGTCTAGTGCTGCCTCGGGCACCTTATGGTCGTTCTCCTGTGAGTCTAGATTTTCGAATCCGACGCAAAACTGACAGTTAATTGTAACGTTCAGAGCCTCTTAATGACGATGGAACACACAAATTGCGTCGCGATTCAATACATCGTCCTACAGCCGACTTGTCTCCAAGGGTCTAGTGCTGCCTCGGGCACCATATGCTCGTTCTCCTGTGAGTCTCGATTTTCGAATCCGACGCAAAACTGACACTGAATTGTAACGTTCAGAGCCTGTTAATGACGATGGAACACACAAATTGCTTCGCGATTCAATACATCGTCCTACAGCCGACTTGTCTCCAAGGGTCTAGTGCTGCCTCGGGCACCATATGCTCGTTCTCCTGTGAGTCTAGATTTTCGAATCCGACGCAAAACTGACAGTGAATTGTAACGTTCAGAGCCTCTTGATGACGATGGAACACACAAATTGCGTCGCGATTCAATACATCGTCCTACAGCCGACTTGTCTCCAAGGGTCTAGTGCTGCCTCGGGCACCATATGCTCGTTCTCCTGTGAGTCTAGATTTTCGAATCCGACGCAAAACTGACAGTTAATTGTAACGTTCAGAGCCTGTTAATGACGATGGGACACACAAATTGCGTCGCGACTCAATACATCGTCCTACAGCCGGCTTGTCTCCAAGGGTCTAGTGCTGCCTCGGGCACCATATGCTCGTTCTCCTGTGAGTCTAGATTTTCGAATCCGACGCAAAACTGACAGTTAATTGTAACGTTCAGAGCCAGTTAATGACGATGGGACACAAAAATTGCGTCGCGACTCAATACATCGTCCTACAGCCGACTTGTCTCCAAGGGTCTAGTGCTGCCTCGGGTACCATATGCTCGTTCTCCTGTGAGTCTAGATTTTCGAATCCGACGCAAAACTGAGAGTGAATTGTAACGTTCAGAGCCTCTTGATGACGATGGAACACACAAATTGCGTCGCGATTCAATACATCGTCCTACAGCCGACTTGTCTCCAAGGGTCTAGTGCTGCCTCGGGCACCTTATGGTCGTTCTCCTGTGAGTCTAGTTTTTCGAATACGACGCCAAACTGACAATTAATTGTAACGTTCAGAGCCTGTTAATGACGATGGAACACACAAATTGCGTCGCGATTCAATACATCGTCCTCCAGCCGACTTGTCTCGAAGGGTCTATTGCTGCCTCGGGCACCTTATGCTCGTTCTCCTGTGAGTCTAGATTTTCGAATCCGACGCAAAACTGACAGTTAATTGTAACGTTCAGAGCCTCTTAATGACGATGGAACACACAAATTGCGTCGCGATTCAATACATCGTCCTACAGCCGACTTGTCTCCAAGGGTCTAGTGCTGCCTCGGGCACCATATGCTCGTTCTCCTGTGAGTCTAGATTTTCGAATCCGACGCAAAACTGACAGTGAATTGTAACGATCAGAGCCTGTTAATGACGATGGGACACACATATTGCGTCGCGACTCAATACATCGTCCTCCAGGCGACTTGTCTCCAAGGGTCTATTGCTGCCTCGGGCACCTTATGGTCGTTCTCCTGTGAGTCTAGATTTTCGAATCCGGCGCAAAACTGACAGTTAATTGTAACGTTCAGAGCCTCTTAATGACGATGGAACACACAAATTGCGTCGCGATTCAATACATCGTCCTCCAGCCGACTTGTCTCCAAGGGTCTATTGCTGCCTCGGGCACCTTATGGTCGTTCTCCTGTGAGTCTTGTTTTTCGAATGCGATGCAAAACTGACAGTTAATTGTAACGTTCAGAGCCTCTTGATGACGATGGAACACACAAATTGCGTCGCGATTCAATACATCGTCCCACAGCCGACCTGTCTCCAAGGGTCTCTTGCTGCCTCGGGCACCTTATGGTCGTTCTCCTGTGAGTCTAGATTTTCGAATGCGATGCAAAACTGACAGTTAATTGTAACGTTCAGAGCCTGTTAATGACGATGGGACACAAATTGCGTCGCGACTCAATACATCGTCCTCCAGCCGACTTGTCTCCAAGGGTCTATTGCTGCCTCGGGCACCTTATGCTAGTTCTCCTGTGAGTCTAGTTTTTCAAATGCGATGCAAAACTGACAGTTAATTGTAACGTTCAGAGCCTGTTAATGACGATGGGACACACAAATTGCGTCGCGACTCAATACATCGTCCTCCAGCCGACTTGTCTCCAAGGGTCTATTGCTGCCTCGGGCACCTTATGGTCGTTCTCCTGTGAGTCTAGTTTTTCGAATGCGATGCAAAACTGACAGTTAATTGTAACGTTCAGAGCCTCTTGATGACGATGGAACACACAAATTGCGTCGCGATTCAATACATCGTCCTACAGCCGACTTGTCTCCAAGGGTCTAGTGCTGCCTCGGGCACCATATGCTCGTTCTCCTGTGAGTCTAGATTTTCGAATCCGACGCAAAACTGACAGTTAATTGTAACGTTCAGAGCCTGTTAATGAAGATGGGACACACAAATTGCGTCGCGACTCAATACATCGTCCTCCAGCCGACTTGTCTCCAAGGGTCTAGTGCAGCCTCGGGCACCTTATGGTCGTTCTCCTGTGAGTCTAGATTTTCGAATCCGACGCAAAACTGACAGTGAATTGTAACGTTCAGAGCCTGATACTGACGATGGAACACACAAATTGCGTCGCGATTCAATACATCGTCCTCCAGCCGACTTGTCTCCAAGGGTCTAGTGCTGCCTCGGGCACCATATGCTCGTTCTCCTGTGAGTCTAGATTTTCGAATGCGATGCAAAACTGACAGTTAATTGTAACGTTCAGAGCCTGTTAATGACGATGGGACACACAAATTGCGTCGCGATTCAATACATCGTCCTCCAGCCGACTTGTCTCCAAGGGTCTAGTGCTGCCTCGGGCACCTTACGGTCGTTCTCCTGTGAGTCTAGATTTTCGAATCCGACGCAAAACTGACAGTTAATTGTAACGTTCAGAGCCTGATACTGACGATGGAACACACAAATTGCGTCGCGATTCAATACATCGTCCTCCAGCCGACTTGTCTCGAAGGGTCTATTGCTGCCTCGGGCACCTTATGGTCGTTCATCTGTGAGTCTAGATTTTCGAATCCGACGCAAAACTGACAGTGAATTGTAACGTTCAGAGCCTCCTAATGACGATGGAACACACAAATTGCGTCGCGATTCAATACATCGTCCTCCAGCCGATTTGTCTCCAAGGGTCTAGTGCTGCCTCGGGCACTTTATGGTCGTTCTCCTGTGAGTCTAGATTTTCGAATCCGACGCAAAACTGACAGTTAATTGTAACGTTCAGAGCCTCTTAATGACGATGGAACACACAAATTGCGTCGCGATTCAATACATCGTCCTACAGCCGACTTGTCTCCAAGGGTCTAGTGCTGCCTCGGGCACCATATGCTCGTTCTCCTGTGAGTCTAGTTTTTCGAATACGACGCAAAACTGACAATTAATTGTAACGTTCAGAGCCTGTTAATGACGATGGAATACACAAATTGCGTCGCGATTCAATACATCGTCCTCCAGCCGACTTGTCTCGAAGGGTCTATTGCTGCCTCGGGCACCTTATGGTCGTTCATCTGTGAGTCTAGATTTTCGAATCCGACGCAAAACTGACAGTGAATTGTAACGTTCAGAGCCTCTTAATGACGATGGAACACACAAATTGCGTCGCGATTCAATACATCGTCCTACAGCCGACTTGTCTCCAAGGGTCTAGTGCTGCCTCGGGCACCATATGCTCGTTCTCCTGTGAGTCTAGATTTTCGAATCCGACGCAAAACTGACAGTTAATTGTAACGTTCAGAGACTCTTGATGACGATGGAACTCACAAATTGCGTCGCGATTCAATACATCGTTCCACAGCCGACTTTTCTCCAAGGGTCTCTTGCTGCCTCGGGGACCTTATGGTCGTTCTCCTGTGAGTCTAGTTTTCAGAATACGACGCAAAACTGACAGTTAATTGTAACGTTCAGAGCCTCTTAATGACGATGGAACACACAAATTGCGTCGCGATTCAATACATCGTCCTACAGCCGACTTGTCTCCAAGGGTCTAGTGCTGCCTAGGGCACCATATGCTCGTTCTCCTGTGAGTCTAGATTTTCGAATCCGACGCAAAACTGACAGTGAATTGTAACGATCAGAGCCTGTTAATGACGATGGGATACACATATTGCGTCGCGACTCAATTCATCGTCCTCCAGGCGACTTGTCTCCAAGGGTCTATTGCTGCCTCGGGCACCTTATGGTCGTTCTCCTGTGAGTCTAGATTTTCGAATCCGACGCAAAACTGACAGTTAATTGTAACGTTCAGAGCCTCTTAATGACGATGGAACACACAAATTGCGTCGCGATTCAATACATCGTCCTACAGCCGACTTGTCTCCAAGGGTTTAGTGCTGCCTCGGGCATCATATGCTCGTTCTCCTGTGAGTCTAGATTTTCGAATCTGACGCAAAACTGACAGTTAATTGTAACGTTCAGAGCCTGTTAATGACGATGGGACACACAAATTGCGTCGCGACTCAATACATCGTCCTCCAGCCGACTTGTCTCGAAGGGTCTATTGCTGCCTCGGGCACCTTATGCTCGTTCTCCTGTGAGTCTAGATTTTCGAATCCGACGCAAAACTGACAGTTAATTGTAACGCTCAGAGGCTCTTAATGACGATGGAACACACAAATTGCGTCGCGATTCAATACATCGTCCTCCAGCCGACTTGTCTCCAAGGGTCTAGTGCTGCCTCGGGCACCATATGCTCGTTCTCCTGTGAGTCTAGATTTTCGAATCCGACGCAAAACTGAGAGTGAATTGTAACGTTCAGAGCCTGTTAATGACGATGGGACACACATATTCCGTCGCGACTCAATACATCGTCCTACAGCCGACTTGTCTCCAAGGGTCTAGTGCTGCCTCGGGCACCATATGCTCGTTCTCCTGTGAGTCTAGATTTTCGAATCCGACGCAAAACTGACAGTGAATTGTAACGTTCACAGCCTGTTAATGACGATGGGACACACATATTGCGTCGCGACTCAATACATCGTCCTCCAGGCGACTTGTCTCCAAGGGTCTATTGCTGCCTCCTGCACCTTATGGTCGTTCTCCTGTGAGTCTAGATTTTCGAATCCGACGCAAAACTGACAGTTAATTGTAACGTTCAGAGCCTCTTAATGACGATGGAACACACAAATTGCGTCGCGATTCAATACATCGTCCTCCAGCCGACTTGTCTCCTAGGGTCTATTGCTGCCTCGGGCTCCTTATGGTCGTTCTCCTGTGAGTCTTGTTTTTCGAATGCGATGCAAAACTGACAGTTAATTGTAACGTTCAGAGCCTCTTGATGACGATGGAACACACAAATTGCGTCGCGATTCAATACATCGTCCCACAGCCGACCTGTCTCCAAGGGTCTCTTGCTGCCTCGGGCACCTTATGGTCGTTCTCCTGTGAGTCTAGATTTTCGAATGCGATGCAAAACTGACAGTTAATTGTAACGTTCAGAGCCTGTTAATGACGATGGGACACACAAATTGCGTAGCGACTCAATACATCGTCCTCCAGCCGACTTCTCTCCAAGGGTCTAGTGCTGCCTCGGGCACCTTATGGTCGTTCTCCTGTGAGTCTAGATTTTCGAATCCGACGCAAAACTGACAGTTAATTGTAACGTTCAGAGCCTCTTAATGACGATGGAACACACAAATTGCGTCGCGATTCAATACATCGTCCTACAGCCGACTTGTCTCCAAGGGTCTAGTGCTGCCTCGGGCATCATATGCTCGTTCTCCTGTGAGTCTAGATTTTCGAATCTCACGCAAAACTGACAGTGAATTGTAACGTTCAGAGCCTGTTAATGACGATGGGACACACATATTGCGTCGCGACTCAATACATCGTCCTCCAGCCGAGTTGTCTCCAAAGGTCTAGTGCTGCCTCGGGCACCTTATGATCGTTCTCCTGTGAGTCTAGATTTTCGAATCCGACGCAAAACTGACAGTTAATTGTAACGTTCAGAGCCTGATACTGACGATGGAACACACAAATTGCGTCGCGATTCAATACATCGTCCTCCAGCCGACTTGTCTCGAAGGGTCTATTGCTGCCTCGGGCACCTTATGGTCGTTCATCTGTGAGTCTAGATTTTCGAATCCGACGCAAAACTGACAGTGAATTGTAACGTTCAGAGCCTGTTAATGACGATGGGACACACAAATTGCGTCGCGACTCAATACATCGTCCTCCAGCCGAGTTGTCTCCAAGGGTCTAGTGCTGCCTCGGGCACCTTATGGTCGTTCTCCTGTGAGTCTAGATTTTCGAATCCGACGCAAAACTGACAGTTAATTGTAACGTTCAGAGCCTGATACTGACGATGGAACACACAAATTGCGTCGCGATTCAATACATCGTCCTCCAGCCGACTTGTCTCGAAGGGTCTATTGCTGCCTCGGGCACCTTATGGTCGTTCATCTGTGAGTCTAGATTTTCGAATCCGACGCAAAACTGACAGTGAATTGTAACGTTCAGAGCCTCCTAATGACGATGGAACACACAAATTGCGTCGCGATTCAATACATCGTCCTCCAGCCGATTTGTCTCCAAGGGTCTAGTGCTGCCTCGGGCACTTTATGGTCGTTCTCCTGTGAGTCTAGATTTTCGAATCCGACGCAAAACTGACAGTTAATTGTAACGTTCAGAGCCTCTTAATGACGATGGAACACACAAATTGCGTCGCGATTCAATACATCGTCGTCCAGCCGACCTGTCTCCAAGGGTCTATTGCTGCCTCGGGCACCTTATGGTCGTTCTCCTGTGAGTCTAGTTTTCAGAATACGACGCAAAACTGACAGTTAATTGTAACGTTCAGAGCCTGATAATGACGATGGGACACACAAATTGCGTCGCGAATCAATACATCGTCCTCCAGCCGACTTGTCTCCAAGGGTCTAGTGCTGCCTCGGGCACCTTGTGGTCGTTCTCCTGTGAGTCTAGATTTTCGAATCCGACGCAAAACTGACAGTTAATTGTAACGTTCAGAGCCTCTTAATGACGATGGAACACACAAATTGCGTCGCGATTCAATACATCAGTCCTCCAGCCGACTTGTCTCCTAGGGTCTATTGCTGCCTCGGGCACCTTATGGTCGTTCTCCTGTGAGTCTTGTTTTTCGAATGCGATGCAAAACTGACAGTTAATTGTAACGTTCAGAGCCTGATACTGACGATGGAACACACAAATTGCGTCGCGATTCAATACATCGTCCTCCAGCCGACTTGTCTCCAAGGGTCTATTGCTGCCTCGGGCACCTTATGGTCGTTCTCCTGTGAGTCTAGTTTTCAGAATACGACGCAAAACTGACAGTTAATTGTAACGTTCAGAGCCTGATAATGACGATGGGACACACAAATTGCGTCGCGACTCAATACATCGTCCTCCAGCCGATTTGTCTCCAAGGGTCTATTGCTGCCTCGGGCACCTTATGGTCGTTCTCCTGTGAGTCTTGTTTTTCGAATGCGATGCAAAACTGACAGTGAATTGTAACGTTCAGAGCCTCTTGATGACGATGGAACACACAAATTGCGTCGCGATTCAATACATCGTCCCACAGCCGACCTGTCTCCAAGGGTCTCTTGCTGCCTCGGGCACCTTATGGTCGTTCTCCTGTGAGTCTAGATTTTCGAATGCGATGCAAAACTGACAGAGCCTGTTAATGACGATGGGACACACAAATTGCGTCGCGACTCAATACATCGTCCTCCAGGCGACTTGTCTCCAAGGGTCTATTGCTGCCTCCTGCACCTTATGGTCGTTCTCCTGTGAGTCTAGATTTTCGAATCCGACGCAAAACTGACAGTTAATTGTAACGTTCAGAGCCTCTTAATGACGATGGAACACACAAATTGCGTCGCGATTCAATACATCGTCCTCCAGCCGACTTGTCTCCTAGGGTCTATTGCTGCCTCGGGCTCCTTATGGTCGTTCTCCTGTGAGTCTTGTTTTTCGAATGCGATGCAAAACTGACAGTTAATTGTAACGTTCAGAGCCTCTTGATGATGATGGAACACACAAATTGCGTCGCGATTCAATACATTGTCCCACAGCCGACCTGTCTCCAAGGGTCTCTTGCTGCCTCGGGCACCTTATGGTCGTTCTCCTGTGAGTCTAGATTTTCGAATGCGATGCAAAACTGACAGTTAATTGTAACGTTCAGAGCCAGTTAATGACGATGGGACACACAAATTGCGTAGCGACTCAATACATCGTCCTCCAGCCGACTTCTCTCCAAGGGTCTAGTGCTGCCTCGGGCACCTTATGGTCGTTCTCCTGTGAGTCTAGATTTTCGAATCCGACGCAAAACTGACAGTTAATTGTAACGTTCAGAGCCTCTTAATGACGATGGAACACACAAATTGCGTCGCGATTCAATACATCGTCCTACAGCCGACTTGTCTCCAAGGGTCTAGTGTTGCCTCGGGCATCATATGCTCGTTCTCCTGTGAGTCTAGATTTTCGAATCTCACGCAAAACTGACAGTGAATTGTAACGTTCAGAGCCTGTTAATGACGATGGGACACACATATTGCGTCGCGACTCAATACATCGTATTCCAGCCGAGTTGTCTCCAAAGGTCTAGTGCTGCCTCGGGCACCTTATGATCGTTCTCCTGTGAGTCTAGATTTTCGAATCCGACGCAAAACTGACAGTTAATTGTAACGTTCAGAGCCTGATACTGACGATGGAACACACAAATTGCGTCGCGATTCAATACATCGTCCTCCAGCCGACTTGTCTCGAAGGGTCTATTGCTGCCTCGGGCACCTTATGGTCGTTCATCTGTGAGTCTAGATTTTCGAATCCGACGCAAAACTGACAGTGAATTGTAACGTTCAGAGCCTCCTAATGACGATGGAACACACAAATTCCGTCGCGATTCAATACATCGTCCTCCAGCCGATTTGTCTCCAAGGGTCTAGTGCTGCCTCGGGCACTTTATGGTCGTTCTCCTGTGAGTCTAGATTTTCGAATCCGACGCAAAACTGACAGTTAATTGTAACGTTCAGAGCCTCTTAATGACGACGGAACACACAAATTGCGTCGCGATTCAATACATCGTCCTACAGCCGACTTGTCTCCAAGGGTCTATTGCTGCCTCGGGCACCTTATGGTCGTTCTCCTGTGAGTCTAGTTTTCAGAATACGACGCAAAACTGACAGTTAATTGTAACGTTCAGAGCCTGTTAATGACGATGGGACACACAAATTGCGTCGCGACTCAATACATCGTCCTCCAGCCGAGTTGTCTCCAAGGGTCTAGTGCTGCCTCGGGCACCTTATGGTCGTTCTCCTGTGAGTCTAGATTTTCGAATCCGACGCAAAACTGACAGTTAATTGTAACGTTCAGAGCCTGATACTGACGATGGAACACACAAATTGCGTCGCGATTCAATACATCGTCCTCCAGCCGACTTGTCTCGAAGGGTCTATTGCTGCCTCGGGCACCTTATGGTCGTTCATCTGTGAGTCTAGATTTTCGAATCCGACGCAAAACTGACAGTGAATTGTAACGTTCAGAGCCTCCTAATGACGATGGAACACACAAATTGCGTCGCGATTCAATACATCGTCCTCCAGCCGATTTGTCTCCAAGGGTCTAGTGCTGCCTCGGGCACTTTATGGTCGTTCTCCTGTGAGTCTAGATTTTCGAATCCGACGCAAAACTGACAGTTAATTGTAACGTTCAGAGCCTCTTAATGACGATGGAACACACAAATTGCGTCGCGATTCAATACATCGTCCTCCAGCCGACTTGTCTCCAAGGGTCTATTGCTGCCTCGGGCACCTTATGGTCGTTCTCCTGTGAGTCTAGTTTTCAGAATACGACGCAAAACTGACAGTTAATTGTAACGTTCAGAGCCTGATAATGACGATGGGACACACAAATTGCGTCGCGAATCAATACATCGTCCTCCAGCCGACTTGTCTCCAAGGGTCTAGTGCTGCCTCGGGCACCTTATGGTCGTTCTCCTGTGAGTCTAGATTTTCGAATCCGACGCAAAACTGACAGTTAATTGTAACGTTCAGAGCCTCTTAATGACGATGGAACACACAAATTGCGTCGCGATTCAATACATCGTCCTCCAGCCGACTTGTCTCCTAGGGTCTATTGCTGCTTCGGGCACCTTATGGTCGTTCTCCTGTGAGTCTTGTTTTTCGAATGCGATGCAAAACTGACAGTTAATTGTAACGTTCAGAGCCTGATACTGACGATGGAACACACAAATTGCGTCGCGATTCAATACATCGTCCTCCAGCCGACTTGTCTCCAAGGGTCTATTGCTGCCTCGGGCACCTTATGGTCGTTCTCCTGTGAGTCTAGTTTTCAGAATACGACGCAAAACTGACAGTTAATTGTAACGTTCAGAGCCTGATAATGACGATGGGACACACAAATTGCGTCGCGACTCAATACATCGTCCTCCAGCCGATTTGTCTCCAAGGGTCTATTGCTGCCTCGGGCACCTTATGGTCGTTCTCCTGTGAGTCTTGTTTTTCGAATGCGATGCAAAACTGACAGTGAATTGTAACGTTCAGAGCCTCTTGATGACGATGGAACACACAAATTGCGTCGCGATTCAATACATCGTCCCACAGCCGACCTGTCTCCAAGGGTCTCTTGCTGCCTCGGGCACCTTATGGTCGTTCTCCTGTGAGTCTAGATTTTCGAATGCGATGCAAAACTGACAGAGCCTGTTAATGACGATGGGACACACAAATTGCGTCGCGACTCAATACATCGTCCTCCAGCCGACTTGTCTCCAAGGGTCTAGTGCTGCCTCGGGCACCTTATGGTCGTTCTCCTGTGAGTCTAGATTTTCGAATCCGACGCAAAACTGACAGTTAATTGTAACGTTCAGAGCCTCTTAATGACGATGGAACACACAAATTGCGTCGCGATTCAATACATCGTCCTACAGCCGACATGTCTCCAAGGGTCTAGTGCTGCCTCGGGCACCATATGCTCGTTCTCCTGTGAGTCTAGATTTTCGAATCCGGCGCAAAACTGACAGTGAATTGTAACGTTCAGAGCCTCTTGATGACGATGGAACACACAAATTTCTTCGCGATTCAATACATCGTCCCACAGCCGACCTGTCTCCAAGGGTCTCTTGCTGCCTCGGGCACCTTATGGTCGTTCTCCTGTGAGTCTAGTTTTCAGAATACGACGCAAAATTGACAGTTAATTGTAACGTTCAGAGCCTCTTAATGACGATGGAACACACAAATTGCGTCGCGATTCAATACATCGTCCCACAGCCGACCTGTCTCCAAGGGTCTCTTGCTGCCTCGGGCACCTTATGGTGGTTCTCCTGTGAGTCTAGATTTTCGAATGCGATGCAAAACTGACAGTTAATTGTAACGTTCAGAGCCTGTTAATGACGATGGGACACACAAATTGCGTCGCGACTCAATACAACGTCCTCCAGCCGACTTGTCTCCAAGGGTCTAGTGCTGCCTCGGGCACCTTATGGTCGTTCTCCTGTGAGTCTAGATTTTCGAATCCGACGCAAAACTGACAGTTAATTGTAACGTTCAGAGCCTCTTAATGACGATGGAACACACAAATTGCGTCGCGATTCAATACATCGTCCTACAGCCGACTTGTCTCCAAGGGTCTAGTGCTGCCTCGGGCATCATGTGCTCGTTCTCCTGTGAGTCTAGATTTTCGAATCTGACGCAAAACTGACAGTGAATTGTAACGTTCGGAGCCTGTTAATGACGATGGGACACACAAATTGCGTCGCGACTCAATACATCGTCCTCCAGCCGAGTTGTCTCCAAGGGTCTAGTGCTGCTTCGGGCACCTTATGGTCGTTCTCCTGTGAGTCTAGATTTTCGAATCCGACGCAAAACTGACAGTTAATTGTAACGTTCAGAGCCTGATACTGACGATGGAACACACAAATTGCGTCGCGATTCAATACATCGTCCTCCAGCCGACTTGTCTCGAAGGGTCTATTGCTGCCTCGGGCACCTTATGGTCGTTCATCTGTGAGTCTAGATTTTCGAATCCGACGCAAAACTGACAGTGAATTGTAACGTTCAGAGCCTCCTAATGACGATGGAACACACAAATTGCGTCGCGATTCAATACATCGTCCTCCAGCCGATTTGTCTCCAAGGGTCTAGTGCTGCCTCGGGCACTTTATGGTCGTTCTCCTGTGAGTCTAGATTTTCGAATCCGACGCAAAACTGACAGTTAATTGTAACGTTCAGAGCCTCTTAATGACGATGGAACACACAAATTGCGTCGCGATTCAATACATCGTCCTCCAGCCGACTTGTCTCCAAGGGTCTATTGCTGCCTCGGGCACCTTATGGTCGTTCTCCTGTGAGTCTAGTTTTCAGAATACGACGCAAAACTGACAGTTAATTGTAACGTTCAGAGCCTGTTAATGACGATGGGACACACAAATTGCGTCGCGACTCAATACATCGTCCTCCAGCCGACTTGTCTCCAAGGGTCTAGTGCTGCCTCGGGCACCTTATGGTCGTTCTCCTGTGAGTCTAGATTTTCGAATCCGACGCAAAACTGACAGTTAATTGTAACGTTCAGAGCCTCTTAATGACGATGGAACACACAAATTGCGTCGCGATTCAATACATCGTCCTACAGCCGACTTGTCTCCAAGGGTCTAGTGCTGCCTCGGGCACCATATGCTCGTTCTCCTGTGAGTCTAGATTTTCGAATCCGACGCAAAACTGACAGTGAATTGTAACGTTCAGAGCCTGCTAATGACGATGGGACACACAAATTGCGTCGCGACTCAATACATCGTCCTCCAGCCGACCTGTCTCCAAGGGTCTCTTGCTGCCTCGGGCACCTTATGGTCGTTCTCCTGTGAGTCTAGATTTTCGAATCCGACGCAAAACTGACAGTTAATTGTAACGTACAGAGCCTCTTAATGACGATGGAACACACAAATTGCGTCGCGATTCAATACATCGTCCTACAGCCGACTTGTCTCCAAGGGTCTAGTGCTGCCTCGGGCACCATATGCTCGTTCTCCTGTGAGTCTAGTTTTTCGAATACGACGCAAAACTGACAATTAATTGTAACGTTCAGAGCCTGTTAATGACGATGGAATACACAAATTGCGTCGCGATTCAATACATCGTCCTCCAGCCGACTTGTCTCGAAGGGTCTATTGCTGCCTCGGGCACCTTATGGTCGTTCATCTGTGAGTCTAGATTTTCGAATCCGACGCAAAACTGACAGTGAATTGTAACGTTCAGAGCCTCTTAATGACGATGGAACACACAAATTGCGTCGCAATTGAATACATCGTCCTACAGCCGACTTGTCTCCAAGGGTCTAGTGCTGCCTCGGGCACCATATGCTCGTTCTCCTGTGAGTCTAGATTTTCGAATCCGACGCAAAACTGACAGTGAATTGTAACGTTCAGAGACTCTTGATGACGATGGAACACACAAATTGCGTCGCGATTCAATACATCGTTCCACAGCCGACTTTTCTCCAAGGGTCTCTTGCTGCCTCGGGGACCTTATGGTCGTTCTCCTGTGAGTCTAGTTTTCAGAATACGACGCAAAACTTACAGTTAATTGTAACGTTCAGAGCCTCTTAATGACGATGGAACACACAAATTGCGTCGCGATTCAATACATCGTCCTACAGCCGACTTGTCTCCAAGGGTCTAGTGCTGCCTCGGGCACCATATGCTCGTTCTCCTGTGAGTCTAGATTTTCGAATCCGACGCAAAACTGACAGTGAATTGTAACGATCAGAGCCTGTTAATGACGATGGGATACACATATTGCGTCGCGATTCAATTCATCGTCCTCCAGGCGACTTGTCTCCAAGGGTCTATTGCTGCCTCGGGCACCTTATGGTCGTTCTCCTGTGAGTCTAGATTTTCGAATCCGACGCAAAACTGACAGTTAATTGTAACGTTCAGAGCCTCTTAATGACGATGGAACACACAAATTGCGTCGCGATTCAATACATCGTCCTCCAGCCGACTTGTCTCCAAGGGTCTATTGCTGCCTCGGGCACCTTATGGTCGTTCTCCTGTGAGTCTTGTTTTTCGAATGCGATGCAAAACTGACAGTTAATTGTAACGTTCAGAGCCTCTTGATGACGATGGAACACACAAATTGCGTCGCGATTCAATACATCGTCCCACAGCCGACCTGTCTCCAAGGGTCTCTTGCTGCCTCGGGCACCTTATGGTCGTTCTCCTGTGAGTCTAGATTTTCGAATGCGATGCAAAACTGACAGTTAATTGTAACGTTCAGAGCCTGTTAATGACGATGGGACACACAAATTGCGTCGCGACTCAATACATCGTCCTCCAGCCGACTTGTCTCCAAGGGTCTAGTGCTGCCTCGGGCACCTTATGGTCGTTCTCCTGTGAGTCTAGATTTTCGAATCCGACGCAAAACTGACAGTTAATTGTAACGTTCAGAGCCTCTTAATGACGATGGAACACACAAATTGCGTCGCGATTCAATACATCGTCCTACAGCCGACTTGTCTCCAAGGGTTTAGTGCTGCCTCGGGCATCATATGCTCGTTCTCCTGTGAGTCTAGATTTTCGAATCTGACGCAAAACTGACAGTTAATTGTAACGTTCAGAGCCTGTTAATGACGATGGGACACACAAATTGCGTCGCGACTCAATACATCGTCCTCCAGCCGACTTGTCTCGAAGGGTCTATTGCTGCCTCGGGCACCTTATGCTCGTTCTCCTGTGAGTCTAGATTTTCGAATCCGACGCAAAACTGACAGTTAATTGTAACGCTCAGAGGCTCTTAATGACGATGGAACACACAAATTGCGTCGCGATTCAATACATCGTCCTCCAGCCGACTTGTCTCCAAGGGTCTAGTGCTGCCTCGGGCACCATATGCTCGTTCTCCTGTGAGTCTAGATTTTCGAATCCGACGCAAAACTGAGAGTGAATTGTAACGTTCAGAGCCTGTTAATGACGATGGGACACACATATTGCGTCGCGACTCAATACATCGTCCTACAGCCGACTTGTCTCCAAGGGTCTAGTGCTGCCTCGGGCACCATATGCTCGTTCTCCTGTGAGTCTAGATTTTCGAATCCGACGCAAAACTGACAGTGAATTGTAACGTTCACAGCCTGTTAATGACGATGGGACACACATATTGCGTCGCGACTCAATACATCGTCCTCCAGGCGACTTGTCTCCAAGGGTCTATTGCTGCCTCCTGCACCTTATGGTCGTTCTCCTGTGAGTCTTGTTTTTCGAATGCGATGCAAAACTGACAGTTAATTGTAACGTTCAGAGCCTCTTGATGGCGATGGAACACACAAATTGCGTCGCGATTCAATACATCGTCCCACAGCCGACCTGTCTCCAAGGGTCTCTTGCTGCCTCGGGCACCTTATGGTCGTTCTCCTGTGAGTCTAGATTTCCGAATGCGATGCAAAACTGACAGTTAATTGTAACGTTCAGAGCCTGTTAATGACGATGGGACACACAAATTGCGTAGCGACTCAATACATCGTCCTCCAGCCGACTTCTCTCCAAGGGTCTAGTGCTGCCTCGGGCACCTTATGGTCGTTCTCCTGTGAGTCTAGATTTTCGAATCCGACGCAAAACTGACAGTTAATTGTAACGTTCAGAGCCTGTTAATGACGATGGAACACACAAATTGCGTCGCGATTCAATACATCGTCCTCCAGCCGACTTGTCTCCTAGGGTCTATTGCTGCCTCGGGCACCTTATGGTCGTTCTCCTGTGAGTCTTGTTTTTCGAATGCGATGCAAAACTGACAGTTAATTGTAACGTTCAGAGCCTGATACTGACGATGGAACACACAAATTGCGTCGCGATTCAATACATCGTCCTCCAGCCGACTTGTCTCCAAGGGTCTATTGCTGCCTCGGGCACTTTATGGTCGTTCTCCTGTGAGTCTAGTTTTCAGAATACGACGCAAAACTGACAGTTAATTGTAACGTTCAGAGCCTGATAATGACGATGGGACACACAAATTGCGTCGCGACTCAATACATCGTCCTCCAGCCGATTTGTCTCCAAGGGTCTATTGCTGCCTCGGGCACCTTATGGTCGTTCTCCTGTGAGTCTTGTTTTTCGAATGCGATGCAAAACTGACAGTGAATTGTAACGTTCAGAGCCTCTTGATGACGATGGAACACACAAATTGCGTCGCGATTCAATACATCGTCCCACAGCCGACCTGTCTCCAAGGGTCTCTTGCTGCCTCGGGCACCTTATGGTCGTTCTCCTGTGAGTCTAGATTTTCGAATGCGATGCAAAACTGACAGAGCCTGTTAATGACGATGGGACACACAAATTGCGTCGCGACTCAATACATCGTCCTCCAGCCGACTTGTCTCCAAGGGTCTAGTGCTGCCTCGGGCACCTTATGGTCGTTCTCCTGTGAGTCTAGATTTTCGAATCCGACGCAAAACTGACAGTTAATTGTAACGTTCAGAGCCTCTTAATGACGATGGAACACACAAATTGCGTCGCGATTCAATACATCGTCCTACAGCCGACATGTCTCCAAGGGTCTAGTGCTGCCTCGGGCACCATATGCTCGTTCTCCTGTGAGTCTAGATTTTCGAATCCGGCGCAAAACTGACAGTGAATTGTAACGTTCAGAGCCTCTTGATGACGATGGAACACACAAATTTCTTCGCGATTCAATACATCGTCCCACAGCCGACCTGTCTCCAAGGGTCTCTTGCTGCCTCGGGCACCTTATGGTCGTTCTCCTGTGAGTCTAGTTTTCAGAATACGACGCAAAATTGACAGTTAATTGTAACGTTCAGAGCCTCTTAATGACGATGGAACACACAAATTGCGTCGCGATTCAATACATCGTCCCACAGCCGACCTGTCTCCAAGGGTCTCTTGCTGCCTCGGGCACCTTATGGTGGTTCTCCTGTGAGTCTAGATTTTCGAATGCGATGCAAAACTGACAGTTAATTGTAACGTTCAGAGCCTGTTAATGACGATGGGACACACAAATTGCGTCGCGACTCAATACAACGTCCTCCAGCCGACTTGTCTCCAAGGGTCTAGTGCTGCCTCGGGCACCTTATGGTCGTTCTCCTGTGAGTCTAGATTTTCGAATCCGACGCAAAACTGACAGTTAATTGTAACGTTCAGAGCCTCTTAATGACGATGGAACACACAAATTGCGTCGCGATTCAATACATCGTCCTACAGCCGACTTGTCTCCAAGGGTCTAGTGCTGCCTCGGGCATCATGTGCTCGTTCACCTGTGAGTCTAGATTTTCGAATCTGACGCAAAACTGACAGTGAATTGTAACGTTCGGAGCCTGTTAATGACGATGGGACACACAAATTGCGTCGCGACTCAATACATCGTCCTCCAGCCGAGTTGTCTCCAAGGGTCTAGTGCTGCCTCGGGCACCTTATGGTCGTTCTCCTGTGAGTCTAGATTTTCGAATCCGACGCAAAACTGACAGTTAATTGTAACGTTCAGAGCCTGATACTGACGATGGAACACACAAATTGCGTCGCGATTCAATACATCGTCCTCCAGCCGACTTGTCTCGAAGGGTCTATTGCTGCCTCGGGCACCTTATGGTCGTTCATCTGTGAGTCTAGATTTTCGAATCCGACGCAAAACTGACAGTGAATTGTAACGTTCAGAGCCTCCTAATGACGATGGAACACACAAATTGCGTCGCGATTCAATACATCGTCCTCCAGCCGATTTGTCTCCAAGGGTCTAGTGCTGCCTCGGGCACTTTATGGTCGTTCTCCTGTGTGTCTAGATTTTCGAATCCGACGCAAAACTGACAGTTAATTGTAACGTTCAGAGCCTCTTAATGACGATGGAACACACAAATTGCGTCGCGATTCAATACATCGTCCTCCAGCCGACTTGTCTCCAAGGGTCTATTGCTGCCTCGGGCACCTTATGGTCGTTCTCCTGTGAGTCTAGTTTTCAGAATACGACGCAAAACTGACAGTTAATTGTAACGTTCAGAGCCTGTTAATGACGATGGGACACACAAATTGCGTCGCGACTCAATACATCGTCCTCCAGCCGACTTGTCTCCAAGGGTCTAGTGCTGCCTCGGGCACCTTATGGTCGTTCTCCTGTGAGTCTAGATTTTCGAATCCGACGCAAAACTGACAGTTAATTGTAACGTTCAGAGCCTCTTAATGACGATGGAACACACAAATTGCGTCGCGATTCAATACATCGTCCTACAGCCGACTTGTCTCCAAGGGTCTAGTGCTGCCTCGGGCACCATATGCTCGTTCTCCTGTGAGTCTAGATTTTCGAATCCGACGCAAAACTGACAGTGAATTGTAACGTTCAGAGCCTGCTAATGACGATGGGACACAAATTGCGTCGCGACTCAATACATCGTCCTCCAGCCGACCTGTCTCCAAGGGTCTCTTGCTGCCTCGGGCACCTTATGGTCGTTCTCCTGTGAGTCTAGATTTTCGAATCCGACGCAAAACTGACTGTTAATTGTAACGTACAGAGCCTCTTAATGACGATGGAACACACAAATTGCGTCGCGATTCAATACATCGTCCTACAGCCGACTTGTCTCCAAGGGTCTAGTGCTGCCTCGGGCACCATATGCTCGTTCTCCTGTGAGTCTAGTTTTTCGAATACGACGCAAAACTGACAATTAATTGTAACGTTCAGAGCCTGTTAATGACGATGGAATACACAAATTGCGTCGCGATTCAATACATCGTCCTCCAGCCGACTTGTCTCGAAGGGTCTATTGCTGCCTCGGGCACCTTATGGTCGTTCATCTGTGAGTCTAGATTTTCGAATCCGACGCAAAACTGACAGTGAATTGTAACGTTCAGAGCCTCTTAATGACGATGGAACACACAAATTGCGTCGCAATTGAATACATCGTCCTACAGCCGACTTGTCTCCAAGGGTCTAGTGCTGCCTCGGGCACCATATGCTCGTTCTCCTGTGAGTCTAGATTTTCGAATCCGACGCAAAACTGACAGTGAATTGTAACGTTCAGAGACTCTTGATGACGATGGAACACACAAATTGCGTCGCGATTCAATACATCGTTCCACAGCCGACTTTTCTCCAAGGGTCTCTTGCTGCCTCGGGGACCTTATGGTCGTTCTCCTGTGAGTCTAGTTTTCAGAATACGACGCAAAACTGACAGTTAATTGTAACGTTCAGAGCCTCTTAATGACGATGGAACACACAAATTGCGTCGCGATTCAATACATCGTCCTACAGCCGACTTGTCTCCAAGGGTCTAGTGCTGCCTCGGGCACCATATGCTCGTTCTCCTGTGAGTCTAGATTTTCGAATCCGACGCAAAACTGACAGTGAATTGTAACGATCAGAGCCTGTTAATGACGATGGGATACACATATTGCGTCGCGACTCAATTCATCGTCCTCCAGGCGACTTGTCTCCAAGGGTCTATTGCTGCCTCGGGCACCTTATGGTCGTTCTCCTGTGAGTCTAGATTTTCGAATCCGACGCAAAACTGACAGTTAATTGTAACGTTCAGAGCCTCTTAATGACGATGGAACACACAAATTGCGTCGCGATTCAATACATCGTCCTCCAGCCGACTTGTCTCCAAGGGTCTATTGCTGCCTCGGGCACCTTATGGTCGTTCTCCTGTGAGTCTTGTTTTTCGAATGCGATGCAAAACTGACAGTTAATTGTAACGTTCAGAGCCTCTTGATGACGATGGAACACACAAATTGCGTCGCGATTCAATACATCGTCCCACAGCCGACCTGTCTCCAAGGGTCTCTTGCTGCCTCGGGCACCTTATGGTCGTTCTCCTGTGAGTCTAGATTTTCGAATGCGATGCAAAACTGACAGTTAATTGTAACGTTCAGAGCCTGTTAATGACGATGGGACACACAAATTGCGTCGCGACTCAATACATCGTCCTCCAGCCGACTTGTCTCCAAGGGTCTAGTGCTGCCTCGGGCACCTTATGGTCGTTCTCCTGTGAGTCTAGATTTTCGAATCCGACGCAAAACTGACAGTTAATTGTAACGTTCAGAGCCTCTTAATGACGATGGAACACACAAATTGCGTCGCGATTCAATACATCGTCCTACAGCCGACTTGTCTCCAAGGGTTTAGTGCTGCCTCGGGCATCATATGCTCGTTCTCCTGTGAGTCTAGATTTTCGAATCTGACGCAAAACTGACAGTTAATTGTAACGTTCAGAGCCTGTTAATGACGATGGGACACACAAATTGCGTCGCGACTCAATACATCGTCCTCCAGCCGACTTGTCTCGAAGGGTCTATTGCTGCCTCGGGCACCTTATGCTCGTTCTCCTGTGAGTCTAGATTTTCGAATCCGACGCAAAACTGACAGTTAATTGTAACGCTCAGAGGCTCTTAATGACGATGGAACACACAAATTGCGTCGCGATTCAATACATCGTCCTCCAGCCGACTTGTCTCCAAGGGTCTAGTGCTGCCTCGGGCACCATATGCTCGTTCTCCTGTGAGTCTAGATTTTCGAATCCGACGCAAAACTGAGAGTGAATTGTAACGTTCAGAGCCTGTTAATGACGATGGGACACACATATTGCGTCGCGACTCAATACATCGTCCTACAGCCGACTTGTCTCCAAGGGTCTAGTGCTGCCTCGGGCACCATATGCTCGTTCTCCTGTGAGTCTAGATTTTCGAATCCGACGCAAAACTGACAGTGAATTGTAACGTTCACAGCCTGTTAATGACGATGGGACACACATATTGCGTCGCGACTCAATACATCGTCCTCCAGGCGACTTGTCTCCAAGGGTCTATTGCTGCCTCCTGCACCTTATGGTCGTTCTCCTGTGAGTCTAGATTTTCGAATCCGACGCAAAACTGACAGTTAATTGTAACGTTCAGAGCCTCTTAATGACGATGGAACACACAAATTGCGTCGCGATTCAATACATCGTCCTCCAGCCGACTTGTCTCCTAGGGTCTATTGCTGCCTCGGGCTCCTTATGGTCGTTCTCCTGTGAGTCTTGTTTTTCGAATGCGATGCAAAACTGACAGTTAATTGTAACGTTCAGAGCCTCTTGATGGCGATGGAACACACAAATTGCGTCGCGATTCAATACATCGTCCCACAGCCGACCTGTCTCCAAGGGTCTCTTGCTGCCTCGGGCACCTTATGGTCGTTCTCCTGTGAGTCTAGATTTCCGAATGCGATGCAAAACTGACAGTTAATTGTAACGTTCAGAGCCTGTTAATGACGATGGGACACACAAATTGCGTAGCGACTCAATACATCGTCCTCCAGCCGACTTCTCTCCAAGGGTCTAGTGCTGCCTCGGGCACCTTATGGTCGTTCTCCTGTGAGTCTAGATTTTCGAATCCGACGCAAAACTGACAGTTAATTGTAACGTTCAGAGCCTCTTAATGACGATGGAACACACAAATTGCGTCGCGATTCAATACATCGTCCTACAGCCGACTTGTCTCCAAGGGTCTAGTGCTGCCTCGGGCATCATATGATCGTTCTCCTGTAAGTCTAGATTTTCGAATCTGACGCAAAACTGACAGTGAATTGTAACGTTCAGAGCCTGTTAATGACGATGGGACGCACATATTGCGTCGCGACTCAATACATCGTCCTCCAGCCGAGTTGTCTCCAAAGGTCTAGTGCTGCCTCGGGCACCTTATGATCGTTCTCCTGTGAGTCTAGATTTTCGAATCCGACGCAAAACTGACAGTTAATTGTAACGTTCAGAGCCTGATACTGACGATGGAACACACAAATTGCGTCGCGATTCAATACATCGTCCTCCAGCCGACTTGTCTCGAAGGGTCTATTGCTGCCTCGGGCACCTTATGGTCGTTCATCTGTGAGTCTAGATTTTCGAATCCGACGCAAAACTGACAGTGAATTGTAACGTTCAGAGCCTCCTAATGACGATGGAACACACAAATTGCGTCGCGATTCAATACATCGTCCTCCAGCCGATTTGTCTCCAAGGGTCTAGTGCTGCCTCGGGCACTTTATGGTCGTTCTCCTGTGAGTCTAGATTTTCGAATCCGACGCAAAACTGACAGTTAATTGTAACGTTCAGAGCCTCTTAATGACGATGGAACACACAAATTGCGTCGCGATTCAATACATCGTCCTACAGCCGACTTGTCTCCAAGGGTCTATTGCTGCCTCGGGCACCTTATGGTCGTTCTCCTGTGAGTCTAGTTTTCAGAATACGACGCAAAACTGACAGTTAATTGTAACGTTCAGAGCCTGTTAATGACGATGGGACACACAAATTGCGTCGCGACTCAATACATCGTCCTCCAGCCGAGTTGTCTCCAAGGGTCTAGTGCTGCCTCGGGCACCTTATGGTCGTTCTCCTGTGAGTCTAGATTTTCGAATCCGACGCAAAACTGACAGTTAATTGTAACGTTCAGAGCCTGATACTGACGATGGAACACACAAATTGCGTCGCGATTCAATACATCGTCCTCCAGCCGACTTGTCTCGAAGGGTCTATTGCTGCCTCGGGCACCTTATGGTCGTTCATCTGTGAGTCTAGATTTTCGAATCCGACGCAAAACTGACAGTGAATTGTAACGTTCAGAGCCTCCTAATGACGATGGAACACACAAATTGCGTCGCGATTCAATACATCGTCCTCCAGCCGATTTGTCTCCAAGGGTCTAGTGCTGCCTCGGGCACTTTATGGTCGTTCTCCTGTGAGTCTAGATTTTCGAATCCGACGCAAAACTGACAGTTAATTGTAACGTTCAGAGCCTCTTAATGACGATGGAACACACAAATTGCGTCGCGATTCAATACATCGTCCTCCAGCCGAATTGTCTCCAAGGGTCTATTGCTGCCTCGGGCACCTTATGGTCGTTCTCCTGTGAGTCTAGTTTTCAGAATACGACGCAAAACTGACAGTTAATTGTAACGTTCAGAGCCTGATAATGACGATGGGACACACAAATTGCGTCGCGACTCAATACATCGTCCTCCAGCCGACTTGTCTCCAAGGGTCTAGTGCTGCCTCGGGCACCTTATGGTCGTTCTCCTGTGAGTCTAGATTTTCGAATCCGACGCAAAACTGACAGTTAATTGTAACGTTCAGAGCCTCTTAATGACGATGGAACACACAAATTGCGTCGCGATTCAATACATCGTCCTCCAGCCGACTTGTCTCCCAGGGTCTATTGCTGCCTCGGGCACCTTATGGTCGTTCTCCTGTGAGTCTTGTTTTTCGAATGCGATGCAAAACTGACAGTTAATAGTAACGTTCAGAGCCTCTTAATGACGATGGAACACACAAATTGCGTCGCGATTCAATACATCGTCCTCCAGCCGACTTGTCTCCAAGGGTCTATTGCTGCCTCGGGCACCTTATGGTCGTTCTCCTGTGAGTCTAGTTTTCAGAATACGACGCAAAACTGACAGTTAATTGTAACGTTCAGAGCCTGATAATGACGATGGGACACACAAATTGCGTCGCGACTCAATACATCGTCCTCCAGCCGACTTGTCTCCAAGGGTCTAGTGCTGCCTCGGGCACCATATGCTCGTTCTCCTGTGAGTCTAGATTTTCGAATCCGACGCAAAACTGACAGTGAATTGTAACGTTCAGAGCCTCTTGATGACGATGGAACACACAAATTGCGTCGCGATTCAATACATCGTCCTCCAGCCGACTTGTCTCGAAGGGTCTATTGCTGCCTCGGGCACCTTATGGTCGTTCATCTGTGAGTCTAGATTTTCGAATCCGACGCAAAACTGACAGTGAATTGTAACGTTCAGAGCCTCCTAATGACGATGGAACACACAAATTGCGTCGCGATTCAATACATCGTCCTCCAGCCGATTTGTCTCCAAGGGTCTAGTGCTGCCTCGGGCACTTTATGGTCGTTCTCCTGTGAGTCTAGATTTTCGAATCCGACGCAAAACTGACAGTTAATTGTAACGTTCAGAGCCTCTTAATGACGATGGAACACACAAATTGCGTCGCGATTCAATACATCGTCCTCCAGCCGACTTGTCTCCAAGGGTCTATTGCTGCCTCGGGCACCTTATGGTCGTTCTCCTGTGAGTCTAGTTTTCAGAATACGACGCAAAACTGACAGTTAATTGTAACGTTCAGAGCCTGTTAATGACGATGGGACACACAAATTGCGTCGCGACTCAATACATCGTCCTCCAGCCGACTTGTCTCCAAGGGTCTAGTGCTGCCTCGGGCACCTTATGGTCGTTCTCCTGTGAGTCTAGATTTTCGAATCCGACGCAAAACTGACAGTTAATTGTAACGTTCAGAGCCTCTTAATGACGATGGAACACACAAATTGCGTCGCGATTCAATACATCGTCCTACAGCCGACTTGTCTCCAAGGGTCTAGTGCTGCCTCGGGCACCATATGCTCGTTCTCCTGCGAGTCTAGATTTTCGAATCCGACGCAAAACTGACAGTGAATTGTAACGTTCAGAGCCTGCTAATGACGATGGGACACACAAATTGCGTCGCGACTCAATACATCGTCCTCCAGCCGACCTGTCTCCAAGGGTCTCTTGCTGCCTCGGGCACCTTATGGTCGTTCTCCTGTGAGTCTAGATTTTCGAATCCGACGCAAAACTGACTGTTAATTGTAACGTACAGAGCCTCTTAATGACGATGGAACACACAAATTGCGTCGCGATTCAATACATCGTCCTACAGCCGACTTGTCTCCAAGGGTCTAGTGCTGCCTCGGGCACCATATGCTCGTTCTCCTGTGAGTCTAGTTTTTCGAATACGACGCAAAACTGACAATTAATTGTAACGTTCAGAGCCTGTTAATGACGATGGAATACACAAATTGCGTCGCGATTCAATACATCGTCCTCCAGCCGACTTGTCTCGAAGGGTCTATTGCTGCCTCGGGCACCTTATGGTCGTTCATCTGTGAGTCTAGATTTTCGAATCCGACGCAAAACTGACAGTGAATTGTAACGTTCAGAGCCTCTTAATGACGATGGAACACACAAATTGCGTCGCAATTGAATACATCGTCCTACAGCCGACTTGTCTCCAAGGGTCTAGTGCTGCCTCGGGCACCATATGCTCGTTCTCCTGTGAGTCTAGATTTTCGAATCCGACGCAAAACTGACAGTGAATTGTAACGTTCAGAGACTCTTGATGACGATGGAACACACAAATTGCGTCGCGATTCAATACATCGTTCCACAGCCGACTTTTCTCCAAGGGTCTCTTGCTGCCTCGGGGACCTTATGGTCGTTCTCCTGTGAGTCTAGTTTTCAGAATACGACGCAAAACTGACAGTTAATTGTAACGTTCAGAGCCTCTTAATGACGATGGAACACACAAATTGCGTCGCGATTCAATACATCGTCCTACAGCCGACTTGTCTCCAAGGGTCTAGTGCTGCCTCGGGCACCATATGCTCGTTCTCCTGTGAGTCTAGATTTTCGAATCCGACGCAAAACTGACAGTGAATTGTAACGATCAGAGCCTGTTAATGACGATGGGATACACATATTGCGTCGCGACTCAATTCATCGTCCTCCAGGCGACTTGTCTCCAAGGGTCTATTGCTGCCTCGGGCACCTTATGGTCGTTCTCCTGTGAGTCTAGATTTTCGAATCCGACGCAAAACTGACAGTTAATTGTAACGTTCAGAGCCTCTTAATGACGATGGAACACACAAATTGCGTCGCGATTCAATACATCGTCCTCCAGCCGACTTGTCTCCAAGGGTCTATTGCTGCCTCGGGCACCTTATGGTCGTTCTCCTGTGAGTCTTGTTTTTCGAATGCGATGCAAAACTGACAGTTAATTGTAACGTTCAGAGCCTCTTGATGACGATGGAACACACAAATTGCGTCGCGATTCAATACATCGTCCCACAGCCGACCTGTCTCCAAGGGTCTCTTGCTGCCTCGGGCACCTTATGGTCGTTCTCCTGTGAGTCTAGATTTTCGAATGCGATGCAAAACTGACAGTTAATTGTAACGTTCAGAGCCTGTTAATGACGATGGGACACACAAATTGCGTCGCGACTCAATACATCGTCCTCCAGCCGACTTGTCTCCAAGGGTCTAGTGCTGCCTCGGGCACCTTATGGTCGTTCTCCTGTGAGTCTAGATTTTCGAATCCGACGCAAAACTGACAGTTAATTGTAACGTTCAGAGCCTCTTAATGACGATGGAACACACAAATTGCGTCGCGATTCAATACATCGTCCTACAGCCGACTTGTCTCCAAGGGTTTAGTGCTGCCTCGGGCATCATATGCTCGTTCTCCTGTGAGTCTAGATTTTCGAATCTGACGCAAAACTGACAGTTAATTGTAACGTTCAGAGCCTGTTAATGACGATGGGACACACAAATTGCGTCGCGACTCAATACATCGTCCTCCAGCCGACTTGTCTCGAAGGGTCTATTGCTGCCTCGGGCACCTTATGCTCGTTCTCCTGTGAGTCTAGATTTTCGAATCCGACGCAAAACTGACAGTTAATTGTAACGCTCAGAGGCTCTTAATGACGATGGAACACACAAATTGCGTCGCGATTCAATACATCGTCCTCCAGCCGACTTGTCTCCAAGGGTCTAGTGCTGCCTCGGGCACCATATGCTCGTTCTCCTGTGAGTCTAGATTTTCGAATCCGACGCAAAACTGAGAGTGAATTGTAACGTTCAGAGCCTGTTAATGACGATGGGACACACATATTGCGTCGCGACTCAATACATCGTCCTACAGCCGACTTGTCTCCAAGGGTCTAGTGCTGCCTCGGGCACCATATGCTCGTTCTCCTGTGAGTCTAGATTTTCGAATCCGACGCAAAACTGACAGTGAATTGTAACGTTCACAGCCTGTTAATGACGATGGGACACACATATTGCGTCGCGACTCAATACATCGTCCTCCAGGCGACTTGTCTCCAAGGGTCTATTGCTGCCTCCTGCACCTTATGGTCGTTCTCCTGTGAGTCTAGATTTTCGAATCCGACGCAAAACTGACAGTTAATTGTAACGTTCAGAGCCTCTTAATGACGATGGAACACACAAATTGCGTCGCGATTCAATACATCGTCCTCCAGCCGACTTGTCTCCTAGGGTCTATTGCTGCCTCGGGCTCCTTATGGTCGTTCTCCTGTGAGTCTTGTTTTTCGAATGCGATGCAAAACTGACAGTTAATTGTAACGTTCAGAGCCTCTTGATGGCGATGGAACACACAAATTGCGTCGCGATTCAATACATCGTCCCACAGCCGACCTGTCTCCAAGGGTCTCTTGCTGCCTCGGGCACCTTATGGTCGTTCTCCTGTGAGTCTAGATTTCCGAATGCGATGCAAAACTGACAGTTAATTGTAACGTTCAGAGCCTGTTAATGACGATGGGACACACAAATTGCGTAGCGACTCAATACATCGTCCTCCAGCCGACTTCTCTCCAAGGGTCTAGTGCTGCCTCGGGCACCTTATGGTCGTTCTCCTGTGAGTCTAGATTTTCGAATCCGACGCAAAACTGACAGTTAATTGTAACGTTCAGAGCCTCTTAATGACGATGGAACACACAAATTGCGTCGCGATTCAATACATCGTCCTACAGCCGACTTGTCTCCAAGGGTCTAGTGCTGCCTCGGGCATCATATGATCGTTCTCCTGTAAGTCTAGATTTTCGAATCTGACGCAAAACTGACAGTGAATTGTAACGTTCAGAGCCTGTTAATGACGATGGGACGCACATATTGCGTCGCGACTCAATACATCGTCCTCCAGCCGAGTTGTCTCCAAAGGTCTAGTGCTGCCTCGGGCACCTTATGATCGTTCTCCTGTGAGTCTAGATTTTCGAATCCGACGCAAAACTGACAGTTAATTGTAACGTTCAGAGCCTGATACTGACGATGGAACACACAAATTGCGTCGCGATTCAATACATCGTCCTCCAGCCGACTTGTCTCGAAGGGTCTATTGCTGCCTCGGGCACCTTATGGTCGTTCATCTGTGAGTCTAGATTTTCGAATCCGACGCAAAACTGACAGTGAATTGTAACGTTCAGAGCCTCCTAATGACGATGGAACACACAAATTGCGTCGCGATTCAATACATCGTCCTCCAGCCGATTTGTCTCCAAGGGTCTAGTGCTGCCTCGGGCACTTTATGGTCGTTCTCCTGTGAGTCTAGATTTTCGAATCCGACGCAAAACTGACAGTTAATTGTAACGTTCAGAGCCTCTTAATGACGATGGAACACACAAATCGCGTCGCGATTCAATACATCGTCCTACAGCCGACTTGTCTCCAAGGGTCTATTGCTGCCTCGGGCACCTTATGGTCGTTCTCCTGTGAGTCTAGTTTTCAGAATACGACGCAAAACTGACAGTTAATTGTAACGTTCAGAGCCTGTTAATGACGATGGGACACACAAATTGCGTCGCGACTCAATACATCGTCCTCCAGCCGAGTTGTCTCCAAGGGTCTAGTGCTGCCTCGGGCACCTTATGGTCGTTCTCCTGTGAGTCTAGATTTTCGAATCCGACGCAAAACTGACAGTTAATTGTAACGTTCAGAGCCTGATACTGACGATGGAACACACAAATTGCGTCGCGATTCAATACATCGTCCTCCAGCCGACTTGTCTCGAAGGGTCTATTGCTGCCTCGGGCACCTTATGGTCGTTCATCTGTGAGTCTAGATTTTCGAATCCGACGCAAAACTGACAGTGAATTGTAACGTTCAGAGCCTCCTAATGACGATGGAACACACAAATTGCGTCGCGATTCAATACATCGTCCTCCAGCCGATTTGTCTCCAAGGGTCTAGTGCTGCCTCGGGCACTTTATGGTCGTTCTCCTGTGAGTCTAGATTTTCGAATCCGACGCAAAACTGACAGTTAATTGTAACGTTCAGAGCCTCTTAATGACGATGGAACACACAAATTGCGTCGCGATTCAATACATCGTCCTCCAGCCGAATTGTCTCCAAGGGTCTATTGCTGCCTCGGGCACCTTATGGTCGTTCTCCTGTGAGTCTAGTTTTCAGAATACGACGCAAAACTGACAGTTAATTGTAACGTTCAGAGCCTGATAATGACGATGGGACACACAAATTGCGTCGCGACTCAATACATCGTCCTCCAGCCGACTTGTCTCCAAGGGTCTAGTGCTGCCTCGGGCACCTTATGGTCGTTCTCCTGTGAGTCTAGATTTTCGAATCCGACGCAAAACTGACAGTTAATTGTAACGTTCAGAGCCTCTTAATGACGATGGAACACACAAATTGCGTCGCGATTCAATACATCGTCCTCCAGCCGACTTGTCTCCCAGGGTCTATTGCTGCCTCGGGCACCTTATGGTCGTTCTCCTGTGAGTCTTGTTTTTCGAATGCGATGCAAAACTGACAGTTAATAGTAACGTTCAGAGCCTCTTAATGACGATGGAACACACAAATTGCGTCGCGATTCAATACATCGTCCTCCAGCCGACTTGTCTCCAAGGGTCTATTGCTGCCTCGGGCACCTTATGGTCGTTCTCCTGTGAGTCTAGTTTTCAGAATACGACGCAAAACTGACAGTTAATTGTAACGTTCAGAGCCTGATAATGACGATGGGACACACAAATTGCGTCGCGACTCAATACATCGTCCTCCAGCCGACTTGTCTCCAAGGGTCTAGTGCTGCCTCGGGCACCATATGCTCGTTCTCCTGTGAGTCTAGATTTTCGAATCCGACGCAAAACTGACAGTGAATTGTAACGTTCAGAGCCTCTTGATGACGATGGAACACACAAATTGCGTCGCGATTCAATACATCGTTCCACAGCCGACCTGTCTCCAAGGGTCTCTTGCTGCCTCGGGGACTTTATGGTCGTTCTCCTGTGAGTCTAGTTTTCAGAATACGACGCAAAACTGACAGTTAATTGTAACGTTCAGAGCCTCTTAATGACGATGGAACACACAAATTGCGTCGCGATTCAATACATCGTCCTACAGCCGACATGTCTCCAAGGGTCTAGTGCTGCCTCGGGCACCATATGCTCGTTCTCCTGTGAGTCTAGATTTTCGAATCCGACGCAAAACTGACAGTGAATTGTAACGTTCAGAGCCTGTTAATGACGATGGGACACACATATTGCGTCGCGACTGAATACATCGTCCTCCAGCCGACTTGTCTCCAAGGGTCTAGTGCTGCCTCGGGCACCTTATGGTCGTTCTCCTGTGAGTCTAGATTTTCGAATCCGACGCAAAACTGACAGTGAATTGTAACGTTCAGAGCCTGATACTGACGATGGAACACACAAATTGCGTCGCGATTCAATACATCGTCCTCCAGCCGATTTGTCTCCAAGGGTCTATTGCTGCCTCGGGCACCTTATGGTCGTTCTCCTGTGAGTCTTGTTTTTCGAATGCGATGCAAAACTGACAGTTAATTGTAACGTTCAGAGCCTCTTGATGACGATGGAACACACAAATTGCGTCGCGATTCAATACATCGTCCCACAGCCGACCTGTCTCCAAGGGTCTCTTGCTGCCTCGGGCACCTTATGGTCGTTCTCCTGTGAGTCTAGATTTTCGAATGCGATGCAAAACTGACAGAGCCTGTTAATGACGATGGGACACACAAATTGCGTCGCGACTCAATACATCGTCCTCCAGCCGACTTGTCTCAAAGGGTCTAGTGCTGCCTCGGGCACCTTATGGTCGTTCTCCTGTGAGTCTAGATTTTCGAATCCGACGCAAAACTGACAGTTAATTGTAACGTTCAGAGCCTCTTAATGACGATGGAACACACAAATTGCGTCGCGATTCAATACATCGTCCTACAGCCGACATGTCTCCAAGGGTCTAGTGCTGCCTCGGGCACCATATGCTCGTTCTCCTGTGAGTCTAGATTTTCGAATCCGGCGCAAAACTGTCAGTGAATTGTAACGTTCAGAGCCTCTTGATGACGATGGAACACACAAATTTCTTCGCGATTCAATACATCGTCCCACAGCCGACCTGTCTCCAAGGGTCTCTTGCTGCCTCGGGCACCTTATGGTCGTTCTCCTGTGAGTCTAGTTTTCAGAATACGACGCAAAACTGACAGTTAATTGTAACGTTCAGAGCCTCTTAATGACGATGGAACACACAAATTGCGTCGCGATTCAATACATCGTTCCACAGCCGACCTGTCTCCAAGGGTCTCTTGCTGCCTCGGGCACCTTATGGTGGTTCTCCTGTGAGTCTAGATTTTCGAATGCGATGCAAAACTGACAGTTAATTGTAACGTTCAGAGCCTCTTAATGACGATGGAACACACAAATTGCGTCGCGATTCAATACATCGTCCTACAGCCGACATGTCTCCAAGGGTCTAGTGCTGCCTCGGGCACCATATGCTCGTTCTCCTGTGAGTCTAGATTTTCGAATCCGACGCAAAACTGACAGTTAATTGTAACGTTCAGAGCCTCTTAATGACGATGGAACTCACAAATTGCGTCGCGATTCAATACATCGTCCTCCAGCCGAATTGTCTCCAAGGGTCTATTGCTGCCTCGGGCACCTTATGGTCGTTCTCCTGTGAGTCTAGTTTTCAGAATACGACGCAAAACTGACAGTTAATTGTAACGTTCAGAGCCTGATAATGACGATGGGACACACAAATTGCGTCGCGACTCAATACATCGTCCTCCAGCCGACTTGTCTCCAAGGGTCTAGTGCTGCCTCGGGCACCTTATGGTCGTTCTCCTGTGAGTCTAGATTTTCGAATCCGACGCAAAACTGACAGTTAATTGTAACGTTCAGAGCCTCTTAATGACGATGGAACACACAAATTGCGTCGCGATTCAATACATCGTCCTCCAGCCGACTTGTCTCCCAGGGTCTATTGCTGCCTCGGGCACCTTATGGTCGTTCTCCTGTGAGTCTTGTTTTTCGAATGCGATGCAAAACTGACAGTTAATAGTAACGTTCAGAGCCTCTTAATGACGATGGAACACACAAATTGCGTCGCGATTCAATACATCGTCCTCCAGCCGACTTGTCTCCAAGGGTCTATTGCTGCCTCGGGCACCTTATGGTCGTTCTCCTGTGAGTCTTGTTTTTCGAATGCGATGCAAAACTGACAGTGAATTGTAACGTTCAGAGCCTCTTGATGACGATGGAACACACAAATTGCGTCGCGATTCAATACATCGTCCTACAGCCGACTTGTCTCCAAGGGTCTAGTGCTGCCTCGGGCACCATATGCTCGTTCTCCTGTGAGTCTAGATTTTCGAATCCGACGCAAAACTGACAGTGAATTGTAACGTTCAGAGCCTCTTGATGACGATGGAACACACAAATTGCGTCGCGATTCAATACATCGTTCCACAGCCGACCTGTCTCGAAGGGTCTCTTGCTGCCTCGGGGACTTTATGGTCGTTCTCCTGTGAGTCTAGTTTTCAGAATACGACGCAAAACTGACAGTTAATTGTAACGTTCAGAGCCTCTTAATGACGATGGAACACACAAATTGCGTCGCGATTCAATACATCGTCCTACAGCCGACATGTCTCCAAGGGTCTAGTGCTGCCTCGGGCACCATATGCTCGTTCTCCTGTGAGTCTAGATTTTCGAATCCGACGCAAAACTGACAGTGAATTGTAACGTTCAGAGCCTGTTAATGACGATGGGACACACATATTGCGTCGCGACTCAATACATCGTCCTCCAGCCGACTTGTCTCCAAGGGTCTAGTGCTGCCTCGGGCACCTTATGGTCGTTCTCCTGTGAGTCTAGATTTTCGAATCCGACGCAAAACTGACAGTGAATTGTAACGTTCAGAGCCTGATACTGACGATGGAACACACAAATTGCGTCGCGATTCAATACATCGTCCTCCAGCCGATTTGTCTCCAAGGGTCTATTGCTGCCTCGGGCACCTTATGGTCGTTCTCCTGTGAGTCTTGTTTTTCGAATGCGATGCAAAACTGACAGTTAATTGTAACGTTCAGAGCCTCTTGATGACGATGGAACACACAAATTGCGTCGCGATTCAATACATCGTCCCACAGCCGACCTGTCTCCAAGGGTCTCTTGCTGCCTCGGGCACCTTATGGTCGTTCTCCTGTGAGTCTAGATTTTCGAATGCGATGCATAACTGACAGAGCCTGTTAATGACGATGGGACACACAAATTGCGTCGCGACTCAATACATCGTCCTCCAGCCGACTTGTCTCAAAGGGTCTAGTGCTGCCTCGGGCACCTTATGGTCGTTCTCCTGTGAGTCTAGATTTTCGAATCCGACGCAAAACTGACAGTTAATTGTAACGTTCAGAGCCTCTTAATGACGATGGAACACACAAATTGCGTCGCGATTCAATACATCGTCCTACAGCCGACATGTCTCCAAGGGTCTAGTGCTGCCTCGGGCACCATATGCTCGTTCTCCTGTGAGTCTAGATTTTCGAATCCGGCGCAAAACTGACAGTGAATTGTAACGTTCAGAGCCTCTTGATGACGATGGAACACACAAATTTCTTCGCGATTCAATACATCGTCCCACAGCCGACCTGTCTCCAAGGGTCTCTTGCTGCCTCGGGCACCTTATGGTCGTTCTCCTGTGAGTCTAGTTTTCAGAATACGACGCAAAACTGACAGTTAATTGTAACGTTCAGAGCCTCTTAATGACGATGGAACACACAAATTGCGTCGCGATTCAATACATCGTCCCACAGCCGACCTGTCTCCAAGGGTCTCTTGCTGCCTCGGGCACCTTATGGTGGTTCTCCTGTGAGTCTAGATTTTCGAATGCGATGCAAAACTGACAGTTAATTGTAACGTTCAGAGCCTGTTAATGACGATGGGACACACATATTGCGTCGCGACTCAATACATCGTCCTCCAGCCGACTTGTCTCCAAGGGTCTAGTGCTGCCTCGGGCACCTTATGGTCGTTCTCCTGTGAGTCTAGATTTTCGAATCCGACGCAAAACTGACAGTGAATTGTAACGTTCAGAGCCTGATACTGACGATGGAACACACAAATTGCGTCGCGATTCAATACATCGTCCTCCAGCCGATTTGTCTCCAAGGGTCTATTGCTGCCTCGGGCACCTTATGGTCGTTCTCCTGTGAGTCTTGTTTTTCGAATGCGATGCAAAACTGACAGTTAATTGTAACGTTCAGAGCCTCTTGATGACGATGGAACACACAAATTGCGTCGCGATTCAATACATCGTCCCACAGCCGACCTGTCTCCAAGGGTCTCTTGCTGCCTCGGGCACCTTATGGTCGTTCTCCTGTGAGTCTAGATTTTCGAATGCGATGCAAAACTGACAGAGCCTGTTAATGACGATGGGACACACAAATTGTGTCGCGACTCAATACATCGTCCTCCAGCCGACTTGTCTCCAAGGGTCTAGTGCTGCCTCGGGCACCTTATGGTCGTTCTCCTGTGAGTCTAGATTTTCGAATCCGACGCAAAACTGACAGTTAATTGTAACGTTCAGAGCCTCTTAATGACGATGGAACACACAAATTGCGTCGCGATTCAATACATCGTCCTACAGCCGACATGTCTCCAAGGGTCTAGTGCTGCCTCGGGCACCATATGCTCGTTCTCCTGTGAGTCTAGATTTTCGAATCCGGCGCAAAACTGACAGTGAATTGTAACGTTCAGAGCCTCTTGATGACGATGGAACACACAAATTTCTTCGCGATTCAATACATCGTCCCACAGCCGACCTGTCTCCAAGGGTCTCTTGCTGCCTCGGGCACCTTATGGTCGTTCTCCTGTGAGTCTAGTTTTCAGAATACGACGCAAAACTGACAGTTAATTGTAACGTTCAGAGCCTCTTAATGACGATGGAACACACAAATTGCGTCGCGATTCAATACATCGTCCCACAGCCGACCTGTCTCCAAGGGTCTCTTGCTGCCTCGGGCACCTTATGGTGGTTCTCCTGTGAGTCTAGATTTTCGAATGCGATGCAAAACTGACAGTTAATTGTAACGTTCAGAGCCTGTTAATGACGATGGGACACACAAATTGCGTCGCGACTCAATACAACGTCCTCCAGCCGACTTGTCTCCAAGGGTCTAGTGCTGCCTCGGGCACCTTATGGTCGTTCTCCTGTGAGTCTAGATTTTCGAATCCGACGCAAAACTGACAGTTAATTGTAACGTTCAGAGCCTCTTAATGACGATGGAACACACAAATTGCGTCGCGATTCAATACATCGTCCTACAGCCGACTTGTCTCCAAGGGTCTAGTGCTGCCTCGGGCATCATGTGCTCGTTCTCCTGTGAGTCTAGATTTTCGAATCTGACGCAAAACTGACAGTGAATTGTAACGTTCAGAGCCTGTTAATGACGATGGGACACACAAATTGCGTCGCGACTCAATACATCGTCCTCCAGCCGAGTTGTCTCCAAGGGTCTAGTGCTGCCTCGGGCACCTTATGGTCGTTCTCCTGTGAGTCTAGATTTTCGAATCCGACGCAAAACTGACAGTTAATTGTAACGTTCAGAGCCTGATACTGACGATGGAACACACAAATTGCGTCGCGATTCAATACATCGTCCTCCAGCCGACTTGTCTCGAAGGGTCTATTGCTGCCTCGGGCACCTTATGGTCGTTCATCTGTGAGTCTAGATTTTCGAATCCGACGCAAAACTGACAGTGAATTGTAACGTTCAGAGCCTCCTAATGACGATGGAACACACAAATTGCGTCGCGATTCAATACATCGTCCTCCAGCCGATTTGTCACCAAGGGTCTAGTGCTGCCTCGGGCACTTTATGGTCGTTCTCCTGTGAGTCTAGATTTTCGAATCCGACGCAAAACTGACAGTTAATTGTAACGTTCAGAGCCTCTTAATGACGATGGAACACACAAATTGCGTCGCGATTCAATACATCGTCCTCCAGCCGACTTGTCTCCAAGGGTCTATTGCTGCCTCGGGCACCTTATGGTCGTTCTCCTGTGAGTCTAGTTTTCAGAATACGACGCAAAACTGACAGTTAATTGTAACGTTCAGAGCCTGTTAATGACGATGGGACACACAAATTGCGTCGCGACTCAATACATCGTCCTCCAGCCGACTTGTCTCCAAGGGTCTAGTGCTGCCTCGGGCACCTTATGGTCGTTCTCCTGTGAGTCTAGATTTTCGAATCCGACGCAAAACTGACAGTTAATTGTAACGTTCAGAGCCTCTTAATGACGATGGAACACACAAATTGCGTCGCGATTCAATACATCGTCCTACAGCCGACTTGTCTCCAAGGGTCTAGTGCTGCCTCGGGCACCATATGCTCGTTCTCCTGTGAGTCTAGATTTTCGAATCCGACGCAAAACTGACAGTGAATTGTAACGTTCAGAGCCTGCTAATGACGATGGGACACACAAATTGCGTCGCGATTCAATACATCGTCCTACAGCCGACTTGTCTCCAAGGGTCTCTTGCTGCCTCGGGCACCTTATGGTCGTTCTCCTGTGAGTCTAGATTTTCGAATGCGATGCAAAACTGACAGAGCCTGTTAATGACGATGGGACACACATATTGCGTCGCGACTCAATACATCGTCCTCCAGGCGACTTGTCTCCAAGGGTCTATTGCTGCCTCCTGCACCTTATGGTCGTTCTCCTGTGAGTCTAGATTTTCGAATCCGACGCAAAACTGACAGTGAATTGTAACGTTCAGAGCCTCTTAATGACGATGGAACACACAAATTGCGTCGCGATTCAATACATCGTCCTCCAGCCGACTTGTCTCCTAGGGTCTATTGCTGCCTCGGGCTCCTTATGGTCGTTCTCCTGTGAGTCTTGTTTTTCGAATGCGATGCAAAACTGACAGTTAATTGTAACGTTCAGAGCCTCTTGATGACGATGGAACACACAAATTGCGTCGCGATTCAATACATCGTCCCACAGCCGACCTGTCTCCAAGGGTCTCTTGCTGCCTCGGGCACCTTATGGTCGTTCTCCTGTGAGTCTAGATTTTTCGAATGCGATGCAAAACTGACAGTTAATTGTAACGTTCAGAGCCTGTTAATGACGATGGGACACACAAATTGCGTAGCGACTCAATACATCGTCCTCCAGCCGACTTCTCTCCAAGGGTCTAGTGCTGCCTCGGGCACCTTATGGTCGTTCTCCTGTGAGTCTAGAATTTCGAATCCGACGCAAAACTGACAGTTAATTGTAACGTTCAGAGCCTCTTAATGACGATGGAACACACAAATTGCGTCGCGATTCAATACATCGTCCTACAGCCGACTTGTCTCCAAGGGTCTAGTGCTGCCTCAGGCATCATATGCTCGTTCTCCTGTGAGTCTAGATTTTCGAATCTGACGCAAAACTGACAGTGAATTGTAACGTTCAGAGCCTGTTAATGACGATGGGACACACATATTGCGTCGCGACTCAATACATCGTCCTCCAGCCGAGTTGTCTCCAAAGGTCTAGTGCTGCCTCGGGCACCTTATGATCGTTCTCCTGTGAGTCTAGATTTTCGAATCCGACGCAAAACTGACAGTTAATTGTAACGTTCAGAGCCTGATACTGACGATGGAACACACAAATTGCGTCGCGATTCAATACATCGTCCTCCAGCCGACTTGTCTCGAAGGGTCTATTGCTGCCTCGGGCACCTTATGGTCGTTCATCTGTGAGTCTAGATTTTCGAATCCGACGCAAAACTGACAGTGAATTGTAACGTTCGGAGCCTCCTAATGACGATGGAACACACAAATTGCGTCGCGATTCAATACATCGTCCTCCAGCCGATTTGTCTCCAAGGGTCTAGTGCTGCCTCGGGCACTTTATGGTCGTTCTCCTGTGAGTCTAGATTTTCGAATCCGACGCAAAACTGACAGTTAATTGTAACGTTCAGAGCCTCTTAATGACGATGGAACACACAAATTGCGTCGCGATTCAATACATCGTCCTACAGCCGACTTGTCTCCAAGGGTCTATTGCTGCCTCGGGCACCTTATGGTCGATCTCCTGTGAGTCTAGTTTTCAGAATACGACGCAAAACTGACAGTTAATTGTAACGTTCAGAGCCTGTTAATGACGATGGGACACACAAATTGCGTCGCGACTCAATACATCGTCCTCCAGCCAAGTTGTCTCCAAGGGTCTAGTGCTGCCTCGGGCACCTTATGGTCGTTCTCCTGTGAGTCTAGATTTTCGAATCCGACGCAAAACTGACAGTTAATTGTAACGTTCAGAGCCTGATACTGACGATGGAACACACAAATTGCGTCGCGATTCAATACATCGTCCTCCAGCCGACTTGTCTCGAAGGGTCTAGTGCTGCCTCGGGCACCTTATGGTCGTTCATCTGTGAGTCTAGATTTTCGAATCCGACGCAAAACTGACAGTGAATTGTAACGTTCAGAGCCTCCTAATGACGATGGAACACACAAATTGCGTCGCGATTCAATACATCGTCCTCCAGCCGATTTGTCTCCAAGGGTCTAGTGCTGCCTCGGGCACTTTATGGTCGTTCTCCTGTGAGTCTAGATTTTCGAATCCGACGCAAAACTGACAGTTAATTGTAACGTTCAGAGCCTCTTAATGACGATGGAACACACAAATTGCGTCGCGATTCAATACATCGTCCTCCAGCCGACTTGTCTCCAAGGGTCTATTGCTGCCTCGGGCACCTTATGGTCGTTCTCCTGTGAGTCTAGTTTTCAGAATACGACGCAAAACTGACAGTTAATTGTAACGTTCAGAGCCTGATAATGACGATGGGACACACAAATTGCGTCGCGACTCAATACATCGTCCTCCAGCCGACTTGTCTCCAAGGGTCTAGTGCTGCCTCGGGCACCTTATGGTCGTTCTCCTGTGAGTCTAGATTTTCGAATCCGACGCAAAACTGACAGTTAATTGTAACGTTCAGAGCCTCTTAATGACGATGGAACACACAAATTGCGTCGCGATTCAATACATCGTCCTCCAGCCGACTTGTCTCCTAGGGTCTATTGCTGCCTCGGGCACCTTATGGTCGTTCTCCTGTGAGTCTTGTTTTTCGAATGCGATGCAAAACTGACAGTTAATTGTAACGTTCAGAGCCTCTTAATGACGATGGAACACACAAATTGCGTCGCGATTCAATACATCGTCCTCCAGCCGACTTGTCTCCAAGGGTCTATTGCTGCCTCGGGCACCTTATGGTCGTTCTCCTGTGAGTCTAGTTTTCAGAATACGACGCAAAACTGACAGTTAATTGTAACGTTCAGAGCCTGATAATGACGATGGGACACACAAATTGCGTCGCGACTCAATACATCGTCCTCCAGCCGACTTGTCTCCAAGGGTCTAGTGCTGCCTCGGGCACCTTATGGTCGTTCTCCTGTGAGTCTTGTTTTTCGAATGCGATGCAAAACTGACAGTGAATTGTAACGTTCAGAGCCTCTTGATGACGATGGAACACACAAATTGCGTCGCGATTAAATACATCGTCCTACAGCCGACTTGTCTCCAAGGGTCTAGTGCTGCCTCGGGCACCATATGCTCGTTCTCCTGTGAGTCTAGATTTTCGAATCCGACGCAAAACTGACAGTGAATTGTAACGTTCAGAGCCTCTTGATGACGATGGAACACACAAATTGCGTCGCGATTCAATACATCGTTCCACAGCCGACCTGTCTCCAAGGGTCTCTTGCTGCCTCGGGGACTTTATGGTCGTTCTCCTGTGAGTCTAGTTTTCAGAATACGACGCAAAACTGACAGTTAATTGTAACGTTCAGAGCCTCTTAATGACGATGGAACACACAAATTGCGTCGCGATTCAATACATCGTCCTACAGCCGACATGTCTCCAAGGGTCTAGTGCTGCCTCGGGCACCATATGCTCGTTCTCCTGTGAGTCTAGATTTTCGAATCCGACGCAAAACTGACAGTGAATTGTAACGTTCAGAGCCTGTTAATGACGATGGGACACACATATTGCGTCGCGACTCAATACATCGTCCTCCAGCCGACTTGTCTCCAAGGGTCTAGTGCTGCCTCGGGCACCTTATGGTCGTTCTCCTGTGAGTCTAGATTTTCGAATCCGACGCAAAACTGACAGTGAATTGTAACGTTCAGAGCCTGATACTGACGATGGAACACACAAATTGCGTCGCGATTCAATACATCGTCCTCCAGCCGATTTGTCTCCAAGGGTCTATTGCTGCCTCGGGCACCTTATGGTCGTTCTCCTGTGAGTCTTGTTTTTCCAATGCGATGCAAAACTGACAGTTAATTGTAACGTTCAGAGCCTCTTGATGACGATGGAACACACAAATTGCGTCGCGATTCAATACATCGTCCCACAGCCGACCTGTCTCCAAGGGTCTCTTGCTGCCTCGGGCACCTTATGGTCGTTCTCCTGTGAGTGTAGATTTTCGAATGCGATGCAAAACTGACAGAGCCTGTTAATGACGATGGGACACACAAATTGCGTCGCGACTCAATACATCGTCCTCCAGCCGACTTGTCTCCAAGGGTCTAGTGCTGCCTCGGGCACCTTATGGTCGTTCTCCTGTGAGTCTAGATTTTCGAATCCGACGCAAAACTGACAGTTAATTGTAACGTTCAGAGCCTCTTAATGACGATGGAACACACAAATTGCGTCGCGATTCAATACATCGTCCTACAGCCGACATGTCTCCAAGGGTCTAGTGCTGCCTCGGGCACCATATGCTCGTTCTCCTGTGAGTCTAGATTTTCGAATCCGGCGCAAAACTGACAGTGAATTGTAACGTTCAGAGCCTCTTGATGACGATGGAACACACAAATTTCTTCGCGATTCAATACATCGTCCCACAGGCTACCTGTCTCCAAGGGTCTCTTGCTGCCTCGGGCACCTTATGGTCGTTCTCCTGTGAGTCTAGTTTTCAGAATACGACGCAAAACTGACAGTTAATTGTAACGTTCAGAGCCTCTTAATGACGATGGAACACACAAATTGCGTCGCGATTCAATACATCGTCCCACAGCCGACCTGTCTCCAAGGGTCTCTTGCTGCCTCGGGCACCTTATGGTGGTTCTCCTGTGAGTCTAGATTTTCGAATGAGATGCAAAACTGACAGTTAATTGTAACGTTCAGAGCATGTTAATGACGATGGGACACACAAATTGCGTCGCGACTCAATACAACGTCCTCCAGCCGACTTGTCTCCAAGGGTCTAGTGCTGCCTCGGGCACCTTATGGTCGTTCTCCTGTGAGTCTAGATTTTCGAATCCGACGCAAAACTGACAGTTAATTGTAACGTTCAGAGCCTCTTAATGACGATGGAACACACAAATTGCGTCGCGATTCAATACATCGTCCTACAGCCGACTTGTCTCCAAGGGTCTAGTGCTGCCTCGGGCATCATGTGCTCGTTCTCCTGTGAGTCTAGATTTTCGAATCTGACGCAAAACTGACAGTGAATTGTAACGTTCAGAGCCTGTTAATGACGATGGGACACACAAATTGCGTCGCGACTCAATACATCGTCCTCCAGCCGAGTTGTCTCCAAGGGTCTAGTGCTGCCTCGGGCACCTTATGGTCGTTCTCCTGTGAGTCTAGATTTTCGAATCCGACGCAAAACTGACAGTTAATTGTAACGTTCAGAGCCTGATACTGACGATGGAACACACAAATTGCGTCGCGATTCAATACATCGTCCTCCAGCCGACTTGTCTCGAAGGGTCTATTGCTGCCTCGGGCACCTTATGGTCGTTCATCTGTGAGTCTAGATTTTCGAATCCGACGCAAAACTGACAGTGAATTGTAACGTTCAGAGCCTCCTAATGACGATGGAACACACATTGCGTCGCGATTCAATACATCGTCCTCCAGCCGATTTGTCTCCAAGGGTCTAGTGCTGCCTCGGGCACTTTATGGTCGTTCTCCTGTGAGTCTAGATTTTCGAATCCGACGCAAAACTGACAGTTAATTGTAACGTTCAGAGCCTCTTAATGACGATGGAACACACAAATTGCGTCGCGATTCAATACATCGTCCTCCAGCCGACTTGTCTCCAAGGGTCTATTGCTGCCTCGGGCACCTTATGGTCGTTCTCCTGTGAGTCTAGTTTTCAGAATACGACGCAAAACTGACAGTTAATTGTAACGTTCAGAGCCTGTTAATGACGATGGGACACACAAATTGCGTCGCGACTCAATACATCGTCCTCCAGCCGACTTGTCTCCAAGGGTCTAGTGCTGCCTCGGGCACCTTATGGTCGTTCTCCTGTGAGTCTAGATTTTCGAATCCGACGCAAAACTGACAGTTAATTGTAACGTTCAGAGCCTCTTAATGACGATGGAACACACAAATTGCGTCGCGATTCAATACATCGTCCTACAGCCGACTTGTCTCCAAGGGTCTAGTGCTGCCTCGGGCACCATATGCTCGTTCTCCTGTGAGTCTAGATTTTCGAATCCGACGCAAAACTGACAGTGAATTGTAACGTTCAGAGCCTGCTAATGACGATGGGACACACAAATTGCGTCGCGATTCAATACATCGTCCTACAGCCGACTTGTCTCCAAGGGTCTCTTGCTGCCTCGGGCACCTTATGGTCGTTCTCCTGTGTGTCTAGATTTTCGAATGCGATGCAAAACTGACAGAGCCTGTTAATGACGATGGGACACACATATTGCGTCGCGACTCAATACATCGTCCTCCAGGCGACTTGTCTCCAAGGGTCTATTGGTGCCTCCTGCACCTTATGGTCGTTCTCCTGTGAGTCTAGATTTTCGAATCCGACGCAAAACTGACAGTGAATTGTAACGTTCAGAGCCTCTTAATGACGATGGAACACACAAATTGCGTCGCGATTCAATACATCGTCCTCCAGCCGACTTGTCTCCTAGGGTCTATTGCTGCCTCGGGCTCCTTATGGTCGTTCTCCTGTGAGTCTTGTTTTTCGAATGCGATGCAAAACTGACAGTTAATTGTAACGTTCAGAGCATCTTGATGACGATGGAACACACAAATTGCGTCGCGATTCAATACATCGTCCCACAGCCGACCTGTCTCCAAGGGTCTCTTGCTGCCTCGGGCACCTTATGGTCGTTCTCCTGTGAGTCTAGATTTTCGAATGCGATGCAAAACTGACAGTTAATTGTAACGTTCAGAGCCTGTTAATGACGATGGGACACACAAATTGCGTAGCGACTCAATACATCGTCCTCCAGCCGACTTCTCTCCAAGGGTCTAGTGCTGCCTCGGGCACCTTATGGTCGTTCTCCTGTGAGTCTAGATTTTCGAATCCGACGCAAAACTGACAGTTAATTGTAACGTTCAGAGCCTCTTAATGACGATGGAACACACAAATTGCGTCGCGATTCAATACATCGTCCTACAGCCGACTTGTCTCCAAGGGTCTAGTGCTGCCTCGGGCATCATATGCTCGTTCTCCTGTGAGTCTAGATTTTCGAATCTGACGCAAAACTGACAGTGAATTGTAACGTTCAGAGCCTGTTAATGACGATGGGACACACATATTGCGTCGCGACTCAATACATCGTCCTCCAGCCGAGTTGTCTGCAAAGGTCTAGTGCTGCCTCGGGCACCTTATGATCGTTCTCCTGTGAGTCTAGATTTTCGAATCCGACGCAAAACTGACAGTTAATTGTAACGTTCAGAGCCTGATACTGACGATGGAACACACAAATTGCGTCGCGATTCAATACATCGTCCTCCAGCCGACTTGTCTCGAAGGGTCTATTGCTGCCTCGGGCACCTTATGGTGGTTCTCCTGTGAGTCTAGATTTTCGAATGAGATGCAAAACTGACAGTTAATTGTAACGTTCAGAGCCTGTTAATGACGATGGAACACACAAATTGCGTCGCGACTCAATACAACGTCCTCCAGCCGACTTGTCTCCAAGGGTCTAGTGCTGCCTCGGGCACTTTATGGTCGTTCTCCTGTGAGTCTAGATTTTCGAATCCGACGCAAAACTGACAGTTAATTGTAACGTTCAGAGCCTCTTAATGACGATGGAACACACAAATTGCGTCGCGATTCAATACATCGTCCTACAGCCGATTTGTCACCAAGGGTCTAGTGCTGCCTCGGGCACTTTATGGTCGTTCTCCTGTGAGTCTAGATTTTCGAATCCGACGCAAAACTGACAGTTAATTGTAACGTTCAGAGCCTCTTAATGACGATGGAACACACAAATTGCGTCGCGATTCAATACATCGTCCTCCAGCCGACTTGTCTCCAAGGGTCTATTGCTGCCTCGGGCACCTTATGGTCGTTCTCCTGTGAGTCTAGTTTTCAGAATACGACGCAAAACTGACAGTTAATTGTAACGTTCAGAGCCTGTTAATGACGATGGGACACACAAATTGCGTCGCGACTCAATACATCGTCCTCCAGCCGACTTGTCTCCAAGGGTCTAGTGCTGCCTCGGGCACCTTATGGTCGTTCTCCTGTGAGTCTAGATTTTCGAATCCGACGCAAAACTGACAGTTAATTGTAACGTTCAGAGCCTCTTAATGACGATGGAACACACAAATTGCGTCGCGATTCAATACATCGTCCTACAGCCGACTTGTCTCCAAGGGTCTAGTGCTGCCTCGGGCACCATATGCTCGTTCTCCTGTGAGTCTAGATTTTCGAATCCGACGCAAAACTGACAGTGAATTGTAACGTTCAGAGCCTGCTAATGACGATGGGACACACAAATTGCGTCGCGATTCAATACATCGTCCTACAGCCGACTTGTCTCCAAGGGTCTCTTGCTGCCTCGGGCACCTTATGGTCGTTCTCCTGTGAGTCTAGATTTTCGAATGCGACGCAAAACTGACAGAGCCTGTTAATGACGATGGGACACACATATTGCGTCGCGACTCAATACATCGTCCTCCAGGCGACTTGTCTCCAAGGGTCTATTGCTGCCTCCTGCACCTTATGGTCGTTCTCCTGTGAGTCTAGATTTTCGAATCCGACGCAAAACTGACAGTGAATTGTAACGTTCAGAGCCTCTTAATGACGATGGAACACACAAATTGCGTCGCGATTCAATACATCGTCCTCCAGCCGACCTGTCTCCTAGGGTCTATTGCTGCCTCGGGCTCCTTATGGTCGTTCTCCTGTGAGTCTTGTTTTTCGAATGCGATGCAAAACTGACAGTTAATTGTAACGTTCAGAGCCTCTTGATGACGATGGAACACACAAATTGCGTCGCGATTCAATACATCGTCCCACAGCCGACCTGTCTCCAAGGGTCTCTTGCTGCCTCGGGCACCTTATGGTCGTTCTCCTGTGAGTCTAGATTTTCGAATGCGATGCAAAACTGACAGTTAATTGTAACGTTCAGAGCCTGTTAATGACGATGGGACACACAAATTGCGTAGCGACTCAATACATCGTCCTCCAGCCGACTTCTCTCCAAGGGTCTAGTGCTGCCTCGGGCACCTTATGGTCGTTCTCCTGTGAGTCTAGAATTTCGAATCCGACGCAAAACTGACAGTTAATTGTAACGTTCAGAGCCTCTTAATGACGATGGAACACACAAATTGCGTCGCGATTCAATACATCGTCCTACAGCCGACTTGTCTCCAAGGGTCTAGTGCTGCCTCAGGCATCATATGCTCGTTCTCCTGTGAGTCTAGATTTTCGAATCTGACGCAAAACTGACAGTGAATTGTAACGTTCAGAGCCTGTTAATGACGATGGGACACACATATTGCGTCGCGACTCAATACATCGTCCTCCAGCCGAGTTGTCTCCAAAGGTCTAGTGCTGCCTCGGGCACCTTATGATCGTTCTCCTGTGAGTCTAGATTTTCGAATCCGACGCAAAACTGACAGTTAATTGTAACGTTCAGAGCCTGATACTGACGATGGAACACACAAATTGCGTCGCGATTCAATACATCGTCCTCCAGCCGACTTGTCTCGAAGGGTCTATTGCTGCCTCGGGCACCTTATGGTCGTTCATCTGTGAGTCTAGATTTTCGAATCCGACGCAAAACTGACAGTGAATTGTAACGTTCGGAGCCTCCTAATGACGATGGAACACACAAATTGCGTCGCGATTCAATACATCGTCCTACAGCCGATTTGTCTCCAAGGGTCTAGTGCTGCCTCGGGCACTTTATGGTCGTTCTCCTGTGAGTCTAGATTTTCGAATCCGACGCAAAACTGACAGTTAATTGTAACGTTCAGAGCCTCTTAATGACGATGGAACACACAAATTGCGTCGCGATTCAATACATCGTCCTACAGCCGACTTGTCTCCAAGGGTCTATTGCTGCCTCGGGCACCTTATGGTCGATCTCCTGTGAGTCTAGTTTTCAGAATACGACGCAAAACTGACAGTTAATTGTAACGTTCAGAGCCTGTTAATGACGATGGGACACACAAATTGCGTCGCGACTCAATACATCGTCCTCCAGCCAAGTTGTCTCCAAGGGTCTAGTGCTGCCTCGGGCACCTTATGGTCGTTCTCCTGTGAGTCTAGATTTTCGAATCCGACGCAAAACTGACAGTTAATTGTAACGTTCAGAGCCTGATACTGACGATGGAACACACAAATTGCGTCGCGATTCAATACATCGTCCTCCAGCCGACTTGTCTCGAAGGGTCTAGTGCTGCCTCGGGCACCTTATGGTCGTTCATCTGTGAGTCTAGATTTTCGAATCCGACGCAAAACTGACAGTGAATTGTAACGTTCAGAGCCTCCTAATGACGATGGAACACACAAATTGCGTCGCGATTCAATACATCGTCCTCCAGCCGATTTGTCTCCAAGGGTCTAGTGCTGCCTCGGGCACTTTATGGTCGTTCTCCTGTGAGTCTAGATTTTCGAATCCGACGCAAAACTGACAGTTAATTGTAACGTTCAGAGCCTCTTAATGACGATGGAACACACAAATTGCGTCGCGATTCAATACATCGTCCTCCAGCCGACTTGTCTCCAAGGGTCTATTGCTGCCTCGGGCACCTTATGGTCGTTCTCCTGTGAGTCTAGTTTTCAGAATACGACGCAAAACTGACAGTTAATTGTAACGTTCAGAGCCTGATAATGACGATGGGACACACAAATTGCGTCGCGACTCAATACATCGTCCTCCAGCCGAGTTGTCTCCAAGGGTCTAGTGCTGCCTCGGGCACTTTATGGTCGTTCTCCTGTGAGTCTAGATTTTCGAATCCGACGCAAAACTGACAGTTAATTGTAACGTTCAGAGCCTCTTAATGACGATGGAACACACAAATTGCGTCGCGATTCAATACATCGTCCTCCAGCCGACTTGTCTCCTAGGGTCTATTGCTGCCTCGGGCACCTTATGGTCGTTCTCCTGTGAGTCTTGTTTTTCGAATGCGATGCAAAACTGACAGTTAATTGTAACGTTCAGAGCCTCTTAATGACGATGGAACACACAAATTGCGTCGCGATTCAATACATCGTCCTCCAGCCGACTTGTCTCCAAGGGTCTATTGCTGCCTCGGGCACCTTATGGTCGTTCTCCTGTGAGTCTAGTTTTCAGAATACGACGCAAAACTGACAGTTAATTGTAACGTTCAGAGCCTGATAATGACGATGGGACACACAAATTGCGTCGCGACTCAATACATCGTCCTCCAGCCGACTTGTCTCCAAGGGTCTAGTGCTGCCTCGGGCACCTTATGGTCGTTCTCCTGTGAGTCTTGTTTTTCGAATGCGATGCAAAACTGACAGTGAATTGTAACGTTCAGAGCCTCTTGATGACGATGGAACACACAAATTGCGTCGCGATTCAATACATCGTCCTACAGCCGACTTGTCTCCAAGGGTCTAGTGCTGCCTCGGGCACCATATGCTCGTTCTCCTGTGAGTCTAGATTTTCGAATCCGACGCAAAACTGACAGTGAATTGTAACGTTCAGAGCCTCTTGATGACGATGGAACACACAAATTGCGTCGCGATTCAATACATCGTTCCACAGCCGACCTGTCTCCAAGGGTCTCTTGCTGCCTCGGGGACTTTATGGTCGTTCTCCTGTGAGTCTAGTTTTCAGAATACGACGCAAAACTGACAGTTAATTGTAACGTTCAGAGCCTCTTAATGACGATGGAACACACAAATTGCGTCGCGATTCAATACATCGTCCTACAGCCGACATGTCTCCAAGGGTCTAGTGCTGCCTCGGGCACCATATGCTCGTTCTCCTGTGAGTCTAGATTTTCGAATCCGACGCAAAACTGACAGTGAATTGTAACGTTCAGAGCCTGTTAATGACGATGGGACACACATATTGCGTCGCGACTCAATACATCGTCCTCCAGCCGACTTGTCTCCAAGGGTCTAGTGCTGCCTCGGGCACCTTATGGTCGTTCTCCTGTGAGTCTAGATTTTCGAATCCGACGCAAAACTGACAGTGAATTGTAACGTTCAGAGCCTGATACTGACGATGGAACACACAAATTGCGTCGCGATTCAATACATCGTCCTCCAGCCGATTTGTCTCCAAGGGTCTATTGCTGCCTCGGGCACCTTATGGTCGTTCTCCTGTGAGTCTTGTTTTTCCAATGCGATGCAAAACTGACAGTTAATTGTAACGTTCAGAGCCTCTTGATGACGATGGAACACACAAATTGCGTCGCGATTCAATACATCGTCCCACAGCCGACCTGTCTCCAAGGGTCTCTTGCTGCCTCGGGCACCTTATGGTCGTTCTCCTGTGAGTGTAGATTTTCGAATGCGATGCAAAACTGACAGAGCCTGTTAATGACGATGGGACACACAAATTGCGTCGCGACTCAATACATCGTCCTCCAGCCGACTTGTCTCCAAGGGTCTAGTGCTGCCTCGGGCACCTTATGGTCGTTCTCCTGTGAGTCTAGATTTTCGAATCCGACGCAAAACTGACAGTTAATTGTAACGTTCAGAGCCTCTTAATGACGATGGAACACACAAATTGCGTCGCGATTCAATACATCGTCCTACAGCCGACATGTCTCCAAGGGTCTAGTGCTGCCTCGGGCACCATATGCTCGTTCTCCTGTGAGTCTAGATTTTCGAATCCGGCGCAAAACTGACAGTGAATTGTAACGTTCAGAGCCTCTTGATGACGATGGAACACACAAATTTCTTCGCGATTCAATACATCGTCCCACAGGCTACCTGTCTCCAAGGGTCTCTTGCTGCCTCGGGCACCTTATGGTCGTTCTCCTGTGAGTCTAGTTTTCAGAATACGACGCAAAACTGACAGTTAATTGTAACGTTCAGAGCCTCTTAATGACGATGGAACACACAAATTGCGTCGCGATTCAATACATCGTCCCACAGCCGACCTGTCTCCAAGGGTCTCTTGCTGCCTCGGGCACCTTATGGTGGTTCTCCTGTGAGTCTAGATTTTCGAATGAGATGCAAAACTGACAGTTAATTGTAACGTTCAGAGCCTGTTAATGACGATGGGACACACAAATTGCGTCGCGACTCAATACAACGTCCTCCAGCCGACTTGTCTCCAAGGGTCTAGTGCTGCCTCGGGCACCTTATGGTCGTTCTCCTGTGAGTCTAGATTTTCGAATCCGACGCAAAACTGACAGTTAATTGTAACGTTCAGAGCCTCTTAATGACGATGGAACACACAAATTGCGTCGCGATTCAATACATCGTCCTACAGCCGACTTGTCTCCAAGGGTCTAGTGCTGCCTCGGGCATCATGTGCTCGTTCTCCTGTGAGTCTAGATTTTCGAATCTGACGCAAAACTGACAGTGAATTGTAACGTTCAGAGCCTGTTAATGACGATGGGACACACAAATTGCGTCGCGACTCAATACATCGTCCTCCAGCCGAGTTGTCTCCAAGGGTCTAGTGCTGCCTCGGGCACCTTATGGTCGTTCTCCTGTGAGTCTAGATTTTCGAATCCGACGCAAAACTGACAGTTAATTGTAACGTTCAGAGCCTGATACTGACGATGGAACACACAAATTGCGTCGCGATTCAATACATCGTCCTCCAGCCGACTTGTCTCGAAGGGTCTATTGCTGCCTCGGGCACCTTATGGTCGTTCATCTGTGAGTCTAGATTTTCGAATCCGACGCAAAACTGACAGTGAATTGTAACGTTCAGAGCCTCCTAATGACGATGGAACACACAAATTGCGTCGCGATTCAATACATCGTCCTCCAGCCGATTTGTCTCCAAGGGTCTAGTGCTGCCTCGGGCACTTTATGGTCGTTCTCCTGTGAGTCTAGATTTTCGAATCCGACGCAAAACTGACAGTTAATTGTAACGTTCAGAGCCTCTTAATGACGATGGAACACACAAATTGCGTCGCGATTCAATACATCGTCCTCCAGCCGACTTGTCTCCAAGGGTCTATTGCTGCCTCGGGCACCTTATGGTCGTTCTCCTGTGAGTCTAGTTTTCAGAATACGACGCAAAACTGACAGTTAATTGTAACGTTCAGAGCCTGTTAATGACGATGGGACACACAAATTGCGTCGCGACTCAATACATCGTCCTCCAGCCGACTTGTCTCCAAGGGTCTAGTGCTGCCTCGGGCACCTTATGGTCGTTCTCCTGTGAGTCTAGATTTTCGAATCCGACGCAAAACTGACAGTTAATTGTAACGTTCAGAGCCTCTTAATGACGATGGAACACACAAATTGCGTCGCGATTCAATACATCGTCCTACAGCCGACTTGTCTCCAAGGGTCTAGTGCTGCCTCGGGCACCATATGCTCGTTCTCCTGTGAGTCTAGATTTTCGAATCCGACGCAAAACTGACAGTGAATTGTAACGTTCAGAGCCTGCTAATGACGATGGGACACACAAATTGCGTCGCGATTCAATACATCGTCCTACAGCCGACTTGTCTCCAAGGGTCTCTTGCTGCCTCGGGCACCTTATGGTCGTTCTCCTGTGTGTCTAGATTTTCGAATGCGATGCAAAACTGACAGAGCCTGTTAATGACGATGGGACACACATATTGCGTCGCGACTCAATACATCGTCCTCCAGGCGACTTGTCTCCAAGGGTCTATTGCTGCCTCCTGCACCTTATGGTCGTTCTCCTGTGAGTCTAGATTTTCGAATCCGACGCAAAACTGACAGTGAATTGTAACGTTCAGAGCCTCTTAATGACGATGGAACACACAAATTGCGTCGCGATTCAATACATCGTCCTCCAGCCGACTTGTCTCCTAGGGTCTATTGCTGCCTCGGGCTCCTTATGGTCGTTCTCCTGTGAGTCTTGTTTTTCGAATGCGATGCAAAACTGACAGTTAATTGTAACGTTCAGAGCATCTTGATGACGATGGAACACACAAATTGCGTCGCGATTCAATACATCGTCCCACAGCCGACCTGTCTCCAAGGGTCTCTTGCTGCCTCGGGCACCTTATGGTCGTTCTCCTGTGAGTCTAGATTTTCGAATGCGATGCAAAACTGACAGTTAATTGTAACGTTCAGAGCCTGTTAATGACGATGGGACACACAAATTGCGTAGCGACTCAATACATCGTCCTCCAGCCGACTTCTCTCCAAGGGTCTAGTGCTGCCTCGGGCACCTTATGGTCGTTCTCCTGTGAGTCTAGATTTTCGAATCCGACGCAAAACTGACAGTTAATTGTAACGTTCAGAGCCTCTTAATGACGATGGAACACACAAATTGCGTCGCGATTCAATACATCGTCCTACAGCCGACTTGTCTCCAAGGGTCTAGTGCTGCCTCGGGCATCATATGCTCGTTCTCCTGTGAGTCTAGATTTTCGAATCTGACGCAAAACTGACAGTGAATTGTAACGTTCAGAGCCTGTTAATGACGATGGGACACACATATTGCGTCGCGACTCAATACATCGTCCTCCAGCCGAGTTGTCTGCAAAGGTCTAGTGCTGCCTCGGGCACCTTATGATCGTTCTCCTGTGAGTCTAGATTTTCGAATCCGACGCAAAACTGACAGTTAATTGTAACGTTCAGAGCCTGATACTGACGATGGAACACACAAATTGCGTCGCGATTCAATACATCGTCCTCCAGCCGACTTGTCTCGAAGGGTCTATTGCTGCCTCGGGCACCTTATGGTCGTTCATCTGTGAGTCTAGATTTTCGAATCCGACGCAAAACTGACAGTGAATTGTAACGTTCAGAGCCTCCTAATGACGATGGAACACACAAATTGCGTCGCGATTCAATACATCGTCCTCCAGCCGATTTGTCTCCAAGGGTCTAGTGCTGCCTCGGGCACTTTATGGTCGTTCTCCTGTGAGTCTAGATTTTCGAATCCGACGCAAAACTGACAGTTAATTGTAACGTTCAGAGCCTCTTAATGACGATGGAACACACAAATTGCGTCGCGATTCAATACATCGTCCTACAGCCGACTTGTCTCCAAGGGTCTATTGCTGCCTCGGGCACCTTATGGTCGTTCTCCTGTGAGTCTAGTTTTCAGAATACGACGCAAAACTGACAGTTAATTGTAACGTTCAGAGCCTGTTAATGACGATGGGACACACAAATTGCGTCGCGACTCAATACATCGTCCTCCAGCCGAGTTGTCTCCAAGGGTCTAGTGCTGCCTCGGGCACCTTATGGTCGTTCTCCTGTGAGTCTAGTTTTCAGAATACGACGCAAAAGTGACAGTTAATTGTAACGTTCAGAGCCTCTTAATGACGATGGAACACACAAATTGCGTCGCGATTCAATACATCGTCCTACAGCCGACTTGTCTCCAAGGGTCTAGTGCTGCCTCGGGCACCATATGCTCGTTCTCCTGTGAGTCTAGATTTTCGAATCCGACGCAAAACTGACAGTGAATTGTAACGATCAGAGCCTGTTAATGACGATGGGACACACATATTGCGTCGCGACTCAATTCATCGTCCTCCAGGCGACTTGTCTCCAAGGGTCTATTGCTGCCTCGGGCACCTTATGGTCGTTCTCCTGTGAGTCTAGATTTTCGAATCCGACGCAAAACTGACAGTTAATTGTAACGTTCAGAGCCTCTTAATGACGATGGAACACACAAATTGCGTCGCGATTCAATACATCGTCCTCCAGCCGACTTGTCTCCAAGGGTCTATTGCTGCCTCGGGCACCTTATAGTCGTTCTCCTGTGAGTCTAGTTTTCAGAATACGACGCAAAACTGACAGTTAATTGTAACGTTCAGAGCCTGATAATGACGATGGGACACACAAATTGCGTCGCGACTCAATACATCGTCCTCCAGCCGACTTGTCTCCAAGGGTCTAGTGCTGCCTCGGGCACCTTATGGTCGTTCTCCTGTGAGTCTAGATTTTCGAATCCGACGCAAAACTGACAGTTAATTGTAACGTTCAGAGCCTCTTAATGACGATGGAACACACAAATTGCGTCGCGATTCAATACATCGTCCTCCAGCCGACTTGTCTCCTAGGGTCTATTGCTGCCTCGGGCACCTTATGGTCGTTCTCCTGTGAGTCTTGTTTTTCGAATGCGATGCAAAACTGACAGTTAATTGTAACGTTCAGAGCCTCTTAATGACGATGGAACACACAAATTGCGTCGCGATTCAATACATCGTCCTCCAGCCGACTTGTCTCCAAGGGTCTATTGCTGCCTCGGGCACCTTATGGTCGTTCTCCTGTGAGTCTAGTTTTCAGAATACGACGCAAAACTGACAGTTAATTGTAACGTTCAGAGCCTGATAATGACGATGGGACACACAAATTGCGTCGCGACTCAATACATCGTCCTCCAGCCGACTTGTCTCCAAGGGTCTAGTGCTGCCTCGGGCACCTTATGGTCGTTCTCCTGTGAGTCTTGTTTTTCGAATGCGATGCAAAACTGACAGTGAATTGTAACGTTCAGAGCCTCTTGATGACGATGGAACACACAAATTGCGTCGCGATTCAATACATCGTCCTCCAGCCGACTTGTCTCCAAGGGTCTAGTGCTGCCTCGGGCACCATATGCTCGTTCTCCTGTGAGTCTAGATTTTCGAATCCGACGCAAAACTGACAGTGAATTGTAACGTTCAGAGCCTCTTGATGACGATGGAACACACAAATTGCGTCGCGATTCAATACATCGTTCCACAGCCGACCTGTCTCCAAGGGTCTCTTGCTGCCTCGGGGACTTTATGGTCGTTCTCCTGTGAGTCTAGTTTTCAGAATACGACGCAAAACTGACAGTTAATTGTAACGTTCAGAGCCTCTTAATGACGATGGAACACACAAATTGCGTCGCGATTCAATACATCGTCCTACAGCCGACATGTCTCCAAGGGTCTAGTGCTGCCTCGGGCACCATATGCTCGTTCTCCTGTGAGTCTAGATTTTCGAATCCGACGCAAAACTGACAGTGAATTGTAACGTTCAGAGCCTGTTAATGACGATGGGACACACATATTGCGTCGCGACTCAATACATCGTCCTCCAGCCGACTTGTCTCCATGGGTCTAGTGCTGCCTCGGGCACCTTATGGTCGTTCTCCTGTGAGTCTAGATTTTCGAATCCGACGCAAAACTGACAGTTAATTGTAACGTTCAGAGCCTGATACTGACGATGGAACACACAAATTGCGTCGCGATTCAATACATCGTCCTCCAGCCGATCTGTCTCCAAGGGTCTATTGCTGCCTCGGGCACCTTATGGTCGTTCTCCTGTGAGTCTTGTTTTTCCAATGCGATGCAAAACTGACAGTTAATTGTAACGTTCAGAGCCTCTTGATGACGATGGAACACACAAATTGCGTCGCGATTCAATACATCGTCCCACAGCCGACCTGTCTCCAAGGGTCTCTTGCTGCCTCGGGCACCTTATGGTCGTTCTCCTGTGAGTCTAGATTTTCGAATGCGATGCAAAACTGACAGAGCCTGTTAATGACGATGGGACACACAAATTGCGTCGCGACTCAATACATCGTCCTCCAGCCGACTTGTCTCCAAGGGTCTAGTGCTGCCTCGGGCACCTTATGGTCGTTCTCCTGTGAGTCTAGATTTTCGAATCCGACGCAAAACTGACAGTTAATTGTAACGTTCAGAGCCTCTTGATGACGATGGAACACACAAATTTCTTCGCGATTCAATACATCGTCCCACAGGCTACCTGTCTCCAAGGGTCTCTTGCTGCCTCGGGCACCTTATGGTCGTTCTCCTGTGAGTCTAGTTTTCAGAATACGACGCAAAACTGACAGTTAATTGTAACGTTCAGAGCCTCTTAATGACGATGGAACACACAAATTGCGTCGCGATTCAATACATCGTCCCACAGCCGACCTGTCTCCAAGGGTCTCTTGCTGCCTCGGGCACCTTATGGTGGTTCTCCTGTGAGTCTAGGTTTTCGAATGCGATGCAAAACTGACAGTTAATTGTAACGTTCAGAGCCTGTTAATGACGATGGGACACACAAATTGCGTCGCGACTCAATACAACGTCCTCCAGCCGACTTGTCTCCAAGGGTCTAGTGCTGCCTCGGGCACCTTATGGTCGTTCTCCTGTGAGTCTAGATTTTCGAATCCGACGCAAAACTGACAGTTAATTGTAACGTTCAGAGCCTCTTAATGACGATGGAACACACAAATTGCGTCGCGATTCAATACATCGTCCTACAGCCGACTTGTCTCCAAGGGTCTAGTGCTGCCTCGTGCATCATGTGCTCGTTCTCCTGTGAGTCTAGATTTTCGAATCTGACGCAAAACTGACAGTGAATTGTAACGTTCAGAGCCTGTTAATGACGATGGGACACACAAATTGCGTCGCGACTCAATACATCGTCCTCCAGCCGAGTTGTCTCCAAGGGTCTAGTGCTGCCTCGGGCACCTTATGGTCGTTCTCCTGTGAGTCTAGATTTTCGAATCCGACGCAAAACTGACAGTTAATTGTAACGTTCAGAGCCTGATACTGACGATGGAACACACAAATTGCGTCGCGATTCAATACATCGTCCTCCAGCCGACTTGTCTCGAAGGGTCTATTGCTGCCTCGGGCACCTTATGGTCGTTCATCTGTGAGTCTAGATTTTCGAATCCGACGCAAAACTGACAGTGAATTGTAACGTTCAGAGCCTCCTAATGACGATGGAACACACAAATTGCGTCGCGATTCAATACATCGTCCTCCAGCCGATTTGTCTCCAAGGGTCTAGTGCTGCCTCGGGCACTTTATGGTCGTTCTCCTGTGAGTCTAGATTTTCGAATCCGACGCAAAACTGACAGTTAATTGTAACGTTCAGAGCCTCTTAATGACGATGGAACACACAAATTGCGTCGCGATTCAATACATCGTCCTCCAGCCGACTTGTCTCCAAGGGTCTATTGCTGCCTCGGGCACCTTATGGTCGTTCTCCTGTGAGTCTAGTTTTCAGAATACGACGCAAAACTGACAGTTAATTGTAACGTTCAGAGCCTGTTAATGACGATGGGACACACAAATTGCGTCGCGACTCAATACATCGTCCTCCAGCCGACTTGTCTCCAAGGGTCTAGTGCTGCCTCGGGCACCTTATGGTCGTTGTCCTGTGAGTCTAGATTTTCGAATCCGACGCAAAACTGACAGTTAATTGTAACGTTCAGAGCCTCTTAATGACGATGGAACACACAAATTGCGTCGCGATTCAATACATCGTCCTACAGCCGACTTGTCTCCAAGGGTCTAGTGCTGCCTCGGGCACCATATGCTCGTTCTCCTGTGAGTCTAGATTTTCGAATCCGACGCAAAACTGACAGTGAATTGTAACGTTCAGAGCCTGCTAATGACGATGGGACACACAAATTGCGTCGCGACTCAATACATCGTCCTCCAGCCGACCTGTCTCCAAGGGTCTCTTGCTGCCTCGGGCACCTTATGGTCGTTCTCCTGTGAGTCTAGATTTTCGAATCCGACGCAAAACTGACAGTTAATTGTAACGTACAGAGCCTCTTAATGACGATGGAACACACAAATTGCGTCGCGATTCAATACATCGTCCTACAGCCGACTTGTCTCCAAGGGTCTAGTGCTGCCTCGGGCACCATATGCTCGTTCTCCTGTGAGTCTAGTTTTTCGAATACGACGCAAAACTGACTATTAATTGTAACGTTCAGAGCCTGTTAATGACGATGGAATACACAAATTGCGTCGCGATTCAATACATCGTCCTCCAGCCGACTTGTCTCGAAGGGTCTATTGCTGCCTCGGGCACCTTATGGTCGTTCATCTGTGAGTCTAGATTTTCGAATCCGACGCAAAACTGACAGTGAATTGTAACGTTCAGAGCCTCTTAATGACGATGGAACACACAAATTGCGTCGCGATTCAATACATCGTTCCACAACCGACTTTTCTCCAAGGGTCTCTTGCTGCCTCGGGGACCTTATGGTCGTTCTCCTGTGAGTCTAGTTTTCAGAATACGACGCAAAAGTGACAGTTAATTGTAACGTTCAGAGCCTCTTAATGACGATGGAACACACAAATTGCGTCGCGATTCAATACATCGTCCTACAGCCGACTTGTCTCCAAGGGTCTAGTGCTGCCTCGGGCACCATATGCTCGTTCTCCTGTGAGTCTAGATTTTCGAATCCGACGCAAAACTGACAGTGAATTGTAACGATCAGAGCCTGTTAATGACGATGGGACACACATATTGCGTCGCGACTCAATTCATCGTCCTCCAGGCGACTTGTCTCCAAGGGTCTATTGCTGCCTCGGGCACCTTATGGTCGTTCTCCTGTGAGTCTAGATTTTCGAATCCGACGCAAAACTGACAGTTAATTGTAACGTTCAGAGCCTCTTAATGACGATGGAACACACAAATTGCGTCGCGATTCAATACATCGTCCTCCAGCCGACTTGTCTCCAAGGGTCTATTGCTGCCTCGGGCACCTTATGGTCGTTCTCCTGTGAGTCTTGTTTTTCGAATGCGATGCAAAACTGACAGTTAATTGTAACGTTCAGAGCCTCTTGATGACGATGGAACACACAAATTGCGTCGCGATTCAATACATCGTCCCACAGCCGACCTGTCTCCAAGGGTCTCTTGCTGCCTCGGGCACCTTATGGTCGTTCTCCTGTGAGTCTAGATTTTCGAATGCGATGCAAAACTGACAGTTAATTGTAACGTTCAGAGCCTGTTAATGACGATGGGACACACAAATTGCGTCGCGACTCAATACATCGTCCTCCAGCCGACTTGTCTCCAAGGGTCTAGTGCTGCCTCGGGCACCTTATGGTCGTTCTCCTGTGAGTCTAGATTTTCGAATCCGACGCAAAACTGACAGTTAATTGTAACGTTCAGAGCCTCTTAATGACGATGGAACACACAAATTGCGTCGCGATTCAATACATCGTCCTACAGCCGACTTGTCTCCAAGGGTTTAGTGCTGCCTCGGGCATCATATGCTCGTTCTCCTGTGAGTCTAGATTTTCGAATCTGACGCAAAACTGACAGTTAATTGTAACGTTCAGAGCCTGTTAATGACGATGGGACACACAAATTGCGTCGCGACTCAATACATCGTCCTCCAGCCGACTTGTCTCGAAGGGTCTATTGCTGCCTCGGGCACCTTATGCTCGTTCTCCTGTGAGTCTAGATTTTCGAATACGACGCAAAACTGACAGTTAATTGTAACGCTCAGAGGCTCTTAATGACGATGGAACACAGAAATTGCGTCGCGATTCAATACATCGTCCTCCAGCCGACTTGTCTCCAAGGGTCTAGTGCTGCCTCGGGCACCATATGCTCGTTCTCCTGTGAGTCTAGATTTTCGAATCCGACGCAAAACTGAGAGTGAATTGTAACGTTCAGAGCCTGTTAATGACGATTGGACACACATATTGCGTCGCGACCCAATACATCGTCCTACAGCCGACTTGTCTCCAAGGGTCTAGTGCTGCCTCGGGTACCATATGCTCGTTCTCCTGTGAGTCTAGATTTTCGAATCCGACGCAAAACTGACAGTGAATTGTAACGTTCAGAGCCTGTTAATGACGGTGGGACACACATATTGCGTCGCGACTCAATACATCGTCCTCCAGGCGACTTGTCTCCAAGGGTCTATTGCTGCCTCCTGCACCTTATGGTCGTTCTCCTGTGAGTCTAGATTTTCGAATCCGACGCAAAACTGACAGTTAATTGTAACGTTCAGAGCCTCTTAATGACGATGGAACACACAAATTGCGTCGCGATTCAATACATCGTCCTCCAGCCGACTTGTCTCCTAGGGTCTATTGCTGCCTCGGGCTCCTTATGGTCGTTCTCCTGTGAGTCTTGTTTTTCGAATGCGATGCAAAACTGACAGTTAATTGTAACGTTCAGAGCCTCTTGATGACGATGGAACACACAAATTGCGTCGCGATTCAATACATCGTCCTACAGCCGACTTGTCTCCAAGGGTCTAGTGCTGCCTCGGGCATCATATGCTCGTTCTCCTGTGAGTCTAGATTTTCGAATCTGACGCAAAACTGACAGTGAATTGTAACGTTCAGAGCCTGTTAATGACGATGGGACACACATATTGCGTCGCGACTCAATACATCGTCCTCCAGCCGAGTTGTCTCCAAAGGTCTAGTGCTGCCTCGGGCACCTTATGATCGTTCTCCTGTGAGTCTAGATTTTCGAATCCGACGCAAAACTGACAGTTAATTGTAACGTTCAGAGCCTGATACTCACGATGGAACACACAAATTGCGTCGCGATTCAATACATCGTCCTCCAGCCGACTTGTCTCGAAGGGTCTATTGCTGCCTCGAGCACCTTATGGCCGTTCATCTGTGAGTCTAGATTTTCGAATCCGACGCAAAACTGACAGTGAATTGTAACGTTCAGAGCCTCCTAATGACGATGGAACACACAAATTGCGTCGCGATTCAATACATCGTCCTCCAGCCGAGTTGTCTCCAAAGGTCTATTGCTGCCTCGGGCACCTTACGGTCGTTCTCCTGTGAGTCTAGTTTTCAGAATACGACGCAAAACTGACAGTTAATTGTAACGTTCAGAGCCTGTTAATGACGATGGGACACACAAATTGCGTCGCGACTCAATACATCGTCCTCCAGCCGAGTTGTCTCCAAGGGTCTAGTGCTGCCTCGGGCACCTTATGCTCGTTCTCCTGTGAGTCTAGATTTTCGAATCCGACGCAAAACTGACAGTTAATTGTAACGTTCAGAGCCTGATACTGACGATGGAACACACAAATTGCGTCGCGATTCAATACATCGTCCTCCAGCCGACTTGTCTCGAAGGGTCTATTGCTGCCTCGGGCACCTTATGGTCGTTCATCTGTGGGTCTAGATTTTCGAATCCGACGCAAAACTGACAGTGAATTGTAACGTTCAGAGCCTCCTAATGACGATGGAACACACAAATTGCGTCGCGATTCAATACATCGTCCTCCAGCCGATTTGTCTCCAAGGGTCTAGTGCTGCCTCGGGCACTTTATGGTCGTTCTCCTGTGAGTCTAGATTTTCGAATCCGACGCAAAACTGACAGTTAATTGTAACGTTCAGAGCCTCTTAATGACGATGGAACACACAAATTGCGTCGCGATTCAATACATCGTCCTCCAGCCGACTTGTCTCCAAGGGTCTATTGCTGCCTCGGCCACCTTATGGTCGTTCTCCTGCGAGTCTAGTTTTCAGAATACGACGCAAAACTGACAGTTAATTGTAACGTTCAGAGCCTGTTAATGACGATGGGACACACAAATTGCGTCGTGACTCAATACATCGTCCTCCAGCCGAGTTGTCTCCAAGGGTCTAGTGCTGCCTCGGGCACCTTATGGTCGTTCTCCTGTGAGTCTAGATTTTCGAATCCGAGGCAAAACTGACAGTTAATTGTAACGTTCAGAGCCTGATACTGACGATGGAACACACAAATTGCGTCGCGATTCAATACATCGTCCTCCAGCCGACTTGTCTCGAAGGGTCTATTGCTGCCTCGGGCACCTTATGGTCGTTCATCTGTGAGTCTAGATTTTCGAATCCGACGCAAAACTGACAGTGAATTGTAACGTTCAGAGCCTCCTAATGACGATGGAACACACAAATTGCGTCGCGATTCAATACATCGTCCTCCAGCCGATTTGTCTCCAAGGGTCTAGTGCTGCCTCGGGCACTTTATGGTCGTTCTCCTGTGAGTCTAGATTTTCGAATCCGACGCAAAACTGACAGTTAATTGTAACGTTCAGAGCCTCTTAATGACGATGGGACACACAAATTGCGTCGCGACTCAATACATCGTCCTCCAGCCAACTTGTCTCCAAGGGTCTAGTGCTGCCTCGGGCACCTTATGGTCGTTCTCCTGTGAGTCTAGATTTTCGAATCCGACGCAAAACTGACAGTTAATTGTAACGTTCAGAGCCTCTTAATGACGATGGAACACACAAATTGCGTCGCGATTCAATACATCGTCCTACAGCCGACTTGTCTCCAAGGGTCTAGTGCTGCCTCGGGCACCATATGCTCGTTCTCCTGTGAGTCTAGATTTTCGAATCCGACGCAAAACTGACAGTGAATTGTAACGTTCAGAGCCTGCTAATGACGATGGGACACACAAATTGCGTCGCGACTCAATACATCGTCCTCCAGCCCACCTGTCTCCAAGGGTCTCTTGCTGCCTCGGGCACCTTATGGTCGTTCTCCTGTGAGTCTAGATTTTCGAATCCGACGCAAAACTGACAGTTAATTGTAACGTACAGAGCCTCTTAATGACGATGGAACACACAAACTGCGTCGCGATTCAATACATCGTCCTACAGCCGACTTGTCTCCAAGGGTCTAGTGCTGCCTCGGGCACCATATGCTCGTTCTCCTGTGAGTCTAGTTTTTCGAATACGACGCAAAACTGACAATTAATTGTAACGTTCAGAGCCTGTTAATGACGATGGAACACACAAATTGCGTCGCGATTCAATACATCGTCCTCCTGCCGACTTGTCTCGAAGGGTCTATTGCTGCCTCGGGCACCTTATGGTCGTTCATCTGTGAGTCTTGATTTTCGAATCCGACGCAAAACTGACAGTGAATTGTAACGTTCAGAGCCTCTTAATGACGATGGAACACACAAATTGCGTCGCGATTCAATACATCGTCCTACAGCCGACTTGTCTCCAAGGGTCTAGTGCTGCCTCGGGCACCATATGCTCGTTCTCCTGTGAGTCTAGATTTTCGAATCCGACGCAAAACTGACAGTGAATTGTAACGTTCAGAGCCTCTTGATGACGATGGAACACACAAATTGCGTCGCGATTCAATACATCGTTCCACAGCCGACCTGTCTCCGAGGGTCTCTTGCTGCCTCGGGGACCTTATGGTCGTTCTCCTGTGAGTCTAGTTTTCAGAATACGACGCAAAACTGACAGTTAATTGTAACGTTCAGAGCCTCTTAATGACGATGGAACACACAAATTGCGTCGCGATTCAATACATCGTCCTACAGCCGACTTGTCTCCAAGGGTCTAGTGCTGCCTCGGGCACCATATGCTCGTTCTCCTGTGAGTCTAGATTTTCGAATCCGACGCAAAACTGACAGTGAATTGTAACGTTCAGAGCCTGTTAATGACGATGGGACACACATATTGCGTCGCGACTCAATACATCGTCCTCCAGCCGACTTGTCTCCAAGGGTCTAGTGCTGCCTCGGGCACCTTATGGTCGTTCTCCTGTGAGTCTAGATTTTCGAATCCGACGCAAAACTGACAGTGAATTGTAACGTTCAGAGCCTGATACTGACGATGGAACACACAAATTGCGTCGCGATTCAATACATCGTCCTCCAGCCGATTTGTCTCCAAGGGTCTATTGCTGCCTCGGGCACCTTATGGTCGTTCTCCTGTGAGTCTTGTTTTTCGAATGCGATGCAAAACTGACAGTTAATTGTAACGTTCAGAGCCTCTTGATGACGATGGAACACACAAATTGCGTCGCGATTCAATACATCGTCCCACAGCCGACCTGTCTCCAAGGGTCTCTTGCTGCCTCGGGCACCTTATGGTCGTTCTCCTGTGAGTCTAGATTTTCGAATGCGATGCAAAACTGACAGTTAATTGTAACGTTCAGAGCCTGTTAATGACGATGGGACACACAAATTGCGTCGCGACTCAATACATCGTCCTCCAGCCGACTTGTCTCCAAGGGTCTAGTGCTGCCTCGGGCACCTTATGGTCGTTCTCCTGTGAGTCTAGATTTTCGAATCCGACGCAAAACTGACAGTTAATTGTAACGTTCAGAGCCTCTTAATGACGATGGAACACACAAATTGCGTCGCGATTCAATACATCGTCCTACAGCCGACTTGTCTCCAAGGGTCTAGTGCTGCCTCGGGCACCATATGCTCTTTCTCCTGTGAGTCTAGATTTTCGAATCCGGCGCAAAACTGACAGTGAATTGTAACGTTCAGAGCCTCTTGATGACGATGGAACACACAAATTTCTTCGCGATTCAATACATCGTCCCACAGCCGACCTGTCTCCAAGGGTCTCTTGCTGCCTCGGGCACCTTATGGTCGTTCTCCTGTGAGTCTAGTTTTCAGAATACGACGCAAAACTGACAGTTAATTGTAACGTTCAGAGCCTCTTAATGACGATGGAACACACAAATTGCGTCGCGATTCAATACATCGTCCCATAGCCGACCTGTCTCCAAGGGTCTCTTGCTGCCTCAGGCACCTTATGGTCGTTCTCCTGTGAGTCTAGATTTTCGAATGCGATGCAAAACTGACAGTTAATTGTAACGTTCAGAGCCTGTTAATGACGATGGGACACACAAATTGCGTCGCGACTCAATACATCGTCCTCCAGCCGACTTGTCTCCAAGGGTCTAGTGCTGCCTCGGGCACCTTATGGTCGTTCTCCTGTGAGTCTAGATTTTCGAATCCGACGGAAAACTGACAGTTAATTGTAACGTTCAGAGCCTCTTAATGACGATGGAACACACAAATTGCGTCGTGATTCAATACATCGTCCTACAGCCGACTTGTCTCCAAGGGTCTAGTGCTGCCTCGGGCACCATATGCTCGTTCTCCATTGAGTCTAGATTTTCGAATCTGACGCAAAACTGACAGTGAATTGTAACGTTCAGAGCCTGTTAATGACGATGGGACACACACATTGCGTCGCGACTCAATACATCGTCCTCCAGCCGACTTGTCTCCAAGGGTCTAGTGCTGCCTCGGACACCTTATGGTCGTTCTCCTGTGAGTCTAGATTTTCGAATCCGTCGCAAAACAGACCGTTAATTGTAACGTTCAGAGCCTGTTAATGACGATGGGACACACAAATTGCGTCGCGACTCAATACTTCGTCCTCCAGCCGACTTGTCTCCAAGGGTCTAGTGCTGCCTCGGGCACCATATGCTCGTTCTCGCGTGAGTCTAGATTTTCGAATCCGACGCAAAACTGACAGTGAATTGTAACGTTCAGAGCCTGTTAATGACGATGGGACACACAAATTGCGTCGCGACTCAATACATCGTCCTCCAGCCGACCTGTCTCCAAGGGTCTCTTGCTGCCTCGGGCACCTTATGGTCGTTCTCCTGTGAGTCTAGATTTTCGAATCCGACGCAAAACTGACAGTTAATTGTAACGTTCAGAGCCTCTTAATGACGATGGAACACACAAATTGCGTCGCGATTCAATACATCGTCCTACAGCCGACCTGTCTCCAAGGGTCTAGTGCTGCCTCGGGCACCATATGCTCGTTCTCCTGTGAGTCTAGTTTTTCGGATACGACGCAAAACTGACAGTGAATTGTAACGTTGAGAGCCTGTTAATGACGATGGAACACACAAATTGCGTCGCGATTCAATACATCGTCCTCCAGCCGACTTGTCTCCAAGGGTCTATTGCGGCCTCGGGGACCTTATGGTCGTTCTCCAGTGAGTCTAGTTTTCAGAATACGACGCAAAACTGACAGTTAATTGTAACGTTCAGAGCCTGTTAATGACGATGGGACACACAAATTGCGTAGCGACTCAATACATCGTCCTCCAGCCGACTTGTCTCCAAGGGTCTAGTGCTGCCTCGGGCACCTTATGGTCGTTCTCCTGTGAGTCTAGATTTTCGAATCCGACGCAAAACTGACAGTTAATTGTAACGTTCAGAGCCTCTTAATGACGATGGAACACACAAATTGCGTCGCGATTCAATACATCGTCCTACAGCCGACTTGTCTCCAAGGGTCTAGTGCTGCCTCGGGCACCATATGCTCGTTCTCCTGTGAGTCTAGATTTTCGAATCCGACGCAAAACTGACAGTAAATTGTAACGTTCAGAGCCTGTTAATGACGATGGGACACACAAATTTCGTCGCGATTCAATACATCGTCCCACAGCCGACCTGTCTCCAAGGGTCTCTTGCTGCCTCGGGCACCTTATGGTCGTTCTCCTGTGAGTCTAGTTTTCAGAATACGACGCAAAACTGACAGTTAATTGTAACGTTCAGAGCCTCTTAATGACGATGGAACACACAAATTGCGTCGCGATTCAATACATCGTCCCATAGCCGACCTGTCTCCAAGGGTCTCTTGCTGCCTCGGGCACCTTATGGTCGTTCTCCTGTGAGTCTAGATTTTCGAATGCGATGCAAAACTGACAGTTAATTGTAACGTTCAGAGCCTGTTAATGACGATGGGACACACAAATTGCGTCGCGACTCAATACATCGTCCTCCAGCCGACTTGTCTCCAAGGGTCTAGTGCTGCCTCGGGCACCTTATGGTCGTTCTCCTGTGAGTCTAGATTTTCGAATCCGACGCAAAACTGACAGTTAATTGTAACGTTCAGAGCCTCTTAATGACGATGGAACACACAAATTGCGTCGTGATTCAATACATCGTCCTACAGCCGACTTGTCTCCAAGGGTCTAGTGCTGCCTCGGGCACCATATGCTCGTTCTCCATTGAGTCTAGATTTTCGAATCTGACGCAAAACTGACAGTGAATTGTAACGTTCAGAGCCTGTTAATGACGATGGGACACACAAATTGCGTCGCGACTCAATACATCGTCCTCCAGCCGACTTGTCTCCAAGGGTCTAGTACTGCCTCGGGCACCTTATGGTCGTTCTCCTGTGAGTCTAGATTTTCGAATCCGACGCAAAACTGACAGTTAATTGTAACGTTCAGAGCCTGTTAATGACGATGGGACACACAAATTGCGTCGCGACTCAATACATCGTCCTCCAGCCGACTTGTCTCCAAGGGTCTAGTGCTGCCTCGGACACCTTATGGTCGTTCTCCTGTGAGTCTAGATTTTCGAATCCGACGCAAAACAGACCGTTAATTGTAACGTTCAGAGCCTGTTAATGACGATGGGACACACAAATTGCGTCGCGACTCAATACTTCGTCCTCCAGCCGACTTGTCTCCAAGGGTCTAGTGCTGCCTCGGGCACCATATGCTCGTTCTCGCGTGAGTCTAGATTTTCGAATCCGACGCAAAACTGACAGTGAATTGTAACGTTCAGAGCCTGTTAATGACGATGGGACACACAAATTGCGTCGCGACTCAATACATCGTCCTCCAGCCGACCTGTCTCCAAGGGTCTCTTGCTGCCTCGGGCACCTTATGGTCGTTCTCCTGTGAGTCTAGATTTTCGAATCCGACGCAAAACTGACAGTTAATTGTAACGTTCAGAGCCTCTTAATGACGATGGAACACACAAATTGCGTCGCGATTCAATACATCGTCCTACAGCCGACTTGTCTCCAAGGGTCTAGTGCTGCCTCGGGCACCATATGCTCGTTCTCCTGTGAGTCTAGTTTTTCGGATACGACGCAAAACTGACAGTGAATTGTAACGTTGAGAGCCTGTTAATGACGATGGAACACACAAATTGCGTCGCGACTCAATACATCGTCCTCCAGCCGACCTGTCTCCAAGGGTCTCTTGCTGCCTCGGGCACCTTATGGTCGTTCTCCTGTGAGTCTAGATTTTCGAATCCGACGCAAAACTGACAGTTAATTGTAACGTACAGAGCCTCTTAATGACGATGGAACACACAAACTGCGTCGCGATTCAATACATCGTCCTACAGCCGACTTGTCTCCAAGGGTCTAGTGCTGCCTCGGGCACCATATGCTCGTTCTCCTGTGAGTCTAGTTTTTCGAATACGACGCAAAACTGACAATTAATTTTAACGTTCAGAGCCTGTTAATGACGATGGAACACACAAATTGCGTCGCGATTCAATACATCGTCCTCCTGCCGACTTGTCTCGAAGGGTCTATTGCTGCCTCGGGCACCTTATGGTCGTTCATCTGTGAGTCTAGATTTTCGAATCCGACGCAAAACTGACAGTGAATTGTAACGTTCAGAGCCTCTTAATGACGATGGAACACACAAATTGCGTCGCGATTCAATACATCGTCCTACAGCCGACTTGTCTCCAAGGGTCTAGTGCTGCCTCGGGCACCATATGCTCGTTCTCCTGTGAGTCTAGATTTTCGAATCCGACGCAAAACTGACAGTGAATTGTAACGTTCAGAGCCTCTTGATGACGATGGAACACACAAATTGCGTCGCGATTCAATACATCGTTCCACAGCCGACCTGTCTCCGAGGGTCTCTTGCTGCCTCGGGGACCTTATGGTCGTTCTCCTGTGAGTCTAGTTTTCAGAATACGACGCAAAACTGACAGTTAATTGTAACGTTCAGAGCCTCTTAATGACGATGGAACACACAAATTGCGTCGCGATTCAATACATCGTCCTACAGCCGAGTTGTCTCCAAGGGTCTAGTGCTGCCTCGGGCACCATATGCTCGTTCTCCTGTGAGTCTAGATTTTCGAATCCGACGCAAAACTGACAGTGAATTGTAACGTTCAGAGCCTGTTAATGACGATGGGACACACATATTGCGTCGCGACTCAATACATCGTCCTCCAGCCGACTTGTCTCCAAGGGTCTAGTGCTGCCTCGGGCACCTTATGGTCGTTCTCCTGTGAGTCTAGATTTTCGAATCCGACGCAAAACTGACAGTGAATTGTAACGTTCAGAGCCTGATACTGACGATGGAACACACAAATTGCGTCGCGATTCAATACATCGTCCTCCAGCCGATTTGTCTCCAAGGGTCTATTGCTGCCTCGGGCACCTTATGGTCGTTCTCCTGTGAGTCTTGTTTTTCGAATGCGATGCAAAACTGACAGTTAATTGTAACGTTCAGAGCCTCTTGATGACGATGGAACACACAAATTGCGTCGCGATTCAATACATCGTCCCACAGCCGACCTGTCTCCAAGGGTCTCTTGCTGCCTCGGGCACCTTATGGTCGTTCTCCTGTGAGTCTAGATTTTCGAATGCGATGCAAAACTGACAGTTAATTGTAACGTTCAGAGCCTGTTAATGACGATGGGACACACAAATTGCGTCGCGACTCAATACATCGTCCTCCAGCCGACTTGTCTCCAAGGGTCTAGTGCTGCCTCGGGCACCTTATGGTCGTTCTCCTGTGAGTCTAGATTTTCGAATCCGACGCAAAACTGACAGTTAATTGTAACGTTCAGAGCCTCTTAATGACGATGGAACACACAAATTGCGTCGCGATTCAATACATCGTCCTACAGCCGACTTGTCTCCAAGGGTCTAGTGCTGCCTCGGGCACCATATGCTCGTTCTCCTGTGAGTCTAGATTTTCGAATCCGGCGCAAAACTGACAGTGAATTGTAACGTTCAGAGCCTCTTGATGACGATGGAACACACAAATTTCTTCGCGATTCAATACATCGTCCCACAGCCGACCTGTCTCCAAGGGTCTCTTGCTGCCTCGGGCACCTTATGGTCGTTCTCCTGTGAGTCTAGTTTTCAGAATACGACGCAAAACTGACAGTTAATTGTAACGTTCAGAGCCTCTTAATGACGATGGAACACACAAATTGCGTCGCGATTCAATACATCGTCCCATAGCCGACCTGTCTCCAAGGGTCTCTTGCTGCCTCGGGCACCTTATGTTCGTTCTCCTGTGAGTCTAGATTTTCGAATGCGATGCAAAACTGACAGTTAATTGTAACGTTCAGAGCCTGTTAATGACGATGGGACACACAAATTGCGTCGCGACTCAATACATCGTCCTCCAGCCGACTTGTCTCCAAGGGTCTAGTGCTGCCTCGGGCACCTTATGGTCGTTCTCCTGTGAGTCTAGATTTTCGAATCCGACGCAAAACTGACAGTTAATTGTAACGTTCAGAGCCTCTTAATGACGATGGAACACACAAATTGCGTCGTGATTCAATACATCGTCCTACAGCCGACTTGTCTCCAAGGGTCTAATGCTGCCTCGGGCACCATATGCTCGTTCTCCATTGAGTCTAGATTTTCGAATCTGACGCAAAACTGACAGTGAATTGTAACGTTCAGAGCCTGTTAATGACGATGGGACACACAAATTGCGTCGCGACTCAATACATCGTCCTCCAGCCGACTTGTCTCCAAGGGTCTAGTGCTGCTTCGGGCACCTTATGGTCGTTCTCCTGTGAGTCTAGATTTTCGAATCCGACGCAAAACTGACAGTTAATTGTAACGTTCAGAGCCTGTTAATGACGATGGGACACACAAATTGCGTCGCGACTCAATACATCGTCCTCCAGCCGACTTGTCTCCAAGGGTCTAGTGCTGCCTCGGACACCTTATGGTCGTTCTCCTGTGAGTCTAGATTTTCGAATCCGACGCAAAACAGACCGTTAATTGTAACGTTCAGAGCCTGTTAATGACGATGGGACACACAAATTGCGTCGCGACTCAATACTTCGTCCTCCAGCCGACTTGTCTCCGAGGGTCTAGTGCTGCCTCGGGCACCATATGCTCGTTCTCGCGTGAGTCTAGATTTTCGAATCCGACGCAAAACTGACAGTGAATTGTAACGTTCAGAGCCTGTTAATGACGATGGGACACACAAATTGCGTCGCGACTCAATACATCGTCCTCCAGCCGACCTGTCTCCAAGGGTCTCTTGCTGCCTCGGGCACCCTATGGTCGTTCTCCTGTGAGTCTAGATTTTCGAATCCGACGCAAAACTGACAGTTAATTGTAACGTTCAGAGCCTCTTAATGACGATGGAACACACAAATTGCGTCGCGATTCAATACATCGTCCTACAGCCGACTTGTCTCCAAGGGTCTAGTGCTGCCTCGGGCACCATATGCTCGTTCTCCTGTGAGTCTAGTTTTTCGGATACGACGCAAAACTGACAGTGAATTGTAACGTTGAGAGCCTGTTAATGACGATGGAACACACAAATTGCGTCGCGACTCAATACATCGTCCTCCAGCCGACCTGTCTCCAAGGGTCTCTTGCTGCCTCGGGCACCTTATGGTCGTTCTCCTGTGAGTCTAGATTTTCGAATCCGACGCAAAACTGACAGTTAATTGTAACGTACAGAGCCTCTTAATGACGATGGAACACACAAACTGCGTCGCGATTCAATACATCGTCCTACAGCCGACTTGTCTCCAAGGGTCTAGTGCTGCCTCGGGCACCATATGCTCGTTCTCCTGTGAGTCTAGTTTTTCGAATACGACGCAAAACTGACAATTAATTGTAACGTTCAGAGCCTGTTAATGACGATGGAACACACAAATTGCGTCGCGATTCAATACATCGTCCTCCTGCCGACTTGTCTCGAAGGGTCTATTGCTGCCTCGGGCACCTTATGGTCGTTCATCTGTGAGTCTAGATTTTCGAATCCGACGCAAAACTGACAGTGAATTGTAACGTTCAGAGCCTCTTAATGACGATGGAACACACAAATTGCGTCGCGATTCAATACATCGTCCTACAGCCGACTTGTCTCCAAGGGTCTAGTGCTGCCTCGGGCACCATATGCTCGTTCTCCTGTGAGTCTAGATTTTCGAATCCGACGCAAAACTGACAGTGAATTGTAACGTTCAGAGCCTCTTGATGACGATGGAACACGCAAATTGCGTCGCGATTCAATACATCGTTCCACAGCCGACCTGTCTCCGAGGGTCTCTTGCTGCCTCGGGGACCTTATGGTCGTTCTCCTGTGAGTCTAGTTTTCAGAATACGACGCAAAACTGACAGTTAATTGTAACGTTCAGAGCCTCTTAATGACGATGGAACACACAAATTGCGTCGCGATTCAATACATCGTCCTACAGCCGAGTTGTCTCCAAGGGTCTAGTGCTGCCTCGGGCACCATATGCTCGTTCTCCTGTGAGTCTAGATTTTCGAATCCGACGCAAAACTGACAGTGAATTGTAACGTTCAGAGCCTGTTAATGACGATGGGACACACATATTGCGTCGCGACTCAATACATCGTCCTCCAGCCGACTTGTCTCCAAGGGTCTAGTGCTGCCTCGGGCACCTTATGGTCGTTCTCCTGTGAGTCTAGATTTTCGAATCCGACGCAAAACTGACAGTGAATTGTAACGTTCAGAGCCTGATACTGACGATGGAACACACAAATTGCGTCGCGATTCAATACATCGTCCTCCAGCCGATTTGTCTCCAAGGGTCTATTGCTGCCTCGGGCACCTTATGGTCGTTCTCCTGTGAGTCTTGTTTTTCGAATGCGATGCAAAACTGACAGTTAATTGTAACGTTCAGAGCCTCTTGATGACGATGGAACACACAAATTGCGTCGCGATTCAATACATCGTCCCACAGCCGACCTGTCTCCAAGGGTCTCTTGCTGCCTCGGGCACCTTATGGTCGTTCTCCTGTGAGTCTAGATTTTCGAATGCGATGCAAAACTGACAGTTAATTGTAACGTTCAGAGCCTGTTAATGACGATGGGACACACAAATTGCGTCGCGACTCAATACATCGTCCTCCAGCCGACTTGTCTCCAAGGGTCTAGTGCTGCCTCGGGCACCTTATGGTCGTTCTCCTGTGAGTCTAGATTTTCGAATCCGACGCAAAACTGACAGTTAATTGTAACGTTCAGAGCCTCTTAATGACGATGGAACACACAAATTGCGTCGCGATTCAATACATCGTCCTACAGCCGACTTGTCTCCAAGGGTCTAGTGCTGCCTCGGGCACCATATGCTCGTTCTCCTGTGAGTCTAGATTTTCGAATCCGGCGCAAAACTGACAGTGAATTGTAACGTTCAGAGCCTCTTGATGACGATGGAACACACAAATTTCTTCGCGATTCAATACATCGTCCCACAGCCGACCTGTCTCCAAGGGTCTCTTGCTGCCTCGGGCACCTTATGGTCGTTCTCCTGTGAGTCTAGTTTTCAGAATACGACGCAAAACTGACAGTTAATTGTAACGTTCAGAGCCTCTTAATGACGATGGAACACACAAATTGCGTCGCGATTCAATACATCGTCCCATAGCCGACCTGTCTCCAAGGGTCTCTTGCTGCCTCGGGCACCTTATGTTCGTTCTCCTGTGAGTCTAGATTTTCGAATGCGATGCAAAACTGACAGTTAATTGTAACGTTCAGAGCCTGTTAATGACGATGGGACACACAAATTGCGTCGCGACTCAATACATCGTCCTCCAGCCGACTTGTCTCCAAGGGTCTAGTGCTGCCTCGGGCACCTTATGGTCGTTCTCCTGTGAGTCTAGATTTTCGAATCCGACGCAAAACTGACAGTTAATTGTAACGTTCTGAGCCTCTTAATGACGATGGAACACACAAATTGCGTCGTGATTCAATACATCGTCCTACAGCCGACTTGTCTCCAAGGGTCTAATGCTGCCTCGGGCACCATATGCTCGTTCTCCATTGAGTCTAGATTTTCGAATCTGACGCAAAACTGACAGTGAATTGTAACGTTCAGAGCCTGTTAATGACGATGGGACACACAAATTGCGTCGTGATTCAATACATCGTCCTACAGCCGACTTGTCTCCAAGGGTCTAGTGCTGCCTCGGGCACCATATGCTCGTTCTCCATTGAGTCTAGATTTTCGAATCTGACGCAAAACTGACAGTGAATTGTAACGTTCAGAGCCTGTTAATGACGATGGGACACACAAATTGCGTCGCGACTCAATACATCGTCCTCCAGCCGACTTGTCTCCAAGGGTCTAGTACTGCCTCGGGCACCTTATGGTCGTTCTCCTGTGAGTCTAGATTTTCGAATCCGACGCAAAACTGACAGTTAATTGTAACGTTCAGAGCCTGTTAATGACGATGGGACACACAAATTGCGTCGCGACTCAATACATCGTCCTCCAGCCGACTTGTCTCCAAGGGTCTAGTGCTGCCTCGGACACCTTATGGTCGTTCTCCTGTGAGTCTAGATTTTCGAATCCGACGCAAAACAGACCGTTAATTGTAACGTTCAGAGCCTGTTAATGACGATGGGACACACAAATTGCGTCGCGACTCAATACTTCGTCCTCCAGCCGACTTGTCTCCAAGGGTCTAGTGCTGCCTCGGGCACCATATGCTCGTTCTCGCGTGAGTCTAGATTTTCGAATCCGACGCAAAACTGACAGTGAATTGTAACGTTCAGAGCCTGTTAATGACGATGGGACACACAAATTGCGTCGCGACTCAATACATCGTCCTCCAGCCGACCTGTCTCCAAGGGTCTCTTGCTGCCTCGGGCACCTTATGGTCGTTCTCCTGTGAGTCTAGATTTTCGAATCCGACGCAAAACTGACAGTTAATTGTAACGTTCAGAGCCTCTTAATGACGATGGAACACACAAATTGCGTCGCGATTCAATACATCGTCCTACAGCCGACTTGTCTCCAAGGGTCTAGTGCTGCCTCGGGCACCATATGCTCGTTCTCCTGTGAGTCTAGTTTTTCGGATACGACGCAAAACTGACAGTGAATTGTAACGTTGAGAGCCTGTTAATGACGATGGAACACACAAATTGCGTCGCGACTCAATACATCGTCCTCCAGCCGACCTGTCTCCAAGGGTCTCTTGCTGCCTCGGGCACCTTATGGTCGTTCTCCTGTGAGTCTAGATTTTCGAATCCGACGCAAAACTGACAGTTAATTGTAACGTACAGAGCCTCTTAATGACGATGGAACACACAAACTGCGTCGCGATTCAATACATCGTCCTACAGCCGACTTGTCTCCAAGGGTCTAGTGCTGCCTCGGGCACCATATGCTCGTTCTCCTGTGAGTCTAGTTTTTCGAATACGACGCAAAACTGACAATTAATTTTAACGTTCAGAGCCTGTTAATGACGATGGAACACACAAATTGCGTCGCGATTCAATACATCGTCCTCCTGCCGACTTGTCTCGAAGGGTCTATTGCTGCCTCGGGCACCTTATGGTCGTTCATCTGTGAGTCTAGATTTTCGAATCCGACGCAAAACTGACAGTGAATTGTAACGTTCAGAGCCTCTTAATGACGATGGAACACACAAATTGCGTCGCGATTCAATACATCGTCCTACAGCCGACTTGTCTCCAAGGGTCTAGTGCTGCCTCGGGCACCATATGCTCGTTCTCCTGTGAGTCTAGATTTTCGAATCCGACGCAAAACTGACAGTGAATTGTAACGTTCAGAGCCTCTTGATGACGATGGAACACACAAATTGCGTCGCGATTCAATACATCGTTCCACAGCCGACCTGTCTCCGAGGGTCTCTTGCTGCCTCGGGGACCTTATGGTCGTTCTCCTGTGAGTCTAGTTTTCAGAATACGACGCAAAACTGACAGTTAATTGTAACGTTCAGAGCCTCTTAATGACGATGGAACACACAAATTGCGTCGCGATTCAATACATCGTCCTACAGCCGAGTTGTCTCCAAGGGTCTAGTGCTGCCTCGGGCACCATATGCTCGTTCTCCTGTGAGTCTAGATTTTCGAATCCGACGCAAAACTGACAGTGAATTGTAACGTTCAGAGCCTGTTAATGACGATGGGACACACATATTGCGTCGCGACTCAATACATCGTCCTCCAGCCGACTTGTCTCCAAGGGTCTAGTGCTGCCTCGGGCACCTTATGGTCGTTCTCCTGTGAGTCTAGATTTTCGAATCCGACGCAAAACTGACAGTGAATTGTAACGTTCAGAGCCTGATACTGACGATGGAACACACAAATTGCGTCGCGATTCAATACATCGTCCTCCAGCCGATTTGTCTCCAAGGGTCTATTGCTGCCTCGGGCACCTTATGGTCGTTCTCCTGTGAGTCTTGTTTTTCGAATGCGATGCAAAACTGACAGTTAATTGTAACGTTCAGAGCCTCTTGATGACGATGGAACACACAAATTGCGTCGCGATTCAATACATCGTCCCACAGCCGACCTGTCTCCAAGGGTCTCTTGCTGCCTCGGGCACCTTATGGTCGTTCTCCTGTGAGTCTAGATTTTCGAATGCGATGCAAAACTGACAGTTAATTGTAACGTTCAGAGCCTGTTAATGACGATGGGACACACAAATTGCGTCGCGACTCAATACATCGTCCTCCAGCCGACTTGTCTCCAAGGGTCTAGTGCTGCCTCGGGCACCTTATGGTCGTTCTCCTGTGAGTCTAGATTTTCGAATCCGACGCAAAACTGACAGTTAATTGTAACGTTCAGAGCCTCTTAATGACGATGGAACACACAAATTGCGTCGCGATTCAATACATCGTCCTACAGCCGACTTGTCTCCAAGGGTCTAGTGCTGCCTCGGGCACCATATGCTCGTTCTCCTGTGAGTCTAGATTTTCGAATCCGGCGCAAAACTGACAGTGAATTGTAACGTTCAGAGCCTCTTGATGACGATGGAACACACAAATTTCTTCGCGATTCAATACATCGTCCCACAGCCGACCTGTCTCCAAGGGTCTCTTGCTGCCTCGGGCACCTTATGGTCGTTCTCCTGTGAGTCTAGTTTTCAGAATACGACGCAAAACTGACAGTTAATTGTAACGTTCAGAGCCTCTTAATGACGATGGAACACACAAATTGCGTCGCGATTCAATACATCGTCCCATAGCCGACCTGTCTCCAAGGGTCTCTTGCTGCCTCGGGCACCTTATGTTCGTTCTCCTGTGAGTCTAGATTTTCGAATGCGATGCAAAACTGACAGTTAATTGTAACGTTCAGAGCCTGTTAATGACGATGGGACACACAAATTGCGTCGCGACTCAATACATCGTCCTCCAGCCGACTTGTCTCCAAGGGTCTAGTGCTGCCTCGGGCACCTTATGGTCGTTCTCCTGTGAGTCTAGATTTTCGAATCCGACGCAAAACTGACAGTTAATTGTAACGTTCAGAGCCTCTTAATGACGATGGAACACACAAATTGCGTCGTGATTCAATACATCGTCCTACAGCCGACTTGTCTCCAAGGGTCTAATGCTGCCTCGGGCACCATATGCTCGTTCTCCATTGAGTCTAGATTTTCGAATCTGACGCAAAACTGACAGTGAATTGTAACGTTCAGAGCCTGTTAATGACGATGGGACACACAAATTGCGTCGCGACTCAATACATCGTCCTCCAGCCGACTTGTCTCCAAGGGTCTAGTGCTGCTTCGGGCACCTTATGGTCGTTCTCCTGTGAGTCTAGATTTTCGAATCCGACGCAAAACTGACAGTTAATTGTAACGTTCAGAGCCTGTTAATGACGATGGGACACACAAATTGCGTCGCGACTCAATACATCGTCCTCCAGCCGACTTGTCTCCAAGGGTCTAGTGCTGCCTCGGACACCTTATGGTCGTTCTCCTGTGAGTCTAGATTTTCGAATCCGACGCAAAACAGACCGTTAATTGTAACGTTCAGAGCCTGTTAATGACGATGGGACACACAAATTGCGTCGCGACTCAATACTTCGTCCTCCAGCCGACTTGTCTCCGAGGGTCTAGTGCTGCCTCGGGCACCATATGCTCGTTCTCACGTGAGTCTAGATTTTCGAATCCGACGCAAAACTGACAGTGAATTGTAACGTTCAGAGCCTGTTAATGACGATGGGACACACAAATTGCGTCGCGACTCAATACATCGTCCTCCAGCCGACCTGTCTCCAAGGGTCTCTTGCTGCCTCGGGCACCCTATGGTCGTTCTCCTGTGAGTCTAGATTTTCGAATCCGACGCAAAACTGACAGTGAATTGCAACGTTCAGAGCCTGTTAATGACGATGGAACACACAAATTGCGTCGCGACTCAATACATCGTCCTCCAGCCGACCTGTCTCCAAGGGTCTCTTGCTGCCTCGGGCACCTTATGGTCGTTCCCCTGTGAGTCTAGATTTTCGAATCCGACGCAAAACTGACAGTTAATTGTAACGTTCAGAGCCTCTTAATGACGATGGAACACACAAACTGCGTCGCGATTCAATACATCGTCCTACAGCCGACTTGTCTCCAAGGGTCTAGTGCTGCCTCGGGCACCATATGCTCGTTCTCCTGTGAGTCTAGTTTTTCGAATACGACGCAAAACTGACAATTAATTGTAACGTTCAGAGCCTGTTAATGACGATGGAACACACAAATTGCGTCGCGATTCAATACATCGTCCTCCTGCCGACTTGTCTCGAAGGGTCTATTGCTGCCTCGGGCACCTTATGGTCGTTCATCTGTGAGTCTAGATTTTCGAATCCGACGCAAAACTGACAGTGAATTGTAACGTTCAGAGCCTCTTAATGACGATGGAACACACAAATTGCGTCGCGATTCAATACATCGTCCTACAGCCGACTTGTCTCCAAGGGTCTAGTGCTGCCTCGGGCACCATATGCTCGTTCTCCTGTGAGTCTAGATTTTCGAATCCGACGCAAAACTGACAGTGAATTGTAACGTTCAGAGCCTCTTGATGACGATGGAACACACAAATTGCGTCGCGATTCAATACATCGTTCCACAGCCGACCTGTCTCCGAGGGTCTCTTGCTGCCTCGGGGACCTTATGGTCGTTCTCCTGTGAGTCTAGTTTTCAGAATACGACGCAAAACTGACAGTTAATTGTAACGTTCAGAGCCTCTTAATGACGATGGAACACACAAATTGCGTCGCGATTCAATACATCGTCCTACAGCCGAGTTGTCTCCAAGGGTCTAGTGCTGCCTCGGGCACCATATGCTCGTTCTCCTGTGAGTCTAGATTTTCGAATCCGACGCAAAACTGACAGTGAATTGTAACGTTCAGAGCCTGTTAATGACGATGGGACACACATATTGCGTCGCGACTCAATACATCGTCCTCCAGCCGACTTGTCTCCAAGGGTCTAGTGCTGCCTCGGGCACCTTATGGTCGTTCTCCTGTGAGTCTAGATTTTCGAATCCGACGCAAAACTGACAGTGAATTGTAACGTTCAGAGCCTGATACTGACGATGGAACACACAAATTGCGTCGCGATTCAATACATCGTCCTCCAGCCGATTTGTCTCCAAGGGTCTCTTGCTGCCTCGGGCACCTTATGGTCGTTCTCCTGTGAGTCTTGTTTTTCGAATGCGATGCAAAACTGACAGTTAATTGTAACGTTCAGAGCCTCTTGATGACGATGGAACACACAAATTGCGTCGCGATTCAATACATCGTCCCACAGCCGACCTGTCTCCAAGGGTCTCTTGCTGCCTCGGACACCTTATGGTCGTTCTCCTGTGAGTCTAGATTTTCGAATGCGATGCAAAACTGACAGTTAATTGTAACGTTCAGAGCCTGTTAATGACGATGGGACACACAAATTGCGTCGCGACTCAATACATCGTCCTCCAGCCGACTTGTCTCCAAGGGTCTAGTGCTGCCTCGGGCACCTTATGGTCGTTCTCCTGTGAGTCTAGATTTTCGAATCCGACGCAAAACTGACAGTTAATTGTAACGTTCAGAGCCTCTTAATGACGATGGAACACACAAATTGCGTCGCGATTCAATACATCGTCCTACAGCCGACTTGTCTCCAAGGGTCTAGTGCTGCCTCGGGCACCATATGCTCGTTCTCCTGTGAGTCTAGATTTTCGAATCCGGCGCAAAACTGACAGTGAATTGTAACGTTCAGAGCCTCTTGATGACGATGGAACACACAAATTTCTTCGCGATTCAATACATCGTCCCACAGCCGACCTGTCTCCAAGGGTCTCTTGCTGCCTCGGGCACCTTATGGTCGTTCTCCTGTGAGTCTAGTTTTCAGAATACGACGCAAAACTGACAGTTAATTGTAACGTTCAGAGCCTCTTAATGACGATGGAACACACAAATTGCGTCGCGATTCAATACATCGTCCCATAGCCGACCTGTCTCCAAGGGTCTCTTGCTGCCTCGGGCACCTTATGTTCGTTCTCCTGTGAGTCTAGATTTTCGAATGCGATGCAAAACTGACAGTTAATTGTAACGTTCAGAGCCTGTTAATGACGATGGGACACACAAATTGCGTCGCGACTCAATACATCGTCCTCCAGCCGACTTGTCTCCAAGGGTCTAGTGCTGCCTCGGGCACCTTATGGTCGTTCTCCTGTGAGTCTAGATTTTCGAATCCGACGCAAAACTGACAGTTAATTGTAACGTTCTGAGCCTCTTAATGACGATGGAACACACAAATTGCGTCGTGATTCAATACATCGTCCTACAGCCGACTTGTCTCCAAGGGTCTAATGCTGCCTCGGGCACCATATGCTCGTTCTCCATTGAGTCTAGATTTTCGAATCTGACGCAAAACTGACAGTGAATTGTAACGTTCAGAGCCTGTTAATGACGATGGGACACACAAATTGCGTCGCGACTCAATACATCGTCCTCCAGCCGACTTGTCTCCAAGGGTCTAGTGCTGCTTCGGGCACCTTATGGTCGTTCTCCTGTGAGTCTAGATTTTCGAATCCGACGCAAAACTGACAGTTAATTGTAACGTTCAGAGCCTGTTAATGACGATGGGACACACAAATTGCGTCGCGACTCAATACATCGTCCTCCAGCCGACTTGTCTCCAAGGGTCTAGTGCTGCCTCGGACACCTTATGGTCGTTCTCCTGTGAGTCTAGATTTTCGAATCCGACGCAAAACAGACCGTTAATTGTAACGTTCAGAGCCTGTTAATGACGATGGGACACACAAATTGCGTCGCGACTCAATACTTCGTCCTCCAGCCGACTTGTCTCCAAGGGTCTAGTGCTGCCTCGGGCACCATATGCTCGTTCTCGCGTGAGTCTAGATTTTCGAATCCGACGCAAAACTGACAGTGAATTGTAACGTTCAGAGCCTGTTAATGACGATGGGACACACAAATTGCGTCGCGACTCAATACATCGTCCTCCAGCCGACCTGTCTCCAAGGGTCTCTTGCTGCCTCGGGCACCTTATGGTCGTTCTCCTGTGAGTCTAGATTTTCGAATCCGACGCAAAACTGACAGTTAATTGTAACGTTCAGAGCCTCTTAATGACGATGGAACACACAAATTGCGTCGCGATTCAATACATCGTCCTACAGCCGACTTGTCTCCAAGGGTCTAGTGCTGCCTCGGGCACCTTATGGTCGTTCTCCTGTGAGTCTAGTTTTTCGGATACGACGCAAAACTGACAGTGAATTGTAACGTTGAGAGCCTGTTAATGACGATGGAACACACAAATTGCGTCGCGATTCAATACATCGTCCTCCAGCCGACTTGTCTCCAAGGGTCTATTGCGGCCTCGGGGACCTTATGGTCGTTCTCCAGTGAGTCTAGTTTTCAGAATACGACGCAAAACTGACAGTTAATTGTAACGTTCAGAGCCTGTTAATGACGATGGGACACACAAATTGCGTAGCGACTCAATACATCGTACTCCAGCCGACTTGTCTCCAAGGGTCTAGTGCTGCCTCGGGCACCTTATGGTCGTTCTCCTGTGAGTCTAGATTTTCGAATCCGACGCAAAACTGACAGTTAATTGTAACGTTCAGAGCCTCTTAATGACGATGGAACACACAAATTGCGTCGCGATTCAATACATCGTCCTACAGCCGACTTGTCTCCAAGGGTCTAGTGCTGCCTCGGGCACCATATGCTCGTTCTCCTGTGAGTCTAGATTTTCGAATCCGACGCAAAACTGACAGTGAATTGTAACGTTCAGAGCCTGTTAATGACGATGGGACACACAAATTGCCTCGCGACTCAATACATCGTCCTCCAGCCGACCTGTCTCCAAGGGTCTCTTGCTGCCTCGGGCACCTTATGGTCGTTCTCCTGTGAGTCTAGTTTTCAGAATACGACGCAAAACTGACAGTTAATTGTAACGTTCAGAGCCTGTTAATGACGATGGGACACACAAATTGCGTCGCGACTCAATACATCGTCCTCCAGCCGACTTGTCTCCAAGGGTCTAGTGCTGCCTCGGGCACCTTATGGTCGTTCTCCTGTGAGTCTAGATTTTCGAATCCGACGCAAAACTGACAGTGAATTGTAACGTTCAGAGCCTCTTAATGACGATGGAACACACAAATTGCGTCGCGATTCAATACTTCGTCCTACAGCCGACTTGTCTCCAAGGGTCTAGTGCTGCCTCGGGCACCATATGCTCGTTCTCCTGTGAGTCTAGATTTTCGAATCCGACGCAAAACTGACAGTGAATTGTAACGTTCAGAGCCTGTTAATGACGATGGGACACACAAATTGCGTCGCGACTCAATACATCGTCCTCCAGCCGACCTGTCTCCAAGGGTCTCTTTCTGCCTCGGGCACCTTATGGTCGTTATCCTGTGAGTCTAGATTTTCGAATCCGACGCAAAACTGACAGTTAATTGTAACGTTTAGAACCTCTTAATGACGATGGAACACACAAATTGCGTCGCGATTCAATACATCGTCCTACAGCCGACTTGTATCCAAGGGTCTAGTGCTGCCTCGGGCACCATATGCTCGTTCTCCTGTGAGTCTAGTTTTTCGAATACGACGCAAAACTGACAATTAATTGTAACGTTCAGAGCCTGTTAATGACGATGGAACACACAAATTGCGTCGCGATTCAAAACATCGTCCTCCAGCCGACTTGTCTCGAAGGGTCTAGTGCTGCCTCGGGCACCTTATGGTCGTTCTCCTGTGAGTCTAGATTTTCGAATCCGACGCAAAACTGACAGTGAATTGTAACGTTCAGAGCCTCTTGATGACGATGGAACACACAAATTGCGTCGCGATTCAATACATCGTTCCACAGCCGACCTGTCTCCGAGGGTCTCTTGCTGCCTCGGGGACCTTATGGTCGTTCTCCTGTGAGTCTAGTTTTCAGAATACGACGCAAAACTGACAGTTAATTGTAACGTTCAGAGCCTCTTAATGACGATGGAACACACAAATTGCGTCGCGATTCAATACATCGTCCTACAGCCGAGTTGTCTCCAAGGGTCTAGTGCTGCCTCGGGCACCATATGCTCGTTCTCCTGTGAGTCTAGATTTTCGAATCCGACGCAAAACTGACAGTTAATTGTAACGTTCAGAGCCTGTTAATGACGATGGGACACACAAATTGCGTCGCGACTCAATACATCGTCCTCCAGCCGACTTGTCTCCAAGGGTCTAGTGCTGCCTCGGGCACCTTATGGTCGTTCTCCTGTGAGTCTAGATTTTCGAATCCGACGCAAAACTGACAGTTAATTGTAACGTTCAGAGCCTCTTAATGACGATGGAACACACAAATTGCGTCGCGATTCAATACATCGTCCTACAGCCGACTTGTCTCCAAGGGTCTAGTGCTGCCTCGGGCACCATATGCTCGTTCTCCTGTGAGTCTAGATTTTCGAATCCGGCGCAAAACTGACAGTGAATTGTAACGTTCAGAGCCTCTTGATGACGATGGAACACACAAATTTCTTCGCGATTCAATACATCGTCCCACAGCCGACCTGTCTCCAAGGGTCTCTTGCTGCCTCGGGCACCTTATGGTCGTTCTCCTGTGAGTCTAGTTTTCAGAATACGACGCAAAACTGACAGTTAATTGTAACGTTCAGAGCCTCTTAATGACGATGGAACACACAAATTGCGTCGCGATTCAATACATCGTCCCATAGCCGACCTGTCTCCAAGGGTCTCTTGCTGCCTCGGGCACCTTATGTTCGTTCTCCTGTGAGTCTAGATTTTCGAATGCGATGCAAAACTGACAGTTAATTGTAACGTTCAGAGCCTGTTAATGACGATGGGACACACAAATTGCGTCGCGACTCAATACATCGTCCTCCAGCCGACTTGTCTCCAAGGGTCTAGTGCTGCCTCGGGCACCTTATGGTCGTTCTCCTGTGAGTCTAGATTTTCGAATCCGACGCAAAACTGACAGTTAATTGTAACGTTCAGAGCCTCTTAATGACGATGGAACACACAAATTGCGTCGTGATTCAATACATCGTCCTACAGCCGACTTGTCTCCAAGGGTCTAATGCTGCCTCGGGCACCATATGCTCGTTCTCCATTGAGTCTAGATTTTCGAATCTGACGCAAAACTGACAGTGAATTGTAACGTTCAGAGCCTGTTAATGACGATGGGACACACAAATTGCGTCGCGACTCAATACATCGTCCTCCAGCCGACTTGTCTCCAAGGGTCTAGTGCTGCTTCGGGCACCTTATGGTCGTTCTCCTGTGAGTCTAGATTTTCGAATCCGACGCAAAACTGACAGTTAATTGTAACGTTCAGAGCCTGTTAATGACGATGGGACACACAAATTGCGTCGCGACTCAATACATCGTCCTCCAGCCGACTTGTCTCCAAGGGTCTAGTGCTGCCTCGGACACCTTATGGTCGTTCTCCTGTGAGTCTAGATTTTCGAATCCGACGCAAAACAGACCGTTAATTGTAACGTTCAGAGGCTGTTAATGACGATGGGACACACAAATTGCGTCGCGACTCAATACTTCGTCCTCCAGCCGACTTGTCTCCAAGGGTCTAGTGCTGCCTCGGGCACCATATGCTCGTTCTCGCGTGAGTCTAGATTTTCGAATCCGACGCAAAACTGACAGTGAATTGTAACGTTCAGAGCCTGTTAATGACGATGGGACACACAAATTGCGTCGCGACTCAATACATCGTCCTCCAGCCGACCTGTCTCCAAGGGTCTCTTGCTGCCTCGGGCACCTTATGGTCGTTCTCCTGTGAGTCTAGATTTTCGAATCCGACGCAAAACTGACAGTTAATTGTAACGTTCAGAGCCTCTTAATGACGATGGAACACACAAATTGCGTCGCGATTCAATACATCGTCCTCCAGCCGACTTGTCTCCAAGGGTCTAGTGCTGCCTCGGGCACCTTATGGTCGTTCTCCTGTGAGTCTAGTTTTTCGGATACGACGCAAAACTGACAGTGAATTGTAACGTTGAGAGCCTGTTAAAGACGATGGAACACACAAATTGCGTCGCGATTCAATACATCGTCCTCCAGCCGACTTGTCTCCAAGGGTCTATTGCGACCTCGGGGACCTTATGGTCGTTCTCCAGTGAGTCTAGTTTTCAGAATACGACGCAAAACTGACAGTTAATTGTAACGTTCAGAGCCTGTTAATGACGATGGGACACACAAATTGCGTAGCGACTCAATACATCGTCCTCCAGCCGACTTGTCTCCAAGGGTCTAGTGCTGCCTCGGGCACCTTATGGTCGTTCTCCTGTGAGTCTAGATTTTCGAATCCGACGCAAAACTGACAGTTAATTGTAACGTTCAGAGCCTCTTAATGACGATGGAACACACAAATTGCGTCGCGATTCAATACATCGTCCTACAGCCGACTTGTCTCCAAGGGTCTAGTGCTGCCTCGGGCACCATATGCTCGTTCTCCTGTGAGTCTAGATTTTCGAATCCGACGCAAAACTGACAGTGAATTGTAACGTTCAGAGCCTGTTAATGACGATGGGACACACAAATTGCCTCGCGACTCAATACATCGTCCTCCAGCCGACCTGTCTCCAAGGGTCTCTTGCTGCCTCGGGCACCTTATGGTCGTTCTCCTGTGAGTCTAGATTTTCGAATCCGACGCAAAACTGACAGTTAATTGTAACGTTCAGAGCCTCTTGATGACGATGGAACACACAAATTGCGTCGCGATTCAATACATCGTCCTACAGCCGACTTGTCTACAAGGGTCTAGTGCTGCCTCGGGCACCATATGCTCGTTCTCCTGTGAGTCTAGATTTTCGAATCCGACGCAAAACTGACAGTGAATTGTAACGTTCAGAGCCTGTTAATGACGATGGGACACACAAATTGCGTCGCGATTGAATACATCGTCCCACAGCCGACCTGTCTCCAAGGGTCTCTTGCTGCCTCGGGCACCTTATGGTCGTTCTCCTGTGAGTCTAGTTTTCAGAATACGACGCAAAACTGACAGTTAATTGTAACGTTCAGAGCCTGTTAATGACGATGGGACACACAAATTGCGTCGCGACTCAATACATCGTCCTCCAGCCGACTTGTCTCCAAGGGTCTAGTGCTGCCTCGGGCACCTTATGGTCGTTCTCCTGTGAGTCTAGATTTTCGAATCCGACGCAAAACTGACAGTGAATTGTAACGTTCAGAGCCTCTTAATGACGATGGAACACACAAATTGCGTCGCGATTCAATACTTCGTCCTACAGCCGACTTGTCTCCAAGGGTCTAGTGCTGCCTCGGGCACCATATGCTCGTTCTCCTGTGAGTCTAGATTTTCGAATCCGACGCAAAACTGACAGTGAATTGTAACGTTCAGAGCCTGTTAATGACGATGGGACACACAAATTGCGTCGCGACTCAATACATCGTCCTCCAGCCGACCTGTCTCCAAGGGTCTCTTTCTGCCTCGGGCACCTTATGGTCGTTATCCTGTGAGTCTAGATTTTCGAATCCGACGCAAAACTGACAGTTAATTGTAACGTTTAGAACCTCTTAATGACGATGGAACACACAAATTGCGTCGCGATTCAATACATCGTCCTACAGCCGACTTGTATCCAAGGGTCTAGTGCTGCCTCGGGCACCATATGCTCGTTCTCCTGTGAGTCTAGTTTTTCGAATACGACGCAAAACTGACAATTAATTGTAACGTTCAGAGCCTGTTAATGACGATGGAACACACAAATTGCGTCGCGATTCAAAACATCGTCCTCCAGCCGACTTGTCTCGAAGGGTCTAGTGCTGCCTCGGGCACCTTATGGTCGTTCTCCTGTGAGTCTAGATTTTCGAATCCGACGCAAAACTGACAGTTAATTGTAACGTTCAGAGCCTCTTAATGACGATGGAACACACAAATTGCGTCGCGATTCAATACATCGTCCTCCAGCCGACTGGTCTCCAAGGGTCTATTGCGGCCTCGGGCACCTTATGGTCGTTCTCCTGTGAGTCTAGTTTTCAGAATACGACGCAAAACTGACAGTTAATTGTAACGTTCAGAGCCTGTTAATGACGATGGGACACACAAATTGTGTCGCGACTCAATACATCGTCCTCCAGCCGACTTGTCTCCAAGGGTCTAGTGCTGCCTCGGGCACCTTATGGTCGTTCTCCTGTGAGTCTAGATTTTCGAATCCGACGCAAAACTGACAGTTAATTGTAACGTTCAGAGCCTCTTAATGACGATGGAACACACAAATTGCGTCGCGATTCAATACATCGTCCTATAGCCGACTTGTCTTCAAGGGTCTAGTGCTGCCTCGGGCACCATATGCTCGTTCTCCTGTGAGTCTAGATTTTCGAATCCGACGCAAAACTGACAGTGAATTGTAAGGTTCAGAGCCTGTTAATGACGATGGGACACACAAATTGCGTCGCGACTCAATACATCGTCCTCCAGCCGACCTGTCTCCAAGGGTCTCTTGCTGCCTCGGGCACCTTATGGTCGTTCTCCTGTGAGTCTAGATTTTCGAATCCGACGCAAAACTGACAGTTAATTGTAACGTTCAGAGCCTCTTAATGACGATGGAACACACAAATTGCGTCGCGATTCAATACATCGTCCTACAGCCGACTTGTCTCCAAGGGTCTAGTGCTGCCTCGGGCACCATATGCTCGTTCTCCTGTGAGTCTAGTTTTTCGAATACGACGCAACACTGACAATTAATTGTAACGTTCAGAGCCTGTTAATGACGATGGAACACACAAATTGCGTCGCGATTCAATACATCGTCCTCCAGCCGACTTGTCTCGAAGGGTCTATTGCTGCCTCGGGCACCTTATGGTCGTTCATCTGTGAGTCTAGATTTTCGAATCCGACGCAAAACTGACAGTGAATTGTAACGTTCAGAGCCTCTTAATGACGATGGAACACACAAATTACGTCGCGATTCAATACATCGTCCTACAGCCGACTTGTCTCCAAGGGTCTAGTGCTGCCTCGGGCACCATATGCTCGTTCTCCTGTGAGTCTAGATTTTCGAATCCGACGCAAAACTGACAGTTAATTGTAACGTTCAGAGCCTGTTAATGACGATGGAACACAAATTTTGCGTCGCGATTCAATACATCGTCCTCCAGCCGACTTGTCTCGAATGGTCTATTGCTGCCTCGGGCACCTTATGGTCGTTCATCTGTGAGTCTAGATTTTCGAATCCGACGCAAAACTGACAGTGAATTGTAACGTTCAGAGCCTCTTAATGACGATGGAACACACAAATTGCGTCGCGATTCAATACATCGTCCCACAGCCGACCAGTCTCCAAGGGTCTCTTGCTGCCTCGGGCACCTTATGGTCGTTCTCCTGTGAGTCTAGTTTTCAGAATACGACGCAAAACTGACAGTTAATTGTAACGTTCAGAGCCTGTTAATGACGATGGGACACACAAATTGCGTCGCGACTCAATACATCGTCCTCCAGCCGACTTGTCTCCAAGGGTCTAGTGCTGCCTCGGGCACCTTATGGTCGTTCTCCTGTGAGTCTAGATTTTCGAATCCGACGCAAAACTGACAGTGAATTGTAACGTTCAGAGCCTCTTAATGACGATGGAACACACAAATTGCGTCGCGATTCAATACTTCGTCCTACAGCCGACTTGTCTCCAAGGGTCTAGTGCTGCCTCGGGCACCATATGCTCGTTCTCCTGTGCGTCTAGATTTTCGAATCCGACGCAAAACTGACAGCGAATTGTAACGTTCAGAGCCTGTTAATGACGATGGGACACACAAATTGCGTCGCGACTCAATACATCGTCCTCCAGCCGACCTGTCTCCAAGGGTCTCTTGCTGCCTCGGGCACCTTATGGTCGTTCTCCTGTGAGTCTAGATTTTCGAATCCGACGCAAAACTGACAGTTAATTGTAACATTTAGAGCCTCTTAATGACGATGGAACACACAAATTGCGTCGCGATTCAATACATCGTCCTACAGCCGACTTGTCTCCAAGGGTCTAGTGCTGCCTCGGGCACCATATGCTCGTACTCCTGTGAGTCTAGTTTTTCGAATACGACGCAAAACTGACAATTAATTGTAACGTTCAGAGCCTGTTAATGACGATGGGACATACAAATTGCGTCGCGACTCAATACATCGTCCTCCAGCCGACTTGTCTCCAAGGGTCTAGTGCTGCCTCGGGCACCTTATGGTCGTTCTCCTGTGAGTCTAGATTTTCGAATCCGACGCAAAACTGACAGTGAATTGTAACGTTCAGAGCCTGTTAATGACGATGGGACACACAAATTGCCTCGCGACTCAATACATCGTCCTCCAGCCGACCTGTCTCCAAGGGTCTCTTGCTGCCTCGGGCACCTTATGGTCGTTCTCCTGTGAGTCTAGATTTTCGAATCCGACGCAAAACTGACAGTTAATTGTAACGTTCAGAGCCTCTTGATGACGATGGAACACACAAATTGCGTCGCGATTCAATACATCGTCCTACAGCCGACTTGTCTACAAGGGTCTAGTGCTGCCTCGGGCACCATATGCTCGTTCTCCTGTGAGTCTAGATTTTCGAATCCGACGCAAAACTGACAGTGAATTGTAACGTTCAGAGCCTGTTAATGACGATGGGACACACAAATTGCGTCGCGATTCAATACATCGTCCCACAGCCGACCTGTCTCCAAGGGTCTCTTGCTGCCTCGGGCACCTTATGGTCGTTCTCCTGTGAGTCTAGTTTTCAGAATACGACGCAAAACTGACAGTTAATTGTAACGTTCAGAGCCTGTTAATGACGATGGGACACACAAATTGCGTCGCGACTCAATACATCGTCCTCCAGCCGACTTGTCTCCAAGGGTCTAGTGCTGCCTCGGGCACCTTATGGTCGTTCTCCTGTGAGTCTAGATTTTCGAATCCGACGCAAAACTGACAGTGAATTGTAACGTTCAGAGCCTCTTAATGACGATGGAACACACAAATTGCGTCGCGATTCAATACTTCGTCCTACAGCCGACTTGTCTCCAAGGGTCTAGTGCTGCCTCGGGCACCATATGCTCGTTCTCCTGTGAGTCTAGATTTTCGAATCCGACGCAAAACTGACAGTGAATTGTAACGTTCAGAGCCTGTTAATGACGATGGGACACACAAATTGCGTCGCGACTCAATACATCGTCCTCCAGCCGACCTGTCTCCAAGGGTCTCTTTCTGCCTCGGGCACCTTATGGTCGTTATCCTGTGAGTCTAGATTTTCGAATCCGACGCAAAACTGACAGTTAATTGTAACGTTTAGAACCTCTTAATGACGATGGAACACACAAATTGCGTCGCGATTCAATACATCGTCCTACAGCCGACTTGTATCCAAGGGTCTAGTGCTGCCTCGGGCACCATATGCTCGTTCTCCTGTGAGTCTAGTTTTTCGAATACGACGCAAAACTGACAATTAATTGTAACGTTCAGAGCCTGTTAATGACGATGGAACACACAAATTGCGTCGCGATTCAAAACATCGTCCTCCAGCCGACTTGTCTCGAAGGGTCTAGTGCTGCCTCGGGCACCTTATGGTCGTTCTCCTGTGAGTCTAGATTTTCGAATCCGACGCAAAACTGACAGTTAATTGTAACGTTCAGAGCCTCTTAATGACGATGGAACACACAAATTGCGTCGCGATTCAATACATCGTCCTCCAGCCGACTGGTCTCCAAGGGTCTATTGCGGCCTCGGGCACCTTATGGTCGTTCTCCTGTGAGTCTAGTTTTCAGAATACGACGCAAAACTGACAGTTAATTGTAACGTTCAGAGCCTGTTAATGACGATGGGACACACAAATTGTGTCGCGACTCAATACATCGTCCTCCAGCCGACTTGTCTCCAAGGGTCTAGTGCTGCCTCGGGCACCTTATGGTCGTTCTCCTGTGAGTCTAGATTTTCGAATCCGACGCAAAACTGACAGTTAATTGTAACGTTCAGAGCCTCTTAATGACGATGGAACACACAAATTGCGTCGCGATTCAATACATCGTCCTATAGCCGACTTGTCTTCAAGGGTCTAGTGCTGCCTCGGGCACCATATGCTCGTTCTCCTGTGAGTCTAGATTTTCGAATCCGACGCAAAACTGACAGTGAATTGTAAGGTTCAGAGCCTGTTAATGACGATGGGACACACAAATTGCGTCGCGACTCAATACATCGTCCTCCAGCCGACCTGTCTCCAAGGGTCTCTTGCTGCCTCGGGCACCTTATGGTCGTTCTCCTGTGAGTCTAGATTTTCGAATCCGACGCAAAACTGACAGTTAATTGTAACGTTCAGAGCCTCTTAATGACGATGGAACACACAAATTGCGTCGCGATTCAATACATCGTCCTACAGCCGACTTGTCTCCAAGGGTCTAGTGCTGCCTCGGGCACCATATGCTCGTTCTCCTGTGAGTCTAGTTTTTCGAATACGACGCAACACTGACAATTAATTGTAACGTTCAGAGCCTGTTAATGACGATGGAACACACAAATTGCGTCGCGATTCAATACATCGTCCTCCAGCCGACTTGTCTCGAAGGGTCTATTGCTGCCTCGGGCACCTTATGGTCGTTCATCTGTGAGTCTAGATTTTCGAATCCGACGCAAAACTGACAGTGAATTGTAACGTTCAGAGCCTCTTAATGACGATGGAACACACAAATTACGTCGCGATTCAATACATCGTCCTACAGCCGACTTGTCTCCAAGGGTCTAGTGCTGCCTCGGGCACCATATGCTCGTTCTCCTGTGAGTCTAGATTTTCGAATCCGACGCAAAACTGACAGTTAATTGTAACGTTCAGAGCCTGTTAATGACGATGGAACACAAATTTTGCGTCGCGATTCAATACATCGTCCTCCAGCCGACTTGTCTCGAATGGTCTATTGCTGCCTCGGGCACCTTATGGTCGTTCATCTGTGAGTCTAGATTTTCGAATCCGACGCAAAACTGACAGTGAATTGTAACGTTCAGAGCCTCTTAATGACGATGGAACACACAAATTGCGTCGCGATTCAATACATCGTCCCACAGCCGACCAGTCTCCAAGGGTCTCTTGCTGCCTCGGGCACCTTATGGTCGTTCTCCTGTGAGTCTAGTTTTCAGAATACGACGCAAAACTGACAGTTAATTGTAACGTTCAGAGCCTGTTAATGACGATGGGACACACAAATTGCGTCGCGACTCAATACATCGTCCTCCAGCCGACTTGTCTCCAAGGGTCTAGTGCTGCCTCGGGCACCTTATGGTCGTTCTCCTGTGAGTCTAGATTTTCGAATCCGACGCAAAACTGACAGTGAATTGTAACGTTCAGAGCCTCTTAATGACGATGGAACACACAAATTGCGTCGCGATTCAATACTTCGTCCTACAGCCGACTTGTCTCCAAGGGTCTAGTGCTGCCTCGGGCACCATATGCTCGTTCTCCTGTGCGTCTAGATTTTCGAATCCGACGCAAAACTGACAGCGAATTGTAACGTTCAGAGCCTGTTAATGACGATGGGACACACAAATTGCGTCGCGACTCAATACATCGTCCTCCAGCCGACCTGTCTCCAAGGGTCTCTTGCTGCCTCGGGCACCTTATGGTCGTTCTCCTGTGAGTCTAGATTTTCGAATCCGACGCAAAACTGACAGTTAATTGTAACATTTAGAGCCTCTTAATGACGATGGAACACACAAATTGCGTCGCGATTCAATACATCGTCCTACAGCCGACTTGTCTCCAAGGGTCTAGTGCTGCCTCGGGCACCATATGCTCGTACTCCTGTGAGTCTAGTTTTTCGAATACGACGCAAAACTGACAATTAATTGTAACGTTCAGAGCCTGTTAATGACGATGGAACACACAAATTGCGTCGCGATTCAATACATCGTCCTCCAGCCGACTTGTCTCCAATGGTCTATTGCTGCCTCGGGCACCTTATGGTCGTTCTCCTGTGAGTCTTGTTTTTCGAATGCGATGCAAAACTGACAGTTAATTGTAACGTTCAGAGCCTCTTGATGACGATGGAACACACAAATTGCGTCGCGATTCAATACATCGTCCTCCAGCCGACTTGTCTCCAAGGGTCTATTGGTGCCTCGGGCACCTTATGGTCGTTCTGCTGTGAGTCTAGTTTTTCGAATACGACGCCAAACTTACAGTTAATTGTAACGTTCAGAGCCTGTTAATGACGATGGAACACACAAATTGCGTCGCGATTCAATACATCGTCCTCCAGCCGACTTGTCTCGAATGGTCTATTGCTGCCTCGGGCACCTTATGGTCGTTCTCCTGTGAGTCTAGTTTTCAGAATACGACGCAAAACTGACAGTTAATTGTAACGTTCAGAGCCTGTTAATGACGATGGAACACACAAATTGCGTCGCGATTCAATACATCGTTCTCCAGCCGACTTGTCTCCAAGGGTCTTTTGCTGCCTCGGGCACCTTATGGTCGTTCTCCTGTGAGTCTTGTTTTTCGAATGCGATGCAAAACTGACAGTTAATTGTAACGTTCAGAGCCTCTTGATGACGATGGAACACACAAATTGCGTCGCGATTCAATACATCGTCCTACAGCCGACTTGTCTCCAAGGGTCTAGAGCTGCCTCGGGCATCATATGCTCGTTCTCCTGTGAGTCTAGATTTTCGAATCTGACGCAAAACTGACAGTGAATTGTAACGTTCATAGCCTGTTAATGACGATGGAACACACAAATTGCGTCGCGATTCAATACATCGTCCTCCAGCCGACTTTTCTCGAAGGGTCTATTGCTGCCTCGGGCACCTTATGCTCGTTCTCCTGTGAGTCTAGATTTTCGAATCCGACGCAAAACTGACAGTTAATTGTAACGTTCAGAGCCTGTTAATGACGATGGGACACACATATTGCGTCGCGACTCAATACATCGTCCTCCAGCCGACTTGTCTCCAAGGGTCTAGTGCTGCCTCGGGCACCTTATGTTTTCCTGTGAGTCTAGATTTTCGAATCCGACGCAAAACTGACAGTTAATTGTAACGTTCAGAGCCTCTTAATGACGATGGAACACACAAATTGCGTCGCGATTCAATACATCGTCCTCCAGCCGACTTGTCTCCAAGGGTCTATTGCTGCCTCGGGCACCTTATGGTCGTTCTCCTGTGAGTCTTGTTTTTCGAATGCGATGCAAAACTGACAGTTAATTGTAACGTACAGAGCCTCTTGATGACGATGGAACACACAAATTGCGTCGCGATTCAATACATCGTCACACAGCCGACCTGTCTCCAAGGGTCTCTTGCTGCCTCGGGCACCTTATGGTCGTTCTCCTGTGAGTCTAGATTTTCGAACGCGATGCAAAACTGACAGTGAATTGTAACGTTCAGAGCCTGTTAATGACGATGGGACATACAAATTGCGTCGCGACTCAATACATCGTCCTCCAGCCGACTTGTCTCCAAGGGTCTAGTGCTGCCTCGGGCACCTTATGGTCGTTCTCCTGTAAGTCTAGATTTTCGAATCCGACGCAAAACTGACAGTTAATTGTAACGTTCAGAGCCTCCTAATGACGATGGAACACACAAATTGCGTCGCGATTCAATACATCGTCCTACAGCCGACTTGTCTCCAAGGGTCTAGTGCTGCCTCGGGCACCATATGCTCGTTCTCCTGTGAGTCTAGATTTTCGAATCTGACGCAAAACTGACAGTGAATTGTAACGTTCAGAGCCTGTTAATGACGATGGGACACACAAATTGCGTCGCGACTCAATACATCGTCCTCCAGCCGACTTGTCTCCAAGGGTCTAGTGCTGCCTCGGGCACCTTATGGTCGTTCTCCTGTGAGTCTAGATTTTCGAATCCGACTCAAAACTGACAGTTAATTGTAACGTTCAGGGCCTGATACTGACGATGGAACACACAAATTGCGTCGCGATTCAATACATCGTCCCACAGCCGACCTGTCTCCAAGGGTCTCTTGCTGCCTCGGGCACCTTTTGGTCGTTCTCCTGTGAGTCTAGTTTTCAGAATACGACGCAAAACTGACAGTTAATTGTAACGTTCAGAGCCTGTTAATGACGATGGAACACACAAATTGCGTCGCGATTCAATACATCGTTCTCCAGCCGACTTGTCTCCAAGGGTCTTTTGCTGCCTCGGGCACCATATGGTCGTTCTCCTGTGAGTCTTGTTTTTCGAATGCGATGCAAAACTGACAGTTAATTGTAACGTTCAGAGCCTCTTGATGACGATGGAACACACAAATTGCGTCGCGATTCAATACATCGTCCTCCAGCCGACTTGTCTCGAAGGGTCTATTGCTGCCTCGGGCACCTTATGGTCGTTCTCCTGTGAGTCTAGTTTTTCGAATACGACGCCAAACAGACTATTAATTGAACGTTCAGAGCCTGTTAATGACAATGGAACACACAAATTGCGTCGCGATTCAATACATCGTCCTCCAGCCGACTTGTCTCGAAGGGTCTATTGCTGCCTCGGGCACCTTATGCTCGTTCTCCTGTGAGTCTAGATTTTCGAATCCGACGCAAAACTGACAGTTAATTGAAACGTTCAGAGCCTGTTAATGACGATGGGACACACATATTGCGTCGCGACTCAATACATCGTCCTCCAGCCGACTTGTCTCCAAGGGTCTAGTGCTGCCTCGGGCACCTTATGTTCTCCTGTGAGTCTAGATTTTCGAATCCGACGCAAAACTGACAGTTAATTGTAACGTTCAGAGCCTCTTAATGACGATGGAACACACAAATTGCGTCGCGATTCAATACATCGTCCTCCAGCCGACTTGTCTCGAAGGGTCTATTGGTGCCTCGGGCACCTTATGGTCGTTCTCCTGTGAGTCTTGTTTTTCGAATGCGATGCAAAACTGACAGTTAATTGTAACGTTCAGAGCCTCTTGATGACGATGGAACACACAAATTGCGTCGCGATTCAATACATCGTCACACAGCCGACCTGTCTCCAAGGGTCTCTTGCTGCCTCGGGCACCTTATGGTCGTTCTCCTGTGAGTCTAGATTTTCGAATGCGATGCAAAACTGACAGTTAATTGTAACGTTCAGAGCCTGTTAATGACGATGGGACATACAAATTGCGTCGCGACTCAATACATCGTCCACCAGCCGACTTGTCTCCAAGGGTCTAGTGCTGCCTCGGGCACCTTATGGTCGTTCTCCTGTGAGTCTAGATTTTCGAATCCGACGCAAAACTGACAGTTAATTGTAACGTTCAGAGCCTCTTAATGACGATGGAACACACAAATTGCGTCGCGATTCAATACATCGTCCTACAGCCGACTTGTCTCCAAGGGTCTAGTGCTGCCTCGGGCACCATATGCTCGTTCTCCATTGAGTCTAGATTTTCGAATCTGACGCAAAACTGACAGTGAATTGTAACGTTCAGAGCCTGTTAATGACGATGGGACACACAAATTGCGTCGCGACTCAATACATCGTCCTCCAGCCGATTTGTCTCCAAGGGTCTAGTGCTGCCTCGGGCACCTTATGGTCGTTCTCCTGTGAGTCTAGATTTTCGAATCCGACGCAAAACTGACAGTTAATTGTAACGGTCAGAGCCTGATACTGACGATGGAACACACAAATTACGTCGCGATTCAATACATCGTCCTCCAGCCGACCTGTCTCGAAGGGTCTATTGCTGCCTCGGGCACCTTATGGTCGTTCATCTGTGAGTCTAGATTTTCGAATCCGACGCAAAACTGACAGTGAATTGTAACGTTCAGAGCCTCTTAATGACGATGGAACACAAATTGCGTCGCGATTCAATACATCGTCCTCCAGCCGACTTGTCTCCAAGGGTCTATTGCTGCCTCGGGCACCATATGCTCGTTCTCCTGTGAGTCTAGATTTTCGAATCCGACGCAAAACTGACAGTTAATTGTAACGTTCAGAGCCTGTTAATGACGATGGGACACACAAATTGCGTCGCGACTCAATACATCGTCCTCCAGCCGACCTGTCTCCAAGGGTCTCTTGCTGCCTCGGGCACCTTATGATCGTTCTCCTGTGAGTCTAGTTTTCAGAATCCGACGCAAAACTGACAGTTAATTGTAACGTTGAGAGCCTGTTAATGACGATAGGACACACAAATTGCGTCGCGACTCAATACATCGTCCTCCAGCCGACTTGTCTCCAAGGGTCTAGTGCTGCCTCGGGCACCTTATGGTCGTTCTCCTGTGAGTCTAGATTTTCGAATCCGACGCAAAACTGACAGTTAATTGTAACGTACAGAGCCTCTTAATGACGATGGAACACACAAACTGCGTCGCGATTCAATACATCGTCCTACAGCCGACTTGTCTCCAAGGGTCTAGTGCTGCCTCGGGCACCATATGCTCGTTCTCCTGTGAGTCTAGTTTTTCGAATACGACGCAAAACTGACAATTAATTGTAACGTTCAGAGCCTGTTAATGACGATGGAACACACAAATTGCGTCGCGATTCAATACATCGTCCTCCTGCCGACTTGTCTCGAAGGGTCTATTGCTGCCTCGGGCACCTTATGGTCGTTCATCTGTGAGTCTAGATTTTCGAATCCGACGCAAAACTGACAGTGAATTGTAACGTTCAGAGCCTCTTAATGACGATGGAACACACAAATTGCGTCGCGATTCAATACATCGTCCTACAGCCGACTTGTCTCCAAGGGTCTAGTGCTGCCTCGGGCACCATATGCTCGTTCTCCTGTGAGTCTAGATTTTCGAATCCGACGCAAAACTGACAGTGAATTGTAACGTTCAGAGCCTCTTGATGACGATGGAACACACAAATTGCGTCGCGATTCAATACATCGTTCCACAGCCGACCTGTCTCCGAGGGTCTCTTGCTGCCTCGGGGACCTTATGGTCGTTCTCCCGTGAGTCTAGTTTTCAGAATACGACGCAAAACTGACAGTTAATTGTAACGTTCAGAGCCTCTTAATGACGATGGAACACACAAATTGCGTCGCGATTCAATACATCGTCCTACAGCCGACTAGTCTCCAAGGGTCTAGTGCTGCCTCGGGCACCATATGCTCGTTCTCCTGTGAGTCTAGATTTTCGAATCCGACGCAAAACTGACAGTGAATTGTAACGTTCAGAGCCTGTTAATGACGATGGGACACACATATTGCGTCGCGACTCAATACATCGTCCTCCAGCCGACTTGTCTCCAAGGGTCTAGTGCTGCCTCGGGCACCTTATGGTCGTTCTCCTGTGAGTCTAGATTTTCGAATACGACGCAAAACTGACAGTGAATTGTAACGTTCAGAGCCTGATACTGACGATGGAACACACAAATTGCGTCGCGATTCAATACATCGTCCTCCAGCCGATTTGTCTCCAAGGGTCTATTGCTGCCTCGGGCACCTTATGGTCGTTCTCCTGTGAGTCTTGTTTTTCGAATGCGATGCAAAACTGACAGTTAATTGTAACGTTCAGAGCCTCTTGATGACGATGGAACACACAAATTGCGTCGCGATTCAATACATCGTCCCACAGCCGACCTGTCTCCAAGGGTCTCTTGCTGCCTCGGGCACCTTATGGTCGTTCTCCTGTGAGTCTAGATTTTCGAATGCGATGCAAAACTGACAGTTAATTGTAACGTTCAGAGCCTGTTAATGACGATGGGACACACAAATTGCGTCGCGACTCAATACATCGTCCTCCAGCCGACTTGTCTCCAAGGGTCTAGTGCTGCCTCGGGCACCTTATGGTCGTTCTCCTGTGAGTCTAGATTTTCGAATCCGACGCAAAACTGACAGTTAATTGTAACGTTCAGAGCCTCTTAATGACGATGGAACACACAAATTGCGTCGCGATTCAATACATCGTCCTACAGCCGACTTGTCTCCAAGGGTCTAGTGCTGCCTCGGGCACCATATGCTCGTTCTCCTGTGAGTCTAGATTTTCGAATCCGGCGCAAAACTGATAGTGAATTGTAACGTTCAGAGCCTCTTAATGACGATGGAACACACAAATTTCTTCGCGATTCAATACATCGTCCCACAGCCGACCTGTCTCCAAGGGTCTCTTGCTGCCTCGGGCACCTTATGGTCGTTCTCCTGTGAGTCTAGTTTTCAGAATACGACGCAAACTGACAGTTAATTGTAACGTTCAGAGCCTCTTAATGACGATGGAACACACAAATTGCGTCGCGATTCAATACATCGTCCCATAGCCGACCTGTCTCCAAGGGTCTCTTGCTGCCTCGGGCACCTTATGGTCGTTCTCCTGTGAGTCTAGATTTTCGAATGCGATGCAAAACTGACAGTTAATTGTAACGTTCAGAGCCTGTTAATGACGATGGGACACACAAATTGCGTCGCGACTCAATACATCGTCCTCCAGCCGACTTGTCTCCAAGGGTCTAGTGCTGCCTCGGGCACCTTATGGTCGTTCTCCTGTGAGTCTAGATTTTCGAATCCGACGCAAAACTGACAGTTAATTGTAACGTTCAGAGCCTCTTAATGACGATGGAACACACAAATTGCGTCGTGATTCAATACATCGTCCTACAGCCGACTTGTCTCCAAGGGTCTAGTGCTGCCTCGGGCACCATATGCTCGTTCTCCATTGAGTCTAGATTTTCGAATCTGACGCAAAACTGACAGTGAATTGTAACGTTCAGAGCCTGTTAATGACGATGGGACACACAAATTGCGTCGCGACTCAATACATCGTCCTCCAGCCGACTTGTCTCCAAGGGTCTAGTGCTGCCTCGGGCACCTTATGGTCGTTCTCCTGTGAGTCTAGATTTTCGAATCCGACGCAAAACTGACAGTTAATTGTAACGTTCAGAGCCTGTTAATGACGATGGGACACACAAATTGCGTCGCGACTCAATACATCGTCCTCCAGCCGACTTGTCTCCAAGGGTCTAGTGCTGCCTCGGGCACCTTATGGTCGTTCTCCTGTGAGTCTAGATTTTCGAATCCGACGCAAAACAGACCGTTAATTGTAACGTTCAGAGCCTGTTAATGACGATGGGACACACAAATTGCGTCGCGACTCAATACTTCGTCCTCCAGCCGACTTGTCTCCAAGGGTCTAGTGCTGCCTCGGGCACCATATGCTCGTTCTCGTGTGAGTCTAGATTTTCGAATCCGACGCAAAACTGACAGTGAATTGTAACGTTCAGAGCCTGTTAATGACGATGGGACACACAAATTGCGTCGCGATTCAATACATCGTCCTCCAGCCGACCTGTCTCCAAGGGTCTCTTGCTGCCTCGGGCACCTTATGGTCGTTCTCCTGTGAGTCTAGATTTTCGAATCCGACGCAAAACTGACAGTTAATTGTAACGTTCAGAGCCTCTTAATGACGATGGAACACACAAATTGCGTCGCGATTCAATACATCGTCCTACAGCCGACTTGTCTCCAAGGGTCTAGTGCTGCCTCGGGCACCATATGCTCGTTCTCCTGTGAGTCTAGATTTTCGAATCCGACGCAAAACTGACAGTGAATTGTAACGTTCAGAGCCTCTTGATGACGATGGAACACACAAATTGCGTCGCGATTCAATACATCGTCCTACAGCCGACTTGTCTCCAAGGGTCTAGTGCTGCCTCGGGCACCATATGCTCGTTCTCCTGTGAGTCTAGATTTTCGAATCCGACGCAAAACTGACAGTGAATTGTAACGTTCAGAGCCTCTTGATGACGATGGAACACACAAATTGCGTCGCGATTCAATACATCGTTCCACAGCCGACCTGTCTCCGAGGGTCTCTTGCTGCCTCGGGGACCTTATGGTCGTTCTCCTGTGAGTCTAGTTTTCAGAATACGACGCAAAACTGACAGTTAATTGTAACGTTCAGAGCCTCTTAATGACGATGGAACACACAAATTGCGTCGCGATTCAATACATCGTCCTACAGCCGACTTGTCTCCAAGGGTCTAGTGCTGCCTCGGGCACCATATGCTTGTTCTCCTGTGAGTCTAGATTTTCGAATCCGACGCAAAACTGACAGTGAATTGTAACGTTCAGAGCCTGTTAATGACGATGGGACACACAAATTGCGTCGCGACTCAATACATCGTCCTCCAGCCGACTTGTCTCCAAGGGTCTAGTGCTGCGTCGGGCACCTTATGGTCGTTCTCCTGTGAGTCTAGATTTTCGAATCCGACTCAAAACTGACAGTTAATTGTAACGTTCAGGGCCTGATACTGACGATGGAACACACAAATTGCGTCGCGATTCAATACATCGTCCCACAGCCGACCTGTCTCCAAGGGTCTCTTGCTGCCTCGGGCACCTTTTGGTCGTTCTCCTGTGAGTCTAGTTTTCAGAATACGACGCAAAACTGACAGTTAATTGTAACGTTCAGAGCCTGATACTGACGATGGAACACACAAATTGCGTCGCGATTCAATACATCGTTCTCCAGCCGACTTGTCTCCAAGGGTCTTTTGCTGCCTCGGGCACCATATGGTCGTTCTCCTGTGAGTCTTGTTTTTCGAATGCGATGCAAAACTGACAGTTAATTGTAACGTTCAGAGCCTCTTGATGACGATGGAACACACAAATTGCGTCGCGATTCAATACATCGTCCTCCAGCCGACTTGTCTCGAAGGGTCTATTGCTGCCTCGGGCACCTTATGGTCAATCTCCTGTGAGTCTAGTTTTTCGAATACGACGCCAAACAGACTATTAATTGAACGTTCAGAGCCTGTTAATGACAATGGAACACACAAATTGCGTCGCGATTCAATACATCGTCCTCCAGCCGACTTGTCTCGAAGGGTCTATTGCTGCCTCGGGCACCTTATGCTCGTTCTCCTGTGAGTCTAGATTTTCGAATCCGACGCAAAACTGACAGTTAATTGAAACGTTCAGAGCCTGTTAATGACGATGGGACACACATATTGCGTCGCGACTCAATACATCGTCCTCCAGCCGACTTGTCTCCAAGGGTCTAGTGCTGCCTCGGGCACCTTATGTTCTCCTGTGAGTCTAGATTTTCGAATCCGACGCAAAACTGACAGTTAATTGTAACGTTCAGAGCCGCTTAATGACGATGGAACACACAAATTGCGTCGCGATTCAATACATCGTCCTCCAGCAGACTTGTCTCGAAGGGTCTATTGGTGCCTCGGGCACCTTATGGTCGTTCTCCTGTGAGTCTTGTTTTTCGAATGCGATGCAAAACTGACAGTTAATTGTAACGTTCAGAGCCTCTTGATGACGATGGAACACACAAATTGCGTCGCGATTCAATACATCGTCACACAGCCGACCTGTCTCCAAGGGTCTCTTGCTGCCTCGGGCACCTTATGGTCGTTCTCCTGTGAGTCTAGATTTTCGAATGCGATGCAAAACTGACAGTTAATTGTAACGTTCAGAGCCTGTTAATGACGATGGGACATACAAATTGCGTCGCGACTCAATACATCGTCCACCAGCCGACTTGTCTCCAAGGGTCTAGTGCTGCCTCGGGCACCTTATGGTCGTTCTCCTGTGAGTCTAGATTTTCGAATCCGACGCAAAACTGACAGTTAATTGTAACGGTCAGAGCCTGATACTGACGATGGAACACACAAATTACGTCGCGATTCAATACATCGTCCGCCAGCCGACCTGTCTCGAAGGGTCTATTGCTGCCTCGGGCACCTTATGGTCGTTCATCTGTGAGTCTAGATTTTCGAATCCGACGCAAAACTGACAGTGAATTGTAACGTTCAGAGCCTCTTAATGACGATGGAACACACAAATTGCGTCGCGATTCAATACATCGTCCTCCAGCCGACTTGTCTCCAAGGGTCTATTGCTGCCTCGGGCACCATATGCTCGTTCTCCTGTGAGTCTAGATTTTCGAATCCGACGCAAAACTGACAGTTAATTGTAACGTTCAGAGCCTGTTAATGACGATGGGACACACAAATTGCGTCGCGACTCAATACATCGTCCTCCAGCCGACCTGTCTCCAAGGGTCTCTTGCTGCCTCGGGCACCTTATGATCGTTCTCCTGTGAGTCTAGTTTTCAGAATCCGACGCAAAACTGACAGTTAATTGTAACGTTGAGAGCCTGTTAATGACGATAGGACACACAAATTGCGTCGCGACTCAATACATCGTCCTCCAGCCGACTTGTCTCCAAGGGTCTAGTGCTGCCTCGGGCACCTTATGGTCGTTCTCCTGTGAGTCTAGATTTTCGAATCCGACGCAAAACTGACAGTTAATTGTAACGTACAGAGCCTCTTAATGACGATGGAACACACAAACTGCGTCGCGATTCAATACATCGTCCTACAGCCGACTTGTCTCCAAGGGTCTAGTGCTGCCTCGGGCACCATATGCTCGTTCTCCTGTGAGTCTAGTTTTTCGAATACGACGCAAAACTGACAATTAATTGTAACGTTCAGAGCCTGTTAATGACGATGGAACACACAAATTGCGTCGCGATTCAATACATCGTCCTCCTGCCGACTTGTCTCGAAGGGTCTATTGCTGCCTCGGGCACCTTATGGTCGTTCATCTGTGAGTCTAGATTTTCGAATCCGACGCAAAACTGACAGTGAATTGTAACGTTCAGAGCCTCTTAATGACGATGGAACACACAAATTGCGTCGCGATTCAATACATCGTCCTACAGCCGACTTGTCTCCAAGGGTCTAGTGCTGCCTCGGGCACCATATGCTCGTTCTCCTGTGAGTCTAGATTTTCGAATCCGACGCAAAACTGACAGTGAATTGTAACGTTCAGAGCCTCTTGATGACGATGGAACACACAAATTGCGTCGCGATTCAATACATCGTTCCACAGCCGACCTGTCTCCGAGGGTCTCTTGCTGCCTCGGGGACCTTATGGTCGTTCTCCCGTGAGTCTAGTTTTCAGAATACGACGCAAAACTGACAGTTAATTGTAACGTTCAGAGCCTCTTAATGACGATGGAACACACAAATTGCGTCGCGATTCAATACATCGTCCTACAGCCGACTAGTCTCCAAGGGTCTAGTGCTGCCTCGGGCACCATATGCTCGTTCTCCTGTGAGTCTAGATTTTCGAATCCGACGCAAAACTGACAGTGAATTGTAACGTTCAGAGCCTGTTAATGACGATGGGACACACATATTGCGTCGCGACTCAATACATCGTCCTCCAGCCGACTTGTCTCCAAGGGTCTAGTGCTGCCTCGGGCACCTTATGGTCGTTCTCCTGTGAGTCTAGATTTTCGAATCCGACGCAAAACTGACAGTGAATTGTAACGTTCAGAGCCTGATACTGACGATGGAACACACAAATTGCGTCGCGATTCAATACATCGTCCTCCAGCCGATTTGTCTCCAAGGGTCTATTGCTGCCTCGGGCACCTTATGGTCGTTCTCCTGTGAGTCTTGTTTTTCGAATGCGATGCAAAACTGACAGTTAATTGTAACGTTCAGAGCCTCTTGATGACGATGGAACACACAAATTGCGTCGCGATTCAATACATCGTCCCACAGCCGACCTGTCTCCAAGGGTCTCTTGCTGCCTCGGGCACCTTATGGTCGTTCTCCTGTGAGTCTAGATTTTCGAATGCGATGCAAAACTGACAGTTAATTGTAACGTTCAGAGCCTGTTAATGACGATGGGACACACAAATTGCGTCGCGACTCAATACATCGTCCTCCAGCCGACTTGTCTCCAAGGGTCTAGTGCTGCCTCGGGCACCTTATGGTCGTTCTCCTGTGAGTCTAGATTTTCGAATCCGACGCAAAACTGACAGTTAATTGTAACGTTCAGAGCCTCTTAATGACGATGGAACACACAAATTGCGTCGCGATTCAATACATCGTCCTACAGCCGACTTGTCTCCAAGGGTCTAGTGCTGCCTCGGGCACCATATGCTCGTTCTCCTGTGAGTCTAGATTTTCGAATCCGGCGCAAAACTGATAGTGAATTGTAACGTTCAGAGCCTCTTGATGACGATGGAACACACAAATTTCTTCGCGATTCAATACATCGTCCCACAGCCGACCTGTCTCCAAGGGTCTCTTGCTGCCTCGGGCACCTTATGGTCGTTCTCCTGTGAGTCTAGTTTTCAGAATACGACGCAAAACTGACAGTTAATTGTAACGTTCAGAGCCTCTTAATGACGATGGAACACACAAATTGCGTCGCGATTCAATACATCGTCCCATAGCCGACCTGTCTCCAAGGGTCTCTTGCTGCCTCGGGCACCTTATGGTCGTTCTCCTGTGAGTCTAGATTTTCGAATGCGATGCAAAACTGACAGTTAATTGTAACGTTCAGAGCCTGTTAATGACGATGGGACACACAAATTGCGTCGCGACTCAATACATCGTCCTCCAGCCGACTTGTCTCCAAGGGTCTAGTGCTGCCTCGGGCACCTTATGGTCGTTCTCCTGTGAGTCTAGATTTTCGAATCCGACGCAAAACTGACAGTTAATTGTAACGTTCAGAGCCTCTTAATGACGATGGAACACACAAATTGCGTCGTGATTCAATACATCGTCCTACAGCCGACTTGTCTCCAAGGGTCTAGTGCTGCCTCGGGCACCATATGCTCGTTCTCCATTGAGTCTAGATTTTCGAATCTGACGCAAAACTGACAGTGAATTGTAACGTTCAGAGCCTGTTAATGACGATGGGACACACAAATTGCGTCGCGACTCAATACATCGTCCTCCAGCCGACTTGTCTCCAAGGGTCTAGTGCTGCCTCGGGCACCTTATGGTCGTTCTCCTGTGAGTCTAGATTTTCGAATCCGACGCAAAACTGACAGTTAATTGTAACGTTCAGAGCCTGTTAATGACGATGGGACACACAAATTGCGTCGCGACTCAATACATCGTCCTCCAGCCGACTTGTCTCCAAGGGTCTAGTGCTGCCTCGGGCACCTTATGGTCGTTCTCCTGTGAGTCTAGATTTTCGAATCCGACGCAAAACAGACCGTTAATTGTAACGTTCAGAGCCTGTTAATGACGATGGGACACACAAATTGCGTCGCGACTCAATACTTCGTCCTCCAGCCGACTTGTCTCCAAGGGTCTAGTGCTGCCTCGGGCACCATATGCTCGTTCTCGTGTGAGTCTAGATTTTCGAATCCGACGCAAAACTGACAGTGAATTGTAACGTTCAGAGCCTGTTAATGACGATGGGACACACAAATTGCGTCGCGACTCAATACATCGTCCTCCAGCCGACCTGTCTCCAAGGGTCTCTTGCTGCCTCGGGCACCTTATGGTCGTTCTCCTGTGAGTCTAGATTTTCGAATCCGACGCAAAACTGACAGTTAATTGTAACGTTCAGAGCCTCTTAATGACGATGGAACACACAAATTGCGTCGCGATTCAATACATCGTCCTACAGCCGACTTGTCTCCAAGGGTCTAGTGCTGCCTCGGGCACCATATGCTCGTTCTCCTGTGAGTCTAGATTTTCGAATCCGACGCAAAACTGACAGTGAATTGTAACGTTCAGAGCCTCTTGATGACGATGGAACACACAAATTGCGTCGCGATTCAATACATCGTCCTACAGCCGACTTGTCTCCAAGGGTCTAGTGCTGCCTCGGGCACCATATGCTCGTTCTCCTGTGAGTCTAGATTTTCGAATCCGACGCAAAACTGACAGTGAATTGTAACGTTCAGAGCCTCTTGATGACGATGGAACACACAAATTGCGTCGCGATTCAATACATCGTTCCACAGCCGACCTGTCTCCGAGGGTCTCTTGCTGCCTCGGGGACCTTATGGTCGTTCTCCTGTGAGTCTAGTTTTCAGAATACGACGCAAAACTGACAGTTAATTGTAACGTTCAGAGCCTCTTAATGACGATGGAACACACAAATTGCGTCGCGATTCAATACATCGTCCTACAGCCGACTTGTCTCCAAGGGTCTAGTGCTGCCTCGGGCACCATATGCTCGTTCTCCTGTGAGTCTAGATTTTCGAATCCGACGCAAAACTGACAGTGAATTGTAACGTTCAGAGCCTCTTAATGACGATGGGACACACATATTGCGTCGCGACTCAATACATCGTCCTCCAGCCGACTTGTCTCCAAGGGTCTAGTGCTGCCTCGGGCACCTTATGGTCGTTCTCCTGTGAGTCTAGATTTTCGAATCCGACGCAAAACTGACAGTGAATTGTAACGTTCAGAGCCTGATACTGACGATGGAACACACAAATTGCGTCGCGATTCAATACATCGTCCTCCAGCCGATTTGTCTCCAAGGGTCTATTGCTGCCTCGGGCACCTTATGGTCGTTCTCCTGTGAGTCTTGTTTTTCGAATGCGATGCAAAACTGACAGTTAATTGTAACGTTCAGAGCCTCTTGATGACGATGGAACACACAAATTGCGTCGCGATTCAATACATCGTCCCACAGCCGACCTGTCTCCAAGGGTCTCTTGCTGCCTCGGGCACCTTATGGTCGTTCTCCTGTGAGTCTAGATTTTCGAATCCGACGCAAAACTGACAGTTAATTGTAACGTTCAGAGCCTCTTAATGACGATGGAACACACAAATTGCGTCGCGATTCAATACATCGTCCTACAGCCGACTTGTATCCAAGGGTCTAGTGCTGCCTCGGGCACCATATGCTCGTTCTCCTGTGAGTCTAGATTTTCGAATCCGGCGCAAAACTGATAGTGAATTGTAACGTTCAGAGCCTCTTGATGACGATGGAACACACAAATTTCTTCGCGATTCAATACATCGTCCCACAGCCGACCTGTCTCCAAGGGTCTCTTGCTGCCTCGGGCACCTTATGGTCGTTCTCCTGTGAGTCTAGTTTTCAGAATACGACGCAAAACTGACAGTTAATTGTAACGTTCAGAGCCTCTTAATGACGATGGAACACACAAATTGCGTCGCGATTCAATACATCGTCCCATAGCCGACCTGTCTCCAAGGGTCTCTTGCTGCCTCGGGCACCTTATGGTCGTTCTCCTGTGAGTCTAGATTTTCGAATGCGATGCAAAACTGACAGTTAATTGTAACGTTCAGAGCCTGTTAATGACGATGGGACACACAAATTGCGTCGCGACTCAATACATCGTCCTCCAGCCGACTTGTCTCCAAGGGTCTAGTGCTGCCTCGGGCACCTTATGGTCGTTCTCCTGTGAGTCTAGATTTTCGAATCCGACGCAAAACTGACAGTTAATTGTAACGTTCAGAGCCTCTTAATGACGATGGAACACACAAATTGCGTCGTGATTCAATACATCGTCCTACAGCCGACTTGTCTCCAAGGGTCTAGTGCTGCCTCGGGCACCTTATGCTCGTTCTCCATTGAGTCTAGATTTTCGAATCTGACGCAAAACTGACAGTGAATTGTAACGTTCAGAGCCTGTTAATGACGATGGGACACACAAATTGCGTCGCGACTCAATACATCGTCCTCCAGCCGACTTGTCTCCAAGGGTCTAGTGCTGCCTCGGGCACCTTATGGTCGTTCTCCTGTGAGTCTAGATTTTCGAATCCGACGCAAAACTGACAGTTAATTGTAACGTTCAGAGCCTGTTAATGACGATGGGACACACAAATTGCGTCGCGACTCAATACATCGTCCTCCAGCCGACTTGTCTCCAAGGGTCTAGTGCTGCCTCGGGCACCTTATGGTCGTTCTCCTGTGAGTCTAGATTTTCGAATCCGACGCAAAACAGACCGTTAATTGTAACGTTCAGAGCCTGTTAATGACGATGGGACACACAAATTGCGTCGCGACTCAATACTTCGTCCTCCAGCCGACTTGTCTCCAAGGGTCTAGTGCTGCCTCGGGCACCATATGCTCGTTCTCGTGTGAGTCTAGATTTTCGAATCCGACGCAAAACTGACAGTGAATTGTAACGTTCAGAGCCTGTTAATGACGATGGGACACACAAATTGCGTCGCGACTCAATACATCGTCCTCCAGCCGACCTGTCTCCAAGGGTCTCTTGCTGCCTCGGGCACCTTATGGTCGTTCTCCTGTGAGTCTAGATTTTCGAATCCGACGCAAAACTGACAGTTAATTGTAACGTTCAGAGCCTCTTAATGACGATGGAACACACAAATTGCGTCGCGATTCAATACATCGTCCTACAGCCGACTTGTCTCCAAGGGTCTAGTGCTGCCTCGGGCACCATATGCTCGTTCTCCTGTGAGTCTAGTTTTTCGGATACGACGCAAAACTGACAGTGAATTGTAACGTTCAGAGCCTGTTAATGACGATGGACCACACAAATTGCGTCGCGATTCAATACATCGTCCTCCAGCCGACTTGTCTCCAAGGGTCTATTGCGGCCTCGGGCACCTTATGGTCGTTCTCCAGTGAGTCTAGTTTTCAGAATACGACGCAAAACTGACAGTTAATTGTAACGTTCAGAGCCTGTTAATGACGATGGGACACACAAATTTCGTAGCGACTCAATACATCGTCCTCCAGCCGACTTGTCTCCAAGGGTCTAGTGCTGCCTCGGGCACCTTATGGTCGTTCTCCTGTGAGTCTAGATTTTCGAATGCGATGCAAAACTGACAGTTAATTGTAACGTTCAGAGCCTGTTAATGACGATGGGACACACAAATTGCGTCGCGACTCAATACATCGTCCTCCAGCCGACTTGTCTCCAAGGGTCTAGTGCTGCCTCGGGCACCTTATGGTCGTTCTCCTGTGAGTCTAGATTTTCGAATCCGACGCAAAACTGACAGTTAATTGTAACGTTCAGAGCCTCTTAATGACGATGGAACACACAAATTGCGTCGTGATTCAATACATCGTCCTACAGCCGACTTGTCTCCAAGGGTCTAGTGCTGCCTCGGGCACCATATGCTCGTTCTCCATTGAGTCTAGATTTTCGAATCTGACGCAAAACTGACAGTGAATTGTAACGTTCAGAGCCTGTTAATGACGATGGGACACACAAATTGCGTCGCGACTCAATACATCGTCCTCCAGCCGACTTGTCTCCAAGGGTCTAGTGCTGCCTCGGGCACCTTATGGTCGTTCTCCTGTGAGTCTAGATTTTCGAATCCGACGCAAAACTGACAGTTAATTGTAACGTTCAGAGCCTGTTAATGACGATGGGACACACAAATTGCGTCGCGACTCAATACATCGTCCTCCAGCCGACTTGTCTCGAAGGGTCTATTGCTGCCTCGGGCACCTTATGGTCGTTCATCTGTGAGTCTAGATTTTCGAATCCGACGCAAAACTGACAGTGAATTGTAACGTTCAGAGCATCTTAATGACGATGGAACACACAAATTACGTCGCGATTCAATACATCGTCCTACAGCCGACTTGTCTCCAAGGGTCTAGTGCTGCCTCGGGCACCATATGCTCGTTCTCCTGTGAGTCTAGATTTCCGAATCCGACGCAAAACTGACAGTTAATTGTAACGTTCAGAGCCTGTTAATGACGATGGGACACACAAATTGCGTCGCGATTCAATACATCGTCCCACAGCCGACCTGTCTCCAAGGGTCTCTTGCTGCCTCGGGCACCTTATGGTCGTTCTCCTGTGAGTCTAGTTTTCAGAATACGACGCAAAACTGACAGTTAATTGTAACGTTCAGAGCCTGTTAATGACGATGGGACACACAAATTGCGTCGCGACTCAATACATCGTCCTCCAGCCGACTTGTCTCCAAGGGTCTAGTGCTGCCTCGGGCACCTTATGGTCGTTCTCCTGTGAGTCTAGATTTTCGAATCCGACGCAAAACAGACCGTTAATTGTAACGTTCAGAGCCTGTTAATGACGATGGGACACACAAATTGCGTCGCGACTCAATACTTCGTCCTCCAGCCGACTTGTCTCCAAGGGTCTAGTGCTGCCTCGGGCACCATATGCTCGTTCTCGTGTGAGTCTAGATTTTCGAATCCGACGCAAAACTGACAGTGAATTGTAACGTTCAGAGCCTGTTAATGACGATGGGACACACAAATTGCGTCGCGACTCAATACATCGTCCTCCAGCCGACCTGTCTCCAAGGGTCTCTTGCTGCCTCGGGCACCTTATGGTCGTTCTCCTGTGAGTCTAGATTTTCGAATCCGACGCAAAACTGACAGTTAATTGTAACGTTCAGAGCCTCTTAATGACGATGGAACACACAAATTGCGTCGCGATTCAATACATCGTCCTACAGCCGACTTGTCTCCAAGGGTCTAGTGCTGCCTCGGGCACCATATGCTCGTTCTCCTGTGAGTCTAGTTTTTCGGATACGACGCAAAACTGACAGTGAATTGTAACGTTCAGAGCCTGTTAATGACGATGGACCACACAAATTGCGTCGCGATTCAATACATCGTCCTCCAGCCGACTTGTCTCCAAGGGTCTATTGCGGCCTCGGGCACCTTATGGTCGTTCTCCAGTGAGTCTAGTTTTCAGAATACGACGCAAAACTGACAGTTAATTGTAACGTTCAGAGCCTGTTAATGACGATGGGACACACAAATTTCGTAGCGACTCAATACATCGTCCTCCAGCCGACTTGTCTCCAAGGGTCTAGTGCTGCCTCGGGCACCTTATGGTCGTTCTCCTGTGAGTCTAGATTTTCGAATGCGATGCAAAACTGACAGTTAATTGTAACGTTCAGAGCCTGTTAATGACGATGGGACACACAAATTGCGTCGCGACTCAATACATCGTCCTCCAGCCGACTTGTCTCCAAGGGTCTAGTGCTGCCTCGGGCACCTTATGGTCGTTCTCCTGTGAGTCTAGATTTTCGAATCCGACGCAAAACTGACAGTTAATTGTAACGTTCAGAGCCTCTTAATGACGATGGAACACACAAATTGCGTCGTGATTCAATACATCGTCCTACAGCCGACTTGTCTCCAAGGGTCTAGTGCTGCCTCGGGCACCATATGCTCGTTCTCCATTGAGTCTAGATTTTCGAATCTGACGCAAAACTGACAGTGAATTGTAACGTTCAGAGCCTGTTAATGACGATGGGACACACAAATTGCGTCGCGACTCAATACATCGTCCTCCAGCCGACTTGTCTCCAAGGGTCTAGTGCTGCCTTGGGCACCTTATGGTCGTTCTCCTGTGAGTCTAGATTTTCGAATCCGACGCAAAACTGACAGTTAATTGTAACGTTCAGAGCCTGTTAATGACGATGGGACACACAAATTGCGTCGCGACTCAATACATCGTCCTCCAGCCGACTTGTCTCGAAGGGTCTATTGCTGCCTCGGGCACCTTATGGTCGTTCATCTGTGAGTCTAGATTTTCGAATCCGACGCAAAACTGACAGTGAATTGTAACGTTCAGAGCATCTTAATGACGATGGAACACACAAATTACGTCGCGATTCAATACATCGTCCTACAGCCGACTTGTCTCCAAGGGTCTAGTGCTGCCTCGGGCACCATATGCTCGTTCTCCTGTGAGTCTAGATTTCCGAATCCGACGCAAAACTGACAGTTAATTGTAACGTTCAGAGCCTGTTAATGACGATGGGACACACAAATTGCGTCGCGATTCAATACATCGTCCCACAGCCGACCTGTCTCCAAGGGTCTCTTGCTGCCTCGGGCACCTTATGGTCGTTCTCCTGTGAGTCTAGTTTTCAGAATACGACGCAAAACTGACAGTTAATTGTAACGTTCAGAGCCTGTTAATGACGATGGGACACACAAATTGCGTCGCGACTCAATACATCGTCCTCCAGCCGACTTGTCTCCAAGGGTCTAGTGCTGCCTCGGGCACCTTATGGTCGTTCTCCTGTGAGTCTAGATTTTCGAATCCGACGCAAAACTGACAGTTAATTGTAACGTTCAGAGCCTCTTAATGACGATGGAACACACAAATTGCGTCGTGATTCAATACATCGTCCTACAGCCGACTTGTCTCCAAGGGTCTAGTGCTGCCTCGGGCACCATATGCTCGTTCTCCATTGAGTCTAGATTTTCGAATCTGACGCAAAACTGACAGTGAATTGTAACGTTCAGAGCCTGTTAATGACGATGGGACACACAAATTGCGTCGCGACTCAATACATCGTCCTCCAGCCGACTTGTCTCCAAGGGTCTAGTGCTGCCTCGGGCACCTTATGGTCGTTCTCCTGTGAGTCTAGATTTTCGAATCCGACGCAAAACTGACAGTTAATTGTAACGTTCAGAGCCTGTTAATGACGATGGGACACACAAATTGCGTCGCGACTCAATACATCGTCCTCCAGCCGACTTGTCTCGAAGGGTCTATTGCTGCCTCGGGCACCTTATGGTCGTTCATCTGTGAGTCTAGATTTTCGAATCCGACGCAAAACTGACAGTGAATTGTAACGTTCAGAGCATCTTAATGACGATGGAACACACAAATTACGTCGCGATTCAATACATCGTCCTACAGCCGACTTGTCTCCAAGGGTCTAGTGCTGCCTCGGGCACCATATGCTCGTTCTCCTGTGAGTCTAGATTTCCGAATCCGACGCAAAACTGACAGTTAATTGTAACGTTCAGAGCCTGTTAATGACGATGGGACACACAAATTGCGTCGCGATTCAATACATCGTCCCACAGCCGACCTGTCTCCAAGGGTCTCTTGCTGCCTCGGGCACCTTATGGTCGTTCTCCTGTGAGTCTAGTTTTCAGAATACGACGCAAAACTGACAGTTAATTGTAACGTTCAGAGCCTGTTAATGACGATGGGACACACAAATTGCGTCGCGACTCAATACATCGTCCTCCAGCCGACTTGTCTCCAAGGGTCTAGTGCTGCCTCGGGCACCTTATGGTCGTTCTCCTGTGAGTCTAGATTTTCGAATCCGACGCAAAACAGACCGTTAATTGTAACGTTCAGAGCCTGTTAATGACGATGGGACACACAAATTGCGTCGCGACTCAATACTTCGTCCTCCAGCCGACTTGTCTCCAAGGGTCTAGTGCTGCCTCGGGCACCATATGCTCGTTCTCGTGTGAGTCTAGATTTTCGAATCCGACGCAAAACTGACAGTGAATTGTAACGTTCAGAGCCTGTTAATGACGATGGGACACACAAATTGCGTCGCGACTCAATACATCGTCCTCCAGCCGACCTGTCTCCAAGGGTCTCTTGCTGCCTCGGGCACCTTATGGTCGTTCTCCTGTGAGTCTAGATTTTCGAATCCGACGCAAAACTGACAGTTAATTGTAACGTTCAGAGCCTCTTAATGACGATGGAACACACAAATTGCGTCGCGATTCAATACATCGTCCTACAGCCGACTTGTCTCCAAGGGTCTAGTGCTGCCTCGGGCACCATATGCTCGTTCTCCTGTGAGTCTAGTTTTTCGGATACGACGCAAAACTGACAGTGAATTGTAACGTTCAGAGCCTGTTAATGACGATGGACCACACAAATTGCGTCGCGATTCAATACATCGTCCTCCAGCCGACTTGTCTCCAAGGGTCTATTGCGGCCTCGGGCACCTTATGGTCGTTCTCCAGTGAGTCTAGTTTTCAGAATACGACGCAAAACTGACAGTTAATTGTAACGTTCAGAGCCTGTTAATGACGATGGGACACACAAATTTCGTAGCGACTCAATACATCGTCCTCCAGCCGACTTGTCTCCAAGGGTCTAGTGCTGCCTCGGGCACCTTATGGTCGTTCTCCTGTGAGTCTAGATTTTCGAATGCGATGCAAAACTGACAGTTAATTGTAACGTTCAGAGCCTGTTAATGACGATGGGACACACAAATTGCGTCGCGACTCAATACATCGTCCTCCAGCCGACTTGTCTCCAAGGGTCTAGTGCTGCCTCGGGCACCTTATGGTCGTTCTCCTGTGAGTCTAGATTTTCGAATCCGACGCAAAACTGACAGTTAATTGTAACGTTCAGAGCCTCTTAATGACGATGGAACACACAAATTGCGTCGTGATTCAATACATCGTCCTACAGCCGACTTGTCTCCAAGGGTCTAGTGCTGCCTCGGGCACCATATGCTCGTTCTCCATTGAGTCTAGATTTTCGAATCTGACGCAAAACTGACAGTGAATTGTAACGTTCAGAGCCTGTTAATGACGATGGGACACACAAATTGCGTCGCGACTCAATACATCGTCCTCCAGCCGACTTGTCTCCAAGGGTCTAGTGCTGCCTTGGGCACCTTATGGTCGTTCTCCTGTGAGTCTAGATTTTCGAATCCGACGCAAAACTGACAGTTAATTGTAACGTTCAGAGCCTGTTAATGACGATGGGACACACAAATTGCGTCGCGACTCAATACATCGTCCTCCAGCCGACTTGTCTCGAAGGGTCTATTGCTGCCTCGGGCACCTTATGGTCGTTCATCTGTGAGTCTAGATTTTCGAATCCGACGCAAAACTGACAGTGAATTGTAACGTTCAGAGCATCTTAATGACGATGGAACACACAAATTACGTCGCGATTCAATACATCGTCCTACAGCCGACTTGTCTCCAAGGGTCTAGTGCTGCCTCGGGCACCATATGCTCGTTCTCCTGTGAGTCTAGATTTCCGAATCCGACGCAAAACTGACAGTTAATTGTAACGTTCAGAGCCTGTTAATGACGATGGGACACACAAATTGCGTCGCGATTCAATACATCGTCCCACAGCCGACCTGTCTCCAAGGGTCTCTTGCTGCCTCGGGCACCTTATGGTCGTTCTCCTGTGAGTCTAGTTTTCAGAATACGACGCAAAACTGACAGTTAATTGTAACGTTCAGAGCCTGTTAATGACGATGGGACACACAAATTGCGTCGCGACTCAATACATCGTCCTCCAGCCGACTTGTCTCCAAGGGTCTAGTGCTGCCTCGGGCACCTTATGGTCGTTCTCCTGTGAGTCTAGATTTTCGAATCCGACGCAAAACTGACAGTGAATTGTAACGTTCAGAGCCTCTTAATGACGATGGAACACACAAATTGCGTCGCGATTCAATACTTCGTCCTACAGCCGACTTGTCTCCAAGGGTCTAGTGCTGCCTCGGGCACCATATGCTCGTTCTCCTGTGAGTCTAGATTTTCGAATCCGACGCAAAACTGACAGTGAATTGTAACGTTCAGAGCCTGTTAATGACGATGGGACACACAAATTGCGTCGCGACTCAATACATCGTCCTCCAGCCGACCTGTCTCCAAGGGTCTCTTGCTGCCTCGGGCACCTTATGGTCGTTATCCTGTGAGTCTAGATTTTCGAATCCGACGCAAAACTGACAGTTAATTGTAACGTTTAGAACCTCTTAATGACGATGGAACACACAAATTGCGTCGCGATTCAATACATCGTCCTACAGCCAACTTGTATCCAAGGGTCTAGTGCAGCCTCGGGCACCATATGCTCGTTCTCCTGTGAGTCTAGTCTTTCGAATACGACGCAAAACTGACAATTAATTGTAACGTTCAGAGCCTGTTAATGACGATGGAACACACAAATTGCGTCGCGATTCAAAACATCGTCCTCCAGCCGACTTGTCTCGAAGGGTCTAGTGCTGCCTCGGGCACCTTATGGTCGTTCTCCTGTGAGTCTAGATTTTCGAATCCGACGCAAAACTGACAGTTAATTGTAACGTTCAGAGCCTCTTAATGACGATGGAACACACAAATTGCGTCGCGATTCAATACATCGTCCTCCAGCCGACTGGTCTCCAAGGGTCTATTGCGGCCTCGGGCACCTTATGGTCGTTCTCCTGTGAGTCTAGTTTTCAGAATACGACGCAAAACTGACAGTTAATTGTAACGTTCAGAGCCTGTTAATGACGATGGGACACACAAATTGCGTCGCGACTCAATACATCGTCCTCCAGCCGACTTGTCTCCAAGGGTCTAGTGCTGCCTCGGGCACCTTCTGGTCGTTCTCCTGTGAGTCTAGATTTTCGAATCCGACGCAAAACTGACAGTTAATTGTAACGTTCAGAGCCTCTTAATGACGATGGAACACACAAATTGCGTCGCGATTCAATACATCGTCCTACAGCCGACTTGTCTCCAAGGGTCTAGTGCTGCCTCGGGCACCATATGCTCGTTCTCCTGTGAGTCTAGATTTTCGAATCCGACGCAAAACTGACAGTGAATTGTAAGGTTCAGAGCCTGTTAATGACGATGGGACACACAAATTGCGTCGCGACTCAATACATCGTCCTCCAGCCGACCTGTCTCCAAGGGTCTCTTGCTGCCTCGGGCACCTTATGGTCGTTCTCCTGTGAGTCTAGATTTTCGAATCCGACGCAAAACTGACAGTTAATTGTAACGTTCAGAGCCTCTTAATGACGATGGAACACACAAATTGCGTCGCGATTCAATACATCGTCCTACAGCCGACTTGTCTCCAAGGGTCTAGTGCTGCCTCGGGCACCATATGCTCGTTCTCCTGTGAGTCTAGATTTTCGAATCTGACGCAAAACTGACAGTGAATTGTAACGTTCAGAGCCTGTTAATGACGATGGGACACACAAATTGCGTCGCGACTCAATACATCGTCCTCCAGCCGACTTGTCTCCAAGGGTCTAGTGCTGCCTCGGGCACCTTATGGTCGTTCTCCTGTGAGTCTAGATTTTCGAATCCGACGCAAAACTGACAGTTAATTGTAACGGTCAGAGCCTGATACTGACGATGGAACACACAAATTACGTCGCGATTCAATACATCGTCCTCCAGCCGACCTGTCTCGAAGGGTCTATTGCTGCCTCGGGCACCTTATGGTCGTTCATCTGTGAGTCTAGATTTTCGAATCCGACGCAAAACTGACAGTGAATTGTAACGTTCAGAGCCTCTTAATGACGATGGAACACACAAATTGCGTCGCGATTCAATACATCGTCCTCCAGCCGACTTGTCTCCAAGGGTCTATTGCTGCCTCGGGCACCATATGCTCGTTCTCCTGTGAGTCTAGATTTTCGAATCCGACGCAAAACTGACAGTTAATTGTAACGTTCAGAGCCTGTTAATGACGATGGGACACACAAATTGCGTCGCGACTCAATACATCGTCCTCCAGCCGACCTGTCTCCAAGGGTCTCTTGCTGCCTCGGGCACCTTATGATCGTTCTCCTGTGAGTCTAGTTTTCAGAATCCGACGCAAAACTGACAGTTAATTGTAACGTTGAGAGCCTGTTAATGACGATAGGACACACAAATTGCGTCGCGACTCAATACATCGTCCTCCAGCCGACTTGTCTCCAAGGGTCTAGTGCTGCCTCGGGCACCTTATGGTCGTTCTCCTGTGAGTCTAGATTTTCGAATCCGACGCAAAACTGACAGTTAATTGTAACGTACAGAGCCTCTTAATGACGATGGAACACACAAACTGCCTCGCGATTCAATACATCGTCCTACAGCCGACTTGTCTCCAAGGGTCTAGTGCTGCCTCGGGCACCATATGCTCGTTCTCCTGTGAGTCTAGTTTTTCGAATACGACGCAAAACTGACAATTAATTGTAACGTTCAGAGCCTGTTAATGACGATGGGACACACAAATTGCGTCGCGACTCAATACATCGTCCTCCAGCCGACTTGTCTCCAAGGGTCTAGTGCTGCCTCGGGCACCTTATGGTCGTTCTCCTGTGAGTCTAGATTTTCGAATCCGACGCAAAACTGACAGTTAATTGTAACGTTCAGAGCCTCTTAATGACGATGGAACACACAAATTGCGTCGTGATTCAATACATCGTCCTACAGCCGACTTGTCTCCAAGGGTCTAGTGCTGCCTCGGGCACCATATGCTCGTTCTCCTGTGAGTCTTGTTTTTCGAATGCGATGCAAAACTGACAGTTAATTGTAACGTTCAGAGCCTCTTGATGACGATGGAACACACAAATTGCGTCGCGATTCAATACATCGTCCCACAGCCGACCTGTCTCCAAGGGTCTCTTGCTGCCTCGGGCACCTTATGGTCTTTCTCCTGTGAGTCTAGATTTTCGAATGCGATGCAAAACTGACAGTTAATTGTAACGTTCAGAGCCTGTTAATGACGATGGGACACACAAATTGCGTCGCGACTCAATACATCGTCCTCCAGCCGACTTGTCTCCAAGGGTCTAGTGCTGCCTCGGGCACCTTATGGTCGTTCTCCTGTGAGTCTAGATTTTCGAATCCGACGCAAAACTGACAGTTAATTGTAACGTTCAGAGCCTCTTAATGACGATGGAACACACAAATTGCGTCGTGATTCAATACATCGTCCTACAGCCGACTTGTCTCCAAGGGTCTAGTGCTGCCTCGGGCACCATATGCTCGTTCTCCATTGAGTCTAGATTTTCGAATCTGACGCAAAACTGACAGTGAATTGTAACGTTCAGAGCCTGTTAATGACGATGGGACACACAAATTGCGTCGCGACTCAATACATCGTCCTCCAGCCGACTTGTCTCCAAGGGTCTAGTGCTGCCTCGGGCACCTTATGGTCGTTCTCCTGTGAGTCTAGATTTTCGAATCCGACGCAAAACTGACAGTTAATTGTAACGTTCAGAGCCTGTTAATGACGATGGGACACACAAATTGCGTCGCGACTCAATACATCGTCCTCCAGCCGACTTGTCTCGAAGGGTCTATTGCTGCCTCGGGCACCTTATGGTCGTTCATCTGTGAGTCTAGATTTTCGAATCCGACGCAAAACTGACAGTGAATTGTAACGTTCAGAGCATCTTAATGACGATGGAACACACAAATTACGTCGCGATTCAATACATCGTCCTACAGCCGACTTGTCTCCAAGGGTCTAGTGCTGCCTCGGGCACCATATGCTCGTTCTCCTGTGAGTCTAGATTTCCGAATCCGACGCAAAACTGACAGTTAATTGTAACGTTCAGAGCCTGTTAATGACGATGGGACACACAAATTGCGTCGCGATTCAATACATCGTCCCACAGCCGACCTGTCTCCAAGGGTCTCTTGCTGCCTCGGGCACCTTATGGTCGTTCTCCTGTGAGTCTAGTTTTCAGAATACGACGCAAAACTGACAGTTAATTGTAACGTTCAGAGCCTGTTAATGACGATGGGACACACAAATTGCGTCGCGACTCAATACATCGTCCTCCAGCCGACTTGTCTCCAAGGGTCTAGTGCTGCCTCGGGCACCTTATGGTCGTTCTCCTGTGAGTCTAGATTTTCGAATCCGACGCAAAACTGACAGTGAATTGTAACGTTCAGAGCCTCTTAATGACGATGGAACACACAAATTGCGTCGCGATTCAATACTTCGTCCTACAGCCGACTTGTCTCCAAGGGTCTAGTGCTGCCTCGGGCACCATATGCTCGTTCTCCTGTGAGTCTAGATTTTCGAATCCGACGCAAAACTGACAGTGAATTGTAACGTTCAGAGCCTGTTAATGACGATGGGACACACAAATTGCGTCGCGACTCAATACATCGTCCTCCAGCCGACCTGTCTCCAAGGGTCTCTTGCTGCCTCGGGCACCTTATGGTCGTTATCCTGTGAGTCTAGATTTTCGAATCCGACGCAAAACTGACAGTTAATTGTAACGTTTAGAACCTCTTAATGACGATGGAACACACAAATTGCGTCGCGATTCAATACATCGTCCTACAGCCAACTTGTATCCAAGGGTCTAGTGCAGCCTCGGGCACCATATGCTCGTTCTCCTGTGAGTCTAGTCTTTCGAATACGACGCAAAACTGACAATTAATTGTAACGTTCAGAGCCTGTTAATGACGATGGAACACACAAATTGCGTCGCGATTCAAAACATCGTCCTCCAGCCGACTTGTCTCGAAGGGTCTAGTGCTGCCTCGGGCACCTTATGGTCGTTCTCCTGTGAGTCTAGATTTTCGAATCCGACGCAAAACTGACAGTTAATTGTAACGTTCAGAGCCTCTTAATGACGATGGAACACACAAATTGCGTCGCGATTCAATACATCGTCCTCCAGCCGACTGGTCTCCAAGGGTCTATTGCGGCCTCGGGCACCTTATGGTCGTTCTCCTGTGAGTCTAGTTTTCAGAATACGACGCAAAACTGACAGTTAATTGTAACGTTCAGAGCCTGTTAATGACGATGGGACACACAAATTGCGTCGCGACTCAATACATCGTCCTCCAGCCGACTTGTCTCCAAGGGTCTAGTGCTGCCTCGGGCACCTTCTGGTCGTTCTCCTGTGAGTCTAGATTTTCGAATCCGACGCAAAACTGACAGTTAATTGTAACGTTCAGAGCCTCTTAATGACGATGGAACACACAAATTGCGTCGCGATTCAATACATCGTCCTACAGCCGACTTGTCTCCAAGGGTCTAGTGCTGCCTCGGGCACCATATGCTCGTTCTCCTGTGAGTCTAGATTTTCGAATCCGACGCAAAACTGACAGTGAATTGTAAGGTTCAGAGCCTGTTAATGACGATGGGACACACAAATTGCGTCGCGACTCAATACATCGTCCTCCAGCCGACCTGTCTCCAAGGGTCTCTTGCTGCCTCGGGCACCTTATGGTCGTTCTCCTGTGAGTCTAGATTTTCGAATCCGACGCAAAACTGACAGTTAATTGTAACGTTCAGAGCCTCTTAATGACGATGGAACACACAAATTGCGTCGCGATTCAATACATCGTCCTACAGCGGACTTGTCTCCAAGGGTCTAGTGCTGCCTCGGGCACCATATGCTCGTTCTCCTGTGAGTCTAGATTTTCGAATCTGACGCAAAACTGACAGTGAATTGTAACGTTCAGAGCCTGTTAATGACGATGGGACACACAAATTGCGTCGCGACTCAATACATCGTCCTCCAGCCGACTTGTCTCCAAGGGTCTAGTGCTGCCTCGGGCACCTTATGGTCGTTCTCCTGTGAGTCTAGATTTTCGAATGCGATGCAAAACTGACAGTGAATTGTAACGTTCAGAGCCTGTTAATGACGATGAGACACACAAATTGCGTCGCGACTCAATACATCGTCCTCCAGCCGACCTGTCTCCAAGGGTCTCTTGCTGCCTCGGGCACCTTATGGTCGTTCTCCTGTGAGTCTAGATTTTCGAATCCGACGCAAAACTGACAGTTAATTGTAACGTTCAGAGCCTCTTAATGACGATGGAACACACAAATTGCGTCGCGATTCAATACATCGTCCTACAGCCGACTTGTCTCCAAGGGTCTAGTGCTGCCTCGGGCACCATATGCTCGTTCTCCTGTGAGTCTAGATTTTCGAATCCGACGCAAAACTGACAGTGAATTGTAACGTTCAGAGCCTCTTGATGACGATGGAACACACAAATTGCGTCGCGATTCAATACATCGTCCTACAGCCGACTTGTCTCCAAGGGTCTAGTGCTGCCTCGGGCACCATATGCTCGTTCTCCTGTGAGTCTAGATTTTCGAATCCGACGCAAAACTGACAGTGAATTGTAACGTTCAGAGCCTCTTGATGACGATGGAACACACAAATTGCGTCGCGATTCAATACATCGTTCCACAGCCGACCTGTCTCCGAGGGTCTCTTGCTGCCTCGGGGACCTTATGGTCGTTCTCCTGTGAGTCTAGTTTTCAGAATACGACGCAAAACTGACAGTTAATTGTAACGTTCAGAGCCTCTTAATGACGATGGAACACACAAATTGCGTCGCGATTCAATACATCGTCCTACAGCCGACTTGTCTCCAAGGGTCTAGTGCTGCCTCGGGCACCATATGCTCGTTCTCCTGTGAGTCTAGATTTTCGAATCCGACGCAAAACTGACAGTGAATTGTAACGTTCAGAGCCTGTTAATGACGATGGGACACACATATTGCGTCGCGACTCAATACATCGTCCTCCAGCCGACTTGTCTCCAAGGGTCTAGTGCTGCCTCGGGCACCTTATGGTCGTTCTCCTGTGAGTCTAGATTTTCGAATCCGACGCAAAACTGACAGTGAATTGTAACGTTCAGAGCCTGATACTAACGATGGAACACACAAATTGCGTCGCGATTCAATACATCGTCCTCCAGCCGATTTGTCTCCAAGGGTCTATTGCTGCCTCGGGCACCTTATGGTCGTTCTCCTGTGAGTCTTGTTTTTCGAATGCGATGCAAAACTGACAGTTAATTGTAACGTTCAGAGCCTCTTGATGACGATGGAACACACAAATTGCGTCGCGATTCAATACATCGTCCCACAGCCGACCTGTCTCCAAGGGTCTCTTGCTGCCTCGGGCACCTTATGGTCGTTCTCCTGTGAGTCTAGATTTTCGAATCCGACGCAAAACTGACAGTTAATTGTAACGTTCAGAGCCTCTTAATGACGATGGAACACACAAATTGCGTCGCGATTCAATACATCGTCCTACAGCCGACTTGTATCCAAGGGTCTAGTGCTGCCTCGGGCACCATATGCTCGTTCTCCTGTGAGTCTAGATTTTCGAATCCGGCGCAAGACTGATAGTGAATTGTAACGTTCAGAGCCTCTTGATGACGATGGAACACACAAATTTCTTCGCGATTCAATACATCGTCCCACAGCCGACCTGTCTCCAAGGGTCTCTTGCTGCCTCGGGCACCTTATGGTCGTTCTCCTGTGAGTCTAGTTTTCAGAATACGACGCAAAACTGACAGTTAATTGTAACGTTCAGAGCCTCTTAATGACGATGGAACACACAAATTGCGTCGCGATTCAATACATCGTCCCATAGCCGACCTGTCTCCAAGGGTCTCTTGCTGCCTCGGGCACCTTATGGTCGTTCTCCTGTGAGTCTAGATTTTCGAATGCGATGCAAAACTGACAGTTAATTGTAACGTTCAGAGCCTGTTAATGACGATGGGACACACAAATTGCCTCGCGACTCAATACATCGTCCTCCAGCCGACCTGTCTCCAAGGGTCTCTTGCTGCCTCGGGCACCTTATGGTCGTTCTCCTGTGAGTCTAGATTTTCGAATCCGACGCAAAACTGACAGTTAATTGTAACGTTCAGAGCCTCTTAATGACGATGGAACACACAAATTGCGTCGCGATTCAATACATCGTCCTACAGCCGACTTGTCTCCAAGGGTCTAGTGCTACCTCGGGCACCATATGCTCGTTCTCCTGTGAGTCTAGTTTTTCGAATACGACGCAAAACTGACAATTAATTGTAACGTTCAGAGCCTGTTAATGACGATGGAACACACAAATTGCGTCGCGATTCAATACATCGTCCTCCAGCCGACTTGTCTCGAAGGGTCTATTGGTGCCTCGGGCACCTTATGGTCGTTCATCTGTGAGTCTAGATTTTCGAATCCGACGCAAAACTGACAGTGAATTGTAACGTTCAGAGCATCATAATGACGATGGAACACACAAATTACGTCGCGATTCAATACATCGTCCTACAGCCGACTTGTCTCCAAGGGTCTAGTGCTGCCTCGGGCACCATATGCTCGTTCTCCTGTGAGTCTAGATTTCCGAATCCGACGCAAAACTGACAGTTAATTGTAACGTTCAGAGCCTGTTAATGACGATGGGACACACAAATTGCGTCGCGATTCAATACATCGTCCCACAGCCGACCTGTCTCCAAGGGTCTCTTGCTGCCTCGGGCACCTTATGGTCGTTCTCCTGTGAGTCTAGTTTTCAGAATACGACGCAAAACTGACAGTTAATTGTAACGTTCAGAGCCTGTTAATGACGATGGGACACACAAATTGCGTCGCGACTCAATACATCGTCCTCCAGCCGACTTGTCTCCAAGGGTCTAGTGCTGCCTCGGGCACCTTATGGTCGTTCTCCTGTGAGTCTAGATTTTCGAATCCGACGCAAAACTGACAGTGAATTGTAACGTTCAGAGCCTCTTAATGACGATGGAACACACAAATTGCGTCGCGATTCAATACTTCGTCCTACAGCCGACTTGTCTCCAAGGGTCTCTTGCTGCCTCGGGCACCTTATGGTCGTTATCCTGTGAGTCTAGATTTTCGAATCCGACGCAAAACTGACAGTTAATTGTAACGTTTAGAACCTCTTAATGACGATGGAACACACAAATTGCGTCGCGATTCAATACATCGTCCTACAGCCAACTTGTATCCAAGGGTCTAGTGCAGCCTCGGGCACCATATGCTCGTTCCCCTGTGAGTCTAGTCTTTCGAATACGACGCAAAACTGACAATTAATTGTAACGTTCAGAGCCTGTTAATGACGATGGAACACACAAATTGCGTCGCGATTCAAAACATCGTCCTCCAGCCGACTTGTCTCGAAGGGTCTAGTGCTGCCTCGGGCACCTTATGGTCGTTCTCCTGTGAGTCTAGATTTTCGAATCCGACGCAAAACTGACAGTGAATTGTAACGTTCAGAGCCTCTTAATGACGATGGAACACACAAATTGCGTCGCGATTCAATACATCGTCCTCCAGCCGACTGGTCTCCAAGGGTCTATTGCGGCCTCGGGCACCTTATGGTCGTTCTCCTGTGAGTCTAGTTTTCAGAATCCGACGCAAAACTGACAGTTAATTGTAACGTTCAGAGCCTGTTAATGACGATGGGACACACAAATTGCGTCGCGACTCAATACATCGTCCTCCAGCCGACTTGTCTCCAAGGGTCTAGTGCTGCCTCGGGCACCTTATGGTCGTTCTCCTGTGAGTCTAGATTTTCGAATCCGACGCAAAACTGACAGTTAATTGTAACGTTCAGAGCCTCTTAATGACGATGGAACACACAAATTGCGTCGCGATTCAATACATCGTCCTACAGCCGACTTGTCTCCAAGGGTCTAGTGCTGCCTCGGGCACCATATGCTCGTTCTCCTGTGAGTCTAGATTTTCGAATCCGACGCAAAACTGACAGTGAATTGTAAGGTTCAGAGCCTGTTAATGACGATGGGACACACAAATTGCGTCGCGACTCAATACATCGTCCTCCAGCCGACCTGTCTCCAAGGGGCTCTTGCTGCCTCGGGCACCTTATGGTCGTTCTCCTGTGAGTCTAGATTTTCGAATCCGACGCAAAACTGACAGTTAATTGTAACGTTCAGAGCCTCTTAATGACGATGGAACACACAAATTGCGTCGCGATTCAATACATCGTCCTACAGCCGACTTGTCTCCAAGGGTCTAGTGCTGCCTCGGGCACCATATGCTCGTTCTCCTGTGAGTCTAGTTTTTCGAATACGACGCAAAACTGACAATTAATTGTAACGTTCAGAGCCTGTGAATGACGATGGAACACACAAATTGCGTCGCGATTCAATACATCGTCCTCCAGCCGACTTGTCTCGAAGGGTCTATTGCTGCCTCGGGCACCTTATGGTCGTTCATCTGTGAGTCTAGATTTTCGAATCCGACGCAAAACTGACAGTGAATTGTAACGTTCAGAGCCTCTTAATGACGATGGAACACACAAATTACGTCGCGATTCAATACATCGTCCTACAGCCGACTTGTCTCCAAGGGTCTAGTGCTGCCTCGGGCACCATATGCTCGTTCTCCTGTGAGTCTAGATTTTCGAATCCGACGCAAAACTGACAGTTAATTGTAACGTTCAGAGCCTGTTAATGACGATGGGACACACAAATTGCGTCGCGATTCAATTCATCGTCCTCCAGCCGACTTGTCTCGAATGGTCTATTGCTGCCTCGGGCACCTTATGGTCGTTCATCTGTGAGTCTAGATTTTCGAATCCGACGCAAAACTGACAGTGAATTGTAACGTTCAGAGCCTCTTAATGACGATGGAACACACAAATTGCGTCGCGATTCAATACATCGTCCCACAGCCGACTTGTCTCCAAGGGTCTATTGCTGCCTCGGGCACCTTATGGTCGTTCTCCTGTGAGTCTAGTTTTCAGAATACGACGCAAAACTGACAGTTAATTGTAACGTTCAGAGCCTGTTAATGACGATGGAACACACAAATTGCGTCGCGATTCAATACATCGTTCTCCAGCCGACTTGTCTCCAAGGGTCTTTTGCTGCCTCGGGCACCTTATGGTCGTTCTCCTGTGAGTCTTGTTTTTCGAATGCGATGCAAAACTGACAGTTAATTGTAACGTTCAGAGCCTCTTGATGACGATGGAACACACAAATTGCGTCGCGATTCAATACATCGTCCTACAGCCGACTTGTCTCCAAGGGTCTAGTGCTGCCTCGGGCATCATATGCTCGTTCTCCTGTGAGTCTAGATTTTCGAATCTGACGCAAAACTGACAGTGAATTGTAACGTTCAGAGCCTGTTAATGACGATGGAACACACAAATTGCGTCGCGATTCAATACATCGACCTCCAGCCGACTTTTCTCGAAGGGTCTATTGCTGCCTCGGGCACCTTATGCTCGTTCTCCTGTGAGTCTACATTTTCGAATCCGACGCAAAACTGACAGTTAATTGTAACGTTCAGAGCCTGTTAATGACGATGGGACACACATATTGCGTCGCGACTCAATACATCGTCCTCCAGCCGACTTGTCTCCAAGGGTCTAGTGCTGCCTCGGGCACCTTATGTTTTCCTGTGAGTCTAGATTTTCGAATCCGACGCAAAACTGACAGTTAATTGTAACGTTCAGAGCCTCTTAATGACGATGGAACACACAAATTGCGTCGCGATTCAATACATCGTCCTCCAGCCGACTTGTCTCCAAGGGTCTATTGCTGCCTCGGGCACCTTATGGTCGTTCTCCTGTGAGTCTTGTTTTTCGAATGCGATGCAAAACTGACAGTTAATTGTAACGTACAGAGCCTCTTGATGACGATGGAACACACAAATTGCGTCGCGATTCAATACATCGTCACACAGCCGACCTGTCTCCAAGGGTCTCTTGCTGCCTCGGGCACCTTATGGTCGTTCTCCTGTAAGTCTAGATTTTCGAATCCGACGCAAAACTTACAGTTAATTGTAACGTTCAGAGCCTCTTAATGACGATGGAACACACAAATTGCGTCGCGATTCAATACATCGTCCTACAGCCGACTTGTCTCCAAGGGTCTAGTGCTGCCTCGGGCACCATATGCTCGTTCTCCTGTGAGTCTAGATTTTCGAATCTGACGCAAAACTGACAGTGAATTGTAACGTTCAGAGCCTGTTAATGACGATGGGACACACAAATTGCGTCGCGACTCAATACATCGTCCTCCAGCCGACTTGTCTCCAAGGGTCTAGTGCTGCCTCGGGCACCTTATGGTCGTTCTCCTGTGAGTCTAGATTTTCGAATCCGACTCAAAATTGACAGTTAATTGTAACGTTCAGAGCCTGATACTGACGATGGAACACACAAATTGCGTCGCGATTCAATACATCGTCCCACAGCCGACCTGTCTCCAAGGGTCTCTTGCTGCCTCGGGCACCTTATGGTCGTTCTCCTGTGAGTCTAGTTTTCAGAATACGACGCAAAACTGACAGTTAATTGTAACGTTCAGAGCCTGTTAATGACGATGGAACACACAAATGGCGTCGCGATTCAATACATCGTTCTCCAGCCGACTTGTCTCCAAGGGTCTTTTGCTGCCTCGGGCACCATATGGTCGTTCTCCTGTGAGTCTTGTTTTTCGAATGCGATGCAAAACTGACAGTTAATTGTAACGTTCAGAGCCTCTTGATGACGATGGAACACACAAATTGCGTCGCGATTCAATACATCGTCCTCCAGCCGACTTGTCTCGAAGGGTCTATTGCTGCCTCGGGCACCTTATGGTCGTTCTCCTGTGAGTCTAGTTTTTCGAATACGACGCCAAACAGACTATTAATTGAACGTTCAGAGCCTGTTAATGACGATGGAACACACAAATTGCGTCGCGATTCAATACATCGTCCTCCAGCCGACTTGTCTCCAAGGGACTAGTGCTGCCTCGGGCACCTTATGTTCTCCTGTGAGTCTAGATTTTCGAATCCGACGCAAAACTGACAGTTAATTGTAACGTTCAGAGCCTCTTAATGACGATGGAACACACAAATTGCGTCGCGATTCAATACATCGTCCTCCAGCCGACTTGTCTCCAAGGGTCTATTGCTGCCTCGGGCACCTTATGGTCGTTCTCCTGTGAGTCTTGTTTGTCGAATGCGATGCAAAACTGACAGTTAATTGTAACGTTCAGAGCCTCTTGATGACGATGGAACACACAAATTGCGTCGCGATTCAATACATCGTCACACAGCCGACCTGTCTCCAAGGGTCTCTTGCTGCCTCGGGCACCTTATGGTCGTTTTCCTGTGAGTCTAGATTTTCGAATGCGATGCAAAACTGACAGTTAATTGTAACGTTCAGAGCCTGTTAATGACGATGGGACATACAAATTGCGTCGCGACTCAATACATCGTCCACCAGCCGACTTGTCTCCAAGGGTCTAGTGCTGCCTCGGGCACCTTATGGTCGTTCTCCTGTGAGTCTAGATTTTCGAATCCGACGCAAAACTGACAGTTAATTGTAACGTTCAGAGCCTCTTAATGACGATGGAACACACAAATTGCGTCGCGATTTAATACATCGTCCTACAGCCGACTTGTCTCCAAGGGTCTAGTGATGCCTCGGGCACCATATGCTCGTTCTCCTGTGAGTCTAGATTTTCGAATCCGACGCAAAACTGACAGTTAATTGTAACGTTCAGAGCCTGTTAATGACGATGGGACACACAAATTGCGTCGCGACTCAATACATCGTCCTCCAGCCGACCTGTCTCCAAGGGTCTCTTGCTGCCTCGGGCACCTTATGGTCGTTCTCCTGTGAGTCTAGATTTTCAAATCCGACGCAAAACTGACAGTTAATTGTAACGTTCAGAGCCTCTTAATGACGATGGGACACACAAATTGCGTCGCGACTCAATACATCGTCCTCCAGCCGACTTGTCTCCAAGGGTCTAGTGCTGCCTCGGGCACCTTATGGTCGTTCTCCTGTGAGTCTAGATTTTCGAATCCGACGCAAAACTGACAGTTAATTGTAACGTTCAGAGCCTCTTAATGACGATGGAACACACAAATTGCGTCGCGATTCAATACTTCGTCCTACAGCCGACTTGTCTCGAATGGTGTATTGCTGCCTCGGGCACCTTATGGTCGTTCATCTGTGAGTCTAGATTTTCGAATCCGACGCAAAACTGACAGTGAATTGTAACGTTCAGAGCCTCTTAATGACAATGGAACACACAAATTGCGTCGCGATTCAATACATCGTCCTACGGCCGACTTGTCTCCAAGGGTCTAGTGCTGCCTCGGGCACCATATGCTCGTTCTCCTGTGAGTCTAGATTTTCGAATCCGACGCAAAACTGACAGTGAATTGTAACGTTCAGAGCCTCTTGATGACGATGGAACACACAAATTGCGTCGCGATTCAATACATCGTCCCACAGCCGACCTGTCTCCAAGGGTCTCTTGCTGCCTCGGGCACCTTATGGTCGTTCTCCTGTGAGTCTAGTTTTCAGAATACGACGCAAAACTGACAGTTAATTGTAACGTTCAGAGCCTGTTAATGACGATGGAACACACAAATTGCGTCGCGATTCAATACATCGTTCTCCAGCCGACTTGTCTCCAAGGGTCTTTTGCTGCCTCGGGCACCTTATGGTCGTTCTCCTGTGAGTCTTGTTTTTCGAATGCGATGCAAAACTGACAGTTAATTGTAACGTTCAGAGCCTCTTGATGACGATGGAACACACAAATTGCGTCGCGATTCAATACATCGTCCTACAGCCGACTTGTCTCCAAGGGTCTAGTGCTGCCTCGGGCATCATATGCTCGTTCTCCTGTGAGTCTAGATTTTCGAATCTGACGCAAAACTGACAGTGAATTGTAACGTTCAGAGCCTGTTAATGACGATGGAACACACAAATTGCGTCGCGATTCAATACATCGTCCTCCAGCCGACTTTTCTCGAAGGGTCTATTGCTGCCTCGGGCACCTTATACTCGTTCTCCTGTGAGTCTACATTTTCGAATCCGACGCAAAACTGACAGTTAATTGTAACGTTCAGAGCCTGTTAATGACGATGGGACACACATATTGCGTCGCGACTCAATACATCGTCCTCCAGCCGACTTGTCTCCAAGGGTCTAGTGCTGCCTCGGGCACCTTATGTTTTCCTGTGAGTCTAGATTTTCGAATCCGACGCAAAACTGACAGTTAATTGTAACGTTCAGAGCCTCTTAATGACGATGGAACACACAAATTGCGTCGCGATTCAATACATCGTCCTCCAGCCGACTTGTCTCCAAGGGTCTATTGCTGCCTCGGGCACCTTATGGTCGTTCTCCTGTGAGTCTTGTTTTTCGAATGCGATGCAAAACTGACAGTTAATTGTAACGTACAGAGCCTCTTGATGACGATGGAACACACAAATTGCGTCGCGATTCAATACATCGTCACACAGCCGACCTGTCTCCAAGGGTCTCTTGCTGCCTCGGGCACCTTATGGTCGTTCTCCTGTGAGTCTAGATTTTCGAACGCGATGCAAAACTGACAGTGAATTGTAACGTTCAGAGCCTGTTAATGACGATGGGACATACAAATTGCGTCGCGACTCAATACATCGTCCTCCAGCCGACTTGTCTCCAAGGGTCTAGTGCTGCCTCGGGCACCTTATGGTCGTTCTCCTGTAAGTCTAGATTTTCGAATCCGACGCAAAACTGACAGTTAATTGTAACGTTCAGAGCCTCTTAATGACGATGGAACACACAAATTGCGTCGCGATTCAATACATCGTCCTACAGCCGACTTGTCTCCAAGGGTCTAGTGCTGCCTCGGGCACCATATGCTCGTTCTCCTGTGAGTCTAGATTTTCGAATCTGACGCAAAACTGACAGTGAATTGTAACGTTCAGAGCCTGTTAATGACGATGGGACACACAAATTGCGTCGCGACTCAATACATCGTCCTCCAGCCGACTTGTCTCCAAGGGTCTAGTGCTGCCTCGGGCACCTTATGGTCGTTCTCCTGTGAGTCTAGATTTTCGAATCCGACTCAAAACTGACAGTTAATTGTAACGTTCAGAGCCTGATACTGACGATGGAACACACAAATTGCGTCGCGATTCAATACATCGTTCTCCAGCCGACTTGTCTCCAAGGGTCTTTTGCTGCCTCGGGCACCTTATGGTCGTTCTCCTGTGAGTCTTGTTTTTCGAATGCGATGCAAAACTGACAGTTAATTGTAACGTTCAGAGCCTCTTGATGACGATGGATCACACAAATTGTGTCGCGATTCAATACATCGTCCTCCAGCCGACTTGTCTCGAAGGGTCTATTGCTGCCTCGGGCACCTTATGGTCGTTCTCCTGTGAGTCTAGTTTTTCGAATACGACGCCAAACAGACTATTAATTGAACGTTCAGAGCCTGTTAATGACGATGGAACACACAAATTGCGTCGCGATTCAATACATCGTCCTCCAGCCGACTTGTCTCCAAGGGACTAGTGCTGCCTCGGGCACCTTATGTTCTCCTGTGAGTCTAGATTTTCGAATCCGACGCAAAACTGACAGTTAATTGTAACGTTTAGAGCCTCTTAATGACGATGGAACACACAAATTGCGTCGCGATTCAATACATCGTCCTACAGCCGACTTGTCTCCAAGGGTCTAGTGCTGCCTCGGGCACCATATGCTCGTACTCCTGTGAGTCTAGTTTTTCGAATACGACGCAAAACTGACAATTAATTGTAACGTTCAGAGCCTGTTAATGACGATGGAACACACAAATTGCGTCGCGATTCAATACTTCGTCCTCCAGCCAACTTGTCTCCAATGGTCTATTGCTGCCTCGGGCACCTTATTGTCGTTCTCCTGTGAGTCTTGTTTTTCGAATGCGATGCAAAACTGACAGTTAATTGTAACGTTCAGAGCCTCTTGATGACGATGGAACACACAAATTGCGTCGCGATTCAATACATCGTCCTCCAGCCGACTTGTCTCCAAGGGTCTATTGCTGCCTCGGGCACCTTATGGTCGTTCTGCTGTGAGTCTAGTTTTTCGAGTACGACGCCAAACTGACAGTTAATTGTAACGATCAGAGCCTGTTAATGACGATGGAACACACAAATTGCGTCGCGATTCAATACATCGTCCTCCAGCCGACTTGTCTCGAATGGTGTATTGCTGCCTCGGGCACCTTATGGTCGTTCATCTGTGAGTCTAGATTTTCGAATCCGACGCAAAACTGACAGTGAATTGTAACGTTCAGAGCCTCTTAATGACGATGGAACACACAAATTGCGTCGCGATTCAATACATCGTGCCACAGCCGACCTGTCTCCAAGGGTCTCTTGCTGCCTCGGGCACCTTATGGTCGTTCTCCTGTGAGTCTAGATTTTCGAATCCGACGCAAAACCGACAGTTATTTGTAACGTCCAGAGCCTCTTAATGACGATGGAACACACAAATTGCGTCGCGATTCAATACATCGTCCTCCAGCCGACTTGTCTCCAAGGGTCTTGTGTTGCCTCGGGCACCTTATGGTCGTTCTGCTATGAGTCTAGATTTTCGAATCAGGCGCAAAACTGACAGTTAATTGTAACGTTCAGAGCCTCTTAATGACGATGGAACACACAAATTGCGTCGCGATTCAATACTTCGTCCTCCAGCCGACTTGTCTCCAAGGGTCTAGTGCTGCCTCGGGCCCCTTATGGTCGTTCTTCTGTGAGTCACGATTTTCGAATCCGACGCAAAACTGACAGTTAATTGTAACGTTCAGAGCCTCTTGATGACGATGGAACACACAAATTGCGTCGCGATTCAATACATCGTCCTACAGCCGACTTGTCTCCAAGGGTCTAGTGCTGCCTCGGGCATCATATGCTCGTTCTCCTGTGAGTCTAGATTTTCGAATCTGACGCAAAACTGACAGTGAATTGTAACGTTCAGAGCCTGTTAATGACGATGGAACACACAAATTGCGTCGCGATTCAATACATCGTCCTCCAGCCGACTTTTCTCGAAGGGTCTATTGCTGCCTCGGGCACCTTATACTCGTTCTCCTGTGAGTCTACATTTTCGAATCCGACGCAAAACTGACAGTTAATTGTAACGTTCAGAGCCTGTTAATGACGATGGGACACACATATTGCGTCGCGACTCAATACATCGTCCTCCAGCCGACTTGTCTCCAAGGGTCTAGTGCTGCCTCGGGCACCTTATGTTTTCCTGTGAGTCTAGATTTTCGAATCCGACGCAAAACTGACAGTTAATTGTAACGTTCAGAGCCTCTTAATGACGATGGAACACACAAATTGCGTCGCGATTCAATACATCGTCCTCCAGCCGACTTGTCTCCAAGGGTCTATTGCTGCCTCGGGCACCTTATGGTCGTTCTCCTGTGAGTCTTGTTTTTCGAATGCGATGCAAAACTGACAGTTAATTGTAACGTACAGAGCCTCTTGATGACGATGGAACACACAAATTGCGTCGCGATTCAATACATCGTCACACAGCCGACCTGTCTCCAAGGGTCTCTTGCTGCCTCGGGCACCTTATGGTCGTTCTCCTGTGAGTCTAGATTTTCGAACGCGATGCAAAACTGACAGTGAATTGTAACGTTCAGAGCCTGTTAATGACGATGGGACATACAAATTGCGTCGCGACTCAATACATCGTCCTCCTGCCGACTTGTCTCCAAGGGTCTAGTGCTGCCTCGGGCACCTTATGGTCGTTCTCCTGTAAGTCTAGATTTTCGAATCCGACGCAAAACTTACAGTTAATTGTAACGTTCAGAGCCTCTTAATGACGATGGAACACACAAATTGCGTCGCGATTCAATACATCGTCCTACAGCCGACTTGTCTCCAAGGGTCTAGTGCTGCCTCGGGCACCATATGCTCGTTCTCCTGTGAGTCTAGATTTTCGAATCTGACGCAAAACTGACAGTGAATTGTAACGTTCAGAGCCTGTTAATGACGATGGGACACACAAATTGCGTCGCGACTCAATACATCGTCCTCCAGCCGACTTGTCTCCAAGGGTCTAGTGCTGCCTCGGGCACCTTATGGTCGTTCTCCTGTGAGTCTAGATTTTCGAATCCGACTCAAAACTGACAGTTAATTGTAACGTTCAGAGCCTGATACTGACGATGGAACACACAAATTGCGTCGCGATTCAATACATCGTTCTCCAGCCGACTTGTCTCCAAGGGTCTTTTGCTGCCTCGGGCACCTTATGGTCGTTCTCCTGTGAGTCTTGTTTTTCGAATGCGATGCAAAACTGACAGTTAATTGTAACGTTCAGAGCCTCTTGATGACGATGGAACACACAAATTGCGTCGCGATTCAATACATCGTCCTCCAGCCGACTTGTCTCGAAGGGTCTATTGCTGCCTCGGGCACCTTATGGTCGTTCTCCTGTGAGTCTAGTTTTTCGAATACGACGCCAAGCAGACTATTAATTGAACGTTCAGAGCCTGTTAATGACGATGGAACACACAAATTGCGTCGCGATTCAATACATCGTCCTCCAGCCGACTTGTCTCCAAGGGACTAGTGCTGCCTCGGGCACCTTATGTTCTCCTGTGAGTCTAGGTTTTCGAATCCGACGCAAAACTGACAGTTAATTGTAACGTTTAGAGCCTCTTAATGACGATGGAACACACAAATTGCGTCGCGATTCAATACATCGTCCTACAGCCGACTTGTCTCCAAGGGTCTAGTGCTGCCTCGGGCACCATATGCTCGTACTCCTGTGAGTCTAGTTTTTCGAATACGACGCAAAACTGACAATTAATTGTAACGTTCAGAGCCTGTTAATGACGATGGAACACACAAATTGCGTCGCGATTCAATACATCGTCCTCCAGCCAACTTGTCTCCAATGGTCTATTGCTGCCTCGGGCACCTTATTGTCGTTCTCCTGTGAGTCTTGTTTTTCGAATGCGATGCAAAACTGACAGTTAATTGTAACGTTCAGAGCCTCTTGATGACGATGGAACACACAAATTGCGTCGCGATTCAATACATCGTCCTCCAGCCGACTTGTCTCCAAGGGTCTATTGCTGCCTCGGGCACCTTATGGTCGTTCTGCTGTGAGTCTAGTTTTTCGAGTACGACGCCAAACTGACAGTTAATTGTAACGTTCAGAGCCTGTTAATGACGATGGAACACACAAATTGCGTCGCGATTCAATACATCGTCCTCCAGCCGACTTGTCTCGAATGGTGTATTGCTGCCTCGGGCACCTTATGGTCGTTCATCTGTGAGTCTAGATTTTCGAATCCGACGCAAAACTGACAGTGAATTGTAACGTTCAGAGCCTCTTAATGACAATGGAACACACAAATTGCGTCGCGATTCAATACATCGTCCTACGGCCGACTTGTCTCCAAGGGTCTAGTGCTGCCTCGGGCACCATATGCTCGTTCTCCTGTGAGTCTAGATTTTCGAATCCGACGCAAAACTGACAGTGAATTGTAACGTTCAGAGCCTCTTGATGACGATGGAACACACAAATTGCGTCGCGATTCAATACATCGTCCCACAGCCGACCTGTCTCCAAGGGTCTCTTGCTGCCTCGGGCACCTTATGGTCGTTCTCCTGTGAGTCTAGTTTTCAGAATACGACGCAAAACTGACAGTTAATTGTAACGTTCAGAGCCTGTTAATGACGATGGAACACACAAATTGCGTCGCGATTCAATACATCGTTCTCCAGCCGACTTGTCTCCAAGGGTCTTTTGCTGCCTCGGGCACCTTATGGTCGTTCTCCTGTGAGTCTTGTTTTTCGAATGCGATGCAAAACTGACAGTTAATTGTAACGTTCAGAGCCTCTTGATGACGATGGAACACACAAATTGCGTCGCGATTCAATACATCGTCCTACAGCCGACTTGTCTCCAAGGGTCTAGTGCTGCCTCGGGCATCATATGCTCGTTCTCCTGTGAGTCTAGATTTTCGAATCTGACGCAAAACTGACAGTGAATTGTAACGTTCAGAGCCTGTTAATGACGATGGAACACACAAATTGCGTCGCGATTCAATACATCGTCCTCCAGCCGACTTTTCTCGAAGGGTCTATTGCTGCCTCGGGCACCTTATACTCGTTCTCCTGTGAGTCTACATTTTCGAATCCGACGCAAAACTGACAGTTAATTGTAACGTTCAGAGCCTGTTAATGACGATGGGACACACATATTGCGTCGCGACTCAATACATCGTCCTCCAGCCGACTTGTCTCCAAGGGTCTAGTGCTGCCTCGGGCACCTTATGTTTTCCTGTGAGTCTAGATTTTCGAATCCGACGCAAAACTGACAGTTAATTGTAACGTTCAGAGCCTCTTAATGACGATGGAACACACAAATTGCGTCGCGATTCAATACATCGTCCTCCAGCCGACTTGTCTCCAAGGGTCTATTGCTGCCTCGGGCACCTTATGGTCGTTCTCCTGTGAGTCTTGTTTTTCGAATGCGATGCAAAACTGACAGTTAATTGTAACGTACAGAGCCTCTTGATGACGATGGAACACACAAATTGCGTCGCGATTCAATACATCGTCACACAGCCGACCTGTCTCCAAGGGTCTCTTGCTGCCTCGGGCACCTTATGGTCGTTCTCCTGTGAGTCTAGATTTTCGAACGCGATGCAAAACTGACAGTGAATTGTAACGTTCAGAGCCTGTTAATGACGATGGGACATACAAATTGCGTCGCGACTCAATACATCGTCCTCCAGCCGACTTGTCTCCAAGGGTCTAGTGCTGCCTCGGGCACCTTATGGTCGTTCTCCTGTAAGTCTAGATTTTCGAATCCGACGCAAAACTTACAGTTAATTGTAACGTTCAGAGCCTCTTAATGACGATGGAACACACAAATTGCGTCGCGATTCAATACATCGTCCTACAGCCGACTTGTCTCCAAGGGTCTAGTGCTGCCTCGGGCACCATATGCTCGTTCTCCTGTGAGTCTAGATTTTCGAATCTGACGCAAAACTGACAGTGAATTGTAACGTTCAGAGCCTGTTAATGACGATGGGACACACAAATTGCGTCGCGACTCAATACATCGTCCTCCAGCCGACTTGTCTCCAAGGGTCTAGTGCTGCCTCGGGCACCTTATGGTCGTTCTCCTGTGAGTCTAGATTTTCGAATCCGACTCAAAACTGACAGTTAATTGTAACGTTCAGAGCCTGATACTGACGATGGAACACACAAATTGCGTCGCGATTCAATACATCGTTCTCCAGCCGACTTGTCTCCAAGGGTCTTTTGCTGCCTCGGGCACCTTATGGTCGTTCTCCTGTGAGTCTTGTTTTTCGAATGCGATGCAAAACTGACAGTTAATTGTAACGTTCAGAGCCTCTTGATGACGATGGAACACACAAATTGCGTCGCGATTCAATACATCGTCCTCCAGCCGACTTGTCTCGAAGGGTCTATTGCTGCCTCGGGCACCTTATGGTCGTTCTCCTGTGAGTCTAGTTTTTCGAATACGACGCCAAACAGACTATTAATTGAACGTTCAGAGCCTGTTAATGACGATGGAACACACAAATTGCGTCGCGATTCAATACATCGTCCTCCAGCCGACTTGTCTCCAAGGGACTAGTGCTGCCTCGGGCACCTTATGTTCTCCTGTGAGTCTAGATTTTCGAATCCGACGCAAAACTGACAGTTAATTGTAACGTTCAGAGCCTCTTAATGACGATGGAACACACAAATTGCGTCGCGATTCAATACATCGTCCTCCAGCCGACTTGTCTCCAAGGGTCTATTGCTGCCTCGGGCACCTTATGGTCGTTCTCCTGTGAGTCTTGTTTTTCGAATGCGATGCAAAACTGACAGTTAATTGTAACGTTCAGAGCCTCTTGATGACGATGGAACACACAAATTGCGTCGCGATTCAATACATCGTCACACAGCCGACCTGTCTCCAAGGGTCTCTTGCTTCCTCGGGCACCTTATGGTCGTTTTCCTGTGAGTCTAGATTTTCGAATGCGATGCAAAACTGACAGTTAATTGTAACGTTCAGAGCCTGTTAATGACGATGGGACATACAAATTGCGTCGCGACTCAATACATCGTCCACCAGCCGACTTGTCTCCAAGGGTCTAGTGCTGCCTCGGGCACCTTATGGTCGTTCTCCTGTGAGTCTAGATTTTCGAATCCGACGCAAAACTGACAGTTAATTGTAACGTTCAGAGCCTCTTAATGACGATGGAACACACAAATTGCGTCGCGATTTAATACATCGTCCTACAGCCGACTTGTCTCCAAGGGTCTAGTGATGCCTCGGGCACCATATGCTCGTTCTCCTGTGAGTCTAGATTTTCGAATCCGACGCAAAACTGACAGTTAATTGTAACGTTCAGAGCCTGTTAATGACGATGGGACACACAAATTGCGTCGCGACTCAATACATCGTCCTCCAGCCGACTTGTCTCAAAGGGACTAGTGCTGCCTCGGGCACCTTATGGTCGTTCTCCTGTGAGTCTAGATTTTCGAATCCGACGCAAAACAGACAGTTAATTGTAACGTTCAGAGCCTCTTAATGACGATGGAACACACAAATTGCGTCGCGATTCAACACATCGTCCTACAGCCGACTTGTCTCCAAGGGTCTAGTGCTGCCTCGGGCACCATATGCTCGTTCTCCTGTGAGTCTAGATTTTCGAATCCGACGCAAAACTGACAGTGTATTGTAACGTTTAGAGCCTGTTAATGACGATGGGACACACAAATTGCGTCGCGACTCAATACATCGTCCTCCAGCCGACCTGTCTCCAAGGGTCTCTTGCTGCCTCGGGCACCTTATGGTTGTTCTCCTGTGAGTCTAGATTTTCGAATCCGACGCAAAACTGACAGTTAATTGTAACGTTTAGAGCCTCTTAATGACGATGGAACACACAAATTGCGTCGCGATTCAATACATCGTCCTACAGCCGACTTGTCTCAAAGGGTCTAGTGCTGCCTCGGGCACCATATGCTCGTTCTCCTGTGAGTCTAGTTTTTCGAATACGACGCAAAACTGACAATTAATTGTAACGTTCAGAGCCTGTTAATGACGATGGAACACACAAATTGCGTCGCGATTCAATACATCGTCCTCCAGCCGACTTGTCTCGAAGGGTCTATTGCTGCCTCGGGCACCTTATGGTCGTTCATCTGTGAGTCTAGAATTTCGAATCCGACGCAAAACTGAGAGTGAATTGTAACGTTCAGAGCCTCTTAATGACGATGGAACACACAAATTGCGTCGCGATTCAATATATCGTCCTACAGCCGACTTGTCTCCAAGGGTCTAGTGCTGCCTCGGGCACCATATGCTCGTTCTCCTGTGAGTCTAGATTTTCGAATTCGACGCAAAACTGACAGTGAATTGTAACGTTCAGAGCCTCTTGATGACGATGGGACACACAAATTGCGTCGCGACTCAATACATCGTCCTCCAGCCGACTTGTCTCCAAGGGTCTAGTGCTGCCTCGGGCACCTTATGGTCGTTCTCCTGTGAGTCTAGATTTTCGAATCCGACGCAAAACTGACAGTTAATTGTAACGTTCAGAGCCTCTTAATGACGATGGAACACACAAATTGCGTCGCGATTCAATACATCGTCCTCTAGCCGACTTGTCTCCAAGGGTCTATTGCTGCCTCGGGCACCTTATGGTCGTTCTCCTGTGAGTCTAGATTTTCGAATCTGACGCAAAACTGACAGTGAATTGTAACGTTCAGAGCCTGTTAATGACTATGGGACACACAAATTGCGTCGCGACTCAATACTTCGTCCTCCAGCCGACTTGTCTCCAAGGGTCTAGTGCTGCCTCGGGCACCTTATGGTCGTTCTCCTGTGAGTCTAGATTTTCGAATCCGACGCAAAACTGACAGTTAATTGTAACGTTCAGAGCCTGATACTGACGATGGAACACACAAATTGCGTCGCGATTCAATACATCGTCCTCCAGCCGACTTGTCTCGAAGGGTCTATTGCTGCCTTGGGCACCTTATTGTCGTTCATCTGTGAGTCTAGATTTTCGAATCCGACGCAAAACTGACAGTGAATTGTAACGATCAGAGCCTCTTAATGACGATGGAACACACAAATTGCGTCGCGATTCAATACATCGTCCTCCAGCCGACTTGTCTCCAAGGGTCTAGTGCTGCCTCGGGCACCTTATGGTCGTTCTCCTGTGAGTCTAGATTTTCGAATCCGACGCAAAACTGACAGTTAATTGTAACGTTCAGAGCCTCTTAATGACGATGGAACACACAAATTGCGTCGCGATTCAATACATCGTCCTACAGCCGACTTGTCTCCATGGGTCTAGTGCTGCCTCGGGCACCATATTCTCGTTCTCCTGTGAGTCTAGATTTTCGAATCCGACGCAAAACTGACAGTGAATTGTAACGTTCAGAGCCTGTTAATGACGATGGGACACACAAATTGCGTCGCGACTCAATACATCGTCCTCCAGCCGACTTGTCTCCAAGGGTCTAGTGCTGCCTCGGGCACCTTATGGTCGTTCTCCTGTGATTCTAGATTTTCGAATCCGACGCAAAACTGACAGTTAATTGTAACGTTCAGAGCCTGATACTGACGATGGAACACACAAATTGCGTCGCGATTCAATACATCGTCCTCCAGCCGACTTCTCTCGTAGGGTCTATTACTGCCTCGGGCACCTTATGGTCGTTCATCTGTGAGTCTAGATTTTCGAATCCGACGCAAAACTGACAGTGAATTGTAACGTTCAGAACCTCTTAATGACGATGGGACACACAAATTGCGTCGCGATTCAATACATCGTCCTCCAGCCGACTTGACTCCAAGGGTCTAGTGCTGCCTCGGGCACCTTATGGTCGTTCTCCTGTGAGTCTAGATTTTCGAATCCGACGCAAAACTGACAGTTAATTGTAACGTTCAGAGCCTCTTAATGACGATGGAACACACAAATTGCGTCGCGATTCAATACATCGTCCTACAGCCGACTTGTCTCCAAGGGTCTATTGCTGCCTCGGGCACCTTATGGTCGTTCTCCTGTGAGTCTAGTTTTTCGAATGCGATGCAAAACTGACAGTTAATTGTAACTTTCAGAGCCTGTTAATGACGATGCGACACACAAATTGCGTCGCGACTCAATACATTGTCCTCCAGCCGACTTGTCTCCAAGGGTCTAGTGCTGCCTCGGGCACCTTATGGTCGTTCTCCTGTGAGTCTAGATTTTCGAATCCGACGCAAAACTGACAGTTAATTGTAACGTTCAGAGCCTCTTAATGACGATGGAACACACAAATTGCGTCGCGATTCAATACATCGTCCTACAGCCGACTTGTCTCAAAGGGTCTAGTGCTGCCTCGGGCACCATATGCTCGTTCTCCTGTGAGTCTAGTTTTTCGAATACGACGCAAAACTGACAATTAATTGTAACGTTCAGAGCCTGTTAATGACGATGGAACACACAAATTGCGTCGCGATTCAATACATCGTCCTCCAGCCGACTTGTCTCGAAGGGTCTATTGCTGCCTCGGGCACCTTATGGTCGTTCATCTGTGAGTCTAGATTTTCGAATCCGACGCAAAACTGAGAGTGAATTGTAACGTTCAGAGCCTCTTAATGACGATGGAACACACAAATTGCGTCGCGATTCAATACATCGTCCTCCAGCCGACTTGTATCCAAGGGTCTAGTGCTGCCTCGGTCACCATATGCTCGTTCTCCTGTGAGTCTAGATTTTCGAATCCGACGCAAAACTGACAGTGAATTGTAACGTTCAGAGCCTCTTGATGACGATGGGACACACAAATTGCGTCGCGACTCAATACATCGTCCTCCAGCCGACTTGTCTCCAAGGGTCTAGTGCTGCCTCGGGCACCTTATGGTCGTTCTCCTGTGAGTCTAGATTTTCGAATCCGACGCAAAACTGACAGTTAATTGTAACGTTCAGAGCCTCTTAATGACGATGGAACACACAAATTGCGTCGCGATTCAATACATCGTCCTCCAGCCGACTTGTCTCCAAGGGTCTATTGCTGCCTCGGGCACCTTATGGTCGTTCTCCTGTGAGTCTAGGTTTTTCGAATCTGACGCAAAACTGACAGTGAATTGTAACGTTCAGAGCCTGTTAATGACGATGGGACACACAAATTGCCTCGCGACTCAATACATCGTCCTCCAGCCGACCTGTCTCCAAGGGTCTCTTGCTGCCTCGGGCACCTTATGGTCGTTCTCCTGTGAGTCTAGATTTTCGAATCCGACGCAAAACTGACAGTTAATTGTAACGTTCAGAGCCTCTTAATGACGATGGAACACACAAATTGCGTCGCGATTCAATACATCGTCCTACAGCCGACTTGTCTCCAAGGGTCTAGTGCTACCTCGGGCACCATATGCTCGTTCTCCTGTGAGTCTAGTTTTTCGAATACGACGCAAAACTGACAATTAATTGTAACGTTCAGAGCCTGTTAATGACGATGGAACACACAAATTGCGTCGCGATTCAATACATCGTCCTCCAGCCGACTTGTCTCGAAGGGTCTATTGCTGCCTCGGGCACCTTATGGTCGTTCATCTGTGAGTCTAGATTTTCGAATCCGACGCAAAACTGACAGTGAATTGTAACGTTCAGAGCATCTTAATGACGATGGAACACACAAATTACGTCGCGATTCAATACATCGTCCTACAGCCGACTTGTCTCCAAGGGTCTAGTGCTGCCTCGGGCACCATATGCTCGTTCTCCTGTGAGTCTAGATTTTCGAATCCGACGCAAAACTGACAGTTAATTGTAACGTTCAGAGCCTGTTAATGACGATGGGACACACAAATTGCGTCGCGATTCAATACATCGTCCCACAGCCGACCTGTCTCCAAGGGTCTCTTGCTGCCTCGGGCACCTTATGGTCGTTCTCCTGTGAGTCTAGTTTTCAGAATACGACGCAAAACTGACAGTTAATTGTAACGTTCAGAGCCTGTTAATGACGATGGGACACACAAATTGCGTCGCGACTCAATACATCGTCCTCCAGCCGACTTGTCTCCAAGGGTCTAGTGCTGCCTCGGGCACCTTATGGTCGTTCTCCTGTGAGTCTAGATTTTCGAATCCGACGCAAAACTGACAGTGAATTGTAACGTTCAGAGCCTCTTAATGACGATGGAACACACAAATTGCGTCGCGATTCAATACTTCGTCCTACAGCCGACTTGTCTCCAAGGGTCTAGTGCTGCCTCGGGCACCATATGCTCGTTCTCCTGTGAGTCTAGATTTTCGAATCCGACGCAAAACTGACAGTGAATTGTAACGTTCAGAGCCTGTTAATGACGATGGGACACACAAATTGCGTCGCGACTCAATACATCGTCCTCCAGCCGACCTGTCTCCAAGGGTCTCTTGCTGCCTCGGGCACCTTATGGTCGTTATCCTGTGAGTCTAGATTTTCGAATCCGACGCAAAACTGACAGTTAATTGTAACGTTTAGAACCTCTTAATGACGATGGAACACACAAATTGCGTCGCGATTTAATACATCGTCCTCCAGCCGACTGGTCTCCAAGGGTCTATTGCGGCCTCGGGCACCTTATGGTCGTTCTCCTGTGAGTCTAGTTTTCAGAATACGACGCAAAACTGACAGTTAATTGTAACGTTCAGAGCCTGTTAATGACGATGGGACACACAAATTGCGTCGCGACTCAATACATCGTCCTCCAGCCGAGTTGTCTCCAAGGGTCTAGTGCTGCCTCGGGCACCTTATGGTCGTTCTCCTGTGAGTCTAGATTTTCGAATCCGACGCAAAACTGACAGTTAATTGTAACGTTCAGAGCCTGATACTGACGATGGAACACACAAATTGCGTCGCGATTCAATACATCGTCCTACAGCCGACTTGTCTCGAAGGGTCTATTGCTGCCTCGGGCACCTTATGGTCGTTCATCTGTGAGTCTAGATTTTCGAATCCGACGCAAAACTGACAGTGAATTGTAAGGTTCAGAGCCTGTTAATGACGATGGGACACACAAATTGCGTCGCGACTCAATACATCGTCCTCCAGCCGACCTGTCTCCAAGGGTCTCTTGCTGCCTCGGGCACCTTATGGTCGTTCTCCTGTGAGTCTAGATTTTCGAATCCGACGCAAAACTGACAGTTAATTGTAACGTTCAGAGCCTCTTAATGACGATGGAACACACAAATTGCGTCGCGATTCAATACATCGTCCTACAGCCGACTTGTCTCCAAGGGTCTAGTGCTGCCTCGGGCACCATATGCTCGTTCTCCTGTGAGTCTAGTTTTTCGAATACGCCGCAAAACTGACAATTAATTGTAACGTTCAGAGCCTGTTAATGACGATGGAACACACAAATTGCGTCGCGATTCAATACATCGTCCTCCAGCCGACTTGTCTCGAAGGGTCTATTGCTGCCTCGGGCACCTTATGGTCGTTCATCTCTGAGTCTAGATTTTCGAATCCGACGCAAAACTGACAGTGAATTGTAACGTTCAGAGCCTCTTAATGACGATGGAACACACAAATTACGTCGCGATTCAATACATCGTCCTACAGCCGACTTGTCTCCAAGGGTCTAGTGCTGCCTCGGGCACCATATGCTCGTTCTCCTGTGAGTCTAGATTTTCGAATCCGACGCAAAACTGACAGTGAATTGTAACGTTCAGAGCCTGTTAATGACGATGGAACACACAAATTGCGTCGCTATTTAATACATCGTCCTCCAGCCGACTTGTCTCGAAGGGTCTATTGCTGCCTCGGGCACCTTATGCTCGTTTCCTGTGAGTCTAGATTTTCGAATCCGACGCAAAACTGACAGTTAATTGTAACGTTCAGAGCCTCTTAATGACGATGGAACACACAAATTGCGTCGCGATTGAATACATCGTCCTACAGCCGACTTGTCTCCAAGGGTCTAGTGCTGCCTCGGGCACCATATGCTCGTTCTCCTGTGAGTCTAGATTTTCGAATCCGACGCAAAACTGACAATTAATTGTAACGTTCAGAGCCTCTTAAGGCCGATGGAACACACAAATTGCGTCGCGGTTCAATACATCGTCCTACAGCCGACTTGTCTCGAAGGGTCTAGTGCTGCCTCGGGCACCTTATGGTCGTTCTCCTGTGAGTCTAGATTTTCGAATCCGACGCAAAACTGACAGTTAATTGTAACGTTCAGAGCCTCTTAATGACGATGGAACACACAAATTGCGTCGCGATTCAATACATCGTCCTCCAGCCGACTGGTCTCCAAGGGTCTATTGCGGCCTCGGGCACCTTATGGTCGTTCTCCTGTGAGTCTAGTTTTCAGAATACGACGCAAAACTGACAGTTAATTGTAACGTTCAGAGCCTCTTAATGACGATGGGACACACAAATTGCGTCGCGACTCAATACATCGTCCTCCAGCCGACTTGTCTCCAAGGGTCTAGTGCTGCCTCGGGCACCTTATGGTCGTTCTCCTGTGAGTCTAGATTTTCGAATCCGACGCAAAACTGACAGTGAATTGTAACGATCAGAGCCTCTTAATGACGATGGAACACACAAATTGCGTCGCGATTCAATACATCGTCCTACAGCCGACTTGTCTCCAAGGGTCTAGTGCTGCCTCGGGCACCTTATGGTCGTTCTCCTGTGAGTCTAGATTTTCGAATCCGACGCAAAACTGACAGTTAATTGTAACGTTCAGAGCCTCTTAATGACGATGGAACACACAAATTGCGTCGCGATTCAATACATCGTCCTACAGCCGACTTGTCTCCATGGGTCTAGTGCTGCCTCGGGCACCATATTCTCGTTCTCCTGTGAGTCTAGATTTTCGAATCCGACGCAAAACTGACAGTGAATTGTAACGTTCAGAGCCTGTTAATGACGATGGGACACACAAATTGCGTCGCGACTCAATACATCGTCCTCCAGCCGACTTGTCACCAAGGGTCTAGTGCTGCCTCGGGCACCTTATGGTCGTTCTCCTGTGATTCTAGATTTTCGAATCCGACGCAAAACTGACAGTTAATTGTAACGTTCAGAGCCTGATACTGACGATGGAACACACAAATTGCGTCGCGATTCAATACATCGTCCTCCAGCCGACTTCTCTCGTAGGGTCTATTACTGCCTCGGGCACCTTATGGTCGTTCATCTGTGAGTCTAGATTTTCGAATCCGACGCAAAACTGACAGTGAATTGTAACGTTCAGAACCTCTTAATGACGATGGGACACACAAATTGCGTCGCGATTCAATACATCGTCCTCCAGCCGACTTGACTCCAAGGGTCTAGTGCTGCCTAGGGCACCTTATGGTCGTTCTCCTGTGAGTCTAGATTTTCGAATCCGACGCAAAACTGACAGTTAATTGTAACGTTCAGAGCCTCTTAATGACGATGGAACACACAAATTGCGTCGCGATTCAATACATCGTCCTACAGCCGACTTGTCTCCAAGGGTCTATTGCTGCCTCGGGCACCTTATGGTCGTTCTCCTGTGAGTCTAGTTTTTCGAATGCGATGCAAAACTGACAGTTAATTGTAACTTTCAGAGCCTGTTAATGACGATGCGACACACAAATTGCGTCGCGACTCAATACATTGTCCTCCAGCCGACTTGTCTCCAAGGGTCTAGTGCTGCCTCGGGCACCTTATGGTCGTTCTCCTGTGAGTCTAGATTTTCGAATCCGACGCAAAACTGACAGTTAATTGTAACGTTCAGAGCCTCTTAATGACGATGGAACACACAAATTGCGTCGCGATTCAATACATCGTCCTACAGCCGACTTGTCTCAAAGGGTCTAGTGCTGCCTCGGGCACCATATGCTCGTTCTCCTGTGAGTCTAGTTTTTCGAATACGACGCAAAACTGACAATTAATTGTAACGTTCAGAGCCTGTTAATGACGATGGAACACACAAATTGCGTCGCGATTCAATACATCGTCCTCCAGCCGACTTGTCTCGAAGGGTCTATTGCTGCCTCGGGCACCTTATGGTCGTTCATCTGTGAGTCTAGATTTTCGAATCCGACGCAAAACTGAGAGTGAATTGTAACGTTCAGAGCCTCTTAATGACGATGGAACACACAAATTGCGTCGCGATTCAATACATCGTCCTCCAGCCGACTTGTATCCAAGGGTCTAGTGCTGCCTCGGTCACCATATGCTCGTTCTCCTGTGAGTCTAGATTTTCGAATCCGACGCAAAACTGACAGTGAATTGTAACGATCAGAGCCTCTTAATGACGATGGAACACACAAATTGCGTCGCGATTCAATACATCGTCCTCCAGCCGACTTGTCTCCAAGGGTCTAGTGCTGCCTCGGGCACCTTATGGTCGTTCTCCTGTGAGTCTAGATTTTCGAATCCGACGCAAAACTGACAGTTAATTGTAACGTTCAGAGCCTCTTAATGACGATGGAACACACAAATTGCGTCGCGATTCAATACATCGTCCTACAGCCGACTTGTCTCCATGGGTCTAGTGCTGCCTCGGGCACCATATTCTCGTTCTCCTGTGAGTCTAGATTTTCGAATCCGACGCAAAACTGACAGTGAATTGTAACGTTCAGAGCCTGTTAATGACGATGGGACACACAAATTGCGTCGCGACTCAATACATCGTCCTCCAGCCGACTTGTCTCCAAGGGTCTAGTGCTGCCTCGGGCACCTTATGGTCGTTCTCCTGTGTTTCTAGATTTTCGAATCCGACGCAAAACTGACAGTTAATTGTAACGTTCAGAGCCTGATACTGACGATGGAACACACAAATTGCGTCGCGATTCAATACATCGTCCTCCAGCCGACTTCTCTCGTAGGGTCTATTACTGCCTCGGGCACCTTATGGTCGTTCATCTGTGAGTCTAGATTTTCGAATCCGACGCAAAACTGACAGTGAATTGTAACGTTCAGAACCTCTTAATGACGATGGGACACACAAATTGCGTCGCGATTCAATACATCGTCCTCCAGCCGACTTGACTCCAAGGGTCTAGTGCTGCCTCGGGCACCTTATGGTCGTTCTCCTGTGAGTCTAGATTTTCGAATCCGACGCAAAACTGACAGTTAATTGTAACGTTCAGAGCCTCTTAATGACGATGGAACACACAAATTGCGTCGCGATTCAATACATCGTCCTACAGCCGACTTGTCTCCAAGGGTCTATTGCTGCCTCGGGCACCTTATGGTCGTTCTCCTGTGAGTCTAGTTTTTCGAATGCGATGCAAAACTGACAGTGAATTGTAACTTTCAGAGCCTGTTAATGACGATGCGACACACAAATTGCGTCGCGACTCAATACATTGTCCTCCAGCCGACTTGTCTCCAAGGGTCTAGTGCTGCCTCGGGCACCTTATGGTCGTTCTCCTGTGAGTCTAGATTTTCGAATCCGACGCAAAACTGACAGTTAATTGTAACGTTCAGAGCCTCTTAATGACGATGGAACACACAAATTGCGTCGCGATTCAATACATCGTCCTACAGCCGACTTGTCTCAAAGGGTCTAGTGCTGCCTCGGGCACCATATGCTCGTTCTCCTGTGAGTCTAGTTTTTCGAATACGACGCAAAACTGACAATTAATTGTAACGTTCAGAGCCTGTTAATGACGATGGAACACACAAATTGCGTCGCGATTCAATACATCGTCCTCCAGCCGACTTGTCTCGAAGGGTCTATTGCTGCCTCGGGCACCTTATGGTCGTTCATCTGTGAGTCTAGATTTTCGAATCCGACGCAAAACTGAGAGTGAATTGTAACGTTCAGAGCCTCTTAATGACGATGGAACACACAAATTGCGTCGCGATTCAATACATCGTCCTCCAGCCGACTTGTATCCAAGGGTCTAGTGCTGCCTCGGTCACCATATGCTCGTTCTCCTGTGAGTCTAGATTTTCGAATCCGACGCAAAACTGACAGTGAATTGTAACGTTCAGAGCCTCTTGATGACGATGGGACACACAAATTGCGTCGCGACTCAATACATCGTCCTCCAGCCGACTTGTCTCCAAGGGTCTAGTGCTGCCTCGGGCACCTTATGGTCGTTCTCCTGTGAGTCTAGATTTTCGAATCCGACGCAAAACTGACAGTTAATTGTAACGTTCAGAGCCTCTTAATGACGATGGAACACACAAATTGCGTCGCGATTCAATACATCGTCCTCCAGCCGACTTGTCTCCAAGGGTCTATTGCTGCCTCGGGCACCTTATGGTCGTTCTCCTGTGAGTCTAGGTTTTTCGAATCTGACGCAAAACTGACAGTGAATTGTAACGTTCAGAGCCTGTTAATGACGATGGGACACACAAATTGCCTCGCGACTCAATACATCGTCCTCCAGCCGACCTGTCTCCAAGGGTCTCTTGCTGCCTCGGGCACCTTATGGTCGTTCTCCTGTGAGTCTAGATTTTCGAATCCGACGCAAAACTGACAGTTAATTGTAACGTTCAGAGCCTCTTAATGACGATGGAACACACAAATTGCGTCGCGATTCAATACATCGTCCTACAGCCGACTTGTCTCCAAGGGTCTAGTGCTACCTCGGGCACCATATGCTCGTTCTCCTGTGAGTCTAGTTTTTCGAATACGACGCAAAACTGACAATTAATTGTAACGTTCAGAGCCTGTTAATGACGATGGAACACACAAATTGCGTCGCGATTCAATACATCGTCCTCCAGCCGACTTGTCTCGAAGGGTCTATTGCTGCCTCGGGCACCTTATGGTCGTTCATCTGTGAGTCTAGATTTTCGAATCCGACGCAAAACTGACAGTGAATTGTAACGTTCAGAGCATCTTAATGACGATGGAACACACAAATTACGTCGCGATTCAATACATCGTCCTACAGCCGACTTGTCTCCAAGGGTCTAGTGCTGCCTCGGGCACCATATGCTCGTTCTCCTGTGAGTCTAGATTTTCGAATCCGACGCAAAACTGACAGTTAATTGTAACGTTCAGAGCCTGTTAATGACGATGGGACACACAAATTGCGTCGCGATTCAATACATCGTCCCACAGCCGACCTGTCTCCAAGGGTCTCTTGCTGCCTCGGGCACCTTATGGTCGTTCTCCTGTGAGTCTAGTTTTCAGAATACGACGCAAAACTGACAGTTAATTGTAACGTTCAGAGCCTGTTAATGACGATGGGACACACAAATTGCGTCGCGACTCAATACATCGTCCTCCAGCCGACTTGTCTCCAAGGGTCTAGTGCTGCCTCGGGCACCTTATGGTCGTTCTCCTGTGAGTCTAGATTTTCGAATCCGACGCAAAACTGACAGTGAATTGTAACGTTCAGAGCCTCTTAATCACGATGGAACACACAAATTGCGTCGCGATTCAATACTTCGTCCTACAGCCGACTTGTCTCCAAGGGTCTAGTGCTGCCTCGGGCACCATATGCTCGTTCTCCTGTGAGTCTAGATTTTCGAATCCGACGCAAAACTGACAGTGAATTGTAACGTTCAGAGCCTGTTAATGACGATGGGACACACAAATTGCGTCGCGACTCAATACATCGTCCTCCAGCCGACCTGTCTCCAAGGGTCTCTTGCTGCCTCGGGCACCTTATGGTCGTTATCCTGTGAGTCTAGATTTTCGAATCCGACGCAAAACTGACAGTTAATTGTAACGTTTAGAACCTCTTAATGACGATGGAACACACAAATTGCGTCGCGATTTAATACATCGTCCTCCAGCCGACTGGTCTCCAAGGGTCTATTGCGGCCTCGGGCACCTTATGGTCGTTCTCCTGTGAGTCTAGTTTTCAGAATACGACGCAAAACTGACAGTTAATTGTAACGTTCAGAGCCTGTTAATGACGATGGGACACACAAATTGCGTCGCGACTCAATACATCGTCCTCCAGCCGACTTGTCTCCAAGGGTCTAGTGCTGCCTCGGGCACCTTATGGTCGTTCTCCTGTGAGTCTAGATTTTCGAATCCGACGCAAAACTGACAGTTAATTGTAACGTTCAGAGCCTCTTAATGACGATGGGACACACAAATTGCGTCGCGACTCAATACATCGTCCTCCAGCCGACTTGTCTCCAAGGGTCTAGTGCTGCCTCGGGCACATTATGGTCGTTCTCCTGTGAGTCTAGATTTTCGAATCCGACGCAAAACTGACAGTTAATTGTAACGTTCAGAGCCTCTTAATGACGATGGAACACACAAATTGCGTCGCGATTCAATACATCGTCCTACAGCCGACTTGTCTCAAAGGGTCTAGTGCTGCCTCGGGCACCATATGCTCGTTCTCCTGTGAGTCTAGTTTTTCGAATACGACGCAAAACTGACAATTAATTGTAACGTTCAGAGCCTGTTAATGACGATGGAACACACAAATTGCGTCGCGATTCAATACATCGTCCTCCAGCCGACTTGTCTCGAAGGGTCTATTGCTGCCTCGGGCACCTTATGGTCGTTCATCTGTGAGTCTAGATTTTCGAATCCGACGCAAAACTGAGAGTGAATTGTAACGTTCAGAGCCTCTTAATGACGATGGAACACACAAATTGCGTCGCGATTCAATACATCGTCCTCCAGCCGACTTGTATCCAAGGGTCTAGTGCTGCCTCGGTCACCATATGCTCGTTCTCCTGTGAGTCTAGATTTTCGAATCCGACGCAAAACTGACAGTGAATTGTAACGTTCAGAGCCTCTTGATGACGATGGGACACACAAATTGCGTCGCGACTCAATACATCGTCCTCCAGCCGACTTGTCTCCAAGGGTCTAGTGCTGCCTCGGGCACCTTATGGTCGTTCTCCTGTGAGTCTAGATTTTCGAATCCGACGCAAAACTGACAGTTAATTGTAACGTTCAGAGCCTCTTAATGACGATGGAACACACAAATTGCGTCGCGATTCAATACATCGTCCTCCAGCCGACTTGTCTCCAAGGGTCTATTGCTGCCTCGGGCACCTTATGGTCGTTCTCCTGTGAGTCTAGGTTTTTCGAATCTGACGCAAAACTGACAGTGAATTGTAACGTTCAGAGCCTGTTAATGACGATGGGACACACAAATTGCCTCGCGACTCAATACATCGTCCTCCAGCCGACTTGTCTCCAAGGGTCTAGTGCTGCCTCGGGCACCTTATGGTCGTTCTCCTGTGAGTCTAGATTTTTGAATCCGACGCAAAACTGACAGTTAATTGTAACGTTCAGAGCCTGATACTGACGATGGAACACACAGATTGCGTCGCGATTCAATACATCGTCCTCCAGCCGACTTGTCTCGAAGGGTCTATTGCTGCCTCGGGCACCTTATGGTCGTTCTCCTGTGAGTCTAGATTTTCGAATCCGACGCAAAACTGACAGTGAATTGTAACGTTCAGAGCCTCTTAATGACGATGGAACACACAAATTGCGTCGCGATTCAATACATCGTCCTCCAGCCGACTTGTCTCCAAGGGTCTAGTGCTGCCTCGGGCACCTTATGGTCGTTCATCTGTGAGTCTAGATTTTCGAATCCGACGCAAAACTGACAATTAATTGTAACGTTCAGAGCCTGTTAATGACGATGGAACACACAAATTGCGTCGCAATTCAATACATCGTCCTCCAGCCGACTTGTCTCGAAGGGTCTATTGCTGCCTCGGGCACCTTATGCTCGTTCTCCTGTGAGTCTAGATTTTCGAATCCGACGCAAAACTGACAGTTAATTGTAACGTTCAGAGCCTCTTAATGACGATGGAACACACAAATTGCGTCGCGATTCAATACATCGTCCTACCGCCGACTTGTCTCCAAGGGTCTAGTGCTGCCTCGGGCAACATATGCTCGTTCTCCTGTGAGTCTAGATTTTCGAATCCGACGCAAAACTGACAGTGAATTGTAACGTTCAGAGCCTGTTAATGACGATGGGACACACAAATTGCGTCGCGACTCAATACATCGTCCCACAGCCGACCTGTCTCCAAGGGTCTCTTGCTGCCTCGGGCACCTTATGGTCGTTCTCCTGTGAGTCTAGATTTTCGAATGCGATGCAAAACTGACAGTTAATTGTAACGTTCAGAGCCTGATACTGACGATGGAACACACAAATTGCGTCGCGATTCAATGGATCGTCCTCCAGCCGACTTGTCTCGAAGGGTCTATTGCTGCCTCGGGCACCTTATGGTCGTTCTCCTGTGAGTCTAGTTTTTCGAATCCGACGCAAAACTGACAGTGAATTGTAACGTTCAGAGCCTGATACTGACGATGGAACACACAAATTGCGTCGCGATTCAATACATCGTCCTCCGGCCGACATGTCTCCGAGGTAGTATTGCTGCTCCTGGCACCTCTTGGTCGTTCTCCTATGAGTCTAGATTTTCGAATGCGATGCAAAACTGACAGTTAATTGTAACGTTCAGAGCCTGTTAATGACGATGGGACACACAAATTGCGTCGCGACTCAATACATCGTCCTCCAGCCGACTTGTCTCCAAGGGTCTAGTGCTGCCTCGGGCACCTTATGGTCGTTCTCCTGTGAGTCTAGATTTTCGAAACCGACGCAAAACTGACAGTTAATTGTAACGTTCAGAGCCTCTTAATGACGATGGAACACACAAATTGCGTCGCGATTCAATACATCGTCCTACCGCCGACTTGTCTCCAAGGGTCTAGTGCTGCCTCGGGCACCATATGCTCGTTCTCCTGTGAGTCTAGATTTTCGAATCCGACGCAAAACTGACAGTGAATTGTAACGTTCAGAGCCTGTTAATGACGATGGGACACACAAATTGCGTCGCGACTCAATACATCGTCCCACAGCCGACCTGTCTCCAAGGGTCTCTTGCTGCCTCGGGCACCTTATGGTCGTTCTCCTGTGAGTCTAGATTTTCGAATGCGATGCAAAACTGACAGTTAATTGTAACGTTCAGAGCCTGTGAATGACGATGGGACACACAAATTGCGTCGCGACTCAATACATCGTCCTCCAGCCGACTTGTCTCCAAGGGTCTAGTGCTGCCTCGGGCACCTTATGGTCGTTCTCCTGTGAGTCTAGATTTTCGAATCCGACGCAAAACGGACAGTTAATTGTAACGTTCAGAGCCTCTTAATGACGATGGAACACACAAATTGCGTCGCGATTCAATACATCGTCCTACAGCCAACTTGTCTCCAAGGGTCTAGTGCTGTCTCGGGCACCATATGCTCGTTCCCCTGTGATTCTAGATTTTCGAATCCGACGCAAAACTGACAGTGAATTGAAACGTTCAGAGCCTCTTAATGACGATGGGACACACAAATTGCGTCGCGACTCAATACATCGTCCTCCAGCCGACTTGTCTCCAAGGGTCTAGTGCTGCCTCGGACACCTTATGGTCGTTCTCCTGTGAGTCTAGATTTTCGAATTCGACGCAAAACTGACTGTTAATTGTAACGTTCAGAGCGTGATACTGACGATGGAACACACAAATTGCGTCGCGACTCAATACATCGTCCTCCAGCCGACTTGTCTCCAAGGGTCTAGTGCTGCCTCGGGCACCTTATGGTCGTTCTCCTGTGAGTCTAGATTTTCGAATCCGACGCAAAACTGACAGTTAATTGTAACGTTCAGAGCCTCTTAATGACGATGGAACACACAAATTGCGTCGCGATTTAATACATCGTCCTACAGCCGACTTGTCTCCAAGTGTCTAGTGCTGCCTCGGGCACCATATGCTCGTTCTCCTGTGAGTCTAGATTTTCGAATCCGACGCAAAACTGACAGTGAATTGTAACGTTCAGAGCCTGTTAATGACGATGGGACACACAAAAAATGCGTCGCGACTCAATACATCGTCCTCCAGCCGACCTGTCTCCAAGGGTCTCTTGCTGCCTCGGGCACCTTATGGTCGTTCTCCTGTGAGTCTAGATTTTCGAATCCGACGCAAAACTGACAGTTAATTGTAACGTTCAGAGCCTCTTAATGACGATGGAACACACAAATTGCGTCGCGATTCAATGCATCGTCCTCCAGCCGACTTGTCTCGAAGGGTCTATTTCTGCCTCAGGCACCTTATGGTCGTTCATCTGAGAGTCTAGATTTTCGAATCCGACGCAAAACTGACAGTGAATTGTAACGTTCAGAGCCTCTTAATGACGATGGAACACACAAATTGCGTCGCGATTCAATACATCGTCCTCCAGCCGACTTGTCTCCAAGGGTCTAGTGCTGCCTGGGGCACCTTATGGTCGTTCATCTGTGAGTCTAGATTTTCGAATCCGACGCAAAACTGACAGTTAATTGTAACGTTCAGAGCCTCTTAATGATGATGGAACACACAAATTGCGTCGCGATTCAATACATCGTCCTACAGCCGACTTGTCTCCAAGGGCCTAGTGCTGCCTCGGGCACCATATGCTCGTTCTCCTGTGAGTCTAGTTTTTCGAATACGACGCAAAACTGACAATTAATTGTAACGTTCAGAGCCTGTTAATGACGATGGAACACACAAATTGCGTCGCGATTCAATACATCGTCCTCCAGCCGACTTGTCTCGAAGGGTCTATTGCTGCCTCGGGCACCTTATGGTCGTTCATCGGTGAGTCTAGATTTTCGAATCCGACGCAAAACTGACAGTTAATTGTAAGGTTCAGAGCCTCTTAATGACGATGGAACACACAAATTGCGTCGCGATTCAATACATCGTCCTCCAGCCGACTTGTCTCCAAGGGTCTATAGCTGCCTCGGGCACCGTATCGTCGTTCTCCTGTGAGTCTAGTTTTCAGAATACGACGCAACACTGACTGTTAATTGTAACGTTCAGAGCCTGATACTGACGATGGAACACACAAATTGCGTCGCGATTCAATACATCGTCCTACAGCCGACTTGTCTCCAAGGGTCTAGTGCTGCCTCGGGCACCTTATGGGCGTTCTCCTGTGAGTCTAGTTTTTCGAATGCGATGCAAAACTGACAGTTAATTGTAACGTTCAGAGCCTGTTAATGACGATGGGACACACAAATTGCGTCGCGTCTCAATACATCGTCCTCCAGCCGACTTGTCTCCAAGGGTCTATTGCTGCCTCGGGCACCTTATGGTCGTTCTCCTGTGAGTCTAGTTTTTCGAATGCGATGCAAAACTGACAGTTAATTGTAACGTTCAGATCCTCTTAATGACGATGGAATACACAAATTGCGTCGGGATTCAATACATCGTCCTACAGCCGACTTGTCTCCAAGGGTCTAGTGCTGCCTCGGGCACCATATGCTCGTTCTCCTGTGAGTCTAGATTTTCGAATGCGATGCAAAACTGACAGTTAATTGTAACGTTCAGAGCCTGTTAATGACGATGGGACACACAAATTGCGTCGCGACTCAATACATCGTCCTCCAGCCGACTTGTCTCCAAGGGTCTAGTGCTGCCTCGGGCACCTTATGGTCGTTCTCCTGTGAGTCTAGATTTTCGAATCCGACGCAAAACTGACAGTTAATTGTAACGTTCAGAGCCTCTTAATGACGATGGAACACACAAATTGCGTCGCGATTCAATACATCGTCCTACAGCCGACTTGACTCCAAGGGTCTAGTGCTGCCTCGGGCACCATATGCTCGTTCTCCTGTGAGTCTAGATTTTCGAATCCGACGCAAAACTGACAGTGAATTGTAATGTTCAGATCCTCTTGATGACGATGGAACACACAAATTGCGTCGCGATTCAATACATCGTCCCACAGCCGACCTGTCTCCAAGGGCCTCTTGCTGCCTCGGGCACCTTATGGTCGTTCATCTGTGAGTCTAGATTTAGAATACGACGCAAAACTGACAGTGAATTGTAACGTTCAGAGCCTGTTGATGACGATGGAACACACAAATTGCGTCGCGATTCAATACATCGTCCTACAGCCGACTTGTCTCCAAGGGTCTAGTGCTGCCTCGGGCACCATATGCTCGTTCTCCTGTGAGTCTAGATTTTCGACTCCGACGCAAAACTGACAGTGAATTGTAACGTTCAGAGCCTCTTGATGACGATGGAACACACAAATTGCGTCGCGATTCAATACATCGTCCTACAGCCGACTTGTCTCCAAGGCTCTAGTGCTGCCTCGGGCACCATATGCTCGTTCTCCTGTGAGTCTAGATTTTCGAATCCAACGCAAAACTGACAGTTAATTGTAACGTTCAGAGCCTGTTAATGACGATGGGACACACAAATTGCGTCGCGTCTCAATACATCGTCCTCCAGCCGACTTGTCTCCAAGGGTCTATTGCTGCCTCGGGCACCTTATGGTCGTTCTCCTGTGAGTCTAGTTTTTCGAATGCGATGCAAAACTGACGGTTAATTGTAACGTTCAGAGCCTCTTAATGACGATGGAACACACAAATTGCGTCGCGATTCAATACATCGTCCTACAGCCGACTTGTCTCCAAGGGTCTGGTGCTGCCTCGGGCACCTTATGGTCGTTCTCCTGTGATTCTAGTTTTTCGAATGCGATGCAAAACTGACAATTAATTGTAACGTTCAGAGCCTGTTAATGACGATGGGACACACAAATTGCGTCGCGTGTCAATACATCGTCCTCCAGCCGACTTGTCTCGAAGGGTCTATTGCTGCCTCGGGCACCTTATGGTCGTTCTCCTGTGAGTCTAGTTTTTTGAATGCGATGCAAAACTGACAGTTAATTGTAACGTTCAGAGCTTCTTAATGACGATGGAACACACAAATTGCGTCGCGATTCAATACATCGTCCTCCAGCCGACTTGTCTCCAAGGGTCTAGTGCTGCCTCGGGCACCTTATGGTCGTTCTCCTGTGAGTCTAGATTTTCGAATCCGACGCAAAACTGACAGTGAATTGTAACGTTCAGAGCCTCTTAATGACGATGGAACACACAAATTGCGTCGCGATTCATTACATCGTCCTACAGCCGGGCTTGTCTCCAAGGGTCTAGTGCTGCCTCGGGCACCATATGCTCGTTCTCCTGTGAGTCTAGATTTTCGAATCCGACGCAAAACTGACAGTGAATTGTAACGTTCAGAAGCTCTTGATGACGATGGAAGACACAAATTGCGTTGCGATTCAATACATCGTCCCACAGCCGACCTGTCTCCAAGGGTCTCTTGCTGCCTCGGGCACCTTATGGTCGTTCATCTGTGAGTCTAGATTTCAGAATACGACGCAACACTGACAGTGAATTGTAACGTTCAGAGCCTGTTAATGACGATGGAACACACAAATTGCGTCGCGATTCAATACATCGTCCTCCAGCCGACTTGTCTCCGAGGTAGTATTGCTGCTCCTGGCACCTCTTGGTCGTTGTCCTATGAGTCTAGTTTTTCGAATCCGGCGCAAAACTGACAATTAATTGTAACGTTCAGAGCCTGTTAATGACGATGGAACACACAAATTGCGTCGCGATTCAATACATCGTCCTACAGCCGACTTGTCTCCAAGGGTCTAGTGCTGCCTCGGGCACCATATGCTCGTTCTCCTGTGAGTCTAGATTTTCGAATCCGACGCAAAACTGACAGTGAATTGTAACGTTCAGAGCCTCTTGATGACGATGGAACACACAAATTGCGTCGCGATTCAATACATCGTCCTACAGCCGACTTGTCTCCAAGGGTCTAGTGCTGCCTCGGGCACCATATGCTCGTTCTCCTGTGAGTCTAGATTTTCGAATCCGACGCAAAACTGACAGTTAATTGTAACGTTCAGAGCCTTTTAATGACGATGGGACACACAAATTTTGTCGCGACTCAATACATCGTCCTACAGCTGACTTGTCTCCAAGGGTCTAGTGCTGCCTCGGGCACCATATGCTCGTTCTCCTTTGAGTCTAGATTTTCGAATCCGACGCAAAACTGACAGTGAATTGTAACGTTCTGAGCCTCTTGATGACGATGGAACACACAAATTGCGTCGCGATTAAATACATCGTCCTACAGCCGACTTCTCTCCAAGGGCCTAGTGCTGCCTCGGGCACCATATGCTCGTTCTCCTGTGAGTCTAGATTTTCGAATCCGACGCAAAACTGACAGTTAATTGTAACGTTCAGAGCCTGTTAATGACGATGGGACACACAAATTGCGTCGCGACTCAATACATCGTCCTACAGCCGACTTGTCTCCAAGGGTCTAGTGCTGCCTCGGGCACCTTATGGTCGTTCTCCTGTGAGTCTAGATTTTCGAATCCGACGCAAAACTGAGAGTGAATTGTAACGTTCAGAGCCTCTTGATGACGATGGAACACACAAATTGCGTCGCGATTCAATACATCGTCCTCCAGCCGACTTGTCTCGAAGGGTCTATTGCTGCCTCGGGCACCTTATGGTCGTTCTCCTGTGAGTCTAGATTTTCGAATCCGACTCAAAACTGACACTTAATTGTAACGTTCAGAGCCTGTTAATGACGATGGAACACACAAATTGCGTCGCGATTCAATACATCGTCCTCCAGCCGACTTGTCTCCAAGGGTCTAGTGCTGCCTCGGGCACCTTATGGTCGTTCTCCTGTGAGTCTAGATTTTCGAATCCGACGCAAAACTGACAGTTAATTGTAACGTTCAGAGCCTCTTAATGACGATGGAACACACAAATTGCGTCGCGATTCAATACATCGTCCTCCAGCCGACTTGTCTCCAAGGGCCTAGTGCTGCCTCGGGCACCATATGCTCGTTCTCCTGTGAGTCTAGATTTTCGAATCCGACGCAAAACTGACAGTGAATTGTAAGGTTCAGAGCCTCTTGATGACGATGGAACACACAAATTGCGTCGCGATTCAATACATCGTCCCACAGCCGACTTGTCTCCAAGGGTCTAGTGCTGCCTCGGGCACCTTATGGTCGTTCTCCTGTGAGTCTAGATTCTCGAATCCGACGTAAAACTGACAGTTAATTGTAACGTTCAAATCCTGATACTGACGATGGAACACACAAATTGCGTCGCGATTCAATACATCGTCCTCCAGCCGACTTGTCTATAAGGGTCTATTGCTGCCTCGGGCACCTTATGGTCGTTCATCGGTGAGTCTAGATTTTCGAATCCGACGCAAAACTGACAGTTAATTGTAAGGTTCAGAGCCTGTTAATGACGATGGGACACACAAATTGCGTCGCGATTCAATACATCGTCCTACAGCCGACTTGTCTCCAAGGGTCTAGTGCTGCCTCGGGCACCATATGCTCGTTCTCCTGTGAGTCTAGATTTTCGAATCCGACGCAAAACTGACAGTGAATTGTAACGTTCAGAGCCTGTTAATGACGACGGGACACACAAATTGCGTCGCGATTCAATACATCGTCTTCCAGCCGACTTGTCTCCAAGGATCTATTGCTGCCTCGGGCACCTTATGGTCGTTCTCCTGTGAGTCTAGTTTTTCGAATGCGATGCAAAACTGACAGTTAATTGTAACGTTCAGAGCCTCTTAATGACGATGGAACACACAAATTGCGTCGCGATTCAATACATCGTCCTCCAGCCGACTTGTCTCGAAGGGTCTATTGGTGCCTCGGGCACCTTATGGTCGTTCTCCGGTGAGTCTAGATTTTCGAATCCGACGCAAAACTGACAGTTAATTGTAACGTTCAGAGCCTCTTAATGACGATGGAACACACAAATTGCGTCGCGATTCAATACATCGTCTTCCAGCCGACTTGTCTCCAAGGATCTATTGCTGCCTCGGGCACCTTATGGTCGTTCTCCTGTGAGTTTAGTTTTTCGAATGCGATGCAAAACTGACAGTTAATTGTAACGTTCAGAGCCTCTTAATGACGATGGAACACACAAATTGCGTCGCGATTCAATACATCGTCCTACAGCCGACTTGTCTCCAAGGGTCTAGTGCTGCCTCGGGCACCATATGCTCGTTCTCCTGTGAGTCTAGATTTTCGAATCCGACGCAAAACTGACAGTTAATTGTAAGGTTCAGAGCCTCTTAATGACGATGGAACACACAAATTGCGTCGCGATTCAATACATCGTCCTCCAGCCGACTTGTCTCCAAGGGTCTATTGCTGCCTCGGGCACCATATGCTCGTTCTCCTGTGAGTCTAGATTTTCGAATCCGACGCAAATCTGACAGTGAATTGTAACGTTCAGAGCATGTTAATGACGATGGGACACACAAATTGCGTCGCGATTCAATACATCGTCCTCCAGCCGACTTGTCTCCAAGGGTCTAGTGCTGCCTCGGGCACCTTATGGTCGTTCTCCTGTGAGTCTAGATTTTTGAATCCGACGCAAAACTGACAGTTAATTGTAACGTTCAGAACCTCTTAATGACGATGGAACACACAAATTGCGTCGCGATTCAATACATCGTCCTACAGCCGACTTGTCTCCAAGGGTCTAGTGCTGACTCGGGCACCATATGCTCGTTCTCCTGTGAGTCTAGATTTCCGAATCCGACTCAAAACTGACAGTTAATTGTAACGTTCAGAGCCTGTTAATGACGATGGGACACACAAATTGCGTCGCGATTCAATACATCGTCTTCCAGCCGACTTGTCTCCAAGGATCTATTGCTGCCTCGGGCACCTTATGGTCGTTCTCCTGTGAGTCTAGTTTTTCGAATGCGATGCAAAACTGACAGTTAATTGTAACGTTCAGAGCCTCTTAATGACGATGGAACACACAAATTGCGTCGCGATTCAATACATCGTCCTCCAGCCGACTTGTCTCGAAGGGTCTATTGCTGCCTCGGGCACCTTACGGTCGTTCTCCTGTGAGTCTAGATTTTCGAATCCGACGCAAAACTGACAGTTAATTGTAACGTTCAGAGCCTCTTAATGACGATGGAACACACAAATTGCGTCGCTATTCAATACATCGTCTTCCAGCCGACTTGTCTCCAAGGATCTATTGCTGCCTCGTGCACCTTATGGTCGTTCTCCTGTGAGTCTTGTTTTTCGAATGCGATGCAAAACTGACAGTTAATTGTAACGTTCAGAGCCTCTTGATGACGATGGAACACACAAATTGCGTCGCGATTCAATACATCGTCCTACAGCCGACTTGTCTCCAAGGGTCTAGTGCTGCCTCGGGCACCATATGCTCGTTCTCCTGTGAGTCTAGATTTTCGAATCCGACGCAAAACTGACAGTGAATTGTAACGTTCAGAGCCTCTTGATGACGATGGAACACACAAATTGCGTCGCGATTCAATACATCGTCCTACAGCCGACTTGTCTCCAAGGGTCTAGTGCTGCCTCGGGCACCATATGCTCGTTCTCCTGTGAGTCTAGATTTTCGAATCCGACGCAAAACTGACAGTGAATTGTAACGTTCAGAGCCTGTTAATGACGATGGGACACACAAATTGCGTCGCGACTCAATACATCGTCCTCCAGCCGAACTGTCTCGAAGGGTCTCTTGCTGCCTCGGGCACCTTATGGTCGTTCTCCTGTGAGTCTAGATTTTCGAATCCGACGCAAAACTGACAGTGAATTGTAACGCTCAGAGCCTCTTAATGACGATGGAACACACAAATTGCGTCGCGATTCAATACATCGTCCTACAGCCGACTTGTCTCCAAGGGTCTAGTGCTGCCTCGGGCACCTTATGGTCGTTCTCCTGTGAGTCTAGATTTTCGAATCCGACGCAAAACTGACAGTTAATTGTAACGTTCAGAGCCTGTTAATGACGATGGGACACACAAATTGCGTCGCGATTCAATACATCGTCCTCCAGCCGACCTGTCTCCAAGGGTCTCTTGCTGCCTCGGGCACCTTATGGTCGTTCTCCTGTGAGTCTAGATTTTCGAATCCGACGCAAAACTGACAGTTAATTGTAACGTTCAGAGCCTCTTAATGACGATGGAACACACAAATTGCGTCGCGATTCAATACATCGTCCTACAGCCGACTTGTCTCCAAGGGTCTAGTGCTGCCTCGGGCACCATATGCTCGTTCTCCTGTGAGTCTAGTTTTTCGAATACGACGCAAAACTGACAATTAATTGTAACGTTCAGAGCCTGTTAATGACGATGGAACACACAAATTGCGTCGCGATTCAATACATCGTCCTCCAGCCGACTTGTCTCGAAGGGTCTATTGCTGCCTCGGGCACCTTATGGTCGTTCATCGGTGAGTCTAGATTTTCGAATCCGACGCAAAACTGACAGTTAATTGTAAGATTCAGAGCCTCTTAATGACGATGGAACACACAAATTGCGTCGCGATTCAATACATCGTCCTCCAGCCGACTTGTCTCGAAGGGTCTATAGTTGCCTCGGGCACCTAATCGTCGTTCTCCTGTGAGTCTACGACGCAACACTGACGGTTAATTGTAACGTTCAGAGCCTGATACTGAAGATGGAACACACAATTTGCGTCGCGATTCAATACATCGTCCTCCAGCCGACTTGTCTCCATGGGTCTATTGCTGCCTCGGGCACCTTATGGTCGTTCATCGGTGAGTCTAGATTTTCGAATCCGACGCAAAACTGACAGTTAATTGTAAGGTTCAGAGCCTCTTAATGACGATGGAACACAAAATTGCGTCGCGATTCAATACATCGTCCTACAGCCGACTTGTCTCCAAGGGTCTAGTGCTGCCTCGGGCACCTTATGGTCGTTCTCCTGTGAGTCTAGTTTTTCGAATGCGATGCAAAACTGACAGTTAATTGTAACGTTCAGAGCCTGTTAATGACGATGGGACACACAAATTGCGTCGCGTCTCAATACATCGTCCTCCAGCCGACTTGTCTCCAAGGGTCTATTGCTGCCTCGGGCACCTTATGGTCGTTCTCCTGTGAGTCTAGTTTTTCGAATGCGATGCAAAACTTACAGTTAATTGTAAAGTTCAGAGCCTCTTAATGACGATGGAATACACAAATTGCGTCGGGATTCAATACATCGTCCTACAGCCGACTTGTCTCCAAGGGTCTAGTGCTGCCTCGGGCACCATATGCTCGTTCTCCTGTGAGTCTAGATTTTCGAATCCGACGCAAATCTGACAGTGAATTGTAACGTTCAGAGCATGTTAATGACGATGGGACACACAAATTGCGTCGCGATTCAATACATCGTCCTCCAGCCGACTTCTCTCCAAGGGTCTAGTGCTGCCTCGGGCACCTTATGGTCGTTCTCCTGTGAGTCTAGATTTTTGAATCCGACGCAAAACTGACAGTTAATTGTAACGTTCAGAACCTCTTAATGACGATGGAACACACAAATTGCGTTGCGATTCAATACATCGTCCTACAGCCGACTTGTCTCCAAGGGTCTAGTGCTGCCTCGGGCACCATATGCTCGTTCTCCTGTGAGTCTAGATTTTCGAATCCGACTCAAAACTGACAGTTAATTGTAACGTTCAGAGCCTGTTAATGACGATGGGACACACAAATTGCGTCGCGATTCAATACATCGTCTTCCAGCCGACTTGTCTCCAAGGATCTATTGCTGCCTCGGGCACCTTATGGTCGTTCTCCTGTGAGTCTAGTTTTTCGAATGCGATGCAAAACTGACAGTTAATTGTAACGTTCAGAGCCTCTTAATGACGATGGAACACACAAATTGCGTCGCGATTCAATACATCGTCCTCCAGCCGACTTGTCTCGAAGGGTCTATTGCTGCCTCGGGCACCTTACGGTCGTTCTCCTGTGAGTCTAGATTTTCGAATCCGACGCAAAACTGACAGTTAATTGTAACGTTCAGAGCCTCTTAATGACGATGGAACACACAGATTGCGTCGCTATTCAATACATCGTCTTCCAGCCGACTTGTCTCCAAGGATCTATTGCTGCCTCGGGCACCTTATGGTCGTTCTCCTGTGAGTTTAGTTTTTCGAATGCGATGCAAAACTGACAGTTAATTGTAACGTTCAGAGCCTCTTAATGACGATGGAACACACAAATTGCGTCGCGATTCAATACATCGTCCTACAGCCGACTTGTCTCCAAGGGTCTAGTGCTGCCTCGGGCACCATATGCTCGTTCTCCTGTGAGTCTAGATTTTCGAATCCGACGCAAAACTGACAGTTAATTGTAAGGTTCAGAGCCTCTTAATGACGATGGAACACACAAATTGCGTCGCGATTCAATACATCGTTCTCCAGCCGACTTGTCTCCAAGGGTCTATTGCTGCCTCGGGCACCATATGCTCGTTCTCCTGTGAGTCTAGATTTTCGAATCCGACGCAAATCTGACAGTGAATTGTAACGTTCAGAGCATGTTAATGACGATGGGACACACAAATTGCGTCGCGATTCAATACATCGTCCTCCAGCCGACTTGTCTCCAAGGGTCTAGTGCTGCCTCGGGCACCTTATGGTCGTTCTCCTGTGAGTCTAGATTTTTGAATCCGACGCAAAACTGACAGTTAATTGTAACGTTCAGAACCTCTTAATGACGATGGAACACACAAATTGCGTCGCGATTCAATACATCGTCCTACAGCCGACTTGTCTCCAAGGGTCTAGTGCTGCCTCGGGCACCATATGCTCGTTCTCCTGTGAGTCTAGATTTCCGAATCCGACTCAAAACTGACAGTTAATTGTAACGTTCAGAGCCTGTTAATGACGATGGGACACACAAATTGCGTCGCGATTCAATACATCGTCTTCCAGCCGACTTGTCTCCAAGGATCTATTGCTGCCTCGGGCACCTTATGGTCGTTCTCCTGTGAGTCTAGTTTTTCGAATGCGATGCAAAACTGACAGTTAATTGTAACGTTCAGAGCCTCTTAATGACGATGGAACACACAAATTGCGTCGCGATTCAATACATCGTCCACCAGCCGACTTGTCTCGAAGGGTCTATTGCTGCCTCGGGCACCTTACGGTCGTTCTCCTGTGAGTCTAGATTTTCGAATCCGACGCAAAACTGACAGTTAATTGTAACGTTCAGAGCCTCTTAATGACGATGGAACACACAAATTGCGTCGCTATTCAATACATCGTCTTCCAGCCGACTTGTCTCCAAGGATCTATTGCTGCCTCGTGCACCTTATGGTCGTTCTCCTGTGAGTCTAGTTTTTCGAATGCGATGCAAAACTGACAGTTAATTGTAACGTTCAGAGCCTCTTGATGACGATGGAACACACAAATTGCGTCGCGATTCAATACATCGTCCTACAGCCGACTTGTCTCCAAGGGTCTAGTGCTGCCTCGGGCACCATATGCTCGTTCTCCTGTGAGTCTAGATTTTCGAATCCGACGCAAAACTGACAGTGAATTGTAACGTTCAGAGCCTCTTGATGACGATGGAACACACAAATTGCGTCGCGATTCAATACATCGTCCTACAGCCGACTTGTCTCCAAGGGTCTAGTGCTGCCTCGGGCACCATATGCTCGTTCTCCTGTGAGTCTAGATTTTCGAATCCGACGCAAAACTGACAGTGAATTGTAACGTTCAGAGCCTGTTAATGACGATGGGACACACAAATTGCGTCGCGACTCAATACATCGTCCTCCAGCCGAACTGTCTCCAAGGGTCTCTTGCTGCCTCGGGCACCTTATGGTCGTTCTCCTGTGAGTCTAGATTTTCGAATCCGACGCAAAACTGACAGTGAATTGTAACGCTCAGAGCCTGTTAATGACGATGGAACACACAAATTGCGTCGCGATTCAATACATCGTCCTACAGCCGACTTGTCTCCAAGGGTCTAGTGCTGCCTCGGGCACCTTATGGTCGTTCTCCTGTGAGTCTAGATTTTCGAATCCGACGCAAAACTGACAGTGAATTGTAACGTTCAGAGCCTGTTAATGACGATGGGACACACAAATTGCGTCGCGATTCAATACATCGTCCTCCAGCCGACCTGTCTCCAAGGGTCTCTTGCTGCCTCGGGCACCTTATGGTCGTTCTCCTGTGAGTCTAGATTTTCGAATCCGACGCAAAACTGACAGTTAATTGTAACGTTCAGAGCCTCTTAATGACGATGGAACACACAAATTGCGTCGCGATTCAATACATCGTCCTACAGCCGACTTGTCTCCAAGGGTCTAGTGCTGCCTCGGGCACCATATGCTCGTTCTCCTGTGAGTCTAGTTTTTCGAATACGACGCAAAACTGACAATTAATTGTAACGTTCAGAGCCTGTTAATGACGATGGAACACACAAATTGCGTCGCGATTCAATACATCGTCCTCCAGCCGACTTGTCTCGAAGGGTCTATTGCTGCCTCGGGCACCTTATGGTCGTTCATCGGTGAGTCTAGATTTTCGAATCCGACGCAAAACTGACAGTTAATTGTAAGGTTCAGAGCCTCTTAATGACGATGGAACACACAAATTGCGTCGCGATTCAATACATCGTCCTCCAGCCGACTTGTCTCCAAGGGTCTATAGTTGCCTCGGGCACCTAATCGTCGTTCTCCTGTGAGTCTAGTTTTCAGAATACGACGCAACACTGACGGTTAATTGTAACGTTCAGAGCCTGATACTGACGATGGAACACACAATTTGCGTCGCGATTCAATACATCGTCCTCCAGCCGACTTGTCTCCATGGGTCTATTGCTGCCTCGGGCACCTTATGGTCGTTCATCGGTGAGTCTAGATTTTCGAATCCGACGCAAAACTGACAGTTAATTGTAAGGTTCAGAGCCTCTTAATGACGATGGAACACAAAATTGCGTCGCGATTCAATACATCGTCCTACAGCCGACTTGTCTCCAAGGGTCTAGTGCTGCCTCGGGCACCTTATGGTCGTTCTCCTGTGAGTCTAGTTTTTCGAATGCGATGCAAAACTGACAGTTAATTGTAACGTTCAGAGCCTGTTAATGACGATGGGACACACAAATTGCGTCGCGTCTCAATACATCGTCCTCCAGCCGACTTGTCTCCAAGGGTCTATTGCTGCCTCGGGCACCTTATGGTCGTTCTCCTGTGAGTCTAGTTTTTCGAATGCGATGCAAAACTGACAGTTAATTGTAACGTTCAGAGCCTCTTAATGACGATGGAATACACAAATTGCGTCGGGATTCAATACATCGTCCTACAGCCGACTTGTCTCCAATGGTCTAGTGCTGCCTCGGGCACCATATGCTCGTTCTCCTGTGAGTCTAGATTTTCTAATCCGACGCAAAACTGACAGTTAATTGTAAGGTTCAGAGCCTGTTAATGACGATGGAACACACAAATTGCGTCGCGAATCAATACATCGTCCTCCAGCCGACTTGTCTCCAAGGGTCTATTGCTGCCTCGGGCACCATATGCTCGTTCTCCTGTGAGTCTAGATTTTCGAATCCGACGCAAATCTGACAGTGAATTGTAACGTTCAGAGCATGTTAATGACGATGGGACACACAAATTGCGTCGCGATTCAATACATCGTCCTCCAGCCGACTTCTCTCCAAGGGTCTAGTGCTGCCTCGGGCACCTTATGGTCGTTCTCCTGTGAGTCTAGATTTTTGAATCCGACGCAAAACTGACAGTTAATTGTAACGTTCAGAACCTCTTAATGACGATGGAACACACAAATTGCGTCGCGATTCAATACATCGTCCTACAGCCGACTTGTCTCCAAGGGTCTAGTGCTGCCTCGGGCACCATATGCTCGTTCTCCTGTGAGTCTAGATTTTCGAATCCGACTCAAAACTGACAGTTAATTGTAACGTTCAGAGCCTGTTAATGACGATGGGACACACAAATTGCGTCGCGATTCAATACATCGTCTTCCAGCCGACTTGTCTCCAAGGATCTATTGCTGCCTCGGGCACCTTATGGTCGTTCTCCTGTGAGTCTAGTTTTTCGAATGCGATGCAAAACTGACAGTTAATTGTAACGTTCAGAGCCTCTTAATGACGATGGAACACACAAATTGCGTCGCGATTCAATACATCGTCCTCCAGCCGACTTGTCTCGAAGGGTCTATTGCTGCCTCGGGCACCTTACGGTCGTTCTCCTGTGAGTCTAGATTTTCGAATCCGACGCAAAACTGACAGTTAATTGTAACGTTCAGAGCCTCTTAATGACGATGGAACACACAAATTGCGTCGCTATTCAATACATCGTCTTCCAGCCGACTTGTCTCCAAGGATCTATTGCTGCCTCGGGCACCTTATGGTCGTTCTCCTGTGAGTCTAGTTTTTCGAATGCGATGCAAAACTGACTGTTAATTGTAACGTTCAGAGCCTCTTGATGACGATGGAACACACAAATTGCGTCGCGATTCAATACATCGTCCTACAGCCGACTTGTCTCCAAGGGTCTAGTGCTGCCTCGGGCACCATATGCTCGTTCTCCTGTGAGTCTAGATTTTCGAATCCGACGCAAAACTGACAGTGAATTGTAACGTTCAGAGCCTCTTGATGACGATGGAACACACAAATTGCGTCGCGATTCAATACATCGTCCTCCAGCCGACTTGTCTCGAAGGGTCTATTGCTGCCTCGGGCCTCTTATGGTCGTTCTCCTATGAGTCTAGTTTTTCGAATCCGGTGCAAAACTGACAATTAATTGTAACGTTCAGAGCCTCTTAATGACGATGGAACACACAAATTGCGTCGCGATTTAATACATCGTCCTACAGCCGACTTGTCTCCAAGTGTCTAGTGCTGCCTCGGTCACCATATGCTCGTTCTCCTGTGAGTCTAGATTTTCGAATCCGACGCAAAACTGACAGTGAATTGTAACGTTCAGAGCCTGTTAATGACGATGGGACACACAAATTGCGTCGCGACTCAATACATCGTCCTCCAGCCGAACTGTCTCCAAGGGTCTCTTGCTGCCTCGGGCACCTTATTCTCGTTCTCCTGTGAGTCTAGATTTTCGAATCCGACGCAAAACTGACAGTTAATTGTAACGTTCAGAGCCTCTTAATGACGATGGAACACACAAATTGCGTCGCGATTCAATGCATCGTCCTCCAGCCGACTTGTCTCGAAGGGTCTATTGCTGCCTCGGGCACCTTATGGTCGTTCATCTGTGAGTCTAGATTTTCGAATCCGACGCAAAACTGACAGTGAATTGTAACGTTCAGAGCCTCTTAATGACGATGGAACACACAAATTGCGTCGCGATTCAATACATCGTCCTCCAGCCGACTTGTCTCCAAGGGTCTAGTGCTGCCTCGGGCACCTTATGGTCGTTCTCCTGTGAGTCTAGATTTTCGAATCCGACGCAAAACTGACAGTGAATTGTAACGTTCAGAGCCTGTTAATGACGATGGGACACACAAATTGCGTCGCGATTCAATACATCGTCCTCCAGCCGACCTGTCTCCAAGGGTCTCTTGCTGCCTCGGGCACCTTATGGTCGTTCTCCTGTGAGTCTAGATTTTCGAATCCGACGCAAAACTGACAGTTAATTGTAACGTTCAGAGCCTCTTAATGACGATGGAACACACAAATTGCGTCGCGATTCAATACATCGTCCTACAGCCGACTTGTCTCCAAGGGTCTAGTGCTGCCTCGGGCACCATATGCTCGTTCTCCTGTGAGTCTAGTTTTTCGAATACGACGCAAAACTGACAATTAATTGTAACGTTCAGAGCCTGTTAATGACGATGGAACACACAAATTGCGTCGCGATTCAATACATCGTCCTCCAGCCGACTTGTCTCGAAGGGTCTATTGCTGCCTCGGGCACCTTATGGTCGTTCATCGGTGAGTCTAGATTTTCGAATCCGACGCAAAACTGACAGTTAATTGAAAGGTTCAGAGCCTCTTAATGACGATGGAACACACAAATTGCGTCGCGATTCAATACATCGTCCTCCAGCCGACTTGTCTCCAAGGGTCTATAGCTGCCTCGGGCACCTTATCGTCGTTCTCCTGTGAGTCTAGTTTTCAGAATACGACGCAACACTGACGGTTATTTGTAACGTTCAGAGCCTGATACTGACGATGGAACACACAATTTGCGTCGCGATTCAATACATCGTCCTCCAGCCGACTTGTCTCCATGGGTCTATTGCTGCCTCGGGCACCTTATGGTCGTTCATCGGTGAGTCTAGATTTTCGAATCCGACGCAAAACTGACAGTTAATTGTAAGGTTCAGAGCCTCTTAATGACGATGGAACACAAAATTGCGTCGCGATTCAATACATCGTCCTACAGCCGACTTGTCTCCAAGGGTCTAGTGCTGCCTCGGGCACCTTATGGTCGTTCTCCTGTGAGTCTAGTTTTTCGAATGCGATGCAAAACTGACAGTTAATTGTAACGTTCAGAGCCTGTTAATGACGATGGGACACACAAATTGCGTCGCGTCTCAATACATCGTCCTCCAGCCGACTTGTCTCCATGGGTCTATTGCTGCCTCGGGCACCTTATGGTCGTTCTCCTGTGAGTCTAGTTTTTCGAATGCGATGCAAAACTGACAGTTAATTGTAACGTTCAGAGCCTCTTAATGACGATGGAATACACTAATTGCGTCGGGATTCAATACATCGTCCTACAGCCGACTTGTCTCCAAGGGTCTAGTGCTGCCTCGGGCACCATATGCTCGTTCTCCTGTGAGTCTAGATTTTCGAATGCGTTGCGAAACTGACAGTTAATTGTAACGTTCAGAGCCTGTTAATGACGATGGGACACACAAATTGCGTCGCGACTCAATACATCGTCCTCCAGCCGACTTGTCTCCAAGGGTCTAGTGCTGCCTCGGGCACCTTATGGTCGTTCTCCTGTGAGTCTAGATTTTCGAATCCGACGCAAAACTGACAGTTAATTGTAACGTTCAGAGCCTCTTAATGACGATGGAACACACAAATTGCGTCGCGATTCAATACATCGTCCTACAGCCGACTTGACTCCAAGGGTCTTGTGCTGCCTCGGGCACCATATGCTCGTTCTCCTGTGAGTCTAGATTTTCGAATCCGACGCAAAACTGACAGTAAATTGTAATGTTCAGAGCCTCTTGATGACAATGGAACACACAAATTGCGTCGCGATTCAATACATCGTCCCACAGCCGACCTGTCTCCAAGGGTCTCTTGCTGCCTCGGGCACCTTATGGTCGTTCATCTGTGAGTCTAGATTTCAGAATACGACGCAAAACTGACAGTGAATTGTAACGTTCAGAGCCTGTTAATGACGATGGAACACACAAATTGCGTCGCGATTCAATACATCGTCCTACAGCCGACTTGTCTCCAAGGGTCTAGTGCTGCCTCGGGCACCATATGCTCGTTCTCCTGTGAGTCTAGATTTTCGAATCCGACGCAAAACTGACAGTGAATTGTAACGTTCAGAGCCTCTTGATGACGATGGAACACACAAATTGCGTCGCGATTCAATACATCGTCCTACAGCCGACTTGTCTCCAAGGGTCTAGTGCTGCCTCGGGCACCATATGCTCGTTCTCCTGTGAGTCTAGATTTTCGAATCCAACGCAAAACTGACAGTTAATTGTAACGTTCAGAGCCTGTTAATGACGATGGGACACACAAATTGCGTCGCGTCTCAATACATCGTCCTCCAGCCGACTTGTCTCCAAGGGTCTATTGCTGCCTCGGGCACCATATGCTCGTTCTCCTGTGAGTCTAGATTTTCGAATGCGATGCAAAACTGACAGTTAATTGTAACGTTCAGAGCCTCTTAATGACGATGGAACACACAAATTGCGTCGCGATTTAATACATCGTCCTACAGCCGACTTGTCTCCAAGTGTCTAGTGCTGCCTCGGTCACCATATGCTCGTTCTCCTGTGAGTCTAGATTTTCGAATCCGACGCAAAACTGACAGTGAATTGTAACGTTCAGAGCCTGTTAATGACGATGGGACACACAAATTGCGTCGCGACTCAATACATCGTCCTCCAGCCGAACTGTCTCCAAGGGTCTCTTGCTGCCTCGGGCACCTTATTCTCGTTCTCCTGTGAGTCTAGATTTTCGAATCCGACGCAAAACTGACAGTTAATTGTAACGTTCAGAGCCTCTTAATGACGATGGAACACACAAATTGCGTCGCGATTCAATGCATCGTCCTCCAGCCGACTTGTCTCGAAGGGTCTATTGCTGCCTCGGGCACCTTATGGTCGTTCATCTGTGAGTCTAGATTTTCGAATCCGACGCAAAACTGACAGTGAATTGTAACGTTCAGAGCCTCTTAATGACGATGGAACACACAAATTGCGTCGCGATTCAATACATCGTCCTCCAGCCGACTTGTCTCCAAGGGTCTAGTGCTGCCTCGGGCACCTTATGGTCGTTCTCCTGTGAGTCTAGATTTTCGAATCCGACGCAAAACTGACAGTGAATTGTAACGTTCAGAGCCTGTTAATGACGATGGGACACACAAATTGCGTCGCGATTCAATACATCGTCCTCCAGCCGACCTGTCTCCAAGGGTCTCTTGCTGCCTCGGGCACCTTATGGTCGTTCTCCTGTGAGTCTAGATTTTCGAATCCGACGCAAAACTGACAGTTAATTGTAACGTTCAGAGCCTCTTAATGACGATGGAACACACAAATTGCGTCGCGATTCAATACATCGTCCTACAGCCGACTTGTCTCCAAGGGTCTAGTGCTGCCTCGGGCACCATATGCTCGTTCTCCTGTGAGTCTAGTTTTTCGAATACGACGCAAAACTGACAATTAATTGTAACGTTCAGAGCCTGTTAATGACGATGGAACACACAAATTGCGTCGCGATTCAATACATCGTCCTCCAGCCGACTTGTCTCGAAGGGTCTATTGCTGCCTCGGGCACCTTATGGTCGTTCATCGGTGAGTCTAGATTTTCGAATCCGACGCAAAACTGACAGTTAATTGAAAGGTTCAGAGCCTCTTAATGACGATGGAACACACAAATTGCGTCGCGATTCAATACATCGTCCTCCAGCCGACTTGTCTCCAAGGGTCTATAGCTGCCTCGGGCACCTTATCGTCGTTCTCCTGTGAGTCTAGTTTTCAGAATACGACGCAACACTGACGGTTATTTGTAACGTTCAGAGCCTGATACTGACGATGGAACACACAATTTGCGTCGCGATTCAATACATCGTCCTCCAGCCGACTTGTCTCCATGGGTCTATTGCTGCCTCGGGCACCTTATGGTCGTTCATCGGTGAGTCTAGATTTTCGAATCCGACGCAAAACTGACAGTTAATTGTAAGGTTCAGAGCCTCTTAATGACGATGGAACACAAAATTGCGTCGCGATTCAATACATCGTCCTACAGCCGACTTGTCTCCAAGGGTCTAGTGCTGCCTCGGGCACCTTATGGTCGTTCTCCTGTGAGTCTAGTTTTTCGAATGCGATGCAAAACTGACAGTTAATTGTAACGTTCAGAGCCTGTTAATGACGATGGGACACACAAATTGCGTCGCGTCTCAATACATCGTCCTCCAGCCGACTTGTCTCCATGGGTCTATTGCTGCCTCGGGCACCTTATGGTCGTTCTCCTGTGAGTCTAGTTTTTCGAATGCGATGCAAAACTGACAGTTAATTGTAACGTTCAGAGCCTCTTAATGACGATGGAATACACTAATTGCGTCGGGATTCAATACATCGTCCTACAGCCGACTTGTCTCCAAGGGTCTAGTGCTGCCTCGGGCACCATATGCTCGTTCTCCTGTGAGTCTAGATTTTCGAATGCGTTGCGAAACTGACAGTTAATTGTAACGTTCAGAGCCTGTTAATGACGATGGGACACACAAATTGCGTCGCGACTCAATACATCGTCCTCCAGCCGACTTGTCTCCAAGGGTCTAGTGCTGCCTCGGGCACCTTATGGTCGTTCTCCTGTGAGTCTAGATTTTCGAATCCGACGCAAAACTGACAGTTAATTGTAACGTTCAGAGCCTCTTAATGACGATGGAACACACAAATTGCGTCGCGATTCAATACATCGTCCTACAGCCGACTTGACTCCAAGGGTCTTGTGCTGCCTCGGGCACCATATGCTCGTTCTCCTGTGAGTCTAGATTTTCGAATCCGACGCAAAACTGACAGTAAATTGTAATGTTCAGAGCCTCTTGATGACAATGGAACACACAAATTGCGTCGCGATTCAATACATCGTCCCACAGCCGACCTGTCTCCAAGGGTCTCTTGCTGCCTCGGGCACCTTATGGTCGTTCATCTGTGAGTCTAGATTTCAGAATACGACGCAAAACTGACAGTGAATTGTAACGTTCAGAGCCTGTTAATGACGATGGAACACACAAATTGCGTCGCGATTCAATACATCGTCCTACAGCCGACTTGTCTCCAAGGGTCTAGTGCTGCCTCGGGCACCATATGCTCGTTCTCCTGTGAGTCTAGATTTTCGAATCCGACGCAAAACTGACAGTGAATTGTAACGTTCAGAGCCTCTTGATGACGATGGAACACACAAATTGCGTCGCGATTCAATACATCGTCCTACAGCCGACTTGTCTCCAAGGGTCTAGTGCTGCCTCGGGCACCATATGCTCGTTCTCCTGTGAGTCTAGATTTTCGAATCCAACGCAAAACTGACAGTTAATTGTAACGTTCAGAGCCTGTTAATGACGATGGGACACACAAATTGCGTCGCGTCTCAATACATCGTCCTCCAGCCGACTTGTCTCCAAGGGTCTATTGCTGCCTCGGGCACCTTATGGTCGTTCTCCTGTGAGTCTAGTTTTTCGAATGCGATGCAAAACTGACATTCAATTGTAACGTCCAGAGCCTCTTAATGACGATGGAACACACAAATTGCGTCGCGATTCAATACATCGTCCTCCAGCCGACTTGTCTCCAAGGGTCTAGTGCTGCCTCGGGCACCTTATGGTCGTTCTCCTGTGAGTCTAGTTTTTCGAATGCGATGCAAAACTGACAGTTAATTGTAACGTTCAGAGCCTGTTAATGACGATGGGACACACAAATTGCGTCGCGTGTCAATACATCGTCCTCCAGCCGACTTGTCTCCAAGGGTCTATTGCTGCCTCGGGCACCTTATGGTCGTTCTCCTGTGAGTCTAGTTTTTTGAATGCGATGCAAAACTGACAGTTAATTGTAACGTTCAGAGCCTCTTAATGACGATGGAACACACAAATTGCGTCGCGATTCAATACATCGTCAACAGCCGACTTGTCTCCAAGGGTCTAGTGCTGCCTCGGGCACCATATGCTCGTTCTCCTGTGAGTCTAGATTTTCGAATGCGATGCAAAACTGACAGTTAATTGTAACGTTCAGAGCCTGTTAATGACGATGGGACACACAAATTGCGTCGCGACTCAATACATCGTCCTCCAGCCGACTTGTCTGCAAGGGTCTAGTGCTGCCTCGGGCACCTTATGGTCGTTCTCCTGTGAGTCTAGATTTTCGAATCCGACGCAAAACTGACAGTTAATTGTAACGTTCAGAGCCTCTTAATGACGATGGAACACACAAATTGCGTCGCGATTCATTACATCGTCCTACAGCCGACTTGTCTCCAAGGGTCTAGTGCTGCCTCGGGCACCATATGCTCGTTCTCCTGTGAGTCTAGATTTTCGAATCCGACGCAAAACTGACAGTGAATTGTAACGTTCAGAAGCTGTTGATGACGATGGAACACACAAATTGCGTTGCGATTCAATACATCGTCCCACAGCCGACCTGTCTCCAAGGGTCTCTTGCTGCCTCGGGCACCTTATGGTCGTTCATCTGTGAGTCTAGATATCAGAATACGACGCAACACTGACAGTGAATTGTAACGTTCAGAGCCTGTTAATGACGATGGAACACACAAATTGCGTCGCGATTCAATACATCGTCCTCCAGCCGACTTGTCTCCGAGGTAGTATTGCTGCTCCTGGCACCTCTTGGTCGTTGTCCTATGAGTCTAGTTTTTCGAATCCGGCGCAAAACTGACAATTAATTGTAACGTTCAGAGCCTCTTAATGACGATGGAACACACAAATTGCGTCGCGATTCAATACATCGTCCTCCAGCCGACTTGTCTCCAAGGGTCTATTGCTGCCTCTGGCACCTTATGGTCGTTCTCCTGTGAGTCTAGATTTTCGAATCCGACGCAAAACTGACAGTTAATTGTAACGTTCAGAGCCTTTTAATGACGATGGGACACACAAATTGCGTCGCGACTCAATACATCGTCCTACAGCTGACTTGTCTCCAAGGGTCTAGTGCTGCCTCGGGCACCATATGCTCGTTCTCCTGTGAGTCTAGATTTTCGAATCCGACGCAAAACTGACAGTGAATTGTAACGTTCTGAGCCTCTTGATGACGATGGAACACACAAATTGCGTCGCGATTAAATACATCGTCCTACAGCCGACTTCTCTCCAAGGGCCTAGTGCTGCCTCGGGCACCATATGCTCGTTCTCCTGTGAGTCTAGATTTTCGAATCCGACGCAAAACTGACAGTTAATTGTAACGTTCAGAGCCTGTTAATGACGATGGGACACACAAATTGCGTCGCGACTCAATACATCGTCCTACAGCCGACTTGTCTCCAAGGGTCTAGTGCTGCCTCGGGCACCTTATGGTCGTTCTCCTGTGAGTCTAGATTTTCGAATCCGACGCAAAACTGAGAGTGAATTGTAACGTTCAGAGCCTCTTGATGACGATGGAACACACAAATTGCGTCGCGATTCAATACATAGTCCTCCAGCCGACTTGTCTCGAAGGGTCTATTGCTGCCTCGGGCACGTTATGGTCGTTCTCCTGTGAGTCTAGATTTTCGAATCCGACGCAAAACTGATAGTTAATTGTAACTTTCAGAGCCTCTTAATGACGATGGAACACACAAATTGCGTCGCGATTCAATACATCGTCCTCCAGCCGACTTGTCTCCAAGGGTCTAGTGCTGCCTCGGGCACCTTATGGTCGTTCTTCTGTGAGTCTAGATTTTCGAATCCGACGCAAAACTGACAGTTAATTGTAACGTTCAGAGCCTCTTAATGACGATGGAACACACAAATTGCGTCGCGATTCAATACATCGTCCTACAGCCGACTTGTCTCCAAGGGCCTAGTGCTGCCTCGGGCACCATAAGCTCGTTCTCCTGTGAGTCTAGATTTTCGAATCCGACGCAAAACTGACAGTGAATTGTAAGGTTCAGAGCCTCTTGATGACGATGGAACACACAAATTGCGTCGCGATTCAATACATCGTCCCACAGCCGACTTGTCTGCAAGGGTCTAGTGCTGCCTCGGGCACCTTATGGTCGTTCTCCTGTGAGTCTAGATTCTCGAATCCGACGCAAAACTGACAGTTAATTGTAACGTTCAGAGCCTGATACTGACGATGGAACACACAAATTGCGTCGCGATTCAATACACCGTCCTCCAGCCGACTTGTCTATAAGGGTCTATTGCTGCCTCGGGCACCTTATGGTCGTTCATCGGTGAGTCTAGATTTTCGAATCCGACGCAAAACTGACAGTTAATTGTAAGGTTCAGAGCCTCTTAATGACGATGGAACACACAAATTGCGTCGAGAATCAATACATCGTCCTCCAGCCGACTTGTCTCCAAGGGTCTATTGCTGCCTCGGGCACCATATGCTCGTTCTCCTGTGAGTCTAGATTTTCGAATCCGACGCAAAACTGACAGTTAATTGTAACGTTCAGAGCCTGTTAATGACGATGGGACACACAAATTGCGTCGCGATTCAATACATCGTCTTCCAGCCGACTTGTCTCCAAGGATCTATTGCTGCCTCGGGCACCTTATGGTCGTTCTCCTGTGAGTCTAGTTTTTCGAATGCGATGCAAAACTGACAGTTAATTGTAACGTTCAGAGCCTCTTAATGACGATGGAACACACAAATTGCGTCGCGATTCAATACATCGTCCTCCAGCCGACTTGTCTCGAAGGGTCTATTGGTGCCTCGGGCACCTTATGGTCGTTCTCCTGTGAGTCTAGATTTTCGAATCCGACGCAAAACTGACAGTTAATTGTAACGTTCAGAGCCTCTTAATGACGATGGAACACACAAATTGCGTCGCGATTCAATACATCGTCTTCCAGCCGACTTGTCTCCAAGGATCTATTGCTGCCTCGGGCTCCTTATGGTCGTTCTCCTGTGAGTCTAGTTTTTCGAATGCGATGCAAAACTGACAGTTAATTGTAACGTTCAGAGCCTCTTAATGACGATGGAACACACAAATTACGTCGCGATTCAATACATCGTCCTACAGCCGACTTGTCTCCAAGGGTCTAGTGCTGCCTCGGGCACCATATGCTCGTTCTCCTGTGAGTCTAGATTTTCGAATCCGACGCAAAACTGACAGTGAATTGTAACGTTCAGAGCCTCTTGATGACGATGGAACACACAAATTGCGTCGCGATTCAATACATCGTCCTACAGCCGACTTGTCTCCAAGGGTCTAGTGCTGCCTCGGGCACCATATGCTCGTTCTCCTGTGAGTCTAGATTTTCGAATCCGACGCAAAACTGACAGTGAATTGTAACGTTCAGAGCCTGTTAATGACGATGGGACACACAAATTGCGTCGCGATTCAATACATCGTCCTACAGCAGACTTGTCTCGAAGGGTCTATTGGTGCCTCGGGCCTCTTATGGTCGTTCTCCTATGAGTCTAGTTTTTCGAATCCGGTGCCAAACTGACAATTAATTGTAACGTTCAGAGCCTCTTAATGACGATGGAACACACAAATTGCGTCGCGAATCAATAGATCGACCTCCAACCGACTTGTCTCCAAGGGTCTATTGCTGCCTCGGGCACCTTATGGTCGTTCTCCTGTGAGTCTAGTTTTTCGAATGCGATGCAAAACTGACAGTTAATTGTAACGTTCAGAGCCTCTTAATGACGATGGAACACACAAATTGCGTCGCGATTCAATACATCGTCCTACAGCCGACTTGTCTCCAAGGGTCTAGTGCTGCCTCGGGCACCATATGCTCGTTCTCCTGTGAGTCTAGATTTTCGAATCCGACGCAAAACTGACAGTTAATTGTAAGGTTCAGAGCCTCTTAATGACGATGGAACACACAAATTGCGTCGCGAATCAATACATCGTCCTCCAGCCGACTTGTCTCCAAGGGTCTGTTGCTGCCTCGGGCACCATATGCTCGTTCTCCTGTGAGTCTAGATTTTCGAATCCGACGCAAAACTGACAGTGAATTGTAACGTTCAGAGCATGTTAATGACGATGGGACACACAAATTGCGTCGCGATTCAATACATCGTCCTCCAGCCGACTTGTCTCCAAGGGTCTAGTGCTGCCTCGGGCACCTTATGGTCGTTCTCCTGTGAGTCTAGATTTTTGAATACGACGCAAAACTGACAATTAATTGTAACGTTCAGAGCCTCTTAATGACGATGGAACACACAAATTGCGTCGCGATTCAATACATCGTCCTACAGCCGACTTGTCTCCAAGGGTCTAGTGCTGCCTCGGGCACCATATGCTCGTTCTCCTGTGAGTCTAGATTTTCGAATCCGACTCAAAACTGACAGTTAATTGTAACCTTCAGAGCCTGTTAATGACGATGGAACACACAAATTGCGTCGCGATTCAATACATCGTCCTCCAGCCGACTTGTCTCGAAGGGTCTATTGGTGCCTCGGGCACCTTACGGTCGTTCTCCTGTGAGTCTAGATTTTCGAATCCGACGCAAAACTGACAGTTAATTGTAACGTTCAGAGCCTCTTAATGACGATGGAACACACAAATTGCGTCGCTATTCAATACATCGTCTTCCAGCCGACTTGTCTCCAAGGATCTATTGCTACCTCGGGCACCTTATGATCGTTCTCCTGTGAGTCTAGTTTTTCGAATGCGATGCAAAACTGACAGTTAATTGTAACGTTCAGAGCCTCTTGATGACGATGGAACACACAAATTGCGTCGCGATTCAATACATCGTCCTACAGCCGACTTGTCTCCAAGGGTCTAGTGCTGCCTCGGGCACCATATGCTCGTTCTCCTGTGAGTCTAGATTTTCGAATCCGACGCAAAACTGACAGTGAATTGTAAGGTTCAGAGCCTCTTGATGACGATGGAACACACAAATTGCGTCGCGATTCAATACATCGTCCTACAGCCGACTTGTCTCCAAGGGTCTAGTGCTGCCTTGGGCACCATATGCTCGTTCTCCTGTGAGTCTAGATTTTCGAATCCGACGCAAAACTGACAGTGAATTGTAACGTTCAGAGCCTGTTAATGACGATGGGACACACAAATTGCGTCGCGACTCAATACATCGTCCTCCAGCCGAACTGTCTCCAAGGGTCTCTTGCTGCCTCGGGCACCTTATGGTCGTTCTCCTGTGAGTCTAGATTTTCGAATCCGACGCAAAACTGACAGTGAATTGTAACGCTCAGAGCCTCTTAATGACGATGGAACACACAAATTGCGTCGCGATTCAATACATCGTCCTACAGCCGACTTGTCTCCAAGGGTCTAGTGCTGCCTCGGGCACCTTATGGTCGTTCTCCTGTGAGTCTAGATTTTCGAATCCGACGCAAAACTGACAGTGAATTGTAACGTTCAGAGCCTGTTAATGACGATGGGACACACAAATTGCGTCGCGATTCAATACATCGTCCTCCAGCCGACCTGTCTCCAAGGGTCTCTTGCTGCCTCGGGCACCTTATGGTCGTTCTCCTGTGAGTCTAGATTTTCGAATCCGACGCAAAACTGACAGTTAATTGTAACGTTCAGAGCCTCTTAATGACGATGGAACACACAAATTGCGTCGCGATTCAATACATCGTCCTACAGCCGACTTGTCTCCAAGGGTCTAGTGCTGCCTCGGGCACCATATGCTCGTTCTCCTGTGAGTCTAGTTTTTCGAATACGACGCAAAACTGACAATTAATTGTAACGTTCAGAGCCTGTTAATGACGATGGAACACACAAATTGCGTCGCGATTCAATACATCGTCCTCCAGCCGACTTGTCTCGAAGGGTCTATTGCTGCCTCGGGCACCTTATGGTCGTTCATCGGTGAGTCTAGATTTTCGAATCCGACGCAAAACTGACAGTTAATTGTAAGGTTCAGAGCCTCTTAATGACGATGGAACACACAAATTGCGTCGCGATTCAATACATCGTCCTCCAGCCGACTTGTCTCCAAGGGTCTATAGTTGCCTCGGGCACCTAATCGTCGTTCTCCTGTGAGTCTAGTTTTCAGAATACGACGCAACACTGACGGTTAATTGTAACGTTCAGAGCCTGATACTGACGATGGAACACACAATTTGCGTCGCGATTCAATACATCGTCCTCCAGCCGACTTGTCTCCATGGGTCTATTGCTGCCTCGGGCACCTTATGGTCGTTCATCGGTGAGTCTAGATTTTCGAATCCGACGCAAAACTGACAGTTAATTGTAAGGTTCAGAGCCTCTTAATGACGATGGAACACAAAATTGCGTCGCGATTCAATACATCGTCCTACAGCCGACTTGTCTCCAAGGGTCTAGTGCTGCCTCGGGCACCTTATGGTCGTTCTCCTGTGAGTCTAGTTTTTCGAATGCGATGCAAAACTGACAGTTAATTGTAACGTTCAGAGCCTGTTAATGACGATGGGACACACAAATTGCGTCGCGTCTCAATACATCGTCCTCCAGCCGACTTGTCTCCAAGGGTCTATTGCTGCCTCGGGCACCTTATGGTCGTTCTCCTGTGAGTCTAGTTTTTCGAATGCGATGCAAAACTGACAGTTAATTGTAACGTTCAGAGCCTCTTAATGACGATGGAATACACAAATTGCGTCGGGATTCAATACATCGTCCTACAGCCGACTTGTCTCCAATGGTCTAGTGCTGCCTCGGGCACCATATGCTCGTTCTCCTGTGAGTCTAGATTTTCTAATCCGACGCAAAACTGACAGTTAATTGTAAGGTTCAGAGCCTGTTAATGACGATGGAACACACAAATTGCGTCGCGAATCAATACATCGTCCTCCAGCCGACTTGTCTCCAAGGGTCTATTGCTGCCTCGGGCACCATATGCTCGTTCTCCTGTGAGTCTAGATTTTCGAATCCGACGCAAATCTGACAGTGAATTGTAACGTTCAGAGCATGTTAATGACGATGGGCACACAAATTGCGTCGCGATTCAATACATCGTCCTCCAGCCGACTTCTCTCCAAGGGTCTAGTGCTGCCTCGGGCACCTTATGGTCGTTCTCCTGTGAGTCTAGATTTTTGAATCCGACGCAAAACTGACAGTTAATTGTAACGTTCAGAACCTCTTAATGACGATGGAACACACAAATTGCGTCGCGATTCAATACATCGTCCTACAGCCGACTTGTCTCCAAGGGTCTAGTGCTGCCTCGGGCACCATATGCTCGTTCTCCTGTGAGTCTAGATTTTCGAATCCGACTCAAAACTGACAGTTAATTGTAACGTTCAGAGCCTGTTAATGACGATGGGACACACAAATTGCGTCGCGATTCAATACATCGTCTTCCAGCCGACTTGTCTCCAAGGATCTATTGCTGCCTCGGGCACCTTATGGTCGTTCTCCTGTGAGTCTAGTTTTTCGAATGCGATGCAAAACTGACAGTTAATTGTAACGTTCAGAGCCTCTTAATGACGATGGAACACACAAATTGCGTCGCGATTCAATACATCGTCCTCCAGCCGACTTGTCTCGAAGGGTCTATTGCTGCCTCGGGCACCTTACGGTCGTTCTCCTGTGAGTCTAGATTTTCGAATCCGACGCAAAACTGACAGTTAATTGTAACGTTCAGAGCCTCTTAATGACGATGGAACACACAAATTGCGTCGCTATTCAATACATCGTCTTCCAGCCGACTTGTCTCCAAGGATCTATTGCTGCCTCGGGCACCTTATGGTCGTTCTCCTGTGAGTCTAGTTTTTCGAATGCAATGCAAAACTGACTGTTAATTGTAACGTTCAGAGCCTCTTGATGACGATGGAACACACAAATTGCGTCGCGATTCAATACATCGTCCTACAGCCGACTTGTCTCCAAGGGTCTAGTGCTGCCTCGGGCACCATATGCTCGTTCTCCTGTGAGTCTAGATTTTCGAATCCGACGCAAAACTGACAGTGAATTGTAACGTTCAGAGCCTCTTGATGACGATGGAACACACAAATTGCGTCGCGATTCAATACATCGTCCTCCAGCCGACTTGTCTCGAAGGGTCTATTGGTGCCTCGGGCCTCTTATGGTCGTTCTCCTATGAGTCTAGTTTTTCGAATCCGGTGCAAAACTGACAATTAATTGTAACGTTCAGAGCCTCTTAATGACGATGGAACACACAAATTGCGTCGCGATTTAATACATCGTCCTACAGCCGACTTGTCTCCAAGTGTCTAGTGCTGCCTCGGTCACCATATGCTCGTTCTCCTGTGAGTCTAGATTTTCGAATCCGACGCAAAACTGACAGTGAATTGTAACGTTCAGAGCCTGTTAATGACGATGGGACACACAAATTGCGTCGCGACTCAATACATTGTCCTCCAGCCGAACTGTCTCCAAGGGTCTCTTGCTGCCTCGGGCACCTTATGGTCGTTCTCCTGTGAGTCTAGATTTTCGAATCCGACGCAAAACTGACAGTTAATTGTAACGTTCAGAGCCTCTTAATGACGATGGAACACACAAATTGCGTCGCGATTCAATGCATCGTCCTCCAGCCGACTTGTCTCGAAGGGTCTATTGCTGCCTCGGGCACCTTATGGTCGTTCATCTGTGAGTCTAGATTTTCGAATCCGACGCAAAACTGACAGTGAATTGTAACGTTCAGAGCCTCTTAATGACGATGGAACACACAAATTGCGTCGCGATTCAATACATCGTCCTCCAGCCGACTTGTCTCCAAGGGTCTAGTGCTGCCTCGGGCACCTTATGGTCGTTCTCCTGTGAGTCTAGATTTTCGAATCCGACGCAAAACTGACAGTGAATTGTAACGTTCAGAGCCTGTTAATGACGATGGGACACACAAATTGCGTCGCGATTCAATACATCGTCCTCCAGCCGACCTGTCTCCAAGGGTCTCTTGCTGCCTCGGGCACCTTATGGTCGTTCTCCTGTGAGTCTAGATTTTCGAATCCGACGCAAAACTGACAGTTAATTGTAACGTTCAGAGCCTCTTAATGACGATGGAACACACAAATTGCGTCGCGATTCAATACATCGTCCTACAGCCGACTTGTCTCCAAGGGTCTAGTGCTGCCTCGGGCACCATATGCTCGTTCTCCTGTGAGTCTAGTTTTTCGAATACGACGCAAAACTGACAATTAATTGTAACGTTCAGAGCCTGTTAATGACGATGGAACACACAAATTGCGTCGCGATTCAATACATCGTCCTCCAGCCGACTTGTCTCGAAGGGTCTATTGCTGCCTCGGGCACCTTATGGTCGTTCATCGGTGAGTCTAGATTTTCGAATCCGACGCAAAACTGACAGTTAATTGAAAGGTTCAGAGCCTCTTAATGACGATGGAACACACAAATTGCGTCGCGATTCAATACATCGTCCTCCAGCCGACTTGTCTCCAAGGGTCTATAGCTGCCTCGGGCACCTTATCGTCGTTCTCCTGTGAGTCTAGTTTTCAGAATACGACGCAACACTGACGGTTATTTGTAACGTTCAGAGCCTGATACTGACGATGGAACACACAATTTGCGTCGCGATTCAATACATCGTCCTACAGCCGACTTGTCTCCAAGGGTCTAGTGCTGCCTCGGGCACCTTATGGTCGTTCTCCTGTGAGTCTAGTTTTTCGAATGCGATGCAAAACTGACAGTTAATTGTAACGTTCAGAGCCTGTTAATGACGATGGGACACACAAATTGCGTCGCGTCTCAATACATCGTCCTCCAGCCGACTTGTCTCCATGGGTCTATTGCTGCCTCGGGCACCTTATGGTCGTTCTCCTGTGAGTCTAGTTTTTCGAATGCGATGCAAAACTGACAGTTAATTGTAACGTTCAGAGCCTCTTAATGACGATGGAATACACTAATTGCGTCGGGATTCAATACATCGTCCTACAGCCGACTTGTCTCCAAGGGTCTAGTGCTGCCTCGGGCACCATATGCTCGTTCTCCTGTGAGTCTAGATTTTCGAATGCGTTGCAAAACTGACAGTTAATTGTAACGTTCAGAGCCTGTTAATGACGATGGGACACACAAATTGCGTCGCGACTCAATACATCGTCCTCCAGCCGACTTGTCTCCAAGGGTCTAGTGCTGCCTCGGGCACCTTATGGTCGTTCTCCTGTGAGTCTAGATTTTCGAATCCGACGCAAAACTGACAGTTAATTGTAACGTTCAGAGCCTCTTAATGACGATGGAACACACAAATTGCGTCGCGATTCAATACATCGTCCTACAGCCGACTTGACTCCAAGGGTCTTGTGCTGCCTCGGGCACCATATGCTCGTTCTCCTGTGAGTCTAGATTTTCGAATCGGACGCAAAACTGACAGTAAATTGTAATGTTCAGAGCCTCTTGATGACAATGGAACACACAAATTGCGTCGCGATTCAATACATCGTCCCACAGCCGACCTGTCTCCAAGGGTCTCTTGCTGCCTCGGGCACCTTATGGTCGTTCATCTGTGAGTCTAGATTTCAGAATACGACGCAAAACTGACAGTGAATTGTAACGTTCAGAGCCTGTTAATGACGATGGAACACACAAATTGCGTCGCGATTCAATACATCGTCCTACAGCCGACTTGTCTCCAAGGGTCTAGTGCTGCCTCGGGCACCATATGCTCGTTCTCCTGTGAGTCTAGATTTTCGAATCCGACGCAAAACTGACAGTGAATTGTAACGTTCAGAGCCTCTTGATGACGATGGAACACACAAATTGCGTCGCGATTCAATACATCGTCCTACAGCCGACTTGTCTCCAAGGGTCTAGTGCTGCCTCGGGCACCATATGCTCGTTCTCCTGTGAGTCTAGATTTTCGAATCCAACGCAAAACTGACAGTTAATTGTAACGTTCAGAGCCTGTTAATGACGATGGGACACACAAATTGCGTCGCGTCTCAATACATCGTCCTCCAGCCGACTTGTCTCCAAGGGTCTATTGCTGCCTCGGGCACCTTATGGTCGTTCTCCTGTGAGTCTAGTTTTTCGAATGCGATGCAAAACTGACATTCAATTGTAACGTCCAGAGCCTCTTAATGACGATGGAACACACAAATTGCGTCGCGATTCAATACATCGTCCTACAGCCGACTTGTCTCCAAGGGTCTAGTGCTGCCTCGGGCACCTTATGGTCGTTCTCCTGTGAGTCTAGTTTTTCGAATGCGATGCAAAACTGACAGTTAATTGTAACGTTCAGAGCCTGTTAATGACGATGGGACACACAAATTGCGTCGCGTGTCAATACATCGTCCTCCAGCCGACTTGTCTCCAAGGGTCTATTGCTGCCTCGGGCACCTTATGGTCGTTCTCCTGTGAGTCTAGTTTTTTGAATGCGATGCAAAACTGACAGTTAATTGTAACGTTCAGAGCCTCTTAATGACGATGGAACACACAAATTGCGTCGCGATTCAATACATCGTCAACAGCCGACTTGTCTCCAAGGGTCTAGTGCTGCCTCGGGCACCATATGCTCGTTCTCCTGTGAGTCTAGATTTTCGAATGCGATGCAAAACTGACAGTTAATTGTAACGTTCAGAGCCTGTTAATGACGATGGGACACACAAATTGCGTCGCGACTCAATACATCGTCCTCCAGCCGACTTGTCTGCAAGGGTCTAGTGCTGCCTCGGGCACCTTATGGTCGTTCTCCTGTGAGTCTAGATTTTCGAATCCGACGCAAAACTGACAGTTAATTGTAACGTTCAGAGCCTCTTAATGACGATGGAACACACAAATTGCGTCGCGATTCATTACATCGTCCTACAGCCGACTTGTCTCCAAGGGTCTAGTGCTGCCTCGGGCACCATATGCTCGTTCTCCTGTGAGTCTAGATTTTCGAATCCGACGCAAAACTGACAGTGAATTGTAACGTTCAGAAGCTGTTGATGACGATGGAACACACAAATTGCGTTGCGATTCAATACATCGTCCCACAGCCGACCTGTCTCCAAGGGTCTCTTGCTGCCTCGGGCACCTTATGGTCGTTCATCTGTGAGTCTAGATATCAGAATACGACGCAACACTGACAGTGAATTGTAACGTTCAGAGCCTGTTAATGACGATGGAACACACAAATTGCGTCGCGATTCAATACATCGTCCTCCAGCCGACTTGTCTCCGAGGTAGTATTGCTGCTCCTGGCACCTCTTGGTCGTTGTCCTATGAGTCTAGTTTTTCGAATCCGGCGCAAAACTGACAATTAATTGTAACGTTCAGAGCCTCTTAATGACGATGGAACACACAAATTGCGTCGCGATTCAATACATCGTCCTCCAGCCGACTTGTCTCCAAGGGTCTATTGCTGCCTCTGGCACCTTATGGTCGTTCTCCTGTGAGTCTAGATTTTCGAATCCGACGCAAAACTGACAGTTAATTGTAACGTTCAGAGCCTTTTAATGACGATGGGACACACAAATTGCGTCGCGACTCAATACATCGTCCTACAGCTGACTTGTCTCCAAGGGTCTAGTGCTGCCTCGGGCACCATATGCTCGTTCTCCTGTGAGTCTAGATTTTCGAATCCGACGCAAAACTGACAGTGAATTGTAACGTTCTGAGCCTCTTGATGACGATGGAACACACAAATTGCGTCGCGATTAAATACATCGTCCTACAGCCGACTTCTCTCCAAGGGCCTAGTGCTGCCTCGGGCACCATATGCTCGTTCTCCTGTGAGTCTAGATTTTCGAATCCGACGCAAAACTGACAGTTAATTGTAACGTTCAGAGCCTGTTAAGGGGAGTTGGAATGCCCTATCTCGCCAATGTTAAATTTGCTAACTTTGTGTACCTTTTTCTTTGGAACTATTATCTTCAGAACTTTGAAATTCTGGCAGAGGTTTTCAGCATATATTGTGAGCCCACTGAACTAGAACCAATGTTTTCTTTTTGTTGGTATAGTATTTATGAATTTTTTACCATTAAGCCATTTTTTATTGGAAAAAGTATAACATAAACTTCCCTAGTTCAGAGAATAAGCCAGTTCTTGTCATGATTCTAGTTCAGTGGCCTCTTTGAACTGTTTTGCAGCATTTCTGAAAATTTGAATGTTGTTGGTTGAGTGGTTTATGAGATAAAGGTACATGTAACACTAAAAATGTCAAATGCCAGAAAATGCGATTAAAGTAATTTATTATGAAAATTCACAAATACCTTTTATTCTATTATCAAAAGTGTCCAGCAGAGTAATCAGGGTCATCTTCTAGTTCTTCTTCTTCACCTAGAAGCTTTCTTCTCCTTGCTGCCCTTGCTTTTTTTGTATTAAATTCAGCTGCATACTGAGCCTTCCTTACTCGCACGCTGTCCAGAAGCTGAAGACCTCTGATGGTGTTGATACCAGGAGCAATGCCGAGCCTTGCCATGACCTTTAGCCTACCCATATGACCATCATTGAATGAAATAACAGCATCACTGACTCCCCATTTCAATGTTTTTATCCCAACAAATACATTCTTAGGTACACGAGTCCAAATGAGGTTGTTGAACGACTCGTTTTGATTCTGGGTACAACCATGAAGACATTTTCGCAGAAGATCAGGATGCCCCAAGTCTCTATATATTGGTTTAATTACTTCCATAACAGCCAATGGAATATAATTTTTATGGTGATAAGGATCCCCAGTAGCTTGAGATTTTCTATAATTGCACCATGACTGAGGACCATCTGGACAAGCAAAATGTTGAGGATTATCATCAGTTGATGATCGATGTAAATATGTGGCCCATACAGCTTGTCTCATTTCCTGCAAATTATTTGCATTATTTCTTATTGCCATACCATAGTATTGTTGTAATTCATTTATAATTTTATCTGACAGGCGACCTCTAATGGTTTTACCATCTGACAAAATTTTGTCCTTCAGATTCTGTTTCAGTTTCCTTAGACGAGTGCCCATTCGTTTCTGAACATGACCGACACATTCTAGTTTAGTTATTGTCTTATTGACATATGGCATGGATTCTGTAACACTTTTGTATGCCTTGGAGTCCCCATCTCCAAGGAATTTTGTGTAAAATACTCCCCGTTCTTTTTCTGATCTGCTAAACATTTTCACAGCAGCGGCAGCCTCCATGCCTCCACTCGTACCTTCATAATTCTTGCTACATATGTGAGCTGCTTCTTTCTTACCAGATGCACAATGGTAACAATGTTTAGTGAGCACTTCATAGTCCAAAACTTTACCGCTGTCCACACTAGTAACAGTAGCAACAGCATTTTTGGATGTGTGACCCCTTTTCTGCCAGGTTCCATCAAAAGCAACAGGGATATCTGGGTTTCCTTCATTTATATATTTTGCTTCACTGGCAGCAGCTTTCATTGATAAATCTGCTACAGACTGAACAGCATCTCCTATCACTTCAGTGTAATTGTCAATTTTAGCAGGTGGAGGTGGAAGATTCATTATGGCACAAAATGTTTGAGCAGCAGTATGTCCTTTACCAATTGCTCTCATTGCATACATTAGCCTGATATTACTCTCAAACAAATTGCTACTGCATGTTTTAGAGCTCCAAAAACAGGTCTCATTTTCACAACTGGCACAAACTATAGCAATTTTGCAGGAAAGTCCTATAGAGTTTGTTATGTTCATATCAAAAGAACCTCCACAAAGATTACAACACAAACATTTCTTCATAAACTCAGTAAAAACAGGAAAGTCGACTAAAACATATTGTTCATTAGAAGCTTCATCTGTAATTTCACTTGCACAGTTTGATAACTTCTTTTTTGATGCACTGGTGGGCGTGTCTCCTTCACACATCTCAGCTGTACAAACGTCAGAACTTTCACCAGCATCAACAGGTGCTGAAGCAGAATCACTTGAACAAACGTTATTTGTAAATCTATTACCGCGAAACTTTCGCTTTTTAAATAATGATGCACTCCTAGGCATCGTAGAAACTACGCACTCACCACTGAAAGTCAAAACAAGACAGATAACAAACTCCAAATGAGCGACAAACTAAACTCGAGGCTCAAAACAAACACTCACAGATCAAAAACTGAACAATAAACACAGCTAGTCGTAAAAACAATGGTACCTATGGAAGGATCAAAGATTCTACAACTGAAGAGTGAAATCCACAGCCTTCTATATGTAATGTTTTCGGAAATGCGAAGATTTAAATGTGTACAAATCACAAGATGGGTAACTTTGCTGGGCGCACATGTAATTTTGAAAAATTAAATAAAAATACTTCCAATTGGAATTTCTTAACAAATTTTGCACCATTTTAAGCAGAAAATTTCAAATTAAGTTATAAGGTTAAAAACTGAAAATGTGAATTTTTTCCATTTTCCGGCATTCCAACTCCCCTTAATGACGATGGGACACACAAATTGCGTCGCGACTCAATACATCGTCCTACAGCCGACTTGTCTCCAAGGGTCTAGTGCTGCCTCGGGCACCTTATGGTCGTTCTCCTGTGAGTCTAGATTTTCGAATCCGACGCAAAACTGAGAGTGAATTGTAACGTTCAGAGCCTCTTGATGACGATGGAACACACAAATTGCGTCGCGATTCAATACATAGTCCTCCAGCCGACTTGTCTCGAAGGGTCTATTGCTGCCTCGGGCACCTTATGGTCGTTCTCCTGTGAGTCTAGATTTTCGAATCCGACGCAAAACTGATAGTTAATTGTAACTTTCAGAGCCTCTTAATGACGATGGAACACACAAATTGCGTCGCGATTCAATACATCGTCCTCCAGCCGACTTGTCTCCAAGGGTCTAGTGCTGCCTCGGGCACCTTATGGTCGTTCTTCTGTGAGTCTAGATTTTCGAATCCGACGCAAAACTGACAGTTAATTGTAACGTTCAGAGCCTCTTAATGACGATGGAACACACAAATTGCGTCGCGATTCAATACATCGTCCTACAGCCGACTTGTCTCCAAGGGCCTAGTGCTGCCTCGGGCACCATAAGCTCGTTCTCCTGTGAGTCTAGATTTTCGAATCCGACGCAAAACTGACAGTGAATTGTAAGGTTCAGAGCCTCTTGATGACGATGGAACACACAAATTGCGTCGCGATTCAATACATCGTCCCACAGCCGACTTGTCTGCAAGGGTCTAGTGCTGCCTCGGGCACCTTATGGTCGTTCTCCTGTGAGTCTAGATTCTCGAATCCGACGCAAAACTGACAGTTAATTGTAACGTTCAGAGCCTGATACTGACGATGGAACACACAAATTGCGTCGCGATTCAATACATCGTCCTCCAGCCGACTTGTCTATAAGGGTCTATTGCTGCCTCGGGCACCTTATGGTCGTTCATCGGTGAGTCTAGATTTTCGAATCCGACGCAAAACTGACAGTTAATTGTAAGGTTCAGAGCCTCTTAATGACGATGGAACACACAAATTGCGTCGAGAATCAATACATCGTCCTCCAGCCGACTTGTCTCCAAGGGTCTATTGCTGCCTCGGGCACCATATGCTCGTTCTCCTGTGAGTCTAGATTTTCGAATCCGACGCAAAACTGACAGTTAATTGTAACGTTCAGAGCCTGTTAATGACGATGGGACACACAAATTGCGTCGCGATTCAATACATCGTCTTCCAGCCGACTTGTCTCCAAGGATCTATTGCTGCCTCGGGCACCTTATGGTCGTTCTCCTGTGAGTCTAGTTTTTCGAATGCGATGCAAAACTGACAGTTAATTGTAACGTTCAGAGCCTCTTAATGACGATGGAACACACAAATTGCGTCGCGATTCAATACATCGTCCTCCAGCCGACTTGTCTCCAAGGGTCTAGTGCTGCCTCGGGCACCATATGCTCGTTCTCCTGTGAGTCTAGATTTTCGAATCCGACTCAAAACTGACAGTGAATTGTAACGTTCAGAGCCTCTTGATGACGATGGAACACACAAATTGCGTCGCGATTCAATACATCGTCCTACAGCCGACTTGTCTCCAAGGGTCTAGTGCTGCCTCGGGCACCATATGCTCGTTCTCCTGTGAGTCTAGATTTTCGAATCCGACGCAAAACTGACAGTGAATTGTAACGTTCAGAGCCTGTTAATGACGATGGGACACACAAATTGCGTCGCGATTCAATACATCGTCCTACAGCAGACTTGTCTCGAAGGGTCTATTGGTGCCTCGGGCCTCTTATGGTCGTTCTCCTATGAGTCTAGTTTTTCGAATCCGGTGCCAAACTGACAATTAATTGTAACGTTCAGAGCCTCTTAATGACGATGGAACACACAAATTGCGTCGCGAATCAATAGATCGACCTCCAACCGACTTGTCTCCAAGGGTCTATTGCTGCCTCGGGCACCTTATGGTCGTTCTCCTGTGAGTCTAGTTTTTCGAATGCGATGCAAAACTGACAGTTAATTGTAACGTTCAGAGCCTCTTAATGACGATGGAACACACAAATTGCGTCGCGATTCAATACATCGTCCTACAGCCGACTTGTCTCCAAGGGTCTAGTGCTGCCTCGGGCACCATATGCTCGTTCTCCTGTGAGTCTAGATTTTCGAATCCGACGCAAAACTGACAGTTAATTGTAAGGTTCAGAGCCTCTTAATGACGATGGAACACACAAATTGCGTCGCGAATCAATACATCGTCCTCCAGCCGACTTGTCTCCAAGGGCCTGTTGCTGCCTCGGGCACCATATGCTCGTTCTCCTGTGAGTCTAGATTTTCGAATCCGACGCAAAACTGACAGTGAATTGTAACGTTCAGAGCATGTTAATGACGATGGGACACACAAATTGCGTCGCGATTCAATACATCGTCCTCCAGCCGACTTGTCTCCAAGGGTCTAGTGCTGCCTCGGGCACCTTATGGTCGTTCTCCTGTGAGTCTAGATTTTTGAATACGACGCAAAACTGACAATTAATTGTAACGTTCAGAGCCTCTTAATGACGATGGAACACACAAATTGCGTCGCGATTCAATACATCGTCCTACAGCCGACTTGTCTCCAAGGGTCTAGTGCTGCCTCGGGCACCATATGCTCGTTCTCCTGTGAGTCTAGATTTTCGAATCCGACTCAAAACTGACAGTTAATTGTAACCTTCAGAGCCTGTTAATGACGATGGGACACACAAATTGCGTCGCGATTCAATACATCGTCTTCCAGCCGACTTGTCTCCAAGGATCTATTGCTGCCTCGGGCACCTTATGGTCGTTCTCCTGTGAGTCTAGTTTTTCGAATGCGATGCAAAACTGACAGTTAATTGTAACGTTCAGAGCCTCTTAATGACGATGGAACACACAAATTGCGTCGCGATTCAATACATCGTCCTCCAGCCGACTTGTCTCGAAGGGTCTATTGGTGCCTCGGGCACCTTACGGTCGTTCTCCTGTGAGTCTAGATTTTCGAATCCGACGCAAAACTGACAGTTAATTGTAACGTTCAGAGCCTCTTAATGACGATGGAACACACAAATTGCGTCGCTATTCAATACATCGTCTTCCAGCCGACTTGTCTCCAAGGATCTATTGCTACCTCGGGCACCTTATGATCGTTCTCCTGTGAGTCTAGTTTTTCGAATGCGATGCAAAACTGACAGTTAATTGTAACGTTCAGAGCCTCTTGATGACGATGGAACACACAAATTGCGTCGCGATTCAATACATCGTCCTACAGCCGACTTGTCTCCAAGGGTCTAGTGCTGCCTCGGGCACCATATGCTCGTTCTCCTGTGAGTCTAGATTTTCGAATCCGACGCAAAACTGACAGTGAATTGTAAGGTTCAGAGCCTCTTGATGACGATGGAACACACAAATTGCGTCGCGATTCAATACATCGTCCTACAGCCGACTTGTCTCCAAGGGTCTAGTGCTGCCTTGGGCACCATATGCTCGTTCTCCTGTGAGTCTAGATTTTCGAATCCGACGCAAAACTGACAGTGAATTGTAACGTTCAGAGCCTGTTAATGACGATGGGACACACAAATTGCGTCGCGATTCAATACATCGTCCTCCAGCCGACTTGTCTCGAAGGGTCTATTGGTGCCTCGGGCCTCTTATGGTCGTTCTCCTATGAGTCTAGTTTTTCGAATCCGGTGCAAAACTGACAATTAATTGTAACGTTCAGAGCCTCTTAATGACGATGGAACACACAAATTGCGTCGCGGCTCAATACATCGTCCTCCAGCCGACTTGTCTCCAAGGGTCTAGTGCTGCCTCGGGCACCTTATGGTCATTCATCTGTGAGTCTAGATTTTCGAATCCGACGCAAAACTGACAATTAATTGTAACGTTCAGAGCCTGTTAATGACGATGGGACACACAAATTGCGTCGCGTCTCAATACATCGTCCTCCAGCCGACTTGTCTCCAAGGGTCTATTGCTGCCTCGGGCACCTTATGGTCGTTCTCCTGTGAGTCTAGTTTTTCGAATGCGATGCAAAACTGACAGTTAATTGTAACGTTCAGAGCCTCTTAATGACGATGGAACACACAAATTGCGTCGCGATTCAATACATCGTCCTCCAGCCGACTTGTCTCGAAGGGTCTACTGCTGCCTCGGGCACCTTATGGTCGTTCATCGGTGAGTCTAGATTTTCGAATCCGACGCAAAACTGACAGTTAATTGTAAGGTTCAGAGCCTCTTAATGACGATGGAACACACAAATTGCGTCGCGATTCAATATATCGTCCTCCAGCCGACTTGTCTCCAAGGGTCTAGTGCTGCCTCGGGCACCTTATCGTCGTTCTCCTGTGAGTCTAGTTTTCAGAATACGACGCAAAACTGACGGTTAATTGTACCGTTCAGAGCCTGATACTGACGATGGAACACACAAATTGCGTCGCGATTCAATACATCATCCTACAGCCGACTTGTCTCCAAGGGTCTAGTGCTGCCTCGGGCACCATATGCTCGTTCTCCTGTGAGTCTAGATTTTCGAATCCGACGCAAAACTGACAGTTAATTGTAACGTTCAGAGCCTGTTAATGACGATGGGACACACAAATTGCGTCGCGACTCAATACATCGTCCTACAGCCGACTTGTCTCCAAAGGTCTAGTGCTGCCTCGGGCACCTTATGGTCGTTCTCCTGTGAGTCTAGATTTTCGAATCCGACGCAAAACTGAGAGTGAATTCTAACGTTCAGAGCCTCTTGCTGACGATGGAACACACAAATTGCGTCGCGACTCAATACATCGTCCTCCAGCCGACTTGTCTCGAAGGGTCTATTGGTGCCTCGGGCCTCTTATGGTCGTTCCCCTATGAGTCTAGTTTTTCGAATCCGGTGCAAAACTGACAATTAATTGTAACGTTCAGAGCCTCTTAATGACGATGGAACACACAAATTGCGTCGCGAATCAATACATCGTCCTCCAGCCGACTTGTCTCCAAGGGTCTATTGCTGCCTCGGGCACCTTATGGTCGTTCTCCTGTGAGTCTAGTTTTTCGAATGCGATGCAAAACTGACAGTTAATTGTAACGTTCAGAGCCTCTTGATGACGATGGAACACACAAATTGCGTCGCGATTCAATACATCGTCCTACAGCCGACTTGTCTCCAAGGGTCTAGTGCTGCCTCGGGCACCATATGCTCGTTCTCCGGTGAGTCTAGATTTTCGAATCCGACGCAAAACTGACAGTGAATTGTAACGTTCAGAGCCTCTTGATGACGATGGAACACACAAATTGCGTCGCGAATCAATACATCGTCCTACAGCCGACTTGTCTCCAAGGGTCTAGTGCTGCCTCGGGCACCATATGCTCGTTCTCCTGTGAGTCTAGATTTTCGAATCCGACGCAAAACTGACAGTGAATTGTAACGTTCAGATCCTGTTAATGACGATGGGACACACAAATTGCGTCGCGATTCAATACATCGTCCTCCAGCCGACTTGTCTCGAAGGGTCTATTGGTGCCTCGGGCCTCTTATGGTCGTTCTCCTATGAGTCTAGTTTTTCGAATCCGGTGCAAAACTGACAATTAATTGTAACGTTCAGAGCCTCTTAATGACGATGGAACACACAAATTGCGTCGCGATTCAATACATCGTCCTACAGCCGACTTGTCTCCAAGGGTCTAGTGCTGCCTCGGGCACCATATGCTCGTTCTCCTGTGAGTCTAGATTTTCGAATCCGACGCAAAACTGACAGTGAATTGTAACGTTCAGAGCCTCTTGATGACGATGGAACACACAAATTGCGTCGCGATTCAATACATCGTCCTCCAGCCGACTTGTCTCGAAAGGTCTATTGCTGCCTCGGGCACCTTATGGTCGTTCATCTGTGAGTCTAGATTTTCGAATCCGACGCAAAACTGACAGTGAATTGTAACGTTCAGAGCCTCTTAATGACGATGGAACACACAAATTGCGTCGCGATTCAATACATCGTCCTCCAGCCGACTTGTCTCCAAGGGTCTAATGCTGCCTCGGGCACCTTATGGTCGTTCTCCTGTGAGTCTAGATTTTCGAATCCGACGCAAAACTGACAGTGAATTGTAACGTTCAGAGCCTGTTAATGACGATGGGACACACAAATTGCGTCGCGATTCAATACATCGTCCTCCAGCCGACCTGTCTCCAAGGGTCTCTTGCTGCCTCGGGCACCTTATGGTCGTTCTCCTGTGAGTCTAGATTTTCGAATCCGACGCAAAACTGACAGTTAATTGTAACGTTCAGAGCCTCTTAATGACGATGGAACACACAAATTGCGTCGCGATTCAATACATCGTCCTACAGCCGACTTGTCTCCAAGGGTCTAGTGCTGCCTCGGGCACCATATGCTCGTTCTCCTGTGAGTCTAGTTTTTCGAATACGACGCAAAACTGACAATTAATTGTAACGTTCAGAGCCTGTTAATGACGATGGAACACACAAATTGCGTCGCGATTCAATACATCGTCCTCCAGCCGACTTGTCTCGAAGGGTCTATTGCTGCCTCGGGCACCTTATGGTCGTTCATCGGTGAGTCTAGATTTTCGAATCCGACGCAAAACTGACAGTTAATTGAAAGGTTCAGAGCCTCTTAATGACGATGGAACACACAAATTGCGTCGCGATTCAATACATCGTCCTCCAGCCGACTTGTCTCCAAGGGTCTATAGCTGCCTCGGGCACCTTATCGTCGTTCTCCTGTGAGTCTAGTTTTCAGAATACGACGCAACACTGACGGTTATTTGTAACGTTCAGAGCCTGATACTGACGATGGAACACACAATTTGCGTCGCGATTCAATACATCGTCCTCCAGCCGACTTGTCTCCATGGGTCTATTGCTGCCTCGGGCACCTTATGGTCGTTCATCGGTGAGTCTAGATTTTCGAATCCGACGCAAAACTGACAGTTAATTGTAAGGTTCAGAGCCTCTTAATGACGATGGAACACAAAATTGCGTCGCGATTCAATACATCGTCCTACAGCCGACTTGTCTCCAAGGGTCTAGTGCTGCCTCGGGCACCTTATGGTCGTTCTCCTGTGAGTCTAGATTTTTGAATACGACGCAAAACTGACAATTAATTGTAACGTTCAGAGCCTCTTAATGACGATGGAACACACAAATTGCGTCGCGATTCAATACATCGTCCTACAGCCGACTTGTCTCCAAGGGTCTAGTGCTGCCTCGGGCACCATATGCTCGTTCTCCTGTGAGTCTAGATTTTCGAATCCGACACAAAACTGACAGTTAATTGTAACCTTCAGAGCCTGTTAATGACGATGGGACACACAAATTGCGTCGCGATTCAATACATCGTCTTCCAGCCGACTTGTCTCCAAGGATCTATTGCTGCCTCGGGCACCTTATGGTCGTTCTCCTGTGAGTCTAGTTTTTCGAATGCGATGCAAAACTGACAGTTAATTGTAACGTTCAGAGCCTCTTAATGACGATGGAACACACAAATTGCGTCGCGATTCAATACATCGTCCTCCAGCCGACTTGTCTCGAAGGGTCTATTGGTGCCTCGGGCACCTTACGGTCGTTCTCCTGTGAGTCTAGATTTTCGAATCCGACGCAAAACTGACAGTTAATTGTAACGTTCAGAGCCTCTTAATGACGATGGAACACACAAATTGCGTCGCTATTCAATACATCGTCTTCCAGCCGACTTGTCTCCAAGGATCTATTGCTACCTCGGGCACCTTATGATCGTTCTCCTGTGAGTCTAGTTTTTCGAATGCGATGCAAAACTGACAGTTAATTGTAACGTTCAGAGCCTCTTGATGACGATGGAACACACAAATTGCGTCGCGATTCAATACATCGTCCTACAGCCGACTTGTCTCCAAGGGTCTAGTGCTGCCTCGGGCACCATATGCTCGTTCTCCTGTGAGTCTAGATTTTCGAATCCGACGCAAAACTGACAGTGAATTGTAAGGTTCAGAGCCTCTTGATGACGATGGAACACACAAATTGCGTCGCGATTCAATACATCGTCCTACAGCCGACTTGTCTCCAAGGGTCTAGTGCTGCCTTGGGCACCATATGCTCGTTCTCCTGTGAGTCTAGATTTTCGAATCCGACGCAAAACTGACAGTGAATTGTAACGTTCAGAGCCTGTTAATGACGATGGGACACACAAATTGCGTCGCGATTCAATACATCGTCCTCCAGCCGACTTGTCTCGAAGGGTCTATTGGTGCCTCGGGCCTCTTATGGTCGTTCTCCTATGAGTCTAGTTTTTCGAATCCGGTGCAAAACTGACAATTAATTGTAACGTTCAGAGCCTCTTAATGACGATGGAACACACAAATTGCGTCGCGACTCAATACATCGTCCTCCAGCCGACTTGTCTCCAAGGGTCTAGTGCTGCCTCGGGCACCTTATGGTCATTCATCTGTGAGTCTAGATTTTCGAATCCGACGCAAAACTGACAATTAATTGTAACGTTCAGAGCCTGTTAATGACGATGGGACACACAAATTGCGTCGCGTCTCAATACATCGTCCTCCAGCCGACTTGTCTCCAAGGGTCTATTGCTGCCTCGGGCACCTTATGGTCGTTCTCCTGTGAGTCTAGTTTTTCGAATGCGATGCAAAACTGACAGTTAATTGTAACGTTTAGAGCCTCTTAATGACGATGGAACACACAAATTGCGTCGCGATTCAATACATCGTCCTCCAGCCGACTTGTCTCGAAGGGTCTACTGCTGCCTCGGGCACCTTATGGTCGTTCATCGGTGAGTCTAGATTTTCGAATCCGACGCAAAACTGACAGTTAATTGTAAGGTTCAGAGCCTCTTAATGACGATGGAACACACAAATTGCGTCGCGATTCAATATATCGTCCTCCAGCCGACTTGTCTCCAAGGGTCTAGTGCTGCCTCGGGCACCTTATCGTCGTTCTCCTGTGAGTCTAGTTTTCAGAATACGACGCAAAACTGACGGTTAATTGTACCGTTCAGAGCCTGATACTGACGATGGAACACACAAATTGCGTCGCGATTCAATACATCATCCTACAGCCGACTTGTCTCCAAGGGTCTAGTGCTGCCTCGGGCACCATATGCTCGTTCTCCTGTGAGTCTAGATTTTCGAATCCGACGCAAAACTGACAGTTAATTGTAACGTTCAGAGCCTGTTAATGACGATGGGACACACAAATTGCGTCGCGACTCAATACATCGTCCTACAGCCGACTTGTCTCCAAAGGTCTAGTGCTGCCTCGGGCACCTTATGGTCGTTCTCCTGTGAGTCTAGATTTTCGAATCCGACGCAAAACTGAGAGTGAATTCTAACGTTCAGAGCCTCTTGCTGACGATGGAACACACAAATTGCGTCGCGACTCAATACATCGTCCTCCAGCCGACTTGTCTCGAAGGGTCTATTGGTGCCTCGGGCACCTTATGGTCGTTCTCCTGTGAGTCTAGATTTTCGAATCCGACGCAAAACTGACAGTGAATTGTAACGTTCAGAGCCTCTTGATGGCGATGGAACACACAAATTGCGTCGCGATTCAATACATCGTCCCACAGTCGACTTGTCACCAAGGGTCTATTGCTGCCTCGTGCACCATATGCTCGTTCTCCTGTGAGTCTAGATTTTCGAATCCGACGCAAAACTGACAGTGAATTGTAACGTTCAGAGCCTGTTAATGACGATGGGACACACAAATTGCGTCGCGATTCAATACATCGTCCTCCAGCCGACTTGTCTCCAAGGGTCTAGTGCTGCCTCGGGCACCTTATGGTCGTTCTCCTGTGAGTCTAGATTTTTGAATCCGAGGCAAATCTGACAGTTAATTGTAACGTTCAGAGCCTCTTAATGACGATGGAACACACAAATTGCGTCGCGATTCAATACATCGTCCTACAGCCGACTTGTCTCCAAGGGTCTAGTGCTGCCTCGGGCACCATATGCTCGTTCTCCTGTGAGTCTAGATTTTCGAATCCGACGCAAAACTGACAGTGAATTGTAACGTTCAGAGCCTGTTAATGACGATGGGACACACAAATTGCGTCGCGATTCAATACATCGTCCTCCAGCCGACTTGTCTCGAAGGGTCTATTGGTGCCTCGGGCCTCTTATGGTCGTTCTCCTGTGAGTCTAGATTTTCGAATCCGACGCAAAACTGACAGTGAATTGTAACGTTCAGAGCCTGTTAATGACGATGGGACACACAAATTGCGTCGCGATTCAATACATCGTCCTCCAGCCGACTTGTCTCGAAGGGTCTATTGGTGCCTCGGGCCTCTTATGGTCGTTCTCCTATGAGTCTAGTTTTTCGAATCCGGTGCAAAACTGACAATTAATTGTAACGTTCAGAGCCTCTTAATGACGATGGAACACACAAATTGCGTCGCGATTCAATACATCGTCCTACAGCCGACTTGTCTCCAAGGGTCTAGTGCTGCCTCGGGCACCATATGCTCGTTCTCCTGTGAGTCTAGATTTTCGAATCCGACGCAAAACTGACAGTGAATTGTAACGTTCAGAGCCTCTTGATGACGATGGAACACACAAATTGCGTCGCGATTCAATACATCGTCCTCCAGCCGACTTGTCTCGAAAGGTCTATTGCTGCCTCGGGCACCTTATGGTCGTTCATCTGTGAGTCTAGATTTTCGAATCCGACGCAAAACTGACAGTGAATTGTAACGTTCAGAGCCTCTTAATGACGATGGAACACACAAATTGCGTCGCGATTCAATACATCGTCCTCCAGCCGACTTGTCTCCAAGGGTCTAGTGCTGCCTCGGGCACCTTATGGTCGTTCTCCTGTGAGTCTAGATTTTCGAATCCGACGCAAAACTGACAGTGAATTGTAACGTTCAGAGCCTGTTAATGACGATGGGACACACAAATTGCGTCGCGATTCAATACATCGTCCTCCAGCCGACCTGTCTCCAAGGGTCTCTTGCTGCCTCGGGCACCTTATGGTCGTTCTCCTGTGAGTCTAGATTTTCGAATCCGACGCAAAACTGACAGTTAATTGTAACGTTCAGAGCCTCTTAATGACGATGGAACACACAAATTGCGTCGCGATTCAATACATCGTCCTACAGCCGACTTGTCTCCAAGGGTCTAGTGCTGCCTCGGGCACCATATGCTCGTTCTCCTGTGAGTCTAGTTTTTCGAATACGACGCAAAACTGACAATTAATTGTAACGTTCAGAGCCTGTTAATGACGATGGAACACACAAATTGCGTCGCGATTCAATACATCGTCCTCCAGCCGACTTGTCTCGAAGGGTCTATTGCTGCCTCGGGCACCTTATGGTCGTTCATCGGTGAGTCTAGATTTTCGAATCCGACGCAAAACTGACAGTTAATTGAAAGGTTCAGAGCCTCTTAATGACGATGGAACACACAAATTGCGTCGCGATTCAATACATCGTCCTCCAGCCGACTTGTCTCCAAGGGTCTATAGCTGCCTCGGGCACCTTATCGTCGTTCTCCTGTGAGTCTAGTTTTCAGAATACGACGCAACACTGACGGTTATTTGTAACGTTCAGAGCCTGATACTGACGATGGAACACACAATTTGCGTCGCGATTCAATACATCGTCCTCCAGCCGACTTGTCTCCATGGGTCTATTGCTGCCTCGGGCACCTTATGGTCGTTCATCGGTTAGTCTAGATTTTCGAATCCGACGCAAAACTGACAGTTAATTGTAACGTTCAGAGCCTCTTAATGACGATGGAATACACTAATTGCGTCGCGATTCAATACATCGTCCTACAGCCGACTTGTCTCCAAGGGTCTAGTGCTGCCTCGGGCACCATATGCTCGTTCTCCTGTGAGTCTAGATTTTCGAATGCGTTGCAAAACTGACAGTTAATTGTAACGTTCAGAGCCTGTTAATGACGATGGGACACACAAATTGCGTCGCGACTCAATACATCGTCCTCCAGCCGACTTGTCTCCAAGGGTCTAGTGCTGCCTCGGGCACCTTATGGTCGTTCTCCTGTGAGTCTAGATTTTCGAATCCGACGCAAAACTGACAGTTAATTGTAACGTTCAGAGCCTCTTAATGACGATGGAACACACAAATTGCGTCGCGATTCAATACATCGTCCTACAGCCGACTTGACTCCAAGGGTCTTGTGCTGCCTCGGGCACCATATGCTCGTTCTCCTGTGAGTCTAGATTTTCGAATCCGACGCAAAACTGACAGTAAATTGTAATGTTCAGAGCCTCTTGATGACAATGGAACACACAAATTGCGTCGCGATTCAATACATCGTCCCACAGCTGACCTGTCTCCAAGGGTCTCTTGCTGCCTCGGGCACCTTATGGTCGTTCATCTGTGAGTCTAGATTTCAGAATACGACGCAAAACTGACAGTGAATTGTAACGTTCAGAGCCTGTTAATGACGATGGAACACACAAATTGCGTCGCGATTCAATACATCGTCCTACAGCCGACTTGTCTCCAAGGGTCTAGTGCTGCCTCGGGCACCATATGCTCGTTCTCCTGTGAGTCTAGATTTTCGAATCCGACGCAAAACTGACAGTGAATTGTAACGTTCAGAAGCTGTTGATGACGATGGAACACACAAATTGCGTTGCGATTCAATACATCGTCCCACAGCCGACCTGTCTCCAAGGGTCTCTTGCTGCCTCGGGCACCTTATGGTCGTTCATCTGTGAGTCTAGATATCAGAATACGACGCAACACTGACAGTGAATTGTAACGTTCAGAGCCTGTTAATGACGATGGAACACACAAATTGCGTCGCGATTCAATACATCGTCCTCCAGCCGACTTGTCTCCGAGGTAGTATTGCTGCTCCTGGCACCTCTTGGTCGTTGTCCTATGAGTCTAGTTTTTCGAATCCGGCGCAAAACTGACAATTAATTGTAACGTTCAGAGCCTCTTAATGACGATGGAACACACAAATTGGGTCGCGATTCAATACATCGTCCTCCAGCCGACTTGTCTCCAAGGGTCTATTGCTGCCTCTGGCACCTTATGGTCGTTCTCCTGTGAGTCTAGATTTTCGAATCCGACGCAAAACTGACAGTTAATTGTAACGTTCAGAGCCTTTTAATGACGATGGGACACACAAATTGCGTCGCGACTCAATACATCGTCCTACAGCTGACTTGTCTCCAAGGGTCTAGTGCTGCCTCGGGCACCATATGCTCGTTCTCCTGTGGGTCTAGATTTTCGAATCCGACGCAAAACTGACAGTGAATTGTAACGTTCTGAGCCTCTTGATGACGATGGAACACACAAATTGCGTCGCGATTCAATACATCGTCCTCCAGCCGACTTGTCTCCAAGGGTCTAGTGCTGCCTCGGGCACCTTATGGTCGTTCTTCTGTGAGTCTAGATTTTCGAATCCGACGCAAAACTGACAGTTAATTGTAACGTTCAGAGCCTCTTAATGACGATGGAACACACAAATTGCGTCGCGATTCAATACATCGTCCTACAGCCGACTTGTCTCCAAGGGCCTAGTGCTGCCTCGGGCACCATAAGCTCGTTCTCCTGTGAGTCTAGATTTTCGAATCCGACGCAAAACTGACAGTGAATTGTAAGGTTCAGAGCCTCTTGATGACGATGGAACACACAAATTGCGTCGCGATTCAATACATCGTCCCACAGCCGACTTGTCTGCAAGGGTCTAGTGCTGCCTCGGGCACCTTATGGTCGTTCTCCTGTGAGTCTAGATTCTCGAATCCGACGCAAAACTGACAGTTAATTGTAACGTTCAGAGCCTGATACTGACGATGGAACACACAAATTGCGTCGCGATTCAATACATCGTCCTCCAGCCGACTTGTCTATAAGGGTCTATTGCTGCCTCGGGCACCTTATGGTCGTTCATCGGTGAGTCTAGATTTTCGGATCCGACGCAAAACTGACAGTTAATTGTAAGGTTCAGAGCCTCTTAATGACGATGGAACACACAAATTGCGTCGAGAATCAATACATCGTCCTCCAGCCGACTTGTCTCCAAGGGTCTATTGCTGCCTCGGGCACCATATGCTCGTTCTCCTGTGAGTCTAGATTTTCGAATCCGACGCAAAACTGACAGTTAATTGTAACGTTCAGAGCCTGTTAATGACGATGGGACACACAAATTGCGTCGCGATTCAATACATCGTCTTCCAGCCGACTTGTCTCCAAGGATCTATTGCTGCCTCGGGCACCTTATGGTCGTTCTCCTGTGAGTCTAGTTTTTCGAATGCGATGCAAAACTGACAGTTAATTGTAACGTTCAGAGCCTCTTAATGACGATGGAACACACAAATTGCGTCGCGATTCAATACATCGTCCTCCAGCCGACTTGTCTCGAAGGGTCTATTGGTGCCTCGGGCACCTTATGGTCGTTCTCCTGTGAGTCTAGATTTTCGAATCCGACGCAAAACTGACAGTTAATTGTAACGTTCAGAGCCTCTTAATGACGATGGAACACACAAATTGCGTCGCGATTCAATACATCGTCTTCCAGCCGACTTGTCTCCAAGGATCTATTGCTGCCTCGGGCTCCTTATGGTCGTTCTCCTGTGAGTCTAGTTTTTCGAATGCGATGCAAAACTGACAGTTAATTGTAACGTTCAGAGCCTCTTAATGACGATGGAACACACAAATTACGTCGCGATTCAATACATCGTCCTACAGCCGACTTGTCTCCAAGGGTCTAGTGCTGCCTCGGGCACCATATGCTCGTTCTCCTGTGAGTCTAGATTTTCGAATCCGACGCAAAACTGACAGTGAATTGTAACGTTCAGAGCCTCTTGATGACGATGGAACACACAAATTGCGTCGCGATTCAATACATCGTCCTACAGCCGACTTGTCTCCAAGGGTCTAGTGCTGCCTCGGGCACCATATGCTCGTTCTCCTGTGAGTCTAGATTTTCGAATCCGACGCAAAACTGACAGTGAATTGTAACGTTCAGAGCCTGTTAATGACGATGGGACACACAAATTGCGTCGCGATTCAATACATCGTCCTACAGCAGACTTGTCTCGAAGGGTCTATTGGTGCCTCGGGCCTCTTATGGTCGTTCTCCTATGAGTCTAGTTTTTCGAATCCGGTGCCAAACTGACAATTAATTGTAACGTTCAGAGCCTCTTAATGACGATGGAACACACAAATTGCGTCGCGAATCAATAGATCGACCTCCAACCGACTTGTCTCCAAGGGTCTATTGCTGCCTCGGGCACCTTATGGTCGTTCTCCTGTGAGTCTAGTTTTTCGAATGCGATGCAAAACTGACAGTTAATTGTAACGTTCAGAGCCTCTTAATGACGATGGAACACACAAATTGCGTCGCGATTCAATACATCGTCCTACAGCCGACTTGTCTCCAAGGGTCTAGTGCTGCCTCGGGCACCATATGCTCGTTCTCCTGTGAGTCTAGATTTTCGAATCCGACGCAAAACTGACAGTTAATTGTAAGGTTCAGAGCCTCTTAATGACGATGGAACACACAAATTGCGTCGCGAATCAATACATCGTCCTCCAGCCGACTTGTCTCCAAGGGTCTGTTGCTGCCTCGGGCACCATATGCTCGTTCTCCTGTGAGTCTAGATTTTCGAATCCGACGCAAAACTGACAGTGAATTGTAACGTTCAGAGCATGTTAATGACGATGGGACACACAAATTGCGTCGCGATTCAATACATCGTCCTCCAGCCGACTTGTCTCCAAGGGTCTAGTGCTGCCTCGGGCACCTTATGGTCGTTCTCCTGTGAGTCTAGATTTTTGAATACGACGCAAAACTGACAATTAATTGTAACGTTCAGAGCCTCTTAATGACGATGGAACACACAAATTGCGTCGCGATTCAATACATCGTCCTACAGCCGACTTGTCTCCAAGGGTCTAGTGCTGCCTCGGGCACCATATGCTCGTTCTCCTGTGAGTCTAGATTTTCGAATCCGACTCAAAACTGACAGTTAATTGTAACCTTCAGAGCCTGTTAATGACGATGGGACACACAAATTGCGTCGCGATTCAATACATCGTCTTCCAGCCGACTTGTCTCCAAGGATCTATTGCTGCCTCGGGCACCTTATGGTCGTTCTCCTGTGAGTCTAGTTTTTCGAATGCGATGCAAAACTGACAGTTAATTGTAACGTTCAGAGCCTCTTAATGACGATGGAACACACAAATTGCGTCGCGATTCAATACATCGTCCTCCAGCCGACTTGTCTCGAAGGGTCTATTGGTGCCTCGGGCACCTTACGGTCGTTCTCCTGTGAGTCTAGATTTTCGAATCCGACGCAAAACTGACAGTTAATTGTAACGTTCAGAGCCTCTTAATGACGATGGAACACACAAATTGCGTCGCTATTCAATACATCGTCCTACAGCCGACTTGTCTCCAATTGTCTAGTGCTGCCTCGGGCACCATATGCTCGTTCTCCTGTGAGTCTAGTTTTTCGAATGCGATGCAAAACTGACAGTTAATTGTAACGTTCAGAGCCTCTTGATGACGATGGAACACACAAATTGCGTCGCGATTCAATACATCGTCCTACAGCCGACTTGTCTCCAAGGGTCTAGTGCTGCCTCGGGCACCATATGCTCGTTCTCCTGTGAGTCTAGATTTTCGAATCCGACGCAAAACTGACAGTGAATTGTAAGGTTCAGAGCCTCTTGATGACGATGGAACACACAAATTGCGTCGCGATTCAATACATCGTCCTACAGCCGACTTGTCTCCAAGGGTCTAGTGCTGCCTTGGGCACCATATGCTCGTTCTCCTGTGAGTCTAGATTTTCGAATCCGACGCAAAACTGACAGTGAATTGTAACGTTCAGAGCCTGTTAATGACGATGGGACACACAAATTGCGTCGCGATTCAATACATCGTCCTCCAGCCGACTTGTCTCGAAGGGTCTATTGGTGCCTCGGGCCTCTTATGGTCGTTCTCCTATGAGTCTAGTTTTTCGAATCCGGTGCAAAACTGACAATTAATTGTAACGTTCAGAGCCTCTTAATGACGATGGAACACACAAATTGCGTCGCGACTCAATACATCGTCCTCCAGCCGACTTGTCTCCAAGGGTCTAGTGCTGCCTCGGGCACCTTATGGTCGTTCATCTGTGAGTCTAGATTTTCGAATCCGACGCAAAACTGACAATTAATTGTAACGTTCAGAGCCTGTTAATGACGATGGGACACACAAATTGCGTCGCGTCTCAATACATCGTCCTCCAGCCGACTTGTCTCCAAGGGTCTATTGCTGCCTCGGGCACCTTATGGTCGTTCTCCTGTGAGTCTAGTTTTTCGAAAGCGATGCAAAACTGACAGTTAATTGTAACGTTCAGAGCCTGTTAATGACGATGGAACACACAAATTGCGTCGCGATTCAATACATCGTCCTCCAGCCGACTTGTCTCCAAGGGTCTAGTGCTGCCTCGGGCACCTTATGGTCGTTCTCCTGTGAGTCTAGATTTTTGAATCCGACGCAAAACTGACAGTTAATTGTAACGTTCAGAGCCTCTTAATGACGATGGAACACACAAATTGCGTCGCGATTCAATACATCGTCCTACAGCCGACTTGTCTCCAAGGGTCTAGTGCTGCCTCGGGCACCATATGCTCGTTCTCCTGTGAGTCTAGATTTTCGAATCCGACGCAAAACTGACAGTGAATTGTAACGTTCAGAGCCTGTTAATGACGATGGGACACACAAATTGCGTCGCGATTCAATACATCGTCCTCCAGCCGACTTGTCTCGAAGGGTCTATTGGTGCCTCGGGCCTCTTATGGTCGTTCCCCTATGAGTCTAGTTTTTCGAATCCGGTGCAAAACTGACAATTAATTGTAACGTTCAGAGCCTCTTAATGACGATGGAATACACAAATTGCGTCGCGAATCAATAGATCGTCCTCCAGCCGACTTGTCTCCAAGGGTCTATTGCTGCCTCGGGCACCTTATGGTCGTTCTCCTGTGAGTCTAGTTTTTCGAATGCGATGCAAAACTGACAGTTAATTGTAACGTTCAGAGCCTCTTGATGACGATGGAACACACAAATTGCGTCGCGATTCAATACATCGTCCTACAGCCGACTTGTCTCCAAGGGTCTAGTGCTGCCTCGGGCACCATATGCTCGTTCTCCTGTGAGTCTAGATTTTCGAATCCGACGCAAAACTGACAGTGAATTGTAACGTTCAGAGCCTCTTGATGACGATGGAACACACAAATTGCGTCGCGATTCAATACATCGTCCTACAGCCGACTTGTCTCCAAGGGTCTAGTGCTGCCTCGGGCACCATATGCTCGTTCTCCTGTGAGTCTAGATTTTCGAATCCGACGCAAAACTGACAGTGAATTGTAACGTTCAGAGCCTGTTAATGACGATGGGACACACAAATTGCGTCGCGATTCAATACATCGTCCTCCAGCCGACTTGTCTCGAAGGGTCTATTGGTGCCTCGGGCCTCTTATGGTCGTTCTCCTATGAGTCTAGTTTTTCGAATCCGGTGCAAAACTGACAATTAATTGTAACGTTCAGAGCCTCTTAATGTCGTTGGAACACACAAATTGCGTCGCGATTCAATACATCGTCCTACAGCCGACTTGTCTCCAAGGGTCTAGTGCTGCCTCGGGCACCTTATGGTCGTTCATCTGTGAGTCTAGATTTTCGAATCCGACGCAAAACTGACAATTAATTGTAACGTTCAGAGCCTGTTAATGACGATGGGACACACAAATTGCGTCGCGTCTCAATACATCGTCCTCCAGCCGACTTGTCTCCAAGGGTCTATTGCTGCCTCGGGCACCTTATGGTCGTTCTCCTGTGAGTCTAGTTTTTCGAATGCGATGCAAAACTGACAGTTAATTGTAACGTTCAGAGCCTCTTAATGACGATGGAACACACAAATTGCGTCGCGATTCAATACATCGTCCTCCAGCCGACTTGTCTCGAAGGGTCTACTGCTGCCTCGGGCACCTTATGGTCGTTCATCGGTGAGTCTAGATTTTCGAATCCGACGCAAAACTGACAGTTAATTGTAAGGTTCAGAGCCTCTTAATGACGATGGAACACACAAATTGCGTCGCGATTCAATACATCGTCCTCCAGCCGACTTGTCTCGAAGGATCTATTGGTGCCTCGAGCACCTTATGGTCGTTCTCCTGTGAGTCTAGATTTTCGAATCCGACGCAAAACTGACAGTGAATTGTAACGTTCAGAGCCTCTTGATGGCGATGGAACACACATATTGCGTCGCGATTCAATACATCGTCCCACAGCCGACTTGTCACCAAGGGTCTATTGCTGCCTCGGGCACCATATGCTCGTTCTCCTGTGAGTCTAGATTTTCGAATCCGACGCACAACTGACAGTGAATTGTAACGTTCAGAGCCTGTTAATGACGATGGGACACACAAATTGCGTCGCGACTCAGTACATCGTCCTCCAGCCGACTTGTCTCCAAGGGTCTAGTGCTGCCTCGGGCACCTTATGGTCGTTCTCCGGTGAGTCTAGATTTTTCAATCCGACGCAAAACTGACAGTTAATTGTAACGTTCAGAGCCTCTTAATGACGATGGAACACACAAATTGCGTCGCGATTCAATACATCGTCCTACAGCCGACTTGTCTCCAAGGGTCTAGTGCTGCCTCGGGCACCATATGCTCGTTCTCCTGTGAGTCTAGATTTTCGAATCCGACGCAAAACTGGCAGTTAATTGTAACGTTCAGAGCCTGTTAATGACGATGGGACACACAAATTGCGTCGCGATTCAATACATCGTCTTCCAGCCGACTTGTCTCCAAGGATCTATTGCTGCCTCGGGCACCTTATGGTCGTTCTGCTGTGAGTCTAGTTTTTCGAATGCGATGCAAAACTGACAGTTAATTGTAACGTTCAGAGCCTCTTAATGACGATGGAACACACAAATTGCGTCGCGATTCAATACATCGTCCTCCAGCCGACTTGTCTCGAAGGGTCTATTGGTGCCTCGGACACCTTATGGTCGTTCTCCTGTGAGTCTAGATTTTCGAATCCGACGCAAAACTGACAGTGAATTGTAACGTTCAGAGCCTGTTAATGACGATGGGACACACAAATTGCGTCGCGATTCAATACATCGTCCTCCAGCCGACTTGTCTCGAAGGGTCTATTGGTGCCTCGGGCCTCTTATGGTCGTTCCCCTATGAGTCTAGTTTTTCGAATCCGGTGCAAAACTGACAATTAATTGTAACGTTCAGAGCCTCTTAATGACGATGGAACACACAAATTGCGTCGCGAATCAATAGATCGTCCTCCAGCCGACTTGTCTCCAAGGGTCTATTGCTGCCTCGGGCACCTTGTGGTCGTTCTCCTGTGAGTCTAGTTTTTCGAATGCGATGCAAAACTGACAGTTAATTGTAACGTTCAGAGCCTCTTAATGACGATGGAACACACAAATTGCGTCGCGATTCAATACATCGTCGTACAGCCGACTTGTCTCCAAGGGTCTAGTGCTGCCTCGGGCACCATATGCTCGTTCTCCTGTGAGTCTAGATTTTCGAATCCGACGCAAAACTGACAGTTAATTGTAACGTTCAGAGCCTCTTAATGACGATGGAACACACAAATTGAGTCGCGATTCAATACATCGTCCTCCAGCCGACTTGTCTCGAAGGGTCTACTGCTGCCTCGGGCACCTTATGGTCGTTCATCGGTGAGTCTAGATTTTCGAATCCGACGCAAAACTGACAGTTAATTGTAACGTTCAGAGCCTCTTAATGACGATGGAACACACAAATTGCGTCGCGATTCAAAACATCGTCCTCCAGCCGACTTGTCTCCAAGGGTCTATAGCTGCCTCGGGCACCTTATCGTCGTTCTCCTGTGAGTCTAGTTTTCAGAATACGACGCAAAACTGACGGTTAATTGTAACGTTCAGAGCCTGATACTGACGATGGAACACACAAATTGCGTCGCGATTCAATACATCGTCCTACAGCCGACTTGTCTCCAAGGGTCTAGTGCTGCCTCGGGCACCATATGCTCGTTCTCCTGTGAGTCTAGATTTTCGAATCCGACGCAAAACTGACAGTTAATTGTAACGTTCAGAGCCTGTTAATGACGATGGGACACACAAATTGCGTCGCGACTCAATACATCGTCCTACAGCCGACTTGTCTCCAAGGGTCTAGTGCTGCCTCGGGCACCTTATGGTCGTTCTCCTGTGAGTCTAGATTTTCGAATCCGACGCAAAACTGAGAGTGAATTCTAACGTTCAGAGCCTCTTGCTGACGATGGAACACACAAATTGCGTCGCGATTCAATACATCGTCCTCCAGCCGACTTGTCTCGAAGGGTCTATTGGTGCCTCGGGCACCTTATGGTCGTTCTCCTGTGAGTCTAGATTTTCGAATCCGACGCAAAACTGACAGTTAATTGTAACGTTCAGAGCCTCTTAATGACGATGGAACACAGAAATTGCGTCGCGATTCAATACATCGTCCTCCAGCCGACTTGTCTCCAAGGGTCTAGTGCTGCCTCGGGCACCTTATGGTCGTTCTCCTGTGAATCTAGATTTTCGAATCCGACGCAAAACTGACAGTTAATTGTAACGTTCAGAGCCTCTTAATGACGATGGAACACACAAATTGCGTCGCGATTCAATACATCGTCCTACAGCCGACTTGTCTCCAAGGGTCTAGTGCTGCCTCGGGCACCATATGCTCGTTCTCCTGTGACTCTAGATTTTCGAATCCGACAAAAACTGACAGTGAATTGTAACGTTCAGAGCCTCTTAATGACGATGGAACACACAAATTGCGTCGCGATTCAATACATCGTCCCACAGCCGACTTGTCTCCATGGGTCTATTGCTGCTTCGGGCACCATATGCTCGTTCTCCTGTGAGTCTAGATTTTCGAATCCGACGCAAAACTGACAGTGAATTGTAACGTTCAGAGCCTGTTAATGACGATGGGACACACAAATTGCGTCGCGACTCAATACATCGTCCACCAGCCGACTTGTCTCCAAGGGTCTAGTGCTGCCTCGGGCACCTTATGGTCGTTCTCCTGTGAGTCTAGATTTTTGAATCCGACGCAAAACTGACAGTTAATTGTAACGTTCAGAGCCTCTTAATGACGATGGAACACACAAATTGCGTCGCGATTCAATACATCGTCCTACAGCCGACTTGTCTCAAAGGGTCTAGTGCTGCCTCGGGCACCATATGCTCGTTCTCCTGTGAGTCTAGATTTTCGAATCCGACGCAAAACTCACAGTTAATTGTAACGTTCAGAGCCTGTTAATGACGATGGGACACACAAATTGCGTCGCGATTCAATACATCGTCTTCCAGCCGACTTGTCTCCAAGGATCTATTGCTGCCTCGGGCACCTTATGGTCGTTCTCCTGTGAGTCTAGTTTTTCGAATGCGATGCAAAACTGACAGTTAATTGTAAAGTTCAGAGCCTCTTAATGACGCTGGAACACACAAATTGCGTCGCGATTCAATACATCGTCCTCCAGCCGACTTGTCTCGAAGGGTCTATTGGTGCCTCGGGCACCTTATGGTCGTTTTCCTGTGAGTCTAGATTTTCGAATCCGACGCAAAACTGACAGTTAATTGTAACGTTCAGAGCCTCTTAATGACGATGGAACACACAAATTGCGTCGCGATTCAATACATCGTCTTCCAGCCGACTTGTCTCCAAGGATCTATTGCTGCCTCGGGCACCTTATGGTCGTTCTCCTGTGAGTCTAGTTTTTCGAATGCGTTGCAAAACTGACAGTTAATTGTAACGTTCAGAGCCTCTTAATGACGATGGAACACACAAATTGCGTCGCGATTCAATACATCGTCCTACAGCCGACTTGTCTCCAAGGGTCTAGTGCTGCCTCGGGCACCATATGCTCGTTCTCCTGTGAGTCTAAATTTTCGAATCCGACGCAAAACTGACAGTGAATTGTAACGTTCAGAGCCTCTTGATGACGATGGAACACACAAATTGCGTCGCGATTCAATACATCGTCCTACAGCCGACTTGTCTCCAAGGGTCTAGTGCTGCCTCGGGCACCATATGCTCGTTCTCCTGTGAGTCTAGATTTTCGAATCCGACGCAAAACTGACAGTGATTTGTAACGTTCAGAGCCTGTTAATGACGATGGGACACACAAATTGCGTCGCGATTCAATACATCGTCCTCCAGCCGACTTGTCTCGAAGGGTCTATTGGTGCCTCGGGCCTCTTATGGTCGTTCTCCTATGAGTCTAGTTTTTCGAATCCGGTGCAAAACTGACAATTAATTGTAACGTTCAGAGCCTCTTAATGACGATGGAACACACAAATTGCGTCGCGAATCAATAGATCGTCCTCCAGCCGACTTGTCTCCAAGGGTCTACTGCTGCCTCGGGCACCTTATGGTCGTTCTCCTGTGAGTCTAGTTTTTCGAATGCGATGCAAAACTGACAGTTAATTGTAACGTTCAGAGCCTCTTAATGACGATGGAACACACAAATTGCGTCGCGATTCAATACATCGTCGTACAGCCGACTTGTCTCCAAGGGTCTAGTGCTCCCTCGGGCACCATATGCTCGTTCTCCTGTGAGACTAGATTTTCGAATGCGATGCAAAACTGACAGTTAATTGTAACGTTCAGAGCCCCTTAATGACGATGGAACACACAAATTGCGTCGCGATTCAATACATCGTCCTCCAGCCGACTTGTCTCGAAGGGTCTACTGCTGCCTCGGGCACCTTATGGTCGTTCATCGGTGAGTCTAGATTTTCGAATCCGACGCAAAACTGACAGTTAATTGTAACGTTAAGAGCCTCTTAATGACGATGGAACACACAAATTGCGTCGCGATTCAATACATCGTCCTCCAGCCGACTTGTCTCCAAGGGTCTATAGCTGCCTCGGCCACCTTATCGTCGTTCTCCTGTGAGTCTAGTTTTCAGAATACGACGCAAAACTGACGGTTAATTGTACCGTTCAGAGCCTGATACTGACGATGGAACACACAAATTGCGTCGCGATTCAATACATCGTCCTACAGCCGACTTGTCTCCAAGGGTCTAGTGTTGCCTCGGGCACCATATGCTCGTTCTCCTGTGAGTCTAGATTTTCGAATCCGACGCAAAACTGACAGTTAATTGTAACGTTCAGAGCCTGTTAATGACGATGGGACACACAAATTGCGTCGCGACTCAATACATCGTCCTACAGCCGACTTGTCTCCAAGGGTCTAGTGCTGCCTCGGGCACCTTATGGTCGTTCTCCTGTGAGTCTAGATTTTCGAATCCGACGCAAAACTGAGAGTGAATTCTAACGTTCAGAGCCTCTTGCTGACGATGGAACACACAAATTGCGTCGCGATTCAATACATCGTCCTACAGCCGACTTGTCTCCAAGGGTCTAGTGCTGCCTCGGGCACCATATGCTCGTTCTCCTGTGAGTCTAGATTTTCGAATCCGACGCAAAACTGACAGTGAATTGTAACGTTCAGAGCCTTTTGATGACGATGGAACACACAAATTGCGTCGCGATTCAATACATCGTCCCACAGCCGACTTGTCTCCAAGGGTCTAGTGCTGCCTCGGGCACCTTATGGTCGTTCTCCTGTGAGTCTAGATTTTCGAATCCGACGCAAAACTGACAGTGAATTGTAACGTTCAGAGCCTGATACTGACGATGGAACACACAAATTGCGTCGCGATTCAATACATCGTCCTCCAGCCGACTTGTCTCGAAGGGTCTATTGCTGCCTCGGGCACCTTATGGTCGTTCATCGGTGAGTCTAGATTTTCGAATCCGACACAAAACTGACAGTTAATTGTAAGGTTCACATCCTCTTAATGACGATGGAACACACAAATTGCGTCGCGAATCAATACATCGTCCTCCAGCCGTCTTGTCTCCAAGGGTCTAATGGTGCCTCATGCACCTTATGGTCGTTCTCCTGTGAGTCTAGATTTTCGAATCCGACGCAAAACTGACAGTTAATTGTAACGTTCAGAGCCTCTTAATGACAATGGAACACACAAATTGCGTCGCGATTCAATACATCGTCCTCCAGCCGACTTGTCTCCAAGGGTCTAGTGCTGCCTCGGGCACCTTATGGTCGTTCTCCTGTGAATCTAGATTTTCGAATCCGACGCAAAACTGACAGTTAATTGTAACGTTCAGAGCCTCTTAATGACGATGGAACACACAAATTGCGTCGCGATTCAATACATCGTCCTACAGCCGACTTGTCTCCAAGGGTCTATTGCTGCCTCGGGCACCATATGCTCGTTCTCCTGTGAGTCTAGATTTTCGAATCCGACGCAAAACTGACAGTGAATTGTAACGTTTAGAGCCTGTTAATGACGATGGGACACACAAATTGCGTCGCGACTCAATACATCGTCCTCCAGCCGACTTGTCTCCAAGGGTCTAGTGCTGCCTCGGGCACCTTATGGTCGTTCTCCTGTGAGTCTACATTTTTGAATCCGACGCAAAACTGACAGTTAATTGTAACGTTCAGAGCCTCTTAATGACGATGGAACACACAAATTGCGTCGCGATTCAATACATCGTCCCACAGCCGACTTGTCTCCATGGGTCTATTGCTGCTTCGGGCACCATATGCTCGTTCTCCTGTGAGTCTAGATTTTCGAATCCGACGCAAAACTGACAGTGAATTGTAACGTTCAGAGCCTGTTAATGACGATGGGACACACAAATTGCGTCGCGACTCAATACATCGTCCACCAGCCGACTTGTCTCCAAGGGTCTAGTGCTGCCTCGGGCACCTTATGGTCGTTCTCCTGTGAGTCTAGATTTTTGAATCCGACGCAAAACTGACAGTTAATTGTAACGTTCAGAGCCTCTTAATGACGATGGAACACACAAATTGCGTCGCGATTCAATACATCGTCCTACAGCCGACTTGTCTCAAAGGGTCTAGTGCTGCCTCGGGCACCATATGCTCGTTCTCCTGTGAGTCTAGATTTTCGAATCCGACGCAAAACTCACAGTTAATTGTAACGTTCAGAGCCTGTTAATGACGATGGGACACACAAATTGCGTCGCGATTCAATACATCGTCTTCCAGCCGACTTGTCTCCAAGGATCTATTGCTGCCTCGGGCACCTTATGGTCGTTCTCCTGTGAGTCTAGTTTTTCGAATGCGATGCAAAACTGACAGTTAATTGTAAAGTTCAGAGCCTCTTAATGACGCTGGAACACACAAATTGCGTCGCGATTCAATACATCGTCCTCCAGCCGACTTGTCTCGAAGGGTCTATTGGTGCCTCGGGCACCTTATGGTCGTTCTCCTGTGAGTCTAGATTTTCGAATCCGACGCAAAACTGACAGTTAATTGTAACGTTCAGAGCCTCTTAATGACGATGGAACACACAAATTGCGTCGCGATTCAATACATCGTCTTCCAGCCGACTTGTCTCCAAGGATCTATTGCTGCCTCGGGCACCTTATGGTCGTTCTCCTGTGAGTCTAGTTTTTCGAATGCGATGCAAAACTGACAGTTAATTGTAACGTTCAGAGCCTCTTAATGACGATGGAACACACAAATTGCGTCGCGATTCAATACATCGTCCTACAGCCGACTTGTCTCCAAGGGTCTAGTGCTGCCTCGGGCACCATATGCTCGTTCTCCTGTGAGTCTAAATTTTCGAATCCGACGCAAAACTGACAGTGAATTGTAACGTTCAGAGCCTCTTGATGACGATGGAACACACAAATTGCGTCGCGATTCAATACATCGTCCTACAGCCGACTTGTCTCCAAGGGTCTAGTGCTGCCTCGGGCACCATATGCTCGTTCTCCTGTGAGTCTAGATTTTCGAATCCGACGCAAAACTGACAGTGAATTGTAACGTTCAGAGCCTGTTAATGACGATGGGACACACAAATTGCGTCGCGATTCAATACATCGTCCTCCAGCCGACTTGTCTCGAAGGGTCTATTGGTGCCTCGGGCCTCTTATGGTCGTTCTCCTATGAGTCTAGTTTTTCGAATCCGGTGCAAAACTGACAATTAATTGTAACGTTCAGAGCCTCTTAATGACGATGGAACACACAAATTGCGTCGCGAATCAATAGATCGTCCTCCAGCCGACTTGTCTCCAAGGGTCTACTGCTGCCTCGGGCACCTTATGGTCGTTCTCCTGTGAGTCTAGTTTTTCGAATGCGATGCAAAACTGACAGTTAATTGTAACGTTCAGAGCCTCTTAATGACGATGGAACACACAAATTGCGTCGCGATTCAATACATCGTCGTACAGCCGACTTGTCTCCAAGGGTCTAGTGCTGCCTCGGGCACCATATGCTCGTTCTCCTGTGAGACTAGATTTTCGAATGCGATGCAAAACTGACAGTTAATTGTAACGTTCAGAGCCCCTTAATGACGATGGAACACACAAATTGCGTCGCGATTCAATACATCGTCCTCCAGCCGACTTGTCTCGAAGGGTCTACTGCTGCCTCGGGCACCTTATGGTCGTTCATCGGTGAGTCTAGATTTTCGAATCCGACGCAAAACTGACAGTTAATTGTAACGTTAAGAGCCTCTTAATGACGATGGAACACACAAATTGCGTCGCGATTCAATACATCGTCCTCCAGCCGACTTGTCTCCAAGGGTCTATAGCTGCCTCCGGCACCTTATCGTCGTTCTCCTGTGAGTCTAGTTTTCAGAATACGACGCAAAACTGACGGTTAATTGTACCGTTCAGAGCCTGATACTGACGATGGAACACACAAATTGCGTCGCGATTCAATACATCGTCCTACAGCCGACTTGTCTCCAAGGGTCTAGTGTTGCCTCGGGCACCATATGCTCGTTCTCCTGTGAGTCTAGATTTTCGAATCCGACGCAAAACTGACAGTTAATTGTAACGTTCAGAGCCTGTTAATGACGATGGGACACACAAATTGCGTCGCGACTCAATACATCGTCCTACAGCCGACTTGTCTCCAAGGGTCTAGTGCTGCCTCGGGCACCTTATGGTCGTTCTCCTGTGAGTCTAGATTTTCGAATCCGACGCAAAACTGAGAGTGAATTCTAACGTTCAGAGCCTCTTGCTGACGATGGAACACACAAATTGCGTCGCGATTCAATACATCGTCCTACAGCCGACTTGTCTCCAAGGGTCTAGTGCTGCCTCGGGCACCATATGCTCGTTCTCCTGTGAGTCTAGATTTTCGAATCCGACGCAAGACTGACAGTGAATTGTAACGTTCAGAGCCTTTTGATGACGATGGAACACACAAATTGCGTCGCGATTCAATACATCGTCCCACAGCCGACTTGTCTCCAAGGGTCTAGTGCTGCCTCGGGCACCTTATGGTCGTTCTCCTGTGAGTCTAGATTTTCGAATCCGACGCAAAACTGACAGTGAATTGTAACGTTCAGAGCCTGATACTGACGATGGAACACACAAATTGCGTCGCGATTCAATACATCGTCCTCCAGCCGACTTGTCTCGAAGGGTCTGTTGCTGCCTCGGGCACCTTATGGTCGTTCATCGGTGAGTCTAGATTTTCGAATCCGACACAAAACTGACAGTTAATTGTAAGGTTCACATCCTCTTAATGACGATGGAACACACAAATTGCGTCGCGAATCAATACATCGTCCTCCAGCCGTCTTGTCTCCAAGGGTCTAATGGTGCCTCATGCACCTTATGGTCGTTCTCCTGTGAGTCTAGATTTTCGAATCCGACGCAAAACTGACAGTTAATTGTAACGTTCAGAGCCTCTTAATGACGATGGAACACACAAATTGCGTCGCGATTCAATACATCGTCCTACAGACGACTTGTCTCAAAGGGTGTAGTGCTGCCTCGGGCACCATATGCACGTTCTCCTGTGAGTCTAGATTTTCGAATCCGACGCAAAACTGACAGTGAATTGTAACGTTCAGAGCCTCTTGATGACGATGGAACACACAAATTGCGTCGCGATTCAATACATCGTCCTACAGCCGACTTGTCTCCAAGGGTCTAGTGCTGCCTCGGGCACCATATGCTCGTTCTCCTGTGAGTCTATATTTTCGAATCCGACGCAAAACTGACAGTTAATTGTAACGTTCAGAGCCTCTTAATGACGATGGAACACACAAATTGCGTCGCGATTCAATACATCGTCCCACAGCCGACTTGTCTCCAAGGATCTATTGCTGCCTCGGGCACCTTATGGTCGTTCTCCTGTGAGTCTAGTTTTTCGAATGCGATGCAAAACTGACAGTTAATTGTAACGTTCAGAGCCTCTTAATGACGATGGAACACACAAATTGCGTCGCGATTCAATACATCGTCCTACAGCCGACTTGTCTCCAAGGGTCTAGTGCTGCCTCGGGCACCATATGCTCGTTCTCCTGTGAGTCTAGATTTTCGAATCCGACGCAAAACTGACAGTGAATTGTAACGTTCAGAGCCTCTTGATGACGATGGAACACACAAATTGCGTCGCGATTCAATACATCGTCCTACAGCCGACTTGTCTCCAAGGGTCTAGTGCTGCCTCGGGCACCATATGCTCGTTCTCCTGTGAGTCTATATTTTCGAATCCGACGCAAAACTGACAGTGAATTGTAACGTTCAGAGCCTGTTAATGACGATGGGACACACAAATTGCGTCGCGATTCAATACATCGTCCTCCAGCCGACTTGTCTCGAAGGGTCTATTGGTGCCTCGGGCCTCTTATGGTCGTTCTCCAATGAGTCTAGTTTTTCGAATCCGGTGCAAAACTGACAATTAATTGTAACGTTCAGAGCCTCTTAATGACGATGGAACACACAAATTGCGTCGCGAATCAATAGATCGTCCTCCAGCCGACTTGTCTCCAAGGGTCTATTGCTGCCTCGGGCACCTTATGGTCGTTCTCCTGTGAGTCTAGTTTTTCGAATGCGATGCAAAACTGACAGTTAATTGTAACGTTCAGAGCCTCTTAATGACGATGGAACACACAAATTGCGTCGCGATTCAATACATCGTCCTACAGCCGACTTGTCTCGAAGGGTCTAGTGCTGCCTCGGGCACCATATGCTCGTTCTCCTGTGAGTCTAGATTTTCTAATGCGATGCAAAACTGACAGTTAATTGTAACGTTCAGAGCCTGTTAATGACGATGGGACACACAAATTGCGTCGCGACTCAATACATCGTCCTCCAGCCGAGTTTTCTCCAAGGGTCTAGTGCTGCCTCGGGCACCTTATGGTCGTTCATCTGTGAGTCTAGATTTTCGAATCCGACGCAAAACTGACAGTGAATTGTAACGTTCAGAGCCTCTTGATGGCGATGGAACACACAAATTGCGTCGCGATTCAATACATCGTCCCACAGCCGACTTGTCTCCAAGGGTCTATTGCTGCCTCGGGCACCATATGCTCGTTCTCCTGTGAGTCTAGATTTTCGAATCCGACGCAAAACTGACAGTGAATTGTAACGTTCAGAGCCTGTTAATGACGATGGGACACACAAATTGCGTCGCGACTCAATACATCGTTCTCCAGCCGACTTGTCTCCAAGGGTCTATTCCTGCCTCGGGCACCTTATGGTCGTTCTCCTGTGAGTCTAGTTTTTCGAATGCGATGCAAAACTGACAGTTAATTGTAACGTTCAGAGCCTCTTAATGACGATGGAACACACAAATTGCGTCGCGATTCAATACATCGTCCTACAGCCGACTTGTCTCCAAGGGTCTAGTGCTGCCTCGGGCACCATATGCTCGTTCTCCTGAGAGTCTAGATTTTCGAATCCGACGCAAAACTGACAGTGAATTGTAACGTTCAGAGCCTCTTGATGACGATGGAACACACAAATTGCGTCGCGATTCAATACATCGTCCTACAGCCGACTTGTCTCCAAGGGTCTATTGCTGCCTCGGGCACCATATGCTCGTTCTCCTGTGAGTCTAGATTTTCGAATCCGACGCAAAACTGACAGTGAATTGTAACGTTTAGAGCCTGTTAATGACGATGGGACACACAAATTGCGTCGCGACTCAATACATCGTCCTCCAGCCGACTTGTCTCCAAGGGTCTAGTGCTGCCTCGGGCACCTTATGGTCGTTCTCCTGTGAGTCTACATTTTTGAATCCGACGCAAAACTGACAGTTAATTGTAACGTTCAGAGCCTCTTAATGACGATGGAACACACAAATTGCGTCGCGATTCAATACATCGTCCCACAGCCGACTTGTCTCCATGGGTCTATTGCTGCTTCGGGCACCATATGCTCGTTCTCCTGTGAGTCTAGATTTTCGAATCCGACGCAAAACTGACAGTGAATTGTAACGTTCAGAGCCTGTTAATGACGATGGGACACACAAATTGCGTCGCGACTCAATACATCGTCCACCAGCCGACTTGTCTCCAAGGGTCTAGTGCTGCCTCGGGCACCTTATGGTCGTTCTCCTGTGAGTCTAGATTTTTGAATCCGACGCAAAACTGACAGTTAATTGTAACGTTCAGAGCCTCTTAATGACGATGGAACACACAAATTGCGTCGCGATTCAATACATCGTCCTACAGCCGACTTGTCTCAAAGGGTCTAGTGCTGCCTCGGGCACCATATGCTCGTTCTCCTGTGAGTCTAGATTTTCGAATCCGACGCAAAACTCACAGTTAATTGTAACGTTCAGAGCCTGTTAATGACGATGGGACACACAAATTGCGTCGCGATTCAATACATCGTCTTCCAGCCGACTTGTCTCCAAGGATCTATTGCTGCCTCGGGCACCTTATGGTCGTTCTCCTGTGAGTCTAGTTTTTCGAATGCGATGCAAAACTGACAGTTAATTGTAAAGTTCAGAGCCTCTTAATGACGCTGGAACACACAAATTGCGTCGCGATTCAATACATCGTCCTCCAGCCGACTTGTCTCGAAGGGTCTATTGGTGCCTCGGGCACCTTATGGTCGTTCTCCTGTGAGTCTAGATTTTCGAATCCGACGCAAAACTGACAGTTAATTGTAACGTTCAGAGCCTCTTAATGACGATGGAACACACAAATTGCGTCGCGATTCAATACATCGTCTTCCAGCCGACTTGTCTCCAAGGATCTATTGCTGCCTCGGGCACCTTATGGTCGTTCTCCTGTGAGTCTAGTTTTTCGAATGCGATGCAAAACTGACAGTTAATTGTAACGTTCAGAGCCTCTTAATGACGATGGAACACACAAATTGCGTCGCGATTCAATACATCGTCCTACAGCCGACTTGTCTCCAAGGGTCTAGTGCTGCCTCGGGCACCATATGCTCGTTCTCCTGTGAGTCTAAATTTTCGAATCCGACGCAAAACTGACAGTGAATTGTAACGTTCAGAGCCTCTTGATGACGATGGAACACACAAATTGCGTCGCGATTCAATACATCGTCCTACAGCCGACTTGTCTCCAAGGGTCTAGTGCTGCCTCGGGCACCATATGCTCGTTCTCCTGTGAGTCTAGATTTTCGAATCCGACGCAAAACTGACAGTGAATTGTAACGTTCAGAGCCTGTTAATGACGATGGGACACACAAATTGCGTCGCGATTCAATACATCGTCCTCCAGCCGACTTGTCTCGAAGGGTCTATTGGTGCCTCGGGCCTCTTATGGTCGTTCTCCTATGAGTCTAGTTTTTCGAATCCGGTGCAAAACTGACAATTAATTGTAACGTTCAGAGCCTCTTAATGACGATGGAACACACAAATTGCGTCGCGAATCAATAGATCGTCCTCCAGCCGACTTGTCTCCAAGGGTCTACTGCTGCCTCGGGCACCTTATGGTCGTTCTCCTGTGAGTCTAGTTTTTCGAATGCGATGCAAAACTGACAGTTAATTGTAACGTTCAGAGCCTCTTAATGACGATGGAACACACAAATTGCGTCGCGATTCAATACATCGTCGTACAGCCGACTTGTCTCCAAGGGTCTAGTGCTGCCTCGGGCACCATATGCTCGTTCTCCTGTGAGACTAGATTTTCGAATGCGATGCAAAACTGACAGTTAATTGTAACGTTCAGAGCCCCTTAATGACGATGGAACACACAAATTGCGTCGCGATTCAATACATCGTCCTCCAGCCGACTTGTCTCGAAGGGTCTACTGCTGCCTCGGGCACCTTATGGTCGTTCATCGGTGAGTCTAGATTTTCGAATCCGACGCAAAACTGACAGTTAATTGTAACGTTAAGAGCCTCTTAATGACGATGGAACACACAAATTGCGTCGCGATTCAATACATCGTCCTCCAGCCGACTTGTCTCCAAGGGTCTATAGCTGCCTCCGGCACCTTATCGTCGTTCTCCTGTGAGTCTAGTTTTCAGAATACGACGCAAAACTGACGGTTAATTGTACCGTTCAGAGCCTGATACTGACGATGGAACACACAAATTGCGTCGCGATTCAATACATCGTCCTACAGCCGACTTGTCTCCAAGGGTCTAGTGTTGCCTCGGGCACCATATGCTCGTTCTCCTGTGAGTCTAGATTTTCGAATCCGACGCAAAACTGACAGTTAATTGTAACGTTCAGAGCCTGTTAATGACGATGGGACACACAAATTGCGTCGCGACTCAATACATCGTCCTACAGCCGACTTGTCTCCAAGGGTCTAGTGCTGCCTCGGGCACCTTATGGTCGTTCTCCTGTGAGTCTAGATTTTCGAATCCGACGCAAAACTGAGAGTGAATTCTAACGTTCAGAGCCTCTTGCTGACGATGGAACACACAAATTGCGTCGCGATTCAATACATCGTCCTACAGCCGACTTGTCTCCAAGGGTCTAGTGCTGCCTCGGGCACCATATGCTCGTTCTCCTGTGAGTCTAGATTTTCGAATCCGACGCAAGACTGACAGTGAATTGTAACGTTCAGAGCCTTTTGATGACGATGGAACACACAAATTGCGTCGCGATTCAATACATCGTCCCACAGCCGACTTGTCTCCAAGGGTCTAGTGCTGCCTCGGGCACCTTATGGTCGTTCTCCTGTGAGTCTAGATTTTCGAATCCGACGCAAAACTGACAGTGAATTGTAACGTTCAGAGCCTGATACTGACGATGGAACACACAAATTGCGTCGCGATTCAATACATCGTCCTCCAGCCGACTTGTCTCGAAGGGTCTGTTGCTGCCTCGGGCACCTTATGGTCGTTCATCGGTGAGTCTAGATTTTCGAATCCGACACAAAACTGACAGTTAATTGTAAGGTTCACATCCTCTTAATGACGATGGAACACACAAATTGCGTCGCGAATCAATACATCGTCCTCCAGCCGTCTTGTCTCCAAGGGTCTAATGGTGCCTCATGCACCTTATGGTCGTTCTCCTGTGAGTCTAGATTTTCGAATCCGACGCAAAACTGACAGTTAATTGTAACGTTCAGAGCCTCTTAATGACGATGGAACACACAAATTGCGTCGCGATTCAATACATCGTCCTACAGACGACTTGTCTCAAAGGGTGTAGTGCTGCCTCGGGCACCATATGCACGTTCTCCTGTGAGTCTAGATTTTCGAATCCGACGCAAAACTGACAGTGAATTGTAACGTTCAGAGCCTCTTGATGACGATGGAACACACAAATTGCGTCGCGATTCAATACATCGTCCTACAGCCGACTTGTCTCCAAGGGTCTAGTGCTGCCTCGGGCACCATATGCTCGTTCTCCTGTGAGTCTATATTTTCGAATCCGACGCAAAACTGACAGTTAATTGTAACGTTCAGAGCCTCTTAATGACGATGGAACACACAAATTGCGTCGCGATTCAATACATCGTCCCACAGCCGACTTGTCTCCAAGGATCTATTGCTGCCTCGGGCACCTTATGGTCGTTCTCCTGTGAGTCTAGTTTTTCGAATGCGATGCAAAACTGACAGTTAATTGTAACGTTCAGAGCCTCTTAATGACGATGGAACACACAAATTGCGTCGCGATTCAATACATCGTCCTACAGCCGACTTGTCTCCAAGGGTCTAGTGCTGCCTCGGGCACCATATGCTCGTTCTCCTGTGAGTCTAGATTTTCGAATCCGACGCAAAACTGACAGTGAATTGTAACGTTCAGAGCCTCTTGATGACGATGGAACACACAAATTGCGTCGCGATTCAATACATCGTCCTACAGCCGACTTGTCTCCAAGGGTCTAGTGCTGCCTCGGGCACCATATGCTCGTTCTCCTGTGAGTCTATATTTTCGAATCCGACGCAAAACTGACAGTGAATTGTAACGTTCAGAGCCTGTTAATGACGATGGGACACACAAATTGCGTCGCGATTCAATACATCGTCCTCCAGCCGACTTGTCTCGAAGGGTCTATTGGTGCCTCGGGCCTCTTATGGTCGTTCTCCAATGAGTCTAGTTTTTCGAATCCGGTGCAAAACTGACAATTAATTGTAACGTTCAGAGCCTCTTAATGACGATGGAACACACAAATTGCGTCGCGAATCAATAGATCGTCCTCCAGCCGACTTGTCTCCAAGGGTCTATTGCTGCCTCGGGCACCTTATGGTCGTTCTCCTGTGAGTCTAGTTTTTCGAATGCGATGCAAAACTGACAGTTAATTGTAACGTTCAGAGCCTCTTAATGACGATGGAACACACAAATTGCGTCGCGATTCAATACATCGTCCTACAGCCGACTTGTCTCGAAGGGTCTAGTGCTGCCTCGGGCACCATATGCTCGTTCTCCTGTGAGTCTAGATTTTCTAATGCGATGCAAAACTGACAGTTAATTGTAACGTTCAGAGCCTGTTAATGACGATGGGACACACAAATTGCGTCGCGACTCAATACATCGTCCTCCAGCCGAGTTTTCTCCAAGGGTCTAGTGCTGCCTCGGGCACCTTATGGTCGTTCATCTGTGAGTCTAGATTTTCGAATCCGACGCAAAACTGACAGTGAATTGTAACGTTCAGAGCCTCTTGATGGCGATGGAACACACAAATTGCGTCGCGATTCAATACATCGTCCCACAGCCGACTTGTCTCCAAGGGTCTATTGCTGCCTCGGGCACCATATGCTCGTTCTCCTGTGAGTCTAGATTTTCGAATCCGACGCAAAACTGACAGTGAATTGTAACGTTCAGAGCCTGTTAATGACGATGGGACACACAAATTGCGTCGCGACTCAATACATCGTTCTCCAGCCGACTTGTCTCCAAGGGTCTATTCCTGCCTCGGGCACCTTATGGTCGTTCTCCTGTGAGTCTAGTTTTTCGAATGCGATGCAAAACTGACAGTTAATTGTAACGTTCAGAGCCTCTTAATGACGATGGAACACACAAATTGCGTCGCGATTCAATACATCGTCCTACAGCCGACTTGTCTCCAAGGGTCTAGTGCTGCCTCGGGCACCATATGCTCGTTCTCCTGAGAGTCTAGATTTTCGAATCCGACGCAAAACTGACAGTGAATTGTAACGTTCAGAGCCTCTTGATGACGATGGAACACACAAATTGCGTCGCGATTCAATACATCGTCCTACAGCCGACTTGTCTCCAAGGGTCTAGTGCTGCCTCGGGCACCATATGCTCGTTCTCCTGTGAGTCTATATTTTCGAATCCGACGCAAAACTGACAGTGAATTGTAACGTTCAGAGCCTGTTAATGACGATGGGACACACAAATTGCGTCGCGATTCAATACATCGTCCTCCAGCCGACTTGTCTCGAAGGGTCTATTGGTGCCTCGGGCCTCTTATGGTCGTTCTCCTATGAGTCTAGTTTTTCGAATCCGGTGCAAAACTGACAATTAATTGTAACGTTCAGAGCCTCTTAATGACGATGGAACACACAAATTGCGTCGCGAATCAATAGATCGTCCTCCAGCCGACTTGTCTCCAAGGGTCTATTGCTTCCTCGGGCACCTTATGGTCGTTCTCCTGTGAGTCTAGTTTTTCGAATGCGATGCAAAACTGACAGTTAATTGTAACGTTCAGAGCCTCTTAATGACGATGGAACACACAAATTGCGTCGCGATTCAATACATCGTCCTACAGCCGACTTGTCTCGAAGGGTCTAGTGCTGCCTCGGGCACCATATGCTCGTTCTCCTGTGAGTCTAGATTTTCTAATGCGATGCAAAACTGACAGTTAATTGTAACGTTCAGAGCCTGTTAATGACGATGGGACACACAAATTGCGTCGCGACTCAATACATCGTCCTCCAGCCGACTTGTCTCCAAGGGTCTAGTGCTGCCTCGGGCACCTTATGGTCGTTCTCCTGTGAGTCTAGATTTTCGAATCCGACGCAAAACTGACAGTGAATTGTAACGTTCAGAGCCTGTTAATGACGATGGGACACACAAATTGCGTCGCGACTCAATACATCGTCCTCCAGCCGACTTGTCTCCAATGGTCTATTGCTGCCTCGGGCACCTTATGGTCGTTCTCCTGTGAGTCTAGATTTTCGAATCCGACGCAAAACTGACAGTTAATTGTAACGTTCAGAGCCTGTTAATGACGATGGGACACACAAATTGCGTTGCGATTCAATACATCGTCTTCCAGCCGACTTGTCTCCAAGGTTCTATTGCTGCCTCGGGCACCTTATGGTCGTTCTCCTGTGAGTCTAGATTTTCGAATCCGACGCAAAACTGACAGTTAATTGTAACGTTCAGAGCCTCTTAATGACGATGGAACACACAAATTGCGTCGCGATTCAATACATCGTCCCACAGCCGACTTGTCTCCAAGGATCTATTGCTGCCTCGGGCACCTTATGGTCGTTCTCCTGTGAGTCTAGTTTTTCGAATGCGATGCAAAACTGACAGTTAATTGTAACGTTCAGAGCCTCTTAATGACGATGGAACACACAAATTGCGTCGCGATTCAATACATCGTCCTACAGCCGACTTGTCTCCAAGGGTCTAGTGCTGCCTCGGGCACCATATGCTCGTTCTCCTGTGAGTCTAGATTTTCGAATCCGACGCAAAACTGACAGTGAATTGTAACGTTCAGAGCCTCTTGATGACGATGGAACACACAAATTGCGTCGCGATTCAATACATCGTCCTACAGCCGACTTGTCTCCAAGGGTCTAGTGCTGCCTCGGGCACCATATGCTCGTTCTCCTGTGAGTCTATATTTTCGAATCCGACGCAAAACTGACAGTGAATTGTAACGTTCAGAGCCTGTTAATGACGATGGGACACACAAATTGCGTCGCGATTCAATACATCGTCCTCCAGCCGACTTGTCTCGAAGGGTCTATTGGTGCCTCGGGCCTCTTATGGTCGTTCTCCTATGAGTCTAGTTTTTCGAATCCGGTGCAAAACTGACAATTAATTGTAACGTTCAGAGCCTCTTAATGACGATGGAACACACAAATTGCGTCGCGAATCAATAGATCGTCCTCCAGCCGACTAGTCTCCAAGGGTCTATTGCTGCCTCGGGCACCTTATGGTCGTTCTCCTGTGAGTCTAGTTTTTCGAATGCGATGCAAAACTGACAGTTAATTGTAACGTTCAGAGCCTCTTAATGACGATGGAACACACAAATTGCGTCGCGATTCAATACATCGTCCTACAGCCGACTTGTCTCGAAGGGTCTAGTGCTCCCTCGGGCACCATATGCTCGTTCTCCTGTGAGTCTAGATTTTCTAATGCGATGCAAAACTGACAGTGAATTGTAACGTTCAGAGCCTGTTAATGACGATGGGACACACAAATTGCGTCGCGACTCAATACATCGTCCTCCAGCCGACTTGTCTCCAAGGGTCTAGTGCTGCCTCGGGCACCTTATGGTCGTTCATCTGTGAGTCTAGATTTTCGAATCCGACGCAAAACTGACAGTGAATTGTAACGTTCAGAGCCTCTTGATGGCGATGGAACACACAAATTGCGTCGCGATTCAATACATCGTCCCACAGCCGACTTGTCTCCAAGGGTCTATTGCTGCCTCGGGCACCATATGCCCGTTCTCCTGTGAGTCTAGATTTTCGAATCCGACGCAAAACTGACAGTGAATTGTAACGTTCAGAGCCTGTTAATGACGATGGGACACACAAATTGCGTCGCGACTCAATACATCGTCCTCCAGCCGACTTGTCTCCAAGGGTCTATTCCTGCCTCGGGCACCTTATGGTCGTTCTCCTATGAGTCTAGTTTTTCGAATCCGGTGCAAAACTGACAATTAATTGTAACGTTCAGAGCCTCTTAATGACGATGGAACACACAAATTGCGTCGCGAATCAATAGATCGTCCTCCAGCCGACTTGTCTCCAAGGGTCTATTGCTTTTTCGAATGCGATGCAAAACTGACAGTTAATTGTAACGTTCAGAGCCTCTTAATGACGATGGAACACACAAATTGCGTCGCGATTCAATACATCGTCCTACAGCCGACTTGTCTCCAAGGGTCTAGTGCTGCCTCGGGCACCATATGCTCGTTCTCCTGTGAGTCTAGATTTTCGAATCCGACGCAAAACTGACAGTGAATTGTAACGTTCAGAGCCTCTTGATGACGATGGAACACACAAATTGCGTCGCGATTCAATACATCGTCCTACAGCCGACTTGTCTCGAAGGGTCTATTGGTGCCTCGGGCCTCTTATGGTCGTTCTCCTATGAGTCTAGTTTTTCGAATCCGGTGCAAAACTGACAGTTAATTGTAACGTTCAGAGCCTCTTAATGACGATGGAACACACAAATTGCGTCGCGAATCAATAGATCGTCCTCCAGCCGACTTGTCTCCAAGGGTCTATTGCTTCCTCGGGCACCTTATGGTCGTTCTCCTGTGAGTCTAGTTTTTCGAATGCGATGCAAAACTGACAGTTAATTGTAACGTTCAGAGCCTCTTAATGACGATGGAACACACAAATTGCGTCGCGATTCAATACATCGTCCTACAGCCGACTTGTCTCGAAGGGTCTAGTGCTGCCTCGGGCACCATATGCTCGTTCTCCTGTGAGTCTAGATTTTCTAATGCGATGCAAAACTGACAGTTAATTGTAACGTTCAGAGCCTGTTAATGACGATGGGACACACAAATTGCGTCGCGACTCAATACATCGTCCTCCAGCCGACTTGTCTCGAAGGGTCTAGTGCTGCCTCGGGCACCTTATGGTCGTTCATCTGTGAGTCTAGAGTTTCGAATCCGACGCAAAACTGACAGTGAATTGTAACGTTCAGAGCCTCTTGATGGCGATGGAACACACAAATTGCGTCGCGATTCAATACATCGTCCCACAGCCGACTTGTCTCCAAGGGTCTATTGCTGCCTCGGGCACCATATGCTCGTTCTCCTGTGAGTCTAGATTTTCGAATCCGACGCAAAACTGACAGTGAATTGTAACGTTCAGAGCCTGTTAATGACGATGGGACACACAAATTGCGTCGCGACTCAATACATCGTCCTCCAGCCGACTTGTCTCCAATGGTCTATTGCTGCCTCGGGCACCTTATGGTCGTTCTCCTGTGAGTCTAGATTTTCGAATCCGACGCAAAACTGACAGTGAATTGTAACGTTCAGAGCCTCTTGATGACGATGGAACACACAAATTGCGTCGCGATTCAATACATCGTCCTCCAGCCGACTTGTCTCGAAGGGTCTACTGCTGCCTCGGGCACCTTATGGTCGTTAATCGGTGAGTCTAGATTTTCGAATCCGACGCAAAACTGACAGTTAATTGTAACGTTCAGAGCCTCTTAATGACGATGGAACACACAAATTGCGTCGCGATTCAATACATCGTCCTACAGCCGACTTGTCTCCAAGGGTCTAGTGCTGCCTCGGGCACCTTATGGTCGTTCTCCTGTGAATCTAGATTTTCGAATCCGACGCAAAACTGACAGTGAATTGTAACGTTCAGAGCCTCTTGATGACGATGGAACACACAAATTGCGTCGCGATTCAATACATCGTCCTCCAGCCGACTTGTCTCGAAGGGTCTACTGCTGCCTCGGGCACCTTATGGTCGTTCATCGGTGAGTCTAGATTTTCGAATCCGACGCAAAACTGACAGTTAATTGTAACGTTCAGAGCCTCTTGATGACGATGGAACACACAAATTGCGTCGCGATTCAATACATCGTCCCACAGCCGACTTGTCTCCAAGGGTCTATTGCTGCCTCGGGCACCATATGCTCGTTCTCCTGTGAGTCTAGATTTTCGAATCCGACGCAAAACTGACAGTGAATTGTAACGTTCAGAGCCTGTTAATGACGATGGGACACACAAATTGCGTCGCGACTCAATACATCGTCCTCCAGCCGACTTGTCTCCAAGGGTCTAGTGCTGCCTCGGGCACCTTATGGTCGTTCTCCTGTGAGTCTAGATTTTTGAATCCGACACAAAACTGACAGTTAATTGTAACGTTCAGAGCCTCTTAATGACGATGGAACACACAAATTGCGTCGCGATTCAATACATCGTCCTACAGACGACTTGTCTCAAAGGGTGTAGTGCTGCCTCGGGCACCATATGCACGTTCTCCTGTGAGTCTAGATTTTCGAATCCGACGCAAAACTGACAGTTAATTGTAACGTTCAGAGCCTGTTAATGACGATGGGACACACAAATTGCGTTGCGATTCAATACATCGTCTTCCAGCCGACTTGTCTCCAAGGTTCTATTGCTGCCTCGGGCACCTTATGGTCGTTCTCCTGTGAGTCTAGTTTTTCGAATGCGATGCAAAACTGACAGTTAATTGTAACGTTCAGAGCCTCTTAATGACGATGGAACACACAAATTGCGTCGCGATTCAATACATCGTCCTACAGCTGACTTGTCTCGAAGGGTCTATTGGTGCCTCGGGCACCTTATGGTCGTTCTCCTGTGAGTCTAGATTTTCGAATCCGACGCAAAACTGACAGTTAATTGTAACGTTCAGAGCCTCTTAATGACGATGGAACACACAAATTGCGTCGCGATAAAATACATCGTCCCACAGCCGACTTGTCTCCAAGGATCTATTGCTGCCTCGGGCACCCTATGGTCGTTCTCCTGTGAGTCTAGTTTTTCGAATGCGATGCAAAACTGACAGTTAATTGTAACGTTCAGAGCCTCTTAATGACGATGGAACACACAAATTGCGTCGCGATTCAATACATCGTCCTACAGCCGACTTGTCTCCAAGGGTCTAGTGCTGCCTCGGGCACCATATGCTCGTTCTCCTGTGAGTCTAGATTTTCGAATCCGACGCAAAACTGACAGTGAATTGTAACGTTCAGAGCCTCTTGATGACGATGGAACACACAAATTGCGTCGCGATTCAATACATCGTCCTACAGCCGACTTGTCTCCAAGGGTCTAGTGCTGCCTCGGGCACCATATGCTCGTTCTCCTGTGAGTCTAGATTTTCGAATCCGACGCAAAACTGACAGTGAATTGTAACGTTCAGAGCCTGTTAATGACGATGGGACACACAAATTGCGTCGCGATTCAATACATCGTCCTCCAGCCGACTTGTCTCGAAGGGTCTATTGGTGCCTCGGGCCTCTTATGGTCGTTCTCCTATGAGTCTAGTTTTTCGAATCCGGTGCAAAACTGACAATTAATTGTAACGTTCAGAGCCTCTTAATGACGATGGAACACACAAATTGCGTCGCGAATCAATAGATCGTCCTCCAGCCGACTTGTCTCCAAGGGTCTATTGCTTCCTCGGGCACCTTATGGTCGTTCTCCTGTGAGTCTAGTTTTTTGAATCCGACACAAAACTGACAGTTAATTGTAACGTTCAGAGCCTCTTAATGACGATGGAACACACAAATTGCGTCGCGATTCAATACATCGTCCTACAGACGACTTGTCTCAAAGGGTGTAGTGCTGCCTCGGGCACCATATGCACGTTCTCCTGTGAGTCTAGATTTTCGAATCCGACGCAAAACTGACAGTTAATTGTAACGTTCAGAGCCTGTTAATGACGATGGGACACACAAATTGAGTTGCGATTCAATACATCGTCTTCCAGCCGACTTGTCTCCAAGGTTCTATTGCTGCCTCGGGCACCTTATGGTCGTTCTCCTGTGAGTCTAGTTTTTCGAATGCGATGCAAAACTGACAGTTAATTGTAACGTTCAGAGCCTCTTAATGACGATGGAACACACAAATTGCGTCGCGATTCAATCCATCGTCCTACAGCTGACTTGTCTCGAAGGGTCTATTGGTGCCTCGGGCACCTTATGGTCGTTCTCCTGTGAGTCTAGATTTTCGAATCCGACGCAAAACTGACAGTTAATTGTAACGTTCAGAGCCTCTTAATGACGATGGAACACACAAATTGCGTCGCGATTCAATACATCGTCCTACAGCCGACTTGTCTCCAAGGGTCTAGTGCTGCCTCGGGCACCATATGCTCGTTCTCCTGTGAGTCTAGATTTTCGAATCCGACGCAAAACTGACAGTGAATTGTAACGTTCAGAGCCTCTTGATGACGATGGAACACACAAATTGCGTCGCGATTCAATACATCGTCCTACAGCCGACTTGTCTCCAAGGGTCTAGTGCTGCCTCGGGCACCATATGCTCGTTCTCCTGTGAGTCTAGATTTTCGAATCCGACGCAAAACTGACAGTGAATTGTAACGTTCAGAGCCTGTTAATGACGATGGGACACACAAATTGCGTCGCGATTCAATACATCGTCCTCCAGCCGACTTGTCTCGAAGGGTCTATTGGTGCCTCGGGCCTCTTATGGTCGTTCTCCTATGAGTCTAGTTTTTCGAATCCGGTGCAAAACTGACAATTAATTGTAACGTTCAGAGCCTCTTAATGACGATGGAACACACAAATTGCGTCGCGAATCAATAGATCGTCCTCCAGCCGACTTGTCTCCAAGGGTCTATTGCTTCCTCGGGCACCTTATGGTCGTTCTCCTGTGAGTCTAGTTTTTCGAATGCGATGCAAAACTGACAGTTAATTGTAACGTTCAGAGCCTCTTAATGACGATGGAACACACAAATTGCGTCGCGATTCAATACATCGTCCTACAGCCGACTTGTCTCGAAGGGTCTAGTGCTGCCTCGGGCACCATATGCTCGTTCTCCTGTGAGTCTAGATTTTCTAATGCGATGCAAAACTGACAGTTAATTGTAACGTTCAGAGCCTGTTAATGACGATGGGACACACAAATTGCGTCGCGACTCAATACATCGTCCCCCAGCCGACTTGTCTCCAAGGGTCTAGTGCTGCCTCGGGCACCTTATGGTCGTTCATCTGTGAGTCTAGATTTTCGAATCCGACGCAAAACTGACAGTGAATTGTAACGTTCAGAGCCTCTTGATGGCGATGGAACACACAAATTGCGTCGCGATTCAATACATCGTCCCACAGCCGACTTGTCTCCAAGGGTCTATTGCTGCCTCAGGCACCATATGCTCGTTCTCCTGTGAGTCTAGATTTTCGAATCCGACGCAAAACTGACAGTGAATTGTAACGTTCAGAGCCTGTTAATGACGATGGGACACACAAATTGCGTCGCGACTCAATACATCGTCCTCCAGCCGACTTGTCTCCAATGGTCTATTGCTGCCTCGGGAACCTTATGGTCGTTCTCCTGTGAGTCTAGATTTTCGAATCCGACGCAAAACTGACAGTGAATTGTAACGTTCAGAGCCTCTTGATGACGATGGAACACACAAATTGCGTCGCGATTCAATACATCGTCCTCCAGCCGACTTGTCTCGAAGGGTCTACTGCTGCCTCTGGCACCTTATGGTCGTTAATCGGTGAGTCTAGATTTTCGAATCCGACGCAAAACTGACAGTTAATTGTAACGTTCAGAGCCTCTTAATGACGATGGAACACACAAATTGCGTCGCGATTCAATACATCGTCCTCCAGCCGACTTGTCTCCAAGGGTCTAGTGCTGCCTCGGGCACCTTATGGTCGTTCTCCTGTGAATCTAGATTTTCGAATCCGACGCAAAACTGACAGTGAATTGTAACGTTCAGAGCCTCTTGATGACGATGGAACACACAAATTGCGTCGCGATTCAATACATCGTGCTCCAGCCGACTTGTCTCGAAGGGTCTACTGCTGCCTCGGGCACCTTATGGTCGTTCATCGGTGAGTCTAGATTTTCGAATCCGACGCAAAACTGACAGTTAATTGTAACGTTCAGAGCCTCTTGATGACGATGGAACACACAAATTGCGTCGCGATTCAATACATCGTCCCACAGCCGACTTGTCTCCAAGGATCTATTGCTGCCTCGGGCACCATATGCTCGTTCTCCTGTGAGTCTAGATTTTCGAATCCGACGCAAAACTGACAGTGAATTGTAACGTTCAGAGCCTGTTAATGACGATGGGACACACAAATTGCGTCGCGACTCAATACATCGTCCTCCAGCCGACTTGTCTCCAAGGGTCTAGTGCTGCCTCGGGCACCTTAGGGTCGTTCTCCTGTGAGTCTAGATTTTTGAATCCGACACAAAACTGACAGTTAATTGTAACGTTCAGAGCCTCTTAATGACGATGGAACACACAAATTGCGTCGCGATTCAATACATCGTCCTACAGACGACTTGTCTCAAAGGGTGTAGTGCTGCCTCGGGCACCATATGCACGTTCTCCTGTGAGTCTAGATTTTCGAATCCGACGCAAAACTGACAGTTAATTGTAACGTTCAGAGCCTGTTAATGACGATGGGACACACAAATTGCGTTGCGATTCAATACATCGTCTTCCAGCCGACTTGTCTCCAAGGTTCTATTGCTGCCTCGGGCACCTTATGGTCGTTCTCCTGTGAGTCTAGTTTTTCGAATGCGATGCAAAACTGACAGTTAATTGTAACGTTCAGAGCCTCTTAATGACGATGGAACACACAAATTGCGTCGCGATTCAATACATCGTCCTACAGCTGACTTGTCTCGAAGGGTCTATTGGTGCCTCGGGCACCTTATGGTCGTTCTCCTGTGAGTCTAGATTTTCGAATCCGACGCAAAACTGACAGTTAATTGTAACGTTCAGAGCCTCTTAATGACGATGGAACACACAAATTGCGTCGCGATAAAATACATCGTCCCACAGCCGACTTGTCTCCAAGGATCTATTGCTGCCTCGGGCACCTTATGGTCGTTCTCCTGTGAGTCTAGTTTTTCGAATGCGATGCAAAACTGACAGTTAATTGTAACGTTCAGAGCCTCTTAATGACGATGGAACACACAAATTGCGTCGCGATTCAATACATCGTCCTACAGCCGACTTGTCTCCAAGGGTCTAGTGCTGCCTCGGGCACCATATGCTCGTTCTCCTGTGAGTCTAGATTTTCGAATCCGACGCAAAACTGACAGTGAATTGTAACGTTCAGAGCCTCTTGATGACGATGGAACACACAAATTGCGTCGCGATTCAATACATCGTCCTACAGCCGACTTGTCTCCAAGGGTCTAGTGCTGCCTCGGGCACCATATGCTCGTTCTCCTGTGAGTCTAGATTTTCGAATCCGACGCAAAACTGACAGTGAATTGTAACGTTCAGAGCCTGTTAATGACGATGGGACACACAAATTGCGTCGCGATTCAATACATCGTCCTCCAGCCGACTTGTCTCGAAGGGTCTATTGGTGCCTCGGGCCTCTTATGGTCGTTCTCCTATGAGTCTAGTTTTTCGAATCCGGTGCAAAACTGACAATTAATTGTAACGTTCAGAGCCTCTTAATGACGATGGAACACACAAATTGCGTCGCGAATCAATAGATCGTCCTCCAGCCGACTTGTCTCCAAGGGTCTATTGCTTCCTCGGGCACCTTATGGTCGTTCTCCTGTGAGTCTAGTTTTTCGAATGCGATGCAAAACTGACAGTTAATTGTAACGTTCAGAGCCTCTTAATGACGATGGAACACACAAATTGCGTCGCGATTCAATACATCGTCCTACAGCCGACTTGTCTCCAAGGGTCTAGTGCTGCCTCGGGCACCATATGCTCGTTCTCCTGTGAGTCTAGATTTTCTAATGCGATGCAAAACTGACAGTTAATTGTAACGTTCAGAGCCTGTTAATGACGATGGGACACACAAATTGCGTCGCGACTCAATACATCGTCCTCCAGCCGACTTGTCTCCAAGGGTCTAGTGCTGCCTCGGGCACCTTATGGTCGTTCATCTGTGAGTCTAGATTTTCGAATCCGACGCAAAACTGACAGTGAATTGTAACGTTCAGAGCCTCTTGATGGCGATGGAACACACAAATTGCGTCGCGATTCAATACATCGTCCCACAGCCGACTTGTCTCCAAGGGTCTATTGCTGCCTCGGGCACCATATGCTCGTTCTCCTGTGAGTCTAGATTTTCGAATCCGACGCAAAACTGACAGTGAATTGTAACGTTCAGAGCCTGTTAATGACGATGGGACACACAAATTGCGTCGCGACTCAATACATCGTCCTCCAGCCGACTTGTCTCCAATGGTCTATTGCTGCCTCGGGCACCTTATGGTCGTTCTCCTGTGAGTCTAGATTTTCGAATCCGACGCAAAACTGACAGTGAATTGTAACGTTCAGAGCCTCTTGATGACGATGGAACACACAAATTGCGTCGCGATTCAATACATCGTCCTCCAGCCGACTTGTCTCGAAGGGTCTACTGCTGCCTCTGGCACCTTATGGTCGTTAATCGGTGAGTCTAGATTTTCGAATCCGACGCAAAACTGACAGTTAATTGTAACGTTCAGAGCCTCTTAATGACGATGGAACACACAAATTGCGTCGCGATTCAATACATCGTCCTCCAGCCGACTTGTCTCCAAGGGTCTAGTGCTGCCTCGGGCACCTTATGGTCGTTCTCCTGTGAATCTAGATTTTCGAATCCGACGCAAAACTGACAGTGAATTGTAACGTTCAGAGCCTCTTGATGACGATGGAACACACAAATTGCGTCGCGATTCAATACATCGTCCTCCAGCCGACTTGTCTCGAAGGGTCTACTGCTGCCTCGGGCACCTTATGGTCGTTCATCGGTGAGTCTAGATTTTCGAATCCGACGCAAAACTGACAGTTAATTGTAACGTTCAGAGCCTCTTGATGACGATGGAACACACAAATTGCGTCGCGATTCAATACATCGTCCCACAGCCGACTTGTCTCCAAGGGTCTATTGCTGCCTCGGGCACCATATGCTCGTTCTCCTGTGAGTCTAGATTTTCGAATCCGACGCAAAACTGACAGTGAATTGTAACGTTCAGAGCCTGTTAATGACGATGGGACACACAAATTGCGTCGCGACTCAATACATCGTCCTCCAGCCGACTTGTCTCCAAGGGTCTAGTGCTGCCTCGGGCACCTTAGGGTCGTTCTCCTGTGAGTCTAGATTTTTGAATCCGACACAAAACTGACAGTTAATTGTAACGTTCAGAGCCTCTTAATGACGATGGAACACACAAATTGCGTCGCGATTCAATACATCGTCCTACAGACGACTTGTCTCAAAGGGTGTAGTGCTGCCTCGGGCACCATATGCACGTTCTCCTGTGAGTCTAGATTTTCGAATCCGACGCAAAACTGACAGTTAATTGTAACGTTCAGAGCCTGTTAATGACGATGGGACACACAAATTGCGTTGCGATTCAATACATCGTCTTCCAGCCGACTTGTCTCCAAGGTTCTATTGCTGCCTCGGGCACCTTATGGTCGTTCTCCTGTGAGTCTAGTTTTTCGAATGCGATGCAAAACTGACAGTTAATTGTAACGTTCAGAGCCTCTTAATGACGATGGAACACACAAATTGCGTCGCGATTCAATACATCGTCCTACAGCTGACTTGTCTCGAAGGGTCTATTGGTGCCTCGGGCACCTTATGGTCGTTCTCCTGTGAGTCTAGATTTTCGAATCCGACGCAAAACTGACAGTTAATTGTAACGTTCAGAGCCTCTTAATGACGATGGAACACACAAATTGCGTCGCGATAAAATACATCGTCCCACAGCCGACTTGTCTCCAAGGATCTATTGCTGCCTCGGGCACCTTATGGTCGTTCTCCTGTGAGTCTAGTTTTTCGAATGCGATGCAAAACTGACAGTTAATTGTAACGTTCAGAGCCTCTTAATGACGATGGAACACACAAATTGAGTCGCGATTCAATACATCGTCCTACAGCCGACTTGTCTCCAAGGGTCTAGTGCTGCCTCGGGCACCATATGCTCGTTCTCCTGTGAGTCTAGATTTTCGAATCCGACGCAAAACTGACAGTGAATTGTAACGTTCAGAGCCTCTTGATGACGATGGAACACACAAATTGCGTCGCGATTCAATACATCGTCCTACAGCCGACTTGTCTCCAAGGGTCTAGTGCTGCCTCGGGCACCATATGCTCGTTCTCCTGTGAGTCTAGATTTTCGAATCCGACGCAAAACTGACAGTGAATTGTAACGTTCAGAGCCTGTTAATGACGATGGGACACACAAATTGCGTCGCGATTCAATACATCGTCCTCCAGCCGACTTGTCTCGAAGGGTCTATTGGTGCCTCGGGCCTCTTATGGTCGTTCTCCTATGAGTCTAGTTTTTCGAATCCGGTGCAAAACTGACAATTAATTGTAACGTTCAGAGCCTCTTAATGACGATGGAACACACAAATTGCGTCGCGAATCAATAGATCGTCCTCCAGCCGACTTGTCTCCAAGGGTCTATTGCTGCCTCGGGCACCTTATGGTCGTTCTCCTGTGAGTCTAGTTTTTCGAATGCGATGCAAAACTGACAGTTAATTGTAACGTTCAGAGCCTCTCAATGACGATGGAACACACAAATTGCGTCGCGACTCAATACATCGTCCTACAGCCGACTTGTCTCCAAGGGTCTAGTGCTGTCTCGGGCACCTTATGGTCGTTCATCTGTGAGTCTAGATTTTCGAATCCGACGCAAAACTGACAGTGAATTGTAACGTTCAGAGCCTCTTGATGGCCATGGAACACACAAATTGCGTCGCGATTCAATACGTCGTCCCACAGCCGACTTGTCTCCAAGGGTCTATTGCTGCCTCGGGCACCATATGCTCGTTCTCCTGTGAGTCAAGATTTTCGAATCCGACGCAAAACTGACAGTGAATTGTAACATTCAGAGCCTGTTAATGACGATGGGACACACAAATTGCGTCGCGACTCAATACATCGTCCTCCAGCCGACTTGTCTCCAAGGGTCTAGTGCTGCCTCGGGCACCTTATGGTCGTTCTCCTGTGAGTCTAGATTTTTGAATCCGACGCAAAACTGACAGTTAATTGTAACGTTCAGAGCCTCTTAATGACGATGGAACACACAAATTGCGTCGCGATTCAATACATCGTCCTACAGCCGACTTGTCTCCAAGGGTCTAGTGCTGCCTCGGGCACCATATGCTCGTTCTCCTGTGAGTCTAGATTTTCGAATCCGACGCAAAACTGACAGTTAATTGTAACGTTCAGAGCCTGTTAATGACGATGGGACACACAAATTGCGTCGCGATTCAATACATCGTCTTCCAGCCGACTTGTCTCCAAGGATCTATTGCTGCCTCGGGCACCTTATGCTCGTTCTCCTGTGAGTCTAGATTTTCGAATCCGACGCAAAACTGACAGTGAATTGTAACGTTCAGAGCCTCTTGATGACGATGGAACACACAAATTGCGTCGCGATTCAATACATCGTCCTACAGCCGACATGTCTCGAAGGGTCTACTGCTGCCTCGGGCACCTTATGGTCGTTCATCGGTGAGTCTAGATTTTCGAATCCGACGCAAAACTGACAGTTAATTGTAACGTTCAGAGCCTCTTAATGACGATGGAACACACAAATTGCGTCGCGATTCAATACATCGTCCTCCAGCCGACTTGTCTCCAAGGGTCTATAGCTGCCTCGGGCACCTTATCGTCGTTCTCCTGTGAGTCTAGTTTTCAGAATACGACGCAAAACTGACGGTTAATTGTACCGTTCAGAGCCTGATACTGACGATGGAACACACAAATTGCGTCGCGATTCAATACATCGTCCTACAGCCGACTTGTCTCCAAGGGTCTAGTTCTGCCTCGGGCACCATATGCTCGTTGTCCTGTGAGTCTAGATTTTCGAATCCGACGCAAAACTGACAGTTAATTGTAACGTTCAGAGCCTCTTAATGACGATGGGACACACAAATTGCGTCGCGACTCAATACATCGTCCTACAGCCGACTTGTCTCCAAGGGTCTAGTGCTGTCTCGGGCACCTTATGGTCGTTCTCCTGTGAGTCTAGATTTTCGAATCCGACGCAAAACTGAGAGTGAATTCTAACGTTCAGAGCCTCGTGCTGACGATGGAACACACAAATTGCGTCGCGATTCAATACATCGTCCCACAGCCGACTTGTCTCCAAGGGTCTATTGCTGCCTCGGGCACCATATGCTCGTTCTCCTGTGAGTCTAGATTTTCGAATCCGACGCAAAACTGACAGTGAATTGTAACGTTCAGAGCCTGTTAATGACGATGGGACACACAAATTGCGTCGCGACTCAATACATCGTCCTACAGCCGACTTGTCTCCAAGGGTCTAGTGCTGCCTCGGGCACCTTATGGTCGTTCTCCTGTGAGTCTAGATTTTTGAATCCGACGCAAAACTGACAGTTAATTGTAACGTTCAGAGCCTCTTAATGACGATGGAACACACAAATTGCGTCGCGATTCAATACATCGTCCTACAGACGACTTGTCTCAAAGGGTGTAGTGCTGCCTCGGGCACCATATGCACGTTCTCCTGTGAGTCTAGATTTTCGAATCCGACGCAAAACTGACAGTTAATTGTAACGTTCAGAGCCTGTTAATGACGATGGGACACACAAATTGCGTTGCGATTCAATACATCGTCTTCCAGCCAACTTGTCTCCAAGGTTCTAATGCTGCCTCGGGCACCTTATGGTCGTTCTCCTGTGAGTCTAGTTTTTCGAATGCGATGCAAAACTGACAGTTAATTGTAACGTTCAGAGCCTCTTAATGACGATGGAACACACAAATTGCGTCGCGATTCAATACATCGTCCTACAGCCGACTTGTCTCCAAGGGTCTAGTGCTGCCTCGGGCACCATATGCTCGTTCTCATGTGAGTCTAGATTTTCGAATCCGACGCAAAACTGACAGTGAATTGTAACGTTCAGAGCCTCTTGATGACGATGGAACACACAAATTGCGTCGCGATTCAATACATCGTCCTACAGCCGACTTGTCTCCAAGGGTCTAGTGCTGCCTCGGGCACCATATGCTCGTTCTCCTGTGAGTCTAGATTTTGGAATCCGACGCAAAACTGACAGTGAATTGTAACGTTCAGAGCCTGTTAATGACGATGGGACACACAAATTGCGTCGCGATTCAATACATCGTCCTCCAGCCGACTTGTCTCGAAGGGTCTATTGGTGCCTCGGGCCTCTTATGGTCGTTCTCCTATGAGTCTAGTTTTTCGAATCCGGTGCAAAACTGACAATTATTTGTAACGTTCAGAGCCTCTTAATGACGATGGAACACACAAATTGCATCGCGAATCAATAGATCGTCCTCCAGCCGACTTGTCTCCAAGGGTCTATTGCTGCCTCGGGCACCATATGCTCGTTCTCCTGTGAGTCTAGATTTTGGAATCCGACGCAAAACTGACAGTGAATTGTAACGTTCAGAGCCTGTTAATGACGATGGGACACACAAAATGCGTCGCGATTCAATACATCGTCCTCCAGCCGACTTGTCTCGAAGGGTCTACTGCTGCCTCTGGCACCTTATGGTCGTTAATCGGTGAGTCTAGATTTTCGAATCCGACGCAAAACTGACAGTTAATTGTAACGTTCAGAGCCTCTTAATGACGATGGAACACACAAATTGCGTCGCGATTCAATACATCGTCCTCCAGCCGACTTGTCCCCAAGGGTCTAGTGCTGCCTCGGGCACCTTATGGTCGTTCCCCTGTGAATCTAGATTTTCGAATCCGACGCAAAACTGACAGTGAATTGTAACGTTCAGAGCCTCTTGATGACGATGGAACACACAAATTGCGTCGCGATTCAATACATCGTCCTCCAGCCGACTTGTCTCGAAGGGTCTACTGCTGCCTCGGGCACCTTATGGTCGTTCATCGGTGAGTCTAGATTTTCGAATCCGACGCAAAACTGACAGTTAATTGTAACGTTCAGAGCCTCTTGATGACGATGGAACACACAAATTGCGTCGCGATTCAATACATCGTCCCACAGCCGACTTGTCTCCAAGGGTCTATTGCTGCCTCGGGCACCATATGCTCGTTCTCCTGTGAGTCTAGATTTTCGAATCCGACGCAAAACTGACAGTGAATTGTAACGTTCAGAGCCTGTTAATGACGATGGGACACACAAATTGCGTCGCGACTCAATACATCGTCCTCCAGCCGACTTGTCTCCAAGGGTCTAGTGCTGCCTCGGGCACCTTAGGGTCGTTCTCCTGTGAGTCTAGATTTTTGAATCCGACACAAAACTGACAGTTAATTGTAACGTTCAGAGCCTCTTAATGACGATGGAACACACAAATTGCGTCGCGATTCAATACATCGTCCTACAGACGACTTGTCTCAAAGGGTGTAGTGCTGCCTCGGGCACCATATGCACGTTCTCCTGTGAGTCTAGATTTTCGAATCCGACGCAAAACTGACAGTTAATTGTAACGTTCAGAGCCTGTTAATGACGATGGGACACACAAATTGCGTTGCGATTCAATACATCGTCTTCCAGCCGACTTGTCTCCAAGGTTCTATTGCTGCCTCGGGCACCTTATGGTCGTTCTCCTGTGAGTCTAGTTTTTCGAATGCGATGCAAAACTGACAGTTAATTGTAACGTTCAGAGCCTCTTAATGACGATGGAACACACAAATTGCGTCGCGATTCAATACATCGTCCTACAGCTGACTTGTCTCGAAGGGTCTATTGGTGCCTCGGGCACCTTATGGTCGTTCTCCTGTGAGTCTAGATTTTCGAATCCGACGCAAAACTGACAGTTAATTGTAACGTTCAGAGCCTCTTAATGACGATGGAACACACAAATTGCGTCGCGATAAAATACATCGTCCCACAGCCGACTTGTCTCCAAGGATCTATTGCTGCCTCGGGCACCTTATGGTCGTTCTCCTGTGAGTCTAGTTTTTCGAATGCGATGCAAAACTGACAGTTAATTGTAACGTTCAGAGCCTCTTAATGACGATGGAACACACAAATTGAGTCGCGATTCAATACATCGTCCTACAGCCGACTTGTCTCCAAGGGTCTAGTGCTGCCTCGGGCACCATATGCTCGTTCTCCTGTGAGTCTAGATTTTCGAATCCGACGCAAAACTGACAGTGAATTGTAACGTTCAGAGCCTCTTGATGACGATGGAACACACAAATTGCGTCGCGATTCAATACATCGTCCTACAGCCGACTTGTCTCCAAGGGTCTAGTGCTGCCTCGGGCACCATATGCTCGTTCTCCTGTGAGTCTAGATTTTCGAATCCGACGCAAAACTGACAGTGAATTGTAACGTTCAGAGCCTGTTAATGACGATGGGACACACAAATTGCGTCGCGATTCAATACATCGTCCTCCAGCCGACTTGTCTCGAAGGGTCTATTGGTGCCTCGGGCCTCTTATGGTCGTTCTCCTATGAGTCTAGTTTTTCGAATCCGGTGCAAAACTGACAATTAATTGTAACGTTCAGAGCCTCTTAATGACGATGGAACACACAAATTGCGTCGCGAATCAATAGATCGTCCTCCAGCCGACTTGTCTCCAAGGGTCTATTGCTGCCTCGGGCACCTTATGGTCGTTCTCCTGTGAGTCTAGTTTTTCGAATGCGATGCAAAACTGACAGTTAATTGTAACGTTCAGAGCCTCTCAATGACGATGGAACACACAAATTGCGTCGCGACTCAATACATCGTCCTACAGCCGACTTGTCTCCAAGGGTCTAGTGCTGTCTCGGGCACCTTATGGTCGTTCATCTGTGAGTCTAGATTTTCGAATCCGACGCAAAACTGACAGTGAATTGTAACGTTCAGAGCCTCTTGATGGCCATGGAACACACAAATTGCGTCGCGATTCAATACGTCGTCCCACAGCCGACTTGTCTCCAAGGGTCTATTGCTGCCTCGGGCACCATATGCTCGTTCTCCTGTGAGTCAAGATTTTCGAATCCGACGCAAAACTGACAGTGAATTGTAACGTTCAGAGCCTGTTAATGACGATGGGACACACAAATTGCGTCGCGACTCAATACATCGTCCTCCAGCCGACTTGTCTCCAAGGGTCTAGTGCTGCCTCGGGCACCTTATGGTCGTTCTCCTGTGAGTCTAGATTTTTGAATCCGACGCAAAACTGACAGTTAATTGTAACGTTCAGAACCTCTTAATGACGATGGAACACACAAATTGCGTCGCGATTCAATACATCGTCCTACAGCCGACTTGTCTCCAAGGGTCTAGTGCTGCCTCGGGCACCATATGCTCGTTCTCCTGTGAGTCTAGATTTTCGAATCCGACGCAAAACTGACAGTTAATTGTAACGTTCAGAGCCTGTTAATGACGATGGGACACACAATTTGCGTCGCGATTCAATACATCGTCTTCCAGCCGACTTGTCTCCAAGGATCTATTGCTGCCTCGGGCACCTTATGGTCGTTCTCCTGTGAGTCTAGTTTTTCGAATGCGATGCAAAACTGACAGTTAATTATAACGTTCAGAGCCTCTTAATGAAGATGGAACACACAAATTGCGTCGCGATTCAATACATCGTCCTCCAGCCGACTTGTCTCGAAGGGTGTATTGGTGCCTCGGGCACCTTATGGTCGTTCTCCTGTGAGTCTAGATTTTCGAATCCGACGCAAAACTGACAGTTAATTGTAACGTTCAGAGCCTCTTAATGACGATGGAACACACAAATTGCGTCGCGATTCAATACATCGTCTTCCAGCCGACTTGTCTCCAAGGATCTATTGCTGCCTCGGGCACCTTATGGTCGTTCTCCTGTGAGTCTAGTTTTTCGAATGCGATGCAAAACTGACAGTTAATTGTAACGTTCAGAGCCTCTTAATGACGATGGAACACACAAATTGCGTCGCGATTCAATACATCGTCCTACAGCCGACTTGTCTCCAAGGGTCTAGTGCTGCCTCGGGCACCTTATGGTCGTTCATCGGTGAGTCTAGATTTTCGAATCCGACGCAAAACTGACAGTTAATTGTAACGTTCAGAGCCTCTTAATGACGATGGAACACACAAATTGCGTCGCGATTCAATACATCGTCCTCCAGCCGACTTGTCTCCAAGGGTCTATAGCTGCCTCGGGCACCTTATCGTCGTTCTCCTGTGAGTCTAGTTTTCAGAATACGACGCAAAACTGACGGTTAATTGTACCGTTCAGAGCCTGATACTGACGATGGAACACACAAATTGCGTCGCGATTCAATACATCGTCCTACAGCCGACTTGTCTCCAAGGGTCTAGTTCTGCCTCGGGCACCATATGCTCGTTGTCCTGTGAGTCTAGATTTTCGAATCCGACGCAAAACTGACAGTTAATTGTAACGTTCAGAGCCTGTTAATGACGATGGGACACACAAATTGCGTCGCGACTCAATACATCGTCCTACAGCCGACTTGTCTCCAAGGGTCTAGTGCTGTCTCGGGCACCTTATGGTCGTTCTCCTGTGAGTCTAGATTTTCGAATCCGACGCAAAACTGAGAGTGAATTCTAACGTTCAGAGCCTCGTGCTGACGATGGAACACACAAATTGCGTCGCGATTCAATACATCGTCCCACAGCCGACTTGTCTCCAAGGGTCTATTGCTGCCTCGGGCACCATATGCTCGTTCTCCTGTGAGTCTAGATTTTCGAATCCGACGCAAAACTGACAGTGAATTGTAACGTTCAGAGCCTGTTAATGACGATGGGACACACAAATTGCGTCGCGACTCAATACATCGTCCTACAGCCGACTTGTCTCCAAGGGTCTAGTGCTGCCTCGGGCACCTTATGGTCGTTCTCCTGTGAGTCTAGATTTTTGAATCCGACGCAAAACTGACAGTTAATTGTAACGTTCAGAGCCTCTTAATGACGATGGAACACACAAATTGCGTCGCGATTCAATACATCGTCCTACAGACGACTTGTCTCAAAGGGTGTAGTGCTGCCTCGGGCACCATATGCACGTTCTCCTGTGAGTCCAGATTTTCGAATCCGACGCAAAACTGACAGTTAATTGTAACGTTCAGAGCCTGTTAATGACGATGGGACACACAAATTGCGTTGCGATTCAATACATCGTCTTCCAGCCAACTTGTCTCCAAGGTTCTAATGCTGCCTCGGGCACCTTATGGTCGTTCTCCTGTGAGTCTAGTTTTTCGAATGCGATGCAAAACTGACAGTTAATTGTAACGTTCAGAGCCTCTTAATGACGATGGAACACACAAATTGCGTCGCGATTCAATACATCGTCCTACAGCCGACTTGTCTCCAAGGGTCTAGTGCTGCCTCGGGCACCATATGCTCGTTCTCATGTGAGTCTAGATTTTCGAATCCGACGCAAAACTGACAGTGAATTGTAACGTTCAGAGCCTCTTGATGACGATGGAACACACAAATTGCGTCGCGATTCAATACATCGTCCTACAGCCGACTTGTCTCCAAGGGTCTAGTGCTGCCTCGGGCACCATATGCTCGTTCTCCTGTGAGTCTAGATTTTGGAATCCGACGCAAAACTGACAGTGAATTGTAACGTTCAGAGCCTGTTAATGACGATGGGACACACAAATTGCGTCGCGATTCAATACATCGTCCTCCAGCCGACTTGTCTCGAAGGGTCTATTGGTGCCTCGGGCCTCTTATGGTCGTTCTCCTATGAGTCTAGTTTTTCGAATCCGGTGCAAAACTGACAATTATTTGTAACGTTCAGAGCCTCTTAATGACGATGGAACACACAAATTGCATCGCGAATCAATAGATCGTCCTCCAGCCGACTTGTCTCCAAGGGTCTATTGCTGCCTCGGGCACCTTATGGTCGTTCTCCTGTGAGTCTAGTTTTTCGAATGCGATGCAAAACTGACAGTTAATTGTAACGTTCAGAGCCTCTTAATGACGATGGAACACACAAATTGCGTCGCGATTCAATACATTGTCCTACAGCCGACTTGTCTCCAAGGGTCTAGTGCTGCCTCGGGCACCATATGCTCGTTCTCCTGTGAGTCTAGATTTTCTAATGCGATGCAAAACTGACAGTTAATTGTAACGTTCAGAGCCTGTTAATGACGATGGGACACACAAATTGCGTCGCGACTCAATACATCGTCCTCCAGCCGACTTGTCTCCAAGGGTCTAGTGCTGCCTCGGGCACCTTATGGTCGTTCATCTGTGAGTCTAGATTTTCGAATCCGACGCAAAACCGACAGTGAATTGTAACGTTCAGAGCCTCTTGATGGCGATGGAACACACAAATTGCGTCGCGATTCAATACATCGTCCCACAGCCGACTTGTCTCCAAGGGTCTATTGCTGCCTCGGGCACCATATGCTCGTTCTCCTGTGAGTCTAGATTTTCGAATCCGACGCAAAACTGACAGTTAATTGTAACGTTCAGAGCCTGTTAATGACGATGGGACACACAAATTGCGTCGCGACTCAATACATCGTCCTCCAGCCGACTTGTCTCCAAGGGTCTATAGCTGCCTCGGGCACCTTATCGTCGTTCTCCTGTGAGTCTAGTTTTAAGAATACGACGCAAAACTGACGGTAATTGTACCGTTCAGAGCCTGATACTGACGATGGAACACACAAATTGCGTCGCGATTCAATACATCGTCCTACAGCCGACTTGTCTCCAAGGGTCTAGTGCTGCCTCGGGCACCATATGCTCGTTCTCCTGTGAGTCTAGATTTTCGAATCCGACGCAAAACTGACAGTGAATTGTAACGTTCAGAGCCTCTTGATGACGATGGAACACACAAATTGCGTCACGATTCAATACATCGTCCTCCAGCCGACTTGTCTCGAAGGGTCTACTGCTGCCTCGGGCACCTTATGGTCGTTCATCGGTGAGTCTAGATTTTCGAATCCGACGCAAAACTGACAGTTAATTGTAACGTTCAGAGCCTCTTAATGACGATGGAACACACAAATTGCGTCGCGATTCAATACATCGTCCTCCAGCCGACTTGTCTCCAAGGGTCTATAGCTGCCTCGGGCACCTTATCGTCGTTCTCCTGTGAGTCTAGTTTTCAGAATACGACGCAAAACTGACGGTTAATTGTACCGTTCAGAGCCTGATACTGACGATGGAACACACAAATTGCGTCGCGATTCAATACATCGTCCTACAGCCGACTTGTCTCCAAGGGTCTAGTTCTGCCTCGGGCACCATATGCTCGTTGTCCTGTGAGTCTAGATTTTCGAATCCGACGCAAAACTGACAGTTAATTGTAACGTTCAGAGCCTGTTAATGACGATGGGACACACAAATTGCGTCGCGACACAATACATCGTCCTACAGCCGACTTGTCTCCAAGGGTCTAGTGCTGTCTCGGGCACCTTATGGTCGTTCTCCTGTGAGTCTAGATTTTCGAATCCGACGCAAAACTGAGAGTGAATTCTAACGTTCAGAGCCTCTTGCTGACGATGGAACACACAAATTGCGTCGCGATTCAATACATCGTCCTCCAGCCGACTTGTCTCGAAGGGTCTATTGGTGCCTCGGGCACCTTATGGTCGTTCTCCTGTGAGTCTAGATTTTCGAATCCGACGCAAAACTGACAGTTAATTGTAACGTTCAGAGCCTCTTATTGACGATGGAACACACAAATTGCGTCGCGATTCAATATATCGTCCTCCAGCCGACTTGTCTCCAAGGGTCTAGTGCTGCCTCGGGCACCTTATGGTCGTTCTCCTGTGAATCTAGATTTTCGAATTAGACGCAAAACTGATAGTTAATTGTAACGTTCAGAGCCTCTTAACGACGATGGAACACACAAATTGCGTCGCGATTCAATACATCGTCCTACAGCCGACTTGTCTCCAAGGGTCTAGTGCTGCCTCGGGCACCATATGCTCGTTCTCCTGTGAGTCTAGATTTTCTAATGCGATGCAAAACTGACAGTTAATTGTAACGTTCAGAGCCTGTTAATGACGATGGGACACACAAATTGCGTCGCGACTCAATACATCGTCCTCCAGCCGACTTGTCTCCAAGGGTCTAGTGCTGCCTCGGGCACCTTATGGTCGTTCATCTGTGAGTCTAGATTTTCGAATCCGACGCAAAACCGACAGTGAATTGTAACGTTCAGAGCCTCTTGATGGCGATGGAACACACAAATTGCGTCGCGATTCAATACATCGTCCCACAGCCGACTTGTCTCCAAGGGTCTATTGCTGCCTCGGGCACCATATGCTCGTTCTCCTGTGAGTCTAGATTTTCGAATCCGACGCAAAACTGACAGTTAATTGTAACGTTCAGAGCCTGTTAATGACGATGGGACACACAAATTGCGTCGCGACTCAATACATCGTCCTCCAGCCGACTTGTCTCCAAGGGTCTATAGCTGCCTCGGGCACCTTATCGTCGTTCTCCTGTGAGTCTAGTTTTAAGAATACGACGCAAAACTGACGGTAATTGTACCGTTCAGAGCCTGATACTGACGATGGAACACACAAATTGCGTCGCGATTCAATACATCGTCCTACAGCCGACTTGTCTCCAAGGGTCTAGTGCTGCCTCGGGCACCATATGCTCGTTCTCCTGTGAGTCTAGATTTTCGAATCCGACGCAAAACTGACAGTGAATTGTAACGTTCAGAGCCTCTTGATGACGATGGAACACACAAATTGCGTCACGATTCAATACATCGTCCTCCAGCCGACTTGTCTCGAAGGGTCTACTGCTGCCTCGGGCACCTTATGGTCGTTCATCGGTGAGTCTAGATTTTCGAATCCGACGCAAAACTGACAGTTAATTGTAACGTTCAGAGCCTCTTAATGACGATGGAACACACAAATTGCGTCGCGATTCAATACATCGTCCTCCAGCCGACTTGTCTCCAAGGGTCTATAGCTGCCTCGGGCACCTTATCGTCGTTCTCCTGTGAGTCTAGTTTTCAGAATACGACGCAAAACTGACGGTTAATTGTACCGTTCAGAGCCTGATACTGACGATGGAACACACAAATTGCGTCGCGATTCAATACATCGTCCTACAGCCGACTTGTCTCCAAGGGTCTAGTTCTGCCTCGGGCACCATATGCTCGTTGTCCTGTGAGTCTAGATTTTCGAATCCGACGCAAAACTGACAGTTAATTGTAACGTTCAGAGCCTGTTAATGACGATGGGACACACAAATTGCGTCGCGACACAATACATCGTCCTACAGCCGACTTGTCTCCAAGGGTCTAGTGCTGTCTCGGGCACCTTATGGTCGTTCTCCTGTGAGTCTAGATTTTCGAATCCGACGCAAAACTGAGAGTGAATTCTAACGTTCAGAGCCTCTTGCTGACGATGGAACACACAAATTGCGTCGCGATTCAATACATCGTCCTCCAGCCGACTTGTCTCGAAGGGTCTATTGGTGCCTCGGGCACCTTATGGTCGTTCTCCTGTGAGTCTAGATTTTCGAATCCGACGCAAAACTGACAGTTAATTGTAACGTTCAGAGCCTCTTATTGACGATGGAACACACAAATTGCGTCGCGATTCAATATATCGTCCTCCAGCCGACTTGTCTCCAAGGGTCTAGTGCTGCCTCGGGCACCTTATGGTCGTTCTCCTGTGAATCTAGATTTTCGAATTAGACGCAAAACTGATAGTTAATTGTAACGTTCAGAGCCTCTTAACGACGATGGAACACACAAATTGCGTCGCGATTCAATACATCGTCCTACAGCCGACTTGTCTCCAAGGGTCTAGTGCTGCCTCGGGCACCATATGCTCGTTCTCCTGTGACTCTAGATTTTCGAATCCGACGCAAAACTGACAGTGAATTGTAACGTTCAGAGCCTCTTGATGACGATGGAACACACAAATTGCGTCGCGATTCAATACATCGTCCCACAGCCGACTTGTCTCCAAGGGTCTATTGCTGCCTCGGGCACCATATGCTCGTTCTCCTGTGAGTCTAGATTTTCGAATCCGACGCAAAACTGACAGTGAATTGTAACGTTCAGAGCCTGTTAATGACGATGGGACACACAAATTGCGTCGCGACTCAATACATCGTCCTCCAGCCGACTTGTCTCCAAGGGTCTAGTGCTGCCTCGGGCACCTTATGGTCGTTCTCCTGTGAGTCTAGATTTTTGAATCCGACGCAAAACTGACAGTTAATTGTAACGTTCAGAGCCTCTTAATGACGATGGAACACACAAATTGCGTCGCGATTCAATACATCGTCCTACAGACGACTTGTCTCAAAGGGTGTAGTGCTGCCTCGGGCACCATATGCACGTTCTCCTGTGAGTCTAGATTTTCGAATCCGACGCAAAACTGACAGCGAATTGTAACGTTCAGAGCCTGTTAATGACGATGGGACACACAAATTGCGTCGCGATTCAATACATCGTCCTCCAGCCGACTTGTCTCGAAGGGTCTATTGGTGCCTCGGGCCTCTTATGGTCGTTCTCCTATGAGTCTAGTTTTTCGAATCCGGTGCAAAACTGACAATTAATTGTAACGTTCAGAGCCTCTTAATGACGATGGAACACACAAATTGCATCGCGAATCAATAGATCGTCCTCCAGCCGACTTGTCTCCAAGGGTCTATTGCTGCCTCGGGCACCTTATGGTCGTTCTCCTGTGAGTCTAGTTTTTCGAATGCGATGCAAAACTGACAGTTAATTGTAACGTTCAGAGCCTCTTAATGACGATGGAACACACAAATTGCGTCGCGATTCAATACATCGTCCTACAGCCGACTTGTCTCCAAGGGTCTAGTGCTGCCTCGGGCACCATATGCTCGTTCTCCTGTGAGTCTAGATTTTCTAATGCGATGCAAAACTGACAGTTAATTGTAACGTTCAGAGCCTGTTAATGACGATGGGACACACAAATTGCGTCGCGACTCAATACATCGTCCTCCAGCCGACTTGTCTCCAAGGGTCTAGTGCTGCCTCGGGCACCTTATGGTCGTTCATCTGTGAGTCTAGATTTTCGAATCCGACGCAAAACTGACAGTGAATTGTAACGTTCAGAGCCTCTTGATGGCGATGGAACACACAAATTGCGTCGCGATTCAATACATCGTCCCACAGCCGACTTGTCTCCAAGGGTCTATTGCTGCCTCGGGCACCATATGCTCGTTCTCCTGTGAGTCTTGATTTTCGAATCCGACGCAAAACTGACAGTTAATTGTAAAGTTCAAAGCCTGTTAATGACGATGGGACACACAAATTGCGTCGCGACTCAATACATCGTCCTCCAGCCGACTTGTCTCCAAGGGTCTATAGCTGCCTCGGGCACCTTATCGTCGTTCTCCTGTGAGTCTAGTTTTCAGAATACGACGCAAAACTGACGGTTAATTGTACCGTTCAGAGCCTGATACTGACGATGGAACACACAAATTGCGTCGCGATTCAATACATCGTCCTACAGCCGACTTGTCTCCAAGGGTCTAGTGCTGCCTCGGGCACCATATGCTCGTTCTCCTGTGAGTCTAGATTTTCGAATCCGACGCAAAACTGACAGTTAATTGTAACGTTCAGAGCCTGTTAATGACGATGGGACACACAAATTGCGTCGCGATTCAATACATCGTCTTCCAGCCGACTTGTCTCCAAGGATCTATTGCTGCCTCGGGCACCTTATGGTCGTTCTCCTGTGAGTCTAGTTTTTCGAATGCGATGCAAAACTGACAGTTAATTGTAACGTTCAGAGCCTCTTAATGACGATGGAACACACAAATTGCGTCGCGATTCAATACATCGTCCTCCAGCCGACTTGTCTCGAAGGGTGAATTGGTGCCTCGGGCACCTTATGGTCGTTCTCCTGTGAATCTAGATTTTCGAATCCGACGCAAAACTGACAGTTAATTGTAACGTTCAGAGCCTCTTAATGACGATGGAACACACAAATTGCGGCGCGATTCAATACATCGTCTTCCAGCCGACTTGTCTCCAAGGATCTATTGCTGCCTCGGGCACCTTATGGTCGTTCTCCTGTGAGTCTAGTTTTTCGAATGCGATGCAAAACTGACAGTTAATTGTAACGTTCAGAGCCTCTTAATGACGATGGAACACACAAATTGCGTCGCGATTCAATACATCGTCCTACAGCCGACTTGTCTCCAAGTGTCTAGTGCTGCCTCGGGCACCATATGCTCGTTCTCCTGTGAGTCTAGATTTTCGAATCCGACGCAAAACTGACAGTGAATTGTAACGTTCAGAGCCTCTTGATGACGATGGAACACACAAATTGCGTCGCGATTCAATACATCGTCCTCCAGCCGACTTGTCTCGAAGGGTCTACTGCTGCCTCGGGCACCTTATGGTCGTTCATCGGTGAGTCTAGATTTTCGAATCCGACGCAAAACTGACAGTTAATTGTAACGTTCAGAGCCTCTTAAAGACGATGGAACACACAAATTGCGTCGCGATTCAATACATCGTCCTCCAGCCGACTTGTCTCCAAGGGTCTATAGCTGCCTCGGGCACCTTATCGTCGTTCTCCTGTGAGTCTAGTTTTCAGAATACGACGCAAAACTGACGGTTAATTGTACCGTTCAGAGCCTGATACTGACGATGGGACACACAAATTGCGTCGCGACTCAATACATCGTCCTACAGCCGACTTGTCTCCAAGGGTCTAGTGCTGTCTCGGGCACCTTATGGTCGTTCTCCTGTGAGTCTAGATTTTCGAATCCGACGCAAAACTGAGAGTGAATTCTAACGTTCAGAGCCTCTTGCTGACGATGGAACACACAAATTGCGTCGCGATTCAATACATCGTCCTCCAGCCGACTTGTCTCGAAGGGTCTATTGGTGCCTCGGGCACCTTATGGTCGTTCTCCTGTGAGTCTAGATTTTCGTATCCGACGCAAAACTGACAGTTAATTGTAACGTTCAGAGCCTCGTATTGACGATGGAACACACAAATTGCGTCGCGATTCAATACATCGTCCTACAGCCGACTTGTCTCCAAGGGTCTAGTGCTGCCTCGAGCACCTTATGGTCGTTCTCCTGTGAATCTAGATTTTCGAATTAGACGCAAAACTGACAGTTAATTGTAACGTTCAGAGCCTCTTAATGACGATGGAACACACAAATTGCGTCGCGATTCAATACATCGTTCTACAGCCGACTTGTCTCCAAGGGTCTAGTGCTGCCTCGGGCACCATATGCTCGTTCTCCTGTGACTCTAGATTTTCGAATCCGACGCAAAACTGACAGTGAATTGTAACGTTCAGAGCCTCTTGATGACGATGGAACACACAAATTGCGTCGCGATTCAATACATCGTCCCACAGCCGACTTGTCTCCAAAGGTCTATTGCTGCCTCGGGCACCATATGCTCGTTCTCCTGTGAGTCTAGATTTTCGAATCCGACGCAAAACTGACAGTGAATTGTAACGTTCAGAGCCTGTTAATGACGATGGGACACACAAATTGCGTCGCGACTCAATACATCGTCCTCCAGCCGACTTGTCTCCAAGGGTCTAGTGCTGCCTCGGGCACCTTATGGTCGTTCTCCTGTGAGTCTAGATTTTTGAATCCGACGCAAAACTGACAGTTAATTGTAACGTTCAGAGCCTCTTAATGACGATGGAACACACAAATTGCGTCGCGATTCAATACATCGTCCTACAGCCGACTTGTCTCCAAGGGTCTAGTGCTGCCTCGGGCACCATATGCTCGTCCTCCTGTGAGTCTAGATTTTCGAATCCGACGCAAAACTGACAGTTAATTGTAACGTTCAGAGCCTGTTAATGACGATGGGACACACAAATTGCGTTGCGATTCAATACATCGTCTTCCAGACGACTTGTCTCCAAGGATCTATTGCTGCCGCGGGCACCTTATGGTCGTTCTCCTGTGAGTCTAGTTTTTCGAATGCGATGCAAAACTGACAGTTAATTGTAACGTTCAGAGCCTCTTAATGACGATGGAACACACAAATTGCGTCGCGATTCAATACATCGTCCTCCAGCCGACTTGTCTCGAAGGGTCTATTGGTGCCTCGGGCACCTTATGGTCGTTCTCCTGTGAGTCGAGATTTTCGAATCCGACGCAAAACTGACAGTTAATTGTAACGTTCAGAGCCTCTTAATGACGATGGAACACACAAATTGCGTCGCGATTCAATATATCGTCTTCCAGCCGACTTGTCTCCAAGGATCTATTGCTGCCTCGGGCACCTTATGGTCGTTCTCCTGTGAGTCTAGATTTTCGAATCCGACGCAAAACTGACAGCGAATTGTAACGTTCAGAGCCTCTTGATGACGATGGAACACACAAATTGCGTCGCGATTCAATACATCGTCCTACAGCCGACTTGTCTCCAAGGGTCTAGTGCTGCCTCGGGCACCATATGCTCGTTCTCCTGTGAGTCTAGATTTTCGAATCCGACGCAAAACTGACAGTGAATTGTAACATTCAGAGCCGCTTAATGACGATGGGACACACAAATTGCGTCGCGATTCAATACATCGTCCTCCAGCCGACTTGTCTCGAAGGGTCTATTGGTGCCTCGGGCCTCTTATGGTCGTTCTCCTATGAGTCTAGTTTTTCGAATCCGGTGCAAAACTGACAATTAATTGTAACGTTCAGAGCCTCTTAATGACGATGGAACACACAAATTGCGTCGCGAATCAATAGATCGTCCTCCAGCCGACTTGTCTCCAAGGGTCTATTGCTGCCTCGGGCACCTTATGGTCGTTCTCCTGTGAGTCTAGTTTTTCGAATGCGATGCAAAACTGACAGTTAATTGTAACGTTCAGAGTATGATACTGACGAAGGAACACACAAATTGCGTCGCGATTCAATACATCGTCCTACAGCCGACTTGTCTCCAAGGGTCTAGTGCTGCCTCGGGCACCATATGCTCGTTCTCCTGTGAGTCTAGATTTTCTAATGCGATGCAAAACTGACAGTTAATTGTAACGTTCAGAGCCTGTTAATGACGATGGGACACACAAATTGCGTGCTGCCTCGGGCACCATATGCTCGTTCTCCTGTGACTCTAGATTTTCGAATCCGACGCAAAACTGACAGTGAATTGTAACGTTCAGAGCCTCTTGATGACGATGGAACACACAAATTGCGTCGCGATTCAATACATCGTCCCACAGCCGACTTGTCTCCAAAGGTCTATTGCTGCCTCGGGCACCATATGCTCGTTCTCCTGTGAGTCTAGATTTTCGAATCCGACGCAAAACTGACAGTGAATTGTAACGTTCAGAGCCTGTTAATGACGATGGGACACACAAATTGCGTCGCGACTCAATACATCGTCCTCCAGCCGACTTGTCTCCAAGGGTCTAGTGCTGCCTCGGGCACCATATGCTCGTTCTCCTGTGAGTCTAGATTTTCGAATCCGACGCAAAACTGACAGTTAATTGTAACGTTCAGAGCCTGTTAATGACGATGGGACACACAAATTGCGTTGCGATTCAATACATCGTCTTCCAGACGACTTGTCTCCAAGGATCTATTGCTGCCTCGGGCACCTTATGGTCGTTCTCCTGTGAGTCTAGTTTTTCGAATGCGATGCAAAACTGACAGTTAATTGTAACGTTCAGAGCCTGTTAATGAAGATGGAACACACAAATTGCGTCGCGATTCAATACATCGTCCTCCAGCCGACTTGTCTCGAAGGGTCTATTGGTGCCTCGGGCACCTTATGGTCGTTCTCCTGTGAGTCTAGATTTTCGAATCCGACGCAAAACTGACAGTTAATTGTAACGTTCAGAGCCTCTTAATGACGATGGAACACACAAATTGCGTCGCGATTCAATATATCGTCTTCCAGCCGACTTGTCTCCAAGGATCTATTGCTGCCTCGGGCACCTTATGGTCGTTCTCCTGTGAGTCTAGTTTTTCGAATGCGATGCAAAACTGACAGTTAATTGTAACGTTCAGAGCCTCTTAATGACGATGGAACACACAAATTGCGTCGCGATTCAATACATCGTCCTACAGCCGACTTGTCTCCAAGGGTCTAGTGCTGCCTCGGGCACCATATGCTCGTTCTCCTGTGAGTCTAGATTTTCGAATCCGACGCAAAACTGACAGCGAATTGTAACGTTCAGAGCCTCTTGATGACGATGGAACACACAAATTGCGTCGCGATTCAATACATCGTCCTACAGCCGACTTGTCTCCAAGGGTCTAGTGCTGCCTCGGGCACCATATGCTCGTTCTCCTGTGAGTCTAGATTTTCGAATCCGACGCAAAACTGACAGTTAATTGTAACATTCAGAGCCGCTTAATGACGATGGGACACACAAATTGCGTCGCGATTCAATACATCGTCCTCCAGCCGACTTGTCTCGAAGGGTCTATTGGTGCCTCGGGCCTCTTATGGTCGTTCTCCTATGAGTCTAGTTTTTCGAATCCGGTGCAAAACTGACAATTAATTGTAACGTTCAGAGCCTCTTAATGACGATGGAACACACAAATTGCGTCGCGAATCAATAGATCGTCCTCCAGCCGACTTGTCTCGAAGGGTCTATTGCTGCCTCGGGCACCTTATGGTCGTTCTCCTGTGAGTCTAGTTTTTCGAATGCGATGCAAAACTGACAGTTAATTGTAACGTTCAGAGCCTCTTAATGACGATGGAACACACAAATTGCGTCGCGATTCAATACATCGTCCTACAGCCGACTTGTCTCCAAGGGTCTAGTGCTGCCTCGGGCACCATATGCTCGTTCTCCTTTGAGTCTAGATTTTCTAATGCGATGCAAAACTGACAGTTAATTGTAACGTTCAGAGCCTGTTAATGACGATTGGACACACAAATTGCGTCGCGACTCAATACATCGTCCTCCAGCCGACTTGTCTCCAAGGGTCTAGTGCTGCCTCGGGCACCTTATGGTCGTTCATCTGTGAGTCTAGATTTTCGAATCCGACGCAAAACTGACAATTAATTGTAACGTTCAGAGCCTGTTAAAGACGATGGGACACACAAATTGCGTCGCGTCTCAATACATCGTCCTCCAGCCGACTTGTCTCCAAGGGTCTATTGCTGCCTCGGGCACCTTATGGTCGTTCTCCTGTGAGTCTAGTTTTTCGAATGCGATGCAAAACTGACAGTTAATTGTAACGTTCAGAGCCTCTTAATGACGATGGAACACACAAATTGCGTCGCGATTCAATACATCGTCCTACAGCCGACTTGTCTCCAAGGGTCTATTGCTGCCTCGGGCACCATATGCTCGTTCTCCTGTGAGTCTAGATTTTCGAATCCGACGCAAAACTGACAGTTAATTGTAACGTTCAGAGCCTGTTAATGACGATGGGACACACAAATTGCGTCGCGATTCAATACATCGTCTTCCAGCCGACTTGTCTCCAAGGATCTATTGCAGCCTCGGGCACCTTATGGTCGTTCTCCTGTGAGTCTAGTTTTTCGAATGCGATGCAAAACTGACAGTTAATTGTAACGTTCAGAGCCTCTTAATGACGATGGAACACACAAATTGCGTCGCGATTCAATACATCGTCCTCCAGCCGACTTGTCTCGAAGGGTGTATTGGTGCCTCGGGCACCTTATGGTCGTTCTCCTGTGAGTCTAGATTTTCGAATCCGACGCAAAACTGACAGTTAATTGTAACGTTCAGAGCCTCTTAATGACGATGGAACACACAAATTGCGTCGCGATTCAATACATCGTCTTCCAGCCGACTTGTCTCCAAGGATCTATTGCTGCCTCGGGCACCTTATGGTCGTTCTCCTGTGAGTCTAGTTTTTCGAATGCGATGCAAAACTGACAGTTAATTGTAACGTTCAGAGCCTCTTAATGACGATGGAACACACAAATTGCGTCGCGATTCAATACATCGTCCTACAGCCGACTTGTCTCCAAGGGTCTAGTGCTGCCTCGGGCACCATATGCTCGTTCTCCTGTGAGTCTAGATTTTCGAATCCGACGCAAAACTGACAGTTAATTGTAACGTTCAGAGCCTGTTAATGACGATGGGACACACAAATTGCGTTGCGATTCAATACATCGTCTTCCAGACGACTTGTCTCCAAGGATCTATTGCTGCCTCGGGCACCTTATGGTCGTTCTCCTGTGAGTCTAGTTTTTCGAATGCGATGCAAAACTGACAGTTAATTGTAACGTTCAGAGCCTCTTAATGACGATGGAACACACAAATTGCGTCGCGATTCAATACATCGTCCTCCAGCCGACTTGTCTCGAAGGGTCTATTGGTGCCTCGGGCACCTTATGGTCGTTCTCCTGTGCGTCTAGATTTTCGAATCCGACGCAAAACTGACAGTTAATTGTAACGTTCAGAGCCTCTTAATGACGATGGAACACACAAATTGCGTCGCGATTCAATATATCGTCTTCCAGCCGACTTGTCTCCAAGGATCTATTGCTGCCTCGGGCACCTTATGGTCGTTCTCCTGTGAGTCTAGTTTTTCGAATGCGATGCAAAACTGACAGTTCATTGTAACGTTCAGAGCCTCTTAATGACGATGGAACACACAAATTGCGTCGCGATTCAATACATCGTCCTACAGCCGACTTGTCTCCAAGGGTCTTGTGCTGCCTCGGGCACCATATGCTCGTTCTCCTGTGAGTCTAGATTTTCGAATCCGACGCAAAACTGACAGCGAATTGTAACGTTCAGAGCCTCTTGATGACGATGGAACACACAAATTGCGTCGCGATTCAATACATCGTCCTACAGCCGTCTTGTCTCCAAGGGTCTAGTGCTGCCTCGGGCACCATATGCTCGTTCTCCTGTGAGTCTAGATTTTCGAATCCGACGCAAAACTGACAGTGAATTGTAACATTCAGAGCCTGTTAATGACGATGGGACACACAAATTGCGTCGCGATTCAATACATCGTCTTCCAGCCGACTTGTCTCCAAGGATCTATTGCTGCCTCGGGCACCTTATGGTCGTTCTCCTGTGAGTCTAGTTTTTCGAATCCGATGCAAAACTGACAGTTAATTGTAACGTTCAGAGCCTCTTAATGACGATGGAACACACAAATTGCGTCGCGATTCAATACATCGTCTTCCAGCCGACTTGTCTCCAAGGATCTATTGCTGCCTCGGGCACCTTATGGTCGTTCTCCTGTGAGTCTAGTTTTTCGAATGCGATGCAAAACTGACAGTTAATTGTAACGTTCAGAGCCTCTTGATGACGATGGAACACACAAATTGCGTCGCGATTCAATACATCGTCCCACAGCCGACTTGTCTCCAAAGGTCTATTGCTGCCTCGGGCACCATATGTTCGTTCTCCTGTGAGTCTAGTTTTCGAATCCGACGCAAAACTGACAGTGAATTGTAACGTTCAGAGCCTGTTAATGACGATGGGACACACAAATTGCGTCGCGACTCAATACATCGTCCTCCAGCCGACTTGTCTCCAAGGGTCTAGTGCTGCCTCGGGCACCTTATGGTCGTTCTCCTGTGAGTCTAGATTTTTGAATCCGACGCAAAACTGACAGTTAATTGTAACGTTCAGAGCCTCTTAATGACGATGGAACACACAAATTGCGTCGCGATTCAATACATCGTCCTACAGCCGACTTGTCTCCAAGGGTCTAGTGCTGCCTCGGGCACCATATGCTCGTTCTCCTGTGAGTCTAGATTTTCGAATCCGACGCAAAACTGACAGTTAATTGTAACGTTCAGAGCCTCTTAATGACGATGGAACACACAAATTGCGTCGCGATTCAATACATCGTCTTCCAGCCGACTTGTCTCCAAGGATCTATTGCTGCCTCGGGCACCTTATGGTCGTTCTCCTGTGAGTCTAGTTTTTCGAATGCGATGCAAAACTGACAGTTAATTGTAACGTTCAGAGCCTCTTGATGACGATGGAACACACAAATTGCGTCGCGAATCAATAGATCGTCCTCCAGCCGACTTGTCTCCAAGGGTCTATTGCTGCCTCGGGCACCTTATGGTCGTTCTCCTGTGAGTCTAGTTTTTCGAATGCGATGCAAAACTGACAGTTAATTGTAACGTTCAGAGTATGATACTGACGATGGAACACACAAATTGCGTCGCGATTCAATACATCGTCCTACAGGCGACTTGTCTCCAAGGGTCTAGTGCTGCCTCGGGCACCATATGCTCGTTCTCCTGTGAGTCTAGATTTTCTAATGCGATGAAAAACTGACAGTTAATTGTAACGTTCAGAGCCTGTTAATGACGATGGGACACACAAATTGCGTCGCGACTCAATACATCGTCCTCCAGCCGACTTGTCTCCAAGGGTCTAGTGCTGCCTCGGGCACCTTATGGTCGTTCATCTGTGAGTCTAGATTTTCGAATCCGACGCAAAACTGACAATTAATTGTAACGTTCAGAGCCTGTTAAAGACGATGGGACACACAAATTGCGTCGCGTCTCAATACATCGTCCTCCAGCCGACTTGTCTCCAAGGGTCTATTGCTGCCTCGGGCACCTTATGGTAGTTCTCCTGTGAGTCTAGTTTTTCGAATGCGATGCAAAACTGACAGTTAATTGTAACGTTCAGAGCCTCTTAATGACGATGGAACACACAAATTGCGTCGCGATTCAATACATCGTCCTACAGCCGACTTGTCTCCAAGGGTCTATTGCTGCCTCGGGCACCATATGCTCGTTCTCCTGTGAGTCTAGATTTTCGAATCCGACGCAAAACTGACAGTTAATTGTAACGTTCAGAGCCTGTTAATGACGATGGGACACACAAATTGCGTCGCGATTCAATACATCGTCTTCCAGCCGACTTGTCTCCAAGGATCTATTGCTGCCTCGGGCACCTTATGGTCGTTCTCCTGTGAGTCTAGTTTTTCGAATGCGATGCAAAACTGACAGTTAATTGTAACGTTCAGAGCCTCTTAATGACGATGGAACACACAAATTGCGTCGCGATTCAATGCATCGTCCTCCAGCCGACTTGTCTCGAAGGGTGTATTGGTGCCTCGGGCACCTTATGGTCGTTCTCCTGTGAGTCTAGATTTTCGAATCCGACGCAAAACTGACAGTTAATTGTAACGTTCAGAGCCTCTTAATGACGATGGAACACACAAATTGCGTCGCGATTCAATACATCGTCTTCCAGCCGACTTGTCTCCAAGGATCTATTGCTGCCTCGGGCACCTTATGGTCGTTCTCCTGTGAGTCTAGTTTTTCGAATGCGATGCAAAACTGACAGTTAATTGTAACGTTCAGAGCCTCTTAATGACGATGGAACACACAAATTGTGTCGCGATTCAATACATCGTCCTACAGCCGACTTGTCTCCAAGGGTCTAGTGCTGCCTCGGGCACCATATGCTCGTTCTCCTGTGAGTCTAGATTTTCGAATCCGACGCAAAACTGACAGTGAATTGTAACGTTCAGAGCCTCTTGATGACGATGGAACACACAAATTGCGTCGCGATTCAATACATCGTCCTCCAGCCGACTTGTCTCGAAGGGTCTATTGGTGCCTCGGGCCTCTTATGGTCGTTCTCCTATGAGTCTAGTTTTTCGAATCCGGTGCAAAACTGACAATTAATTGTAACGTTCAGAGCCTCTTAATGACGATGGAACACACAAATTGCGTCGCGAATCAATAGATCGTCCTCCAGCCGACTTGTCTCCAAGGGTCTATTGCTGCCTCGGGCACCTTATGGTCGTTCTCCTGTGAGTCTAGTTTTTCGAATGCGATGCAAAACTGACAGTTAATTGTAACGGTCAGAGTATGATACTGACGATGGAACACACAAATTGCGTCGCGATTCAATACATCGTCCTACAGCCGACTTGTCTCCAAGGGTCTAGTGCTGTCTCGGGCACCTTATGGTCGTTCTCCTGTGAGTCTAGATTTTCGAATCCGACGCAAAACTGACAGTTAATTGTAACGTTCAGAGCCTCTTAATGACGATGGAACACACAAATTGCGTCGCGATTCAATATATCGTCTTCCAGCCGACTTGTCTCCAAGGATCTATTGCTGCCTCGGGCACCTTATGGTCGTTCTCCTGTGAGTCTAGTTTTTCGAATGCGATGCAAAACTGACAGTTCATTGTAACGTTCAGAGCCTCTTAATGACGATGGAACACACAAATTGCGTCGCGATTCAATACATCGTCCTACAGCCGACTTGTCTCCAAGGGTCTTGTGCTGCCTCGGGCACCATATGCTCGTTCTCCTGTGAGTCTAGATTTTCGAATCCGACGCAAAACTGACAGCGAATTGTAACGTTCAGAGCCTCTTGATGACGATGGAACACACAAATTGCGTCGCGATTCAATACATCGTCCTACAGCCGTCTTGTCTCCAAGGGTCTAGTGCTGCCTCGGGCACCATATGCTCGTTCTCCTGTGAGTCTAGATTTTCGAATCCGACGCAAAACTGACAGTGAATTGTAACATTCAGAGCCTCTTAATGACGATGGGACACACAAATTGCGTCGCGATTCAATACATCGTCCTCCAGCCGACTTGTCTCGAAGGGTCTATTGGTGCCTCGGGCCTCTTATGGTCGTTCTCCTATGAGTCTAGTTTTTCGAATCCGGTGCAAAACTGACAATTAATTGTAACGTTCAGAGCCTCTTAATGACGATGGAACACACAAATTGCGTCGCGAATCAATAGATCGTCCTCCAGCCGACTTGTCTCCAAGGGTCTATTGCTTCCTCGGGCACCTTATGGTCGTTCTCCTGTGAGTCTAGTTTTTCGAATGCGATGCAAAACTGACAGTTAATTGTAACGTCCAGAGTATGATACTGACGATGGAACACACAAATTGCGTCGCGATTCAATACATCGTCCTACAGCCGACTTGTCTCCAAGGGTCTAGTGCTGCCTCGGGCACCATATGCTCGTTCTCCTGTGAGTCTAGATTTTCTAATGCGATGCAAAACTGACAGTTAATTGTAACGTTCAGAGCCTGTTAATGACGATGGGACACACAAATTGCGTCGCGACTCAATACATCGTCCTCCAGCCGACTTGTCTCCAAGGGTCTAGTGCTGCCTCGGACACCTTATGGTCGTTCATCTGTGAGTCTAGATTTTCGAATCCGACGCAAAACTGACAATTAATTGTAACGTTCAGAGCCTGTTAAAGACGATGGGACACACAAATTGCGTCGCGTCTCAATACATCGTCCTCCAGCCGACTTGTCTCCAAGGGTCTATTGCTGCCTCGGGCACCTTATGGTCGTTCTCCTGTGAGTCTAGTTTTTCGAATGCGATGCAAAACTGACAGTTAATTGTAACGTTCAGAGCCTCTTAATGACGATGGAACACACAAATTGCGTCGCGATTCAATACATCGTCCTACAGCCGACTTGTCTCCAAGGGTCTATTGCTGCCTCGGGCACCATATGCTCGTTCTCCTGTGAGTCTAGATTTTCGAATCCGACGCAAAACTGACAGTTAATTGTAACGTTCAGAGCCTGTTAATGACGATGGGACACACAAATTGCGTCGCGATTCAATACATCGTCTTCCAGCCGACTTGTCTCCAAGGATCTATTGCTGCCTCGGGCACCTTATGGTCGTTCTCCTGTGAGTCTAGTTTTTCGAATGCGATGCAAAACTGACAGTTAATTGTAACGTTCAGAGCCTCTTAATGACGATGGAACACACAAATTGCGTCGCGATTCAATGCATCGTCCTCCAGCCGACTTGTCTCGAAGGGTGTATTGGTGCCTCGGGCACCTTATGGTCGTTCTCCTGTGAGTCTAGATTTTCGAATCCGACGCAAAACTGACAGTTAATTGTAACGTTCAGAGCCTCTTAATGACGATGGAACACACAAATTGCGTCGCGATTCAATACATCGTCTTCCAGCCGACTTGTCTCCAAGGATCTATTGCTGCCTCGGGCACCTTATGGTCGTTCTCCTGTGAGTCTAGTTTTTCGAATGCGATGCAAAACTGACAGTTAATTGTAACGTTCAGAGCCTCTTAATGACGATGGAACACACAAATTGTGTCGCGATTCAATACATCGTCCTACAGCCGACTTGTCTCCAAGGGTCTAGTGCTGCCTCGGGCACCATATGCTCGTTCTCCTGTGAGTCTAGATTTTCGAATCCGACGCAAAACTGACAGTTAATTGTAACGTTCAGAGCCTCTTGATGACGATGGAACACACAAATTGCGTCGCGATTCAATACATCGTCCTCCAGCCGACTTGTCTCGAAGGATCTATTGGTGCCTCGGGCCTCTTATGGTCGTTCTCCTATGAGTCTAGTTTTTCGAATCCGGTGCAAAACTGACAATTAATTGTAACGTTCAGAGCCTCTTAATGACGATGGAACACACAAATTGCGTCGCGATTCAATACATCGTCCTACAGCCGACTTGTCTCCAAGGGTCTATTGCTGCCTCGGGCACCTTATGGTCGTTCTCCTGTGAGTCTAGTTTTTCGAATGCGATGCAAAACTGACAGTTAATTGTAACGTTCAGAGTATGATACTGACGATGGAACACACAAATTGCGTCGCGATTCAATACATCGTCCTACAGCCGACTTGTCTCCAAGGGTCTAGTGCTGTCTCGGGCACCTTATGGTCGTTCTCCTGTGAGTCTAGATTTTCGAATCCGACGCAAAACTGACAGTTAATTGTAACGTTCAGAGCCTCTTAATGACGATGGAACACACAAATTGCGTCGCGATTCAATATATCGTCTTCCAGCCGACTTGTCTCCAAGGATCTATTGCTGCCTCGGGCACCTTATGGTCGTTCTCCTGTGAGTCTAGTTTTTCGAATGCGATGCAAAACTGACAGTTCATTGTAACGTTCAGAGCCTCTTAATGACGATGGAACACACAAATTGCGTCGCGATTCAATACATCGTCCTACAGCCGACTTGTCTCCAAGGGTCTTGTGCTGCCTCGGGCACCATATGCTCGTTCTCCTGTGAGTCTAGATTTTCGAATCCGACGCAAAACTGACAGCGAATTGTAACGTTCAGAGCCTCTTGATGACGATGGAACACACAAATTGCGTCGCGATTCAATACATCGTCCTACAGCCGTCTTGTCTCCAAGGGTCTAGTGCTGCCTCGGGCACCATATGCTCGTTCTCCTGTGAGTCTAGATTTTCGAATCCGACGCAAAACTGACAGTGAATTGTAACATTCAGAGCCTCTTAATGACGATGGGACACACAAATTGCGTCGCGATTCAATACATCGTCCTCCAGCCGACTTGTCTCGAAGGGTCTATTGGTGCCTCGGGCCTCTTATGGTCGTTCTCCTATGAGTCTAGTTTTTCGAATCCGGTGCAAAACTGACAATTAATTGTAACGTTCAGAGCCTCTTAATGACAATGGAACACACAAATTGCGTCGCGAATCAATAGATCGTCCTCCAGCCGACTTGTCTCCAAGGGTCTATTGCTTCCTCGGGCACCTTATGGTCGTTCTCCTGTGAGTCTAGTTTTTCGAATGCGATGCAAAACTGACAGTTAATTGTAACGTCCAGAGTATGATACTGACGATGGAACACACAAATTGCGTCGCGATTCAATACATCGTCCTACAGCCGACTTGTCTCCAAGGGTCTAGTGCTGCCTCGGGCACCATATGCTCGTTCTCCTGTGAGTCTAGATTTTGTAATGCGATGCAAAACTGACAGTTAATTGTAACGTTCAGAGCCTGTTAATGACGATGGGACACACAAATTGCGTCGCGACTCAATACATCGTCCTCCAGCCGACTTGTCTCCAAGGGTCTAGTGCTGCCTCGGACACCTTATGGTCGTTCATCTGTGAGTCTAGATTTTCGAATCCGACGCAAAACTGACAATTAATTGTAACGTTCAGAGCCTGTTAAAGACGATGGGACACACAAATTGCGTCGCGTCTCAATACATCGTCCTCCAGCCGACTTGTCTCCAAGGGTCTATTGCTGCCTCGGGCACCTTATGGTCGTTCTCCTGTGAGTCTAGTTTTTCGAATGCGATGCAAAACTGACAGTTAATTGTAACGTTCAGAGCCTCTTAATGACGATGGAACACACAAATTGCGTCGCGATTCAATACATCGTCCTACAGCCGACTTGTCTCCAAGGGTCTATTGCTGCCTCGGGCACCATATGCTCGTTCTCCTGTGAGTCTAGATTTTCGAATCCGACGCAAAACTGACAGTTAATTGTAACGTTCAGAGCCTGTTAATGACGATGGGACACACAAATTGCGTCGCGATTCAATACATCGTCTTCCAGCCGACTTGTCTCCAAGGATCTATTGCTGCCTCGGGCACCTTATGGTCGTTCTCCTGTGAGTCTAGTTTTTCGAATGCGATGCAAAACTGACAGTTAATTGTAACGTTCAGAGCCTCTTAATGACGATGGAACACACAAATTGCGTCGCGATTCAATACATCGTCTTCCAGCCGACTTGTCTCCAAGGATCTATTGCTGCCTCGGGCACCTTATGGTCGTTCTCCTGTGAGTCTAGTTTTTCGAATGCGATGCAAAACTGACAGTTAATTGTAACGTTCAGAGCCTCTTGATGACGATGGAACACACAAATTGTGTCGCGATTCAATACATCGTCCCACAGCCGACTTGTCTCCAAAGGTCTATTGCTGCCTCGGGCACCATATGTTCGTTCTCCTGTGAGTCTAGATTTTCGAATCCGACGCAAAACTGACAGTGAATTGTAACGTTCAGAGCCTGTTAATGACGATGGGACACACAAATTGCGTCGCGACTCAATACATCGTCCTCCAGCCGACTTGTCTCCAAGGGGCTAGTGCTGCCTCGGGCACCTTATGGTCGTTCTCCTGTGAGTCTAGATTTTTGAATCCGACGCAAAACTGACAGTTAATTGTAACGTTCAGAGCCTCTTAATGACGATGGAACACACAAATTGCGTCGCGATTCAATACATCGTCCTACAGCCGACTTGTCTCCAAGGGTCTAGTGCTGCCTCGGGCACCATATGCTCGTTCTCCTGTGAGTCTAGATTTTCGAATCCGACGCAAAACTGACAGTGAATTGTAACATTCAGAGCCTCTTAATGACGATGGGACACACAAATTGCGTCGCGATTCAATACATCGTCCTCCAGCCGACTTGTCTCGAAGGGTCTATTGGTGCCTCGGGCCTCTTATGGTCGTCTATGAGTCTAGTTTTTCGAATCCGGTGCAAAACTGACAATTAATTGTAACGTTCAGAGCCTCTTAATGACGATGGAACACACAAATTGCGTCGCGAATCAATAGATCGTCCTCCAGCCGACTTGTCTCCAAGGGTCTATTGCTGCCTCGGGCACCTTATGGTCGTTCTCCTGTGAGTCTAGTTTTTTGAATGCGATGCAAAACTGACAGTTAATTGTAACGTTCAGAGTATGATACTGACGATGGAACACACAAATTGCGTCGCGATTCAATACATCGTCCTACAGGCGACTTGTCTCCAAGGGTCTAGTACTGCCTCGGGCACCATATGCTCGTTCTCCTGTGAGTCTAGATTTTCTAATGCGATGCAAAACTGACAGTTAATTGTAACGTTCAGAGCCTGTTAATGACGATGGGACACACAAATTGCGTCGCGACTCAATACATCGTCCTCCAGCCGACTTGTCTCCAAGGGTCTAGTGCTGCCTCGGGCACCTTATGGTCGTTCATCTGTGAGTCTAGATTTTCGAATCCGACGCAAAACTGACAATTAATTGTAACGTTCAGAGCCTGTTAAAGACGATGGGACACACAAATTGCGTCGCGTCTCAATACATCGTCCTCCAGCCGACTTGTCTCCAAGGGTCTATTGCTGCCTCGGGCACCTTATGGTAGTTCTCCTGTGAGTCTAGTTTTTCGAATGCGATGCAAAACTGACAGTTAATTGTAACGTTCAGAGCCTCTTAATGACGATGGAACACACAAATTGCGTCGCGATTCAATACATCGTCCTACAACCGACTTGTCTCCAAGGGTCTATTGCTGCCTCGGGCACCATATGCTCGTTCTCCTGTGAGTCTAGATTTTCGAATCCGACGCAAAACTGACAGTTAATTGTAACGTTCAGAGCCTGTTAATGACGATGGGACACACAAATTGCGTCGCGATTCAATACATCGTCTTCCAGCCGACTTGTCTCCAAGGATCTATTGCTGCCTCGGGCACCTTATGGTCGTTCTCCTGTGAGTCTAGTTTTTCGAATGCGATGCAAAACTGACAGTTAATTGTAACGTTCAGAGCCTCTTAATGACGATGGAACACACAAATTGCGTCGCGATTCAATACATCGTCCTCCAGCCGACTTGTCTCGAAGGGTCTATTGGTGCCTCGGGCACCTTATGGTCGTTCTCCTGTGAGTCTAGATTTTCGAATCCGACGCAAAACTGACAGTTAATTGTAACGTTCAGAGCCTCTTAATGACGATGGAACACACAAATTGCGTCGCGATTCAATATATCGTCTTCCAGCCGACTTGTCTCCAAGGATCTATTGCTGCCTCGGGCACCTTATGGTCGTTCTCCTGTGAGTCTAGTTTTTCGAATGCGATGCAAAACTGGCAGTTCATTGTAACGTTCAGAGCCTCTTAATGACGATGGAACACACAAATTGCGTCGCGATTCAATACATCGTCCTACAGCCGACTTGTCTCCAAGGGTCTAGTGCTGCCTCGGGCACCATATGCTCGTTCTCCTGTGAGTCTAGATTTTCGAATCCGACGCAAAACTGACAGCGAATTGTAACGTTCAGAGCCTCTTGATGACGATGGAACACACAAATTGCGTCGCGATTCAATACATCGTCCTACAGCCGTCTTGTCTCCAAGGGTCTAGTGCTGCCTCGGGCACCATATGCTCGTTCTCCTGTGAGTCTAGATTTTCGAATCCGACGCAAAACTGACAGTGAATTGTAACATTCAGAGCCTCTTAATGACGATGGGACACACAAATTGCGTCGCGATTCAATACATCGTCCTCCAGCCGACTTGTCTCGAAGGGTCTATTGGTGCCTCGGGCCTCTTATGGTCGTTCTCCTATGAGTCTAGTTTTTCGAATCCGGTGCAAAACTGACAATTAATTGTAACGTTCAGAGCCTCTTAATGACGATGGAACACACAAATTGCGTCGCGAATCAATAGATCGTCCTCCAGCCGACTTGTCTCCAAGGGTCTATTGCTGCCTCGGGCACCTTATGGTCGTTCTCCTGTGAGTCTAGTTTTTCGAATGCGATGCAAAACTGACAGTTAATTGTAACGTCCAGAGTATGATACTGACGATGGAGCACACAAATTGCGTCGCGATTCAATACATCGTCCTACAGCCGACTTGTCTCCAAGGGTCTAGTGCTGCCTCGGGCACCATATGCTCGTTCTCCTGTGAGTCTAGATTTTCTAATGCGATGCAAAACTGACAGTTAATTGTAACGTTCAGAGCCTGTTAATGACGATGGGACACACAAATTGCGTCGCGACTCAATACATCGTCCTCCAGCCGACTTGTCTCCAAGGGTCTAGTGCTGCCTCGGACACCTTATGGTCGTTCATCTGTGAGTCTAGATTTTCGAATCCGACGCAAAACTGACAATTAATTGTAACGTTCAGAGCCTGTTAAAGACGATGGGACACACAAATTGCGTCGCGTCTCAATACATCGTCCTCCAGCCGACTTGTCTCCAAGGGTCTATTGCTGCCTCGGGCACCTTATGGTCGTTCTCCTGTGAGTCTAGTTTTTCGAATGCGATGCAAAACTGACAGTTAATTGTAACGTTCAGAGCCTCTTAATGACGATGGAACACACAAATTGCGTCGCGATTCAATACATCGTCCTACAGCCGACTTGTCTCCAAGGGTCTATTGCTGCCTCGGGCACCATATGCTCGTTCTCCTGTGAGTCTAGATTTTCGAATCCGACGCAAAACTGACAGTTAATTGTAACGTTCAGAGCCTGTTAATGACGATGGGACACACAAATTGCGTCGCGATTCAATACATCGTCTTCCAGCCGACTTGTCTCCAAGGATCTATTGCTGCCTCGGGCACCTTATGGTCGTTCTCCTGTGAGTCTAGTTTTTCGAATGCGATGCAAAACTGACAGTTAATTGTAACGTTCAGAGCCTCTTAATGACGATGGAACACACAAATTGCGTCGCGATTCAATACATCGTCTTCCAGCCGACTTGTCTCCAAGGATCTATTGCTGCCTCGGGCACCTTATGGTCGTTCTCCTGTGAGTCTAGTTTTTCGAATGCGATGCAAAACTGACAGTTAATTGTAACGTTCAGAGCCTCTTGATGACGATGGAACACACAAATTGCGTCGCGATTCAATACATCGTCCCACAGCCGACTTGTCTCCAAAGGTCTATTGCTGCCTCGGGCACCATATGTTCGTTCTCCTGTGAGTCTAGATTTTCGAATCCGACGCAAAACTGACAGTGAATTGTAACGTTCAGAGCCTGTTAATGACGATGGGACACACAAATTGCGTCGCGACTCAATACATCGTCCTCCAGCCGACTTGTCTCCAAGGGTCTAGTGCTGCCTCGGGCACCTTATGGTCGTTCTCCTGTGAGTCTAGATTTTTGAATCCGACGCAAAACTGACAGTTAATTGTAACGTTCAGAGCCTCTTAATGACGATGGAACACACAAATTGCGTCGCGATTCAATACATCGTCCTACAGCCGACTTGTCTCCAAGGGTCTAGTGCTGCCTCGGGCACCATATGCTCGTTCTCCTGTGAGTCTAGATTTTCGAATGCGATGCAAAACTGACAGTTAATTGTAACGTTCAGAGCCTCTTAATGACGATGGAACACACAAATTGCGTCGCGATTCAATACATCGTCCTCCAGCCGACTTGTCTCCAAGGGTCTAGTGCTGCCTCGGGCACCTTATGGTCGTTCTCCTGTGAGTCTAGATTTTTGAATCCGACGCAAAACTGACAGTTAATTGTAACGTTCAGAGCCTCTTAATGACGATGGAACACACAAATTGCGTCGCGATTCAATACATCGTCCTACAGCCGACTTGTCTCCAAGGGTCTAGTGCTGCCTCGGGCACCATATGCTCGTTCTCCTGTGAGTCTAGATTTTCGAATCCGACGCAAAACTGACAGTGAATTGTAACATTCAGAGCCTCTTAATGACGATGGGACACACAAATTGCGTCGCGATTCAATACATCGTCCTCCAGCCGACTTGTCTCGAAGGGTCTATTGGTGCCTCGGGCCTCTTATGGTCGTTCTCCTATGAGTCTAGTTTTTCGAATCCGGTGCAAAACTGACAATTAATTGTAACGTTCAGAGCCTCTTAATGACGATGGAACACACAAATTGCGTCGCGAATCAATAGATCGTCCTCCAGCCGACTTGTCTCCAAGGGTCTATTGCTTCCTCGGGCACCTTATGGTCGTTCTCCTGTGAGTCTAGTTTTTCGAATGCGATGCAAAACTGACAGTTAATTGTAACGTCCAGAGTATGATACTGACGATGGAACACACAAATTGCGTCGCGATTCAATACATCGTCCTACAGCCGACTTGTCTCCAAGGGTCTAGTGCTGCCTCGGGCACCATATGCTCGTTCTCCTGTGAGTCTAGATTTTGTAATGCGATGCAAAACTGACAGTTAATTGTAACGTTCAGAGCCTGTTAATGACGATGGGACACACAAATTGCGTCGCGACTCAATACATCGTCCTCCAGCCGACTTGTCTCCAAGGGTCTAGTGCTGCCTCGGACACCTTATGGTCGTTCATCTGTGAGTCTAGATTTTCGAATCCGACGCAAAACTGACAATTAATTGTAACGTTCAGAGCCTGTTAAAGACGATGGGACACACAAATTGCGTCGCGTCTCAATACATCGTCCTCCAGCCGACTTGTCTCCAAGGGTCTATTGCTGCCTCGGGCACCTTATGGTCGTTCTCCTGTGAGTCTAGTTTTTCGAATGCGATGCAAAACTGACAGTTAATTGTAACGTTCAGAGCCTCTTAATGACGATGGAACACACAAATTGCGTCGCGATTCAATACATCGTCCTACAGCCGACTTGTCTCCAAGGGTCTATTGCTGCCTCGGGCACCATATGCTCGTTCTCCTGTGAGTCTAGATTTTCGAATCCGACGCAAAACTGACAGTTAATTGTAACGTTCAGAGCCTGTTAATGACGATGGGACACACAAATTGCGTCGCGATTCAATACATCGTCTTCCAGCCGACTTGTCTCCAAGGATCTATTGCTGCCTCGGGCACCTTATGGTCGTTCTCCTGTGAGTCTAGTTTTTCGAATGCGATGCAAAACTGACAGTTAATTGTAACGTTCAGAGCCTCTTAATGACGATGGAACACACAAATTGCGTCGCGATTCAATACATCGTCTTCCAGCCGACTTGTCTCCAAGGATCTATTGCTGCCTCGGGCACCTTATGGTCGTTCTCCTGTGAGTCTAGTTTTTCGAATGCGATGCAAAACTGACAGTTAATTGTAACGTTCAGAGCCTCTTGATGACGATGGAACACACAAATTGTGTCGCGATTCAATACATCGTCCCACAGCCGACTTGTCTCCAAAGGTCTATTGCTGCCTCGGGCACCATATGTTCGTTCTCCTGTGAGTCTAGATTTTCGAATCCGACGCAAAACTGACAGTGAATTGTAACGTTCAGAGCCTGTTAATGACGATGGGACACACAAATTGCGTCGCGACTCAATACATCGTCCTCCAGCCGACTTGTCTCCAAGGGGCTAGTGCTGCCTCGGGCACCTTATGGTCGTTCTCCTGTGAGTCTAGATTTTTGAATCCGACGCAAAACTGACAGTTAATTGTAACGTTCAGAGCCTCTTAATGACGATGGAACACACAAATTGCGTCGCGATTCAATACATCGTCCTACAGCCGACTTGTCTCCAAGGGTCTAGTGCTGCCTCGGGCACCATATGCTCGTTCTCCTGTGAGTCTAGATTTTCGAATCCGACGCAAAACTGACAGTGAATTGTAACATTCAGAGCCTCTTAATGACGATGGGACACACAAATTGCGTCGCGATTCAATACATCGTCCTCCAGCCGACTTGTCTCGAAGGGTCTATTGGTGCCTCGGGCCTCTTATGGTCGTCTATGAGTCTAGTTTTTCGAATCCGGTGCAAAACTGACAATTAATTGTAACGTTCAGAGCCTCTTAATGACGATGGAACACACAAATTGCGTCGCGAATCAATAGATCGTCCTCCAGCCGACTTGTCTCCAAGGGTCTATTGCTGCCTCGGGCACCTTATGGTCGTTCTCCTGTGAGTCTAGTTTTTTGAATGCGATGCAAAACTGACAGTTAATTGTAACGTTCAGAGTATGATACTGACGATGGAACACACAAATTGCGTCGCGATTCAATACATCGTCCTACAGGCGACTTGTCTCCAAGGGTCTAGTACTGCCTCGGGCACCATATGCTCGTTCTCCTGTGAGTCTAGATTTTCTAATGCGATGCAAAACTGACAGTTAATTGTAACGTTCAGAGCCTGTTAATGACGATGGGACACACAAATTGCGTCGCGACTCAATACATCGTCCTCCAGCCGACTTGTCTCCAAGGGTCTAGTGCTGCCTCGGGCACCTTATGGTCGTTCATCTGTGAGTCTAGATTTTCGAATCCGACGCAAAACTGACAATTAATTGTAACGTTCAGAGCCTGTTAAAGACGATGGGACACACAAATTGCGTCGCGTCTCAATACATCGTCCTCCAGCCGACTTGTCTCCAAGGGTCTATTGCTGCCTCGGGCACCTTATGGTAGTTCTCCTGTGAGTCTAGTTTTTCGAATGCGATGCAAAACTGACAGTTAATTGTAACGTTCAGAGCCTCTTAATGACGATGGAACACACAAATTGCGTCGCGATTCAATACATCGTCCTACAACCGACTTGTCTCCAAGGGTCTATTGCTGCCTCGGGCACCATATGCTCGTTCTCCTGTGAGTCTAGATTTTCGAATCCGACGCAAAACTGACAGTTAATTGTAACGTTCAGAGCCTGTTAATGACGATGGGACACACAAATTGCGTCGCGATTCAATACATCGTCTTCCAGCCGACTTGTCTCCAAGGATCTATTGCTGCCTCGGGCACCTTATGGTCGTTCTCCTGTGAGTCTAGTTTTTCGAATGCGATGTAAAACTGACAGTTAATTGTAACGTTCAGAGCCTCTTAATGACGATGGAACACACAAATTGCGTCGCGATTCAATACATCGTCCTCCAGCCGACTTGTCTCGAAGGGTCTATTGGTGCCTCGGGCACCTTATGGTCGTTCTCCTGTGAGTCTAGATTTTCGAATCCGACGCAAAACTGACAGTTAATTGTAACGTTCAGAGCCTCTTAATGACGATGGAACACACAAATTGCGTCGCGATTCAATACATCGTCTTCCAGCCGACTTGTCTCCAAGGATCTATTGCTGCCTCGGGCACCTTATGGTCGTTCTCCTGTGAGTCTAGTTTTTCGAATGCGATGCAAAACTGGCAGTTCATTGTAACGTTCAGAGCCTCTTAATGACGATGGAACACACAAATTGCGTCGCGATTCAATACATCGTCCTACAGCCGACTTGTCTCCAAGGGTCTAGTGCTGCCTCGGGCACCATATGCTCGTTCTCCTGTGAGTCTAGATTTTCGAATCCGACGCAAAACTGACAGCGAATTGTAACGTTCAGAGCCTCTTGATGACGATGGAACACACAAATTGCGTCGCGATTCAATACATCGTCCTACAGCCGTCTTGTCTCCAAGGGTCTAGTGCTGCCTCGGGCACCATATGCTCGTTCTCCTGTGAGTCTAGATTTTCGAATCCGACGCAAAACTGACAGTGAATTGTAACATTCAGAGCCTCTTAATGACGATGGGACACACAAATTGCGTCGCGATTCAATACATCGTCCTCCAGCCGACTTGTCTCGAAGGGTCTATTGGTGCCTCGGGCCTCTTATGGTCGTTCTCCTATGAGTCTAGTTTTTCGAATCCGGTGCAAAACTGACAATTAATTGTAACGTTCAGAGCCTCTTAATGACGATGGAACACACAAATTGCGTCGCGAATCAATAGATCGTCCTCCAGCCGACTTGTCTCCAAGGGTCTATTGCTGCCTCGGGCACCTTATGGTCGTTCTCCTGTGAGTCTAGTTTTTCGAATGCGATGCAAAACTGACAGTTAATTGTAACGTCCAGAGTATGATACTGACGATGGAGCACACAAATTGCGTCGCGATTCAATACATCGTCCTACAGCCGACTTGTCTCCAAGGGTCTAGTGCTGCCTCGGGCACCATATGCTCGTTCTCCTGTGAGTCTAGATTTTCTAATGCGATGCAAAACTGACAGTTAATTGTAACGTTCAGAGCCTGTTAATGACGATGGGACACACAAATTGCGTCGCGACTCAATACATCGTCCTCCAGCCGACTTGTCTCCAAGGGTCTAGTGCTGCCTCGGACACCTTATGGTCGTTCATCTGTGAGTCTAGATTTTCGAATCCGACGCAAAACTGACAATTAATTGTAACGTTCAGAGCCTGTTAAAGACGATGGGACACACAAATTGCGTCGCGTCTCAATACATCGTCCTCCAGCCGACTTGTCTCCAAGGGTCTATTGCTGCCTCGGGCACCTTATGGTCGTTCTCCTGTGAGTCTAGTTTTTCGAATGCGATGCAAAACTGACAGTTAATTGTAACGTTCAGAGCCTCTTAATGACGATGGAACACACAAATTGCGTCGCGATTCAATACATCGTCCTACAGCCGACTTGTCTCCAAGGGTCTATTGCTGCCTCGGGCACCATATGCTCGTTCTCCTGTGAGTCTAGATTTTCGAATCCGACGCAAAACTGACAGTTAATTGTAACGTTCAGAGCCTGTTAATGACGATGGGACACACAAATTGCGTCGCGATTCAATACATCGTCTTCCAGCCGACTTGTCTCCAAGGATCTATTGCTGCCTCGGGCACCTTATGGTCGTTCTCCTGTGAGTCTAGTTTTTCGAATGCGATGCAAAACTGACAGTTAATTGTAACGTTCAGAGCCTCTTAATGACGATGGAACACACAAATTGCGTCGCGATTCAATACATCGTCTTCCAGCCGACTTGTCTCCAAGGATCTATTGCTGCCTCGGGCACCTTATGGTCGTTCTCCTGTGAGTCTAGTTTTTCGAATGCGATGCAAAACTGACAGTTAATTGTAACGTTCAGAGCCTCTTGATGACGATGGAACACACAAATTGCGTCGCGATTCAATACATCGTCCCACAGCCGACTTGTCTCCAAAGGTCTATTGCTGCCTCGGGCACCATATGTTCGTTCTCCTGTGAGTCTAGATTTTCGAATCCGACGCAAAACTGACAGTGAATTGTAACGTTCAGAGCCTGTTAATGACGATGGGACACACAAATTGCGTCGCGACTCAATACATCGTCCTCCAGCCGACTTGTCTCCAAGGGTCTAGTGCTGCCTCGGGCACCTTATGGTCGTTCTCCTGTGAGTCTAGATTTTTGAATCCGACGCAAAACTGACAGTTAATTGTAACGTTCAGAGCCTCTTAATGACGATGGAACACACAAATTGCGTCGCGATTCAATACATCGTCCTACAGCCGACTTGTCTCCAAGGGTCTAGTGCTGCCTCGGGCACCATATGCTCGTTCTCCTGTGAGTCTAGATTTTCGAATGCGATGCAAAACTGACAGTTAATTGTAACGTTCAGAGCCTCTTAATGACGATGGAACACACAAATTGCGTCGCGATTCAATACATCGTCCTCCAGCCGACTTGTCTCCAAGGGTCTAGTGCTGCCTCGGGCACCATATGCTCGTTCTCCTGTGAGTCTAGATTTTCGAATCCGACGCAAAACTGACAGCGAATTGTAACGTTCAGAGCCTCTTGATGACGATGGAACACAAAAATTGCGTCGCGATTCAATACATCGTCCTACAGCCGACTTGTCTCCAAGGGTCTAGTGCTGCCTCGGGCCTCTTATGGTCGTTCTCCTATGAGTCTAGTTTTTCGAATCCGGTGCAAAACTGACAATTAATTGTAACGTTCAGAGCCTCTTAATGACGATGGAACACACAAATTGCGTCGCGAATCAATAGATCGTCCTCCAGCCGACTTGTCTCCAAGGGTCTATTGCTTCCTCGGGCACCTTATGGTCGTTCTCCTGTGAGTCTAGTTTTTCGAATGCGATGCAAAACTGACAGTTAATTGTAACGTCCAGAGTATGATACTGACGATGGAACACACAAATTGCGTCGCGATTCAATACATCGTCCTACAGCCGACTTGTCTCCAAGGGTCTAGTGCTGCCTCGGGCACCATATGCTCGTTCTCCTGTGAGTCTAGATTTTCTAATGCGATGCAAAACTGACAGTTAATTGTAACGTTCAGAGCCTGTTAATGACGATGGGACACACAAATTGCGTCGCGACTCAATACATCGTCCTCCAGCCGACTTGTCTCCAAGGGTCTAGTGCTGCCTCGGACACCTTATGGTCGTTCATCTGTGAGTCTAGATTTTCGAATCCGACGCAAAACTGACAATTAATTGTAACGTTCAGAGCCTGTTAAAGACGATGGGACACACAAATTGCGTCGCGTCTCAATACATCGTCCTCCAGCCGACTTGTCTCCAAGGGTCTATTGCTGCCTCGGGCACCTTATGGTCGTTCTCCTGTGAGTCTAGTTTTTCGAATGCGATGCAAAACTGACAGTTAATTGTAACGTTCAGAGCCTCTTAATGACGATGGAACACACAAATTGCGTCGCGATTCAATACATCGTCCTACAGCCGACTTGTCTCCAAGGGTCTATTGCTGCCTCGGGCACCATATGCTCGTTCTCCTGTGAGTCTAGATTTTCGAATCCGACGCAAAACTGACAGTTAATTGTAACGTTCAGAGCCTGTTAATGACGATGGGACACACAAATTGCGTCGCGATTCAATACATCGTCTTCCAGCCGACTTGTCTCCAAGGATCTATTGCTGCCTCGGGCACCTTATGGTCGTTCTCCTGTGAGTCTAGTTTTTCGAATGCGATGCAAAACTGACAGTTAATTGTAACGTTCAGAGCCTCTTAATGACGATGGAACACACAAATTGCGTCGCGATTCAATACATCGTCTTCCAGCCGACTTGTCTCCAAGGATCTATTGCTGCCTCGGGCACCTTATGGTCGTTCTCCTGTGAGTCTAGTTTTTCGAATGCGATGCAAAACTGACAGTTAATTGTAACGTTCAGAGCCTCTTGATGACGATGGAACACACAAATTGCGTCGCGATTCAATACATCGTCCCACAGCCGACTTGTCTCCAAAGGTCTATTGCTGCCTCGGGCACCATATGTTCGTTCTCCTGTGAGTCTAGATTTTCGAATCCGACGCAAAACTGACAGTGAATTGTAACGTTCAGAGCCTGTTAATGACGATGGGACACACAAATTGCGTCGCGACTCAATACATCGTCCTCCAGCCGACTTGTCTCCAAGGGGCTAGTGCTGCCTCGGGCACCTTATGGTCGTTCTCCTGTGAGTCTAGATTTTTGAATCCGACGCAAAACTGACAGTTAATTGTAACGTTCAGAGCCTCTTAATGACGATGGAACACACAAATTGCGTCGCGATTCAATACATCGTCCTACAGCCGACTTGTCTCCAAGGGTCTAGTGCTGCCTCGGGCACCATATGCTCGTTCTCCTGTGAGTCTAGATTTTCGAATCCGACGCAAAACTGACAGTGAATTGTAACATTCAGAGCCTCTTAATGACGATGGGACACACAAATTGCGTCGCGATTCAATACATCGTCCTCCAGCCGACTTGTCTCGAAGGGTCTATTGGTGCCTCGGGCCTCTTATGGTCGTTCTCCTATGAGTCTAGTTTTTCGAATCCGGTGCAAAACTGACAATTAATTGTAACGTTCAGAGCCTCTTAATGACGATGGAACACACAAATTGCGTCGCGAATCAATAGATCGTCCTCCAGCCGACTTGTCTCCAAGGGTCTATTGCTGCCTCGGGCACCTTATGGTCGTTCTCCTGTGAGTCTAGTTTTTCGAATGCGATGCAAAACTGACAGTTAATTGTAACGTTCAGAGTATGATACTGACGATGGAACACACAAATTGCGTCGCGATTCAATACATCGTCCTACAGGCGACTTGTCTCCAAGGGTCTAGTGCTGCCTCGGGCACCATATGCTCGTTCTCCTGTGAGTCTAGATTTTCTAATGCGATGCAAAACTGACAGTTAATTGTAACGTTCAGAGCCTGTTAATGACGATGGGACACACAAATTGCGTCGCGACTCAATACATCGTCCTCCAGCCGACTTGTCTCCAAGGGTCTAGTGCTGCCTCGGGCACCTTATGGTCGTTCATCTGTGAGTCTAGATTTTCGAATCCGACGCAAAACTGACAATTAATTGTAACGTTCAGAGCCTGTTAAAGACGATGGGACACACAAATTGCGTCGCGTCTCAATACATCTCCTCCAGCCGACTTGTCTCCAAGGGTCTATTGCTGCCTCGGGCACCTTATGGTAGTTCTCCTGTGAGTCTAGTTTTTCGAATGCGATGCAAAACTGACAGTTAATTGTAACGTTCAGAGCCTCTTAATGACGATGGAACACACAAATTGCGTCGCGATTCAATACATCGTCCTACAACCGACTTGTCTCCAAGGGTCTATTGCTGCCTCGGGCACCATATGCTCGTTCTCCTGTGAGTCTAGATTTTCGAATCCGACGCAAAACTGACAGTTAATTGTAACGTTCAGAGCCTGTTAATGACGATGGGACACACAAATTGCGTCGCGATTCAATACATCGTCTTCCAGCCGACTTGTCTCCAAGGATCTATTGCTGCCTCGGGCACCTTATGGTCGTTCTCCTGTGAGTCTAGTTTTTCGAATGCGATGCAAAACTGACAGTTAATTGTAACGTTCAGAGCCTCTTAATGACGATGGAACACACAAATTGCGTCGCGATTCAATACATCGTCCTCCAGCCGACTTGTCTCGAAGGGTGTATTGGTGCCTCGGGCACCTTATGGTCGTTCTCCTGTGAGTCTAGATTTTCGAATCCGACGCAAAACTGACAGTTAATTGTAACGTTCAGAGCCTCTTAATGACGATGGAACACACAAATTGCGTCGCGATTCAATACATCGTCTTCCAGCCGACTTGTCTCCAAGGATCTATTGCTGCCTCGGGCACCTTATGGTCGTTCTCCTGTGAGTCTAGTTTTTCGAATGCGATGCAAAACTGACAGTTAATTGTAACGTTCAGAGCCTCTTAATGACGATGGAACACACAAATTGCGTCGCGATTCAATACATCGTCCTACAGCCGACTTGTCTCCAAGGGTCTAGTGCTGCCTCGGGCACCATATGCTCGTTCTCCTGTGAGTCTAGATTTTCGAATCCGACGCAAAACTGACAGTTAATTGTAACGTTCAGAGCCTGTTAATGACGATGGGACACACAAATTGCGTTGCGATTCAATACATCGTCTTCCAGACGACTTGCCTCCAAGGATCTATTGCTGCCTCGGGCACCTTATGGTCGTTCTCCTGTGAGTCTAGTTTTTCGAATGCGATGCAAAACTGACAGTTAATTGTAACGTTCAGAGCCTCTTAATGACGATGGAACACACAAATTGCGTCGCGATTCAATACATCGTCCTCCAGCCGACTTGTCTCGAAGGGTCTATTGGTGCCTCGGGCACCTTATGGTCGTTCTCCTGTGAGTCTAGATTTTCGAATCCGACGCAAAACTGACAGTTAATTGTAACGTTCAGAGCCTCTTAATGACGATGGAACACACAAATTGCGTCGCGATTCAATATATCGTCTTCCAGCCGACTTGTCTCCAAGGATCTATTGCTGCCTCGGGCACCTTATGGTCGTTCTCCTGTGAGTCTAGTTATTCGAATGCGATGCAAAACTGGCAGTTCATTGTAACGTTCAGAGCCTCTTAATGACGATGGAACACACAAATTGCGTCGCGATTCAATACATCGTCCTACAGCCGACTTGTCTCCAAGGGTCTTGTGCTGCCTCGGGCACCATATGCTCGTTCTCCTGTGAGTCTAGATTTTCGAATCCGACGCAAAACTGACAGCGAATTGTAACGTTCAGAGCCTCTTGATGACGATGGAACACACAAATTGCGTCGCGATTCAATACATCGTCCTACAGCCGTCTTGTCTCCAAGGGTCTAGTGCTGCCTCGGGCACCATATGCTCGTTCTCCTGTGAGTCTAGATTTTCGAATCCGACGCAAAACTGACAGTGAATTGTAACATTCAGAGCCTCTTAATGACGATGGGACACACAAATTGCGTCGCGATTCAATACATCGTCCTCCAGCCGACTTGTCTCGAAGGGTCTATTGGTGCCTCGGGCCTCTTATGGTCGTTCTCCTATGAGTCTAGTTTTTCGAATCCGGTGCAAAACTGACAATTAATTGTAACGTTCAGAGCCTCTTAATGACGATGGAACACACAAATTGCGTCGCGAATCAATAGATCGTCCTCCAGCCGACTTGTCTCCAAGGGTCTATTGCTGCCTCGGGCACCTTATGGTCGTTCTCCTGTGAGTCTAGTTTTTCGAATGCGATGCAAAACTGACAGTTAATTGTAACGTCCAGAGTATGATACTGACGATGGAACACACAAATTGCGTCGCGATTCAATACATCGTCCTACAGCCGACTTGTCTCCAAGGGTCTAGTGCTGCCTCGGGCACCATATGCTCGTTCTCCTGTGAGTCTAGATTTTCTAATGCGATGCAAAACTGACAGTTAATTGTAACGTTCAGAGCCTGTTAATGACGATGGGACACACAAATTGCGTCGCGACTCAATACATCGTCCTCCAGCCGACTTGTCTCCAAGGGTCTAGTGCTGCCTCGGACACCTTATGGTCGTTCATCTGTGAGTCTAGATTGTCGAATCCGACGCAAAACTGACAATTAATTGTAACGTTCAGAGCCTGTTAAAGACGATGGGACACACAAATTGCGTCGCGTCTCAATACATCGTCCTCCAGCCGACTTGTCTCCAAGGGTCTATTGCTGCCTCGGGCACCTTATGGTCGTTCTCCTGTGAGTCTAGTTTTTCGAATGCGATGCAAAACTGACAGTTAATTGTAACGTTCAGAGCCTCTTAATGACGATGGAACACACAAATTGCGTCGCGATTCAATACATCGTCCTACAGCCGACTTGTCTCCAAGGGTCTATTGCTGCCTCGGGCACCATATGCTCGTTCTCCTGTGAGTCTAGATTTTCGAATCCGACGCAAAACTGACAGTTAATTGTAACGTTCAGAGCCTGTTAATGACGATGGGACACACAAATTGCGTCGCGATTCAATACATCGTCTTCCAGCCGACTTGTCTCCAAGGATCTATTGCTGCCTCGGGCACCTTATGGTCGTTCTCCTGTGAGTCTAGTTTTTCGAATGCGATGCAAAACTGACAGTTAATTGTAACGTTCAGAGCCTCTTAATGACGATGGAACACACAAATTGCGTCGCGATTCAATACATCGTCTTCCAGCCGACTTGTCTCCAAGGATCTATTGCTGCCTCGGGCACCTTATGGTCGTTCTCCTGTGAGTCTAGTTTTTCGAATGCGATGCAAAACTGACAGTTAATTGTAACGTTCAGAGCCTCTTGATGACGATGGAACACACAAATTGCGTCGCGATTCAATACATCGTCCCACAGCCGACTTGTCTCCAAAGGTCTATTGCTGCCTCGGGCACCATATGTTCGTTCTCCTGTGAGTCTAGATTTTCGAATCCGACGCAAAACTGACAGTGAATTGTAACGTTCAGAGCCTGTTAATGACGATGGGACACACAAATTGCGTCGCGACTCAATACATCGTCCTCCAGCCGACTTGTCTCCAAGGGTCTAGTGCTGCCTCGGGCACCTTATGGTCGTTCTCCTGTGAGTCTAGATTTTTGAATCCGACGCAAAACTGACAGTTAATTGTAACGTTCAGAGCCTCTTAATGACGATGGAACACACAAATTGCGTCGCGATTCAATACATCGTCCTACAGCCGACTTGTCTCCAAGGGTCTAGTGCTGCCTCGGGCACCATATGCTCGTTCTCCTGTGAGTCTAGATTTTCGAATGCGATGCAAAACTGACAGTTAATTGTAACGTTCAGAGCCTCTTAATGACGATGGAACACACAAATTGCGTCGCGATTCAATACATCGTCCTCCAGCCGACTTGTCTCCAAGGGTCTAGTGCTGCCTCGGGCACCATATGCTCGTTCTCCTGTGAGTCTAGATTTTCGAATCCGACGCAAAACTGACAGCGAATTGTAACGTTCAGAGCCTCTTGATGACGATGGAACACACAAATTGCGTCGCGATTCAATACATCGTCCTACAGCCGACTTGTCTCCAAGGGTCTAGTGCTGCCTCGGGCCTCTTATGGTCGTTCTCCTATGAGTCTAGTTTTTCGAATCCGGTGCAAAACTGACAATTAATTGTAACGTTCAGAGCCTCTTAATGACGATGGAACACACAAATTGCGTCGCGAATCAATAGATCGTCCTCCAGCCGACTTGTCTCCAAGGGTCTATTGCTGCCTCGGGCACCTTATGGTCGTTCTCCTGTGAGTCTAGTTTTTCGAATGCGATGCAAAACTGACAGTTAATTGTAACGTTCAGAGTATGATACTGACGATGGAACACACAAATTGCGTCGCGATTCAATACATCGTCCTACAGGCGACTTGTCTCCAAGGGTCTAGTGCTGCCTCGGGCACCATATGCTCGTTCTCCTGTGAGTCTAGATTTTCTAATGCGATGCAAAACTGACAGTTAATTGTAACGTTCAGAGCCTGTTAATGACGATGGGACACACAAATTGCGTCGCGACTCAATACATCGTCCTCCAGCCGACTTGTCTCCAAGGGTCTAGTGCTGCATCGGGCACCTTATGGTCGTTCATCTGTGAGTCTAGATTTTCGAATCCGACGCAAAACTGACAATTAATTGTAACGTTCAGAGCCTGTTAAAGACGATGGGACACACAAATTGCGTCGCGTCTCAATACATCGTCCTCCAGCCGACTTGTCTCCAAGGGTCTATTGCTGCCTCGGGCACCTTATGGTAGTTCTCCTGTGAGTCTAGTTTTTCGAATGCGATGCAAAACTGACAGTTAATTGTAACGTTCAGAGCCTCTTAATGACGATGGAACACACAAATTGCGTCGCGATTCAATACATCGTCCTACAGCCGACTTGTCTCCAAGGGTCTATTGCTGCCTCGGGCACCATATGCTCGTTCTCCTGTGAGTCTAGATTTTCGAATCCGACGCAAAACTGACAATTAATTGTAACGTTCAGAGCCTGTTAAAGACGATGGGACACACAAATTGCGTCGCGATTCAATACATCGTCTTCCAGCCGACTTGTCTCCAAGGATCTATTGCTGCCTCGGGCACCTTATGGTCGTTCTCCTGTGAGTCTAGTTTTTCGAATGCGATGCAAAACTGACAGTTAATTGTAACGTTCAGAGCCTCTTAATGACGATGGAACACACAAATTGCGTCGCGATTCAATACATCGTCCTCCAGCCGACTTGTCTCGAAGGGTGTATTGGTGCCTCGGGCACCTTATGGTCGTTCTCCTGTGAGTCTAGATTTTCGAATCCGACGCAAAACTGACAGTTAATTGTAACGTTCAGAGCCTCTTAATGACGATGGAACACACAAATTGCGTCGCGATTCAATACATCGTCTTCCAGCCGACTTGTCTCCAAGGATCTATTGCTGCCTCGGGCACCTTATGGTCGTTCTCCTGTGAGTCTAGTTTTTCGAATGCGATGCAAAACTGACAGTTAATTGTAACGTTCAGAGCCTCTTAATGACGATGGAACACACAAATTGTGTCGCGATTCAATACATCGTCCTACAGCCGACTTGTCTCCAAGGGTCTAGTGCTGCCTCGGGCACCATATGCTCGTTCTCCTGTGAGTCTAGATTTTCGAATCCGACGCAAAACTGACAGTGAATTGTAACGTTCAGAGCCTCTTGATGACGATGGAACACACAAATTGCGTCGCGATTCAATACATCGTCCTCCAGCCGACTTGTCTCGAAGGGTCTATTGGTGCCTCGGGCCTCTTATGGTCGTTCTCCTATGAGTCTAGTTTTTCGAATCCGGTGCAAAACTGACAATTAATTGTAACGTTCAGAGCCTCTTAATGACGATGGAACACACAAATTGCGTCGCGAATCAATAGATCGTCCTCCAGCCGACTTGTCTCCAAGGGTCTATTGCTGCCTCGGGCACCTTATGGTCGTTCTCCTGTGAGTCTAGTTTTTCGAAAGCGATGCAAAACTGACAGTTAATTGTAACGTTCAGAGTATGATACTGACGATGGAACACACAAATTGCGTCGCGATTCAATACATCGTCCTACAGCCGACTTGTCTCCAAGGGTCTAGTGCTGTCTCGGGCACCTTATGGTCGTTCTCCTGTGAGTCTAGATTTTCGAATCCGACGCAAAACTGAGAGTGAATTCTAACGTTCAGAGCCTCTTGCTGACGATGGAACACACAAATTGCGTCGCGATTCAATACATCGTCCTCCAGCCGACTTGTCTCGAAGGGTCTATTGGTGCCTCGGGCACCTTATGGTCGTTCTCCTGTGAGTCTAGATTTTCGTATCCGACGCAAAACTGACAGTTAATTGTAACGTTCAGAGCCTCTTATTGATGATGGAACACACAAATTGCGTCGCGATTCAATACATCGTCCTACAGCCGACTTGTCTCCAAGGGTCTAGTGCTGCCTCGGGCACCTTATGGTCGTTCTCCTGTGAATCTAGATTTTCGAATTAGACGCAAAACTGACAGTTAATTGTAACGTTCAGAGCCTCTTAATGACGATGGAACACACAAATTGCGTCGCGATTCAATACATCGTTCTACAGCCGACTTGTCTCCAAGGGTCTAGTGCTGCCTCGGGCACCATATGCTCGTTCTCCTGTGACTCTAGATTTTCGAATCCGACGCAAAACTGACAGTGAATTGTAACGTTCAGAGCCTGTTAATGACGATGGGACACACAAATTGCGTCGCGACTCAATACATCGTCCTCCAGCCGACTTGTCTCCAAGGGTCTAGTGCTGCCTCGGGCACCTTATGGTCGTTCTCCTGTGAGTCTAGATTTTTGAATCCGACGCAAAACTGACAGTTAATTGTAACGTTCAGAGCCTCTTAATGACGATGGAACACACAAATTGCGTCGCGATTCAATACATCGTCCTACAGCCGACTTGTCTCCAAGGGTCTAGTGCTGCCTCGGGCACCATATGCTCGTTCTCCTGTGAGTCTAGATTTTCGAATCCGACGCAAAACTGACAGTTAATTGTAACGTTCAGAGCCTGTTAATGACGATGGGACACACAAATTGCGTTGCGATTCAATACATCGTCTTCCAGACGACTTGTCTCCAAGGATCTATTGCTGCCTCGGGCACCTTATGGTCGTTCTCCTGTGAGTCTAGTTTTTCGAATGCGATGCAAAACTGACAGTTAATTGTAACGTTCAGAGCCTCTTAATGACGATGGAACACACAAATTGCGTCGCGATTCAATACATCGTCTTCCAGCCGACTTGTCTCCAAGGATCTATTGCTGCCTCGGGCACCTTATGGTCGTTCTCCTGTGAGTCTAGTTTTTCGAATGCGATGCAAAACTGACAGTTAATTGTAACGTTCAGAGCCTCTTAATGACGATGGAACACACAAATTGCGTCGCGATTCAATACATCGTCCTCCAGCCGACTTGTCTCCAAGGGTCTAGTGCTGCCTCGGGCACCATATGCTCGTTCTCCTGTGAGTCTAGATTTTCGAATCCGACGCAAAACTGACAGCGAATTGTAACGTTCAGAGCCTCTTGATGACGATGGAACACACAAATTGCGTCGCGATTCAATACATCGTCCTACAGCCGTCTTGTCTCCAAGGGTCTAGTGCTGCCTCGGGCACCATATGCTCGTTCTCCTGTGAGTCTAGATTTTCGAATCCGACGCAAAACTGACAGTGAATTGTAACATTCAGAGCCTCTTAATGACGATGGGACACACAAATTGCGTCGCGATTCAATACATCGTCCTCCAGCCGACTTGTCTCGAAGGGTCTATTGGTGCCTCGGGCCTCTTATGGTCGTTCTCCTATGAGTCTAGTTTTTCGAATCCGGTGCAAAACTGACAATTAATTGTAACGTTCAGAGCCTCTTAATGACGATGGAACACACAAATTGCGTCGCGAATCAATAGATCGTCCTCCAGCCGACTTGTCTCCAAGGGTCTATTGCTGCCTCGGGCACCTTATGGTCGTTCTCCTGTGAGTCTAGTTTTTCGAATGCGATGCAAAACTGACAGTTAATTGTAACGTCCAGAGTATGATACTGACGATGGAACACACAAATTGCGTCGCGATTCAATACATCGTCCTACAGCCGACTTGTCTCCAAGGGTCTAGTGCTGCCTCGGGCACCATATGCTCGTTCTCCTGTGAGTCTAGATTTTCTAATGCGATGCAAAACTGACAGTTAATTGTAACGTTCAGAGCCTGTTAATGACGATGGGACACACAAATTGCGTCGCGACTCAATACATCGTCCTCCAGCCGACTTGTCTCCAAGGGTCTAGTGCTGCCTCGGACACCTTATGGTCGTTCATCTGTGAGTCTAGATTGTCGAATCCGACGCAAAACTGACAATTAATTGTAACGTTCAGAGCCTGTTAAAGACGATGGGACACACAAATTGCGTCGCGTCTCAATACATCGTCCTCCAGCCGACTTGTCTCCAAGGGTCTATTGCTGCCTCGGGCACCTTATGGTCGTTCTCCTGTGAGTCTAGTTTTTCGAATGCGATGCAAAACTGACAGTTAATTGTAACGTTCAGAGCCTCTTAATGACGATGGAACACACAAATTGCGTCGCGATTCAATACATCGTCCTACAGCCGACTTGTCTCCAAGGGTCTATTGCTGCCTCGGGCACCATATGCTCGTTCTCCTGTGAGTCTAGATTTTCGAATCCGACGCAAAACTGACAGTTAATTGTAACGTTCAGAGCCTGTTAATGACGATGGGACACACAAATTGCGTCGCGATTCAATACATCGTCTTCCAGCCGACTTGTCTCCAAGGATCTATTGCTGCCTCGGGCACCTTATGGTCGTTCTCCTGTGAGTCTAGTTTTTCGAATGCGATGCAAAACTGACAGTTAATTGTAACGTTCAGAGCCTCTTAATGACGATGGAACACACAAATTGCGTCGCGATTCAATACATCGTCTTCCAGCCGACTTGTCTCCAAGGATCTATTGCTGCCTCGGGCACCTTATGGTCGTTCTCCTGTGAGTCTAGTTTTTCGAATGCGATGCAAAACTGACAGTTAATTGTAACGTTCAGAGCCTCTTGATGACGATGGAACACACAAATTGCGTCGCGATTCAATACATCGTCCCACAGCCGACTTGTCTCCAAAGGTCTATTGCTGCCTCGGGCACCATATGTTCGTTCTCCTGTGAGTCTAGATTTTCGAATCCGACGCAAAACTGACAGTGAATTGTAACGTTCAGAGCCTGTTAATGACGATGGGACACACAAATTGCGTCGCGACTCAATACATCGTCCTCCAGCCGACTTGTCTCCAAGGGTCTAGTGCTGCCTCGGGCACCTTATGGTCGTTCTCCTGTGAGTCTAGATTTTTGAATCCGACGCAAAACTGACAGTTAATTGTAACGTTCAGAGCCTCTTAATGACGATGGAACACACAAATTGCGTCGCGATTCAATACATCGTCCTACAGCCGACTTGTCTCCAAGGGTCTAGTGCTGCCTCGGGCACCATATGCTCGTTCTCCTGTGAGTCTAGATTTTCGAATGCGATGCAAAACTGACAGTTAATTGTAACGTTCAGAGCCTCTTAATGACGATGGAACACACAAATTGCGTCGCGATTCAATACATCGTCCTCCAGCCGACTTGTCTCCAAGGGTCTAGTGCTGCCTCGGGCACCATATGCTCGTTCTCCTGTGAGTCTAGATTTTCGAATCCGACGCAAAACTGACAGCGAATTGTAACGTTCAGAGCCTCTTGATGACGATGGAACACACAAATTGCGTCGCGATTCAATACATCGTCCTACAGCCGACTTGTCTCCAAGGGTCTAGTGCTGCCTCGGGCCTCTTATGGTCGTTCTCCTATGAGTCTAGTTTTTCGAATCCGGTGCAAAACTGACAATTAATTGTAACGTTCAGAGCCTCTTAATGACGATGGAACACACAAATTGCGTCGCGAATCAATAGATCGTCCTCCAGCCGACTTGTCTCCAAGGGTCTATTGCTGCCTCGGGCACCTTATGGTCGTTCTCCTGTGAGTCTAGTTTTTCGAATGCGATGCAAAACTGACAGTTAATTGTAACGTTCAGAGTATGATACTGACGATGGAACACACAAATTGCGTCGCGATTCAATACATCGTCCTACAGGCGACTTGTCTCCAAGGGTCTAGTGCTGCCTCGGGCACCATATGCTCGTTCTCCTGTGAGTCTAGATTTTCTAATGCGATGCAAAACTGACAGTTAATTGTAACGTTCAGAGCCTGTTAATGACGATGGGACACACAAATTGCGTCGCGACTCAATACATCGTCCTCCAGCCGACTTGTCTCCAAGGGTCTAGTGCTGCATCGGGCACCTTATGGTCGTTCATCTGTGAGTCTAGATTTTCGAATCCGACGCAAAACTGACAATTAATTGTAACGTTCAGAGCCTGTTAAAGACGATGGGACACACAAATTGCGTCGCGTCTCAATACATCGTCCTCCAGCCGACTTGTCTCCAAGGGTCTATTGCTGCCTCGGGCACCTTATGGTAGTTCTCCTGTGAGTCTAGTTTTTCGAATGCGATGCAAAACTGACAGTTAATTGTAACGTTCAGAGCCTCTTAATGACGATGGAACACACAAATTGCGTCGCGATTCAATACATCGTCCTACAGCCGACTTGTCTCCAAGGGTCTATTGCTGCCTCGGGCACCATATGCTCGTTCTCCTGTGAGTCTAGATTTTCGAATCCGACGCAAAACTGACAATTAATTGTAACGTTCAGAGCCTGTTAAAGACGATGGGACACACAAATTGCGTCGCGATTCAATACATCGTCTTCCAGCCGACTTGTCTCCAAGGATCTATTGCTGCCTCGGGCACCTTATGGTCGTTCTCCTGTGAGTCTAGTTTTTCGAATGCGATGCAAAACTGACAGTTAATTGTAACGTTCAGAGCCTCTTAATGACGATGGAACACACAAATTGCGTCGCGATTCAATACATCGTCCTCCAGCCGACTTGTCTCGAAGGGTGTATTGGTGCCTCGGGCACCTTATGGTCGTTCTCCTGTGAGTCTAGATTTTCGAATCCGACGCAAAACTGACAGTTAATTGTAACGTTCAGAGCCTCTTAATGACGATGGAACACACAAATTGCGTCGCGATTCAATACATCGTCTTCCAGCCGACTTGTCTCCAAGGATCTATTGCTGCCTCGGGCACCTTATGGTCGTTCTCCTGTGAGTCTAGTTTTTCGAATGCGATGCAAAACTGACAGTTAATTGTAACGTTCAGAGTATGATACTGACGATGGAACACACAAATTGCGTCGCGATTCAATACATCGTCCTACAGCCGACTTGTCTCCAAGGGTCTAGTGCTGTCTCGGGCACCTTATGGTCGTTCTCCTGTGAGTCTAGATTTTCGAATCCGACGCAAAACTGAGAGTGAATTCTAACGTTCAGAGCCTCTTGCTGACGATGGAACACACAAATTGCGTCGCGATTCAATACATCGTCCTCCAGCCGACTTGTCTCGAAGGGTCTATTGGTGCCTCGGGCACCTTATGGTCGTTCTCCTGTGAGTCTAGATTTTCGTATCCGACGCAAAACTGACAGTTAATTGTAACGTTCAGAGCCTCTTATTGATGATGGAACACACAAATTGCGTCGCGATTCAATACATCGTCCTACAGCCGACTTGTCTCCAAGGGTCTAGTGCTGCCTCGGGCACCTTATGGTCGTTCTCCTGTGAATCTAGATTTTCGAATTAGACGCAAAACTGACAGTTAATTGTAACGTTCAGAGCCTCTTAATGACGATGGAACACACAAATTGCGTCGCGATTCAATACATCGTTCTACAGCCGACTTGTCTCCAAGGGTCTAGTGCTGCCTCGGGCACCATATGCTCGTTCTCCTGTGACTCTAGATTTTCGAATCCGACGCAAAACTGACAGTGAATTGTAACGTTCAGAGCCTGTTAATGACGATGGGACACACAAATTGCGTCGCGACTCAATACATCGTCCTCCAGCCGACTTGTCTCCAAGGGTCTAGTGCTGCCTCGGGCACCTTATGGTCGTTCTCCTGTGAGTCTAGATTTTTGAATCCGACGCAAAACTGACAGTTAATTGTAACGTTCAGAGCCTCTTAATGACGATGGAACACACAAATTGCGTCGCGATTCAATACATCGTCCTACAGCCGACTTGTCTCCAAGGGTCTAGTGCTGCCTCGGGCACCATATGCTCGTTCTCCTGTGAGTCTAGATTTTCGAATCCGACGCAAAACTGACAGTTAATTGTAACGTTCAGAGCCTGTTAATGACGATGGGACACACAAATTGCGTTGCGATTCAATACATCGTCTTCCAGACGACTTGTCTCCAAGGATCTATTGCTGCCTCGGGCACCTTATGGTCGTTCTCCTGTGAGTCTAGTTTTTCGAATGCGATGCAAAACTGACAGTTAATTGTAACGTTCAGAGCCTCTTAATGACGATGGAACACACAAATTGCGTCGCGATTCAATACATCGTCTTCCAGCCGACTTGTCTCCAAGGATCTATTGCTGCCTCGGGCACCTTATGGTCGTTCTCCTGTGAGTCTAGTTTTTCGAATGCGATGCAAAACTGACAGTTAATTGTAACGTTCAGAGCCTCTTAATGACGATGGAACACACAAATTGCGTCGCGATTCAATACATCGTCCTCCAGCCGACTTGTCTCCAAGGGTCTAGTGCTGCCTCGGGCACCATATGCTCGTTCTCCTGTGAGTCTAGATTTTCGAATCCGACGCAAAACTGACAGCGAATTGTAACGTTCAGAGCCTCTTGATGACGATGGAACACACAAATTGCGTCGCGATTCAATACATCGTCCTACAGCCGACTTGTCTCCAAGGGTCTAGTGCTGCCTCGGGCACCATATGCTCGTTCTCCTGTGAGTCTAGATTTTCGAATCCGACGCAAAACTGACAGTGAATTGTAACATTCAGAGCCTCTTAATGACGATGGGACACACAAATTGCGTCGCGATTCAATACATCGTCCTCCAGCCGACTTGTCTCGAAGGGTCTATTGGTGCCTCGGGCCTCTTATGGTCGTTCTCCTATGAGTCTAGTTTTTCGAATCCGGTGCAAAACTGACAATTAATTGTAACGTTCAGAGCCTCTTAATGACGATGGAACACACAAATTGCGTCGCGAATCAATAGATCGTCCTCCAGCCGACTTGTCTCCAAGGGTCTATTGCTGCCTCGGGCACCTTATGGTCGTTCTCCTGTGAGTCTAGTTTTTCGAATGCGATGCAAAACTGACAGTTAATTGTAACGTTCAGAGTATGATACTGACGATGGAACACACAAATTGCGTCGCGATTCAATACATCGTCCTACAGCCGACTTGTCTCCAAGGGTCTAGTGCTGCCTCGGGCACCATATGCTCGTTCTCCTGTGAGTCTAGATTTTCTAATGCGATGCTAAACTGACAGTTAATTGTAACGTTCAGAGCCTGTTAATGACGATGGGACACACAAATTGCGTCGCGACTCAATACATCGTCCTCCAGCCGACTTGTCTCCAAGGGTCTAGTGCTGCCTCGGGCACCTTATGGTCGTTCATCTGTGAGTCTAGATTTTCGAATCCGACGCAAAACTGACAATTAATTGTAACGTTCAGAGCCTGTTAAAGACGATGGGACACACAAATTGCGTCGCGTCTCAATACATCGTCCTCCAGCCGACTTGTCTCCAAGGGTCTATTGCTGCCTCGGGCACCTTATGGTCGTTCTCCTGTGAGTCTAGTTTTTCGAATGCGATGCAAAACTGACGGTTAATTGTAACGTTCAGAGCCTCTTAATGACGATGGAACACACAAATTGCGTCGCGATTCAATACATCGTCCTCCAGCCGACTTGTCTCGAAAGGTCTACTGCTGCCTCGGGTACCTTATGGTCGTTCATCGGTGAGTCTAGATTTTCGAATCCGACGCAAAACTGACAGTTAATTGTAAGGTTCAGAGCCTCTTAATGACGATGGAACACACAAATTGCGTCGCGATTCAATACATCGTCCTCCAGCCGACTTGTCTCCAAGGGTCTATAGCTGCCTCGGGCACCTTATCGTCGTTCACCTGTGAGTCTAGTTTTCAGAATACGACGCAAAACTGACGGTTAATTGTACCGTTCAGAGCCTGTTACTGACAATGGAACACACAAATTGCGTCGCGATTGAATACATCGTCCTACAGCCGACTTGTCTCCAAGGGTCTAGTGCTTTCTCGGGCACCATATGCTCGTTCTCCTGTGAGTCTAGATTTTCGAATCCGACGCAAAACTGACAGTTAATTGTAACGTTCAGAGCCTGTTAATGACGATGGGACACACAAATTGCGTCGCGACTCAATACATCGTCCTACAGTCGACTTGTCTCCAAGGGTCTAGTGCTGCCTCGGGCACCTTATGGTCGTTCTCCTGTGAGTCTAGATTTTCGAATCCGACGCAAAACTGAGAGTGAATTCTAACGTTCAGAGCCTCTTGCTGACGATGGAACACACAAATTGCGTCGCGATTCAATACATCGTCCTCCAGTCGACTTGTCTCCAAGGGTCTAGTGCTGCCTCGGGCACCTTATGGTCGTTCTCCTGTGAGTCTAGATTTTCGAATCCGACGCAAAACTGAGAGTGAATTCTAACGTTCAGAGCCTCTTGCTGACGATGGAACACACAAATTGCGTCGCGATTCAATACATCGTCCTACAGCCGACTTGTCTCCAAGGGTCTATAGCTGCCTCGGGCACCTTATCGTCGTTCTCCTGTGAGTCTAGTTTTCAGAATACGACGCAAAAATGACGGTTAATTGTACCGTTCAGAGCCTGATACTGACGATGGAACACACAAATTGCGTCGCGATTCACTACATCGTCCTACAGCCGACTTGTCTCCAAGGGTCTAGTGCTGCCTCGGGCACCATATGCTCGTTCTCCTGTGAGTATAGATTTTCGAATCCGACGCAAAACTGACAGTGAATTGTAACGTTCAGAGCCTGTTAATGACGATGGGACACACAAATTGCGTCGCGACTCAATACATCGTCCTTCAGTCGACTTGTCTCCAAGGGTCTAGTGCTGCCTCGGGCACCTTATGGTCGTTCTCCTGTGAGTCTAGATTTTCGAATCCGACGCAAAACTGAGAGTGAATTCTAACGTTCAGAGCCTCTTGCTGACGATGGAACACACAAATTGCGTCGCGATTCAATACATCGTCCTCCAGCCGACTTGTCTCGAAGGGTCTATTGGTGCCTCGGGCACCTTATGGTCGTTCTCCTGTGAGTCTAGATTTTCGAATCCGACGCAAAACTGACAGTTAATTGTAACGTTCAGGGCCTCTTAATGACGATGGAACACACAAATTGCGTCGCGATTCAATACATCGTCCTCCAGCCGACTTGTCTCCAAGGGTCTAACGCTGCCTCGGGCACCTTATGGTCGTTCTCCTGTGAATCTAGATTTTCGAATCCGACGCAAAACTGACAGTTAATTGTAACGTTCAGAGCCTCTTGATGACGATGGAACACACAAATCGCGTCGCGATTCAATACATCGTCCCACAGCCGACTTGTCTCCAAGGGTCTAGTGCTGCCTCGGGCACCTTATGGTCGTTCTCCTGTGAGTCTAGATTTTCGAATCCGACGCAAAACTGACAGTTAATTGTAACGTTCAGAGCCTGATACTGACGATGGAACACACAATTTGCGTCGCGATTCAATACATCGTCCTCCAGCCGACTTGTCTCGAAGGGTCTATTGCTGCCTCGGGCACCTTATGGTCGTTCATCGGTGAGTCTAGATTTTCGAATCCGACGCAAAACTGACAGTTAATTGTAAGGTTCAGATCCTCTTAATGACGATGGAACACACAAATTGCGTCGCGAATCAATACATCGTCCTCCAGCCGACTTGTCTCCAAGGGTCTATTGCTGCCTCGGGCACCATATGCTCGTTCTCCTGTGAGTCTAGATTTTCGAATCCGACGCAAAACTGACAGTGAATTGTAACGTTCAGAGCCTGTTAATGACGATGGGACACACAAATTGCGTCGCGACTCAATACATCGTCCTCCAGCCGACTTGTCTCCAAGGGTCTATTGCTGCCTCGGGCACCTTATGGTCGTTCTCCTGTGAGTCTAGTTTTTCGAATGCGATGCAAAACTGACAGTTAATTGTAACGTTCAGAGCCTCTTAATGACGATGGAACACACAAATTGCGTCGCGATTCAATACATCGTCCTCCAGCCGACTTGTCTCGAAGGGTCTACTGCTGCCTCGGGTACCTTATGGTCGTTCATCGGTGAGTCTAGATTTTCGAATCCGACGCAAAACTGACAGTTAATTGTAAGGTTCAGAGCCTCTTAATGACGATGGAACACACAAATTGCGTCGCGATTCAATACATCGTCCTCCAGCCGACTTGTCTCCAAGGGTCTATAGCTGCCTCGGGCACCTTATCGTCGTTCACCTGTGAGTCTAGTTTTCAGAATACGACGCAAAACTGACGGTTAATTGTACCGTTCAGAGCCTGTTACTGACGATGGAACACACAAATTGCGTCGCGATTCAATACATCGTCCTACAGCCGACTTGTCTCCAAGGGTCTAGTGCTTTCTCGGGCACCATATGCTCGTTCTCCTGTGAGTCTAGATTTTCGAATCCGACGCAAAACTGACAGTTAATTGTAACGTTCAGAGCCTGTTAATGACGATGGGACACACAAATTGCGTCGCGACTCAATACATCGTCCTACAGTCGACTTGTCTCCAAGGGTCTAGTGCTGCCTCGGGCACCTTATGGTCGTTCTCCTGTGAGTCTAGATTTTCGAATCCGACGCAAAACTGAGAGTGAATTCTAACGTTCAGAGCCTCTTGCTGACGATGGAACACACAAATTGCGTCGCGATTCAATACATCGTCCTCCAGTCGACTTGTCTCCAAGGGTCTAGTGCTGCCTCGGGCACCTTATGGTCGTTCTCCTGTGAGTCTAGATTTTCGAATCCGACGCAAAACTGAGAGTGAATTCTAACGATCAGAGCCTCTTGCTGACGATGGAACACACAAATTGCGTCGCGATTCAATACATCGTCCTACAGCCGACTTGTCTCCAAGGGTCAAGTGCTGCCTCGGGCACCATATGCTCGTTCTCCTGTGAGTCTAGATTTTCGAATCCGACGCAAAACTGACAGTGAATTGTAACGTTCAGAGCCTCTTGATGACGATGGAACACACAAATCGCGTCGCGATTCAATACATCGTCCCACAGCCGACTTGTCTCCAAGGGTCTAGTGCTGCCTCGGGCACCTTATGGTCGTTCTCCTGTGAGTCTAGATTTTCGAATCCGACGCAAAACTGACAGTTCATTGTAACGTTCAGAGCCTGATACTGACGATGGAACACACAAATTGCGTCGCGATTCAATACATCGTCCTCCAGCCGACTTGTCTCGAAGGGTCTATTGCTGCCTCGGGCACCTTATGGTCGTTCATCGGTGAGTCTAGATTTTCGAATCCGACGCAAAACTGACAGTTAATTGTAAGGTTCAGATCCTCTTAATGACGATGGAACACACAAATTGCGTCGCGAATCAATACATCGTCCTCCAGCCGACTTGTCTCCAAGGGTCTATTGCTGCCTCGGGCACCATATGCTCGTTCTCCTGTGAGTCTAGATTTTCGAATCCGACGCAAAACTGACAGTGAATTGTAACGTTCAGAGCCTGTTAATGACGATGGGACACACAAATTGCGTCGCGACTCAATACATCGTCCTCCAGCCGACTTGTCTCCAAAGGTCTATTGCTGCCTCGGGCACCTTATGGTCGTTCTCCTGTGAGTCTAGATTTTTGAATCCGACGCAAAACTGACAGTTAATTGTAACGTTCAGACCCTCTTAATGACGATGGAACACACAAATTGCGTCGCGATTCAATACATCGTCCTACAGCCGACTTGTCTCCAAGGGTCTATTGGTGCCTCGGGCACCTTATGGTCGTTCTCCTGTGAGTCTAGATTTTCGAATCCGACGCAAAACTGACAGTTAATTGTAACGTTCAGAGCCTCGTAATGACGATGGAACACACAAATTGCGTCGCGATTCAATACATCGTCTTCCAGCCGACTTGTCTCCAAGGATCTATTGCTGCCTCGGGCACCTTATGGTCGTTCATCGGTGAGTCTAGATTTTCGAATCCGACGCAAAACTGACAGTTAATTGTAAGGTTCAGAGCCTCTTAATGACGATGGAACACACAAATTGCGTCGCGATTCAATACATCGTCCTCCAGCCGACTTGTCTCCAAGGGTCTATAGCTGCCTCGGGCACCTTATCGTCGTTCTCCTGTGAGTCTAGTTTTCAGAATACGACGCAAAAATGACGGTTAATTGTACCGTTCAGAGCCTGATACTGACGATGGAACACACAAATTGCGTCGCGATTCAATACATCGTCCTACAGCCGACTTGTCTCCAAGGGTCTAGTGCTGCCTCGGGCACCATATGCTCGTTCTCCTGTGAGTATAGATTTTCGAATCCGACGCAAAACTGACAGTGAATTGTAACGGTCAGAGCCTGTTAATGACGATGGGACACACAAATTGCGTCGCGACTCAATACATCGTCCTACAGTCGACTTGTCTCCAAGGGTCTAGTGCTGCCTCGGGCACCTTATGGTCGTTCTCCTGTGAGTCTAGATTTTCGAATCCGACGCAAAACTGGGAGTGAATTCTAACGTTCAGAGCCTCTTGCTGACGATGGAACACACAAATTGCGTCGCGATTCAATACATCGTCCTCCAGCCGACTTGTCTCGAAGGGTCTATTGGTGCCTCGGGCACCTTATGGTCGTTCTCCTGTGAGTCTAGATTTTCGAATCCGACGCAAAACTGACAGTTAATTGTAACGTTCAGGGCCTCTTAATGACGATGGAACACACAAATTGCGTCGCGATTCAATACATCGTCCTCCAGCCGACTTGTCTCCAAGGGTCTAGTGCTGCCTCGGGCACCTTATGGTCGTTCTCCTGTGAATCTAGATTTTCGAATCCGACGCAAAACTGACAGTTAATTGTAACGTTCAGAGCCTCTTGATGACGATGGAACACACAAATCGCGTCGCGATTCAATACATCGTCCCACAGCCGACTTGTCTCCAAGGGTCTAGTGCTGCCTCGGGCACCTTATGGTCGTTCTCCTGTGAGTCTAGATTTTCGAATCCGACGCAAAACTGACAGTTCATTGTAACGTTCAGAGCCTGATACTGACGATGGAACACACAAATTGCGTCGCGATTCAATACATCGTCCTCCAGCCGACTTGTCTCGAAGGGTCTATTGCTGCCTCGGGCACCTTATGGTCGTTCATCGGTGAGTCTAGATTTTCGAATCCGACGCAAAACTGACAGTTAATTGTAAGGTTCAGATCCTCTTAATGACGATGGAACACACAAATTGCGTCGCGAATCAATACATCGTCCTCCAGCCGACTTGTCTCCAAGGGTCTATTGCTGCCTCGGGCACCATATGCTCGTTCTCCTGTGAGTCTAGATTTTCGAATCCGACGCAAAACTGACAGTGAATTGTAACGTTCAGAGCCTGTTAATGACGATGGAACACACAAATTGCGTCGCGACTCAATACATCGTCCTCCAGCCGACTTGTCTCCAAGGGTCTATTGCTGCCTCGGGCACCTTATGGTCGTTCTCCTGTGAGTCTAGATTTTTGAATCCGACGCAAAACTGACAGTTAATTGTAACGTTCAGAGCCTCTTAATGACGATGGAACACACAAATTGCGTCGCGATTCAATACATGGTCCTACAGCCGACATGTCTCCAAGGGTCTATTGGTGCCTCGGGCACCTTATGGTCGTTCTCCTGTGAGTCTAGATTTTCGAATCCGACGCAAAACTGACAGTTAATTGTAACGTTCAGAGCCTCGTAATGACGATGGAACACACAAAATGCGTCGCGATTCAATACATCGTCTTCCAGCCGACTTGTCTCCAAGGATCTATTGTTGCCTCGGGCAACTTATGGTCGTTCTCCTGTGAGTCTAGTTTTTCGAATGCGATGCAAAACTGACAATTAATTGTAACGTTCAGAGCCTCTTAATGACGATGGAACACACAAATTGCGTCGCGATTCAATACATCGTCCTCCAGCCGACTTGTCTCCAAGGGTCTATAGCTGCCTCGGGCACCTTATCGTCGTTCTCCTGTGAGTCTAGTTTTCAGAATACGACGCAAAAATGACGGTTAATTGTACCGTTCAGAGCCTGATACTGACGATGGAACACACAAATTGCGTCGCGATTCAATACATCGTCCTACAGCCGACTTGTCTCCAAGGGTCTAGTGCTGCCTCGGGCACCATATGCTCGTTCTCCTGTGAGTATAGATTTTCGAATCCGACGCAAAACTGACAGTGAATTGTAACGTTCAGAGCCTGTTAATGACGATGGGACACACAAATTGCGTCGCGACTCAATACATCGTCCTACAGTCGACTTGTCTCCAAGGGTCAAGTGCTGCCTCGGGCACCTTATGGTCGTTCTCCTGTGAGTCTAGATTTTCGAATCCGACGCAAAACTGAGAGTGAATTCTAACGTTCAGAGCCTCTTGCTGACGATGGAACACACAAATTGCGTCGCGATTCAATACATCGTCCTCCAGCCGACTTGTCTCGAAGGGTCTATTGGTGCCTCGGGCACCTTATGGTCGTTCTCCTGTGAGCCTAGATTTTCGAATCCGACGCAAAACTGACAGTTAATTGTAACGTTCAGGGCCTCTTAATGACGATGGAACACACAAATTGCGTCGCGATTCAATACATCGTCCTCCAGCCGACTTGTCTCCAAGGGTCTAGTGCTGCCTCGGGCACCTTATGGTCGTTCTCCTGTGAATCTAGATTTTCGAATCCGACGCAAAACTGACAGTTAATTGTAACGTTCAGAGCCTCTTAATGACGATGGAACACACAAATTGCGTCGCGATTCAATACATCGTCCTACAGCCGACTTGTCTCCAAGGGTCTAGTGCTGCCTCGGGCACCATATGCTCGTTCTCCTGTGAGTCTAGATTTTCGAATCCGACGCAAAACTGACAGTGAATTGTAACGTTCAGAGCGTCTTGATGACGATGGAACACACAAATTGCGTCGCGATTCAATACATCGTCCCACAGCCGACTTGTCTCCAAGGGTCTAGTGCTGCCTCGGGCACCTTATGGTCGTCCTCCTGTGAGTCTAGATTTTCGAATCCGACGCAAAACTGACAGTTAATTGTAACGTTCAGAGCCTGATACTGACGATGGAACACACAAATTGCGTCGCGATTCAATACATCGTCCTCCAGCCGACTTGTCTCGAAGGGTCTACTGCTGCCTCGGGCACCTTATGGTCGTTCATCGGTGAGTCTAGATTTTCGAATCCGACGCAAAACTGACAGTTAATTGTAAGGTTCAGAGCCTCTTAATGACGATGGAACACACAAATTGCGTCGCGAATCAATACATCGTCCTCCAGCCGACTTGTCTCCAAGGGTCTATTGCTGCCTCGGGCACCATATGCTCGTTCTCCTGTGAATCTAGATTTTCGAATCCGACGCAAAACTGACAGTTAATTGTAACGTTCAGAGCCTCTTAATGACGATGGAACACACAAATTGCGTCGCGATTCAATACATCGTCCTACAGCCGACTTGTCTCCAAGGGTCTATTGGTGCCTCGGGCACCTTATGGTCGTTCTCCTGTGAGTCTAGATTTTCGAATCCGACGCAAAACTGACAGTTAATTGTAACGTTCAGAGCCTCTTAATGACGATGGAACACACAAATTGCGTCGCGATTCAATACATCGTCTTCCAGCCGACTTGTCTCCAAGGATCTATTGCTGCCTCGGGCACCTTATGGTCGTTCTCCTGTGAGTCTAGTTTTTCGAATGCGATGCAAAACTGACAGTTAATTGTAACGTTCAGAGCCTCTTAATGACGATGGAACACACAAATTGCGTCGCGATTCAATACATCGTCCTACAGCCGACTTGTCTCCGAGGTAGTATTGCTGCTCCTGGTACCTTTTGGTCGTTCTCCTATGAGTCTAGTTTTTCGAATCCGGCGCAAAACTGACAATTAATTGTAACGTTCAGAGCCTCTTAATGACGATGGAACACACAAATTACGTCGCGATTCAATACATCGTCCTCCAGCCGACTTGTCTCCAAGGGTCTATTGCTGCCTCGGGCCTCTTATGGTCGTTCTCCTATGAGTCTAGTTTTTCGAATCCGGCGCAAAACTGACAATTAATTGTAACGTTCAGAGCCTCTTAATGACGATGGGACACACAAATTGCGTCGCGAATCAATACATCGTCCTCCAGCCGACTTGTCTCCAAGGGTCTATTGCTGCCTCGGGCACCTCATGGTCGTTGTCCTGTGAGTCTAGTTTTTCGAATGCGATGCAAAACTGATAGTTAATTGTAACGTTCAGAGCCTGTTAATGACGATGGGACACACAAATTGCGTCGCGACTCAATACATCGTCCTCCAGCCGACTTGTCTCCAAGGGTCTATTGCTGCCTCGGGCACCTTATGGTCGTTCTCCTGTGAGTCTAGTTTTTCGAATGCGATGCAAAACTGACAGTTAATTGTAACGTTCAAGGCCTGTTAATGACGATGGGACACACAAATTGCGTCGCGACTCAATACATCGTCCTCCAGCCGACTTGTCTCCAAGGGTCTAGTGCTGCCTCGGGCACCCTATGGTCGTTCTCCTGTGAGTCTAGATTTTCGAATCCGACGCAAAACTGACAGTTAATTGTAACGTTCAGAGCCTCTTAATGACGATGGAACACACAAATTGCGTCTAGATTCAATACATCGTCCTACAGCCGACTTGTCTCCAAGGGTCTAGTGCTGCCTCGGGCACCATATGCTCGTTCTCCTGTGACTCTAGATTTTCGAATCCGACGCAAAACTGACAGTGAATTGTAACGTTCAGAGCCTGTTAATGACGATGGAACACACAAATTGCGTCGCGATTCAATACATCGTCCTACAGCCGACTTGTCTCCAAGGGTCTAGTGCTGCCTCGGGCACCTTATGGTCGTTCTCCTGTGAGTCTAGATTTTCGAATCCGACGCAAAACTGACAGTTAATTGTAACGTTCAGAGCCTGATACTGACGATGGAACACACAAATTGCGTCGCGATTCAATACATCGTCCTCCAGCCGACATGTCTCCGAGGTAGTATTGCTGCTCCTGGCACCTCTTGGTCGTTCTCCTATGAGTCTAGTTTTTCGAATCCGGCGCAAAAACTGACAATTAATTGTAACGTTCAGAGCCTCTTAATGACGATGGAACACACAAATTGCGTCGCGATTCAATACATCGTCCTACAGCCGACTTGTCTCCAAGGGTCAATTGCTGCCTCGGGCACCATATGGTCGTTCTCCTGTGAGTCTAGTTTTTCGAATGCGATGCAAAACTGACAGTTAATTGTAACGTTCAGAGCCTCTTAATGACAATGGAACACACAAATTGCGTCGCGATTCAATTCATCGTCCTACAGCCGACTTGTCTCCAAGGGTCTAGTGCTGCCTCGGGCACCATATGCTCGTTCTCCTGTGAGTCTAGATTTTCGAATCCGACGCAAAACTGAGAGTGAATTGTAACGTTCAGAGCCTGTTAATGACGATGGGACACACAAATTGCGTCGCGATTCAATACATCGTCCTCCAGCCGACTTGTCTCCAAGGGTCTAGTGCTGCCTCGGGCACCTTATGGTCGTTCTCCTGTGAGTCTAGATTTTCGAATCCGACGCAAAACTGACAGTTAATTGTAACGTTCAGAGCCTCTTAATGACGATGGAACACACAAATTGCGTCGCGATTCAATACATCGTCCATCAGCCGACTTGTCTCCGAGGTAGTATTGCTGCTCCTGGCACCTCTTGGTCGTTCTCCTATGAGTCTAGTTTTTCGAATCCGGCGCAAAACTGACAATTAATTGTAACGTTCAGAGCCTCTTAATGACGATGGGACACACAAATTGCGTCGCGTCTCAATACATCGTCTTCCAGCCGACTTGTCTCCAAGGGTCTATTGCTGCCTCGGGCACCTTATGGTCGTTCTCCTGTGAGTCTAGATTTTCGAATCCGACGCAAAACTGACAGTTAATTGTAAGGGTCAGAGCCTCTTAATGACGATGGAACACACAAATTGCGTCGCGATTCAATACATCGTCCTCCAGCCGACTTGTCTCCAAGGGTCAATAGCTGCCTCGGGCACCTTATCGTCGTTCTCCTGTGAGTCTAGTTTTCAGAATACGACGCAAAACTGACGGTTAATTGTAACGTTCACAGCATCTTAATGACGATGGAACACACAAATTGCGTCGCGATTCAATACATCGTCCTACAGCCGACTTGTCTCCAATTGTCTAGTGCTGCCTCGGGCACCATATGCTCGTTCTCCTGTGAGTCTAGATTTTCGAATCCGACGCAAAACTGACAGTGAATTGTAACGTTCAGAGCCTGTTAATGACGATGGGACACACAAATTGCGTCGCGACTCAATACATCGTCCTCCAGCCGACTTGTCTCCAAGGGTGTAGTGCTGCCTCGGGCATCTTATGGTCGTTCTCCTGTGAGTCTAGATTTTCGAATCCGACGCAAAACTGACAGTTAATTGTAACGTTCAGAGCCTCTTAATGACGATGGAACACACAAATTGCGTCGCGATTCAATACATCGTCCTCCAGCCGACTTGTCTCCAAGGGTCTAGTGCTGCCTCGGGCACTTTATGGTCGTTCTCCTGTGAGTCTAGATTTTCGAATCCGACGCAAAACTGACAGTTAATTGTAACGTTCAGAGCCTCTTAATGACGATGCAACACACAAATTGCGTCGCGATTCAATACATCGTCCTCCAGCCGACTTGTATCCGAGGTAGTATTGCTGCTCCGGGCACCTTTTGGTCGTTCTCCTATGAGTCTAGTTTTTCGAATCCGGCGCAAAACCGACAGTGAATTGTAACGTTCAGAGCCTCTTGATAACGATGGAACACACAAATTGCGTCGCGATTCAATACATCGTCCCACAGCCGACTTGTCTCGAAGGGTCTATTGGTGCCTCGGGCACCTTATGGTCGTTCTCCTGTGAGTCTAGTTTTTCGAATACGACGCAAAACTGACAATTAATTGTAACGTTCAGAGCCTGTTAATGACGATGGAACACACAAATTGCGTCGCGATTCAATACATCGTCCTCCAGCCGACTTGTCTCGAAGGGTCTATTGCTGCCTCGAGCACCTTATGGTCGTTCTCCTGTGAGTCTAGTTTTTCGAATCCGACGCAAAACTGACAGTTAATTGTAATGTTCAGAGCCTGTTAATGACGATGGAACACACAAATTGCGTCGCGATTCAATACATCTTCCTCCCGCCGACTTGTCTCCAAGGGTGTAGTGCTGCCTCGGGCACCTTATGGTCGTTCATCTGTGAGTCTAGATTTTCGAATCCGACGCAAAACTGACAGTTAATTGTAACGTTCAGAGCCTGTTAATGACGATGGGACACACAAATTGCGTCGCGACTCAATACATCGTCCTCCAGCCGACTTGTCTCCAAGGGTCTAGTGCTGCCTCGGGCACCTTATGGTCGTTCTCCTGTGAGTCTAGATTTTCGAATCCGACGCAAAACTGACAGTTAATTGTAACGTTCAGAGCCTCTTAATGACGATGGAACACACAAATTGCGTCGCGGTTCAATACATCGTCCTACATTCGACTTGTCTCCAAGGGTCTAGTGCTGCCTCGGGCACCATATGCTCGTTCTCCTGTGAGTCTAGATTTTCGAATCCGACGCAAAACTGACAGTGAATTGTATCGTTCAGAGCCCCTTAATGACGATGGAACACACAAATTGCGTCGCGAATCAATACATCGTCCTCCAGCCGACTTGTCTCCAAGGGTCTATTGCTGCCTCGGGCACCATATGCTCGTTCTCCTGTGAGTCTAGTTTTTCGAATACTACGCAAAACTGACAATTAATTGTAACGTTCAGAGCCTGTTAATGACGATGGAACACACAAATTGCGTCGCGATTCAATACATCGTCCTCCAGCCGACTTGTCTCGAAGGGTCTATTGCTGCCTCGGGCACCTTATGCTTGTTCTCCTGTGAGTCTAGATTTTCGAATCCGACGCAAAATTGACAGTTAATTGTAACGTTCAGAGCCTCTTAATGACGATGGAACACACAAATTGCGTCGCGATTCAATACATCGTCCTACAGCCGACTTGTCTCCAAGTATCTAGTGCTGCCTCGGGCACCATATGCTCGTTCTCCTGTAAGTCTAGATTTTCGAATGCGACGCAAAACTGACAATTAATTGTAACGTTCAGAGCCTCTTAATGGCGATGGAACACACAAATTGCGTCGCGAATCAATACATCGTCCTCCAGCCGACTTGTCTCCAAGGGTCTATTGCTGCCTCGGGCACCTTATGGTCGTTCTCCTGTGAGTCTAGTTTTTCGAATGCGATGCAAAACTGACAGTTAATTGTAACGTTCAGAGCCTGTTAATGACGATGGGACACACAAATTGCGTCGCGTCTCAATACATCGTCCTCCAGCCGACTTGTCTCCAAGGGTCTATTGCTGCCTCGGGCACCTTATGGTCGTTCTCCTGTGAGTCTAGTTTTTCGAATGCGATGCAAAACTGACAGTTAATTGTAACGTTCAGAGCCTGTTAATGACGATGGAACACACAAATTGCGTCGCGATTCAATACATCGTCCTACAGCCGACTTGTCTCCAAGGGTCTAGTGCTGCCTCGGGCACCATATGCTCGTTCTCCTGTGAGTCTAGATTTTCGAATCCGACGCAAAACTGACAGTGAATTGTAACGTTCAGAGCCTGTTAATGACGATGGAACACACAAATTGCGTCGCGATTCAATACATCGTCCTCCAGCCGACTTGTCTCCAAGGGTCTATTGCTGCCTCGGGCACCTTATGGTCGTTCTCCTGTGAGTCTAGTTTTTCGAATGCGATGCAAAACTGACAGTTAATTGTAACGTTCAGAGCCTGTTAATGACATTGGGACACACAAATTGCGTCGCGTCTCAATACATCGTCCTCCAGCCGACTTGTCTCCAAGGGTCTATTGCTGCCTCGGGCACCTTATGGTCGTTCTCCTGTGAGTCTAGTTTTTCGAATGCGATGCAAAACTGACAGTTAATTGTAACGTTCAGAGCCTGTTAATGACGATGGAACACACAAATTGCGTCGCGATTCAATACATCGTCCTACAGCCGACTTGTCTCCAAGGGTCTATTGCTGCCTCGGGCACCTTATGGTCGTTCTCCTGTGAGTCTAGATTTTCGAATCCGACGCAAAACTGACAGTTAATTGTAAGGGTCAGAGCCTCTTAATGACGATGGAACACACAAATTGCGTCGCGATTCAATACATCGTCCTCCAGCCGACTTGTCTCCAAGGGTCAATAGCTGCCTCGGGCACCTTATCGTCGTTCTCCTGTGAGTCTAGTTTTCAGAATACGACGCAAAACTGACGGTTAATTGTAACGTTCACAGCATCTTAATGACGATGGAACACACAAATTGCGTCGCGATTCAATACATCGTCCTACAGCCGACTTGTCTCCAATTGTCTAGTGCTGCCTCGGGCACCATATGCTCGTTCTCCTGTGAGTCTAGATTTTCGAATCCGACGCAAAACTGACAGTGAATTGTAACGTTCAGAGCCTGTTAATGACGATGGGACACACAAATTGCGTCGCGACTCAATACATCGTCCTCCAGCCGACTTGTCTCCAAGGGTGTAGTGCTGCCTCGGGCATCTTATGGTCGTTCTCCTGTGAGTCTAGATTTTCGAATCCGACGCAAAACTGACAGTTAATTGTAACGTTCAGAGCCTCTTAATGACGATGGAACACACAAATTGCGTCGCGATTCAATACATCGTCCTCCAGCCGACTTGTCTCCAAGGGTCTAGTGCTGCCTCGGGCACTTTATGGTCGTTCTCCTGTGAGTCTAGATTTTCGAATCCGACGCAAAACTGACAGTTAATTGTAACGTTCAGAGCCTCTTAATGACGATGCAACACACAAATTGCGTCGCGATTCAATACATCGTCCTCCAGCCGACTTGTATCCGAGGTAGTATTGCTGCTCCGGGCACCTTTTGGTCGTTCTCCTATGAGTCTAGTTTTTCGAATCCGGCGCAAAACCGACAGTGAATTGTAACGTTCAGAGCCTCTTGATAACGATGGAACACACAAATTGCGTCGCGATTCAATACATCGTCCCACAGCCGACTTGTCTCGAAGGGTCTATTGGTGCCTCGGGCACCTTATGGTCGTTCTCCTGTGAGTCTAGTTTTTCGAATACGACGCAAAACTGACAATTAATTGTAACGTTCAGAGCCTGTTAATGACGATGGAACACACAAATTGCGTCGCGATTCAATACATCGTCCTCCAGCCGACTTGTCTCGAAGGGTCTATTGCTGCCTCGAGCACCTTATGGTCGTTCTCCTGTGAGTCTAGTTTTTCGAATCCGACGCAAAACTGACAGTTAATTGTAATGTTCAGAGCCTGTTAATGACGATGGAACACACAAATTGCGTCGCGATTCAATACATCTTCCTCCCGCCGACTTGTCTCCAAGGGTGTAGTGCTGCCTCGGGCACCTTATGGTCGTTCATCTGTGAGTCTAGATTTTCGAATCCGACGCAAAACTGACAGTTAATTGTAACGTTCAGAGCCTGTTAATGACGATGGGACACACAAATTGCGTCGCGACTCAATACATCGTCCTCCAGCCGACTTGTCTCCAAGGGTCTAGTGCTGCCTCGGGCACCTTATGGTCGTTCTCCTGTGAGTCTAGATTTTCGAATCCGACGCAAAACTGACAGTTAATTGTAACGTTCAGAGCCTCTTAATGACGATGGAACACACAAATTGCGTCGCGGTTCAATACATCGTCCTACATTCGACTTGTCTCCAAGGGTCTAGTGCTGCCTCGGGCACCATATGCTCGTTCTCCTGTGAGTCTAGATTTTCGAATCCGACGCAAAACTGACAGTGAATTGTATCGTTCAGAGCCCCTTAATGACGATGGAACACACAAATTGCGTCGCGAATCAATACATCGTCCTCCAGCCGACTTGTCTCCAAGGGTCTATTGCTGCCTCGGGCACCATATGCTCGTTCTCCTGTGAGTCTAGTTTTTCGAATACTACGCAAAACTGACAATTAATTGTAACGTTCAGAGCCTGTTAATGACGATGGAACACACAAATTGCGTCGCGATTCAATACATCGTCCTCCAGCCGACTTGTCTCGAAGGGTCTATTGCTGCCTCGGGCACCTTATGCTTGTTCTCCTGTGAGTCTAGATTTTCGAATCCGACGCAAAATTGACAGTTAATTGTAACGTTCAGAGCCTCTTAATGACGATGGAACACACAAATTGCGTCGCGATTCAATACATCGTCCTACAGCCGACTTGTCTCCAAGTATCTAGTGCTGCCTCGGGCACCATATGCTCGTTCTCCTGTAAGTCTAGATTTTCGAATGCGACGCAAAACTGACAATTAATTGTAACGTTCAGAGCCTCTTAATGGCGATGGAACACACAAATTGCGTCGCGAATCAATACATCGTCCTCCAGCCGACTTGTCTCCAAGGGTCTATTGCTGCCTCGGGCACCTTATGGTCGTTCTCCTGTGAGTCTAGTTTTTCGAATGCGATGCAAAACTGACAGTTAATTGTAACGTTCAGAGCCTGTTAATGACGATGGGACACACAAATTGCGTCGCGTCTCAATACATCGTCCTCCAGCCGACTTGTCTCCAAGGGTCTATTGCTGCCTCGGGCACCTTATGGTCGTTCTCCTGTGAGTCTAGTTTTTCGAATGCGATGCAAAACTGACAGTTAATTGTAACGTTCAGAGCCTGTTAATGACGATGGAACACACAAATTGCGTCGCGATTCAATACATCGTCCTACAGCCGACTTGTCTCCAAGGGTCTAGTGCTGCCTCGGGCACCATATGCTCGTTCTCCTGTGAGTCTAGATTTTCGAATCCGACGCAAAACTGACAGTGAATTGTAACGTTCAGAGCCTGTTAATGACGATGGAACACACAAATTGCGTCGCGATTCAATACATCGTCCTCCAGCCGACTTGTCTCCAAGGGTCTATTGCTGCCTCGGGCACCTTATGGTCGTTCTCCTGTGAGTCTAGTTTTTCGAATGCGATGCAAAACTGACAGTTAATTGTAACGTTCAGAGCCTGTTAATGACATTGGGACACACAAATTGCGTCGCGTCTCAATACATCGTCCTCCAGCCGACTTGTCTCCAAGGGTCTATTGCTGCCTCGGGCACCTTATGGTCGTTCTCCTGTGAGTCTAGTTTTTCGAATGCGATGCAAAACTGACAGTTAATTGTAACGTTCAGAGCCTGTTAATGACGATGGAACACACAAATTGCGTCGCGATTCAATACATCGTCCTACAGCCGACTTGTCTCCAAGGGTCTAGTGCTGCCTCGGGCACCTTATGGTCGTTCTCCTGTGAGTCTAGATTTTCGAATCCGACGCAAAACTGACAGTTAATTGTAACGTTCAGAGCCTGATACTGACGATGGAACACACAAATTGCGTCGCGATTCTATACATCGTCCTCCAGCCGACATGTCTCCGAGGTAGTATTGCTGCTCCTGGCACCTCTTGGTCGTTCTCCTATGAGTCTACTTTTTCGAATCCGGCGCAAAACTGACAATTAATTGTAACGTTCAGAGCCTCTTAATGACGATGGAACACACAAATTGCGTCGCGATTCAATACATCGTCCTACAGCCGACTTGTCTACAAGGGTCTATTGCTGCCTCGGGCACCTTATGGTCGTTCTCCTGTGAGTCTAGTTTTTCGAATGCGATGCAAAACTGACAGTTAATTGTAACGTTCAGAGCCTCTTAATGACGATGGAACACACAAATTGCGTCGCGATTCAATACATCGTCCTCCGGCCGACTTGTCTCCAAGGGTCTAGTGCTGCCTCGGGCACCTTATGGTCGTTCTCCTGTGAGTCTAGATTTTCGAATCCGACGCAAAACTGACAGTTAATTGTAACGTTCAGAGCCTCTTAATGACGATGGAACACACAAATTGCGTCGCGATTCAATACATCGTCCTCCAGCCGACTTGTCTCCGAGGTAGTATTGCTGCTCCTGGCACCTCTTGGTCGTTCTCCTATGAGTCTAGTTTTTCGAATCCGGCGCAAAACTGACAATTAATTGTAACGTTCAGAGCCTGTTAATGACGATGGGACACACAAATTGCGTCGCGTCTCAATACATCGTCTTCCAGCCGACTTGTCTCCAAGGGTCTATTGCTGCCTCGGGCACCTTATGGTCGTTCTCCTGTGAGTCTAGATTTTCGAATCCGACGCAAAACTGACAGTTAATTGTAAGGTTCAGAGCCTCTTAATGACGATGGAACACACAAATTGCGTCGCGATTCAATACATCGTCCTCCAGCCGACTTGTCTCCAAGGGTCAATAGCTGCCTCGGGCACCTTATCGTCGTTCTCCTGTGAGTCTAGTTTTCAGAATACGACGCAAAACTGTCGGTTAATTGTAACGTTCAGAGCCTCTTAATGACGATGGAACACACAAATTGCGTCGCGATTCAATACATCGTCCTACAGCCGACTTGTCTCCAATTGTCTAGTGCTGCCTCGGGCACCATATGCTCGTTCTCCTGTGAGTCTAGATTTTCGAATCCGACGCAAAACTGACAGTGAATTGTAACGTTCAGAGCCTGTTAATGACGATGGGACACACAAATTGCGTCGCGACTCAATACATCGTCCTCCAGCCGACTTGTCTCCAAGGGTCTAGTGCTGCCTCGGGCACCATATGCTCGTTCTCCTGTGAGTCTAGATTTTCGAATCCGACGCAAAACTGAGACTGAATTGTATCGTTCAGAGCCTCTTGATGACGATGGAACACACAAATTGCGTCGCGATTCAATACATCGTCCTACAGCCGACTTGTCTCCAAGGGTCTAGTGCTGCCTCGGGCACCATATGCTCGTTCTCCTGTGAGTCTAGATTTTCGAATCCGACGCAAAACTGACAGTGAATTGTATCGTTCAGAGCCCCTTAATGACGATGGAACACACAAATTGCGTCGCGATTCAATACATCGTCCTCCAGCCGACTTGTCTCGAAGGGTCTATTGCTGCCTCGGGCACCTTATGCTCGTTCTCCTGTAAGTCTAGATTTTCGAATCCGACGCAAAACTGACAGTTAATTGTAACGTTCAGAGCCTCTTAATGACGATGGAACACACAAATTGCGTCGCGATTCAATACATCGTCCTACAGCCGACTTGTCTCCAATTGTCTAGTGCTGCCTCGGGCACCATATGCTCGTTCTCCTGTGAGTCTAGATTTTCGAATCCGACGCAAAACTGACAGTGAATTGTAACGTTCAGAGCCTGTTAATGACGATGGGACACACAAATTGCGTCGCGACTCAATACATCGTCCTCCAGCCGACTTGTCTCCAAGGGTCTAGTGCTGCCTCGGGCACCTTATGGTCGTTCTCCTGTGAGTCTAGATTTTCGAATCCGACGCAAAACTGACAGTTAATTGTAACGTTCAGAGCCTCTTAATGACGATGGAACACACAAATTGCGTCGCGATTCAATACATCGTCCTCCAGCCGACTTGTCTCCAAGGGTCTAGTGCTGCCTCGGGCACCTTATGGTCGTTCTCCTGTGAGTCTAGATTTTCGAATCCGACGCAAAACTGAGAGTGAATTGTAACGTTCAGAGCCTCTTAATGACGATGGAACACACAAATTGCGTCGCGATTCAATACATCGTCCTCCAGCCGACTTGTATCCGAGGTAGTATTGCTGCTCCGGGCACCTTTTGGTCGTTCTCCTATGAGTCTAGTTTATCGAATCCGGCGCAAAACCGACAGTGAATTGTAACGTTCAGAGCCTCTTGATAACGATGGAACACACAAATTGCGTCGCGATTCAATACATCGTCCTCCAGCCGACTTGTCTCGAAGGGTCTATTGCTGCCTCGGGCACCTTATGGTCGTTCTCCTGTGAGTCTAGTTTTTCGAATCCGACGCAAAACTGACAGTTAATTGTAATGTTCAGAGCCTGTTAATGACGATGGAACACACAAATTGCGTCGCGATTCAATACATCTTCCTCCCGCCGACTTGTCTCCAAGGGTGTAGTGCTGCCTCGGGCACCTTATGGTCGTTCATCTGTGAGTCTAGATTTTCGAATCCGACGCAAAACTGACAGTTAATTGTAACGTTCAGAGCCTGTTAATGACGATGGGACACACAAATTGCGTCGCGACTTAATACATCGTCCTCCAGCCGACTTGTCTCCAAGGGTCTAGTGCTGCCTCGGGCACCTTATGGTCGTTCTCCTGTGAGTCTAGATTTTCGAATCCGACGCAAAACTGACAGTTAATTGTAACGTTCAGAGCCTCTTAATGACGATGGAACACACAAATTGCGTCGCGGTTCAATACATCGTCCTACATTCGACTTGTCTCCAAGGGTCTAGTGCTGCCTCGGGCACCATATGGTCGTTCTCCTGTGAGTATAGATTTTCGAATCCGACGCAAAACTGACAGTGAATTGTAACGTTCAGAGCCTGTTAATGACGATGGAACACACAAATTGCGTCGCGATTCAATACATCGTCCTACAGCCGTCTTCTCTCCAAGGGTCTAGTGCTGCCTCGGGCACCATATGCTCGTTCTCCTGTGAGTCTAGATTTTCGAATCCGAGGCAAAACTGAGAGTGAATTGTAACGTTCAGAGCCTCTTGATGACGATGGAACACACAAATTGCGTCGCGATTCAATACATCGTCCTACAGCCGACTTGTCTCCAAGGGTCTAGTGCTGCCTCGGGCACCATATGCTCGTTCTCCTGTGAGTCTAGATTTTCGAATCCGACGCAAAACTGACAGTGAATTGTATCGTTCAGAGCCCCTTAATGACGATGGAACACACAAATTGCGTCGCGAATCAATACATCGTCCTCCAGCCGACTTGTCTCCGAGGGTCTATTGCTGCCTCGGGCACCATATGCTCGTTCTCCTGTGAGTCTAGTTTTTCGAATGCGACGCAAAACTGACAATTAATTGTAACGTTCAGAGCCTGTTAATGACGATGGAACACACAAATTGCGTCGCGATTCAATACATCGTCCTCCAGCCGACTTGTCTCCAAGGGTCTAGTGCTGCCTCGGGCACCTTATGCTCGTTCTCCTGTGAGTCTAGATTTTCGAATCCGACGCAAAACTGACAGTTAATTGTAACGTTCAGAGCCTCTTAATGACGATGGAACACACAAATTGCGTCGCGATTCAATACATCGTCCTACAGCCGACTTGTCTCCAAGGGTCTAGTGCTGCCTCGGGCACCATATGCTCGTTCTCCTGTGAGTCTAGATTTTCGAATGCGACGCAAAACTGACAATTAATTGTAACGTTCAGAGCCTCTTAATGGCGATGGAACACACAAATTGCGTCGCGAATCAATACATCGTCCTCCAGCCGACTTGTCTCCAAGGGTCTATTGCTGCCTCGGGCACCTTATGGTCGTTCTCCTGTGAGTCTAGATTTTCGAATGCGATGCAAAACTGACAGTTAATTGTAACGTTCAGAGCCTGTTAATGACGATGGGACACACAAATTGCGTCGCGTCTCAATACATCGTCCTCCAGCCGACTTGTCTCCAAGGGTCTATTGCTGCCTCGGGCACCTTATGGTCGTTCTCCTGTGAGTCTAGTTTTTCGAATGCGATGCAAAACTGACAGTTAATTGTAACGTTCAGAGCCTGTTAATGACGATGGAACACACAAATTGCGTCGCGATTCAATACATCGTCCTACAGCCGACTTGTCTCCAAGGGTCTAGTGCTGCCTCGGGCACCATATGCTCGTTATCCTGTGAGTCTAGATTTTCGAATCCGACGCAAAACTGACAGTGAATTGTAACGTTCAGAGCCTGTTAATGACGATGGGACACACAAATTGCGTCGCGACTCAATACATCGTCCTCCAGCCGACTTGTCTCCAAGGGTGTAGTGCTGCCTCGGGCACCTTATGGTCGTTCTCCTGTGAGTCTAGATTTTCGAATCCGACGCAAAACTGACAGTTAATTGTAACGTTCAGAGCCTGATACTGACGATGGAACACACAAATTGCGTCGCGATTCTATACATCGTCCTCCAGCCGACATGTCTCCGAGGTAGTATTGCTGCTCCTGGCACCTCTTGGTCGTTTTCCTATGAGTCTAGTTTTTCGAATCCGGCGCAAAACTGACAATTAATTGTAACGTTCAGAGCCTCTTAATGACGATGGAACACACAAATTGCGTCGCGATTCAATACATCGTCCTACAGCCGACTTGTCTCCAAGGGTCTATTGCTGCCTCGGGCACCTTATGGTCGTTCTCCTGTGAGTCTAGTTTTTCGAATGCGATGCAAAACTGACAGTTAATTGTAACGTTCAGAGCCTCTTAATGACGATGGAACACACAAATTGCGTCGCGATTCAATACATCGTCCTCCAGCCGACTTGTCTCGAAGGGTCTATTGCTGCCTCGGGCACCTTATGGTCGTTCTCCTGTGAGTCTAGTTTTTCGAATCCGACGCAAAACTGACAGTTAATTGTGTGGTGTCACCGCTAGACACCACACTTGCTAGGTGGTAACTTAAATCGGCCGCGGTCCTGTAGTACATGTCGGACCCGCGTGTCGCCACTGTGTATTCGCAAACGTAGCGCCACCACAGGGCAGGTCACAAGACACGGACATGACCTCGCCCAGTTGTACGGACGACATAGCTTGCGACCACACGTATCACGTCTTCCTCTCATTTGCCGAGAGACAGATTAAATAGCCTTCAGCTAGTCCATCGCTACTACCTAGCAAGGCGCCATGTGTATCATTGCTAATTGCTTACTACTATGCAAGAGATGTATTTCAACAAGAACAAGACTACATTAAAGTTAAGTATATTAAAATCTCTCTTCTTTTCTTTATAGTTTTCATCCAGTCTCCCGTTTCAGAATTTACGCCCGTCTGCGTTAGTTTCGCGTGCACCTAGCCACTCATTGTGTCGAGACCTTAGGGAATCGACACAACAATATTTTGGCGCCGAGGAGTGGTGCCGCGCCCACGTTGCAGTCTTTGTGTTATACTTGCTCTAATTTGCTTGTGTCATGGCTTCGCCGCATTCTCCAGATGTACTGTCCGAATTTTTTCGCTTGCAGAATCAGCAGACGCAGGCGTTATTGGAAGCCCTTGGACAGCTCGTCCAGGGTCTACGTGCGCTGCAAACCGATGCGGCGGCAGCCGCTTCTTCGCTACCGCAGCCACACAACGCTGTCGCACCGCCATTTAGGCCCTTTGAGGCCACAACCGAAAGCTGGACTGAGTGGGCCGATCAGTTCAACTTCCACCTCACTGCTTATGGAATTCAAGGTAAAGAGCGGCAGCCGTTTTTGCTTTCTTGTGTCGGTGTGTCTACCTACCGGGTGATAGTGAAATTGTTTCCCCGACGCGACGTAGCAACTCTGACCTACGAAGAAATTTTGTCGGCTTTAGATGCCTATTTCAAAGAAACAGTAAATGTAGTTGCCAAACGGTATACGTTTTTTCGTACAAAACGTACGGCCGGTCAGACTAATAGGGAGTGGGTTGCAACTTTGCAAGGACTTACTAGAGACTGTGCGGTTGCCTGTGAATGTGGCCTCCCATATTCAGATACTATGGTGCGTGATGCAATTGCACAGATCGTTTCTGATGTTCGCATAAGGGAACAGATTTTGAAGCTAGTTAATCCCTCCCTGCAACAAGTGATAGACATATTGGACAGGCAAGACACACTTGACTTTGCTCAGGAATCATTTGAAACTTCGCCAGCAGTGTGTCACATTAATCGGCCCGCCGGGCCCGCTGCACGGGACGCTAAGCGGCCCTCGCGCCCGACTTCGCAGCGGCAGCCTAGCTTGCAACCACGTGCGCCGCGTAAGCAAGCAAATGCAGTGAAATCTTGCCCGTGGTGTGCCACTAGACATTCGCGTGAAAATTGCCCGTCACGCCAAGCTATTTGCTTTTACTGTCACAAGAAAGGACATGTACAAAGTGTTTGCCAGAAAAAGCTTAGATCAGACGATCACACAAATTCCAGGCCCTTTGCTTCGCGCCGGAATCGAACCCAGGACAATCAGGCTCGTGGACCTTCGCCCATGGACATTCATGTCGTTCATTCCCACCCGTCCAGTGACATTTTAGCTAACAGTGACTGTGTTCGTCCCGCCCACAGTGTGCGTCGACGTCGCCGGAAATCCCGTAAAGTTGCAAGTGCTTCTGGACCTGTCTCAGTTCAACTTGCACGAGACAGTCGCTCTTGTCGTCAACAAGACAATAAACTTTTTGTGGACTTAGACTTTGCAGGAAAAGTGATACCATTCCAGCTCGATACCGGAGCTGCAGTTTCATTGCTCAATCACGACACGTACAAACAACTGGGCGCCCCGCCATTGCGTGCCGCAAATGTTACGTTAACTAGTTACTCAGGACAGCATATACCTGTGTTTGGACAGTGCAGCCTTATTGCAACATACAAGGGACAGACCAAACTTGTGTCATTTTATGTTCTTCGTTCCTCTAGTGCAGTGAACTTGTTTGGTTTAGATTTGTTTCAATTGTTTAATTTGTCTATTGTAAATCAGGTCCTATCCGTGAATCAGACTGTGCCTTCCGCCAGTGTTTCTAGTCTTTGTGAAGAATTTGCAGACATTTTTGCACCGGGCCTTGGTTGCGCTAAGAACTATGAAGCGCATTTGGAACTGAAAGACAACGCGCAACCGAAATTTTTCAGAGCGCGCAATGTTCCCCACGCATTGCGTGATGAGGTCGCACGAACATTAGCCGAATTAGAATCTCAAGGTGTCATTGAACGAGTGCAGGCTTCTCTCTGGGCCTCACCCTTAGTAATTTTGCCCAAACCTTCCGGAAAATTGAGACTTTGCGTGGACTTCAAGGCAACTGTGAATCCACAACTTGTGACTGCCACTTTTCCTTTGCCCCGCCCGGAAGATCTTTTTGACAAACTGTGCCCGGGAAAATATTTTTCAAAATTGGACCTAGCAGATGCGTACTTGCAAATACCTGTGGACGAAGAATCCCAGCGCGTCTTAGTGGTTAACACGCATCTTGGCTTGTATCGCTTCACAAGACTGCCATTCGGGTGTGCATCCGCCCCTGCTTTATTTCAGCAATATTTACAAACTATTTGTGCGTCGGTCCCTACGGCTGCGAACTATCTGGACGATATTGTGATCTCAGGAAAGACAGAAGCCGAACATTTGCAGAATCTCCGGACCTTATTTCAGGTCTTGCGTCAGAATGGTCTTCGCTTGAGGAAGGACAAATGTGTGTTTTTTGCTCGTGACTTACCGTACCTGGGCCATGTCCTTAACGCCCAAGGTATACATCCGAGTCCAGAGCACCTTCGTGCCATTCAGGACTTGCCGTCACCGCAGAACTTAAAACAGCTCCAGAGTGTGCTGCGTAAGGTAAATTATTATCATCGATTTGTGCGCAATGCTTCTTCCATTTCAGCTCCGCTTCATCGCTTACGCCGTAAAGGTGTTCCGTTCGTCTGGACGACGGAATGCGAACGCGCCTTTCGCCAGTTGAAATCGGCGTTACTTTCAAGTACTTGCCTTACGCCATTCGATCCCCGAAAACCCCTTTTGTTGATGGTAGATGCATCGGATTTCGGGATCGGTGCTGTGCTTGCGCACAAAGATGGCTCGCATGATCGCCCTATTGCCTTTGCGTCAAAATTGCTCTCATCTGCGCAAAGAAATTATTCACAAATAGAGAAAGAAGCTTTAGCTCTAGTGTTTGGTGTTACCAAGTTCCATGACTTCTTGTATGGGCGTCACTTTACAATCATCACGGACCACAAGCCTTTGACATCGCTTTTTCATCCGAACAAGCCTGTACCTCCACGTACAGCGCAGAAATTCATTCGCTGGTCACTTTTTCTCTCGCAGTACCGCTACGATATCTTGTATCGGTCCACTGCTAAGCACGGCAACGCTGATGCGTTGTCCCGTTTGCCTGTTGCTGAGGATAAAGCATTCGATTCTTCCGAACTTGCTTGCATGTTCATTGATTCGGAAGCCGATGACGTGGTCGAATCGTTTCCGATTGATTTTCGTCGTGTAGCTACTGCCACAGCTGCTGACCCTGTCCTTGCTTCCGTTTTGCGTTTTGTTGCTACGCAATGGCCCTTATCAAAGTCACGGATCGAGGATCTTTTGGTTCGCAGATTTTTTGCTCACAAGGAGAGACTTTTTGTACGACGTGGTGTGTTGTTGTTGCGTTCCGATAATGATCAATCCCGAGTCGTGGTCCCACGTTCGTTACAGTCCTCTGTCTTAAAGCTTCTTCACCAAGGCCATTGGGGTATAGTGCGAACGAAACAACTTGCTCGGCAGCACTGTACTTGGTTCGGAATCGATGCTGCGATTACGACTATGTGCTCCTCTTGCGTGGCGTGTGCCGAACAACAATCCGCACCGCCGCGGAAATTCTTTGCATGGCCGAAAGCCACTTCCCCTTGGCAACGCTTGCACATCGATTTTGCTGGTCCATTCTGGAATGCTCGATGGTTGGTTGTGGTCGATGCTTTCAGTAATTTTCCTTTTGTTGTCCGGATGTCTTCCACGACGTCTTCTGCCACAATCCAAGCCTTGTCTGCTATCTTTTGCATTGAGGGTCTTCCGCAGACTATTCTTTCCGACAATGGCCCACAATTCATGTCCGCAGAATTTCAGTCGTTCTGCAAGGCCAATGGTATTCAACATCTGACATCCGCGCCGTTTTCGCCTCAGTCAAACGGTGCCGCTGAACGATTGGTCCGGACTTTCAAGTCACAGATGTTGAAGTTGAAAGAGTCGCATTCTCGGGAGGACGCTTTGTTGCTCTTTTTGTCCTCATATCGCTCTCAGCCTCGCGATGGTCGCTCGCCGGCTGATTTGCTCCATGGTCGTCCTCATCGAACTCTGATGTCTTTGTTGCATCCGCCACATCAGGTTCCTGTGCAGCGGCGGACTCCTGCTTTTGCTCCTGGCGACGTTGTCTATTATCGCAACTATCGCGGTTCACGGCGTTGGCTCGCAGGGCGCATTCTTCGCTGCCTCGGCCGCGCGATGTATTTGGTTTTGGGGGCCTCTGGTGAGGTGCGTCGGCATCTCAATCAGCTGCGCCTCTGTCGTCGCCTGGGTTCTGCCGCTCCCCGTCTGCTTTCAGCGACGGAGCCGTCAGGTCGGCGCCTTGGGGACCCATCTACTGGCTCGCCTCATCCCCAGGTGTTACCGACGATGCCTTCCATTTTGCCTCATGGCGTCGCGCCGCCGCAGCCGCCGCCGGCGCCGCCAGCAGCGGACGCTTCGCTGCAGCCGCCACGCGCCTCTCTGGGTCACGCGCCGCCGCTTGCTTCCCGTGACCAGCCGTCCTCCGCCATGGACCTCTTGCCCGCTCCGGACCAGATGTCGTCTTCGCCCGTCGGGTGCTCCGACCACATGGAGGTCGACCCTTCTGTCTCATTACGTGCGCATACACCTCATGTTGACGTGCACCCTGGACTAGGTTTGCAGGCGTTTCCTAGCTCCCCTCGGACCGAATGGCCGGGTGCGGGTGGCACAGCCTCGCCTGTTGTTAGGCTCCCCACCTCATCGCATACGTCAACATGGGGTCCTCCCCACGGCGGGCGGAAGCCTTATCTCACGACCGTTCGCCGATTTGCGGGGGAGGAATGTGGTGTCACCGCTAGACACCACACTTGCTAGGTGGTAACTTAAATCGGCCGCGGTCCTGTAGTACATGTCGGACCCGCGTGTCGCCACTGTGTATTCGCAAACGTAGCGACACCACAGGGCAGGTCACAAGACACGGACATGACCTCGCCCAGTTGTACGGACGACATAGCTTGCGACCACACGTATCACGTCTTCCTCTCATTTGCCGAGAGACAGATTAAATAGCCTTCAGCTAGTCCATCGCTACTACCTAGCAAGGCGCCATGTGTATCATTGCTAATTGCTTACTACTATGCAAGAGATGTATTTCAACAAGAACAAGACTACATTAAAGTTAAGTATATTAAAATCTCTCTTCTTTTCTTTATAGTTTTCATCCAGTCTCCTGTTTCAGAATTTACGCCCGTCTGCGTTACTTTCGCGTGCACCTAGCCACTCATTGTGTCGAGACCTTAGGGAATCGACACAACAAATTGTAATGTTCAGAGCCTGTTAATGACGATGGAACACACAAATTGCGTCGCGATTCAATACATCTTCCTCCCGCCGACTTGTCTCCAAGGGTGTAGTGCTGCCTCGGGCACCTTATGGTCGTTCATCTGTGAGTCTAGATTTTCGAATCCGACGCAAAACTGACAGTTAATTGTGACGTTCAGAGCCTGTTAATGACGATGCGACACACAAATTGCGTCGCGACTCAATACATCGACCTCCAGCCGACTTGTCTCCAAGTGTCTGGTGCTGCCTCGGGCACCTTATGGTCGTTCTCCTGTGAGTCTAGATTTTCGAATCCGACGCAAAACTGACAGTTAATTGTAACGTTCAGAGCCTCTTAATGACGATGGAACACACAAATTGCGTCGCGGTTCAATACATCGTCCTACAGCCGACTTGTCTCCAAGGGTCTAGTGCTGCCTCGGGCACCATATGCTCGTTCTCCTGTGAGTCTAGATTTTCGAATCCGACGCAAAACTGACAATTAATTGTAATGTTCAGAGCCTCTTAATGGCGATGGAACACACAAATTGCGTCGCGAATCAATACATCGTCCTCCAGCCGACTTGTCTCCAAGGGTCTATTGCTGCCTCGGGCACCTTATGGTCGTTCTCCTGTGAGTCTAGTTTTTCGAATGCGATGCAAAACTGACAGTTAATTGTAACGTTCAGAGCCTGTTAATGACGATGGGACACACAAATTGCGTCGCGTCTCAATACATCGTCCTCCAGCCGACTTGTCTCCAAGGGTCTATTGCTGCCTCGGGCACCTTATGGTCGTTCTCCTGTGAGTCTAGTTTTTCGAATGCGATGCAAAACTGACAGTTAATTGTAACGTTCAGAGCCTCTTAATGACGATGGAACACACAAATTGCGTCGCGATTCAATACATCGTCCTCCAGCCGACTTGTCTCGAAGGGTCTATTGCTGCCTCGGGCACCTTATGGTCGTTCTCCTGTGAGTCTAGTTTTTCGAATCCGACGCAAAACTGACAGTTAATTGTAATGGTCAGAGCCTGTTAATGACGATGGAACACACAACTTGCGTCGCGATTCAATACATCTTCCTCCCGCCGACTTGTCTCCAAGGGTGTAGTGCTGCCTCGGGCACCTTATCGTCGTTCATCTGTGAGTCTAGATTTTCGAATCCGACACAAAACTGACAGTTAATTGTGACGTTCAGAGCCTGTTAATGACGATGCGACACACAAATTGCGTCGCGACTCAATACATCGTCCTCCAGCCGACTTGTCTCCAAGGGTCTGGTGCTGCCTCGGGCACCTTATGGTCGTTCTCCTGTGAGTCTAGATTTTCGAATCCGACGCAAAACTGACAGTTAATTGTATCGTTCAGAGCCTCTTAATGACGATGGAACACACAAATTGCGTCGCGGTTCAATACATCGTCCTACAGCCGACTTGTCTCCAAGGGTCTATTGCTGCCTCGGGCACCATATGCTCGTTCTCCTGTGAGTCTAGTTTTTCGAATACGACGCAAAACTGACAATTAATTGTAACGTTCAGAGCCTGTTAATGATGATGGAACACACAAATTGCGTCGCGATTCAATACATCGTCCTCCAGCCGACTTGTCTCGAAGGGTCTATTGCTGCCTCGGGCACCTTATGCTCGTTCTCCTGTGAGTCTAGATTTTCGAATCCGACGCAAAACTGACAGTTAATTGTAACGTTCAGAGCCTCTTAATGACGATGGAACACACAAATTGCGTCGCGATTCAATACATCGTCCTACAGCCGACTTGTCTCCAAGGGTCTAGTGCTGCCTCGGGCACCATATGCTCGTTCTCCTGTGAGTCTAGATTTTCGAATCCGACGCAAAACTGACAATTAATTGTAATGTTCAGAGCCTCCTAATGGCGATGGAACACACAAATTGCGTCGCGAATCAATACATCGTCCTCCAGCCGACTTGTCTCCAAGGGTCTATTGCTGCCTCGGGCACCTTATGGTCGTTCTCCTGTGAATCTAGTTTTTCGAATGCGATGCAAAACTGACAGTTAATTGTAACGTTCAGAGCCTGTCAATGACGATGGGACACACAAATTGCGTCGCGTCTCAATACATCGTCCTCCAGCCGACTTGTCTCCAAGGGTCTATTGCTGCCTCGGGCACCTTATGGTCGTTCTCCTGTGAGTCTAGTTTTTCGAATGCGATGCAAAACTGACAGTTAATTGTAACGTTCAGAGCCTGTTAATGACGATGGAACACACAAATTGCGTCGCGATTCAATACATCGTCCTACAGCCGACTTGTCTCCAAGGGTCTAGTGCTGCCTCGGGCACCATATGCTCGTTCTCCTGTGAGTCTAGATTTTCGAATCCGACGCAAAACTGACAGTGAATTGTAACGTTCAGAGCCTGTTAATGACGATGGAACACACAAATTGCGTCGCCATTCAATACATCGTCCTACAGCCGTCTTCTCTCCAAGGGTCTAGTGCTGCCTCGGGCACCATAAGCTCGTTCTCCTGTGAGTCTAGATTTTCGAATCCGACGCAAAACTGACAGTGAATTGTAACGTTCAGAGCCTCTTGATGACGATGGAACACACAAATTGCGTCGCGATTCAATACATCGTCCTACAGCCTATTGTCTCCAAGGGTCTAGTGCTGCCTCGGGCACCATATGCTCGTTCTCCTGTGAGTCTAGATTTTCGAATCCGACGCAAAACTGACAGTGAATTGTGTCGTTCAGAGCCCCTTAATGACGATGGAACACACAAATTGCGTCGCGAATCAATACATCGTCCTCCAGCCGACTTGTCTCCAAGGGTCTATTGCTGCCTCGGGCACCATATGCTCGTTCTCCTGTGAGTCTAGTTTTTCGAATACGACGCAAAACTGACAATTAATTGTAACGTTCAGAGCCTGTTAATGACGATGGAACACACAAGTTGCGTCGCGATTCAATACATCGTCCTCCAGCCGACTTGTCTCGAAGGGTCTATTGCTGTCTCGGGCACCTTATGCTCGTTCTCCTGTGAGTCTAGATTTTTGAATCCGACGCAAAACTGACAGTTAATTGTAACGTTCAGAGCCTCTTAATGACGATGGAACACACAAATTGCGTCGCGATTCAATACATCGTCCTACAGCCGACTTGTCTCCAAGGGTCTAGTGCTGCCTCGGGCACCATATGCTCGTTCTCCTGTGAGTCTAGATTTTCGAATCCGACGCAAAACTGACAATTAATTGTAATGTTCAGAGCCTCTTAATGGCGATGGAACACACAAATTGCGTCGCGAATCAATACATCGTCCTCCAGCCGACTTGTCTCCAAGGGTCTATTGCTGCCTCGGGCACCTTATGGTCGTTCTCCTGTGAGTCTAGTTTTTCGAATGCGATGCAAAACTGACAGTTAATTGTAACGTTCAGAGCCTGTTAATGACGATGGGACACACAAATTGCGTCGCGTCTCAATACATCGTCCTCCAGCCGACTTGTCTCCAAGGGTCTATTGCTGCCTCGGGCACCTTATGGTCGTTCTCCTGTGAGTCTAGTTTTTCGAATGCGATACAAAACTGACAGTTAATTGTAACGTTCAGAGCCTCTTAATGACGATGGAACACACAAATTGCGTCGCGATTCAATACATCGTCCTCCAGCCGACATGTCTCGAATGGTCTATTGCTGCCTCGGGCACCTTATGGTCGTTCTCCTGTGAGTCTAGTTTTTCGAATCCGACGCAAAACTGACAGTTAATTGTAATGTTCAGAGCCTGTTAATGACGATGGAACACACAAATTGCGTCGCGATTCAATACATCTTCCTCCCGCCGACTTGTCTCCAAGGGTGTAGTGCTGCCTCGGGCACCTTATCGTCGTTCTCCTGTGAGTCTAGATTTTCGAATCCGACGCAAAACTGACAGTGAATTGTATCGTTCAGAGCCCCTTAATGACGATGGAACACACAAATTGCGTCGCGAATCAATACATCGTCCTCCAGCCGACTTGTCTCCAAGGGTCTATTGCTGCCTCGGGCACCATATGCTCGTTCTCCTGTGAGTCTAGTTTTTCGAATACGACGCAAAACTGACAATTAATTGTAACGTTCAGAGCCTGTTAATGATGATGGAACACACAAATTGCGTCGCGATTCAATACATCGTCCTCCAGCCGACTTGTCTCGAAGGGTCTATTGCTGCCTCGGGCACCTTATGCTCGTTCTCCTGTGAGTCTAGATTTTCGAATCCGACGCAAAACTGACAGTTAATTGTAACGTTCAGAGCCTCTTAATGACGATGGAACACACAAATTGCGTCGCGATTCAATACATCGTCCTACAGCCGACTTGTCTCCAAGGGTCTAGTGCTGCCTCGGGCACCATATGCTCGTTCTCCTGTGAGTCTAGATTTTCGAATCCGACGCAAAACTGACAATTAATTGTAATGTTCAGAGCCTCTTAATGGCGATGGAACACACAAATTGCGTCGCGAATCAATACATCGTCCTCCAGCCGACTTGTCTCCAAGGGTCTATTGCTGCCTCGGGCACCTTATGGTCGTTCTCCTGTGAGTCTAGTTTTTCGAATGCGATGCAAAACTGACAGTTAATTGTAACGTTCAGAGCCTGTTAATGACGATGGGACACACAAATTGCGTCGCGTCTCAATACATCGTCCTCCAGCCGACTTGTCTCCAAGGGTGTATTGCTGCCTCGGGCACCTTATGGTCGTTCTCCTGTGAGTCTAGTTTTTCGAATGCGATGCAAAACTGACAGTTAATTGTACCGTTCAGAGCCTGTTAATGACGATGGAACACACGAATTACGTCGCGATTCAATACATCGTCCTACAGCCGACTTGTCTCCAAGGGTCTAGTGCTGCCTCGGGCACCATATGCTCGTTCTCCTGTGAGTCTAGATTTTCGAATCCGACGCAAAACTGACAGTGAATTGTAACGTTCAGAGCCTGTTAATGACGATGGGACACACAAATTGCGTCGCGACTCAATACATCGTCCTCCAGCCGACTTGTCTCCAAGGGTCTAGTGCTGCCTCGGGCACCTTATGGTCGTTCTCCTGTGAGTCTAGATTTTCGAATCCGACGCAAAACTGACAGTTAATTGTAACGTTCAGAGCCTGATACTGACGATGGAACACACAAATTGCGTCGCGATTCTATACATCGTCCTCCAGCCGACATATCTCCGAGGTAGTATTGCTGCTCCTGGCACCTCTTGGTCGTTCTCCTATGAGTCTGGTTTTTCGAATCCGGCGCAAAACTGACAATTAATTGTAACGTTCAGAGCCTCTTAATGACGATGGAACACACAAATTGCGTCGCGATTCAATACATCGTCCTACAGCCGACTTGTCTCCAAGGGTCTATTGCTGCCTCGGGCACCTTATGGTCGTTCTCCTGTGAGTCTAGTTTTTCGAATGCGATGCAGAACTGACAGTTAATTGTAACGTTCAGAGCCTCTTAATGACGATGGAACACACAAATTGCGTCGCGATTCAATTCATCGTCCTACAGCCGACTTGTCTCCAAGGGTCTAGTGCTGCCTCGGGCACCATATGCTCGTTCTCCTGTGAGTCTAGATTTTCGAATCCGACGCAAAACTGAGAGTGAATTATAACGTTCAGAGCCTGTTAATGACGATGGGACACACAAATTGCGTCGCGACTCAATACATCGTCCTCCAGCCGACTTGTCTCCAAGGGTCTAGTGCTGCCACGGGCACCTTATGGTCGTTCTCCTGTGAGTCTAGATTTTCGAATCCGACGCAAAACTGACAGTTAATTGTAACGTTCAGAGCCTCTTAATGACGATGGAACACACAAATTGCGTCGCGATTCAATACATCGTCCTCCAGCCGACTTGTCTCCGAGGTAGTATTGCTGCTCCTGGCACCTCTTTGTCGTTCTCCTATGAGTCTAGTTTTTCGAATCCGGCGCAAAACTGACAATTAATTGTAACGTTCAGAGCCTCTTAATGACGATGGGACACACAAATTGCGTCGCGTCTCAATACATCGTCCTCCAGCCGACTTGTCTCCAAGGGTCTATTGCTGCCTCGGGCACCTTATGGTCGTTCTCCTGTGAGTCTAGATTTTCGAATCCGACGCAAAACTGACAGTTAATTGTAAGGTTCAGAGCCTCTTAATGACGAAGGAACACACAAATTGCGTCGCGATTCAATACATCGTCCTCCAGCCGACTTGTCTCCAAGGGTCAATAGCTGCCTCGGGCACCTTATCGTCGTTCTCCTGTGAGTCTAGTTTTCAGAATACGACGCAAAACTGACGGTTAATTGTAACGTTCAGAGCCTCTTAATGACGATGGAACACACAAATTGCGTCGCGATTCAATACATCGTCCTACAGCCGACTTGTCTCCAAGGGTCTAGTGCTGCCTGGGGCACCATATGCTCGTTCTCCTGTGAGTCTAGATTTTCGAATCCGACGCAAAACTGACAGTGAATTGTAACGTTCAGAGCCTGTTAATGACGATGGGACACACAAATTGCGTCGCGATTCAATACATCGTCCTCCAGCCGACTTGTCTCCAAGGGTCTAGTGCTGCCTCGGGCACCTTATGGTCGTTCTCCTGTGAGTCTAGATTTTCGAATCCGACGCAAAACTGACAGTGAATTGTAACGTTCAGATCCTGTTAATGACGATGGAACACACAAATTGCGTCGCGATTCAATACATCGTAGTCCAGCCGACTTGTCTCCGAGGTAGTATTGCTGCTCCGGGCACCTTTTGGTCGTTCTCCTATGAGTCTAGTTTTTCGAATCCGGCGCAAAACTGACAGTGAATTGTAACGTTCAGAGCCTCTTGATGACGATGGAACACACAAATTGCGTCGCGATTCAATACATCGTCCCACAGCCGACTTGTCTCGAAGGGTCTATTGGTGCCTCGGGCACCTTATGGTCGTTCTCCTGTGAGTCTAGTTTTTCGAATACTACGCAAAACTGACAATTAATTGTAACGTTCAGAGCCTGTTAATGACGATGGAACACACAAATTGCGTCGCGATACTATACATCGTCCTCCAGCCGACTTGTCTCGAAGGGTCTATTGCTGCCTCGGGCACCTTATGCTCGTTCTCCTGTGAGTCTAGTTTTTCGAATCCGACGCAAAACTGACAGTTAATTGTAATGTTCGGAGCCTGTTAATGACGATGGAACACACAAATTGCGTCGCGATTCAATACATCTTCCTCCCGCCGACTTGTCTCCAAGAGTGTAGTGCTGCCTCGGGCACCTTATGGTCGTTCATCTGTGAGTCTAGACTTTCGAATCCGACGCAAAACTGACAGTTAATTGTAACGTTCAGAGCCTGTTAATGACGATGGGACACACAAATTGCGTCGCGTCTCAATAGATCGTCCTCCAGCCGACTTGTCTCCAAGGGTCTATTGCTGCCTCGGGCACCTTATGGTCGTTCTCCTGTGAGTCTAGTTTTTCGAATGCGATGCAAAACTGACAGTTAATTGTAACGTTCAGAGTATGATACTGACGATGGAACACACAAATTGCGTCGCGATTCAATACATCGTCCTACAGCCGACTTGTCTCCAAGGGTCTAGTGCTGCCTCGGGCACCATATGCTCGTTCTCCTGTGAGTCTAGATTTTCGAATCCGACGCAAAACTGAGAGTGAATTGTAACGTTCAGAGCCTCTTGATGACGATGGAACACACAAATTGCGTCGCGATTCAATACATCGTCCTACAGCCGACTTGTCTCCAAGGGTGTAGTGCTGCCTCGGGCACCATATGCTCGTTCTCCTGTGAGTCTAGATTTTCGAATCCGACGCAAAACTGAGAGTGAATTGTAACGTTCAGAGCCTCTTGATGACGATGGAACACACAAATTGCGTCGCGATTCAATACATCGTCCTACAGCCGACTTGTCTCCAAGGGTCTAGTGCTGCCTCGGGCACCATATGCTCGTTCTCCTGTGAGTCTAGATTTTCGAATCCGACGCAAAACTGACAATTAATTGTAACGTTCAGAGCCTCTTAATGGCGATGGAACACACAAATTGCGTCGCGAATCAATACATCGTCCTCCAGCCGACTTGTCTCCAAGGGTCTATTGCTGCCTCGGGCACCTTATGGTCGTTCTCCTGTGTGTCTAGTTTTTCGAATGCGATGCAAAACTGACAGTTAATTGTAACGTTCAGAGCCTGTTAATGACGATGGGACACACAAATTGCGTCGCGTCTCAATACATCGTCCTCCAGCCGACTTGTCTCCAAGGGTCTATTGCTGCCTCCGGCACCTTATGGTCGTTCTCCTGTGAGTCTAGTTTTTCGAATCCGTCGCAAACTGACAGTGAATTGTAACGTTCAGAGCCTGTTAATGACGATGGAACACACAAATTGCGTCGCGGTTCAATACATCTTCCTCCCGCCGACTTGTCTCCAAGGGTGTAGTGCTGCCTCGGGCACCCTATGGTCGTTCATCTGTGAGTCTAGATTTTCGAATCCGACGGAAAACTGACAGTTAATTGTAACGTTCAGATCCTGTTAATGACGATGGGACACACAAATTGCGTCGCGTCTCAATACATCGTCCTCCAGCCGACTTGTCTCCAAGGGTCTATTGCTGCCTCGGGCACCTTATGGTCGTTCCCCTGTGAGTCTAGTTTTTCGAATGCGATGCAAAACTGACAGTTAATTGTAACGTTCAGAGCCTGTTAATGACGATGGGACACACAAATTGCGTCGCGACTCAATACATCGTCCTCCAGCCGACTTGTCTCCAAGGGTCTAGTGCTGCCTCGGGCACCTTATGGTCGTTCTCCTGTGAGTCTAGATTTTCGAATCCGACGCAAAACTGACAGTTAATTGTAACGTTCAGAGCCTCTTAATGACGATGGAACACACAAATTGCGTCGCGGTTCAATACATCGTCCTACAGCCGACTTGTCTCCAAGGGTCTAGTGCTGCCTCGGGCACCATATGCTCGTTCTCCTGTGAGTCTAGATTTTCGAATCCGACGCAAAACTGACAGTGAATTGTAACATTCAGAGCCTGTTAATGACGATGGAACACACAAACTGGGTCGCGATTCAATACATCGTCCTACAGCCGACTTGTCTCCAAGGGTCTAGTGCTGCCTCGGGCACCATATGCTCGTTCTCCTGTGAGTCTAGATTTTCGAATCCGACGCAAAACTGACAGTGAATTGTAACGTTCAGAGCCTCTTGATGATGATGGAACACACAAATTGCGTCGCGATTCAATACATCGTCCTACAGCCGACTTGTCTCCAAGGGTCTCGTGCTGCCTCGGGCACCATATGCTCGTTCTCCTGTGAGTCTAGATTTTCGAATCCGACGCAAAACTGACAGTGAATTGTAACGTTCAGAGCCTCTTAATGACGATGGAAGATGTTGTGTCGATTCCCTAAGGTCTCGACACAATGAGTGGCTAGGTGCACGCGAAACTAACGCAGACGGGCGTAAATTCTGAAACAGGAGACTGGATGAAAAACTATAAAGAAAAGAAGAGAGATTGTCATCTACTTAACTTTTAATGATGTTCTTCTTGTTGAAATACATCTCTTGCATAGTAGTAAGCAATTAGCAATGATACACATGGCGCCTTGCTAGGTAGTAGCGATGGACTAGCTGAAGGCTATTTAATCTGTCTCTCGGCAAATGAGAGGAAGACGTGATACGTCTTGTCGCAAGCTATGTCGTCCGTACAACTGGGGCGAGGTCAAGTCCGTGTCTTGTGACCTGCCCTGTGGTGGCGCTACGTTTGCGAGTACACAGTGGCGACACGCGGGTCCGACATGTACTACAGGACCGCGGCCGATTTAAGTTACCACCTAGCAAGTGTGGTGTCTAGCGGTGACACCACAGAAGACACAAATTGCGTCGCGAATCAATACATCGTCCTCCAGCCGACTTGTCTCCAAGGGTCTATTGCTGGCTCGGGCACCATATGATCGTTCTCCTGTGAGTCTAGTTTTTCGAATACGACGCAAAACTGACAATTAATTGTAACGTTCAGAGCCTGTTAATGTCGATGGAACACACAAATTGCGTCGCGATTCAATACATCGTCCTGCAGCCGACTTGTCTCGAAGGGCCTAGTGCTGCCTCGGGCACCTTATGCTCGTTCTCCTGTGAGTCTAGATTTTCGAATCCGACGCAAAACTGACAGTTAATTGTAACGTTCAGAGCCTCTTAATGACGATGGAACACACAAAATGCGTCGCGATTCAATACATCGTCCTACAGCCGACTTGTCTCCAAGGGTCTAGTGCTGCCTCGGGCACCATATGCTCGTTCTCCTGTGAGTCTAGATTTTCGAATCCGACGCAAAACTGACAGTTAATTGTAACGTTCAGAGCCTGTTAATGACGATGGGACACTCAAATTGCGTCGCGTCTCAATACATCGTCCTCCAGCCGACTTGTCTCCAAGGGTCTATTGCTGCCTCGGGCACCTTATGCTCGTTCTCCTGTGAGTCTAGATTTTCGAATCCGACGCAAAACTGACAGTTAATTGTAACGTTCAGAGCCTCTTAATGACGATGGAACACACAAATTGCGTCGCGATTCAATACATCGTCCTACAGCCGACTTGTCTCCAAGGGTCTATTGCTGCCTCGGGCACCTTATGGTCGTTCTCCTGTGAGTCTAGTTTTTCGAATGCGATGCAGAACTGACAGTTAATTGTAACGTTCAGAGCCTCTTAATGACGATGGAACACACAAATTGCGTCGCGATTCAATTCATCGTCCTACAGCCGACTCGTCTCCAAGGGTCTAGTGCTGCCTCGGGCACCATATGCTCGTTCTCCTGTGAGTCTAGATTTTCGAATCCGACGCAAAACTGAGAGTGAATTATAACGTTCAGAGCCTGTTAATGACGATGGGACACACAAATTGCGTCGCGACTCAATACATCGTCCTCCAGCCGACTTGTCTCCAAGGGTCTAGTGCTGCCACGGGCACCTTATGGTCGTTCTCCTGTGAGTCTAGATTTTCGAATCCGACGCAAAACTGACAGTTAATTGTAACGTTCAGAGCCTCTTAATGACGATGGAACACACAAATTGCGTCGCGATTCAATACATCGTCCTCCAGCCGACTTGTCTCCGAGGTAGTATTGCTGCTCCTGGCACCTCTTTGTCGTTCTCCTATGAGTCTAGTTTTTCGAATCCGGCGCAAAACTGACAATTAATTGTAACGTTCAGAGCCTCTTAATGACGATGGGACACACAAATTGCGTCGCGTCTCAATACATCGTCCTCCAGCCGACTTGTCTCCAAGGGTCTATTGCTGCCTCGGGCACCTTATGGTCGTTCTCCTGTGAGTCTAGATTTTCGAATCCGACGCAAAACTGACAGTTAATTGTACGGTTCAGAGCCTCTTAATGACGAAGGAACACACAAATTGCGTCGCGATTCAATACATCGTCCTCCAGCCGTCTTGTCTCCAAGGGTCAATAGCTGCCTCGGGCACCTTATCGTCGTTCTCCTGTGAGTCTAGTTTTCAGAATACGACGCAAAACTGACGGTTAATTGTAACGTTCAGAGCCTCTTAATGACGATGGAACACACAAATTGCGTCGCGATTCAATACATCGTCCTACAGCCGACTTGTCTCCAAGGGTCTAGTGCTGCCTGGGGCACCATATGCTCGTTCTCCTGTGAGTCTAGATTTTCGAATCCGACGCAAAACTGACAGTGAATTGTAACGTTCAGAGCCTGTTAATGACGATGGGACACACAAATTGCGTCGCGATTCAATACATCGTCCTCCAGCCGACTTGTCTCCAAGGGTCTAGTGCTGCCTCGGGCACCTTATGGTCGTTCTCCTGTGAGTCTAGATTTTCGAATCCGACGCAAAACTGACAGTGAATTGTAACGTTCAGAGCCTGTTAATGACGATGGAACACACAAATTGCGTCGCGATTCAATACATCGTAGTCCAGCCGACTTGTCTCCGAGGTAGTAATGCTGCTCCGGGCACCTTTTGGTCGTTCTCCTATGAGTCTAGTTTTTCGAATCCGGCGCAAAACTGACAGTGAATTGTAACGTTCAGAGCCTCTTGATGACGATGGAACACACAAATTGCGTCGCGATTCAATACATCGTCCCACAGCCGACTTGTCTCGAAGGGTCTATTGGTGCCTCGGGCACCTTATGGTCGTTCTCCTGTGAGTCTAGTTTTTCGAATACTACGCAAAACTGACAATTAATTGTAACGTTCAGAGCCTGTTAATGACGATGGAACACACAAATTGCGTCGCGATACTATACATCGTCCTCCAGCCGACTTGTCTCGAAGGGTCTATTGCTGCCTCGGGCACCTTATGCTCGTTCTCCTGTGAGTCTAGTTTTTCGAATCCGACGCAAAACTGACAGTTAATTGTAATGTTCGGAGCCTGTTAATGACGATGGAACACACAAATTGCGTCGCGATTCAATACATCTTCCTCCCGCCGACTTGTCTCCAAGAGTGTAGTGCTGCCTCGGGCACCTTATGGTCGTTCATCTGTGAGTCTAGACTTTCGAATCCGACGCAAAACTGACAGTTAATTGTAACGTTCAGAGCCTGTTAATGACGATGGGACACACAAATTGCGTCGCGTCTCAATAGATCGTCCTCCAGCCGACTTGTCTCCAAGGGTCTATTGCTGCCTCGGGCACCTTATGGTCGTTCTCCTGTGAGTCTAGTTTTTCGAATGCGATGCAAAACTGACAGTTAATTGTAACGTTCAGAGTATGATACTGACGATGGAACACACAAATTGCGTCGCGATTCAATACATCGTCCTACAGCCGACTTGTCTCCAAGGGTCTAGTGCTGCCTCGGGCACCATATGCTCGTTCTCCTGTGAGTCTAGATTTTCGAATCCGACGCAAAACTGAGAGTGAATTGTAACGTTCAGAGCCTCTTGATGACGATGGAACACACAAATTGCGTCGCGATTCAATACATCGTCCTACAGCCGACTTGTCTCCAAGGGTGTAGTGCTGCCTCGGGCACCATATGCTCGTTCTCCTGTGAGTCTAGATTTTCGAATCCGACGCAAAACTGAGAGTGAATTGTAACGTTCAGAGCCTCTTGATGACGATGGAACACACAAATTGCGTCGCGATTCAATACATCGTCCTACAGCCGACTTGTCTCCAAGGGTCTAGTGCTGCCTCGGGCACCATATGCTCGTTCTCCTGTGAGTCTAGATTTTCGAATCCGACGCAAAACTGACAATTAATTGTAACGTTCAGAGCCTCTTAATGGCGATGGAACACACAAATTGCGTCGCGAATCAATACATCGTCCTCCAGCCGACTTGTCTCCAAGGGTCTATTGCTGCCTCGGGCACCTTATGGTCGTTCTCCTGTGTGTCTAGTTTTTCGAATGCGATGCAAAACTGACAGTTAATTGTAACGTTCAGAGCCTGTTAATGACGATGGGACACACAAATTGCGTCGCGTCTCAATACATCGTCCTCCAGCCGACTTGTCTCCAAGGGTCTATTGCTGCCTCCGGCACCTTATGGTCGTTCTCCTGTGAGTCTAGTTTTTCGAATCCGTCGCAAACTGACAGTGAATTGTAACGTTCAGAGCCTGTTAATGACGATGGAACACACAAATTGCGTCGCGGTTCAATACATCTTCCTCCCGCCGACTTGTCTCCAAGGGTGTAGTGCTGCCTCGGGCACCCTATGGTCGTTCATCTGTGAGTCTAGATTTTCGAATCCGACGCAAAACTGACAGTTAATTGTAACGTTCAGATCCTGTTAATGACGATGGGACACACAAATTGCGTCGCGTCTCAATACATCGTCCTCCAGCCGACTTGTCTCCAAGGGTCTATTGCTGCCTCGGGCACCTTATGGTCGTTCTCCTGTGAGTCTAGTTTTTCGAATGCGATGCAAAACTGACAGTTAATTGTAACGTTCAGAGCCTGTTAATGACGATGGGACACACAAATTGCGTCGCGACTCAATACATCGTCCTCCAGCCGACTTGTCTCCAAGGGTCTAGTGCTGCCTCGGGCACCTTATGGTCGTTCTCCTGTGAGTCTAGATTTTCGAATCCGACGCAAAACTGACAGTTAATTGTAACGTTCAGAGCCTCTTAATGACGATGGAACACACAAATTGCGTCGCGGTTCAATACATCGTCCTACAGCCGACTTGTCTCCAAGGGTCTAGTGCTGCCTCGGGCACCATATGCTCGTTCTCCTGTGAGTCTAGATTTTCGAATCCGACGCAAAACTGACAGTGAATTGTAACATTCAGAGCCTGTTAATGACGATGGAACACACAAACTGGGTCGCGATTCAATACATCGTCCTACAGCCGACTTGTCTCCAAGGGTCTAGTGCTGCCTCGGGCACCATATGCTCGTTCTCCTGTGAGTCTAGATTTTCGAATCCGACGCAAAACTGACAGTGAATTGTAACGTTCAGAGCCTCTTGATGATGATGGAACACACAAATTGCGTCGCGATTCAATACATCGTCCTACAGCCGACTTGTCTCCAAGGGTCTCGTGCTGCCTCGGGCACCATATGCTCGTTCTCCTGTGAGTCTAGATTTTCGAATCCGACGCAAAACTGACAGTGAATTGTAACGTTCAGAGCCTCTTAATGACGATGGAAGACACAAATTGCGTCGCGAATCAATACATCGTCCTCCAGCCGACTTGTCTCCAAGGGTCTATTGCTGGCTCGGGCACCATATGATCGTTCTCCTGTGAGTCTAGTTTTTCGAATACGACGCAAAACTGACAATTAATTGTAACGTTCAGAGCCTGTTAATGTCGATGGAACACACAAATTGCGTCGCGATTCAATACATCGTCCTGCAGCCGACTTGTCTCGAAGGGCCTAGTGCTGCCTCGGGCACCTTATGCTCGTTCTCCTGTGAGTCTAGATTTTCGAATCCGACGCAAAACTGACAGTTAATTGTAACGTTCAGAGCCTCTTAATGACGATGGAACACACAAAATGCGTCGCGATTCAATACATCGTCCTACAGCCGACTTGTCTCCAAGGGTCTAGTGCTGCCTCGGGCACCATATGCTCGTTCTCCTGTGAGTCTAGGTTTTTCGAATCCGACGCAAAACTGACAGTTAATTGTAACGTTCAGAGCCTGTTAATGACGATGGGACACTCAAATTGCGTCGCGTCTCAATACATCGTCCTCCAGCCGACTTGTCTCCAAGGGTCTATTGCTGCCTCCGGCACCTTATGGTCGTTCTCCTGTGAGTCTAGTTTTTCGAATCCGTCGCAAAACTGACAGTGAATTGTAACGTTCAGAGCCTCTTAATGACGATGGAACACACAAATTGCGTCGCGGTTCAATACATCTTCCTCCCGCCGACTTGTCTCCAAGGGTGTAGTGCTGCCTCGGGCACCTTATGGTCGTTCATCTGTGAGTCTAGATTTTCGAATCCGACGCAAAACTGACAGTTAATTGTAACGTTCAGATCCTGTTAATGACGATGGGACACACAAATTGCGTCGCGTCTCAATACATCGTCCTCCAGCCGACTTGTCTCCAAGGGTCTATTGCTGCCTCGGGCACAATATGATCGTTCTCCTGTGAGTCTAGTTTTTCGAATACGACGCAAAACTGACAATTAATTGTAACGTTCAGAGCCTGTTAATGACGATGGAACACACAAATTGCGTCGCGATTCAATACATCGTCCTACAGCCGACTTGTCTCCATGGGTCTAGTGCTGCCTCGGGCACCATATGCTCGTTCTCCTGTGAGTCTAGATTTTCGAATCCGACGCAAAACTGACAGTTAATTGTAACGTTCAGAGCCTCTTAATGACGATGGAACACACAAATTGCGTCGCGGTTCAATACATCGTCCTACAGCCGACATGTCACCAAGGGTCTAGTGCTGCCTCGGGCAGCATATGCTCGTTCTCCTGTGAGTCTAGATTTTCGAATCCGACGCAAAACTGACAGTGAATTGTAACGTTCAGAGCCTGTTAATGACGATGGAACACACAAATTGCGTCGCGATTCAATACATCGTCCTACAGCCGACTTGTCTCCAAGGGTCTAGTGATGCCTCGGGCACCATATGCTCGTTCTCCTGTGAGTCTAGATTTTCGAATCCGACGCAAAACTGAGAGTGAATTGTAACGTTCAGAGCCTCTTGATGACGATGGAACACACAAATTGCGTCGCGATTCAATACATCGTCCTACAGCCGACTTGTCTCCAAGGGTCTAGTGCTGCCTCGGGCACCATATGCTCGTTCTCCTGTGAGTCTAGATTTTCGAATCCGACGCAAAACTGACAGTGAATTGTAACGTTCAGAGCCTCTTATTGACGATGGAACACACAAATTGCGTCGCGAATCAATACATCGCCCTCCAGCTGACTTGTCTCCAAGGGTCTATTGCTGCCTCGGGCACCATATGCTCGTTCTCCTGTGAGTCTAGTTTTTCGAATACGAAGCAAAACTGAGAGTGAATTGTAATGTTCAGAGCCTCTTGATGACGATGGAACACACAAATTGCGTCGCGATTCAATACATCGTCCTCCAGCCGACTTGTCTCGAAGGGTCTATTGCTGCCTCGGGCACCTTATGCTCGTTCTCCTGTGAGTCTAGATTTTCGAATCCGACGCAAAACTGACAGTTAATTGTAACGTTCAGAGCCTCTTAATGACGATGGAACACACAAATTGCGTCGCGATTCAATACATCGTCCTCCAGCCGACTTGTCTCCAAGGGTCTAGTGCTGCCTCGGGAACCATATGCTCGTTCTCCTGTGAGTCTAGATTTTCGAATCCGACGCAAAACTGACAGTTAATTGTAACGTTCAGAGCCTGTTAATGACGATGGGACACACAAATTGTGTCGCGACTCAATACATCGTCCTACAGCCGACTTGTCTCCAAGGGTCTAGTGCTGCCTCGGGCACCTTGTGGTCGTTCTCCTGTGAGTCTAGATTTTCGAATCCGACGCAAAACTGACAGTGAATTGTAACATTCAGAGCCTGTTAATGACGATGGAACACACAAACTGGGTCGCGATTCAATACATCGTCCTACAGCCGACTTGTCTCCAAGGGTCTAGTGCTGCCTCGGGCACCATATGCTCGTTCTCCTGTGAGTCTAGATTTTCGAATCCGACGCAAAACTGACAGTGAATTGTAACGTTCAGAGCCTCTTGATGATGATGGAACACACAAATTGCGTCGCGATTCAATACATCGTCCTACAGCCGACTTGTCTCCAAGGGTCTCGTGCTGCCTCGGGCACCATATGCTCGTTCTCCTGTGAGTCTAGATTTTCGAATCCGACGCAAAACTGACAGTGAATTGTAACGTTCAGAGCCTCTTAATGACGATGGAAGACACAAATTGCGTCGCGAATCAATACATCGTCCTCCAGCCGACTTGTCTCCAAGGGTCTATTGCTGGCTCGGGCACCATATGATCGTTCTCCTGTGAGTCTAGTTTTTCGAATACGACGCAAAACTGACAATTAATTGTAACGTTCAGAGCCTGTTAATGACGATGGAACACACAAATTGCGTCGCGATTCAATACATCGTCCTGCAGCCGACTTGTCTCGAAGGGCCTAGTGCTGCCTCGGGCACCTTATGCTCGTTCTCCTGTGAGTCTAGATTTTCGAATCCGACGCAAAACTGACAGTTAATTGTAACGTTCAGAGCCTCTTAATGACGATGGAACACACAAATTGCGTCGCGATTCAATACATCGTCCTACAGCCGACTTGTCTCCAAGGGTCTAGTGCTGCCTCGGGCACCATATGCTCGTTCTCCTGTGAGTCTAGATTTTCGAATCCGACGCAAAACTGACAGTTAATTGTAACGTTCAGAGCCTGTTAATGACGATGGGACACTCAAATTGCGTCGCGTCTCAATACATCGTCCTCCAGCCGACTTGTCTCCAAGGGTCTATTGCTGCCTCCGGCACCTTATGGTCGTTCTCCTGTGAGTCTAGTTTTTCGAATCCGTCGCAAAACTGACAGTGAATTGTAACGTTCAGAGCCTGTTAATGACGATGGAACACACAAATTGCGTCGCGGTTCAATACATCTTCCTCCCGCCGACTTGTCTCCAAGGGTGTAGTGCTGCCTCGGGCACCTTATGGTCGTTCATCTGTGAGTCTAGATTTTCGAATCCGACGCAAAACTGACAGTTAATTGTAACGTTCAGATCCTGTTAATGACGATGGGACACACAAATTGCGTCGCGTCTCAATACATCGTCCTCCAGCCGACTTGTCTCCAAGGGTCTATTGATGCCTCGGGCACCATATGATCGTTCTCCTGTGAGTCTAGTTTTTCGAATACGACGCAAAACTGACAATTAATTGTAACGTTCAGAGCCTGTAAATGACGATGGAACACACAAATTGCGTCGCGATTCAATACATCGTCCTACAGCCGACTTGTCTCCATGGGTCTAGTGCTGCCTCGGGCACCATATGCTCGTTCTCCTGTGAGTCTAGATTTTCGAATCCGACGCAAAACTGACAGTTAATTGTAACGTTCAGAGCCTCTTAATGACGATGGAACACACAAATTGCGTCGCGGTTCAATACATCGTCCTACAGCCGACATGTCACCAAGGGTCTAGTGCTGCCTCGGGCAGCATATGCTCGTTCTCCTGTGAGTCTAGATTTTCGAATCCGACGCAAAACTGACAGTGAATTGTAACGTTCAGAGCCTGTTAATGACGATGGAACACACAAATTGCGTCGCGATTCAATACATCGTCCTACAGCCGACTTGTCTCCAAGGGTCTAGTGATGCCTCGGGCACCATATGCTCGTTCTCCTGTGAGTCTAGATTTTCGAATCCGACGCAAAACTGACAGTTAATTGTAACGTTCAGAGCCTCTTGATGACGATGGAACACACAAATTGCGTCGCGATTCAATACATCGTCCTACAGCCGACTTGTCTCCAAGGGTATAGTGCTGCCTCGGGCACCATATGCTCGTTCTCCTGTGAGTCTAGATTTTCGAATCCGACGCAAAACTGACAGTGAATTGTAACGTTCAGAGCCTCTTATTGACGATGGAACACACAAATTGCGTCGCGAATCAATACATCGCCCTCCAGCCGACTTGTCTCCAAGGGTCTATTGCTGCCTCGGGCACCATATGCTCGTTCTCCTGTGAGTCTAGTTTTTCGAATACGAAGCAAAACTGAGAGTGAATTGTAACGTTCAGAGCCTCTTGATGACGATGGAACACACAAATTGCGTCGCGATTCAATACATCATCCTCCAGCCGACTTGTCTCGAAGGGTCTATTGCTGCCTCGGGCACCTTATGCTCGTTCTCCTGTGAGTCTAGATTTTCGAATCCGACGCAAAACTGACAGTTAATTGTAACGTTCAGAGCCTCTTAATGACGATGGAACACACAAATTGCGTCGCGATTCAATACATCGTCCTCCAGCCGACTTGTCTCCAAGGGTCTAGTGCTGCCTCGGGCACCATATGCTCGTTCTCCTGTGAGTCTAGATTTTCGAATCCGACGCAAAACTGACAGTTAATTGTAACGTTCAGAGCCTGTTAATGACGATGGGACACACAAATTGTGTCGCGACTCAATACATCGTCCTACAGCCGACTTGTCTCCAAGGGTCTAGTGCTGCCTCGGGCACCTTGTGGTCGTTCTCCTGTGAGTCTAGATTTTCGAATCCGACGCAAAACTGACAGTGAATTGTAACGTTCAGAGCCTGATACTGACGATGGAACACACAAATTGCGTCGCGATTCAATACATCGTCCTCCAGCCGACATTTCTCCGAGGTAGTATTGCTGCTCCTGGCACCTCTTGGTCGTTCTCCTATGAGTCTAGTTTTTCGAATCCGGCGCAAAACTGACAATTAATTGTAACGTTCAGAGCCTCTTAATGACGATGGGACACACAAATTGCGTCGCGATTCAATACATCGTCCTCCAGCCGACTTGTCTCCAAGGGTCTATTGCTGCCTCGGGCACCATATGGTCGTTCTCCTGTGAGTCTAGTTTTTCGAATACGACGCAAAACTGACAATTAATTGTAACGTTCAGAGCCTGTTAATGACGATGGAACACACAAATTGCGTCGCGATTCAATACATCGTCCTCCAGCCGACTTGTCTCCAAAGGTCTATTGCTGCCTCGGGCACCATATGCTCGTTCTCCTGTGAGTCTAGATTTTCGAATCCGACGCAAAACTGACAGTTAATTGTAACGTTCAGAGCCTCTTAATGACGATGGAACACACAAATTGCGTCGCGATTCAATACATCGTCCTACAGCCGACTTGTCTCCAAGGGTCTAGTGCTGCCTCGGGCACCTTATGGTCGTTCTCCTGTGAGTCTAGATTTCCGAATCCGACGCAAAACTGACAGTTAATTGTAACGTTCAGAGCCTCTTAATGACGATGGAACACACAAATTGCGTCGCGATTCAATACATCGTCCTCCAGCCGACTTGTCTCCAAGGGTCTATTGCTGCCTCGGGCACCTTATGGTCGTTCTCCTGTGAGTCTAGTTTTTCGAATGCGATGCAAAACTGACAGTTAATTGTAACGTTCAGAGCCTCTTAATGACGATGGAACACACAAATTGCGTCGCGATTCAATACATCGTCCTCCAGCCGACTTGTCTCCAAGGATCTATTGCTGCCTCGGGCACCTTATGGTCGTTCTCCTGTGAGTCTAGTTTTTCGAATGCGATGCAAAACTGACAGTTAATTGTAACGATCAGAGCCTGTTAATGACGATGGAACACACAAATTGCGTCGCGATTGAATACATCGTCCTACAGCCGACTTGTCTCCAAGGGTCTAGTGCTGCCTCGGGCACCATATGCTCGTTCTCCTCTGAGTCTAGATTTTCGAATCCGACGCAAAACTGACAGTTAATTGTAACGTTCAGAGCCTGTTAATGACGATGGAACACACATATTGCGTCGCGGTTCAATACATCTTCCTCCCGCCGACTTGTCTCCAAGGGTGTAGTGCTGCCTCGGGCACCTTATGGTCGTTCATCTGTGAGTCTAGATTTTCGAATCCGACGCAATACTGACAGTTAATGGTAACGTTCAGAGCCTGTTAATGACGATGGGACACACAAATTGCGTCGCGTCTCAATACATCGTCCTCCAGCCGACTTGTCTCCAAGGGTCTATTGCTGCCTCGGGCACCTTATGGTCGTTCTCCTGTGAGTCTAGTTTTTCGAATGCGATGCAAAACTGACAGTTAATTGTAACGTTCAGAGCCTCTTAATGACGATGGAACACACAAATTGCGTCGCGATTCAATACATCGTCCTCCAGCCGACTTGTCTCCAAGGGTCTAGTGCTGCCTCGGGCACCATATGCTCGTTCTCCTGTGAGTCTAGATTTTCGAATCCGACGCAAAACTGACAGTTAATTGTAACGTTCAGAGCCTGTTAATGACGATGGGACACACAAATTGTGTCGCGACTCAATACATCGTCCTACAGCCGACTTGTCTCCAAGGGTCTAGTGCTGCCTCGGGCACCTTGTGGTCGTTCTCCTGTGAGTCTAGATTTTCGAATCCGACGCAAAACTGACAGTGAATTGTAACGTTCAGAGCCTGATACTGACGATGGAACACACAAATTGCGTCGCGATTCAATACATCGTCCTCCAGCCGACATTTCTCCGAGGTAGTATTGCTGCTCCTGGCACCTCTTGGTCGTTCTCCTATGAGTCTAGTTTTTCGAATCCGGCGCAAAACTGACAATTAATTGTAACGTTCAGAGCCTCTTAATGACGATGGGACACACAAATTGCGTCGCGATTCAATACATCGTCCTCCAGCCGACTTGTCTCCAAGGGTCTATTGCTGCCTCGGGCACCTTATGGTCGTTCTCCTGTGAGTCTAGTTTTTCGAATACGACGCAAAACTGACAATTAATTGTAACGTTCAGAGCCTGTTAATGACGATGGAACACACAAATTGCGTCGCGATTCAATACATCGTCCTCCAGCCGACTTGTCTCCAAAGGTCTATTGCTGCCTCGGGCACCATATGCTCGTTCTCCTGTGAGTCTAGATTTTCGAATCCGACGCAAAACTGACAGTTAATTGTAACGTTCAGAGCCTCTTAATGACGATGGAACACACAAATTGCGTCGCGATTCAATACATCGTCCTACAGCCGACTTGTCTCCAAGGGTCTAGTGCTGCCTCGGGCACCTTATGGTCGTTCTCCTGTGAGTCTAGATTTCCGAATCCGACGCAAAACTGACAGTTAATTGTAACGTTCAGAGCCTCTTAATGACGATGGAACACACAAATTGCGTCGCGATTCAATACATCGTCCTCCAGCCGACTTGTCTCCAAGGGTCTATTGCTGCCTCGGGCACCTTATGGTCGTTCTCCTGTGAGTCTAGTTTTTCGAATGCGATGCAAAACTGACAGTTAATTGTAACGTTCAGAGCCTCTTAATGACGATGGAACACACAAATTGCGTCGCGATTCAATACATCGTCCTCCAGCCGACTTGTCTCCAAGGATCTATTGCTGCCTCGGGCACCTTATGGTCGTTCTCCTGTGAGTCTAGTTTTTCGAATGCGATGCAAAACTGACAGTTAATTGTAACGATCAGAGCCTGTTAATGACGATGGAACACACAAATTGCGTCGCGATTGAATACATCGTCCTACAGCCGACTTGTCTCCAAGGGTCTAGTGCTGCCTCGGGCACCATATGCTCGTTCTCCTGTGAGTCTAGATTTTCGAATCCGACGCAAAACTGACAGTTAATTGTAACGTTCAGAGCCTGTTAATGACGATGGAACACACATATTGCGTCGCGGTTCAATACATCTTCCTCCCGCCGACTTGTCTCCAAGGGTGTAGTGCTGCCTCGGGCACCTTATGGTCGTTCATCTGTGAGTCTAGATTTTCGAATCCGACGCAATACTGACAGTTAATGGTAACGTTCAGAGCCTGTTAATGACGATGGGACACACAAATTGCGTCGCGTCTCAATACATCGTCCTCCAGCCGACTTGTCTCCAAGGGTCTATTGCTGCCTCGGGCACCTTATGGTCGTTCTCCTGTGAGTCTAGTTTTTCGAATGCGATGCAAAACTGACAGTTAATTGTAACGTTCAGAGCCTGTTAATGACGATGGGACACACAAATTGCGTCGCGACCCAATACATCGTCCTCCAGCCGACTTGTCTCCAAGGGTCTAGTGCTGCCTCGGGCACCTTATGGTCGTTCTCCTGTGAGTCTAGATTTTCGAATCCGACGCAATACTGACAGTTAATTGTAACGTTCAGAGCCTCTTAATGACGATGGAACACACAAATTGCGTCGCGGTTCAATACATCGTCCTACAGCCGACTTGTCTCCAAGGGTCTAGTGCTGCGTCGGGCACCATATGCTCGGTCTCCTGTGAGTCTAGATTTTCGAATCCGCCGCAAAACTGACAGTGAATTCTAACATTCAGAGCCTGTTAATGACGATGGAACACACAAATTGGGTCGCGATTCAATACATCGTCCTACAGCCGACTTGTCTCCAAGGGTCTAGTGCTGCCTCGGGCACCATATGCTCGTTCTCCTGTGAGTCTAGATTTTCGAATCCGACGCAAAACTGAGAGTGAATTGTAACGTTCAGAGCCTCTTGATGACGATGGAACACACAAATTGCGTCGCGATTCAATACATCGTCCTACAGCCGACTTGTCTCCAAGGGTCTCGTGCTGCCTCGGGCACCATATGCTCGTTCTCCTGTTAGTCTAGATTTTCGAATCCGACTCAAAACTGACAGTGAATTGTAACGTTCAGAGCCTCTTAATGACGATGGAACACACAAATTGCGTCGCGAATCAATACATCGTCCTCCAGCCGACTTGTCTCCAAGGGTCTATTGCTGCCTCGGGCACCATATGATCGTTCTCCTGTGAGTCTAGTTTTTCGAATACGACGCAAAACTGACAATTAATTGTAACGTTCAGAGCCTGTTAATGACGATGGAACACACAAATTGCGTCGCGATTCAATACATCGTCCTCCAGCCGACTTGTCTCGAAGGGTCTATTGCTGCCTCGGGCACCTTAGGCTCGTTCTCCTGTGAGTCTAGATTTTCGAATCCGACGCAAAACTGACAGTTAATTGTAACGTTCAGAGCCTCTTAATGACGATGGAACACACAAATTGCGTCGCGATTCAATACATCGACCTACAGCCGACTTGTCTCCAAGGGTCTAGTGCTGCCTCGGGCACCATATGCTCGTTCTCCTGTGAGTCTAGATTTTCGAATCCGACGCAAAACTGACAATTAATTGTAACGTTCAGAGCCTCTTAATGACGATGGAACACACAAATTGCGTCGCGGTTCAATACATCGTCCTACAGCCGACTTGTCTCCAAGGGTCTAGTGCTGCCACGGGCACCATATGCTCGTTCTCCTGTGAGTCTAGATTTTCGAATCCGACGCAAAACTGACAGTGAATTGTAACGTTCAGAGCCTGTTAATGACGATGGAACACACAAATTGCGTCGCGATTCAATACATCGTCCTACAGCCGACTTGTCTCCAAGGGTCTAGTGCTGCCTCGGGCACCATATGCTCGTTCTCCTGTGAGTCTAGATTTTCGAATCCGACGCAAAACTGACAGTTAATTGTAACGTTCAGAGCCTCTTGATGACGATGGAACACACAAATTGCTTCGCGATTCAATACATCGTCCTACAGCCGACTTGTCTCCAAGGGTCTAGTGCTGCCTCGGGCACCATATGCTCGTTCTCCTGTGAGTCTAGATTTTCGAATCCGACGCAAAACTGACAGTGAATTGTAACGTTCAGAGCCTCTTAATGACGATGGAACACACAAATTGCGTCGCGAATCAATACATCGTCCTCCAGCCGACTTGTCTCCAAGGGTCTATTGCTGCCTCGGGCACCATATGCTCGTTCTCCTGTGAGTCTAGATTTTCGAATCCGACGCAAAACTGACAGTGAATTGTAACGTTCAGAGCCTGTTAATGACGATGGGACACACAAATTGCGTCGCGACTCAATACATCGTCCTCCAGCCGACTTGTCTCCAAGGGTCTAGTGCTGCCTCGGGCACCTTATGGTCGTTCTCCTGTGAGTCTAGATTTTCGAATCCGACGCAAAACTGACAGTGAATTGTAACGTTCAGAGCCTGATACTGACGATGGAACACACAAATTGCTTCGCGATTCAATACATCGTCCTCCAGCCGACATTTCTCCGACGTAGAATTGCTGCCCCTGGCACCTCTTGGTCGTTCTCCTATGAGTCTAGTTTTTCGAATCCGGCGCAAAACTGACAGTTAATTGTAACGTTCAGAGCCTGTTAATGACGATGGAACACACAAATTGCGTCGCGATTCAATACATCGTCCTGCAGCCGACTTGTCTCGAAGGGCCTAGTGCTGCCTCGGGCACCTTATGCTCGTTCTCCTGTGAGTCTAGATTTTCGAATCCGACGCAAAACTGACAGTTAATTGTAACGTTCAGAGCCTCTTAATGACGATGGAACACACAAAATGCGTCGCGATTCAATACATCGTCCTACAGCCGACTTGTCTCCAAGGGTCTAGTGCTGCCTCGGGCACCATATGCTCGTTCTCCTGTGAGTCTAGGTTTTTCGAATCCGACGCAAAACTGACAGTTAATTGTAACGTTCAGAGCCTGTTAATGACGATGGGACACTCAAATTGCGTCGCGTCTCAATACATCGTCCTCCAGCCGACTTGTCTCCAAGGGTCTATTGCTGCCTCCGGCACCTTATGGTCGTTCTCCTGTGAGTCTAGTTTTTCGAATCCGTCGCAAAACTGACAGTGAATTGTAACGTTCAGAGCCTCTTAATGACGATGGAACACACAAATTGCGTCGCGGTTCAATACATCTTCCTCCCGCCGACTTGTCTCCAAGGGTGTAGTGCTGCCTCGGGCACCTTATGGTCGTTCATCTGTGAGTCTAGATTTTCGAATCCGACGCAAAACTGACAGTTAATTGTAACGTTCAGATCCTGTTAATGACGATGGGACACACAAATTGCGTCGCGTCTCAATACATCGTCCTCCAGCCGACTTGTCTCCAAGGGTCTATTGCTGCCTCGGGCACCATATGATCGTTCTCCTGTGAGTCTAGTTTTTCGAATACGACGCAAAACTGACAATTAATTGTAACGTTCAGAGCCTGTTAATGACGATGGAACACACAAATTGCGTCGCGATTCAATACATCGTCCTACAGCCGACTTGTCTCCATGGGTCTAGTGCTGCCTCGGGCACCATATGCTCGTTCTCCTGTGAGTCTAGATTTTCGAATCCGACGCAAAACTGACAGTTAATTGTAACGTTCAGAGCCTCTTAATGACGATGGAACACACAAATTGCGTCGCGGTTCAATACATCGTCCTACAGCCGACATGTCACCAAGGGTCTAGTGCTGCCTCGGGCAGCATATGCTCGTTCTCCTGTGAGTCTAGATTTTCGAATCCGACGCAAAACTGACAGTGAATTGTAACGTTCAGAGCCTGTTAATGACGATGGAACACACAAATTGCGTCGCGATTCAATACATCGTCCTACAGCCGACTTGTCTCCAAGGGTCTAGTGATGCCTCGGGCACCATATGCTCGTTCTCCTGTGAGTCTAGATTTTCGAATCCGACGCAAAACTGAGAGTGAATTGTAACGTTCAGAGCCTCTTGATGACGATGGAACACACAAATTGCGTCGCGATTCAATACATCGTCCTACAGCCGACTTGTCTCCAAGGGTCTAGTGCTGCCTCGGGCACCATATGCTCGTTCTCCTGTGAGTCTAGATTTTCGAATCCGACGCAAAACTGACAGTGAATTGTAACGTTCAGAGCCTCTTATTGACGATGGAACACACAAATTGCGTCGCGAATCAATACCTCGCCCTCCAGCCGACTTGTCTCCAAGGGTCTATTGCTGCCTCGGGCACCATATGCTCGTTCTCCTGTGAGTCTAGTTTTTCGAATACGAAGCAAAACTGAGAGTGAATTGTAACGTTCAGAGCCTCTTGATGACGATGGAACACACAAATTGCGTCGCGATTCAATACATCGTCCTCCAGCCGACTTGTCTCGAAGGGTCTATTGCTGACTCGGGCACCTTATGCTCGTTCTCCTGTGAGTCTAGATTTTCGAATCCGACGCAAAACTGACAGTTAATTGTAACGTTCAGAGCCTCTTAATGACGATGGAACACACAAATTGCGTCGCGATTCAATACAGCGTCCTCCAGCCGACTTGTCTCCAAGGGTCTAGTGCTGCCTCGGGCACCATATGCTCGTTCTCCTGTGAGTCTAGATTTTCGAATCCGACGCAAAACTGACAGTTAATTGTAACGTTCAGAGCCTGTTAATGACGATGGGACACACAAATTGTGTCGCGACTCAATACATCGTCCTACAGCCGACTTGTCTCCAAGGGTCTAGTGCTGCCTCGGGCACCTTGTGGTCGTTCTCCTGTGAGTCTAGATTTTCGAATCCGACGCAAAACTGACAGTGAATTGTAACATTCAGAGCCTGTTAATGACGATGGAACACACAAACTGGGTCGCGATTCAATACATCGTCCTACAGCCGACTTGTCTCCAAGGGTCTAGTGCTGCCTCGGGCACCATATGCTCGTTCTCCTGTGAGTCTAGATTTTCGAATCCGACGCAAAACTGACAGTGAATTGTAACGTTCAGAGCCTCTTGATGATGATGGAACACACAAATTGCGTCGCGATTCAATACATCGTCCTACAGCCGACTTGTCTCCAAGGGTCTCGTGCTGCCTCGGGCACCATATGCTCGTTCTCCTGTGAGTCTAGATTTTCGAATCCGACGCAAAACTGACAGTGAATTGTAACGTTCAGAGCCTCTTAATGACGATGGAAGACACAAATTGCGTCGCGAATCAATACATCGTCCTCCAGCCGACTTGTCTCCAAGGGTCTATTGCTGGCTCGGGCACCATATGATCGTTCTCCTGTGAGTCTAGTTTTTCGAATACGACGCAAAACTGACAATTAATTGTAACGTTCAGAGCCTGTTAATGACGATGGAACACACAAATTGCGTCGCGATTCAATACATCGTCCTGCAGCCGACTTGTCTCGAAGGGCCTAGTGCTGCCTCGGGCACCTTATGCTCGTTCTCCTGTGAGTCTAGATTTTCGAATCCGACGCAAAACTGACAGTTAATTGTAACGTTCAGAGCCTCTTAATGACGATGGAACACACAAATTGCGTCGCGATTCAATACATCGTCCTACAGCCGACTTGTCTCCAAGGGTCTAGTGCTGCCTCGGGCACCATATGCTCGTTCTCCTGTGAGTCTAGATTTTCGAATCCGACGCAAAACTGACAGTTAATTGTAACGTTCAGAGCCTGTTAATGACGATGGGACACTCAAATTGCGTCGCGTCTCAATACATCGTCCTCCAGCCGACTTGTCTCCAAGGGTCTATTGCTGCCTCCGGCACCTTATGGTCGTTCTCCTGTGAGTCTAGTTTTTCGAATCCGTCGCAAAACTGACAGTGAATTGTAACGTTCAGAGCCTGTTAATGACGATGGAACACACAAATTGCGTCGCGGTTCAATACATCTTCCTCCCGCCGACTTGTCTCCAAGGGTGTAGTGCTGCCTCGGGCACCTTATGGTCGTTCATCTGTGAGTCTAGATTTTCGAATCCGACGCAAAACTGACAGTTAATTGTAACGTTCAGATCCTGTTAATGACGATGGGACACACAAATTGCGTCGCGTCTCAATACATCGTCCTCCAGCCGACTTGTCTCCAAGGGTCTATTGCTGCCTCGGGCACCATATGATCGTTCTCCTGTGAGTCTAGTTTTTCGAATACGACGCAAAACTGACAATTAATTGTAACGTTCAGAGCCTGTTAATGACGATGGAACACACAAATTGCGTCGCGATTCAATACATCGTCCTACAGCCGACTTGTCTCCATGGGTCTAGTGCTGCCTCGGGCACCATATGCTCGTTCTCCTGTGAGTCTAGATTTTCGAATCCGACGCAAAACTGACAGTTAATTGTAACGTTCAGAGCCTCTTAATGACGATGGAACACACAAATTGCGTCGCGGTTCAATACATCGTCCTACAGCCGACATGTCACCAAGGGTCTAGTGCTGCCTCGGGCAGCATATGCTCGTTCTCCTGTGAGTCTAGATTTTCGAATCCGACGCAAAACTGACAGTGAATTGTAACGTTCAGAGCCTGTTAATGACGATGGAACACACAAATTGCGTCGCGATTCAATACATCGTCCTACAGCCGACTTGTCTCCAAGGGTCTAGTGATGCCTCGGGCACCATATGCTCGTTCTCCTGTGAGTCTAGATTTTCGAATCCGACGCAAAACTGACAGTTAATTGTAACGTTCAGAGCCTCTTGATGACGATGGAACACACAAATTGCGTCGCGATTCAATACATCGTCCTACAGCCGACTTGTCTCCAAGGGTATAGTGCTGCCTCGGGCACCATATGCTCGTTCTCCTGTGAGTCTAGATTTTCGAATCCGACGCAAAACTGACAGTGAATTGTAACGTTCAGAGCCTCTTATTGACGATGGAACACACAAATTGCGTCGCGAATCAATACATCGCCCTCCAGCCGACTTGTCTCCAAGGGTCTATTGCTGCCTCGGGCACCATATGCTCGTTCTCCTGTGAGTCTAGTTTTTCGAATACGAAGCAAAACTGAGAGTGAATTGTAACGTTCAGAGCCTCTTGATGACGATGGAACACACAAATTGCGTCGCGATTCAATACATCGTCCTCCAGCCGACTTGTCTCGAAGGGTCTATTGCTGCCTCGGGCACCTTATGCTCGTTCTCCTGTGAGTCTAGATTTTCGAATCCGACGCAAAACTGACAGTTAATTGTAACGTTCAGAGCCTCTTAATGACGATGGAACACACAAATTGCGTCGCGATTCAATACATCGTCCTCCAGCCGACTTGTCTCCAAGGGTCTAGTGCTGCCTCGGGCACCATATGCTCGTTCTCCTGTGAGTCTAGATTTTCGAATCCGACGCAAAACTGACAGTTAATTGTAACGTTCAGAGCCTGTTAATGACGATGGGACACACAAATTGTGTCGCGACTCAATACATCGTCCTACAGCCGACTTGTCTCCAAGGGTCTAGTGCTGCCTCGGGCACCTTGTGGTCGTTCTCCTGTGAGTCTAGATTTTCGAATCCGACGCAAAACTGACAGTGAATTGTAACGTTCAGAGCCTGATACTGACGATGGAACACACAAATTGCGTCGCGATTCAATACATCGTCCTCCAGCCGACATTTCTCCGAGGTAGTATTGCTGCTCCTGGCACCTCTTGGTCGTTCTCCTATGAGTCTAGTTTTTCGAATCCGGCGCAAAACTGACAATTAATTGTAACGTTCAGAGCCTCTTAATGACGATGGGACACACAAATTGCGTCGCGATTCAATACATCGTCCTCCAGCCGACTTGTCTCCAAGGGTCTATTGCTGCCTCGGGCACCTTATGGTCGTTCTCCTGTGAGTCTAGTTTTTCGAATACGACGCAAAACTGACAATTAATTGTAACGTTCAGAGCCTGTTAATGACGATGGAACACACAAATTGCGTCGCGATTCAATACATCGTCCTCCAGCCGACTTGTCTCCAAAGGTCTATTGCTGCCTCGGGCACCATATGCTCGTTCTCCTGTGAGTCTAGATTTTCGAATCCGACGCAAAACTGACAGTTAATTGTAACGTTCAGAGCCTCTTAATGACGATGGAACACACAAATTGCGTCGCGATTCAATACATCGTCCTACAGCCGACTTGTCTCCAAGGGTCTAGTGCTGCCTCGGGCACCTTATGGTCGTTCTCCTGTGAGTCTAGATTTTCGAATCCGACGCAAAACTGACAGTTAATTGTAACGTTCAGAGCCTCTTAATGACGATGGAACACACAAATTGCGTCGCGATTCAATACATCGTCCTCCAGCCGACTTGTCTCCAAGGGTCTATTGCTGCCTCGGGCACCTTATGGTCGTTCTCCTGTGAGTCTAGTTTTTCGAATGCGATGCAAAACTGACAGTTAATTGTAACGTTCAGAGCCTCTTAATGACGATGGAACACACAAATTGCGTCGCGATTCAATACATCGTCCTCCAGCCGACTTGTCTCCAAGGGTCTATTGCTGCCTCGGGCACCTTATGGTCGTTCTCCTGTGAGTCTAGTTTTTCGAATGCGATGCAAAACTGACAGTTAATTGTAACGATCAGAGCCTGTTAATGACGATGGAACACACAAATTGCGTCGCGATTGAATACATCGTCCTACAGCCGACTTGTCTCCAAGGGTCTAGTGCTGCCTCGGGCACCATATGCTCGTTCTCCTGTGAGTCTAGATTTTCGAATCCGACGCAAAACTGACAGTTAATTGTAACGTTCAGAGCCTGTTAATGACGATGGAACACACATATTGCGTCGCGGTTCAATACATCTTCCTCCCGCCGACTTGTCTCCAAGGGTGTAGTGCTGCCTCGGGCACCTTATGGTCGTTCATCTGTGAGTCTAGATTTTCGAATCCGACGCAATACTGACAGTTAATGGTAACGTTCAGAGCCTGTTAAAGACGATGGGACACACAAATTGCGTCGCGTCTCAATACATCGTCCTCCAGCCGACTTGTCTCCAAGGGTCTATTGCTGCCTCGGGCACCTTATGGTCGTTCTCCTGTGAGTCTAGTTTTTCGAATGCGATGCAAAACTGACAGTTAATTGTAACGTTCAGAGCCTGTTAATGACGATGGGACACACAAATTGCGTCGCGACCCAATACATCGTCCTCCAGCCGACTTGTCTCCAAGGGTCTAGTGCTGCCTCGGGCACCTTATGGTCGTTCTCCTGTGAGTCTAGATTTTCGAATCCGACGCAATACTGACAGTTAATTGTAACGTTCAGAGCCTCTTAATGACGATGGAACACACAAATTGCGTCGCGGTTCAATACATCGTCCTACAGCCGACTTGTCTCCAAGGGTCTAGTGCTGCGTCGGGCACCATATGCTCGGTCTCCTGTGAGTCTAGATTTTCGAATCCGCCGCAAAACTGACAGTGAATTCTAACATTCAGAGCCTGTTAATGACGATGGAACACACAAATTGGGTCGCGATTCAATACATCGTCCTACAGCCGACTTGTCTCCAAGGGTCTAGTGCTGCCTCGGGCACCATATGCTCGTTCTCCTGTGAGTCTAGATTTTCGAATCCGACGCAAAACTGAGAGTGAATTGTAACGTTCAGAGCCTCTTGATGACGATGGAACACGCAAATTGCGTCGCGATTCAATACATCGTCCTACAGCCGACTTGTCTCCAAGGGTCTCGTGCTGCCTCGGGCACCATATGCTCGTTCTCCTGTTAGTCTAGATTTTCGAATCCGACTCAAAACTGACAGTGAATTGTAACGTTCAGAGCCTCTTAATGACGATGGAACACACAAATTGCGTCGCGAATCAATACATCGTCCTCCAGCCGACTTGTCTCCAAGGGTCTATTGCTGCCTCGGGCACCATATGATCGTTCTCCTGTGAGTCTAGTTTTTCGAATACGACGCAAAACTGACAATTAATTGTAACGTTCAGAGCCTGTTAATGACGATGGAACACACAAATTGCGTCGCGATTCAATACATCGTCCTCCAGCCGACTTGTCTCGAAGGGTCTATTGCTGCCTCGGGCACCTTAGGCTCGTTCTCCTGTGAGTCTAGATTTTCGAATCCGACGCAAAACTGACAGTTAATTGTAACGTTCAGAGCCTCTTAATGACGATGGAACACACAAATTGCGTCGCGATTCAATACATCGACCTACAGCCGACTTGTCTCCAAGGGTCTAGTGCTGCCTCGGGCACCATATGCTCGTTCTCCTGTGAGTCTAGATTTTCGAATCCGACGCAAAACTGACAATTAATTGACACGTTCAGAGCCTCTTAATGACGATGGAACACACAAATTGCGTCGCGGTTCAATACATCGTCCTACAGCCGACTTGTCTCCAAGGGTCTAGTGCTGCCACGGGCACCATATGCTCGTTCTCCTGTGAGTCTAGATTTTCGAATCCGACGCAAAACTGACAGTGAATTGTAACGTTCAGAGCCTGTTAATGACGATGGAACACACAAATTGCGTCGCGATTCAATACATCGTCCTACAGCCGACTTGTCTCCAAGGGTCTAGTGCTGCCTCGGGCACCATATGCTCGTTCTCCTGTGAGTCTAGATTTTCGAATCCGACGCAAAACTGACAGTTAATTGTAACGTTCAGAGCCTCTTGATGACGATGGAACACACAAATTGCTTCGCGATTCAATACATCGTCCTACAGCCGACTTGTCTCCAAGGGTCTAGTGCTGCCTCGGGCACCATATGCTCGTTCTCCTGTGAGTCTAGATTTTCGAATCCGACGCAAAACTGACAGTGAATTGTAACGTTCAGAGCCTCTTAATGACGATGGAACACACAAATTGCGTCGCGAATCAATACATCGTCCTCCAGCCGACTTGTCTCCAAGGGTCTATTGCTGCCTCGGGCACCATATGCTCGTTCTCCTGTGAGTCTAGATTTTCGAATCCGACGCAAAACTGACAGTGAATTGTAACGTTCAGAGCCTGTTAATGACGATGGGACACACAAATTGCGTCGCGACTCAATACATCGTCCTCCAGCCGACTTGTCTCCAAGGGTCTAGTGCTGCCTCGGGCACCTTATGGTCGTTCTCCTGTGAGTCTAGATTTTCGAATCCGACGCAAAACTGACAGTGAATTGTAACGTTCAGAGCCTGATACTGACGATGGAACACACAAATTGCTTCGCGATTCAATACATCGTCCTCCAGCCGACATTTCTCCGACGTAGAATTGCTGCTCCTGGCACCTCTTGGTCGTTCTCCTATGAGTCTAGTTTTTCGAATCCGGCGCAAAACTGACAGTTAATTGTAACGTTCAGAGCCTGTTAATGACGATGGAACACACAAATTGCGTCGCGATTCAATACATCGTCCTCCAGCCGACTTGTCTCCAAGGGTCTATTGCTGCCTCGGGCACCTTATGGTCGTTCTCCTGTGAGTCTAGTTTTTCGAATACGACGCAAAACTGACAATTAATTGTAACGTTCAGAGCCTGTTAATGACGATGGAACACACAAATTGCGTCGCGATTCAATACATCGTCCTCCAGCCGACTTGTCTCCAAAGGTCTATTGCTGCCTCGGGCACCATATGCTCGTTCTCCAGTGAGTCTAGATTTTCGAATCCGACTCAAAACTGACAGTTAATTGTAACGTTCAGAGCCTCTTAATGACGATGGAACACACAAATTGCGTCGCGATTGAATACATCGTCCTACAGCCGACTTGTCTCCAAGGGTCTAGTGCTGCCTCGGGAACCTTATGGTCGTTCTCCTGTGAGTCTAGATTTTCGAATCCGACGCAAAACTGACAGTTAATTGTAACGTTCAGAGCCTCTTAATGACGATGGAACACACAAATTGCGTCGCGATTCAATACATCGTCCTCCAGCCGACTTGTCTCCAAGGGTCTATTGCTGCCTCGGGCACCTTATGGTCGTTCTCCTGTGAGTCTAGTTTTTCGAATGCGATGCGAAACTGACAGTTAATTGTAACGTTCAGAGCCTCTTAATGACGATGGAACACACAAATTGCGTCGCGATTCAATACATCGTCCTCCAGCCGACTTGTCTCCAAGGGTCTATTGCTGCCTCGGGCACCTTTTAGTCGTTCTCCTTTGAGTCTAGTTTTTCGAATCCGACGCACAACTGACAGTTAATTGTAACGTTCAGAGCCTCTTAATGACGATGGAACACACAAATTGCGTCGCGATTCAATACATCGTCCTCCAGCCGACTTGTCTCCAAGGGTCTATTGCTGCCTCGGGCACCTTATGGTCGTTCTCCTGTGAGTCTAGTTTTTCGAATGCGATGCAAAACTGACAGTTAATTGTAACGTTCAGAGCCTGTTAATGACGATGGAACACACAAATTGCGTCGCGATTCAATACATCGTCCTACAGCCAACTTGTCTCCAAGGGTCTAGTGCTGCCTCGGGCACCATATGCTCGTTCTCCTGTGAGTCTAGATTTTCGAATCCGACGCAAAACTGACAGTGAATTGTAACGTTCAGTGCCTGTTAATGACGATGGAACACACAAATTGCGTCGCGGTTCAATACATCTTCCTCCCGCCGACTTGTCTCCAAGGGTGTAGTGCTCCCTCGGGCACCTTATGGTCGTTCATCTGTGAGTCTAGATTTTCGAATCCGACGCAAAACTGACAGTTAATTGTAACGTTCAGAGCCTGTTAATGACGATGGGACACACAAATTGCGTCGCGTCTCAATACATCGTCCTCCAGCCGACTTGTCTCCAAGGGTCCATTGCTGCCTCGGGCACCTTATGGTCGTTCTCCTGTGAGTCTAGTTTTTCGAATGCGATGCAAAACTGACAGTTAAATGTAACGTTCAGAGCCTGTTAATGACGATGGGACACACAAATTGCGTCGCGACTCAATACATCGTCCTCCAGCCGACTTGTCTCCAAGGGTCTACTGCTGCCTCGGGCACCTTATGGTCGTTCTCCTGTGAGTCTAGATTTTCGAATCCGACGCAAAACTGACAGTTAATTGTAACGTTCAGAGCCTCTTAATGACGATGGAACACACAAATTGCGTCGCGATTCAATACATCGTCCTCCAGCCGACTTGTCTCCAAGGGTCTAGTGCTGCCTCGGGCACCTTATGGTAGTTCTCCTGTGAATCTAGACTTTCGAATCCGACGCAAAACTGACAGTTAATTGTAACGTTCAGAGCCTCTTAATGACGATGGAACACACAAATTGCGTCGCGATTCAATACATCGTCCTCCAGCCGACTTGTCTCCAAGGGTCTAGTGCTGATTCGGGCACCTTATCGTCGTTCTCCTGTGAGTTTAGTTTTTCGAATCCGACTCAAAACTGACAGTTAATTGTAACGTTCAGAGCCTCTTAATGACGATGGAACACACAAATCGCGTCGCGGTTCAATACATCGTCCTCCAGCCGACTTGTCTCCAAGGGTCTATTGCTGCCTCGGGCACCTTTTAGTCGTTCTCCTTTGAGTCTAGTTTTTCGAATCCGACGCACAACTGACAGTTAATTGTAACGTTCAGAGCCTCTTAATGACGATGGAACACACAAATTGCGTCGCGATTCAATACATCGTCCTCCAGCCGACTTGTCTCCAAGGGTCTATTGCTGCCTCGGGCACCTTATGGTCGTTCTCCTGTGAGTCTAGTTTTTCGAATGCGATGCAAAACTGATAGTTAATTGTAACGTTCAGAGCCTGTTAATGACGATGGAACACACAAATTGCGTCGCGATTCAATACATCGTCCTACAGCCGACTTGTCTCCAAGGGTCTAGTGCTGCCTCGGGCACCATATGCTCGTTCTCCTGTGAGTCTAGATTTTCGAATCCGACGCAAAACTGACAGTGAATTGTAACGTTCAGAGCCTGTTAATGACGATGGAACACACAAATTGCGTCGCGGTTCAATACATCTTCCTCCCGCCGACTTGTCTCCAAGGGTGTAGTGCTCCCTCGGGCACCTTATGGTCGTTCATCTGTGAGTCTAGATTTTCGAATCCGACGCAAAACTGACAGTTAATTGTAACGTTCAGAGCCTGTTAATGACAATGGGACACACAAATTGCGTCGCGTCTCAATACATCGTCCTCCAGCCGACTTGTCTCCAAGGGTCCATTGCTGCCTCGGGCACCTTATGGTCGTTCTCCTGTGAGTCTAGTTTTTCGAATACGACGCAAAAATGACAATTAATTGTAACGTTCAGAGCCTGTTAAGGACGATGGAACACACAAATTGCGTCGCGATTCAATACATCGTCCTCCAGCCGACTTGTCTCGAAGGGTCTATTGCTGCCTCGGGCACCTTATGCTCGTTCTCCTGTGAGTCTAGATTTTCGAATCCGACGCAAAACTGACAGTTAATTGTAACGTTCAGAGCCTCTTAATGACGATGGAACACACAAATTGCGTCGCGATTCAATACATCGTCCTACAGCCGACTTGTCTCCAAGGGTCTAGTGCTGCCTCGGGCACCATATGCTCGTTCTCCTGTGAGTCTAGATTTTCGAATCCGACGCAAAACTGACAGTGAATTGTAACGTTCAGAGCCTGTTAATGACGATGGAACACACAAATTGCGTCGCGATTCAATACATCGTCCTACAGCCGACTTGTCTCCAAGGGTCTAGTGCTGCCTCGGGCACCATATGCTCATTCTCCTGTGAGTCTAGATTTTCGAATCCGACGCAAAACTGAGAGTTAATTGTAACGTTCAGTGCCTCTTGATGACGATGGAACACACAAATTTCGTCGCGATTCAATACATCGTCCTACAGCCGACTTGTCTCCAAGGGTCTAGTGCTGCCTCGGGCACCATATGCTCGTTCTCCTGTGAGTCTAGATTTTCGAATCCGACGCAAAACTGACAGTGAATTGTAACGTTCAGAGCCTCTTAATGACGATGGAACACACAAATTGCGTCGCGAATCAATACATCGTCCTCCAGCCGACTTGTCTCCAAGGGTCTATTGCTGCCTCGGGCACCATATGCTCGTTCTCCTGTGAGTCTAGTTTTTCGAATACGACGCAAAACTGAGAGTGAATTGTAACGTTCAGAGCCTCTTGATGACGATGGAACACACAAATTGCGTCGCGATTCAATACATCGTCCTCCAGCCGACTTGTCTCGAAGGGTCTATTGCTGACTCGGGCACCTTATGCTCGTTCTCTTGTGAGTCTAGATTTTCGAATCCGACGCAAAACTGACAGTTAATTGTAACGTTCAGAGCCTCTTAATGACGATGGAACACACAAATTGCATCGCGATTCAATACATCGTCCTCCAGCCGAATGGTCTCCGAGGGTCTAGTGCTGCCTCGGGCACCATATGCTCGTTCTTCTGTGAGTCTAGATTTTCGAATCCGACGCAAAACTGACAGTTAATTGTAACGTTCAGAGCCTGTTAATGACGATGGGACACACAAATTGCGTCGCGACTCAATACATCGTCCTCCAGCCGACTTGTCTCCAAGGGTCTAGTGCTGCCTCGGGCACCTTATGGTCGTTCTCCTGTGAGTCTAGATTTTCGAATCCGACGCAAAACTGACAGTGAATTGTAACGTTCAGAGCCTCTTGATGACGATGGAACACACAAATTGCGTCGTGATTCAATACATCGTCCTACAGCCGACTTATCTCCAAGGGTCTAGTGCTGCATCGGGCACCTTATGGTCGTTCTCCTGTGAGTCTAGATTTTCGAATCCAACGCAAAACTGACAGTTAATTGTAACGTTCAGAGCCTCTTAATGACGATGGAACACACAAATTGCGTCGCGATTCAATACATCGTCCTCCAGCCGACTTGTCTCCAAGGGTCTATTGCTCCCCTGGGCACCTTATGGTCGTTCTCCTGTGAGTCTAGTTTTTCGAATGCGATGCAAAACTGACAGTTAATTGTAACGTTCAGAGCCTCTTAATGACGATGGAACACACAAATTGCGTCGCGATTCAATACATCGTCCTCCAGCCGACTTGTCTCCAAGGGTCTATTGCTGCCTCGGGCACCTTATGGTCGTTCTCCTGTGAGTCTAGTTTTTCGAATGCGATGCAAAACTGACAGTTAATTGTAACGTTCAGAGCCTCTTAATGACGATGGAACACACAAATTGCGTCGCGATTCAATACATCGTCCTCCAGCCGACTTGTCTCCAAGGGTCTATTGCTGCCTCGGGCACCTTATGGTCGTTCTCCTGTGAGTCTAGTTTTTCGAATACGACGCAAAACTGACAATTAATTGTAACGTTCAGAGCCTGTTAATGACGATGGAACACACAAATTGCGTCGCGATTCAATACATCGTCCTCCAGCCGACTTGTCTCCAAAGGTCTATTGCTGCCTCGGGCACCATATGCTCGTTCTCCAGTGAGTCTAGATTTTCGAATCCGACTCAAAACTGACAGTTAATTGTAACGTTCAGAGCCTCTTAATGACGATGGAACACACAAATTGCGTCGCGATTGAATACATCGTCCTACAGCCGACTTGTCTCCAAGGGTCTAGTGCTGCCTCGGGAACCTTATGGTCGTTCTCCTGTGAGACTAGATTTTCGAATCCGACGCAAAACTGACAGTTAATTGTAACGTTCAGAGCCTCTTAATGACGATGGAACACACAAATTGCGTCGCGATTCAATACATCGTCCTCCAGCCGACTTGTCTCCAAGGGTCTATTGCTGCCTCGGGCACCTTATGGTCGTTCTCCTGTGAGTCTAGTTTTTCGAATGCGATGCGAAACTGACAGTTAATTGTAACGTTCAGAGCCTCTTAATGACGATGGAACACACAAATTGCGTCGCGATTCAATACATCGTCCTCCAGCCGACTTGTCTCCAAGGGTCTATTGCTGCCTCGGGCACCTTTTAGTCGTTCTCCTTTGAGTCTAGTTTTTCGAATCCGACGCACAACTGACAGTTAATTGTAACGTTCAGAGCCTCTTAATGACGATGGAACACACAAATTGCGTCGCGATTCAATACATCGTCCTCCAGCCGACTTGTCTCCAAGGGTCTATTGCTGCCTCGGGCACCTTATGGTCGTTCTCCTGTGAGTCTAGTTTTTCGAATGCGATGCAAAACTGACAGTTAATTGTAACGTTCAGAGCCTGTTAATGACGATGGAACACACAAATTGCGTCGCGATTCAATACATCGTCCTACAGCCAACTTGTCTCCAAGGGTCTAGTGCTGCCTCGGGCACCATATGCTCGTTCTCCTGTGAGTCTAGATTTTCGAATCCGACGCAAAACTGACAGTGAATTGTAACGTTCAGTGCCTGTTAATGACGATGGAACACACAAATTGCGTCGCGGTTCAATACATCTTCCTCCCGCCGACTTGTCTCCAAGGGTGTAGTGCTCCCTCGGGCACCTTATGGTCGTTCATCTGTGAGTCTAGATTTTCGAATCCGACGCAAAACTGACAGTTAATTGTAACGTTCAGAGCCTGTTAATGACGATGGGACACACAAATTGCGTCGCGTCTCAATACATCGTCCTCCAGCCGACTTGTCTCCAAGGGTCCATTGCTGCCTCGGGCACCTTATGGTCGTTCTCCTGTGAGTCTAGTTTTTCGAATGCGATGCAAAACTGACAGTTAAATGTAACGTTCAGAGCCTGTTAATGACGATGGGACACACAAATTGCGTCGCGACTCAATACATCGTCCTCCAGCCGACTTGTCTCCAAGGGTCTAGTGCTGCCTCGGGCACCTTATGGTCGTTCTCCTGTGAGTCTAGATTTTCGAATCCGACGCAAAACTGACAGTTAATTGTGACGTTCAGAGCCTCTTAATGACGATGGAACACACAAATTGCGTCGCGATTCAATACATCGTCCTCCAGCCGACTTGTCTCCAAGGGTCTAGTGCTGCCTCGGGCACCTTATGGTCGTTCTCCTGTGAATCTAGACTTTCGAATCCGACGCAAAACTGACAGTTAATTGTAACGTTCAGAGCCTCTTAATGACGATGGAACACACAAATTGCGTCGCGATTCAATACATCGTCCTCCAGCCGACTTGTCTCCAAGGGTCTAGTGCTGATTCGGGCACCTTATCGTCGTTCTCCTGTGAGTTTAGTTTTTCGAATCCGACTCAAAACTGACAGTTAATTGTAACGTTCAGAGCCTCTTAATGACGATGGAACACACAAATCGCGTCGCGGTTCAATACATCGTCCTCCAGCCGACTTGTCTCCAAGGGTCTATTGCTGCCTCGGGCACCTTTTAGTCGTTCTCCTTTGAGTCTAGTTTTTCGAATCCGACGCACAACTGACAGTTAATTGTAACGTTCAGAGCCTCTTAATGACGATGGAACACACAAATTGCGTCGCGATTCAATACATCGTCCTCCAGCCGACTTGTCTCCAAGGGTCTATTGCTGCCTCGGGCACCTTATGGTCGTTCTCCTGTGAGTCTAGTTTTTCGAATGCGATGCAAAACTGATAGTTAATTGTAACGTTCAGAGCCTGTTAATGACGATGGAACACACAAATTGCGTCGCGATTCAATACATCGTCCTACAGCCGACTTGTCTCCAAGGGTCTAGTGCTGCCTCGGGCACCATATGCTCGTTCTCCTGTGAGTCTAGATTTTCGAATCCGACGCAAAACTGACAGTGAATTGTAACGTTCAGAGCCTGTTAATGACGATGGAACACACAAATTGCGTCGCGGTTCAATACATCTTCCTCCCGCCGACTTGTCTCCAAGGGTGTAGTGCTCCCTCGGGCACCTTATGGTCGTTCATCTGTGAGTCTAGATTTTCGAATCCGACGCAAAACTGACAGTTAATTGTAACGTTCAGAGCCTGTTAATGACAATGGGACACACAAATTGCGTCGCGTCTCAATACATCGTCCTCCAGCCGACTTGTCTCCAAGGGTCCATTGCTGCCTCGGGCACCTTATGGTCGTTCTCCTGTGAGTCTAGTTTTTCGAATACGACGCAAAAATGACAATTAATTGTAACGTTCAGAGCCTGTTAAGGACGATGGAACACACAAATTGCGTCGCGATTCAATACATCGTCCTCCAGCCGACTTGTCTCGAAGGGTCTATTGCTGCCTCGGGCACCTTATGCTCGTTCTCCTGTGAGTCTAGATTTTCGAATCCGACGCAAAACTGACAGTTAATTGTAACGTTCAGAGCCTCTTAATGACGATGGAACACACAAATTGCGTCGCGATTCAATACATCGTCCTACAGCCGACTTGTCTCCAAGGGTCTAGTGCTGCCTCGGGCACCATATGCTCGTTCTCCTGTGAGTCTAGATTTTCGAATCCGACGCAAAACTGACAATTAATTGTAACGTTCAGAGCCTCTTAAGGCCGATGGAACACACAAATTGCGTCGCGGTTCAATACATCGTCCTACAGCCGACTTGTCTCCAAGGGTCTAGTGCTGCCTCGGGCACCATATGCTCGTTCTCCTGTGAGTCTAGATTTTCGAATCCGACGCAAAACTGACAGTGAATTGTAACGTTCAGAGCCTGTTAATGACGATGGAACACACAAATTGCGTCGCGATTCAATACATCGTCCTACAGCCGACTTGTCTCCAAGGGTCTAGTGCTGCCTCGGGCACCATATGCTCATTCTCCTGTGAGTCTAGATTTTCGAATCCGACGCAAAACTGAGAGTTAATTGTAACGTTCAGTGCCTCTTGATGACGATGGAACACACAAATTTCGTCGCGATTCAATACATCGTCCTACAGCCGACTTGTCTCCAAGGGTCTAGTGCTGCCTCGGGCACCATATGCTCGTTCTCCTGTGAGTCTAGATTTTCGAATCCGACGCAAAACTGACAGTGAATTGTAACGTTCAGAGCCTCTTAATGACGATGGAACACACAAATTGCGTCGCGAATCAATACATCGTCCTCCAGCCGACTTGTCTCCAAGGGTCTATTGCTGCCTCGGGCACCATATGCTCGTTCTCCTGTGAGTCTAGTTTTTCGAATACGACGCAAAACTGAGAGTGAATTGTAACGTTCAGAGCCTCTTGATGACGATGGAACACACAAATTGCGTCGCGATTCAATACATCGTCCTCCAGCCGACTTGTCTCGAAGGGTCTATTGCTGACTCGGGCACCTTATGCTCGTTCTCTTGTGAGTCTAGATTTTCGAATCCGACGCAAAACTGACAGTTCATTGTAACGTTCAGAGCCTCTTAATGACGATGGAACACACAAATTGCATCGCGATTCAATACATCGTCCTCCAGCCGACTTGTCTCCGAGGGTCTAGTGCTGCCTCGGGCACCATATGCTCGTTCTCCTGTGAGTCTAGATTTTCGAATCCGACGCAAAACTGACAGTTAATTGTAACGTTCAGAGCCTGTTAATGACGATGGGACACACAAATTGCGTCGCGACTCAATACATCGTCCTCCAGCCGACTTGTCTCCAAGGGTCTAGTGCTGCCTCGGGCACCTTATGGTCGTTCTCCTGTGAGTCTAGATTTTCGAATCCGACGCAAAACTGACAGTGAATTGTAACGTTCAGAGCCTCTTGATGACGATGGAACACACAAATTGCGTCGTGATTCAATACATCGTCCTACAGCCGACTTGTCTCCAAGGGTCTAGTGCTGCATCGGGCACCTTATGGTCGTTCTCCTGTGAGTCTAGATTTTCGAATCCAACGCAAAACTGACAGTTAATTGTAACGTTCAGAGCCTGTTAATGACGATGGAACACACAAATTGCGTCGCGATTCAATACATCGTCCTCCAGCCGACTTGTCTCCAAGGGTCTATTGCTGCCCTGGGCACCTTATGGTCGTTCTCCTGTGAGTCTAGTTTTTCGAATGCGATGCAAAACTGACAGTTAATTGTAACGTTCAGAGCCTCTTAATGACGATGGAACACACAAATTGCGTCGCGATTGAATACATCGTCCTCCAGCCGACTTGTCTCCAAGGGTCTATTGCTGCCTCGGGCACCTTATGGTCGTTCTCCTGTGAGTCTAGTTTTTCGAATGCGATGCAAAACTGACAGTTAATTGTAACGTTCAGAGCCTCTTAATGACGATGGAACACACAAATTGCGTCGCGATTCAATACATCGTCCTCAAGCCGACTTGTCTCCAAGGGTCTAGTGCTGCCTCGGGCACCATATGCTCGTTCTCCTGTGAGTCTAGATTTTCGAATCCGACGCAAAACTGACAATTAATTGTAACGTTCAGAGCCTCTTAATGGCGATGGAACACACAAATTGCGTCGCGAATCAATACATCGTCCTCCAGCCGACTTGTCTCCAAGGGTCTATTGCTGCCTCGGGCACCTTATGGTCGTTCTCCTGTGAGTCTAGATTTTCGAATCCGACGCAAAACTGACAATTAATTGTAACGTTCAGAGCCTCTTAATGGCGATGGAACACACAAATTGCGTCGCGAATCAATACATCGTCCTCCAGCCGACTTGTCTCCAAGGGTCTATTGCTGCCTCGGGCACCTTATGGTCGTTCTCCTGTGAGTCTAGTTTTTCGAATGCGATGCAAAACTGACAGTTAATTGTAACGTTCAGAGCCTGTTAATGACGATGGGACACACAAATTGCGTCGCGTCTCAATACATCGTCCTCCAGCCGACTTGTCTCCAAGGGTCTATTGCTGCCTCGGGCACCTTATGGTCGTTCTCCTGTGAGTCTAGTTTTTCGAATGCGATGCAAAACTGACAGTTAATTGTAACGTTCAGAGCCTGTTAATGACGATGGAACACACAAATTGCGTCGCGATTCAATACATCGTCCTCCAGCCGACTTGTCTCGAAGGGTCTATTGCTGCCTCGGGCACCTTATGCTCGTTCTCCTGTGAGTCTAGATTTTCGAATCCGACGCAAAACTGACAGTTAATTGTAACGTTCAGAGCCTCTTAATGACGATGGAACACACAAATTGCGTCGCGATTCAATACATCGTCCTCCAGCCGACTTGTCTCCAAGGGTCTATTGCTGCCTCGGGCACCTTATGGTCGTTCTCCTGTGAGTCTAGTTTTTCGAATGCGATGCAAAACTGACAGTTAATTGTAACGTTCAGAGCCTCTTAATGACGATGGAACACACAAATTGCGTCGCGATTCAATACATCGTCCTCCAGCCGACTTGTCTCCAAGGGTCTATTGCTGCCTCGGGCACCTTATGGTCGTTCTCCTGTGAGTCTAGTTTTTCGAATGCGATGCAAAACTGACAGTTAATTGTAACGTTCAGAGCCTCTTAATGACGATGGAACACACAAATTGCGTCGCGATTCAATACATCGTCCTCAAGCCGACTTGTCTCCAATTGTCTAGTGCTGCCTCGGGCACCATATGCTCGTTCTCCTGTGAGTCTAGATTTTCGAATCCGACGCAAAACTGACAGTGAATTGTAACGTTCAGAGCCTGTTAATGACGATGGAACACACAAATTGCGTCGCGGTTCAATACATCTTCCTCCCGCCGACTTGTCTCCAAGGGTGTAGTGCTCCCTCGGGCACCTTATGGTCGTTCATCTGTGAGTCTAGATTTTCGAATCCGACGCAAAACTGACAGTTAATTGTAACGTTCAGAGCCTGTTAATGACAATGGGACACACAAATTGCGTCGCGTCTCAATACATCGTCCTCCAGCCGACTTGTCTCCAAGGGTCCATTGCTGCCTCGGGCACCTTATGGTCGTTCTCCTGTGAGTCTAGTTTTTCGAATACGACGCAAAAATGACAATTAATTGTAACGTTCAGAGCCTGTTAAGGACGATGGAACACACAAATTGCGTCGCGATTCAATACATCGTCCTCCAGCCGACTTGTCTCGAAGGGTCTATTGCTGCCTCGGGCACCTTATGCTCGTTCTCCTGTGAGTCTAGATTTTCGAATCCGACGCAAAACTGAGAGTTAATTGTAACGTTCAGAGCCTCTTAATGACGATGGAACACACAAATTGCGTCGCGATTCAATACATCGTCCTACAGCCGACTTGTCTCCAAGGGTCTAGTGCTGCCTCGGGCACCATATGCTCGTTCTCCTGTGAGTCTAGATTTTCGAATCCGACGCAAAACTGACAATTAATTGTAACGTTCAGAGCCTCTTAAGGCCGATGGAACACACAAATTGCGTCGCGGTTCAATACATCGTCCTACAGCCGACTTGTCTCCAAGGGTCTAGTGCTGCCTCGGGCACCATATGCTCGTTCTCCTGTGAGTCTAGATTTTCGAATCCGACGCAAAACTGACAGTGAATTGTAACGTTCAGAGCCTGTTAATGACGATGGAACACACAAATTGCGTCGCGATTCAATACATCGTCCTACAGCCGACTTGTCTCCAAGGGTCTAGTGCTGCCTCGGGCACCATATGCTCATTCTCCTGTGAGTCTAGATTTTCGAATCCGACGCAAAACTGAGAGTTAATTGTAACGTTCAGTGCCTCTTGATGACGATGGAACACACAAATTTCGTCGCGATTCAATACATCGTCCTACAGCCGACTTGTCTCCAAGGGTCTAGTGCTGCCTCGGGCACCATATGCTCGTTCTCCTGTGAGTCTAGATTTTCGAATCCGACGCAAAACTGACAGTGAATTGTAACGTTCAGAGCCTCTTAATGACGATGGAACACACAAATTGCGTCGCGAATCAATACATCGTCCTCCAGCCGACTTGTCTCCAAGGGTCTATTGCTGCCTCGGGCACCATATGCTCGTTCTCCTGTGAGTCTAGTTTTTCGAATACGACGCAAAACTGAGAGTGAATTGTAACGTTCAGAGCCTCTTGATGACGATGGAACACACAAATTGCGTCGCGATTCAATACATCGTCCTCCAGCCGACTTGTCTCGAAGGGTCTATTGCTGACTCGGGCACCTTATGCTCGTTCTCTTGTGAGTCTAGATTTTCGAATCCGACGCAAAACTGACAGTTAATTGTAACGTTCAGAGCCTCTTAATGACGATGGAACACACAAATTGCATCGCGATTCAATACATCGTCCTCCAGCCGACTTGTCTCCGAGGGTCTAGTGCTGCCTCGGGCACCATATGCTCGTTCTCCTGTGAGTCTAGATTTTCGAATCCGACGCAAAACTGACAGTTAATTGTAACGTTCAGAGCCTGTTAATGACGATGGGACACACAAATTGCGTCGCGACTCAATACATCGTCCTCCAGCCGACTTGTCTCCAAGGGTCTAGTGCTGCCTCGGGCACCTTATGCTCGTTCTCCTGTGAGTCTAGATTTTCGAATCCGACGCAAAACTGACAGTGAATTGTAACGTTCAGAGCCTCTTGATGACGATGGAACACACAAATTGCGTCGTGATTCAATACATCGTCCTACAGCCGACTTGTCTCCAAGGGTCTAGTGCTGCATCGGGCACCTTATGGTCAATCTCCTGTGAGTCTAGATTTTCGAATCCAACGCAAAACTGACAGTTAATTGTAACGTTCAGAGCCTCTTAATGACGATGGAACACACAAATTGCGTCGCGATTCAATACATCGTCCTCCAGCCGACTTGTCTCCAAGGGTCTATTGCTGCCCTGGGCACCTTATGGTCGTTCTCCTGTGAGTCTAGTTTTTCGAATGCGATGCAAAACTGACAGTTAATTGTAACGTTCAGAGCCTCTTAATGACGATGGAACACACAAATTGCGTCGCGATTCAATACATCGTCCTCCAGCCGACTTGTCTCCAAGGGTCTATTGCTGCCTCGGGCACCTTATGGTCGTTCTCCTGTGAGTCTAGTTTTTCGAATGCGATGCAAAACTGACAGTTAATTGTAACGTTCAGAGCCTCTTAATGACGATGGAACACACAAATTGCGTCGCGATTCAATACATCGTCCTCAAGCCGACTTGTCTCCAAGGGTCTAGTGCTGCCTCGGGCACCATATGCTCGTTCTCCTGTGAGTCTAGATTTTCGAATCCGACGCAAAACTGACAATTAATTGTAACGTTCAGAGCCTCTTAATGGCGATGGAACACACAAATTGCGTCGCGAATCAATACATCGTCCTCCAGCCGACTTGTCTCCAAGGGTCTATTGCTGCCTCGGGCACCTTATGGTCGTTCTCCTGTGAGTCTAGATTTTCGAATCCGACGCAAAACTGACAATTAATTGTAACGTTCAGAGCCTCTTAATGGCGATGGAACACACAAATTGCGTCGCGAATCAATACATCGTCCTCCAGCCGACTTGTCTCCAAGGGTCTATTGCTGCCTCGGGCACCTTATGGTCGTTCTCCTGTGAGTCTAGTTTTTCGAATGCGATGCAAAACTGACAGTTAATTGTAACGTTCAGAGCCTGTTAATGACGATGGGACACACAAATTGCGTCGCGTCTCAATACATCGTCCTCCAGCCGACTTGTCTCCAAGGGTCTATTGCTGCCTCGGGCACCTTATGGTCGTTCTCCTGTGAGTCTAGTTTTTCGAATGCGATGCAAAACTGACAGTTAATTGTAACGTTCAGAGCCTGTTAATGACGATGGAACACACAAATTGCGTCGCGATTCAATACATCGTCCTCCAGCCGACTTGTCTCGAAGGGTCTATTGCTGCCTCGGGCACCTTATGCTCGTTCTCCTGTGAGTCTAGATTTTCGAATCCGACGCAAAACTGAAAGTTAATTGTAACGTTCAGAGCCTCTTAATGACGATGGAACACACAAATTGCGTCGCGATTCAATACATCGTCCTCCAGCCGACTTGTCTCCAAGGGTCTATTGCTGCCTCGGGCACCTTATGGTCGTTCTCCTGTGAGTCTAGTTTTTCGAATGCGATGCAAAACTGACAGTTAATTGTAACGTTCAGAGCCTCTTAATGACGATGGAACACACAAATTGCGTCGCGATTCAATACATCGTCCTCCAGCCGACTTGTCTCCAAGGGTCTATTGCTGCCTCGGGCACCTTATGGTCGTTCTCCTGTGAGTCTAGTTTTTCGAATGCGATGCAAAACTGACAGTTAATTGTAACGTTCAGAGCCTCTTAATGACGATGGAACACACAAATTGCGTCGCGATTCAATACATCGTCCTCAAGCCGACTTGTCTCCAATTGTCTAGTGCTTCCTCGGGCACCATATGCTCGTTCTCCTGTGAGTCTAGATTTTCGAATCCGACGCAAAACTGACAATTAATTGTAACGTTCAGAGCCTCTTAATGGCGATGGAACACACAAATTGCGTCGCGAATCAATACATCGTCCTCCAGCCGACTTGTCTCCAAGGGTCTATTGCTGCCTCGGGCACCTTATGGTCGTTCTCCTGTGAGTCTAGATTTTCGAATCCGACGCAAAACTGACAATTAATTGTAACGTTCAGAGCCTCTTAATGGCGATGAAACACACAAATTGCGTCGCGAATCAATACATCGTCCTCCAGCCGACTTGTCTCCAAGGGTCTATTGCTGCCTCGGGCACCTTATGGTCGTTCTCCTGTGAGTCTAGTTTTTCGAATGCGATGCAAAACTGACAGTTAATTGTAACGTTCAGAGCCTGTTAATGACGATGGGACACACAAATTGCGTCGCGTCTCAATACATCGTCCTCCAGCCGACTTGTCTCCAAGGGTCTATTGCTGCCTCGGGCACCTTATGGTCGTTCTCCTGTGAGTCTAGTTTTTCGAATGCGATGCAAAACTGACAGTTAATTGTAACGTTCAGAGCCTGTTAATGACGATGGAACACACAAATTGCGTCGCGATTCAATACATCGTCCTCCAGCCGACTTGTCTCCAAGGGTCTAGTGCTGCCTCGGGCACCATATGCTCGTTCTCCTGTGAGTCTAGATTTTCGAATCCAACGCAAAACTGACAATTAATTGTAACGTTCAGAGCATCTTAATGGCGATGGAACACACAAATTGCGTCGCGAATCAATACATCGTACTCCAGCCGACTTGTCTCCAAGGGTCTATTGCTGCCTCGGGCACCTTATGGTCGTTCTCCTGTGAGTCTAGATTTTCGAATCCGACGCAAAACTGACAGTGAATTGTAACGTTCAGAGCCTGTTAATGACGATGGAACACACAAATTGCGTCGCGGTTCAATACATCGTCCTACAGCCGACTTGTCTCCAAGGGTCTAGTGCTGCCACGGGCACCATATGCTCGTTCTCCTGTGAGTCTAGATTTTCGAATCCGACGCAAAACTGACAGTGAATTGTAACGTTCAGAGCCTGTTAAAAGACGATGGAACACACAAATTGCGTCGCGATTCAATACATCGTCCTACAGCCGACTTGTCTCCAAGGGTCTAGTGCTGCCTCGGGCACCATATGCTCGTTCTCCTGTGAGTCTAGATTTTCGAATCCGACGCAAAACTGACAGTTAATTGTAACGTTCAGAGCCTCTTGATGACGATGGAACACACAAATTGCTTCGCGATTCAATACATCGTCCTACAGCCGACTTGTCTCCAAGGGTCTAGTGCTGCCTCGGGCACCATATGCTCGTTCTCCTGTGAGTCTAGATTTTCGAATCCGACGCAAAACTGACAGTGAATTGTAACGTTCAGAGCCTCTTAATGACGATGGAACACACAAATTGCGTCGCGAATCAATACATCGTCCTCCAGCCGACTTGTCTCCAAGGGTCTATTGCTGCCTCGGGCACCATATGCTCGTTCTCCTGTGAGTCTAGATTTTCGAATCCGACGCAAAACTGACAGTGAATTGTAACGTTCAGAGCCTGTTAATGACGATGGGACACACAAATTGCGTCGCGACTCAATACATCGTCCTCCAGCCGACTTGTCTCCAAGGGTCTAGTGCTGCCTCGGGCACCTTATGGTCGTTCTCCTGTGAGTCTAGATTTTCGAATCCGACGCAAAACTGACAGTGAATTGTAACGTTCAGAGCCTGATACTGACGATGGAACACACAAATTGCTTCGCGATTCAATACATCGTCCTCCAGCCGACATTTCTCCGACGTAGAATTGCTGCTCCTGGCACCTCTTGGTCGTTCTCCTATGAGTCTAATTTTTCGAATCCGGCGCAAAACTGACAGTTAATTGTAACGTTCAGAGCCTGTTAATGACGATGGAACACACAAATTGCGTCGCGATTCAATACATCGTCCTCCAGCCGACTTGTCTCCAAGGGTCTATTGCTGCCTCGGGCACCTTATGGTCGTTCTCCTGTGAGTCTAGTTTTTCGAATACGACGCAAAACTGACAATTAATTGTAACGTTCAGAGCCTGTTAATGACGATGGAACACACAAATTGCGTCGCGATTCAATACATCGTCCTCCAGCCGACTTGTCTCCAAAGGTCTATTGCTGCCTCGGGCACCATATGCTCGTTCTCCAGTGAGTCTAGATTTTCGAATCCGACGCAAAACTGACAGTTAATTGTAACGTTCAGAGCCTCTTAATGACGATGGAACACACAAATTGCGTCGCGATTCAATACATCGTCCTACAGCCGACTTGTCTCCAAGGGTCTAGTGCTGCCTCGGGAACCTTATGGTCGTTCTCCTGTGAGTCTAGATTTTCGAATCCGACGCAAAACTGACAGTTAATTGTAACGTTCAGAGCCTCTTAATGACGATGGAACACACAAATTGCGTCGCGATTCAATACATCGTCCTCCAGCCGACTTGTCTCCAAGGGTCTATTGCTGCCTCGGGCACCTTATGGTCGTTCTCCTGTGAGTCTAGTTTTTCGAATGCGATGCGAAACTGACAGTTAATTGTAACGTTCAGAGCCTCTTAATGACGATGGAACACACAAATTGCGTCGCGATTCAATACATCGTCCTCCAGCCGACTTGTCTCCAAGGGTCTATTGCTGCCTCGGGCACCTTTTAGTCGTTCTCCTTTGAGTCTAGTTTTTCGAATCCGACGCACAACTGACAGTTAATTGTAACGTTCAGAGCCTCTTAATGACGATGGAACACACAAATTGCGTCGCGATTCAATACATCGTCCTCCAGCCGACTTGTCTCCAAGGGTCTATTGCTGCCTCGGGCACCTTATGGTCGTTCTCCTGTGAGTCTAGTTTTTCGAATGCGATGCAAAACTGACAGTTAATTGTAACGTTCAGAGCCTGTTAATGACGATGGAACACACAAATTGCGTCGCGATTCAATACATCGTCCTACAGCCAACTTGTCTCCAAGGGTCTAGTGCTGCCTCGGGCACCATATGCTCGTTCTCCTGTGAGTCTAGATTTTCGAATCCGACGCAAAACTGACAGTGAATTGTAACGTTCAGTGCCTGTTAATGACGATGGAACACACAAATTGCGTCGCGGTTCAATACATCTTCCTCCCGCCGACTTGTCTCCAAGGGTGTAGTGCTCCCTCGGGCACCTTATGGTCGTTCATCTGTGAGTCTAGATTTTCGAATCCGACGCAAAACTGACAGTTAATTGTAACGTTCAGAGCCTGTTAATGACGATGGGACACACAAATTGCGTCGCGTCTCAATACATCGTCCTCCAGCCGACTTGTCTCCAAGGGTCCATTGCTGCCTCGGGCACCTTATGGTCGTTCTCCTGTGAGTCTAGTTTTTCGAATGCGATGCAAAACTGACAGTTAAATGTAACGTTCAGAGCCTGTTAATGACGATGGGACACACAAATTGCGTCGCGACTCAATACATCGTCCTCCAGCCGACTTGTCTCCAAGGGTCTAGTGCTGCCTCGGGCACCTTATGGTCGTTCTCCTGTGAGTCTAGATTTTCGAATCCGACGCAAAACTGACAGTTAATTGTAACGTTCAGAGCCTCTTAATGACGATGGAACACACAAATTGCGTCGCGATTCAATACATCGTCCTCCAGCCGACTTGTCTCCAAGGGTCTAGTGCTGCCTCGGGCACCTTATGGTCGTTCTCCTGTGAATCTAGACTTTCGAATCCGACGCAAAACTGACAGTTAATTGTAACGTTCAGAGCCTCTTAATGACGATGGAACACACAAATTGCGTCGCGATTCAATACATCGTCCTCCAGCCGACTTGTCTCCAAGGGTCTAGTGCTGATTCGGGCACCTTATCGTCGTTCTCCTGTGAGTTTAGTTTTTCGAATCCGACTCAAAACTGACAGTTAATTGTAACGTTCAGAGCCTCTTAATGACGATGGAACACACAAATCGCGTCGCGGTTCAATACATCGTCCTCCAGCCGACTTGTCTCCAAGGGTCTATTGCTGCCTCGGGCACCTTTTAGTCGTTCTCCTTTGAGTCTAGTTTTTCGAATCCGACGCACAACTGACAGTTAATTGTAACGTTCAGAGCCTCTTAATGACGATGGAACACACAAATTGCGTCGCGATTCAATACATCGTCCTCCAGCCGACTTGTCTCCAAGGGTCTATTGCTGCCTCGGGCACCTTATGGTCGTTCTCCTGTGAGTCTAGTTTTTCGAATGCGATGCAAAACTGATAGTTAATTGTAACGTTCAGAGCCTGTTAATGACGATGGAACACACAAATTGCGTCGCGATTCAATACATCGTCCTACAGCCGACTTGTCTCCAAGGGTCTAGTGCTGCCTCGGGCACCATATGCTCGTTCTCCTGTGAGTCTAGATTTTCGAATCCGACGCAAAACTGACAGTGAATTGTAACGTTCAGAGCCTGTTAATGACGATGGAACACACAAATTGCGTCGCGGTTCAATACATCTTCCTCCCGCCGACTTGTCTCCAAGGGTGTAGTGCTCCCTCGGGCACCTTATGGTCGTTCATCTGTGAGTCTAGATTTTCGAATCCGACGCAAAACTGACAGTTAATTGTAACGTTCAGAGCCTGTTAATGACGATGGGACACACAAATTGCGTCGCGTCTCAATACATCGTCCTCCAGCCGACTTGTCTCCAAGGGTCCATTGCTGCCTCGGGCACCTTATGGTCGTTCTCCTGTGAGTCTAGTTTTTCGAATACGACGCAAAAATGACAATTAATTGTAACGTTCAGAGCCTGTTAAGGACGATGGAACACACAAATTGCGTCGCGACTCAATACATCGTCCTCCAGCCGACTTGTCTCCAAGGGTCTAGTGCTGCCTCGGGCACCTTATGGTCGTTCTCCTGTGAGTCTAGATTTTCGAATCCGACGCAAAACTGACAGTTAATTGTAACGTTCAGAGCCTCTTAATGACGATGGAACACACAAATTGCGTCGCGATTCAATACATCGTCCTCCAGCCGACTTGTCTCCAAGGGTCTAGTGCTGCCTCGGGCACCTTATGGTCGTTCTCCTGTGAATCTAGACTTTCGAATCCGACGCAAAACTGACAGTTAATTGTAACGTTCAGAGCCTCTTAATGACGATGGAACACACAAATTGCGTCGCGATTCAATACATCGTCCTCCAGCCGACTTGTCTCCAAGGGTCTAGTGCTGATTCGGGCACCTTATCGTCGTTCTCCTGTGAGTTTAGTTTTTCGAATCCGACTCAAAACTGACAGTTAATTGTAACGTTCAGAGCCTCTTAATGACGATGGAACACACAAATCGCGTCGCGGTTCAATACATCGTCCTCCAGCCGACTTGTCTCCAAGGGTCTATTGCTGCCTCGGGCACCTTTTAGTCGTTCTCCTTTGAGTCTAGTTTTTCGAATCCGACGCACAACTGACAGTTAATTGTAACGTTCAGAGCCTCTTAATGACGATGGAACACACAAATTGCGTCGCGATTCAATACATCGTCCTCCAGCCGACTTGTCTCCAAGGGTCTATTGCTGCCTCGGGCACCTTATGGTCGTTCTCCTGTGAGTCTAGTTTTTCGAATGCGATGCAAAACTGATAGTTAATTGTAACGTTCAGAGCCTGTTAATGACGATGGAACACACAAATTGCGTCGCGATTCAATACATCGTCCTACAGCCGACTTGTCTCCAAGGGTCTAGTGCTGCCTCGGGCACCATATGCTCGTTCTCCTGTGAGTCTAGATTTTCGAATCCGACGCAAAACTGACAGTGAATTGTAACGTTCAGAGCCTGTTAATGACGATGGAACACACAAATTGCGTCGCGGTTCAATACATCTTCCTCCCGCCGACTTGTCTCCAAGGGTGTAGTGCTCCCTCGGGCACCTTATGGTCGTTCATCTGTGAGTCTAGATTTTCGAATCCGACGCAAAACTGACAGTTAATTGTAACGTTCAGAGCCTGTTAATGACGATGGGACACACAAATTGCGTCGCGTCTCAATACATCGTCCTCCAGCCGACTTGTCTCCAAGGGTCCATTGCTGCCTCGGGCACCTTATGGTCGTTCTCCTGTGAGTCTAGTTTTTCGAATACGACGCAAAAATGACAATTAATTGTAACGTTCAGAGCCTGTTAAGGACGATGGAACACACAAATTGCGTCGCGATTCAATACATCGTCCTCCAGCCGACTTGTCTCGAAGGGTCTATTGCTGCCTCGGGCACCTTATGCTCGTTCTCCTGTGAGTCTAGATTTTCGAATCCGACGCAAAACTGACAGTTAATTGTAACGTTCAGAGCCTCTTAATGACGATGGAACACACAAATTGCGTCGCGATTGAATACATCGTCCTACAGCCGACTTGTCTCCAAGGGTCTAGTGCTGCCTCGGGCACCATATGCTCGTTCTCCTGTGAGTCTAGATTTTCGAATCCGACGCAAAACTGACAATTAATTGTAACGTTCAGAGCCTCTTAAGGCCGATGGAACACACAAATTGCGTCGCGGTTCAATACATCGTCCTACAGCCGACTTGTCTCCAAGGGTCTAGTGCTGCCTCGGGCACCATATGCTCGTTCTCCTGTGAGTCTAGATTTTCGAATCCGACGCAAAACTGACAGTGAATTGTAACGTTCAGAGCCTGTTAATGACGATGGAACACACAAATTGCGTCGCGATTCAATACATCGTCCTACAGCCGACTTGTCTCCAAGGGTCTAGTGCTGCCTCGGGCACCATATGCTCATTCTCCTGTGAGTCTAGATTTTCGAATCCGACGCAAAACTGAGAGTTAATTGTAACGTTCAGTGCCTCTTGATGACGATGGAACACACAAATTTCGTCGCGATTCAATACATCGTCCTGCAGCCGACTTGTCTCCAAGGGTCTAGTGCTGCCTCGGGCACCATATGCTCGTTCTCCTGTGAGTCTAGATTTTCGAATCCGACGCAAAACTGACAGTGAATTGTAACGTTCAGAGCCTCTTAATGACGATGGAACACACAAATTGCGTCGCGAATCAATACATCGTCCTCCAGCCGACTTGTCTCCAAGGGTCTATTGCTGCCTCGGGCACCATATGCTCGTTCTCCTGTGAGTCTAGTTTTTCGAATACGACGCAAAACTGAGAGTGAATTGTAACGTTCAGAGCCTCTTGATGACGATGGAACACACAAATTGCGTCGCGATTCAATACATCGTCCTCCAGCCGACTTGTCTCGAAGGGTCTATTGCTGACTCGGGCACCTTATGCTCGTTCTCCTGTGAGTCTAGATTTTCGAATCCGACGCAAAACTGACAGTTAATTGTAACGTTCAGAGCCTCTTAATGACGATGGAACACACAAATTGCATCGCGATTCAATACATCGTCCTCCAGCCGACTTGTCTCCGAGGGTCTAGTGCTGCCTCGGGCACCATATGCTCGTTCTCCTGTGAGTCTAGATTTTCGAATCCGACGCAAAACTGACAGTTAATTGTAACGTTCAGAGCCTGTTAATGACGATGGGACACACAAATTGCGTCGCGACTCAATACATCGTCCTCCAGCCGACTTGTCTCCAAGGGTCTAGTGCTGCCTCGGGCACCTTATGGTCGTTCTCCTGTGAGTCTAGATTTTCGAATCCGACGCAAAACTGACAGTTAATTGTAACGTTCAGAGCCTCTTAATGACGATGGAACACACAAATTGCGTCGCGATTCAATACATCGTCCTCCAGCCGACATTTCTCCGAGGTAGTATTGCTGCTCCTGGCACCTCTTGGTCGTTCTCCTATGAGTCTAGTTTTTCGAATCCGGCGCAAAACTGACAATTAATTGTAACGTTCAGAGCCTCTTAATGACGATGGGACACACAAATTGCGTCGCGATTCAATACATCGTCCTCCAGGCGACTTGTCTCCAAGGGTCTATTGCTGCCTCGGGCACCTTATGGTCGTTCTCCTGTGAGTCTAGTTTTTCGAATACGACGCAAAACTGACAATTAATTGTAACGTTCAGAGCCTGTTAATGACGATGGAACACACAAATTGCGTCGCGATTCAATACATTGTCCTCCAGCCGACTTGTCTCCAAAGGTCTATTGCTGCCTCGGGCACCATATGCTCGTTCTCCTGTGAATCTAGATTTTCGAATCCGACGCAAAACTGACAGTTAATTGTAACGTTCAGAGCCTCTTGATGACGATGGAACACACAAATTGCGTCGTGATTCAATACATCGTCCTACAGCCGACTTGTCTCCAAGGGTCTAGTGCTGCATCGGGCACCTTATGGTCGTTCTCCTGTGAGTCTAGATTTTCGAATCCAACGCAAAACTGACAGTTAATTGTAACGTTCAGAGCCTCTTAATGACGATGGAACACACAAATTGCGTCGCGATTCAATACATCGTCCTCCAGCCGACTTGTCTCCAAGGGTCTATTGCTGCCTCGGGCACCTTATGGTCGTTCTCCTGTGAGTCTAGTTTTTCGAATGCGATGCAAAACTGACAGTTAATTGTAACGTTCAGAGCCTCTTAATGACGATGGAACACACAAATTGCGTCGCGATTCAATACATCGTCCTCAAGCCGACTTGTCTCCAAGGGTCTAGTGCTGCCTCGGGCACCATATGCTCGTTCTCCTGTGAGTCTAGATTTTCGAATCCGACGCAAAACTGACAATTAATTGTAACGTTCAGAGCCTCTTAATGGCGATGGAACACACAAATTGCGTCGCGAATCAATACATCGTCCTCCAGCCGACTTGTCTCCAAGGGTCTATTGCTGCCTCGGGCACCTTATGGTCGTTCTCCTGTGAGTCTAGATTTTCGAATCCGACGCAAAACTGACAATTAATTGTAACGTTCAGAGCCTCTTAATGGCGATGGAACACACAAATTGCGTCGCGAATCAATACATCGTCCTCCAGCCGACTTGTCTCCAAGGGTCTATTGCTGCCTCGGGCACCTTATGGTCGTTCTCCTGTGAGTCTAGTTTTTCGAATGCGATGCAAAACTGACAGTTAATTGTAACGTTCAGAGCCTGTTAATGACGATGGGACACACAAATTGCGTCGCGTCTCAATACATCGTCCTCCAGCCGACTTGTCTCCAAGGGTCTATTGCTGCCTCGGGCACCTTATGGTCGTTCTCCTGTGAGTCTAGTTTTTCGAATGCGATGCAAAACTGACAGTTAATTGTAACGTTCAGAGCCTGTTAATGACGATGGAACACACAAATTGCGTCGCGATTCAATACATCGTCCTCCAGCCGACTTGTCTCGAAGGGTCTATTGCTGCCTCGGGCACCTTATGCTCGTTCTCCTGTGAGTCTAGATTTTCGAATCCGACGCAAAACTGACAGTTAATTGTAACGTTCAGAGCCTCTTAATGACGATGGAACACACAAATTGCGTCGCGATTCAATACATCGTCCTCCAGCCGACTTGTCTCCAAGGGTCTATTGCTGCCTCGGGCACCTTATGGTCGTTCTCCTGTGAGTCTAGTTTTTCGAATGCGATGCAAAACTGACAGTTAATTGTAACGTTCAGAGCCTCTTAATGACGATGGAACACACAAATTGCGTCGCGATTCAATACATCGTCCTCCAGCCGACTTGTCTCCAAGGGTCTATTGCTGCCTCGGGCACCTTATGGTCGTTCTCCTGTGAGTCTAGTTTTTCGAATGCGATGCAAAACTGACAGTTAATTGTAACGTTCAGAGCCTCTTAATGACGATGGAACACACAAATTGCGTCGCGATTCAATACATCGTCCTCAAGCCGACTTGTCTCCAATTGTCTAGTGCTGCCTCGGGCACCATATGCTCGTTCTCCTGTGAGTCTAGATTTTCGAATCCGACGCAAAACTGACAATTAATTGTAACGTTCAGAGCCTCTTAATGGCGATGGAACACACAAATTGCGTCGCGAATCAATACATCGTCCTCCAGCCGACTTGTCTCCAAGGGTCTATTGCTGCCTCGGGCACCTTATGGTCGTTCTCCTGTGAGTCTAGATTTTCGAATCCGACGCAAAACTGACAATTAATTGTAACGTTCAGAGCCTCTTAATGGCGATGGAACACACAAATTGCGTCGCGAATCAATACATCGTCCTCCAGCCGACTTGTCTCCAAGGGTCTATTGCTGCCTCGGGCACCTTATGGTCGTTCTCCTGTGAGTCTAGTTTTTCGAATGCGATGCAAAACTGACAGTTAATTGTAACGTTCAGAGCCTGTTAATGACGATGGGACACACAAATTGCGTCGCGTCTCAATACATCGTCCTCCAGCCGACTTGTCTCCAAGGGTCTATTGCTGCCTCGGGCACCTTATGGTCGTTCTCCTGTGAGTCTAGTTTTTCGAATGCGATGCAAAACTGACAGTTAATTGTAACGTTCAGAGCCTGTTAATGACGATGGAACACACAAATTGCGTCGCGATTCAATACATCGTCCTCCAGCCGACTTGTCTCCAAGGGTCTAGTGCTGCCTCGGGCACCATATGCTCGTTCTCCTGTGAGTCTAGATTTTCGAATCCAACGCAAAACTGACAATTAATTGTAACGTTCAGAGCATCTTAATGGCGATGGAACACACAAATTGCGTCGCGAATCAATACATCGTCCTCCAGCCGACTTGTCTCCAAGGGTCTATTGCTGCCTCGGGCACCTTATGGTCGTTCTCCTGTGAGTCTAGATTTTCGAATCCGACGCAAAACTGACAATTAATTGTAACGTTCAGAGCCTCTTAATGGCGATGGAACACACAAATTGCGTCGCGAATCAATACATCGTCCTCCAGCCGACTTGTCTCCAAGGGTCTATTGCTGCCTCGGGCACCTTATGGTCGTTCTCCTGTGAGTCTAGTTTTTCGAATGCGATGCAAAACTGACAGTTAATTGTAACGTTCAGAGCCTGTTAATGACGATGGGACACACAAATTGCGTCGCGTCTCAATACATCGTCCTCCAGCCGACTTGTCTCCAAGGGTCTATTGCTGCCTCGGGCACCTTATGGTCGTTCTCCTGTGAGTCTAGTTTTTCGAATGCGATGCAAAACTGACAGTTAATTGTAACGTTCAGAGCCTGTTAATGACGATGGAACACACAAATTGCGTCGCGATTCAATACATCGTCCTCCAGCCGACTTGTCTCCAAGGGTCTAGTGCTGCCTCGGGCACCATATGGTCGTTCTCCTGTGAGTCTAGATTTTCGAATCCGACGCAAAACTGACAGTTAATTGTAATGTTCAGAGCCTGTTAATGACGATGGAACACACAAATTGCGTCGCGATTCAATACATCTTCCTCCCGCCGACTTGTCTCCAAGGGTGTAGTGCTACCTCGGGCACCTTATGATCGTTCATCTGTGAGTCTAGATTTTCGAATCCGACGCAAAACTGACAGTTAATTGTAACGTTCAGAGCCTCTTGATGACGATGGAACACACAAATTGCGTCGCGATTCAATACATCGTCCTACAGCCGACTTGTCTCCAAGGGTCTAGTGCTGCCTCGGGCACCATATGCTCGTTCTCCTGTGAGTCTAGATTTTCGAATCCGACGCAAAACTGACAGTGAATTGTATCGTTCGGAGCCCCTTAATGACGATGGAACACACAAATTGCGTCGCGAATCAATACGTCGTCCTCCAGCCGACTTGTCTCGAAGGGTCTATTGCTGCCTCGGGCACCTTATGCTCGTTCTCCTGTGAGTGTAGATTTTCGAATCCGACGCAAAACTGACAGTTAATTGTAAGGTTCAGAGCCTCTTAATGACGATGGAACACACAAATTGCGTCGCGATTCAATACATCGTCCTACAGCCGACTTGTCTCCAAGGGTCTATTGCTGCCTCGGGCACCATATGCTCGTTCTCCTGTGAGTCTAGATTTTCGAATCCGACGCAAAACTGACAATTAATTGTAACGTTCAGAGCCTCTTAATGGCGATGGAACACACAAATTGCGTCGCGATTCAATACATCGTCCTCCAGCCGACTTGTCTCCAAGGGTCTATTGCTGCCTCGGGCACCTTATGGTCGTTCTCCTGTGAGTCTAGTTTTTCGAATGCGATGCAAAACTGACAGTTAATTGTAACGTTCAGAGCCTGTTAATGACGATGGAACACACAAATTGCGTCGCGGTTCAATACATCTTCCTCCCGCCGACTTGTCTCCAAGGGTGTAGTGCTGCCTCGGGCACCTTATGGTCGTTCATCTGTGAGTCTAGATTTTCGAATCCGACGCAAAACTGACAGTTAATTGTAACGTTCAGAGCCTGTTAATGACGATGGGACACACAAATTGCGTCGCGTCTCAATACATCGTCCTCCAGCCGACTTGTCTCCAAGGGTCTATTGCTGCCTCGGGCACCTTATGGTCGTTCTCCTGTGAGTCTAGTTTTTCGAATGCGATGCAAAACTGACAGTTAATTGTAACGTTCAGAGCCTGTTAATGACGATGGGACACACAAATTGCGTCGCGACTCAATACATCGTCCTCCAGCCGACTTGTCTCCAAGGGTCTAGTGCTGCCTCGGGCACCTTATGGTCGTTCTCCTGTGAGTCTAGATTTTCGAATCCGACGCAAAACTGACAGTTAATTGTAACGTTCAGAGCCTCTTAATGACGATGGAACACACAAATTGCGTCGCGGTTCAATACATCGTCCTACAGCCGACTTGTCTCCAAGGGTCTAGTGCTGCCTCGGCCACCATATGCACGTTCTCCTGTGAGTCTAGATTTTCGAATCCGACGCAAAACTGACAATTAATTGTAACGTTCAGAGCCTCTTAATGACGATGGAACACACAAAATGCGTCGCGGTTCAATACATCGTCCTACAGCCGACTTGTCTCCAAGGGTCTAGTGCTGCCTCGGGCAACATATGCTCGTTCTCCTGTGAGTCTAGATTTTCGAATCCGACGCAAAACTGAGAGTGAATTGTAACGTTCAGAGCCTCTTGATGACGATGGAACACACAAATTGCTTCGCGATTCAATACATCGTCCTACAGCCGACTTGTCTCCAAGGGTCTAGTGCTGCCTCGGGCACCATATGCTCGTTCTCCTGTGAGTCTAGTTTTTCGAATCCGACGCAAAACTGACAGTGAATTGTAACGTTCAGAGCCTCTTAATGACGATGGAACACACAAATTGCGTCGCGAATCAATACATCGTCCTCCAGCCGACTTGTCTCCAAGGGTCTATTGCTGCCTCGGGCACCATATGCTCGTTCTCCTGTGAGTCTAGTTTTTCGAATACGACGCAAAACTGAGAGTGAATTGTAACGTTCAGAGCCTCTTGATGACGATGGAACACACAAATTGCGTCGCGATTCAATACACCGTCCTCCAGCCGACTTGTCTCGAAGGGTCTATTGCTGCCTCGGGCACCTTATGCTTGTTCTCCTCTGAGTCTAGATTTTCGTATCCGACGCAAAACTGACAGTTAATTGTAACGTTCAGAGCCTCTTAATGACGATGCAACACACAAATTGCGTCGCGATTCAATACATCGTCCTCCAGCCGACTTGTCTCCAAAGGTCTAGAGCTGCCTCGTGCACCATATGCTCGTTCTCCTGTGAGTCTAGATTTTCGAATCCGACGCAAAACTGACAGTGAATTGTAACGTTCAGAGCCTGTTAATGACGATGGGACACACAAATTACGTCGCGACTCAATACATCGTCCTCCAGCCGACATTTCTCCGAGGTAGTATTGCTGCTCCTGGCACCTCTTGGTCGTTCTCCTATGAGTCTAGTTTTTCGAATCGGGCGCAAGACTGACAATTAATTGTAACGTTCAGAGCCTGTTAATGACGATGGAACACACAAATTGCGTCGCGATTCAATACATCGTCCTCCAGCCGACTTGTCTCCAAGGGTCTATTGCTGCCTCGGGCACCTTATGGTCGTTCTCCTGTGAGTAGTTTTTCGAATACGACGCAAAACTGACAATTAATTGTAACGTTCAGAGCCTGTTAATGACGATGGAACACACAAATTGCGTCGCGATTCAATACATCGTCCTCCAGCCGACTTGTCTCCAAAGGTCTATTGCTGCCTCGGGCACCATATGCTCGTTCATCTGTGAGTCTAGTTTTTCGAATGCGATGCAAAACTGACAGTTAAATGTAACGTTCAGAGCCTGTTAATGACGATGGGACACACAAATTGCGTCGCGACTCAATACATCGTCCTCCAGCCGACTTGTCTCCAAGGGTCTAGTGCTGCCTCGGGCACCTTATGGTCGTTCTCCTGTGAGTCTAGATTTTCGAATCCGACGCAAAACTGACAGTTAATTGTAACGTTCAGAGCCTCTTAATGACGATGGAACACACAAATCGCGTCGCGGTTCAATACATCGTCCTACAGCCGACTTGTCTCCAAGGGTCTAGTTCTGCCTCGTGCACCATATGCTCGTTCTCCTGTGAGTCTAGATTTTCGAATCCGACGCAAAACTGACAGTGAATTGTAACATTCAGAGCCTGTTAATGACGATGGAACACACAAATTGGGTCGCTATTCAATACATCGTCCTACAGCCGACTTGTCTCCAAAGGTCTAGTGCTGCCTCGGGCACCATATGCTCGTTCTCCTGTGAGTCTAGATTTTCGAATCCGACGCAAAACTGAGAGTGAATTGTAACGTTCAGAGCCTCTTGATGACGATGGAACACACAAATTGCGTCGCGATTCAATACATCGTCCTACAGCCGACTTGTCTCCAAGGGTCTCGTGCTGCCTCGGGCACCATATGCTCGTTCTCCTGTGAGTCTAGATTTTCGAATCCGACGCAAAACTGACAGTTAATTGTAACGTTCAGAGCCTGTTAATGACGATGGGACACACAAATTGCGTCGCGACTCAATACATCGTCCTCCAGCCGACTTCTCTCCAAGGGTCTAGTGCTGCCTCGGGCACCTTATGGTCGTTCTCCTGTGAGTCTAGATTTTCGAATCCGACGCAAAACTGACAGTGAATTGTAACGTTCAGAGCCTGATACTGACGATGGAACACACAAATTGCTTCGCGATTCAATACATCGTCCTCCAGCCGACATTTCTCCGAGGTAGTATTGCTGCTCCTGGCACCTCTTGGTCGTTCTCCTATGAGTCTAGTTTTTCGAATCGGGCGCAAAACTGACAATTAATTGTAACGTTCAGAGCCTGTTAATGACGATGGAACACACAAATTGCGTCGCGATTCAATACATCGTCCTCCAGCCGACTTGTCTCCAAGGGTCTATTGCTGCCTCGGGCACCTTATGGTCGTTCTCCTGTGAGTCTAGTTTTTCGAATACGACGCAAAACTGACAATTAATTGTAACGTTCAGAGCCTGTTAATGACGATGGAACACACAAATTGCGTCGCGATTCAATACATCGTCCTCCAGCCGACTTGTCTCCAAAGGTCTATTGCTGCCTCGGGCACCATATGCTCGTTCTCCTTTGAGTCTAGATTTTCGAATCCGACGCAAAACTAACAGTTAATTGTAACGTTCAGAGCCTCTTAATGACGATGGAACACACATATTGCGTCGCGATTCAATACATCGTCCTACAGCCGACTTGTCTCCAAGGGTCAAGTGCTGCCTCGGGAACCTTATGGTCGTTCTCCTGTGAGTCCAGTTTTTCGAATGCGATGCGAAACTGACAGTTAATTGTAACGTTCAGAGCCTCTTAATGACGATGGAACACACAAATTGCGTCGCGATTCAATACATCGTCCTCCAGCCGACTTGTCTCCAAGGGTCTATTGCTGCCTCGGGCACCTTTTAGTCGTTCTCCTTTGAGTCTAGTTTTTCGAATCCGACGCACAACTGACAGTTAATTGTAACGTTCAGAGCCTCTTAATGACGATGGAACACACAAATCGCGTCGCGGTTCAATACATCGTCCTACAGCCGACTTGTCTCCAAGGGTCTAGTTCTGCCTCGTGCACCATATGCTCGTTCTCCTGTGAGTCTAGATTTTCGAATCCGACGCAAAACTGACAGTGAATTGTAACATTCAGAGCCTGTTAATGACGATGGAACACACAAATTGGGTCGCTATTCAATACATCGTCCTACAGCCGACTTGTCTCCAAAGGTCTAGTGCTGCCTCGGGCACCATATGCTCGTTCTCCTGTGAGTCTAGATTTTCGAATCCGACGCAAAACTGAGAGTGAATTGTAACGTTCAGAGCCTCTTGATGACGATGGAACACACAAATTGCGTCGCGATTCAATACATCGTCCTACAGCCGACTTGTCTCCAAGGGTCTCGTGCTGCCTCGGGCACCATATGCTCGTTCTCCTGTGAGTCTAGATTTTCGAATCCGACGCAAAACTGACAGTGAATTGTAACGTTCAGAGCCTCTTAATGACGATGGAACACACAAATTGCGTCGCGAATCAATACATCGTCCTCCAGCCGACTTGTCTCCAAGGGTCTATTGCTGGCTCGGGCACCATATGATCGTTCTCCTGTGAGTCTAGTTTTTCGAATACGACGCAAAAATGACAATTAATTGTAACGTTCAGAGCCTGTTAATGACGATGGAACACACAAATTGCGTCGCTATTTAATACATCGTCCTCCAGCCGACTTGTCTCGAAGGGTCTATTGCTGCCTCGGGCACCTTATGCTCGTTTCCTGTGAGTCTAGATTTTCGAATCCGACGCAAAACTGACAGTTAATTGTAACGTTCAGAGCCTCTTAATGAAGATGGAACACACAAATTGCGTCGCGATTGAATACATCGTCCTACAGCCGACTTGTCTCCAAGGGTCTAGTGCTGCCTCGGCCACCATATGCACGTTCTCCTGTGAGTCTAGATTTTCGAATCCGACGCAAAACTGACAATTAATTGTAACGTTCAGAGCCTCTTAATGACGATGGAACACACAAAATGCGTCGCGGTTCAATACATCGTCCTACAGCCGACTTGTCTCCAAGGGTCTAGTGCTGCCTCGGGCACCATATGCTCGTTCTCCTGTGAGTCTAGATTTTCGAATCCGACGCAAAACTGACAGTGAATTGCAACGTTCAGAGCCTGTTAATGACGATGGAACACACAAATTGCGTCGCGATTCAATACATCGTCCTACAGCCGACTTGTCTCCAAGGGTCTAGTGCTGCCTCGGGCAACATATGCTCGTTCTCCTGTGAGTCTAGATTTTCGAATCCGACGCAAAACTGAGAGTGAATTGTAACGTTCAGAGCCTCTTGATGACGATGGAACACACAAATTGCTTCGCGATTCAATACATCGTCCTACAGCCGACTTGTCTCCAAGGGTCTAGTGCTGCCTCGGGCACCATATGCTCGTTCTCCTGTGAGTCTAGTTTTTCGAATCCGACGCAAAACTGACAGTGAATTGTAACGTTCAGAGCCTCTTAATGACGATGGAACACACAAATTGCGTCGCGAATCAATACATCGTCCTCCAGCCGACTTGTCTCCAAGGGTCTATTGCTGCCTCGGGCACCATATGCTCGTTCTCCTGTGAGTCTAGTTTTTCGAATACGACGCAAAACTGAGAGTGAATTGTAACGTTCAGAGCCTCTTGATGACGATGGAACACACAAATTGCGTCGCGATTCAATACACCGTCCTCCAGCCGACTTGTCTCGAAGGGTCTATTGCTGCCTCGGGCACCTTATGCTTGTTCTCCTCTGAGTCTAGATTTTCGTATCCGACGCAAAACTGACAGTTAATTGTAACGTTCAGAGCCTCTTAATGAGGATGCAACACACAAATTGCGTCGCGATTCAATACATCGTCCTCCAGCCGACTTGTCTCCAAAGGTCTAGAGCTGCCTCGTGCACCATATGCTCGTTCTCCTGTGAGTCTAGATTTTCGAATCCGACGCAAAACTGACAGTGAATTGTAACGTTCAGAGCCTGTTAATGACGATGGGACACACAAATTACGTCGCGACTCAATACATCGTCCTCCAGCCGACTTCTCTCCAAGCGTCTAGTGCTGCCTCGGGCACCTTATGGTCGTTCTCCTGTGAGTCTAGATTTTCGAATCCGACGCAAAACTGACAGTTAATTGTAACGTTCAGAGCCTCTTAATGACGATGGAACACACAAATTGCTTCGCGATTCAATACATCGTCCTCCAGCCGACATTTCTCCGAGGTAGTATTGCTGCTCCTGGCACCTCTTGGTCGTTCTCCTATGAGTCTAGTTTTTCGAATCGGGCGCAAAACTGACAATTAATTGTAACGTTCAGAGCCTGTTAATGACGATGGAACACACAAATTGCGTCGCGATTCAATACATCGTCCTCCAGCCGACTTGTCTCCAAGGGTCTATTGCTGCCTCGGGCACCTTATGGTCGTTCTCCTGTGAGTAGTTTTTCGAATACGACGCAAAACTGACAATTAATTGTAACGTTCAGAGCCTGTTAATGACGATGGAACACACAAATTGCGTCGCGATTCAATACATCGTCCTCCAGCCGACTTGTCTCCAAAGGTCTATTGCTGCCTCGGGCACCATATGCTCGTTCATCTGTGAGTCTAGTTTTTCGAATGCGATGCAAAACTGACAGTTAAATGTAACGTTCAGAGCCTGTTAATGACGATGGGACACACAAATTGCGTCGCGACTCAATACATCGTCCTCCAGCCGACTTGTCTCCAAGGGTCTAGTGCTGCCTCGGGCACCTTATGGTCGTTCTCCTGTGAGTCTAGATTTTCGAATCCGACGCAAAACTGACAGTTAATTGTAACGTTCAGAGCCTCTTAATGACGATGGAACACACAAATCGCGTCGCGGTTCAATACATCGTCCTACAGCCGACTTGTCTCCAAGGGTCTAGTTCTGCCTCGTGCACCATATGCTCGTTCTCCTGTGAGTCTAGATTTTCGAATCCGACGCAAAACTGACAGTGAATTGTAACATTCAGAGCCTGTTAATGACGATGGAACACACAAATTGGGTCGCTATTCAATACATCGTCCTACAGCCGACTTGTCTCCAAAGGTCTAGTGCTGCCTCGGGCACCATATGCTCGTTCTCCTGTGAGTCTAGATTTTCGAATCCGACGCAAAACTGAGAGTGAATTGTAACGTTCAGAGCCTCTTGATGACGATGGAACACACAAATTGCGTCGCGATTCAATACATCGTCCTACAGCCGACTTGTCTCCAAGGGTCTCGTGCTGCCTCGGGCACCATATGCTCGTTCTCCTGTGAGTCTAGATTTTCGAATCCGACGCAAAACTGACAGTTAATTGTAACGTTCAGAGCCTGTTAATGACGATGGGACACACAAATTGCGTCGCGACTCAATACATCGTCCTCCAGCCGACTTCTCTCCAAGGGTCTAGTGCTGCCTCGGGCACCTTATGGTCGTTCTCCTGTGAGTCTAGATTTTCGAATCCGACGCAAAACTGACAGTGAATTGTAACGTTCAGAGCCTGATACTGACGATGGAACACACAAATTGCTTCGCGATTCAATACATCGTCCTCCAGCCGACATTTCTCCGAGGTAGTATTGCTGCTCCTGGCACCTCTTGGTCGTTCTCCTATGAGTCTAGTTTTTCGAATCGGGCGCAAAACTGACAATTAATTGTAACGTTCAGAGCCTGTTAATGACGATGGAACACACAAATTGCGTCGCGATTCAATACATCGTCCTCCAGCCGACTTGTCTCCAAGGGTCTATTGCTGCCTCGGGCACCTTATGGTCGTTCTCCTGTGAGTCTAGTTTTTCGAATACGACGCAAAACTGACAATTAATTGTAACGTTCAGAGCCTGTTAATGACGATGGAACACACAAATTGCGTCGCGATTCAATACATCGTCCTCCAGCCGACTTGTCTCCAAAGGTCTATTGCTGCCTCGGGCACCATATGCTCGTTCTCCTTTGAGTCTAGATTTTCGAATCCGACGCAAAACTAACAGTTAATTGTAACGTTCAGAGCCTCTTAATGACGATGGAACACACATATTGCGTCGCGATTCAATACATCGTCCTACAGCCGACTTGTCTCCAAGGGTCAAGTGCTGCCTCGGGAACCTTATGGTCGTTCTCCTGTGAGTCCAGTTTTTCGAATGCGATGCGAAACTGACAGTTAATTGTAACGTTCAGAGCCTCTTAATGACGATGGAACACACAAATTGCGTCGCGATTCAATACATCGTCCTCCAGCCGACTTGTCTCCAAGGGTCTATTGCTGCCTCGGGCACCTTTTAGTCGTTCTCCTTTGAGTCTAGTTTTTCGAATCCGACGCACAACTGACAGTTAATTGTAACGTTCAGAGCCTCTTAATGACGATGGAACACACAAATCGCGTCGCGGTTCAATACATCGTCCTACAGCCGACTTGTCTCCAAGGGTCTAGTTCTGCCTCGTGCACCATATGCTCGTTCTCCTGTGAGTCTAGATTTTCGAATCCGACGCAAAACTGACAGTGAATTGTAACATTCAGAGCCTGTTAATGACGATGGAACACACAAATTGGGTCGCTATTCAATACATCGTCCTACAGCCGACTTGTCTCCAAAGGTCTAGTGCTGCCTCGGGCACCATATGCTCGTTCTCCTGTGAGTCTAGATTTTCGAATCCGACGCAAAACTGAGAGTGAATTGTAACGTTCAGAGCCTCTTGATGACGATGGAACACACAAATTGCGTCGCGATTCAATACATCGTCCTACAGCCAACTTGTCTCCAAGGGTCTCGTGCTGCCTCGGGCACCATATGCTCGTTCTCCTGTGAGTCTAGATTTTCGAATCCGACGCAAAACTGACAGTGAATTGTAACGTTCAGAGCCTCTTAATGACGATGGAACACACAAATTGCGTCGCGAATCAAAACATCGTCCTCCAGCCGACTTGTCTCCAAGGGTCTATTGCTGGCTCGGGCACCATATGATCGTTCTCCTGTGAGTCTAGTTTTTCGAATACGACGCAAAAATGACAATTAATTGTAACGTTCAGAGCCTGTTAATGACGATGGAACACACAAATTGCGTCGCTATTTAATACATCGTCCTCCAGCCGACTTGTCTCGAAGGGTCTATTGCTGCCTCGGGCACCTTATGCTCGTTTCCTGTGAGTCTAGATTTTCGAATCCGACGCAAAACTGACAGTTAATTGTAACGTTCAGAGCCTCTTAATGAAGATGGAACACACAAATTGCGTCGCGATTGAATACATCGTCCTACAGCCGACTTGTCTCCAAGGGTCTAGTGCTGCCTCGGGCACCATATGCTCGTTCTCCTGTGAGTCTAGTTTTTCGAATACGACGCAAAACTGAGAGTGAATTGTAACGTTCAGAGCCTCTTGATGACGATGGAACACACAAATTGCGTCGCGATTCAATACACCGTCCTCCAGCCGACTTGTCTCGAAGGGTCTATTGCTGCCTCGGGCACCTTATGCTTGTTCTCCTCTGAGTCTAGATTTTCGTATCCGACGCAAAACTGACAGTTAATTGTAACGTTCAGAGCCTCTTAATGACGATGCAACACACAAATTGCGTCGCGATTCAATACATCGTCCTCCAGCCGACTTGTCTCCAAAGGTCTAGAGCTGCCTCGTGCACCATATGCTCGTTCTCCTGTGAGTCTAGATTTTCGAATCCGACGCAAAACTGACAGTGAATTGTAACGTTCAGAGCCTGTTAATGACGATGGGACACACAAATTACGTCGCGACTCAATACATCGTCCTCCAGCCGACTTCTCTCCAAGCGTCTAGTGCTGCCTCGGGCACCTTATGGTCGTTCTCCTGTGAGTCTAGATTTTCGAATCCGACGCAAAACTGACAGTTAATTGTAACGTTCAGAGCCTCTTAATGACGATGGAACACACAAATTGCTTCGCGATTCAATACATCGTCCTCCAGCCGACATTTCTCCGAGGTAGTATTGCTGCTCCTGGCACCTCTTGGTCGTTCTCCTATGAGTCTAGTTTTTCGAATCGGGCGCAAAACTGACAATTAATTGTAACGTTCAGAGCCTGTTAATGACGATGGAACACACAAATTGCGTCGCGATTCAATACATCGTCGTCCAGCCGACTTGTCTCCAAGGGTCTATTGCTGCCTCGGGCACCTTATGGTCGTTCTCCTGTGAGTAGTTTTTCGAATACGACGCAAAACTGACAATTAATTGTAACGTTCAGAGCCTGTTAATGACGATGGAACACACAAATTGCGTCGCGATTCAATACATCGTCCTCCAGCCGACTTGTCTCCAAAGGTCTATTGCTGCCTCGGGCACCATATGCTCGTTCATCTGTGAGTCTAGTTTTTCGAATGCGATGCAAAACTGACAGTTAAATGTAACGTTCAGAGCCTGTTAATGACGATGGGACACACAAATTGCGTCGCGACTCAATACATCGTCCTCCAGCCGACTTGTCTCCAAGGGTCTAGTGCTGCCTCGGGCACCTTATGGTCGTTCTCCTGTGAGTCTAGATTTTCGAATCCGACGCAAAACTGACAGTTAATTGTAACGTTCAGAGCCTCTTAATGACGATGGAACACACAAATCGCGTCGCGGTTCAATACATCGTCCTACAGCCGACTTGTCTCCAAGGGTCTAGTTCTGCCTCGTGCACCATATGCTCGTTCTCCTGTGAGTCTAGATTTTCGAATCCGACGCAAAACTGACAGTGAATTGTAACATTCAGAGCCTGTTAATGACGATGGAACACACAAATTGGGTCGCTATTCAATACATCGTCCTACAGCCGACTTGTCTCCAAAGGTCTAGTGCTGCCTCGGGCACCATATGCTCGTTCTCCTGTGAGTCTAGATTTTCGAATCCGACGCAAAACTGAGAGTGAATTGTAACGTTCAGAGCCTCTTGATGACGATGGAACACACAAATTGCGTCGCGATTCAATACATCGTCCTACAGCCGACTTGTCTCCAAGGGTCTCGTGCTGCCTCGGGCACCATATGCTCGTTCTCCTGTGAGTCTAGATTTTCGAATCCGACGCAAAACTGACAGTTAATTGTAACGTTCAGAGCCTGTTAATGACGATGGGACACACAAATTGCGTCGCGACTCAATACATCGTCCTCCAGCCGACTTCTCTCCAAGGGTCTAGTGCTGCCTCGGGCACCTTATGGTCGTTCTCCTGTGAGTCTAGATTTTCGAATCCGACGCAAAACTGACAGTGAATTGTAACGTTCAGAGCCTGATACTGACGATGGAACACACAAATTGCTTCGCGATTCAATACATCGTCCTCCAGCCGACATTTCTCCGAGGTAGTATTGCTGCTCCTGGCACCTCTTGGTCGTTCTCCTATGAGTCTAGTTTTTCGAATCGGGCGCAAAACTGACAATTAATTGTAACGTTCAGAGCCTGTTAATGACGATGGAACACACAAATTGCGTCGCGATTCAATACATCGTCCTCCAGCCGACTTGTCTCCAAGGGTCTATTGCTGCCTCGGGCACCTTATGGTCGTTCTCCTGTGAGTCTAGTTTTTCGAATACGACGCAAAACTGACAATTAATTGTAACGTTCAGAGCCTGTTAATGACGATGGAACACACAAATTGCGTCGCGATTCAATACATCGTCCTCCAGCCGACTTGTCTCCAAAGGTCTATTGCTGCCTCGGGCACCATATGCTCGTTCTCCTTTGAGTCTAGATTTTCGAATCCGACGCAAAACTAACAGTTAATTGTAACGTTCAGAGCCTCTTAATGACGATGGAACACACATATTGCGTCGCGATTCAATACATCGTCCTACAGCCGACTTGTCTCCAAGGGTCAAGTGCTGCCTCGGGAACCTTATGGTCGTTCTCCTGTGAGTCCAGTTTTTCGAATGCGATGCGAAACTGACAGTTAATTGTAACGTTCAGAGCCTCTTAATGACGATGGAACACACAAATTGCGTCGCGATTCAATACATCGTCCTCCAGCCGACTTGTCTCCAAGGGTCTATTGCTGCCTCGGGCACCTTTTAGTCGTTCTCCTTTGAGTCTAGTTTTTCGAATCCGACGCACAACTGACAGTTAATTGTAACGTTCAGAGCCTCTTAATGACGATGGAACACACAAATCGCGTCGCGGTTCAATACATCGTCCTACAGCCGACTTGTCTCCAAGGGTCTAGTTCTGCCTCGTGCACCATATGCTCGTTCTCCTGTGAGTCTAGATTTTCGAATCCGACGCAAAACTGACAGTGAATTGTAACATTCAGAGCCTGTTAATGACGATGGAACACACAAATTGGGTCGCTATTCAATACATCGTCCTACAGCCGACTTGTCTCCAAAGGTCTAGTGCTGCCTCGGGCACCATATGCTCGTTCTCCTGTGAGTCTAGATTTTCGAATCCGACGCAAAACTGAGAGTGAATTGTAACGTTCAGAGCCTCTTGATGACGATGGAACACACAAATTGCGTCGCGATTCAATACATCGTCCTACAGCCGACTTGTCTCCAAGGGTCTCGTGCTGCCTCGGGCACCATATGCTCGTTCTCCTGTGAGTCTAGATTTTCGAATCCGACGCAAAACTGACAGTGAATTGTAACGTTCAGAGCCTCTTAATGACGATGGAACACAAATTGCGTCGCGAATCAATACATCGTCCTCCAGCCGACTTGTCTCCAAGGGTCTATTGCTGGCTCGGGCACCATATGATCGTTCTCCTGTGAGTCTAGTTTTTCGAATACGACGCAAAAATGACAATTAATTGTAACGTTCAGAGCCTGTTAATGACGATGGAACACACAAATTGCGTCGCTATTTAATACATCGTCCTCCAGCCGACTTGTCTCGAAGGGTCTATTGCTGCCTCGGGCACCTTATGCTCGTTTCCTGTGAGTCTAGATTTTCGAATCCGACGCAAAACTGACAGTTAATTGTAACGTTCAGAGCCTCTTAATGAAGATGGAACACACAAATTGCGTCGCGATTGAATACATCGTCCTACAGCCGACTTGTCTCCAAGGGTCTAGTGCTGCCTCGGGCACCATATGCTCGTTCTCCTGTGAGTCTAGATTTTCGAATCCGACGCAAAACTGACAATTAATTGTAACGTTCAGAGCCTCTTAAGGCCGATGGAACACACAAATTGCGTCGCGGTTCAATACATCGTCCTACAGCCGACTTGTCTCCAAGGGTCTAGTGCTGCCTCGGGCACCATATGCTCGTTCTCCTGTGAGTCTAGATTTTCGAATCCGACGCAAAACTGACAGTGAATTGTAACGTTCAGAGCCTGTTAATGACGATGGAACACACAAATTGCGTCGCGATTCAATACATCGTCCTACAGCCGACTTGTCTCCAAGGGTCTAGTGCTGCCTCGGGCACCATATGCTCATTCTCCTGTGAGTCTAGATTTTCGAATCCGACGCAAAACTGAGAGTTAATTGTAACGTTCAGAGCCTCTTGATGACGATGGAACACACAAATTTCGTCGCGATTCAATACATCGTCCTACAGCCGACTTGTCTCCAAGGGTCTAGTGCTGCCTCGGGCACCATATGCTCGTTCTCCTGTGAGTCTAGATTTTCGAATCCGACGCAAAACTGACAGTGAATTGTAACGTTCAGAGCCTCTTAATGACAATGGAACACACAAATTGCGTCGCGAATCAATACATCGTCCTCCAGCCGACTTGTCTCCAAGGGTCTATTGCTGCCTCGGGCACCATATGCTCGTTCTCCTGTGAGTCTAGTTTTTCGAATACGACGCAAAACTGAGAGTGAATTGTAACGTTCAGAGCCTCTTGATGACGATGGAACACACAAATTGCGTCGCGATTCAATACATCGTCCTCCAGCCGACTTGTCTCGAAGGGTCTATTGCTGCCTCGGGCACCTTATGGTCGTTCTCCTGTGAGTCTAGATTTTCGAATCCGACGCAAAACTGACAGTGAATTGTAACGTTCAGAGCCTCTTAATGGCGATGGAACACACAAATTGCGTCGCGATTCAATACATCGTCCTCCAGCCGACATTTCTCCGGGGTAGTATTGCTGCTCCTGGCACCTCTTGGTCGTTCTCCTATGAGTCTAGTTTTTCGAATCCGGCGCAAAACTGACAATTAATTGTAACGTTCAGAGCCTCTTAATGACGATGGAACACACAAATTGCGTCGCGATTCAATACATCGTCCTCCAGCCGACTTGTCTCCAAGGGTCTATTGCTGCCTCGGGCACCTTATGGTCGTTCTCCTGTGAGTCTAGTTTTTCGAATACGACGCAAAACTGACAATTAATTGAATCGTTCAGAGCCTGTTAATGACGATGGAACACACAAATTGCGTCGCGATTCAATACATCGTCCTCCAGCCGACTTGTCTCCAAGGGTCTATTGCTGCCTCGGGCACCTTATGGTCGTTCTCCTGTGAGTCTAGATTTTCGAATCCGACGCAAAACTGACAGTGAATTGTAACGTTCAGAGCCTCTTAATGGCGATGGAACACACAAATTGCGTCGCGATTCAATACATCGTCCTCCAGCCGACATTTCTCCGGGGTAGTATTGCTGCTCCTGGCACCTCTTGGTCGTTCTCCTGTGAGTCTAGATTTTCGAATCCGACGCAAAACTGACAGTGAATTGTAACGTTCAGAGCCTCTTAATGGCGATGGAACACACAAATTGCGTCGCGATTCAATACATCGTCCTCCAGCCGACATTTCTCCGGGGTAGTATTGCTGCTCCTGGCACCTCTTGGTCGTTCTCCTATGAGTCTAGTTTTTCGAATCCGGCGGAAAACTGACAATTAATTGTAACGTTCAGAGCCTCTTAATGACGATGGAACACACAAATTGCGTCGCGGTTCAATACATCTTCCTTCCGCCGACTTGTCTCCAAGGGTGTAGTGCTGCCTAGGGCACCTTATGGTCGTTCTCCTGTGAGTCTAGATTTTCGAATCCGACGCAAAACTGACAGTTAATTGAAACGTTCAGAGCCTGTTAATGACGATGGGACACACAAATTGCGTCGCGTCTCAATACATCGTCCTCCAGCCGACTTGTCTCCAAGGGTCTATTGCTGCCTCGGGCACCTTATGGTCGTTCTCCTGTGAGTCTAGTTTTTCGAATGCGATGCAAAACTGACAGTTAAATGTAACTTTCAGAGCCTGTTAATGACGATGGGACACACAAATTGCGTCGCGACTCAATACATCGTCCTCCAGCCGACTTGTCTCCAAGGGTCTAGTGCTGCCTCAGGCACCTTATGGTCGTTCTCCTGTGAGTCTAGATTTTCGAATCCGACGCAAAACTGACAGTTAATTGTAACGTTCAGAGCCTCTTAATGACGATGGAACACACAAATTGCGTCGCGGTTCAATACATCGTCCTACAGCCGACTTGTCTCCAAGGGTCTAGTTCTGCCTCGTGCACCATATGCTCGTTCTCCTGTGAGTCTAGATTTTCGAATCCGACGCAAAACTGACAGTGAATTGTAACATTCAGAGCCTGTTAATGACGATGGAACACACAAATTGGGTCGCTATTCAATACATCGTCCTACAGCCGACTTGTCTCCAAAGGTCTAGTGCTGCCTCGGGCACCATATGCTCGTTCTCCTGTGAGTCTAGATTTTCGAATCCGACGCAAAACTGAGAGTGAATTGTAACGTTCAGAGCCTCTTGATGACGATGGAACACACAAATTGCGTCGCGATTCAATACATCGTCCTACAGCCGACTTGTCTCCAAGGGTCTCGTGCTGCCTCGGGCACCATATGCTCGTTCTCCTGTGAGTCTAGATTTTCGAATCCGACGCAAAACTGACAGTGAATTGTAACGTTCAGAGCCTCTTAATGACGATGGAACACACAAATTGCGTCGCGAATCAATACATCGTCCTCCAGCCGACTTGTCTCCAAGGGTCTATTGCTGGCTCGGGCACCATATGATCGTTCTCCTGTGAGTCTAGTTTTTCGAATACGACGCAAAAATGACAATTAATTGTAACGTTCAGAGCCTGTTAATGACGATGGAACACACAAATTGCGTCGCTATTTAATACATCGTCCTCCAGCCGACTTGTCTCGAAGGGTCTATTGCTGCCTCGGGCACCTTATGCTCGTTTCCTGTGAGTCTAGATTTTCGAATCCGACGCAAAACTGACAGTTAATTGTAACGTTCAGAGCCTCTTAATGACGATGGAACACACAAATTGCGTCGCGATTGAATACATCGTCCTACAGCCGACTTGTCTCCAAGGGTCTAGTGCTGCCTCGGGCACCATATGCTCGTTCTCCTGTGAGTCTAGATTTTCGAATCCGACGCAAAACTGACAATTAATTGTAACGTTCAGAGCCTCTTAAGGCCGATGGAACACACAAATTGCGTCGCGGTTCAATACATCGTCCTACAGCCGACTTGTCTCCAAGGGTCTAGTGCTGCCTCGGGCACCATATGCTCGTTCTCCTGTGAGTCTAGATTTTCGAATCCGACGCAAAACTGACAGTGAATTGTAACGTTCAGAGCCTGTTAATGACGATGGAACACACAAATTGCGTCGCGATTCAATACATCGTCCTACAGCCGACTTGTCTCCAAGGGTCTAGTGCTGCCTCGGGCACCATATGCTCATTCTCCTGTGAGTCTAGATTTTCGAATCCGACGCAAAACTGAGAGTTAATTGTAACGTTCAGAGCCTCTTGATGACGATGGAACACACAAATTTCGTCGCGATTCAATACATCGTCCTACAGCCGACTTGTCTCCAAGGGTCTAGTGCTGCCTCGGGCACCATATGCTCGTTCTCCTGTGAGTCTAGATTTTCGAATCCGACGCAAAACTGACAGTGAATTGTAACGTTCAGAGCCTCTTAATGACGATGGAACACACAAATTGCGTCGCGAATCAATACATCGTCCTCCAGCCGACTTGTCTCCAAGGGTCTATTGCTGCCTCGGGCACCATATGCTCGTTCTCCTGTGAGTCTAGTTTTTCGAATACGACGCAAAACTGAGAGTGAATTGTAACGTTCAGAGCCTCTTGATGACGATGGAACACACAAATTGCGTCGCGATTCAATACATCGTCCTCCAGCCGACTTGTCTCCAAGGGTCTATTGCTGCCTCGGGCACCTTATGCTCGTTCTCCTGTGAGTCTAGATTTTCGAATCCGACGCAAAACTGACAGTTAATTGTAACGTTCAGAGCCTCTTAATGACGATGGAACACACAAATTGCGTCGCGATTCAATACATCGTCCTCCAGCCGACTTGTCTCCAAGGGTCTAGTGCTGCCTCGGGCACCATATGCTCGTTCTCCTGTGAGTCTAGATTTTCGAATCCGACGCAAAACTGACAGTTAATTGTAACGTTCAGAGCCTGTTAATGACGATGGGACACACAAATTGCGTCGCGACTCAATACATCGTCCTCCAGCCGACTTGTCTCCAAGGGTCTATTGCTGCCTCGGGCACCTTATGGTCGTTCTCCTGTGAGTCTAGATTTTCGAATCCGACGCAAAACTGACAGTGAATTGTAACGTTCAGAGCCTCTTAATGGCGATGGAACACACAAATTGCGTCGCGATTCAATACATCGTCCTCCAGCCGACATTTCTCCGGGGTAGTATTGCTGCTCCTGGCACCTCTTGGTCGTTCTCCTGTGAGTCTAGTTTTTCGAATCCGGCGCAAAACTGACAATTAATTGTAACGTTCAGAGCCTCTTAATGACGATGGAACACACAAATTGCGTCGCGATTCAATACATCGTCCTCCAGCCGACTTGTCTCCAAGGGTCTATTGCTGCCTCGGGCACCTTATGGTCGTTCTCCTGTGAGTCTAGTTTTTCGAATACGACGCAAAACTGACAATTAATTGTATCGTTCAGAGCCTGTTAATGACGATGGAACACACAAATTGCGTCGCGATTCAATACATCGTCCTCCAGCCGACTTGTCTCCAAGGGTCTATTGCTGCCTCGGGCACCTTATGGTCGTTCTCCTGTGAGTCTAGATTTTCGAATCCGACGCAAAACTGACAGTGAATTGTAACGTTCAGAGCCTCTTAATGGCGATGGAACACACAAATTACGTCGCGATTCAATACATCGTCCTCCAGCCGACATTTCTCCGGGGTAGTATTGCTGCTCCTGGCACCTCTTGGTCGTTCTCCTGTGAGTCTAGATTTTCGAATCCGACGCAAAACTGACAGTGAATTGTAACGTTCAGAGCCTCTTAATGGCGATGGAACACACAAATTGCGTCGCGATTCAATACATCGTCCTCCAGCCGACATTTCTCCGGGGTAGTATTGCTGCTCCTGGCACCTCTTGGTCGTTCTCCTATGAGTCTAGTTTTTCGAATCCGGCGCAAAACTGACAATTAATTGTAACGTTCAGAGCCTCTTAATGACGATGGAACACACAAATTGCGTCGCGGTTCAATACATCTTCCTTCCGCCGACTTGTCTCCAAGGGTGTAGTGCTGCCTAGGGCACCTTATGGTCGTTCTCCTGTGAGTCTAGATTTTCGAATCCGACGCAAAACTGACAGTTAATTGAAACGTTCAGAGCCTGTTAATGACGATGGGACACACAAATTGCGTCGCGTCTCAATACATCGTCCTCCAGCCGACTTGTCTCCAAGGGTCTATTGCTGCCTCGGGCACCTTATGGTCGTTCTCCTGTGAGTCTAGTTTTTCGAATGCGATGCAAAACTGACAGTTAAATGTAACTTTCAGAGCCTGTTAATGACGATGGAACACACAAATTGCGTCGCGGTTCAATACATCTTCCTTCCGCCGACTTGTCTCCAAGGGTGTAGTGCTGCCTCGGGCACCATATGCTCGTTCTCCTGTGAGTCTAGATTTTCGAATCCGACGCAAAACTGACAGTGAATTGTAACGTTCAGAGCCTCTTAATGACGATGGAACACACAAATTGCGTCGCGAATCAATACATCGTCCTCCAGCCGACTTGTCTCCAAGGGTCTATTGCTGGCTCGGGCACCATATGATCGTTCTCCTGTGAGTCTAGTTTTTCGAATACGACGCAAAAATGACAATTAATTGTAACGTTCAGAGCCTGTTAATGACGATGGAACACACAAATTGCGTCGCTATTTAATACATCGTCCTCCAGCCGACTTGTCTCGAAGGGTCTATTGCTGCCTCGGGCACCTTATGCTCGTTTCCTGTGAGTCTAGATTTTCGAATCCGACGCAAAACTGACAGTTAATTGTAACGTTCAGAGCCTCTTAATGACGATGGAACACACAAATTGCGTCGCGATTGAATACATCGTCCTACAGCCGACTTGTCTCCAAGGGTCTAGTGCTGCCTCGGGCACCATATGCTCGTTCTCCTGTGAGTCTAGATTTTCGAATCCGACGCAAAACTGACAATTAATTGTAACGTTCAGAGCCTCTTAAGGCCGATGGAACACACAAATTGCGTCGCGGTTCAATACATCGTCCTACAGCCGACTTGTCTCCAAGGGTCTAGTGCTGCCTCGGGCACCATATGCTCGTTCTCCTGTGAGTCTAGATTTTCGAATCCGACGCAAAACTGACAGTGAATTGTAACGTTCAGAGCCTGTTAATGACGATGGAACACACAAATTGCGTCGCGATTCAATACATCGTCCTACAGCCGACTTGTCTCCAAGGGTCTAGTGCTGCCTCGGGCACCATATGCTCATTCTCCTGTGAGTCTAGATTTTCGAATCCGACGCAAAACTGAGAGTTAATTGTAACGTTCAGAGCCTCTTGATGACGATGGAACACACAAATTTCGTCGCGATTCAATACATCGTCCTACAGCCGACTTGTCTCCAAGGGTCTAGTGCTGCCTCGGGCACCATATGCTCGTTCTCCTGTGAGTCTAGATTTTCGAATCCGACGCAAAACTGACAGTGAATTGTAACGTTCAGAGCCTCTTAATGACGATGGAACACACAAATTGCGTCGCGAATCAATACATCGTCCTCCAGCCGACTTGTCTCCAAGGGTCTATTGCTGCCTCGGGCACCATATGCTCGTTCTCCTGTGAGTCTAGTTTTTCGAATACGACGCAAAACTGAGAGTGAATTGTAACGTTCAGAGCCTCTTGATGACGATGGAACACACAAATTGCGTCGCGATTCAATACATCGTCCTCCAGCCGACTTGTCTCCAAGGGTCTATTGCTGCCTCGGGCACCTTATGCTCGTTCTCCTGTGAGTCTAGATTTTCGAATCCGACGCAAAACTGACAGTTAATTGTAACGTTCAGAGCCTCTTAATGACGATGGAACACACAAATTGCGTCGCGATTCAATACATCGTCCTCCAGCCGACTTGTCTCCAAGGGTCTAGTGCTGCCTCGGGCACCATATGCTCGTTCTCCTGTGAGTCTAGATTTTCGAATCCGACGCAAAACTGACAGTTAATTGTAACGTTCAGAGCCTGTTAATGACGATGGGACACACAAATTGCGTCGCGACTCAATACATCGTCCTCCAGCCGACTTGTCTCCAAGGGTCTATTGCTGCCTCGGGCACCTTATGGTCGTTCTCCTGTGAGTCTAGATTTTCGAATCCGACGCAAAACTGACAGTGAATTGTAACGTTCAGAGCCTCTTAATGGCGATGGAACACACAAATTGCGTCGCGATTCAATACATCGTCCTCCAGCCGACATTTCTCCGGGGTAGTATTGCTGCTCCTGGCACCTCTTGGTCGTTCTCCTGTGAGTCTAGTTTTTCGAATCCGGCGCAAAACTGACAATTAATTGTAACGTTCAGAGCCTCTTAATGACGATGGAACACACAAATTGCGTCGCGATTCAATACATCGTCCTCCAGCCGACTTGTCTCCAAGGGTCTATTGCTGCCTCGGGCACCTTATGGTCGTTCTCCTGTGAGTCTAGTTTTTCGAATACGACGCAAAACTGACAATTAATTGTATCGTTCAGAGCCTGTTAATGACGATGGAACACACAAATTGCGTCGCGATTCAATACATCGTCCTCCAGCCGACTTGTCTCCAAGGGTCTATTGCTGCCTCGGGCACCTTATGGTCGTTCTCCTGTGAGTCTAGATTTTCGAATCCGACGCAAAACTGACAGTGAATTGTAACGTTCAGAGCCTCTTAATGGCGATGGAACACACAAATTGCGTCGCGATTCAATACATCGTCCTCCAGCCGACATTTCTCCGGGGTAGTATTGCTGCTCCTGGCACCTCTTGGTCGTTCTCCTGTGAGTCTAGATTTTCGAATCCGACGCAAAACTGACAGTGAATTGTAACGTTCAGAGCCTCTTAATGGCGATGGAACACACAAATTGCGTCGCGATTCAATACATCGTCCTCCAGCCGACATTTCTCCGGGGTAGTATTGCTGCTCCTGGCACCTCTTGGTCGTTCTCCTATGAGTCTAGTTTTTCGAATCCGGCGCAAAACTGACAATTAATTGTAACGTTCAGAGCCTCTTAATGACGATGGAACACACAAATTGCGTCGCGGTTCAATACATCTTCCTTCCGCCGACTTGTCTCCAAGGGTGTAGTGCTGCCTAGGGCACCTTATGGTCGTTCTCCTGTGAGTCTAGATTTTCGAATCCGACGCAAAACTGACAGTTAATTGAAACGTTCAGAGCCTGTTAATGACGATGGGACACACAAATTGCGTCGCGTCTCAATACATCGTCCTCCAGCCGACTTGTCTCCAAGGGTCTATTGCTGCCTCGGGCACCTTATGGTCGTTCTCCTGTGAGTCTAGTTTTTCGAATGCGATGCAAAACTGACAGTTAAATGTAACTTTCAGAGCCTGTTAATGACGATGGGACACACAAATTGCGTCGCGACTCAATACATCGTCCTCCAGCCGACTTGTCTCCAAGGGTCTAGTGCTGCCTCGGGCACCTTATGGTCGTTCTCCTGTGAGTCTAGATTTTCGAATCCGACGCAAAACTGACAGTTAATTGTAACGTTCAGAGCCTCTTAATGACGATGGAACACACAAATTGCGTCGCGGTTCAATACATCGTCCTACAGCCGACTTGTCTCCAAGGGTCTAGTTCTGCCTCGTGCACCATATGCTCGTTCTCCTGTGAGTCTAGATTTTCGAATCCGACGCAAAACTGACAGTGAATTGTAACATTCAGAGCCTGTTAATGACGATGGAACACACAAATTGGGTCGCTATTCAATACATCGTCCTACAGCCGACTTGTCTCCAAAGGTCTAGTGCTGCCTCGGGCACCATATGCTCGTTCTCCTGTGAGTCTAGATTTTCGAATCCGACGCAAAACTGAGAGTGAATTGTAACGTTCAGAGCCTCTTGATGACGATGGAACACACAAATTGCGTCGCGATTAAATACATCGTCCTACAGCCGACTTGTCTCCAAGGGTCTCGTGCTGCCTCGGGCACCATATGCTCGTTCTCCTGTGAGTCTAGATTTTCGAATCCGACGCAAAACTGACAGTGAATTGTAACGTTCAGAGCCTCTTAATGACGATGGAACACACAAATTGCGTCGCGAATCAATACATCGTCCTCCAGCCGACTTGTCTCCAAGGGTCTATTGCTGGCTCGGGCACCATATGATCGTTCTCCTGTGAGTCTAGTTTTTCGAATACGACGCAAAAATGACAATTAATTGTAACGTTCAGAGCCTGTTAATGACGATGGAACACACAAATTGCGTCGCTATTTAATACATCGTCCTCCAGCCGACTTGTCTCGAAGGGTCTATTGCTGCCTCGGGCAACTTATGCTCGTTTCCTGTGAGTCTAGATTTTCGAATCCGACGCAAAACTGACAGTTAATTGTAACGTTCAGAGCCTCTTAATGACGATGGAACACACAAATTGCGTCGCGATTGAATACATCGTCCTACAGCCGACTTGTCTCCAAGGGTCTAGTGCTGCCTCGGGCACCATATGCTCGTTCTCCTGTGAGTCTAGATTTTCGAATCCGACGCAAAACTGACAATTAATTGTAACGTTCAGAGCCTCTTAAGGCCGATGGAACACACAAATTGCGTCGCGGTTCAATACATCGTCCTACAGCCGACTTGTCTCCAAGGGTCTAGTGCTGCCTCGGGCACCATATGCTCGTTCTCCTGTGAGTCTAGATTTTCGAATCCGACGCAAAACTGACAGTGAATTGTAACGTTCAGAGCCTGTTAATGACGATGGAACACACAAATTGCGTCGCGATTCAATACATCGTCCTACAGCCGACTTGTCTCCAAGGGTCTAGTGCTGCCTCGGGCACCATATGCTCATTCTCCTGTGAGTCTAGATTTTCGAATCCGACGCAAAACTGAGAGTTAATTGTAACGTTCAGAGCCTCTTGATGACGATGGAACACACAAATTTCGTCGCGATTCAATACATCGTCCTACAGCCGACTTGTCTCCAAGGGTCTAGTGCTGCCTCGGGCACCATATGCTCGTTCTCCTGTGAGTCTAGATTTTCGAATCCGACGCAAAACTGACAGTGAATTGTAACGTTCAGAGCCTCTTAATGACGATGGAACACACAAATTGCGTCGCGAATCAATACATCGTCCTCCAGCCGACTTGTCTCCAAGGGTCTATTGCTGCCTCGGGCACCATATGCTCGTTCTCCTGTGAGTCTAGTTTTTCGAATACGACGCAAAACTGAGAGTGAATTGTAACGTTCAGAGCCTCTTGATGACGATGGAACACACAAATTGCGTCGCGATTCAATACATCGTCCTCCAGCCGACTTGTCTCCAAGGGTCTATTGCTGCCTCGGGCACCTTATGCTCGTTCTCCTGTGAGTCTAGATTTTCGAATCCGACGCAAAACTGACAGTTAATTGTAACGTTCAGAGCCTCTTAATGACGATGGAACACACAAATTGCGTCGCGATTCAATACATCGTCCTCCAGCCGACTTGTCTCCAAGGGTCTAGTGCTGCCTCGGGCACCATATGCTCGTTCTCCTGTGAGTCTAGATTTTCGAATCCGACGCAAAACTGACAGTTAATTGTAACGTTCAGAGCCCGTTAATGACGATGGGACACACAAATTGCGTCGCGACTCAATACATCGTCCTCCAGCCGACTTGTCTCCAAGGGTCTATTGCTGCCTCGGGCACCTTATGGTCGTTCTCCTGTGAGTCTAGATTTTCGAATCCGACGCAAAACTGACAGTTAATTGTAACGTTCAGAGCCTCTTAATGGCGATGGAACACACAAATTGCGTCGCGATTCAATACATCGTCCTCCAGCCGACATTTCTCCGGGGTAGTATTGCTGCTCCTGGCACCTCTTGGTCGTTCTCCTGTGAGTCTAGTTTTTCGAATCCGGCGCAAAACTGACAATTAATTGTAACGTTCAGAGCCTCTTAATGACGATGGAACACACAAATTGCGTCGCGATTCAATACATCGTCCTCCAGCCGACTTGTCTCCAAGGGTCTATTGCTGCCTCGGGCACCTTATGGTCGTTCTCCTGTGAGTCTAGTTTTTCGAATACGACGCAAAACTGACAATTAATTGTATCGTTCAGAGCCTGTTAATGACGATGGAACACACAAATTGCGTCGCGATTCAATACATCGTCCTCCAGCCGACTTGTCTCCAAGGGTCTATTGCTGCCTCGGGCACCTTATGGTCGTTCTCCTGTGAGTCTAGATTTTCGAATCCGACGCAAAACTGACAGTGAATTGTAACGTTCAGAGCCTCTTAATGGCGATGGAACACACAAATTGCGTCGCGATTCAATACATCGTCCTCCAGCCGACATTTCTCCGGGGTAGTATTGCTGCTCCTGGCACCTCTTGGTCGTTCTCCTGTGAGTCTAGATTTTCGAATCCGACGCAAAACTGACAGTGAATTGTAACGTTCAGAGCCTCTTAATGGCGATGGAACACACAAATTGCGTCGCGATTCAATACATCGTCCTCCAGCCGACATTTCTCCGGGGTAGTATTGCTGCTCCTGGCACCTCTTGGTCGTTCTCCTATGAGTCTAGTTTTTCGAATCCGGCGCAAAACTGACAATTAATTGTAACGTTCAGAGCCTCTTAATGACGATGGAACACACAAATTGCGTCGCGGTTCAATACATCTTCCTTCCGCCGACTTGTCTCCAAGGGTGTAGTGCTGCCTAGGGCACCTTATGGTCGTTCTCCTGTGAGTCTAGATTTTCGAATCCGACGCAAAACTGACAGTTAATTGAAACGTTCAGAGCCTGTTAATGACGATGGGACACACAAATTGCGTCGCGTCTCAATACATCGTCCTCCAGCCGACTTGTCTCCAAGGGTCTATTGCTGCCTCGGGCACCTTATGGTCGTTCTCCTGTGAGTCTAGTTTTTCGAATGCGATGCAAAACTGACAGTTAAATGTAACTTTCAGAGCCTGTTAATGACGATGGGACACACAAATTGCGTCGCGACTCAATACATCGTCCTCCAGCCGACTTGTCTCCAAGGGTCTAGTGCTGCCTCGGGCACCTTATGGTCGTTCTCCTGTGAGTCTAGATTTTCGAATCCGACGCAAAACTGACAGTTAATTGTAACGTTCAGAGCCTCTTAATGACGATGGAACACACAAATTGCGTCGCGGTTCAATACATCGTCCTACAGCCGACTTGTCTCCAAGGGTCTAGTTCTGCCTCGTGCACCATATGCTCGTTCTCCTGTGAGTCTAGATTTTCGAATCCGACGCAAAACTGACAGTGAATTGTAACATTCAGAGCCTGTTAATGACGATGGAACACACAAATTGGGTCGCTATTCAATACATCGTCCTACAGCCGACTTGTCTCCAAAGGTCTAGTGCTGCCTCGGGCACCATATGCTCGTTCTCCTGTGAGTCTAGATTTTCGAATCCGACGCAAAACTGAGAGTGAATTGTAACGTTCAGAGCCTCTTGATGACGATGGAACACACAAATTGCGTCGCGATTAAATACATCGTCCTCCAGCCGACTTGTCTCCAAGGGTCTCGTGCTGCCTCGGGCACCATATGCTCGTTCTCCTGTGAGTCTAGATTTTCGAATCCGACGCAAAACTGACAGTGAATTGTAACGTTCAGAGCCTCTTAATGACGATGGAACACACAAATTGCGTCGCGAATCAATACATCGTCCTCCAGCCGACTTGTCTCCAAGGGTCTATTGCTGGCTCGGGCACCATATGATCGTTCTCCTGTGAGTCTAGTTTTTCGAATACGACGCAAAAATGACAATTAATTGTAACGTTCAGAGCCTGTTAATGACGATGGAACACACAAATTGCGTCGCTATTTAATACATCGTCCTCCAGCCGACTTGTCTCGAAGGGTCTATTGCTGCCTCGGGCACCTTATGCTCGTTTCCTGTGAGTCTAGATTTTCGAATCCGACGCAAAACTGACAGTTAATTGTAACGTTCAGAGCCTCTTAATGACGATGGAACACACAAATTGCGTCGCGATTGAATACATCGTCCTACAGCCGACTTGTCTCCAAGGGTCTAGTGCTGCCTCGGGCACCATATGCTCGTTCTCCTGTGAGTCTAGATTTTCGAATCCGACGCAAAACTGACAATTAATTGTAACGTTCAGAGCCTCTTAAGGCCGATGGAACACACAAATTGCGTCGCGGTTCAATACATCGTCCTACAGCCGACTTGTCTCCAAGGGTCTAGTGCTGCCTCGGGCACCATATGCTCGTTCTCCTGTGAGTCTAGATTTTCGAATCCGACGCAAAACTGACAGTGAATTGTAACGTTCAGAGCCTGTTAATGACGATGGAACACACAAATTGCGTCGCGATTCAATACATCGTCCTACAGCCGACTTGTCTCCAAGGGTCTAGTGCTGCCTCGGGCACCATATGCTCATTCTCCTGTGAGTCTAGATTTTCGAATCCGACGCAAAACTGAGAGTTAATTGTAACGTTCAGAGCCTCTTGATGACGATGGAACACACAAATTTCGTCGCGATTCAATACATCGTCCTACAGCCGACTTGTCTCCAAGGGTCTAGTGCTGCCTCGGGCACCATATGCTCGTTCTCCTGTGAGTCTAGATTTTCGAATCCGACGCAAAACTGACAGTGAATTGTAACGTTCAGAGCCTCTTAATGACGATGGAACACACAAATTGCGTCGCGAATCAATACATCGTCCTCCAGCCGACTTGTCTCCAAGGGTCTATTGCTGCCTCGGGCACCATATGCTCGTTCTCCTGTGAGTCTAGTTTTTCGAATACGACGCAAAACTGAGAGTGAATTGTAACGTTCAGAGCCTCTTGATGACGATGGAACACACAAATTGCGTCGCGATTCAATACATCGTCCTCCAGCCGACTTGTCTCCAAGGGTCTATTGCTGCCTCGGGCACCTTATGCTCGTTCTCCTGTGAGTCTAGATTTTCGAATCCGACGCAAAACTGACAGTTAATTGTAACGTTCAGAGCCTCTTAATGACGATGGAACACACAAATTGCGTCGCGATTCAATACATCGTCCTCCAGCCGACTTGTCTCCAAGGGTCTAGTGCTGCCTCGGGCACCATATGCTCGTTCTCCTGTGAGTCTAGATTTTCGAATCCGACGCAAAACTGACAGTTAATTGTAACGTTCAGAGCCCGTTAATGACGATGGGACACACAAATTGCGTCGCGACTCAATACATCGTCCTCCAGCCGACTTGTCTCCAAGGGTCTATTGCTGCCTCGGGCACCTTATGGTCGTTCTCCTGTGAGTCTAGATTTTCGAATCCGACGCAAAACTGACAGTGAATTGTAACGTTCAGAGCCTCTTAATGGCGATGGAACACACAAATTGCGTCGCGATTCAATACATCGTCCTCCAGCCGACATTTCTCCGGGGTAGTATTGCTGCTCCTGGCACCTCTTGGTCGTTCTCCTGTGAGTCTAGTTTTTCGAATCCGGCGCAAAACTGACAATTAATTGTAACGTTCAGAGCCTCTTAATGACGATGGAACACACAAATTGCGTCGCGATTCAATACATCGTCCTCCAGCCGACTTGTCTCCAAGGGTCTATTGCTGCCTCGGGCACCTTATGGTCGTTCTCCTGTGAGTCTAGTTTTTCGAATACGACGCAAAACTGACAATTAATTGTATCGTTCAGAGCCTGTTAATGACGATGGAACACACAAATTGCGTCGCGATTCAATACATCGTCCTCCAGCCGACTTGTCTCCAAGGGTCTATTGCTGCCTCGGGCACCTTATGGTCGTTCTCCTGTGAGTCTAGATTTTCGAATCCGACGCAAAACTGACAGTGAATTGTAACGTTCAGAGCCTCTTAATGGCGATGGAACACACAAATTGCGTCGCGATTCAATACATCGTCCTCCAGCCGACATTTCTCCGGGGTAGTATTGCTGCTCCTGGCACCTCTTGGTCGTTCTCCTGTGAGTCTAGATTTTCGAATCCGACGCAAAACTGACAGTGAATTGTAACGTTCAGAGCCTCTTAATGGCGATGGAACACACAAATTGCGTCGCGATTCAATACATCGTCCTCCAGCCGACATTTCTCCGGGGTAGTATTGCTGCTCCTGGCACCTCTTGGTCGTTCTCCTATGAGTCTAGTTTTTCGAATCCGGCGCAAAACTGACAATTAATTGTAACGTTCAGAGCCTCTTAATGACGATGGAACACACAAATTGCGTCGCGGTTCAATACATCTTCCTTCCGCCGACTTGTCTCCAAGGGTGTAGTGCTGCCTAGGGCACCTTATGGTCGTTCTCCTGTGAGTCTAGATTTTCGAATCCGACGCAAAACTGACAGTTAATTGAAACGTTCAGAGCCTGTTAATGACGATGGGACACACAAATTGCGTCGCGTCTCAATACATCGTCCTCCAGCCGACTTGTCTCCAAGGGTCTATTGCTGCCTCGGGCACCTTATGGTCGTTCTCCTGTGAGTCTAGTTTTTCGAATGCGATGCAAAACTGACAGTTAAATGTAACTTTCAGAGCCTGTTAATGACGATGGGACACACAAATTGTGTCGCGACTCAATACATCGTCCTCCAGCCGACTTGTCTCCAAGGGTCTAGTGCTGCCTCGGGCACCTTATGGTCGTTCTCCTGTGAGTCTAGATTTTTGAATCCGACGCAAAACTGACAGTTAATTGTAACGTTCAGAGCCTCTTAATGACGATGGAACACACAAATTGCGTCGCGGTTCAATACATCGTCCTACAGCCGACTTGTCTCCAAGGGTCTAGTGCTGCCTCGTGCACCATATGCTCGTTCTCCTGTGAGTCTAGATTTTCGAATCCGACGCAAAACTGACAGTGAATTGTAACATTCAGAGCCTGTTAATGACGATGGAACACACAAATTGGGTCGCGATTCAGTACATCGTCCTACAGCCGACTTGTCTCCAAAGGTCTAGTGCTGCCTCGGGCACCATATGCTCGTTCTCCTGTGAGTCTAGATTTTCGAATCCGACGCATAACTGACAGTGAATTGTAACGTTCAGAGCCTGTTAATGACGATGGAACACACAAATTGCGTCGCGATTCAATACATCGTCCTACAGCCGACTTGTCTCCAAGGGTCTAGTGCTGCCTCGGGCACCATATGCTCATTCTCCTGTGAGTCTAGATTTTCGAATCCGACGCAAAACTGAGAGTTAATTGTAACGTTCAGAGCCTCTTGATGACGATGGAACACACAAATTGCGTCGCGATTCAATACATCGTCCTACAGCCGACTTGTCTCCAAGGGTCTAGTGCTGCCTCGGGCACCATATGCTCGTTCTCCTGTGAGTCTAGATTTTCGAATCCGACGCAAAACTGACAGTGAATTGTAACGTTCAGAGCCTCTTAATGACGATGGAACACACAAATTGCGTCGCGAATCAATACATCGTCCTCCAGCCGACTTGTCTCCAAGGGTCTATTGCTGCCTCGGTCACCATATGCTCGTTCTCCTGTGAGTCTAGTTTTTCGAATACGACGCAAAACTGAGAGTGAATTGTAACGTTCAGAGCCTCTTGATGACGATGGAACACACAAATTGCGTCGCGATTCAATACATCGTCCTCCAGCCGACTTGTCTCGAAGGGTCTATTGCTGCCTCGGGCACCTTATGCTCGTTCTCCTGTGAGTCTAGATTTTCGAATCCGACGCAAAACTGACAGTTAATTGTAACGTTCAGAGCCTCTTAATGACAATGGAACACACAAATTGCGTCGCGATTCAATACATCGTCCTCCAGGCGACTTGTCTCCAAGGGTCTAGTGCTGCCTCGGGCACCATATGCTCGTTCTCCTGTGAGTCTAGATTTTCGAATCCGACGCAAAACTGACAGTTAATTGTAATGTTCAGAGCCTGTTAATGACGATGGGACACACAAATTGCGTCGCGACTCAATACATCGTCCTCCAGCCAACTTGTCTCCAAGGGTCTAGTGCTGCCTCGGGCACCTTATGGTCGTTCTCCTGTGAGTCTAGATTTTCGAATCCGACGCAAAACTGACAGTGAATTGTAACGTTCAGAGCCTGTTAATGACGATGGAACACACAAATTGCGTCGCGATTCAATACATCGTCCTCCAGCCGACATTTCTCCGAGGTAGTATTGCTGCTCCTGGCACCTCTTGGTCGTTCTCATATGAGTCTAGTTTTTCGAATCCGGCGCAAAACTGACAATTAATTGTAACGTTCAGAGCCTCTTAATGACGATGGAACACACAAATTGCGTCGCGATTCAATACATCGTCCTCCAGCCGACTTGTCTCCAAGGGTCTATTGCTGCCTCGGGCACCTTATGGTCGTTCTCCTGTGAGTCTAGTTTTTCGAATACGACGCAAAACTGACAATTAATTGTAACGTTCAGAGCCTGTTAATGACGATGGAACACACAAATTGCGTCGCGATTCAATACATCGTCCTCCAGCCGACTTGTCTCCAAAGGTCTATTGCTGCCTCGGGCACCATATGCTCGTTCTCCTGTGAGTCTAGATTTTCGAATCCGACGCAAAACTGACAGTTAATTGTAACGTTCAGAGCCTCTTAATGACGATGGAACACACAAATTGCGTCGCGATTCAATACATCGTCCTCCAGCCGACTTGTCTCCAAGGGTCTATTGCTGCCTCGGGCACCTTATGGTCGTTCTCCTGTGAGTCTAGTTTTTCGAATACGACGCAAAACTGACAGTTAATTGTAACGTTCAGAGCCTCTTAATGACGATGGAACACACAAATTGCGTCGCGATTCAATACATCGTCCTACAGCCGACTTGTCTCCAAGGGTCTAGTGCTGCCTCGGGCACCATATGCTCGTTCTCCTGTGAGTCTAGATTTTCGAATCCGACGCAAAACTGACAATTAATTGTAACGTTCAGAGCCTCTTAAGGCCGATGGAACACACAAATTGCGTCGCGGTTCAATACATCGTCCTACAGCCGACTTGTCTCCAAGGGTCTAGTGCTGCCTCGGGCACCATATGCTCGTTCTCCTGTGAGTCTAGATTTTCGAATCCGACGCAAAACTGACAGTGAATTGTAACGTTCAGAGCCTGTTAATGACGATGGAACACACAAATTGCGTCGCGATTCAATACATCGTCCTACAGCCGACTTGTCTCCAAGGGTCTAGTGCTGCCTCGGGCACCATATGCTCATTCTCCTGTGAGTCTAGATTTTCGAATCCGACGCAAAACTGAGAGTTAATTGTAACGTTCAGAGCCTCTTGATGACGATGGAACACACAAATTGCGTCGCGATTCAATACATCGTCCTACAGCCGACTTGTCTCCAAGGGTCTAGTGCTGCCTCGGGCACCATATGCTCGTTCTCCTGTGAGTCTAGATTTTCGAATCCGACGCATAACTGACAGTGAATTGTAACGTTCAGAGCCTGTTAATGACGATGGAACACACAAATTGCGTCGCGATTCAATACATCGTCCTACAGCCGACTTGTCTCCAAGGGTCTAGTGCTGCCTCGGGCACCATATGCTCATTCTCCTGTGAGTCTAGATTTTCGAATCCGACGCAAAACTGAGAGTTAATTGTAACGTTCAGAGCCTCTCTATGACGATGGAACACACAAATTGCGTCGCGATTCAATACATCGTCCTACAGCCGACTTGTCTCCAAGGGTCTAGTGCTGCCTCGGGCACCATATGCTCGTTCTCCTGTGAGTCTAGATTTTCGAATCCGACGCAAAACTGACAGTGAATTGTAACGTTCAGAGCCTCTTAATGACGATGGAACACACAAATTGCGTCGCGAATCAATACATCGTCCTCCAGCCGACTTGTCTCCAAGGGTCTAGTGCTGCCTCGGGCACCATATGCTCGTTCTCCTGTGAGTCTAGATTTTCGAATCCGACGCAAAACTGACAGTTAATTGTAACGTTCAGAGCCTGTTAATGACGATGGGACACACAAATTGCGTCGCGACTCAATACATCGTCCTCCAGCCGACTTGTCTCCAAGGGTCTAGTGCTGCCTCGGGCACCTTATGGTCGTTCTCCTGTGAGTCTAGATTTTCGAATCCGACGCAAAACTGACAGTTAATTGTAACGTTCAGAGCCTGATACTGACGATGGAACACACAAATTGCGTCGCGATTCAATACATCGTCCTCCAGCCGACATTTCTCCGAGGTAGTATTGCTGCTCCTGGCACCTCTTGGTCGTTCTCCTATGAGTCTAGTTTTTCGAATCCGGCGCAAAACTGACAATTAATTGTAACGTTCAGAGCCTCTTAATGACGATGGAACACACAAATTGCGTCGCGATTCAATACATCGTCCTCCAGCCGACTTGTCTCCAAGGGTCTATTGCCGCCTCGGGCACCTTATGGTCGTTCTCCTGTGAGTCTAGTTTTTCGAATACGACGCAAAACTGACAATTAATTGTAACGTTCAGAGCCTGTTAATGACGATGGAACACACAAATTGCGTCGCGATTCAATACATCGTCCTCCAGCCGACTTGTCTCCAAAGGTCTATTGCTGCCTCGGGCACCATATGCTCGTTCTCCTGTGAGTCTAGATTTTCGAATCCGACGCAAAACTGACAGTTAATTGTAACGTTCAGAGCCTCTTAATGACGATGGAACACACAAATTGCGTCGCGATTCAATACATCGTCCTCCAGCCGACTTGTCTCCAAGGGTCTATTGCTGCCTCGGGCACCTTATGGTCGTTCTCCTGTGAGTCTAGTTTTTCGAATACGACGCAAAACTGACAGTTAATTGTAACGTTCAGAGCCTCTTAATGACGATGGAACACACAAATTGCGTCGCGATTGAATACATCGTCCTACAGCCGACTTGTCTCCAAGGGTCTAGTGCTGCCTCGGGCACCATATGCTCGTTCTCCTGTGAGTCTAGATTTTCGAATCCGACGCAAAACTGAGAGTTAATTGTAACGTTCAGAGCCTCTCTATGACGATGGAACACACAAATTGCGTCGCGATTCAATACATCGTCCTACAGCCGACTTGTCTCCAAGGGTCTAGTGCTGCCTCGGGCACCATATGCTCGTTCTCCTGTGAGTCTAGATTTTCGAATCCGACGCAAAACTGACAGTGAATTGTAACGTTCAGAGCCTGTTAATGACGATGGAACACACAAATTGCGTCGCGATTCAATACATCGTCCTACAGCCGACTTGTCTCCAAGGGTCTAGTGCTGCCTCGGGCACCATATGCTCATTCTCCTGTGAGTCTAGATTTTCGAATCCGACGCAAAACTGAGAGTTAATTGTAACGTTCAGAGCCTCTTGATGACGATGGAACACACAAATTTCGTCGCGATTCAATACATCGTCCTACAGCCGACTTGTCTCCAAGGGTCTAGTGCTGCCTCGGGCACCATATGCTCGTTCTCCTGTGAGTCTAGATTTTCGAATCCGACGCAAAACTGACAGTGAATTGTAACGTTCAGAGCCTCTTAATGACGATGGAACACACAAATTGCGTCGCGAATCAATACATCGTCCTCCAGCCGACTTGTCTCCAAGGGTCTATTGCTGCCTCGGGCACCATATGCTCGTTCTCCTGTGAATCTAGTTTTTCGAATACGACGCAAAACTGAGAGTGAATTGTAACGTTCAGAGCCTCTTGATGACGATGGAACACACAAATTGCGTCGCGATTCAATACATCGTCCTCCAGCCGACTTGTCTCGAAGGGTCTATTGCTGCCTCGGCACCTTATGCTCGTTCTCCTGTGAGTCTAGATTTTCGAATCCGACGCAAAACTGACAGTTAATTGTAACGTTCAGAGCCTCTTAATGACGATGGAACACACAAATTGCGTCGCGATTCAATACATCGTCCTCCAGCCGACTTGTCTCCAAGGGTCTAGTGCTGCCTCGGGCACCATATGCTCGTTCTCCTGTGAGTCTAGATTTTCGAATCCGACGCAAAACTGACAGTTAATTGTAACGTTCAGAGCCTTTTAATGACGATGGGACACACAAATTGCGTCGCGACTCAATACATCGTCCTCCAGCCGACTTGTCTCCAAGGGTCTATTGCTGCCTCGGGCACCTTATGGTCGTTCTCTTGTGAGTCTAGATTTTCGAATCCGACGCAAAACTGACAGTGAATTGTAACGTTCAGAGCCTCTAAATGGCGATGGAACACAGAAATTGCGTCGCGATTCAATACATCGTCTTCCAGCCGACATTTCTCCGGGGTAGTATTGCTGCTCCTGGCACCTCTTGGTCGTTCTCCTATGAGTCTAGTTTTTCGAATCCGGCGCAAAACTGACAATTAATTGTAACGTTCAGAGCCTCTTAATGACGATGGAACACACAAATTGCGTCGCGATTCAATACATCGTCCTACAGCCGACTTGTCTCCAAGGGTCTAGTGCTGCCTCGGGCACCATATGCTCGTTCTCCTGTGAGTCTAGATTTTCGAATCCGACGCAAAACTGACAGTGAATTGTAACGTTCAGAGCCTGTTAATGACGATGGAACACACAAATTGCGTCGCGATTCAATACATCGTCCTACAGCCGACTTGTCTCCAAGGGTCTAGTGCTGCCTCGGGCACCATATGCTCATTCTCCTGTGAGTCTAGATTTTCGAATCCGACGCAAAACTGAGAGTTAATTGTAACGTTCAGAGCCTCTTGATGACGATGGAACACACAAATTTCGTCGCGATTCAATACATCGTCCTACAGCCGACTTGTCTCCAAGGGTCTAGTGCTGCCTCGGGCACCATATGCTCGTTCTCCTGTGAGTCTAGATTTTCGAATCCGACGCAAAACTGACAGTGAATTGTAACGTTCAGAGCCTCTTAATGACGATGGAACACACAAATTGCGTCGCGAATCAATACATCGTCCTCCAGCCGACTTGTCTCCAAGGGTCTATTGCTGCCTCGGGCACCATATGCTCGTTCTCCTGTGAATCTAGTTTTTCGAATACGACGCAAAACTGAGAGTGAATTGTAACGTTCAGAGCCTCTTGATGACGATGGAACAGACAAATTGCGTCGCGATTCAATACATCGTCCTCCAGCCGACTTGTCTCGAAGGGTCTATTGCTGCCTCGGCACCTTATGCTCGTTCTCCTGTGAGTCTAGATTTTCGAATCCGACGCAAAACTGACAGTTAATTGTAACGTTCAGAGCCTCTTAATGACGATGGAACACACAAATTGCGTCGCGATTCAATACATCGTCCTCCAGCCGACTTGTCTCCAAGGGTCTAGTGCTGCCTCGGGCACCATATGCTCGTTCTCCTGTGAGTCTAGATTTTCGAATCCGACGCAAAACTGACAGTTAATTGTAACGTTCAGAGCCTTTTAATGACGATGGGACACACAAATTGCGTCGCGACTCAATACATCGTCCTCCAGCCGACTTGTCTCCAAGGGTCTATTGCTGCCTCGGGCACCTTATGGTCGTTCTCTTGTGAGTCTAGATTTTCGAATCCGACGCAAAACTGACAGTGAATTGTAACGTTCAGAGCCTCTTAATGGCGATGGAACACAGAAATTGCGTCGCGATTCAATACATCGTCTTCCAGCCGACATTTCTCCGGGGTAGTATTGCTGCTCCTGGCACCTCTTGGTCGTTCTCCTATGAGTCTAGTTTTTCGAATCCGGCGCAAAACTGACAATTAATTGTAACGTTCAGAGCCTCTTAATGACGATGGAACACACAAATTGCGTCGCGATTCAATACATCGTCCTCCAGCCGACTTGTCTCCAAGGGTCTATTGCTGCCTCGGGCACCTTATGGTCGTTCTCCTGTGAGTCTAGTTTTTCGAATACGACGCAAAACTGACAATTAATTGTATCGTTCAGAGCCTGTTAATGACGATGGAACACACAAATTGCGTCGCGATTCAATACATCGTCCTCCAGCCGACTTGTCTCCAAGGGTCTATTGCTGCCTCGGGCACCTTATGGTCGTTCTCCTGTGAGTCTAGTTTTTCGAATGCGATGCAAAACTGACAGTTAATTGTAACGTTCAGAGCCTCTTAATGACGATGGAACACACAAATTGCGTCGCGATTCAATACATCGTCCTCCAGCCGACTTGTCTTCAAGGGTCTATTGCTGCCTCGGGCACCTTTTGGTCGTTCTCCTATGAGTCTAGTTTTTCGAATCCGACGCAAAACTGACAGTTAATTGTAACGTTCAGAGCCTCTTAATGACGATGGAACACACAAATTGCGTCGCGGTTCAATACATCTTCCTTCCGCCGACTTGTCTCCAAGGGTCTATTGCTGCCTCGGGCACCTTATGGTCGTTCTCCTGTGAGTCTAGTTTTTCGAATGCGATGCAAAACTGACAGTTAAATGTAACGTTCAGAGCCTGTTAATGACGATGGGACACACAAATTGCGTCGCGACTCAATACATCGTCCTCCAGCCGACTTGTCTCCAAGGGTCTAGTGCTGCCTCGGGCACCTTATGGTCGTTCTCCTGTGAGTCTAGATTTTCGAATCCGACGCAAAACTGACAGTTAATTGTAACATTCAGAGCCTGTTAATGACGATGGAACACACAAATTGGGTCGCGATTCAATACATCGTCCTACAGCCGACTTGTCTCCAAAGGTCTAGTGCTGCCTCGGGCACCATATGCTCGTTCTCCTGTGAGTCTAGATTTTCGAATCCGACGCAAAACTGAGAGTGAATTGTAACGTTCAGAGCCTCTTGATGACGATGGAACACACAAATTGCGTCGCGATTCAATACATCGTCCTACAGCCGACTTGTCTCCAAGGGTCTCGTGCTGCCTCGGGCACCATATGCTCGTTCTCCTGTGAGTCTAGATTTTCGAATCCGACGCAAAACTGACAGTGAATTGTAACGTTCAGAGCCTCTTAATGACGATGGAACACACAAATTGCGTCGCGAATCAATACATCGTCCTCCAGCCGACTTGTCTCCAAGGGTCTATTGCTGGCTCGGGCACCATATGATCGTTCTCCTGTGAGTCTAGTTTTTCGAATACGACGCAAAAATGACAATTAATTGTAACGTTCAGAGCCTGTTAATGACGATGGAACACACAAATTGCGTCGCGATTCAATACATCGTCCTCCAGCCGACTTGTCTCGAAGGGTCTATTGGTGCCTCGGGCCTCTTATGGTCGTTCTCCTATGAGTCTAGTTTTTCGAATCCGGCGCAAAACTGACAATTGATTGTAACGTTCAGAGCCTCTTAATGACGATGGAACACACAAATTGCGTCGCGGTTCAATACATCTTCCTTCCGCCGACTTGTCTCCAAGGGTGTAGTGCTGCCTAGGGCACCTTATGGTCGTTCTCCTGTGAGTCTAGATTTTCGAATCCGACGCAAAACTGACAGTTAATTGAAACGTTCAGAGCCTGTTAATGACGATGGGACACACAAATTGCGTCGCGACTCAATACATCGTCCTCCAGCCGACTTGTCTCCAAGGGTCTAGTGCTGCCTCGGGCACCTTATGGTCGTTCTCCTGTGAGTCTAGATTTTCGAATCCGACGCAAAACTGACAGTTAATTGTAACGTTCAGAGCCTCTTAATGACGATGGAACACACAAATTGCGTCGCGGTTCAATACATCGTCCTACAGCCGACTTGTCTCCAAGGGTCTAGTGCTGCCTCGTGCACCATATGCTCGTTCTCCTGTGAGTCTAGATTTTCGAATCCGACGCAAAACTGACAGTGAATTGTAACATTCAGAGCCTGTTAATGACGATGGAACACACAAATTGGGTCGCGATTCAATACATCGTCCTACAGCCGACTTGTCTCCAAAGGTCTAGTGCTGCCTCGGGCACCATATGCTCGTTCTCCTGTGAGTCTAGATTTTCGAATCCGACGCAAAACTGAGAGTGAATTGTAACGTTCAGAGCCTCTTGATGACGATGGAACACACAAATTGCGTTGCGATTCAATACATCGTCCTACAGCCGACTTGTCTCCAAGGGTCTCGTGCTGCCTCGGGCACCATATGCTCGTTCTCCTGTGAGTCTAGATTTTCGAATCCGACGCAAAACTGACAGTGAATTGTAACGTTCAGAGCCTCTTAATGACGATGGAACACACAAATTGCGTCGCGAATCAATACATCGTCCTCCAGCCGACTTGTCTCCAAGGGTCTATTGCTGGCTCGGGCACCATATGATCGTTCTCCTGTGAGTCTAGTTTTTCGAATACGACGCAAAAATGACAATTAATTGTAACGTTCAGAGCCTGTTAATGACGATGGAACACACAAATTGCGTCGCGATTCAATACATCGTCCTCCAGCCGACTTGTCTCGAAGGGTCTATTGCTGCCTCGGGCACCTTATGCTCGTTCTCCTGTGAGTCTAGGTTTTCGAATCCGACGCAAAACTGACAGTTAATTGTAACGTTCAGAGCCTCTTAATGACGATGGAACACACAAATTGCGTCGCGATTGAATACATCGTCCTCCAGCCGACTTGTCTCCAAGGGTCTAGTGCTGCCTCGGGCACCATATGCTCGTTCTCCTGTGAGTCTAGATTTTCGAATCCGACGCAAAACTGACAATTAATTGTAACGTTCAGAGCCTCTTAAGGCCGATGGAACACACAAATTGCGTCGCGGTTCAATACATCGTCCTACAGCCGACTTGTCTCCAAGGGTCTAGTGCTGCCTCGGGCACCATATGCTCGTTCTCCTGTGAGTCTAGATTTTCGAATCCGACGCATAACTGACAGTGAATTGTAACGTTCAGAGCCTGTTAATGACGATGGAACACACAAATTGCGTCGCGATTCAATACATCGTCCTACAGCCGACTTGTCTCCAAGGGTCTAGTGCTGCCTCGGGCACCATATGCTCATTCTCCTGTGAGTCTAGATTTTCGAATCCGACGCAAAACTGAGAGTTAATTGTAACGTTCAGAGCCTCTCTATGACGATGGAACACACAAATTGCGTCGCGATTCAATACATCGTCCTACAGCCGACTTGTCTCCAAGGGTCTAGTGCTGCCTCGGGCACCATATGCTCGTTCTCCTGTGAGTCTAGATTTTCGAATCCGACGCAAAACTGACAGTGAATTGTAACGTTCAGAGCCTCTTAATGACGATGGAACACACAAATTGCGTCGCGAATCAATACATCGTCCTCCAGCCGACTTGTCTCCAAGGGTCTAGTGCTGCCTCGGGCACCATATGCTCGTTCTCCTGTGAGTCTAGATTTTCGAATCCGACGCAAAACTGACAGTTAATTGTAACGTTCAGAGCCTGTTAATGACGATGGGACACACAAATTGCGTCGCGACTCAATACATCGTCCTCCAGCCGACTTGTCTCCAAGGGTCTAGTGCTGCCTCGGGCACCTTATGGTCGTTCTCCTGTGAGTCTAGATTTTCGAATCCGACGCAAAACTGACAGTTAATTGTAACGTTCAGAGCCTGATACTGACGATGGAACACACAAATTGCGTCGCGATTCAATACATCGTCCTCCAGCCGACATTTCTCCGAGGTAGTATTGCTGCTCCTGGCACCTCTTGGTCGTTCTCCTATGAGTCTAGTTTTTCGAATCCGGCGCAAAACTGACAATTAATTGTAACGTTCAGAGCCTCTTAATGACGATGGAACACACAAATTGCGTCGCGATTCAATACATCGTCCTCCAGCCGACTTGTCTCCAAGGGTCTATTGCTGCCTCGGGCACCTTATGGTCGTTCTCCTGTGAGTCTAGTTTTTCGAATACGACGCAAAACTGACAATTAATTGTAACGTTCAGAGCCTGTTAATGACGATGGAACACACAAATTGCGTCGCGATTCAATACATCGTCCTCCAGCCGACTTGTCTCCAAAGGTCTATTGCTGCCTCGGGCACCATATGCTCGTTCTCCTGTGAGTCTAGATTTTCGAATCCGACGCAAAACTGACAGTTAATTGTAACGTTCAGAGCCTCTTAATGACGATGGAACACACAAATTGCGTCGCGATTCAATACATCGTCCTCCAGCCGACTTGTCTCCAAGGGTCTATTGCTGCCTCGGGCACCTTATGGTCGTTCTCCTGTGAGTCTAGTTTTTCGAATACGACGCAAAACTGACAGTTAATTGTAACGTTCAGAGCCTCTTAATGACGATGGAACACACAAATTGCGTCGCGATTGAATACATCGTCCTACAGCCGACTTGTCTCCAAGGGTCTAGTGCTGCCTCGGGCACCATATGCTCGTTCTCCTGTGAGTCTAGATTTTCGAATCCGACGCAAAACTGAGAGTTAATTGTAACGTTCAGAGCCTCTCTATGACGATGGAACACACAAATTGCGTCGCGATTCAATACATCGTCCTACAGCCGACTTGTCTCCAAGGGTCTAGTGCTGCCTCGGGCACCATATGCTCGTTCTCCTGTGAGTCTAGATTTTCGAATCCGACGCAAAACTGACAGTGAATTGTAACGTTCAGAGCCTGTTAATGACGATGGAACACACAAATTGCGTCGCGATTCAATACATCGTCCTACAGCCGACTTGTCTCCAAGGGTCTAGTGCTGCCTCGGGCACCATATGCTCATTCTCCTGTGAGTCTAGATTTTCGAATCCGACGCAAAACTGAGAGTTAATTGTAACGTTCAGAGCCTCTTGATGACGATGGAACACACAAATTTCGTCGCGATTCAATACATCGTCCTACAGCCGACTTGTCTCCAAGGGTCTAGTGCTGCCTCGGGCACCATATGCTCGTTCTCCTGTGAGTCTAGATTTTCGAATCCGACGCAAAACTGACAGTGAATTGTAACGTTCAGAGCCTCTTAATGACGATGGAACACACAAATTGCGTCGCGAATCAATACATCGTCCTCCAGCCGACTTGTCTCCAAGGGTCTATTGCTGCCTCGGGCACCATATGCTCGTTCTCCTGTGAATCTAGTTTTTCGAATACGACGCAAAACTGAGAGTGAATTGTAACGTTCAGAGCCTCTTGATGACGATGGAACACACAAATTGCGTCGCGATTCAATACATCGTCCTCCAGCCGACTTGTCTCGAAGGGTCTATTGCTGCCTCGGCACCTTATGCTCGTTCTCCTGTGAGTCTAGATTTTCGAATCCGACGCAAAACTGACAGTTAATTGTAACGTTCAGAGCCTCTTAATGACGATGGAACACACAAATTGCGTCGCGATTCAATACATCGTCCTCCAGCCGACTTGTCTCCAAGGGTCTAGTGCTGCCTCGGGCACCATATGCTCGTTCTCCTGTGAGTCTAGATTTTCGAATCCGACGCAAAACTGACAGTTAATTGTAACGTTCAGAGCCTTTTAATGACGATGGGACACACAAATTGCGTCGCGACTCAATACATCGTCCTCCAGCCGACTTGTCTCCAAGGGTCTATTGCTGCCTCGGGCACCTTATGGTCGTTCTCTTGTGAGTCTAGATTTTCGAATCCGACGCAAAACTGACAGTGAATTGTAACGTTCAGAGCCTCTTAATGGCGATGGAACACAGAAATTGCGTCGCGATTCAATACATCGTCTTCCAGCCGACATTTCTCCGGGGTAGTATTGCTGCTCCTGGCACCTCTTGGTCGTTCTCCTATGAGTCTAGTTTTTCGAATCCGGCGCAAAACTGACAATTAATTGTAACGTTCAGAGCCTCTTAATGACGATGGAACACACAAATTGCGTCGCGATTCAATACATCGTCCTCCAGCCGACTTGTCTCCAAGGGTCTATTGCTGCCTCGGGCACCTTATGGTCGTTCTCCTGTGAGTCTAGTTTTTCGAATACGACGCAAAACTGACAATTAATTGTATCGTTCAGAGCCTGTTAATGACGATGGAACACACAAATTGCGTCGCGATTCAATACATCGTCCTCCAGCCGACTTGTCTCCAAGGGTCTATTGCTGCCTCGGGCACCTTATGGTCGTTCTCCTGTGAGTCTAGTTTTTCGAATGCGATGCAAAACTGACAGTTAATTGTAACGTTCAGAGCCTCTTAATGACGATGGAACACACAAATTGCGTCGCGATTCAATACATCGTCCTCCAGCCGACTTGTCTTCAAGGGTCTATTGCTGCCTCGGGCACCTTTTGGTCGTTCTCCTATGAGTCTAGTTTTTCGAATCCGACGCAAAACTGACAGTTAATTGTAACGTTCAGAGCCTCTTAATGACGATGGAACACACAAATTGCGTCGCGGTTCAATACATCTTCCTTCCGCCGACTTGTCTCCAAGGGTCTATTGCTGCCTCGGGCACCTTATGGTCGTTCTCCTGTGAGTCTAGTTTTTCGAATGCGATGCAAAACTGACAGTTAAATGTAACGTTCAGAGCCTGTTAATGACGATGGGACACACAAATTGCGTCACGACTCAATACATCGTCCTCCAGCCGACTTGTCTCCAAGGGTCTAGTGCTGCCTCGGGCACCTTATGGTCGTTCTCCTGTGAGTCTAGATTTTCGAATCCGACGCAAAACTGACAGTTAATTGTAACATTCAGAGCCTGTTAATGACGATGGAACACACAAATTGGGTCGCGATTCAATACATCGTCCTACAGCCGACTTGTCTCCAAAGGTCTAGTGCTGCCTCGGGCACCATATGCTCGTTCTCCTGTGAGTCTAGATTTTCGAATCCGACGCAAAACTGAGAGTGAATTGTAACGTTCAGAGCCTCTTGATGACGATGGAACACACAAATTGCGTCGCGATTCAATACATCGTCCTACAGCCGACTTGTCTCCAAGGGTCTCGTGCTGCCTCGGGCACCATATGCTCGTTCTCCTGTGAGTCTAGATTTTCGAATCCGACGCAAAACTGACAGTGAATTGTAACGTTCAGAGCCTCTTAATGACGATGGAACACACAAATTGCGTCGCGAATCAATACATCGTCCTCCAGCCGACTTGTCTCCAAGGGTCTATTGCTGGCTCGGGCACCATATGATCGTTCTCCTGTGAGTCTAGTTTTTCGAATACGACGCAAAAATGACAATTAATTGTAACGTTCAGAGCCTGTTAATGACGATGGAACACACAAATTGCGTCGCGATTCAATACATCGTCCTCCAGCCGACTTGTCTCGAAGGGTCTATTGCTGCCTCGGGCACCTTATGCTCGTTCTCCTGTGAGTCTAGATTTTCGAATCCGACGCAAAACTGACAGTTAATTGTAACGTTCAGAGCCTCTTAATGACGATGGAACACACAAATTGCGTCGCGATTGAATGCATCGTCCTCCAGCCGACTTGTCTCCAAGGGTCTAGTGCTGCCTCGGGCACCATATGCTCGTTCTCCTGTGAGTCTAGATTTTCGAATCCGACGCAAAACTGACAATTAATTGTAACGTTCAGAGCCTCTTAAGGCCGATGGAACACACAAATTGCGTCGCGGTTCAATACATCGTCCTACAGCCGACTTGTCTCCAAGGGTCTAGTGCTGCCTCGGGCACCATATGCTCGTTCTCCTGTGAGTCTAGATTTTCGAATCCGACGCAAAACTGACAGTGAATTGTAACGTTCAGAGCCTGTTAATGACGATGGAACACACAAATTGCGTCGCGATTCAATACATCGTCCTACAGCCGACTTGTCTCCAAGGGTCTAGTGCTGCCTCGGGCACCATATGCTCATTCTCCTGTGAGTCTAGATTTTCGAATCCGACGCAAAACTGAGAGTTAATTGTAACGTTCAGAGCCTCTTGATGACGATGGAACACACAAATTGGGTCGCGATTCAATACATCGTCCTACAGCCGACTTGTCTCCAAGGGTCTAGTGCTGCCTCGGGCACCATATGCTCGTTCTCCTGTGAGTCTAGATTTTCGAATCCGACGCAAAACTGACAGTGAATTGTAACGTTCAGAGCCTCTTAATGACGATGGAACACACAAATTGCGTCGCGAATCAATACATCGTCCTCCAGCCGACTTGTCTCCAAGGGTCTATTGCTGCCTCGGTCACCATATGCTCGTTCTCCTGTGAGTCTAGTTTTTCGAATACGACGCAAAACTGAGAGTGAATTGTAACGTTCAGAGCCTCTTGATGACGATGGAACACACAAATTGCGTCGCGATTCAATACATCGTCCTCCAGCCGACTTGTCTCGAAGGGTCTATTGCTGCCTCGGGCACCTTATGCTCGTTCTCCTGTGAGTCTAGATTTTCGAATCCGACGCAAAACTGACAGTTAATTGTAACGTTCAGAGCCTCTTAATGACAATGGAACACACAAATTGCGTCGCGATTCAATACATCGTCCTCCAGCCGACTTGTCTCCAAGGGTCTAGTGCTGCCTCGGGCACCATATGCTCGTTCTCCTGTGAGTCTAGATTTTCGAATCCGACGCAAAACTGACAGTTAATTGTAACGTTCAGAGCCTGTTAATGACGATGGGACACACAAATTGCGTCGCGACTCAATACATCGTCCTCCAGCCGACTTGTCTCCAAGGGTCTAGTGCTGCCTCGGGCACCTTATGGTCGTTCTCCTGTGAGTCTAGATTTTCGAATCCGACGCAAAACTGACAGTTAATTGTAACGTTCAGAGCCTGATACTGACGATGGAACACACAAATTGCGTCGCGATTCAATACATCGTCCTCCAGCCGACTTGTCTCCAAGGGTCTATTGCTGCCTCGGGCACCTTATGGTCGTTCTCCTGTGAGTCTAGTTTTTCGAATCCGGCGCAAAACTGACAATTAATTGTAACGTTCAGAGCCTCTTAATGACGATGGAACACACAAATTGCGTCGCGATTCAATACATCGTCCTCCAGCCGACTTGTCTCCAAGGGTCTATTGCTGCCTCGGGCACCTTATGGTCGTTCTCCTGTGAGTCTAGTTTTTCGAATACGACGCAAAACTGACAATTAATTGTAACGTTCAGAGCCTGTTAATGACGATGGAACACACAAATTGCGTCGCGATTCAATACATCGTCCTCCAGCCGACTTGTCTCCAAAGGTCTATTGCTGCCTCGGGCACCATATGCTCGTTCTCCTGTGAGTCTAGATTTTCGAATCCGACGCAAAACTGACAGTTAATTGTAACGTTCAGAGCCTCTTAATGACGATGGAACACACAAATTGCGTCGCGATTCAATACATCGTCCTACAGCCGACTTGTCTCCAAGGGTCTAGTGCTGCCTCGGGCACCTTATGGTCGTTCTCCTGTGAGTCTAGATTTTCGAATCCGACGCAAAACTGACAGTTAATTGTAACGTTCAGAGCCTCTTAATGACGATGGAACACACAAATTGCGTCGCGATTCAATACATCGTCCTCCAGCCGACTTGTCTCGAAGGGTCTATTGCTGCCTCGGGCACCTTATGGTCGTTCTCCTGTGAGTCTAGTTTTTCGAATGCGATGCAAAACTGACAGTTAATTGTAACGTTCAGAGCCTCTTAATGACGATGGAACACACAAATTGCGTCGCGATTCAATACATCGACCTCCAGCCGACTTGTCTCCATGGGTCTATTGCTGCCTCGGGCACCTTTTGGTCGTTCTCCTATGAGTCTAGTTTTTCGAATCCGACGCAAAACTGACAGTTAATTGTAACGTTCAGAGCCTCTTAATGACGATGGAACACACAAATTGCGTCGCGATTCAATACATCGTCCTCCAGCCGACTTGTCTCCAAGGGTCTATTGCTGCCTCGGGCACCTTATGGTCGTTCTCCTGTGAGTCTAGTTTTTCGAATGCGATGCAAAACTGACAGTTAATTGTAACGTTCAGAGCCTCTTAATGACGATGGGACACACAAATTGCGTCGCGTCTCAATACATCGTCCTCCAGCCGACTTGTCTCCAAGGGTCTATTGCTGCCTCGGGCACCTTCTGGTCGTTCTCCTGTGAGTCTAGTTTTTCGAATGCGATGCAAAACTGACAGTTAATTGTAACGTTCAGAGCCTGTTAATGACGATGGAACACACAAATTGCGTCGCGATTCAATACATCGTCCTACAGCCGACTTGTCTCCAAGGGTCTAGTGCTGCCTCGGGCACCATATGCTCGTTCTCCTGTGAGTCTAGATTTTCGAATCCGACGCAAAACTGACGGTGAATTGTAACGTTCAGAGCCTGTTAATGACGATGGAACACACAAATTGCGTCGCGGTTCAATACATCTTCCTTCCGCCGACTTGTCTCCAAGGGTGTAGTGCTGCCTCGGGCACCTTATGGTCGTTCTCCTGTGAGTCTAGATTTTCGAATCCGACGCAAAACTGACAGTTAATTGAAACGTTCAGAGCCTCTTAATGACGATGGAACACACAAATTGCGTCGCGATTCAATACATCGTCCTCCAGCCGACTTGTCTCCAAGGGTCTATTGCTGCCACGGGCACCTTATGGTCGTTCTCCTGTGAGTCTAGTTTTTCGAATGCGATGCAAAACTGACAGTTAATTGTAACGTTCAGAGCCTGTTAATGACGATGGGACACACAAATTGCGTCGCGTCTCAATACATCGTCCTCCAGCCGACTTGTCTCCAAGGGTCTATTGCTGCCTCGGGCACCTTATGGTCGTTCTCCTGTGAGTCTAGTTTTTCGAATGCGATGCAAAACTGACAGTTAATTGTAACGTTCAGAGCCTGTTAATGACGATGGAACACACAAATTGTGTCGCGATTCAATACATCGTCCTACAGCCGACTTGTCTCCAAGGGTCTAGTGCTGCCTCGGGCACCATATGCTCGTTCACCTGTGAGTCTAGATATTCGAATCCGACGCAAAACTGAGAGTGAATTGTAACGATCAGAGCCTCTTGATGACGATGGAACACACAAATTGCGTCGCGATTCAATACATCGTCCTACAGCCGACTTGTCTCCAAGGGTCTCGTGCTGCCTCGGGCACCATATGCTCGTTCTCCTGTGAGTCTAGATTTTCGAATCCGACGCAATACTGACAGTGAATTGTAACGTTCAGAGCCTCTTAATGACGATGGAACACACAAATTGCGTCGCGAATCAATACATCGTCCTCCAGCCGACTTGTCTCCAAGGGTCTATTGCTGCCTCGGGCACCATATGCTCGTTCTCCTGTGAGTCTAGTTTTTCGAATACGACGCAAAACTGACAATTAATTGTAACGTTCAGAGCCTCTTAATGACGATGGAACACACAAATTGCGTCGCGATTCAATACATCGTCCTCCAGCCGACTTGTCTCGAAGGGTCTATTGCTGCCTCGGGCACCTTATGCTCGTTCTCCTGTGAGTCTAGATTTTCGAATCCGACGCAAAACTGACAGTTAATTGTAACGTTCAGAGCATCTTAATGACGATGGAACACACAAATTGCGTCGCGATTCAATACATCGTCCTACAGCCGACTTGTCTCCAAGGGTCTAGTGCTGCCTCGGGCACCATATGCTCGTTCTCCTGTGAGTCTAGATTTTCGAATCCGACGCAAAACTGACAGTTAATTGTAACGTTCAGAGCCTGTTAATGACGATGGAACACACAAATTGCGTCGCGATTCAATACATCGTCCTACAGCCGACTTGTCTCCAAGGGTCTAGTGCTGCCTCGGGCACCATATGCTCGTTCTCCTGTGAGTCTAGATTTTCGAATCCGACGCAAAACTGAGAGTGAATTGTAACGTTCAGAGCCTCTTGATGACGATGGAACACACAAATTGCGTCGCGATTCAATACATCGTCCTACAGCCGACTTGTCTCCAAGGGTCTATTGCTGCCTCGGGCACCATATGCTCGTTCTCCTGTGAGTCTAGATTTTCGAATCCGACGCAAAACTGACAGTGAATTGTAACGTTCAGAGCCTCTTAATGACGATGGAACACACAAATTGCGTCGCGAATCAATACATCGTCCTCCAGCCGACTTGTCTCCAAGGGTCTATTGCTGCCTCGGGCACCATATGCTCGTTCTCCTGTGAGTCTAGTTTTTCGAATACGACGCAAAACTGAGAGTGAATTGTAACGTTCAGAGCCTCTTGATGACGATGGAACACACAAATTGCGTCGCGATTCAATACATCGTCCTCCAGCCGACTTGTCTCGAAGGGTCTATTGCTGCCTCGGGCACCATATGCTCGTTCTCCTGTGAGTCTAGATTTTCGAATCCGACGCAAAACTGACAGTTAATTGTAACGTTCAGAGCCTGTTCATGACGATGGGACACACAAATTGCGTCGCAACTCAATACATCGTCCTCCAGCCGACTTGTCTCCAAGGGTCTAGTGCTGCCTCGGGCACCTTATGGTCGTTCTCTTGTGAGTCTAGATTTTCGAATCCGACGCAAAACTGACAGTGAATTGTAACGTTCAGAGCCTGATACTGACGATGGAACACACAAATTGCGTCGCGATTCAATACATCGTCCTCCAGCCGACATTTCTCCGAGGTAGTATTGCTGCTCCTGGCACCTCTTGGTCGTTCTCCTATGAGTCTAGTTTTTCGATCCGGCGCAAAACTGACAATTAATTGTAACGTTCAGACCCTCTTAATGACGATGGAACAGACAAATTGCGTCGCGATTCAATACATCGTCCTCCAGCCGACTTGTCTCCAAGGGTGTAGTGCTGCCTCGGGCACCTTATGGTCGTTCTCCTGTGAGTCTAGTTTTTCGAATACGACGCAAAACTGACAATTAATTGTAACGTTCAGAGCCTGTTAATGACGATGGAACACACAAATTGCGTCGTGGTTCAATATATCTTCTTCCCGCCGACTTGTCTCCAAGGGTGTAGTGCTGCCTCGGGCACCTTATGGTCGTTCATCTGTGAGTCTAGATTTTCGAATCCGACGCAAAACTGAGAGTGAATTGTAACGTTCAGAGCCTGTTAATGACGACGGGACACACAAATTGCGTCGCGACTCAATACATCGTCCTCCAGCCGACTTGTCGCCAAGGGTCTAGTGCTGCCTCGGGCACCTTATGGTCGTTCTCCTGTGAGTCTAGATTTTCGAATCCGACGCAAAACTGACAGTTAATTGTAACGTTCAGAGCCTCTTAATGACGATGGAACACACAAATTGCGTCGCGGTTCAATACATCGTCCTACAGCCGACTTGTCTCCAAGGGTCTAGTGCTGCCTCGGGCACCATATGCTCGTTCTCCTGTGAGTCTAGATTTTCGAATCCGACGCAAAACTGACAGTGAATTGTAACATTTAGAGCCTGTTAATGACGATGGAACACACAAATTGGGTCGCGATTCAATACATCGTCCTACAGCCGACTTGTCTCCAAGGGTCTAGTGCTGCCTCGGGCACCATATGCTCGTTCTCCTGTGAGTCTAGATTTTCGAATCCGACGCAAAACTGAGAGTGAATTGTAACGTTCAGAGCCTCTTGATGACGATGGAACACACAAATTGCGTCGCGATTCAATACATCGTCCTACAGCCGACTTGTCTCCAAGGGTCTCGTGCTGCCTCGGGCACCATATGCTCGTTCTCCTGTGAGTCTAGATTTTCGAATCCGACGCAAAACTGACAGTGAATTGTAACGTTCAGAGCCTCTTAATGACGATGGAACACACAAATTGCGTCGCGAATCAATACATCGTCCTCCAGCCGACTTGTCTCCAAGGGTCTATTGCTGCCTCGGGCACCATATGCTCGTTCTCCTGTGAGTCTAGTTTTTCGAATACGACGCAAAACTGACAATTAATTGTAACGTTCAGAGCCTGTTAATGACGATGGAACACACAAATTGCGTCGCGATTCAATACATCGTCCTCCAGCCGACTTGTCTCGAAGGGTCTATTGCTGCCTCGGGCACCTTATGCTCGTTCTCCTGTGAGTCTAGATTTTCGAATCCGACGCAAAACTGACAGTTAATTGTAACGTTCAGAGCCTCTTAATGACGATGGAACACACAAATTGCGTCGCGATTCAATACATCGTCCTCCAGCCGACTTGTCTCCAAGGGTCTAGTGCTGCCTCGGGCACCATATGCTCGTTCTCCTGTGAGTCTAGATTTTCGAATCCGACGCAAAACTGACAATTAATTGTAACGTTCAGAGCCTCTTAATGACGATGGAACACACAAATTGCGTCGCGGTTCAATACATCGTCCTACAGCCGACTTGTCTCCAAGGGTCTAGTGCTGCCTCGGGCACCATATGCTCGTTCTCCTGCGAGTCTAGATTTTCGAATCCGACGCAAAACTGACAGTGAATTGTAACGTTCAGAGCCTGTTAATGACGATGGAACACACAAATTGCGTCGCGATTCAATACATCGTCCTACAGCCGACTTGTCTCCAAGGGTCTAGTGCTGCTTCGGGCACCATATGCTCGTTCTCCTGTGAGTCTAGATTTTCGAATCCGACGCAAAACTGAGAGTGAATTGTAACGTTCAGAGCCTCTTGATGACGATGGAACACACAAATTGCGTCGCGAATCAATACATCGTCCTCCAGCCGACTTGTCTCCAAGGGTCTATTGCTGCCTCGGGCACCATATGCTCGTTCTCCTGTGAGTCTAGTTTTTCGAATACGACGCAAAACTGAGAGTGAATTGTGACGTTCAGAGCCTCTTGATGACGATGGAACACACAAATTGCGTCGCGATTCAATACATCGTCCTCCAGCCGACTTGTCTCGAAGGGTCTATTGCTGCCTCGGGCACCATATGCTCGTTCTCCTGTGGGTCTAGATTTTCGAATCCGACGCAAAACTGACAGTTAATTGTAACGTTCAGAGCCTGTTCATGACGATGGGACACACAAATTGCGTCGCAACTCAATACATCGTCCTCCAGCCGACTTGTCTCCAAGGGTCTAGTGCTGCCTCGGGCACCTTATGGTCGTTCTCTTGTGAGTCTAGATTATCGAATCCGACGCAAAACTGACAGTGAATTGTAACGTTCAGAGCCTGATACTGACGATGGAACACACAAATTGCGTCGCGATTCAATACATCGTCCTCCAGCCGACATTTCTCCGAGGTAGTATTGCTGCTCCTGGCACCTCTTGGTCGTTCTCCTATGAGTCTAGTTTTTCGATCCGGCGCAAAACTGACAATTAATTGTAACGTTCAGACCCTCTTAATGACGATGGAACAGACAAATTGCGTCGCGATTCAATACATCGTCCTCCAGCCAACTTGTCTCCAAGGGTCTATTGCTGCCTCGGGCACCTTATGGTCGTTCTCCTGTGAGTCTAGTTTTTCGAATCCGACGCAAAACTGACAATTAATTGTAACGTTCAGAGCCTGTTAATGACGATGGAACACACAAATTGCGTCGTGGTTCAATATATCTTCTTCCCGCCGATTTGTCTCCAAGGGTGTAGTGCTGCCTCGGGCACCTTATGGTCGTTCATCTGTGAGTCTAGATTTTCGAATCCGACGCAAAACTGACAGTTAATTGTAACGTTCAGAGCCTGTTAATGACGATGGGACACACAAATTGCGTCGCGTCTCAATACATCGTCCTCCAGCCGACTTCTCTCCAAGGGTCTATTGCTGCCTCGGGCACCTTATGGTCGTTCTCCTGGTAGTCTAGTTTTTCGAATGCGATGCAAAACTGACAGTTAATTGTAACGTTCAGAGCCTGTTAATGACGACGGGACACACAAATTGCGTCGCGACTCAATACATCGTCCTCCAGCCGACTTGTCTCCAAGGGTCTAGTGCTGCCTCGGGCACCTTATGGTCGTTCTCCTGTGAGTCTAGATTTTCGAATCCGACGCAAAACTGACAGTTAATTGTAACGTTCAGAGCCTCTTAATGACGATGGAACACACAAATTGCGTCGCGGTTCAATACATCGTCCTACAGCCGACTTGTCTCCAAGGGTCTAGTGCTGCCTCGGGCACCATATGCTCGTTCTCCTGTGAGTCTAGATTTTCGAATCCGACGCAAAACTGACAGTGAATTGTAACATTCAGAGCCTGTTAATGACGATGGAACACACAAATTGGGTCGCGATTCAATACATCGTCCTACAGCCGACTTGTCTCCAAGGGTCTAGTGCTGCCTCGGGCACCATATGCTCGTTCTCCTGTGAGTCTAGATTTTCGAATCCGACGCAAAACTGAGAGTGAATTGTAACGTTCAGAGCCCTTGATGACGATGGAACACACAAATTGCGTCGCGATTCAATACATCGTCCTACAGCCGACTTGTCTCCAAGGGTCTCGTACTGCCTCGGGCACCATATGCTCGTTCTCCTGTGAGTCTAGATTTTCGAATCCGACGCAAAACTGACAGTGAATTGTAACGTTCAGAGCCTCTTAATGACGATGGAACACACAAATTGCGTCGCGATTCAATACATCGTCCTCCAGCCGACTTGTCTCCAAGGGTCTATTGCTGCCTCGGGCACCATATGCTCGTTCTCCTGTGAGTCTAGTTTTTCGAATACGACGCAAAACTGACAATTAATTGTAACGTTCAGAGCCTGTTAATGACGATGGAACACACAAATTGCGTCGCGATTCAATACATCGTCCTCCAGCCGACTTGTCTCGAAGGGTCTATTGGTGCCTCGGGCACCTTATGGTCGTTCTCCTGTGAGTCTAGATTTTCGAATCCGACGCAAAACTGACAGTTAATTGTAACGTTCAGAGCCTGTTAATGACGATGGAACACACAAATTGCGTCGCGATTCAATACATCGTCCTCCAGCCGACTTGTCTCCAAGGGTCTAGTGCTGCCTCGGGCACCATATGCTCGTTCTCCTGTGAGTCTAGATTTTCGAATCCGACGCAAAACTGACAATTAATTGTAACGTTCAGAGCCTCTTAATGACGATGGAACACACAAATTGCGTCGCGGTTCAATACATCGTCCTACAGCCGACTTTTCTCCAAGCGTCTAGTGCTGCCTCGGGCACCATATGCTCGTTCTCCTGTGAGTCTAGATTTTCGAATCCGACGCAAAACTGACAGTGAATTGTAACGTTCAGAGCCTGTTAATGACGATGGAACACACAAATTGCGTCGCGATTCAATACATCGTCCTACAGCCGACTTGTCTCCAAGGGTCTAGTGCTGCTTCGGGCACCATATGCTCGTTCTCCTGTGAGTCTAGATTTTCGAATCCGACGCAAAACTGAGAGTGAATTGTAACGTTCAGAGCCTCTTGATGACGATGGAACACACAAATTGCGTCGCGATTCAATACATCGCCCTACAGCCGACTTGTCTCCAAGGGTCTAGTGCTGCCTCGGGCACCATATGCTCGTTCTCCTGTGAGTCTAGATTTTCGAATCCGACGCAAAACTGACAGTGAATTGTAACGTTCAGAGCCTCTTAATGACGATGGAACACACAAATTGCGTCGCGAATCAATACATCGTCCTCCAGCCGACTTGTCTCCAAGGGTCTATTGCTGCCTCGGGCACCATATGCTCGTTCTCCTGTGAATCTAGTTTTTCGAATACGACGCAAAACTGAGAGTGAATTGTAACGTTCAGAGCCTCTTGATGACGATGGAACACACAAATTGCGTCGCGATTCAATACATCGTCCTCCAGCCGACTTGTCTCGAAGGGTCTATTGCTGCCTCGGGCACCTTATGCTCGTTCTCCTGTGAGTCTAGATTTTCGAATCCGACGCAAAACTGACAGTTAATTGTAACGTTCAGAGCCTCTTAATGACGATGGAACACACAAATTGCGTCGCGATTCAATACATCGTCCTCCAGCCGACATTTCTCCGAGGTAGTATTGCTGCTCCTGGCACCTCTTGGTCGTTCTCCTATGAGTCTAGTTTTTCGAATCCGGCGCAAAACTGGCAATTAATTGTAACGTTCAGAGCCTCTTAATGACGATGGAACACACAAATTGCGTCGCGATTCAATACATCGTCCTCCAGCCGACTTGTCTCCAAGGGTCTATTGCTGCCTCGGGCACCTTATGGTCGTTCTCCTGTGAGTCTAGTTTTTCGAATACGACGCAAAACTGACAATTAATTGTAACGTTCAGAGCCTGTTAATGACGATGGAACACACAAATTGCGTCGCGATTCAATACATCGTCCTCCAGCCGACTTGTCTCCAAAGGTCTATTGCTGCCTCGGGCACGATATGCTCGTTCTCCTGTGAGTCTAGATTTTCGAATCCGACGCAAAACTGACAGTTAATTGTAACGTTCAGGGCCTCTTAATGACGATGGAACACACAAATTGCGTCGCGATTCAATACATCGTCCTACAGCCGACTTGTCTCCAAGGGTCTAGTGCTGCCTCGGGCACCTTATGGTCGTTCTCCTGTGAGTCTAGATTTTCGAATCCGACGCAAAACTGACAGTTAATTGTAACGTTCAGAGCCTCTTAATGACGATGGAACACACAAATTGCGTCGCGATTCAATACATCGTCCTCCAGCCGACTTGTCTCGAAGGGTCTATTGCTGCCTCGGGCACCTTATGGTCGTTCTCCTGTGAGTCTAGTTTTTCGAATGCGATGCAAAACTGACAGTTAATTGTAACGTTCAGAGCCTGTTAATGACGATGGGACATACAAATTGCGTCGCGACTCAATACATCGTCCTCCAGCCGACTTGTCTCCAAGGGTCTAGTGCTGCCTCGGGCACCTTATGCTCGTTCTCCTGTGAGTCTAGATTTTCGAATGCGATGCAAAACTGACAGTTAATTGTAACATTCAGAGCCTGTTAATGACGATGGGACACACAAATTGCGTCGCGACTCAATACATCGTCCTACAGCCGACTTGTCTCCAAGGGTCTAGTGCTGCCTCGGGCACCATATGCTCGTTATCCTGGGAGTCTAGATTTTCAAATCCGACGCAAAACTGAGAGTGAATTGTAACGTTCAGAGCCTCTTGATGACGATGGAACACACAAATTGCGTCGCGATTCAATACATCGTCCTCCAGCCGACTTGTCTCGAAGGGTCTATTGGTGCCTCGGGCACCTTATGGTCGTTCTCCTGTGAGTCTAGATTTTCGAATCCGACGCAAAACTGACAGTTAATTGTAACGTTCAGAGCCTCATATTGACGATGGAACACACAAATTGCGTCGCGATTCAATACATCGTCCTCCAGCCGACTTGTCTCCAAGGGTCTCGTGCTGCCTCGGGCACCTTATGGTCGTTCTCCTGTGAGTCTAGATTTTCGAATCCGACGCAAAACTGACAGTTAATTGTAACGTTCAGAGCCTGTTAATGACGATGGGACACACAAATTGCGTCGCGGTTCAATACATCGTCCTACAGCCGACTTGTCTCCAAGGGTCTAGTGCTGCCTCGGGCACCATATGCTCGTTCTCCTGTGAGTCTAGATTTTCGAATCCGACGCAAAACTGACAGTGAATTGTAACATTCAGAGCCTGTTAATGACGATGGAACACACAAATTGGGTCGCGATTCAATACATCGTCCTACAGCCGACTTGTCTCCAAGGGTCTAGTGCTGCCTCGGGCACCATATGCTCGTTCTCCTGTGAGTCTAGATTTTCGAATCCGACGCAAAACTGAGAGTGAATTGTAACGTTCAGAGCCTCTTGATGACGATGGAACACACAAATTGCGTCGCGATTCAATACATCGTCCTACAGCCGACTTGTCTCCAAGGGTCTCGTGCTGCCTCGGGCACCATATGCTCGTTCTCCTGTGAGTCTAGATTTTCGAATCCGACGCAAAACTGACAGTGAATTGTAACTTTCAGAGCCTCTTAATGACGATGGAACACACAAATTGCGTCGCGAATCAATACATCGTCCTCCAGCCGACTTGTCTCCAAGGGTCTATTGCTGCCTCGGGCACCATATGCTCGTTCTCCTGTGAGTCTAGTTTTTCGAATACGACGCAAAACTGACAATTAATTGTAACGTTCAGAGCCTGTTAATGACGATGGAACACACAAATTGCGTCGCGATTCAATACATCGTCCTCCAGCCGACTTGTCTCGAAGGGTCTATTGCTGCCTCGGGCACCTTATGCTCGTTCTCCTGTGAGTCTAGATTTTCGAATCCGACGCAAAACTGACAGTTAATTGTAACGTTCAGAGCCTCTTAATGACGATGGAACACACAAATTGCGTCGCGATTCAATACATCGTCCACCAGCCGACTTGTCTCCAAGGGTCTAGTGCTGCCTCGGGCACCATATGCTCGTTCTCCTGTGAGTCTAGATTTTCGAATCCGACGCAAATCTGACAATTAATAGTAAAGTTCAGAGCCTCTTAATTACGATGGAACACACAAATTGCGTCGCGGTTCAATACATCGTCCTACAGCCGACTTGTCTCCAAGGGTCTAGTGCTGCCTCGGGCACCATATGCTCGTTCTCCTGTGAGTCTAGATTTTCGAATCCGACGCAAAACTGACAGTGAATTGTAACGTTCAGAGCCTGTTAATGACGATGGAACACACAAATTGCGTCGCGATTCAATACATCGTCCTACAGCCGACTTGTCTCCAAGGGTCTAGTGCTGCTTCGGGCACCATATGCTCGTTCTCCTGTGAGTCTAGATTTTCGAATCCGACGCAAAACTGAGAGTGAATTGTAACGTTCAGAGCCTCTTGATGACGATGGAACACACAAATTGCGTCGCGATTCAATACATCGTCCTACAGCCGACTTGTCTCCAAGGGTCTAGTGCTGCCTCGGGCACCATATGCTCGTTCTCCTGTGAGTCTAGATTTTCGAATCCGACGCAAAACTGACAGTGAATTGTAACGTTCAGAGCCTCTTAATGACGATGGAACACACAAATTGCGTCGCGAATCAATACATCGTCCTCCAGCCGACTTGTCTCCAAGGGTCTATTGCTGCCTCGGGCACCATATGCTCGTTCTCCTGTGAATCTAGTTTTTCGAATACGACGCAAAACTGAGAGTGAATTGTAACGTTCAGAGCCTCTTGATGACGATGGAACACACAAATTACGTCGCGATTCAATACATCGTCCTCCAGCCGACTTGTCTCGAAGGGTCTATTGCTGCCTCGGGCACCTTATGCTCGTTCTCCTGTGAGTCTAGATTTTCGAATCCGACGCAAAACTGACAGTTAATTGTAACGTTCAGAGCCTCTTAATGACGATGGAACACACAAATTGCGTCGCGATTCAATACATCGTCCTCCAGCCGACTTGTCTCCAAGGGTCTAGATCTGCCTCGGGCACCATATGCTCGTTCTCCTGTGAGTCTAGATTTTCGAATCCGACGCAAAACTGACAGTTAATTGTAACGTTCAGAGCCTGTTAATGACGATGGGACACACAAATTGCGTCGCGACTCAATACATCGTCCTCCAGCCGACTTGTCTCCAAGGGTCTAGTGCTGCCTCGGGCACCTTATGGTCAATCTCCTGTGAGTCTAGATTTTCGAATCCGACGCAAAACTGACAGTGAATTGTAACGTTCAGAGCCTGATACTGACGACACACAAATTGCGTCGCGATTCAATACATCGTCCTCCAGCCGACATTTCTCCGAGGTAGTATTGCTGCTCCTGGCACCTCTTGGTCGTTCTCCTATGAGTCTAGTTTTTCGAATCCGGCGCAAAACTGACAATTAATTGTAACGTTCAGAGCCTCTTAATGACGATGGAACACACAAATTGCGTCGCGATTCAATACATCGTCCTCCAGCCGACTTGTCTCCAAGGGTCTATTGCTGCCTCGGGCACCTTATGGTCGTTCTCCTGTGAGTCTAGTTATTCGAATACAACGCAAAACTGACAATTAATTGTAACGTTCAGAGCCTGTTAATGACGATGGAACACACAAATTGCGTCGCGATTCAATACATCGTCCTCCAGCCGACTTGTCTCCAAAGGTCTATTGCTGCCTCGGGCACCATATGCTCGTTCTCCTATGAGTCTAGATTTTCGAATCCGACGCAAAACTGACAGTTAATTGTAACGTTCAGAGCCTCTTAATGACGATGGAACACACAAATTGCGTCGCGATTCAATACATCGTCCTACAGCCGACTTGTCTCCAAGGGTCTAGTGCTGCCTCGGGCACCTTATGGTCGTTCTCCTGTGAGTCTAGATTTTCGAATCCGACGCAAAACTGACAGTTAATTGTAACGTTCAGAGCCTCTTAATGACGATGGAACACACAAATTGCGTCGCGATTCAATACATCGTCCTCCAGCCGACTTGTCTCCAAGGGTCTAGTGCTGCCTCGGGCACCTTATGGTCGTTCTCCTGTGAGTCTAGTTTTTCGAATGCGATGCAAAACTGACAGTTAATTGTAACGTTCAGAGCCTGTTAATGACGATGGGACATACAAATTGCGTCGCGACTCAATACATCGACCTCCAGCCGACTTGTCTCCAAGGGTCTAGTGCTGCCTCGGGCACCTTATGGTCGTTCTCCTGTGAGTCTAGATTTTCGAATGCGATGCAAAACTGACAGTTAATTGTAACGTTCAGAGCCTGTTAATGACGATGGGACACACAAATTGCGTCGCGGTTCAATACATCGTCCTACAGCCGACTTGTCTCCAAGGGTCTAGTGCTGCCTCGGGCACCATATGCTCGTTATCCTGTGAGTCTAGATTTTCAAATCCGACGCAAAACTGAGAGTGAATTGTAACTTTCAGAGCCTAATGATGACGATGGAACACACAAATTGCGTCGCGATTCAATACATCGTCCTCCAGCCGACTTGTCTCGAAGGGTCTATTGGTGCCTCGGGCACCTTATGGTCGTTCTCCTGTGAGTCTAGATTTTCGAATCCGACGCAAAACTGACAGTTAATTGTAACGTTCAGAGCCTCTTAATGACGATGGAACACACAAATTGCGTCGCGGTTCAATACATCGTCCTACAGCCGACTTGTCTCCAAGGGTCTAGTGCTGCCTCGGGCACCATATGCTCGTTCTCCTGTGAGTCTAGATTTTCGAATCCGACGCAAAACTGACAGTGAATTGTAACGTTCAGAGCCTGTTAATGACGATGGAACACACAAATTGCGTCGCGATTCAATACATCGTCCTACAGCCGACTTGTCTCCAAGGGTCTAGTGCTGCTTCGGGCACCATATGCTCGTTCTCCTGTGAGTCTAGATTTTCGAATCCGACGCAAAACTGAGAGTGAATTGTAACGTTCAGAGCCTCTTGATGACGATGGAACACACAAATTGCGTCGCGATTCAATACATCGTCCTACAGCCGACTTGTCTCCAAGGGTCTAGTGCTGCCTCGGGCACCATATGCTCGTTCTCCTGTGAGTCTAGATTTTCGAATCCGACGCAAAACTGACAGTTAATTGTAACGTTCAGAGCCTCTTAATGACGATGGAACACACAAATTGCGTCGCGAATCAATACATCGTCCTCCAGCCGACTTGTCTCGAAGGGTCTATTGCTGCCTCGGGCACCTTATGCTCGTTCTCCTGTGAGTCTAGATTTTCGAATCCGACGCAAAACTGACAGTTAATTGTAACGTTCAGAGCCTCTTAATAACGATGGAACACACAAATTGCGTCGCGATTCAATACATCGTCCTCCAGCCGACTTGTCTCCAAGGGTCCAGTGCTGCCTCGGGCACCTTATGGTCGTTCTCCTGTGAGTCTAGATTTTCGAATCCGACGCAAAACTGACAGTTAATTGTAACGTTCAGAGCCTGTTAATGACGATGGGACACACAAATTGCGTCGCGACTCAATACATCGTCCTCCAGCCGACTTGTCTCCAAGGGTCTAGTGCTGCCTCGGGCACCTTATGGTCAATCTCCAATGAGTCTAGATTTTCGAATCCGACGCAAAACTGACAGTGAATTGTAACGTTCAAAGCCTGATACTGACGATGGAACACACAAATTGCGTCGCGATTCAATACATCGTCCTCCAGCCGACATTTCTCCGAGGTAGTATTGCTGCTCCTGGCACCTCTTGGTCGTTCTGCTATGAGTCTAGTTTTTCGAATCCGGCGCAAAACTGACAATTAATTGTAACGTTCAGAGCATCTTAATGACGAAGGAACACACAAATTGCGTCGCGATTCAATACATCGTCCTCCAGCCGACTTGTCTCCAAGGGTCTAGTGCTGCCTCGGGCACCTTATGGTCGTTCTCCTGTGAGTCTAGTGTTTCGAATACAACGCAAAACTGACAATTAATTGTAACGTTCAGAGCCTGTTAATGACGATGGAACACACAAATTGCGTCGCGATTCAATACATCGTCCTCCAGCCGACTTGTCTCCAAAGGTCTATTGCTGCCTCGGGCACCATATGCTCGTTCTCCTATGAGTCTAGATTTTCGAATCCGACGCAAAACTGACAGTAAATTGTAACGTTCAGAGCCTCTTAATGACGATGGAACTTACAAATTGCGTCGCGATTCAATACATCGTCCTACAGCCGACTTGTCTCCAAGGGGCTAGTGCTGCCTCGGGCACCTTACGGTCGTTCTCCTGTGAGTCTAGATTTTCGAATCCGACGCAAAACTGACAGTTAATTGTAACGTTCAGAGCCTCTTAATGACGATGGAACACAAATTGCGTCGCGATTCAATACATCGTCCTCCAGCCGACTTGTCTCCAAGGGTCTAGTGCTGCCTCGGGCACCTTATGGTCGTTCTCCTGTGAGTCTAGTTTTTCGAATGCGATGCAAAACTGACAGTTAATTGTAACGTTCAGAGCCTGTTAATGACGATGGGACACACAAATTGCGTCGCGACTCAATACATCGTCCTACAGCCGACTTGTCTCGAAGGGTCTATTGGTGCCTCGGGCACCTTATGGTCGTTCTCCTGTGAGTCTAGATTTTCGAATCCGACGCAAAACTGACAGTTAATTGTAAGGTTCAGAGCCTCTTAATGACGATGGAACACACAAATTGCGTCGCGATTCAATACATCGTCCTCCAGCCGACTTGTCTCCAAGGGTCTATTGCTGCCTCGGGCACCTTATGGTCGTTCTCCTGTGAATCTAGATTTTCGAATCCGACGCAAAACTGACAGTTAATTGTAACGTTCAGAGCCTGTTAATGACGATGGGACACACAAATTGCGTCGCGACTCAATACATCGTCCTCCAGCCGACTTGTCTCCAAGGGTCTAGTGCTGCCTCGGGCACCTTATGGTCGTTCTCCTGTGAGTCTAGATTTTCGAATCCGACGCAAAACTGACAGTTAATTGTAACGTTCAGAGAATCTTAATGACGATGGAACACACAAATTGCGTCGCGATTCAATACATCGTCCTACAGCCGACTTGTCTCCAAGGGTCTAGTGCTGCCTCGGGCACCTTATGGTCGTTCTCCTGTGAGTCTAGATTTTCGAATCCGACGCAAAACTGACAGTTAATTGTAAGGTTCAGAGCCTCTTAATGACGATGGAACACACAAATTGCGTCGCGATTCAATACATCGTCCTCCAGCCGACTTGTCTCCAAGGGTCTATTGCTGCCTCGGGCACCTTATGGTCGTTCTCCTGTGAATCTAGATTTTCGAATCCGACGCAAAACTGACAGTTAATTGTAACGTTCAGAGCCTGTTAATGACGATGGGACACACAAATTGCGTCGCGACTCAATACATCGTCCTCCAGCCGACTTGTCTCCAAGGGTCTATTGCTGCCTCGTGCACCTTTTGGTCGTTCTCCTATAAGTCTAGTTTTTCGAATCCGACGCAAAACTGACAGTTAATTGTAACGTTCAAAGCCTCTTAATGACGATGGAACACACAAATTGCGTCGCGATTCAATACATCCTTGTCTCCAAGGGTCTATAGCTGCCTCGGGCACCTTATGGCGGTTCTCCTGTGAGTCTAGTTTTTCGAATGCGATGCAAAACTGACAGTTAATTGTAACGTTCAGAGCCTGTTAATGACGATGGGATACACAAATTGCGTCGCGACTCAATACATCGTCCTCCAGCCGACTTGTCTCCAAGGGTCTAGTGCTGCCTCGGGCACCTTATGGTCGTTCTCCTGTGAGTCTAGTTTTTCGAATGCGATGCAAAACTGACAGTTAATTGTAACGTTCAGAGCCTGTTAATGACGATGGGACACACAAATTGCGTCCCGACTCAATACATCGTCCTACAGCCGACTTGTCTCCAAGGGTCTAGTGCTGCCTCGGGCACCATATGCTCGTTCTCCTGTGAGTCTAGATTTTCGAATCCGACGCAAAACTGAGAGTGAATTGTAACGTTCAGAGCCTCTTGATGACGATGGAACACACAAATTGCGTCGCGATTCAATACATCGTCCTCCAGCCGACTTGTCTCGAAGGGTCTATTGGTGCCTCGGGCACCTTATGGTCGTTCTCCTGTGAGTCTAGATTTTCGAATCCGACGCAAAACTGACAGCTTATTGTAACGTTCAGAGCCTCTTAATGACGATGGAACACACAAATTGCGTCGCGATTCAATACATCGTCCTCCAGCCGACTTGTCTCCAAGGGTCTATTGCTGCCTCGGGCACCTTATGGTCGTTCTCCTGTGAGTCTAGATTTTCGAATCCGACGCAAAACTGACAGTGAATTGTAACGTTCAGAGCCTGTTAATGACGATGGGACACACAAATTGCGTCGCGACTCAATAAATCGTCCTCCAGCCGACTTGTCTCCAAGGGTCTAGTGCTGCCTCGGGCACCTTATGGTCGTTCTCCTGTGAGTCTAGATTTTCGAATGCGATGCAAAACTGACAGTTAATTGTAACGTTCAGAGCCTGTTAATGACGATGGGACACACAAATTGCGTCGCGACTCAATACATCGTCCTACAGCCGACTTGTCTCCAAGGGTCTAGTGCTGCCTCGGGCACCATATGCTCCTTCTCCTGTGAGTCTAGATTTTCGAATCCGACGCAAAACTGAGAGTGAATTGTAACGTTCAGAGCCTCTTGATGACGATGGAACACACAAATTGCGTCGCGATTCAATACATCGTCCTCCAGCCGACTTGTCTCGAAGGGTCTATTGGTGCCTCGGGCACCTTATGGTCGTTCTCCTGTGAGTCTAGATTTTCGAATCCGACGCAAAACTGACAGTTAATTGTAACGTTCAGAGCCTCTTAATGACGATGGAACACACAAATTGCGTCGCGATTCAATACATCGTCCTCCAGCCGACTTGTCTCCAAGGGTCTATTGCTGCCTCGGGCACCTTATGGTCGTTCTCCTGTGAGTCTAGTTTTTCGAATCCGACGCAAAACTGACAGTGAATTGTAACGTTCAGAGCCTGTTAATGACGATGGGACACACAAATTGCGTCGCGACTCAATAAATCGTCCTCCAGCCGACTTGTCTCCAAGGGTCTAGTGCTGCCTCGGGCACCTTATGGTCGTTCTCCTGTGAGTCTAGATTTTCGAATCCGACGCAAAACTGACAGTTAATTGTAACGTTCAGAGCCTCTTAATGACGATGGAACACACAAATTGCGTCGCGATTCAATACATCGTCCTCCAGCCGACTTGTCTCCAACGGTCTATTGCTGCCTCGGGCACCTTATGGTCGTTCTCCTGTGAGTCTAGATTTACGAATGCGATGCAAAACTGACAGTTAATTGTAACGTTCAGACCCTCTTAATGACGATGGAACACACAAATTGCGTCGCGATTCAATACATCGTCCTCCAGCCGACTTGTCTCCAAGGGTCTATTGCTGCCTCGGGCACCTTTTGGTCGTTCTCCTATGAGTCTAGTTTCTCGAATCCGACGCAAAACTGACAGTTAATTGTAACGTTCAGAGCCTGTTAATGACGATGGAACACACAAATTGCGTCGCGATTCAATACATCGTCCTACAGCCGACTTGTCTCCAAGGGTCTAGTGCTGCCTCGGGCACCATATGCTCGTTCTCCTGTGAGTTTAGATTTTCGAATCCGACGCAAAACTGACAGTTAATTGTAACGTTCAGAGCCTCTTAATGACGATGGAACACACAAATTGCGTCGCGATTCAATACATCGTCCTCCAGCCGACTTGTCTCGAAGGGTCTATTGGTGCCTCGGGCACCTTATGGTCGTTCTCCTGTGAGTCTAGTTTTTCGAATGCGATGCAAAACTGACAGTTAATTGTAACGTTCAGAGCCTGTTAATGACGATGGGACACACAAATTGCGTCGCGACTCAATACATCGTCCTACAGCCGACTTGTCTCCAAGGGTCTAGTGCTGCCTCGGGCACCATATGCTCGTTCTCCTGTGAGTCTAGATTTTCGAATCCGACGCAAAACTGAGAGTGAATTGTAACGTTCAGAGCCTCTTGATGACGATGGAACACACAAATTGCGTCGCGATTCAATACATCGTCCTCCAGCCGACTTGTCTCGAACGTCTATTGGTGCCTCGGGCACCTTATGGTCGTTCTCCTGTGAGTCTAGTTTTCAGAATACGACGCAAAACTGACAGTTAATTGTAACGTTCAGAGCCTGTTAATGACGATGGGACACACAAATTGCGTCGCGACTCAATACATCGTCCTCCAGCCGACTTGTCTCCAAGGGTCTATTGCTGCCTCGGGCACCTTATGGTCGTTCTCCTGTGAGTCTAGATTTTCGAATCCGACGCAAAACTGACAGTTAATTGTAACGTTCAGAGCCTGATACTGACGATGGAACACACAAATTGCGTCGCGATTCAATACATCGTCCTCCAGCCGACATGTCTCCGAGGTAGTATTGCTGCTCCTGGCACCTCTTGGTCGTTCTCCTATGAGTCTAGATTTTCGAATCCGACGCAAAACTGACAATTAATTGTAACGTTCAGAGCCTGTTAATGACGATGGGACACACAAATTGCGTCGCGACTCAATACATCGTCCTACAGCCGACTTGTCTCCAAGGGTCTATTGCTGCCTCGGGCACCTTATGGTCGTTTCCTGTGAGTCTAGTTTTTCGAATGCGATGCAAAACTGACAGTTAATTGTAACGTTCAGAGCCTGTTAATGACGATGGGACACACAAATTGCGTCGCGACTCAATACATCGTCCTCCAGCCGACTTGTCTCCAAGGGTCTAGTGCTGCCTCGGGCACCTTATGGTCGTTCTCCTGTGAGTCTAGATTTTCTAATGCGATGCAAAACTGACAGTTAATTGTAACGTTCAGAGCCTGTTAATGACGATGGGACACACAAATTGCGTCGCGACTCAATACATCGTCCTACAGCCGACTTGTCTCCAAGGGTCTAGTGCTGCCTCGGGCACCATATGCTCGTTCTCCTGTGAGTCTAGATTTTCGAATCCGACGCAAAACTGAGAGTGAATTGTAACGTTCAGAGCCTCTTGATGACGATGGAACACACAAATTGCGTCGCGATTCAATACATCGTCCTCCAGCCGACTTGTCTCGAAGGGTCTATTGGTGCCTCGGGCACCTTATGGTCGTTCTCCTGTGAGTCTAGATTTTCGAATCCGACGCAAAACTGACAGTTAATTGTAACGTTCAGAGCCTCTTAATGACGATGGAACACACAAATTGCGTCGCGATTCAATACATCGTCCTCCAGCCGACTTGTCTCCAAGGGTCTATTGCTGCCTCGGGCACCTTATGGTCGTTCTCCTGTGAGTCTAGATTTTCGAATCCGACGTAACCTGACAGTGAATTGTAACGTTCAGAGCCTGTTAATGACGATGGGACACACAAATTGCGTCGCGACTCAATATATCGTCCTCCAGCCGACTTGTCTCGAAGGGTCTATTGGTGCCTCGGGCACCTTATGGTCGTTCTCCTGTGAGTCTAGATTTTCGAATCCGACGCAAAACTGACAGTGAATTGTAACGTTCAGAGCCTCTTCATGACGATGGAACACACAAATTGCGTCGCGATTCAATACATCGTCCCACAGCCGACCTGTCTCAAAGGGGGTCTTGCTGCCTCGGGCACCTTATGGTCGTTCTCCTGTGAGTATAGTTTTCAGAATGCGACGCAAAACTGACAGTTAATTGTAAAGTTCAGAGCCTGTTAATGACGATGGGACACACAAATTGCGTCGCGACTCAATACATCGTCCTCCAGCCGACTTGTCTCCAAGGGTCTAGTGCTGCCTCGGGCACCTTATGGTCGTTCTCCTGTGAGTCTAGATTTTCGAATCCGACGCAAAACTGACAGTTAATTGTAACGTTCAGAGCCTGATACTGACGATGGAACACACAAATTGCGTCGCGATTCAATACATCGTCCTCCAGCCGACATGTCTCCGAGGTAGTATTGCTGCTCCTGGCACCTCTTGGTCGTTCTCCTATGAGTCTAGATTTTCGAATCCGACGCAAAACTGACAATTAATTGTAACGTTCAGAGCCTCTTAATGACGATGGAACACACAAATTGCGTCGCGATTCAATACATCGTCCTCCAGCCGACTTGTCTCGAAGGGTCTATTGCTGCCTCGGGCACCTTATGGTCGTTCATCTGTGAGTCTAGATTTTCGAATCCGACGCAAAACTGACAGTTAATTGTAAGGTTCAGAGCCTCTTAATGACGATGGAACACACAAATTGCGTCGCGATTCAATACATCGTCCTCCAGCCGACTTGTCTCCAAGGGTCTAGTGCTGTCTCGGGCACCTTATGGTCGTTCTCCTGTGAGTATAGATTTTCGAATCCGACGCAAAACTGACAGTTAATTGTAACGTTCAGAGCCTCTTGTCTCCAAGAGTCTATTGCTGCCTCGGGCACCTTATGGTCGTCCTCCTGTGAGTCTAGTTTTTCGAATGCGATGCAAAACTGACAGTTAATTGTAACGTTCAGAGCCTCTTAATGAAGATGGAACACACAAATTGCGTCGCGATTCAATACATCGTCCTCCAGCCGACTTGTCTCCAAGGGTCTATTGCTGCCTCGGGCACCTTTTGGTCGTTCTCCTATGAGTCTAGTTTTTCGAATCCGACGCAAAACTGACAGTTAATTGTAACGTTCAGAGCCTCTTAATGACGATGGAACACACAAATTGCGTCGCGACTCAATACATCGTCCTCCAGCCGACTTGTCTCCAAGGGTCTATTGCTGCCTCGGGCACCTTATGGTCGTTCTCCTGTGAGTCTAGATTTTCGAATGCGATGCAAAACTGACAGTTAATTGTAACGTTCAGAGCCTGTTAATGACGATGGGACACACAAATTGCGTCGCGACTCAATACATCGTCCTACAGCCGACTTGTCTCCAAGGGTCTAGTGCTGCCTCGGGCACCATATGCACGTTCTCCTGTGAGTCTAGATTTTCGAATCCGACGCAAAACTGAGAGTGAATTGTAACGTTCAGAGCCTCTTGATGACGATGGAACACACAAATTGCGTCGCGATTCAATACATCGTCCTCCAGCCGACATGTCTCCGAGGTAGTATTGCTGCTCCTGGCACCTCTTGGTCGTTCTCCTATGAGTCTAGATTTTCGAATCCGACGCAAAACTGACAATTAATTGTAACCTTCAGAGCCTCTTAATGACGATGGAACACACAAATTGCGTCGCGATTCAATACATCGTCCTCCAGCCGACTTGTCTCGAAGGGTCTATTGCTGCCTCGGGCACCTTATGGTCGTTCATCTGTGAGTCTAGATTTTCGAATCCGACGCAAAACTGACAGTTAATTGTAAGGTTCAGAGCCTCTTAATGACGATGGAACACACAAATTGCGTCGCGATTCAATACAACGTCCTCCAGCCGACTTGTCTCCAAGGGTCTAGTGCTGTCTCGGGCACCTTATGGTCGTTCTCCTGTGAGTCTAGATTTTCGAATCCGACGCAAAACTGACAGTTAATTGTAACGTTCAGAGCCTCTTAATGACGATGGAACACACAAATTGCGTCGCGATTCAATACATCGTCCTACAGCCGACTTGTCTCCAAGGGTCTATTGCTGCCTCGGGCACCTTATGGTCGTTTCCTGTGAGTCTAGTTTTTCGAATGCGATGCAAAACTGACAATTGTAACGTTCAGAGCCTGTTAATGACGATGGGACACACAAATTGCGTCGCGACTCAATACATCGTCCTCCAGCCGACTTGTCTCCAAGGGTCTAGTGCTGCCTCGGGCACCTTATGGTCGTTCTCCTTTGAGTCTAGATTTTCTAATGCGATGCAAAACTGACAGTTAATTGTAACGTTCAGAGCCTGTTAATGACGATGGGACACACAAATTGCGTCGCGACTCAATACATCGTCCTACAGCCGACTTGTCTCCAAGGGTCTAGTGCTGCCTCGGGCACCATATGCTCGTTCTCCTGTGAGTCTAGATTTTCGAATCCGACGCAAAACTGAGAGTGAATTGTAACGTTCAGAGCCTCTTGATGACGATGGAACACACAAATTGCGTCGCGATTCAATACATCGTCCTCCAGCCGATTTGTCTCGAAGGGTCTATTGGTGCCTCGGGCACCTTGTGCTCGTTCTCCTGTGAGTCTAGATTTTCGAATCCGACGCAAAACTGACAGTTAATTGTAACGTTCAGAGCCTCTTAATGACGATGGAACACACAAATTGCGTCGCGATTCAATAAATCGTCCTCCAGCCGACTTGTCTCCAAGGGTCTATTGCTGCCTCGGGCACCTTATGGTCGTTCTCCTGTGAGTCTAGATTTTCGAATCCGACGCAAAACTGACAGTGAATTGTAACGTTCAGAGCCTGTTAATGACGATGGGAAACACAAATTGCGTCGTGACTCAATAAATCGTCCTCCAGCCGACTTGTCTCGAAGGGTCTATTGCTGCCTCGGGCACCTTATGGTCGTTCTCCTGTGAGTCTAGATTTTCGAATGCGATGCAAAACTGACAGTTAATTGTAACGTTAAGAGCCTCTTAATGACGATGGAACACACAAATTGCGTCGCGATTCAATACATCGTCCTCCAGCCGACTTGTCTCCAAGGGTCTATTGCTGCCTCGGGCACCTTTTGGTCGTTCTCCTATGAGTCTAGTTTCTCGAATCCGACGCAAAACTGACAGTTAATTGTAACGTTCAGAGCCTGTTAATGACGATGGAACACACAAATTGCGTCGCGATTCAATACATCGTCCTACAGCCGACTTGTCTCCAAGGGTCTAGTGCTGCCTCGGGCACCATATGCTCGTTCTCCTGTGAGTTTAGATTTTCGAATTCGACGCAAAGTGACAGTTAATTGTAGCGTTCAGAGCCTCTTAATGACGATGGAACACACAAATTGCGTCGCGATTCAATACATCGTCCTCCAGCCGACTTGTCTCGAAGGGTCTATTGCTGCCTCGGGCACCTTATGGTCGTTCTCCTGTGAGTCTAGTTTTTCTAATGCGATGCAAAACTGACAGTTAATTGTAACGTTCAGAGACTGTTAATGACGATGGGACACACAAATTGCGTCGCGACTCAATACATCGTCCTACAGCCGACTTGTCTCCAAGGGTCTATTGGTGCCTCGGGCACCTTATGGTCGTTCTCCTGTGAGTCTAGATTTTCGAATCCGACGCAAAATTGACAGTTAATTGTAACGTTCAGAGCCTCTTAATGACGATGGAACACACAAATTGCGTCGCGATTCAATACATCGTCCTCCAGCCGACTTGTCTCCAAGGGTCTATTGCTGCCTCGGGCACCTTATGGTCGTTCTCCTGTGAGTCTAGATTTTCGAATCCGACGTAACCTGACCGTGAATTGTAACGTTCAGAGCCTGTTAATGACGATGGGACACACAAATTGCGTCGCGACTCAATACATCGTCCTCCAGCCGACTTGTCTCCAAGGGTCTAGTGCTGCCTCGGGCACCTTATGGTCGTTCTCCTGTGAGTCTAGATTTTCGAATCCGACGCAAAACTGACAGTTAATTGTAACGTTCAGAGCCTCTTAATGACGATGGAACACACAAATTGCGTCGCGATTCAATACATCGTCCTACAGCCGACTTGTCTCCAAGGGTCTAGTGCTGCCTCGGGCACCATATGTTCGTTCTCCTGTGAGTCTAGATTTTCGAATCCGACGCAAAACTGACAGTGAATTGTAACGTTCAGAGCCTCTTCATGACGATGGAACACACAAATTGCGTCGCGATTCAATACATCGTCCCACAGCCGACCTGTCTCCAAGGGTCTCTTGCTGCCTCGGGCACCTTATGGTCGTTCTCCTGTGAGTCTAGTTTTCAGAATACGACGCAAAACTGACAGTTAATTGTAAAGTTCAGAGCCTGTTAATGACGATGGGACACACAAATTGCGTCGCGACTCAATACATCGTCCTCCAGCGGACTTGTCTCCAAGGGTCTAGTGCTGCCTCGGGCACCTTATGGTCGTTCTCCTGTGAGTCTAGATTTTCGAATCCGACGCAAAACTGACAGTTAATTGTAACGTTCAGAGCCTGATACTGACGATGGAACACACAAATTGCATCGCGATTCAATACATCGTCCTCCAGCCGACGTGTCTCCGAGGTAGTATTGCTGCTCCTGGCACCTCTTGGTCGTTCTCCTATGAGTCTAGATTTTCGAATCGGACGCAAAACTGACAATTAATTGTAACGATCAGAGCCTCTTAATGACGATGGAACACACAAATTGCGTCGCGATTCAATACATCGTCCTCCAGCCGACTTGTCTCGAAGGGTCTATTGCTGCCTCGGGCACCTTATGGTCGTTTACCTGTGAGTCTAGATTTTCGAATCCGACGCAAAACTGACAGTTAATTGTAAGGTTCAGAGCCTCTTAATGACGATGGAACACACAAATTGCGTCGCGATTCAATACATCGTCCTCCAGCCGACTTGTCTCCAAGGGTCTAGTGCTGTCTCGGGCACCTTATGGTCGTTCTCCTGTAAGTCTAGATTTTCGAATCCGACGCAAAACTGACAGTTAATTGTAACGTTCAGAGCCTGTTAATGACGATGGGACACACAAATTGCGTCGCGACTCAATACATCGTCCTCCAGCCGACTTGTCTCCAAGGGTCTAGTGCTGCCTCGGGCACCTTATGGTCGTTCTCCTGTGAGTCTAGATTTTCGAATCCGACGCAAAACTGAAAGTGAATTGTAACGTTCAGAGCCTGATACTGACGATGGAACACACAAATTGCGTCGCGATTCAATACATCGTCCCACAGCCGACCTGTCTCCAACGGTCTCTTGCTGCCTCGGGCACCTTATGGTCGTTCTCCTGTGAGTCTAGTTTTCAGAATACGACGCAAAACTGACAGTTAATTGTAACGTTCAGAGCCTGTTAATGACGATGGGACACACAAATTGCGTCGCGACTCAATACATCGTCCTCCAGCCGACTTGTCTCCAAGGGTCTAGTGCTGCCTCGGGCACCTTATGGTCGTTCTCCTGTGAGTCTAGATTTTCGAATCCGACGTAAAACTGACAGTTAATTGTAACGTTCAGAACCTGATACTGACGATGGAACACACAAATTGCGTCGCGATTCAATACATCGTCCTCCAGCCGACATGTCTCCGAGGTAGTATTGCTGCTCCTGGCACCTCTTGGTCCTCCTATGAGTCTAGATTTTCGAATCCGACGCAAAACTGACAGTTAATTGTAACGTTCAGAGCCTCTTGATGACGATGGAACACACAAATTGCGTCGCGATTCAATACATCGTCCTCCAGCCGACTTGTCTCGAAGGGTCTATTGGTGCCTCTGGCACCTTATGGTCGTCATCCTGTGAGTCTAGATTTTCGAATCCGACGCAAAACTGACAGTTAATTCTAACATTCAGAGCCTCTTAATGACGATGGAACACACAAATTGCGTCGCGATTCAATACATCGTCCTCCAGCCGACTTGTCTCCAAGGGTCTAGTGCTGCCTCGGGCACCTTTTGGTCGTTCTCCTATGAGTCTAGTTTTTCGAATCCGACGCAAAACTGACAGTTAATTGTAACGTTCAGAGCCTCTTAATGACGATGGAACACACAAATTGCGTCGCGATTGAATACATCCTTGTCTCCAAGGGTCTATTGCTGCCTCGGACACCTTATGGTCGTTCTCCTGTGAGTCTAGTTTTTCGAATGCGATGCAAAACTGACAGTTAATTGTAACGTTCAGAGCCTGTTAATGACGATGGGACACACAAATTGCGTCGCGACTCAATACATCGTCCTCCAGCCGACTTGTCTCCAAGGGTCTAGTGCTGCCTCGGGCACCTTATGGTCGTTCTCCTGTGAGTCTAGATTTTCGAATGCGATGCAAAACTGACAGTTAATTGTAACGTTCAGAGCCTGTTAATGACGATGGGACACACAAATTGCGTCGCGACTCAATACATCGTCCTACAGCCGACTTGTCTCCAAGGTTCTAGTGCTGCCTCGGGCACCATATGCTCGTTCTCCTGTGAGTCTAGATTTTCGAATCCGACGCAAAACTGAGAGTGAATTGTAACGTTCAGAGCCTCTTGATGACGATGGAACACACAAATTGCGTCGCGATTCAATACATCGTCCTCCAGCCGACTTGTCTCGAAGGGTCTATTGGTGCCTCGGGCACCTTATGGTCGTTCTCCTGTGAGTCTAGATTTTCGAATCCGACGCAAAACTGACAGTTAATTGTAACGTTCAGAGCCTGTTAATGACGATGGAACACACAAATTGCGTCGCGATTCAATACATCGTCCTCCAGCCGACTTGTCTCCAAGGGTCTATTGCTGCCTCGGGCACCTTATGGTCGTTCTCCTGTGAGTCTAGATTTTCGAATCCGACGCAAAACTGAGAGTGAATTGTAACATTCAGAGCCTCTTAATGACGATGGAACACACAAATTGCGTCGCGATTCAATACATCGTCCTCCAGCCAACTTGTCTCCAAGGGTCTATTGCTGCCTCGGGCACCTTATGGTCGTTCTCCTGTGAGTCTAGTTTTTCGAATGCGATGCAAAACTGACAGTTAATTGTAACGTTCAGAGCCTCTTAATGACAATGGAACACACAAATTGCGTCGCGATTCAATACATCGTCCTCCAGCCGACTTGTCTCCGAGGGTCTATTGCTGCCTCGGGCACCTTTTGGTCGTTCTCCTATGAGTCTAGTTTCTCGAATCCGACGCAAAACTGACAGTTAATTGTAACGTTCAGAGCCTCTTAATGACGATGGAACACACAAATTGCGTCGCGATTCAATACATCGTCCTACAGCCGACTTGTCTCCAAGGGTCTAGTGCTGCCTCGGGCACCATATGCTCGTTCTCCTGTGAGTCTAGATTTTCGAATCCGACGCAAAACTGACAGTTAATTGTAACGTTCAGAGCCTCTTAATGACGATGGAACACACAAATTGCGTCGCGATTCAATACATCGTCCTCCAGCCGACTTGTCTCCAATTGTCTATTGCTGCCTCGGGCACCTTATGGTCGTTCTCCTGTGAGTCTAGATTTTCGAATCCGACGTAACCTGACAGTGAATTGTAACGTTCAGGGCCTGTTAATGACGATGGGACACACAAATTGCGTCGCGACTCAATACATCGTCCTCCAGCCGACTTGTCTCCAAGGGTCTAGTGCTGCCTCGGGCACCTTATGGTCGTTCTCCTGTGAGTCTAGATTTTCGAATCCGACGCAAAACTGACAGTTAATTGTAACGTTCAGAGCCTCTTAATGACGATGGAACACACAAATTGCGTCGCGATTCAATACATCGTCCGACAGCCGACTTGTCTGCAAGGGTCTAGCGCTGCCTCGGGCACCATATGCTCGTTCTCCTGTGAGTCTAGATTTTCGAATCCGACGCAAAACTGACAGTGAATTGTAACGTTCAGAGCCCCTTGATGACGATGGAACACACAAATTGCGTCGCGATTCAATACATCGTCCCACAGCCGACCTGTCTCCAAGGGTCTCTTGCTGCCACGGGCACCTTATGGTCGTTCTCCTGTGAGTCTAGTTTTCAGAATACGACGCAAAACTGACAGTTAATTGTAACGTTCAGAGCCTGTTAATGACAATGGGACACACAAATTGCGTCGCGACTCAATAAATCGTCCTCCAGCCGACTTGTCTCGAAGGGTCTATTGGTGCCTCGGGCACCTTATGGTCGTTCTCCTGTGAGTCTAGATTTTCGAATCCGACGCAAAACTGACAGTTAATTGTAACATTCAGAGCCTGATACTGACGATGGAACACACAAATTGCGTCGCGATTCAATACATCGTCCTCCAGCCGACATGTCTCCAAGGTAGTATTGCTGCTCCTGGCACCTCTTGGTCGTTCTCCTATGAGTCTAGATTTTCGAATCCGACGCAAAACTGACAATTAATTGTAACATTCAGAGCATCTTAATGACGATGGAACACACAAATTGCGTCGCGATTCAATACATCGTCCTCCAGCCGACTTGTCTCCAAGGGTCTATTGCTGCCTCGGGCACCTAATGGTCGTTCTCCTGTGAGTCTAGTTTTTCGAATACGACGCAAAACTGACAATTAATTGTAACGTTCAGAGCCTGTTAATGACGATGGAACACACAAATTGCGTCGCGATTCAATACATCGTCCTCCAGCCGACTTGTCTCGAAGGGTCTATTGCTGCCTCGGGCACCTTATGGTCGTTCTCCTGTGAGTCTAGTTTTTCGAATGCGATGCAAAACTGACAGTTAATTGTAACGTTCAGAGCCTGTTAATGACGATGGGACACACAAATTGCGTCGCGACTCAATACATCGTCCTACAGCCGACTTGTCTCCAAGGGTCTAGTGCTGCCTCGGGCACCATATGCTCGTTCTCCTGTGAGTCTAGATTTTCGAATCCGACGCAAAACTGAGAGTGAATTGTAACGTTCAGAGCCTCTTGATGACGATGGAACACACAAATTGCGTCGCGATTCAATACATCGTCCTCCAGCCGACTTGTCTCGAAGGGTCTATTGGTGCCTCTGGCACCTTATGGTCGTCATCCTGTGAGTCTAGATTTTCGAATCCGACGCAAAGCTGACAGTTAATTGTAACATTCAGAGCCTCTTAATGACGATGGAACACACAAATTGCGTCGCGATTCAATACATCATCCTCCAGCCGACTTGTCTCCAAGGGTCTATTGCTGCCTCGGGCACCTTATGGTCGTTCTCCTGTGAGTCTAGATTTTCGAATCCGACGCAAAACTGACAGTGAATTGTAACGTTCAGAGCCTGTTAATGACGATGGGACACACAAATTGCGTCGCGACTCAATACATCGTCCTCCAGCCGACTTGTCTCCAAGGGTCTAGTGCTGCCTCGGGCACCTTATGGTCGTTCTCCTGTGAGTCTAGATTTTCGAATCCGACGCAAAACTGACAGTTAATTGTAACGTTCAGAGCCTCTTAATGACGATGGAACACACAAATTGCGTCGCGATTCAATACATCGTCCTACAGCCGACTTGTCTCCAAGGGTCTACTGCTGCCTCGGGCACCTTATGGTCGTTCTCCTGTGAGTCTAGATTTTCGAATCCGACGCAAAACTGAGAGTGAATTGTAACGTTCAGAGCCTCTTAATGACGATGGAACACACAAATTGCGTCGCGATTCAATACCTCGTCCTCCAGCCGACTTGTCTCCAAGGGTCTATTGCTGCCTAGGGCACCTTATGGTCGTTCTCCTGTGAGCCTAGTTTTTCGAATGCGATGCAAAACTGACAGTTAATTGTAACGTTCAGAGCCTCTTAATGACGATGGAACACACAAATTGCGTCGCGATTCAATACATCGTCCTCCAGCCGACTTGTCTCCAAGGGTCTATTGCTGCCTCGGGCACCTTTTGGTCGTTCTCCTATGAGTCTAGTTTCTCGAATCCGATGCAAAACTGACAGTGAATTGTAACGTTCAGAGCCTCTTAATGACGATGGAACACACAAATTGCATCGCGATTCAATACATCGTCCTACAGCCGACTTGTCTCCAAGGGTCTAGTGCTGCCTCGGGCACCATATGCTCGTTCTCCTGTGAGTCTAGATTTTCGAATCCGACGCAAAACTGAGAGTGAATTGTAACGTTCAGAGCCTCTTGATGACGATGGAACACACAAATTGCGTCGCGATTCAATACATCGTCCTCCAGCCGACTTGTCTCCAAGGGTCTATTGCTGCCTCGGGCACCTTATGGTCGTTCTCCTGTGAGTCTAGATTTTCGAATCCGACGCAAAACTGACAGTTAATTGTAACGTTCAGAGCCTCTTAATGACGATGGAACACACAAATTGCGTCGCGATTCAATACATCGTCCTCCAGCCGACTTGTCTCCAATGGTCTATTGCTGCCTCGGGCACCTTATGGTCGTTCTCCTGTGAGTCTAGATTTTCGAATCCGACGTAACCTGACAGTGAATTGTAACGTTCAGAGCCTGTTAATGACGATGGGACACACAAATTGCGTCGCGACTCAATACATCGTCCTCCAGCCGACTTGTCTCCAAGGGTCTAGTGCTGCCTCGGGCACCTTATGGTCGTTCTCCTGTGAGTCTAGATTTTCGAATCCGACGCAAAACTGACAGTTAATTGTGACGTTCAGAGCCTCTTAATGACGATGGAACACACAAATTGCGTCGCGATTCAATACATCGTCCTCCAGCCGACTTGTCTGCAAGGGTCTAGTGCTGCCTCGGGCACCATATGCTCGTTCTCCTGTGAGTCTAGATTTTCGAATCCGACGCAAAACTGACAATTAATTGTAACGTTCAGAGCCTGTTAATGACGATGGAACACACTAATTGCGTTGCGATTCAATACATCGTCCTCCAGCCGACATGTCTCGAAGGGTCTATTGCTGCCTCGGGCACCTTATGGTCGTTCATCGGTGAGTCTAGATTTTCGAATCCGACGCAAAACTGACAGTTAATTGTAAGGTTCAGAGCCTCTTGATGACGATGGAACACACAAATTGCGTCGCGATTCAATACATCGTCCTACAGCCGACTTGTCTCCAAGGGTCTATTGCTGCCTCGGGCACCTTATGGTCGTTCATCTGTGAGTCTAGATTTTCGAATCCGGCGCAAAACTGACAGTTAATTGTAACGTTCAGAGCCTCTTAATGACGATGGAACACACAAATTGCGTCGCGATTCAATACATCGTCCTCCAGCCGACTGTCTCCAAGGGTCTATTGCTGCCTCGGGCACCTTATGGTCGTTCTCCTGTGAGTCTTGTTTTTCGAATGCGATGCAAAACTGACAGTTAATTGTAACGTTCAGAGCCTCTTAATGACGATGGAACACACAAATTGCGTCGCGATTCAATACATCGTCCTCCAGCCGACTTGTCTCCAAGCGTCTATTGCTGCCTCGGGCACCTTATGGTCGTTCTCCTGTGAGTCTAGATTTTCGAATCCGACGCAAAACTGAGAGTGAATTGTAACATTCAGAGCCTCTTAATGACGATGGTACACACAAATTGCGTCGCGATTCAATACATCGTCCTCCAGCCAACTTGTCTCGAAGGGTCTATTGCTGCCTCGGGCACCTTATGGTCGTTCATCGGTGAGTCTAGTTTTTCGAATGCGATGCAAAACTGACAGTTAATTGTAACGTTCAGAGCCTCTTAATGACAATGGAACACACAAATTGCGTCGCGATTCAATACATCGTCCTCCAGCCGACTTGTCTCCAAGGGTCTATTGCTGCCTCGGGCACCTTTTGGTCGTTCTCCTATGAGTCTAGTTTCTCGAATCCGACGCAAAACTGACAGTTAATTGTAACGTTCAGAGCCTCTTAATGACGATGGAACACACAAATTGCGTCGCGATTCAATACATCGTCCTACAGCCGACTTGTCTCCAAGGGTCTAGTGCTGCCTCGGGCACCATATGCTCGTTCTCCTGTGAGTCTAGATTTTCGAATCCGACGCAAAACTGACAGTTAATTGTAACGTTCAGAGCCTCTTAATGACGATGGAACACACAAATTGCGTCGCGATTCAATACATCGTCCTCCAGCCGACTTGTCTCCAATGGTCTATTGCTGCCTCGGGCACCTTATGGTCGTTCTCCTGTGAGTCTAGATTTTCGAATCCGACGTAACCTGACAGTGAATTGTAACGTTCAGGGCCTGTTAATGACGATGGGACACACAAATTGCGTCGCGACTCAATACATCGTCCTCCAGCCGACTTGTCTCCAAGGGTCTAGTGCTGCCTCGGGCACCTTATGGTCGTTCTCCTGTGAGTCTAGATTTTCGAATCCGACGCAAAACTGACAGTTAATTGTAACGTTCAGAGCCTCTTAATGACGATGGAACACACAAATTGCGTCGCGATTCAATACATCGTCCTACAGCCGACTTGTCTGCAAGGGTCTAGCGCTGCCTCGGGCACCATATGCTCGTCCTCCTGTGAGTCTAGATTTTCGAATCCGACGCAAAACTGACAGTGAATTGTAACGTTCAGAGCCCCTTGATGACGATGGAACACACAAATTGCGTCGCGATCAATACATCGTCCCACAGCCGACCTGTCTCCAAGGGTCTCTTGCTGCCACGGGCACCTTATGGTCGTTCTCCTGTGAGTCTAGTTTTCAGAATACGACGCAAAACTGACAGTTAATTGTAACGTTCAGAGCCTGTTAATGACAATGGGACACACAAATTGCGTCGCGACTCAATAAATCGTCCTCCAGCCGACTTGTCTCGAAGGGTCTATTGGTGCCTCGGGCACCTTATGGTCGTTCTCCTGTGAGTCTAGATTTTCGAATCCGACGCAAAACTGACAGTTAATTGTAACGTTCAGAGCCTGATACTGACGATGGAACACACAAATTGCGTCGCGATTCAATACAGCGTCCTCCAGCCGACATGTCTCCAAGGTAGTATTGCTGCTCCTGGCACCTCTTGGTCGTTCTCCTATGAGTCTAGATTTTCGAATCCGACGCAAAACTGACAATTAATTGTAACATTCAGAGCATCTTAATGACGATGGAACACACAAATTGCGTCGCGATTCAATACATCGTCCTCCAGCCGACTTGTCTCCAAGGGTCTATTGCTGCCTCGGGCACCTAATGGTCGTTCTCCTGTGAGTCTAGTTTTTCGAATACGACGCAAAACTGACAATTAATTGTAACGTTCAGAGCCTGTTAATGACGATGGAACACACAAATTGCGTCGCGATTCAATACATCGTCCTCCAGCCGACTTGTCTCGAAGGGTCTATTGCTGCCTCGGGCACCTTATGGTCGTTCTCCTGTGAGTCTAGTTTTTCGAATGCGATGCAAAACTGACAGTTAATTGTAACGTTCAGAGCCTGTTAATGACGATGGGACACACAAATTGCGTCGCGACTCAATACATCGTCCTACAGCCGACTTGTCTCCAAGGGTCTAGTGCTGCCTCGGGCACCATATGCTCGTTCTCCTGTGAGTCTAGATTTTCGAATCCGACGCAAAACTGAGAGTGAATTGTAACGTTCAGAGCCTCTTGATGACGATGGAACACACAAATTGCGTCGCGATTCAATACATCGTCCTCCAGCCGACTTGTCTCGAAGGGTCTATTGGTGCCTCTGGCACCTTATGGTCGTCATCCTGTGAGTCTAGATTTTCGAATCCGACGCAAAGCTGACAGTTAATTGTAACATTCAGAGCCTCTTAATGACGATGGAACACACAAATTGCGTCGCGATTCAATACATCATCCTCCAGCCGACTTGTCTCCAAGGGTCTATTGCTGCCTCGGGCACCTTATGGTCGTTCTCCTGTGAGTCTAGATTTTCGAATCCGACGCAAAACTGACAGTGAATTGTAACGTTCAGAGCCTGTTAATGACGATGGGACACACAAATTGCGTCGCGACTCAATACATCGTCCTCCAGCCGACTTGTCTCCAAGGGTCTAGTGCTGCCTCGGGCACCTTATGGTCGTTCTCCTGTGAGTCTAGATTTTCGAATCCGACGCAAAACTGACAGTTAATTGTAACGTTCAGAGCCTCTTAATGACGATGGAACACACAAATTGCGTCGCGATTCAATACATCGTCCTACAGCCGACTTGTCTCCAAGGGTCTACTGCTGCCTCGGGCACCTTATGGTCGTTCTCCTGTGAGTCTAGATTTTCGAATCCGACGCAAAACTGAGAGTGAATTGTAACGTTCAGAGCCTCTTAATGACGATGGAACACACAAATTGCGTCGCGATTCAATACATCGTCCTCCAGCCGACTTGTCTCCAAGGGTCTATTGCTGCCTAGGGCACCTTATGGTCGTTCTCCTGTGAGCCTAGTTTTTCGAATGCGATGCAAAACTGACAGTTAATTGTAACGTTCAGAGCCTCTTAATGACGATGGAACACACAAATTGCGTCGCGATTCAATACATCGTCCTCCAGCCGACTTGTCTCCAAGGGTCTATTGCTGCCTCGGGCACCTTTTGGTCGTTCTCCTATGAGTCTAGTTTCTCGAATCCGATGCAAAACTGACAGTTAATTGTAACGTTCAGAGCCTCTTAATGACGATGGAACACACAAATTGCATCGCGATTCAATACATCGTCCTACAGCCGACTTGTCTCCAAGGGTCTAGTGCTGCCTCGGGCACCATATGCTCGTTCTCCTGTGAGTCTAGATTTTCGAATCCGACGCAAAACTGAGAGTGAATTGTAACGTTCAGAGCCTCTTGATGACGATGGAACACACAAATTGCGTCGCGATTCAATACATCGTCCTCCAGCCGACTTGTCTCCAAGGGTCTATTGCTGCCTCGGGCACCTTATGGTCGTTCTCCTGTGAGTCTAGATTTTCGAATCCGACGCAAAACTGACAGTTAATTGTAACGTTCAGAGCCTCTTAATGACGATGGAACACACAAATTGCGTCGCGATTCAATACATCGTCCTCCAGCCGACTTGTCTCCAATGGTCTATTGCTGCCTCGGGCACCTTATGGTCGTTCTCCTGTGAGTCTAGATTTTCGAATCCGACGTAACCTGACAGTGAATTGTAACGTTCAGAGCCTGTTAATGACGATGGGACACACAAATTGCGTCGCGACTCAATACATCGTCCTCCAGCCGACTTGTCTCCAAGGGTCTAGTGCTGCCTCGGGCACCTTTTGGTCGTTCTCCTGTGAGTCTAGATTTTCGAATCCGACGCAAAACTGACAATTAATTGTAACGTTCAGAGCCTGTTAATGACGATGGAACACACTAATTGCGTTGCGATTCAATACATCGTCCTCCAGCCGACATGTCTCGAAGGGTCTATTGCTGCCTCGGGCACCTTATGGTAGTTCATCGGTGAGTCTAGATTTTCGAATCTGACGCAAAACTGACAGTTAATTGTAAGGTTCAGAGCCTCTTGATGACGATGGAACACACAAATTGCGTCGCGATTCAATACATCGTCCTACAGCCGACTTGTCTCCAAGGGTCTATTGCTGCCTCGGGCACCTTATGGTCGTTCATCTGTGAGTCTAGATTTTCGAATCCGGCGCAAAACTGACAGTTAATTGTAACGTTCAGAGCCTCTTAATGACGATGGAACACACAAATTGCGTCGCGATTGAATACATCGTCCTCCAGCCGACTGTCTCCAAGGGTCTATTGCTGCCTCGGGCACCTTATGGTCGTTCTCCTGTGAGTCTTGTTTTTCGAATGCGATGCAAAACTGACAGTTAATTGTAACGTTCAGAGCCTGTTAATGACGATGGGACACACAAATTGCGTCGCGACTCAATACATCGTCCTACAGCCGACTTGTCTCCAAGGGTCTAGTGCTGCCTCGGGCACCATATGCTCGTTCTCCTGTGAGTCTAGATTTTCGAATCCGACGCAAAACTGAGAGTGAATTGTAACGTTCAGAGCCTCTTGATGACGATGGAACACACAAATTGCGTCGCGATTCAATACATCGTCCTCCAGCCGACTTGTCTCGAAGGGTCTATTGGTGCCTCTGGCACCTTATGGTCGTCAACCTGTGAGTCTAGATTTTCGAATCCGACGCAAAACTGACAGTTAATTCTAACATTCAGAGCCTCTTAATGACGATGCAACACACAAATTGCGTCGCGATTCAATACATCGTCCTCCAGCCGACTTGTCTCCAAGGGTCTATTGCTGCCTCGGGCACCTTATGGTCGTTCTCCTGTGAGTCTAGATTTTCGAATCCGACGCAAAACTGACAGTGAATTGTAACGTTCAGAGCCTGTTAATGACGATGGGACACACAAATTGCGTCGCGACTCAATACATCGTCCTCCAGCCGACTTGTCTCCAAGGGTCTAGTGCTGCCTCGGGCACCTTATGGTCGTTCTCCTGTGAGTCTAGATTTTCGAATCCGACGCAAAACTGACAGTTAATTGTAACGTTCAGAGCCTGATACTGACGATGGAACACACAAATTGCGTCGCGATTCAATACATCGTCCTCCAACCGACATGTCTCCAAGGTAGTATTGCTGCTCCTGGCACCTCTTGGTCGTTCCCCTATGAGTCTAGATTTTAGAATCCGACGCAAAACTGACAATTAATTGTAACGTTCAGAGCCTCTTAATGACGATGGAACACACAAATTGCGTCGCGATTCAATACATCGTCCTCCAGCCGACTTGTCTCGAAGGGTCTATTGCTGCCTCGGGCACCTTATGGTCGTTCTCCTGTGAGTCTAGTTTTTCGAATACGACGCAAAACTGACAATTAATTGTAACGTTCAGAGCCTGTTAATGACGATGGAACACACAAATTGCGTTGCGATTCAATACATCGTCCTCCAGCCGACTTGTCTCGAAGGGTCTATTGCTGCCTCGGGCACCTTATGGTCGTTCATCGGTGAGTCTAGATTTTCGAATCCGACGCAAAACTGACAGTTAATTGTAAGGTTCAGAGCCTCTTGATGACGATGGAACACACAAATTGCGTCGCGATTCAATACATCGTCCTACAGCCGACTTGTCTCCAAGGGTCTATTGCTGCCTCGGGCACCTTATGGTCGTTCATCTGTGAGTCTAGATTTTCGAATCCGGCGCAAAACTGACAGTTAATTGTAACGTTCAGAGCCTCTTAATGACGATGGAACACACAAATTGCGTCGCGATTCAATACATCGTCCTCCAGCCGACTGTCTCCAAGGGTCTATTGCTGCCTCGGGCACCTTATGGTCGTTCTCCTGTGAGTCTAGTTTTTCGAATGCGATGCAAAACTGACAGTTAATTGTAACGTTCAGAGCCTGTTAATGACGATGGGACACACAAATTGCGTCGCGACTCAATACATCGTCCTACAGCCGACTTGTCTCCAAGGGTCTAGTGCTGCCTCGGGCACCATATGCTCGTTCTCCTGTGAGTCTAGATTTTCGAATCCGACGCAAAACTGAGAGTGAATTGTAACGTTCAGAGCCTCTTGATGACGATGGAACACACAAATTGCGTCGCGATTCAATACATCGTCCTCCAGCCGACTTGTCTCGAAGGGTCTATTGGTGCCTCTGGCACCTTATGGTCGTCATCCTGTGAGTCTAGATTTTCGAATCCGACGCAAAACTGACAGTTAATTCTAACATTCAGAGCCTCTTAAAGACGATGGAACACACAAATTGCGTCGCGATTCAATACATCGTCCTCCAGCCGACTTGTTTCCAAGGGTCTATTGCTGCCTCGGGCACCTTATGGTCGTTCTCCTGTGAGTCTAGATTTTCGAATCCGACGCAAAACTGACAGTGAATTGTAACGTTCAGAGCCTGTTAATGACGATGGGACACACAAATTGCGTCGCGACTCAATACATCGTCCTCCAGCCGACTTGTCTCCAAGGGTCTAGTGCTGCCTCGGGCACCTTATGGTCGTTCTCCTGTGAGTCTAGATTTTCGAATCCGACGCAAAACTGACAGTTAATTGTAACGTTCAGAGCCTGATACTGACGATGGAACACACAAATTGCGTCGCGATTCAATACATCGTCCTCCAACCGACATGTCTCCAAGGTAGTATTGCTGCTCCTGGCACCTCTTGGTCGTTCCCCTATGAGTCTAGATTTTAGAATCCGACGCAAAACTGACAATTAATTGTAACGTTCAGAGCCTCTTAATGACGATGGAACACACAAATTGCGTCGCGATTCAATACATCGTCCTCCAGCCGACTTGTCTCGAAGGGTCTATTGCTGCCTCGGGCACCTTATGGTCGTTCTCCTGTGAGTCTAGTTTTTCGAATACGACGCAAAACTGACAATTAATTGTAACGTTCAGAGCCTGTTAATGACGATGGAACACACAAATTGCGTTGCGATTCAATACATCGTCCTCCAGCCGACTTGTCTCGAAGGGTCTATTGCTGCCTCGGGCACCTTATGGTCGTTCATCGGTGAGTCTAGATTTTCGAATCCGACGCAAAACTGACAGTTAATTGTAAGGTTCAGAGCCTCTTGATGACGATGGAACACACAAATTGCGTCGCGATTCAATACATCGTCCTACAGCCGACTTGTCTCCAAGGGTCTATTGCTGCCTCGGGCACCTTATGGTCGTTCATCTGTGAGTCTAGATTTTCGAATCCGGCGCAAAACTGACAGTTAATTGTAACGTTCAGAGCCTCTTAATGACGATGGAACACACAAATTGCGTCGCGATTCAATACATCGTCCTCCAGCCGACTGTCTCCAAGGGTCTATTGCTGCCTCGGGCACCTTATGGTCGTTCTCCTGTGAGTCTAGTTTTTCGAATGCGATGCAAAACTGACAGTTAATTGTAACGTTCAGAGCCTGTTAATGACGATGGGACACACAAATTGCGTCGCGACTCAATACATCGTCCTACAGCCGACTTGTCTCCAAGGGTCTAGTGCTGCCTCGGGCACCATATGCTCGTTCTCCTGTGAGTCTAGATTTTCGAATCCGACGCAAAACTGAGAGTGAATTGTAACGTTCAGAGCCTCTTGATGACGATGGAACACACAAATTGCGTCGCGATTCAATACATCGTCCTCCAGCCGACTTGTCTCGAAGGGTCTATTGGTGCCTCTGGCACCTTATGGTCGTCATCCTGTGAGTCTAGATTTTCGAATCCGACGCAAAACTGACAGTTAATTCTAACATTCAGAGCCTCTTAATGACGATGGAACACACAAATTGCGTCGCGATTCAATACATCGTCCTCCAGCCGACTTGTTTCCAAGGGTCTATTGCTGCCTCGGGCACCTTATGGTCGTTCTCCTGTGAGTCTAGATTTTCGAATCCGACGCAAAACTGACAGTGAATTGTAACGTTCAGAGCCTGTTAATGACGATGGGACACACAAATTGCGTCGCGACTCAATACATCGTCCTCCAGCCGACTTGTCTCCAAGGGTCTAGTGCTGCCTCGGGCACCTTATGGTCGTTCTCCTGTGAGTCTAGATTTTCGAATCCGACGCAAAACTGACAGTTAATTGTAACGTTCAGAGCCTGATACTGACGATGGAACACACAAATTGCGTCGCGATTCAATACATCGTCCTCCAACCGACATGTCTCCAAGGTAGTATTGCTGCTCCTGGCACCTCTTGGTCGTTCCCCTATGAGTCTAGATTTTAGAATCCGACGCAAAACTGACAATTAATTGTAACGTTCAGAGCCTCTTAATGACGATGGAACACACAAATTGCGTCGCGATTCAATACATCGTCCTCCAGCCGACTTGTCTCGAAGGGTCTATTGCTGCCTCGGGCACCTTATGGTCGTTCTCCTGTGAGTCTAGTTTTTCGAATACGACGCAAAACTGACAATTAATTGTAACGTTCAGAGCCTGTTAATGACGATGGAACACACAAATTGCGTTGCGATTCAATACATCGTCCTCCAGCCGACTTGTCTCGAAGGGTCTATTGCTGCCTCGGGCACCTTATGGTCGTTCATCGGTGAGTCTAGATTTTCGAATCCGACGCAAAACTGACAGTTAATTGTAAGGTTCAGAGCCTCTTGATGACGATGGAACACACAAATTGCGTCGCGATTCAATACATCGTCCTACAGCCGACTTGTCTCCAAGGGTCTATTGCTGCCTCGGGCACCTTATGGTCGTTCATCTGTGAGTCTAGATTTTCGAATCCGGCGCAAAACTGACAGTTAATTGTAACGTTCAGAGCCTCTTAATGACGATGGAACACACAAATTGCGTCGCGATTCAATACATCGTCCTCCAGCCGACTGTCTCCAAGGGTCTATTGCTGCCTCGGGCACCTTATGGTCGTTCTCCTGTGAGTCTAGTTTTTCGAATGCGATGCAAAACTGACAGTTAATTGTAACGTTCAGAGCCTGTTAATGACGATGGGACACACAAATTGCGTCGCGACTCAATACATCGTCCTACAGCCGACTTGTCTCCAAGGGTCTAGTGCTGCCTCGGGCACCATATGCTCGTTCTCCTGTGAGTCTAGATTTTCGAATCCGACGCAAAACTGAGAGTGAATTGTAACGTTCAGAGCCTCTTGATGACGATGGAACACACAAATTGCGTCGCGATTCAATACATCGTCCTCCAGCCGACTTGTCTCGAAGGGTCTATTGGTGCCTCTGGCACCTTATGGTCGTCATCCTGTGAGTCTAGATTTTCGAATCCGACGCAAAACTGACAGTTAATTCTAACATTCAGAGCCTCTTAATGACGATGGAACACACAAATTGCGTCGCGATTCAATACATCGTCCTCCAGCCGACTTGTTTCCAAGGGTCTATTGCTGCCTCGGGCACCTTATGGTCGTTCTCCTGTGAGTCTAGATTTTCGAATCCGACGCAAAACTGACAGTGAATTGTAACGTTCAGAGCCTGTTAATGACGATGGGACACACAAATTGCGTCGCGACTCAATACATCGTCCTCCAGCCGACTTGTCTCCAAGGGTCTAGTGCTGCCTCGGGCACCTTATGGTCGTTCTCCTGTGAGTCTAGATTTTCGAATCCGACGCAAAACTGACAGTTAATTGTAACGTTCAGAGCCTGATACTGACGATGGAACACACAAATTGCGTCGCGATTCAATACATCGTCCTCCAACCGACATGTCTCCAAGGTAGTATTGCTGCTCCTGGCACCTCTTGGTCGTTCCCCTATGAGTCTAGATTTTAGAATCCGACGCAAAACTGACAATTAATTGTAACGTTCAGAGCCTCTTAATGACGATGGAACACACAAATTGCGTCGCGATTCAATACATCGTCCTCCAGCCGACTTGTCTCGAAGGGTCTATTGCTGCCTCGGGCACCTTATGGTCGTTCTCCTGTGAGTCTAGTTTTTCGAATACGACGCAAAACTGACAATTAATTGTAACGTTCAGAGCCTGTTAATGACGATGGAACACACAAATTGCGTTGCGATTCAATACATCGTCCTCCAGCCGACTTGTCTCGAAGGGTCTATTGCTGCCTCGGGCACCTTATGGTCGTTCATCGGTGAGTCTAGATTTTCGAATCCGACGCAAAACTGACAGTTAATTGTAAGGTTCAGAGCCTCTTGATGACGATGGAACACACAAATTGCGTCGCGATTCAATACATCGTCCTACGGCCGACTTGTCTCCAAGGGTCTATTGCTGCCTCGGGCACCTTATGGTCGTTCATCTGTGAGTCTAGATTTTCGAATCCGGCGCAAAACTGACAGTTAATTGTAACGTTCAGAGCCTCTTAATGACGATGGAACACACAAATTGCGTCGCGATTCAATACATCGTCCTACAGCCGACTGTCTCCAGGGGTCTATTGCTGCCTCGGGCACCTTATGGTCGTTCTCCTGTGAGTCTAGTTTTTCGAATGCGATGCAAAACTGACAGTTAATTGTAACGTTCAGAGCCTGTTAATGACGATGGGACACACAAATTGCGTCGCGACTCAATACATCGTCCTACAGCCGACTTGTCTCCAAGGGTCTAGTGCTGCCTCGGGCACCATATGCTCGTTCTCCTGTGAGTCTAGATTTTCGAATCCGAAGCAAAACTGAGAGTGAATTGTAACGTTCAGAGCCTCTTGATGACGATGGAACACACAAATTGCGTCGCGATTCAATACATCGTCCTCCAGCCGACTTGTCTCGAAGGGTCTATTGGTGCCTCTGGCACCTTATGGTCGTCATCCTGTGAGTCTAGATTTTCGAATCCGACGCAAAACTCACAGTTAATTCTAACATTCAGAGCCTCTTAATGACGATGGAACACACAAATTGCGTCGCGATTCAATACATCGTCCTCCAGCCGACTTGTCTCCAAGGGTCTATTGCTGCCTCGGGCACCTTATGGTCGTTCTCCTGTGAGTCTAGATTTTCGAATCCGACGCAAAACTGACAGTGAATTGTAACGTTCAGAGCCTGTTAATGACGATGGGACACACAAATTGCGTCGCGACTCAATACATCGTCCTCCAGCCGACTTGTCTCCAAGGGTCTAGTGCTGCCTCGGGCACCTTATGGTCGTTCTCCTGTGAGTCTAGATTTTCGAATCCGACGCAAAACTGACAGTTAATTGTAACGTTCAGAGCCTGATACTGACGATGGAACACACAAATTGCGTCGCGATTCAATACATCGTCCTCCAACCGACATGTCTCCAAGGTAGTATTGCTGCTCCTGGAACCTCTTGGTCGTTCCCCTATGAGTCTAGATTTTAGAATCCGAAGCAAAACTGACAATTAATTGTAACGTTCAGAGCCTCTTAATGACGATGGAACACACAAATTGCGTCGCGATTCAATACATCGTCCTACAGCCGACTTGTCTGCAAGGGTCTAGCGCTGCCTCGGGCACCATATGCTCGTTCTCCTGTGAGTCTAGATTTTCGAATCCGACGCAAAACTGACAGTGAATTGTAACGTTCAGAGCCCCTTGATGACGATGGAACACACAAATTGCGTCGCGATTCAATACATCGTCCCACAGCCGACCTGTCTCCAAGGGTCTCTTGCTGCCACGGGCACCTTATGGTCGTTCTCCTGTGAGTCTAGTTTTCAGAATACGACGCAAAACTGACAGTTAATTGTAACGTTCAGAGCCTGTTAATGACAATGGGACACACAAATTGCGTCGCGACTCAATAAATCGTCCTCCAGCCGACTTGTCTCGAAGGGTCTATTGGTGCCTCGGGCACCTTATGGTCGTTCTCCTGTGAGTCTAGATTTTCGAATCCGACGCAAAACTGACAGTTAATTGTAACGTTCAGAGCCTGATACTGACGATGGAACACACAAATTGCGTCGCGATTCAATACATCGTCCTCCAGCCGACATGTCTCCAAGGTAGTATTGCTGCTCCTGGCACCTCTTGGTCGTTCTCCTATGAGTCTAGATTTTCGAATCCGACGCAAAACTGACAATTAATTGTAACGTTCAGAGCCTCTTAATGACGATGGAACACACAAATTGCGTCGCGATTCAATACATCGTCCTCCAGCCGACTTGTCTCCAAGGGTCTATTGCTGCCTCGGGCACCTTATGGTCGTTCTCCTGTGAGTCTAGTTTTTCGAATACGACGCAAAACTGACAATTAATTGTAACGTTCAGAGCCTGTTAATGACGATGGAACACACAAATTGCGTCGCGATTCAATACATCGTCCTCCAGCCGACTTGTCTCCAAGGGTCTATTGCTGCCTCGGGCACCTTATGGTCGTTCTCCTGTGAGTCTAGATTTTCGAATCCGACGCAAAACTGACAGTGAATTGTAACGTTCAGAGCCTCTTAATGACGATGGAACACACAAATTGCGTCGCGATTCAATACATCGTCCTCCAGCCGACTTGTCTCCAAGGGTCTATTGCTGCCTAGGGCACCTTATGGTCGTTCTCCTGTGAGCCTAGTTTTTCGAATGCGATGAAAAAGTGACAGTTAATTGTAACGTTCAGAGCCTCTTAATGACGATGGAACACACAAATTGCGTCGCGATTCAATACATCGTCCTCCAGCCGACTTGTCTCCAAGGGTCTATTGCTGCCTCGGGCACCTTTTGGTCGTTCTCCTATGAGTCTAGTTTCTCGAATCCGACGCAAAACTGACAGTTAATTGTAACATTCAGAGCCTCTTAATGACGATGGAACACACAAATTGCGTCGCGATTCAATACATCGTCCTACAGCCGCCTTGTCTCCAAGGGTCTAGTGCTGCCTCGGGCACCATATGCTCGTTCTCCTGTGAGTCTAGATTTTCGAATCCGACGCAAAACTGAGAGTGAATTGTAACGTTCAGAGCCTCTTGATGACGATGGAGCACACAAATTGCGTCGCGATTCAATACATCGTCCTCCAGCCGACTTGTCTCCAAGGGTCTATTGCTGCCTCGGGCACCTTATGGTCGTTCTCCTGTGAGTCTAGATTTTCGAATCCGACGCAAAACTGACAGTTAATTGTAACGTTCAGAGCCTCTTAATGACGATGGAACACACAAATTGCGTCGCGATTCAATACATCGTCCTCCAGCCGACTTGTCTCCAATGGTCTATTGCTGCCTCGGGCACCTTATGGTCGTTCTCCTGTGAGTCTAGATTTTCGAATCCGACGTAACCTGACAGTGAATTGTAACGTTCAGAGCCTGTTAATGACGATGGGACACACAAATTGCGTCGCGACTCAATACATCGTCCTCCAGCCGACTTGTCTCCAAGGGTCTAGTGCTGCCTCGGGCACCTTATGGTCGTTCTCCTGTGAGTCTAGATTTTCGAATCCGACGCAAAACTGACAGTTAATTGTAACGTTCAGAGCCTCTTAATGACGATGGAACACACAAATTGCGTCGCGATTCAATACATCGTCCTACAGCCGACTTGTCTGCAAGGGTCTAGTGCTCCCTCGGGCACCATATGCTCGTTCTCCTGTGAGTCTAGATTTTCGAATCCGACGCTAAACTGACAATTAATTGTAACGTTCAGAGCCTGTTAATGACGATGGAACACACAAATTGCGTTGCGATTCAATACATCGTCCTCCAGCCGACTTGTCTCGAAGGGTCTATTGCTGCCTCGGGCACCTTATGGTCGTTCATCGGTGAGTCTAGATTTTCGAATCCGACGCAAAACTGACAGTTAATTGTAAGGTTCAGAGCCTCTTGATGACGATGGAACACACAAATTGCGTCGCGATTCAATACATCGTCCTACAGCCGACTTGTCTCCAAGGGTCTATTGCTGCCTCGGGCACCTTATGGTCGTTCATCTGTGAGTCTAGATTTTCGAATCCGGCGCAAAACTGACAGTTAATTGTAACGTTCAGAGCCTCTTAATGACGATGGAACACACAAATTGCGTCGCGATTCAATACATCGTCCTCCAGCCGACTGTCTCCAAGGGTCTATTGCTGCCTCGGGCACCTTATGGTCGTTCTCCTGTGAGTCTAGTTTTTCGAATGCGATGCAAAACTGACAGTTAATTGTAACGTTCAGAGCCTGTTAATGACGATGGGACACACAAATTGCGTCGCGACTCAATACATCGTCCTACAGCCGACTTGTCTCCAAGGGTCTAGTGCTGCCTCGGGCACCATATGCTCGTTCTCCTGTGAGTCTAGATTTTCGAATCCGACGCAAAACTGAGAGTGAATTGTAACGTTCAGAGCCTCTTGATGACGATGGAACACACAAATTGCGTCGCGATTCAATACATCGTCCTCCAGCCGACTTGTCTCGAAGGGTCTATTGGTGCCTCTGGCACCTTATGGTCGTCATCCTGTGAGTCTAGATTTTCGAATCCGACGCAAAACTGACAGTTAATTGAAACATTCAGAGCCTCTTAATGACGATGGAACACACAAATTGCGTCGCGATTCAATACATCGTCCTCCAGCCGACTTGTCTCCAAGGGTCTATTGCTGCCTCGGGCACCTTATGGTCGTTCTCCTGTGAGTCTAGATTTTCGAATCCGACGCAAAACTGACAGTGAATTGTAACGTTCAGAGCCTGTTAATGACGATGGGACACACAAATTGCGTCGCGACTCAATACATCGTCCTCCAGCCGACTTGTCTCCAAGGGTCTAGTGCTGCCTCGGGCACCTTATGGTCGTTCTCCTGTGAGTCTAGATTTTCGAATCCGACGCAAAACTGACAGTTAATTGTAACGTTCAGAGCCTGATACTGACGATGGAACACACAAATTGCGTCGCGATTCAATACATCGTCCTCCAACCGACATGTCTCCAAGGTAGTATTGCTGCTCCTGGCACCTCTTGGTCGTTCCCCTATGAGTCTAGATTTTAGAATCCGACGCAAAACTGACAATTAATTGTAACGTTCAAAGCCTCTTAATGACGATGGAACACACAAATTGCGTCGCGATTCAATACATCGTCCTCCAGCCGACTTGTCTCGAAGGGTCTATTGCTGCCTCGGGCACCTTATGGTCGTTCTCCTGTGAGTCTAGTTTTTCGAATACGACGCAAAACTGACAATTAATTGTAACGTTCAGAGCCTGTTAATGACGATGGAACACACAAATTGCGTTGCGATTCAATACATCGTCCTCCAGCCGACTTGTCTCGAAGGGTCTATTGCTGCCTCGGGCACCTTATGGTCGTTCATCGGTGAGTCTAGATTTTCGAATCCGACGCAAAACTGACAGTTAATTGTAAGGTTCAGAGCCTCTTGATGACGATGGAACACACAAATTGCGTCGCGATTCAATACATCGTCCTACAGCCGACTTGTCTCCAAGGGTCTATTGCTGCCTCGGGCACCTTATGGTCGTTCATCTGTGAGTCTAGATTTTCGAATCCGGCGCAAAACTGACAGTTAATTGTAACGTTCAGAGCCTCTTAATGACGATGGAACACACAAATTGCGTCGCGATTGAATACATCGTCCTCCAGCCGACTGTCTCCAAGGGTCTATTGCTGCCTCGGGCACCTTATGGTCGTTCTCCTGTGAGTCTAGTTTTTCGAATGCGATGCAAAACTGACAGTTAATTGTAACGTTCAGAGCTTGTTAATGACGATGGGACACACAAATTGCGTCGCGACTCAATACATCGTCCTACAGCCGACTTGTCTCCAAGGGTCTAGTGCTGCCTCGGGCACCATATGCTCGTTCTCCTGTGAGTCTAGATTTTCGAATCCGACGCAAAAATGAGAGTGAATTGTAACGTTCAGAGCCTCTTGATGACGATGGAACACACAAATTGCGTCGCGATTCAATACATCGTCCTCCAGCCGACTTGTCTCGAAGGGTCTATTGGTGCCTCTGGCACCTTATGGTCGTCATCCTGTGAGTCTAGATTTTCGAATCCGACGCAAAACTGACAGTTAATTGAAACATTCAGAGCCTCTTAATGACGATGGAACACACAAATTGCGTCGCGATTCAATACATCGTCCTCCAGCCGACTTGTCTCCAAGGGTCTATTGCTGCCTCGGGCACCTTATGGTCGTTCTCCTGTGAGTCTAGATTTTCGAATCCGACGTAACCTGACAGTGAATTGTAACGTTCAGAGCCTGTTAATGACGATGGGACACACAAATTGCGTCGCGACTCAATACATCGTCCTCCAGCCGACTTGTCTCCAAGGGTCTAGTGCTGCCTCGGGCACCTTATGGTCGTTCTCCTGTGAGTCTAGATTTTCGAATCCGACGCAAAACTGACAGTTAATTGTAACGTTCAGAGCCTCTTAATGACGATGGAACACACAAATTGCGTCGCGATTCAATACATCGTCCTACAGCCGACTTGTCTGCAAGGGTCTAATGCTGCCTCGGGCACCATATGCTCGTTCTCCTGTGAGTCTAGATTTTCGAATCCGACGCAAAACTGACAATTAATTGTAACGTTCAGAGCCTGTTAATGACGATGGAACACACAAATTGCGTTGCGATTCAATACATCGTCCTCCAGCCGACTTGTCTCGAAGGGTCTATTGCTGCCTCGGGCACCTTATGGTCGTTCATCGGTGAGTCTAGATTTTCGAATCCGACGCAAAACTGACAGTTAATTGTAAGGTTCAGAGCCTCTTGATGACGATGGAACACACAAATTGCGTCGCGATTCAATACATCGTCCTACAGCCGACTTGTCTCCAAGGGTCTATTGCTGCCTCGGGCACCTTATGGTCGTTCATCTGTGAGTCTAGATTTTCGAATCCGGCGCAAAACTGACAGTTAATTGTAACGTTCAGAGCCTCTTAATGACGATGGAACATACAAATTGCGTCGCGATTCAATACATCGTCCTCCAGCCGACTGTCTCCAAGGGTCTATTGCTGCCTCGGGCACCTTATGGTCGTTCTCCTGTGAGTCTAGTTTTTCGAATGCGATGCAAAACTGATAGTTAATTGTAACGTTCAGAGCCTGTTAATGACGATGGGACACACAAATTGCGTCGCGACTCAATACATCGTCCTACAGCCGACTTGTCTCCAAGGGTCTAGTGCTGCCTCGGGCACCATATGCTCGTTCTCCTGTGGGTCTAGATTTTCGAATCCGACGCAAAACTGAGAGTGAATTGTAACGTTCAGAGCCTCTTGATGACGATGGAACACACAAATTGCGTCGCGATTCAATACATCGTCCTCCAGCCGACTTGTCTCGAAGGGTCTATTGGTGCCTCTGGCACCTTATGGTCGTCATCCTGTGAGTCTAGATTTTCGAATCCGACGCAAAACTGACAGTTAATTCTAACATTCAGAGCCTCTTAATGACGATGGAACACACAAATTGCGTCGCGATTCAATACATCGTCCTCCAGCCGACTTGTCTCCAATGGTCTATTGCTGCCTCGGGCACCTTATGGTCGTTCTCCTGTGAGTCTAGATTTTAGAATCCGACGCAAAACTGAGAATTAATTGTAACGTTCAGAGCCTGTTAATGACGATGGAACACACAAATTGCGTCGCGATTCAATACATCGTCCTACAGCCGACTTGTCTGCAAGGGTCTAGCGCTGCCTCGGGCACCATATGCTCGTTCTCCTGTGAGTCTAGATTTTCGAATCCGACGCAAAACTGATAGTGAATTGTAACGTTCAGAGCCCCTTGATGACGATGGAACACACAAATTGCGTCGCGATTCAATACATCGTCCCACAGCCGACCTGTCTCCAAGGGTCTCTTGCTGCCACGGGCACCTTATGGTCGTTCTCCTGTGAGTCTAGTTTTCAGAATACGACGCAAAACTGACAGTTAATTGTAACGTTCAGAGCCTGTTAATGACAATGGGACACACAAATTGCGTCGCGACTCAATAAATCGTCCTCCAGCCGACTTGTCTCGAAGGGTCTATTGGTGCCTCGGGCACCTTATGGTCGTTCTCCTGTGAGTCTAGATTTTCGAATCCGACGCAAAACTGACAGTTAATTGTAACGTTCAGAGCCTGATACTGACGATGGAACACACAAATTGCGTCGCGATTCAATACATCGTCCTCCAGCCGACATGTCTCCAAGGTAGTATTGCTGCTCCTGGCACCTCTTGGTCGTTCTCCTATGAGTCTAGATTTTCGAATCCGACGCAAAACTGACAATTAATTGTAACGTTCAGAGCCTCTTAATGACGATGGAACACACAAATTGCGTCGCGATTCAATACATCGTCCTCCAGCCGACTTGTCTCCAAGGGTCTATTGCTGCCTCGGGCACCTTATGGTCGTTCTCCTGTGAGTCTAGTTTTTCGAATACGACGCAAAACTGACAATTAATCGTAACGTTCAGAGCCTGTTAATGACGATGGAACACACAAATTGCGTCGCGATTCAATACATCGTCCTCCAGCCGACTTGTCTCGAAGGGTCTATTGCTGCCTCGGGCACCTTATGGTCGTTCTCCTGTGAGTCTAGTTTTTCGAATGCGATGCAAAACTGACAGTTAATTGTAACGTTCAGAGCCTGTTAATGACGATGGGACACACAAATTGCGTCGCGACTCAATACATCGTCCTACAGCCGACTTGGCTCCAAGGGTCTAGTGCTGCCTCGGGCACCATATGCTCGTTCTCCTGTGAGTCTAGATTTTCGAATCCGACGCAAAACTGAGAGTGAATTGTAACGTTCAGAGCCTCTTGATGACGATGGAACACACAAATTGCGTCGCGATTCAATACATCGTCCTCCAGCCGACTTGTCTCGAAGGGTCTATTGGTGCCTCTGGCACCTTATGGTCGTCATCCTGTGAGTCTAGATTTTCGAATCCGACGCAAAACTGACAGTTAATTGTAACATTCAGAGCCTCTTAATGACGATGGAACACACAAATTGCGTCGCGATTCAATACATCATCCTCCAGCCGACTTGTCTCCAAGGGTCTATTGCTGCCTCGGGCACCTTATGGTCGTTCTCCTGTGAGTCTAGATTTTCGAATCCGACGCAAAACTGACAGTGAATTGTAACGTTCAGAGCCTGTTAACGACGATGGGACACACAAATTGCGTCGCGACTCAATACATCGTCCTCCAGCCGACTTGTCTCCAAGGGTCTAGTGCTGCCTCGGGCACCTTATGGTCGTTCTCCTGTGAGTCTAGATTTTCGAATCCGACGCAAAACTGAGAGTGAATTGTAACGTTCAGAGCCTCTTAATGACGATGGAACACACAAATTGCGTCGCGATTCAATACATCGTCCTCCAGCCGACTTGTCTCTAAGGGTCCATTGCTGCCTAGGGCACCTTATGGTCGTTCTCCTGTGAGCCTAGTTTTTCGAATGCGATGCAAAACTGACAGTTAATTGTAACGTTCAGAGCCTCTTAATGACGATGGAACACACAAATTGCGTCGCGATTCAATACATCGTCCTCCAGCCGACTTGTCTCCAAGGGTCTATTGCTGCCTCGGGCACCTTTTGGTCGTTCTCCTATGAGTCTAGTTTCTCGAATCCGACGCAAAACTGACAGTTAATTGTAACGTTCAGAGCCTCTTAATGACGATGGAACACACAAATTGCGTCGCGATTCAATACATCGTCCTACAGCCGACTTGTCTCCAAGGGTCTAGTGCTGCCTCGGGCACCATATGCTCGTTCTCCTGTGAGTCTAGATTTTCGAATCCGACGCAAAACTGAGAGTGAATTGTAACGTTCAGAGCCTCTTGATGACGATGGAGCACACAAATTGCGTCGCGATTCAATACATCGTCCTCCAGCCGACTTGTCTCCAAGGGTCTAGTGCTGCCTCGGGCACCTTATGGTCGTTCTCCTGTGAGTCTAGATTTTCGAATCCGACGCAAAACTGAGAGTGAATTGTAACGTTCAGAGCCTCTTAATGACGATGGAACACACAAATTGCGTCGCGATTCAATACATCGTCCTCCAGCCGACTTGTCTCCAAGGGTCTATTGCTGCCTAGGGCACCTTATGGTCGTTCTCCTGTGAGCCTAGTTTTTCGAATGCGATGCAAAACTGACAGTTAATTGTAACGTTCAGAGCCTCTTAATGACGATGGAACACACAAATTGCGTCGCGATTCAATACATCGTCCTCCAGCCGACTTGTCTCCAAGGGTCTATTGCTGCCTCGGGCACCTTTTGGTCGTTCTCCTATGAGTCTAGTTTCTCGAATCCGACGCAAAACTGACAGTTAATTGTAACGTTCAGAGCCTCTTAATGACGATGGAACACACAAATTGCGTCGCGATTCAATACATCGTCCTACAGCCGACTTGTCTCCAAGGGTCTAGTGCTGCCTCGGGCACCATATGCTCGTTCTCCTGTGAGTCTAGATTTTCGAATCCGACGCAAAACTGAGAGTGAATTGTAACGTTCAGAGCCTCTTGATGACGATGGAGCACACAAATTGCGTCGCGATTCAATACATCGTCCTCCAGCCGACTTGTCTCCAAGGGTCTATTGCTGCCTCGGGCACCTTATGGTCGTTCTCCTGTGAGTCTAGATTTTCGAATCCGACGCAAAACTGACAGTTAATTGTAACGTTCAGAGCCTCTTAATGACGATGGAACACACAAATTGCGTCGCGATTCAATACATCGTCCTCCAGCCGACTTGTCTCCAATGGTCTATTGCTGCCTCGGGCACCTTATGGTCGTTCTCCTGTGAGTCTAGATTTTCGAATCCGACGTAACCTGACAGTGAATTGTAACGTTCAGAGCCTGTTAATGACGATGGGACACACAAATTGCGTCGCGACTCAATACATCGTCCTCCAGCCGACTTGTCTCCAAGGGTCTAGTGCTGCCTCGGGCACCTTATGGTCGTTCTCCTGTGAGTCTAGATTTTCGAATCCGACGCAAAACTGACAGTGAATTGTAAGGTTCAGAGCCTCTTGATGACGATGGAACACACAAATTGCGTCGCGACTCAATACATCGTCCTACAGCCAACTTGTCTCCAAGGGTCTATTGCTGCCTCGGGCACCTTATGGTCGTTCATCTGTGAGTCTAGATTTTCGAATCCGGCGCAAAAATGACAGTTAATTGTAACGTTCAGAGCCTCTTAATGACGATGGAACACACAAATTGCGTCGCGATTCAATACATCGTCCTCCAGCCGACTTGTCTCCAATGGTCTATTGCTGCCTCGGGCACCTTATGGTCGTTCTCCTGTGAGTCTAGATTTTCGAATCCGACGTAACCTGACAGTGAATTGTAACGTTCAGAGCCTGTTAATGACGATGGGACACACAAATTGCGTCGCGACTCAATACATCGTCCTCCAGCCGACTTGTCTCCAAGGGTCTAGTGCTGCCTCGGGCACCTTATGGTCGTTCTCCTGTGAGTCTAGATTTTCGAATCCGACGCAAAACTGACAGTTAATTGTAAGGTTCAGAGCCTCTTGATGACGATGGAACACACAAATTGCGTCGCGACTCAATACATCGTCCTACAGCCAACTTGTCTCCAAGGGTCAATTGCTGCCTCGGGCACCTTATGGTCGTTCATCTGTGAGTCTAGATTTTCGAATCCGGCGCAAAACTGACAGTTAATTGTAACGTTCAGAGCCTCTTAATGACGATGGAACACACAAATTGCGTCGCGATTCAATACATCGTCCTCCAGCCGACTGTCTCCAAGGGTCTATTGCTGCCTCGGGCACCTTATGGTCGTTCTCCTGTGAGTCTAGTTTTTCGAATGCGATGCAAAACTGACAGTTAATTGTAACGTTCAGAGCCTGTTAATGACGATGGGACACACAAATTGCGTCGCGACTCAATACATCGTCCTACAGCCGACTTGTCTCCAAGGGTCTAGTGCTGCCTCGGGCACCATATGCTCGTTCTCCTGTGAGTCTAGATTTTCGAATCCGACGCAAAACTGACAGTTAATTCTAACATTCAGAGCCTCTTAATGACGATGGAACACACAAATTGCGTCGCGATTCAATACATCGTCCTCCAGCCGACTTGTCTCCAAGGGTCTATTGCTGCCTCGGGCACCTTTTGGTCGTTCTCCTATGAGTCTAGTTTCTCGAATCCGACGCAAAACTGACAGTTAATTGTAACGTTCAGAGCCTCTTAATGACGATGGAACACACAAATTGCGTCGCGATTCAATACATCGTCCTACAGCCGACTTGTCTCCAAGGGTCTAGTGCTGCCTCGGGCACCATATGCTCGTTCTCCTGTGAGTCTAGATTTTCGAATCCGACGCAAAACTGAGAGTGAATTGTAACGTTCAGAGCCTCTTGATGACGATGGAGCACACAAATTGCGTCGCGATTCAATACATCGTCCTCCAGCCGACTTGTCTCCAAGGGTCTATTGCTGCCTCGGGCACCTTATGGTCGTTCTCCTGTGAGTCTAGATTTTCGAATCCGACGCAAAACTGACAATTAATTGTAAGGTTCAGAGCCTGTTAATGACGATGGAACACACAAATTGCGTCGCGATTCAATACATCGTCCTCCAGCCGACTTGTCTCCAAGGGTCTATTGCTGCCTCGGGCACCTTATGGTCGTTCTCCTGTGAGTCTAGTTTTTCGAATACGACGCAAAACTGACAATTAATTGTAACGTTCAGAGCCTGTTAATGACGATGGAACACACAAATTGCGTCGCGATTCAATACATCGTCCTCCAGCCGACTTGTCTCGAAGGGTCTATTGCTGCCTCGGGCACCTTATGGTCGTTCTCCTGTGAGTCTAGTTTTTCGAATGCGATGCAAAACTGACAGTTAATTGTAACGTTCAGAGCCTGTTAATGACGATGGGACACACAAATTGCGTCGCGACTCAATACATCGTCCTACAGCCGACTTGTCTCCAAGGGTCTAGTGCTGCCTCGGGCACCATATGCTCGTTCTCCTGTGTGTCTAGATTTTCGAATCCGACGCAAAACTGAGAGTGAATTGTAACGTTCAGAGCCTCTTGATGACGATGGAACACACAAATTGCGTCGCGATTCAATACATCGTCCTCCAGCCGACTTGTCTCGAAGGGTCTATTGGTGCCTCTGGCACCTTATGGTCGTCATCCTGTGATTCTAGATTTTCGAATCCGACGCAAAACTGAGAGTGAATTGTAACGTTCAGAGCCTCTTAATGACGATGGAACACACAAATTGCGTCGCGATTCAATACATCGTCCTCCAGCCGACTTGTCTCCAAGGGTCTATTGCTGCCTAGGGCACCTTATGGTCGTTCTCCTGTGAGCCTAGTTTTTCGAATGCGATGCAAAACTGACAGTTAATTGTAACGTTCAGAGCCTCTTAATGACGATGGAACACACAAATTGCGTCGCGATTCAATACATCGTCCTCCAGCCGACTTGTCTCCAAGGGTCTATTGCTGCCTCGGGCACCTTATGGTCGTTCTCCTGTGAGTCTAGATTTTCGAATCCGACGCAAAACTGACAGTGAATTGTAACGTTCAGAGCCTGTTAACGACGATGGGACACACAAATTGCGTCGCGACTCAATACATCGTCCTCCAGCCGACTTATCTCCAAGGGTCTAGTGCTGCCTCGGGCACCTTATGGTCGTTCTCCTGTGAGTCTAGATTTTCGAATCCGACGCAAAACTGAGAGTGAATTGTAACGTTCAGAGCCTCTTAATGACGATGGAACACACAAATTGCGTCGCGATTCAATACATCGTCCTCCAGCCGACTTGTCTCCAAGGGTCTATTGCTGCCTAGGGCACCTTATGGTCGTTCTCCTGTGAGCCTAGTTTTTCGAATGCGATGCAAAACTGACAGTTAATTGTAACGTTCAGAGCCTCTTAATGACGATGGAACACACAAATTGCGTCGCGATTCAATACATCGTCCTCCAGCCGACTTGTCTCCAAGGGTCTATTGCTGCCTCGGGCACCTTTTGGTCGTTCTCCTATGAGTCTAGTTTCTCGAATCCGACGCAAAACTGACAGTTAATTGTAACGTTCAGAGCCTCTTAATGACGATGGAACACACAAATTGCGTCGCGATTCAATACATCGTCCTACAGCCGACTTGTCTCCAAGGGTCTAGTGCTGCCTCGGGCACCATATGCTCGTTCTCCTGTGAGTCTAGATTTTCGAATCCGACGCAAAACTGAGAGTGAATTGTAACGTTCAGAGCCTCTTGATGACGATGGAGCACACAAATTGCGTCGCGATTCAATACATCGTCCTCCAGCCGACTTGTCTCCAAGGGTCTATTGCTGCCTCGGGCACCTTATGGTCGTTCTCCTGTGAGTCTAGATTTTCGAATCCGACGCAAAACTGACAGTTAATTGTAACGTTCAGAGCCTCTTAATGACGATGGAACACACAAATTGCGTCGCGATTCAATACATCGTCCTCCAGCCGACTTGTCTCCAATGGTCTATTGCTGCCTCGGGCACCTTATGGTCGTTCTCCTGTGAGTCTAGATTTTCGAATCCGACGTAACCTGACAGTGAATTGTAACGTTCAGAGCCTGTTAATGACGATGGGACACACAAATTGCGTCGCGACTCAATACATCGTCCTCCAGCCGACTTGTCTCCAAGGGTCTAGTGCTGCCTCGGGCACCTTATGGTCGTTCTCCTGTGAGTCTAGATTTTCGAATCCGACGCAAAACTGACAGTTAATTGTAAGGTTCAGAGCCTCTTGATGACGATGGAACACACAAATTGCGTCGCGACTCAATACATCGTCCTACAGCCAACTTGTCTCCAAGGGTCTATTGCTGCCTCGGGCACCTTATGGTCGTTCATCTGTGAGTCTAGATTTTCGAATCCGGCGCAAAACTGACAGTTAATTGTAACGTTCAGAGCCTCTTAATGACGATGGAACACACAAATTGCGTCGCGATTCAATACATCGTCCTCCAGCCGACTGTCTCCAAGGGTCTATTGCTGCCTCGGGCACCTTATGGTCGTTCTCCTGTGAGTCTAGATTTTCGAATCCGACGCAAAACTGAGAGTGAATTGTAACGTTCAGAGCCTCTTAATGACGATGGAACACACAAATTGCGTCGCGATTCAATACATCGTCCTCCAGCCGACATGTCTCCAAGGGTCTATTGCTGCCTAGGGCACCTTATGGTCGTTCTCCTGTGAGCCTAGTTTTTCGAATGCGATGCAAAACTGACAGTTAATTGTAACGTTCAGAGCCTCTTAATGACGATGGAACACACAAATTGCGTCGCGATTCAATACATCGTCCTCCAGCCGACTTGTCTCCAAGGGTCTATTGCTGCCTCGGGCACCTTTTGGTCGTTCTCCTATGAGTCTAGTTTCTCGAATCCGACGCAAAACTGACAGTTAATTGTAACGTTCAGAGCCTCTTAATGACGATGGAACACACAAATTGCGTCGCGATTCAATACATCGTCCTACAGCCGACTTGTCTCCAAGGGTCTAGTGCTGCCTCGGGCACCATATGCTCGTTCTCCTGTGAGTCTAGATTTTCGAATCCGACGCAAAACTGAGAGTGAATTGTAACGTTCAGAGCCTCTTGATGACGATGGAGCACACAAATTGCGTCGCGATTCAATACATCGTCCTCCAGCCGACTTGTCTCCAAGGGTCTATTGCTGCCTCGGGCACCTTATGGTCGTTCTCCTGTGAGTCTAGATTTTCGAATCCGACGCAAAACTGACAGTTAATTGTAACGTTCAGAGCCTCTTAATGACGATGGAACACACAAATTGCGTCGCGATTCAATACATCGTCCTCCAGCCGACTTGTCTCCAATGGTCTATTGCTGCCTCGGGCACCTTATGGTCGTTCTCCTGTGAGTCTAGATTTTCGAATCCGACGTAACCTGACAGTGAATTGTAACGTTCAGAGCCTGTTAATGACGATGGGACACACAAATTGCGTCGCGACTCAATACATCGTCCTCCAGCCGACTTGTCTCCAAGGGTCTATTGCTGCCTCGGGCACCTTATGGTCGTTCTCCTGTGAGTCTAGATTTTCGAATCCGACGCAAAACTGAGAGTGAATTGTAACGTTCAGAGCCTCTTGATGACGATGGAACACACAAATTGCGTCGCGATTCAATACATCGTCCTCCAGCCGACTTGTCTCCAAGGGTCTATTGCTGCCTAGGGCACCTTATGGTCGTTCTCCTGTGAGTCTAGATTTTCGAATGCGATGCAAAACTGACAGTTAATTGTAACGTTCAGAGCCTCTTAATGACGATGCAACACACAAATTGCGTCGCGATTCAATACATCGTCCTCCAGCCGACTTGTCTCCAAGGGTCTATTGCTGCCTCGGGCACCTTTTGGTCGTTCTCCTATGAGTCTAGTTTCTCGAATCCGACGCAAAACTGACAGTTAATTGTAACGTTCAGAGCCTCTTAATGACGATGGAACACACAAATTGCGTCGCGATTCAATACATCGTCCTACAGCCGACTTGTCTCCAAGGGTCTAGTGCTGCCTCGGGCACCATATGCTCGTTCTCCTGTGAGTCTAGATTTTCGAATCCGACGCAAAACTGACAGTGAATTGTAACGTTCAGAGCCTCTTGATGACGATGGAGCACACAAATTGCGTCGCGATTCAATACATCGTCCTCCAGCCGACTTGTCTCCAAGGGTCTATTGCTGCCTCGGGCACCTTATGGACGTTCTCCTGTGAGTCTAGATTTTCGAATCCGACGCAAAACTGACAGTTAATTGTAACGTTCAGAGCCTCTTAATGACGATGGAACACACAAATTGCGTCGCGATTCAATACATCGTCCTCCAGCCGACTTGTCTCCAATGGTCTATTGCTGCCTCGGGCACCTTATGGTCGTTCTCCTGTGAGTCTAGATTTTCGAATCCGACGTAACCTGACAGTGAATTGTAACGTTCAGAGCCTGTTAATGACGATGGGACACACAAATTGCGTCGCGACTCAATACATCGTCCTCCAGCCGACTTGTCTCCAAGGGTCTAGTGCTGCCTCGGGCACCTTATGGTCGTTCTCCTGTGAGTCTAGATTTTCGAATCCGACGCAAAACTGACAGTTAATTGTAAGGTTCAGAGCCTCTTGATGACGATGGAACACACAAATTGCGTCGCGACTCAATACATCGTCCTACAGCCAACTTGTCTCCAAGGGTCTATTGCTGCCTCGGGCACCTTATGGTCGTTCATCTGTGAGTCTAGATTTTCGAATCCGGCGCAAAACTGACAGTTAATTGTAACGTTCAGAGCCTCTTAATGACGATGGAACACACAAATTGCGTCGCGATTCAATACATCGTCCTCCAGGCGACTGTCTCCAAGGGTCTATTGCTGCCTCGGGCACCTTATGGTCGTTCTCCTGTGAGTCTAGTTTTTCGAATGCGATGCAAAACTGACAGTTAATTGTAACGTTCAGAGCCTGTTAATGACGATGGGACACACAAATTGCGTCGCGACTCAATACATCGTCCTACAGCCGACTTGTCTCCAAGGGTCTAGTGCTGCCTCGGGCACCATATGCTCGTTCTCCTGTGAGTCTAGATTTTCGAATCCGACGCAAAACTGAGAGTGAATTGTAACGTTCAGAGCCTCTTGATGACGATGGAACACACAAATTGCGTCGCGATTCAATATATCGTCCTCCAGCCGACTTGTCTCGAAGGGTCTATTGGTGCCTCTGGCACCTTATGGTCGTCATCCTGTGAGTCTAGATTTTCGAATCCGACGCAAAACTGACAGTTAATTCTAACATTCAGAGCCTCTTAATGACGATGGAACACACAAATTGCGTCGCGATTCAATACATCGTCCCACAGCCGACCTGTCTCCAAGGGTCTCTTGCTGCCACGGGCACCTTATGGTCGTTCTCCTGTGAGTCTAGTTCTCAGAATACGACGCAAAACTGACAGTTAATTGTAACGTTCTGAGCCTGTTAATGACAATGGGACACACAAATTGCGTCGCGACTCAATAAAACGTCCTCCAGCCGACTTGTCTCGAAGGGTCTATTGGTGCCTCGAGCACCTTATGGTCGTTCTCCTGTGAGTCTAGATTTTCGAATCCGACGCAAAACTGACAGTTAATTGTAACGTTCAGAGCCTGATACTGACGATGGAACACACAAATTGCGTCGCGATTCAATACATCGTCCTCCAGCCGACATGTCTCCAAGGTAGTATTGCTGCTCCTGGCACCTCTTGGTCGTTCTCCTATGAGTCTAGATTTTCGAATCCGACGCAAAACTGACAATTAATTGTAACGTTCAGAGCCTCTTAATGACGATGGAACACACAAATTGCGTCGCGATTCAATACATCGTCCTCCAGCCGACTTGTCTCCAAGGGTCTAGTGCTGCCTCGGGCACCTTATGGTCGTTCTCCTGTGAGTCTAGATTTTCGAATCCGACGTAACCTGACAGTGAATTGTAACGTTCAGAGCCTGTTAATGACGATGGGACACACAAATTGCGTCGCGACTCAATACATCGTCCTCCAGCCGACTTGTCTCCAAGGGTCTAGTGCTGCCTCGGGCACCTTATGGTCGTTCTCCTGTGAGTCTAGATTTTCGAATCCGACGCAAAACTGACAGTTAATTGTAAGGTTCAGAGCCTCTTGATGACGATGGAACACACAAATTGCGTCGCGACTCAATACATCGTCCTACAGCCAACTTGTCTCCAAGGGTCAATTGCTGCCTCGGGCACCTTATGGTCGTTCATCTGTGAGTCTAGATTTTCGAATCCGGCGCAAAACTGACAGTTAATTGTAACGTTCAGAGCCTCTTAATGACGATGGAACACACAAATTGCGTCGCGATTCAATACATCGTCCTCCAGCCGACTGTCTCCAAGGGTCTATTGCTGCCTCGGGCACCTTATGGTCGTTCTCCTGTGAGTCTAGTTTTTCGAATGCGATGCAAAACTGACAGTTAATTGTAACGTTCAGAGCCTGTTAATGACGATGGGACACACAAATTGCGTCGCGACTCAATACATCGTCCTACAGCCGACTTGTCTCCAAGGGTCTAGTGCTGCCTCGGGCACCATATGCTCGTTCTCCTGTGAGTCTAGATTTTCGAATCCGACGCAAAACTGACAGTTAATTCTAACATTCAGAGCCTCTTAATGACGATGGAACACACAAATTGCGTCGGGATTCAATACATCGTCCCACAGCCGACCTGTCTCCAAGGGTCTCTTGCTGCCACGGGCACCTTATGGTCGTTCTCCTGTGAGTCTAGTTTTCAGAATACGACGCAAAACTGACAGTTAATTGTAACGTTCAGAGCCTGTTAATGACAATGGGACACACAAATTGCGTCGCGACTCAATAAATCGTCCTCCAGCCGACTTGTCTCGAAGGGTCCATTGGTGCCTCGGGCACCTTATGGTCGTTCTCCTGTGAGTCTAGATTTTCGAATCCGACGCAAAACTGACAGTTAATTGTAACGTTCAGAGCCTGATACTGACGATGGAACACACAAATTGCGTCGCGATTCAATACATCGTCCTCCAGCCGACATGTCTCCAAGGTAGTATTGCTGCTCCTGGCACCTCTTGGTCGTTCTCCTATGAGTCTAGATTTTCGAATCCGACGCAAAACTGACAATTAATTGTAAGGTTCAGAGCCTGTTAATGACGATGGAACACACAAATTGCGTCGCGATTCAATACATCGTCCTCCAGCCGACTTGTCTCCAAGGGTCTATTGCTGCCTCGGGCACCTTATGGTCGTTCTCCTGTGAGTCTAGTTTTTCGAATACGACGCAAAACTGACAATTAATTGTAACGTTCAGAGCCTGTTAATGACGATGGAACACACAAATTGCGTCGCGATTCAATACATCGTCCTCCAGCCGACTTGTCTCGAAGGGTCTATTGCTGCCTCGGGCACCTTATGGTCGTTCTCCTGTGAGTCTAGTTTTTCGAATGCGATGCAAAACTGACAGTTAATTGTAACGTTCAGAGCCTGTTAATGACGATGGGACACACAAATTGCGTCGCGACTCAATACATCGTCCTACAGCCGACTTGTCTCCAAGGGTCTAGTGCTGCCTCGGGCACCATATGCTCGTTCTCCTGTGTGTCTAGATTTTCGAATCCGACGCAAAACTGAGAGTGAATTGTAACGTTCAGAGCCTCTTGATGACGATGGAACACACAAATTGCGTCGCGATTCAATACATCGTCCTCCAGCCGACTTGTCTCGAAGGGTCTATTGGTGCCTCTGGCACCTTATGGTCGTCATCCTGTGAGTCTAGATTTTCGAATCCGACGCAAAACTGACAGTTAATTGTAACATTCAGAGCCTCTTAATGACGATGGAACACACAAATTGCGTCGCGATTCAATACATCATCCTCCAGCCGACTTGTCTCCAAGGGTCTATTGCTGCCTCGGGCACCTTATGGTCGTTCTCCTGTGAGTCTAGATTTTCGAATCCGACGCAAAACTGACAGTGAATTGTAACGTTCAGAGCCTGTTAACGACGATGGGACACACAAATTGCGTCGCGACTCAATACATCGTCCTCCAGCCGACTTGTCTCCAAGGGTCTAGTGCTGCCTCGGGCACCTTATGGTCGTTCTCCTGTGAGTCTAGATTTTCGAATCCGACGCAAAACTGAGAGTGAATTGTAACGTTCAGAGCCTCTTAATGACGATGGAACACACAAATTGCGTCGCGATTCAATACATCGTCCTCCAGCCGACTTGTCTCCAAGGGTCTATTGCTGCCTAGGGCACCTTATGGTCGTTCTCCTGTGAGCCTAGTTTTTCGAATGCGATGCAAAACTGACAGTTAATTGTAACGTTCAGAGCCTCTTAATGACGATGGAACACACAAATTGCGTCGCGATTCAATACATCGTCCTCCAGCCGACTTGTCTCCAAGGGTCTATTGCTGCCTCGGGCACCTTATGGTCGTTCTCCTGTGAGTCTAGATTTTCGAATCCGACGCAAAACTGACAGTGAATTGTAACGTTCAGAGCCTGTTAACGACGATGGGACACACAAATTGCGTCGCGACTCAATACATCGTCCTCCAGCCGACTTATCTCCAAGGGTCTAGTGCTGCCTCGGGCACCTTATGGTCGTTCTCCTGTGAGTCTAGATTTTCGAATCCGACGCAAAACTGACAGTTAATTGTAAGGTTCAGAGCCTCTTGATGACGATGGAACACACAAATTGCGTCGCGACTCAATACATCGTCCTACAGCCAACTTGTCTCCAAGGGTCAATTGCTGCCTCGGGCACCTTATGGTCGTTCATCTGTGAGTCTAGATTTTCGAATCCGGCGCAAAACTGACAGTTAATTGTAACGTTCAGAGCCTCTTAATGACGATGGAACACACAAATTGCGTCGCGATTCAATACATCGTCCTCCAGCCGACTGTCTCCAAGGGTCTATTGCTGCCTCGGGCACCTTATGGTCGTTCTCCTGTGAGTCTAGTTTTTCGAATGCGATGCAAAACTGACAGTTAATTGTAACGTTCAGAGCCTGTTAATGACGATGGGACACACAAATTGCGTCGCGACTCAATACATCGTCCTACAGCCGACTTGTCTCCAAGGGTCTAGTGCTGCCTCGGGCACCATATGCTCGTTCTCCTGTGAGTCTAGATTTTCGAATCCGACGCAAAACTGACAGTTAATTCTAACATTCAGAGCCTCTTAATGACGATGGAACACACAAATTGCGTCGGGATTCAATACATCGTCCCACAGCCGACCTGTCTCCAAGGGTCTCTTGCTGCCACGGGCACCTTATGGTCGTTCTCCTGTGAGTCTAGTTTTCAGAATACGACGCAAAACTGACAGTTAATTGTAACGTTCAGAGCCTGTTAATGACAATGGGACACACAAATTGCGTCGCGACTCAATAAATCGTCCTCCAGCCGACTTGTCTCGAAGGGTCTATTGGTGCCTCGGGCACCTTATGGTCGTTCTCCTGTGAGTCTAGATTTTCGAATCCGACGCAAAACTGACAGTTAATTGTAACGTTCAGAGCCTGATACTGACGATGGAACACACAAATTGCGTCGCGATTCAATACATCGTCCTCCAGCCGACATGTCTCCAAGGTAGTATTGCTGCTCCTGGCACCTCTTGGTCGTTCTCCTATGAGTCTAGATTTTCGAATCCGACGCAAAACTGACAGTTAATTGTAAGGTTCAGAGCCTCTTGATGACGATGGAACACACAAATTGCGTCGCGACTCAATACATCGTCCTACAGCCAACTTGTCTCCAAGGGTCTATTGCTGCCTCGGGCACCTTATGGTCGTTCATCTGTGAGTCTAGATTTTCGAATCCGGCGCAAAACTGACAGTTAATTGTAACGTTCAGAGCCTCTTAATGACGATGGAACACACAAATTGCGTCGCGATTCAATACATCGTCCTCCAGCCGACTGTCTCCAAGGGTCTATTGCTGCCTCGGGCACCTTATGGTCGTTCTCCTGTGAGTCTAGATTTTCGAATCCGACGCAAAACTGAGAGTGAATTGTAACGTTCAGAGCCTCTTAATGACGATGGAACACACAAATTGCGTCGCGATTCAATACATCGTCCTCCAGCCGACTTGTCTCCAAGGGTCTATTGCTGCCTAGGGCACCTTATGGTCGTTCTCCTGTGAGCCTAGTTTTTCGAATGCGATGCAAAACTGACAGTTAATTGTAACGTTCAGAGCCTCTTAATGACGATGGAACACACAAATTGCGTCGCGATTCAATACATCGTCCTCCAGCCGACTTGTCTCCAAGGGTCTATTGCTGCCTCGGGCACCTTTTGGTCGTTCTCCTATGAGTCTAGTTTCTCGAATCCGACGCAAAACTGACAGTTAATTGTAACGTTCAGAGCCTCTTAATGACGATGGAACACACAAATTGCGTCGCGATTCAATACATCGTCCTACAGCCGACTTGTCTCCAAGGGTCTAGTGCTGCCTCGGGCACCATATGCTCGTTCTCCTGTGAGTCTAGATTTTCGAATCCGACGCAAAACTGAGAGTGAATTGTAACGTTCAGAGCCTCTTGATGACGATGGAGCACACAAATTGCGTCGCGATTCAATACATCGTCCTCCAGCCGACTTGTCTCCAAGGGTCTATTGCTGCCTCGGGCACCTTATGGTCGTTCTCCTGTGAGTCTAGATTTTCGAATCCGACGCAAAACTGACAGTTAATTGTAACGTTCAGAGCCTCTTAATGACGATGGAACACACAAATTGCGTCGCGATTCAATACATCGTCCTCCAGCCGACTTGTCTCCAATGGTCTATTGCTGCCTCGGGCACCTTATGGTCGTTCTCCTGTGAGTCTAGATTTTCGAATCCGACGTAACCTGACAGTGAATTGTAACGTTCAGAGCCTGTTAATGACGATGGGACACACAAATTGCGTCGCGACTCAATACATCGTCCTCCAGCCGACTTGTCTCCAAGGGTCTATTGCTGCCTCGGGCACCTTATGGTCGTTCTCCTGTGAGTCTAGATTTTCGAATCCGACGCAAAACTGAGAGTGAATTGTAACGTTCAGAGCCTCTTAATGACGATGGAACACACAAATTGCGTCGCGATTCAATACATCGTCCTCCAGCCGACTTGTCTCCAAGGGTCTATTGCTGCCTAGGGCACCTTATGGTCGTTCTCCTGTGAGCCTAGTTTTTCGAATGCGATGCAAAACTGACAGTTAATTGTAACGTTCAGAGCCTCTTAATGACGATGGAACACACAAATTGCGTCGCGATTCAATACATCGTCCTCCAGCCGACTTGTCTCCAAGGGTCTATTGCTGCCTCGGGCACCTTTTGGTCGTTCTCCTATGAGTCTAGTTTCTCGAATCCGACGCAAAACTGACAGTTAATTGTAACGTTCAGAGCCTCTTAATGACGATGGAACACACAAATTGCGTCGCGATTCAATACATCGTCCTCCAGCCGACTTGTCTCCAAGGGTCTATTGCTGCCTCGGGCACCTTATGGACGTTCTCCTGTGAGTCTAGATTTTCGAATCCGACGCAAAACTGACAGTTAATTGTAACGTTCAGAGCCTCTTAATGACGATGGAACACACAAATTGCGTCGCGATTCAATACATCGTCCTCCAGCCGACTTGTCTCCAATGGTCTATTGCTGCCTCGGGCACCTTATGGTCGTTCTCCTGTGAGTCTAGATTTTCGAATCCGACGTAACCTGACAGTGAATTGTAACGTTCAGAGCCTGTTAATGACGATGGGACACACAAATTGCGTCGCGACTCAATACATCGTCCTCCAGCCGACTTGTCTCCAAGGGTCTAGTGCTGCCTCGGGCACCTTATGGTCGTTCTCCTGTGAGTCTAGATTTTCGAATCCGACGCAAAACTGACAGTTAATTGTAAGGTTCAGAGCCTCTTGATGACGATGGAACACACAAATTGCGTCGCGACTCAATACATCGTCCTACAGCCAACTTGTCTCCAAGGGTCTATTGCTGCCTCGGGCACCTTATGGTCGTTCATCTGTGAGTCTAGATTTTCGAATCCGGCGCAAAACTGACAGTTAATTGTAACGTTCAGAGCCTCTTAATGACGATGGAACACACAAATTGCGTCGCGATTCAATACATCGTCCTCCAGGCGACTGTCTCCAAGGGTCTATTGCTGCCTCGGGCACCTTATGGTCGTTCTCCTGTGAGTCTAGTTTTTCGAATGCGATGCAAAACTGACAGTTAATTGTAACGTTCAGAGCCTGTTAATGACGATGGGACACACAAATTGCGTCGCGACTCAATACATCGTCCTACAGCCGACTTGTCTCCAAGGGTCTAGTGCTGCCTCGGGCACCATATGCTCGTTCTCCTGTGAGTCTAGATTTTCGAATCCGACGCAAAACTGAGAGTGAATTGTAACGTTCAGAGCCTCTTGATGACGATGGAACACACAAATTGCGTCGCGATTCAATATATCGTCCTCCAGCCGACTTGTCTCGAAGGGTCTATTGGTGCCTCTGGCACCTTATGGTCGTCATCCTGTGAGTCTAGATTTTCGAATCCGACGCAAAACTGACAGTTAATTCTAACATTCAGAGCCTCTTAATGACGATGGAACACACAAATTGCGTCGCGATTCAATACATCGTCCCACAGCCGACCTGTCTCCAAGGGTCTCTTGCTGCCACGGGCACCTTATGGTCGTTCTCCTGTGAGTCTAGTTCTCAGAATACGACGCAAAACTGACAGTTAATTGTAACGTTCTGAGCCTGTTAATGACAATGGGACACACAAATTGCGTCGCGACTCAATAAAACGTCCTCCAGCCGACTTGTCTCGAAGGGTCTATTGGTGCCTCGAGCACCTTATGGTCGTTCTCCTGTGAGTCTAGATTTTCGAATCCGACGCAAAACTGACAGTTAATTGTAACGTTAAGAGCCTGATACTGACGATGGAACACACAAATTGCGTCGCGATTCAATACATCGTCCTCCAGCCGACATGTCTCCAAGGTAGTATTGCTGCTCCTGGCACCTCTTGGTCGTTCTCCTATGAGTCTAGATTTTCGAATCCGACGCAAAACTGACAATTAATTGTAACGTTCAGAGCCTCTTAATGACGATGGAACACACAAATTGCGTCGCGATTCAATACATCGTCCTCCAGCCGACTTGTCTCCAAGGGTCTATTGCTGCCTCGGGCACCTTATGGTCGTTCTCCTGTGAGTCTAGTTTTTCGAATACGACGCAAAACTGACAATTAATTGTAACGTTCAGAGCCTCTTAATGACGATGGAACACACAAATTGCGTCGCGATTCAATACATCGTCCTCCAGCCGACTTGTCTCCAATGGTCTATTGCTGCCTCGGGCACCTTATGGTCGTTCTCCTGTGAGTCTAGATTTTCGAATCCGACGTAACCTGACAGTGAATTGTAACGTTCAGAGCCTGTTAATGACGATGGGACACACAAATTGCGTCGCGACTCAATACATCGTCCTCCAGCCGACTTGTCTCCAAGGGTCTAGTGCTGCCTCGGGCACCTTATGGTCGTTCTCCTGTGAGTCTAGATTTTCGAATCCGACGCAAAACTGACAGTTAATTGTAAGGTTCAGAGCCTCTTGATGACGATGGAACACACAAATTGCGTCGCGACTCAATACATCGTCCTACAGCCAACTTGTCTCCAAGGGTCTATTGCTGCCTCGGGCACCTTATGGTCGTTCATCTGTGAGTCTAGATTTTCGAATCCGGCGCAAAACTGACAGTTAATTGTAACGTTCAGAGCCTCTTAATGACGATGGAACACACAAATTGCGTCGCGATTCAATACATCGTCCTCCAGCCGACTGTCTCCAAGGGTCTATTGCTGCCTCGGGCACCTTATGGTCGTTCTCCTGTGAGTCTAGATTTTCGAATCCGACGCAAAACTGAGAGTGAATTGTAACGTTCAGAGCCTCTTAATGACGATGGAACACACAAATTGCGTCGCGATTCAATACATCGTCCTCCAGCCGACTGTCTCCAAGGGTCTATTGCTGCCTCGGGCACCTTATGGTCGTTCTCCTGTGAGTCTAGTTTTTCGAATGCGATGCAAAACTGACAGTTAATTGTAACGTTCAGAGCCTGTTAATGACGATGGGACACACAAATTGCGTCGCGACTCAATACATCGTCCTACAGCCGACTTGTCTCCAAGGGTCTAGTGCTGCCTCGGGCACCATATCCTCGTTCTCCTGTGAGTCTAGATTTTCGAATCCGACGCAAAACTGAGAGTGAATTGTAACGTTCAGAGCCTCTTGATGACGATGGAACACACAAATTGCGTCGCGATTCAATATATCGTCCTCCAGCCGACTTGTCTCGAAGGGTCTATTGGTGCCTCTGGCACCTTATGGTCGTCATCCTGTGAGTCTAGATTTTCGAATCCGACGCAAAACTGACAGTTAATTCTAACATTCAGAGCCTCTTAATGACGATGGAACACACAAATTGCGTCGCGATTCAATACATCGTCCCACAGCCGACCTGTCTCCAAGGGTCTCTTGCTGCCACGGGCACCTTATGGTCGTTCTCCTGTGAGTCTAGTTTTCAGAATACGACGCAAAACTGACAGTTAATTGTAACGTTCAGAGCCTGTTAATGACAATGGGACACACAAATTGCGTCGCGACTCAATAAATCGTCCTCCAGCCGACTTGTCTCGAAGGGTCTATTGGTGCCTCGGGCACCTTATGGTCGTTCTCCTGTGAGTCTAGATTTTCGAATCCGACGCAAAACTGACAGTTAATTCTAACATTCAGAGCCTCTTAATGACGATGGAACACACAAATTGCGTCGCGATTCAATACATCGTCCTCCAGCCGACTTGTCTCCAAGGGTCTATTGCTGCCTCGGGCACCTTTTGGTCGTTCTCCTATGAGTCTAGATTTTCGAATCCGACGCAAAACTGACAATTAATTGTAACGTTCAGAGCCTCTTAATGACGATGGAACACACAAATTGCGTCGCGATTCAATACATCGTCCTCCAGCCGACTTGTCTCCAAGGGTCTATTGCTGCCTCGGGCACCTTATGGTCGTTCTCCTGTGAGTCTAGTTTTTCGAATACGACGCAAAACTGACAATTAATTGTAACGTTCAGAGCCTGTTAATGACGATGGAACACACAAATTGCGTCGCGATTCAATACATCGTCCTCCAGCCGACTTGTCTCGAAGGGTCTATTGCTGCCTCGGGCACCTTATGGTCGTTCTCCTGTGAGTCTAGTTTTTCGAATGCGATGCAAAACTGACAGTTAATTGTAACGTTCAGAGCCTGTTAATGACGATGGGACACACAAATTGCGTCGCGACTCAATACATCGTCCTACAGCCGACTTGTCTCCAAGGGTCTAGTGCTGCCTCGGGCACCATATGCTCGTTCTCCTGTGAGTCTAGATTTTCGAATCCGACGCAAAACTGAGAGTGAATTGTAACGTTCAGAGCCTCTTGATGACGATGGAACACACAAATTGCGTCGCGATTCAATACATCGTCCTCCAGCCGACTTGTCACGAAGGGTCTATTGGTGCCTCTGGCACCTTATGGTCGTCATCCTGTGAGTCTAGATTTTCGAATCCGACGCAAAACTGACAGTTAATTGTAACATTCAGAGCCTCTTAATGACGATGGAACACACAAATTGCGTCGCGATTCAATACATCATCCTCCAGCCGACTTGTCTCCAAGGGTCTATTGCTGCCTCGGGCACCTTATGGTCGTTCTCCTGTGAGTCTAGATTTTCGAATCCGACGCAAAACTGACAGTGAATTGTAACGTTCAGAGCCTGTTAACGACGATGGGACACACAAATTGCGTCGCGACTCAATACATCGTCCTCCAGCCGACTTGTCTCCAAGGGTCTAGTGCTGCCTCGGGCACCTTATGGTCGATCTCCTGTGAGTCTAGATTTTCGAATCCGACGCAAAACTGAGAGTGAATTGTAACGTTCAGAGCCTCTTAATGACGATGGAACACACAAATTGCGTCGCGATTCAATACATCGTCCTCCAGCCGACTTGTCTCCAAGGGTCTATTGCTGCCTAGGGCACCTTATGGTCGTTCTCCTGTGAGCCTAGTTTTTCGAATGCGATGCAAAACTGACAGTTAATTGTAACGTTCAGAGCCTCTTAATGACGATGGAACACACAAATTGCGTCGCGATTCAATACATCGTCCTCCAGCCGACTTGTCTCCAAGGGTCTATTGCTGCCTCGGGCACCTTATGGTCGTTCTCCTGTGAGTCTAGATTTTCGAATCCGACGCAAAACTGACAGTGAATTGTAACGTTCAGAGCCTGTTAACGACGATGGGACACACAAATTGCGTCGCGACTCAATACATCGTCCTCCAGCCGACTTGTCTCCAAGGGTCTAGTGCTGCCTTGGGCACCTTATGGTCGTTCTCCTGTGAGTCTAGATTTTCGAATCCGACGCAAAACTGAGAGTGAATTGTAACGTTCAGAGCCTCTTAATGACGATGGAACACACAAATTGCGTCGCGATTCAATACATCGTCCTACAGCCGACTTGTCTCCAAGGGTCTAGTGCTGCCTCGGGCATCATATGCTCGTTCTCCTGTGAGTCTAGATTTTCGAATCCGACGCAAAACTGAGAGTGAATTGTAACGTTCAGAGCCTCTTGATGACGATGGAGCACACAAATTGCGTCGCGATTCAATACATCGTCCTCCAGCCGACTTGTCTCCAAGGGTCTATTGCTGCCTCGGGCACCTTATGGTCGTTCTCCTGTGAGTCTAGATTTTCGAATCCGACGCAAAACTGACAGTTAATTGTAACGTTCAGAGCCTCTTAATGACGATGGAACACACAAATTGCGTCGCGATTCAATACATCGTCCTCCAGCCGACTTGTCTCCAATGGTCTATTGCTGCCTCGGGCACCTTATGGTCGTTCTCCTGTGAGTCTAGATTTTCGAATCCGACGTAACCTGACAGTGAATTGTAACGTTCAGAGCCTGTTAATGACGATGGGACACACAAATTGCGTCGCGACTCAATACATCGTCCTCCAGCCGACTTGTCTCCAAGGGTCTAGTGCTGCCTCGGGCACCTTATGGTCGTTCTCCTGTGAGTCTAGATTTTCGAATCCGACGCAAAACTGACAGTTAATTGTAAGGTTCAGAGCCTCTTGATGACGATGGAACACACAAATTGCGTCGCGATTCAATACATCGTCCTCCAGCCGACTTGTCTCCAAGGGTCTATTGCTGCCTCGGGCACCTTATGGTCGTTCATCTGTGAGTCTAGGTTTTCGAATCCGGCGCAAAACTGACAGTTAATTGTAACGTTCAGAGCCTCTTAATGACGATGGAACACACAAATTGCGTCGCGATTCAATACATCGTCCTCCAGCCGACTGTCTCCAAGGGTCTATTGCTGCCTCGGGCACCTTATGGTCGTTCTCCTGTGAGTCTAGTTTTCAGAATACGACGCAAAACTGACAGTTAATTGTAACGTTCAGAGCCTGTTAATGACAATGGGACACACAAATTGCGTCGCGACTCAATAAATCGTCCTCCAGCCGACTTGTCTCGAAGGGTCTATTGGTGCCTCGGGCACCTTATGGTCGTTCTCCTGTGAGTCTAGATTTTCGAATCCGACGCAAAACTGACAGTTAATTCTAACATTCAGAGCCTCTTAATGACGATGGAACACACAAATTGCGTCGCGATTCAATACATCGTCCTCCAGCCGACTTGTCTCCAAGGGTCTATTGCTGCCTCGGGCACCTTTTGGTCGTTCTCCTATGAGTCTAGATTTTCGAATCCGACGCAAAACTGACAATTAATTGTAACGTTCAGAGCCTCTTAATGACGATGGAACACACAAATTGCGTCGCGATTCAATACATCGTCCTCCAGCCGACTTGTCTCCAAGGGTCTATTGCTGCCTCGGGCACCTTATGGTCGTTCTCCTGTGAGTCTAGTTTTTCGAATACGACGCAAAACTGACAATTAATTGTAACGTTCAGAGCCTGTTAATGACGATGGAACACACAAATTGCGTCGCGATTCAATACATCGTCCTCCAGCCGACTTGTCTCGAAGGGTCTATTGCTGCCTCGGGCACCTTATGGTCGTTCTCCTGTGAGTCTAGTTTTTCGAATGCGATGCAAAACTGACAGTTAATTGTAACGTTCAGAGCCTGTTAATGACGATGGGACACACAAATTGCGTCGCGACTCAATACATCGTCCTACAGCCGACTTGTCTCCAAGGGTCTAGTGCTGCCTCGGGCACCATATGCTCGTTCTCCTGTGAGTCTAGATTTTCGAATCCGACGCAAAACTGAGAGTGAATTGTAACGTTCAGAGCCTCTTGATGACGATGGAACACACAAATTGCGTCGCGATTCAATACATCGTCCTCCAGCCGACTTGTCACGAAGGGTCTATTGGTGCCTCTGGCACCTTATGGTCGTCATCCTGTGAGTCTAGATTTTCGAATCCGACGCAAAACTGACAGTTAATTGTAACATTCAGAGCCTCTTAATGACGATGGAACACACAAATTGCGTCGCGATTCAATACATCATCCTCCAGCCGACTTGTCTCCAAGGGTCTATTGCTGCCTCGGGCACCTTATGGTCGTTCTCCTGTGAGTCTAGATTTTCGAATCCGACGCAAAACTGACAGTGAATTGTAACGTTCAGAGCCTGTTAACGACGATGGGACACACAAATTGCGTCGCGACTCAATACATCGTCCTCCAGCCGACTTGTCTCCAAGGGTCTAGTGCTGCCTCGGGCACCTTATGGTCGATCTCCTGTGAGTCTAGATTTTCGAATCCGACGCAAAACTGAGAGTGAATTGTAACGTTCAGAGCCTCTTAATGACGATGGAACACACAAATTGCGTCGCGATTCAATACATCGTCCTCCAGCCGACTTGTCTCCAAGGGTCTATTGCTGCCTAGGGCACCTTATGGTCGTTCTCCTGTGAGCCTAGTTTTTCGAATGCGATGCAAAACTGACAGTTAATTGTAACGTTCAGAGCCTCTTAATGACGATGGAACACACAAATTGCGTCGCGATTCAATACATCGTCCTCCAGCCGACTTGTCTCCAAGGGTCTATTGCTGCCTCGGGCACCTTATGGTCGTTCTCCTGTGAGTCTAGATTTTCGAATCCGACGCAAAACTGACAGTGAATTGTAACGTTCAGAGCCTGTTAACGACGATGGGACACACAAATTGCGTCGCGACTCAATACATCGTCCTCCAGCCGACTTGTCTCCAAGGGTCTAGTGCTGCCTTGGGCACCTTATGGTCGTTCTCCTGTGAGTCTAGATTTTCGAATCCGACGCAAAACTGAGAGTGAATTGTAACGTTCAGAGCCTCTTAATGACGATGGAACACACAAATTGCGTCGCGATTCAATACATCGTCCTACAGCCGACTTGTCTCCAAGGGTCTAGTGCTGCCTCGGGCATCATATGCTCGTTCTCCTGTGAGTCTAGATTTTCGAATCCGACGCAAAACTGAGAGTGAATTGTAACGTTCAGAGCCTCTTGATGACGATGGAGCACACAAATTGCGTCGCGATTCAATACATCGTCCTCCAGCCGACTTGTCTCCAAGGGTCTATTGCTGCCTCGGGCACCTTATGGTCGTTCTCCTGTGAGTCTAGATTTTCGAATCCGACGCAAAACTGACAGTTAATTGTAACGTTCAGAGCCTCTTAATGACGATGGAACACACAAATTGCGTCGCGATTCAATACATCGTCCTCCAGCCGACTTGTCTCCAATGGTCTATTGCTGCCTCGGGCACCTTATGGTCGTTCTCCTGTGAGTCTAGATTTTCGAATCCGACGTAACCTGACAGTGAATTGTAACGTTCAGAGCCTGTTAATGACGATGGGACACACAAATTGCGTCGCGACTCAATACATCGTCCTACAGCCGACTTGTCTCCAAGGGTCTAGTGCTGCCTCGGGCACCTTATGGTCGTTCTCCTGTGAGTCTAGATTTTCGAATCCGACGCAAAACTGACAGTTAATTGTAAGGTTCAGAGCCTCTTGATGACGATGGAACACACAAATTGCGTCGCGATTCAATACATCGTCCTACAGCCGACTTGTCTCCAAGGGTCTATTGCTGCCTCGGGCACCTTATGGTCGTTCATCTGTGAGTCTAGGTTTTCGAATCCGGCGCAAAACTGACAGTTAATTGTAACGTTCAGAGCCTCTTAATGACGATGGAACACACAAATTGCGTCGCGATTCAATACATCGTCCTCCAGCCGACTGTCTCCAAGGGTCTATTGCTGCCTCGGGCACCTTATGGTCGTTCTCCTGTGAGTCTAGTTTTTCGAATGCGATGCAAAACTGACAGTTAATTGTAACGTTCAGAGCCTGTTAATGACGATGGGACACACAAATTGCGTCGCGACTCAATACATCGTCCTACAGCCGACTTGTCTCCAAGGGTCTAGTGCTGCCTCGGGCACCATATGCTCGTTCTCCTGTGAGTCTAGATTTTCGAATCCGACGCAAAACTGAGAGTGAATTGTAACGTTCAGAGCCTCTTGATGACGATGGAACACACAAATTGCGTCGCGATTCAATATATCGTCCTCCAGCCGACTTGTCTCGAAGGGTCTATTGGTGCCTCTGGCACCTTATGGTCGTCATCCTGTGAGTCTAGATTTTCGAATCCGACGCAAAACTGACAGTTAATTCTAACATTCAAAGCCTCTTAATGACGATGGAACACACAAATTGCGTCGCGATTCAATACATCGTCCTCCAGCCGACTTGTCTCCAAGGGTCTATTGCTGCCTCGGGCACCTTATGGTCGTTCCCCTATGAGTCTAGATTTTAGAATCCGACGCAAAACTGACAATTAATTGTAACGTTCAGAGCCTCTTAATGACGATGGAACACACAAGTTGCGTCGCGATTAAATACATCGTCCTACAGCCGACTTGTCTGCAAGGGTCTAGCGCTGCCTCGGGCACCATATGCTCGTTCTCCTGAGTCTAGATTTTCGAATCCGACGCAAAACTGACAGTGAATTGTAACGTTCAGAGCCCCTTGATGACGATGGAACACACAAATTGCGTCGCGATTCATCGTCCCACAGCCGACCTGTCTCCAAGGGTCTCTTGCTGCCACGGGCACCTTATGGTCGTTCTCCTGTGAGTCTAGTTTTCAGAATACGACGCAAAACTGACAGTTATTTGTAACGTTCAGAGCCTGTTAATGACAATGGGACACACAAATTGCGTCGCGACTCAATAAATCGTCCTCCAGCCGACTTGTCTCGAAGGGTCTATTGGTGCCTCGGGCACCTTATGGTCGTTCTCCTGTGAGTCTAGATTTTCGAATCCGACGCAAAACTGACAGTTAATTGTAACGTTCAGAGCCTGATACTGACGATGGAACACACAAATTGCGTCGCGATTCAATACATCGTCCTCCAGCCGACATGTCTCCAAGGTAGTATTGCTGCTCCTGGCACCTCTTGGTCGTTCTCCTATGAGTCTAGATTTTCGAATCCGACGCAAAACTGACAATTAATTGTAACGTTCAGAGCCTCTTAATGACGATGGAACACACAAATTGCGTCGCGATTCAATACATCGTCCTCCAGCCGACTTGTCTCCAAGGGTCTATTGCTGCCTCGGGCACCTTATGGTCGTTCTCCTGTGAGTCTAGTTTTTCGAATACGACGCAAAACTGACAATTAATTGTAACGTTCAGAGCCTGTTAATGACGATGGAACACACAAATTGCGTCGCGATTCAATACATCGTCCTCCAGCCGACTTGTCTCGAAGGGTCTATTGCTGCCTCGGGCACCTTATGGTCGTTCTCCTGTGAGTCTAGTTTTTCGAATGCGATGCAAAACTGACAGTTAATTGTAACGTTCAGAGCCTGTTAATGACGATGGGACACACAAATTGCGTCGCGACTCAATACATCGTCCTACAGCCGACTTGTCTCCAAGGGTCTAGTGCTGCCTCGGGCACCATATGCTCGTTCTCCTGTGAGTCTAGATTTTCGAATCCGACGCAAAACTGAGAGTGAATTGTAACGTTCAGAGCCTCTTGATGACGATGGAACACACAAATTGCGTCGCGATTCAATACATCGTCCTCCAGCCGACTTGTCTCGAAGGGTCTATTGGTGCCTCTGGCACCTTATGGTCGTCATCCTGTGAGTCTAGATTTTCGAATCCGACGCAAAACTGACAGTTAATTGTAACATTCAGAGCCTCTTAATGACGATGGAACACACAAATTGCGTCGCGATTCAATACATCATCCTCCAGCCGACTTGTCTCCAAGGGTCTATTGCTGCCTCGGGCACCTTATGGTCGTTCTCCTGTGAGTCTAGATTTTCGAATCCGACGCAAAACTGACAGTGAATTGTAACGTTCAGAGCCTGTTAACGACGATGGGACACACAAATTGCGTCGCGACTCAATAAATCGTCCTCCAGCCGACTTGTCTCGAAGGGTCTATTGGTGCCTCGGGCACCTTATGGTCGTTCTCCTGTGAGTCTAGATTTTCGAATCCGACGCAAAACTGACAGTTAATTCTAACATTCAGAGCCTCTTAATGACGATGGAACACACAAATTGCGTCGCGATTCAATACATCGTCCTCCAGCCGACTTGTCTCCAAGGGTCTATTGCTGCCTCGGGCACCTTTTGGTCGTTCTCCTATGAGTCTAGATTTTCGAATCCGACGCAAAACTGACAATTAATTGTAACGTTCAGAGCCTCTTAATGACGATGGAACACACAAATTGCGTCGCGATTCAATACATCGTCCTCCAGCCGACTTGTCTCCAAGGGTCTATTGCTGCCTCGGGCACCTTATGGTCGTTCTCCTGTGAGTCTAGTTTTTCGAATACGACGCAAAACTGACAATTAATTGTAACGTTCAGAGCCTGTTAATGACGATGGAACACACAAATTGCGTCGCGATTCAATACATCGTCCTCCAGCCGACTTGTCTCGAAGGGTCTATTGCTGCCTCGGGCACCTTATGGTCGTTCTCCTGTGAGTCTAGTTTTTCGAATGCGATGCAAAACTGACAGTTAATTGTAACGTTCAGAGCCTGTTAATGACGATGGGACACACAAATTGCGTCGCGACTCAATACATCGTCCTACAGCCGACTTGTCTCCAAGGGTCTAGTGCTGCCTCGGGCACCATATGCTCGTTCTCCTGTGAGTCTAGATTTTCGAATCCGACGCAAAACTGAGAGTGAATTGTAACGTTCAGAGCCTCTTGATGACGATGGAACACACAAATTGCGTCGCGATTCAATACATCGTCCTCCAGCCGACTTGTCACGAAGGGTCTATTGGTGCCTCTGGCACCTTATGGTCGTCATCCTGTGAGTCTAGATTTTCGAATCCGACGCAAAACTGACAGTTAATTGTAACATTCAGAGCCTCTTAATGACGATGGAACACACAAATTGCGTCGCGATTCAATACATCATCCTCCAGCCGACTTGTCTCCAAGGGTCTAGTGCTGCCTCGGGCACCTTATGGTCGATCTCCTGTGAGTCTAGATTTTCGAATCCGACGCAAAACTGAGAGTGAATTGTAACGTTCAGAGCCTCTTAATGACGATGGAACACACAAATTGCGTCGCGATTCAATACATCGTCCTCCAGCCGACTTGTCTCCAAGGGTCTATTGCTGCCTAGGGCACCTTATGGTCGTTCTCCTGTGAGCCTAGTTTTTCGAATGCGATGCAAAACTGACAGTTAATTGTAACGTTCAGAGCCTCTTAATGACGATGGAACACACAAATTGCGTCGCGATTCAATACATCGTCCTCCAGCCGACTTGTCTCCAAGGGTCTATTGCTGCCTCGGGCACCTTATGGTCGTTCTCCTGTGAGTCTAGATTTTCGAATCCGACGCAAAACTGACAGTGAATTGTAACGTTCAGAGCCTGTTAACGACGATGGGACACACAAATTGCGTCGCGACTCAATACATCGTCCTCCAGCCGACTTGTCTCCAAGGGTCTAGTGCTGCCTTGGGCACCTTATGGTCGTTCTCCTGTGAGTCTAGATTTTCGAATCCGACGCAAAACTGAGAGTGAATTGTAACGTTCAGAGCCTCTTAATGACGATGGAACACACAAATTGCGTCGCGATTCAATACATCGTCCTACAGCCGACTTGTCTCCAAGGGTCTAGTGCTGCCTCGGGCATCATATGCTCGTTCTCCTGTGAGTCTAGATTTTCGAATCCGACGCAAAACTGAGAGTGAATTGTAACGTTCAGAGCCTCTTGATGACGATGGAGCACACAAATTGCGTCGCGATTCAATACATCGTCCTCCAGCCGACTTGTCTCCAAGGGTCTATTGCTGCCTCGGGCACCTTATGGTCGTTCTCCTGTGAGTCTAGATTTTCGAATCCGACGCAAAACTGACAGTTAATTGTAACGTTCAGAGCCTCTTAATGACGATGGAACACACAAATTGCGTCGCGATTCAATACATCGTCCTCCAGCCGACTTGTCTCCAATGGTCTATTGCTGCCTCGGGCACCTTATGGTCGTTCTCCTGTGAGTCTAGATTTTCGAATCCGACGTAACCTGACAGTGAATTGTAACGTTCAGAGCCTGTTAATGACGATGGGACACACAAATTGCGTCGCGACTCAATACATCGTCCTCCAGCCGACTTGTCTCCAAGGGTCTAGTGCTGCCTCGGGCACCTTATGGTCGTTCTCCTGTGAGTCTAGATTTTCGAATCCGACGCAAAACTGACAGTTAATTGTAAGGTTCAGAGCCTCTTGATGACGATGGAACACACAAATTGCGTCGCGATTCAATACATCGTCCTCCAGCCGACTTGTCTCCAAGGGTCTATTGCTGCCTCGGGCACCTTATGGTCGTTCATCTGTGAGTCTAGGTTTTCGAATCCGGCGCAAAACTGACAGTTAATTGTAACGTTCAGAGCCTCTTAATGACGATGGAACACACAAATTGCGTCGCGATTCAATACATCGTCCTCCAGCCGACTGTCTCCAAGGGTCTATTGCTGCCTCGGGCACCTTATGGTCGTTCTCCTGTGAGTCTAGTTTTCAGAATACGACGCAAAACTGACAGTTAATTGTAACGTTCAGAGCCTGTTAATGACAATGGGACACACAAATTGCGTCGCGACTCAATAAATCGTCCTCCAGCCGACTTGTCTCGAAGGGTCTATTGGTGCCTCGGGCACCTTATGGTCGTTCTCCTGTGAGTCTAGATTTTCGAATCCGACGCAAAACTGACAGTTAATTCTAACATTCAGAGCCTCTTAATGACGATGGAACACACAAATTGCGTCGCGATTCAATACATCGTCCTCCAGCCGACTTGTCTCCAAGGGTCTATTGCTGCCTCGGGCACCTTTTGGTCGTTCTCCTATGAGTCTAGATTTTCGAATCCGACGCAAAACTGACAATTAATTGTAACGTTCAGAGCCTCTTAATGACGATGGAACACACAAATTGCGTCGCGATTCAATACATCGTCCTCCAGCCGACTTGTCTCCAAGGGTCTATTGCTGCCTCGGGCACCTTATGGTCGTTCTCCTGTGAGTCTAGTTTTTCGAATACGACGCAAAACTGACAATTAATTGTAACGTTCAGAGCCTGTTAATGACGATGGAACACACAAATTGCGTCGCGATTCAATACATCGTCCTCCAGCCGACTTGTCTCGAAGGGTCTATTGCTGCCTCGGGCACCTTATGGTCGTTCTCCTGTGAGTCTAGTTTTTCGAATGCGATGCAAAACTGACAGTTAATTGTAACGTTCAGAGCCTGTTAATGACGATGGGACACACAAATTGCGTCGCGACTCAATACATCGTCCTACAGCCGACTTGTCTCCAAGGGTCTAGTGCTGCCTCGGGCACCATATGCTCGTTCTCCTGTGAGTCTAGATTTTCGAATCCGACGCAAAACTGAGAGTGAATTGTAACGTTCAGAGCCTCTTGATGACGATGGAACACACAAATTGCGTCGCGATTCAATACATCGTCCTCCAGCCGACTTGTCACGAAGGGTCTATTGGTGCCTCTGGCACCTTATGGTCGTCATCCTGTGAGTCTAGATTTTCGAATCCGACGCAAAACTGACAGTTAATTGTAACATTCAGAGCCTCTTAATGACGATGGAACACACAAATTGCGTCGCGATTCAATACATCATCCTCCAGCCGACTTGTCTCCAAGGGTCTATTGCTGCCTCGGGCACCTTATGGTCGTTCTCCTGTGAGTCTAGATTTTCGAATCCGACGCAAAACTGACAGTGAATTGTAACGTTCAGAGCCTGTTAACGACGATGGGACACACAAATTGCGTCGCGACTCAATACATCGTCCTCCAGCCGACTTGTCTCCAAGGGTCTAGTGCTGCCTCGGGCACCTTATGGTCGATCTCCTGTGAGTCTAGATTTTCGAATCCGACGCAAAACTGAGAGTGAATTGTAACGTTCAGAGCCTCTTAATGACGATGGAACACACAAATTGCGTCGCGATTCAATACATCGTCCTCCAGCCGACTTGTCTCCAAGGGTCTATTGCTGCCTAGGGCACCTTATGGTCGTTCTCCTGTGAGCCTAGTTTTTCGAATGCGATGCAAAACTGACAGTTAATTGTAACGTTCAGAGCCTCTTAATGACGATGGAACACACAAATTGCGTCGCGATTCAATACATCGTCCTCCAGCCGACTTGTCTCCAAGGGTCTATTGCTGCCTCGGGCACCTTATGGTCGTTCTCCTGTGAGTCTAGATTTTCGAATCCGACGCAAAACTGACAGTGAATTGTAACGTTCAGAGCCTGTTAACGACGATGGGACACACAAATTGCGTCGCGACTCAATACATCGTCCTCCAGCCGACTTGTCTCCAAGGGTCTAGTGCTGCCTTGGGCACCTTATGGTCGTTCTCCTGTGAGTCTAGATTTTCGAATCCGACGCAAAACTGAGAGTGAATTGTAACGTTCAGAGCCTCTTAATGACGATGGAACACACAAATTGCGTCGCGATTCAATACATCGTCCTACAGCCGACTTGTCTCCAAGGGTCTAGTGCTGCCTCGGGCATCATATGCTCGTTCTCCTGTGAGTCTAGATTTTCGAATCCGACGCAAAACTGAGAGTGAATTGTAACGTTCAGAGCCTCTTGATGACGATGGAGCACACAAATTGCGTCGCGATTCAATACATCGTCCTCCAGCCGACTTGTCTCCAAGGGTCTATTGCTGCCTCGGGCACCTTATGGTCGTTCTCCTGTGAGTCTAGATTTTCGAATCCGACGCAAAACTGACAGTTAATTGTAACGTTCAGAGCCTCTTAATGACGATGGAACACACAAATTGCGTCGCGATTCAATACATCGTCCTCCAGCCGACTTGTCTCCAATGGTCTATTGCTGCCTCGGGCACCTTATGGTCGTTCTCCTGTGAGTCTAGATTTTCGAATCCGACGTAACCTGACAGTGAATTGTAACGTTCAGAGCCTGTTAATGACGATGGGACACACAAATTGCGTCGCGACTCAATACATCGTCCTCCAGCCGACTTGTCTCCAAGGGTCTAGTGCTGCCTCGGGCACCTTATGGTCGTTCTCCTGTGAGTCTAGATTTTCGAATCCGACGCAAAACTGACAGTTAATTGTAAGGTTCAGAGCCTCTTGATGACGATGGAACACACAAATTGCGTCGCGATTCAATACATCGTCCTACAGCCGACTTGTCTCCAAGGGTCTATTGCTGCCTCGGGCACCTTATGGTCGTTCATCTGTGAGTCTAGGTTTTCGAATCCGGCGCAAAACTGACAGTTAATTGTAACGTTCAGAGCCTCTTAATGACGATGGAACACACAAATTGCGTCGCGATTCAATACATCGTCCTCCAGCCGACTGTCTCCAAGGGTCTATTGCTGCCTCGGGCACCTTATGGTCGTTCTCCTGTGAGTCTAGTTTTTCGAATGCGATGCAAAACTGACAGTTAATTGTAACGTTCAGAGCCTGTTAATGACGATGGGACACACAAATTGCGTCGCGACTCAATACATCGTCCTACAGCCGACTTGTCTCCAAGGGTCTAGTGCTGCCTCGGGCACCATATGCTCGTTCTCCTGTGAGTCTAGATTTTCGAATCCGACGCAAAACTGAGAGTGAATTGTAACGTTCAGAGCCTCTTGATGACGATGGAACACACAAATTGCGTCGCGATTCAATATATCGTCCTCCAGCCGACTTGTCTCGAAGGGTCTATTGGTGCCTCTGGCACCTTATGGTCGTCATCCTGTGAGTCTAGATTTTCGAATCCGACGCAAAACTGACAGTTAATTCTAACATTCAAAGCCTCTTAATGACGATGGAACACACAAATTGCGTCGCGATTCAATACATCGTCCTCCAGCCGACTTGTCTCCAAGGGTCTATTGCTGCCTCGGGCACCTTATGGTCGTTCCCCTATGAGTCTAGATTTTAGAATCCGACGCAAAACTGACAATTAATTGTAACGTTCAGAGCCTCTTAATGACGATGGAACACACAAGTTGCGTCGCGATTAAATACATCGTCCTACAGCCGACTTGTCTGCAAGGGTCTAGCGCTGCCTCGGGCACCATATGCTCGTTCTCCTGAGTCTAGATTTTCGAATCCGACGCAAAACTGACAGTGAATTGTAACGTTCAGAGCCCCTTGATGACGATGGAACACACAAATTGCGTCGCGATTCATCGTCCCACAGCCGACCTGTCTCCAAGGGTCTCTTGCTGCCACGGGCACCTTATGGTCGTTCTCCTGTGAGTCTAGTTTTCAGAATACGACGCAAAACTGACAGTTATTTGTAACGTTCAGAGCCTGTTAATGACAATGGGACACACAAATTGCGTCGCGACTCAATAAATCGTCCTCCAGCCGACTTGTCTCGAAGGGTCTATTGGTGCCTCGGGCACCTTATGGTCGTTCTCCTGTGAGTCTAGATTTTCGAATCCGACGCAAAACTGACAGTTAATTGTAACGTTCAGAGCCTGATACTGACGATGGAACACACAAATTGCGTCGCGATTCAATACATCGTCCTCCAGCCGACATGTCTCCAAGGTAGTATTGCTGCTCCTGGCACCTCTTGGTCGTTCTCCTATGAGTCTAGATTTTCGAATCCGACGCAAAACTGACAATTAATTGTAACGTTCAGAGCCTCTTAATGACGATGGAACACACAAATTGCGTCGCGATTCAATACATCGTCCTCCAGCCGACTTGTCTCCAAGGGTCTATTGCTGCCTCGGGCACCTTATGGTCGTTCTCCTGTGAGTCTAGTTTTTCGAATACGACGCAAAACTGACAATTAATTGTAACGTTCAGAGCCTGTTAATGACGATGGAACACACAAATTGCGTCGCGATTCAATACATCGTCCTCCAGCCGACTTGTCTCGAAGGGTCTATTGCTGCCTCGGGCACCTTATGGTCGTTCTCCTGTGAGTCTAGTTTTTCGAATGCGATGCAAAACTGACAGTTAATTGTAACGTTCAGAGCCTGTTAATGACGATGGGACACACAAATTGCGTCGCGACTCAATACATCGTCCTACAGCCGACTTGTCTCCAAGGGTCTAGTGCTGCCTCGGGCACCATATGCTCGTTCTCCTGTGAGTCTAGATTTTCGAATCCGACGCAAAACTGAGAGTGAATTGTAACGTTCAGAGCCTCTTGATGACGATGGAACACACAAATTGCGTCGCGATTCAATACATCGTCCTCCAGCCGACTTGTCTCGAAGGGTCTATTGGTGCCTCTGGCACCTTATGGTCGTCATCCTGTGAGTCTAGATTTTCGAATCCGACGCAAAACTGACAGTTAATTGTAACATTCAGAGCCTCTTAATGACGATGGAACACACAAATTGCGTCGCGATTCAATACATCATCCTCCAGCCGACTTGTCTCCAAGGGTCTATTGCTGCCTCGGGCACCTTATGGTCGTTCTCCTGTGAGTCTAGATTTTCGAATCCGACGCAAAACTGACAGTGAATTGTAACGTTCAGAGCCTGTTAACGACGATGGGACACACAAATTGCGTCGCGACTCAATACATCGTCCTCCAGCCGACTTGTCTCCAAGGGTCTAGTGCTGCCTCGGGCACCTTATGGTCGTTCTCCTGTGAGTCTAGATTTTCGAATCCGACGCAAAACTGAGAGTGAATTGTAACGTTCAGAGCCTCTTAATGACGATGGAACACACAAATTGCGTCGCGATTCAATACATCGTCCTCCAGCCGACTTGTCTCCAAGGGTCTATTGCTGCCTAGGGCACCTTATGGTCGTTCTCCTGTGAGCCTAGTTTTTCGAATGCGATGCAAAACTGACAGTTAATTGTAACGTTCAGAGCCTCTTAATGACGATGGAACACACAAATTGCGTCGCGATTCAATACATCGTCCTCCAGCCGACTTGTCTCCAAGGGTCTATTGCTGCCTCGGGCACCTTTTGGTCGTTCTCGTATGAGTCTAGTTTCTCGAATCCGACGCAAAACTGACAGTTAATTGTAACGTTCAGAGCCTCTTAATGACGATGGAACACACAAATTGCGTCGCGATTCAATACATCGTCCTACAGCCGACTTGTCTCCAAGGGTCTAGTGCTGCCTCGGGCACCATATGCTCGTTCTCCTGTGAGTCTAGATTTTCGAATCCGACGCAAAACTGAGAGTGAATTGTAACGTTCAGAGCCTCTTGATGACGATGGAGCACACAAATTGCGTCGCGATTCAATACATCGTCCTCCAGCCGACTTGTCTCCAAGGGTCTATTGCTGCCTCGGGCACCTTATGGTCGTTCTCCTGTGAGTCTAGATTTTCGAATCCGACGCAAAACTGACAGTTAATTGTAACGTTCAGAGCCTCTTAATGACGATGGAACACACAAATTGCGTCGCGATTCAATACATCGTCCTCCAGCCGACTTGTCTCCAATGGTCTATTGCTGCCTCGGGCACCTTATGGTCGTTCTCCTGTGAGTCTAGATTTTCGAATCCGACGTAACCTGACAGTGAATTGTAACGTTCAGAGCCTGTTAATGACGATGGGACACACAAATTGCGTCGCGACTCAATACATCGTCCTCCAGCCGACTTGTCTCCAAGGGTCTAGTGCTGCCTCGGGCACCTTATGGTCGTTCTCCTGTGAGTCTAGATTTTCGAATCCGACGCAAAACTGACAGTTAATTGTAAGGTTCAGAGCCTCTTGATGACGATGGAACACACAAATTGCGTCGCGACTCAATACATCGTCCTACAGCCAACTTGTCTCCAAGGGTCTATTGCTGCCTCGGGCACCTTATGGTCGTTCATCTGTGAGTCTAGATTTTCGAATCCGGCGCAAAACTGACAGTTAATTGTAACGTTCAGAGCCTCTTAATGACGATGGAACACACAAATTGCGTCGCGATTCAATACATCGTCCTCCAGGCGACTGTCTCCAAGGGTCTATTGCTGCCTCGGGCACCTTATGGTCGTTCTCCTGTGAGTCTAGTTTTTCGAATGCGATGCAAAACTGACAGTTAATTGTAACGTTCAGAGCCTGTTAATGACGATGGGACACACAAATTGCGTCGCGACTCAATACATCGTCCTACAGCCGACTTGTCTCCAAGGGTCTAGTGCTGCCTCGGGCACCATATGCTCGTTCTCCTGTGAGTCTAGATTTTCGAATCCGACGCAAAACTGAGAGTGAATTGTAACGTTCAGAGCCTCTTGATGACGATGGAACACACAAATTGCGTCGCGATTCAATATATCGTCCTCCAGCCGACTTGTCTCGAAGGGTCTATTGGTGCCTCTGGCACCTTATGGTCGTCATCCTGTGAGTCTAGATTTTCGAATCCGACGCAAAACTGACAGTTAATTCTAACATTCAGAGCCTCTTAATGACGATGGAACACACAAATTGCGTCGCGATTCAATACATCGTCCCACAGCCGACCTGTCTCCAAGGGTCTCTTGCTGCCACGGGCACCTTATGGTCGTTCTCCTGTGAGTCTAGTTCTCAGAATACGACGCAAAACTGACAGTTAATTGTAACGTTCTGAGCCTGTTAATGACAATGGGACACACAAATTGCGTCGCGACTCAATAAAACGTCCTCCAGCCGACTTGTCTCGAAGGGTCTATTGGTGCCTCGAGCACCTTATGGTCGTTCTCCTGTGAGTCTAGATTTTCGAATCCGACGCAAAACTGACAGTTAATTGTAACGTTAAGAGCCTGATACTGACGATGGAACACACAAATTGCGTCGCGATTCAATACATCGTCCTCCAGCCGACATGTCTCCAAGGTAGTATTGCTGCTCCTGGCACCTCTTGGTCGTTCTCCTATGAGTCTAGATTTTCGAATCCGACGCAAAACTGACAATTAATTGTAACGTTCAGAGCCTCTTAATGACGATGGAACACACAAATTGCGTCGCGATTCAATACATCGTCCTCCAGCCGACTTGTCTCCAAGGGTCTATTGCTGCCTCGGGCACCTTATGGTCGTTCTCCTGTGAGTCTAGTTTTTCGAATACGACGCAAAACTGACAATTAATTGTAACGTTCAGAGCCTCTTAATGACGATGGAACACACAAATTGCGTCGCGATTCAATACATCGTCCTCCAGCCGACTTGTCTCCAATGGTCTATTGCTGCCTCGGGCACCTTATGGTCGTTCTCCTGTGAGTCTAGATTTTCGAATCCGACGTAACCTGACAGTGAATTGTAACGTTCAGAGCCTGTTAATGACGATGGGACACACAAATTGCGTCGCGACTCAATACATCGTCCTCCAGCCGACTTGTCTCCAAGGGTCTAGTGCTGCCTCGGGCACCTTATGGTCGTTCTCCTGTGAGTCTAGATTTTCGAATCCGACGCAAAACTGACAGTTAATTGTAAGGTTCAGAGCCTCTTGATGACGATGGAACACACAAATTGCGTCGCGACTCAATACATCGTCCTACAGCCAACTTGTCTCCAAGGGTCTATTGCTGCCTCGGGCACCTTATGGTCGTTCATCTGTGAGTCTAGATTTTCGAATCCGGCGCAAAACTGACAGTTAATTGTAACGTTCAGAGCCTCTTAATGACGATGGAACACACAAATTGCGTCGCGATTCAATACATCGTCCTCCAGCCGACTGTCTCCAAGGGTCTATTGCTGCCTCGGGCACCTTATGGTCGTTCTCCTGTGAGTCTAGATTTTCGAATCCGACGCAAAACTGAGAGTGAATTGTAACGTTCAGAGCCTCTTAATGACGATGGAACACACAAATTGCGTCGCGATTCAATACATCGTCCTCCAGCCGACTGTCTCCAAGGGTCTATTGCTGCCTCGGGCACCTTATGGTCGTTCTCCTGTGAGTCTAGTTTTTCGAATGCGATGCAAAACTGACAGTTAATTGTAACGTTCAGAGCCTGTTAATGACGATGGGACACACAAATTGCGTCGCGACTCAATACATCGTCCTACAGCCGACTTGTCTCCAAGGGTCTAGTGCTGCCTCGGGCACCATATCCTCGTTCTCCTGTGAGTCTAGATTTTCGAATCCGACGCAAAACTGAGAGTGAATTGTAACGTTCAGAGCCTCTTGATGACGATGGAACACACAAATTGCGTCGCGATTCAATATATCGTCCTCCAGCCGACTTGTCTCGAAGGGTCTATTGGTGCCTCTGGCACCTTATGGTCGTCATCCTGTGAGTCTAGATTTTCGAATCCGACGCAAAACTGACAGTTAATTCTAACATTCAGAGCCTCTTAATGACGATGGAACACACAAATTGCGTCGCGATTCAATACATCGTCCCACAGCCGACCTGTCTCCAAGGGTCTCTTGCTGCCACGGGCACCTTATGGTCGTTCTCCTGTGAGTCTAGTTTTCAGAATACGACGCAAAACTGACAGTTAATTGTAACGTTCAGAGCCTGTTAATGACAATGGGACACACAAATTGCGTCGCGACTCAATAAATCGTCCTCCAGCCGACTTGTCTCGAAGGGTCTATTGGTGCCTCGGGCACCTTATGGTCGTTCTCCTGTGAGTCTAGATTTTCGAATCCGACGCAAAACTGACAGTTAATTCTAACATTCAGAGCCTCTTAATGACGATGGAACACACAAATTGCGTCGCGATTCAATACATCGTCCTCCAGCCGACTTGTCTCCAAGGGTCTATTGCTGCCTCGGGCACCTTTTGGTCGTTCTCCTATGAGTCTAGATTTTCGAATCCGACGCAAAACTGACAATTAATTGTAACGTTCAGAGCCTCTTAATGACGATGGAACACACAAATTGCGTCGCGATTCAATACATCGTCCTCCAGCCGACTTGTCTCCAAGGGTCTATTGCTGCCTCGGGCACCTTATGGTCGTTCTCCTGTGAGTCTAGTTTTTCGAATACGACGCAAAACTGACAATTAATTGTAACGTTCAGAGCCTGTTAATGACGATGGAACACACAAATTGCGTCGCGATTCAATACATCGTCCTCCAGCCGACTTGTCTCGAAGGGTCTATTGCTGCCTCGGGCACCTTATGGTCGTTCTCCTGTGAGTCTAGTTTTTCGAATGCGATGCAAAACTGACAGTTAATTGTAACGTTCAGAGCCTGTTAATGACGATGGGACACACAAATTGCGTCGCGACTCAATACATCGTCCTACAGCCGACTTGTCTCCAAGGGTCTAGTGCTGCCTCGGGCACCATATGCTCGTTCTCCTGTGAGTCTAGATTTTCGAATCCGACGCAAAACTGAGAGTGAATTGTAACGTTCAGAGCCTCTTGATGACGATGGAACACACAAATTGCGTCGCGATTCAATACATCGTCCTCCAGCCGACTTGTCACGAAGGGTCTATTGGTGCCTCTGGCACCTTATGGTCGTCATCCTGTGAGTCTAGATTTTCGAATCCGACGCAAAACTGACAGTTAATTGTAACATTCAGAGCCTCTTAATGACGATGGAACACACAAATTGCGTCGCGATTCAATACATCATCCTCCAGCCGACTTGTCTCCAAGGGTCTATTGCTGCCTCGGGCACCTTATGGTCGTTCTCCTGTGAGTCTAGATTTTCGAATCCGACGCAAAACTGACAGTGAATTGTAACGTTCAGAGCCTGTTAACGACGATGGGACACACAAATTGCGTCGCGACTCAATACATCGTCCTCCAGCCGACTTGTCTCCAAGGGTCTAGTGCTGCCTCGGGCACCTTATGGTCGATCTCCTGTGAGTCTAGATTTTCGAATCCGACGCAAAACTGAGAGTGAATTGTAACGTTCAGAGCCTCTTAATGACGATGGAACACACAAATTGCGTCGCGATTCAATACATCGTCCTCCAGCCGACTTTTCTCCAAGGGTCTATTGCTGCCTAGGGCACCTTATGGTCGTTCTCCTGTGAGCCTAGTTTTTCGAATGCGATGCAAAACTGACAGTTAATTGTAACGTTCAGAGCCTCTTAATGACGATGGAACACACAAATTGCGTCGCGATTCAATACATCGTCCTCCAGCCGACTTGTCTCCAAGGGTCTATTGCTGCCTCGGGCACCTTATGGTCGTTCTCCTGTGAGTCTAGATTTTCGAATCCGACGCAAAACTGACAGTGAATTGTAACGTTCAGAGCCTGTTAACGACGATGGGACACACAAATTGCGTCGCGACTCAATACATCGTCCTCCAGCCGACTTGTCTCCAAGGGTCTAGTGCTGCCTTGGGCACCTTATGGTCGTTCTCCTGTGAGTCTAGATTTTCGAATCCGACGCAAAACTGAGAGTGAATTGTAACGTTCAGAGCCTCTTAATGACGATGGAACACACAAATTGCGTCGCGATTCAATACATCGTCCTACAGCCGACTTGTCTCCAAGGGTCTAGTGCTGCCTCGGGCATCATATGCTCGTTCTCCTGTGAGTCTAGATTTTCGAATCCGACGCAAAACTGAGAGTGAATTGTAACGTTCAGAGCCTCTTGATGACGATGGAGCACACAAATTGCGTCGCGATTCAATACATCGTCCTCCAGCCGACTTGTCTCCAAGGGTCTATTGCTGCCTCGGGCACCTTATGGTCGTTCTCCTGTGAGTCTAGATTTTCGAATCCGACGCAAAACTGACAGTTAATTGTAACGTTCAGAGCCTCTTAATGACGATGGAACACACAAATTGCGTCGCGATTCAATACATCGTCCTCCAGCCGACTTGTCTCCAATGGTCTATTGCTGCCTCGGGCACCTTATGGTCGTTCTCCTGTGAGTCTAGATTTTCGAATCCGACGTAACCTGACAGTGAATTGTAACGTTCAGAGCCTGTTAATGACGATGGGACACACAAATTGCGTCGCGACTCAATACATCGTCCTCCAGCCGACTTGTCTCCAAGGGTCTAGTGCTGCCTCGGGCACCTTATGGTCGTTCTCCTGTGAGTCTAGATTTTCGAATCCGACGCAAAACTGACAGTTAATTGTAAGGTTCAGAGCCTCTTGATGACGATGGAACACACAAATTGCGTCGCGATTCAATACATCGTCCTCCAGCCGACTTGTCTCCAAGGGTCTATTGCTGCCTCGGGCACCTTATGGTCGTTCATCTGTGAGTCTAGGTTTTCGAATCCGGCGCAAAACTGACAGTTAATTGTAACGTTCAGAGCCTCTTAATGACGATGGAACACACAAATTGCGTCGCGATTCAATACATCGTCCTCCAGCCGACTGTCTCCAAGGGTCTATTGCTGCCTCGGGCACCTTATGGTCGTTCTCCTGTGAGTCTAGTTTTCAGAATACGACGCAAAACTGACAGTTAACTGTAACGTTCAGAGCCTGTTAATGACAATGGGACACACAAATTGCGTCGCGACTCAATAAATCGTCCTCCAGCCGACTTGTCTCGAAGGGTCTATTGGTGCCTCGGGCACCTTATGGTCGTTCTCCTGTGAGTCTAGATTTTCGAATCCGACGCAAAACTGACAGTTAATTCTAACATTCAGAGCCTCTTAATGACGATGGAACACACAAATTGCGTCGCGATTCAATACATCGTCCTCCAGCCGACTTGTCTCCAAGGGTCTATTGCTGCCTCGGGCACCTTTTGGTCGTTCTCCTATGAGTCTAGATTTTCGAATCCGACGCAAAACTGACAATTAATTGTAACGTTCAGAGCCTCTTAATGACGATGGAACACACAAATTGCGTCGCGATTCAATACATCGTCCTCCAGCCGACTTGTCTCCAAGGGTCTATTGCTGCCTCGGGCACCTTATGGTCGTTCTCCTGTGAGTCTAGTTTTTCGAATACGACGCAAAACTGACAATTAATTGTAACGTTCAGAGCCTGTTAATGACGATGGAACACACAAATTGCGTCGCGATTCAATACATCGTCCTCCAGCCGACTTGTCTCGAAGGGTCTATTGCTGCCTCGGGCACCTTATGGTCGTTCTCCTGTGAGTCTAGTTTTTCGAATGCGATGCAAAACTGACAGTTAATTGTAACGTTCAGAGCCTGTTAATGACGATGGGACACACAAATTGCGTCGCGACTCAATACATCGTCCTACAGCCGACTTGTCTCCAAGGGTCTAGTGCTGCCTCGGGCACCATATGCTCGTTCTCCTGTGAGTCTAGATTTTCGAATCCGACGCAAAACTGAGAGTGAATTGTAACGTTCAGAGCCTCTTGATGACGATGGAACACACAAATTGCGTCGCGATTCAATACATCGTCCTCCAGCCGACTTGTCACGAAGGGTCTATTGGTGCCTCTGGCACCTTATGGTCGTCATCCTGTGAGTCTAGATTTTCGAATCCGACGCAAAACTGACAGTTAATTGTAACATTCAGAGCCTCTTAATGACGATGGAACACACAAATTGCGTCGCGATTCAATACATCATCCTCCAGCCGACTTGTCTCCAAGGGTCTATTGCTGCCTCGGGCACCTTATGGTCGTTCTCCTGTGAGTCTAGATTTTCGAATCCGACGCAAAACTGACAGTGAATTGTAACGTTCAGAGCCTGTTAACGACGATGGGACACACAAATTGCGTCGCGACTCAATACATCGTCCTCCAGCCGACTTGTCTCCAAGGGTCTAGTGCTGCCTCGGGCACCTTATGGTCGATCTCCTGTGAGTCTAGATTTTCGAATCCGACGCAAAACTGAGAGTGAATTGTAACGTTCAGAGCCTCTTAATGACGATGGAACACACAAATTGCGTCGCGATTCAATACATCGTCCTCCAGCCGACTTGTCTCCAAGGGTCTATTGCTGCCTAGGGCACCTTATGGTCGTTCTCCTGTGAGCCTAGTTTTTCGAATGCGATGCAAAACTGACAGTTAATTGTAACGTTCAGAGCCTCTTAATGACGATGGAACACACAAATTGCGTCGCGATTCAATACATCGTCCTCCAGCCGACTTGTCTCCAAGGGTCTATTGCTGCCTCGGGCACCTTATGGTCGTTCTCCTGTGAGTCTAGATTTTCGAATCCGACGCAAAACTGACAGTGAATTGTAACGTTCAGAGCCTGTTAACGACGATGGGACACACAAACTGCGTCGCGACTCAATACATCGTCCTCCAGCCGACTTGTCTCCAAGGGTCTAGTGCTGCCTTGGGCACCTTATGGTCGTTCTCCTGTGAGTCTAGATTTTCGAATCCGACGCAAAACTGAGAGTGAATTGTAACGTTCAGAGCCTCTTAATGACGATGGAACACACAAATTGCGTCGCGATTCAATACATCGTCCTACAGCCGACTTGTCTCCAAGGGTCTAGTGCTGCCTCGGGCATCATATGCTCGTTCTCCTGTGAGTCTAGATTTTCGAATCCGACGCAAAACTGAGAGTGAATTGTAACGTTCAGAGCCTCTTGATGACGATGGAGCACACAAATTGCGTCGCGATTCAATACATCGTCCTCCAGCCGACTTGTCTCCAAGGGTCTATTGCTGCCTCGGGCACCTTATGGTCGTTCTCCTGTGAGTCTAGATTTTCGAATCCGACGCAAAACTGACAGTTAATTGTAACGTTCAGAGCCTCTTAATGACGATGGAACACACAAATTGCGTCGCGATTCAATACATCGTCCTCCAGCCGACTTGTCTCCAATGGTCTATTGCTGCCTCGGGCACCTTATGGTCGTTCTCCTGTGAGTCTAGATTTTCGAATCCGACGTAACCTGACAGTGAATTGTAACGTTCAGAGCCTGTTAATGACGATGGGACACACAAATTGCGTCGCGACTCAATACATCGTCCTCCAGCCGACTTGTCTCCAAGGGTCTAGTGCTGCCTCGGGCACCTTATGGTCGTTCTCCTGTGAGTCTAGATTTTCGAATCCGACGCAAAACTGACAGTTAATTGTAAGGTTCAGAGCCTCTTGATGACGATGGAACACACAAATTGCGTCGCGATTCAATACATCGTCCTACAGCCGACTTGTCTCCAAGGGTCTATTGCTGCCTCGGGCACCTTATGGTCGTTCATCTGTGAGTCTAGGTTTTCGAATCCGGCGCAAAACTGACAGTTAATTGTAACGTTCAGAGCCTCTTAATGACGATGGAACACACAAATTGCGTCGCGATTCAATACATCGTCCTCCAGCCGACTGTCTCCAAGGGTCTATTGCTGCCTCGGGCACCTTATGGTCGTTCTCCTGTGAGTCTAGTTTTTCGAATGCGATGCAAAACTGACAGTTAATTGTAACGTTCAGAGCCTGTTAATGACGATGGGACACACAAATTGCGTCGCGACTCAATACATCGTCCTACAGCCGACTTGTCTCCAAGGGTCTAGTGCTGCCTCGGGCACCATATGCTCGTTCTCCTGTGAGTCTAGATTTTCGAATCCGACGCAAAACTGAGAGTGAATTGTAACGTTCAGAGCCTCTTGATGACGATGGAACACACAAATTGCGTCGCGATTCAATATATCGTCCTCCAGCCGACTTGTCTCGAAGGGTCTATTGGTGCCTCTGGCACCTTATGGTCGTCATCCTGTGAGTCTAGATTTTCGAATCCGACGCAAAACTGACAGTTAATTCTAACATTCAAAGCCTCTTAATGACGATGGAACACACAAATTGCGTCGCGATTCAATACATCGTCCTCCAGCCGACTTGTCTCCAAGGGTCTATTGCTGCCTCGGGCACCTTATGGTCGTTCCCCTATGAGTCTAGATTTTAGAATCCGACGCAAAACTGACAATTAATTGTAACGTTCAGAGCCTCTTAATGACGATGGAACACACAAGTTGCGTCGCGATTAAATACATCGTCCTACAGCCGACTTGTCTGCAAGGGTCTAGCGCTGCCTCGGGCACCATATGCTCGTTCTCCTGAGTCTAGATTTTCGAATCCGACGCAAAACTGACAGTGAATTGTAACGTTCAGAGCCCCTTGATGACGATGGAACACCAAATTGCGTCGCGATTCATCGTCCCACAGCCGACCTGTCTCCAAGGGTCTCTTGCTGCCACGGGCACCTTATGGTCGTTCTCCTGTGAGTCTAGTTTTCAGAATACGACGCAAAACTGACAGTTATTTGTAACGTTCAGAGCCTGTTAATGACAATGGGACACACAAATTGCGTCGCGACTCAATAAATCGTCCTCCAGCCGACTTGTCTCGAAGGGTCTATTGGTGCCTCGGGCACCTTATGGTCGTTCTCCTGTGAGTCTAGATTTTCGAATCCGACGCAAAACTGACAGTTAATTGTAACGTTCAGAGCCTGATACTGACGATGGAACACACAAATTGCGTCGCGATTCAATACATCGTCCTCCAGCCGACATGTCTCCAAGGTAGTATTGCTGCTCCTGGCACCTCTTGGTCGTTCTCCTATGAGTCTAGATTTTCGAATCCGACGCAAAACTGACAATTAATTGTAACGTTCAGAGCCTCTTAATGACGATGGAACACACAAATTGCGTCGCGATTCAATACATCGTCCTCCAGCCGACTTGTCTCCAAGGGTCTATTGCTGCCTCGGGCACCTTATGGTCGTTCTCCTGTGAGTCTAGTTTTTCGAATACGACGCAAAACTGACAATTAATTGTAACGTTCAGAGCCTGTTAATGACGATGGAACACACAAATTGCGTCGCGATTCAATACATCGTCCTCCAGCCGACTTGTCTCGAAGGGTCTATTGCTGCCTCGGGCACCTTATGGTCGTTCTCCTGTGAGTCTAGTTTTTCGAATGCGATGCAAAACTGACAGTTAATTGTAACGTTCAGAGCCTGTTAATGACGATGGGACACACAAATTGCGTCGCGACTCAATACATCGTCCTACAGCCGACTTGTCTCCAAGGGTCTAGTGCTGCCTCGGGCACCATATGCTCGTTCTCCTGTGAGTCTAGATTTTCGAATCCGACGCAAAACTGAGAGTGAATTGTAACGTTCAGAGCCTCTTGATGACGATGGAACACACAAATTGCGTCGCGATTCAATACATCGTCCTCCAGCCGACTTGTCTCGAAGGGTCTATTGGTGCCTCTGGCACCTTATGGTCGTCATCCTGTGAGTCTAGATTTTCGAATCCGACGCAAAACTGACAGTTAATTGTAACATTCAGAGCCTCTTAATGACGATGGAACACACAAATTGCGTCGCGATTCAATACATCATCCTCCAGCCGACTTGTCTCCAAGGGTCTATTGCTGCCTCGGGCACCTTATGGTCGTTCTCCTGTGAGTCTAGATTTTCGAATCCGACGCAAAACTGACAGTGAATTGTAACGTTCAGAGCCTGTTAACGACGATGGGACACACAAATTGCGTCGCGACTCAATACATCGTCCTCCAGCCGACTTGTCTCCAAGGGTCTAGTGCTGCCTCGGGCACCTTATGGTCGTTCTCCTGTGAGTCTAGATTTTCGAATCCGACGCAAAACTGAGAGTGAATTGTAACGTTCAGAGCCTCTTAATGACGATGGAACACACAAATTGCGTCGCGATTCAATACATCGTCCTCCAGCCGACTTGTCTCCAAGGGTCTATTGCTGCCTAGGGCACCTTATGGTCGTTCTCCTGTGAGCCTAGTTTTTCGAATGCGATGCAAAACTGACAGTTAATTGTAACGTTCAGAGCCTCTTAATGACGATGGAACACACAAATTGCGTCGCGATTCAATACATCGTCCTCCAGCCGACTTGTCTCCAAGGGTCTATTGCTGCCTCGGGCACCTTTTGGTCGTTCTCGTATGAGTCTAGTTTCTCGAATCCGACGCAAAACTGACAGTTAATTGTAACGTTCAGAGCCTCTTAATGACGATGGAACACACAAATTGCGTCGCGATTCAATACATCGTCCTACAGCCGACTTGTCTCCAAGGGTCTAGTGCTGCCTCGGGCACCATATGCTCGTTCTCCTGTGAGTCTAGATTTTCGAATCCGACGCAAAACTGAGAGTGAATTGTAACGTTCAGAGCCTCTTGATGACGATGGAGCACACAAATTGCGTCGCGATTCAATACATCGTCCTCCAGCCGACTTGTCTCCAAGGGTCTATTGCTGCCTCGGGCACCTTATGGTCGTTCTCCTGTGAGTCTAGATTTTCGAATCCGACGCAAAACTGACAGTTAATTGTAACGTTCAGAGCCTCTTAATGACGATGGAACACACAAATTGCGTCGCGATTCAATACATCGTCCTCCAGCCGACTTGTCTCCAATGGTCTATTGCTGCCTCGGGCACCTTATGGTCGTTCTCCTGTGAGTCTAGATTTTCGAATCCGACGTAACCTGACAGTGAATTGTAACGTTCAGAGCCTGTTAATGACGATGGGACACACAAATTGCGTCGCGACTCAATACATCGTCCTCCAGCCGACTTGTCTCCAAGGGTCTAGTGCTGCCTCGGGCACCTTATGGTCGTTCTCCTGTGAGTCTAGATTTTCGAATCCGACGCAAAACTGACAGTTAATTGTAACGTTCAGAGCCTCTTAATGACGATGGAACACACAAATTGCGTCGCGATTCAATACATCGTCCTACAGCCGACTTGTCTGCAAGGGTCTAGTGCTGCCTCGGGCACGATATGCTCGTTCTCCTGTGAGTCTAGATTTTCGAATCCGACGCAAAACTGACAATTAATTGTAACGTTCAGAGCCTGTTAATGACGATGGAACACACAAATTGCGTTGCGATTCAATACATCGTCCTCCAGCCGACTTGTCTCGAAGGGTCTATTGCTGCCTCGGGCACCTTATGGTCGTTCATCGGTGAGTCTAGATTTTCGAATCCGACGCAAAACTGACAGTTAATTGTAAGGTTCAGAGCCTCTTGATGACGATGGAACACACAAATTGCGTCGCGATTCAATACATCGTCCTACAGCCGACTTGTCTCCAAGGGTCTATTGCTGCCTCGGGCACCTTATGGTCGTTCATCTGTGAGTCTAGATTTTCGAATCCGGCGCAAAACTGACAGTTAATTGTAACGTTCAGAGCCTCTTAATGACGATGGAACACACAAATTGCGTCGCGATTCAATACATCGTCCTCCAGCCGACTGTCTCCAAGGGTCTATTGCTGCCTCGGGCACCTTATGGTCGTTCTCTTGTGAGTCTAGTTTTTCGAATGCGATGCAAAACTGACAGTTAATTGTAACGTTCAGAGCCTGTTAATGACGATGGGACACACAAATTGCGTCGCGACTCAATACATCGTCCTACAGCCGACTTGTCTCCAAGGGTCTAGTGCTGCCTCGGGCACCATATGCTCGTTCTCCTGTGAGTCTAGATTTTCGAATCCGACGCAAAACTGAGAGTGAATTGTAACGTTCAGAGCCTCTTGATGACGATGGAACACACAAATTGCGTCGCGATTCAATACATCGTCCTCCAGCCGACTTGTCTCGAAGGGTCTATTGGTGCCTCTGGCACCTTATGGTCGTCATCCTGTGAGTCTAGATTTTCGAATCCGACGCAAAACTGACAGTTAATTCTAACATTCAGAGCCTCTTAATGACGATGGAACACACAAATTGCGTCGCGATTCAATACATCGTCCTCCAGCCGACTTGTCTCGAAGGGTCTATTGCTGCCTCGGGCACCTTATGGTCGTTCTCCTGTGAGTCTAGTTTTTCGAATGCGATGCAAAACTGACAGTTAATTGTAACGTTCAGAGCCTGTTAATGACGATGGGACACACAAATTGCGTCGCGACTCAATACATCGTCCTACAGCCGACTTGTCTCCAAGGGTCTAGTGCTGCCTCGGGCACCATATGCTCGTTCTCCTGTGAGTCTAGATTTTCGAATCCGACGCAAAACTGAGAGTGAATTGTAACGTTCAGAGCCTCTTGATGACGATGGAACACACAAATTGCGTCGCGATTCAATACATCGTCCTCCAGCCGACTTGTCTCGAAGGGTCTATTGGTGCCTCTGGCACCTTATGGTCGTCATCCTGTGAGTCTAGATTTTCGAATCCGACGCAAAACTGACAGTTAATTGTAACATTCAGAGCCTCTTAATGACGATGGAACACACAAATTGCGTCGCGATTCAATACATCATCCTCCAGCCGAGTTTTCTCCAAGGGTCTATTGCTGCCTCGGGCACCTTATGGTCGTTCTCCTGTGAGTCTAGATTTTCGAATCCGACGCAAAACTGACAGTGAATTGTAACGTTCAGAGCCTGTTAACGACGATGGGACACACAAATTGCGTCGCGACTCAATACATCGTCCTCCAGCCGACTTGTCTCCAAGGGTCTAGTGCTGCCTCGGGCACCTTATGGTCGTTCTCCTGTGAGTCTAGATTTTCGAATCCGACGCAAAACTGAGAGTGAATTGTAACGTTCAGAGCCTCTTAATGACGATGGAACACACAAATTGCGTCGCGATTCAATACATCGTCCTCCAGCCGACTTGTCTCCAAGGGTCTATTGCTGCCTAGGGCACCTTATGGTCGTTCTCCTGTGAGCCTAGTTTTTCGAATGCGATGCAAAACTGACAGTTAATTGTAACGTTCAGAGCCTCTTAATGACGAAGGAACACACAAATTGCGTCGCGATTCAATACATCGTCCTCCAGCCGACTTGTCTCCAAGGGTCTATTGCTGCCTCGGGCACCTTTTGGTCGTTCTCCTATGAGTCTAGTTTCTCTAATCCGACGCAAAACTGACAGTTAATTGTAACGTTCAGAGCCTCTTAATGACGATGGAACACACAAATTGCGTCGCGATTCAATACATCGTCCTACAGCCGACTTGTCTCCAAGGGTCTAGTGCTGCCTCGGGCACCATATGCTCGTTCTCCTGTGAGTCTAGATTTTCGAATCCGACGCAAAACTGAGAGTGAATTGTAACGTTCAGAGCCTCTTGATGACGATGGAGCACACAAATTGCGTCGCGATTCAATACATCGTCCTCCAGCCGACTTGTCTCCAAGGGTCTAGTGCTGCCTCGGGCACCTTATGGTCGTTCTCCTGTGAGTCTAGATTTTCGAATCCGACGCAAAACTGAGAGTGAATTGTAACGTTCAGAGCCTCTTAATGACGATGGAACACACAAATTGCGTCGCGATTCAATACATCGTCCTCCAGCCGACTTGTCTCCAAGGGTCTATTGCTGCCTAGGGCACCTTATGGTCGTTCTCCTGTGAGCCTAGTTTTTCGAATGCGATGCAAAACTGACAGTTAATTGTAACGTTCAGAGCCTCTTAATGACGATGGAACACACAAATTGCGTCGCGATCCAATACATCGTCCTCCAGCCGACTTGTCTCCAAGGGTCTATTGCTGCCTCGGGCACCTTTTGGTCGTTCTCCTATGAGTCTAGTTTCTCGAATCCGACGCAAAACTGACAGTTAATTGTAACGTTCAGAGCCTCTTAATGACGATATAACACACAAATTGCGTCGCGATTCAATACATCGTCCTACAGCCGACTTGTCTCCAAGGGTCTAGTGCTGCCTCGGGCACCATATGCTCGTTCTCCTGTGAGTCTAGATTTTCGAATCCGACGCAAAACTGAGAGTGAATTGTAACGTTCAGAGCCTCTTGATGACGATGGAGCACACAAATTGCGTCGCGATTCAATACATCGTCCTCCAGCCGACTTGTCTCCAAGGGTCTATTGCTGCCTCGGGCACCTTATGGTCGTTCTCCTGTGAGTCTAGATTTTCGAATCCGACGCAAAACTGACAGTTAATTGTAACGTTCAGAGCCTCTTAATGACGATGGAACACACAAATTGCGTCGCGATTCAATACATCGTCCTCCAGCCGACTTGTCTCCAATGGTCTATTGCTGCCTCGGGCACCTTATGGTCGTTCTCCTGTGAGTCTAGATTTTCGAATCCAACGTAACCTGACAGTGAATTGTAACGTTCAGAGCCTGTTAATGACGATGGGACACACAAATTGCGTCGCGACTCAATACATCGTCCTCCAGCCGACTTGTCTCCAAGGGTCTAGTGCTGCCTCGGGCACCTTATGGTCGTTCTCCTGTGAGTCTAGATTTTCGAATCCGACGCAAAACTGACAGTTAATTGTAACGTTCAGAGCCTCTTAATGACGATGGAACACACAAATTGCGTCGCGATTCAATACATCGTCCTACAGCCGACTTGTCTGCAAGGGTCTAGTGCTGCCTCGGGCACCATATGCTCGTTCTCCTGTGAGTCTAGATTTTCGAATCCGACGCAAAACTGACAATTAATTGTAACGTTCAGAGCCTGTTAATGACGATGGAACACACAAATTGCGTTGCGATTCAATACATCGTCCTCCAGCCGACTTGTCTCGAAGGGTCTATTGCTGCCTCGGGCACCTTATGGTCGTTCATCGGTGAGTCTAGATTTTCGAATCCGACGCAAAACTGACAGTTAATTGTAAGGTTCAGAGCCTCTTGATGACGATGGAACACACAAATTGCGTCGCGATTCAATACATCGTCCTACAGCCGACTTGTCTCCAAGGGTCTATTGCTGCCTCGGGCACCTTATGGTCGTTCATCTGTGAGTCTAGATTTTCGAATCCGGCGCAAAACTGACAGTTAATTGTAACGTTCAGAGCCTCTTAATGACGATGGAACACACAAATTGCGTCGCGATTCAATACATCGTCCTCCAGCCGACTGTCTCCAAGGGTCTATTGCTGCCTCGGGCACCTTATGGTCGTTCTCCTGTGAGTCTAGTTTTTCGAATGCGATGCAAAACTGACAGTTAATTGTAACGTTCAGAGCCTGTTAATGACGATGGGACACACAAATTGCGTCGCGACTCAATACATCGTCCTACAGCCGACTTGTCTCCAAGGGTCTAGTGCTGCCTCGGGCACCATATGCTCGTTCTCCTGTGAGTCTAGATTTTCGAATCCGACGCAAAACTGAGAGTGAATTGTAACGTTCAGAGCCTCTTGATGACGATGGAACACACAAATTGCGTCGCGATTCAATACATCGTCCTCCAGCCGACTTGTCTCGAAGGGTCTATTGGTGCCTCTGGCACCTTATGGTCGTCATCCTGTGAGTCTAGATTTTCGAATCCGACGCAAAACTGACAGTTAATTCTAACATTCAGAGCCTCTTAATGACGATGGAACACACAAATTGCGTCGCGATTCAATACATCGTCCTCCAGCCGACTTGTCTCCAAGGGTCTATTGCTGCCTCGAGCACCTTATGGTCGTTCTCCTGTGAGTCTAGATTTTCGAATCCGACGCAAAACTGACAGTGAATTGTAACGTTCAGAGCCTGTTAATGACGATGGGACACACAAATTGCGTCGCGACTCAATACATCGTCCTCCAGCCGACTTGTCTCCAAGGGTCTAGTGCTGCCTCGGGCACCTTATGGTCGTTCTCCTGTGAGTCTAGATTTTCGAATCCGACGCAAAACTGACAGTTAATTGTAACGTTCAGAGCCTGATACTGACGATGGAACACACAAATTGCGTCGCGATTCAATACATCGTCCTCCAACCGACATGTCTCCAAGGTAGTATTCCTGCTCCTGGCACCTCTTGGTCGTTCCCCTATGAGTCTAGATTTTAGAATCCGACGCAAAACTGACAATTAATTGTAACGTTCAGAGCCTCTTAATGACGATGGAACACACAAATTGCGTCGCGATTCAATACATCGTCCTCCAGCCGACTTGTCTCGAAGGGTCTATTGCTGCCTCGGGCACCTTATGGTCGTTCTCCTGTGAGTCTAGTTTTTCGAATACGACGCAAAACTGACAATTAATTGTAACGTTCAGAGCCTGTTAATGACGATGGAACACACAAATTGCGTTGCGATTCAATACATCGTCCTCCAGCCGACTTGTCTCGAAGGGTCTATTGCTGCCTCGGGCACCTTATGGTCGTTCATCGGTGAGTCTAGATTTTCGAATCCGACGCAAAACTGACAGTTAATTGTAAGGTTCAGATCCTCTTGATGACGATGGAACACACAAATTGCGTCGCGATTCAATACATCGTCCTACAGCCGACTTGTCTCCAAGGGTCTATTGCTGCCTCGGGCACCTTATGGTCGTTCATCTGTGAGTCTAGATTTTCGAATCCGGCGCAAAACTGACAGTTAATTGTAACGTTCAGAGCCTCTTGATGACGATGGAACACACAAATTGCGTCGCGATTCAATACATCGTCCTCCAGCCGACTGTCTCCAAGGGTCTATTGCTGCCTCGGGCACCTTATGGTCGTTCTCCTGTGAGTCTAGTTTTTCGAATGCGATGCAAAACTGACAGTTAATTGTAACGTTCAGAGCCTGTTAATGACGATGGGACACACAAATTGCGTCGCGACTCAATACATCGTCCTACAGCCGACTTGTCTCCAAGGGTCTAGTGCTGCCTCGGGCACCATATGCTCGTTCTCCTGTGAGTCTAGATTTTCGAATCCGACGCAAAACTGAGAGTGAATTGTAACGTTCAGAGCCTCTTGATGACGATGGAACACACAAATTGCGTCGCGATTCAATACATCGTCCTCCAGCCGACTTGTCTCGAAGGGTCTATTGGTGCCTCTGGCACCTTATGGTCGTCATCCTGTGAGTCTAGATTTTCGAATCCGACGCAAAACTGACAGTTAATTCTAACATTCAGAGCCTCTTAATGACGATGGAACACACAAATTGCGTCGCGATTCAATACATCGTCCTCCAGCCGACTTGTCTCCAAGGGTCTATTGCTGCCTCGGGCACCTTTGGTCGTTCTCCTGTGAGTCTAGATTTTCGAATCCGACGCAAAACTGACAGTGAATTGTAACGTTCAAACCCTGTTAATGACGATGGGACACACAAATTGCGTCGCGACTCAATACATCGTCCTCCAGCCGACTTGTCTCCAAGGGTCTAGTGCTGCCTCGGGCACCTTATGGTCGTTCTCCTGTGAGTCTAGATTTTCGAATCCGACGCAAAACTGACAGTTAATTGTAACGTTCAGAGCCTGATACTGACGATGGAACACACAAATTGCGTCGCGATTCAATACATCGTCCTCCAACCGACATGTCTCCAAGGTAGTATTGCTGCTCCTGGCACCTCTTGGTCGTTCCCCTATGAGTCTAGATTTTAGAATCCGACGCAAAACTGACAATTAATTGTAACGTTCAGAGCCTCTTAATGACGATGGAACACACAAATTGCGTCGCGATTCAATACATCGTCCTCCAGCCGACTTGTCTCCAAGGGTCTATTGCTGCCTCGGGCACCTTATGGTCGTTCTCCTGTGAGTCTAGTTTTTCGAATGCGATGCAAAACTGACAGTTAATTGTAACGTTCAGAGCCTGTTAATGACGATGGGACACACAAATTGCGTCGCGACTCAATACATCGTCCTACAGCCGACTTGTCTCCAAGGGTCTAGTGCTGCCTCGGGCACCATATGCTCGTTCTCCTGTGAGTCTAGATTTTCGAATCCGACGCAAAACTGAGAGTGAATTGTAACGTTCAGAGCCTCTTGATGACGATGGAACACACAAATTGCGTCGCGATTCAATACATCGTCCTCCAGCCGACTTGTCTCGAAGGGTCTATTGGTGCCTCTGGCACCTTATGGTCGTCATCCTGTGAGTCTAGATTTTCGAATCCGACGCAAAACTGACAGTTAATTGTAACATTCAGAGCCTCTTAATGACGATGGAACACACAAATTGCGTCGCGATTCAATACATCATCCTCCAGCCGACTTGTCTCCAAGGGTCTATTGCTGCCTCGGGCACCTTATGGTCGTTCTCCTGTGAGTCTAGATTTTCGAATCCGACGCAAAACTGACAGTGAATTGTAACGTTCAGAGCCTGTTAACGACGATGGGACACACAAATTGCGTCGCGACTCAATACATCGTCCTCCAGCCGACTTGTCTCCAAGGGTCTAGTGCTGCCTCGGGCACCTTATGGTCGTTCTCCTGTGAGTCTAGATTTTCGAATCCGACGCAAAACTGAGAGTGAATTGTAACGTTCAGAGCCTCTTAATGACGATGGAACACACAAATTGCGTCGCGATTCAATACATCGTCCTCCAGCCGACTTGTCTCCAAGGGTCTATTGCTGCCTAGGGCACCTTATGGTCGTTCTCCTGTGAGCCTAGTTTTTCGAATGCGATGCAAAACTGACAGTTAATTGTAACGTTCAGAGCCTCTTAATGACGATGGAACACACAAATTGCGTCGCGATTCAATACATCGTCCTCCAGCCGACTTGTCTCCAAGGGTCTATTGCTGCCTCGGGCACCTTTTGGTCGTTCTCGTATGAGTCTAGTTTCTCGAATCCGACGCAAAACTGACAGTTAATTGTAACGTTCAGAGCCTCTTAATGACGATGGAACACACAAATTGCGTCGCGATTCAATACATCGTCCTACAGCCGACTTGTCTCCAAGGGTCTAGTGCTGCCTCGGGCACCATATGCTCGTTCTCCTGTGAGTCTAGATTTTCGAATCCGACGCAAAACTGAGAGTGAATTGTAACGTTCAGAGCCTCTTGATGACGATGGAGCACACAAATTGCGTCGCGATTCAATACATCGTCCTCCAGCCGACTTGTCTCCAAGGGTCTATTGCTGCCTCGGGCACCTTATGGTCGTTCTCCTGTGAGTCTAGATTTTCGAATCCGACGCAAAACTGACAGTTAATTGTAACGTTCAGAGCCTCTTAATGACGATGGAACACACAAATTGCGTCGCGATTCAATACATCGTCCTCCAGCCGACTTGTCTCCAATGGTCTATTGCTGCCTCGGGCACCTTATGGTCGTTCTCCTGTGAGTCTAGATTTTCGAATCCGACGTAACCTGACAGTGAATTGTAACGTTCAGAGCCTGTTAATGACGATGGGACACACAAATTGCGTCGCGACTCAATACATCGTCCTCCAGCCGACTTGTCTCCAAGGGTCTAGTGCTGCCTCGGGCACCTTATGGTCGTTCTCCTGTGAGTCTAGATTTTCGAATCCGACGCAAAACTGACAGTTAATTGTAACGTTCAGAGCCTCTTAATGACGATGGAACACACAAATTGCGTCGCGATTCAATACATCGTCCTACAGCCGACTTGTCTGCAAGGGTCTAGTGCTGCCTCGGGCACGATATGCTCGTTCTCCTGTGAGTCTAGATTTTCGAATCCGACGCAAAACTGACAATTAATTGTAACGTTCAGAGCCTGTTAATGACGATGGAACACACAAATTGCGTTGCGATTCAATACATCGTCCTCCAGCCGACTTGTCTCGAAGGGTCTATTGCTGCCTCGGGCACCTTATGGTCGTTCATCGGTGAGTCTAGATTTTCGAATCCGACGCAAAACTGACAGTTAATTGTAAGGTTCAGAGCCTCTTGATGACGATGGAACACACAAATTGCGTCGCGATTCAATACATCGTCCTACAGCCGACTTGTCTCCAAGGGTCTATTGCTGCCTCGGGCACCTTATGGTCGTTCATCTGTGAGTCTAGATTTTCGAATCCGGCGCAAAACTGACAGTTAATTGTAACGTTCAGAGCCTCTTAATGACGATGGAACACACAAATTGCGTCGCGATTCAATACATCGTCCTCCAGCCGACTGTCTCCAAGGGTCTATTGCTGCCTCGGGCACCTTATGGTCGTTCTCCTGTGAGTCTAGTTTTTCGAATGCGATGCAAAACTGACAGTTAATTGTAACGTTCAGAGCCTGTTAATGACGATGGGACACACAAATTGCGTCGCGACTCAATACATCGTCCTACAGCCGACTTGTCTCCAAGGGTCTAGTGCTGCCTCGGGCACCATATGCTCGTTCTCCTGTGAGTCTAGATTTTCGAATCCGACGCAAAACTGAGAGTGAATTGTAACGTTCAGAGCCTCTTGATGACGATGGAACACACAAATTGCGTCGCGATTCAATACATCGTCCTCCAGCCGACTTGTCTCGAAGGGTCTATTGGTGCCTCTGGCACCTTATGGTCGTCATCCTGTGAGTCTAGATTTTCGAATCCGACGCAAAACTGACAGTTAATTCTAACATTCAGAGCCTCTTAATGACGATGGAACACACAAATTGCGTCGCGATTCAATACATCGTCCTCCAGCCGACTTGTCTCGAAGGGTCTATTGCTGCCTCGGGCACCTTATGGTCGTTCTCCTGTGAGTCTAGTTTTTCGAATGCGATGCAAAACTGACAGTTAATTGTAACGTTCAGAGCCTGTTAATGACGATGGGACACACAAATTGCGTCGCGACTCAATACATCGTCCTACAGCCGACTTGTCTCCAAGGGTCTAGTGCTGCCTCGGGCACCATATGCTCGTTCTCCTGTGAGTCTAGATTTTCGAATCCGACGCAAAACTGAGAGTGAATTGTAACGTTCAGAGCCTCTTGATGACGATGGAACACACAAATTGCGTCGCGATTCAATACATCGTCCTCCAGCCGACTTGTCTCGAAGGGTCTACTGGTGCCTCTGGCACCTTATGGTCGTCATCCTGTGAGTCTAGATTTTCGAATCCGACGCAAAACTGACAGTTAATTGTAACATTCAGAGCCTCTTAATGACGATGGAACACACAAATTGCGTCGCGATTCAATACATCATCCTCCAGCCGAGTTTTCTCCAAGGGTCTATTGCTGCCTCGGGCACCTTATGGTCGTTCTCCTGTGAGTCTAGATTTTCGAATCCGACGCAAAACTGACAGTGAATTGTAACGTTCAGAGCCTGTTAACGACGATGGGACACACAAATTGCGTCGCGACTCAATACATCGTCCTCCAGCCGACTTGTCTCCAAGGGTCTAGTGCTGCCTCGGGCACCTTATGGTCGTTCTCCTGTGAGTCTAGATTTTCGAATCCGACGCAAAACTGAGAGTGAATTGTAACGTTCAGAGCCTCTTAATGACGATGGAACACACAAATTGCGTCGCGATTCAATACATCGTCCTCCAGCCGACTTGTCTCCAAGGGTCTATTGCTGCCTAGGGCACCTTATGGTCGTTCTCCTGTGAGCCTAGTTTTTCGAATGCGATGCAAAACTGACAGTTAATTGTAACGTTCAGAGCCTCTTAATGACGAAGGAACACACAAATTGCGTCGCGATTCAATACATCGTCCTCCAGCCGACTTGTCTCCAAGGGTCTATTGCTGCCTCGGGCACCTTTTGGTCGTTCTCCTATGAGTCTAGTTTCTCGAATCCGACGCAAAACTGACAGTTAATTGTAACGTTCAGAGCCTCTTAATGACGATGGAACACACAAATTGCGTCGCGATTCAATACATCGTCCTACAGCCGACTTGTCTCCAAGGGTCTAGTGCTGCCTCGGGCACCATATGCTCGTTCTCCTGTGAGTCTAGATTTTCGAATCCGACGCAAAACTGAGAGTGAATTGTAACGTTCAGAGCCTCTTGATGACGATGGAGCACACAAATTGCGTCGCGATTCAATACATCGTCCTCCAGCCGACTTGTCTCCAAGGGTCTAGTGCTGCCTCGGGCACCTTATGGTCGTTCTCCTGTGAGTCTAGATTTTCGAATCCGACGCAAAACTGAGAGTGAATTGTAACGTTCAGAGCCTCTTAATGACGATGGAACACACAAATTGCGTCGCGATTCAATACATCGTCCTCCAGCCGACTTGTCTCCAAGGGTCTATTGCTGCCTAGGGCACCTTATGGTCGTTCTCCTGTGAGCCTAGTTTTTCGAATGCGATGCAAAACTGACAGTTAATTGTAACGTTCAGAGCCTCTTAATGACGATGGAACACACAAATTGCGTCGCGATCCAATACATCGTCCTCCAGCCGACTTGTCTCCAAGGGTCTATTGCTGCCTCGGGCACCTTTTGGTCGTTCTCCTATGAGTCTAGTTTCTCGAATCCGACGCAAAACTGACAGTTAATTGTAACGTTCAGAGCCTCTTAATGACGATATAACACACAAATTGCGTCGCGATTCAATACATCGTCCTACAGCCGACTTGTCTCCAAGGGTCTAGTGCTGCCTCGGGCACCATATGCTCGTTCTCCTGTGAGTCTAGATTTTCGAATCCGACGCAAAACTGAGAGTGAATTGTAACGTTCAGAGCCTCTTGATGACGATGGAGCACACAAATTGCGTCGCGATTCAATACATCGTCCTCCAGCCGACTTGTCTCCAAGGGTCTATTGCTGCCTCGGGCACCTTATGGTCGTTCTCCTGTGAGTCTAGATTTTCGAATCCGACGCAAAACTGACAGTTAATTGTAACGTTCAGAGCCTGATACTGACGATGGAACACACAAATTGCGTCGCGATTCAATACATCGTCCTCCAACCGACATGTCTCCAAGGTAGTATTCCTGCTCCTGGCACCTCTTGGTCGTTCCCCTATGAGTCTAGATTTTAGAATCCGACGCAAAACTGACAATTAATTGTAACGTTCAGAGCCTCTTAATGACGATGGAACACACAAATTGCGTCGCGACTCAATACATCGTCCTACAGCCGACTTGTCTCGAAGGGTCTATTGGTGCCTCGGGCACCTTATGGTCGTTCTCCTGTGAGTCTAGATTTTCGAATCCGACGCAAAACTGACAGTTAATTGTAACGTTCAGAGCCTGATACTGACGATGGAACACACAAATTGCGTCGCGATTCAATACATCGTCCTCCAGCCGACATGTCTCCAAGGTAGTATTGCTGCTCCTGGCACCTCTTGGTCGTTCTCCTATGAGTCTAGATTTTCGAATCCGACGCAAAACTGACAATTAATTGTAACGTTCAGAGCCTCTTAATGACGATGGAACACACAAATTGCGTCGCGATTCAATACATCGTCCTCCAGCCGACTTGTCTCCAAGGGTCTATTGCTGCCTCGGGCACCTTATGGTCGTTCTCCTGTGAGTCTAGTTTTTCGAATACGACGCAAAACTGACAATTAATTGTAACGTTCAGAGCCTGTTAATGACGATGGAACACACAAATTGCGTCGCGATTCAATACATCGTCCTCCAGCCGACTTGTCTCGAAGGGTCTATTGCTGCCTCGGGCACCTTATGGTCGTTCTCCTGTGAGTCTAGTTTTTCGAATGCGATGCAAAACTGACAGTTAATTGTAACGTTCAGAGCCTGTTAATGACGATGGGACACACAAATTGCGTCGCGACTCAATACATCGTCCTACAGCCGACTTGTCTCCAAGGGTCTAGTGCTGCCTCGGGCACCATATGCTCGTTCTCCTGTGAGTCTAGATTTTCGAATCCGACGCAAAACTGAGAGTGAATTGTAACGTTCAGAGCCTCTTGATGACGATGGAACACACAAATTGCGTCGCGATTCAATACATCGTCCTCCAGCCGACTTGTCTCGAAGGGTCTATTGGTGCCTCTGGCACCTTATGGTCGTCATCCTGTGAGTCTAGATTTTCGAATCCGACGCAAAACTGACAGTTAATTGTAACATTCAGAGCCTCTTAATGACGATGGAACACACAAATTGCGTCGCGATTCAATACATCATCCTCCAGCCGACTTGTCTCCAAGGGTCTATTGCTGCCTCGGGCACCTTATGGTCGTTCTCCTGTGAGTCTAGATTTTCGAATCCGACGCAAAACTGACAGTGAATTGTAACGTTCAGAGCCTGTTAACGACGATGGGACACACAAATTGCGTCGCGACTCAATACATCGTCCTCCAGCCGACTTGTCTCCAAGGGTCTAGTGCTGCCTCGGGCACCTTATGGTCGTTCTCCTGTGAGTCTAGATTTTCGAATCCGACGCAAAACTGAGAGTGAATTGTAACGTTCAGAGCCTCTTAATGACGATGGAACACACAAATTGCGTCGCGATTCAATACATCGTCCTCCAGCCGACTTGTCTCCAAGGGTCTATTGCTGCCTAGGGCACCTTATGGTCGTTCTCCTGTGAGCCTAGTTTTTCGAATGCGATGCAAAACTGACAGTTAATTGTAACGTTCAGAGCCTCTTAATGACGATGGAACACACAAATTGCGTCGCGATTCAATACATCGTCCTCCAGCCGACTTGTCTCCAAGGGTCTATTGCTGCCTCGGGCACCTTTTGGTCGTTCTCGTATGAGTCTAGTTTCTCGAATCCGACGCAAAACTGACAGTTAATTGTAACGTTCAGAGCCTCTTAATGACGATGGAACACACAAATTGCGTCGCGATTCAATACATCGTCCTACAGCCGACTTGTCTCCAAGGGTCTAGTGCTGCCTCGGGCACCATATGCTCGTTCTCCTGTGAGTCTAGATTTTCGAATCCGACGCAAAACTGAGAGTGAATTGTAACGTTCAGAGCCTCTTGATGACGATGGAGCACACAAATTGCGTCGCGATTCAATACATCGTCCTCCAGCCGACTTGTCTCCAAGGGTCTATTGCTGCCTCGGGCACCTTATGGTCGTTCTCCTGTGAGTCTAGATTTTCGAATCCGACGCAAAACTGACAGTTAATTGTAACGTTCAGAGCCTCTTAATGACGATGGAACACACAAATTGCGTCGCGATTCAATACATCGTCCTCCAGCCGACTTGTCTCCAATGGTCTATTGCTGCCTCGGGCACCTTATGGTCGTTCTCCTGTGAGTCTAGATTTTCGAATCCGACGTAACCTGACAGTGAATTGTAACGTTCAGAGCCTGTTAATGACGATGGGACACACAAATTGCGTCGCGACTCAATACATCGTCCTCCAGCCGACTTGTCTCCAAGGGTCTAGTGCTGCCTCGGGCACCTTATGGTCGTTCTCCTGTGAGTCTAGATTTTCGAATCCGACGCAAAACTGACAGTTAATTGTAACGTTCAGAGCCTCTTAATGACGATGGAACACACAAATTGCGTCGCGATTCAATACATCGTCCTACAGCCGACTTGTCTGCAAGGGTCTAGTGCTGCCTCGGGCACGATATGCTCGTTCTCCTGTGAGTCTAGATTTTCGAATCCGACGCAAAACTGACAATTAATTGTAACGTTCAGAGCCTGTTAATGACGATGGAACACACAAATTGCGTTGCGATTCAATACATCGTCCTCCAGCCGACTTGTCTCGAAGGGTCTATTGCTGCCTCGGGCACCTTATGGTCGTTCATCGGTGAGTCTAGATTTTCGAATCCGACGCAAAACTGACAGTTAATTGTAAGGTTCAGAGCCTCTTGATGACGATGGAACACACAAATTGCGTCGCGATTCAATACATCGTCCTACAGCCGACTTGTCTCCAAGGGTCTATTGCTGCCTCGGGCACCTTATGGTCGTTCATCTGTGAGTCTAGATTTTCGAATCCGGCGCAAAACTGACAGTTAATTGTAACGTTCAGAGCCTCTTAATGACGATGGAACACACAAATTGCGTCGCGATTCAATACATCGTCCTCCAGCCGACTGTCTCCAAGGGTCTATTGCTGCCTCGGGCACCTTATGGTCGTTCTCTTGTGAGTCTAGTTTTTCGAATGCGATGCAAAACTGACAGTTAATTGTAACGTTCAGAGCCTGTTAATGACGATGGGACACACAAATTGCGTCGCGACTCAATACATCGTCCTACAGCCGACTTGTCTCCAAGGGTCTAGTGCTGCCTCGGGCACCATATGCTCGTTCTCCTGTGAGTCTAGATTTTCGAATCCGACGCAAAACTGAGAGTGAATTGTAACGTTCAGAGCCTCTTGATGACGATGGAACACACAAATTGCGTCGCGATTCAATACATCGTCCTCCAGCCGACTTGTCTCGAAGGGTCTATTGGTGCCTCTGGCACCTTATGGTCGTCATCCTGTGAGTCTAGATTTTCGAATCCGACGCAAAACTGACAGTTAATTCTAACATTCAGAGCCTCTTAATGACGATGGAACACACAAATTGCGTCGCGATTCAATACATCGTCCTCCAGCCGACTTGTCTCGAAGGGTCTATTGCTGCCTCGGGCACCTTATGGTCGTTCTCCTGTGAGTCTAGTTTTTCGAATGCGATGCAAAACTGACAGTTAATTGTAACGTTCAGAGCCTGTTAATGACGATGGGACACACAAATTGCGTCGCGACTCAATACATCGTCCTACAGCCGACTTGTCTCCAAGGGTCTAGTGCTGCCTCGGGCACCATATGCTCGTTCTCCTGTGAGTCTAGATTTTCGAATCCGACGCAAAACTGAGAGTGAATTGTAACGTTCAGAGCCTCTTGATGACGATGGAACACACAAATTGCGTCGCGATTCAATACATCGTCCTCCAGCCGACTTGTCTCGAAGGGTCTATTGGTGCCTCTGGCACCTTATGGTCGTCATCCTGTGAGTCTAGATTTTCGAATCCGACGCAAAACTGACAGTTAATTGTAACATTCAGAGCCTCTTAATGACGATGGAACACACAAATTGCGTCGCGATTCAATACATCATCCTCCAGCCGAGTTTTCTCCAAGGGTCTATTGCTGCCTCGGGCACCTTATGGTCGTTCTCCTGTGAGTCTAGATTTTCGAATCCGACGCAAAACTGACAGTGAATTGTAACGTTCAGAGCCTGTTAACGACGATGGGACACACAAATTGCGTCGCGACTCAATACATCGTCCTCCAGCCGACTTGTCTCCAAGGGTCTAGTGCTGCCTCGGGCACCTTATGGTCGTTCTCCTGTGAGTCTAGATTTTCGAATCCGACGCAAAACTGAGAGTGAATTGTAACGTTCAGAGCCTCTTAATGACGATGGAACACACAAATTGCGTCGCGATTCAATACATCGTCCTCCAGCCGACTTGTCTCCAAGGGTCTATTGCTGCCTAGGGCACCTTATGGTCGTTCTCCTGTGAGCCTAGTTTTTCGAATGCGATGCAAAACTGACAGTTAATTGTAACGTTCAGAGCCTCTTAATGACGAAGGAACACACAAATTGCGTCGCGATTCAATACATCGTCCTCCAGCCGACTTGTCTCCAAGGGTCTATTGCTGCCTCGGGCACCTTTTGGTCGTTCTCCTATGAGTCTAGTTTCTCTAATCCGACGCAAAACTGACAGTTAATTGTAACGTTCAGAGCCTCTTAATGACGATGGAACACACAAATTGCGTCGCGATTCAATACATCGTCCTACAGCCGACTTGTCTCCAAGGGTCTAGTGCTGCCTCGGGCACCATATGCTCGTTCTCCTGTGAGTCTAGATTTTCGAATCCGACGCAAAACTGAGAGTGAATTGTAACGTTCAGAGCCTCTTGATGACGATGGAGCACACAAATTGCGTCGCGATTCAATACATCGTCCTCCAGCCGACTTGTCTCCAAGGGTCTAGTGCTGCCTCGGGCACCTTATGGTCGTTCTCCTGTGAGTCTAGATTTTCGAATCCGACGCAAAACTGAGAGTGAATTGTAACGTTCAGAGCCTCTTAATGACGATGGAACACACAAATTGCGTCGCGATTCAATACATCGTCCTCCAGCCGACTTGTCTCCAAGGGTCTATTGCTGCCTAGGGCACCTTATGGTCGTTCTCCTGTGAGCCTAGTTTTTCGAATGCGATGCAAAACTGACAGTTAATTGTAACGTTCAGAGCCTCTTAATGACGATGGAACACACAAATTGCGTCGCGATCCAATACATCGTCCTCCAGCCGACTTGTCTCCAAGGGTCTATTGCTGCCTCGGGCACCTTTTGGTCGTTCTCCTATGAGTCTAGTTTCTCGAATCCGACGCAAAACTGACAGTTAATTGTAACGTTCAGAGCCTCTTAATGACGATATAACACACAAATTGCGTCGCGATTCAATACATCGTCCTACAGCCGACTTGTCTCCAAGGGTCTAGTGCTGCCTCGGGCACCATATGCTCGTTCTCCTGTGAGTCTAGATTTTCGAATCCGACGCAAAACTGAGAGTGAATTGTAACGTTCAGAGCCTCTTGATGACGATGGAGCACACAAATTGCGTCGCGATTCAATACATCGTCCTCCAGCCGACTTGTCTCCAAGGGTCTATTGCTGCCTCGGGCACCTTATGGTCGTTCTCCTGTGAGTCTAGATTTTCGAATCCGACGCAAAACTGACAGTTAATTGTAACGTTCAGAGCCTCTTAATGACGATGGAACACACAAATTGCGTCGCGATTCAATACATCGTCCTCCAGCCGACTTGTCTCCAATGGTCTATTGCTGCCTCGGGCACCTTATGGTCGTTCTCCTGTGAGTCTAGATTTTCGAATCCAACGTAACCTGACAGTGAATTGTAACGTTCAGAGCCTGTTAATGACGATGGGACACACAAATTGCGTCGCGACTCAATACATCGTCCTCCAGCCGACTTGTCTCCAAGGGTCTAGTGCTGCCTCGGGCACCTTATGGTCGTTCTCCTGTGAGTCTAGATTTTCGAATCCGACGCAAAACTGACAGTTAATTGTAACGTTCAGAGCCTCTTAATGACGATGGAACACACAAATTGCGTCGCGATTCAATACATCGTCCTACAGCCGACTTGTCTGCAAGGGTCTAGTGCTGCCTCGGGCACCATATGCTCGTTCTCCTGTGAGTCTAGATTTTCGAATCCGACGCAAAACTGACAATTAATTGTAACGTTCAGAGCCTGTTAATGACGATGGAACACACAAATTGCGTTGCGATTCAATACATCGTCCTCCAGCCGACTTGTCTCGAAGGGTCTATTGCTGCCTCGGGCACCTTATGGTCGTTCATCGGTGAGTCTAGATTTTCGAATCCGACGCAAAACTGACAGTTAATTGTAAGGTTCAGAGCCTCTTGATGACGATGGAACACACAAATTGCGTCGCGATTCAATACATCGTCCTACAGCCGACTTGTCTCCAAGGGTCTATTGCTGCCTCGGGCACCTTATGGTCGTTCATCTGTGAGTCTAGATTTTCGAATCCGGCGCAAAACTGACAGTTAATTGTAACGTTCAGAGCCTCTTAATGACGATGGAACACACAAATTGCGTCGCGATTCAATACATCGTCCTCCAGCCGACTGTCTCCAAGGGTCTATTGCTGCCTCGGGCACCTTATGGTCGTTCTCCTGTGAGTCTAGTTTTTCGAATGCGATGCAAAACTGACAGTTAATTGTAACGTTCAGAGCCTGTTAATGACGATGGGACACACAAATTGCGTCGCGACTCAATACATCGTCCTACAGCCGACTTGTCTCCAAGGGTCTAGTGCTGCCTCGGGCACCATATGCTCGTTCTCCTGTGAGTCTAGATTTTCGAATCCGACGCAAAACTGAGAGTGAATTGTAACGTTCAGAGCCTCTTGATGACGATGGAACACACAAATTGCGTCGCGATTCAATACATCGTCCTCCAGCCGACTTGTCTCGAAGGGTCTATTGGTGCCTCTGGCACCTTATGGTCGTCATCCTGTGAGTCTAGATTTTCGAATCCGACGCAAAACTGACAGTTAATTCTAACATTCAGAGCCTCTTAATGACGATGGAACACACAAATTGCGTCGCGATTCAATACATCGTCCTCCAGCCGACTTGTCTCCAAGGGTCTATTGCTGCCTCGAGCACCTTATGGTCGTTCTCCTGTGAGTCTAGATTTTCGAATCCGACGCAAAACTGACAGTGAATTGTAACGTTCAGAGCCTGTTAATGACGATGGGACACACAAATTGCGTCGCGACTCAATACATCGTCCTCCAGCCGACTTGTCTCCAAGGGTCTAGTGCTGCCTCGGGCACCTTATGGTCGTTCTCCTGTGAGTCTAGATTTTCGAATCCGACGCAAAACTGACAGTTAATTGTAACGTTCAGAGCCTGATACTGACGATGGAACACACAAATTGCGTCGCGATTCAATACATCGTCCTCCAACCGACATGTCTCCAAGGTAGTATTCCTGCTCCTGGCACCTCTTGGTCGTTCCCCTATGAGTCTAGATTTTAGAATCCGACGCAAAACTGACAATTAATTGTAACGTTCAGAGCCTCTTAATGACGATGGAACACACAAATTGCGTCGCGATTCAATACATCGTCCTCCAGCCGACTTGTCTCGAAGGGTCTATTGCTGCCTCGGGCACCTTATGGTCGTTCTCCTGTGAGTCTAGTTTTTCGAATACGACGCAAAACTGACAATTAATTGTAACGTTCAGAGCCTGTTAATGACGATGGAACACACAAATTGCGTTGCGATTCAATACATCGTCCTCCAGCCGACTTGTCTCGAAGGGTCTATTGCTGCCTCGGGCACCTTATGGTCGTTCATCGGTGAGTCTAGATTTTCGAATCCGACGCAAAACTGACAGTTAATTGTAAGGTTCAGATCCTCTTGATGACGATGGAACACACAAATTGCGTCGCGATTCAATACATCGTCCTACAGCCGACTTGTCTCCAAGGGTCTATTGCTGCCTCGGGCACCTTATGGTCGTTCATCTGTGAGTCTAGATTTTCGAATCCGGCGCAAAACTGACAGTTAATTGTAACGTTCAGAGCCTCTTGATGACGATGGAACACACAAATTGCGTCGCGATTCAATACATCGTCCTCCAGCCGACTGTCTCCAAGGGTCTATTGCTGCCTCGGGCACCTTATGGTCGTTCTCCTGTGAGTCTAGTTTTTCGAATGCGATGCAAAACTGACAGTTAATTGTAACGTTCAGAGCCTGTTAATGACGATGGGACACACAAATTGCGTCGCGACTCAATACATCGTCCTACAGCCGACTTGTCTCCAAGGGTCTAGTGCTGCCTCGGGCACCATATGCTCGTTCTCCTGTGAGTCTAGATTTTCGAATCCGACGCAAAACTGAGAGTGAATTGTAACGTTCAGAGCCTCTTGATGACGATGGAACACACAAATTGCGTCGCGATTCAATACATCGTCCTCCAGCCGACTTGTCTCGAAGGGTCTATTGGTGCCTCTGGCACCTTATGGTCGTCATCCTGTGAGTCTAGATTTTCGAATCCGACGCAAAACTGACAGTTAATTCTAACATTCAGAGCCTCTTAATGACGATGGAACACACAAATTGCGTCGCGATTCAATACATCGTCCTCCAGCCGACTTGTCTCCAAGGGTCTATTGCTGCCTCGGGCACCTTTGGTCGTTCTCCTGTGAGTCTAGATTTTCGAATCCGACGCAAAACTGACAGTGAATTGTAACGTTCAAACCCTGTTAATGACGATGGGACACACAAATTGCGTCGCGACTCAATACATCGTCCTCCAGCCGACTTGTCTCCAAGGGTCTAGTGCTGCCTCGGGCACCTTATGGTCGTTCTCCTGTGAGTCTAGATTTTCGAATCCGACGCAAAACTGACAGTTAATTGTAACGTTCAGAGCCTGATACTGACGATGGAACACACAAATTGCGTCGCGATTCAATACATCGTCCTCCAACCGACATGTCTCCAAGGTAGTATTGCTGCTCCTGGCACCTCTTGGTCGTTCCCCTATGAGTCTAGATTTTAGAATCCGACGCAAAACTGACAATTAATTGTAACGTTCAGAGCCTCTTAATGACGATGGAACACACAAATTGCGTCGCGATTCAATACATCGTCCTCCAGCCGACTTGTCTCCAAGGGTCTATTGCTGCCTCGGGCACCTTATGGTCGTTCTCCTGTGAGTCTAGTTTTTCGAATGCGATGCAAAACTGACAGTTAATTGTAACGTTCAGAGCCTGTTAATGACGATGGGACACACAAATTGCGTCGCGACTCAATACATCGTCCTACAGCCGACTTGTCTCCAAGGGTCTAGTGCTGCCTCGGGCACCATATGCTCGTTCTCCTGTGAGTCTAGATTTTCGAATCCGACGCAAAACTGAGAGTGAATTGTAACGTTCAGAGCCTCTTGATGACGATGGAACACACAAATTGCGTCGCGATTCAATACATCGTCCTCCAGCCGACTTGTCTCGAAGGGTCTATTGGTGCCTCTGGCACCTTATGGTCGTCATCCTGTGAGTCTAGATTTTCGAATCCGACGCAAAACTGACAGTTAATTGTAACATTCAGAGCCTCTTAATGACGATGGAACACACAAATTGCGTCGCGATTCAATACATCATCCTCCAGCCGACTTGTCTCCAAGGGTCTATTGCTGCCTCGGGCACCTTATGGTCGTTCTCCTGTGAGTCTAGATTTTCGAATCCGACGCAAAACTGACAGTGAATTGTAACGTTCAGAGCCTGTTAACGACGATGGGACACACAAATTGCGTCGCGACTCAATACATCGTCCTCCAGCCGACTTGTCTCCAAGGGTCTAGTGCTGCCTCGGGCACCTTATGGTCGTTCTCCTGTGAGTCTAGATTTTCGAATCCGACGCAAAACTGAGAGTGAATTGTAACGTTCAGAGCCTCTTAATGACGATGGAACACACAAATTGCGTCGCGATTCAATACATCGTCCTCCAGCCGACTTGTCTCCAAGGGTCTATTGCTGCCTAGGGCACCTTATGGTCGTTCTCCTGTGAGCCTAGTTTTTCGAATGCGATGCAAAACTGACAGTTAATTGTAACGTTCAGAGCCTCTTAATGACGATGGAACACACAAATTGCGTCGCGATTCAATACATCGTCCTCCAGCCGACTTGTCTCCAAGGGTCTATTGCTGCCTCGGGCACCTTTTGGTCGTTCTCGTATGAGTCTAGTTTCTCGAATCCGACGCAAAACTGACAGTTAATTGTAACGTTCAGAGCCTCTTAATGACGATGGAACACACAAATTGCGTCGCGATTCAATACATCGTCCTACAGCCGACTTGTCTCCAAGGGTCTAGTGCTGCCTCGGGCACCATATGCTCGTTCTCCTGTGAGTCTAGATTTTCGAATCCGACGCAAAACTGAGAGTGAATTGTAACGTTCAGAGCCTCTTGATGACGATGGAGCACACAAATTGCGTCGCGATTCAATACATCGTCCTCCAGCCGACTTGTCTCCAAGGGTCTATTGCTGCCTCGGGCACCTTATGGTCGTTCTCCTGTGAGTCTAGATTTTCGAATCCGACGCAAAACTGACAGTTAATTGTAACGTTCAGAGCCTCTTAATGACGATGGAACACACAAATTGCGTCGCGATTCAATACATCGTCCTCCAGCCGACTTGTCTCCAATGGTCTATTGCTGCCTCGGGCACCTTATGGTCGTTCTCCTGTGAGTCTAGATTTTCGAATCCGACGTAACCTGACAGTGAATTGTAACGTTCAGAGCCTGTTAATGACGATGGGACACACAAATTGCGTCGCGACTCAATACATCGTCCTCCAGCCGACTTGTCTCCAAGGGTCTAGTGCTGCCTCGGGCACCTTATGGTCGTTCTCCTGTGAGTCTAGATTTTCGAATCCGACGCAAAACTGACAGTTAATTGTAACGTTCAGAGCCTCTTAATGACGATGGAACACACAAATTGCGTCGCGATTCAATACATCGTCCTACAGCCGACTTGTCTGCAAGGGTCTAGTGCTGCCTCGGGCACGATATGCTCGTTCTCCTGTGAGTCTAGATTTTCGAATCCGACGCAAAACTGACAATTAATTGTAACGTTCAGAGCCTGTTAATGACGATGGAACACACAAATTGCGTTGCGATTCAATACATCGTCCTCCAGCCGACTTGTCTCGAAGGGTCTATTGCTGCCTCGGGCACCTTATGGTCGTTCATCGGTGAGTCTAGATTTTCGAATCCGACGCAAAACTGACAGTTAATTGTAAGGTTCAGAGCCTCTTGATGACGATGGAACACACAAATTGCGTCGCGATTCAATACATCGTCCTACAGCCGACTTGTCTCCAAGGGTCTATTGCTGCCTCGGGCACCTTATGGTCGTTCATCTGTGAGTCTAGATTTTCGAATCCGGCGCAAAACTGACAGTTAATTGTAACGTTCAGAGCCTCTTAATGACGATGGAACACACAAATTGCGTCGCGATTCAATACATCGTCCTCCAGCCGACTGTCTCCAAGGGTCTATTGCTGCCTCGGGCACCTTATGGTCGTTCTCCTGTGAGTCTAGTTTTTCGAATGCGATGCAAAACTGACAGTTAATTGTAACGTTCAGAGCCTGTTAATGACGATGGGACACACAAATTGCGTCGCGACTCAATACATCGTCCTACAGCCGACTTGTCTCCAAGGGTCTAGTGCTGCCTCGGGCACCATATGCTCGTTCTCCTGTGAGTCTAGATTTTCGAATCCGACGCAAAACTGAGAGTGAATTGTAACGTTCAGAGCCTCTTGATGACGATGGAACACACAAATTGCGTCGCGATTCAATACATCGTCCTCCAGCCGACTTGTCTCGAAGGGTCTATTGGTGCCTCTGGCACCTTATGGTCGTCATCCTGTGAGTCTAGATTTTCGAATCCGACGCAAAACTGACAGTTAATTCTAACATTCAGAGCCTCTTAATGACGATGGAACACACAAATTGCGTCGCGATTCAATACATCGTCCTCCAGCCGACTTGTCTCGAAGGGTCTATTGCTGCCTCGGGCACCTTATGGTCGTTCTCCTGTGAGTCTAGTTTTTCGAATGCGATGCAAAACTGACAGTTAATTGTAACGTTCAGAGCCTGTTAATGACGATGGGACACACAAATTGCGTCGCGACTCAATACATCGTCCTACAGCCGACTTGTCTCCAAGGGTCTAGTGCTGCCTCGGGCACCATATGCTCGTTCTCCTGTGAGTCTAGATTTTCGAATCCGACGCAAAACTGAGAGTGAATTGTAACGTTCAGAGCCTCTTGATGACGATGGAACACACAAATTGCGTCGCGATTCAATACATCGTCCTCCAGCCGACTTGTCTCGAAGGGTCTACTGGTGCCTCTGGCACCTTATGGTCGTCATCCTGTGAGTCTAGATTTTCGAATCCGACGCAAAACTGACAGTTAATTGTAACATTCAGAGCCTCTTAATGACGATGGAACACACAAATTGCGTCGCGATTCAATACATCATCCTCCAGCCGAGTTTTCTCCAAGGGTCTATTGCTGCCTCGGGCACCTTATGGTCGTTCTCCTGTGAGTCTAGATTTTCGAATCCGACGCAAAACTGACAGTGAATTGTAACGTTCAGAGCCTGTTAACGACGATGGGACACACAAATTGCGTCGCGACTCAATACATCGTCCTCCAGCCGACTTGTCTCCAAGGGTCTAGTGCTGCCTCGGGCACCTTATGGTCGTTCTCCTGTGAGTCTAGATTTTCGAATCCGACGCAAAACTGAGAGTGAATTGTAACGTTCAGAGCCTCTTAATGACGATGGAACACACAAATTGCGTCGCGATTCAATACATCGTCCTCCAGCCGACTTGTCTCCAAGGGTCTATTGCTGCCTAGGGCACCTTATGGTCGTTCTCCTGTGAGCCTAGTTTTTCGAATGCGATGCAAAACTGACAGTTAATTGTAACGTTCAGAGCCTCTTAATGACGAAGGAACACACAAATTGCGTCGCGATTCAATACATCGTCCTCCAGCCGACTTGTCTCCAAGGGTCTATTGCTGCCTCGGGCACCTTTTGGTCGTTCTCCTATGAGTCTAGTTTCTCGAATCCGACGCAAAACTGACAGTTAATTGTAACGTTCAGAGCCTCTTAATGACGATGGAACACACAAATTGCGTCGCGATTCAATACATCGTCCTACAGCCGACTTGTCTCCAAGGGTCTAGTGCTGCCTCGGGCACCATATGCTCGTTCTCCTGTGAGTCTAGATTTTCGAATCCGACGCAAAACTGAGAGTGAATTGTAACGTTCAGAGCCTCTTGATGACGATGGAGCACACAAATTGCGTCGCGATTCAATACATCGTCCTCCAGCCGACTTGTCTCCAAGGGTCTAGTGCTGCCTCGGGCACCTTATGGTCGTTCTCCTGTGAGTCTAGATTTTCGAATCCGACGCAAAACTGAGAGTGAATTGTAACGTTCAGAGCCTCTTAATGACGATGGAACACACAAATTGCGTCGCGATTCAATACATCGTCCTCCAGCCGACTTGTCTCCAAGGGTCTATTGCTGCCTAGGGCACCTTATGGTCGTTCTCCTGTGAGCCTAGTTTTTCGAATGCGATGCAAAACTGACAGTTAATTGTAACGTTCAGAGCCTCTTAATGACGATGGAACACACAAATTGCGTCGCGATCCAATACATCGTCCTCCAGCCGACTTGTCTCCAAGGGTCTATTGCTGCCTCGGGCACCTTTTGGTCGTTCTCCTATGAGTCTAGTTTCTCGAATCCGACGCAAAACTGACAGTTAATTGTAACGTTCAGAGCCTCTTAATGACGATATAACACACAAATTGCGTCGCGATTCAATACATCGTCCTACAGCCGACTTGTCTCCAAGGGTCTAGTGCTGCCTCGGGCACCATATGCTCGTTCTCCTGTGAGTCTAGATTTTCGAATCCGACGCAAAACTGAGAGTGAATTGTAACGTTCAGAGCCTCTTGATGACGATGGAGCACACAAATTGCGTCGCGATTCAATACATCGTCCTCCAGCCGACTTGTCTCCAAGGGTCTATTGCTGCCTCGGGCACCTTATGGTCGTTCTCCTGTGAGTCTAGATTTTCGAATCCGACGCAAAACTGACAGTTAATTGTAACGTTCAGAGCCTGATACTGACGATGGAACACACAAATTGCGTCGCGATTCAATACATCGTCCTCCAACCGACATGTCTCCAAGGTAGTATTCCTGCTCCTGGCACCTCTTGGTCGTTCCCCTATGAGTCTAGATTTTAGAATCCGACGCAAAACTGACAATTAATTGTAACGTTCAGAGCCTCTTAATGACGATGGAACACACAAATTGCGTCGCGACTCAATACATCGTCCTACAGCCGACTTGTCTCGAAGGGTCTATTGGTGCCTCGGGCACCTTATGGTCGTTCTCCTGTGAGTCTAGATTTTCGAATCCGACGCAAAACTGACAGTTAATTGTAACGTTCAGAGCCTGATACTGACGATGGAACACACAAATTGCGTCGCGATTCAATACATCGTCCTCCAGCCGACATGTCTCCAAGGTAGTATTGCTGCTCCTGGCACCTCTTGGTCGTTCTCCTATGAGTCTAGATTTTCGAATCCGACGCAAAACTGACAATTAATTGTAACGTTCAGAGCCTCTTAATGACGATGGAACACACAAATTGCGTCGCGATTCAATACATCGTCCTCCAGCCGACTTGTCTCCAAGGGTCTATTGCTGCCTCGGGCACCTTATGGTCGTTCTCCTGTGAGTCTAGTTTTTCGAATACGACGCAAAACTGACAATTAATTGTAACGTTCAGAGCCTGTTAATGACGATGGAACACACAAATTGCGTCGCGATTCAATACATCGTCCTCCAGCCGACTTGTCTCGAAGGGTCTATTGCTGCCTCGGGCACCTTATGGTCGTTCTCCTGTGAGTCTAGTTTTTCGAATGCGATGCAAAACTGACAGTTAATTGTAACGTTCAGAGCCTGTTAATGACGATGGGACACACAAATTGCGTCGCGACTCAATACATCGTCCTACAGCCGACTTGTCTCCAAGGGTCTAGTGCTGCCTCGGGCACCATATGCTCGTTCTCCTGTGAGTCTAGATTTTCGAATCCGACGCAAAACTGAGAGTGAATTGTAACGTTCAGAGCCTCTTGATGACGATGGAACACACAAATTGCGTCGCGATTCAATACATCGTCCTCCAGCCGACTTGTCTCGAAGGGTCTATTGGTGCCTCTGGCACCTTATGGTCGTCATCCTGTGAGTCTAGATTTTCGAATCCGACGCAAAACTGACAGTTAATTGTAACATTCAGAGCCTCTTAATGACGATGGAACACACAAATTGCGTCGCGATTCAATACATCATCCTCCAGCCGACTTGTCTCCAAGGGTCTATTGCTGCCTCGGGCACCTTATGGTCGTTCTCCTGTGAGTCTAGATTTTCGAATCCGACGCAAAACTGACAGTGAATTGTAACGTTCAGAGCCTGTTAACGACGATGGGACACACAAATTGCGTCGCGACTCAATACATCGTCCTCCAGCCGACTTGTCTCCAAGGGTCTAGTGCTGCCTCGGGCACCTTATGGTCGTTCTCCTGTGAGTCTAGATTTTCGAATCCGACGCAAAACTGAGAGTGAATTGTAACGTTCAGAGCCTCTTAATGACGATGGAACACACAAATTGCGTCGCGATTCAATACATCGTCCTCCAGCCGACTTGTCTCCAAGGGTCTATTGCTGCCTAGGGCACCTTATGGTCGTTCTCCTGTGAGCCTAGTTTTTCGAATGCGATGCAAAACTGACAGTTAATTGTAACGTTCAGAGCCTCTTAATGACGATGGAACACACAAATTGCGTCGCGATTCAATACATCGTCCTCCAGCCGACTTGTCTCCAAGGGTCTATTGCTGCCTCGGGCACCTTTTGGTCGTTCTCGTATGAGTCTAGTTTCTCGAATCCGACGCAAAACTGACAGTTAATTGTAACGTTCAGAGCCTCTTAATGACGATGGAACACACAAATTGCGTCGCGATTCAATACATCGTCCTACAGCCGACTTGTCTCCAAGGGTCTAGTGCTGCCTCGGGCACCATATGCTCGTTCTCCTGTGAGTCTAGATTTTCGAATCCGACGCAAAACTGAGAGTGAATTGTAACGTTCAGAGCCTCTTGATGACGATGGAGCACACAAATTGCGTCGCGATTCAATACATCGTCCTCCAGCCGACTTGTCTCCAAGGGTCTATTGCTGCCTCGGGCACCTTATGGTCGTTCTCCTGTGAGTCTAGATTTTCGAATCCGACGCAAAACTGACAGTTAATTGTAACGTTCAGAGCCTCTTAATGACGATGGAACACACAAATTGCGTCGCGATTCAATACATCGTCCTCCAGCCGACTTGTCTCCAATGGTCTATTGCTGCCTCGGGCACCTTATGGTCGTTCTCCTGTGAGTCTAGATTTTCGAATCCGACGTAACCTGACAGTGAATTGTAACGTTCAGAGCCTGTTAATGACGATGGGACACACAAATTGCGTCGCGACTCAATACATCGTCCTCCAGCCGACTTGTCTCCAAGGGTCTAGTGCTGCCTCGGGCACCTTATGGTCGTTCTCCTGTGAGTCTAGATTTTCGAATCCGACGCAAAACTGACAGTTAATTGTAACGTTCAGAGCCTCTTAATGACGATGGAACACACAAATTGCGTCGCGATTCAATACATCGTCCTACAGCCGACTTGTCTGCAAGGGTCTAGTGCTGCCTCGGGCACGATATGCTCGTTCTCCTGTGAGTCTAGATTTTCGAATCCGACGCAAAACTGACAATTAATTGTAACGTTCAGAGCCTGTTAATGACGATGGAACACACAAATTGCGTTGCGATTCAATACATCGTCCTCCAGCCGACTTGTCTCGAAGGGTCTATTGCTGCCTCGGGCACCTTATGGTCGTTCATCGGTGAGTCTAGATTTTCGAATCCGACGCAAAACTGACAGTTAATTGTAAGGTTCAGAGCCTCTTGATGACGATGGAACACACAAATTGCGTCGCGATTCAATACATCGTCCTACAGCCGACTTGTCTCCAAGGGTCTATTGCTGCCTCGGGCACCTTATGGTCGTTCATCTGTGAGTCTAGATTTTCGAATCCGGCGCAAAACTGACAGTTAATTGTAACGTTCAGAGCCTCTTAATGACGATGGAACACACAAATTGCGTCGCGATTCAATACATCGTCCTCCAGCCGACTGTCTCCAAGGGTCTATTGCTGCCTCGGGCACCTTATGGTCGTTCTCTTGTGAGTCTAGTTTTTCGAATGCGATGCAAAACTGACAGTTAATTGTAACGTTCAGAGCCTGTTAATGACGATGGGACACACAAATTGCGTCGCGACTCAATACATCGTCCTACAGCCGACTTGTCTCCAAGGGTCTAGTGCTGCCTCGGGCACCATATGCTCGTTCTCCTGTGAGTCTAGATTTTCGAATCCGACGCAAAACTGAGAGTGAATTGTAACGTTCAGAGCCTCTTGATGACGATGGAACACACAAATTGCGTCGCGATTCAATACATCGTCCTCCAGCCGACTTGTCTCGAAGGGTCTATTGGTGCCTCTGGCACCTTATGGTCGTCATCCTGTGAGTCTAGATTTTCGAATCCGACGCAAAACTGACAGTTAATTCTAACATTCAGAGCCTCTTAATGACGATGGAACACACAAATTGCGTCGCGATTCAATACATCGTCCTCCAGCCGACTTGTCTCGAAGGGTCTATTGCTGCCTCGGGCACCTTATGGTCGTTCTCCTGTGAGTCTAGTTTTTCGAATGCGATGCAAAACTGACAGTTAATTGTAACGTTCAGAGCCTGTTAATGACGATGGGACACACAAATTGCGTCGCGACTCAATACATCGTCCTACAGCCGACTTGTCTCCAAGGGTCTAGTGCTGCCTCGGGCACCATATGCTCGTTCTCCTGTGAGTCTAGATTTTCGAATCCGACGCAAAACTGAGAGTGAATTGTAACGTTCAGAGCCTCTTGATGACGATGGAACACACAAATTGCGTCGCGATTCAATACATCGTCCTCCAGCCGACTTGTCTCGAAGGGTCTATTGGTGCCTCTGGCACCTTATGGTCGTCATCCTGTGAGTCTAGATTTTCGAATCCGACGCAAAACTGACAGTTAATTGTAACATTCAGAGCCTCTTAATGACGATGGAACACACAAATTGCGTCGCGATTCAATACATCATCCTCCAGCCGAGTTTTCTCCAAGGGTCTATTGCTGCCTCGGGCACCTTATGGTCGTTCTCCTGTGAGTCTAGATTTTCGAATCCGACGCAAAACTGACAGTGAATTGTAACGTTCAGAGCCTGTTAACGACGATGGGACACACAAATTGCGTCGCGACTCAATACATCGTCCTCCAGCCGACTTGTCTCCAAGGGTCTAGTGCTGCCTCGGGCACCTTATGGTCGTTCTCCTGTGAGTCTAGATTTTCGAATCCGACGCAAAACTGAGAGTGAATTGTAACGTTCAGAGCCTCTTAATGACGATGGAACACACAAATTGCGTCGCGATTCAATACATCGTCCTCCAGCCGACTTGTCTCCAAGGGTCTATTGCTGCCTAGGGCACCTTATGGTCGTTCTCCTGTGAGCCTAGTTTTTCGAATGCGATGCAAAACTGACAGTTAATTGTAACGTTCAGAGCCTCTTAATGACGAAGGAACACACAAATTGCGTCGCGATTCAATACATCGTCCTCCAGCCGACTTGTCTCCAAGGGTCTATTGCTGCCTCGGGCACCTTTTGGTCGTTCTCCTATGAGTCTAGTTTCTCTAATCCGACGCAAAACTGACAGTTAATTGTAACGTTCAGAGCCTCTTAATGACGATGGAACACACAAATTGCGTCGCGATTCAATACATCGTCCTACAGCCGACTTGTCTCCAAGGGTCTAGTGCTGCCTCGGGCACCATATGCTCGTTCTCCTGTGAGTCTAGATTTTCGAATCCGACGCAAAACTGAGAGTGAATTGTAACGTTCAGAGCCTCTTGATGACGATGGAGCACACAAATTGCGTCGCGATTCAATACATCGTCCTCCAGCCGACTTGTCTCCAAGGGTCTAGTGCTGCCTCGGGCACCTTATGGTCGTTCTCCTGTGAGTCTAGATTTTCGAATCCGACGCAAAACTGAGAGTGAATTGTAACGTTCAGAGCCTCTTAATGACGATGGAACACACAAATTGCGTCGCGATTCAATACATCGTCCTCCAGCCGACTTGTCTCCAAGGGTCTATTGCTGCCTAGGGCACCTTATGGTCGTTCTCCTGTGAGCCTAGTTTTTCGAATGCGATGCAAAACTGACAGTTAATTGTAACGTTCAGAGCCTCTTAATGACGATGGAACACACAAATTGCGTCGCGATCCAATACATCGTCCTCCAGCCGACTTGTCTCCAAGGGTCTATTGCTGCCTCGGGCACCTTTTGGTCGTTCTCCTATGAGTCTAGTTTCTCGAATCCGACGCAAAACTGACAGTTAATTGTAACGTTCAGAGCCTCTTAATGACGATATAACACACAAATTGCGTCGCGATTCAATACATCGTCCTACAGCCGACTTGTCTCCAAGGGTCTAGTGCTGCCTCGGGCACCATATGCTCGTTCTCCTGTGAGTCTAGATTTTCGAATCCGACGCAAAACTGAGAGTGAATTGTAACGTTCAGAGCCTCTTGATGACGATGGAGCACACAAATTGCGTCGCGATTCAATACATCGTCCTCCAGCCGACTTGTCTCCAAGGGTCTATTGCTGCCTCGGGCACCTTATGGTCGTTCTCCTGTGAGTCTAGATTTTCGAATCCGACGCAAAACTGACAGTTAATTGTAACGTTCAGAGCCTCTTAATGACGATGGAACACACAAATTGCGTCGCGATTCAATACATCGTCCTCCAGCCGACTTGTCTCCAATGGTCTATTGCTGCCTCGGGCACCTTATGGTCGTTCTCCTGTGAGTCTAGATTTTCGAATCCAACGTAACCTGACAGTGAATTGTAACGTTCAGAGCCTGTTAATGACGATGGGACACACAAATTGCGTCGCGACTCAATACATCGTCCTCCAGCCGACTTGTCTCCAAGGGTCTAGTGCTGCCTCGGGCACCTTATGGTCGTTCTCCTGTGAGTCTAGATTTTCGAATCCGACGCAAAACTGACAGTTAATTGTAACGTTCAGAGCCTCTTAATGACGATGGAACACACAAATTGCGTCGCGATTCAATACATCGTCCTACAGCCGACTTGTCTGCAAGGGTCTAGTGCTGCCTCGGGCACCATATGCTCGTTCTCCTGTGAGTCTAGATTTTCGAATCCGACGCAAAACTGACAATTAATTGTAACGTTCAGAGCCTGTTAATGACGATGGAACACACAAATTGCGTTGCGATTCAATACATCGTCCTCCAGCCGACTTGTCTCGAAGGGTCTATTGCTGCCTCGGGCACCTTATGGTCGTTCATCGGTGAGTCTAGATTTTCGAATCCGACGCAAAACTGACAGTTAATTGTAAGGTTCAGAGCCTCTTGATGACGATGGAACACACAAATTGCGTCGCGATTCAATACATCGTCCTACAGCCGACTTGTCTCCAAGGGTCTATTGCTGCCTCGGGCACCTTATGGTCGTTCATCTGTGAGTCTAGATTTTCGAATCCGGCGCAAAACTGACAGTTAATTGTAACGTTCAGAGCCTCTTAATGACGATGGAACACACAAATTGCGTCGCGATTCAATACATCGTCCTCCAGCCGACTGTCTCCAAGGGTCTATTGCTGCCTCGGGCACCTTATGGTCGTTCTCCTGTGAGTCTAGTTTTTCGAATGCGATGCAAAACTGACAGTTAATTGTAACGTTCAGAGCCTGTTAATGACGATGGGACACACAAATTGCGTCGCGACTCAATACATCGTCCTACAGCCGACTTGTCTCCAAGGGTCTAGTGCTGCCTCGGGCACCATATGCTCGTTCTCCTGTGAGTCTAGATTTTCGAATCCGACGCAAAACTGAGAGTGAATTGTAACGTTCAGAGCCTCTTGATGACGATGGAACACACAAATTGCGTCGCGATTCAATACATCGTCCTCCAGCCGACTTGTCTCGAAGGGTCTATTGGTGCCTCTGGCACCTTATGGTCGTCATCCTGTGAGTCTAGATTTTCGAATCCGACGCAAAACTGACAGTTAATTCTAACATTCAGAGCCTCTTAATGACGATGGAACACACAAATTGCGTCGCGATTCAATACATCGTCCTCCAGCCGACTTGTCTCCAAGGGTCTATTGCTGCCTCGAGCACCTTATGGTCGTTCTCCTGTGAGTCTAGATTTTCGAATCCGACGCAAAACTGACAGTGAATTGTAACGTTCAGAGCCTGTTAATGACGATGGGACACACAAATTGCGTCGCGACTCAATACATCGTCCTCCAGCCGACTTGTCTCCAAGGGTCTAGTGCTGCCTCGGGCACCTTATGGTCGTTCTCCTGTGAGTCTAGATTTTCGAATCCGACGCAAAACTGACAGTTAATTGTAACGTTCAGAGCCTGATACTGACGATGGAACACACAAATTGCGTCGCGATTCAATACATCGTCCTCCAACCGACATGTCTCCAAGGTAGTATTCCTGCTCCTGGCACCTCTTGGTCGTTCCCCTATGAGTCTAGATTTTAGAATCCGACGCAAAACTGACAATTAATTGTAACGTTCAGAGCCTCTTAATGACGATGGAACACACAAATTGCGTCGCGATTCAATACATCGTCCTCCAGCCGACTTGTCTCGAAGGGTCTATTGCTGCCTCGGGCACCTTATGGTCGTTCTCCTGTGAGTCTAGTTTTTCGAATACGACGCAAAACTGACAATTAATTGTAACGTTCAGAGCCTGTTAATGACGATGGAACACACAAATTGCGTTGCGATTCAATACATCGTCCTCCAGCCGACTTGTCTCGAAGGGTCTATTGCTGCCTCGGGCACCTTATGGTCGTTCATCGGTGAGTCTAGATTTTCGAATCCGACGCAAAACTGACAGTTAATTGTAAGGTTCAGATCCTCTTGATGACGATGGAACACACAAATTGCGTCGCGATTCAATACATCGTCCTACAGCCGACTTGTCTCCAAGGGTCTATTGCTGCCTCGGGCACCTTATGGTCGTTCATCTGTGAGTCTAGATTTTCGAATCCGGCGCAAAACTGACAGTTAATTGTAACGTTCAGAGCCTCTTGATGACGATGGAACACACAAATTGCGTCGCGATTCAATACATCGTCCTCCAGCCGACTGTCTCCAAGGGTCTATTGCTGCCTCGGGCACCTTATGGTCGTTCTCCTGTGAGTCTAGTTTTTCGAATGCGATGCAAAACTGACAGTTAATTGTAACGTTCAGAGCCTGTTAATGACGATGGGACACACAAATTGCGTCGCGACTCAATACATCGTCCTACAGCCGACTTGTCTCCAAGGGTCTAGTGCTGCCTCGGGCACCATATGCTCGTTCTCCTGTGAGTCTAGATTTTCGAATCCGACGCAAAACTGAGAGTGAATTGTAACGTTCAGAGCCTCTTGATGACGATGGAACACACAAATTGCGTCGCGATTCAATACATCGTCCTCCAGCCGACTTGTCTCGAAGGGTCTATTGGTGCCTCTGGCACCTTATGGTCGTCATCCTGTGAGTCTAGATTTTCGAATCCGACGCAAAACTGACAGTTAATTCTAACATTCAGAGCCTCTTAATGACGATGGAACACACAAATTGCGTCGCGATTCAATACATCGTCCTCCAGCCGACTTGTCTCCAAGGGTCTATTGCTGCCTCGGGCACCTTTGGTCGTTCTCCTGTGAGTCTAGATTTTCGAATCCGACGCAAAACTGACAGTGAATTGTAACGTTCAAACCCTGTTAATGACGATGGGACACACAAATTGCGTCGCGACTCAATACATCGTCCTCCAGCCGACTTGTCTCCAAGGGTCTAGTGCTGCCTCGGGCACCTTATGGTCGTTCTCCTGTGAGTCTAGATTTTCGAATCCGACGCAAAACTGACAGTTAATTGTAACGTTCAGAGCCTGATACTGACGATGGAACACACAAATTGCGTCGCGATTCAATACATCGTCCTCCAACCGACATGTCTCCAAGGTAGTATTGCTGCTCCTGGCACCTCTTGGTCGTTCCCCTATGAGTCTAGATTTTAGAATCCGACGCAAAACTGACAATTAATTGTAACGTTCAGAGCCTCTTAATGACGATGGAACACACAAATTGCGTCGCGATTCAATACATCGTCCTCCAGCCGACTTGTCTCCAAGGGTCTATTGCTGCCTCGGGCACCTTATGGTCGTTCTCCTGTGAGTCTAGTTTTTCGAATGCGATGCAAAACTGACAGTTAATTGTAACGTTCAGAGCCTGTTAATGACGATGGGACACACAAATTGCGTCGCGACTCAATACATCGTCCTACAGCCGACTTGTCTCCAAGGGTCTAGTGCTGCCTCGGGCACCATATGCTCGTTCTCCTGTGAGTCTAGATTTTCGAATCCGACGCAAAACTGAGAGTGAATTGTAACGTTCAGAGCCTCTTGATGACGATGGAACACACAAATTGCGTCGCGATTCAATACATCGTCCTCCAGCCGACTTGTCTCGAAGGGTCTATTGGTGCCTCTGGCACCTTATGGTCGTCATCCTGTGAGTCTAGATTTTCGAATCCGACGCAAAACTGACAGTTAATTGTAACATTCAGAGCCTCTTAATGACGATGGAACACACAAATTGCGTCGCGATTCAATACATCATCCTCCAGCCGACTTGTCTCCAAGGGTCTATTGCTGCCTCGGGCACCTTATGGTCGTTCTCCTGTGAGTCTAGATTTTCGAATCCGACGCAAAACTGACAGTGAATTGTAACGTTCAGAGCCTGTTAACGACGATGGGACACACAAATTGCGTCGCGACTCAATACATCGTCCTCCAGCCGACTTGTCTCCAAGGGTCTAGTGCTGCCTCGGGCACCTTATGGTCGTTCTCCTGTGAGTCTAGATTTTCGAATCCGACGCAAAACTGAGAGTGAATTGTAACGTTCAGAGCCTCTTAATGACGATGGAACACACAAATTGCGTCGCGATTCAATACATCGTCCTCCAGCCGACTTGTCTCCAAGGGTCTATTGCTGCCTAGGGCACCTTATGGTCGTTCTCCTGTGAGCCTAGTTTTTCGAATGCGATGCAAAACTGACAGTTAATTGTAACGTTCAGAGCCTCTTAATGACGATGGAACACACAAATTGCGTCGCGATTCAATACATCGTCCTCCAGCCGACTTGTCTCCAAGGGTCTATTGCTGCCTCGGGCACCTTTTGGTCGTTCTCGTATGAGTCTAGTTTCTCGAATCCGACGCAAAACTGACAGTTAATTGTAACGTTCAGAGCCTCTTAATGACGATGGAACACACAAATTGCGTCGCGATTCAATACATCGTCCTACAGCCGACTTGTCTCCAAGGGTCTAGTGCTGCCTCGGGCACCATATGCTCGTTCTCCTGTGAGTCTAGATTTTCGAATCCGACGCAAAACTGAGAGTGAATTGTAACGTTCAGAGCCTCTTGATGACGATGGAGCACACAAATTGCGTCGCGATTCAATACATCGTCCTCCAGCCGACTTGTCTCCAAGGGTCTATTGCTGCCTCGGGCACCTTATGGTCGTTCTCCTGTGAGTCTAGATTTTCGAATCCGACGCAAAACTGACAGTTAATTGTAACGTTCAGAGCCTCTTAATGACGATGGAACACACAAATTGCGTCGCGATTCAATACATCGTCCTCCAGCCGACTTGTCTCCAATGGTCTATTGCTGCCTCGGGCACCTTATGGTCGTTCTCCTGTGAGTCTAGATTTTCGAATCCGACGTAACCTGACAGTGAATTGTAACGTTCAGAGCCTGTTAATGACGATGGGACACACAAATTGCGTCGCGACTCAATACATCGTCCTCCAGCCGACTTGTCTCCAAGGGTCTAGTGCTGCCTCGGGCACCTTATGGTCGTTCTCCTGTGAGTCTAGATTTTCGAATCCGACGCAAAACTGACAGTTAATTGTAACGTTCAGAGCCTCTTAATGACGATGGAACACACAAATTGCGTCGCGATTCAATACATCGTCCTACAGCCGACTTGTCTGCAAGGGTCTAGTGCTGCCTCGGGCACGATATGCTCGTTCTCCTGTGAGTCTAGATTTTCGAATCCGACGCAAAACTGACAATTAATTGTAACGTTCAGAGCCTGTTAATGACGATGGAACACACAAATTGCGTTGCGATTCAATACATCGTCCTCCAGCCGACTTGTCTCGAAGGGTCTATTGCTGCCTCGGGCACCTTATGGTCGTTCATCGGTGAGTCTAGATTTTCGAATCCGACGCAAAACTGACAGTTAATTGTAAGGTTCAGAGCCTCTTGATGACGATGGAACACACAAATTGCGTCGCGATTCAATACATCGTCCTACAGCCGACTTGTCTCCAAGGGTCTATTGCTGCCTCGGGCACCTTATGGTCGTTCATCTGTGAGTCTAGATTTTCGAATCCGGCGCAAAACTGACAGTTAATTGTAACGTTCAGAGCCTCTTAATGACGATGGAACACACAAATTGCGTCGCGATTCAATACATCGTCCTCCAGCCGACTGTCTCCAAGGGTCTATTGCTGCCTCGGGCACCTTATGGTCGTTCTCCTGTGAGTCTAGTTTTTCGAATGCGATGCAAAACTGACAGTTAATTGTAACGTTCAGAGCCTGTTAATGACGATGGGACACACAAATTGCGTCGCGACTCAATACATCGTCCTACAGCCGACTTGTCTCCAAGGGTCTAGTGCTGCCTCGGGCACCATATGCTCGTTCTCCTGTGAGTCTAGATTTTCGAATCCGACGCAAAACTGAGAGTGAATTGTAACGTTCAGAGCCTCTTGATGACGATGGAACACACAAATTGCGTCGCGATTCAATACATCGTCCTCCAGCCGACTTGTCTCGAAGGGTCTATTGGTGCCTCTGGCACCTTATGGTCGTCATCCTGTGAGTCTAGATTTTCGAATCCGACGCAAAACTGACAGTTAATTCTAACATTCAGAGCCTCTTAATGACGATGGAACACACAAATTGCGTCGCGATTCAATACATCGTCCTCCAGCCGACTTGTCTCGAAGGGTCTATTGCTGCCTCGGGCACCTTATGGTCGTTCTCCTGTGAGTCTAGTTTTTCGAATGCGATGCAAAACTGACAGTTAATTGTAACGTTCAGAGCCTGTTAATGACGATGGGACACACAAATTGCGTCGCGACTCAATACATCGTCCTACAGCCGACTTGTCTCCAAGGGTCTAGTGCTGCCTCGGGCACCATATGCTCGTTCTCCTGTGAGTCTAGATTTTCGAATCCGACGCAAAACTGAGAGTGAATTGTAACGTTCAGAGCCTCTTGATGACGATGGAACACACAAATTGCGTCGCGATTCAATACATCGTCCTCCAGCCGACTTGTCTCGAAGGGTCTACTGGTGCCTCTGGCACCTTATGGTCGTCATCCTGTGAGTCTAGATTTTCGAATCCGACGCAAAACTGACAGTTAATTGTAACATTCAGAGCCTCTTAATGACGATGGAACACACAAATTGCGTCGCGATTCAATACATCATCCTCCAGCCGAGTTTTCTCCAAGGGTCTATTGCTGCCTCGGGCACCTTATGGTCGTTCTCCTGTGAGTCTAGATTTTCGAATCCGACGCAAAACTGACAGTGAATTGTAACGTTCAGAGCCTGTTAACGACGATGGGACACACAAATTGCGTCGCGACTCAATACATCGTCCTCCAGCCGACTTGTCTCCAAGGGTCTAGTGCTGCCTCGGGCACCTTATGATCGTTCTCCTGTGAGTCTAGATTTTCGAATCCGACGCAAAACTGAGAGTGAATTGTAACGTTCAGAGCCTCTTAATGACGATGGAACACACAAATTGCGTCGCGATTCAATACATCGTCCTCCAGCCGACTTGTCTCCAAGGGTCTATTGCTGCCTAGGGCACCTTATGGTCGTTCTCCTGTGAGCCTAGTTTTTCGAATGCGATGCAAAACTGACAGTTAATTGTAACGTTCAGAGCCTCTTAATGACGAAGGAACACACAAATTGCGTCGCGATTCAATACATCGTCCTCCAGCCGACTTGTCTCCAAGGGTCTATTGCTGCCTCGGGCACCTTTTGGTCGTTCTCCTATGAGTCTAGTTTCTCGAATCCGACGCAAAACTGACAGTTAATTGTAACGTTCAGAGCCTCTTAATGACGATGGAACACACAAATTGCGTCGCGATTCAATACATCGTCCTACAGCCGACTTGTCTCCAAGGGTCTAGTGCTGCCTCGGGCACCATATGCTCGTTCTCCTGTGAGTCTAGATTTTCGAATCCGACGCAAAACTGAGAGTGAATTGTAACGTTCAGAGCCTCTTGATGACGATGGAGCACACAAATTGCGTCGCGATTCAATACATCGTCCTCCAGCCGACTTGTCTCCAAGGGTCTAGTGCTGCCTCGGGCACCTTATGGTCGTTCTCCTGTGAGTCTAGATTTTCGAATCCGACGCAAAACTGAGAGTGAATTGTAACGTTCAGAGCCTCTTAATGACGATGGAACACACAAATTGCGTCGCGATTCAATACATCGTCCTCCAGCCGACTTGTCTCCAAGGGTCTATTGCTGCCTAGGGCACCTTATGGTCGTTCTCCTGTGAGCCTAGTTTTTCGAATGCGATGCAAAACTGACAGTTAATTGTAACGTTCAGAGCCTCTTAATGACGATGGAACACACAAATTGCGTCGCGATCCAATACATCGTCCTCCAGCCGACTTGTCTCCAAGGGTCTATTGCTGCCTCGGGCACCTTTTGGTCGTTCTCCTATGAGTCTAGTTTCTCGAATCCGACGCAAAACTGACAGTTAATTGTAACGTTCAGAGCCTCTTAATGACGATATAACACACAAATTGCGTCGCGATTCAATACATCGTCCTACAGCCGACTTGTCTCCAAGGGTCTAGTGCTGCCTCGGGCACCATATGCTCGTTCTCCTGTGAGTCTAGATTTTCGAATCCGACGCAAAACTGAGAGTGAATTGTAACGTTCAGAGCCTCTTGATGACGATGGAGCACACAAATTGCGTCGCGATTCAATACATCGTCCTCCAGCCGACTTGTCTCCAAGGGTCTATTGCTGCCTCGGGCACCTTATGGTCGTTCTCCTGTGAGTCTAGATTTTCGAATCCGACGCAAAACTGACAGTTAATTGTAACGTTCAGAGCCTGATACTGACGATGGAACACACAAATTGCGTCGCGATTCAATACATCGTCCTCCAACCGACATGTCTCCAAGGTAGTATTCCTGCTCCTGGCACCTCTTGGTCGTTCCCCTATGAGTCTAGATTTTAGAATCCGACGCAAAACTGACAATTAATTGTAACGTTCAGAGCCTCTTAATGACGATGGAACACACAAATTGCGTCGCGATTCAATACATCGTCCTCCAGCCGACTTGTCTCGAAGGGTCTATTGCTGCCTCGGGCACCTTATGGTCGTTCTCCTGTGAGTCTAGTTTTTCGAATACGACGCAAAACTGACAATTAATTGTAACGTTCAGAGCCTGTTAATGACGATGGAACACACAAATTGCGTTGCGATTCAATACATCGTCCTCCAGCCGACTTGTCTCGAAGGGTCTATTGCTGCCTCGGGCACCTTATGGTCGTTCATCGGTGAGTCTAGATTTTCGAATCCGACGCAAAACTGACAGTTAATTGTAAGGTTCAGATCCTCTTGATGACGATGGAACACACAAATTGCGTCGCGATTCAATACATCGTCCTACAGCCGACTTGTCTCCAAGGGTCTATTGCTGCCTCGGGCACCTTATGGTCGTTCATCTGTGAGTCTAGATTTTCGAATCCGGCGCAAAACTGACAGTTAATTGTAACGTTCAGAGCCTCTTAATGACGATGGAACACACAAATTGCGTCGCGATTCAATACATCGTCCTCCAGCCGACTGTCTCCAAGGGTCTATTGCTGCCTCGGGCACCTTATGGTCGTTCTCCTGTGAGTCTAGTTTTTCGAATGCGATGCAAAACTGACAGTTAATTGTAACGTTCAGAGCCTGTTAATGACGATGGGACACACAAATTGCGTCGCGACTCAATACATCGTCCTACAGCCGACTTGTCTCCAAGGGTCTAGTGCTGCCTCGGGCACCATATGCTCGTTCTCCTGTGAGTCTAGATTTTCGAATCCGACGCAAAACTGAGAGTGAATTGTAACGTTCAGAGCCTCTTGATGACGATGGAACACACAAATTGCGTCGCGATTCAATACATCGTCCTCCAGCCGACTTGTCTCGAAGGGTCTATTGGTGCCTCTGGCACCTTATGGTCGTCATCCTGTGAGTCTAGATTTTCGAATCCGACGCAAAACTGACAGTTAATTCTAACATTCAGAGCCTCTTAATGACGATGGAACACACAAATTGCGTCGCGATTCAATACATCGTCCTCCAGCCGACTTGTCTCCAAGGGTCTATTGCTGCCTCGGGCACCTTTGGTCGTTCTCCTGTGAGTCTAGATTTTCGAATCCGACGCAAAACTGACAGTGAATTGTAACGTTCAAACCCTGTTAATGACGATGGGACACACAAATTGCGTCGCGACTCAATACATCGTCCTCCAGCCGACTTGTCTCCAAGGGTCTAGTGCTGCCTCGGGCACCTTATGGTCGTTCTCCTGTGAGTCTAGATTTTCGAATCCGACGCAAAACTGACAGTTAATTGTAACGTTCAGAGCCTGATACTGACGATGGAACACACAAATTGCGTCGCGATTCAATACATCGTCCTCCAACCGACATGTCTCCAAGGTAGTATTGCTGCTCCTTGCACCTCTTGGTCGTTCCCCTATGAGTCTAGATTTTAGAATCCGACGCAAAACTGACAATTAATTGTAACGTTCAGAGCCTCTTAATGACGATGGAACACACAAATTGCGTCGCGATTCAATACATCGTCCTCCAGCCGACTTGTCTCCAAGGGTCTATTGCTGCCTCGGGCACCTTATGGTCGTTCTCCTGTGAGTCTAGTTTTTCGAATACGACGCAAAACTGACAATTAATTGTAACGTTCAGAGCCTGTTAATGACGATGGAACACACAAATTGCGTTGCGATTCAATACATCGTCCTCCAGCCGACTTGTCTCGAAGGGTCTATTGCTGCCTCGGGCACCTTATGGTCGTTCATCGGTGAGTCTAGATTTTCGAATCCGACGCAAGACTGACAGTTAATTGTAAGGTTCAGAGCCTCTTGATGACGATGGAACACACAAATTGCGTCGCGATTCAATACATCGTCCTACAGCCGACTTGTCTCCAAGGGTCTATTGCTGCCTCGGGCACCTTATGGTCGTTCATCTGTGAGTCTAGATTTTCGAATCCGGCGCAAAACTGACAGTTAATTGTAACGTTCAGAGCCTCTTAATGACGATGGAACACACAAATTGCGTCGCGATTCAATACATCGTCCTCCAGCCGACTGTCTCCAAGGGTCTATTGCTGCCTCGGGCACCTTATGGTCGTTCTCCTGTGTGTCTAGTTTTTCGAATGCGATGCAAAACTGACAGTTAATTGTAACGTTCAGAGCTTGTTAATGACGATGGGACACACAAATTGCGTCGCGACTCAATACATCGTCCTACAGCCGACTTGTCTCCAAGGGTCTAGTGCTGCCTCGGGCATCATATGCTCGTTCTCCTGTGAGTCTAGATTTTCGAATCCGACGCAAAACTGAGAGTGAATTGTAACGTTCAGAGCCTCTTGATGACGATGGAACACACAAATTGCGTCGCGATTCAATATATCGTCCTCCAGCCGACTTGTCTCGAAGGGTCTATTGGTGCCTCTGGCACCTTATGGTCGTCATCCTGTGAGTCTAGATTTTCGAATCCGACGCAAAACTGACAGTTAATTGAAACATTCAGAGCCTCTTAATGACGATGGAACACACAAATTGCGTCGCGATTCAATACATCGTCCTCCAGCCGACTTGTCTCCAAGGGTCTATTGCTGCCTCGGGCACCTTATGGTCGTTCTCCTGTGAGTCTAGATTTTCGAATCCGACGCAAAACTGACAGTGAATTGTAACGTTCAGAGCCTGTTAATGACGATGGGACACACAAATTGCGTCGCGACTCAATACATCGTCCTCCAGCCGACTTGTCTCCAAGGGTCTAGTGCTGCCTCGGGCACCTTATGGTCGTTCTCCTGTGAGTCTAGATTTTCGAATCCGACGCAAAACTGACAGTTAGTTGTAACGTTCAGAGCCTCTTAATGACGATGGAACACACAAATTGCGTCGCGATCTAATACATCGTCCTACAGCCGACTTGTCTGCAAGGGTCTAGTGCTGCCTCGGGCACCATATGCTCGTTCTCCTGTGAGTCTAGATTTTCGAATCCGACGCAAAACTGACATTTAATTGTAACGTTCAGAGCCTGTTAATGACGATGGAACACACAAATTGCGTCGCGATTCAATACATCGTCCTCCAGCCGACTGTCTCCAAGGGTCTATTGCTGCCTCGGGCACCTTATGGTCGTTCTCCTGTGAGTCTAGTTTTTCGAATGCGATGCAAAACTGACAGTTAATTGTAACGTTCAGAGCCTGTTAATGACGATGGGACACACAAATTGCGTCGCGACTCAATACATCGTCCTACAGCCGACTTGTCTCCAAGGGTCTAGTGCTGCCTCGGGCACCATATGCTCGTTCTCCTGTGAGTCTAGATTTTCGAATCCGACGCAAAACTGAGAGTGAATTGTAACGTTCAGAGCCTCTTGATGACGATGGAACACACAAATTGCGTCGCGATTCAATACATCGTCCTCCAGCCGACTTGTCTCGAAGGGTATATTGGTGCCTCTGGCACCTTATGGTCGTCATCCTGTGAGTCTAGATTTTCGAATCCGACGCAAAACTGACAGTTAATTGTAACGTTCAGAGCCTGATACTGACGATGGAACACACAAATTGCGTCGCGATTCAATACATCGTCCTCCAACCGACATGTCTCCAAGGTAGTATTGCTGCTCCTGGCACCTCTTGGTCGTTCCCCTATGAGTCTAGATTTTAGAATCTGACGCAAAACTGACAATTAATTGTAACGTTCAGAGCCTCTTAATGACGATGGAACACACAAATTGCGTCGCGATTCAATACATCGTCCTCCAGCCGACTTGTCTCGAAGGGTCTATTGCTGCCTCGGGCACCTTATGGTCGTTCTCCTGTGAGTCTAGTTTTTCGAATACGACGCAAAACTGACAATTAATTGTAACGTTCAGAGCCTGTTAATGACGATGGAACACACAAATTGCGTTGCGATTCAATACATCGTCCTCCAGCCGACTTGTCTCGAAGGGTCTATTGCTGCCTCGGGCACCTTATGGTCGTTCATCGGTGAGTCTAGATTTTCGAATCCGACGCAAAACTGACAGTTAATTGTAAGGTTCAGAGCCTCTTGATGACGATGGAACACACAAATTGCGTCGCGATTCAATACATCGTCCTACAGCCGACTTGTCTCCAAGGGTCTATTGCTGCCTCGGGCACCTTATGGTCGTTCATCTGTGAGTCTAGATTTTCGAATCCGGCGCAAAACTGACAGTTAATTGTAACGTTCAGAGCCTCTTAATGACGATGGAACACACAAATTGCGTCGCGATTCAATACATCGTCCTCCAGCCGACTGTCTCCAAGGGTCTATTGCTGCCTCGGGCACCTTATGGTCGTTCTCATGTGAGTCTAGTTTTTCGAATGCGATGCAAAACTGACAGTTAATTGTAACGTTCAGAGCCTGTTAATGACGATGGGACACACAAATTGCGTCGCGACTCAATACATCGTCCTACAGCCGACTTGTCTCCAAGGGTCTAGTGCTGCCTCGGGCACCATATGCTCGTTCTCCTGTGAGTCTAGATTTTCGAATCCGACGCAAAACTGAGAGTGAATTGTAACGTTCAGAGCCTCTTGATGACGATGGAACACACAAATTGCGTCGCGATTCAATACATCGTCCTACAGCCGACTTGTCTCGAAGGGTCTATTGGTGCCTCTGGCACCTTATGGTCGTCATCCTGTGAGTCTAGATTTTCGAATCCGACGCAAAACTGACAGTTAATTCTAACTTTCAGAGCCTCTTAATGACGATGGAACACACAAATTGCGTCGCGATTCAATACATCGTCCTCCAGCCGACTTGTCTCCAAGGGTCTATTGCTGCCTCGGGCACCTTTGGTCGTTCTCCTGTGAGTCTAGATTTTCGAATCCGACGCAAAACTGACAGTGAATTGTAACGTTCAGAGCCTGTTAATGACGATGGGACACACAAATTGCGTCGCGACTCAATACATCGTCCTCCAGCCGACTTGTCTCCAAGGGTCTAGTGCTGCCTCGGGCACCTTATGGTCGTTCTCCTGTGAGTCTAGATTTTCGAATCCGACGCAAAACTGACAGTTAATTGTAACGTTCAGAGCCTGATACTGACGATGGAACACACAAATTGCGTCGCGACTCAATACATCGTCCTACAGCCGACTTGTCTCCAAGGGTCTAGTGCTGCCTCGGGCACCATATGCTCGTTCTCCTGTGAGTCTAGATTTTCGAATCCGACGCAAAACTGAGAGTGAATTGTAACGTTCAGAGCCTCTTGATGACGATGGAACACACAAATTGCGTCGCGATTCAATACATCGTCCTCCAGCCGACTTGTCTCGAAGGGTCTATTGGTGCCTCTGGCACCTTATGGTCGTCATCCTGTGAGTCTACATTTTCGAATCCGACGCAAAACTGACAGTTAATTGTAACGTTCAGAGCCTGTTAATGACGATGGGACACACAAATTGCGTCGCGACTCAATAGATCGTCCTCCAGCCGACTTGTCTCCAAGGGTCTAGTGCTGCCTCGGGCACCTTATGGTCGTTCTCCTGTGAGTCTAGATTTTCGAATCCGACGCAAAACTGAGAGTGAATTGTAACGTTCAGAGCCTCTTGATGACGATGGAACACACAAATTGCGTCGCGATTCAATACATCGTCCTCCAGCCGACTTGTCTCGAAGGGTCTATTGCTGCCTCGGGCACCTTATGGTCGTTCTCCTGTGAGTCTAGTTTTTCGAATACGACGCAAAACTGACAATTAATTGTAACGTTCAGAGCCTGTTAATGACGATGGAACACACAAATTGCGTTGCGATTCAATACATCGTCCTCCAGCCGACTTGTCTCGAAGGGTCTATTGCTGCCTCGGGCACCTTATGGTCGTTCATCGGTGAGTCTAGATTTTCGAATCCGACGCAAAACTGACAGTTAATTGTAAGGTTCAGAGCCTCTTGATGACGATGGAACACACAAATTGCGTCGCGATTCAATACATCGTCCTACAGCCGACTTGTCTCCAAGGGTCTATTGCTGCCTCGGGCACCTTATGGTCGTTCATCTGTGAGTCTAGATTTTCGAATCCGGCGCAAAACTGACAGTTAATTGTAACGTTCAGAGCCTCTTAATGACGATGGAACACACAAATTGCGTCGCGATTCAATACATCGTCCTCCAGCCGACTGTCTCCAAGGGTCTATTGCTGCCTCGGGCACCTTATGGTCGTTCTCCTGTGAGTCTAGTTTTTCGAATGCGATGCAAAACTGACAGTTAATTGTAACGTTCAGAGCCTGTTAATGACGATGGGACACACAAATTGCGTCGCGACTCAATACATCGTCCTACAGCCGACTTGTCTCCAAGGGTCTAGTGCTGCCTCGGGCACCATATGCTCGTTCTCCTGTGAGTCTAGATTTTCGAATCCGACGCAAAACTGAGAGTGAATTGTAACGTTCAGAGCCTCTTGATGACGATGGAACACACAAATTGCGTCGCGATTCAATACATCGTCCTCCAGCCGACTTGTCTCGAAGGGTCTATTGGTGCCTCTGGCACCTTATGGTCGTCATCCTGTGAGTCTAGATTTTCGAATCCGACGCAAAACTGACAGTTAATTCTAACATTCAGAGCCTCTTAATGACGATGGAACACACAAATTGCGTCGCGATTCAATACATCGTCCTCCAGCCGACTTGTCTCCAAGGGTCTATTGCTGCCTCGGGCACCTTTGGTCGTTCTCCTGTGAGTCTAGATTTTCGAATCCGACGCAAAACTGACAGTGAATTGTAACGTTCAGAGCCTGTTAATGACGATGGGACACACAAATTGCGTCGCGACTCAATACATCGTCCTCCAGCCGACTTGTCTCCAAGGGTCTAGTGCTGCCTCGGGCACCTTATGGTCGTTCTCCTGTGAGTCTAGATTTTCGAATCCGACGCAAAACTGACAGTTAATTGTAACGTTCAGAGCCTGATACTGACGATGGAACACACAAATTGCGTCGCGACTCAATACATCGTCCTACAGCCGACTTGTCTCCAGGGGTCTAGTGCTGCCTCGGGCACCATATGCTCGTTCTCCTGTGAGTCTAGATTTTCGAATCCGACGCAAAACTGAGAGTGAATTGTAACGTTCAGAGCCTCTTGATGACGATGGAACACACAAATTGCGTCGCGATTCAATACATCGTCCTCCAGCCGACTTGTCTCGAAGGGTCTATTGGTGCCTCTGGCACCTTATGGTCGTCATCCTGTGAGTCTAGATTTTCGAATCCGACGCAAAACTGACAGTTAATTGTAACATTCAGAGCCTCTTAATGACGATGGAACACACAAATTGCGTCGCGATTCAATACATCGTCCTCCAGCCGACTTGTCTCCAAGGGTCTATTGCTGCCTCGGGCACCTTATGGTCGTTCTCCTGTGAGTCTAGATTTTCGAATCCGACGCAAAACTGACAGTGAATTGTAACGTTCAGAGCCTGTTAATGACGATGGGACACACAAATTGCGTCGCGACTCAATAGATCGTCCTCCAGCCGACTTGTCTCCAAGGGTCTAGTGCTGCCTCGGGCACCTTATGGTCGTTCTCCTGTGAGTCTAGATTTTCGAATCCGACGCAAAACTGACAGTTAATTGTAACGTTCAGAGCCTCTTAATGACGATGGAACACACAAATTGCGTCGCGATTCAATAAATTGTCCTACAGCCGACTTGTCTCGAAGGGTCTACTGCTGCCTCGGGCACCTTATGGTCGTTCTCCTGTGAGTCTAGATTTTCGAATCCGACGCAAAACTGAGAGTGAATTGTAACGTTCAGAGCCTCTTAATGACGATGGAACACACAAATTGCATCGCGATTCAATACATCGTCCTCCAGCCGACTTGTCTCCAAGGGTCTATTGCTGCCTCGGGCACCTTATGGTCGTTCTCCTGTGAGTCTAGTTTTTCGAATGCGTTGCAAAACTGACAGTTAATTGTAACGTTCAGAGCCTCTTAATGACGATGGAACACACAAATTGCGTCGCGATTCAATACATCGTCCTCCAGCCGACTTGTCTCCAAGGGTCTATTGCTGCCTCGGGCACCTTTTGGTCGTTCTCCTATGAGTCTAGTTTCTCGAATCCGACGCAAAACTGACAGTTAATTGTAACGTTCAGAGCCTCTTAATGACGATGGAACACACAAATTGCGTCGCGATTCAATACATCGTCCTCCAGCCGAATGGTCTCCAAGGGTCTAGTGCTGCCTCGGGCACCATATGCTCGTTCTCCTGTGAGTCTAGATTTTCGAATCCGACGCAAAACTGACAGTTAATTGTAACGTTCAGAGCCTCTTAATGACGATGGAACACACAAATTGCGTCGCGATTCAATACATCGTCCTCCAGCCGACTTGTCTCGAAGGGTCTATTGCTGCCTCGGGCACCTTATGGTCTTTCTCCTGTGAGTCTAGTTTTTCGAATGCGATGCAAAACTGACAGTTAATTGTAACGTTCAGAGCCTCTTAATGACGATGGGACACACAAATTGCGTCGCGACTCAATACATCGTCCTACAGCCGACTTGTCTCCAAGGGTCTAGTGCTGCCTCGGGCACCATATGCTCGTTCTCCTGTGAGTCTAGATTTTCGAATCCGACGCAAAACTAAGAGTGAATTGTAACGTTCAGAGCCTCTTGATGACGATGGAACACACAAATTGCGTCGCGATTCAATACATCGTCCTCCAGCCGACTTGTCTCGAAGGGTCTATTGGTGCCTCGGGCACCTTATGGTCGTTCTCCTGTGAGTCTAGATTTTCGAATCCGACGAAAAACTGACAGTTAATTGTAACGTTCAGAGCCTCTTAATGACGATGGGACACACAAATTGCGTCGCGATTCAATACATCGTCCTCCAGCCGACTTGTCTCCAATGGTCTATTGCTGCCTCGGGCACCTTATGGTCGTTCTCCTGTGAGTCTAGATTTTCGAATCCGACGTAACCTGACAGTGAATTGTAACGTTCAGAGCCTGTTAATGACGATGGGACACACAAATTGCGTCGCGACTCAATACATCGTCCTCCAGCCGACTTGTCTCCAAGGGTCTAGTGCTGCCTCGGGCACCTTATGGTCGTTCTCCTGTGAGTCTAGATTTTCGAATCCGACGCAAAACTGACAGTTAATTGTAACGTTCAGAGCCTCTTAATGACGATGGAACACACAAATTGCGTCGCGATTCAGTACATCGTCCTACAGCCGACTTGTCTGCAAGGGTATAGTGCTGCCTCGGGCACCATATGCTCGTTCTCCTGTGAGTCTAGATTTTCGAATCCGACGCAAAACTGACAGTGAATTGTAACGTTCAGAGCCTCTTGATGACGATGGAACACACAAATTGCGTCGCGATTCAATACATCGTCCCACAGCCGACCTGTCTCCAAGGGTCTCTTGCTGCCCCGGGCACCTTATGGTCGTTCTCCTGTGAGTCTAGTTTTCAGAATACGACGCAAAACTGACAGTTAATTGTAACGTTCAGAGCCTGTTAATGACGATGGGACACACAAATTGCGTCGCGACTCAATAAATCGTCCTCCAGCCGACTTGTCTCCAAGGGTCTAGTGCTGCCTCGGGCACCTTATGGTCGTTCTCCTGTGAGTCTAGATTTTCGAATCCGACGCAAAACTGACAGTTAATTGTAACGTTCAGAGCCTGATACTGACGATGGAACACACAAATTGCGTCGCGATTCAATACATCGTCCTCCAGCCGACATGTCTCCAAGGTAGTATTGCTGCTCCTGGCACCTCTTGGTCGTTCTCCTATGAGTCTAGATTTTCGAATCCGACGCAAAACTGACAGTTAATTGTAACATTCAGAGCCTCTTAATGACGATGGAACACACAAATTGCGTCGCGATTCAATACATCGTCCTCCAGCCGACTTGTCTCCAAGGGTCTATTGCTGGCTCGGGCACCTTATGGTCGTTCTCCTGTGAGTCTAGATTTTCGAATCCGACGCAAAACTGACAGTTAATTGTAACGTTCAGAGCCTGATACTGACGATGGAACACACAAATTGCGTCGCGACTCAATACATCGTCCTACAGCCGACTTGTCTCCAGGGGTCTAGTGCTGCCTCGGGCACCATATGCTCGTTCTCCTGTGAGTCTAGATTTTCGAATCCGACGCAAAACTGAGAGTGAATTGTAACGTTCAGAGCCTCTTGATGACGATGGAACACACAAATTGCGTCGCGATTCAATACATCGTCCTCCAGCCGACTTGTCTCGAAGGGTCTATTGGTGCCTCTGGCACCTTATGGTCGTCATCCTGTGAGTCTAGATTTTCGAATCCGACGCAAAACTGACAGTTAATTGTAACATTCAGAGCCTCTTAATGACGATGGAACACACAAATTGCGTCGCGATTCAATACATCGTCCTCCAGCCGACTTGTCTCCAAGGGTCTATTGCTGCCTCGGGCACCTTATGGTCGTTCTCCTGTGAGTCTAGATTTTCGAATCCGACGCAAAACTGACAGTGAATTGTAACGTTCAGAGCCTGTTAATGACGATGGGACACACAAATTGCGTCGCGACTCAATAGATCGTCCTCCAGCCGACTTGTCTCCAAGGGTCTAGTGCTGCCTCGGGCACCTTATGGTCGTTCTCCTGTGAGTCTAGATTTTCGAATCCGACGCAAAACTGACAGTTAATTGTAACGTTCAGAGCCTCTTAATGACGATGGAACACACAAATTGCGTCGCGATTCAATAAATTGTCCTACAGCCGACTTGTCTCGAAGGGTCTACTGCTGCCTCGGGCACCTTATGGTCGTTCTCCTGTGAGTCTAGATTTTCGAATCCGACGCAAAACTGAGAGTGAATTGTAACGTTCAGAGCCTCTTAATGACGATGGAACACACAAATTGCATCGCGATTCAATACATCGTCCTCCAGCCGACTTGTCTCCAAGGGTCTATTGCTGCCTCGGGCACCTTATGGTCGTTCTCCTGTGAGTCTAGTTTTTCGAATGCGTTGCAAAACTGACAGTTAATTGTAACGTTCAGAGCCTCTTAATGACGATGGAACACACAAATTGCGTCGCGATTCAATACATCGTCCTCCAGCCGACTTGTCTCCAAGGGTCTATTGCTGCCTCGGGCACCTTTTGGTCGTTCTCCTATGAGTCTAGTTTCTCGAATCCGACGCAAAACTGACAGTTAATTGTAACGTTCAGAGCCTCTTAATGACGATGGAACACACAAATTGCGTCGCGATTCAATACATCGTCCTCCAGCCGAATGGTCTCCAAGGGTCTAGTGCTGCCTCGGGCACCATATGCTCGTTCTCCTGTGAGTCTAGATTTTCGAATCCGACGCAAAACTGACAGTTAATTGTAACGTTCAGAGCCTCTTAATGACGATGGAACACACAAATTGCGTCGCGATTCAATACATCGTCCTCCAGCCGACTTGTCTCGAAGGGTCTATTGCTGCCTCGGGCACCTTATGGTCTTTCTCCTGTGAGTCTAGTTTTTCGAATGCGATGCAAAACTGACAGTTAATTGTAACGTTCAGAGCCTCTTAATGACGATGGGACACACAAATTGCGTCGCGACTCAATACATCGTCCTACAGCCGACTTGTCTCCAAGGGTCTAGTGCTGCCTCGGGCACCATATGCTCGTTCTCCTGTGAGTCTAGATTTTCGAATCCGACGCAAAACTAAGAGTGAATTGTAACGTTCAGAGCCTCTTGATGACGATGGAACACACAAATTGCGTCGCGATTCAATACATCGTCCTCCAGCCGACTTGTCTCGAAGGGTCTATTGGTGCCTCGGGCACCTTATGGTCGTTCTCCTGTGAGTCTAGATTTTCGAATCCGACGAAAAACTGACAGTTAATTGTAACGTTCAGAGCCTCTTAATGACGATGGGACACACAAATTGCGTCGCGATTCAATACATCGTCCTCCAGCCGACTTGTCTCCAATGGTCTATTGCTGCCTCGGGCACCTTATGGTCGTTCTACTGTGAGTCTAGATTTTCGAATCCGACGTAACCTGACAGTGAATTGTAACGTTCAGAGCCTGTTAATGACGATGGGACACACAAATTGCGTCGCGACTCAATACATCGTCCTCCAGCCGACTTGTCTCCAAGGGTCTAGTGCTGCCTCGGGCACCTTATGGTCGTTCTCCTGTGAGTCTAGATTTTCGAATCCGACGCAAAACTGACAGTTAATTGTAACGTTCAGAGCCTCTTAATGACGATGGAACACACAAATTGCGTCGCGATTCAGTACATCGTCCTACAGCCGACTTGTCTGCAAGGGTATAGTGCTGCCTCGGGCACCATATGCTCGTTCTCCTGTGAGTCTAGATTTTCGAATCCGACGCAAAACTGACAGTGAATTGTAACGTTCAGAGCCTCTTGATGACGATGGAACACACAAATTGCGTCGCGATTCAATACATCGTCCCACAGCCGACCTGTCTCCAAGGGTCTCTTGCTGCCCCGGGCACCTTATGGTCGTTCTCCTGTGAGTCTAGTTTTCAGAATACGACGCAAAACTGACAGTTAATTGTAACGTTCAGAGCCTGTTAATGACGATGGGACACACAAATTGCGTCGCGACTCAATAAATCGTCCTCCAGCCGACTTGTCTCCAAGGGTCTAGTGCTGCCTCGGGCACCTTATGGTCGTTCTCCTGTGAGTCTAGATTTTCGAATCCGACGCAAAACTGACAGTTAATTGTAACGTTCAGAGCCTGATACTGACGATGGAACACACAAATTGCGTCGCGATTCAATACATCGTCCTCCAGCCGACATGTCTCCAAGGTAGTATTGCTGCTCCTGGCACCTCTTGGTCGTTCTCCTATGAGTCTAGATTTTCGAATCCGACGCAAAACTGACAGTTAATTGTAACATTCAGAGCCTCTTAATGACGATGGAACACACAAATTGCGTCGCGATTCAATACATCGTCCTCCAGCCGACTTGTCTCCAAGGGTCTATTGCTGGCTCGGGCACCTTATGGTCGTTCATCGGTGAGTCTAGATTTTCGAATCCGACGCAAAACTGACAGTTAATTGTAAGGTTCAGAGCCTCTTGATGACGATGGAACACACAAATTGAGCCGCGATTCAATACATCGTCCTACAGCCGACTTGTCTCCAAGGGTCTATTGCTGCCTCGGGCGCCTTATGGTCGTTCATCTGTGAGTCTAGATTTTCGAATCCGGCGCAAAACTGACAGTTAATTGTAACGTTCAGAGCCTCTTAATGACGATGGAACACACAAATTGCGTCGCGATTCAATACATCGTCCTCCAGCCGACTGTCTCCAAGGGTCTATTGCTGTCTCGGGCACCTTATGGTCGTTCTCCTGTGAGTCTAGTTTTTCGAATGCGATGCAAAACTGACAGTTAATTGTAACGTTCAGAGCCTGTTAATGACGATGGGACACACAAATTGCGTCGCGACTCAATACATCGTCCTACAGCCGACTTGTCTCCAAGGGTCTAATGCTGCCTCGGGCACCATATGCTCGTTCTCCTGTGAGTCTAGATTTTCGAATCCGACGCAAAACTGAGAGTGAATTGTAACGTTCAGAGCCTCTTGATGACGATAGAACACACAAATTGCGTCGCGATTCAATACATCGTCCTCCAGCCGACTTGTCTCGAAGGGTCTATTGGTGCCTCGGGCACCTTATGGTCGTTCTCCTGTGAGTCTAGATTTTCGAATCCGACGAAAAACTGACAGTTAATTGTAACATTCAGAGCCTCTTAATGACGATGGAACACACAAATTGCGTCGCGATTCAATACATCGTCCTCCAGCCGACTTGTCTCCAAGGGTCTATTGCTGCCTCGGGCACCTTATGGTCGTTCATCGGTGAGTCTAGTTTTTCGAATGCGATGCAAAACTGACAGTTAATTGTAACGTTCAGAGCCTCTTAATGACGATGGAACACACAAATTGCGTCGCGATTCAATACATCGTCCTCCAGCCGACTTGTCTCCAAGGGTCTATTGCTGCTTCGGGCACCTTTTGGTCGTTCTCCTATGAGTCTAGTTTTTCGAATCCGACGCAAAACTGACAGTTAATTGTAACGTTCAGAGCCTCTTAATGACGATGGAACACACAAATTGCGTCGCGATTTAATACAACCTTGTCTCCAAGGGTCTATTGCTGCCTCGGGCACCTTATGGTCGTTCTCCTGTGAGTCTAGTTTTTCGAATGCGATGCAAAACTGACAGTTAATTGTAACGTTCAGAGCCTGTTAATGACGATGGGACACACAAATTGCGTCGCGACTCAATACATCGTCCTCCAGCCGACTTGTCTCCAAGGGTCTAGTGCTGCCTCGGGCACCTTATGGTCGTTCTCCTGTGAGTCTAGATTTTCGAATGCGATGCAAAACTGACAGTTAATTGTAACGTTCAGAGCCTGTTAATGATGATGGGACACACAAATTGCGTCGCGACTCAATACATCGTCCTACAGCCGACTTGTCTCCAAGGGTCTAGTGCTGCCTCGGGCACCATATGCTCGTTCTCCTGTGAGTCTAGATTTTCGAATCCGACGCAAAACTGAGAGTGAATTGTAACGTTCAGAGCCTCTTGATGACGATGGAACACACAAATTGCGTCGCGATTCAATACATCGTCCTCCAGCCGACTTGTCTCGAAGGGTCTATTGGTGCCTCGGGCACCTTATGGTCGTTCTCCTGTGAGTCTAGATTTTCGAATCCGACGCAAAACTGACAGTTAATTGTAACGTTCAGAGCCTGATACTGACGATGGAACACACAAATTGCGTCGCGATTCAATACATCGTCCTCCAGCCGACATGTCTCCAAGGTAGTATTGCTGCTCCTGGCACCTCTTGGTCGTTCTCCTATGAGTCTAGATTTTCGAATCCGACGCAAAACTGACAGTTAATTGTAACGTTCAGAGCCTCTTAATGACGATGGAACACACAAATTGCGTCGCGATTCAATACATCGTCCTCCAGCCGACTTGTCTCGAAGGGTCTATTGCTGCCTCGGGCACCTTATGGTCGTTCTCCTGTGAGTCTAGTTTTTCGAATACGACGCAAAACTGACAATTAATTGTAACGTTCAGAGCCTGTTAATGACGATGGAACACACAAATTGCGTCGCGATTCAATACATCGTCCTCCAGCCGACTTGTCTCGAAGGGTCTATTGCTGCCTCGGGCACCTTATGGTCGTTCATCGGTGAGTCTAGATTTTCGAATCCGACGCAAAACTGACAGTTAATTGTAAGGTTCAGAGCCTCTTGATGACGATGGAACACACAAATTGAGCCGCGATTCAATACATCGTCCTACAGCCGACTTGTCTCCAAGGGTCTAGTGCTGCCTCGGGCACCATATGCTCGTTCTCCTGAGAATCTAGATTTTAAATTCCGACGCAAAACTGACAGTGAATTGTAACGTTCAGAGCCTCTTGATGACGATGGAACACACAAATTGCGTCGCGATTCAATACATCGTCCCACAGCCGACCTGTCTCCAAGGGTCTCTTGCTGCCTCGGGCACCTTATGGTCGTTCTCCTGTGAGTCTAGTTTTCAAAATACGACGCAAAACTGACAGTTAATTGTAACGTTGAGAGCCTGTTAATGACGATGGGACACACAAATTGCGTCGCGACTCAATACATCGTCCTCCAGCCGACTTGTCTCCAAGGGTCTAGTGCTGCCTCGGGCACCTTATGGTCGTTCTTCTGTGAGTCTAGTTTTTCGAATGCGATGCAAAACTGACAGTTAATTGTAACGTTCAGAGCCTCTTAATGACGATGGAACACACAAATTGCGTCGCGATTCAATACTTCGTCCTCCAGCCGACTTGTCTCCAAGGGTCAATTGCTGCCTCGGGCACCTTATGGTCGTTCTCCTGTGAGTCTAGTTTTTCGAATGCGATGCAAAACTGACAGTTAATTGTAACGTTCAGAGCCTGTTAATGACGATGGGACACACAAATTGCGTCGCGATTCAATACATCGTCCTCCAGCCGACTTGTCTCCAAGGGTCAATTGCTGCCTCGGGCACCTTATGGTCGTTCTCCTGTGAGTCTAGTTTTTCGAATGCGATGCAAAACTGACAGTTAATTGTAACGTTCAGAGCCTGTTAATGACGATGGGACACACAAATTGCGTCGCGACTCAATACATCGTCCTACAGCCGTCTTGTCTCCAAGGGTCTAGTGCTGCCTCGGGCACCATATGCTCGTTCTCCTGTGAGTCTAGATTTTCGAATCCGACGCAAAACTGAGAGTGAATTGTAACGTTCAGAGCCTCTTGATGACGATGGAACACACAAATTGCGTCGCGATTCAATACATCGTCCTCCAGCCGACTTGTCTCGAAGGGTCTATTGGTGCCTCGGGCACCTTATGGTCGTTCTCCTGTGAGTCTAGATTTTCGAATCCGACGCAAAACTGACAGTTAATTGTAACGTTCAGAGCCTCTTAATGACGATGGAACACACAAATTGCGTCGCGATTCAATACATCGTCCTCCAGCCGACTTGTCTCCAAGGGTGTATTGCTGCCTCGGGCACCTTATGGTCATTCTCCTGTGAGTCTAGATTTTCGAATCCGACGTAACCTGACAGTGAATTGTAACGTTCAGAGCCTGTTAATGACGATGGGACACACAAATTGCGTCGCGACTCAATACATCGTCCTCCAGCCGACTTGTCTCCAAGGGTCTAGTGCTGCCTCGGGCACCTTATGGTCGTTCTCCTGTGAGTCTAGATTTTCGAATCCGACGCAAAACTGACAGTTAATTGTAACGTTCAGAGCCTCTTAATGACGATGGAACACACAAATTGCGTCGCGATTCAATACATCGTCCTACAGCCGACTTGTCTGCAAGGGTCTATTGCTGCCTCGGGCACCATATGCTCGTTCTCCTGTGAGTCTAGATTTTCGAATCCGACGCAAAACTGACAGTGAATTGTAACGTTCAGAGCCTCTTGATGACGATGGAACACACAAATCTCGTCGCGATTCAATACATCGTCCTACAGCCGACTTGTCTCCAAGGGTCTATTGCTGCCTCGGGCACCTTATGGTCGTTCATCTGTGAGTCTAGATTTTCGAATCCGGCGCAAAACTGACAGTTAATTGTAACGTTCAGAGCCTCTTAATGACGATGGAACACACAAATTGCGTCGCGATTCAATACATCGTCCTCCAGCCGACATGTCTCCGAGGTAGTATTGCTGCTCCTGGCACCTCATGGTCGTTCTCCTATGAGTCTAGTTTTTCGATTCCGGCGCAAAACTGACAATTAATTGTAACGTTCAGAGCCTCTTAATGACGATGGGACACACAAATTGCGTCGAGTCTCAATACATCGTCCTCCAGCCGACTTGTCTCCAAGGGTCTATTGCTGCCTCGGGCACCTTATGGTCGTTCTCCTGTGAGTCTAGATTTTCGAATCCGACGCAAAACTGACAGTTAATTGTAACGTTAAGAGCCTCTTAATGACGATGGAACACACAAATTGCGTCGCGATTCAATACATCGTCCTACAGCCGACTTGTCTCCAAGGGTCTAGTGCTGCCTCGGGCACCTTATGATCGTTCATCTGTGAGTCTAGATTTTCGAATCCGACGCAAAACTGACAGTTAATTGTAACGTTCAGAGCCTGTTAATGACGATGGGACACACAAATTGCGTCGCGTCTCAATACATCGTCCTCCAGCCGACTTGTCTCTAAGGGTCTATTGCTGCCTCGGGCACCTTATGGTCGTTCATCGGTGAGTCTAGATTTTCGAATCCGACGCAAAACTGAGAGTGAATTGTAACGTTCAGAGCCTCTTGATGACGATGGAACACACAAATTGCGTCGCGATTCAATACATCGTCCTCCAGCCGACTTGTCTCGAAGGGTCTATTGGTGCCTCGGGCACCTTATGGTCGTTCTCCTGTGAGTCTAGATTTTCGAATCCGACGCAAAACTGACAGTTAATTGTAACGTTCAGAGCCTCTTAATGACGATGGAACACACAAATTGCGTCGCGATTCAATACATCGTCCTCCAGCCGACTTGTCTCCAAGGGTCTATTGCTGCCTCGGACACATTATTGTCGTTCTCCTGTGAGTCCATGATTTTCGAATCCGACGCAAAACTGACAGTGAATTGTAACGTTCAGAGCCTGTTAATGACGATGGGACACACAAATTGCGTCGCGACTCAATACATCGTCCTCCAGCCGACTTGTCTCCAAGGGTCTAGTGCTGCCTCGGGCACCTTATGGTCGTTCTCCTGTGAGTCTAGATTTTCGAATCCGACGCAAAACTGACAGTGAATTGTAACGTTCAGAGCCTCTTAATGACGATGGAACACACAAATTGCGTCGCGATTCAATACATCGTCCTACAGCCGACTTGTCTCCAAGGGTCTAGTGCTGCCTCGGGCACCATATGTTCGTTCTCCTGAGAATCTAGATTTTCGAATCCGACGCAAAACTGAGGGTGAATTGTAACGTTCAGAGCCTCTTGATGACGATAGAACACACAAATTGCGTCGCGATTCAATACATCGTCCTCCAGCCGACTTGTCTCGAAGGGTCTATTGGTGCCTCGGGCACCTTATGGTCGTTCTCCTGTGAGTCTAGATTTTCGAATCCGACGAAAAACTGACAGTTAATTGTAACATTCAGAGCCTCTTAATGACGATGGAACACACAAATTGCGTCGCGATTCAATACATCGTCCTCCAGCCGACTTGTCTCCAAGGGTCTATTGCTGCCTCGGGCACCTTATGGTCGTTCATCGGTGAGTCTAGTTTTTCGAATGCGATGCAAAACTGACAGTTAATTGTAACGTTCAGAGCCTCTTAATGACGATGGAACACACAAATTGCGTCGCGATTCAATACATCGTCCTCCAGCCGACTTGTCTCCAAGGGTCTATTGCTGCTTCGGGCACCTTTTGGTCGTTCTCCTATGAGTCTAGTTTTTCGAATCCGACGCAAAACTGACAGTTAATTGTAACGTTCAGAGCCTCTTAATGACGATGGAACACACAAATTGCGTCGCGATTTAATACAACCTTGTCTCCAAGGGTCTATTGCTGCCTCGGGCACCTTATGGTCGTTCTCCTGTGAGTCTAGTTTTTCGAATGCGATGCAAAACTGACAGTTAATTGTAACGTTCAGAGCCTGTTAATGACGATGGGACACACAAATTGCGTCGCGACTCAATACATCGTCCTCCAGCCGACTTGTCTCCAAGGGTCTAGTGCTGCCTCGGGCACCTTATGGTCGTTCTCCTGTGAGTCTAGATTTTCGAATGCGATGCAAAACTGACAGTTAATTGTAACGTTCAGAGCCTGTTAATGATGATGGGACACACAAATTGCGTCGCGACTCAATACATCGTCCTACAGCCGACTTGTCTCCAAGGGTCTAGTGCTGCCTCGGGCACCATATGCTCGTTCTCCTGTGAGTCTAGATTTTCGAATCCGACGCAAAACTGAGAGTGAATTGTAACGTTCAGAGCCTCTTGATGACGATGGAACACACAAATTGCGTCGCGATTCAATACATCGTCCTCCAGCCGACTTGTCTCGAAGGGTCTATTGGTGCCTCGGGCACCTTATGGTCGTTCTCCTGTGAGTCTAGATTTTCGAATCCGACGCAAAACTGACAGTTAATTGTAACGTTCAGAGCCTGATACTGACGATGGAACACACAAATTGCGTCGCGATTCAATACATCGTCCTCCAGCCGACATGTCTCCAAGGTAGTATTGCTGCTCCTGGCACCTCTTGGTCGTTCTCCTATGAGTCTAGATTTTCGAATCCGACGCAAAACTGACAGTTAATTGTAACGTTCAGAGCCTCTTAATGACGATGGAACACACAAATTGCGTCGCGATTCAATACATCGTCCTCCAGCCGACTTGTCTCGAAGGGTCTATTGCTGCCTCGGGCACCTTATGGTCGTTCTCCTGTGAGTCTAGTTTTTCGAATACGACGCAAAACTGACAATTAATTGTAACGTTCAGAGCCTGTTAATGACGATGGAACACACAAATTGCGTCGCGATTCAATACATCGTCCTCCAGCCGACTTGTCTCGAAGGGTCTATTGCTGCCTCGGGCACCTTATGGTCGTTCATCGGTGAGTCTAGATTTTCGAATCCGACGCAAAACTGACAGTTAATTGTAAGGTTCAGAGCCTCTTGATGACGATGGAACACACAAATTGAGCCGCGATTCAATACATCGTCCTACAGCCGACTTGTCTCCAAGGGTCTAGTGCTGCCTCGGGCACCATATGCTCGTTCTCCTGAGAATCTAGATTTTAAATTCCGACGCAAAACTGACAGTGAATTGTAACGTTCAGAGCCTCTTGATGACGATGGAACACACAAATTGCGTCGCGATTCAATACATCGTCCCACAGCCGACCTGTCTCCAAGGGTCTCTTGCTGCCTCGGGCACCTTATGGTCGTTCTCCTGTGAGTCTAGTTTTCAAAATACGACGCAAAACTGACAGTTAATTGTAACGTTGAGAGCCTGTTAATGACGATGGGACACACAAATTGCGTCGCGACTCAATACATCGTCCTCCAGCCGACTTGTCTCCAAGGGTCTAGTGCTGCCTCGGGCACCTTATGGTCGTTCTTCTGTGAGTCTAGTTTTTCGAATGCGATGCAAAACTGACAGTTAATTGTAACGTTCAGAGCCTCTTAATGACGATGGAACACACAAATTGCGTCGCGATTCAATACTTCGTCCTCCAGCCGACTTGTCTCCAAGGGTCAATTGCTGCCTCGGGCACCTTATGGTCGTTCTCCTGTGAGTCTAGTTTTTCGAATGCGATGCAAAACTGACAGTTAATTGTAACGTTCAGAGCCTGTTAATGACGATGGGACACACAAATTGCGTCGCGATTCAATACATCGTCCTCCAGCCGACTTGTCTCCAAGGGTCAATTGCTGCCTCGGGCACCTTATGGTCGTTCTCCTGTGAGTCTAGTTTTTCGAATGCGATGCAAAACTGACAGTTAATTGTAACGTTCAGAGCCTGTTAATGACGATGGGACACACAAATTGCGTCGCGACTCAATACATCGTCCTACAGCCGTCTTGTCTCCAAGGGTCTAGTGCTGCCTCGGGCACCATATGCTCGTTCTCCTGTGAGTCTAGATTTTCGAATCCGACGCAAAACTGAGAGTGAATTGTAACGTTCAGAGCCTCTTGATGACGATGGAACACACAAATTGCGTCGCGATTCAATACATCGTCCTCCAGCCGACTTGTCTCGAAGGGTCTATTGGTGCCTCGGGCACCTTATGGTCGTTCTCCTGTGAGTCTAGATTTTCGAATCCGACGCAAAACTGACAGTTAATTGTAACGTTCAGAGCCTCTTAATGACGATGGAACACACAAATTGCGTCGCGATTCAATACATCGTCCTCCAGCCGACTTGTCTCCAAGGGTGTATTGCTGCCTCGGGCACCTTATGGTCATTCTCCTGTGAGTCTAGATTTTCGAATCCGACGTAACCTGACAGTGAATTGTAACGTTCAGAGCCTGTTAATGACGATGGGACACACAAATTGCGTCGCGACTCAATACATCGTCCTCCAGCCGACTTGTCTCCAAGGGTCTAGTGCTGCCTCGGGCACCTTATGGTCGTTCTCCTGTGAGTCTAGATTTTCGAATCCGACGCAAAACTGACAGTTAATTGTAACGTTCAGAGCCTCTTAATGACGATGGAACACACAAATTGCGTCGCGATTCAATACATCGTCCTACAGCCGACTTGTCTGCAAGGGTCTATTGCTGCCTCGGGCACCATATGCTCGTTCTCCTGTGAGTCTAGATTTTCGAATCCGACGCAAAACTGACAGTTAATTGTAACGTTCAGAGCCTCTTGATGACGATGGAACACACAAATCTCGTCGCGATTCAATACATCGTCCTACAGCCGACTTGTCTCCAAGGGTCTATTGCTGCCTCGGGCACCTTATGGTCGTTCATCTGTGAGTCTAGATTTTCGAATCCGGCGCAAAACTGACAGTTAATTGTAACGTTCAGAGCCTCTTAATGACGATGGAACACACAAATTGCGTCGCGATTCAATACATCGTCCTCCAGCCGACATGTCTCCGAGGTAGTATTGCTGCTCCTGGCACCTCATGGTCGTTCTCCTATGAGTCTAGTTTTTCGATTCCGGCGCAAAACTGACAATTAATTGTAACGTTCAGAGCCTCTTAATGACGATGGGACACACAAATTGCGTCGAGTCTCAATACATCGTCCTCCAGCCGACTTGTCTCCAAGGGTCTATTGCTGCCTCGGGCACCTTATGGTCGTTCTCCTGTGAGTCTAGATTTTCGAATCCGACGCAAAACTGACAGTTAATTGTAACGTTAAGAGCCTCTTAATGACGATGGAACACACAAATTGCGTCGCGATTCAATACATCGTCCTACAGCCGACTTGTCTCCAAGGGTCTAGTGCTGCCTCGGGCACCTTATGATCGTTCATCTGTGAGTCTAGATTTTCGAATCCGACGCAAAACTGACAGTTAATTGTAACGTTCAGAGCCTGTTAATGACGATGGGACACACAAATTGCGTCGCGTCTCAATACATCGTCCTCCAGCCGACTTGTCTCTAAGGGTCTATTGCTGCCTCGGGCACCTTATGGTCGTTCATCGGTGAGTCTAGATTTTCGAATCCGACGCAAAACTGAGAGTGAATTGTAACGTTCAGAGCCTCTTGATGACGATGGAACACACAAATTGCGTCGCGATTCAATACATCGTCCTCCAGCCGACTTGTCTCGAAGGGTCTATTGGTGCCTCGGGCACCTTATGGTCGTTCTCCTGTGAGTCTAGATTTTCGAATCCGACGCAAAACTGACAGTTAATTGTAACGTTCAGAGCCTCTTAATGACGATGGAACACACAAATTGCGTCGCGATTCAATACATCGTCCTCCAGCCGACTTGTCTCCAAGGGTCTATTGGTGCCTCGGACACATTATGGTCGTTCTCCTGTGAGTCCATGATTTTCGAATCCGACGCAAAACTGACAGTGAATTGTAACGTTCAGAGCCTGTTAATGACGATGGGACACACAAATTGCGTCGCGACTCAATACATCGTCCTCCAGCCGACTTGTCTCCAAGGGTCTAGTGCTGCCTCGGGCACCTTATGGTCGTTCTCCTGTGAGTCTAGATTTTCGAATCCGACGCAAAACTGACAGTTAATTGTAACGTTCAGAGCCTGTTAATGACGATGGGACACACAAATTGCGTCGCGACTCAATACTTCGTCCTCCAGCCGACTTGTCTCCAAGGGTCTTGTGCTGCCTCGGGCACCTTATGGTCGTTCTCCTGTGAGTCTACATTTTCGAATCCGACGCAAAACTGACAGTGAATTGTAACGTTCAGAGCCTCTTAATGACGATGGAACACACAAATTGCGTCGCGATTCAATACATCGTCCTACAGCCGACTTGTCTCCAAGGGTCTAGTGCTGCCTCGGGCACCATATGTTCGTTCTCCTGAGAATCTAGATTTTCGAATCCGACGCAAAACTGACAGTGAATTGTAACGTTCAGAGCCTCTTGATGACGATGGAACACACAAATTGCGTCGCGATTCAATACATCGTCCCACAGCCGACCTGTCTCCAAGGGTCTCTTGCTGCCTCGGGCACCTTATGGTCGTTCTCCTGTGAGTCTAGTTTTCAGAATACGACGCAAAACTGACAGTTAATTGTAACGTTGAGAGCCTGTTAATGACGATGGGACACACAAATTGCGTCGCGACTCAATACATCGTCCTCCAGCCGACTTGTCTCCAAGGGTCTAGTGCTGCCTCGGGCTTCTTATGGTCGTTCTCCTGTGAGTCTAGTTTTTCGAATGCGATGCAAAACTGACAGTTAATTGTAACGTTCAGAGCCTCTTAATGACGATGGAACACACAAATTGCGTCGCGATTCAATACATCGTCCTCCAGCCGACTTGTCTCCAAGGGTCAATTGCTGCCTCGGGCACCTTATGGTCGTTCTCCTGTGAGTCTAGATTTTCGAATCCGACGCAAAACTGAGAGTGAATTGTAACGTTCAGAGCCTCTTGATGACGATGGAACACACAAATTGCGTCGCGATTCAATACATCGTCCTCCAGCCGACTTGTCTCGAAGGGTCTATTGGTGCCTCGGGCACCTTATGGTCGTTCTCCTGTGAGTCTAGATTTTCGAATCCGACGCAAAACTGACAGTTAATTGTAACGTTCAGAGCCTCTTAATGACGATGGAACACACAAATTGCGTCGCGATTCAATACATCGTCCTCCAGCCGACTTGTCTCCAAGGGTGTATTGCTGCCTCGGGCACATTATGCTCGTTCTCCTGTGAGTCTAGATTTTCGAATCCGACGTAACCTGACAGTGAATTGTAACGTTAAGAGCCTGTTAATGACGATGGGACACACAAATTGCGTCGCGACTCAATACATCGTCCTCCAGCCGACTTGTCTCGAAGGGTCTATTGGTGCCTCGGGCACCTTATGGTCGTTCTCCTGTGAGTCTAGATTTTCGAATCCGACGCAAAACTGACAGTTAATTGTAACGTTAAGAGCCTCTTAATGACGATGGAACACACAAATTGCGTCGCGATTCAATACATCGTCCTACAGCCGACTTGTCTCCAAGGGTCTAGTGCTGCCTCGGGCACCTTATGATCGTTCATCTGTGAGTCTAGATTTTCGAATCCGACGCAAAACTGACAGTTAATTGTAACGTTCAGAGCCTGTTAATGACGATGGGACACACAAATTGCGTCGCGTCTCAATACATCGTCCTCCAGCCGACTTGTCTCGAAGGGTCTATTGCTGCCTCGGGCACCTTATGGTCGTTCATCGGTGAGTCTAGATTTTCGAATCCGACGCAAAACTGAGAGTGAATTGTAACGTTCAGAGCCTCTTGATGACGATGGAACACACAAATTGCGTCGCGATTCAATACATCGTCCTCCAGCCGACTTGTCTCGAAGGGTCTATTGGTGCCTCGGGCACCTTATGGTCGTTCTCCTGTGAGTCTAGATTTTCGAATCCGACGCAAAACTGACAGTTAATTGTAACGTTCAGAGCCTCTTAATGACGATGGAACACACAAATTGCGTCGCGATTCAATACATCGTCCTCCAGCCGACTTGTCTCCAAGGGTCTATTGCTGCCTCGGACACATTATGGTCGTTCTCCTGTGAGTCCATGATTTTCGAATCCGACGCAAAACTGACAGTGAATTGTAACGTTCAGAGCCTGTTAATGACGATGGGACACACAAATTGCGTCGCGACTCAATACATCGTCCTCAAGCCGACTTGTCTCCAAGGGTCTAGTGCTGCCTCGGGCACCTTATGGTCGTTCTCCTGTGAGTCTAGATTTTCGAATCCGACGCAAAACTGACAGTTAATTGTAACGTTCAGAGCCTGTTAATGACGATGGGACACACAAATTGCGTCGCGACTCAATACTTCGTCCTCCAGCCGACTTGTCTCCAAGGGTCTTGTGCTGCCTCGGGCACCTTATGGTCGTTCTCCTATGAGTCTAGATTTTCGAATCCGACGCAAAACTGACAGTGAATTGTAACGTTCAGAGCCTCTTAATGACGATGGAACACACAAATTGCGTCGCGATTCAATACATCGTCCTACAGCCGACTTGTCTCCAAGGGTCTAGTGCTGCCTCGGGCACCATATGCTCGTTCTCCTGAGAATCTAGATTTTCGAATCCGACGCAAAACTGACAGTGAATTGTAACGTTCAGAGCCTCTTGATGACGATGGAACACACAAATTGCGTCGCGATTCAATACATCGTCCCACAGCCGACCTGTCTCCAAGGGTCTCTTGCTGCCTCGGGCACCTTATGGTCGTTCTCCTGTGAGTCTAGTTTTCAGAATACGACGCAAAACTGACAGTTAATTGTAACGTTGAGAGCCTGTTAATGACGATGGGACACACAAATTGCGTCGCGACTCAATACATCGTCCTCCAGCCGACTTGTCTCCAAGGGTCTAGTGCTGCCTCGGGCTTCTTATGGTCGTTCTCCTGTGAGTCTAGTTTTTCGAATGCGATGCAAAACTGACAGTTAATTGTAACGTTCAGAGCCTCTTAATGACGATGGAACACACAAATTGCGTCGCGATTCAATACATCGTCCTCCAGCCGACTTGTCTCCAAGGGTCAATTGCTGCCTCGGGCACCTTATGGTCGTTCTCCTGTGAGTCTAGATTTTCGAATCCGACGCAAAACTGAGAGTGAATTGTAACGTTCAGAGCCTCTTGATGACGATGGAACACACAAATTGCGTCGCGATTCAATACATCGTCCTCCAGCCGACTTGTCTCGAAGGGTCTATTGGTGCCTCGGGCACCTTATGGTCGTTCTCCTGTGAGTCTAGATTTTCGAATCCGACGCAAAACTGACAGTTAATTGTAACGTTCAGAGCCTCTTAATGACGATGGAACACACAAATTGCGTCGCGATTCAATACATCGTCCTCCAGCCGACTTGTCTCCAAGGTGTATTGCTGCCTCGGGCACATTATGGTCGTTCTCCTGTGAGTCTAGATTTTCGAATCCGACGTAACCTGACAGTGAATTGTAACGTTAAGAGCCTGTTAATGACGATGGGACACACAAATTGCGTCGCGACTCAATACATCGTCCTCCAGCCGACTTGTCTCCAAGGGTCTAGTGCTGCCTCGGGCACCTTATGGTCGTTCTCCTGTGAGTCTAGATTTTCGAATCCGACGCAAAACTGACAGTTAATTGTAACGTTCAGAGCCTCTTAATGACGATGGAACACACAAATTGCGTCGCGATTCAATACATCGTCCTACAGCCGACTTGTCTGCAAGGGTCTATTGCTGCCTCGGGCACCATATGCTCGTTCTCCTGTGAGTCTAGATTTTCGAATCCGACGCAAAACTGACAGTGAATTGTAACGTTCAGAGCCTCTTGATGACGATGGAACACACAAATTGCGTCGCGATTCAATACATCGTCCTACAGCCGACTTGTCTCCAAGGGTCTATTGCTGCCTCGGGCACCTTATGGTCGTTCATCTGTGAGTCTAGATTTTCGAATCCGACGCAAAACTGACAGTTAATTGTAACGTTCAGAGCCTCTTAATGACGATGGAACACACAAATTGCGTCGCGATTCAATACATCGTCCTCCAGACGACATGTCTCCGAGGTAGTATTGCTGCTCCTGGCACCTCATGGTCGTTCTCCTATGAGTCTAGTTTTTCGAATCCGGCGCAAAACTGACAATTAATTGTAACGTTCAGAGCCTCTTAATGACGATGGGACACACAAATTGCGTCGAGTCTCAATACATCGTCCTCCAGCCGACTTGTCTCCAAGGGTCTATTGCTGCCTCGGGCACCTTATGGTCGTTCTCCTGTGAGTCTAGATTTTCGAATCCGACGCAAAACTGACAGTTAATTGTAACGTTAAGAGCCTCTTAATGACGATGGAACACACAAATTGCGTCGCGATTGAATACATCGTCCTACAGCCGACTTGTCTCCAAGGGTCTAGTGCTGCCTCGGGCACCTTATGATCGTTCATCTGTGAGTCTAGATTTTCGAATCCGACGCAAAACTGACAGTTAATTGTAACGTTCAGAGCCTGTTAATGACGATGGGACACACAAATTGCGTCGCGTCTCAATACATCGTCCTCCAGCCGACTTGTCTCGAAGGGTCTATTGCTGCCTCGGGCACCTTATGGTCGTTCATCGGTGAGACTAGATTTTCGAATCCGACGCAAAACTGACAGTTAATTGTAAGGTTCAGAGCCTCTTGATGACGATAGAACACACAAATTGCGTTGCGATTCAATACATCGTCCTACAGCCGACTTGTCTCCAAGGGTCTATTGCTGCCTCGGGCACCTTATAATCGTTCATCTGTGAGTCTAGATTTTCGAATCCGGCGCAAAACTGACATTTAATTGTAACGTTCAGAGCCTCTTAATGACGATGGAACACACAAATTGCGTCGCGATTCAATACATCGTCCTCCAGCCGACATATCTCCGAGGTAGTATTGCAGCTCCTGGCACCTCTTGGTCGTTCTCCTATGAGTCTAGTTTTTCGAATCCGGCGCAAAACTGACAATTAATTGTAACGTTCAGAGCCTCTTAATGACGATGGGACACACAAATTGCGTCGCGTCTCAATACATCGCTCTCCAGCCGACTTGTCTCCAAGGGTCCATTGCTGCCTCGGGCACCTTATGGTCGTTCTCCTGTGAGTCTAGATTTTCGAATCCGACGCAAAACTAGCAGTTAATTGTAACGTTCAGAGCCTCTTAATGACGATGGAACACACAAATTGCGTCGCGATTCAATACATCGTCCTACAGCCGACTTGTCTCCAAGGGTCTATTGCTGCCTCGGGCACCTTATGGTCGTTCATCTGTGAGTCAAGATTTTGGAATCCGACGCACAACTGAGAGTGAATTGTAACGTTCAGAGCCTCTTGATGACGATGGAACACACAAATTGCGTCGCGATTCAATACATCGTCCTACAGCCGACTTGTCTCCAAGGGTCTAGTGCTGCCTCGGGCACCATATGCTCGTTCTCCTGTGAGTCTAGATTATCGAATCCGACGCAAAACTGACAGTTAATTGTAACGTTCAGAGCCTGTTAATGACGATGGGACACACAAATTGCGTCGCGACTCAATACATCGTCCTCCAGCCGACTTGTCTCCAAGGGTCTAGTGCTTCCTCGGGCACCTTATGGTCGTTCTCCTGTGAGTCTAGATTTTCGAATCCGACGCAAAACTGACAGTTAATTGTAACGTTCAGAGCCTCTTAATGACGATGGAACACACAAATTGCGTCGCGATTCAATACATCGTCCTCCAGCCGACTTGTCTCAAAGGGTCTATTGCTGCCTCGGGCACCTTATGGTCGTTCTCCTGTGAGTCTAGTTTTTCGAATGCGATGCAAAACTGACAGTTAATTGTAACGTTCAGAGCCTGTTAATGACGATGGGACACACAAATTGCGTCGCGACTCAATACATCGTCCTCCAGCCGACTTGTCTCCAAGGGTCTAGTGCTTCCTCGGGCACCTTATGGTCGTTCTCCTGTGAGTCTAGATTTTCGAATCCGACGCAAAACTGACAGTTAATTGTAACGTTCAGAGCCTCTTAATGACGATGGAACACACAAATTGCGTCGCGATTCAATACATCGTCCTACAGCCGACTTGTCTCCAAGGGTCTAGTGCTGCCTCGGGCACCATATGCTCGTTCTCCTGAGAGTCTAGATTTTCGAATCCGACGCAAAACTGACAGTGAATTGTAACGTTCAGAGCCTCTTGATGACGATGGAACACACAAATTGCGTCGCGATTCAATACATCGTCCCACAGCCGACCTGTCTCAAAGGGTCTCTTTCTGCCTCGGGCACCTTATGGTCGTTCTCCTGTGAGTCTAGTTTTCTGAATACGACGCAAAACTGACAGTGAATTGTAACGTTCAGAGCCTGTTAAGACGATGGGACACACAAATTGCGTCGCGACTCAATACATCGTCCTCCAGCCGACTTGTCTCCAAGGGTCTAGTGCTGCCTCGGGCACCTTATGGTCGTTCTCCTGTGAGTCTAGTTTTTCGAATGCGATGCAAAACTGACAGTTAATTGTAACGTTCAGAGCCTGTTAATGACGATGGGACACACAAATTGCGTCGCGACTCAATACATCGTCCTCCAGCCGACTTGTCTCCAAGGGTCTAGTGCTTCCTCGGGCCTCTTATGGTCGTTCTCCGATGAGTCTAGTTTTTCGAATCCGGCGCAAAACTGACAATTAATTGTAACGTTCAGAGCCTCTTAATGACGATGGAACACACAAATTGCGTCGCGTCTCAATACATCGTCCTACAGCCGACTTGTCTCCAAGGGTCTAGTGCTGCCTCGGGCACCATATGCTCGTTCTCCTGTGAGTCTAGATTTTCGAATCCGACGCAAAACTGACAGTGAATTGTAACGTTCATAGCCTGTTAATGACGATGGGACACACAAATTGCGTCGCGACTCAATACATCGTCCTCCAGCCGACTTGTCTCGAAGGGTCTATTGCTGCCTCGGGCACCTTATGCTCGTTCTCCTGTGAGTCTAGTTTTTCGAATGCTATGCAAAACTGACAGTGAATTGTAACGTTCATAGCCTGTTAATGACGATGGGACACACAAATTGCGTCGCGACTCAATACATCGTCCTCCAGCCGACTTGTCTCCAAGGGTCTAGTGCTTCCTCGGGCACCTTATGGTCGTTCTCCTGTGAGTCTAGATTTTCGAATCCGGCGCAAAACTGACAATTAATTGTAACGTTCAGAGCCTCTTAATGACGATGGAACACACAAATTGCGTCGCGATTCAATACATCGTCCTACAGCCGACTTGTCTCCAAGGGTCTAGTGCTGCCTCGGGCACCATATGCTCGTTCTCCTGAGAATCTAGATTTTAAATTCCGACGCAAAACTGACAGTGAATTGTAACGTTCAGAGCCTCTTGATGACGATGGAACACACAAATTGCGTCGCGATTCAATACATCGTCCCACAGCCGACCTGTCTCCAAGGGTCTCTTGCTGCCTCGGGCACCTTATGGTCGTTCTCCTGTGAGTCTAGTTTTCAGAATACGACGCAAAACTGACAGTTAATTGTAACGTTGAGAGCCTGTTAATGACGATGGGACACACAAATTGCGTCGCGACTCAATACATCGTCCTCCAGCCGACTTGTCTCCAAGGGTCTAGTGCTGCCTCGGGCACCTTATGGTCGTTCTCCTGTGAGTCTAGTTTTTCGAATGCGATGCAAAACTGACAGTTAATTGTAACGTTCAGAGCCTCTTAATGACGATGGAACACACAAATTGCGTCGCGATTCAATACATCGTCCTCCAGCCGACTTGTCTCCAAGGGTCAATTGCTGCCTCGGGCACCTTATGGTCGTTCTCCTGTGAGTCTAGTTTTTCGAATGCGATGCAAAACTGACAGTTAATTGTAACGTTCAGAGCCTGTTAATGACGATGGGACACACAAATTGCGTCGCGATTCAATACATCGTCCTCCAGCCGACTTGTCTCCAAGGGTCAATTGCTGCCTCGGGCACCTTATGGTCGTTCTCCTGTGAGTCTAGTTTTTCGAATGCGATGCAAAACTGACAGTTAATTGTAACGTTCAGAGCCTGTTAATGACGATGGGACACACAAATTGCGTCGCGACTCAATACATCGTCCTACAGCCGACTTGTCTCCAAGGGTCTAGTGCTGCCTCGGGCACCATATGCTCGTTCTCCTGAGAGTCTAGATTTTCGAATCCGACGCAAAACTGACAGTGAATTGTAACGTTCAGAGCCTCTTGATGACGATGGAACACACAAATTGCGTCGCGATTCAATACATCGTCCTCCAGCCGACTTGTCTCGAAGGGTCTATTGGTGCCTCGGGCACCATATGCTCGTTCTCCTGTGAGTCTAGATTTTCGAATCCGACGCAAAACTGACAGTGAATTGTAACGTTCAGAGCCTCTTGATGACGATGGAACACACAAATCGCGTCGCGATTCAATACATCGTCCTACAGCCGACTTGTCTCCAAGGGTCTATTGCTGCCTCGGGCACCTTATGGTCGTTCATCTGTGAGTCTAGATTTTCGAATCCGGCGCAAAACTGACAGTTAATTGTAACGTTCAGAGCCTCTTAATGACGATGGAACACACAAATTGCGTCGCGACTCAATACATCGTCCTCCAGCCGACTTGTCTCCAAGGGTCTAGTGCTTCCTCGGGCACCTTATGGTCGTTCCCTGTGAGTCTAGATTTTCGAATCCGACGCAAAACTGACAGTTAATTGTAACGTTCAGAGCCTCTTAATGACGATGGAACACACAAATTGCGTCGCGATTCAATACATCGTCCTCCAGCCGACTTGTCTCCAAGGGTCTATTGCTGCCTCGGGCACCTTATGGTCGTTCTCCTGTGAGTCTAGTTTTTCGAATGCGATGCAAAACTGACAGTTAATTGTAACGTTCAGAGCCTGTTAATGACGATGGGACACACAAATTGCGTCGCGACTCAATACATCGTCCTCCAGCCGACTTGTCTCCAAGGGTCTAGTGCTTCCTCGGGCACCTTATGGTCGTTCTCCTGTGAGTCTAGATTTTCGAATCCGACGCAAAACTGACAGTTAATTGTAACGTTCAGAGCCTCTTAATGACGATGGAACACACAAATTGCGTCGCGATTCAATACATCGTCCTACAGCCGACTTGTCTCCAAGGGTCTAGTGCTGCCTCGGGCACCATATGCTCGTTCTCCTGAGAGTCTAGATTTTCGAATCCGACGCAATTCTGACAGTGAATTGTAACGTTCAGAGCCTCTTGATGACGATGGAACACACAAATTGCGTCGCGATTCAATACATCGTCCCACAGCCGACCTGTCTCCAAGGGTCTCTTTCTGCCTCGGGCACCTTATGGTCGTTCTCCTGTGAGTCTAGTTTTCAGAATACGACGCAAAACTGACAGTGAATTGTAACGTTCAGAGCCTGTTAAGACGATGGGACACACAAATTGCGTCGCGACTCAATACATCGTCCTCCAGCCGACTTGTCTCCAAGGGTCTAGTGCTGCCTCGGGCACCTTATGGTCGTTCTCCTGTGAGTCTAGTTTTTCGAATGCGATGCAAAACTGACAGTTAATTGTAACGTTCAGAGCCTCTTAATGACGATGGGACACACAAATTGCGTCGCGACTCAATACATCGTCCTCCAGCCGACTTGTCTCCAAGGGTCTAGTGCTTCCTCGGGCCTCTTATGGTCGTTCTCCGATGAGTCTAGTTTTTCGAATCCGGCGCAAAACTGACAATTAATTGTAACGTTCAGAGCCTCTTAATGACGATGGAACACACAAATTGCGTCGCGTCTCAATACATCGTCCTACAGCCGACTTGTCTCCAAGGGTCTAGTGCTGCCTCGGGCACCATATGCTCGTTCTCCTGTGAGTCTAGATTTTCGAATCCGACGCAAAACTGACAGTGAATTGTAACGTTCATAGCCTGTTAATGACGATGGGACACACAAATTGCGTCGCGACTCAATACATCGTCCTCCAGCCGACTTGTCTCGAAGGGTCTATTGCTGCCTCGGGCACCTTATGCTCGTTCTCCTGTGAGTCTAGTTTTTCGAATGCTATGCAAAACTGACAGTGAATTGTAACGTTCATAGCCTGTTAATGACGATGGGACACACAAATTGCGTCGCGACTCAATACATCGTCCTCCAGCCGACTTGTCTCCAAGGGTCTAGTGCTTCCTCGGGCACCTTATGGTCGTTCTCCTGTGAGTCTAGATTTTCGAATCCGGCGCAAAACTGACAATTAATTGTAACGTTCAGAGCCTCTTAATGACGATGGAACACACAAATTGCGTCGCGATTCAATACATCGTCCTACAGCCGACTTGTCTCCAAGGGTCTAGTGCTGCCTCGGGCACCATATGCTCGTTCTCCTGAGAATCTAGATTTTAAATTCCGACGCAAAACTGACAGTGAATTGTAACGTTCAGAGCCTCTTGATGACGATGGAACACACAAATTGCGACGCGATTCAATACATCGTCCCACAGCCGACCTGTCTCCAAGGGTCTCTTGCTGCCTCGGGCACCTTATGGTCGTTCTCCTGTGAGTCTAGTTTTCAGAATACGACGCAAAACTGACAGTTAATTGTAACGTTGAGAGCCTGTTAATGACGATGGGACACACAAATTGCGTCGCGACTCAATACATCGTCCTCCAGCCGACTTGTCTCCAAGGGTCTAGTGCTGCCTCGGGCACCTTATGGTCGTTCTCCTGTGAGTCTAGTTTTTCGAATGCGATGCAAAACTGACAGTTAATTGTAACGTTCAGAGCCTCTTAATGACGATGGAACACACAAATTGCGTCGCGATTCAATACATCGTCCTCCAGCCGACTTGTCTCCAAGGGTCAATTGCTGCCTCGGGCACCTTATGGTCGTTCTCCTGTGAGTCTAGTTTTTCGAATGCGATGCAAAACTGACAGTTAATTGTAACGTTCAGAGCCTGTTAATGACGATGGGACACACAAATTGCGTCGCGATTCAATACATCGTCCTCCAGCCGACTTGTCTCCAAGGGTCAATTGCTGCCTCGGGCACCTTATGGTCGTTCTCCTGTGAGTCTAGTTTTTCGAATGCGATGCAAAACTGACAGTTAATTGTAACGTTCAGAGCCTGTTAATGACGATGGGACACACAAATTGCGTCGCGACTCAATACATCGTCCTACAGCCGACTTGTCTCCAAGGGTCTAGTGCTGCCTCGGGCACCATATGCTCGTTCTCCTGTGAGTCTAGATTTTCGAATCCGACGCAAAACTGAGAGTGAATTGTAACGTTCAGAGCCTCTTGATGACGATGGAACACACAAATTGCGTCGCGATTCAATACATCGTCCTCCAGCCGACTTGTCTCGAAGGGTCTATTGGTGCCTCGGGCACCTTATGGTCGTTCTCCTGTGGGTCTAGATTTTCGAATCCGACGCAAAACTGACAGTTAATTGTAACGTTCAGAGCCTCTTAATGACGATGGAAAACACAAATTGCGTCGCGATTCAATACATCGTCCTACAGCCGACTTGTCTCCAAGGGTCTAGTGCTGCCTCGGGCACCTTATGGTCGTTCTCCTGTGAGTCTAGATTTTCGAATCCGACGTAACCTGACAGTGAATTGTAACGTTCAGAGCCTGTTAATGACGATGGGACACACAAATTGCGTCGCGACTCAATACATCGTCCTCCAGCCGACTTGTCTCCAAGGGTCTAGTGCTGCCTCGGGCACCTTATGGTCGTTCTCCTGTGAGTCTAGATTTTCGAATCCGACGCAAAACTGACAGTTAATTGTAACGTTCAGAGCCTCTTAATGACGATGGAACACACAAATTGTGTCGCGATTCAATACATCGTCCTACAGCCGACTTGTCTGCAAGGGTCTATTGCTGCCTCGGGCACCATATGCTCGTTCTACTGTGAGTCTAGATTTTCGAATCCGACGCAAAACTGACAGTGAATTGTAACGTTCAGAGCCTCTTGATGACGATGGAACACACAAATCGCGTCGCGATTCAATACATCGTCCTACAGCCGACTTGTCTCCAAGGGTCTATTGCTGCCTCGGGCACCTTATGGTCGTTCATCTGTGAGTCTAGATTTTCGAATCCGGCGCAAAACTGACAGTTAATTGTAACGTTCAGAGCCTCTTAATGACGATGGAACACACAAATTGCGTCGCGATTCAATACATCGTCCTCCAGCCGACATGTCTCCGAGGTAGTATTGCTGCTCCTGGCACCTCATGGTCGTTCTCCTATGAGTCTAGTTTTTCGATTCCGGCGCAAAACTGACAATTAATTGTAACGTTCAGTGCCTCTTAATGACGATGGGACACACAAATTGCGTCGAGTCTCAATACATCGTCCTCCAGCCGACTTGTCTCCAAGGGTCTATTGCTGCCTCGGGCACCTTATGGTCGTTCTCCTGTGAGTCTAGATTTTCGAATCCGACGCAAAACTGACAGTTAATTGTAACGTTAAGAGCCTCTTAATGACGATGGAACACACAAATTGCGTCGCGATTCAATACATCGTCCTACAGCCGACTTGTCTCCAAGGGTCTAGTGCTGCCTCGGGCACCTTATGATCGTTCATCTGTGAGTCTAGATTTTCGAATCCGACGCAAAACTGACAGTTAATTGTAACGTTCAGAGCCTGTTAATGACGATGGGACACACAAATTGCGTCGCGTCTCAATACATCGTCCTCCAGCCGACTTGTCTCGAAGGGTCTATTGCTGCCTCGGGCACCTTATGGTCGTTCATCGATGAGTCTAGATTTTCGAATCCGACGCAAAACTGAGAGTGAATTGTAACGTTCAGAGCCTCTTGATGACGATGGAACACACAAATTACGTCGCGATTCAATACATCGTCCTCCAGCCGACTTGTCTCGAAGGGTCTATTGGTGCCTCGGGCACCTTATGGTCGTTCTCCTGTGAGTCTAGATTTTCGAATCCGACGCAAAACTGACAGTTAATTGTAATGACGATGGAACACACAAATTGCGTCGCGATTCAATACATCGTCCTCCAGCCGACTTGTCTCCAAGGGTCTATTGCTGCCTCGGACACATTATGGTCGTTCTCCTGTGAGTCCTTGATTTTCGAATCCGACGCAAAACTGACAGTGAATTGTAACGTTCAGAGCCTGTTAATGACGATGGGACACACAAATTGCGTCGCGACTCAATACATCGTCCTCCAGCCGACTTGTCTCCAAGGGTCTAGTGCTGCCTCGGGCACCTTATGGTCGTTCTCCTGTGAGTCTAGATTTTCGAATCCGACGCAAAACTGACAGTTAATTGTAACGTTGAGAGCCTGTTAATGACGATGGGACACACAAATTGCGTCGCGACTCAATACTTCGTCTTCCAGCCGACTTGTCTCCAAGGGTCTTGTGCTGCCTCGGGCACCTTATGGTCGTTCTCCTGTGAGTCTAGATTTTCGAATCCGACGCAAAACTGACAGTGAATTGTAACGTTCAGAGCCTCTTAATGACGATGGAACACACAAATTGCGTCGCGATTCAATACATCGTCCTACAGCCGACTTGTCTCCAAGGGTCTAGTGCTGCCTCGGGCACCATATGCTCGTTCTCCTGAGAATCTAGATTTTCGAATCCGACGCAAAACTGACAGTGAATTGTAACGTTCAGAACCTCTTGATGACGATGGAACACACAAATTGCGTCGCGATTCAATACATCGTCCCACAGCCGACCTGTCTCCAAGGGTCTCTTGCTGCCTCGGGCACCTTATGGTCGTTCTCCTGTGAGTCTAGTTTTCAGAATACGACGCAAAACTGACAGTTAATTGTAACGTTGAGAGCCTGTTAATGACGATGGGACACACAAATTGCGTCGCGACTCAATACATCGTCCTCCAGCCGACTTGTCTCCAAGGGTCTAGTGCTGCCTCGGGCTTCTTATGGTCGTTCTCCTGTGAGTCTAGTTTTTCGAATGCGATGCAAAACTGACAGTTAATTGTAACGTTCAGAGCCTCTTAATGACGATGGAACACACAAATTGCGTCGCGATTCAATACATCGTCCTCCAGCCGACTTGTCTCCAAGGGTCAATTGCTGCCTCGGGCACCTTATGGTCGTTCTCCTGTGAGTCTAGATTTTCGAATCCGACGCAAAACTGAGAGTGAATTGTAACGTTCAGAGCCTCTTGATGACGATGGAACACACAAATTGCGTCGCGATTCAATACATCGTCCTCCAGCCGACTTGTCTCGAAGGGTCTATTGGTGCCTCGGGCACCTTATGGTCGTTCTCCTGTGAGTCTAGATTTTCGAATCCGACGCAAAACTGACAGTTAATTGTAACGTTCAGAGCCTCTTAATGACGATGGAACACACAAATTGCGTCGCGATTCAATACATCGTCCTCCAGCCGACTTGTCTCCAAGGGTGTATTGCTGCCTCGGGCACATTATGGTCGTTCTCCTGTGAGTCTAGATTTTCGAATCCGACGTAACCTGACAGTGAATTGTAACGTTCAGAGCCTGTTAATGACGATGGGACACACAAATTGCGTCGCGACTCAATACATCGTCCTCCAGCCGACTTGTCTCCAAGGGTCTAGTGCTGCCTCGGGCACCTTATGGTCGTTCTCCTGTGAGTCTAGATTTTCGAATCCGACGCAAAACTGACAGTTAATTGTAACGTTCAGAGCCTCTTAATGACGATGGAACACACAAATTGCGTCGCGATTCAATACATCGTCCTACAGCCGACTTGTCTGCAAGGGTCTATTGCTGCCTCGGGCACCATATGCTCGTTCTCCTGTGAGTCTACATTTTCGAATCCGACGCAAAACTGACAGTGAATTGTAACGTTCAGAGCCTCTTGATGACGATGGAACACACAAATTGCGTCGCGATTCAATACATCGTCCTACAGCCGACTTGTCTCCAAGGGTCTATTGCTGCCTCGGGCACCTTATGGTCGTTCATCTGTGAGTCTAGATTTTCGAATCCGACGCAAAACTGACAGTTAATTGTAACGTTCAGAGCCTCTTAATGACGATGGAACACACAAATTGCGTCGCGATTCAATACATCGTCCTCCAGACGACATGTCTCCAAGGTAGTATTGCTGCTCCTGGCACCTCATGGTCGTTCTCCTATGAGTCTACTTTTTCGAATCCGGCGCAAAACTGACAATTAATTGTAACGTTCAGAGCCTCTTAATGACGATGGGACACACAAATTGCGTCGAGTCTCAATACATCGTCCTCCAGCCGACTTGTCTCCAAGGGTCTATTTCTGCCTCGGGCACCTTATGGTCGTTCTCCTGTGAGTCTAGATTTTCGAATCCGACGCAAAACTGACAGTTAATTGTAATGTTAAGAGCCTCTTAATGACGATGGAACACACAAATTGCGTCGCGATTGAATACATCGTCCTACAGCCGACTTGTCTCCAAGGGTCTAGTGCTGCCTCGGGCACCTTATGATCGTTCATCTGTGAGTCTAGATTTTCGAATCCGACGCAAAACTGACAGTTAATTGTAACGTTCAGAGCCTGTTAATGACGATGGGACACACAAATTGCGTCGCGTCTCAATACATCGTCCTCCAGCCGACTTGTCTCGAAGGGTCTATTGCTGCCTCGGGCACCTTATGGTCGTTCATCGGTGAGACTAGATTTTCGAATCCGACGCAAAACTGACACTTAATTGTAAGGTTCAGAGCCTCTTGATGACGATAGAACACACAAATTGCGTTGCGATTCAATACATCGTCCTACAGCCGACTTGTCTCCAAGGGTCTATTGCTGCCTCGGGCACCTTATAATCGTTCATCTGTGAGTCTAGATTTTCGAATCCGACGCAAAACTAGCAGTTAATTGTAACGTTCAGAGCCTCTTAATGACGATGGAACACACAAATTGCGTCGCGATTCAATACATCGTCCTAGAGCCGACTTGTCTCCAAGGGTCTATTGCTGCCTCGGGCACCTTATGGTCGTTCATCTGTGAGTCTAGATTTTCGAATCCGACGCAAAACTGAGAGTGAATTGTAACGTTCAGAGCCTCTTGATGACGATGGAACACACAAATTGCGTCGCGATTCAATACATCGTCCTACAGCCGACTTGTCTCCAAGGGTCTAGTGCTGCCTCGGGCACCATATGCTCGTTCTCCTGTGAGTCTAGATTATCGAATCCGACGCAAAACTGACAGTTAATTGTAACGTTCAGAGCCTGTTAATGACGATGGGACACACAAATTGCGTCGCGATTCAATACATCGTCCTCCAGCCGACTTGTCTCCAAGGGTCTAGTGCTTCCTCGGGCACCTTATGGTCGTTCTCCTGTGAGTCTAGTTTTTCGAATGCGATGCAAAACTGACAGTTAATTGTAACGTTCAGAGCCTGTTAATGACGATGGGACACACAAATTGCGTCGCGACTCAATACATCGTCCTCCAGCCGACTTGTCTCCAAGGGTCTAGTGCTTCCTCGGGCACCTTATGGTCGTTCTCCTGTGAGTCTAGATTTTCGAATCCGACGCAAAACTGACAGTTAATTGTAACGTTCAGAGCCTCTTAATGACGATGGAACACACAAATTGCGTCGCGATTCAATACATCGTCCTACAGCCGACTTGTCTCCAAGGGTCTAGTGCTGCCTCGGGCACCATATGCTCGTTCTCCTGAGAGTCTAGATTTTCGAATCCGACGCAAAACTGACAGTGAATTGTAACGTTCAGAGCCTCTTGATGACGATGGAACGCACAACTTGCGTCGCGATTCAATACATCGTCCCACAGCCGACCTGTCTCCAAGGGTCTCTTTCTGCCTCGGGCACCTTATGGTCGTTCTCCTGTGAGTCTAGTTTTCAGAATACGACGCAAAACTGACAGTGAATTGTAACGTTCAGAGCCTGTTAAGACGATGGGACACACAAATTGCGTCGCGACTCAATACATCGTCCTCCAGCCGACTTGTCTCCAAGGGTCTAGTGCTGCCTCGGGCACCTTATGGTCGTTCTCCTGTGAGTCTAGTTTTTCGAATGCGATGCAAAACTGACAGTTAATTGTAACGTTCAGAGCCTGTTAATGACGATGGGACACACAAATTGCGTCGCGACTCAATACATCGTCCTCCAGCCGACTTGTCTCGAAGGGTCTATTGCTGCCTCGGGCACCTTATGCTCGTTCTCCTGTGAGTCTAGTTTTTCGAATGCTATGCAAAACTGACAGTTAATTGTAACGTTCAGAGCCTCTTAATGACGATGGAACACACAAATTGCGTCGCGATTCAATACATCGTCCTCCAGCCGACTTGTCTCCAAGGGTCTATTGCTGCCTCGGGCACCTTATGGTCGTTCTCCTGTGAGTCTAGTTTTTCGAATGCGATGAAAAACTGACAGTTAATTGTAACGTTCAGTGCCTGTTAATGACTATGGGACACACAAATTGCGTCGCGATTCAATACATCGTCCTCCAGCCGACTTGTCTCGAAGGGTCTATTGGTGCCTCGGGCCTCTTATGGTCGTTCTCCTATGAGTCTAGTTTTTCGAATCCGGCGCAAAACTGACAATAAATTGTAACGTTCAGAGCCTCTTAATGACGATGGAACACACAAATTGCGTCGCGATTCAATACATCGTCCTACAGCCGACTTGTCTCCAAGGGTCTAGTGCTGCCTCGGGCACCATATGCTCGTTCTCCTGTGAGTCTAGATTTTCGAATCCGACGCAAAACTGACAGTGAATTGTAACGTTCAGAGCCTGTTAATGACGATGGAACACACAAATTGCGTCGCGATTCAATACATCGTCCTACAGCCGACTTGTCTCCAAGGGTCTAGTGCTGCCTCGGGCACCATATGCTCGTTCTCCTGTGAGTCTAGATTTTCGAATCCGACGCAAAACTGACAGTGAAATGTAACGTTCAGAGCCTCTTGATGACGATGGAACACACAAATTGCGTCGCGATTCAATACATCGTCCTACAGCCGACTTGTCTCCAAGAGTCTAGTGCTGCCTCGGGCACCATATGCTCGTTCTCCTGTGAGTTTAGATTTTCGAATCCGACGCAAAACTGACAGTTAATTGTAACGTTCAGAGCCTGTTAATGACGATGGGACACACAAATTTCGTCGCGACTCAATACATCGTCCTACAGCCGACTTGACTCCAAGGGTCAATTGCTGCCTCGGGCACCTTATGGTCGTTCTCCTGTGAGTCTAGTTTTTCGAATGCGATGCAAAACTGACAGTTAATTGTAACGTTCAGAGCCTGTTAATGACGATGGGACACACAAATTGCGTCGCGATTCAATACATCGTCCTCCAGCCGACTTGTCTCCAAGGGTCAATTGCTGCCTCGGGCACCTTATGGTCGTTCTCCTGTGAGTCTAGTTTTTCGAATGCGATGCAAAACTGACAGTTAATTGTAACGTTCAGAGCCTGTTAATGACGATGGGACACACAAATTGCGTCGCGACTCAATACATCGTCCTACAGCCGACTTGTCTCCAAGGGTCTAGTGCTGCCTCGGGCACCATATGCTCGTTCTCCTGTGAGTCTAGATTTTCGAATCCGACGCAAAACTGAGAGTGAATTGTAACGTTCAGAGCCTCTTGATGACGATGGAACACACAAATTGCGTCGCGATTCAATACATCGTCCTCCAGCCGACTTGTCTCGAAGGGTCTATTGGTGCCTCGGGCACCTTATGGTCGTTCTCCTGTGAGTCTAGATTTTCGAATCCGACGCAAAACTGACAGTTAATTGTAACGTTCAGAGCCTCTTAATGACGATGGAACACACAAATTGCGTCGCGATTCAATACATCGTCCTCCAGCCGACTTGTCTCCAAGGGTGTATTGCTGCCTCGGGCACCTTATGGTCGTTCTCCTGTGAGTCTAGATTTTCGAATCCGACGTAACCTGACAGTGAATTGTAACGTTCAGAGGCTGTTAATGACGATGGGACACACAAATTGCGTCGCGACTCAATACATCGTCCTCCAGCCGACTTGTCTCCAAGGGTCTAGTGCTGCCTCGGGCACCTTATGGTCGTTCTCCTGTGAGTCTAGATTTTCGAATCCGACGCAAAACTGACAGTTAATTGTAACGTTCAGAGCCTCTTAATGACGATGGAACACACAAATTGCGTCGCGATTCAATACATCGTCCTACAGCCGACTTGTCTGCAAGGGTCTATTGCTGCCTCGGGCACCATATGCTCGTTCTCCTGTGAGTCTAGATTTTCGAATCCGACGCAAAACTGACAGTGAATTGTAACGTTCAGAGCCTCTTGATGACGATGGAACACACAAATCGCGTCGCGATTCAATACATCGTCCTACAGCCGACTTGTCTCCAAGGGTCTATTGCTGCCTCGGGCACCTTATGGTCGTTCATCTGTGAGTCTAGATTTTCGAATCCGGCGCAAAACTGACAGTTAATTGTTAACGTTCAGAGCCTCTTAATGACGATGGAACACACAAATTGCGTCGCGATTCAATACATCGTCCTCCAGCCGACATGTCTCCGAGGTAGTATTGCTGCTCCTGGCACCTCATGGTCGTTCTCCTATGAGTCTAGTTTTTCGATTCCGGCGCAAAACTGACAATTAATTGTAACGTTCAGAGCCTCTTAATGACGATGGGACACACAAATTGCGTCGAGTCTCAATACATCGTCCTCCAGCCGACTTGTCTCCAAGGGTCTATTGCTGCCTCGGGCACCTTATGGTCGTTCTCCTGTGAGTCTAGATTTTCGAATCCGACGCAAAACTGACAGTTAATTGTAACGTTAAGAGCCTCTTAATGACGATGGAACACACAAATTGCGTCGCGATTCAATACATCGTCCTACAGCCGACTTGTCTCCAAGGGTCTACTGCTGCCTCGGGCACCTTATGATCGTTCATCTGTGAGTCTAGATTTTCGAATCCGACGCAAAACTGACAGTTAATTGTAACGTTCAGAGCCTGTTAATGACGATGGGACACACAAATTGCGTCGCGTCTCAATACATCGTCCTCCAGCCGACTTGTCTCGAAGGGTCTATTGCTGCCTCGGGCACCTTATGGTCGTTCATCGGTGAGTCTAGATTTTCGAATCCGACGCAAAACAGAGAGTGAATTGTAAGGTTCAGAGCCTCTTGATGACGATAGAACACACAAATTGCGTTGCGATTCAATACATCGTCCTACAGCCGACTTGTCTCCAAGGGTCTATTGCTGCCTCGGGCACCTTATAATCGTTCATCTGTGAGTCTAGATTTTCGAATCCGGCGCAAAACTGACATTTAATTGTAACGTTCAGAGCCTCTTAATGACGATGGAACACACAAATTGCGTCGCGATTCAATACATCGTCCTCCAGCCGACATGTCTCCGAGGTAGTATTGCAGCTCCTGGCACCTCTTGGTCGTTCTCCTATGAGTCTAGTTTTTCGAATCCGGCGCAAAACTGACAATTAATTGTAACGTTCAGAGCCTCTTAATGACGATGGGACACACAAATTGCGTCGCGTCTCAATACATCGCTCTCCAGCCGACTTGTCTCCAAGGGTCTATTGCTGCCTCGGGCACCTTATGGTCGTTCTCCTGTGAGTCTAGATTTTCGAATCCGACGCAAAACTAGCAGTTAATTGTAACGTTCAGAGCCTCTTAATGACGATGGAACACACAAATTGCGTCGCGATTCAATACATCGTCCTACAGCCGACTTGTCTCCAAGGGTCTATTGCTGCCTCGGGCACCTTATGGTCGTTCATCTGTGAGTCTAGATTTTCGAATCCGACGCAAAACTGAGAGTGAATTGTAACGTTCATAGCCTGTTAATGACGATGGGACACACAAATTGCGTCGCGACTCAATACATCGTCCTCCAGCCGACTTGTCTCCAAGGGTCTATTGCTGCCTCGGACACATTATGGTCGTTCTCCTGTGAGTCCTTGATTTTCGAATCCGACGCAAAACTGACAGTGAATTGTAACGTTCAGAGCCTGTTAATGACGATGGGACACACAAATTGCGTCGCGACTCAATACATCGTCCTCCAGCCGACTTGTCTCCAAGGGTCTAGTGCTGCCTCGGGCACCTTATGGTCGTTCTCCTGTGAGTCTAGATTTTCGAATCCGACGCAAAACTGACAGTTAATTGTAACGTTCAGAGCCTGTTAATGACGATGGGACACACAAATTGCGTCGCGACTCAATACTTCGTCCTCCAGCCGACTTGTCTCCAAGGGTCTTGTGCTTCCTCGGGCACCTTATGGTCGTTCTCCTGTGAGTCTAGATTTTCGAATCCGACGCAAAACTGACAGTGAATTGTAACGTTCAGAGCCTCTTAATGACGATGGAACACACAAATTGCGTCGCGATTCAATACATCGTCCTACAGCCGACTTGTCTCCAAGGGTCTAGTGCTGCCTCGGGCACCATATGCTCGTTCTCCTGAGAATCTAGATTTTCGAATCCGACGCAAAACTGACAGTTAATTGTAACGTTCAGAGCCTCTTGATGACGATGGAACACACAAATTGCGTCGCGATTCAATACATCGTCCCACAGCCGACCTGTCTCCAAGGGTCTCTTGCTGCCTCGGGCACCTTATGGTCGTTCTCCTGTGAGTCTAGTTTTCAGAATACGACGCAAAACTGACAGTTAATTGTAACGTTGAGAGCCTGTTAATGACGATGGGACACACAAATTGCGTCGCGACTCAATACATCGTCCTCCAGCCGACTTGTCTCCAAGGGTCTAGTGCTGCCTCGGGCTTCTTATGGTCGTTCTCCTGTGAGTCTAGTTTTTCGAATGCGATGCAAAACTGACAGTTAATTGTAACGTTCAGAGCCTCTTAATGACGATGGAACACACAAATTGCGTCGCGATTCAATACATCGTCCTCCAGCCGACTTGTCTCCAAGGGTCAATTGCTGCCTCGGGCACCTTATGGTCGTTCTCCTGTGAGTCTAGATTTTCGAATCCGACGCAAAACTGAGAGTGAATTGTAACGTTCAGAGCCTCTTGATGACGATGGAACACACAAATTGGGTCGCGATTCAATACATCGTCCTCCAGCCGACTTGTCTCGAAGGGTCTATTGGTGCCTCGGGCACCTTATGGTCGTTCTCCCGTGAGTCTAGATTTTCGAATCCGACGCAAAACTGACAGTTAATTGTAACGTTCAGAGCCTCTTAATGACGATGGAACACACAAATTGCGTCGCGATTCAATACATCGTCCTCCAGCCGACTTGTCTCCAAGGGTGTATTGCTGCCTCGGGCACATTATGGTCGTTCTCCTGTGAGTCTAGATTTTCGAATCCGACGTAACCTGACAGTGAATTGTAACGTTCAGAGCCTGTTAATGACGATGGGACACACAAATTGCGTCGCGACTCAATACATCGTCCTCCAGCCGACTTGTCTCCAAGGGTCTAGTGCTGCCTCGGGCACCTTATGGTCGTTCTCCTGTGAGTCTAGTTTTCAGAATACGTCGCAAAACTGACAGTTAATTGTAACGTTCAGAGCCTTTTAATGACGATGGGACACACAAATTGCGTCGCGATTCAATACATCGTCCTACAGCCGACTTGTCTCCAAGGGTCTAGTGCTGCCACGGGCACTTTTTTGGTCGTTCTCCTGTGAGTCTAGATTTTCGAATCCGACGCAAAACTGACAATTAATAGTAACGTTCAGAGCCTCTTAATGACGATGGAACACCCAAATTGCGTCGCGATTCAATACATCGTCCTACAGCCGACTTGTCTCCAAGGGTCTATTGCTGCCTCGGGCACCTTATGGTCGTTCTCCTGTGAGTCTAGATTCTCGAATCCGACGCAAAACTGACAGTTAATTGTAACGTTCAGAGCCTGTTAATGACGATGGGACACACAAATTGCGTCGCGACTCAATACATAGTCCTACAGCCGACTTGTCTCCAAGGGTCTATTGGTGCCTCGGGCCTCTTATGGTCGTTCTCCTATGAGTCTAGTTTTTGAATCCGGCGCAAAACTGACAATTGTAACGTTCAGAGCCTCTTAATGACGATGGAACACACAAATTGCGTCGCGATGCAATACATCGTCCTACAGCCGACTTGTCTCCAAGGGTCTAGTGCTGCCTCGGGCACCATATGCTCGTCCTCCTGTGAGTCTAGATTTTCGAATCCGACGCAAAAATGACAGTTAATTGTAACGTTAAAAGCCTCTTAATGACGATGGAACACACAAATTGCGTCGCGATGCAATACATCGTCCTACATCCGACTTGTCTCCAAGGGTCTAGTGATGCCTCGGGCACCTTATGGTCGTTCATCTGTGAGTCTAGATTTTCGAATCCGACGCAAAACTGACAGTTAATTGTAACGTTCAGAGCCTGATAATGACGATGGGACACACAAATTGCGTCGCGTCTCAATACATCGTCCCACAGCCGACCTGTCTCCAAGGGTCTTTTGCTGCCTCGGGCACCTTATGGTCGTTCTCCTGTGAGTCTAGTTTTCAGAATACGACGCAAAACTGACAGTTAATTGTAACGTTCAGAGCCTTTTAATGACGATGGGACACACAAATTGCGCCGCGATTCAATACATCGTCCTACAGCCGACTTGTCTCCAAGGGTCTAGTGCTGCCTCGGGCACCTTATGGTCGTTCTCCTGTGAGTCTAGATTTTCGAATCCGACGCAAAACTGACAGTGAATTGTAACGTTCAGAGCCTCTTGATGACGATGGAACACACAAATTGCGTCGCGATTCAATACATCGTCCTACAGCCGACTTGTCTCCAAGGGTCTAGTGCTGCCTCGGGCACCATATGCTCGTTCTCCTGTGAGTCTAGATTTTCGAATCCGACGCAAAACTGACAGTTAATTGTAACGTTCAGAGCCTGTTAATGACGATGGGGCACACAAATTGCGTCGCGACTCAATACATCGTCCTCCAGCCGACTTGTCTCCAAGGGTCTAGTGCTGCCTCGGGCACCTTATGGTCGTTTTCCTGTGAGTCTAGATTTTCGAATCCGACGCAAAACTGACAGTTAATTGTAACGTTCAGAGCCTGTTAATGACGATGGAACACACAAATTGCGTCGCGATTCAATACATCGTCCTCCAGCCGACTTGTCTCCAAGGGTCTAGTCCTGCCTCGGGCACCTTATGGTCGTTCTCCTGTGAGTCTAGATTTTCGAATCCGACGCAAAACTGACAGTTAATTGTAACGTTCAGAGCCTCTTAATGACGATGGAACACACAAATTGCGTCGCGATTCAATACATCGTCCTCCAGCCGACTTGTCTCGAAGGGTCTATTGCTGCCTCGGGCACCTTATGCTCGTTCTCCTGTGAGTCTAGTTTTTCGAATGCGATGCAAAACTGATAGTTAATTGTAACGTTCAGAGCCTCTTAATGACGATGGAACACCCAAATTGCGTCGCGATTCAATACATCGTCCTCCAGCCGACTTGTCTCCAAGGGTCTATTGCTGCCTCGGGCACCTTATGGTCGTTCTCCTGTGAGTCTAGATTTTCGAATCCGACGCAAAACTGACAGTGAATTGTAACGTTCAGAGCCTCTTGATGACGATGGAACACTCAAATTGCGTCGCGATTCAATACATCGTCCTACAGCCGACTTGTCTCCAAGGGTCTAGTGCTGCCTCGGGCACCATATGCTCGTTCTCCTGTGAGTCTAGATTTTCGAATCCGACGCAAAACTGACAGTGAATTGTAACGTTCAGAGCCTGTTAATAACGATGGGACACACAAATTGCGTCGCGACTCAATACATAGTCCTACAGCCGACTTGTCTCGAAGGGTCTATTGGTGCCTCGGGCCTCTTATGGTCGTTCTCCTATTAGTCTAGTTTTTCGAATCCGGCGCAAAACTGACAATTAATTGTAACGTTCAGAGCCTCTTAATGACGATGGAACACACAAATTGCGTCGCGATGCAATACATCGTCCTACAGCCGACTTGTCTCCAAGGGTCTAGTGCTGCCTCGGGCACCATATGCTCGTTCTCCTGTGAGTCTAGATTTTCGAATCCGACGCAAAACTGACAGTTAATTGTAACGTTAAGAGCCTCTTAATGACGATGGAACACACAAATTGCGTCGCGATTGAATACATCGTCCTACAGCCGACTTGTCTCCAAGGGTCTAGTGCTGCCTAGGGCACCTTATGATCGTTCATCTGTTAGTCTAGATTTTCGAATCCGACGCAAAACTGACAGTTAATTGTAACGTTCAGAGCCTGTTAATGACGATGGAACACACAAATTGCGTCGCGATTCAATACATCGTCCTCCAGCCGACTTGTCTCGAAGGGTCTATTGCTGCCTCGGGCACCTTATGGTCGTTCATCGGTGAGTCTAGATTTTCGAATCCGACGCAAAACTGACAGTTAATTGTAAGGTTCAGACCCGCTTGATGACGATGGAACACACAAATTGCGTCGCGATTCAATACATCGTCCTCCAGCCGACTTGTCTCCAAGGGTCTAGTGCTGCCTCGGGCACCTTATGGTCGTTCATCTGTGAGTCTAGATTTTCGAATCCGACGCAAAACTGACAGTTAATTGTAACGTTCAGAGCCTGTTAATGACGATGGGACACACAAATTGCGTCGCGTCTCAATACATCGTCCCACAGCCGACCTGTCTCCAAGGGTCTCTTGCTGCCTCGGGCACCTTATGGTCGTTCTCCTGTGAGTCTAGTTTTCAGAATACGTCGCAAAACTGACAGTTAATTGTAACGTTCAAAGCCTTTTAATGACGATGGGACACACAAATTGCGTCGCGATTCAATACATCGTCCTACAGCCGACTTGTCTCCAAGGGTCTAGTGCTGCCTCGGGCACCTTATGGTCGTTCTCCTGTGAGTCTAGATTTTCGAATCCGACGCATAACTGACAATTAATTGTAACGTTCAGAGCCTCTTAATGACGATGGAACACACAAATTGCGTCGCGATTCAATACATCGTCCTACAGCCGACTTGTCTCCAAGGGTCTATTGCTGCCTCGGGCACCTTATGGTCGTTCTCCTGTGAGTCTAGTTTTTCGAATGCGATGCAAAACTGACAATAAATTGTAACGGTCAGAGCCTGTTAATGACGATGGGACACACAAATTGCGTCGCGATTCAATACATCGTCCTCCAGCCGACTTGTCTCGAAGGGTCTATTGCTGCCTCGGGCACCATATGCTCGTTCTCCTGTGAGTCTAGATTTTCGAATCCGACGCAAAACTGACAGTGAATTGTAACGTTCAGAGCCTCTTGATGACGATGGAACACACAAATTGCGTCGCGATTCAATACATCGTCCTACAGCCGACTTGTCTCCAAGGGTCTAGTGCTGCCTCGGGCACCATATGCTCGTTCTCCTGTGAGTCTAGATTCTCGAATCCGACGCAAAACTGACAGTTAATTGTAACGTTCAGAGCCTGTTAATGACGATGGGACACACAAATTGCGTCGCGACTCAATACATAGTCCTACAGCCGACTTGTCTCCAAGGGTCTAGTGCTGCCTCGGGCCTCTTATGGTCGTTCTCCAATGAGTCTAGTTTTTCGAATCCGGCGCAAAACTGACAATTGTAACGTTCAGAGCCTCTTAATGACGATGGAACACACAAATTGCGTCGCGATGCAATACATCGTCCTACAGCCGACTTGTCTCCAAGGGGCTAGTGCTGCCTCGGGCACCATATGCTCGTCCTCCTGTGAGTCTAGATTTTCGAATCCGACGCAAAACTGACAGTTAATTGTAACGTTAAGAGCCTCTTAATGACGATGGAACACACAAATTGCGTCGCGATGCAATACATCGTCCTACAGCCGACTTGTCTCCAAGGGTCTAGTGCTGCCTCGGGCACCTTATGATCGTTCATCTGTGAGTCTAGATTTTCGAATCCGACGCAAAACTGAAAGTTAATTGTAACGTTCAGAGCCTCTTAATGACGATGGAACACACAAATTGCGTCGCGATTCAATACATCGTCCTCCAGCCGACTTGTCTCCAAGGGTCTAGTGCTGCCTCGGGCACCTTATGGTCGTTCTCCTGTGAGTCTAGATTTTCGAATCCGACGCAAAACTGACAGTTAATTGTAACGTTCAGAGCCTCTTAATGACGATGGAACACACAAATTGCGTCGCGATTCAATACATCGTCCTCCAGCCGACTTGTCTCGAAGGGTCTATTGCTGCCTCGGGCACCTTATGCTCGTTCTCCTGTGAGTCTAGATTTTCGAATCCGACGCAAAACTGACAGTTAATTGTAACGTTCAGAGCCTGTTAATGACGATGGGACACACAAATTGCGTCGCGACTCAATACATAGTCCTACAGCCGACTTGTCTCGAAGGGTCTATTGGTGCCTCGGGCCTCTTATGGTCGTTCTCCTATGAGTCTAGTTTTTCGAATCCGGCGCAAAACTGACAATTAATTGTAACGTTCAGAGCCTCTTAATGACGATGGAACACACAAATTGCGTCGCGATGCAATACATCGTCCTACAGCCGACTTGTCTCCAAGGGTCTCGTGCTGCCTCGGGCACCATATGCTCGTTCTCCTGTGAGTCTAGATTTTCGAATCCGACGCAAAACTGACAGTTAATTGTAACGTTAAGAGCCTCTTAATGACGATGGAACACACAAATTACGTCGCGATTGAATACATCGTCCTACAGCCGACTTGTCTCCAAGGGTCTATTGCTGCCTCGGGCACCTTATGATCGTTCATCTGTGAGTCTAGATTTTCGAATCCGACGCAAAACTGACAGTTAATTGTAACGTTCAGAGCCTGTTAATGACGATGGAACACACAAATTGCGTCGCGATTCAATACATCGTCCTCCAGCCGACTTGTCTCGAAGGGTCTATTGCTGCCTCGGGCACCTTATGGTCGTTCATCGGTGAGTCTAGATTTTCGAATCCGACGCAAAACTGACAGTTAATTGTAAGGATCAGAGCCTCTTGATGACGATGGAACACACAAATTGCGTCGCGATTCAATACATCGTCCTACAGCCGACTTGTCTCCAAGGGTCTATTGCTGCCTCGGGCACCTTATGGTCGTTCATCTGTGAGTCTAGATTTTCGAATCCGGCGCAAAACTGACATTTAATTGTAACGTTCAGAGCCTGTTAATGACGATGGAACACACAAATTGCGTCGCGATTCAATACATCGTCCTCCAGCCGACATGTCTCCGAGGTAGTATTGCTGCTCCTGGCACCTCTTGGTCGTTCTCCTATGAGTCTAGTTTTTCGAATCCGGCGCAAAACTGACAATTAATTGTAACGTTCAGAGCCTGTTAATGACGATGGGACACACAAATTGCGTCGCGTCTCAATACATCGCTCTCCAGCCGACTTGTCTCCAAGGTTCTATTGCTGCCTCGGGCACCTTATGGTCGTTCTCCTGTGAGTCTAGATTTTCGAATCCGACGCAAAACTGACAGTTAATTGTAACGTTCAGAGCCTCTTAATGACGATGGAACACACAAATTGCGTCGCGATTCAATACATCGTCCTACAGCCGACTTGTCTCCAAGGGTCTATTGCTGCCTCGGGCACCTTATGGTCGTTCACCTGTGAGTCTAGATTTTCGAATCCGACGCAAAACTGACAGTTAATTGTAACGTTCAGAGCCTGTTAATGACGATGGAACACACAAATTGCGTCGCGTCTCAATACATCGTCCCACAGCCGACCTGTCTCCAAGGGTCTCTTGCTGCCTCGGGCACCTTATGGTCGTTCTCCTGTGACTCTAGTTTTCAGAATAGGACGCAAAACTGACAGTTAATTGTAACGTTCAGAGCCTGTTAATGACGATGGGACACACAAATTGCGCCGCGATTCAATACATCGTCCTACAGCCGACTTGTCTCCAAGGGTCTAGTGCTGCCTCGGGCACCTTATGGTCGTTCTCCTGTGAGTCTAGATTTTCGAATCCGACGCAAAACTGAGAGTGAATTGTAACGTTCAGAGCCTCTTGATGACGATGGAACACACAAATTGCGTCGCGATTCAATACATCGTCCTACAGCCGACTTGTCTCCAAGGGTCTAGTGCTGCCTCGGGCACCATATGCTCGTTCTCCTGTGAGTCTAGATTTTCGAATCCGACGCAAAACTGACAGTGAATTGTAACGTTCAGAGCCTGTTAATGACGATGGGACACACAAATTGCGTCGCGACTCAATACATCGTCCTCCACCCGACTTGTCTCCAAGGTTCTAGTGCTGCCTCGGGCACCTTATAGTCGTTCTCCTGTGAGTCTAGATTTTCGAATCCGACGCAAAACTGACAGTTAATTGTAACGTTCAGAGCCTGATACTGACGATGGAACACACAAATTGCGTCGCGATTCAATACATCGTCCTCCAGCCGACATGTCTCCGAGGTAGTATTGCTGCTCCTGGCACCTCTTGGTCGTTCTCCTATGAGTCTAGTTTTTCGAATCCGGCGCAAAACTGACAATTAATTGTAACGTTCAGAGCCTCTTAATGACGATGGAACACACAAATTGCGTCGCGATTCAATACATCGTCCTCCAGCCGACTTGTCTCCAAGGGTCTATTGCTGCCTCGGGCACCTTATGGTCGTTCTCCTGTGAGTCTAGTTTTTCGAATGCGATGCAAAACTGACAGTTAATTGTAACGTTCAGATCCTCTTAATGACGATGGAACACACAAATTGCGTCGCGATTCAATACATCGTCCTACAGCCGACTTGCGTCCAAGGGTCTAGTGCTGCCTCGGGCACCATATTCTCGTTCTCCTGTGAGTCTAGATTTTCGAATCCGACGCAAAACTGAGAGTGAATTGTAACGTTCAGAGCCTCTTGATGACGATGGAACACACAAATTGCGTCGCGATTCAATACATCGTCCTCCAGCCGACTTGTCTCGAAGGGTCTATTGCTGCCTCGGGCACCTTATGGTCGTTCATCTGTGAGTCTAGATTTTCGAATCCGACGCAAAACTGACAGTTAATTGTAACGTTCAGAGCCTCTTAATGACGATGGAGCACACAAATTGCGTCGCGATTCAATACATCGTCCTCCAGCCGACTTGTCTCCAAGGGTCTATTGCTGCCTCGGGCACATTATGGTCGTTCTCCTGTGAGTCTAGTTTTTCGAATGCGATGCAAAACTGACAGTTAATTGTAACGTTCAGAGCCTGTTAATGACGATGGGACACAGAAATTGCGTCGCGATTCAATACATCGTCCTACAGCCGACTTGTCTCCAAGGGTCCAGTGCTGCCTCGGGCACCTTATGGTCGTTCTTCTGTGAGTCTAGATTTTCGAATCCGACGCAAAACTGAGAGTGAATTGTAACGTTCAGAGCCTCTTGATGACGATGGAACACACAAATTGCGTCGCGATTCAATACATCGTCCTACAGCCGACTTGTCTCCAAGGGTCTAGTGCTGCCTCGGGCACCATATGCTCGTTCTCCTGTGAGTCTAGATTTTCGAATCCGACGCAAAACTGACAGTTAATTGTAACGTTCAGAGCCTGTTAATGACGATGGGACACACAAATTGCGTCGCGACTCAATACATCGTCCTCCAGCCGACTTGTCTCCAAGGTTCTAGGGCTGCCTCGGGCACCTTATAGTCGTTCTCCTGTGAGTCTAGATTTTCGAATCCGACGCAAAACTGACAGTTAATTGTAACGTTCAGAGCCTCTTAATGACGATGGAACACACAAATTGCGTCGCGATTCAATACATCGTCCTCCAGCCGACTTGTCTCGAAGGGTCTATTGCTGCCTCGGGCACCTTATGCTCGTTCTCCTGTGAGTCTAGTTTTTCGAATGCGATGCAAAACTGACAGTTAATTGTAACGTTCAGAGCCTCTTAATGACGATTGGACACCCAAATTGCGTCGCGATTCAATACATCGTCCTCCAGCCGACTTGTCTCCAAGGGTCTATTGCTGCCTCGGGCACCTTATGGTCGTTCTCCTGTGAGTCTAGTTTTTCGAATGCGATGCAAAACTGACAGTTAATTGTAACGTTCACATCCTCTTAATGACGATGGAACACACAAATTGCGTCGCGATTCAATACATCGTCCTACAGCCGACTTGTCTCCAAGAGTCTAGTGCTGCCTCGGGCACCATATGCTCGTTCTCCTGTGAGTCTAGATTTTCGAATCCGACGCAAAACTGAGAGTGAATTATAACGTTCAGAGCCTCTTGATGACGATGGAACACACAAATTGCGTCGCGATTCAATACATCGTCCTCCAGCCGACTTGTCTCGAAGGGTCTATTGCTGCCTCGGGCACCTTATGGTCGTTCATCTGTGAGTCTAGATTTTCGAATCCGACGCAAAACTGACAGTTAATTGTAACGTTCAGAGCCTCTTAATGACGATGGAGCACACAAATTGCGTCGCGATTCAATACATCGTCCTCCAGCCGACTTGTCTCCAAGGGTCTATTGCTGCCTCGGGCACATTATGGTCGTTCTCCTGTGAGTCTAGTTTTTCGAATGCGATGCAAAACTGACAGTTAATTGTAACGTTCAGAGCCTGTTAATGACGATGGGACACATAAATTGCGTCGCGACTCAATACATCGTCCTCCAGCCGACTTGGCTCCAAGGGTCTAGTGCTGCCTCGGGCACCTTATGGTCGTTCTCCTGTGAGTCTAGATTTTCGAATCCGACGCAAAACTGACAGTTAATTGTAACGTTCAGAGCCTCCTAATGACGATGGAACACACAATTTGCGTCGCGATTCAATACATCGTCCTACAGCCGACTTGTCTCCAAGGGTCTAGTGCTGCCTCGGGCACCTTATGGTCGTTCTCCTGAGAGTCTAGATTTTCGAATCTAACGCAAAACTGACAGTGAATTGTAACGTTCAGAGCCTCTTGATGACGATGGAACACACAAATTGCGTCGCGATTCAATACATCGTCCCACAGCCGACCTGTCTCCAAGGGTCTCTTGCTGCCTCGGGCACCTTATGGTCGTTCTCCTGTGAGTCTAGTTTTCAGAATACGACGCAAAACTGACAGTTAATTGTAACGTTCAGAGCCTGTTAATGACGATGGGACACACAAATTGCGTCGCGACTCAATACCTCGTCCTCCAGCCGACTTGTCTCGAAGGGTCTATTGCTGCCTCGGGCACCTTATGGTCGTTCTCCTGTGAGTCTAGATTTTCGAATCCGACGCAAAACTGACAGTTAATTGTAACGTTCAGAGCCTCTTAATGACGATGGAACACACAAATTGCGTCGCGATTCAATACATCGTCCTCCAGCCGACTTGCCTCGAAGGGTCTATTGCTGCCTCGGGCACCTTATGCTCGTTCTCCTGTGAGTCTAGTTTTTCGAATGCGATGCAAAACTGACAGTTAATTGTAACGTTCAGAGCCTCTTAATGACGATTGGACACCCAAATTGCGTCGCGATTCAATACATCGTCCTCCAGCCGACTTGTCTCCAAGGGTCTATTGCTGCCTCGGGCACCTTATGGTCGTTCTCCTGTGAGTCTAGTTTTTCGAATGCGATGCAAAACTGACAATTAGTTGTAACGTTCAGAGCCTGTTAATGACGATGGGACACACAAATTGCGTCGCGATTCAATACATCGTCCTACAGCCAACTTGTCTCCAAGGGTCTAGTGCTGCCTCGGGCACCATATGCTCGTTCTCCTGTGAGTCTAGATTTTCGAATCCGACGCAAAACTGACAGTTAATTGTAACGTTCAGAGCCTGTTAATGACGATGGGACACACAAATTGCGTCGCGACTCAATACATCGTCCTACAGCCGACTTGTCTCGAAGGGTCTATTGGTGCCTCGGGCACCTTATGGTCGTTCTCCTGTGAGTCCAGATTTTCGAATCCGACGCAAAACTGACAGTTAATTGTAACGTTCAGAGCCTCTTAATGACGATGGAACACACAAATTGCGTCACGATTCAATACATCGTCCTCCAGCCGACTTGTCTCCAAGGGTCTATTGCTGCCTAGGGCACCTTATGGTCGTTCTCCTGTGAGTCTAGATTTTCGAATCCGACGCAAACCTGACAGTGAATTGTAACGTTCAGAGCCTGTTAATGACGATGGATCACACAAATTGCGTCGCGATGCAATACATCGTCCTACAGCCGACTTGTCTCCAAGGGTCTAGTGCTGCCTCGGGCACCTTATGGTCGTTCTCCTGTGAGTCTAGATTTTCGAATCCGACGCAAAACTGAGAGTGAATTGTAACGTTCAGAGCCTCTTGATGACGATGGAACACACAAATTGCGTCGCGATTCAATACATCGTCCTCCAGTCGACTTGTCTCGATGGGTCTATTGGTGCCTCGGGCCTCTTATGGTCGTTCTCCTATGAGTCTAGTTTTTCGAATCCGGCGCAAAACTGACAATTAATTGTAACGTTCAGAGCCTGTTAATGACGATGGAACACACAAATTGCGTCGCGATTCAATACATCGTCCTACAGCCGACTTGTCTCCAAGGGTCTGGTGCTGCCTCGGGCACCATATGCTCGTTCTCCTGTGAGTCTAGATTTTCGAATCCGACGCAAAACTGACAGTTAATTGTAACGTTCAGAGCCTGTTAATGACGATGGGACACACAAATTGCGTCGCGACTCAATACATCGTCCTACAGCCGACTTGACTCCAAGGGTCTAGTGCTGCCTCGGGCACCATATGCTCGTTCTCCTGTGAGTCTAGATTTTCGAATCCGACGCAAAACTGAGAGTGAATTGTAACGTTCAGAGCCTCTTGATGACGATGGAACACACAAATTGTGTCGCGATTCAATACATCGTCCTCCAGCCGACTTGTCTCGAAGGGTCTATTGCTGCCTCGGGCACCTTATGCTCGTTCTCCTGTGAGTCTAGATTTTCGAATCCGACGCAAAACTGACAGTTAATTGTAACGTTCAGAGCCTCTTAATGACGATGGAACACACAAATTGCGTCGCGATTCAATACATCGTCCTACAGCCGACTTGTCTCCAAGGGTCTATTGCTGCCTAGGGCACCTTATGGTCGTTCTCCTGTGAGTCTAGATTTTCGAATCCGACGCAAACCTGACAGTGAATTGTAACGTTCAGAGCGTGTTAATGACGATGGATCACACAAATTGCGTCGCGATGCAATACATCGTCCTACAGCCGACTTGTCTCCAAGGGTCTAGTGCTGCCTCGGGCACCTTATGGTCGTTCTCCTGTGAGTCTAGATTTTCGAATCCGACGCAAAACTGAGAGTGAATTGTAACGTTCAGAGCCTCTTGATGACGATGGAACGCACAAATTGCGTCGCGATTCAATACATCGTCCTCCAGCCGACTTGTCTCCAAGGGTCTATTGGTGCCTCGGGCACCATATGCTCGTTCTCCTGTGAGTCTAGTTTTTCGAATACGACGCAAAACTGACAATTAATTGTAACGTTCAGAGCCTGTTAATGACGATGGAACACACAAATTGCGTCGGGTCTCAATACATCGTCCTCCAGCCGACTTGTCTCCAAGGGTCTATTGCTGCCTCGGGCACCTTATGGTCGTTCTCCTGTGAGTCTAGATTTTCGAATCCGACGCAAAACTGACAGTTAATTGTAACGTTCAGAGCCTCTTAATGACGATGGAACACACAAATATCGTCGCGATTCAATACATCGTCCTACAGCCGACTTGTCTCCAAGGGTCTAGTGCTGCCTCGGGCACCTTATGGTCGTTCTCCTGTGAGTCTAGATTTTCGAATCCGACGCAAAACTGACAGTCAATTGTAACGTTCAGAGCCTGTTAATGACGATGGGACACACAAATTAGGTCGCGTCTCAATACATCGTCCCACAGCCCACCTGTCTCCAAGGGTCTCTTGCTGCCTCGGGCACCTTATAGTCGTTCTCCTGTGAGTCTAGTTTTCAGAATACGACGCAAAACTGACAGTTAATTGTAACGTTCAGAGCCTGTTAATGACGATGGAACACACAAATTGCGTCGCGATTCAATACATCGTCCTCCAGCCGACTTGTCTCGAAGGGTCTATTGCTGCCTCGGGCACCTTATGGTCGTTCATCGGTGAGTCTAGATTTTCGAATCCGACGCAAAACTGACAGTTAATTGTAAGGTTCAGAGCCTCTTGATGACGATGGAACACACAAATTGCGTCGCGAATCAATACATCGTCCTACAGCCGACTTGTCTCCAAGGGTCTATTGCTGCCTCGGGCACCTTATGGTCGTTCATCTGTGAGTCTAGATTTTCGAATCCGGCGCAAAACTGACAGTTAATTGTAACGTTCAGAGCCTCTTAATGACGTTGGAACACACAAATTGCGTCGCGATTCAATACATCGTCCTCCAGCCGACATGTCTCCGAGGTAGTATTGCTGCTCCTGGCACCTCTTGGTCGTTCTCCTATGAGTCTAGTTTTTCGAATCCGGCGCAAAACTGACAATTAATTGTAACGTTCAGAGCCTCTTAATGACGATGGGACACACAAATTGCGTCGCGATGCAATACATCGTCCTCCAGCCGACTTGTCTCCAAGGGTCTATTGCTGCCTCGGGCACCTTATGGTCGTTCTCCTGTGAGTCTAGATTTTCGAATCCGACGCAAAACTGACAGTTAATTGTAACGTTCAGAGCCTCTTAATGACGATGGAACACACAAATTGCGTCGCGATTCAATACATCGTCCTACAGCCGACTTGTCTCCAAGGGTCTAGTGCTGCCTCGGGCACCTTATGGTCGTTCATCTGTGAGTCTAGATTTTCGAATCCGACGCAAAACTGACAATTAATTGTAACGTTCAGAGCCTGTTAATGACGATGGAACACACAAATTGCGTCGGGTCTCAATACATCGTCCTCCAGCCGACTTGTCTCCAAGGGTCTATTGCTGCCTCGGGCACCTTATGGTCGTTCTCCTGTGAGTCTAGATTTTCGAATCCGACGCAAAACTGACAGTTAATTGTAACGTTCAGAGCCTCTTAATGACGATGGAACACACAAATATCGTCGCGATTCAATACATCGTCCTACAGCCGACTTGTCTCCAAGGGTCTAGTGCTGCCTCGGGCACCTTATGGTCGTTCTCCTGTGAGTCTAGATTTTCGAATCCGACGCAAAACTGACAGTCAATTGTAACGTTCAGAGCCTGTTAATGACGATGGGACACACAAATTAGGTCGCGTCTCAATACATCGTCCCACAGCCCACCTGTCTCCAAGGGTCTCTTGCTGCCTCGGGCACCTTATAGTCGTTCTCCTGTGAGTCTAGTTTTCAGAATACGACGCAAAACTGACAGTTAATTGTAACGTTCAGAGCCTGTTAATGACGATGGAACACACAAATTGCGTCGCGATTCAATACATCGTCCTCCAGCCGACTTGTCTCGAAGGGTCTATTGCTGCCTCGGGCACCTTATGGTCGTTCATCGGTGAGTCTAGATTTTCGAATCCGACGCAAAACTGACAGTTAATTGTAAGGTTCAGAGCCTCTTGATGACGATGGAACACACAAATTGCGTCGCGAATCAATACATCGTCCTACAGCCGACTTGTCTCCAAGGGTCTATTGCTGCCTCGGGCACCTTATGGTCGTTCATCTGTGAGTCTAGATTTTCGAATCCGGCGCAAAACTGACAGTTAATTGTAACGTTCAGAGCCTCTTAATGACGTTGGAACACACAAATTGCGTCGCGATTCAATACATCGTCCTCCAGCCGACATGTCTCCGAGGTAGTATTGCTGCTCCTGGCACCTCTTGGTCGTTCTCCTATGAGTCTAGTTTTTCGAATCCGGCGCAAAACTGACAATTAATTGTAACGTTCAGAGCCTCTTAATGACGATGGGACACACAAATTGCGTCGCGTCTCAATACATCGTCCTCCAGCCGACTTGTCTCCAAGGGTCTATTGCTGCCTCGGGCACCTTATGGTCGTTCTCCTGTGAGTCTAGATTTTCGAATCCGACGCAAAACTGACAGTTAATTGTAACGTTCAGAGCCTCTTAATGACGATGGAACACACAAATTGCGTCGCGATTCAATACATCGTCCTACAGCCGACTTGTCTCCAAGGGTCTAGTGCTGCCTCGGGCACCTTATGGTCGTTCATCTGTGAGTCTAGATTTTCGAATCCGACGCAAAACTGAAAGTGAATTGTAACGTTCAGAGCCTCTTGATGACGATGGAACACACAAATTGCGTCGCGATTCAATACATCGTCCTACAGCCGACTTGTCTCCAAGGGTCTAGTGCTGCCTCGGGCACCAAATGCTTGTTCTCCTGTGAGTCTAGATTTTCGAATCCGACGCAAAACTGACAGTTAATTGTAACGTTCAGAGCCTGTTAATGACGATGGGACACACAAAATGCGTTGCGACTCAATACATCGTCCTCCAGCCGACATGTCTCCAAGGGTCTAGTGCTGCCTCGGGCACCTTATGGTCGTTTTCCTGTGAGTCTAGATTTTCGAATCCGACGCAAAACTGACAGTTAATTGTAACGTTCAGAGCCTGTTAATGACGATGGAACACACAAATTGCGTCGCGATTCAATACATCGTCCTCCAGCCGACTTGTCTCCAAGGGTCTAGTGCTGCCTCGGGCACCTTATGGTAGTTCTCCTGTGAGTCTAGATTTTCGAATCCGACGCAAAACTGACAGTTAATTGTAACGTTCAGAGCCTCTTAATGACGATGGAACATACAAATTGCGTCGCGATTCCATACATCGTCCTACAGCCGACTTGTCTCCAAGGGTCTATTGCTGCCTCGGGCACATTATGGTCGTTCTCCTGTGAGTCTAGTTTTTCGAATGCGATGCAAAACTGACAATTAATTGTAACGTTCAGAGCCTCATAATGACGATGGGACACACAAATTGCTTCGCGATTCAATACATCGTCCTCCAGCCGACTTGTCTCGAAGGGTCTATTGCTGCCTCGGGCACCTTATGCTCGTTCTCCTGTGAGTCTAGTTTTTCGAATGCGATGCAAAACTGACAGTTAATTGTAACGTTCAGAGCCTCATAATGACGATGGGACACACAAATTGCGTCGCGATTCAATACATCGTCCTCCAGCCGACTTGTCTCCAAGGGTCTAGTGCTGCCTCGGGCACCATATGCTCGTTCTCCTGTGAGTCTAGATTTTCGAATCCGACGCAAAACTGACAGTGAATTGTAACGTTCAGTGCCTCTTGATGACGATGGAACACACAAATTGCGTCGCGATTCAATACATCGTCCTACAGCCGACTTGTCTCCAAGGGTCTAGTGCTGCCTCGGGCACCATATGCTCGTTCTCCTGTGAGTCTAGATTTTCGAATCCGACGCAAAACTGACAGTTAATTGTAACGTTCAGAGCCTGTTAATGACGATGGGACACACAAATTGCGTCGCGACTCAATACATAGTCCTACAGCCGACTTGTCTCGAAGGGTCTATTGGTGCCTCGGGCCTCTTATGGTCGTTCTCCTATGAGTCTAGTTTTTCGAATCCGGCGCAAAACTGACAATTAATTGTAACGTTCAGAGCCTCTTAATGACGATGGAACACACAAATTGCGTCGCGATGCAATACATCGTCCTACAGCCGACTTGTCTCCAAGGGTCTAGTGCTGCCTCGGGCACCATATGCTCGTTCTCCTGTGAGTCTAGATTTTCGAATCCGACGCAAAACTGACAGTGAATTGTAACGTTCAGAGCCTGTTAATGACGATGGGACACACAAATTGCGTCGCGACTCAATACATCGTCCTCCAGCCGACTTGTCTCGAAGGGTCTATTGCTGCCTCGGGCACCTTATGCTCGTTCTCCTGTGAGTCTAGTTTTTCGAATGCGATGCAAAACTGACAGTTAATTGTAACGTTCAGAGCCTCTTAATGACGATGGAACACACAAATTGCGTCGCGATTCAATACATCGTCCTACAGCCGACTTGTCTCCTCGGGCACCATATGCTCGTTCTCCTGTGAGTCTAGTTTTTCGAATGCGATGCAAAATCGACAGTTAATTGTAACGTTCAGAGCCTGTTAATGACTATGGGACACACAAATTGCGTCGCGATTCAATACATCGTCCTCCAGCCGACTTGTCTCGAAGGGTCTATTGGTGCCTCGGGCCTCTTATGGTCGTTCTCCTATGAGTCTAGTTTTTCGAATCCGGCGCAAAACTGACAGTGAATTGTAACGTTCAGAGCCTCTTGATGACGATGGAACACACAAATTGCGTCGCGATTCAATACATCGTCCTACAGCCGACTTGTCTCCAAGGGTCTAGTGCTGCCTCGGGCACCATATGCTCGTTCTCCTGTGAGTCTAGATTTTCGAATCCGACGCAAAACTGACAGTTAATTGTAACGTTCAGAGCCTGTTAATGACGATGGGACACACAAATTGCGTCGCGACTCAATACATCGTCCTACAGCCGACTTGACTCCAAGGGTCTAGTGCTGCCTCGGGCACCATATGCTCGTTCTCCTGTGAGTCTAGATTTTCGAATCCGACGCAAAACTGAGAGTGAATTGTAACGTTCAGAGCCTCTTGATGACGATGGAACACACAAATTGCGTCGCGATTCAATACATCGTCCTCCAGCCGACTTGTCTCGAAGGGTCTATTGGTGCCTCGGGCACCTTATGGTCGTTCTCCTGTGAGTCTAGATTTTCGAATCCGACGCAAAACTGACAGTTAATTGTAACGTTCAGAGCCTGTTAATGACGATGGAACACACAAACTGCGTCGCGATTCAATACATCGTCCTCCAGCCGACTTGTCTCCAAGGGTCTATTGCTGCCTCGGGCACCTTATGGTCGTTCTCCTGTGAGTCTAGATTTTCGAATCCGACGCAAAACTGACAGTTAATTGTAACGTTCAGAGCCTCTTAATGACGATGGAACACACAAATATCGTCGCGATTCAATACATCGTCCTACAGCCGACTTGTCTCCAAGGGTCTAGTGCTGCCTCGGGCACCTTATGGTCGTTCTCCTGTGAGTCTAGATTTTCGAATCCGACGCAAAACTGACATTTAATTGTAACGTTCAGAGCCTGTTAATGACGATGGGACACACAAATTAGGTCGCGTCTCAATACATCGTCCCACAGCCCACCTGTCTCCAAGGGTCTCTTGCTGCCTCGGGCACCTTATGGTCGTTCTCCTGTGAGTCTAGTTTTCAGAATACGACGCAAAACTGACAGTTAATTGTAACGTTCAGAGCCTGTTAATGACGATGGAACACACAAATTGCGTCGCGATTCAATACATCGTCCTCCAGCCGACTTGTCTCGAAGGGTCTATTGCTGCCTCGGGCACCTTATGGTCGTTCATCGGTGAGTCTAGATTTTCGAATCCGACGCAAAACTGACAGTTAATTGTAAGGTTCAGAGCCTCTTGATGACGATGGAACACACAAATTGCGTCGCGAATCAATACATCGTCCTACAGCCGACTTGTCTCCAAGGGTCTATTGCTGCCTCGGGCACCTTATGGTCGTTCATCTGTGAGTCTAGATTTTCGAATCCGGCGCAAAACTGACAGTTAATTGTAACGTTCAGAGCCTCTTAATGACGTTGGAACACACAAATTGCGTCGCGATTCAATACATCGTCCTCCAGCCGACATGTCTCCGAGGTAGTATTGCTGCTCCTGGCACCTCTTGGTCGTTCTCCTATGAGTCTAGTTTTTCGAATCCGGCGCAAAACTGACAATTAATTGTAACGTTCAGAGCCTCTTAATGACGATGGGACACACAAATTGCGTCGCGTCTCAATACATCGTCCTCCAGCCGACTTGTCTCCAAGGGTCTATTGCTGCCTCGGGCACCTTATGCTCGTTCTCCTGTGAGTCTAGATTTTCGAATCCGACGCAAAACTGACAGTTAATTGTAACGTTCAGAGCCTCTTAATGACGATGGAACACACAAATTGCGTCGCGATTCAATACATCGTCCTACAGCCGACTTGTCTCCAAGGGTCTAGTGCTGCCTCGGGCACCTTATGGTCGTTCATCTGTGAGTCTAGATTTTCGAATCCGACGCAAAACTGAAAGTGAATTGTAACGTTCAGAGCCTCTTGATGACGATGGAACACACAAATTGCGTCGCGATTCAATACATCGTCCTACAGCCGACTTGTCTCCAAGGGTCTAGTGCTGCCTCGGGCACCATATGCTCGTTCTCCTGTGAGTCTAGATTTTCGAATCCGACGCAAAACTGACAGTTAATTGTAACGTTCAGAGCCTGTTAATGACGATGGGACACACAAAATGCGTCGCGACTCAATACATCGTCCTCCAGCCGACTTGTCTCCAAGGGTCTAGTGCTGCCTCGGGCACCTTATGGTCGTTTTCCTGTGAGTCTAGATTTTCGAATCCGACGCAAAACTGACAGTTAATTGTAACGTTCAGAGCCTGTTAATGACGATGGAACACACAAATTGCGTCGCGATTCAATACATCGTCCTCCAGCCGACTTGTCTCCAAGGGTCTAGTGCTGCCTCGGGCACCTTATGGTAGTTCTCCTGTGAGTCTAGATTTTCGAATCCGACGCAAAACTGACAGTTAATTGTAACGTTCAGAGCCTCTTAATGACGATGGAACACACAAATTGCGTCGCGATTCCATACATCGTCCTCCAGCCGACTTGTCTCCAAGGGTCTATTGCTGCCTCGGGCACATTATGGTCGTTCTCCTGTGAGTCTAGTTTTTCGAATGCGATGCAAAACTGACAATTAATTGTAACGTTCAGAGCCTGTTAATGACGATGGGACACACAAATTGCGTCGCGATTCAATACATCGTCCTACAGCCGACTTGTCTCCAAGGGTCTAGTGCTGCCTCGGGCACCATATGCTCGTTCTCCTGTGAGTCTAGATTTTCGAATCCGACGCAAAACTGACAGTGAATTGTAACGTTCAGTGCCTCTTGATGACGATGGAACACACAAATTGCGTCGCGATTCAATACATCGTCCTACAGCCGACTTGTCTCCAAGGGTCTAGTGCTGCCTCGGGCACCATATGCTCGTTCTCCTGTGAGTCTAGATTTTCGAATCCGACGCAAAACTGACAGTTAATTGTAACGTTCAGAGCCTGTTAATGACGATGGGACACACAAATTGCGTCGCGACTCAATACATAGTCCTACAGCCGACTTGTCTCGAAGGGTCTATTGGTGCCTCGGGCCTCTTATGGTCGTTCTCCTATGAGCCTAGTTTTTCGAATCCGGCGCAAAGCTGACAATTAATTGTAACGTTCAGAGCCTCTTAATGACGATGGAACACACAAATTGCGTCGCGATGCAATACATCGTCCTACAGCCGACTTGTCTCCAAGGGTCTAGTGCTGCCTCGGGCACCATATGCTCGTTCTCCTGTGAGTCTAGATTTTCGAATCCGACGCAAAACTGACAGTGAATTGTAACGTTCAGAGCCTGTTAATGACGATGGGACACACAAATTGCGTCGCGACTCAATACATCGTCCTCCAGCCGACTTGTCTCGAAGGGTCTATTGCTGCCTCGGGCACCTTATGCTCGTTCTCCTGTGAGTCTAGTTTTTCGAATGCGATGCAAAACTGACAGTTAATTGTAACGTTCAGAGCCTCTTAATGACGATGGAACACACAAATTGCGTCGCGATTCAATACATCGTCCTACAGCCGACTTGTCTCCAAGGGTCTAGTGCTGCCTCGGGCACCATATGCTCGTTCTCCTGTGAGTCTAGTTTTTCGAATGCGATGCAAAACTGACAGTTAATTGTAACGTTCAGAGCCTGTTAATGACTATGGGACACACAAATTGCGTCGCGATTCAATACATCGTCCTCCAGCCGACTTGTCTCGAAGGGTCTATTGGTGCCTCGGGCCTCTTATGGTCGTTCTCCTATGAGTCTAGTTTTTCGAATCCGGCGCAAAACTGACAGTGAATTGTAACGTTCAGAGCCTCTTGATGACGATGGAACACACAAATTGCGTCGCGATTCAATACATCGTCCTACAGCCGACTTGTCTCCAAGGGTCTAGTGCTGCCTCGGGCACCATATGCTCGTTCTCCTGTGAGTCTAGATTTTCGAATCCGACGCAAAACTGACAGTTAATTGTAACGTTCAGAGCCTGTTAATGACGATGGGACACACAAATTGCGTCGCGACTCAATACATTGTCCTACAGCCGACTTGACTCCAAGGGTCTAGTGCTGCCTCGGGCACCATATGCTCGTTCTCCTGTGAGTCTAGATTTTCGAATCCGACGCAAAACTGAGAGTGAATTGTAACGTTCAGAGCCTCTTGATGACGATGGAACACACAAATTGCGTCGCGATTCAATACATCGTCCTCCAGCCGACTTGTCTCGAAGGGTCTATTGGTGCCTCGGGCACCTTATGGTCGTTCTCCTGTGAGTCTAGATTTTCGAATCCGACGCAAAACTGACAGTTAATTGTAACGTTCAGAGCCTCTTAATGACGATGGAACACACAAACTGCGTCGCGATTCAATACATCGTCCTCCAGCCGACTTGTCTCCAAGGGTCTATTGCTGCCTCGGGCACCTTATGGTCGTTCTCCTGTGAGTCTAGATTTTCGAATCCGACGCAAAACTGAGAGTGAATTGTAACGTTCAGAGCCTCTTGATGACGATGGAACACACAAATTGCGTCGCGATTCAATACATCGTCCTCCAGCCGACTTGTCTCGAAGGGTCTATTGGTGCCTCGGGCACCTTAAGGTCGTTCTCCTGTGAGTCTAGTTTTTCGAATACGACGCAAAACTGACAATTAATTGTAACGTTCAGAGCCTGTTAATGACGATGGAACACACAAATTTCGTCGGGTCTCAATACATCGTCCTCCAGCCGACTTGTCTCCAAGGGTCTATTGCTGCCTCGGGCACCTTATGGTCGTTCTCCTGTGAGTCTAGATTTTCGAATCCGACGCAAAACTGACAGTTAATTGTAACGTTCAGAGCCTCTTAATGACGATGGAACACACAAATTGCGTCGCGATTCAATACATCGTCCTACAGCCAACTCGTCTCCAAGGGTCTAGTGCTGCCTAGGGCACCTTATGGTCGTTCAACTGTGAGTCTAGATTTTCGAATCCGACGCAAAACTGACAGTTAATTGTAACGTTCAGAGCCTGTTAATGACGATGGGACACACAAATTGCGTCGCGTCTCAATACATCGTCCCACAGCCGACCTGTCTCCAAGGGTCTCTTGCTGCCTCGGGCACCTTATGGTCGTTCTCCTGTGAGTCTAGTTTTCAGAATACGACGCAAAACTGACAGTTAATTGTAACGTTCAGAGCCTCTTAATGACGATGGAACACACAAATTGCGTCGCGAATCCATACATCGTCCTACAGCCGACTTGTCTCCAAGGGTCTAGTGCTGCCTCGGGCACCATATGCTCGTTCTCCTGTGAGTCTAGATTTTCGAATCCGACGCAAAACTGACAGTGAATTGTAACGTTCAGAGCCTGTTAATGACGATGGGACACACAAATTGCGTCGCGACTCAATACATCGTCCTCCAGCCGACTTGTCTCGAAGGGTCTTTTGCTGCCTCGGGCACCTTATGCTCGTTCTCCTGTGAGTCTAGTTTTTCGAATGCGATGCAAAACTGACAGTTAATTGTAACGTTCAGTGCCTCTTAATGACGATGGAACACACAAATTGCGTCGCGATTCAATACATCGTCCTCCAGCCGACTTGTCTCCAAGGGTCTATTGCTGCCTCGGGCACCTTATGGTCGTTCTCCTGTGAGTCTAGTTTTTCGAATGCGATGCAAAACTGACAGTTAATTGTAACGTTCAGAGCCTGTTAATGACTATGGGACACACAAATTGCGTCGCGATTCAATACATCGTCCTCCAGCCGACTTGTCTCGAAGGGTCTATTGGTGCCTCGGGCCTCTTATGGTCGTTCTCCTATGAGGCTAGTTTTTCGAATCCGGCGCAAAACTGACAATTAATTGTAACGTTCAGAGCCTCTTAATGACGATGGAACACACAAATTGCGTCGCGATTCAATACATCGTCCTACAGCCGACTTGTCTCCAAGGGTCTAGTGCTGCCTCGGGCACCATATGCTCGTTCTCCTGTGAGTCTAGATTTTCGAATCCGACGCAAAACTGACAATTAATTGTAACGTTCAGAGCCTCTTAATGACGATGGGACACACAAATTGCGTCGCGTCTCAATACATCGTCCTCCAGCCGACTTGTCTCCAAGGGTCTATTGCTGCCTCGGGCACCTTATGGTCGTTCTCCTGTGAGTCTAGATTTTCGAATCCGACGCAAACTGAGAGTGAATTGTAACGTTCAGAGCCTCTTAATGACGATGGAACACACAAATTGCGTCGCGATTCAATACATCGTCCTACAGCCGACTTGTCTCCAAGGGTCTAGTGCTGCCTCGGGCACCTTATGGTCGTTCATCTGTGAGCCTAGATTTTCGAATCCGACGCAAAACTGACAGTGAATTGTAACGTTCAGAGCCTGTTAATGACGATGGGACACACAAATTGCGTCGCGATTCAATACATCGTCCTACAGCCGACTTGTCTCCAAGGGTCTAGTGCTGCCTCGGGCACCATAGGCTTGTTCTCCTGTGAGTCTAGATTTTCGAATCCGACGCAAAACTGACAGTGAATTGTAACGTTCAGAGCCTCTTGATGACGATGGAACACACAAATTGCGTCGCGATTCAATACATCGTCCTACAGCCGACTTGTCTCCAAGGGTCTAGTGCTGCCTCGGGCACCATATGCTCGTTCTCCTGTGAGTCTAGATTTTCGAATCCGACGCAAAACTGACAGTGAATTGTAACGTTCAGAGCCTGTTAATGACGATGGGACACACAAATTGCGTCGCGACTCAATACATCGTCCTCCAGCCGACTTGTCTCGAAGGGTCTTTTGCTGCCTCGGGCACCTTATGCTCGTTCTCCTGTGAGTCTAGTTTTTCGAATGCGATGCAAAACTGACAGTTAATTGTAACGTTCAGAGCCTCTTAATGACGATGGAACACACAATATGAGTCTAGTTTTTCGAATCCGGCGCAAAACTGACAATTAATTGTAACGTTCAGAGCCTCTTAATGACGATGGAACACACAAATTGCGTCGCGATTCAATACATCGTCCTACAGCCGACTTGTCTCCAAGGGTCTAGTGCTGCCTCGGGCACCATATGCTCGTTCTCCTGTGAGTCTAGATTTTCGAATCCGACGCAAAACTGACAGTGAATTGTAACGTTCAGAGCCTGTTAATGACGATGGAACACACAAATTGCGTCGCGATTCAATACATCGTCCTACAGCCGACTTGTCTCCAAGGGTCTAGTGCTGCCTCGGGCACCATATGCTCGTTCTCCTGTGAGTCTAGATTTTCGAATCCGACGCAAAACTGACAGTGAATTGTAACGTTCAGAGCCTCTTGATGACGATGGAACACACAAATTGCGTCGCGATTCAATACATCGTCCTACAGCCGACTTGTCTCCAAGGGTCTAGTGCTGCCTCGGGCACCATATGCTCGTTCTCCTGTGAGTCTAGATTTTCGAATCCGACGCAAAACTGACAGTTAATTGTAATGTTCAGAGCCTGTTAATGACGATGGGACACACAAATTGCGTCGCGACTCAATACATCGTCCTACAGCCGACTTGACTCCAAGGGTCTAGTGCTGCCTCGGGCACCATATGCTCGTTCTCCTGTGAGTCTAGATTTTCGAATCCGACGCAAAACTGAGAGTGAATTGTAACGTTCAGAGCCTCTTGATGACGATGGAACACACAAATTGCGTCGCGATTCAATACATCGTCCTCCAGCCGACTTGTCTCGAAGGGTCTATTGGTGCCTCGGGCACCTTATGGTCGTTCTCCTGTGAGTCTAGATTTTCGAATCCGACGCAAAACTGACAGTTAATTTTAACGTTCAGAGCCTCTTAATGACGATGGAACACACAAATTGCGTCGCGATTCAATACACCGTCCTCCAGCCGACTTGTCTCCAAGGGTCTATTGCTGCCTCGGGCACCTTATGGTCGTTCTCCTGTGAGTCTAGATTTTCGAATCCGACGCAAACTGAGAGTGAATTGTAACGTTCAGAGCCTCTTAATGACGATGGAACACACAAATTGCGTCGCGATTCAATACATCGTCCTACAGCCGACTTGTCTCCAAGGGTCTAGTGCTGCCTCGGGCACCTTATGGTCGTTCATCTGTGAGTCTAGATTTTCGAATCCGACGCAAAACTGACAGTGAATTGTAACGTTCAGAGCCTGTTAATGACGATGGGACACACAAATTGCGTCGCGATTCAATACATCGTCCTACAGCCGACTTGTCTCCAAGGGTCTAGTGCTGCCTCGGGCACCATAGGCTTGTTCTCCTGTGAGTCTAGATTTTCGAATCCGACGCAAAACTGACAGTGAATTGTAACGTTCAGAGCCTCTTGATGACGATGGAACACACAAATTGCGTCGCGATTCAATACATCGTCCTACAGCCGACTTGTCTCCAAGGGTCTAGTGCTGCCTCGGGCACCATATGCTCGTTCTCCTGTGAGTCTAGATTTTCGAATCCGACGCAAAACTGACAGTGAATTGTAACGTTCAGAGCCTGTTAATGACGATGGGACACACAAATTGCGTCGCGACTCAATACATCGTCCTCCAGCCGACTTGTCTCGAAGGGTCTTTTGCTGCCTCGGGCACCTTATGCTCGTTCTCCTGTGAGTCTAGTTTTTCGAATGCGATGCAAAACTGACAGTTAATTGTAACGTTCAGAGCCTCTTAATGACGATGGAACACACAATATGAGTCTAGTTTTTCGAATCCGGCGCAAAACTGACAATTAATTGTAACGTTCAGAGCCTCTTAATGACGATGGAACACACAAATTGCGTCGCGATTCAATACATCGTCCTACAGCCGACTTGTCTCCAAGGGTCTAGTGCTGCCTCGGGCACCATATGCTCGTTCTCCTGTGAGTCTAGATTTTCGAATCCGACGCAAAACTGACAGTGAATTGTAACGTTCAGAGCCTGTTAATGACGATGGAACACACAAATTGCGTCGCGATTCAATACATCGTCCTACAGCCGACTTGTCTCCAAGGGTCTAGTGCTGCCTCGGGCACCATATGCTCGTTCTCCTGTGAGTCTAGATTTTCGAATCCGACGCAAAACTGACAGTGAATTGTAACGTTCAGAGCCTCTTGATGACGATGGAACACACAAATTGCGTCGCGATTCAATACATCGTCCTACAGCCGACTTGTCTCCAAGGGTCTAGTGCTGCCTCGGGCACCATATGCTCGTTCTCCTGTGAGTCTAGATTTTCGAATCCGACGCAAAACTGACAGTTAATTGTAATGTTCAGAGCCTGTTAATGACGATGGGACACACAAATTGCGTCGCGACTCAATACATCGTCCTACAGCCGACTTGACTCCAAGGGTCTAGTGCTGCCTCGGGCACCATATGCTCGTTCTCCTGTGAGTCTAGATTTTCGAATCCGACGCAAAACTGAGAGTGAATTGTAACGTTCAGAGCCTCTTGATGACGATGGAACACACAAATTGCGTCGCGATTCAATACATCGTCCTCCAGCCGACTTGTCTCGAAGGGTCTATTGGTGCCTCGGGCACCTTATGGTCGTTCTCCTGTGAGTCTAGATTTTCGAATCCGACGCAAAACTGACAGTTAATTTTAACGTTCAGAGCCTCTTAATGACGATGGAACACACAAATTGCGTCGCGATTCAATACACCGTCCTCCAGCCGACTTGTCTCCAAGGGTCTATTGCTGCCTCGGGCACCTTATGGTCGTTCTCCTGTGAGTCTAGATTTTCGAATCCGACGCAAACCTGACAGTGAATTGTAACGTTCAGAGCCTGTTAATGACGATGGAACACACAAATTGCGTCGCGATTCAATACATCGTCCTACAGCCGACTTGTCTCCGAGGGTCTAGTGCTGCCTCGGGCACCTTATGGTCGTTCTCCTGTGAGTCTAGATTTTCGAATCCGTCGCAAAACTGAGAGTGAATTGTAACGTTCAGAGCCTCATGATGACGATGGAACACACAAATTGCGTCGCGATTCAATACATCGTCCTCCAGCCGACTTGTCTTGAAGGGTCTATTGCTGCCTCGGGCACCTTATGGTCGTTCATCGGTGAGTCTAGATTTTCGAATCCGACGCAAAACTGACAGTAAATTGTAACGTTCAGAGCCTCTTGATGACGATGGAACACACAAATTGCGTCGCGATTCAATACATCGACCTACAGCCGACTTGTCTCCAAGGGTCTATTGCTGCCTCGGGCACCTTATGGTCGTTCATCTGTGAGTCTAGATTTTCGAATCCGGCGCAAAACTGACAGTTAATTGTAACGTTCAGAGCCTCTTAATGACGATGGAACACACAAATTGCGTCGCGATTCAATACATCGTCCTCCAGCCGACATGTCTCCGAGGTAGTATTGCTGCTCCTGGCACCTCTTGGTCGTTCTCCTACGAGTCTAGTTTTTCGAATCCGGCGCAAAACTGACAATTAATTGTAACGTTCAGAGCCTCTTGATGACGATGGAACACACAAATTGCGTCGCGATTCAATACATCGTCCTCCAGCCGACTTGTCTCGAAGGGTCTAGTGCTGCCTCGGGCACCTTATGGTCGTTCTCCTGTGAGTGTAGATTTTCGAATCCGACGCAAAACTGACAGTTAATTGTAACGTTCAGAGCCTCTTAATGACGATGGAACACACAAATTGCGTCGCGATTCAATACATCGTCCTCCAGCCGACTTGTCTCCAAGGGTCTATTGCTGCCTCGGGCACCTTATGGTCGTTCTCCTGTGAGTCTAGATTTTCGAATCCGACGCAAACCTGACAGTGAATTGTAACGTTCAGAGCCTGTTAATGACGATGGAACACACAAATTGCGTCGCGATTCAATACATCGTCCTACAGCCGACTTGTCTCCAAGGGTCTAGTGCTGCCTCGGGCACCTTATGGTCGTTCTCCTGTGAGTCTAGATTTTCGAATCCGACGCAAAACTGAGAGTGAATTGTAACGTTCAGAGCCTCTTGATGACGATGGAACACACAAATTGCGTCGCGATTCAATACATCGTCCTCCAGCCGACTTGTCTCGAAGGGTCTATTGGTGCCTCGGGCACCTTAAGGTCGTTTTCCTGTGATTCTAGTTTTTCGAATACGACGCAAAACTGACAATTAATTGTAACGTTCAGAGCCTGTTAATGACGATGGAACACACAAATTGAGTCGCGATTCAATACATCGTCCTCCAGCCGACTTGTCTCGAAGGGTCTATTGCTGCCTCGGGCACCTTATGGTCGTTCATCGGTGAGTCTAGATTTTCCAATCCGGCGCAAAACTGACAGTTAATTGTAACGTTCAGAGCCTCTTAATGACGATGGAACACACAAATTGCGTCGCGATTCAATACATCGTCCTCCAGCCGACATGTCTCCGAGGTAGTATTGCTGCTCCTGGCACCTCTTGGTCGTTCTCCTATGAGTCTAGTTTTATCGAATCCGGCGCAAAACTGACAATTAATTGTAACGTTCAGAGCCTCTTAATGACGATGGGACACACAAATTGCGTCGGGTCTCAATACATCGTCCTCCAGCCGACTTGTCTCCAAGGGTCTATTGCTGCCTCGGGCACCTTATGGTCGTTCTCCTGTGAGTCTAGATTTTCGAATCCGACGCAAAACTGACAGTTAATTGTAACGTTCAGAGCCTCTTAATGACGATGGAACACACAAATTGCGTCACGATTCAATACATCGTCCTACAGCCGACTTGTCTCCAAGGGTCTAGTGCTGCCTCGGGCACCTTATGGTCGTTCATCTGTGAGTCTAGATTTTCGAATCCGACGCAAAACTGACAGTTAATTGTAACGTTCAGAGCCTGTTAATGACGATGGGACACACAAATTGCGTCGCGTCTCAATACATCGTCCCACAGCCGACCTGTCTCCAAGGGTCTCTTGCTGCCTCGGGCACCTTATGGTCGTTCGCCTGTGAGTCTAGTTTTCAGAATACGACGCAAAACTGACAGTTAATTGTAACGTTCAGAGCCTGTTAATGACGATGGAACACACAAATTGCGTCGCGATTCAATACATCGTCCTACAGCCGACTTGTCTCCAAGGGTCTAGTGCTGCCTCGGGCACCATATGCTCGTTCTCCTGTGAGTCTAGATTTTCGAATCCGACGCAAAACTGACAGTGAATTGTAACGTTCAGAGCCTCTTGATGACGATGGAACACACAAATTGCGTCGCGATTCAATACATCGTCCTACAGCCGACTTGTCTCCAAGGGTCTAGTGCTGCCTCGGGCACCATATGCTCGTTCTCCTGTGAGTCTAGATTTTCGAATCCGACGCAAAACTGACAGTGAATTGTAACGTTCAGAGCCTGTTAATGACGATGGGACACACAAATTGCGTCGCGACTCAATACATCGTCCTACATCCGACTTGACTCCAAGGGTCTAGTGCTGCCTCGGGCACCATATGCTCGTTCTCCTGTGAGTCTAGATTTTCGAATCCGACGCAAAACTGAGAGTGAATTGTAACGTTCAGAGCCTCTTGATGACGATGGAACACACAAATTGCGTCGCGATTCAATACATCGTCCTCCAGCCGACTTGTCTCGAAGGGTCTATTGGTGCCTCGGTCACCTTATGGTCGTTCTCCTGTGAGTCTAGATTTTCGAATCCGACGCAAAACTGACAGTTAATTGTAACGTTCAGAGCCTCTTGATGACGATGGAACACACAAATTGCGTCGCGATTCAATACATCGTCCTCCAGCCGACTTGTCTCCAAGGGTCTATTGCTGCCTCGGGCATCTTATGGTCGTTCTCCTGTGAGTCTAGATTTTCGAATCCGACGCAAACCTGACAGTGAATTGTAACGTTCAGAGCCTGTTAATGACGATGGAACACACAAATTGCGTCGCGATTCAATACATCGTCCTACAGCCGACTTGTCTCCAAGGGTCAAGTGCTGCCTCGGGCACCTTATGGTCGTTCTCCTGTGAGTCTAGATTTTCGAATCCGACGCAAAACTGAGAGTGAATTGTTACGTTCAGAGCCTCTTGATGACGATGGAACACACAAATTGCGTCGCGATTCAATACATAGTCCTCCAGCCGACTTGTCTCGAAGGGTCTATTGGTGCCTCGGGCACCTTAAGGTCGTTCTCCTGTGAGTCTAGTTTTTCGAATGCGATGCAAAACTGACAGTTAATTGTAACGTTCAGAGCCTCTTAATGACGATGGAACACACAAATTGCGTCGCGATTCAATACATCGTCCTCCAGCCGACTTGTCTCCAAGGGTCTATTGCTGCCTCGGGCACCTTATGGTCGTTCTCCTGTGAGTCTAGTTTTTCGAATGCGATGCAAAACTGACAGTTAATTGTAACGTTCAGAGCCTGTTAATGACTATGGGACACACAATTTGCGTCGCGATTCAATACATCGTCCTCCAGCCGACTTGTCTCGAAGGGTCTATTGGTGCCTCGGGCCTCTTATGGTCGTTCTCCTATGAGTCTAGTTTTTCGAATCCGGCGCAAAACTGACAATTAATTGTAACGTTCAGAGCCTCTTAATGACGATGGAACACACAAATTGCGTCGCGATTCAATACATCGTCCTACAGCCGACTTGTCTCCAAGGGTCTAGTGCTGCCTCGGGCACCATATGCTCGTTCTCCTGTGAGTCTAGATTTTCGAATCCGACGCAAAACTGACAATTAATTGTAACGTTCAGAGCCTCTTAATGACGATGGGACACACAAATTGCGTCGCGTCTCAATACATCGTCCTCCAGCCGACTTGTCTCCAAGGGTCTATTGCTGCCTCGGGCACCTTATGGTCGTTCTCCTGTGAGTCTAGATTTTCGAATCCGACGCAAAACTGAGAGTGAATTGTAACGTTCAGAGCCTCTTAATGACGATGGAACACACAAATAGCGTCGCGATTCAATACATCGTCCTACAGCCGACTTGTCTCCAAGGGTCTAGTGCTGCCTCGGGCACCATATGCTCGTTCTCCTGTGAGTCTAGATTTTCGAATCCGACGCAAAACTGACAATTAATTGTAACGTTCAGAGCCTCTTAATGACGATGGGACACACAAATTGCGTCGCGTCTCAATACATCGTCCTCCAGCCGACTTGTCTCCAAGGGTCTATTGCTGCCTCGGGCACCTTATGGTCGTTCTCCTGTGAGTCTAGATTTTCGAATCCGACGCAAAACTGAGAGTGAATTGTAACGTTCAGAGCCTCTTAATGACGATGGAACACACAAATTGCGTCGCGATTCAATACATCGTCCTACAGCCGACTTGTCTCCAAGGGTCTAGTGCTGCCTCGGGCACCATATGCTCGTTCTCCTGTGAGTCTAGATTTTCGAATCCGACGCAAAACTGACAGTGAATTGTAACGTTCAGAGCCTCTTGATGACGATGGAACACACAAATTGCGTCGCGATTCAATACATCGTCCTACAGCCGACTTGTCTCCAAGGGTCTAGTGCTGCCTCGGGCACCATATGCTCGTTCTCCTGTGAGTCTAGATTTTCGAATCCGACGCAAAACTGACAGTTAATTGTAATGTTCAGAGCCTGTTAATGACGATGGGACACACAAATTGCGTCGCGACTCAATACATCGTCCTACAGCCGACTTGACTCCAAGGGTCTAGTGCTGCCTCGGGCACCATATGCTCGTTCTCCTGTGAGTCTAGATTTTCGAATCCGACTCAAAACTGAGAGTGAATTGTAACGTTCAGAGCCTCTTGATGACGATGGAACACACAAATTGCGTCGCGATTCAATACATCGTCCTCCAGCCGACTTGTCTCGAAGGGTCTATTGCTGCCTCGGGCACCTTATGGTCGTTCATCGGTGAGTCTAGATTTTCGAATCCGACGCAAAACTGACAGTAAATTGTAACGTTCAGAGCCTCTTGATGACGATGGAACACACAAATTGCGTCGCGATTCAATACATCGACCTACAGCCGACTTGTCTCCAAGGGTCTATTGCTGCCTCGGGCACCTTATGGTCGTTCATCTGTGAGTCTAGATTTTCGAATCCGGCGCAAAACTGACAGTTAATTGTAACGTTCAGAGCCTCTTAATGACGATGGAACACACAAATTGCGTCGCGATTCAATACATCGTCCTCCAGCCGACATGTCTCCGAGGTAGTATTGCTGCTCCTGGCACCTCTTGGTCGTTCTCCTATGAGTCTAGTTTTTCGAATCCGGCGCAAAACTGACAATTAATTGTAACGTTCAGAGCCTCTTGATGACGATGGAACACACAAATTGCGTCGCGATTCAATACATCGTCCTCCAGCCGACTTGTCTCGAAGGGTCTATTGGTGCCTCGGGCACCTTATGGTCGTTCTCCTGTGAGTGTAGATTTTCGAATCCGACGCAAAACTGACAGTTAATTGTAACGTTCAGAGCCTCTTAATGACGATGGAACACACAAATTGCGTCGCGATTCAATACATCGTCCTCCAGCCGACTTGTCTCCAAGGGTCTATTGCTGCCTCGGGCACCTTATGGTCGTTCTCCTGTGAGTCTAGATTTTCGAATCCGACGCAAACCTGACAGTGAATTGTAACGTTCAGAGCCTGTTAATGACGATGGAACACACAAATTGCGTCGCGATTCAATACATCGTCCTCCAGCCGACTTGTCTCCAAGGGTCTAGTGCTGCCTCGGGCACCTTATGGTCGTTCTCCTGTGAGTCTAGATTTTCGAATCCGACGCAAAACTGAGAGTGAATTGTAACGTTCAGAGCCTCTTGATGACGATGGAACACACAAATTGCGTCGCGATTCAATACATCGTCCTCCAGCCGACTTGTCTCGAAGGGTCTATTGGTGCCTCGGGCACCTTAAGGTCGTTTTCCTGTGATTCTAGTTTTTCGAATACGACGCAAAACTGACAATTAATTGTAACGTTCAGAGCCTGTTAATGACGATGGAACACACAAATTGAGTCGCGATTCAATACATCGTCCTCCAGCCGACTTGTCTCGAAGGGTCTATTGCTGCCTCGGGCACCTTATGGTCGTTCATCGGTGAGTCTAGATTTTCCAATCCGGCGCAAAACTGACAGTTAATTGTAACGTTCAGAGCCTCTTAATGACGATGGAACACACAAATTGCGTCGCGATTCAATACATCGTCCTCCAGCCGACATGTCTCCGAGGTAGTATTGCTGCTCCTGGCACCTCTTGGTCGTTCTCCTATGAGTCTAGTTTTATCGAATCCGGCGCAAAACTGACAATTAATTGTAACGTTCAGAGCCTCTTAATGACGATGGGACACACAAATTGCGTCGGGTCTCAATACATCGTCCTCCAGCCGACTTGTCTCCAAGGGTCTATTGCTGCCTCGGGCACCTTATGGTCGTTCTCCTGTGAGTCTAGATTTTCGAATCCGACGCAAAACTGACAGTTAATTGTAACGTTCAGAGCCTCTTAATGACGATGGAACACACAAATTGCGTCGCGATTCAATACATCGTCCTACAGCCGACTTGTCTCCAAGGGTCTAGTGCTGCCTCGGGCACCTTATGGTCGTTCATCTGTGAGTCTAGATTTTCGAATCCGACGCAAAACTGACAGTTAATTGTAACGTTCAGAGCCTGTTAATGACGATGGGACACACAAATTGCGTCGCGTCTCAATACATCGTCCCACAGCCGACCTGTCTCCAAGGGTCTCTTGCTGCCTCGGGCACCTTATGGTCGTTCGCCTGTGAGTCTAGTTTTCAGAATACGACGCAAAACTGACAGTTAATTGTAACGTTCAGAGCCTGTTAATGACGATGGAACACACAAATTGCGTCGCGATTCAATACATCGTCCTACAGCCGACTTGTCTCCAAGGGTCTAGTGCTGCCTCGGGCACCATATGCTCGTTCTCCTGTGAGTCTAGATTTTCGAATCCGACGCAAAACTGACAGTGAATTGTAACGTTCAGAGCCTCTTGTTGACGATGGAACACACAAATTGCGTCGCGATTCAATACATCGTCCTACAGCCGACTTGTCTCCAAGGGTCTAGTGCTGCCTCGGGCACCATATGCTCGTTCTCCTGTGAGTCTAGATTTTCGAATCCGACGCAAAACTGACAGTTAATTGTAACGTTCAGAGCCTGTTAATGACGATGGGACACACAAATTGCGTCGCGACTCAATACATCGTCCTACATCCGACTTGACTCCAAGGGTCTAGTGCTGCCTCGGGCACCATATGCTCGTTCTCCTGTGAGTCTAGATTTTCGAATCCGACGCAAAACTGAGAGTGAATTGTAACGTTCAGAGCCTCTTGATGACGATGGAACACACAAATTGCGTCGCGATTCAATACATCGTCCTCCAGCCGACTTGTCTCGAAGGGTCTATTGGTGCCTCGGTCACCTTATGGTCGTTCTCCTGTGAGTCTAGATTTTCGAATCCGACGCAAAACTGACAGTTAATTGTAACGTTCAGAGCCTCTTAATGACGATGGAACACACAAATTGCGTCGCGATTCAATACATCGTCCTCCAGCCGACTTGTCTCCAAGGGTCTATTGCTGCCTCGGGCACCTTATGGTCGTTCTCCTGTGAGTCTAGATTTTCGAATCCGACGCAAACCTGACAGTGAATTGTAACGTTCAGAGCCTGTTAATGACGATGGAACACACAAATTGCGTCGCGATTCAATACATCGTCCTACAGCCGACTTGTCTCCAAGGGTCAAGTGCTGCCTCGGGCACCTTATGGTCGTTCTCCTGTGAGTCTAGATTTTCGAATCCGACGCAAAACTGAGAGTGAATTGTTACGTTCAGAGCCTCTTGATGACGATGGAACACACAAATTGCGTCGCGATTAAATACATAGTCCTCCAGCCGACTTGTCTCGAAGGGTCTATTGGTGCCTCGGGCACCTTAAGGTCGTTCTCCTGTGAGTCTAGTTTTTCGAATACGACGCAAAACTGACAATTAATTGTAACGTTCAGAGCCTGTTAATGACGATGGAACACACAAATTGCGTCGCGATTCAATACATCGTCCTCCAGCCGACTTGTCTCGAAGGGTCTATTGCTGCCTCGGGCACCTTATGGTCGTTCATCGGTGAGTCTAGATTTTCGAATCCGACGCAAAACTGACAGTTAATTGTAAGGTTCAGAGCCTCTTGATGACGATGGAACACACAAATTGCGTCGCGATTCAATACATCGTCCTACAGCCGACTTGTCTCCAAGGGTCTATTGCTGCCTCGGGCACCTTATGGTCGTTCATCTGTGAGTCTAGATTTTCGAATCCGGCGCAAAACTGACAGTTAATTGTAACGTTCAGAGCCTCTTAATGACGATGGAACACACAAATTGCGTCGCGATTCAATACATCGTCCTCCAGCCGACTTGTCTCCGAGGTAGTATTGCTGCTCCTGGCACCTCTTGGTCGTTCTCCTATGAGTCTAGTCTTTCGAATCCGGCGCAAAACTGACAATTAATTGTAACGTTCAGAGCCTCTTAATGACGATGGAACACACAAATTGCGTCGCGATTCAATACATCGTCCTCCAGCCGACTTGTCTCCAAGGGTCTATTGCTGCCTCGGGCACCTTATGGTCGTTCTCCTGTGAGTCTAGTTTTTCGAATGCGATGCAAAACTGACAGTTAATTGTAACGTTCAGAGCCTCTTAATGACGATGGAACACACAAATTGCGTCGCGATTCAATACATCGTCCTACAGCCGACTTGTCTTCAAGGGTCTAGTGCTGCCTCGGGCACCATATGCTCGTTCTCCTGTGAGTCTAGATTTTCGAATCCGACGCAAAACAGAGAGTGAATTGTAACGTTCAGAGCCTCGTGATGACGATCGAACACACAAATTGCGTCGCGATTCAATACATCTTCCTCCAGCCGACTTGTCTCGAAGGGTCTATTGCTGCCTCGGGCACCTTATGGTCGTTCATCTGTGAGTCTAGATTTTCGAATCCGACGCAAAACTGACAGTTAATTGTAAGGTTCAGAGCCTCTTAATGACGATGGAACACACAAATTGCGTCGCGATTCAATACATCGTCCTCCAGCCGACTTGTCCCCAAGGGTCTATTGCTGCCTCGGGCACCTTATGGTCGTTCTCCTGTGAGTCTAGTTTTTCGAATGCGATGCAAAACTGACAGTTAATTGTAACGTTCAGAGCCTGTTAATGACGATGGGACACACAAATTGCGTCGCGACTCAATACATCGTCTTCCTGCCGACTTGTCTCCAAGGGTCTATTACTGCCTCGGGCACCTTATGGTCGTTCTCCTGTGAGTCTAGTTTTTCGAATGCGATGCAAAACTGACACTTAATTGTAACGTTCAGAACCTCTTAATGACGATGGAACATCCAAATTGCGTCGCGATTCAATACATCGTCCTCCAGCCGACTTGTCTCCAAGGGCCTATTGCTGCCTCGGGCACCTTATGGTCGTTCTCCTGTGAGTCTAGTTTTTCGAATGCGATGCAAAACTGACAGTTAATTGTAACGTTCAGAGCCTGTTAATGACGATGGAACACACAAATTGCGTCGCGATTCAATACATCGTCCTCCAGCCGACTTGTCTCCAAGGGTCTAGTGCTGCCTCGGGCACCTTATGGTCGTTCTCCTGTGAGTCTAGATTTTCGAATCCGACGCAAAACTGAGAGTGAATTGTAACGTTCAGAGCCTCTTGATGACGATGGAACACACAAATTGCGTCGCGATTCAATACATCGTCCTCCAGCCGACTTGTCTCGAAGGGTCTATTGGTGCCTCGGGCACCTTAAGGTCGTTTTCCTGTGATTCTAGTTTTTCGAATACGACGCAAAACTGACAATTAATTGTAACGTTCAGAGCCTGTTAATGACGATGGAACACACAAATTGAGTCGCGATTCAATACATCGTCCTCCAGCCGACTTGTCTCGAAGGGTCTATTGCTGCCTCGGGCACCTTATGGTCGTTCATCGGTGAGTCTAGATTTTCCAATCCGGCGCAAAACTGACAGTTAATTGTAACGTTCAGAGCCTCTTAATGACGATGGAACACACAAATTGCGTCGCGATTCAATACATCGTCCTCCAGCCGACATGTCTCCGAGGTAGTATTGCTGCTCCTGGCACCTCTTGGTCGTTCTCCTATGAGTCTAGTTTTATCGAATCCGGCGCAAAACTGACAATTAATTGTAACGTTCAGAGCCTCTTAATGACGATGGGACACACAAATTGCGTCGGGTCTCAATACATCGTCCTCTAGCCGACTTGTCTCCAAGGGTCTATTGCTGCCTCGGGCACCTTATGGTCGTTCTCCAGTGAGTCTAGATTTTCGAATCCGACGCAAAACTGACAGTTAATTGTAACGTTCAGAGCCTCTTAATGACGATGGAACACACAAATTGCGTCGCGATTCAATACATCGTCCTACAGCCGACTTGTCTCCAAGGGTCTAGTGCTGCCTCGGGCACCTTATGGTCGTTCATCTGTGAGTCTAGATTTTCGAATCCGACGCAAAACTGACAGTTAATTGTAACGTTCAGAGCCTGTTAATGACGATGGGACACACAAATTGCGTCGCGTCTCAATACATCGTCCCACAGCCGACCTGTCTCCAAGGGTCTCTTGCTGCCTCGGGCACCTTATGGTCGTTCGCCTGTGAGTCTAGTTTTCAGAATACGACGCAAAACTGACAGTTAATTGTAACGTTCAGAGCCTGTTAATGACGATGGAACACACAAATTGCGTCGCGATTCAATACATCGTCCTACAGCCGACTTGTCTCCAAGGGTCTAGTGCTGCCTCGGGCACCATATGCTCGTTCTCCTGTGAGTCTAGATTTTCGAATCCGACGCAAAACTGACAGTGAATTGTAACGTTCAGAGCCTCTTGTTGACGATGGAACACACAAATTGCGTCGCGATTCAATACATCGTCCTACAGCCGACTTGTCTCCAAGGGTCTAGTGCTGCCTCGGGCACCATATGCTCGTTCTCCTGTGAGTCTAGATTTTCGAATCCGACGCAAAACTGACAGTTAATTGTAACGTTCAGAGCCTGTTAATGACGATGGGACACACAAATTGCGTCGCGACTCAATACATCGTCCTACATCCGACTTGACTCCAAGGGTCTAGTGCTGCCTCGGGCACCATATGCTCGTTCTCCTGTGAGTCTAGATTTTCGAATCCGACGCAAAACTGAGAGTGAATTGTAACGTTCAGAGCCTCTTGATGACGATGGAACACACAAATTGCGTCGCGATTCAATACATCGTCCTCCAGCCGACTTGTCTCGAAGGGTCTATTGGTGCCTCGGTCACCTTATGGTCGTTCTCCTGTGAGTCTAGATTTTCGAATCCGACGCAAAACTGACAGTTAATTGTAACGTTCAGAGCCTCTTAATGACGATGGAACACACAAATTGCGTCGCGATTCAATACATCGTCCTCCAGCCGACTTGTCTCCAAGGGTCTATTGCTGCCTCGGGCACCTTATGGTCGTTCTCCTGTGACTCTAGATTTTCGAATCCGACGCAAACCTGACAGTGAATTGTAACGTTCAGAGCCTGTTAATGACGATGGAACACACAAATTGCGTCGCGATTCAATACATCGTCCTACAGCCGACTTGTCTCCAAGGGTCAAGTGCTGCCTCGGGCACCTTATGGTCGTTCTCCTGTGAGTCTAGATTTTCGAATCCGACGCAAAACTGAGAGTGAATTGTTACGTTCAGAGCCTCTTGATGACGATGGAACACACAAATTGCGTCGCGATTAAATACATAGTCCTCCAGCCGACTTGTCTCGAAGGGTCTATTGGTGCCTCGGGCACCTTAAGGTCGTTCTCCTGTGAGTCTAGTTTTTCGAATACGACGCAAAACTGACAATTAATTGTAACGTTCAGAGCCTGTTAATGACGATGGAACACACAAATTGCGTCGCGATTCAATACATCGTCCTCCAGCCGACTTGTCTCGAAGGGTCTATTGCTGCCTCGGGCACCTTATGGTCGTTCATCGGTGAGTCTAGATTTTCGAATCCGACGCAAAACTGACAGTTAATTGTAAGGTTCAGAGCCTCTTGATGACGATGGAACACACAAATTGCGTCGCGATTCAATACATCGTCCTACAGCCGACTTGTCTCCAAGGGTCTATTGCTGCCTCGGGCACCTTATGGTCGTTCATCTGTGAGTCTAGATTTTCGAATCCGGCGCAAAACTGACAGTTAATTGTAACGTTCAGAGCCTCTTAATGACGATGGAACACACAAATTGCGTCGCGATTCAATACATCGTCCTCCAGCCGACTTGTCTCCGAGGTAGTATTGCTGCTCCTGGCACCTCTTGGTCGTTCTCCTATGAGTCTAGTCTTTCGAATCCGGCGCAAAACTGACAATTAATTGTAACGTTCAGAGCCTCTTAATGACGATGGAACACACAAATTGCGTCGCGATTCAATACATCGTCCTCCAGCCGACTTGTCTCCAAGGGTCTATTGCTGCCTCGGGCACCTTATGGTCGTTCTCCTGTGAGTCTAGTTTTTCGAATGCGATGCAAAACTGACAGTTAATTGTAACGTTCAGAGCCTCTTAATGACGATGGAACACACAAATTGCGTCGCGATTCAATACATCGTCCTACAGCCGACTTGTCTTCAAGGGTCTAGTGCTGCCTCGGGCACCATATGCTCGTTCTCCTGTGAGTCTAGATTTTCGAATCCGACGCAAAACAGAGAGTGAATTGTAACGTTCAGAGCCTCGTGATGACGATCGAACACACAAATTGCGTCGCGATTCAATACATCTTCCTCCAGCCGACTTGTCTCGAAGGGTCTATTGCTGCCTCGGGCACCTTATGGTCGTTCATCTGTGAGTCTAGATTTTCGAATCCGACGCAAAACTGACAGTTAATTGTAAGGTTCAGAGCCTCTTAATGACGATGGAACACACAAATTGCGTCGCGATTCAATACATCGTCCTCCAGCCGACTTGTCCCCAAGGGTCTATTGCTGCCTCGGGCACCTTATGGTCGTTCTCCTGTGAGTCTAGTTTTTCGAATGCGATGCAAAACTGACAGTTAATTGTAACGTTCAGAGCCTGTTAATGACGATGGGACACACAAATTGCGTCGCGACTCAATACATCGTCTTCCTGCCGACTTGTCTCCAAGGGTCTATTACTGCCTCGGGCACCTTATGGTCGTTCTCCTGTGAGTCTAGTTTTTCGAATGCGATGCAAAACTGACACTTAATTGTAACGTTCAGAACCTCTTAATGACGATGGAACATCCAAATTGCGTCGCGATTCAATACATCGTCCTCCAGCCGACTTGTCTCCAAGGGCCTATTGCTGCCTCGGGCACCTTATGGTCGTTCTCCTGTGAGTCTAGTTTTTCGAATGCGATGCAAAACTGACAGTTAATTGTAACGTTCAGAGCCTGCTAATGACGATGGGACACACAAATTGCGTCGCGACTCAATACATCGTCCTCCAGCCGACTTGTCTCCAAGGGTCTAGTTCTGCCTCGGGCACCTTATGGTCGTTCTCCTGTGAGTCTAGATTTTCGAATCCGACGCAAAACTGACAGTTAATTGTAACGTTCAGAGCCTCTTAATGACGATGGAACACACAAATTGCGTCGCGATTCAATACATCGTCCTACAGCCGACTTGTCTCCAAGGGTCTAGTGCTGCCTCGCGCACCATATGCTCGTTCTCCTGTGAGTCTTGATTTTCGAATCCGACGCAAAACTGACAGTGAATTGTAACGTTCAGAGCCTCTTGATGACGATGGAACACACAAATTGCGTCGCGATTCAATACATCGTCCCACAGCCGACCTGTCTCCAAGGGTCTCTTGCTGCCTCGGGCACCTTATGGTCGTTCTCCTGTGAGTCTAGTTTTCAGAATACGACGCAAAACTGACAGTTAATTGTAACGTTCAGAGCCTGTTAGTGACGATGGGACACACAAATTGCGTCGCGATTCAATACATCGTCCTACAGCCGACTTGTCTCGAAGGGTCTATTGCTGCCTCGGGCCTCTTATGGTCGTTCTCCTATGAGTCTAGTTTTTCGAATCCGGCGCAAAACTGACAATTAATTGTAACGTTCAGAGCCTCTTAATGACGATGGAACACACAAATTGCGTCGCGACTCAATACATCGTCCTCCAGCCGACTTGTCTCCAAGGGTCTAGTGCTGCCTCGGGCACATTATGGTCGTTCTCCTGTGAGTCTAGATTTTCGAATCCGACGCAAAACTGACAGTTAATTGTAACGTTCAGAGCCTCTTAATGACGATGGAACACACAAATTGCGTCGCGATTCAATACATCGTCCTCCAGCCGACTTGTCTCCAAGGGTCTATTGCTGCCTAGGGCACCTTATGGTCGTTCTCCTGTGAGTCTAGATTTTCGAATCCGACGCAAAACTGACAGTGAATTGTAACGTTCAGAGCCTGTTAATGACGATGGGACACACAAATTGCGTCGCGACTCAATACATCGTCCTCCAGCCGACTTGTCTCCAAGGGTCTAGTGCTGCCTCGGGCACCTTATGGTCGTTCTCCTGTGAGTCTAGATTTTCGAATCCGACGCAAAACTGACAGTTAATTGTAACGTTCAGAGCCCCTTAATGACGATGGAACACAAATTGCGTCGCGACTCAATACATCGTCCTCCAGCCGACTTGTCTCCAAGGGTCTATTGCTGCCTCGGGCACCTTATGGTCGTTCATCTGTGAGTCTAGATTTTCGAATCCGACGCAAAACTGACAGTTAATTGTAACGTTCAGAGCCTCTTAATGACGATGGAACACACAAATTGCGTCGCGATTCAATACATCGTCCTCCAGCCGACTTGTCTCCAAGGGTCTAGTGCTGCCTCGGGCACCATATGCTCGTTCTCCTGTGAGTCTAGATTTTCGAATCCGACGCAAAACTGACAGTGAATTGTAACGTTCAGAGCCTGTTAATGACGATGGGACACACAAATTGCGTCGCGACTCAATACATCGTCCTACAGCTGACTGGTCTCCAAGGGTCTAGTGCTGCCTCGGGCACCATATGCTCGTACTCCTGTGAGTCTAGATTATCGAATCCGACGCAAAACTGAGAGTGAATTGTAACGTTCAGAGCCTCTTGATGACGATGGAACACACAAATTGCGTCGCGATTCAATACATCGTCCTCCAGCCGACTTGTCTCGAAGGGTCTATTGGTGCCTCGGGCACCTTATGGTCGTTCTGTGAGTCTAGATTTTCGAATCCGACCCAAAACTGACAGTTAATTGTAACGTTCAGAGCCTCTTAATGACGATGGAACACACAAATTGCGTCGCGATTCAATACATCGTCCTACAGCCGACTTGTCTCCAAGGGTCTAGTGCTGCCTCGGGCACCATATGTTCGTTCTCTTGTGAGTCTAGATTTCCGAATCCGACGCAAAACTGACAGTGAATTGTAACGTTCAGAGCCTCTTGATGACGATGGAACACACAAATTGCGTCGCGATTCAATACATCGTCCCACAGCCGACCTGTCTCCAAGGGTCTCTTGCTGCCTCGGGCACCTTATGGTCGTTCTCCTGTGAGTCTAGTTTTCAGAATACGACGCAAAACTGACAGTTAATTGTAACGTTCAGAGCCTGTTAATGACGATGGGACACACAAATTGCGTCGCGATTCAATACATCGTCCTCCAGCCGACTTGTCTCGAAGGGTCTATTGCTGCCTCGGGCACCTTATGGTCGTTCATCTGTGAGTCAAGATTTTCGAATCCGACGCAAAACTGACAGTGAATTGTAACGTTCAGAGCCTCTTAAAGACGATGGAACTCACAAATTGCGTCGCGATTCAATACATCGTCCTCCAGCCGACTTGTCTCCAAGGGTCTATTGCTGCCTCGGGCACCTTTTGGTCGTTCTCCTATGAGTCTAGTTTTTCGAATCCGACGCAAAACTGACAGTTAATTGTAACGTTCAGAGCCTCTTAATGACGATGGAACACACAAATTGCGTCGCGATTCAATACATCGTCCTCCAGCCGACTTGTCTCCAAAGGTCTATTGCTGCCTCGGGCACCTTATGGTCGTTCTCCTGTGAGTCTAGATTTTCGAATCCGACGCAAAACTGACAGTGAATTGTAACGTTCAGAGCCTGTTAATGACGATGGGACACACAAATTGCGTCGCGACTCAATACATCGTCCTCCAGCCGACTTGTCTCCAAGGGTCTAGTGCTGCCTCGGGCACCTTATGGTCGTTCTCCTGTGAGTCTAGATTTTCGAATCCGACGCAAAACTGACAGTTAATTGTAACGTTCAGAGCCTGTTAATGACGATGGAACACACAAATTGCGTCGCGATTCAATACATCGTCCTACAGCCGACTTGTCTCCAAGGGTCTAGTGCTGCCTCGGGGACCATATGCTCGTTCTCCTGTGAGTCTAGATTTTTCGAATCCGACGCAAAACTGACAGTGAATTGTAACGTTCAGAGCCTGTTAATGACGATGGAACACACAAATTGCGTCGCGATTCAATACATCGTCCTCCAGCCGACTTGTCTCGAAGGGTCTATTGCTGCCTCGGGCACCTTATGGTCGTTCATCTGTGAGTCTAGATTTTCGAATCCGACGCAAAACTGACAGTGAATTGCAACGTTCAGAGCCTCTTAATGACGATGGAACTAACAAATTGCGTCGCGATTCAATACATTGTCCTCCAGCCGACTTGTCTCCAAGGGTCTAGTGCTGCCTCGGGCACCTTATGTTCGTTCTCCTGTGAGTATAGATTTTCGAATCCGACGCAAAACTGACAGTTAATTGTAACGTTCAGAGCCTGTTAATGACGATGGAACACACAAATTGCGTCGCGATTCAATACATCGTCCTCCAGCCGACTTGTCTCCAAGTGTCTATTGCTGCCTCGGGCACCTTTTGGTCGTTCTCCTATGAGTCTAGTTTTTCGAATCCGACGCAAAACTGACAGTTAATTGTAACGTTCAGAGCCTCTTAATGACGATGGAACACACAAATTGCGTCGCGATTCAATACATCGTCCTCCAGCCGACTTGTCTCCAAAGGTCTATTGCTGCCTCGGGCACCATATGCTCGTTCTCTTGTGAGTCTAGATTTCCGAATCCGACGCAAAACTGACAGTGAATTGTAACGTTCAGAGCCTCTTGATGACGATGGAACACACAAATTGCGTCGCGATTCAATACATCGTCCCACAGCCGACCTGTCTCCAAGGGTCTCTTGCTGCCTCGGGCACCTAATGGTCGTTCTCCTGTGAGTCTAGTTTTCAGAATACGACGCAAAACTGACAGTTAATTGTAACGTTCAGAGCCTGTTAATGACGATGGGACACACAAATTGCGTCGCGATTCAATACATCGTCCTCCAGCCGACTTGTCTCGAAGGGTCTATTGCTGCCTCGGGCACCTTATGGTCGTTCATCTGTGAGTCAAGATTTTCGAATCCGACGCAAAACTGACAGTGAATTGTAACGTTCAGAGCCTCTTAATGACGATGGAACTCACAAATTGCGTCGCGATTCAATACATTGTCCTCCAGCCGACTTGTCTCCAAGGGTCTAGTGCTGCCTCGGGCACTTTATGGTCGTTCTCCTGTGAGTCTAGATTTTCGAATCCGACGCAAAACTGACAGTTAATTGTAACGTTCAGAGCCTCTTAATGACGATGGAACACACAAATTGCGTCGCTATTCAATACATCGTCCTCCAGCCGACTTGTCTCCAAGTGTCTATTGCTGCCTCGGGCACCTTATGGTCGTTCTCCTGTGAGTCTAGTTTTTCGAATGCGATGCAAAACTGACAGTTAATTGATACGTTCAGAGCCTGTTAATGACGATGGGACACACAAACTGCGTCGCGACTCAATACATCGTCCTCCAGCCGACTTGTCTCCAAGGGTCTAGTGCTGCCTCGGGCACCTTATGGTCGTTCTCCTGTGAGTCTAGATTTTCGAATCCGACGCAGAACTGACAATTAATTGTAACGTTCAGAGCCTCTTAATGACGATGGAACACACAAATTGCGTCGCGATTCAATACATCGTCCTCCAGCCGACTTGTCTCCAAGGGTCTATTGCTGCCTCGGGCACCTTTTGGTCGTTCTCCTATGAGTCTAGTTTTTCGAATCCGACGCAAAACTAACAGTTAATTGTAACGTTCAGAGCCTCTTAATGACGATGGAACACACAAATTGCGTCGCGATTCAATACATCGTCCTCCAGCCGACTTGTCTCCAAAGGTCTATTGCTGCCTCGGGCACCTTATGATCGTTCTCCTGTGAGTCTAGATTTTCGAATCCGACGCAAAACTGACAGTTAATTGTAACGTTCAGAGCCTGTTAATGACGATGGGACACACAAATTGCGTCGCGACTCAATACATCGTCCTCCAGCCGACTTGTCTCCAAGGGTCTAGTGCTGCCTCGGGCACCTTATGGTCGTTCTCCTGTGAGTCTAGATTTTCGAATCCGACGCAAAACTGACAGTTAATTGTAACGTTCAGAGCCTGTTAATGACGATGGAACACACAAATTGCGTCGCGATTCAATACATCGTCCTACAGCCGACTTGTCTCCAAGGGTCTAGTGCTGCCTCGGGCACCATATGCTCGTTCTCCTGTGAGTCTAGATTTTTCGAATCCGACGCAAAACTGACAGTGAATTGTAACGTTCAGAGCCTGTTAATGACGATGGAACACACAAATTGCGTCGCGATTCAATACATCGTCCTCCAGCCGACTTGTCTCGAAGGGTCTATTGCTGCCTCGGGCACCTTATGGTCGTTCATCTGTGAGTCTAGATTTTCGAATCCGACGCAAAACTGACAGTGAATTGCAACGTTCAGAGCCTCTTAATGACGAAGGAACTCACAAATTGCGTCGCGATTCAATACATTGTCCTCCAGCCGACTTGTCTCCAAGGGTCTAGTGCTGCCTCGGGCACCTTATGGTCGTTCTCCTGTGAGTATAGATTTTCGAATCCGACGCAAAACTGACAGTTAATTGTAACGTTCAGAGCCTGTTAATGACGATGGAACACACAAATTGCGTCGCGATTCAATACATCGTCCTCCAGCCGACTTGTCTCCAAGTGTCTATTGCTGCCTCGGGCACCTTTTGGTCGTTCTCCTATGAGTCTAGTTTTTCGAATCCGACGCAAAACTGACAGTTAATTGTAACGTTCAGAGCCTCTTAATGACGATGGAACACACAAATTGCGTCGCGATTCAATACATCGTCCTCCAGCCGACTTGTCTCCAAAGGTCTATTGCTGCCTCGGGCACCTTATGGTCGTTCTCCTGTGAGTCTAGATTTTCGAATCCGACGCAAAACTGACAGTGAATTGTAACGTTCAGAGCCTGTTAATGACGATGGGACACACAAATTGCGTCGCGACTCAATACATCGTCCTCCAGCCGACTTGTCTCCAAGGGTCTAGTGCTGCCTCGGGCACCTTATGGTCGTTCTCCTGTGAGTCTAGATTTTCGAATCCGACGCAAAACTGACAGTTAATTGTAACGTTCAGAGCCTGTTAATGACGATGGAACACACAAATTGCGTCGCGATTCAATACATCGTCCTACAGCCGACTTGTCTCCAAGGGTCTAGTGCTGCCTCGGGCACCATATGCTCGTTCTCCTGTGAGTCTAGATTTTCGAATCCGACGCAAAACTGACAGTGAATTGTAACGTTCAGAGCCTGTTAATGACGATGGAACACACAAATTGCGTCGCGATTCAATACATCGTCCTACAGCCGACATGTCTCCAGGGATCTAGTGCTGCCTCGGGCACCATATGCTCGTTCTCCTGTGAGTCTAGATTTTCGAATCCGACGCAAAACTGACAGTGAATTGTAACGTTCAGAGCCTGTTAATGACGATGGAACACACAAATTGCGTCGCGATTCAATACATCGTCCTACAGCCGACTTGTCTCCAAGGGTCTAGTGCTGCCTCGGGCACCATATGCTCGTTCTCCTGTGAGTCTAGATTTTCGAATCCGACGCAAAACTGACAGTGAATTGTAACGTTCAGAGCTTGTTAATGACGATGGGACACACAAATTGCGTCGCGACTCAATACATCGCCCTACAGCCGACTTGTCTCCAAGGGTCTAGTGCTGCCTCGGGCACCATATGCTCGTTCTCCTGTGAGTCTAGATTTTCGAATCCGACGCAAAACTGAGAGTGAATTGTAACGTTCAGAGCCTCTTGATGACGATGGAACACACAAATTGCGTCGCGATTCAATACATCGTCCTCCAGCCGACTTGTCTCCTAGGGTCTAGTGCTGCCTCGGGCACCTTATGCTCGTTCTCCTGTGAGTCTAGATTTTCGAATCCGACGCAAAACTGAAAGTTAATTGTAACGTTCAGAGCCTCTTAATGACGATGGAACACACAAATTGCGTCGCGATTCAATACATCGTCCTACAGCCGACTTGTCTCCAAGGGTCTAGTGCTGCCTCGGGCACCTTATGGTCGTTCATCTGTGAGTCTAGATTTTCGAATCCGACGCAAAACTGACAGTGAATTGTAACGTTCAGAGCCTCTTAATGACGATGGAACACACAAATTGCGTCGCGATTCAATACATCGTCCTCCAGCCGACTTGTCTACAAGGGTCTAGTGCTGCCTCGGGCACCTTATGGTCGTTCTCCTGTGAGTCTAGATTTTCGAATCCGACGCAAAACTGACAGTTAATTGTAACGTTCAGAGCCTCTTAATGACGATGGAACACACAAATTGCGTCGCGATTCAATACATCGTCCTCCAGCCGACTTGTCTCCAAGGGTCTACTGCTGCCTCGGGCACCATATGCTCGTTCTCCTGTGAGTCTAGATTTTCGAATCCGACGCAAAACTGACAGTAAATTGTAACGTTCAGAGCCTCTTGATGACGATGGAACACACAAATTGCGTCGCGATTCAATACATCGTCCTACAGCCGACTTGTCTCCAAGGGTCTAGTGCTGCCTCGGGCACCATCTGCTCGTTCTCCTGTGAGTCTAGATTTTCGAATCCGACGCAAAACTGACAGTTAATTGTAACGTTCAGAGCCTGATACTGACGATGGAACACACAAATTGCGTCGCGATTCAATACATCGTCCTCCAGCCGACATGTCTCCGAGGTAGTATTGCTGCTCCTGGCACCTCTTGGTCGTTCTCCTATGAGTCTAGTTTTTCGAATCCGGCGCAAAACTGACAATTAATTGTAACGTTCAGAGCCTCTTAATGACGATGGAACACACAAATTGCGTCGCGATTCAATACATCGTCCTCCAGCCGACTTTTCTCCAAGGGTCTATTGCTGCCTCGGGCACCTTATGGTCGTTCTACTGTGAGTCTAGTTTTTCGAATACGACGCAAAACTGACAATTAATTGTAACGTTCAGAGCCTGTTAATGACGATGGAACACACAAATTGCGTCGCGATTCAATACATCGTCCTCCAGCCGACTTGTCTCGAAGGGTCTATTGCTGCCTCGGGCACCTTATGCTCGTTCTCCTGTGAGTCTAGATTTTCGAATCCGACGCAAAACTGACAGTTAATTGTAACGTTCAGAGCCTCTAAATGACGATGGAACACACAAATTGTGTCGCTATTCAATACATCGTCCTCCAGCCGACTTGTCTCCAAGGGTCTATTGCTGCCTCGGGCACCTTATGGTCGTTCATCTGTGAGTCTAGATTTTCGAATCCGACGCAAAACTGACAGTGAATTGTAACGTTCAGAGCCTGTTAATGACGATGGGACACACAAATTGCGTCGCGATTCAATACATCGTCCTACAGCCGACTTGTCTCCAAGGGTCTAGTGCTGCCTCGGGCACCTTATGGTCGTTCATCTGTGAGTCTAGATTTTCGAATCCGACGCAAAACTGACAGTGAATTGTAACGTTCAGAGCCTCTTAATGACGATGGAACACACAAATTGCGTCGCGATTCAATACATCGTCCTCCAGCCGACTTGTCTACAAGGGTCTAGTGCTGCCTCGGGCACCTTATGGTCGTTCTCCTGTGAGTCTAGATTTTCGAATCCGACGCAAAACTGACAGTTAATTGTAACGTTCAGAGCCTCTTAATGACGATGGAACACACAAATTGCGTCGCGATTCAATACATCGTCCTCCAGCCGACTTGTCTCCAAGGGTCTACTGCTGCCTCGGGCACCATATGCTCGTTCTCCTGTGAGTCTAGATTTTCGAATCCGACGCAAAACTGACAGTTAATTGTAACGTACAGAGCCTGATACTGACGATGGAACACACAAATTGCGTCGCGATTCAATACATCGTCCTCCAGCCGACATGTCTCCGAGGTAGTATTGCTGCTCCTGGCACCTCTTGGTCGTTCTCCTATGAGTCTAGTTTTTCGAATCCGGCGCAAAACTGACAATTAATTGTAACGTTCAGAGCCTCTTAATGACGATGGAACACACAAATTGCGTCGCGATTCAATACATCGTCCTCCAGCCGACTTTACTCCAAGGGTCTATTGCTGCCTCGGGCACCTTATGGTCGTTCTCCTGTGAGTCTAGTTTTTCGAATACGACACAAAACTGACAATTAATTGTAACGTTCAGAGCCTGTTAATGACGATGGAACACACAAATTGCGTCGCGATTCAATACATCGTCCTCCAGCCGACTTGTCTCGAAGGGTCTATTGCTGCCTCGGGCACCTTATGCTCGTTCTCCTGTGAGTCTAGATTTTCGAATCCGACGCAAAACTGACAGTTAATTGTAACGTTCAGAGCCTCTAAATGACGATGGAACACACAAATTGCGTCGCTATTCAATACATCGTCCTCCAGCCGACTTGTCTCCAAGGGTCTATTGCTGCCTCGGGCACCTTATGGTCGTTCATCTGTGAGTCTAGATTTTCGAATCCGACGCAAAACTGACAGTGAATTGTAACGTTCAGAGCCTGTTAATGACGATGGAACACACAAATTGCGTCGCGATTCAATACATCGTCCTACAGCCGACTTGTCTCCAAGGGTCTAGTGCTGCCTCGGGCACCATATGCTCGTTCTCCTGTGAGTCTAGATTTTCGAATCCGACGCAAAACTGACAGTGAATTGTAACGTTCAGAGCTTGTTAATGACGATGGGACACACAAATTGCGTCGCGACTCAATCCATCGTCCTACAGCCGACTTGTCTCCAAGGGTCTAGTGCTGCCTCGGGCACCATATGCTCGTTCTCCTGTGAGTCTAGATTTTCGAATCCGACGCAAAACTGAGAGTGAATTGTAACGTTCAGAGCCTCTTGATGACGATGGAACACACAAATTGCGTCGCGATTCAATACATCGTCCTCCAGCCGACTTGTCTCCTAGGGTCTAGTGCTGCCTCGGGCACCTTATGCTCGTTCTCCTGTGAGTCTAGATTTTCGAATCCGACGCAAAACTGAAAGTTAATTGTAACGTTCAGAGCCTCTTAATGACGATGGAACACACAAATTGCGTCGCGATTCAATACATCGTCCTACAGCCGACTTGTCTCCAAGGGTCTAGTGCTGCCTCGGGCACCTTATGGTCGTTCATCTGTGAGTCTAGATTTTCGAATCCGACGCAAAACTGACAGTGAATTGTAACGTTCAGAGCCTCTTAATGACGATGGAACACACAAATTGCGTCGCGATTCAATACATCGTCCTCCAGCCGACTTGTCTACAAGGGTCTAGTGCTGCCTCGGGCACCTTATGGTCGTTCTCCTGTAAGTCTAGATTTTCGAATCCGACGCAAAACTGACAGTTAATTGTAACGTTCAGAGCCTCTTAATGACGATGGAACACACAAATTGCGTCGCGATTCAATACATCGTCCTCCAGCCGACTTGTCTCCAAGGGTCTACTGCTGCCTCGGGCACCATATGCTCGTTCTCCTGTGAATCTAGATTTTCGAATCCGACGCAAAACTGACAGTAAATTGTAACGTTCAGAGCCTCTTGATGACGATGGAACACACAAATTGCGTCGCGATTCAATACATCGTCCTACAGCCGACTTGTCTCCAAGGGTCTAGTGCTGCCTCGGGCACCATCTGCTCGTTCTCCTGTGAGTCTAGATTTTCGAATCCGACGCAAAACTGACAGTTAATTGTAACGTTCAGAGCCTGATACTGACGATGGAACACACAAATTGCGTCGCGATTCAATACATCGTCCTCCAGCCGACACGTCTCCGAGGTAGTATTGCTGCTCCTGGCACCTCTTGGTCGTTCTCCTATGAGTCTAGTTTTTCGAATCCGGCGCAAAACTGACAATTAATTGTAACGTTCAGAGCCTCTTAATGACGATGGAACACACAAATTGCGTCGCGATTCAATACATCGTCCTCCAGCCGACTTTTCTCCAAGGGTCTATTGCTGCCTCGGGCACCTTATGGTCGTTCTCCTGTGAGTCTAGTTTTTCGAGTACGACGCAAAACTGACAATTAATTGTAACGTTCAGAGCCTGTTAATGACGATGGAACACACAAATTGCGTCGCGATTCAATACATCGTCCTCCAGCCGACTTGTCTCGAAGGGTCTATTGCTGCCTCGGGCACCTTATGCTCGTTCTCCTGTGAGTCTAGATTTTCGAATCCGACGCAAAACTGACAGTTAATTGTAACGTTCAGAGCCTCTAAATGACGATGGAACACACAAATTGCGTCGCTATTCAATACATCGTCCTCCAGCCGACTTGTCTCCAAGGGTCTATTGCTGCCTCGGGCACCTTATGGTCGTTCATCTGTGAGTCTAGATTTTCGAATCCGACGCAAAACTGACAGTGAATTGTAACGTTCAGAGCCTCTTAATGACGATGGAACACACAAATTGCGTCGCGATTCAATACATCGTCCTCCAGCCGACTTGTCTCCAAGGGTCTAGTGCTGCCTCGGGCACCTTATGGTCGTTCTCCTGTGAGTCTAGATTTTCGAATCCGACGCAAAACTGACAGTGAATTGTAACGTTCAGAGCCTGTTAATGACGATGGGACACACAAATTGCGTCGCGACTCAATACATCGTCCTCCAGCCGACTTGTCTCCAAGGGTCTAGTGCTGCCTCGGGCACCTTATGGTCGTTCTCCTGTGAGTCTAGATTTTCGAATCCGACGCAAAACTGACAGTTAATTGTAACGTTCAGAGACTGTTAATGACGATGGAACACACAAATTGCGTCGCGATTCAATACATCGTCCTACAGCCGACTTGTCTCCAAGGGTCTAGTGCTGCCTCGGGCACCATATGCTCGTTCTCCTGTGAGTCTAGATTTTTCGAATCCGACGCAAAACTGACAGTGAATTGTAACGTTCAGAGCCTGTTAATGACGATGGAACACACAAATTGCGTCGCGATTCAATACATCGTCCTCCAGCCGACTTGTCTCCAAGGGTCTATTGCTGCCTCGGGCACCTTATGGTCGTTCATCTGTGAGTCTAGATTTTCGAATCCGACGCAAAACTGACAGTGAATTGCAACGTTCAGAGCCTCTTAATGACGAAGGAACTCACAAATTGCGTCGCGATTCAATACATTGTCCTCCAGCCGACTTGTCTCCAAGGGTCTAGTGCTGCCTCGGGCACCTTATGGTCGTTCTCCTGTGAGTATAGATTTTCGAATCCGACGCAAAACTGACAGTTAATTGTAACGTTCAGAGCCTGTTAATGACGATGGAACACACAAATTGCGTCGCGATTCAATACATCGTCCTCCAGCCGACTTGTCTCCAAGTGTCTATTGCTGCCTCGGGCACCTTTTGGTCGTTCTCCTATGAGTCTAGTTTTTCGAATCCGACGCAAAACTGACAGTTAATTGTAACGTTCAGAGCCTCTTAATGACGATGGAACACACAAATTGCGTCGCGATTCAATACATCGTCCTCCAGCCGACTTGTCTCCAAAGGTCTATTGCTGCCTCGGGCACCTTATGGTCGTTCTCCTGTGAGTCTAGATTTTCGAATCCGACGCAAAACTGACAGTGAATTGTAACGTTCAGAGCCTGTTAATGACGATGGGACACACAAATTGCGTCGCGACTCAATACATCGTCCTCCAGCCGACTTGTCTCCAAGGGTCTAGTGCTGCCTCGGGCACCTTATGGTCGTTCTCCTGTGAGTCTAGATTTTCGAATCCGACGCAAAACTGACAGTTAATTGTAACGTTCAGAGCCTGTTAATGACGATGGAACACACAAATTGCGTCGCGATTCAATACATCGTCCTACAGCCGACTTGTCTCCAAGGGTCTAGTGCTGCCTCGGGCACCATATGCTCGTTCTCCTGTGAGTCTAGATTTTCGAATCCGACGCAAAACTGACAGTGAATTGTAACGTTCAGAGCCTGTTAATGACGATGGAACACACAAATTGCGTCGCGATTCAATACATCGTCCTACAGCCGACATGTCTCCAAGGGTCTAGTGCTGCCTCGGGCACCATATGCTCGTTCTCCTGTGAGTCTAGATTTTCGAATCCGACGCAAACCTGACAGTTAATTGTAACGTTCAGAGCCTCTAAATGACGATGGAACACACAAATTGCGTCGCTATTCAATACATCGTCCTCCAGCCGACTTGTCTCCAAGGGTCTATTGCTGCCTCGGGCACCTTATGGTCGTTCATCTGTGAGTCTAGATTTTCGAATCCGACGCAAAACTGACAGTGAATTGTAACGTTCAGAGCCTGTTAATGACGATGGAACACACAAATTGCGTCGCGATTCAATACATCGTCCTACAGCCGACTTGTCTCCAAGGGTCTAGTGCTGCCTCGGGCACCATATGCTCGTTCTCCTGTGAGTCTAGATTTTCGAATCCGACGCAAAACTGACAGTGAATTGTAACGTTCAGAGCTTGTTAATGACGATGGGACACACAAATTGCGTCGCGACTCAATCCATCGTCCTACAGCCGACTTGTCTCCAAGGGTCTAGTGCTGCCTCGGGCACCATATGCTCGTTCTCCTGTGAGTCTAGATTTTCGAATCCGACGCAAAACTGAGAGTGAATTGTAACGTTCAGAGCCTCTTGATGACGATGGAACACACAAATTGCGTCGCGATTCAATACATCGTCCTCCAGCCGACTTGTCTCCTAGGGTCTAGTGCTGCCTCGGGCACCTTATGCTCGTTCTCCTGTGAGTCGAGATTTTCGAATCCGACGCAAAACTGAAAGTTAATTGTAACGTTCAGAGCCTCTTAATGACGATGGAACACACAAATTGCGTCGCGATTCAATACATCGTCCTACAGCCGACTTGTCTCCAAGGGTCTAGTGCTGCCTCGGGCACCTTATGGTGCTGTGAGTCTAGATTTTCGAATCCGACGCAAAACTGACAGTGAATTGTAACGTTCAGAGCCTCTTAATGACGATGGAACACACAAATTGCGTCGCGATTCAATACATCGTCCTCCAGCCGACTTGTCTACAAGGGTCTAGTGCTGCCTCGGGCACCTTATGGTCGTTCTCCTGTAAGTCTAGATTTTCGAATCCGACACAAAACTGACAGTTAATTGTAACGTTCAGAGCCTCTTAATGACGATGGAACACACAAATTGCGTCGCGATTCAATACATCGTCCTCCAGCCGACTTGTCTCCAAGGGTCTACTGCTGCCTCGGGCACCATATGCTCGTTCTCCTGTGAATCTAGATTTTCGAATCCGACGCAAAACTGACAGTAAATTGTAACGTTCAGAGCCTCTTGATGACGATGGAACACACAAATTGCGTCGCGATTCAATACATCGTCCTACAGCCGACTTGTCTCCAAGGGTCTAGTGCTGCCTCGGGCACCATCTGCTCGTTCTCCTGTGAGTCTAGATTTTCGAATCCGACGCAAAACTGACAGTTAATTGTAACGTTCAGAGCCTGATACTGACGATGGAACACACAAATTGCGTCGCGATTCAATACATCGTCCTCCAGCCGACACGTCTCCGAGGTAGTATTGCTGCTCCTGGCACCTCTTGGTCGTTCTCCTATGAGTCTAGTTTTTCGAATCCGGCGCAAAACTGACAATTAATTGTAACGTTCAGAGCCTCTTAATGACGATGGAACACACAAATTGCGTCGCGATTCAATACATCGTCCTCCAGCCGACTTTTCTCCAAGGGTCTATTGCTGCCTCGGGCACCTTATGGTCGTTCTCCTGTGAGTCTAGTTTTTCGAGTACGACGCAAAACTGACAATTAATTGTAACGTTCAGAGCCTGTTAATGACGATGGAACACACAAATTGCGTCGCGATTCAATACATCGTCCTCCAGCCGACTTATCTCGAAGGGTCTATTGCTGCCTCGGGCACCTTATGCTCGTTCTCCTGTGAGTCTAGATTTTCGAATCCGACGCAAAACTGACAGTTAATTGTAACGTTCAGAGCCTCTAAATGACGATGGAACACACAAATTGCGTCGCTATTCAATACATCGTCCTCCAGCCGACTTGTCTCCAAGGGTCTATTGCTGCCTCGGGCACCTTATGGTCGTTCATCTGTGAGTCTAGATTTTCGAATCCGACGCAAAACTGACAGTGAATTGTAACGTTCAGAGCCTCTTAATGACGATGGAACACACAAATTGCGTCGCGATTCAATACATCGTCCTCCAGCCGACTTGTCTCCAAGGGTCTAGTGCTGCCTCGGGCACCTTATGGTCGTTCTCCTGTGAGTCTAGATTTTCGAATCCGACGCAAAACTGACAGTGAATTGTAACGTTCAGAGCCTGTTAATGACGATGGGACACACAAATTGCGTCGCGACTCAATACATCGTCCTCCAGCCGACTTGTCTCCAAGGGTCTAGTGCTGCCTCGGGCACCTTATGGTCGTTCTCCTGTGAGTCTAGATTTTCGAATCCGACGCAAAACTGACAGTTAATTGTAACGTTCAGAGACTGTTAATAACGATGGAACACACAAATTGCGTCGCGATTCAATACATCGTCCTACAGCCGACTTGTCTCCAAGGGTCTAGTGCTGCCTCGGGCACCATATGCTCGTTCTCCTGTGAGTCTAGATTTTTCGAATCCGACGCAAAACTGACAGTGAATTGTAACGTTCAGAGCCTGTTAATGACGATGGAACACACAAATTGCGTCGCGATTCAATACATCGTCCTCCAGCCGACTTGTCTCCAAGGGTCTATTGCTGCCTCGGGCACCTTATGGTCGTTCATCTGTGAGTCTAGATTTTCGAATCCGAAGCAAAACTGACAGTGAATTGCAACGTTCAGAGCCTCTTAATGACGAAGGAACTCACAAATTGCGTCGCGATTCAATACATTGTCCTCCAGCCGACTTGTCTCCAAGGGTCTAGTGCTGCCTCGGGCACCTTATGGTCGTTCTCCTGTGAGTATAGATTTTCGAATCCGACGCAAAACTGACAGTTAATTGTAAGGTTCAGAGCCTGTTAATGACGATGGAACACACAAATTGCGTCGCGATTCAATACATCGTCCTCCAGCCGACTTGTCTCCAAGTGTCTATTGCTGCCTCGGGCACCTTTTGGTCGTTCTCCTATGAGTCTAGTTTTTCGAATCCGACGCAAAACTGACAGTTAATTGTAACGTTCAGAGCCTCTTAATGACGATGGAACACACAAATTGCGTCGCGATTCAATACATCGTCCTCCAGCCGACTTGTCTCCAAAGGTCTATTGCTGCCTCGGGCACCTTATGGTCGTTCTCCTGTGAGTCTAGATTTTCGAATCCGACGCAAAACTTACAGTGAATTGTAACGTTCAGAGCCTGTTAATGACGATGGGACACACAAATTGCGTCGCGACTCAATACATCGTCCTCCAGCCGACTTGTCTCCAAGGGTCTAGTGCTGCCTCGGGCACCTTATGGTCGTTCTCCTGTGAGTCTAGATTTTCGAATCCGACGCAAAACTGACAGTTAATTGTAACGTTCAGAGCCTGTTAATGACGATGGAACACACAAATTGCGTCGCGATTCAATACATCGTCCTACAGCCGACTTGTCTCCAAGGGTCTAGTGCTGCCTCGGGCACCATATGCTCGTTCTCCTGTGAGTCTAGATTTTCGAATCCGACGCAAAACTGACAGTGAATTGTAACGTTCAGAGCCTGTTAATGACGATGGAACACACAAATTGCGTCGCGATTCAATACATCGTCCTACAGCCGACATGTCTCCAAGGGTCTAGTGCTGCCTCGGGCACCATATGCTCGTTCTCCTGTGAGTCTAGATTTTCGAATCCGACGCAAAACTGACAGTGAATTGTAACGTTCAGAGCCTGTTAATGACGATGGAACACACAAATTGCGTCGCGATTCAATACATCGTCCTGCAGCCGACTTGTCTCCAAGGGTCTAGTGCTGCCTCGGGCACCATATGCTCGTTCTCCTGTGAGTCTAGATTTTCGAATCCGACGCAAAACTGACAGTGAATTGTAACGTTCAGAGCTTGTTAATGACGATGGGACACACAAATTGCGTCGCGCTTCAATACATCGTCCTACAGCCGACTTGTCTCCAAGGGTCTAGTGCTGCCTCGGGCACCATATGCTCGTTCTCCTGTGAGTCTAGATTTTCGAATCCGACGCAAAACTGAGAGTGAATTGTAACGTTCAGAGCCTCTTGATGACGATGGAACACACAAATTGCGTCGCGATTCAATACATCGTCCTCCAGCCGACTTGTCTCCTAGGGTCTAGTGCTGCCTCGGGCACCTTATGCTCGTTCTCCTGTGAGTCTAGATTTTCGAATCCGACGCAAAACTGAAAGTTAATTGTAACGTTCAGAGCCTCTTAATGACGATGGAACACACAAATTGCGTCGCGATTCAATACATCGTCCTACAGCCGACTTGTCTCCAAGGGTCTAGTGCTGCCTCGGGCACCTTATGGTCGTTCATCTGTGAGTCTAGATTTTCGAATCCGACGCAAAACTGACAGTGAATTGTAACGTTCAGAGCCTCTTAATGACGATGGAACACACAAATTGCGTCGCGATTCAATACATCGTCCTCTAGCCGACTTGTCTCCAAGGGTCTAGTGCTGCCTCGGGCACCTTATGGTCGTTCTCCTGTGAGTCTAGATTTTCGAATCCGACGCAAAACTGACAGTTAATTGTAACGTTCAGAGCCTCTTAATGACGATGGAACACACAAATTGCGTCGCGATTCAATACATCGTCCTCCAGCCGACTTGTCTCCAAGGGTCTAGTGCTGCCTCGGGCACCTTATGGTCGTTCTCCTGTGAGTCTAGATTTTCGAATCCGACGCAAAACTGACAGTAAATTGTAACGTTCAGAGCCTCTTGATGACGATGGAACACACAAATTGCGTCGCGATTCAATACATCGTCCTACAGCCGACTTGTCTCCAAGGGTCTAGTGCTGCCTCGGGCACCATCTGCTCGTTCTCCTGTGAGTCTAGATTTTCGAATCCGACGCAAAACTGACAGTTAATTGTAACGTTCAGAGCCTGATACTGACGATGGAACACACAAATTGCGTCGCGATTCAATACATCGTCCTCCAGCCGACATGTCTCCGAGGTAGTATTGCTGCTCCTGGCACCTCTTGGTCGTTCTCCTATGAGTCTAGTTTTTCGAATCCGGCGCAAAACTGACAATTAATTGTAACGTTCAGAGCCTCTTAATGACGATGGAACACACAAATTGCGTCGCGATTCAATACATCGTCCTCCAGCCGACTTTTCTCCAAGAGTCTATTGCTGCCTCGGGCACCTTATGGTCGTTCTCCTGTGAGTCTAGTTTTTCGAATACGACGCAAAACTGACAATTAATTGTAACGTTCAGAGCCTGTTAATGACGATGGAACACACAAATTGCGTCGCGATTCAATACATCGTCCTCCAGCCGACTTGTCTCGAAGGGTCTATTGCTGCCTCGGGCACCTTATGCTCGTTCTCCTGTGAGTCTAGATTTTCGAATCCGACGCAAAACTGACAGTTAATTGTAACGTTCAGAGCCTCTAAATGACGATGGAACACACAAATTGCGTCGCGATTCAATACATCGTCCTCCAGCCGACTTGTCTCCAAGGGTCTATTGCTGCCTCGGGCACCTTTTGGTCGTTCTCCTGTGAGTCTAGATTTTCGAATCCGACGCAAAACTGACAGTTAATTGTAAGGTTCAGAGCCTCTTAATGACGATGGAACACACAAATTGCGTCGCGATTCAATACATCGTCCAACAGCCGACTTGTCTCCAAGGGTCTAGTGCTGCCTCGGGCACCATATGCTCGTTCTCCTGTGAGTCTAGATTTTCGAATCCGACGCAAAACTGACAGTGAATTGTAACGTTCAGAGCCTGTTAATGACGATGGAACACACAAATTGCGTCGCGATTCAATACATCGTCCTACAGCCGACTTGTCTCCAAGGGTCTAGTGCTGCCTCGGGCACCATATGCTCGTTCTCCTGTGAGTCTAGATTTTCGAATCCGACGCAAAACTGACAGTGAATTGTAACGTTCAGAGCCTCTTGATGACGATGGAACACACAAATTGCGTCGCGATTCAATACATCGTCCTACAGCCGACTTGTCTCCAAGGGTCTAGTGCTGCCTCGGGCACCATATGCTCGTTCTTCTGTGAGTATAGATTTTCGAATCCGACGCAAAACTGACAGTTAATTGTAACGTTCAGAGCTTGTTAATGACGATGGGACACACAAATTGCGTCGCGACTCAATACATCGTCCTACAGCCGACTTGTCTCCAAGGGTCTAGTGCTGCCTCGGGCACCATATGCTCGTACTCCTGTGAGTCTAGATTTTCGAATCCGATGCAAAACTGAGAGTGAATTGTAACGTTCAGAGCCTCTTGATGACGATGGAACACACAAATTGCGTCGCGATTCAATACATCGTCCTCCAGCCGACTTGTCTCGAAGGGTCTATTGGTGCCTCGGGCACCTTATGGTCGTTCTCCTGTGAGTCTAGATTTTCGAATCCGACGCAAAACTGACAGTTAATTGTAACGTTCAGAGCCTCTTAATGACGATGGAACACACAAATTGCGTCGCGATTCAATACATCGTCCTACAGCCGACTTGTCTCCAAGGGTCTAGTGCTGCCTCGGGCACCATATGCTCGTTCTCTTGTGAGTCTAGATTTTCGAATCCGACGCAAAACTGACAGTGAATTGTAACGTTCAGAGCCTCTTGATGACGATGGAACACACAAATTGCGTCGCGATTCAATACATCGTCCCACAGCCGACCTGTCTCCAAGGGTCTCTTGCTGCCTCGGGCACCTTATGGTCGTTCTCCTGTGAGTCTAGTTTTCAGAATACGACGCAAAACTGACAGTTAATTGTAACGTTCAGAGCCTGTTAATGACGTTGGGACACACAAATTGCGTCGCGATTCAATACATCGTCCTCCAGCCGACTTGTCTCGAAGGGTCTATTGCTGCCTCGGGCACCTTATGTTCGTTCATCTGTGAGTCAAGATTTTCGAATCCGACGCAAAACTGACAGTGAATTGTAACGTTCAGAGCCTCTTAATGACGATGGAACTAACAAATTGCGTCGCGATTCAATACATTGTCCTCCAGCCGACTTGTCTCCAAGGGTCTAGTGCTGCCTCGGGCACCTTATGGTCGTTCTCCTGTGAGTCTATATTTTCGAATCCGACGCAAAACTGACAGTTAATTGTAACGTTCAGAGCCTCTTAATGACGATGGAACACACAAATTGCGTCGCGATTCAATACATCGTCCTCCAGCCGACTTGTCTCCAAGTGTCTATTGCTGCCTCGGGCACCTTATGGTCGTTCTCCTGTGAGTCTAGTTTTTCGAATGCGATGCAAAACTGACAGTTAATTGAAACGTTCAGAGCCTGTTAATGACGATGGGACACGCAAATTGCGTCGCGACTCAATACATCGTCCTCCAGCCGACTTGTCTCCAAGGGTCTAGTGCTGCCTCGGGCACCTTATGGTCGTTCTCCTGTGAGTCTAGATTTTCGAATCCGACGCAAAACTGATAATTAATTGTAACTTTCAGAGCCTCTTAATGACGATGGAACACACAAATTGCGTCGCGATTCAATACATCGTCCTCCAGCCGACTTGTCTCCAAGGGTCTATTGCTGCCTCGGGCACCTTTTGGTCGTTCTCCTATGAGTCTAGTTTTTCGAATCCGACGCAAAACTGACAGTTAATTGTAACGTTCAGAGCCTCTTAATGACGATGGAACACACAAATTGCGTCGCGATTCAATACATCGTCCTCCAGCCGACATGTCTCCAAAGGTCTATTGCTGCCTCGGGCACCTTATGGTCGTTCTCCTGTGAGTCTAGATTTTCGAATCCGACGCCAAACTGACAGTGAATTGTAACGTTCAGAGCCTGTTAATGACGATGGGACACACAAATTGCGTCGCGACTCAATACATCGTCCTCCAGCCGACTTGTCTCCAAGGGTCTAGTGCTGCCTCGGGCACCTTATGGTCGTTCTCCTGTGAGTCTAGATTTTCGAATCCGACGCAAAACTGACAGTTAATTGTAACGTTCAGAGCCTCTTAATGACGATGGAACACACAAATTGCGTCGCGATTCAATACATCGTCCTACAGCCGACTTGTCTCCAAGGGTCTAGTGCTGCCTCGGGCACCATATGCTCGTTCTCCTGTGAGTCTAGATTTTCGAATCCGACGCAAAACTGACAGTGAATTGTAACGTTCAGAGCCTGTTAATGACGATGGAACACACAAATTGCGTCGCGATTCAATACATCGTCCTACAGCCGACTTGTCTCCAAGGGTCTAGTGCTGCCTCGGGCACCATATGCTCGTTCTCCTGTGAGTCTAGATTTTCGAATCCGACGCAAAACTGACAGTGAATTGTAACGTTCAGAGCCTGTTAATGACGATGGAACACACAAATTGCGTCGCGATTCAATACATCGTCCTACAGCCGACTTGTCTCCAAGGGTCTAGTGCTGCCTCGGGCACCATATGCTCGTTCTCCTGTGAGTCTAGATTTTCGAATCCGACGCAAAACTGACAGTTAATTGTAACGTTCAGAGCTTGTTAATGACGATGGGACACACAAATTGCGTCGCGACTCAATACATCGTCCTACAGCCGACTTGTCTCCAAGGGTCTAGTGCTGCCTCGGGCACCATATGCTCGTTCTCCTGTGAGTCTAGATTTTCGAATCCGACGCAAAACTGAGAGTGAATTGTAACGTTCAGAGCCTCTTGATGACGATGGAACACACAAATTGCGTCGCGATTCAATACATCGTCCTCCAGCCGACTTGTCTCCAAGGGTCTAGTGCTGCCTCGGGCACCTTATGCTCGTTCTCCTGTGAGTCTAGATTTTCGAATGCGATGCAAAACTGACAGTTAATTGTAACGTTCAGAGCCTGTTAATGACGATGGGACACACAAATTGCGTCGCGACTCAATACATCGTCCTCCAGCCGACTTGTCTCCAAATGTCTAGTGCTGCCTCGGGCACCTTATGGTCGTTCTCCTATGAGTCTAGATTTTCGAATCCGACGCAAAACTGACAGTTAATATTACGTTCAGAGCCTGATACTGACGATGGGACACACAAATTGCGTCGCGATTCAATACATCGTCCTACAGCCGACTTGTCTCCAAGGGTCTAGTGCTGCCTCGGGCACCTTATGGTCGTTCATCTGTGAGTCTAGATTTTCGAATCCGACGCAAAACTGACAGTGAATTGTAACGTTCAGAGCCTCTTAATGACGATGGAACACACAAATTGCGTCGCGATTCAATACATCGTCCTCCAGCCGACTTATCTCCAAGGGTCTAGTGCTGCCTCGGGCACCTTATGGTCGTTCTCCTGTGAGTCTAGATTTTCGAATCCGACGCAAAACTGACAGTTAATTGTAACGTTCAGAGCCTCTTAATGACGATGGAACACACAAATTGCGTCGCGATTCAATACATCGTCCTCCAGCCGACTTGTCTCCAAGGGTCTACTGCTGCCTCGGGCACCATATGCTCGTTCTCCTGTGAGTCTAGATTTTCGAATCCGACGCAAAACTGACAGTAAATTGTAACGTTCAGAGCCTCTTGATGACGATGGAACACACAAATTGCGTCGCGATTCAATACATCGTCCTCCAGCCGACTTGTCTCCAAGGGTCTAGTGCTGCCTCGGGCACCATATGCTCGTTCTCCTGTGAGTCTAGATTTTTGAATCCGACGCAAAACTTACAATTAATTGTAACGTTCAGAGCCTGATACTGACGATGGAACACACAAATTGCGTCGCGATTCAATACATCGTCCTCCAGCCGACATGTCTCCGAGGTAGTATTGCTGCTCCTGGCACCTCTTGGTCGTTCTCCTATGAGTCTAGTTTTTCGAATCCGGCGCAAAACTGACAATTAATTGTAACGTTCAGAGCCTCTTAATGACGATGGAACACACAAATTGCGTCGCGATTCAATACATCGTCCTCCAGCCGACTTGTCTCCAAGGGTCTATTGCTGCCTCGGGCACCTTATGGTCGTTCTCCTATGAGTCTAGTTTTTCGAATCCGACGCAAAACTGACAGTTAATTGTAACGTTCAGAGCGTCTTAATGACGATGGAACACACAAATTGCGTCGCGATTCAATACATCGTCCTCCAGCCGACTTGTCTCCAAGGGTCTATTGCTGCCTCGGGCACCTTATGGTCGTTCTCCTGTGAGTCTAGATTTTCGCATCCGCCGCAAAACTGACAGTGAATTGTAACGTTCAGAGCCTGTTAATGACGATGGGACACACAAATTGCGTCGCGACTCAATACATCGTCTTCCAGCCGACTTGTCTCCAAGGGTCTAGTGCTGCCTCGGGCACCTTATGGTCGTTCTCCTGTGAGTCTAGATTTTCGAATCCGACGCAAAACTGACAGTTAATTGTAACGTTCAGAGCCTGTTAATGACGATGGAACACACAAATTGCGTCGCGATTCAATACATCGTCCTACAGCCGACTTGTCTCCAAGGGTCTAGTGCTGCCTCGGGCACCATATGCTCGTTCTCCTGTGAGTCTAGATTTTCGAATCCGACGCAAAACTGACAGTGAATTGTAACGTTCAGAGCCTGTTAATGACGATGGGACACACAAATTGCGTCGCGACTCAATACATCGTCCTCCAGCCGAATTGTCTCCAAGGGTCTAGTGCTGCCTCGGGCACCTTATGGTCGTTCTCCTGTGAGTCTAGATTTCGAATCCGACGCAAAACTGACACTGAATTGTAACGTTCAGAGCCTGATACTGACGATGGAACACACAAATTGCGTCGCGATTCAATACATCGTCCTCCAGCCGACATGTCTCCGAGGTAGTATTGCTGCTCCTGGCACCTCTTGGTCGTTCTCCTATGAGTCTAGTTTTTCGAATCCGGCGCAAAACTGACAATTAATTGTAACGTTCAGAGCCTCTTAATGACGATGGAACACACAAATTGCGTCGCGATTCAATACATCGTCCTCCAGCCGACTTGTCTCCAAGGGTCTATTGCTGCCTCGGGCACCTTATGGTCGTTCTCCTGTGAGTCTAGTTTTTCGAATACGACGCAAAACTGACAATTAATTGTAACGTTCAGAGCCTGTTAATGACGATGGAACACACAAATTGCGTCGCGATTCAATACATCGTCCTCCAGCCGACTTGTCTCCAATGGTCTAGTGCTGCCTCGGGCACCATATGCTCGTTCGCCTGTGAGTCTAGATTTTCGTATCCGACGCAAAACTGAGAGTGAATTGTAACGTTCAGAGCCTCTTGATGACGATGGAACACACAAATTGCGTCGCGATTCAATACATCGTCCTCCAGCCGACTTGTCTCGAAGGGTCTATTGCTGCCTCGGGCACCTTATAGTCGTTCATCTGTGAGTCTAGATTTTCGAATCCGACGCAAAACTGACAGTTAATTGTAAGGTTCAGAGCCTCTTAATGACGATGGAACACACAAATTGCGTCGCGTCTCAGTACATCGTCCTCCAGCTGACTTGTCTCCAAGGGTCTATTGCTGCCTCGGGCACCTTATGGTCGTTCTCCTGTGAGTCTAGTTTTTCGAATGCGATGCAAAACTGACAGTTAATTGTAACGTTCAGAGCCTGTTAATGACGATGGGACACACAAATTGCGTCGCGATTCAATACATCGTCCTCCAGCCGACTTGTCTCGAAGGGTCTATTGGTGCGTCGGGCCTCTTATGGTCGTTCTCCTATGAGTCTAGTTTTTCGAATCCGGCGCAAAACTGACAATTAATTGTAACGTTCAGAGCCTCTTAATGACGATGGAACACACAAATTGCGTCGCGATTCAATACATCGTCCTACAGCCAACTTGTCTCCAAGGGTCTAGTGCTGCCTCGGGCACCATATGCTCGTTCTCCTGTGAGTCTAAGATTTTCGAATCCGACGCAAAACTGACAGTGAATTGTAACGTTCAGAGCCTTTTAATGACGATGGGACACACAAATTGCGTCGCGATTCAATACATCGTCCTCTAGCCGACTTGTCTCCAAGGGTCTATTGCTGCCTCGGGCACCTTTTGGTCGTTCTCCTATGAGTCTAGTTTTTCGAATCCGACGCAAAACTGACAGTTAATTGTAACGTTCAGAGCTTCTTAATGACGATGGAACACACAAATTGCGTCGCGATTCAATACATCGTCCTCCAGCCGACTTGTCTCCAAAGGTCTATTGCAGCCTCGGGCACCTTATGGTCGTTCTCCTGTGAGTCTAGATTTTCGAATCCGACGCAAAACTGACAGTTAATTGTAACGTTCAGAGCCTGTTAATGACGATGGGACACACAAATTGCGTCGCGACTCAATACATCGTCCTCCAGCCGACTTGTCTCCATGGGTCTAGTGCTGCCTCGGGCACCTTATGGTCGTTCTCCTGTGAGTCTAGATTTTCGAATCCGACGCAAAACTGACAGTGAATTGTAACGTTCAGAGCCTCTTAATGACGATGGAACACACAAATTGCGTCGCGATTCAATACATCGTCCTCCAGCCGACTTGTCTCCAAGGGTCTATAGCTGCCTCGGGCACCTTATCGTCGTTCTCCTGTGAGTTTAGTTTTTCGAATCCGACGCAAAACTGACAGTTAATTGTAACGTTCAGAGCCTGTTAATGACGATGGAACACACGAATTGCGTCGCGATTCAATACATCGTCCTCCAGCCGAATTGTCTCCGAGGTACTATTGCTACCCCGGGCACCTTTTGGTCGTTCTCCTAGGAGTATAGTTTTTCGAATCCGGCGCAAAACTGACAGTTAATTGTAACGTTCAGGGCCTCTTAATGACGATGGAACACACAAATTGCGTCGCGATTCAATACATCGTCCTCCAGCCGACTTGTCTCCAAGGGTCAGTGCTGCCTCGGGCACCTTATGGTCGTTCTCCTGTGAGTCTAGATTTTGGAATCGAACGCAAAACTGACAGTTAATTGTAACGTTCAGAGCCTCTTAATGACGATGGAACACACAAATTGCGTCGCGATTCAATACATCGTCCTCCAGCCGACTTGTCTCCAAGGGTCTAGTGCTGCTTCGGGCACCTTATGGTCGTTCTGCTGTGAGTCGAGATTTTCGAATCCGACGCAAAACTGACAGTTAATTGTAACGTTCAGAGCCTGTTAATGACGATGGAACACACAATTTGCGTCGCGATTCAATACATCGTCCTCCAGCCGACTTGTCTCCGAGGTAGTATTGCTGTCCCGGGCACCTTTTGGTCGTTCTCCTATGAGTCTAGTTTATCGAATCCGGCGCAAAACTGATAGTTAATTGTAACGTTCAGAGCCTCTTAATGACGATGGAACACACAAATTGCGTCGCGATTCAATACTTCGTCCTCCAGCCGACTTGTCTCCAAGGGTCTAGTGCTGCCTCGGGCACCTTATGGTCGTTCTCCTGTGAGTCTAGATTTTCGAATCCGACGCAAAACTGACAGTGAATTGTAACGTTCAGAGCCTGTTAATGACGATGGAACACACAAATTGCGTCGCGATTCAATACATCGTCCTCCAGCCGAATTGTCTCCGAGGTACTATTGCTGCCCCGGGCACCTTTTGGTCGTTCTCCTAGGAGTATAGTTTTTCGAATCCGGCGCAAAACTGACAGTTAATTGTAACGTTCAGAGCCTCTTAATGACGATGGGACACACAAATTGCGTCGCGATTCAATACATCGTCCTCCAGCCGACTTGTCTCCAAGGGTCTAGTGCTGCCTCGGGCAACTCATGGTCGTTCCCCTGTGAGTCTAGATTTTCGAATCCGGCGCAAAACTGTCAGCTAATTGTAAAGTTCAAAGCCTCTTAATGACGATGGAACACACAAATTGCGTCGCGATTCAATACATCGTCCTCCAGCCGTCTTGTCTCCAAGGGTCTAGTGCTGCCTCGGGCACCTTATGGTCGTTCTCCTGTGAGTCTAGATCTTCGAATCCGACGCAAAACTGACAGTTAATTGTAGCGTTCAGAGCCTCTTAATGACGATGGAACACACAAATTGCGTCGCGATTCAATACATAGTCCACCAGCCGACTTGTCTCCAAGGGTCTATAGCTGCCTCGGGCACCTTATGGTCGTTCTCCTGTGAGTTTAGTTTTTCGAATCCGACGCAAAACTGACACTTAATTGTAACGTTCAGAGCCTGTTAATGACGATGGAACACACAAATTGCGTCGCGATTCAATACATCGTCCTCCAGCCGAATTGTCTCCGAGGTACTATTGCTGCCCCGGGCACCTTTTGGTCGTTCTCCTAGGAGTATAATTTTTCGAATCCGGCTCAAAACTGACAGTTAATTGTAACGTTCAGAGCCTCTTCATGACGATGGAACACACAAATTGCGTCGCGATTCAATACATCGTCCTTCAGCCGACTTGTCTCCAAGGGTCTAGTGCTGCCTCGGGCACCTTTTGGTCGTTCTCCTGTGAGTCTAGATTTTCGAATCCGACGCAAAACTGACAGTTAATTGTAACGTTAAGAGCCTCTTAATGACGATGGAACACACTAATTGCGTTGCGATGCAATACATCGTCCTCCAGCCGACTTGTCTCCAAGGATCTATAGCTGCCTCGGGCACCTTATCGTCGTTCTCCTGTGAGTTTAGTTTTTCGAATCCGACGCAAAACTGACAGTTAATTGTAACGTTCAGAGCCTGTTAATGACGATGGAACACACAAATTGCGTCGCGATTCAATACATCGTCCTCCAGCCGAATTGTCTCCGAGGTACTATTGCTGCCCTGGGCACCTTTTGGTCGTTCTCCTAGGAGTATAGTTTTTCGAATCCGGCGCAAAACTGACAGTTAATTGTAACGTTCAGGGCCTCTTAATGACGATGGAACACACAAATTGCGTCGCGATTCAATACATCGTCCTCCAGCCGACTTGTCTCCAAGGGTCAGTGCTGCCTCGGGCACCTTATGGTCGTTCTCCTGTGAGTCTAGATTTTCGAATCCGACGCAAAACTGACAGTTAATTGTAGCGTTCAGAGCCTCTTAATGACGATGGAACACACAAATTGCGTCGCGATTCAATACATCGTCCTCCAGCCGACTTGTCTCCAAAGGTCTATTGCTGCCTCGGGCACCTTATGGTCGTTCTCCTGTGAGTCTAGATTTTCGAATCCGACGCAACACTGACAGTGAATTGTAACGTTCAGAGCCTGTTAATGACGATGGGACACACAAATTGCGTCGCGACTCAATACATCGTCCTCCAGCCGACTTGTCTCCAAGGGTCTAGTGCTGCCTCGGGCACCTTATGGTCGTTCTCCTGTGAGTCTAGATTTTCGAATCCGACGCAAAACTGACAGTTAATTGTAACGTTCAGAGCCTGTTAATGACGATGGAACACACAAATTGCGTCGCGATTCAATACATCGTCCTACAGCCGACTTGTCTCCAGGGGTCTACTGCTGCCTCGGGCACCATATGCTCGTTCTCCTGTGACTCTAGATTTTCGAATCCGACGCAAAACTGACAGTGAATTGTAACGTTCAGAGCCTGTTAATGACGATGGAACACACAAATTGCGTCGCGATTCAATACATCGTCCTACAGCCGACATGTCTCCAAGGGTCTAGTGCTGCCTCGGGCACCATATGCTCGTTCTCCTGTGAGTCTAGATTTTCGAATCCGACGCAAAACTGACAGTGAATTGTAACGTTCAGAGCCTGTTAATGACGATGGAACACACAAATTGCGTCGCGATTCAATACATCGTCCTACAGCCGACTTGTCTCCAAGGGTCTAGTGCTGCCTCGGGCACCATATGCTCGTTCTCCTGTGAGTCTAGATTTTCGAATCCGACGCAAAACTGACAGTGAATTGTAACGTTCAGAGCTTGTTAATGACGATGGGACACACAAATTGCGTCGCGCTTCAATACATCGTCCTACAGCCGACTTGTCTCCAAGGGTCTAGTGCTGCCTCGGGCACCATATGCTCGTTCTCCTGTGAGTCTAGATTTTCGAATCCGACGCAAAACTGAGAGTGAATTGTAACGTTCAGAGCCTCTTGATGACGATGGAACACACAAATTGCGTCGCGATTCAATACATCGTCCTCCAGCCGACTTGTCTCCTAGGGTCTAGTGCTGCCTCGGGCACCTTATGCTCGTTCTCCTGTGAGTCTAGATTTTCGAATCCGACGCAAAACTGAAAGTTAATTGTAACGTTCAGAGCCTCTTAATGACGATGGAACACACAAATTGCGTCGCGATTCAATACATCGTCCTACAGCCGACTTGTCTCCAAGGGTCTAGTGCTGCCTCGGGCACCTTATGGTCGTTCATCTGTGAGTCTAGATTTTCGAATCCGACGCAAAACTGACAGTGAATTGTAACGTTCAGAGCCTCTTAATGACGATGGAACACACAAATTGCGTCGCGATTCAATACATCGTCCTCCAGCCGACTTGTCTCCAAGGGTCTAGTGCTGCCTCGGGCACCTTATGGTCGTTCTCCTGTGAGTCTAGATTTTCGAATCCGACGCAAAACTGACAGTTAATTGTAACGTTCAGAGCCTCTTAATGACGATGGAACACACAAATTGCGTCGCGATTCAATACATCGTCCTCCAGCCGACTTGTCTCCAAGGGTCTAGTGCTGCCTCGGGCACCTTATGGTCGTTCTCCTGTGAGTCTAGATTTTCGAATCCGACGCAAAACTGACAGTAAATTGTAACGTTCAGAGCCTCTTGATGACGATGGAACACACAAATTGCGTCGCGATTCAATACATCGTTCTACAGCCGACTTGTCTCCAAGGGTCTAGTGCTGCCTCGGGCACCATCTGCTCGTTCTCCTGTGAGTCTAGATTTTCGAATCCGACGCAAAACTGACAGTTAATTGTAACGTTCAGAGCCTGATACTGACGATGGAACACACAAATTGCGTCGCGATTCAATACATCGTCCTCCAGCCGACATGTCTCCGAGGTAGTATTGCTGCTCCTGGCACCTCTTGGTCGTTCTCCTATGAGTCTAGTTTTTCGAATCCGGCGCAAAACTGACAATTAATTGTAACGTTCAGAGCCTCTTAATGACGATGGAACACACAAATTGCGTCGCGATTCAATACATCGTCCTCCAGCCGACTTTTCTCCAAGAGTCTATTGCTGCCTCGGGCACCTTATGGTCGTTCTCCTGTGAGTCTAGTTTTTCGAATACGACGCAAAACTGACAATTAACGTTCAGAGCCTGTTAATGACGATGGAACACACAAATTGCGTCGCGATTCAATACATCGTCCTCCAGCCGACTTGTCTCGAAGGGTCTATTGCTGCCTCGGGCACCTTATGCTCGTTCTCCTGTGAGTCTAGATTTTCGAGTCCGACGCAAAACTGACAGTTAATTGTAACGTTCAGAGCCTCTAAATGACGATGGAACACACAAATTGCGTCGCTATTCAATACATCGTCCTCCAGCCGACTTGTCTCCAAGGGTCTATTGCTGCCTCGGGCACCTTATGGTCGTTCATCTGTGAGTCTAGATTTTCGAATCCGACGCAAAACTGACAGTGAATTGTAACGTTCAGAGCCTCTTAATGACGATGGAACACACAAATTGCGTCGCGATTCAATACATCGTCCTCCAGCCGACTTGTCTCCAAGGGTCTATTGGTGCCTCGGGCCTCTTATGGTCGTTCTACTATGAGTCTAGTTTTTCGAATCCGGCGCAAAACTGACAATTAATTGTAACGTTCAGAGCCTCTTAATGACGATGGAACACACAAATTGCGTCGCGACTCAATACATCGTCCTCCAGCCGACTTGTCTCCAAGGGTCTATTGCTGCCTCGGGCACCTTATGGTCGTTCTCCTGTGAGTCTAGATTTTCGAATCCGACGCAAAACTGACAGTTAATTGTAACGTTCAGAGCCTCTTAATGACGATGGAACACACAAATTGCGTCGCGATTCAATACATCGTCCTCCAGCCGACTTGTCTCCAAGGGTCTAGTGCTGCCTCGGGCACCTTTTGGTCGTTCTCCTATGAGTCTAGTTTTTCGAATCCGACGCAAAACTGACAGTTAATTGTAACGTTCAGAGCCTGTTAATGACGATGGAACACACAAATTGCGTCGCGATTCAATACATCGTCCTACAGCCGACTTGTCTCCAAGGGTCTAGTGCTGCCTCGGGCACCATATGCTCGTTCTCCTGTGAGTCTAGATTTTCGAATCCGACGCAAAACTGACAGTGAATTGTAACGTTCAGAGCCTCTTGATGACGATGGAACACACAAATTGCGTCGCGATTCAATACATCGTCCTACAGCCGACTTGTCTCCAAGGGTCTAGTGCTGCCTCGGGCACCATATGCTCGTTCTCCTGTGAGTCTAGATTTTCGAATCCGACGCAAAACTGACAGTTAATTGTAACGTTCAGAGCTTGTTAATGACGATGGGACACACAAATTGCGTCGCGACTCAATACATCGTCCTACAGCCGACTTGTCTCCAAGGGTCTAGTGCTGCCTCGGGCACCATATGCTCGTACTCCTGTGAGTCTAGATTTTCGAATCCGATGCAAAACTGAGAGTGAATTGTAACGTTCAGAGCCTCTTGATGACGATGGAACACACAAATTGCGTCGCGATTCAATACATCGTCCTCCAGCCGACTTGTCTCGAAGGGTCTATTGGTGCCTCGGGCACCTTATGGTCGTTCTCCTGTGAGTCTAGATTTTCGAATCCGACGCAAAACTGACAGTTAATTGTAACGTTCAGAGCCTCTTAATGACGATGGAACACACAAATTGCGTCGCGATTCAATACATCGTCCTACAGCCGACTTGTCTCCAAGGGTCTAGTGCTGCCTCGGGCACCATATGCTCGTTCTCTTGTGAGTCTAGATTTTCGAATCCGACGCAAAACTGACAGTGAATTGTAACGTTCAGAGCCTCTTGATGACGATGGAACACACAAATTGCGTCGCGATTCAATACATCGTCCTCCAGCCGACTTGTCTCCAAGTGTCTATTGCTGCCTCGGGCACCTTATGGTCGTTCTCCTGTGAGTCTAGTTTTTCGAATGCGATGCAAAACTGACAGTTAATTGAAACGTTCAGAGCCTGTTAATGACGATGGGACACGCAAATTGCGTCGCGACTCAATACATCGTCCTCCAGCCGACTTGTCTCCAAGGGTCTAGTGCTGCCTCGGGCACCTTATGGTCGTTCTCCTGTGAGTCTAGATTTTCGAATCCGACGCAAAACTGATAATTAATTGTAACTTTCAGAGCCTCTTAATGACGATGGAACACACAAATTGCGTCGCGATTCAATACATCGTCCTCCAGCCGACTTGTCTCCAAGGGTCTATTGCTGCCTCGGGCACCTTTTGGTCGTTCTCCTATGAGTCTAGTTTTTCGAATCCGACGCAAAACTGACAGTTAATTGTAACGTTCAGAGCCTCTTAATGACGATGGAACACACAAATTGCGTCGCGATTCAATACATCGTCCTCCAGCCGACTTGTCTCCAAAGGTCTATTGCTGCCTCGGGCACCTTATGGTCGTTCTCCTGTGAGTCTAGATTTTCGAATCCGACGCAAAACTGACAGTGAATTGTAACGTTCAGAGCCTGTTAATGACGATGGGACACACAAATTGCGTCGCGACTCAATACATCGTCCTCCAGCCGACTTGTCTCCAAGGGTCTTGTGCTGCCTCGGGCACCTTATGGTCGTTCTCCTGTGAGTCTAGATTTTCGAATCCGACGCAAAACTGACAGTTAATTGTAACGTTCAGAGCCTCTTAATGACGATGGAACACACAAATTGCGTCGCGATTCAATACATCGTCCTACAGCCGACTTGTCTCCAAGGGTCTAGTGCTGCCTCGGGCACCATATGCTCGTTCTCCTGTGAGTCTAGATTTTCGAATCCGACGCAAAACTGACAGTGAATTGTAACGTTCAGAGCCTGTTAATGACGATGGAACACACAAATTGCGTCGCGACTCAATACATCGTCCTACAGCCGACTTGTCTCCAAGGGTCTAGTGCTGCCTCGGGCACCATATGCTCGTTCTCCTGTGAGTCTAGATTTTCGAATCCGACGCAAAACTGACAGTGAATTGTAACGTTCAGAGCCTCTTAATGACGATGGAACACACAAATTGCGTCGCGATTCAATACATCGTCCTCCAGCCGACTTGTCTCCAAGGGTCTATTGGTGCCTCGGGCCTCTTATGGTCGTTCTACTATGAGTCTAGTTTTTCGAATCCGGCGCAAAACTGACAATTAATTGTAACGTTCAGAGCCTCTTAATGACGATGGAACACACAAATTGCGTCGCGACTCAATACATCGTCCTCCAGCCGACTTGTCTCCAAGGGTCTATTGCTGCCTCGGGCACCTTATGGTCGTTCTCCTGTGAGTCTAGATTTTCGAATCCGACGCAAAACTGACAGTTAATTGTAACGTTCAGAGCCTCTTAATGACGATGGAACACACAAATTGCGTCGCGATTCAATACATCGTCCTCCAGCCGACTTGTCTCCAAGGGTCTATTGCTGCCTCGGGCACCTTTTGGTCGTTCTCCTATGAGTCTAGTTTTTCGAATCCGACGCAAAACTGACAGTTAATTGTAACGTTCAGAGCCTGTTAATGACGATGGAACACACAAATTGCGTCGCGATTCAATACATCGTCCTACAGCCGACTTGTCTCCAAGGGTCTAGTGCTGCCTCGGGCACCATATGCTCGTTCTCCTGTGAGTCTAGATTTTCGAATCCGACGCAAAACTGACAGTGAATTGTAACGTTCAGAGCCTCTTGATGACGATGGAACACACAAATTGCGTCGCGATTCAATACATCGTCCTACAGCCGACTTGTGTCCAAGGGTCTAGTGCTGCCTCGGGCACCATATGCTCGTTCTCCTGTGAGTCTAGATTTTCGAATCCGATGCAAAACTGAGAGTGAATTGTAACGTTCAGAGCCTCTTGATGACGATGGAACACACAAATTGCGTCGCGATTCAATACATCGTCCTCCAGCCGACTTGTCTCGAAGGGTCTATTGGTGCCTCGGGCACCTTATGGTCGTTCTCCTGTGAGTCTAGATTTTCGAATCCGACGCAAAACTGACAGTTAATTGTAACGTTCAGAGCCTCTTAATGACGATGGAACACACAAATTGCGTCGCGATTCAATACATCGTCCTACAGCCGACTTGTCTCCAAGGGTCTAGTGCTGCCTCGGGCACCATATGCTCGTTCTCTTGTGAGTCTAGATTTTCGAATCCGACGCAAAACTGACAGTGAATTGTAACGTTCAGAGCCTCTTGATGACGATGGAACACACAAATTGCGTCGCGATTCAATACATCGTCCTCCAGCCGACTTGTCTCCAAGTGTCTATTGCTGCCTCGGGCACCTTATGGTCGTTCTCCTGTGAGTCTAGTTTTTCGAATGCGATGCAAAACTGACAGTTAATTGAAACGTTCAGAGCCTGTTAATGACGATGGGACACGCAAATTGCGTCGCGACTCAATACATCGTCCTCCAGCCGACTTGTCTCCAAGGGTCTAGTGCTGCCTCGGGCACCTTATGGTCGTTCTCCTGTGAGTCTAGATTTTCGTATCCGACGCAAAACTGATAATTAATTGTAACTTTCAGAGCCTCTTAATGACGATGGAACACACAAATTGCGTCGCGATTCAATACATCGTCCTCCAGCCGACTTGTCTCCAAGGGTCTATTGCTGCCTCGGGCACCTTTTGGTCGTTCTCCTATGAGTCTAGTTTTTCGAATCCGACGCAAAACTGACAGTTAATTGTAACGTTCAGAGCCTCTTAATGACGATGGAACACACAAATTGCGTCGCGATTCAATACATCGGCCTCCAGCCGACTTGTCTCCAAAGGTCTATTGCTGCCTCGGGCACCTTATGGTCGTTCTCCTGTGAGTCTAGATTTTCGAATCCGACGCAAAACTGACAGTGAATTGTAACGTTCAGAGCCTGTTAATGACGATGGGACACACAAATTGCGTCGCGACTCAATACATCGTCCTCCAGCCGACTTGTCTCCAAGGGTCTAGTGCTGCCTCGGGCACCTTATGGTCGTTCTCCTGTGAGTCTAGATTTTCGAATCCGACGCAAAACTGACAGTTAATTGTAACGTTCAGAGCCTCTTAATGACGATGGAACACACAAATTGCGTCGCGATTCAATACATCGTCCTACAGCCGACTTGTCTCCAAGGGTCTAGTGCTGCCTCGGGCACCATATGCTCGTTCTCCTGTGAGTCTAGATTTTCGAATCCGACGCAAAACTGACAGTGAATTGTAACGTTCAGAGCCTGTTAATGACGATGGAACACACAAATTGCGTCGCGATTCAATACATCGTCCTACAGCCGACTTGTCTCCAAGGGTCTAGTGCTGCCTCGGGCACCATATGCTCGTTCTCCTGTGAGTCTAGATTTTCGAATCCGACGCAAAACTGACAGTGAATTGTAACGTTCAGAGCCTGTTAATGACGATGGAACACACAAATTGCGTCGCGATTCAATACATCGTCCTACAGCCGACTTGTCTCCAAGGGTCTAGTGCTGCCTCGGGCACCATATGCTCGTTCTCCTGTGAGTCTAGATTTTCGAATCCGACGCAAAACTGACAGTTAATTGTAACGTTCAGAGCTAGTTAATGACGATGGGACACACAAATTGCGTCGCGACTCAATACATCGTCCTACAGCCGACTTGTCTCCAAGGGTCTAGTGCTGCCTCGGGCACCATATGCTCGTTCTCCTGTGAGTCTAGATTTTCGAATCCGACGCAAAACTGAGAGTGAATTGTAACGTTCAGAGCCTCTTGATGACGATGGAACACACAAATTGCGTCGCGATTCAATAAATCGTCCTCCAGCCGACTTGTCTCCAAGGGTCTAGTGCTGCCTCGGGCACCTTATGCTCCTTCTCCTGTGAGTCTAGATTTTCGAATCCGACGCAAAACTGACAGTTAATTGTAACGTTCAGAGCCTCTTAATGACGATGGAACACACAAATTGCGTCGCGATTCAATACATCGTCCTCCAGCCGACTTGTCTCCAAGGGTCTACTGCTGCCTCGGGCACCATATGCTCGTTCTCCTGTGAGTCTAGATTTTCGAATCCGACGCAAAACTGACAGTAAATTGTAACGTTCAGAGCCTCTTGATGACGATGGAACACACAAATTGCGTCGCGATTGAATACATCGTCCTACAGCCGACTTGTCTCCAAGGGTCTAGTGCTGCCTCGGGCACCATATGCTCGTTCACCTGTGAGTCTAGATTTTCGAATCCGACGCAAAACTTACAATTAATTGTAACGTTCAGAGCCTGATACTGACGATGGAACACACAAATTGCGTCGCGATTCAATACATCGTCCTCCAGCCGACATGTCTCCGAGGTAGTATTGCTGCTCCTGGCACCTCTTGGTCGTTCTCCTATGAGTCTAGTTTTTCGAATCCGGCGCAAAACTGACAATTAATTGTAACGTTCAGAGCCTCTTAATGACGATGGAACACACAAATTGCGTCGCGATTCAATACATCGTCCTCCAGCCGACTTGTCTCCAAGGGTCTATTGCTGCCTCGGGCACCTTATGGTCGTTCTCCTATGAGTCTAGTTTTTCGAATCCGACGCAAAACTGACAGTTAATTGTAACGTTCAGAGCGTCTTAATGACGATGGAACACACAAATTGCGTCGCGATTCAATACATCGTCCTCCAGCCGACTTGTCTCCAAGGGTCTATTGCTGCCTCGGGCACCTTATGGTCGTTCTCCTGTGAGTCTAGATTTTCGCATCCGCCGCAAAACTGACAGTGAGTTGTTACGTTCAGAGCCTGTTAATGACGATGGGACACACAAATTGCGTCGCGACTCAATACATCGTCTTCCAGCCGACTTGTCTCCAAGGGTCTAGTGCTGCCTCGGGCACCTTATGGTCGTTCTCCTATGAGTCTAGTTTTTCGAATCCGGCGCAAAACTGACAATTAATTGTAACGTTCAGAGCCTCTTAATGACGATGGAACACACAAATTGCGTCGCGATTCAATACATCGTCCTACAGCCAACTTGTCTCCAAGGGTCTAGTGCTGCCTCGGGCACCATATGCTCGTTCTCCTGTGAGTCTAAGATTTTCGAATCCGACGCAAAACTGACAGTGAATTGTAACGTTCAGAGCCTTTTAATGACGATGGGACACACAAATTGCGTCGCGATTCAATACATCGTCCTCCAGCCGACTTGTCTCCAAGGGTCTATTGCTGCCTCGGGCACCTTTTGGTCGTTCTCCTATGAGTCTAGTTTTTCGAATCCGACGCAAAACTGACAGTTAATTGTAACGTTCAGAGCCTCTTAATGACGATGGAACACACAAATTGCGTCGCGATTCAATACATCGTCCTCCAGCCGACTTGTCTCCAAAGGTCTATTGCAGCCTCGGGCACCTTATGGTCGTTCTCCTGTGAGTCTAGATATTCGAATCCGACGCAAAACTGACAGTGAATTGTAACGTTCAGAGCCTGTTAATGACGATGGGACACACAAATTGCGTCGCGACTCAATACATAGTCCTCCAGCCGACTTGTCTCCAAGGGTCTAGTGCTGCCTCGGGCACCTTATGGTCGTTCTCCTGTGAGTCTAGATTTTCGAATCCGACGCAAAACTGACAGTTAATTGTAACGTTCAGAGCCTCTTAATGACGATGGAACACACAAATTGCGTCGCGATTCAATACATCGTCCTCCAGCCGACTTGTCTCCAAGGGTCTATAGCTGCCTCGGGCACCTTATCGTCGTTCTCCTGTGAGTTTAGTTTTCGCATCCGACGCAAAACTGACAGTTAATTGTAACGTTCAGAGCCTGTTAATGACGATGGAACACACAAATTGCGTCGCGATTCAATACATCGTCCTCCAGCCGAATTGTCTCCGAGGTACTATTGCTACCCCGGGCACCTTTTGGTCGTTCTCCTAGGAGTATAGTTTTTCGAATCCGGCGCAAAACTGACAGTTAATTGTAACGTTCAGGGCCTCTTAATGACGATGGAACACACAAATTGCGTCGCGATTCAATACATCGTCCTCCAGCCGACTTGTCTCCAAGGGTCAGTGCTGCCTCGGGCACCTTATGGTCGTTCTCCTGTGAGTCTAGATTTTGGAATCGAACGCAAAACTGACAGTTAATTGTAACGTTCAGAGCCTCTTAATGACGATGGAACACACAAATTGCGTCGCGATTCAATACATCGTCCTCCAGCCGACTTGTCTCCAAGGGTCTAGTGCTGCCTCGGGCACCTTATGGTCGTTCTGCTGTGAGTCGAGATTTTCGAATCCGACGCAAAACGGACAGTTAATTGTAACGTTCAGAGCCTCTTAATGACGATGGAACACACAATTTGCGTCGCGATTCAATACATCGTCCTCCAGCCGACTTGTCTCCGAGGTAGTATTGCTGTCCCGGGCACCTTTTGGTCGTTCTCCTATGAGTCTAGTTTATCGAATCCGGCGCAAAACTGATAGTTAATTGTAACGTTCAGAGCCTGTTAATGACGATGGAACACACAAATTGCGTCGCGATTCAATACTTCGTCCTCCAGCCGACTTGTCTCCAAGGGTCTAGTGCTGCCTCGGGCACCTTATGGTCGTTCTCCTGTGAGTCTAGATTTTCGAATCCGACGCAAAACTGACAGTTAATTGTAACGTTCAGAGCCTGTTAATGACGATGGAACACACAAAGTGCGTCGCGATTCAATACATCGTCCTCCAGCCGAATTGTCTCCGAGGTACTATTGCTGCCCCGGGCACCTTTTGGTCGTTCTCCTAGGAGTATTGTTTTTCGAATCCGGCGCAAAACTGGCAGTTAATTGTAACGTTCAGAGCCTCTTAATGACGATGGGACACACAAATTGCGTCGCGATTCAATACATCGTCCTCCAGCCGACTTGTCTCCAAGGGTCTAGTGCTGCCTCGGGCACCTCATGGTCGTTCCCCTGTGAGTCTAGATTTTCGAATCCGGCGCAAAACTGTCAGCTAATTGTAAAGTTCAAAGTCTCTTAATGACGATGGAACACACAAATTGCGTCGCGATTCAATACATCGTCCTCCAGCCGTCTTGTCTCCAAGGGTCTAGTGCTGCCTCGGGCACCTTATGGTCGTTCTCCTGTGAGTCTAGATTTTCGAATCCGACGCAAAACTGACAGTTAATTGTAGCGTTCAGAGCCTCTTAATGACGATGGAACACACAAATTGCGTCGCGATTCAATACATAGTCCTCCAGCCGACTTGTCTCCAAGGGTCTATAGCTGCCTCGGGCACCTTATGGTCGTTCTCCTGTGAGTTTAGTTTTTCGAATCCGACGCAAAACTGACACTTAATTGTAACGTTCAGAGCCTGTTAATGACGATGGAACACACAAATTGCGTCGCGATTCAATACATCGTCCTCCAGCCGAATTGTCTCCGAGGTACTATTGCTGCCCCGGGCACCTTTTGGTCGTTCTCCTAGGAGTATAATTTTTCGAATCCGGCTCAAAACTGACAGTTAATTGTAACGTTCAGAGCCTCTTCATGACGATGGAACACACAAATTGCGTCGCGATTCAATACATCGTCCTTCAGCCGACTTGTCTCCAAGGGTCTAGTGCTGCCTCGGGCACCTTATGGTTGTTCTCCTGTGAGTCTAGATTTTCGAATCCGACGCAAAACTGACAGTTAATTGTAACGTTAAGAGCCTCTTCATGACGATGGAACACACAAATTGCGTCGCGATTCAATACATCGTCCTTCAGCCGACTTGTCTCCAAGGGTCTAGTGCTGCCTCGGGCACCTTTTGGTCGTTCTCCTGTGAGTCTAGATTTTCGAATCCGACGCAAAACTGACAGTTAATTGTAACGTTAAGAGCCTCTTAATGACGATGGAACACACTAATTGCGTCGCGATGCAATACATCGTCCTCCAGCCGACTTGTCTCCAAGGGTCTATAGCTGCCTCGGGCACCTTATCGTCGTTCTCCTGTGAGTTTAGTTTTTCGAATCCGACGCAAAACTGACAGTTAATTGTAACGTTCAGAGCCTGTTAATGACGATGGAACACACAAATTGCGTCGCGATTCAATACATGGTCCTCCAGCCGAATTGTCTCCGAGGTACTATTGCTGCCCTGGGCACCTTTTGGTCGTTCTCCTAGGAGTATAGTTTTTCGAATCCGGCGCAAAACTGAGAGTGAATTGTAACGTTCAGGGCCTCTTAATGACGATGGAACACACAAATTGCGTCGCGATTCAATACATCGTCCTCCAGCCGACTTGTCTCCAAGGGTCAGTGCTGCCTCGGGCACCTTATGGTCGTTCTCCTGTGAGTCTAGATTTTCGAATCCGTCGCAAAACTGACAGTTATTTGTAACGTCCAGAGCCTCTTAATGACGATGGAACACACAAATTGCGTCGCGATTCAATACATCGTCCTCCAGCCGACTTGTCACCAAGGGTCTATAGCTGCCTCGGTTACCTTATCGTCTTTCTCCTTTGAGTTTAGTTTTTCGAATCCGACGCAAAACTGACAGTTAATTGTAACGTTCAGAGCCTGTTAATGACGATGGAACACACAAATTGCGTCGCGATTCAATACATCGTCCTCCAGCCGAATTGTCTCCGAGGTACTATTGCTGCCCCGGGCACCTTTTGGTCGTTCTCCTAGGAGTATAGTTTTTCGAATCCGGCGCAAAACTGACAGTTAATTGTAACGTTCAGAGCCTCTTAATGACGATGGGACACACAAATTGCGTCGCGATTCAATACATCGTCCTCCAGCCGACTTGTTTCCAAGGGTCTAGTGCTGCCTCGGGCACCTCAAGGTCGTTCCCCTGTGAGTCTAGATTTTCGTATCCGGCGCAAAACTGTCAGCTAATTGTAAAGTTCAGAGCCTCTTAATGACGATGGAACACACAAATTGCGTCGCGATTCAATACATCGTCCTCCAGCCGACTTGTCTCCAAGGGTCTAGTGCTGCCTCGGGCACCTTATGGTCGTTCTCCTGTGAGTCTAGATTTTCGAATCCGACGCAAAAATGACAGTTAATTGTAACGTTCAGAGCCTCTTAATCACGATGGAACACACAAATTGTGGCGCGATTCAATACATCGTCCTACAGCCGCCCTGTCTCCAAGGTTCTCTTGCTGCCTCGGGCACGTTATGGTCGTTCTCCTGTGAGTCTAGTTTTCCGAAAACGACGCAAAACTGACAGTTAATTGTAAAGTTCAGAGCCTGATAATGACGATGGGACACACAAATTGCGTCGTGATTCAATACATCGTCCTCCAGCCGACTTGTCTCCAAGGCTCTAGTGCTGCCTCGGGCACCTCATGGTAGTTCTCCTGTGAGTCTAGATTTTCGAATCCGACGCAAAACTGACAGCTAATTGTAACGTTCAGAGCCTCATAATGACGATGGAACACACAAATTGCGTCGCGATTCAATACATCGTCCTACAGCCGACTTGTCTCCAAGGGTCTAGTGCGGCCTCGGGCACCTTATGGTCGTTCTCCTGTGAGTCTAGATTTTCGAATCCGACGCAAAACTGACAGTTAATTGTAGCGTTCAGAGCCTCTTAATGACGATGGAACACACAAATTGCGTCGCGATTCAATACATAGTCCTCCAGCCGACTTGTCTCCAAGGGTCTATAGCTGCCTCGGGCACCTTATCGTCGTTCTCCTGTGAGTTTAGTTTTTCGAATCCGACGCAAAACTGACAGTTAATTGTAACGTTCAGAGCCTGTTAATGACGATGGAACACACAAATTGCGTCGCGATTCAATACATCGTCCTCCAGCCGAATTGTCTCCCAGATACTATTGCTGCCCCGGGCACCTTTTGGTCGTTCTCCTAGGAGTATAGTTTTTCGAATCCGGCTCAAAACTGATAGTTAATTGTAACTTCAGAGCCTCTTAATGACGATGGAACATACAAATTGCGTCGCGATTCAATACATCGTCCTCCAGCCGACTTGTCTCCAAGGGTCTAGTGCTGCCTCGGGCACCTTATGGTCGTTCTCCTGTGAGTCTAGATTTTCGAATCCGACGCAAAACTGACAGTTAATTGTAACGTTAAGAGCCTCTTAATGACGATGGAACACACAAATTGCGTCGCGATTCAATACATCGTCCTCCAGCCGACTTGTCTCCAAGGGTCTAGTGCTGCCTCGGGCACCTTATGGTCGTTCTCCTGTGAGTCTAGATTTTCGAATCCGACTCAAAACTGACAGTTAATTGTAACGTTCAGAGCCTCTTAATGACGATGGAACACACAAATTGTGGCGCGATTCAATACATCGTCCTACAGCCGCCCTGTCTCCAAGGTTCTCTTGCTGCCTCGGGCACGTTATGGTCGTTCTCCTGTGAGTCTAGTTTTCCGAAAACGACGCAAAACTGACAGTTAATTGTAACGTTCAGAGCCTGATAATGACGATGGAACACACAATTTGCGTCGCGATTCAATACATCGTCCTCCAGCCGACTTGTCTCCGAGGTAGTATTGCTGTCCCGGGCACCTTTTGGTCGTTCTCCTATGAGTCTAGTTTATCGAATCCGGCGCAAAACTGACAGTTAATTGTAACGTTCAGAGCCTCTTAATGACGATGGAACACACAAATTGCGTCGCGATTCAATACTTCGTCCTCCAGCCGACTTGTCTCCAAGGGTCTAGTGCTGCCTCGGGCACCTTATGGTCGTTCTCCTGTGAGTCTAGATTTTCGAATCCGACGCAAAACTGACAGTTAATTGTAACGTTCAGAGCCTGTTAATGACGATGGAACACACAAATTGCGTCGCGATTCAATACATCGTCCTCCAGCCGAATTGTCTCCGAGGTACTATTGCTGCCCCGGGCACCTTTTGGTCGTTCTCCTAGGAGTATAGTTTTTCGAATCCGGCGCAAAACTGACAGTTAATTGTAACGTTCAGAGCCTCTTAATGACGATGGGACACACAAATTGCGTCGCGATTCAATACATCGTCCTCCAGCCGACTTGTCTCCAAGGGTCTAGTGCTGCCTCGGGCACCTCATGGTCGTTCCCCTGTGAGTCTAGATTTTCGAATCCGGCGCAAAACTGTCAGCTAATTGTAAAGTTCAAAGCCTCTTAATGACGATGGAACACACAAATTGCGTCGCGATTCAATACATCGTCCTCCAGCCGTCTTGTCTCCAAGGGTCTAGTGCTGCCTCGGGCACCTTATGGTCGTTCTCCTGTGAGTCTAGATTTTCGAATCCGACGCAAAACTGACAGTTAATTATAGCGTTCAGAGCCTCTTAATGACGATGGAACACACAAATTGCGTCGCGATTCAATACATAGTCCTCGAGCCGACTTGTCTCCAAGGGTCTATAGCTGCCTCGGGCACCTTATGGTCGTTCTCCTGTGAGTTTAGTTTTTCGAATCCGACGCAAAACTGACAGTTAATTGTAACGTTCAGAGCCTGTTAATGACGATGGAACACACAAATTGCGTCGCGATTCAATACATCGTCCTCCAGCCGAATTGTCTGAGAGGTACTATTGCTGCCCCAGGCACCTTTTGATCGTTCTCCTAGGAGTATAATTTTTCGAATCCGGCTCAAAACTGACAGTTAATTGTAACGTTCAGAGCCTCTTAATGACGATGGAACACACAAATTGTGGCGCGATTCAATACATCGTCCTACAGCCGCACTGTCTCCAAGGGTCTCTTGCTGCCTCGTGCACGTTATGGTCGTTCTCCTGTGAGTCTAGTTTTCCGAAAACGACGCAAAACTGACAGTTAATTGTAACGTTCAGAGCCTGATAATGACGATGGAACACACAATTTGCGTCGCGATTCAATACATCGTCCTCCAGCCGACTTGTCTCCGAGGTAGTATTGCTGTCCCGGGCACCTTTTGGTCGTTCTCCTATGAGTCTAGTTTATCGAATCAGGCGCAAAACTGACAGTTAATTGTAACGTTCAGAGCCTCTTAATGACGATGGAACACACAAATTGCGTCGCGATTCAATACTTCGTCCTCCAGCCGACTTGTCTCCAAGGGTCTAGTGCTGCCTCGGGGCCCTTATGGTCGTTCTTCTGTGAGTCTAGATTTTCGAATCCGACGCAAAACTGACAGTTAATTGTAACGTTCTGAGCCTGATAATGACGATGGAACACACAATTTTCGTCGCGATTCAATACATCGTCCTCCAGCCGAATTGTCTCCAAGGGTCTATAGCTGCCTCGGGCACCTTATCGTCGTTCTCCTGTGAGTTTAGTTTTGCGAATCCGACGCAAAACTGACAGTTAATTGTAACGTTCAGAGCCTGTTAATGACGATGGAACACACAAATTGCGTCGCGATTCAATACATCGTCCTCCAGCCGAATTGTCTCCGAGGTACTATTGCTGCTGCCCCGGGCACCTTTTGCTCGTTCTCCTAGGGATATTGTTTTTCGAATCCGGCGCAAAACTGACAGTTAATTGTAACGTTCAGAGCCTGTTAATGACGATGGAACACACAAATTGCGTCGCGATTCAATACATCGTCCTCCAGCCGACTTGTCTCCAAGGGTCTATAGCTGCCTCGGGCACCTTATCGTCGTTCTCCTGTGAGTTTAGTTTTTCGAATCCGACGCAAAACTGACAGTTAATTGTAACGTTCAGAGCCTCTTAATGACGATGGAACACACAAATTGCGTCGCGATTCAATACATCGTCCTCCAGCCGACTTGTCTCCAAGGGTCTAGTGCTGCGTCGGGCACCTTATGGTCGTTCTCCTGTGAGTCTAGATTTTCGAATCCGACGCAAAACTGACAGTTAATTGTAACGTTCAGAGCCTGTTAATGACGATGGAACACACAAATTGCGTCGCGATTCAATACATCGTCCTCCAGCCGAATTGTCTCCGAGGTACTATTGCTGCCCCGGGCACCTTTTGGTCGTTCTCCTAGGAGTATAGTTTTTCGAATCCGGCGCAAAACTGACAGTTAATTGTAACGTTCAGAGCCTCTTAATGACGATGGGACACACAAATTGCGTCGCGATTCAATACATCGTCCTCCAGCCGACTTGTCTCCAAGGGTCTAGTGCTGCCTCGGGCACCTCATGGTCGTTCCCCTGTGAGTCTAGATTTTCGAATCCGGCTCAAAACTGTCAGCTAATTGTAAAGTTCAAAGCCTCTTAATGACGATGGAACACACAAATTGCGTCGCGATTCAATACATCGTCCTCCAGCCGTCTTGTCTCCAAGGGTCTAGTGCTGCCTCGGGCACCTTATGGTCGTTCTCCTGTGAGTCTAGATTTTCGAATCCGACGCAAAACTGACAGTTAATTGTAGCGTTCAGAGCCTCTTAATGACGATGGAACACACAAATTGCGTCGCGATTCAATACATAGTCCTCCAGCCGACTTGTCTCCAAGGGTCTATAGCTGCCTCGGGCACCTTATGGTCGTTCTCCTGTGAGTTTAGTTTTTCGAATCCGACGCAAAACTGACACTTAATTGTAACGTTCAGAGCCTGTTAATGACGATGGAACACACAAATTGCGTCGCGATTCAATACATCGTCCTCCAGCCGAATTGTCTCCGAGGTACTATTGCTCCCCCGGGCACCTTTTGGTCGTTCTCCTAGGAGTATAATTTTTCGAATCCGGCTCAAAACTGACAGTTAATTGTAACGTTCAGAGCCTCTTCATGACGATGGAACACACAAATTGCGTCGCGATTCAATACATCGTCCTTCAGCCGACTTGTCTCCAAGGGTCTAGTGCTGCCTCGGGCACCTTATGGTCGTTCTCCTGTGAGTCTAGATTTTCGAATCCGACGCAAAACTGACAGTTAATTGTAACGTTAAGAGCCTCTTCATGACGATGGAACACACAAATTGCGTCGCGATTCAATACATCGTCCTTCAGCCGACTTGTCTCCAAGGGTCTAGTGCTGCATCGGGCACCTTATGGTCGTTCTCCTGTGAGTCTAGATTTTCGAATCCGACGCAAAACTGACAGTTAATTGTAACGTTCAGAGCCTGTTAATGACGATGGAACACACAAATTGCGTCGCGATTCAATACATCGTCCTCCAGCCGACTTGTCTCCGAGGTAGTATTGCTGCCCCGGGCACCTTTTGGTCGTTCTCCTAGGAGTATAGTTTTTCGAATCCGGCGCAAAACTGACAGTTAATTGTAACGTTCAGGGCCTCTTAATGACGATGGAACACACAAATTGCGTCGCGATTCAATACATCGTCCTCCAGCCGACTTGTCTCCAAGGGTCAGTGCTGCCTCGGGCACCTTATGGTCGTTCTCCTGTGAGTCTAGATTTTCGAATCCGACGCAAAACTGACAGTTAATTGTAGCGTTCAGAGCCTCTTAATGACGATGGAACACACAAATTGGGTCGCGATTCAATACATAGTCCTCCAGCCGACTTGTCTCCAAGGGTCTATAGCTGCCTCGGGCACCTTATGGTCGTTCTCCTGTGAGTTTAGTTTTTCGAATCCGACGCAAAACTGACAGTTAATTGTAACGTTCAGAGCCTGTTAATGACGATGGAACACACAAATTGCGTCGCGATTCAATACATCGTCCTCCAGCCGAATTGTCTGCGAGGTTCTATTGCTGCCCCGGGCACCTTTTGGTCGTTCTCCTAGGAGTATAATTTTTCGAATCCGGCTCAAAACTGACAGTTAATTGTAACGTTCAGAGCCTCTTAATGACGATGAAACACACAAATTGCGTCGCGATTCAATACATCGTCCTCCAGCCGACTTGTCTCCAAGGGTCTAGTGCTGCCTCGGGCACATTATGGTCGTTCTCCTGTGAGTCTAGATTTTCGAATCCGACGCAAAACTGACAGTTATTTGTAACGTCCAGAGCCTCTTAATGACGATGGAACACACAAATTGCGTCGCGATTCAATACATCGTCCTCCAGCCGACTTGTCACCAAGGGTCTATAGCTGCCTCGGTTACCTTATCGTCTTTCTCCTTTGAGTTTAGTTTTTCGAATCCGACGCAAAACTGACAGTTAATTGTAACGTTCAGAGCCTGTTAATGACGATGGAACACACAAATTGCGTCGCGATTCAATACATCGTCCTCAAGCCGAATTGTCTCCGAGGTACTATTGCTGCCCCGGGCACCTTTTGGTCGTTCTCCTAGGAGTATTGTTTTTCGAATCCGGCGCAAAACTGACAGTTAATTGTAACGTTCAGAGCCTCTTAATCACGATGGAATACACAAATTGCGTCGCGATTCAATACATCCTCCTCCAGCCGACTTGTCTCCAAGGGTCTAGTGCTGCCTCGGGCACCTCATGGTCGTTCTCCTGTGAGTCTAGATTTTCGAATCCGACGCAAAACTGACAGTTAATTGTAACGTTCAGAGCCTGTTAATGACGATGGAACACACAAATTGCGTCGCGATTCAATACATCGTCCTCCAGCCGACTTGTCTCCAAGGGTCTAGTGCTGCCTCGGGCACCTTATCGTCGTTCTCCTGTGAGTTTAGTTTCTCGAATCCGACGCAAAACTGACAGTTAATTGTAACGTTCAGAGCCTGTTAATGACGATGGAACACACAAATTGCGTCGCGATTCAATACATCGTCCTCCAGCCGAATTGTCTCCGAGGTACTATTGCTGCCCCGGGCACCTTTTGGTCGTTCTCCTAGGAGTATAGTTTTTCGAATCCGGCGCAAAACTGACAGTTAATTGTAACGTTCAGGGCCTCTTAATGACGATGGAACACACAAATTGCGTCGCGATCCAATACATCGTCCTCCAGCCGACTTGTCTCCAAGGGTCAGTGCTGCCTCGGGCACCTTATGGTCGTTCTCCTGTGAGTCTAGATTTTCGAATCCGACGCAAAACTGACAGTTAATTGTAACGTTCAGAGCCTCTTAATGACGATGGAACACACAAATTGCGTCGCGATTCAATACATCGTCCTCCAGCCGACTTGTCTCCAAGGGTCTAGTGCTGCTTCGGGCACCTTATGGTCGTTCTGCTGTGAGTCTAGATTTTCGAATCCGACTCAAAACTGACAGTTAATTGTAACGTTCAGAGCCTCTTAATGACGATGGAACACACAAATTGTAGCGCGATTCAATACATCGTCCTACAGCCGCCCTGTCTCCAAGGGTCTCTTGCTGCCTCGGGCACGTTATGGCCGTTCTCCTGTGACTCTAGTTTTCCGAAAACGACGCAAAACTGACAGTTAATTGTAACGTTCAGAGCCTGATAATGACGATGGAACACACAATTTGCGTCGCGATTCAATACATCGTCCTCCATCCGACTTGTCTCCGAGGTAGTATTGCTGTCCCGGGCACCTTTTGGTCGTTCTCCTATGAGTCTAGTTTATCGAATCAGGCGCAAAACTGACAGTTAATTGTAACGTTCTGAGCCTGATAATGACAATGGAACACACAATTTTCGTCGCGACTCAATACATCGTCCTCCACCGACATGTCTCCAAGGGTCTAGTGCTGCCTCGGGCACCTTATGGTCGTTCTCCTGTGAGTCTAGATTTTCGAATCCGACGCAAAACTGACAGTTAATTGTAACGTTCAGAGCCTCTTAATGACGAAGGAACACACAAATTGCGTCGCGATTGAATACATCGTCCTCCAGCCGACTTGTCTCCAAGGGTCTAGTGCTGCCTCGGGCACCTTATGGTCGTTCTGCTGTGAGTCTAGATTTTCGAATCCGACGCAAAACTGACAGTTAATTGTAACGTTCAGAGCCTCTTAATGACGATGGAACACACGAATTGTGGCGCGAAACAATACATCGTCCTACAGCCGCCCTGTCTCCAAGGGTCTCTTGCTGCCTCGGGCACGTTATGGTCGTTCTCCTGTGAGTCTAGATTTCCGAAAACGACGCAAAACTGACAGTTAATTGTAACGTTCAGAGCCTGATAATGACGATGGAACACACAATTTGCGTCGCGATTCAATACATCGTCCTCCAGCCGACTTGTCTCCGAGGTAGTATTGCTGTCCCGGGCACCTTTTGGTCGTTCTCCTATGAGTCTAGTTTATCGAATCCGGCGCAAAACTGACAGTTAATTGTAACGTTCAGAGCCTCTTAATCACGATGGAACACACAAATTGCGTCGCGATTCAATACATCGTCCTCCAGACGACTTGTCTCCAAGGGTCTAGTGCTGCCTCGGGCACCTTATGGTCGTTCCCCTGTGAGTCTAGATTTTCGAATCCGACGCTAAACTGACAGTTAATTGTAACGTTCAGAGCCTCTTAATGACGATGGAACACACAAATTGCGTCGCGATTCAATACATCGTCCTCCAGCCGACTTGTCTCCAAGGGTCTATAGCTGCCTCGGGCACCTTATCGTCGTTCTCCTGTGAGTTTAGTTTTTCGAATCCGACGTAAAACTGACAGTTAATTGTAACGTTCAGAGCCTGTTAATGACGATGGAACACACAAATTGCGTCGCGATTCAATACATCGTCCTCCAGCCGAATTGTCTCCGAGGTACTATTGCTCCCCCGGGCACCTTTTGGTCGTTCTCCTAGGAGTATAATTTTTCGAATCCGGCTCAAAACTGACAGTTAATTGTAACGTTCAGAGCCTCTTCATGACGATGGAACACACAAATTGCGTCGCGATTCAATACATCGTCCTTCAGCTGACTTGTCTCCAAGGGTCTAGTGCTGCCTCGGGCACCTTATGGTCGTTCTCCTGTGAGTCTAGATTTTCGAATCCGACGCAAAACTGACAGTTAATTGTAACGTTAAGAGCCTCTTCATGACGATGGAACACACAAATTGCGTCGCGATTCAATACATCGTCCTTCAGCCGACTTGTCTCCAAGGGTCTAGTGCTGCATCGGGCACCTTATGGTCGTTCTCCTGTGAGTCTAGATTTTCGAATCCGACGCAAAACTGACAGTTAATTGTAACGTTCAGAGCCTGTTAATGACGATGGAACACACAAATTGCGTCGCGATTCAATACATCGTCCTCCAGCCGACTTGTCTCCGAGGTAGTATTGCTGCCCCGGGCACCTTTTGGTCGTTCTCCTAGGAGTATAGTTTTTCGAATCCGGCGCAAAACTGACAGTTAATTGTAACGTTCAGGGCCTCTTAATGACGATGGAACACACAAATTGCGTCGCGATTCAATACATCGTCCTCCAGCCGACTTGTCTCCAAGGGTCAGTGCTGCCTCGGGCACCTTATGGTCGTTCTCCTGTGAGTCTAGATTTTCGAATCCGACGCAAAACTGACAGTTAATTGTAGCGTTCAGAGCCTCTTAATGACGATGGAACACACAAATTGCGTCGCGATTCAATACATAGTCCTCCAGCCGACTTGTCTCCAAGGGTCTATAGCTGCCTCGGGCACCTTATGGTCGTTCTCCTGTGAGTTTAGTTTTTCGAATCCGACGCAAAACTGACAGTTAATTGTAACGTTCAGAGCCTGTTAATGACGAATTTGTGTTCCATCGTCATTAACAGGCTCTGAACGTTACAATTAACTGTCAGTTTTGCGTCGGATTCGAGAAACTAAACTCACTAGGAGAACGAACACAAATTCAATACATCAATACATCAATACATCGTCCTCCAGCCGAATTGTCTGCGAGGTTCTATTGCTGCCCCGGGCACCTTTTGGTCGTTCTCCTAGGAGTATAATTTTTCGAATCCGGCTCAAAACTGACAGTTAATTGTAACGTTCAGAGCCTCTTAATGACGATGAAACACACAAATTGCGTCGCGATTCAATACATCGTCCTCCAGCCGACTTGTCTCCAAGGGTCTAGTGCTGCCTCGGGCACATTATGGTCGTTCTCCTGTGAGTCTAGATTTTCGAATCCGACGCAAAACTGACAGTTATTTGTAACGTCCAGAGCCTCTTAATGACGATGGAACACACAAATTGCGTCGCGATTCAATACATCGTCCTCCAGCCGACTTGTCACCAAGGGTCTATAGCTGCCTCGGTTACCTTATCGTCTTTCTCCTTTGAGTTTAGTTTTTCGAATCCGACGCAAAACTGACAGTTAATTGTAACGTTCAGAGCCTGTTAATGATGATGGAACACACAAATTGCGTCGCGATTCAATACATCGTCCTCCAGCCGAATTGTCTCCGAGGTACTATTGCTGCCCCGGGCACCTTTTGGTCGTTCTCCTAGGAGTATTGTTTTTCGAATCCGGCGCAAAACTGACAGTTAATTGTAACGTTCAGAGCCTCTTAATCACGATGGAATACACAAATTGCGTCGCGATTCAATACATCCTCCTCCAGCCGACTTGTCTCCAAGGGTCTAGTGCTGCCTCGGGCACCTCATGGTCGTTCTCCTGTGAGTCTAGATTTTCGAATCCGACGCAAAACTGACAGTTAATTGTAACGTTCAGAGCCTGTTAATGACGATGGAACACACAAATTGCGTCGCGATTCAATACATCGTCCTCCAGCCGACTTGTCTCCAAGGGTCTAGTGCTGCCTCGGGCACCTTATCGTCGTTCTCCTGTGAGTTTAGTTTCTCGAATCCGACGCAAAACTGACAGTTAATTGTAACGTTCAGAGCCTGTTAATGACGATGGAACACACAAATTGCGTCGCGATTCAATACATCGTCCTCCAGCCGAATTGTCTCCGAGGTACTATTGCTGCCCCGGGCACCCTTTGGTCGTTCTCCTAGGAGTATAGTTTTTCGAATCCGGCGCAAAACTGACAGTTAATTGTAACGTTCAGGGCCTCTTAATGACGATGGAACACACAAATTGCGTCGCGATCCAATACATCGTCCTCCAGCCGACTTGTCTCCAAGGGTCAGTGCTGCCTCGGGCACCTTATGGTCGTTCTCCTGTGAGTCTAGATTTTCGAATCCGACGCAAAACTGACAGTTAATTGTAACGTTCAGAGCCTCTTAATGACGATGGAACACACAAATTGCGTCGCGATTCAATACATCGTCCTCCAGCCGACTTGTCTCCAAGGGTCTAGTGCTGCTTCGGGCACCTTATGGTCGTTCTGCTGTGAGTCTAGATTTTCGAATCCGACTCAAAACTGACAGTTAATTGTAACGTTCAGAGCCTCTTAATGACGATGGAACACACAAATTGTAGCGCGATTCAATACATCGTCCTACAGCCGCCCTGTCTCCAAGGGTCTCTTGCTGCCTCGGGCACGTTATGGCCGTTCTCCTGTGACTCTAGTTTTCCGAAAACGACGTAAAACTGACAGTTAATTGTAACGTTCAGAGCCTGATAATGACGATGGAACACACAATTTGCGTCGCGATTCAATACATCGTCCTCCATCCGACTTGTCTCCGAGGTAGTATTGCTGTCCCGGGCACCTTTTGGTCGTTCTCCTATGAGTCTAGTTTATCGAATCAGGCGCAAAACTGACAGTTAATTGTAACGTTCTGAGCCTGATAATGACAATGGAACACACAATTTTCGTCGCGACTCAATACATCGTCCTCCACCGACATGTCTCCAAGGGTCTAGTGCTGCCTGTGAGTCTCGATTTTCGAATCCGACGCAAAACTGACAGTTAATTGTAACGTTCAGAGCCTCTTAATGACGAAGGAACACACAAATTGCGTCGCGATTCAATACATCGTCCTCCAGCCGACTTGTCTCCAAGGGTCTAGTGCTGCCTCGGGCACCTTATGGTCGTTCTGCTGTGAGTCTAGATTTTCGAATCCGACGCAAAACTGACAGTTAATTGTAACGTTCAGAGCCTCTTAATGACGATGGAACACACAAATTGTGGCGCGAAACAATACATCGTCCTACAGCCGCCCTGTCTCCAAGGGTCTCTTGCTGCCTCGGGCACGTTATGGTCGTTCTCCTGTGAGTCTAGATTTCCGAAAACGACGCAAAACTGACAGTTAATTGTAACGTTCAGAGCCTGATAATGACGATGGAACACACAATTTGCGTCGCGATTCAATACATCGTCCTCCAGCCGACTTGTCTCCGAGGTAGTATTGCTGTCCCGGGCACCTTTTGGTCGTTCTCCTATGAGTCTAGTTTATCGAATCCGGCGCAAAACTGACAGTTAATTGTAACGTTCAGAGCCTCTTAATCACGATGGAACACACAAATTGCGTCGCGATTCAATACATCGTCCTCCAGACGACTTGTCTCCAAGGGTCTAGTGCTGCCTCGGGCACCTTATGGTCGTTCCCCTGTGAGTCTAGATTTTCGAATCCGACGCTAAACTGACAGTTAATTGTAACGTTCAGAGCCTCTTAATGACGATGGAACACACAAATTGCGTCGCGATTCAATACATCGTCCTCCAGCCGACTTGTCTCCAAGGGTCTATAGCTGCCTCGGGCACCTTATCGTCGTTCTCCTGTGAGTTTAGTTTTTCGAATCCGACGTAAAACTGACAGTTAATTGTAACGTTCAGAGCCTGTTAATGACGATGGAACACACAAATTGCGTCGCGATTCAATACATCGTCCTCCAGCCGAATTGTCTCCGAGGTGCTATTGCTGCCCCGGGCACCATTTGGTCGTTCTCCTAGGAGTATAGTTTTTCGAATCCGGCGCAAAACTGACAGTTAATTGTAACGTTCAGGGCCTCTTAATGACGATGGAACACACAAATTGCGTCCTCCAGCCGACTTGTCTCCAAGGGTCTAGTGCTGCTTCGGGCACCTTATGGTCGTTCTGCTGTGTAGATTTTCGAATCCGACGCAAAACTGACAGTTAATTGTAACGTTCAGAGCCTCTTAATGACGTTGGAACACACAAATTGTGGCGCGATTCAATACATCGTCCTAGAGCCGCACTGTCTCCAAGGGTCTCTTGCTGCCTCGGGCACGTTATGGTCGTTCTCCTGTGACTCTAGTTTTCCGAAAACGACGCAAAACTGACAGTTAATTGTAACGTTCAGAGCCTGTTAATGACGATGGAACACACAAATTGCGTCGCGATTCAATACATCGTCCTCCAGCCGACTTGTCTCCAAGGGTCAGTGCTGCCTCGGGCACCTTATGGTCGTTCTCCTGTGAGTCTAGATTTTCGAATCCGACGCAAAACTGACAGTTAATTGTAACGTTCAGAGCCTCTTAATGACGATGGAACACACAAATTGCGTCGCGATACAATACATCGTCCTCCAGCCGAATTGTCTCCGAGGTACTATTGCTGCCCCGGGCACCTTTTGGTCGTTCTCCTAGGAGTATAGATTTTCGAATCCGGCGCAAAACTGACAGTTAATTATAACGCTCAGAGCCTCTTAATGACGATGGAACACACAAATTGCGTCGCGATTCAATACATCGTCCTCCAGCCGACTTGTTTCCAAGGGTCTATAGCTGCCTCGGGTACCTTATCGTCGTTCTCCTGTGAGTTTAGTTTTTCGAATCCGACGCAAAACTGACAGTTAATTGTAACGTTCAGAGCCTGTTAATGACGATGGAACACACAAATTGCGTCGCGATTCAATACATCGTCCTCCAACCGACATGTCTCCAAGGGTCTAGTGCTGCCTCGGGCACCTTATGGTCGTTCTCCTGTGAGTCTAGATTTTCGAATCCGACGCAAAACTGACAGTTAATTGTAACGTTCAGAGCCTCTTAATGACGATGGAACACACAAATTGCGTCGCGATTCAATACATCGTCCTTCAGCCGACTTGTCTCCAAGGGTATAGTGCTGCCTCGGGCACCTTATGGTCGTTCTCCTGTGAGTCTAGATTTTCGAATCCGACGCAAAACTGACAGTTAATTGTAACGTTCAGAGCCTCTTAATGACGATGGAACACACAAATTGTGGCGCGATTCAATACATCGTCCTACAGCCGCCCTGTCTCCAAGGGTCTCTTGCTGCCTCGGGCACGTTATGGTCGTTCTCCTGTGAGTCTAGATTTCCGAAAACGACGCAAAACTGACAGTTAATTGTAACGTTCAGAGCCTGATAATGACGATGGAACACACAATTTGCGTCGCGATTCAATACATCGTCCTCCAGCCGACTTGTCTCCGAGGTAGTATTGCTGTCCCGGGCACCTTTTGGTCGTTCTCCTATGAGTCTAGTTTATCGAATCCGGCGCAAAACTGACAGTTAATTGTAACGTTCAGAGCCTCTTAATGACGATGAAACACACAAATTGCGTCGCGATTCAATACATCGTCCTCCAGCCGACTTGTCTCCAAGGGTCTAGTGCTGCCTCGGGCACCTTATGGTCGTTCTCCTGTGAGTCTAGATTTTCGAATCCGACGCAAAACTGACAGTTATTTGTAACGTCCAGAGCCTCTTAATGACGATGGAACACACAAATTGCGTCGCGATTCAATACATCGTCCTCCAGCCGACTTGTCACCAAGGGTCTATAGCTGCCTCGGTTACCTTATCGTCTTTCTCCTTTGAGTTTAGTTTTTCGAATCCGACGCAAAACTGACAGTTAATTGTAACGTTCAGAGCCTGTTAATGACGATGGAACACACAAATTGCGTCGCGATTCAATACATCGTCCTCCAGCCGAATTGTCTCCGAGGTACTATTGCTGCCCCGGGCACCTTTTGGTCGTTCTCCTAGGAGTATTGTTTTTCGAATCCGGCGCAAAACTGACAGTTAATTGTAACGTTCAGAGCCTCTTAATCACGATGGAACACACAAATTGCGTCGCGATTCAATACATCCTCCTCCAGCCGACTTGTCTCCAAGGGTCTAGTGCTGCCTCGGGCACCTCATGGTCGTTCTCCTGTGAGTCTAGATTTTCGAATCCGACGCAAAACTGACAGTTAATTGTAACGTTCAGAGCCTGTTAATGACGATGGAACACACAAATTGCGTCGCGATTCAATACATCGTCCTCCAGCCGACTTGTCTCCGAGGTAGTATTGCTGCCCCGGGCACCTTTTGGTCGTTCTCCTAGGAGTATAGTTTTTCGAATCCGGCGCAAAACTGACAGTTAATTGTAACGTTCAGGGCCTCTTAATGACGATGGAACACACAAATTGCGTCGCGATTCAATACATCGTCCTCCAGCCGAATTGTCTCCGATGTACTATTGCTGCCCCGGGCACCTTTTGGTCGTTCTCCTAGGAGTATAGTTTTTCGAATCCGGCGCAAAACTGACAGTTAATTGTAACGTTCAGGGCCTCTTAATGACGATGGAACACACAAATTGCGTCGCGATCCAATACATCGTCCTCCAGCCGACTTGTCTCCAAGGGTCAGTGCTGCCTCGGGCACCTTATGGTCGTTTTCCTGTGAGTCTAGATTTTCGAATCCGACTCAAAACTGACAGTTAATTGTAACGTTCAGAGCCTCTTAATGACGATGGAACACACAAATTGTAGCGCGATTCAATACATCGTCCTACAGCCGCCCTGTCTCCAAGGGTCTCTTGCTGCCTCGGGCACGTTATGGCCGTTCTCCTGTGACTCTAGTTTTCCGAAAACGACGCAAAACTGACAGTTAATTGTAACGTTCAGAGCCTGATAATGACGATGGAACACACAATTTGCGTCGCGATTCAATACATCGTCCTCCATCCGACTTGTCTCCGAGGTAGTATTGCTGTCCCGGGCACCTTTTGGTCGTTCTCCTATGAGTCTAGTTTATCGAATCAGGCGCAAAACTGACAGTTAATTGTAACGTTCTGAGCCTGATAATGACAATGGAACACACAATTTTCGTCGCGATTCAATACATCGTCCTCCACCGACATGTCTCCAAGGGTCTAGTGCTGCCTCGGGCACCTTATGGTCGTTCTCCTGTGAGTCTAGATTTTCGAATCCGACGCAAAACTGACAGTTAATTGTAACGTTCAGAGCCGTTAATGACGAAGGAACACACAAATTGCGTCGCGATTCAATACATCGTCCTCCAGCCGACTTGTCTCCAAGGGTCAGTGCTGCCTCGGGCACCTTATGGTCGTTCTCCTGTGAGTCTAGATTTTGGAATCGAACGCAAAACTGACAGTTAATTGTAACGTTCAGAGCCTCTTAATGACGATGGAACACACAAATTGCGTCGCGATTCAATACATCGTCCTCCAGCCGACTTGTCTCCAAGGGTCTAGTGCTGCCTCGGGCACCTTATGGTCGTTCTGCTGTGAGTCGAGATTTTCGAATCCGACGCAAAACTGACAGTTAATTGTAACGTTCAGAGCCTCTTAATGACGATGGAACACACAATTTGCGTCGCGATTCAATACATCGTCCTCCAGCCGACTTGTCTCCGAGGTAGTATTGCTGTCCCGGGCACCTTTTGGTCGTTCTCCTATGAGTCTAGTTTATCGAATCCGGCGCAAAACTGACAGTTAATTGTAACGTTCAGAGCCTCTTAATGACGATGGAACACACAAATTGCGTCGCGATTCAATACATCGTCCTCCAGCCGACTTGTCTCCAAGGGTCTAGTGCTGCCTCGGGCACCTTATGGTCGTTCTCCTGTGAGTCTAGATTTTCGAATCCGACGCTAAACTGACAGTTAATTGTAACGTTCAGAGCCTCTTAATGACGATGGAACACACAAATTGCGTCGCGATTCAATACATCGTCCTCCAGCCGACTTGTCTCCAAGGGTCTACAGCTGCCTCGGGCACCTTATCGTCGTTCTCCTGTGAGTTTAGTTTTTCGAATCCGACGTAAAACTGACAGTTAATTGTAACGTTCAGAGCCTGTTAATGACGATGGAACACAAAAATTGCGTCGCGATTCAATACATCGTCCTCCAGCCGAATTGTCTCCGAGGTGCTATTGCTGCCCCGGGCACCATTTGGTCGTTCTCCTAGGAGTATAGTTTTTCGAATCCGGCGCAAAACTGACAGTTAATTGTAACGTTCAGGGCCTCTTAATGACGATGGAACACACAAATTGCGTCCTCCAGCCGACTTGTCTCCAAGGGTCTAGTGCTGCTTCGGGCACCTTATGGTCGTTCTGCTGTGAGTCTAGATTTTCGAATCCGACGCAAAACTGACAGTTAATTGTAACGTTCAGAGCCTCTTAATGACGATGGAACACACAAATTGTGGCGCGATTCAATACATCGTCCTAGAGCCGCCCTGTCTCCAAGGGTCTCTTGCTGCCTCGGGCAGGTTATGGTCGTTCTCCTGTGACTCTAGTTTTCCGAAAACGTCGCAAAACTGACAGTTAATTGTAACGTTCAGAGCCTGTTAATGACGATGGAACACACAAATTGCGTCGCGATTCAATACATCGTCCTCCAGCCGACTTGTCTCCAAGGGTCAGTGCTGCCTCGGGCACCTTATGGTCGTTCTCCTGTGAGTCTAGATTTTCGAATCCGACGCAAAACTGACAGTTAATTGTAGCGTTCAGAGCCTCTTAATGACGATGGAACACACAAATTGCGTCGCGATTCAATACATAGTCCTCCAGCCGACTTGTCTCCAAGGGTCTATAGCTGCCTCGGGCACCTTATGGTCGTTCTCCTGTGAGTTTAGTTTTTCGAATCCGACGCAAAACTGACAGTTAATTGTAACGTTCAGAGCCTGTTAATGACGATGGAACACACAAATTGCGTCGCGATTCAATACATCGTCCTCCAACCGACATGTCTCCAAGGGTCTAGTGCTGCCTCGGGCACGTTATGGTCGTTCTCCTGTGAGTCTAGATTTACGAAAACGACGCAAAACTGACAGTTAATTGTAACGTTCAGAGCCGTATAATGACGATGGAACACACAAATTGCGTCGCGATTCAATACATCGTCCTCCAGCCGACTTGTCTCCGAGGTAGTATTGCTGTCCCGGGCACCTTTTGGTCGTTCTCCTAGGAGTATAGTTTTTCGAATCCGGCGCAAAACTGACAGTTAATTGTAACGTTCAGGGCCTCTTAATGACGATGGAACACACAAATTGTGGCGCGATTCAATACATCGTCCTACAGCCGCCCTGTCTCCAAGGGTCTCTTGCTGCTTCGGGCACGTTATGGTCGTTCTCCTGTGAGTCTAGATTACCGAAAACGACGCAAAACTGACAGTTAATTGTAACGTTCAGAGCCTGATAATGACGATGGAACACACAATTTGCGTCGCGATTCAATACATCGTCCTACAGCCGACTTGTCTCCGAGGTAGTATTGCTGTCCCGGGCACCTTTTGGTCGTTCTCCTATGAGTCTAGTTTATCGAATCCGGCGCAAAACTGACAGTTAATTGTAACGTTCAGAGCCTCTAAATGACGATGGAACACACAAATTGCGTCGCGATTCAATACATCGTCCTCCAGCCGACTTGTCTCCAAGGGTCTAGTGCTGACTCGGGCACCTTATCGTCGTTCTCCTGTGAGTTTAGTTTTTCGAATCCGACGCAAAACTGACAGTTAATTGTAACGTTCAGGGCCTCTTAATGACGATGGAACACACAAATTGCGTCGCGATTCAATACATCGTCCTCCAGCCGAATTGTCTCCGAGGTACTATTGCTGCCCCGGGCACCTTTTGGTCGTTCTCCTAGGAGTATAGTTTTTCGAATCCGGCGCAAAACTGACAGTTAATTGTAACGTTCAGGGCCTCTTAATGACGATGGAACACACAAATTGCGTCGCGATTCAATACATCGTCCTCCAGCCGACTTGTCTCCAAGGGTCAGTGCTGCCTCGGGCACCTTATGGTCGTTCTCCTGTGAGTCTAGATTTTCGAATCCGACGCAAAAATGACAGTTAATTGTAACGTTCAGAGCCTCTTAATGACGATGGAACACACAAGTAGCGTCGCGATTCAATACATCGTCCTCCAGCCGACTTGTCTCCAAGGGTCTATAGCTGCCTCGGGCACCTTATCGTCGTTCTCCTGTGAGTTTAGTTTTTCGAATCCGACGCAAAACTGACAGTTAATTGTAACGTTCAGAGCCAGTTAATGACGATGGAACACACAAATTGCGTCGCGATTCAATACATCGTCCTCCAGCCGAATTGTCTCCGAGGTACTATTGCTACCCCGGGCACCTTTTGGTCGTTCTCCTAGGAGTATAGTTTTTCGAATCCGGCGCAAAACTGACAGTTAATTGTAACGTTCAGGGCCTCTTAATGACGATGGAACACACAAATTGCGTCGCGATTCAATACATCGTCCTCCAGCCGACTTGTCTCCAAGGGTCAGTGCTGCCTCGGGCACCTTATGGTCGTTCTCCTGTGAGTCTAGATTTTGGAATCGAACGCAAAACTGACAGTTAATTGTAACGTTCAGAGCCTCTTAATGACGATGGAACACACAAATTGCGTCGCGATTCAATACATCGTCCTCCAGCCGACTTGTCTCCAAGGGTCTAGTGCTGCTTCGGGCACCTTATGGTCGTTCTGCTGTGAGTCGAGATTTTCGAATCCGACGCAAAACTGACAGTTAATTGTAACGCTCAGAGCCTCTTAATGACGATGGAACACACAAATTGCGTCGCGATTCAATACATCGTCCTCCAGCCGACTTGTCTCCAAGGGTCTATAGCTGCCTCGGGTACCTTATCGTCGTTCTCCTGCGAGTTTAGTTTTTCGAATCCGACGCAAAACTGACAGTTAATTGTAACGTTCAGAGCCTGTTAATGACGATGGAACACACAAATTGCGTCGCGATTCAATACATCGTCCTCCAACCGACATGTCTCCAAGGGTCTAGTGCTGCCTCGGGCACGTTATGGTCGTTCTCCTGTGAGTCTAGATTTACGAAAACGACGCAAAACTGACAGTTAATTGTAACGTTCAGAGCCTGATAATGACGATGGAACACACAATTTGCGTCGCGTTTCAATACATCGTCCTCCAGCCGACTTGTCTCCGAGGTAGTATTGCTGTCACGGGCACCTTTTGGTCGTTCTCCTAGGAGTATAGTTTTTCGAATCCGGCGCAAAACTGACAGTTAATTGTAACGTTCAGGGCCTCTTAATGACGATGGAACACACAAATTGTGGCGCGATTCAATACATCGTTCTACAGCCGCCCTGTCTCCAAGGGTCTCTTGCTGCCTCGGGCACGTTATGGTCGTTCTCCTGTGAGTCTAGATTTCCGAAAACGACGCAAAACTGACAGTTAATTGTAACGTTCAGAGCCTGATAATGACGATGGAACACACAATTTGCGTCGCGATTCAATACATCGTCCTCCAGCCGACTTGTCTCCGAGGTAGTATTGCTGTCCCGGGCACCTTTTGGTCGTTCTCCTATGAGTCTAGTTTATCGAATCCGGCGCAAAACTGACAGTTAATTGCAACGTTCAGAGCCTCTAAATGACGATGGGACACACAAATTGCGTCGCGATTCAATACATCGTCCTCCAGCCGACTTGTCTCCAAGGGTCTAGTGCTGACTCGGGCACCTTATCGTCTTTCTCCTGTGAGTTTAGTTTTTCGAATCCGACGCAAAACTGACAGTTAATTGTAACGTTCAGAGCCTGTTAATGACGATGGAACACACAAATTGCGTCGCGATTCAATACATCGTCCTCCAGCCGAATTGTCTCCGAGGTACTATTGCTGCCCCGGGCACCTTTTGGTCGTTCTCCTAGGAGTATAGTTTAACGAATCCGGCGCAAAACTGACAGTTAAATGTAACGTACAGGGCCTCTTAATAACGATGGAACACACAAATTGCGTCGCGATACAGTACATCGTCCTCCAGCCGAATTGTCTCCGAGGTACTATTGCTGCCGCGAGCACCTTTTGGTCGTTCTCCTAGGAGTATAGTTTTTCGAATCCGGCGCAAAACTGACAGTTAATTATAACGCTCAGAGCCTCTTAATGACGATGGAACACACAAATTGCGTCGCGATTCAATACATCGTCCTCCAGCCGACTTGTCTCCAAGGGTCTATAGCTGCCTCGGGTACCTTATCGTCGTTCTCCTGTGAGTTTAGTTTTTCGAATCAGACGCAAAACTGACAGTTAATTGTAACGTTCAGAGCCTGTTAATGACGATGGAACACACAAATTGAGTCGCGATTCAATACATCGTCCTCCAACCGACATGTCTCCAAGGGTCTAGTGCTGCCTCGGGCACGTTATGGTCGTTCTCCTGTGAGTCTAGATTTCCGAAAACGACGCAAAACTGACAGTTAATTGTAACGTTCAGAGCCTGATAATGACGATGGAACACACAATTTGCGTCGCGATTCAATACATCGTCCTCCAGCCGACTTGTCTCCGAGGTAGTATTGCTGTCCCGGGCACCTTTTGGTCGTTCTCCTATGAGTCTAGTTTATGGAATCCGGCGCAAAACTGACAGTTAATTGTAACGTTCAGAGCCTCTAAATGACGATGGAACACACAAATTGCGTCGCGATTCATTACAGCGTCCTCCAGCCGACTTGTCTCCAAGGGTCTAGTGCTGACTCGGGCACCTTATCGTCGTTCTCCTGTGAGTTTAGTTTTCCGAATCCGACGCAAAACTGACAGTTAATTGTAATGTTCAGAGCCTGTTAATGACGATGGAACACAGAAATTGCGTCGCGATTCAATACATCGTCAATACATCGTCCTCCAGCCGAATTGTCTCCGAGGTACTATTGCTGCCCCGGGCACCTTTTGGTCGTTCTCCTAGGAGTATAGTTTTTCGAATCCGGCGCAAAACTGACAGTTAATTGTAACGTTCAGGGCCTCTTAATGACGATGGAACACACAAATTGCGTCGCGATTCAATACATCGTCCTCCTGCCGACTTGTCTCCAAGGGTCAGTGCTGCCTCGGGCACCTTATGGTCGTTCTCCTGTGAGTCTAGATTTTCGAATCCGACGCAAAACTGACAGTTAATTGTAACATTCAGAGCCTCTTAATGACGATGGAACACACAAATTGCGTCGCGATTCAATACATCGTCCTACAGCCGACTTGTCTCCAAGGGTCTATAGCTGCCTCGGTTACCTTATCGTCGTTCTCCTGTGAGTTTAGTTTTTCGAATCCGACGCAAAACTGACAGTTAATTGTAACGTTCAGAGCCTGATAATGACGATGGAACACACAATTTGCGTCGCGATTCAATACATCGTCCTCCAGCCGAATTGTCTCCGAGGTACTATTGCTGCCCCGGGCACCTTTTGGTCGTTCTCCTAGGAGTATTGTTTTTCGAATCCGGCGCAAAACTGACAGTTAATTGTAACGTTCAGAGCCTCTTAATCACGATGGAACACACAAATTGCGTCGCGATTCAATACATCGTCCTCCAGCCGACTTGTCTCCAAGGGTATAGTGCTGCCTCGGGCACCTTATGGTCGTTCTCCTGTGAGTCTAGATTTTCGAATCCGACGCAAAACTGACAGTTAATTGTAACGTTCAGAGCCTCTTAATGACGATGGAACACACAAATTGCGTCGCGATTCAATACATTGTCCTCCAGCCGACTTGTCTCCAAGGGTCTATAGCTGCCTCGGGCACCTTATCGTCGTTCTCCTGTGAGTTTAGTTTTTCGAATCCGGCGCAAAACTGACAGTTAATTGTAGCGTTCAGAGCCTGTTAATGACGATGGAACACACAAATTGCGTCGCGATTCAATACATCGTCCTCCAGCCGAATTGTCTCCGAGGTACTATTGCTGCCCCGGGCACCTTTTGGTTGTTCCCTAGGAGTATAGTTTTTCGAATCCGGCGCAAAACTGACATTTAATTGTAACGTTCAGGGCCTCTTAATGACGATGGAACACACAAATTGTGGCGCGATTCAATACATCGACCTACAGCCGCCCTGTCTCCAAGGGTCTCTTGCTGCCTCGGGCACGTTATGGTCGTTCTCCTGTGACTCTAGTTTTCCGAAAACGACGCAAAACTGACAGTTAATTGTAACGTTCAGAGCCTGTTAATGACGATGGAACACACAAATTGCGTCGCGATTCAATACATCGTCCTCCAGCCGAATTGTCTCCGAGGTACTATTGCTGCCCCGGGCACCTTTTGGTCGTTCTCCTAGGAGTATAGTTTTTCGAATCCGGCGCAAAACTGACAGTTAATTATAACGCTCAGAGCCTCTTAATGACGAGGGAACACACAAATTGCGTCGCGATTCAATACATCGTCCTCCAGCCGACTTGTCTCCAAGGGTCTATAGCTGCCTCGGGTACCTTATCGTCGTTCTCCTGTGAGTTTAGTTTTTCGAATCCGACGCAAAACTGACAGTTAATTGTAACGTTCAGAGCCTGTTAATGACGATGGAACACACAAATTGCGTCGCGATTCAATACATCGTCCTCCAACCGACATGTCTCCAAGGGTCTAGTGCTGCCTCGGGCACCTTATGGTCGTTCTCCTGTGAGTCTAGATTTTCGAATCCGACGCAAAACTGACAGTTAATTGTAACGTTCAGAGCCTCTTAATGACGATGGAACACACAAATTGCGTCGCGATTCAATACATCGTCCTCCAGCCGACTTGTCTCCAAGGGTCTAGTGCTGCCTCGGGCACCTTATGATCGTTCTGCTGTGAGTCTAGATTTTCGAATCCGACGCAAAACTGACAGTTAATTGTAACGTTCAGAGCCTCTTAATGACGATGGAACACACAAATTGTGGCGCGATTCAATACATCGTCCTACAGCCGCCCTGTCTCCAAGGGTCTCTTGCTGCCTCGGGCACGTTATGGTCGTTCTCCTGTGAGTCTAGATTTACGAAAACGACGCAAAACTGACAGTTAATTGTAACGTTCAGAGCCTGATAATGACGATGGAACACACAATTTGCGTCGCGATTCAATACATCGTCCTCCAGCCGATTTGTCTCCGAGGTAGTATTGCTGTCCCGGGCACCTTTTGGTCGTTCTCCTATGAGTCTAGTTTATCGAATCCGGCGCAAAACTGACAGTTAATTGTAACGTTCAGAGCCTCTTAATGACGATGGAACACACAAATTGCGTCGCGATTCAATACATCGTCCTCCAGCCGACTTGTCTCCAAGGGTCTAGTGCTGCGTCGGGCACCTTATGGTCGTTCTCCTGTGAGTCTAGATTTTCGAATCCGACGCAGAACTGACAGTCAATTGTAACGTTCAGAGCCTCTTAATGACGATGGAACACACAAATTGCGTCGCGATTCAATACATCGTCCTCCAACCGACTTGTCTCCAAGGGTCTATAGCTGCCTCGGGCACCTTATCGTCGTTCTCCTGTGAGTTTAGTTTTTCGAATCCGACGCAAAACTGACAGTTAATTGTAACGTTCAGAGCCTGTTAATGACGAAGGAACACACAAATTGCGTCGCGATTCAATACATCGTCCTCCAGCAGAATTGTCTCCGAGGTACCATTGCTGCCCGGGGCACCTTTTGGTCGTTCTCCTAGGAGTATAGTTTCTCAAATCCGGCGCAAAACTGACAGTTAATTGTAACGTTCAGAGCCTCTTAATGACGATGGAACACACAAATTGCGTCGCGATTCAATACATCGGCCTCCAGCCGACTTGTCTCCAAGAGTCTAGTGCTGCCTCGGGCACCTTATGGTCGTTCTCCTGTGAGTCTAGATTTTGGAATCCGACGCAAAACTGACAGTTAATTGTAACGTTCAGAGCCTCTTAATGACGATGGAACACACAAACTGCGTCGCGATTCAATACATCGTCCTCCAGCCGACTTGTCTCCAAGGGTCTAGTGCTGCTTCGGGCACCTTATGGTCGTTCTGCTGTGAGTCTAGATTTTCGAATCCGACGCAAAACTGACAGTTAATTGTAACGTTCAGAGCCTCTTAATGACGATGGAACACACAAATTATGGCGCGATTCAATACATCGACCTACAGCCGCCCTGTCTCCAAGGGTCTCTTGCTGCCTCGGGCACGTTATGGTCGTTCTCCTGTGACTCTAGTTTTCCGAAAACGACGCAAAACTGACAGTTAATTGTAACGTTCAGAGCCTGTTAATGACGATGGAACACACAAATTGCGTCGCGATTCAATACATCGTCCTCCAGCCGAATTGTCTCCGAGGTACTATTGCTGCCCCGGGCACCTTTTGGTCGTTCTCCTAGGAGTATAGTTTTTCGAATCCGGCGCAAAACTGACAGTTAATTATAACGCTCAGAGCCTCTTAATGACGAGGGAACACACAAATTGCGTCGCGATTCAATACATCGTCCTCCAGCCGACTTGTCTCCAAGGGTCTATAGCTGCCTCGGGTACCTTATCGTCGTTCTCCTGTGAGTTTAGTTTTTCGAATCCGACGCAAAACTGACAGTTAATTGTAACGTTCAGAGCCTGTTAATGACGATGGAACACACAAATTGCGTCGCGATTCAATACATCGTCCTCCAACCGACATGTCTCCAAGGGTCTAGTGCTGCCTCGGGCACCTTATGGTCGTTCTCCTGTGAGTCTAGATTTTCGAATCCGACGCAAAACTGACAGTTAATTGTAACGTTCAGAGCCTCTTAATGACGATGGAACACACAAATTGCGTCGCGATTCAATACATCGTCCTCCAGCCGACTTGTCTCCAAGGGTCTAGTGCTGCCTCGGGCACCTTATGATCGTTCTGCTGTGAGTCTAGATTTTCGAATCCGACGCAAAACTGACAGTTAATTGTAACGTTCAGAGCCTCTTAATGACGATGGAACACACAAATTGTGGCGCGATTCAATACATCGTCCTACAGCCGCCCTGTCTCCAAGGGTCTCTTGCTGCCTCGGGCACCTTATCGTCGTTCTCCTGTGAGTTTAGTTTTTCGAATCCGACGCAAAACTGACAGTTAATTGTAACGTTCAGAGCCTGATAATGACGATGGAACACACAATTTGCGTCGCGATTCAATACATCGTCCTCCAGCCGATTTGTCTCCGAGGTAGTATTGCTGTCCCGGGCACCTTTTGGTCGTTCTCCTATGAGTCTAGTTTATCGAATCCGGCGCAAAACTGACAGTTAATTGTAACGTTCAGAGCCTCTTAATGACGATGGAACACACAAATTGTGTCGCGATTCAATACATCGTCCTCCAGCCGACTTGTCTCCAAGGGTCTAGTGCTGCCTCGGGCACCTTATGGTCGTTCTCCTGTGAGTCTAGATTTTCGAATCCGACGCAGAACTGACAGTCAATTGTAACGTTCAGAGCCTCTTAATGACGATGGAACACACAAATTGCGTCGCGATTCAATACATCGTCCTCCAACCGACTTGTCTCCAAGGGTCTATAGCTGCCTCGGGCACCTTATCGTCGTTCTCCTGTGAGTTTAGTTTTTCGAATCCGACGCAAAACTGACAGTTAATTGTAACGTTCAGAGACTGTTAATGACGAAGGAACACACAAATTGCGTCGCGATTCAATACATCGTCCTCCAGCAGAATTGTCTCCGAGGTACTATTGCTGCCCGGGGCACCTTTTGGTCGTTCTCCTAGGAGTATAGTTTCTCAAATCCGGCGCAAAACTGACAGTTAATTGTAACGTTCAGAGCCTCTTAATGACGATGGAACACACAAATTGCGTCGCGATTCAATACATCGGCCTCCAGCCGACTTGTCTCCAAGAGTCTAGTGCTGCCTCGGGCACCTTATGGTCGTTCTCCTGTGAGTCTAGATTTTCGAATCCGACGCAAAACTGACAGTTAATTGTAACGTTCAGAGCCTCTTAATGACGATGGAACACACAAATTGCGTCGCGATTCAATACATCGTCCTACAGCCGACTTGTCTCCAAGGGTCAATAGCTGCCTCGGGCACCTTATCGTCGTTCTCCTGTGAGTTTAGTTTTTCGAATCCGACGCAAAACTGACAGTTAATAGTAACGTTCAGAGCCTGTTAATGACGAAGGAACACACAAATTGCGTCGCGATTCAATACATCGTCCTCCAGCCGAATTGTCTCCGAGGTACTATTGCTGCCCCGGGCACCTTTTGGTCGTTCTCCTAGGAGTATAGTTTTTCGAATCCGGCGCTAAACTGACAGTTAATTGTAACGTTCAGAGCCTCTTAATGACGATGGAACACACAAATTGCGTCGCGATTCAATACATCGTCCTCCAGCCGACTTGTCTCCAAGGGTCTAGTGCTGCCTCGGGCACCTTATCGTCGTTCTCCTGTGAGCTTAGTTTTTCGAATCCGACGCAAAACTGACAGTTAATTGTAACGTTCAGAGCCTGTTAATGACGATGGAACACACAAATTGCGTCGCGATTCAATACATCGTCCTCCAGCAGAATTGTCTTCGAGGTACTATTGCTGCCCGGGGCACCTTTTGGTCGTTCTCCTAGGAGTATAGTTTTTCAAATCCGGCGCAAAACTGACAGTTAATAGTAACGTTCAGAGCCTCTTAATGACGATGGAACACACAAATTGCGTCGCGATTCAATACATCGGCCTCCAGCCGACTTGTCTCCAAGAGTCTAGTGCTGCCTCGGGCACCTTATGGTCGTTCTCCTGTGAGTCTAGATTTTCGAATCCGACGCAAAACTGACAGTTAATTGTAACGTTCAGAGCCTCTTAATGACGATGGAACACACAAATTGCGTCGCGATTCAATACATCGTCCTACAGCCGACTTGTCTCCAAGGGTCAATAGCTGCCTCGGGCACCTTATCGTCGTTCTCCTGTGAGTTTAGTTTTTCGAATCCGACGCAAAACTGACAGTTAATAGTAACGTTCAGAGCCTGTTAATGACGAAGGAACACACAAATTGCGTCGCGATTCAATACATCGTCCTCCAGCCGAATTGTCTCCGAGGTACTATTGCTGCCCCGGGCACCTTTTGGTTGTTCTCCTAGGAGTATAGTTTTTCGAATCCGGCGCAAAACTGACAGTTAATTGTAACGTTCAGAGCCTCTTAATGACGATGGAACACACAAATTGCGTCGCGATTCAATACATCGTCCTCCAGCCGACTTGTCTCCAAGGGTCTAGTGCTGCTTCGGGTACCTTATCGTCGTTCTGCTGTGAGTCTAGATTTTCGAATCCGACGCAAAACTGACAGTTAATTGTATTGTTCAGAGCCTCTTAATGACGATGGAACACACAAATTGTGGCGCGATTCAATACATCGACCTACAGCCGCCCTGTCTCCAAGGGTCTCTTGCTGCCTCGGGCACGTTATGGTCGTTCTCCTGTGACTCTAGTTTTCCGAAAACGACGCAAAACTGACAGTTAATTGTAACTTTCAGAGCCTCTTAATGACGATGGAACACACAATTTTCGTCGCGATTCAATACATCGTCCTCCAGCCGAATTGACTCCAAGGGTCTATTGCTGCCTCGGGCACCTTATGGTCGTTCTCCTGTGAGTCTACATTTTCGAATCCGACGCAAAACTGACAGTTAATTGTAACGTTCAGAGCCTCTTAATGACGATGGAACACACAAATTGCGTCGCGATACAATACATCGTCCTCCAGCCGAATTGTCTCCGAGGTACTATTGCTGCCCCGGGCACCTTTTGGTCGTTCTCCTAGGAGTATAGTTTTTCGAATCCGGCGCAAAACTGACAGTTAATTATAACGCTCAGAGCCTCTTAATGACGAGGGAACACACAAATTGCGTCGCGATTCAATACATCGTCCTCCAGCCGACTTGTCTCCAAGGGTCTATAGCTGCCTCGGGTACCTTATCGTCGTTCTCCTGTGAGTTTAGTTTTTCGAATCCGACGCAAAACTGACAGTTAATTGTAACGTTCAGAGCCTGTTAATGACGATGGAACACACAAATTGCGTCGCGATTCAATACATCGTCCTCCAACCGACATGTCTCCAAGGGTCTAGTGCTGCCTCGGGCACCTTATGGTCGTTCTCCTGTGAGTCTAGATTTTCGAATCCGACGCAAAACTGACAGTTAATTGTAACGTTCAGAGCCTCTTAATGACGATGGAACACACAAATTGCGTCGCGATTCAATACATCGTCCTCCAGCCGACTTGTCTCCAAGGGTCTAGTGCTGCCTCGGGCACCTTATGATCGTTCTGCTGTGAGTCTAGATTTTCGAATCCGACGCAAAACTGACAGTTAATTGTAACGTTCAGAGCCTCTTAATGACGATGGAACACACAAATTGTGGCGCGATTCAATACATCGTCCTACAGCCGCCCTGTCTCCAAGGGTCTCTTGCTGCCTCGGGCACGTTATGGTCGTTCTCCTGTGAGTCTAGATTTACGAAAACGACGCAAAACTGACAGTTAATTGTAACGTTCAGAGCCTGATAATGACGATGGAACACACAATTTGCGTCGCGATTCAATACATCGTCCTCCAGCCGACTTGTCTCCGAGGTAGTATTGCTGTCCCGGGCACCTTTTGGTCGTTCTCCTATGAGTCTAGTTTATCGAATCCGGCGCAAAACTGACAGTTAATTGTAACGTTCAGAGCCTCTTAATGACGATGGAACACACAAATTGCGTCGCGATTCAATACATCGTCCTCCAGCCGACTTGTCTCCAAGGGTCTAGTGCTGCCTCGGGCACCTTATGGTCGTTCTCCTGTGAGTCTAGATTTTCGAATCCGACGCAGAACTGACAGTCAATTGTAACGTTCAGAGCCTGTTAATGACGATGGAACACACAAATTGCGTCGCGATACAATACATCGTCCTCCAGCAGAATTGTCTCCGAGGTACTATTGCTGCCCGGGGCACCTTTTGGTCGTTCTCCTAGGAGTATAGTTTTTCAAATCCGGCGCAAAACTGACAGTTAATTGTAACGTTCAGAGCCTCTTAATGACGATGGAACACACAAATTGCGTCGCGATTCAATACATCGGCCTCCAGCCGACTTGTCTCCAAGAGTCTAGTGCTGCCTCGGGCACCTTATGGTCGTTCTCCTGTGAGTCTAGATTTTCGAATCCGACGCAAAACTGACAGTTAATTGTAACGTTCAGAGCCTCTTAATGACGATGGAACACACAAATTGTGGCGCGATTCAATACATCGTCCTACAGCCGCCCTGTCTCCAAGGGTCTCTTGCTGCCTCGGGCACCTTATCGTCGTTCTCCTGTGAGTTTAGTTTTTCGAATCCGACGCAAAACTGACAGTTAATTGTAACGTTCAGAGCCTGATAATGACGATGGAACACACAATTTGCGTCGCGATTCAATACATCGTCCTCCAGCCGATTTGTCTCCGAGGTAGTATTGCTGTCCCGGGCACCTTTTGGTCGTTCTCCTATGAGTCTAGTTTATCGAATCCGGCGCAAAACTGACAGTTAATTGTAACGTTCAGAGCCTCTTAATGACGATGGAACACACAAATTGTGTCGCGATTCAATACATCGTCCTCCAGCCGACTTGTCTCCAAGGGTCTAGTGCTGCCTCGGGCACCTTATGGTCGTTCTCCTGTGAGTCTAGATTTTCGAATCCGACGCAGAACTGACAGTCAATTGTAACGTTCAGAGCCTCTTAATGACGATGGAACACACAAATTGCGTCGCGATTCAATACATCGTCCTCCAACCGACTTGTCTCCAAGGGTCTATAGCTGCCTCGGGCACCTTATCGTCGTTCTCCTGTGAGTTTAGTTTTTCGAATCCGACGCAAAACTGACAGTTAATTGTAACGTTCAGAGACTGTTAATGACGAAGGAACACACAAATTGCGTCGCGATTCAATACATCGTCCTCCAGCAGAATTGTCTCCGAGGTACTATTGCTGCCCGGGGCACCTTTTGGTCGTTCTCCTAGGAGTATAGTTTCTCAAATCCGGCGCAAAACTGACAGTTAATTGTAACGTTCAGAGCCTCTTAATGACGATGGAACACACAAATTGCGTCGCGATTCAATACATCGGCCTCCAGCCGACTTGTCTCCAAGAGTCTAGTGCTGCCTCGGGCACCTTATGGTCGTTCTCCTGTGAGTCTAGATTTTCGAATCCGACGCAAAACTGACAGTTAATTGTAACGTTCAGAGCCTCTTAATGACGATGGAACACACAAATTGCGTCGCGATTCAATACATCGTCCTACAGCCGACTTGTCTCCAAGGGTCAATAGCTGCCTCGGGCACCTTATCGTCGTTCTCCTGTGAGTTTAGTTTTTCGAATCCGACGCAAAACTGACAGTTAATAGTAACGTTCAGAGCCTGTTAATGACGAAGGAACACACAAATTGCGTCGCGATTCAATACATCGTCCTCCAGCAGAATTGTCTTCGAGGTACTATTGCTGCCCGGGGCACCTTTTGGTCGTTCTCCTAGGAGTATAGTTTTTCAAATCCGGCGCAAAACTGACAGTTAATAGTAACGTTCAGAGCCTCTTAATGACGATGGAACACACAAATTGCGTCGCGATTCAATACATCGGCCTCCAGCCGACTTGTCTCCAAGAGTCTAGTGCTGCCTCGGGCACCTTATGGTCGTTCTCCTGTGAGTCTAGATTTTCGAATCCGACGCAAAACTGACAGTTAATTGTAACGTTCAGAGCCTCTTAATGACGATGGAACACACAAATTGCGTCGCGATTCAATACATCGTCCTACAGCCGACTTGTCTCCAAGGGTCAATAGCTGCCTCGGGCACCTTATCGTCGTTCTCCTGTGAGTTTAGTTTTTCGAATCCGACGCAAAACTGACAGTTAATAGTAACGTTCAGAGCCTGTTAATGACGAAGGAACACACAAATTGCGTCGCGATTCAATACATCGTCCTCCAGCCGAATTGTCTCCGAGGTACTATTGCTGCCCCGGGCACCTTTTGGTTGTTCTCCTAGGAGTATAGTTTTTCGAATCCGGCGCAAAACTGACAGTTAATTGTAACGTTCAGAGCCTCTTAATGACGATGGAACACACAAATTGCGTCGCGATTCAATACATCGTCCTCCAGCCGACTTGTCTCCAAGGGTCTAGTGCTGCTTCGGGTACCTTATCGTCGTTCTGCTGTGAGTCTAGATTTTCGAATCCGACGCAAAACTGACAGTTAATTGTATTGTTCAGAGCCTCTTAATGACGATGGAACACACAAATTGTGGCGCGATTCAATACATCGACCTACAGCCGCCCTGTCTCCAAGGGTCTCTTGCTGCCTCGGGCACGTTATGGTCGTTCTCCTGTGACTCTAGTTTTCCGAAAACGACGCAAAACTGACAGTTAATTGTAACTTTCAGAGCCTCTTAATGACGATGGAACACACAATTTTCGTCGCGATTCAATACATCGTCCTCCAGCCGAATTGACTCCAAGGGTCTATTGCTGCCTCGGGCACCTTATGGTCGTTCTCCTGTGAGTCTACATTTTCGAATCCGACGCAAAACTGACAGTTAATTGTAACGTTCAGAGCCTCTTAATGACGATGGAACACACAAATTGCGTCGCGATACAATACATCGTCCTCCAGCCGAATTGTCTCCGAGGTACTATTGCTGCCCCGGGCACCTTTTGGTCGTTCTCCTAGGAGTATAGTTTTTCGAATCCGGCGCAAAACTGACAGTTAATTATAACGCTCAGAGCCTCTTAATGACGAGGGAACACACAAATTGCGTCGCGATTCAATACATCGTCCTCCAGCCGACTTGTCTCCAAGGGTCTATAGCTGCCTCGGGTACCTTATCGTCGTTCTCCTGTGAGTTTAGTTTTTCGAATCCGACGCAAAACTGACAGTTAATTGTAACGTTCAGAGCCTGTTAATGACGATGGAACACACAAATTGCGTCGCGATTCAATACATCGTCCTCCAACCGACATGTCTCCAAGGGTCTAGTGCTGCCTCGGGCACCTTATGGTCGTTCTCCTGTGAGTCTAGATTTTCGAATCCGACGCAAAACTGACAGTTAATTGTAACGTTCAGAGCCTCTTAATGACGATGGAACACACAAATTGCGTCGCGATTCAATACATCGTCCTCCAGCCGACTTGTCTCCAAGGGTCTAGTGCTGCCTCGGGCACCTTATGATCGTTCTGCTGTGAGTCTAGATTTTCGAATCCGACGCAAAACTGACAGTTAATTGTAACGTTCAGAGCCTCTTAATGACGATGGAACACACAAATTGTGGCGCGATTCAATACATCGTCCTACAGCCGCCCTGTCTCCAAGGGTCTCTTGCTGCCTCGGGCACGTTATGGTCGTTCTCCTGTGAGTCTAGATTTACGAAAACGACGCAAAACTGACAGTTAATTGTAACGTTCAGAGCCTCTTAATGACGATGGAACACACAAATTGCGTCGCGATTCAATACATCGGCCTCCAGCCGACTTGTCTCCAAGAGTCTAGTGCTGCCTCGGGCACCTTATGGTCGTTCTCCTGTGAGTCTAGATTTTCGAATCCGACGCAAAACTGACAGTTAATTGTAACGTTCAGAGCCTCTTAATGACGATGGAACACACAAATTGCGTCGCGATTCAATACATCGTCCTCCAGCCGACTTGTCTCCAAGGGTCTAGTGCTGCCTCGGGCACCTTATGGTCGTTCTCCTGTGAGTCTAGATTTTCGAATCCGACGCAGAACTGACAGTCAATTGTAACGTTCAGAGCCTGTTAATGACGATGGAACACACAAATTGCGTCGCGATACAATACATCGTCCTCCAGCAGAATTGTCTCCGAGGTACTATTGCTGCCCGGGGCACCTTTTGGTCGTTCTCCTAGGAGTATAGTTTTTCAAATCCGGCGCAAAACTGACAGTTAATTGTAACGTTCAGAGCCTCTTAATGACGATGGAACACACAAATTGCGTCGCGATTCAATACATCGGCCTCCAGCCGACTTGTCTCCAAGAGTCTAGTGCTGCCTCGGGCACCTTATGGTCGTTCTCCTGTGAGTCTAGATTTTCGAATCCGACGCAAAACTGACAGTTAATTGTAACGTTCAGAGCCTCTTAATGACGATGGAACACACAAATTGCGTCGCGATTCAATACATCGTCCTACAGCCGACTTGTCTCCAAGGGTCAATAGCTGCCTCGGGCACCTTATCGTCGTTCTCCTGTGAGTTTAGTTTTTCGAATCCGACGCAAAACTGACAGTTAATAGTAACGTTCAGAGCCTGTTAATGACGAAGGAACACACAAATTGCGTCGCGATTCAATACATCGTCCTCCAGCCGAATTGTCTCCGAGGTACTATTGCTGCCCCGGGCACCTTTTGGTCGTTCTCCTAGGAGTATAGTTTTTCGAATCCGGCGCAAAACTGACAGTTAATTATAACGTTCAGAGCCTCTTAATGACGATGGAACACACAAATTGCGTCGCGATTCAATACATCGTCCTCCAGCCGACTTGTCTCCAAGGGTCTAGTGCTGCCTCGGGCACCTTATCGTCGTTCTCCTGTGAGTCTATATTTTCGAATCCGACGCAAAACTGACAGTTAATTGTAACGTTCAGAGCCTCTTAATGACGATGGAACACACAAATTGCGTCGCGATTCAATACATCGTCCTCCAGCCGACTTGTCTCCAAGGGTCTAGTGCTGCCTCGGGCACCTTATCGTCGTTCTCCTGTGAGTCTATATTTTCGAATCCGACGCAAAACTGACAGTTAATTGTAACGTTCAGAGCCTCTTAATGACGATGGAACACACAAATTGCGTCGCGATTCAATACATCGTCCTCCAGCCGACTTGTCTCCAAGGGTCTAGTGCTGCCTCGGGCACCTTATGGTCGTTCTCCTGTGAGTCTAGATTTTCGAATCCGACGCAGAACTGACAGTCAATTGTAACGTTCAGAGCCTGTTAATGACGATGGAACACACAAATTGCGTCGCGATACAATACATCGTCCTCCAGCAGAATTGTCTCCGAGGTACTATTGCTGCCCGGGGCACCTTTTGGTCGTTCTCCTAGGAGTATAGTTTTTCAAATCCGGCGCAAAACTGACAGTTAATTGTAACGTTCAGAGCCTCTTAATGACGATGGAACACACAAATTGCGTCGCGATTCAATACATCGGCCTCCAGCCGACTTGTCTCCAAGAGTCTAGTGCTGCCTCGGGCACCTTATGGTCGTTCTCCTGTGAGTCTAGATTTTCGAATCCGACGCAAAACTGACAGTTAATTGTAACGTTCAGAGCCTCTTAATGACGATGGAACACACAAATTGCGTCGCGATTCAATACATCGTCCTACAGCCGACTTGTCTCCAAGGGTCAATAGCTGCCTCGGGCACCTTATCGTCGTTCTCCTGTGAGTTTAGTTTTTCGAATCCGACGCAAAACTGACAGTTAATAGTAACGTTCAGAGCCTGTTAATGACGAAGGAACACACAAATTGCGTCGCGATTCAATACATCGTCCTCCAGCCGAATTGTCTCCGAGGTACTATTGCTGCCCCGGGCACCTTTTGGTCGTTCTCCTAGGAGTATAGTTTTTCGAATCCGGCGCAAAACTGACAGTTAATTGTAACGTTCAGAGCCTCTTAATGACGATGGAACACACAAATTGCGTCGTGATTCAATACATCGTCCTCCAGCCGACTTGTCTCCAAGGGTCTAGTGCTGCCTCGGGCACCTTATCGTCGTTCTCCTGTGAGTCTATATTTTCGAATCCGACGCAAAACTGACAGTTAATTGTAACGTTCAGAGCCTCTTAATGACGATGGAACACACAAATTGCGTCGCGATTCAATACATCGTCCTCCAGCCGACTTGTCTCCAAGGGTCTAGTGCTGCCTCGGGAACCTTATGGTCGTTCTGCTGTGAGTCTAGATTTTCGAATCCGACGCAAAACTGACAGTTAATTGTAACGTTCAGAGCCTCTTAATGACGATGGAACACACAAATTAAGGCGCGATTCAATACATCGTCCTCCAGCCGACATGTCTCCGAGGTAGTATTGCTGTCCCGGGCACCTTTTGGTCGTTGTCCTATGAGTCTAGTTTATCGAATCAGGCGCAGTTTTGCGTCGGATTCGAAAATATAGACTCACAGGAGAACGACCATAAGGTGCCCGAGTCAGCAATAGATCCTTGGAGACAATTCGGCTGGAGGACGATGTATTGAATCGCAACGCAAATTGTGTGTTCCATCGTCATTATCAGGCTCTGAACGTTACAATTAACTGTCAGTTTTGCGTCGGATTGGAAAATCTCGACTCACAGAAGATCGACCAAATGGTGCCCGAGGCAGCACTAGACCCATGGAGACAAGTCGGCTGGAGGACGATGTATTGAATCGCGACGCAATTTGTGTGTTCCACCGACATTAAGAGGCTCTGAACGTTACAATTAACTGTCAGTTTTGCGCCGGATTCGAAAAACTATACTCCTAGGAGAACGACCAAAAGGTGCCCGGGACGGCAATACTACCTCGGAGACAAGTCGGCTGGAGGACGATGTATTGAATCGCGACGCAAATTGTGTGTTCCATCGTCATTATCAGGCTCTGAACGTTACAATTAACTGTCAGTTTTGCGTCGTTTTCGGAAAACAAGACTCACAGGAGAACGACCATAACGTGCCCGAGGCAGCAAGAGACCCTTGGAGACAGGGCGGCTGTAGGACGATGTATTGAATCGCGCCACAATTTGTGTGTTCCATCGTCATTAAGAGGCTCTGAACGTTACAATTAACTGTCAGTTTTGCGTCGGATTCGAAAACCTAGACTCACAGGAAAACGACCATAAGGTGCCCGAGGCAGCACTAGACCCTTGGAGACAAGTCGGCTGGAGGACGATGTATTGAATCGCGACGCCATTTGTGTGTTCCATCGTCATTAAGAGGCTCTGAACGTTACAATTAACTATCAGTTTTGCGCCGGATTCGAAAAACTATACTCCTAGGAGACCGACCAAAAGGTGCCCGGGGCAGCAATATTACCTCGGAGACAATTCGGCTGGAGGACGATGTATTGAATCGCGACGCAATTTGTGTGTTCCATCGTCATTAACAGGCTCTGAACGTTACAATTAACTGTAAGTTTTGCGTCGGATTCGAAAAACTAAACTCACAGGAGAACGACAATAAGGTGCCCGAGGCAGCACTAGACCCTTGGAGAGAAGTCGGCTGGAGGACGATGTATTGAATCGCGACGCAATTTGTGTGTTCCATCGTCATTAAGAGGCTCTGAACGTTACAATTAACTGTCAGTTTTGCGTCGGATTCGAAAATCTAGACTCACAGGAGAACGACCATGAGGTGCCCGAGGCAGCACTAGACCCTTGGAGACAAGTCGGCTGGAGGACGATGTATTGAATCGCGACGCAATTTGTGTGTTCCATGGTCATTAAGAGGCTCTGAACGTTACAATTAACTGTCTGTTTTGCGCCGGATTCGAAAAACTATACTCCTAGGAGAACGACCAAAAGGTGCCCGGGACAGCAATACTATCTCGGAGACAAGTCGGCTTTAGGACGATGTATTGAATCGCGACGCAAATTGTGTGTTCCATCGTCATTATCAGGCTCCGAACGTTACAATTAACTGTCAGTTTTGCGTCGTTTTCGGAAAACAAGACTCACAGGAGAACGACCATAACGTGCCCGAGGTAGCAAGAGACCCTTGGAGACAGGGCGGCTGTAGGACGATGTATTGAATCGCGCCAGAATTTGTGTGTTCCATCGTCATTAAGAGGCTCTGAACGTTACAATTAACTGTCAGTTTTGCGTCGGATTCGAAAATCTAGACTCACAGCAGAACGATCATAAGGTGCCCGAGGCAGCACTAGACCCTTGGAGACAAGTCGGCTGGAGGTCGATGTATTGTATCGCGACGCAATTTGTGTGTTCCATCGTCGTTAAGAGGCTCTGAACGTTACAATTAACTGTCAGTTTTGCGCCGGATTCGAAAAACTATACTCCTATGGGAACGACCAAAAGGTGCCCGGGGCAGCAATAGTATCTCGGAGACAATTCGGCTGGAGGACGATGTATTGAATCGCGACGCAATTTGTGTGTTCCATCGTCATTAGCAGGCTCTGAACGTTACTATTAACTGTCAGTTTTGCGTCGGATTCGAAAAACTAAACTCACAGGAGAACGACGATAAGGTGCCCGAGGCAGCTATAGACCCTTGGAGACAAGTCGGCTGGAGGACGATGTATTGAATCGCGACGCAATTTGTGTGTTCCATCGTCATTAACAGGCTCTGAACGTTACAATTAACTGTCAGTTTTGCGTCGGATTCGAAAATCTAGACTCACAGGAGAACGACCATAAGGTGCCCGAGGCAGCACTAGACTCTTGGAGACAAGTCGGCTGGAGGACGATGTATTGAATCGCGACGCAATTTGTGTGTTCCATCGTCATTAAGAGGCTCTGAACGTTATAATTAACTATCAGTTTTGCGCCGGATTCGAAAAACTATACTCCTAGGAGAACGACCAAAAGGTGCCCGGGACAGCAATACTACCTCGGAGACAAGTCGGCTGGAGGACGGTGTATTGAATCGCGACGCAAATTGTGTGTTCCATTGTCATTATCAGGCTCTGAACGTTACAATTAACTGTCGGTTTTGCGTCGTTTTCGGAAAACTAGACTCACAGGAGAACGACCATAACGTGCCCGAGGCAGCAAGAGACCCTTAGAGACAGGGCGGCTGTAGGACGATGTATTGAATCGCGCCTCAATTTGTGTGTTCCATCGTCATTAAGAGGCTGTGAACGTTACAATTAACTGTCAGTTTTGCGTCGGATTCGAAAATCTAGACTCACAGGAAAACGACCATAAGGTGCCCGAGGCAGCACTAGACCCTTGGAGACAAGTCGGCTGGAGGACGATGTATTGAATCGCGACGCAATTTGTGTGTCCCATCGTCATTAAGAGGCTCTGAACGTTACAATTAACTGTCAGTTTTGAGCCGGATTCGAAAAACTATACTCCTAGGAGAACGACCAAAAGGTGCCCGGGGCAGCACTAGTACCTCGGAGACAAGTCGTCTGGAGGACGATGTATTGAATCGCGACGCAATTTGTGTGTTCCATCGTCATTAAGAGGCTCTGAACGTTACAATTAACTGTCAGTTTTGCGCCCGATTCGAATAACTATACTCCTAGGAGAACGACCAAAAGGTGCCCGGGGCAGGAATAGTACCTCGGAGACAATTCGGCTGGAGGACGATGTATTGAATCGCGACGCAATTTGTGTGTTCCATCGTCATTAACAGGCTCTGAACGTTACAATTAACTGTCAGTTTTGCGTCGGATTCGAAAAACTAAACTCACAGGAGAACGACGATAAGGTGCCCGAGGCAGCTATAGACCCTTGGAGACAAGTCGGCTGGAGGACGATGTATTGAATCGCGACGCAATTTGTGTGTTCCATCGTCATTAAGAGGCTCTGAACGTTACAATTAACTGTCAGTTTTGCGTCGGATTCGAAAATCTAGACTCACAGGAGAACGACCATAAGGTGCCCGAGGCAGCACTAGACTCTTGGAAACAAGTCGGCTGGAGGACGATGTATTGAATCGCGACGCAATTTGTGTGTTCCATCGTCATTAACAGGCTCTGAACGTTACAATTAACTGTAAGTTTTGCGTCGGATTCGAAAAACTAAACTCACAGGAGAACGACGATAAGGTGCCCGAGGCAGCACTAGACCCTTGGAGAGAAGTCGGCTGGAGGACGATGTATTGAATCGCGACGCAATTTGTGTGTTCCATCGTCATTAAGAGGCTCTGAACGTTACAATTAACTGTCAGTTTTGCGTCGGAATCGAAAATCTAGACTCACAGGAGAACGACCATGAGGTGCCCGAGGCAGCACTAGACTCTTGGAGACAAGTCGGCTGGAGGACGATGTATTGAATCGCGACGCAATTTGTGTGTTCCATCGTCATTAAGAGGCTCTGAACGTTACAATTAACTGTCAGTTTTGCGTCGGATTCGAAAAACTAAACTCACAGGAGAACGACGATAAAGTGCCAGAGACAGCTATAGACCCTTGGAGACAAGTCGGCTGGAGGACGATGTATTGAATCGCGACGCAATTTGTGTGTTCCATCGTCATTAAGAGGCTCTGAACGTTACTATTAACTGTCAGTTTTGCGCCGGATTCGAAAATCTAGACTCACAGGAGAACGACCATAAGGTGCCCGAGGCAGCAATAGACCCTTGGAGACAATTCGGCTGGAGGACGATGTATTGAATCGCAACGCAAATTGTGTGTTCCATCGTCATTAAGAGGCTCTGAACGTTACAATTAACTGTCAGTTTTGCGTCGGATTGGAAAATCTCGACTCACAGAAGATCGACCATGAGGTGCCCGAGGCAGCACTAGACCCTTGGAGACAAGTCGGCTGGAGGACGATGTATTGAATCGCGACGCAATTTGTGTGTTCCATCGTCATTAAGAGGCTCTGAACGTTACAATTAACTGTCAGTTTTGCGCCGGATTCGAAAAACTATACTCCTAGGAGAACGACCAAAAGGTGCCCGGGACAGCAATACTATCTCGGAGACAAGTCGGCTGGAGGACGATGTATTGAATCGCGACGCAAATTGTGTGTTCCATCGTCATTATCAGGCTCTGAACGTTACAATTAACTGTCAGTTTTGCGTCGTTTTCGGAAAACAAGACTCACAGGAGAACGACCATAACGTGCCCGAGGCAGCAAGAGACCCTTGGAGACAGGGCGGCTGTAGGACGATGTATTGAATCGCGCCACAATTTGTGTGTTCCATCGTCATTAAGAGGCTCTGAACGTTACAATTAACTGTCAGTTTTGCGTCGGATTCGAAAATCTAGACTCACAGCAGAACGATCATAAGGTGCCCGAGGCAGCACTAGACCCTTGGAGACAAGTCGGCTGGAGGACGATGTATTGAATCGCGACGCAATTTGTGTGTTCCATCGTCATTAAGAGGCTCTGAACGTTACAATTAACTGTCAGTTTTGCGTCGGATTCGAAAATCTAGACTCACAGGAGAACGACCATAAGGTGCCCGAGGCAGCACTAGACCCTTGGAGACAAGTCGGCTGGAGGACGATGTATTGTATCGCGACGCAATTTGTGTGTTCCATCGTCATTAAGAGGCTCTGAACGTTACAATTAACTGTCAGTTTTGCGCCGGATTCGAAAAACTATACTCCTATGGGAACGACCAAAAGGTGCCCGGGGCAGCAATAGTATCTCGGAGACAATTCGGCTGGAGGACGATGTATTGAATCGCGACGCAATTTGTGTGTTCCATCGTCATTAGCAGGCTCTGAACGTTACTATTAACTGTCAGTTTTGCGTCGGATTCGAAAAACTAAACTCACAGGAGAACGACGATAAGGTGCCCGAGGCAGCTATAGACCCTTGGAGACAAGTCGGCTGGAGGACGATGTATTGAATCGCGACGCAATTTGTGTGTTCCATCGTCATTAACAGGCTCTGAACGTTACAATTAACTGTCAGTTTTGCGTCGGATTCGAAAATCTAGACTCACAGGAGAACGACCATAAGGTGCCCGAGGCAGCACTAGACTCTTGGAGACAAGTCGGCTGGAGGACGATGTATTGAATCGCGACGCAATTTGTGTGTTCCATCGTCATTAAGAGGCTCTGAACGTTATAATTAACTATCAGTTTTGCGCCGGATTCGAAAAACTATACTCCTAGGAGAACGACCAAAAGGTGCCCGGGACAGCAATACTACCTCGGAGACAAGTCGGCTGGAGGACGGTGTATTGAATCGCGACGCAAATTGTGTGTTCCATTGTCATTATCAGGCTCTGAACGTTACTATTAACTGTCAGTTTTGCGTCGTTTTCGGAAAACTAGACTCACAGGAGAACGACCATAACGTGCCCGAGGCAGCAAGAGACCCTTAGAGACAGGGCGGCTGTAGGACGGTGTATTGATTCGCGCCTCAATTTGTGTGTTCCATCGTCATTAAGAGGCTGTGAACGTTACAATTAACTGTCAGTTTTGCGTCGGATTCGAAAATCTAGACTCACAGGAGAACGACCATAAGGTGCCCGAGGCAGCACTAGACCCTTGGAGACAAGTTGGCTGGAGGACGATGTATTGAATCGCGACGCAATTTGTGTGTCCCATCGTCATTAAGAGGCTCTGAACGTTACAATTAACTGTCAGTTTTGAGCCGGATTCGAAAAACTATACTCCTAGGAGAACGACCAAAAGGTGCCCGGGGCAGCAATAGTACCTCGGAGACAAGTCGTCTGGAGGACGATGTATTGAATCGCGACGCAATTTGTGTGTTCCATCGTCATTAAGAGGCTCCCATGAACCATGGACCTTGCCGTTGGTGGGGAGGCTTGCGTGCCTCAGCGATACAGATAGCCGTACCGTAGGTACAACCACAACGGAGGGGTATCTGTTGAGAGGCCAGACAAACGTGTGGTTCCTGAAGAGGGGCAGCAGCCTTTTCAGTAGTTGCAAGGGCAACAGTCTGGATGATTGACTGATCTGGCCTTGTAACAATAACCAAAACGGCCTTGCTGTGCTGGTACTGCGAACGGCTGAAAGCAAGGGGAAACTACGGCCGTAATTTTTCCCGAGGGCATGCAGCTTTACTGTATGATTAAATGATGATGGCGTCCTCTTGGGTAAAATATTCCGGAGGTAAAATAGTCCCCCATTCGGATCTCCGGGCGGGGACTACTCAAGAGGATGTCGTTATCAGGAGAAAGAAAACTGGCGTTCTACGGATCGGAGCGTGGAATGTCAGGTCCCTTAATCGGGCAGGTAGGTTAGAAAATTTGAAAAGGGAAATGGATAGGTTAAAGTTAGATATAGTGGGAATTAGTGAAGTTCGGTGGAAGGAGGAACAAGACTTTTGGTCAGGTGACTACAGGGTTATAAACACAAAGTCAAATAGGGGTAATGCAGGAGTAGGTTTAATAATGAATAGGAAAATAGGAACGCGGGTAAGCTACTACAAACAGCTTAGTGAACGCATTATTGTGGCCAAGATAGATACGAAGCCCACACCTACTACAGTAGTACAAGTTTATATGCCAACTAGCTCTGCAGATGACGAAGAAATTGAAGAAATGTATGATGAAATAAAAGAAATTATTCAGATAGTGAAGGGAGACGAAAATTTAATAGTGATGGGTGACTGGAATTCGAGTGTAGGGAAAGGGAGAGAAGGAAACGTAGTAGGTGAATATGGATTGGGGCTAAGAAATGAAAGAGGAAGCCGCCTGGTAGAATTTTGCACAGAGCACAACTTAATCATAGCTAATACTTGGTTTAAGAATCATGATAGAAGGTTGTATACATGGAAGAACCCTGGAGATACTAAAAGGTATCAGATAGATTATATAATGGTAAGACAGAGATTTAGGAACCAGGTTTTAAATTGTAAGACATTTCCAGGGGCAGATGTGGACTCTGACCACAATCTATTGGTTATGACCTGTAGATTAAAACTGAAGAAACTGCAAAAAGGTGGGAATTTAAGGAGATGGGACCTGGATAAACTGAAAGAACCAGAGGTTGTAGAGAGTTTCAGGGAGAGCATAAGGGAACAATTGGCGGGAATGGGGGAAAGAAATACAGTAGAAGAAGAATGGGTAGCTCTGAGGGATGAAGTAGTGAAGGCAGCAGAGGATCAAGTAGGTAAAAAGACGAGGGCTAGTAGAAATCCTTGGGTAACAGAAGAAATATTGAATTTAATTGATGAAAGGAGAAAATATAAAAATGCAGTAAATGAAGCAGGCAAAAAGGAATACAAACGTCTCAAAAATGAGATCGACAGGAAGTGCAAAATGGCTAAGCAGGGATGGCTAGAGGACAAATGTAAGGATGTAGAGGCTTATCTCACTAGGGGTAAGATAGATACTGCCTACAGGAAAATTAAAGAGACCTTTGGAGATAAGAGAACCACTTGTATGAACATCAAGAGCTCAGATGGAAACCCAGTTCTAAGCAAAGAAGGGAAAGCAGAAAGGTGGAAGGAGTATATAGAGGGTCTATACAAGGGCGATGTACTTGAGGACAATATTATGGAAATGGAAGAGGATGTAGATGAAGATGAAATGGGAGATACGATACTGCGTGAAGAATTTGACAGAGCACTGAAAGACCTGAGTCGAAACAAGGCCCCCGGAGTAGACAACATTCCATTGGAACTACTGACGGCTTTGGGAGAGCCAGCCCTGACGAAACTCTACCATCTGGTAAGCAAGATGTATGAAACAGGCGAAATACCCTCAGACTTCAAGAAGAATATAATAATTCCAATTCCAAAGAAAGCAGGTGTTGACAGATGTGAGAATTACCGGACAATCAGTTTAATAAGCCACAGCTGCAAAATACTAACACGAATTCTTTACAGACGAATGGAAAAACTAGTAGAAGCCGACCTCGGGGAAGATCAGTTTGGATTCCGTAGAAATACTGGAACACGTGAGGCAATACTGACCTTACGACTTATCTTAGAAGAAAGATTAAGGAAAGGCAAACCTACGTTTCTAGCATTTGTAGACTTAGAGAAAGCTTTTGACAATGTTGACTGGAATACTCTCTTTCAAATTCTAAAGGTGGCAGGGGTAAAATACAGGGAGCGAAAGGCTATTTACAATTTGTACAGAAACCAGATGGCAGTTATAAGAGTCGAGGGGCATGAAAGGGAAGCAGTGGTTGGGAAGGGAGTAAGACAGGGTTGTAGCCTCTCCCCGATGTTATTCAATCTGTATATTGAGCAAGCAGTAAAGGAAACAAAAGAAAAATTCGGAGTAGGTATTAAAATCCATGGAGAAGAAATAAAAACTTTGAGGTTCGCCGATGACATTGTAATTCTGTCAGAGACAGCAAAGGACTTGGAAGAGCAGTTGAACGGAATGGACAGTGTCTTGAAAGGAGGGTATAAGATGAACATCAACAAAAGCAAAACGAGGATAATGGAATGTAGTCGAATTAAGTCGGGTGATGTTGAAGGTATTAGATTAGGAAATGAGACACTTAAAGTAGTAAAGGAGTTTTGCTATTTGGGGAGCAAAATAACTGATGATGGTCGAAGTAGAGAGGATATAAAATGTAGACTGGCAATGGCAAGGAAAGCGTTTCTGAAGAAGAGAAATTTGTTAACATCGAGTATAGATTTAAGTGTCAGGAAGTCTTTTCTGAAAGTATTTGTATGGAGTGTAGCCATGTATGGAAGTGAAACATGGACGATAAATAGTTTGGACAAGAAGAGAATAGAAGCTTTCGAAATGTGGTGCTACAGAAGAATGCTGAAGATTAGATGGGTAGATCACATAACTAATGAGGAGGTACTGAATAGGATTGGGGAGAAGAGGAGTTTGTGGCACAACTTGACCAGAAGAAGGGATCGGTTGGTAGGACATGTTCTGAGGCATCAAGGGATCACCAATTTAGTATTGGAGGGCAGCGTGGAGGGTAAAAATCGTAGGGGGAGACCAAGAGATGCATACACTAAGCAGATTCAGAAGGATGTAGGTTGCAGTAGGTACTGGGAGATGAAGAAGTTTGCACAGGATAGAGTAGCATGGAGAGCTGCATCAAACCAGTCTCAGGACTGAAGACCACAACAACAACAACAACGAACGTTACAATTAACTGTCAGTTTTGCGCCCGATTCGAAAAACTATACTCCTAGGAGAACGACCAAAAGGTGCCCGGGGCAGCAATAGTACCTCGGAGACAATTCGGCTGGAGGACGATGTATTGAATCGCGACGCAATTTGTGTGTTCCATCGTCATTAACAGGCTCTGAACGTTACAATTAACTGTCAGTTTTGCGTCGGATTCGAAAAACTAAACTCACAGGAGAACGACGATAAGGTGCCCGAGGCAGCTATAGACCCTTGGAGACAAGTCGGCTGGAGGACGATGTATTGAATCGCGACGCAATTTGTGTGTTCCATCGTCATTAAGAGGCTCTGAACGTTAAAATTAACTGTCAGTTTTGCGTCGGATTCGAAAATCTAGACTCACAGGAGAACGACCATAAGGTGCCCGAGGCAGCACTAGACTCTTGGAGACAAGTCGGCTGGAGGACGATGTATTGAATCGCGACGCAATTTGTGTGTTCCATCGTCATTAAGAGGCTCTGAACGTTACAATTAACTGTCAGTTTTGCGCCTAATTCGATAAACTAGACTCATAGGAGAACGACCAAAAGGTTCCCGGGACAGCAATACTACCTCGGAGACAAGTCGGCTGGAGGACGATGTATTGAATCGCGACGCAAATTGTGTGTTCCATCGTCATTAAGAGGCTCCGAACGTAACAATTAACTGTCAGTTTTGCGTCGGATTGGAAAATCTCGACTCGCAGAAGAACGACCATAAGGTGCCCGAGGCAGCACTAGACCCTTGGAGACAAGTCGGCTGGAGGACGAAGTATTGAATCGCGACGCAATTTGTGTGTTCCATCGTCATTAAGAGGCTCTGAACGTTACAATTAACTGTCAGTTTTGCGCCTGATTCGATAAACTAGACTCATAGGAGAACGACCAAAAGGTGCCCGGGACAGTAATACTACCTCGGAGACAAGTCGGCTGGAGGACGATGTATTGAATCGCGACGCAAATTGTGTGTTCCATTGTCATTAAGAGGCTCTGAACGTTACAATTAACTGTCAGTTTTGCGTCGGATTCGAAAATCTAGACTCACAGGAGAACGACGATAAGGTGCCCGAGGCAGCACTAGACTCTTGGAGACAAGTCGGCTGGAGGACGATGTATTGAATCGCGACGCAATTTGTGTGTTCCATCGTCATTAAGAGGCTCTGAACGTTACAATTAACTGTCAGTTTTGCGTCGGATTTGAAAATCTAGACTCACAGGAGAACGACCATGAGGTGCCCGAGGCAGCACTAGACCTTTGGAGACAAGTCGGCTGGAGGACGATGTATTGAATCGCGACGCAATTTGTGTGTTCCATCGTCATTAAGATGCTCTGAACGTTACAATTAACTGTCAGTTTTGCGTCGGATTCGACAATCTATACTCACAGGAGAACGACCATGAGGTGCCCGAGGCAGCACTAGACCCTTGGAGACAAGTCGGCTGGAGGACGATGTAGTGAATCGCGACGCAATTTGTGTGTTCCATCGTCATTAAGAGGCTCTGAACGTTACAATTAACTGTCAGTTTTGCGTCGTATTCGAAAAACTAAACTCACAGGAGAACGACGATAAAGTGCCCGAGGCAGCTATAGACCCTTGGAGACAAGTCGGCTGGAGGACGATGTATTGAATCGCGACGCAATTTGTGTGTTCCATCGTCATTAAGAGGCTCTGAACGTTACAATTAACTGTCAGTTTTGCGTCGTTTTCGGAAAACTAGACTCACAGGAGAACGACCATAAGGTGCCCGAGGCAGCGCTAGACCCTTGGAGACAAGTCGGCTGGAGGACGATGTATTGAATCGCGACGCAATTTGTGTGTTCCATCGTCATTAAGAGGCTCTGAACGTTACTATGAACTGTCAGTTTTGCGCCGGATTCGAAAATCTAGACTCACAGGAGAACGACCATAAGGTGACCGAGGCAGCAATAGACCCTTGGAGACAATTCCGCTTGAGGACGATGTATTGAATCGCGACGCAATTTGTGTGTTCCATCGCCATTAAGAGGCTCTGAACCTTACAATTAACTGTCAGTTTTGCGTCGGATTCGAAAATCTAGACTCACAGGAGAACGACCATAAGGTGCCCGAGGCAGCACTAGACTCTTGGAGACAAGTCGGCTGGAGGACGATGTATTGAATCGCGACGCAATTTGTGTGTTCCATCGTCATTAAGAGGCTCTGAACGTTACAATTAACTGTCAGTTTTGCGCCGGATTCGAAAAACCATACTCCTAGGAGAACGACCAAAAGGTGCCCGGGGCAGCAATAGTATCTCGAGACAATTCGGCTGGAGGACGATTTATTGAATCGCGACGCAATTTGTGTGTTCCATCGTCATTAAGAGGCTCTGAACGATACAATTAACTGTCAGTTTCGCGTCGGATTCGAAAAACTAAACTCACAGGAGAACGACGATAAAGTGCCCGTGGCAGCTATAGACCCTTGGAGACAAGTCGGCTGGAGGACGATGTATTGAATCGCGACGCAATTTGTGTGTTCCATCGTCATTAAGAGGCTCTGAACGTTACAATTAACTGTCAGTTTTGCGCCGTTTTCGGAAAACTAGACTCACAGGAGAACGACCATAAGGTGCCCGAGGCAGCGCTAGACCCTTGGAGACAAGTCGGCTGGAGGACGATGTATTGAATCGCGACGCAATTTGTGTGTTCCATCGTCATTAAGAGGCTCTAAACGTTACTATTAACTGTCAGTTTTGCGCCGGATTCGAAAATCTAGACTCACAGGAGAACGACCATAAGGTGCCCGAGGCAGCAATAGACCCTTGGAGACAATTCGGCTGGAGGACGATGTATTGAATCGCAACGCAAATTGTGTGTTCCATCGTCATTATCAGGCTCTGAACGTTACAATTAACTGTCAGTTTTGCGTCGGATTGGAAAATCTCGACTCACAGAAGATCGACCATAAGGTGCCCGAGGCAGCACTAGACCCTTGGAGACAAGTCGGCTGGAGGACGATGTATTGAATCGCGACGCTATTTGTGTGTTCCATCGTCATTAAGAGGCTCTGAACGTTACAATTAACTGTCAGTTTTGCGCCGGATTCGAAAAACTATACTCCTCGGTGAACGACCAAAAGGTGCCCGGGACAGCAATACTACCTCGGAGACAAGTCGGCTGGAGGACGATGTATTGAATCGCGACGCAAATTGTGTGTTCCATCGTCATTATCAGGCTCTGAACGTTACAATTAACTGTCAGTTTTGCGTCGTTTTCGGAAAACAAGACTCACAGGAGAACGACCAGAACGTGCCCGAGGCAGCAAGAGACCCTTGGAGACAGGGCGGCTGTAGGACGATGTACTGAATCGCGCCACAATTTGTGTGATCCATCGTCATTAAGAGGCTCTGAACGTTACAATTAACTGTCAGTTTTGCGTCGGATTCGAAAATCTAGACTCACAGCAGAACGACGATAAAGTGCCCGAGGCAGCTATAGACCCTTGGAGACAATTCGGCTGGAGGACGATGTATTGAATCGCGACGCAATTTGTGTGTTCCATCGTCATTAAGTGGCTCTGAACGTTACAATTAACTGTCAGTTTTGCGTCGTTTTCGGAAAACAAGACTCACAGGAGAACGACCATAAGGTGCCCGAGGCAGCGCTAGACCCTTGGAGACAAGTCGGCTGGAGGACGATGTATTGAATCGCGACGCAATTTGTGTGTTCCATCGTCATTAAGAGGCTCTGAACGTTACTATTAACTGTCAGTTTTGCGCCGGATTCGAAAATCTAGACTCACAGGAGAACGACCATAAGGTGCCCGAGGCAGCAATAGACCCTTGGAGATAATTCGGCTGGAGGACGATGTATTGAATCGCAACGCAAATTGTGTGTTCCATCGTCATTATCAGGCTCTGAACGTTACAATTAACTGTCAGTTTTGCGTCGGATTGGAAAATCTCGACTCACAGAAGATCGACCATAAGGTGCCCGAGGCAGCACTAGACCCTTGGAGACAAGGCGGCTGGAGGACGATGTATTGAATCGCGACGCTATTTGTGTGTTCCATCGTAATTAAGAGGCTCTGAACGTTACAATTAACTGTCAGTTTTGCGTCGGATTCGAAAATCTAGACTCACAGCAGAACGATCATAAGGTGCCCGAGGCAGCACTAGACCCTTGGAGACAAGTCGGCTGGAGGACGATGTATTGAATCGCGACGCAATTTGTGTGTTCCATCGTCATTAAGAGGCTCTGAACGTTACAATTAACTGTCAGTTTTGCGTCGGATTCGAAAATCTAGACTCACAGGAGAACGACCATAAGGTGCCCGAGGCAGCACTAGACCCTTGGAGACAAGTCGGCTGGAGGACGATGTATTGAATCGCGACGCAATTTGTGTGTTCTATCGTCATTAAGAGGCTCTGAACGTTACAATTAACTGTCAGTTTTGCGCCGGATTCGAAAAACTATACTCCTAGGGGAACGACCAAAAGGTGCCCGGGGCAGCAATAGTATCTCGGAGACAATTCGGCTGGAGGACGATGTATTGAATCGCGACGCAATTTGTGTGTTCCATCGTCATTAGCAGGCTCTGAACGTTACTATTAACTGTCAGTTTTGCGTCGGATTCGAAAAACTAAACTCACAGGAGAACGACGATAAGGTGCCCGAGGCAGCTATAGACGCTTGGAGACAAGTCGGCTGGAGGACGAAGTATTGAATCGCGACGCAATTTGTGTGTTCCATCGTCATTAAGAGGCTCTGAACGTTACAATTAACTGTCAGTTTTGCGCCTGATTCGATAAACTAGACTCATAGGAGAACGACCAAAAGGTGCCCGGGACAGTAATACTACCTCGGAGACAAGTCGGCTGGAGGACGATGTATTGAATCGCGACGCAATTTGTGTGTTCCATCGTCATTAAGAGGCTCTGAACGTTACAATTAACTGTCAGTTTTGCGTCGGATTCGAAAATCTAGACTCACAGGAGAACGACGATAAGGTGCCCGAGGCAGCACTAGACTCTTGGAGACAAGTCGGCTGGAGGACGATGTATTGAATCGCGACGCAATTTGTGTGTTCCATCGTCATTAAGAGGCTCTGAACGTTACAATTAACTGTCAGTTTTGCGTCGGATTCGAAAATCTAGACTCACAGGAGAACGACCATGAGGTGCCCGAGGCAGCACTAGACCTTTGGAGACAAGTCGGCTGGAGGACGATGCATTGAATCGCGACGCAATTTGTGTGTTCCATCGTCATTAAGATGCTCTGAACGTTACAATTAACTGTCAGTTTTGCGTCGGATTCGACAATCTATACTCACAGGAGAACGACCATGAGGTGCCCGAGGCAGCACTAGACCCTTGGAGACAAGTCGGCTGGAGGACGATGTATTGAATCGCGACGCAATTTGTGTGTTCCATCGTCATTAAGAGGCTCTGAACGTTACAATTAACTGTCAGTTTTGCGTCGTATTCGAAAAACTAAACTCACAGGAGAACGACGATAAAGTGCCCGAGGCAGCTATAGACCCTTGGAGACAAGTCGCCTGGAGGACGATGTATTGAATCGCGACGCAATTTGTGTGTTCCATCGTCATTAAGAGGCTCTGAACGTTACAATTAACTGTCAGTTTTGCGTCGTTTTCGGAAAACTAGACTCACAGGAGAACGACCATAAGGTGCCCGAGGCAGCGCTAGACCCTTGGAGACAAGTCGGCTGGAGGACGATGTATTGAATCGCGACGCAATTTGTGTGTTCCATCGTCATTAAGAGGCTCTGAACGTTACTATTAACTGTCAGTTTTGCGCCGGATTCGAAAATCTAGACTCACAGGAGAACGACCATAAGGTGCCCGAGGCAGCAATAGACTCTTGGAGACAAGTCGGCTGGAGGACGATGTATTGAATCGCGACGCAATTTGTGTGTTCCATCGTCATTAAGAGGCTCTGAACGTTACAATTAACTGTCAGTTTTGCGCCGGATTCGAAAAACCATACTCCTAGGAGAACGACCAAAAGGTGCCCGGGGCAGCAATAGTATCTCGAGACAATTCGGCTGGAGGACGATGTATTGAATCGCGACGCAATTTGTGTGTTCCATCGTCATTAGGAGGCTCTGAACGATACAATTAACTGTCAGTTTTGCGTCGGATTCGAAAAACTAAACTCACAGGAGAACGACGATAAAGTGCTCGAGGCAGCTATAGACCCTTGGAGACAAGTCGGCTGGAGGACGATGTATTGAATCGCGACGCAATTTGTGTGTTCCATCGTCATTAAGAGGCTCTGAACGTTACAATTAACTGTCAGTTTTGCGTCGGATTGGAAAATCTCGACTCACAGAAGATCGACCATAAGGTGCCCGAGGCAGCACTAGACCCTTGGAGACAAGTCGGCTGGAGGACGATGTATTGAATCGCGACGCTATTTGTGTGTTCCATCGTCATTAAGAGGCTCTGAACGTTACAATTAACTGTCAGTTTTGCGCCGGATTCGAAAAACTATACTCCTCGGTGAACGACCAAAAGGTGCCCGGGACAGCAATGCTACCTCGGAGACAAGTCGGCTGGAGGACGATGTATTGAATCGCGACGCAAATTGTGTGTTCCATCGTCATTATCAGGCTCTGAACGTTACAATTAACTGTCAGTTTTGCGTCGTTTTCGGAAAACAAGACTCACAGGAGAACGACCAGAACGTGCCCGAGGCAGCAAGAGACCCTTGGAGACAGGGCGGCTGTAGGACGATGTATTGAATCGCGCCACAATTTGTGTGTTCCATCGTCATTAAGAGGCTCTGAACGTTACAATTAACTGTCAGTTTTGCGTCGGATTCGAAAATCTAGACTCACAGCAGAACGATCATAAGGTGCCCGAGGCAGCACTAGACCCTTGGAGACAAGTCGGCTGGAGGACGATGTATTGAATCGCGACGCAATTTGTGTGTTCCATCGTCATTAAGAGGCTCTGAACGTTACAATTAACTGTCAGTTTTTCGTCGGATTCGAAAATCTAGACTCACAGGAGAACGACCATAAGGTGCCCGAGGCAGTAGACCCTTGGAGACAAGTCGGCTGGAGGACGATGTATTGAATCGCGACGCAATTTGTGTGTTCTATCGTCATTAAGAGGCTCTGAACGTTACAATTAACTGTCAGTTTTGCGCCGGATTCGAAAAACTATACTCCTAGGGGAACGACCAAAAGGTGCCCGGGGCAGCAATAGTATCTCGGAGACAATTCGGCTGGAGGACGAAGTTTTGAATCGCGACGCAATTTGTGTGTTCCATCGTCATTAGCAGGCTCTGAACGTTACTATTAACTGTCAGTTTTGCGTCGGATTCGAAAAACTAAACTCACAGGAGAACGACGATAAGGTGCCCGAGGCAGCTATAGACCCTTGGAGACAAGTCGGCTGGAGGACGATGTATTGAATCGCGACGCAATTTGTGTGTTCCATCGTCATTAAGAGGCTCTGAACGTTACAATTAACTGTCAGTTTTGCGTCGGATTCGAAAATCTAGACTCACAGGAGAACGACCAAAAGGTGCCCGGGACAGCAATACTACCTCGGAGACAAGTCGGCAGGAGGACGATGTATTGAATCGCGACGCAAATTGTGTGTTCCATCGTCATTATCAGGCTCTGAACGTTACAATTAACTGTCAGTTTTGCGTCGTTTTCGGAATACTAGACTCACAGGAGAACGACCATAACGTGCCCGAGGCAGCAAGAGACCCTTGGAGACAGGGCGGCTGTAGGACGATGTATTGAATCGCGCCTCAATTTGTGTGTTCCATCGTCATTAAGAGGCTGTGAACGTTACAATTAACTGTCAGTTTTGCGTCGGATTCGAAAATCTAGACTCACACTAGAACGACCATAAGGTGCCCGAGGCAGCACTAGACCCTTGGAGACAAGTCGGCTGGAGGACGAAGTATTGAATCGCGACGCAAATATGTGTGTCCCATCGTCATTAAGAGGCTCTGAACGTTGCAATTAAATGTCAGTTTTGAGCCGGATTCGAAAAACTATACTCCTAGGAGAACGACCAAAAGGTGCCCGGGGCAGCAATAGTACCTCGGAGACAATTCGGCTGGAGGACGATGTATTGAATCGCGACGCAATTTGTGTGTTCCATCGTCATTAACAGGCTCTGAACGTTACAATTAACTGTCAGTTTTGCGTCGGATTCAAAAATCTAGACTCACAGGAGAACGACCATAACGTTCCCGAGGCAGCAAGAGACCCTTGGAGATAGGGCGGCTGTAGGACGATGTATTGAATCGCGACGCAATTTGTGTGTTCCATCGTCATTAAGAGGCTCTGAACGTTACTATTAACTGTCAGTTTTGCGCCTGATTCGATAAACTAGACTCATAGGAGAACGACCAAAAGGTGCCCGGGATAGCAATACTACCTCGGAGACAAGTCGGCTGGAGGACGATGTATTGAATCGCGACGCAAATTGTGTGTTCCGTCGTCATTATCAGGCTCTGAACTGTCAGTTTTGCGTCGGATTGGAAAATCTCGACTCACAGAAGAACGACCATAAGGTGCCCGAGGCAGCACTAGACCCTTGGAGACAAGTCGGCTGGAGGACGAAGTATTGAATCGCGACGCAATTTGTGTGTTCCATCGTCATTAACAGGCTCTGAACGTTACAATTAACTGTCAGTTTTGCGCCTGATTCGTTAAACTAGACTCATAGGAGAACGACCAAAAGGTGCCCGGGACAGCAATACTACCTCGGAGACAAGTCGGCTGGAGGACGATGTATTGAATCGCGACGCAAATTGTGTGTTCCATCGTCATTATCAGGCTCTGAACGTTACAATTAACTGTCAGTTTTGCGTCGTTTTCGGAAAACAAGACTCACAGGAGAACGACCATAACGTGCGCGAGGCAGCAAGAGACCCTTGGAGACAGGGCGGCTGTAGGACGATGTATTGAATCGCGCCACAATTTGTGTGTTCCATCGTCATTAAGAGGCTCTGAACGTTACAATTAACTGTCAGTTTTGCGTCGGATTCGAAAATCTAGACTCACAGCAGAACGATCATAAGGTGCCCGAGGCAGCACTAGACCCTTGGAGACAAGTCGGCTGGAGGACGATGTATTGAATCGCGACGCAATTTGTGTGTTCCATCGTCATTAAGAGGCTCTGAACGTTACAATTAACTGTCAGTTTTGCGTCGGATTCGAAAATCTAGACTCACAGGAGAACGACCAAAAGGTGCCCGGGGCAGCAATAGTATCTCGGAGACAATTCGGCTGGAGGACGATGTATTGAATCGCGACGCAATTTGTGTGTTCCATCGTCATTAGCAGGCTCTGAACGTTACTATTAACTGTCAGTTTTGCGTCGGATTCGAAAAACTAAACTCACAGGAGAACGACGATAAGGTGCCCGAGGCAGCTATAGACCCTTGGAGACAATTCGGCTGGAGGACGATGTATTGAATCGCGACGCAATTTGTGTGTTCCATCGTCATTAAGAGGCTCTGAACGTTACAATTAACTGTCAGTTTTGCGTCGGATTCGAAAATCTAGACTCACAGGAGAACGACCAAAAGGTGCCCGGGACAGCAATACTACCTCGGAGACAAGTCGGCTGGAGGACGATGTATTGAATCGCGACGCAAATTGTGTGTTCCATCGTCATTATCAGGCTCTGAACGTTACAATTAACTGTCAGTTTTGCGTCGTTTTCGGAATACTAGACTCACAGGAGAACGACCATAACGTGCCCGAGGCAGCAAGAGACCCTTGGAGACAGGGCGGCTGTAGGACGATGTATTGAATCGCGCCTCAATTTGTGTGTTCCATCGTCATTAAGAGGCTGTGAACGTTACAATTAACTGTCAGTTTTGCGTCGGATTCGAAAATCTAGACTCACACTAGAACGACCATAAGGTGCCCGAGGCAGGACTAGACCCTTGGAGACAAGTCGGCTGGAGGACGAAGTATTGAATCGCGACGCAATTTGTGTGTCCCATCGTCATTAAGAGGCTCTGAACGTTACAATTAACTGTCAGTTTTGAGCCGGATTCGAAAAACTATACTCCTAGGAGAACGACCAAAAGGTGCCCGGGGCAGCAATAGTACCTCGGAGACAATTCGGCTGGAGGACGATGTATTGAATCGCGACGCAATTTGTGTGTTCCATCGTCATTAACAGGCTCTGAACGTTACAATTAACTGTCAGTTTTGCGTCGTTTTCGGAAAACTAGACTCACAGGAGAACGACCATAACGTTCCCGAGGCAGCAAGAGACCCTTGGAGATAGGGCGGCTGTAGGACGATGTATTGAATCGCGACGCAATTTGTGTGTTCCATCGTCATTAAGAGGCTCTGAAAGTTACTATTAACTGTCAGTTTTGCGCCTGATTCGATAAACTAGACTCATAGGAGAACGACCAAAAGGTGCCCGGGATAGCAATACTACCTCGGAGACAAGTCGGCTGGAGGACGATGCATTGAATCGCGACGCAAATTGTGTGTTCCGTCGTCATTATCAGGCTCTGAACGTTACAATTAACTGTCAGTTTTGCGTCGGATTGGAAAATCTCGACTCACAGAAGAACGACCATAAGGTGCCCGAGGCAGCACTTGACCCTTGGAGACAAGTCGGCTGGAGGACGAAGTATTGAATCGCGACGCAATTTGTGTGTTCCATCGTCATTAACAGGCTCTGAACGTTACAATTAACTGTCAGTTTTGCGCCTGATTCGTTAAACTAGACTCATAGGAGAACGACCAAAAGGTGCCCGGGACAGCAATACTACCTCGGAGACAAGTCGGCTGGAGGACGATGTATTGAATCGCGACGCAAATTGTGTGTTCCATCGTCATTATCAGGCTCTGAACGTTACAATTAACTGTCAGTTTTGCGTCGTTTTCGGAAAACAAGACTCACAGGAGAACGACCATAACGTGCGCGAGGCAGCAAGAGACCCTTGGAGACAGGGCGGCTGTAGGACGATGTATTGAATCGCGCCACAATATGTGTGTTCCATCGTCATTAAGAGGATCTGAACGTTACAATTAACTGTCAGTTTTGCGTCGGATTCGAAAATCTAGACTCCTAGGAGAACGACCAAAAGGTGCCCGGGGCAGCAATAGTACCTCGGAGACAATTCGGCTGGAGGACGATGTATTGAATCGCGACGCAATTTGTGTGTTCCATCGTCATTAAGAGGCTCTGAACGTTACAATTAACTGTCAGTTTTGCGCCGGATTCGAAAAACTATACTCCTAGGAGAACGACCAAAAGGTGCCCGGGGCAGCAATAGTACCTCGGAGACAATTCGGCTGGAGGACGATGTATTGAATCGCGACGCAATTTGTGTGTTCCATCGTCATTAACAGGCTCTGAACGTTACAATTAACTGTCAGTTTTGCGTCGGATTCGAAAAACTAAACTCACAGGAGAACGACGATAAGGTGCCCGAGGCAGCTATAGACCCTTGGAGACAAGTCGGCTGGAGGACGATGTATTGAATCGCGACGCAATTTGTGTGTTCCATCGTCATTAAGAGGCTCTGAACGTTACAATTAACTGTCAGTTTTGCGTCGGATTCAAAAATCTAGACTCACAGGAGAACGACCATGAGGTGCCCGAGGCAGCTATAGACCCTTGGAGACAAGTCGGCTGGAGGACGATGTATTGAATCGCGACGCAATTTGTGTGTTCCATCGTCATTAACAGGCTCTGAACGTTACAATTAACTTTCAGTTTTGCGCCTGATTCGATAAACTAGACTCATAGGAGAACGACCAAAAGGTTCCCGGGACAGCAATACTACCTCGGAGACAAGTCGGCTGGAGGACGATGTATTGAATCGCGACGCAAATTGTGTGTTCCATCGTCATTATCAGGCTCTGAACGTTACAATTAACTGTCAGTTTTGCGTCGGATTGGAAACACTCGACTCGCAGAAGAACGACCATAAGGTGCCCGAGGCAGCACTAGACCCTTGGAGACAAGTCGGCTGGAGGACGAAGTATTGAATCGCGACGCAATTTGTGTGTTCCATCCTCATTAAGAGGCTCTGAACGTTACAATTAACTGTCAGTTTTGCGCCTGATTTGATAAACTAGACTCATAGGAGAACGACCAAAAGGTACCCGGGACAGCAATACTACCTCGGAGACTAGTCGGCTGGAGGACGATGTATTGAATCGCGACGCAAATTGTGTGTTCCATCGTCATTATCAGGCTCTGAACGTTACAATTAACTGTCAGTTTTGCGTCGGATTCGAAAAACTAAACTCACAGGAGAACGACGATAAGGTGCCCGAGGCAGCTATAGACCCTTGGAGACAAGTCGGCTGGAGGACGATGTATTGAATCGCGACGCAATTTGTGTGTTCCATCGTCATTCAGAGGCTCTGAACGTTACAATTAACTGTCAGTTTTCCGTCGGATTCGAAAATCTAGACTCACAGGAGAACGACCATAAGGTGCCCGAGGCAGCACTAGACTCTTGGAGACAAGTCGGCTGGAGGACGATGTATTGAATCGCGACGCAATTTGTGTGTTCCATCGTCATTAAGAGGCTCTGAACGTTACAATTAACTGTCAGTTTTGCGTCGGATTCGAAAATCTAGACACACAGGAGAATGACCATGAGGTGCCCGAGGCAGCACTAGACGTTTGGAGACAAGTCGGCTGGAGGACGATGTATTGAATCGCGACGCAATTTGTGTGTTCCATCGTCATTAAGAGGCTCTGAACGTTACAATTAACTGTCAGTTTTGCGCCGGATTCGAAAAACTATACTCCTAGGAGAACGACCAAAAGGTGCCCGGGGCAGCAATAGTACCTCGGAGACAATTCGGCTGGAGGACGATGTATTGAATCGCGACGCAATTTGTGTGTTCCATTGTCATTTAGAGGCTCTGAACGTTAAAATTAACTGTCAGTTTTGCGTCGGATTCGAAAAACTAAACTCACAGGAGAACGACGATAAGGTGCCCGAGGCAGCTATAGACCCTTGGAGACAAGTCGGCTGGAGGACGATGTATTGAATAGCGACGCAAATTGTGTGTTCCATCGTCATTATCAGGCTCTGAACGTTACAATTAACTGTCAGTTTTGCGCCGGATTCGATAAACTAGACTGATAGGAGAACGACCAAAAGGTGCCCGGGACAGCAATACTACCTCGGAGACAAGTCGGCTGGAGGACGATGTATTGAATCGCGCCAGAATTTGTGTGTTCCATCGTCATTAAGAGGCTCTGAACGTTACAATTAACTGTCAGTTTTGCGTCGGATTCGAAAATCTAGACTCAGAGCAGAACGACCATAAGGTGCCCGAGGCAGCACTAGACCCTTGGAGACAAGTCGGCTGGAGGACGATGTATTGAATCGCGACGCAATTTGTGTGTTCCATCGTCATTAAGAGGCTTTGAACGTTACAATTAACTGTCAGTTTTGCGTCGGGTTCGAAAATCTAGACTCATAGGAGAACGACCATAAGGTGCCCGAGGCAGCACTAGACCCTTGGAGACATGTCGGTTGGAGGACGATGTATTGAATCGCGACGCAATTTGTGTGTTCCATCGTCATTAACAGGCTCTGAACGTTACAATTAACTGTCAGTTTTGAGTCGGATTCGAAAAACTAAACTCACAGGAGAACGACGATAAGGTGCCCGAATCAGCACTAGACCCTTGGAGACAAGTCGGCTGGAGGACGATGTATTGAATCGCGACGCAATTTGTGTGTTCCATCGTCATTAAGAGGCTCTGAACGTTACAATTAACTGTCAGTTTCGCGTCGGATTCGAAAGTCTAGATTCACAGGAGAACGACTATAAGGTGCCCGAGGCAGCACTAGACCCTTGGAGACAAGTCGGCTGGAGGACGATGTATTGAATCGCGACGCAATTTGTGTGTCCCATCGTCATTAAGAGGCTCTGAACGTTACAATTAACTGTCAGTTTTGAGCCGTATTCGAAAAACTATACTCCTAGGAGAACGACCAAAAGGTGCCCGGGGCAGCAATAGTACCTCGGAGACAATTCGGCTGGAGGACGATGTATTGAATCGCGACGCAATTTGTGTGTTCCATCGTCATTAACAGGCTCTGAACGTTACAATTAACTGTCAGTTTTGCGTCGTTTTCGGAAAACTAGACTCACAGGAGAACGACCATAACGTGCCCGAGGCAGCAAGAGACCCTTGGAGACAGGGCGGCTGTAGGACGATGTATTGAATCGCGCCACAATTTGTGTGTTCCATCGTCATTAAGAGGCTCTGAACGTTACAATTAACTGTCAGTTTTGCGTCGGATTCGAAAATCTAGACTCACAGCAGAACGACCATAAGGTGCCCGAAGCAGCACTAGACCCTTGGAGACAAGTCTGCTGGAGGACGATGTATTGAATCGCGACGCAATTTGTGTGTTCCATCGTCATTAAGAGGCTCTGAACGTTACAATTAACTGTCAGTTTTGCGTCGGATTCAAAAATCTAGACTCACAGCAGAACGACCATAAGGTGCCCGAGGCAGCACTAGACCCTTGCAGACAAGTCGGCTGGAGGACGATGTATTGAATCGCGACGCAATTTGTGTGTTCCATCGTCATTAAGAGGCTCTGAACGTTACAATTATCTGTCAGTTTTGCGCCGGATTCGAAAAACTATACTCCTAGGAGAACGACCAAAAGGTGCCCGGGACAGCAATACTACCTCGGAGGCAAGTCGGCTGTAGGACGATGTATTGAATCGCGACGCAAATTGTGTGTTCCATCGTCATTATCAGGCTCTGAACGTTACAATTAACTGTCAGTTTTGCGTCGTTTTCGGAAAACTAGACTCACAGGAGAACGACCATAACGTGCCCGAGGCAGCAAGAGACCCTTGGAGACAGGGCGGCTGTAGGACGATGTATTGAATCGCGCCTCAATTTGTGTGTTCCATCGTCATTAAGAGGCTCTGAACGTTACAATTAACTGTCAGTTTTGCGTCGGATTCGAAAATCTAGACCCACAGGAGAACGACCATAAGGTGCCCGAGGCAGCACTAGACCCTTGGAGACAAGTCGGCTGGAGGACGATGTATTGAATCGCGACGCAATTTGTGTGTTCCATCGTCATTAAGAGGCTCTGAACGTTACAATTAACTGTCAGTTTTGCGTCGGATACGAAAATCTAGACTCACAGGAGAACGACCATAAGGTGCCCGAGGCAGCACTAGACCCTTGGAGACAATTCGGCTGGAGGACGATGTATTGAATCGCGACGCAATTTGTGTGTTCCATCATCATTAACAGGCTCTAAACGTTACAATTAACTGTCAGTTTTGCGTCGTTTTCGGAAAACTAGAATCACAGGAGAACGACCATAACGTGCCCGAGGCAGCAAGAGACCCTTGGAGACAGGGCGGCTGTAGGACGATGTATTGAATAGCGCCACAATTAGTGTGTTCCATCGTCATTAAGAGGCTCTGAACGTTACAATTAACTGTCAGTTTTTCGTCGGATTCGAAAATCTAGACTCACAGCAGAACGACCATAAGGTGCCCGAAGCAGCACTAGACCCTTGGAGACAAGTCGGCTGGAGGACGATGTATTGAATCTCGACGCAATTTGTGTGTTCCATCGTCATTAAGAGGCTCTGAACGTTACAATTAACTGTCAGTTTTGAGTCGGATTCGAAAAACTATTCTCTTAGGAGAACGACCAAAAGGTGCCCGGGGCAGAAATAGTACCTCGGAGACAATACGGCTGGAGGACAATGTATTGAATCGCGACGCAATTTGTGTGTTCCATCGTCATTAACAGGCTCTGAACGTTACAATTAACTGTCAGTTTTGCGTCGTTTTCGGAATACTAGACTCACAGGAGAACGACCATAACGTGCCCGAGGCAGCAAGAGACCCTTGGAGACAGGGCGGCTGTAGGACGATGTATTGAATCGCGCCTCAATTTGTGTGTTCCATCGTCATTAAGAGGCTGTGAACGTTACAATTAACTGTCAGTTTTGCGTCGGATTCGAAAATCTAGACTCACACTAGAACGACCATAAGGTGCCCGAGGCAGGACTAGACCCTTGGAGACAAGTCGGCTGTAGGACGAAGTAGTGAATCGCGACGCAATTTGTGTGTCCCATCGTCATTAAGAGGCTCTGAACGTTACAATTAACTGTCAGTTTTGAGCCGGATTCGAAAAACTATACTCCTAGGAGAACGACCAAAAGGTGCCCGGGGCAGCAATAGTACCTCGGAGACAATTCGGCTGGAGGACGATGTATTGAATCGCGACGCAATTTGTGTGTTCCATCGTCATTAACAGGCTCTGAACGTTACAATTAACTGTCAGTTTTGCGTCGTTTTCGGAAAACTAGACTCACAGGAGAACGACCATAACGTTCCCGAGGCAGCAAGAGACCCTTGGAGATAGGGCGGCTGTAGGACGATGTATTGAATCGCGACGCAATTTGTGTGTTCCATCGTCATTAAGAGGCTCCGAAAGTTTCTATTAACTGTCAGTTTTGCGCCTGATTCGATAAACTAGACTCATAGGAGAACGACCAAAAGGTGCCCGGGATAGCAATACTACCTCGGAGACAAGTCGGCTGGAGGACGATGTATTGAATCGCGACGCAAATTGTGTGTTCCATCGTCATTATCAGGCTCTGAACGTTACAATTAACTGTCAGTTTTGCGTCGTTTTCGGAAAACAAGACTCACAGGAGAACGACCATAACGTGCGCGAGACAGCAAGAGACCCTTGGAGACAGGGCGGCTGTAGGACGATGTATTGAATCGCGCCACAATATGTGTGTTCCATCGTCATTAAGAGGATCTGAACGTTACAATTAACTGTCAGTTTTGCGTCGGATTCGAAAATCTAGACTCCTAGGAGAACGACCAAAAGGTGCCCGGGGCAGCAATAGTACCTCGGAGACAATTCGGCTGGAGGACGATGTATTGAATCGCGACGCAATTTGTGTGTTCCATCGTCATTAAGAGGCTCTGAACGTTACAATTAACTGTCAGTTTCGCGCCGGATTCGAAAAACTATACTCCTAGGAGAACGACCAAAAGGTGCCCGGGGCAGCAATAGTACCTCGGAGACAATTCGGCTGGAGGACGATGTATTGAATCGCGACGCAATTTGTGTGTTCCATCGTCATTAAGAGGCTCTGAACGTTACAATTAACTGTCAGTTTTGCGTCGGATTCAAAAATCTAGACTCACAGGAGAACGACCATGAGGTGCCCGAGGCAGCTATAGACCCTTGGAGACAAGTCGGCTGGAGGACGATGTATTGAATCGCGACGCAATTTGTGTGTTCCATCGTCATTAACAGGCTCTGAACGTTACAATTAACTTTCAGTTTTGCGCCTGATTCGATAAACTAGACTCATAGGAGAACGACCAAAAGGTTCCCGGGACAGCAATACTACCTCGGAGACAAGTCGGCTGGAAGACGATGTATTGAATCGCGACGCAAATTGTGTGTTCCATCGTCATTATCAGGCTCTGAACGTTACAATTAACTGTCAGTTTTGCGTCGGATTGGAAACACTCGACTCGCAGAAGAACGACCATAAGGTGCCCGAGGCAGCACTAGACCCTTGGAGACAAGTCGGCTGGAGGACGAAGTATTGAATCGCGACGCAATTTGTGTGTTCCATCGTCATTAAGAGGCTCTGAACGTTACAATTAACTGTCAGTTTTGCGCCTGATTTGATAAACTAGACTCATAGGAGAACGACCAAAAGGTACCCGGGACAGCAATACTACCTCGGAGACAAGTCGGCTGGAGGACGATGTATTGAATCGCGACGCAAATTGTGTGTTCCATCGTCATTATCAGGCTCTGAACGTTACAATTAACTGTCAGTTTTGCGTCGGATTCGAAAAACTAAACTCACAGGAGAACGACGATAAGGTGCCCGAGGCAGCTATAGACCCTTGGAGACAAGTCGGCTGGAGGACGATGTATTGAATCGCGACGCAATTTGTGTGTTCCATCGTCATTCAGAGGCTCTGAACGTTACAATTAACTGTCAGTTTTCCGTCGGATTCGAAAATCTAGACTCACAGGAGAACGACCATAAGGTGCCCGAGGCAGCACTAGACTCTTGGAGACAAGTCGGCTGGAGGACGATGTATTGAATCGCGACGCAATTTGTGTGTTCCATCGTCATTAAGAGGCTCTGAACGTTACAATTAACTGTCAGTTTTGCGTCGGATTCGAAAATCTAGACACACAGGAGAACGACCATGAGGTGCCCGAGGCAGCACTAGACCTTTGGAGACAAGTCGGCTGGAGGACGATGTATTGAATCGCGACGCAATTTGTGTGTTCCATCGTCATTAAGAGGCTCTGAACGTTACAATTAACTGTCAGTTTTGCGCCGGATTCGAAAAACTATACTCCTAGGAGAACGACCAAAAGGTGCCCGGGGCAGCAATAGTACCTCGGAGACAATTCGGCTGGAGGACGATGTATTGAATCGCGACGCAATTTGTGTGTTCCATTGTCATTTAGAGGCTCTGAACGTTAAAATTAACTGTCAGTTTTGCGTCGGATTCGAAAAACTAAACTCACAGGAGAACGACGATAAGGTGCCCGAGGCAGCTATAGACCCTTGGAGACAAGTCGGCTGGAGGACGATGTATTGAATAGCGACGCAAATTGTGTGTTCCATCGTCATTATCAGGCTCTGAACGTTACAATTAACTGTCAGTTTTGCGCCGGATTCGATAAACTAGACTGATAGGAGAACGACCAAAAGGTGCCCGGGACAGCAATACTACCTCGGAGACAAGTCGGCTGGAGGACGATGTATTGAATCGCGCCAGAATTTGTGTGTTCCATCGTCATTAAGAGGCTCTGAACGTTACAATTAACTGTCAGTTTTGCGTCGGATTCGAAAATCTAGACTCAGAGCAGAACGACCATAAGGTGCCCGAGGCAGCACTAGACCCTTGGAGACAAGTCGGCTGGAGGACGATGTATTGAATCGCGACGCAATTTGTGTGTTCCATCGTCATTAAGAGGCTTTGAACGTTACAATTAACTGTCAGTTTTGCGTCGGGTTCGAAAATCTAGACTCATAGGAGAACGACCATAAGGTGCCCGAGGCAGCACTAGACCCTTGGAGACATGTCGGTTGGAGGACGATGTATTGAATCGCGACGCAATTTGTGTGTTCCATCGTCATTAACAGGCTCTGAACGTTACAATTAACTGTCAGTTTTGAGTCGGATTCGAAAAACTAAACTCACAGGAGAACGACGATAAGGTGCCCGAATCAGCACTAGACCCTTGGAGACAAGTCGGCTGGAGGACGATGCATTGAATCGCGACGCAATTTGTGTGTTCCATCGTCATTAAGAGGCTCTGAACGTTACAATTAACTGTCAGTTTTGCGTCGGATTCGAAAGTCTAGATTCACAGGAGAACGACTATAAGGTGCCCGAGGCAGCACTAGACCCTTGGAGACAAGTCGGCTGGAGGACGATGTATTGAATCGCGACGCAATTTGTGTGTCCCATCGTCATTAAGAGGCTCTGAACGTTACAATTAACTGTCAGTTTTGAGCCGTATTCGAAAAACTATACTCCTAGGAGAACGACCAAAAGGTGCCCGGGGCAGCAATAGTACCTCGGAGACAATTCGGCTGGAGGACGATGTATTGAATCGCGACGCAATTTGTGTGTTCCATCGTCATTAACAGGCTCTGAACGTTACAATTAACTGTCAGTTTTGCGTCGTTTTCGGGAAACTAGACTCACAGGAGAACGACCATAACGTGCCCGAGGCAGTAGACCCTTGGAGACAGGGCGGCTGTAGGACGATGTATTGAATCGCGCCACAATTTGTGTGTTCCATCGTCATTAAGAGGCTCTGAACGTTACAATTAACTGTCAGTTTTGCGTCTGATTCGAAAATCTAGACTCACAGCAGAACGACCATAAGGTGCCCGAAGCAGCACTAGACCCTTGGAGACAAGTCTGCTGGAGGACGTTGTATTGAATCGCGACGCAATTTGTGTGTTCCATCGTCATTAAGAGGCTCTGAACGTTACAATTAACTGTCAGTTTTGCGTCGGATTCAAAAATCTAGACTCACAGCAGAACGACCATAAGGTGCCCGAGGCAGCACTAGACCCTTGCAGACAAGTCGGCTGGAGGACGATGTATTGAATCGCGACGCAATTTGTGTGTTCCATCGTCATTAAGAGGCTCTGAACGTTACAATTATCTGTCAGTTTTGCGCCGGATTCGAAAAACTATACTCCTAGGAGAACGACCAAAAGGTGCCCGGGACAGCAATACTACCTCGGAGGCAAGTCGGCTGTAGGACGATGTATTGAATCGCGACGCAATTTGTGTGTTCCATCGTCATTAAGAGGCTCTGAACGTTACAATTAACTGTCAGTTTTGCGTCGGATACGAAAATCTAGACTCACAGGAGAACGACCATAAGGTGCCCGAGGCAGCACTAGACCCTTGGAGACAATTCGGCTGGAGGACGATGTATTGAATCGCGCCGCAATTTGTGTGTTCCATCATCATTAACAGGCTCTGAACGTTACAATTAACTGTCAGTTTTGCGTCGTTTTCGGAAAACTAGAATCACAGGAGAACGACCATAACGTGCCCGAGGCAGCAAGAGACCCTTGGAGACAGGGCGGCTGTAGGACGATGTATTGAATAGCGCCACAATTAGTGTGTTCCATCGTCATTAAGAGGCTCTGAACGTTACAATTAACTGTCAGTTTTTCGTCGGATTCGAAAATCTAGACTCACAGCAGAACGACCATAAGGTGCCCGAAGCAGCACTAGACCCTTGGAGACAAGTCGGCTGGAGGACGATGTATTGAATCTCGACGCAATTTGTGTGTTCCATCGTCATTAAGAGGCTCTGAACGTTACAATTAACTGTCAGTTTGCGTCGGATTCGAAAAACTATTCTCTTAGGAGAACGACCAAAAGGTGCCCGGGGCAGAAATAGTACCTCGGAGACAATACGGCTGGAGGACAATGTATTGAATCGCGACGCAATTTGTGTGTTCCATCGTCATTAACAGGCTCTGAACGTTACAATTAACTGTCAGTTTTGCGCCTGATTCGATAAATTAGACTCATAGGAGAACGACCAAAAGGTGCCCGGGACAGCAATACTACCTCGGAGACAAGTCGGCTGGAGGACGATGTATTGAATCGCGACGCAAATTGTGTGTTCCATCGTCATTATCAGGCTCTGGACGTTACAATTAACTGTCAGTTTTGCGTCGTTTTCGGAAAACAAGACTCACAGGAGAACGACCATAACGTGCCCGAGGCAGCAAGAGACCCTTGGAGACAGGGCGGCTGTAGGACGATGTATTGAATCGCGCCACAAAATGTGTGTTCCATCGTCATTAAGAGGCTCTGAACGTTAAAATTAACTGTCAGTTTTGCGTCGGATTCGAAAATCTACACTCACAGCAGAACGACCATAAGGTGCCCGAGGCAGCACTAGACCCTTGGAGACAATTCGGCTGGAGGACGATGTATTGAATCGCGACGCAATTTGTGTGTTCCATCATCATTAACAGGCTCTGAACGTTACAATTAACTGTCAGTTTTGCGTCGTTTTCGGAAAACTAGACTCACAGGAGAACGACCATAACGTGCCCGAGGCAGCAAGAGACCCTTGGAGACAGGGCGGCTGTAGGACGATGTATTGAATCGCGCCACAATATGTGTGTTCCATCGTCATTAAGAGGCTCTGAACGTTACAATTAACTGTCAGTTTTGCGTCGGATTCGAAAATCTAGACTCACAGCAGAACGACCATAAGGTGCCCGAGGCAGCACTAGACCCTTGGAGACAAGTCGGCTGGAGGACGATGTATTGAATCGCGACGCAATTTGTGAGTTCCATCGTCATTAAGAGGCTCTGAACGTTACAATTAACTGTCAGTTTTGCGTCTGATTCGAAAATCTAGACTCACAGGAGAACGACCATAAGGTGCCCGAGGCAGCTATAGACCCTTGGAGACAAGTCGGCTGGAGGACGATGTATTGAATAGCGACGCAAATTGTGTGTTCCATCGTCATTATCAGGCTCTGAACGTTACAATTAACTGTCAGTTTTGCGCCGGATTCGATAAACTAGACTGATAGGAGAACGACCAAAAGGTGCCCGGGACAGCAATACTACCTCGGAGACAAGTCGGCTGGAGGACGATGTATTGAATCGCGCCAGAATTTGTGTGTTCCATCGTCATTAAGAGGCTCTGAACGTTACAATTAACTGTCAGTTTTGCGTCGGATTCGAAAATCTAGACTCAGAGCAGAACGACCATAAGGTGCCCGAGGCAGCACTAGACCCTTGGAGACAAGTCGGCTGGAGGACGATGTATAGAATCGCGACGCAATTTGTGTGTTCCATCTTCATTAAGAGGCTCTGAACGTTACAATTAACTGTCAGTTTTGCGTCGGGTTCGAAAATCTAGACTCATAGGAGAACGACCATAAGGTGCCCGAGGCAGCACTAGACCCTTGGAGACATGTCGGTTGGAGGACGATGTATTGAATCGCGACGCAATTTGTGTGTTCCATCGTCATTAACAGGCTCTGAACGTTACAATTAACTGTCAGTTTTGAGTCGGATTCGAAAAACTAAACTCACAGGAGAACGACGATAAGGTGCCCGAATCAGCACTAGACCCTTGGAGACAAGTCGGCTGGAGGATGATGTATTGAATCGCGACGCAATTTGTGTGTTCCATCGTCATTAAGAGGCTCTGAACGTTACAATTAACTGTCAGTTTTGCGTCGGATTCGAAAGTCTAGATTCACAGGAGAACGACCATAAGGTGCCCGAGGCAGCACTAGACCCTTGGAGACAAGTCGGCTGGAGGACGATGTATTGAATCGCGACGCAATTTGTGTGTCCCATCGTCATTAAGAGGCTCTGAACGTTACAATTAACTGTCAGTTTTGAGCCGTATTCGAAAAACTATACTCCTAGGAGAACGACCAAAAGGTGCCCGGGGCAGCAATAGTACCTCGGAGACAATTCGGCTGGAGGACGATGTATTGAATCGCGACGCAATTTGTGTGTTCCATCGTCATTAACAGGCTCTGAACGTTACAATTAACTGTCAGTTTTGCGTCGTTTTCGGAAAACTAGACTCACAGGAGAACGACCATAACGTGCCCGAGGCAGCAAGAGACCCTTGGAGACAGGGCGGCTGTAGGACGATGTATTGAATCGCGCCACAATTTGTGTGTTCCATCGTCATTAAGAGGCTCTGAACGTTACAATTAACTGTCAGTTTTGCGTCGGATTCGAAAATCTAGACTCACAGCAGAACGACCATAAGGTGCACGAAGCAGCACTAGACCCTTGGAGACAAGTCTGCTGGAGGACGATGTATTGAATCGCGCCACAATTTGTGTGTTCCATCGTCATTAAGAGGCTCTGAACGTTACAATTAACTGTCAGTTTTGCGTCGGATTCAAAAATCTAGACTCACAGCAGAACGACCATAAGGTGCCCGAGGCAGCACTAGACCCTTGCAGACAAGTCGGCTGGAGGACGATGTATTGAATCGCGACGCAATTTGTGTGTTCCATCGTCATTAAGAGGCTCTGAACGTTACAATTATCTGTCAGTTTTGCGCCGGATTCGAAAAACTATACTCCTAGGAGAACGACCAAAAGGTGCCCGGGGCAGCAATAGTACCTCGGAGACAATTCGGCTGGAGGACAATGTATTGAATCGCGACGCAATTTGTGTGTTCCATCGTCATTAACAGGCTCTGAACGTTACAATTAACTGTCAGTTTTGCGCCTGATTCGATAAACTAGACTCATAGGAGAACGACCAAAAGGTGCCCGGGACAGCAATACTACCTCGGAGACAAGTCGGCTGGAGGACGATGTATTGAATCGCGACGCAAATTGTGTGTTCCATCGTCATTATCAGGCTCTGGACGTTACAATTAACTGTCAGTTTTGCGTCGTTTTCGGAAAACAAGACTCACAGGAGAACGACCATAACGTGCCCGAGGCAGCAAGAGACCCTTGGAGACAGGGCGGCTGTAGGACGATGTATTGAATCGCGCCACAAAATGTGTGTTCCATCGTCATTAAGAGGCTCTGAACGTTAAAATTAACTGTCAGTTTTGCGTCGGATTCGAAAATCTACACTCACAGCAGAACGACCATAAGGTGCCCGAGGCAGCACTAGACCCTTGGAGACAAGTCGGCTGGAGGACGATGTATTGAATCGCGACGCAATTTGTGAGTTTCATCGTCATTAAGAGGCTCTGAACGTTACAATTAACTGTCAGTTTTGCGTCTGATTCGAAAATCTAGACTCACAGGAGAACGACCATAAGGCGCCCGAGGCAGCACTAGACCCTTGGAGACAAGTCGGCTGGAGGACGATGTATTGAATCGCGACGCAATTTGTGTGTTCCATCGTCATTAAGAGGCTCTGAACGTTACAATTAACTGTCAGTTTTGCGCCGGATTCGAAAAACTATACTCCTAGGAGAACGACCAAAAGGTGCCCGGGACAGCAATACTACCTCGGAGACAAGTCGGCTGTAGGACGATGTATTGAATCGCGACGCAAATTGTGTGTTCCATCGTCATTATCAGGCTCTGAACGTTACATTTAACTGTCAGTTTTGCGTCGGATTCGAAAATCTAGACCCAAAGGAGAACGACCATAAGGTGCCCGAGGCAGCACTAGACCCTTGGAGACAAGTCGGCTGGAGGACGATGTATTGAATCGCGACGCAATTTGTGTGTTCCATCGTCATTAAGAGGCTCTGAACGTTACAATTAACTGTCAGTTTTGCGTCGGATACGAAAATCTAGACTCACAGGAGAACGACCATAAGGTACCCGAGGCAGCACTAGACCCTTGGAGACAATTCGGCTGGAGGACGATGTATTGATTCGCGACGCAATTTGTGTGTTCCATCATCATTAACAGGCTCTGAACGTTACAATTAACTGTCAGTTTTGCGTCGTTTTCGGAAAACTAGACTCACAGGAGAACGACCATAACGTGCCCGAGGCAGCAAGAGACCCTTGGAGACAGGGCGGCTGTAGGACGATGTATTGAATAGCGCCACAATTTGTGTGTTCCATCGTCACTAAGAGGCTCTGAACGTTACAATTAACTGTCAGTTTTTCGTCGGATTCGAAAATCTATACTCACAGCAGAACGACCATAAGGTGCCCGAAGCAGCACTAGACCCTTGGAGACAAGTCGGCTGGAGGACGATGTATTGAATCGCGACGCAATTTGTGTGTTCCATCGTCATTAAGAGGCTCTGAACGTTACAATTAACTGTCAGTTTGCGTCGGATTCGAAAAACTATTCTCATAGGAGAACGACCAAAAGGTGCCCGGGGCAGCAATAGTACCTCGGAGACAATTCGGCTGGAGGACAATGTATTGAATCGCGACGCAATTTGTGTGTTCCATCGTCATTAACAGGCTCTGAACGTTACAATTAACTGTCAGTTTTGCGCTCGATTCGATAAACTAGACTCATAGGAGAACGACCAAAAGGTGCCCGGGACAGCAATACTACCTCGGAGACAAGTCGGCTGGAGGACGATGTATTGAATCGCGACGCAAATTGTGTGTTCCATCGTCATTATCAGGCTCTGAACGTTACAATTAACTGTCAGTTTTGCGTCGTTTTCGGAAAACAAGACTCACAGGAGAACGACCATAACGTGCCCGAGGCAGCAAGAGACCCTTGGAGACAGGGCGGCTGTAGGACGATGTATTGAATCGCGCCACAATATGTGTGTTCCATCGTCATTAAGAGGCTCTGAACGTTACAATTAACTGTCAGTTTTGCGTCGGATTCGAAAATCTAGACTCACAGCCGAACGACCATAAGGTGCCCGAGGCAGCACTAGACCCTTGGAGACAAGTCGGCTGGAGGACGATGTATTGAATCGCGACGCAATTTGTGTGTTCCATCGTCATTAAGAGGCTCTGAACGTTAAATTAACTGTCAGTTTTGCGTCGGATTCGAAAATCTAGACTCACAGGAGAACGACCATGAGGTGCCCGAGGCAGCACTAGACCTTTGGACACAAGTCGGCTGGAGGACGATGTATTGAATCGCGACGCAATTTGTGTGTTCCATCGTCATTAAGAGGCTCTGAACGTTACAATTAACTGTCAGTTTTGCGCTGGATTCGAAAAACTATACTCCTAGGAGAACGACCAAAAGGTGCCCGGGGCAGCAATAGTACCTCGGAGGCAATTCGGCTGGAGGACGATGTATTGAATCGCGACGCAATTTGTGTGTCCCATCGTCATAAAGAGGCTCTGAACGTTACAATTAACTGTCAGTTTTGCGTCGGATTCGAAAATCTAGACTCACAGCAGAACGACCATAAGGTGCCCGAGGCAGCACTAGACCCTTGGAGACAAGTCGGCTGGAGGACGATGTATTGAATCGCGACGCAATTTGTGAGTTCCATCGTCATTAAGAGGCTCTGAACGTTACAATTAACTGTCAGTTTTGCGTCGGATTCGAAAATCTAGACTCACAGGAAAACGACCATGAGGTGCCCGAGGCAGCACTAGACTCTTGGAGACAAGTCGGCTGGAGGACGATGTATTGAATCGCGACGCAATTTGTGTGTTCCATCGTCATTAAGAGGCTCTGAACGTTACAATTAACTGTCAGTTTTGCGCCGGATTCGAAAAACTATACTCCTAGGAGAACGACCAAAAGGTGCCCGGGGCAGCAATAGTACCTCGGAGACAATTCGGCTGGAGGATGATGTATTGAATCGCGACGCAATTTGTGTGTTCCATTGTCATTAAGAGGCTCTGAACGTTACAATTAACTGTCAGTTTTGCGTCGGATTCGAAAAACTAAACTCACAGGAGAACAACGATAAGGTGCCCGAGGCAGCTATAGACCCTTGGAGACAAGTCGGCTGGAGGACGATGTATTGATTTGCGACGCAAATTGTATGTTCCATCGTCATTATCAGGCTCTGAACGTTACAATTAACTGTCAGTTTTGCGTCGTTTTCGGAAATCTAGACTCACAGGAGAACGACCATAACGTGCCCGAGGCAGCAAGAGACCCTTGGAGACAGGGCGGCTGTAGGACGATGTATTGAATCGCGCCACAATTTGTGTGTTCCATCGTCATTATGAGGCTCTGAACGTTACAATTAACTGTCAGTTTTGCGTCGGATCCGAAAATCTAGACTCACAGCAGAACGACCATAAGGTGCCCGAGGCAGCACTGGACCCTTGGAGACAAGTCGGCTGGAGGACGATGTATTGAATCGCGACGCAATTTGTGTGTTCCATCGTCATTAAGAGGCTCTGAACGTTACAATTAACTGTCAGCTTTGCGTCGGATTCGAAAATCTAGACTCATACGAGAACGACCATAAGGTGCCCGAGGCAGCACTAGACCCTTGGAGACAAGTCGGCTGGAGGACGATGTATTGAATCGCGACGCAATTTGTGTGTTCCATCGTCATTAAGAGGCTCTGAACGTTACAATTAACTGTCAGTTTTGCGTCGGATTCGAAAATCAAGACTCATAGGAGAACGACCATAAGGTGCCCGAGGCAGCACTAGACCCTTGGAGACATGTCGGTTGGAGGACGATGTATTGAATCGCAACGCAATTTGTGTGTTCCATCGTCATTAACAGGCTCTGAACGTTACAATTAACTGTCAGTTTTGAGTCGGATTCGAAAAACTAAACTCACAGGAGAACGACGATAAGGTGCCCGAGGCAGCTATAGACCCTTGGAGACAAGTCGGCTGGAGGACGATGTATTGAATCGCGACGCAATTTGTGTGTTCCATCGTCATTAAGAGGCTCTGAACGTTATAATTAACTGTCAGTTTTGCGCCGGATTCGAAAAACTATACTCCTAGGAGAACGACCAAAAGGTGCCCGGGACAGCAATACTACCTCGGTGACAAGTCGGCTGGAGGACGATGTATTGAATCGCGACGCAAATTGTGTGTTCCATCGTCATTATCAGGCTCTGAACGTTACAATTAACTGTCAGTTTTGCGTCGTTATCGGAAAACTAGACTCACAGGAGAACGACCATAACGTGCCCGAGGCAGCAAGAGACCCTTGGAGACAGGGCGGCTGTAGGACGATGTATTGAATCGCGCCTCAATTTGTGTGTTCCATCGTCATTAAGAGGCTCTGAACGTTACAATTAACTGTCAGTTTTGCGTCGGATTCGAAAATCTAGATTCACAGGAGAACGACCATAAGGTGCCCGAGGCAGCACTAGACCCTTGGAGACAAGTCGGCTGGAGGACGATGTATTGAATCGCGATGCAATTTGTGTGTCCCATCGTCATTAAGAGGCTCTGTACGTTACAATTAACTGTCAGTTTTGAGCCGGATTCGAAAAACTATACTCCTAGGAGAACGACCAAAAGGTGCCCGGGGCAGCAATAGTACCTCGGAGACAATTCAGCTGGAGGACGATGTATTGAATCGCGACGCAATTTGTGTGTTCCATCGTCATTAACAGGCTCTGAACGTTACAATTAACTGTCAGTTTTGCGTCGTTTTCGGAAAACTAGACTCACAGGAGAACGACCATAACGTGCCCGAGGCAGCAAGAGACCCTTGGAGACAGGGCGGCTGTAGGACGATGTATTGAATCGCGCCACAATTTGTGTGTTCCATCGTCATTAAGAGGCTCTGAACGTTACAATTAACTGTCAGTTTTGCGTCGGATTCGAAATTCTAGACTCAAAGCAGAACGACCATAAGGTGCCCGAAGCAGCACTAGACCCTTGGAGACAAGTCTGCTGGAGGACGATGTATTGAATCGCGACGCAATTTGTGTGTTCCATCGTCATTAAGAGGCTCTGAACGTTACAATTAACTGTCAGTTTTGCGTCGGATTCAAAAATCTAGACTCACAGGAGAACGACCATAAGGCGCCCGAGGCAGCACTAGACCCTTGGAGACAAGTCGGCTGGAGGACGATGTATTGAATCGCGACGCAATTTGTGTGTTCCATCGTCATTAAGAGGCTCTGAACGTTACAATTAACTGTCAGTTTTGCGCCGGATTCGAAAAACTATACTCCTAGGAGAACGACCAAAAGGTGCCCGGGGCAGCAATAGTACCTCGGAGACAATTCGGCTGGAGGACGATGTATTGAATCGCGACGCAATTTGTGTGTTCCATCGTCATTAAGAGGCTCTGAACGTTACAATTAACTGTCAGTTTTGCGTCGGATTCGAAAATCTAGACTCACAGGAGAACGACCATAAGGTGCCCGAGGCAGCACTAGACCCTTGGAGACAAGTCGGCTGGAGGACGATGTATTGAATCGCGACGCAATTTGTGTGTTCCATCGTCATTAAGAGGCTCTGAACGTTACAATTAACTGTCAGTTTTGCGCCGGATTCGAAAAACTATACTCCTAGGAGAACGACCAAAAGGTGCCCGCGGCAGCAATAGTACCTCTGAGACAATTCGGCTGGAGGACGATGTATTGAATCGCGACGCAATTTGTGTGTTCCATCGTCATTAACAGGCTCTGAACGTTACAATTAACTGTCAGTTTTGCGCCTGATTCGTTAAACTAGACTAATAGGAGAACGACCAAAAGGTGCCCGGGACAGCAATACTACCTCGGAGACAAGTCGGCTGGAGGACGATGTATTGAATCGCGACGCAAATTGTGTGTTCCATCGTCATTATCAGGCTCTGAACGTTACAATTAACTGTCAGTTTTGCGTCGTTTTCGGAAAACAAGACTCACAGGAGAACGACCATAACGTGCGCGAGGCAGCAAGAGACCCTTGGAGACAGGGCGGCTGTAGGACGATGTATTGAATCGCGCCACAATATGTGTGTTCCATCGTCATTAAGAGGATCTGAACGTTACAATTAACTGTCAGTTTTGCGTCGGATTCGAAAATCTAGACTCCTAGGAGAACGACCAAAAGGTGCCCGGGGCAGCAATAGTACCTCGGAGACAATTCGGCTGGAGGACGATGTATTGAATCGCGACGCAATTTGTGTGTTCCATCGTCATTAAGAGGCTCTGAACGTTACAATTAACTGTCAGTTTTGCGCCGGATTCGAAAAACTATACTCCTAGGAGAACGACCAAAAGGTGCCCGGGGCAGCAATAGTACCTCGGAGACAATTCGGCTGGAGGACGATGTATTGAATCGCGACGCAAATTGTGTGTTCCATCGTCATTATCAGGCTCTGAACGTTACAATTAACTGTCAGTTTTGCGTCGTTATCGGAAAACTAGACTCACAGGAGAACGACCATAACGTGCCCGAGGCAGCAAGAGACCCTTGGAGACAGGGCGGCTGTAGGACGATGTATTGAATCGCGCCTCAATTTGTGTGTTCCATCGTCATTAAGAGGCTCTGAACGTTACAATTAACTGTCAGTTTTGCGTCGGATTCGAAAATCTAGATTCACAGGAGAACGACCATAAGGTGCCCGAGGCAGCACTAGACCCTTGGAGACAAGTCGGCTGGAGGACGATGTATTGAATCGCGATGCAATTTGTGTGTCCCATCGTCATTAAGAGGCTCTGTACGTTACAATTAACTGTCAGTTTTGAGCCGGATTCGAAAAACTATACTCCTAGGAGAACGACCAAAAGGTGCCCGGGGCAGCAATAGTACCTCGGAGACAATTCAGCTGGAGGACGATGTATTGAATCGCGACGCAATTTGTGTGTTCCATCGTCATTAACAGGCTCTGAACGTTACAATTAACTGTCAGTTTTGCGTCGTTTTCGGAAAACTAGACTCACAGGAGAACGACCATAACGTGCCCGAGGCAGCAAGAGACCCTTGGAGACAGGGCGGCTGTAGGACGATGTATTGAATCGCGCCACAATTTGTGTGTTCCATCGTCATTAAGAGGCTCTGAACGTTACAATTAACTGTCAGTTTTGCGTCGGATTCGAAATTCTAGACTCAAAGCAGAACGACCATAAGGTGCCCGAAGCAGCACTAGACCCTTGGAGACAAGTCTGCTGGAGGACGATGTATTGAATCGCGACGCAATTTGTGTGTTCCATCGTCATTAAGAGCCTCTGAACGTTACAATTAACTGTCAGTTTTGCGTCGGATTCAAAAATCTAGACTCACAGGAGAACGACCATAAGGCGCCCGAGGCAGCACTAGACCCTTGGAGACAAGTCGGCTGGAGGACGATGTATTGAATCGCGACGCAATTTGTGTGTTCCATCGTCATTAAGAGGCTCTGAACGTTACAATTAACTGTCAGTTTTGCGCCGGATTCGAAAAACTAAACTCCTAGGAGAACGACCAAAAGGTGCCCGGGGCAGCAATAGTACCTCGGAGACAATTCGGCTGGAGGACGATGTATTGAATCGCGACGCAATTTGTGTGTTCCATCGTCATTAAGAGGCTCTGAACGTTACAATTAACTGTCAGTTTTGCGTCGGATTCGAAAATCTAGACTCACAGGAGAACGACCATAAGGTGCCCGAGGCAGCACTAGACCCTTGGAGACAAGTCGGCTGGAGGACGATGTATTGAATCGCGACGCAATTTGTGTGTTCCATCGTCATTAAGAGGCTCTGAACGTTACAATTAACTGTCAGTTTTGCGCCGGATTCGAAAAACTATACTCCTAGGAGAACGACCAAAAGGTGCCCGCGGCAGCAATAGTACCTCTGAGACAATTCGGCTGGAGGACGATGTATTGAATCGCGACGCAATTTGTGTGTTCCATCGTCATTAACAGGCTCTGAACGTTACAATTAACTGTCAGTTTTGCGCCTGATTCGTTAAACTAGACTCATAGGAGAACGACCAAAAGGTGCCCGGGACAGCAATACTACCTCGGAGACAAGTCGGCTGGAGGACGATGTATTGAATCGCGACGCAAATTGTGTGTTCCATCGTCATTATCAGGCTCTGAACGTTACAATTAACTGTCAGTTTTGCGTCGTTTTCGGAAAACAAGACTCACAGGAGAACGACCATAACGTGCGCGAGGCAGCAAGAGACCCTTGGAGACAGGGCGGCTGTAGGACGATGTATTGAATCGCGCCACAATATGTGTGTTCCATCGTCATTAAGAGGATCTGAACGTTACAATTAACTGTCAGTTTTGCGTCGGATTCGAAAATCTAGACTCCTAGGAGAACGACCAAAAGGTGCCCGGGGCAGCAATAGTACCTCGGAGACAATTCGGCTGGAGGACGATGTATTGAATCGCGACGCAATTTGTGTGTTCCATCGTCATTAAGAGGCTCTGAACGTTACAATTAACTGTCAGTTTTGCGCCGGATTCGAAAAACTATACTCCTAGGAGAACGACCAAAAGGTGCCCGGGGCAGCAATAGTACCTCGGAGACAATTCGGCTGGAGGACGATGTATTGAATCGCGACGCAATTTGTGTGTTCCATCGTCATTAACAGGCTCTGAACGTTACAATTAACTGTCAGTTTTGCGTCGGATTCGAAAAACTAAACTCACAGGAGAACGACGATAAGGTGCCCGAGGCAGCTATAGACCCTTGGAGACAAGTCGGCTGGAGGACGATGTATTGAATCGCGACGCAATTTGTGTGTTCCATCGTCATTAAGAGGCTCTGAACGTTACAATTAACTGTCAGTTTTGCGTCGGATTCAAAAATCTAGACTCACAGGAGAACGACCATGAGGTGCCCGAGGCAGCTATAGACCCTTGGAGACAAGTCGGCTGGAGGACGATGTATTGAATCGCGACGCAATTTGTATGTTCCATCGTCATTAACAGGCTCTGAACGTTACAATTAACTTTCAGTTTTGCGCCTGATTCGATAAACTAGACTCATAGGAGAACGACCAAAAGGTTCCCGGGACAGCAATACTACCTCGGAGACAAGTCGGCTGGAGGACGATGTATTGAATCGCGACGCAAATTGTGTGTTCCATCGTCATTATCAGGCTCTGAACGTTACAATTAACTGTCAGTTTTGCGTCGGATTGGAAACACTCGACTCGCAGAAGAACGACCATAAGGTGCCCGTGGCAGCACTAGACCCTTGGAGACAAGTCGGCTGGAGGACGAAGTATTGAATCGCGACGCAATTTGTGTGTTCCATCGTCATTAAGAGGCTCTGAACGTTACAATTAACTGTCAGTTTTGCGCTTGATTTGATAAACTAGACTCATAGGAGAACGACCAAAAGGTACCCGGGACAGCAATACTACCTCGGAGACAAATCGGCTGGAGGACGATGTATTGAATCGCGACGCAAATTGTGTGTTCCATCGTCATTATCAGGCTCTGAACGTTACAATTAACTGTCAGTTTTGCGTCGGATTCGAAAAACTAAACTCACAGGAGAACGACGATAAGGTGCCCGAGGCAGCTATAGACCCTTGGAGACAAGTCGGCTGGAGGACGATGTATTGAATCGCGACGCAATTTGTGTGTTCCATCGTCATTCAGAGGCTCTGAACGTTACAATTAACTGTCAGTTTTCCGTCGGATTCGAAAATCTAGACTCACAGGAGAACGACCATAAGGTGCCCGAGGCAGCACTAGACTCTTGGAGACAAGTCGGCTGGAGGACGATGTATTGAATCGCGACGCAATTTGTGTGTTCCATCGTCATTAAGAGGCTCTGAACGTTACAATTAACTGTCAGCTTTGCGTCGGATTCGAAAAACTAAACTCACAGGAGAACGACGATAAGGTGCCCGAGGCAGCTATAGACCCTTGGAGACAAGTCGGCTGGAGGACGATGTATTGATTTGCGACGCAAATTGTATGTTCCATCGTCATTATCAGGCTCTGAACGTTACAATTAACTGTCAGTTTTGCGTCGTTTTCGGAAATCTAGACTCACAGGAGAACGACCATAACGTGCCCGAGGCAGCAAGAGACCCTTGGAGACAGGGCGGCTGTAGGACGATGTATTGAATCGCGCCACAATTTGTGTGTTCCATCGTCATTATGAGGCTCTGAACGTTACAATTAACTGTCAGTTTTGCGTCGGATCCGAAAATCTAGACTCACAGCAGAACGACCATAAGGTGCCCGAGGCAGCACTGGACCCTTGGAGACAAGTCGGCTGGAGGACGATGTATTGAATCGCGACGCAATTTGTGTGTTCCATCGTCATTAAGAGGCTCTGAACGTTACAATTAACTGTCAGCTTTGCGTCGGATTCGAAAATCTAGGCTCATACGAGAACGACCATAAGGTGCCCGAGGCAGCACTAGACCCTTGGAGACAAGTCGGCTGGAGGACGATGTATTGAATCGCGACGCAATTTGTGTGTTCCATCGTCATTAAGAGGCTCTGAACGTTACAATTAACTGTCAGTTTTGCGTCGGATTCGAAAATCAAGACTCATAGGAGAACGACCATAAGGTGCCCGAGGCAGCACTAGACCCTTGGAGACATGTCGGTTGGAGGACGATGTATTGAATCGCAACGCAATTTGTGTGTTCCATCGTCATTAACAGGCTCTGAACGTTACAATTAACTGTCAGTTTTGCGTCGTTATCGGAAAACTAGACTCACAGGAGAACGACCATAACGTGCCCGAGGCAGCAAGAGACCCTTGGAGACAGGGCGGCTGTAGGACGATGTATTGAATCGCGCCTCAATTTGTGTGTTCCATCGTCATTAAGAGGCTCTGAACGTTACAATTAACTGTCAGTTTTGCGTCGGATTCGAAAATCTAGATTCACAGGAGAACGACCATAAGGTGCCCGAGGCAGCACTAGACCCTTGGAGACAAGTCGGCTGGAGGACGATGTATTGAATCGCGACGCAATTTGTGTGTCCCATCGTCATTAAGAGGCTCTGAACGTTACAATTAACTGTCAGTTTTGAGCCGGATTCGAAAAACTATACTCCTAGGAGAACGACCAAAAGGTGCCCGGGACAGCAATACTACCTCGGTGACAAGTCGGCTGGAGGACGATGTATTGAATCGCGACGCAAATTGTGTGTTCCATCGTCATTATCAGGCTCTGAACGTTACAATTAACTGTCAGTTTTGCGTCGTTATCGGAAAACTAGACTCACAGGAGAACGACCATAACGTGCCCGAGGCAGCAAGAGACCCTTGGAGACAGGGCGGCTGTAGGACGATGTATTGAATCGCGCCTCAATTTGTGTGTTCCATCGTCATTAAGAGGCTCTGAACGTTACAATTAACTGTCAGTTTTGCGTCGGATTCGAAAATCTAGATTCACAGGAGAACGACCATAAGGTGCCCGAGGCAGCACTAGACCCTTGGAGACAAGTCGGCTGGAGGACGATGTATTGAATCGCGACGCAATTTGTGTGTCCCATCGTCATTAAGAGGCTCTGAACGTTACAATTAACTGTCAGTTTTGAGCCGGATTCGAAAAACTATACTCCTAGGAGAACGACCAAAAGGTGCCCGGGGCAGCAATAGTACCTCGGAGACAATTCAGCTGGAGGACGATGTATTGAATCGCGACGCAATTTGTGTGTTCCATCGTCATTAACAGGCTCTGAACGTTACAATTAACTGTCAGTTTTGCGTCGTTTTCGGAAAACTAGACTCACAGGAGAACGACCATAACGTGCCCGAGGCAGCAAGAGACCCTTGGAGACAGGGCGGCTGTAGGACGATGTATTGAATCGCGCCACAATTTGTGTGTTCCATCGTCATTAAGAGGCTCTGAACGTTACAATTAACTGTCAGTTTTGCGTCGGATTCGAAATTCTAGACTCAAAGCAGAACGACCATAAGGTGCCCGAAGCAGCACTAGACCCTTGGAGACAAGTCTGCTGGAGGACGATGTATTGAATCGCGACGCAATTTGTGTGTTCCATCGTCATTAAGAGCCTCTGAACGTTACAATTAACTGTCAGTTTTGCGTCGGATTCAAAATTCTAGACTCACAGGAGAACGACCATAAGGCGCCCGAGGCAGCACTAGACCCTTGGAGACAAGTCGGCTGGAGGACGATGTATTGAATCGCGACGCAATTTGTGTGTTCCATCGTCATTAAGAGGCTCTGAACGTTACAATTAACTGTCAGTTTTGCGCCGGATTCGAAAAACTATACTCCTAGGAGAACGACCAAAAGGTGCCCGGGGCAGCAATAGTACCTCGGAGACAATTCGGCTGGAGGACGATGTATTGAATCGCGACGCAATTTGTGTGTTCCATCGTCATTAAGAGGCTCTGAACGTTACAATTAACTGTCAGTTTTGCGTCGGATTCGAAAATCTAGACTCACAGGAGAACGACCATAAGGTGCCCGAGGCAGCACTAGACCCTTGGAGACAAGTCGGCTGGAGGACGATGTATTGAATCGCGACGCAATTTGTGTGTTCCATCGTCATTAAGAGGCTCTGAACGTTACAATTAACTGTCAGTTTTGCGCCGGATTCGAAAAACTATACTCCTAGGAGAACGACCAAAAGGTGCCCGCGGCAGCAATAGTACCTCTGAGACAATTCGGCTGGAGGACGATGTATTGAATCGCGACGCAATTTGTGTGTTCCATCGTCATTAACAGGCTCTGAACGTTACAATTAACTGTCAGTTTTGCGCCTGATTCGTTAAACTAGACTCATAGGAGAACGACCAAAAGGTGCCCGGGACAGCAATACTACCTCGGAGACAAGTCGGCTGGAGGACGATGTATTGAATCGCGACGCAAATTGTGTGTTCCATCGTCATTATCAGGCTCTGAACGTTACAATTAACTGTCAGTTTTGCGTCGTTTTCGGAAAACAAGACTCACAGGAGAACGACCATAACGTGCGCGAGGCAGCAAGAGACCCTTGGAGACAGGGCGGCTGTAGGACGATGTATTGAATCGCGCCACAATATGTGTGTTCCATCGTCATTAAGAGGATCTGAACGTTACAATTAACTGTCAGTTTTGCGTCGGATTCGAAAATCTAGACTCCTAGGAGAACGACCAAAAGGTGCCCGGGGCAGCAATAGTACCTCGGAGACAATTCGGCTGGAGGACGATGTATTGAATCGCGACGCAATTTGTGTGTTCCATCGTCATTAAGAGGCTCTGAACGTTACAATTAACTGTCAGTTTTGCGCCGGATTCGAAAAACTATACTCCTAGGAGAACGACCAAAAGGTGCCCGGGGCAGCAATAGTACCTCGGAGACAAATCGGCTGGAGGACGATGTATTGAATCGCGACGCAATTTGTGTGTTCCATCGTCATTAACAGGCTCTGAACGTTACAATTAACTGTCAGTTTTGCGTCGGATTCGAAAAACTAAACTCACAGGAGAACGACGATAAGGTGCCCGAGGCAGCTATAGACCCTTGGAGACAAGTCGGCTGGAGGACGATGTATTGAATCGCGACGCAATTTGTGTGTTCCATCGTCATTAAGAGGCTCTGAACGTTACAATTAACTGTCAGTTTTGCGTCGGATTCAAAAATCTAGACTCACAGGAGAACGACCATGAGGTGCCCGAGGCAGCTATAGACCCTTGGAGACAAGTCGGCTGGAGGACGATGTATTGAATCGCGACGCAATTTGTGTGTTCCATCGTCATTAACAGGCTCTGAACGTTACAATTAACTTTCAGTTTTGCGCCTGATTCGATAAACTAGACTCATAGGAGAACGACCAAAAGGTTCCCGGGACAGCAATACTACCTCGGAGACAAGTCGGCTGGAGGACGATGTATTGAATCGCGACGCAAATTGTGTGTTCCATCGTCATTATCAGGCTCTGAACGTTACAATTAACTGTCAGTTTTGCGTCGGATTGGAAACGCTCGACTCGCCGAAGAACGACCATAAGGTGCCCGTGGCAGCACTAGACCCTTGGAGACAAGTCGGCTGGAGGACGAAGTATTGAATCGCGACGCAATTTGTGTGTTCCATCGTCATTAAGAGGCTCTGAACGTTACAATTAACTGTCAGTTTTGCGCCTGATTTGATAAACTAGACTCATAGGAGAACGACCAAAAGGTACCCGGGACAGCAATACTACCTCGGAGACAAGTCGGCTGGAGGACGATGTATTGAATCGCGACGCAAATTGTGTGTTCCATCGTCATTATCAGGCTCTGAACGTTACAATTAACTGTCAGTTTTGCGTCGGATTCGAAAAACTAAACTCACAGGAGAACGACGATAAGGTGCCCGAGGCAGCTATAGACCCTTGGAGACAAGTCGGCTGGAGGACGATGTATTGAATCGCGACGCAATTTGTGTGTTCCATCGTCATTCAGAGGCTCTGAACGTTACAATTAACTGTCAGTTTTCCGTCGGATTCGAAAATCTAGACTCACAGGAGAACGACCATAAGGTGCCCGAGGCAGCACTAGACTCTTGGAGACAAGTCGGCTGGAGGACGATGTATAGAATCGCGACGCAATTTGTGTGTTCCATCGTCATTAAGAGGCTCTGAACGTTACAATTAACTGTCAGTTTTGCGTCGGATTCGAAAATCTAGACACACAGGAGAACGACCATGAGGTGCCCGAGGCAGCACTAGACCTTTGGAGACAAGTCGGCTGGAGGACGATGTATTGAATCGCGACGCAATTTGTGTGTTCCATCGTCATTAAGAGGCTCTGAACGTTACAATTAACTGTCAGTTTTGCGCCGGATTCGAAAAACTATACTCCTAGGAGAACGACCAAAAGGTGCTCGGGGCAGCAATAGTACCTCGGAGACAATTCGGCTGGAGGACGATGTATTGAATCGCGACGCAATTTGTGTGTTCCATTGTCATTTAGAGGCTCTGAACGTTACAATTAACTGTCAGTTTTGCGTCGGATTCGAAAAACTAAACTCACAGATGAACGACGATAAGGTGCCCGAGGCAGCTATATACCCTTGGAGACAAGTCGGCTGGAGGACGATGTATTGAATAGCGACGCAAATTGTGTGTTCCATCGTCATTATCAGGCTCTGAACGTTACAATTAACAGTCAGTTTTGCGCCGGATTCGATAAACTAGACTGATAGGAGAACGACCAAAAGGTGCCCGGGACAGCAATACTACCTCGGAGACAAGTCGGCTGGAGGACGATGTATTGAATCGCGCCAGAATTTGTGTGTTCCATCGTCATTAAGAGGCTCTGAACGTTACAATTAACTGTCAGTTTTGCGTCGGATTCGAAAATCTAGACTCAGAGCAGAACGACCATAAGGTGCCCGAGGCAGCACTAGACCCTTGGAGACAAGTCGGCTGGAGGACGATGTATTGAATCGCGACGCAATTTGTGTGTTCCATCGTCATTAAGAGGCTCTGAACGTTACAATTAACTGTCAGTTTTGCGTCGGGTTCGAAAATCTAGACTCATAGGAGAACGACCATAAGGTGCCCGAGGCAGCACTAGACCCATTGCAGACATGTCGGTTGGAGGACGATGTATTGAATCGCGACGCAATTTGTGTGTTCCAACGTCATTAACAGGCTCTGAACGTTACAATTAACTGTCAGTTTTGAGTCGGATTCGAAAAACTAAACTCACAGGAGAACGACGATAAGGTGCCCGAATCAGCACTAGACCCTTGGAGACAGGGCGGCTGTAGGACGATGTATTGAATCGCGCCACAATTTGTGTGTTCCATCGTCATTAAGAGGCTCTGAACGTTACAATTAACTGTCAGTTTTGCGTCGGATTCGAAAATCTAGACTCACAGCAGAACGACCATAAGGTGCCCGAAGCAGCACTAGACCCTTGGAGACAAGTCTGCTGGAGGACGATGTATTGAATCGCGACGCAATTTGTGTGTTCCATCGTCATTAAGAGGCTCTGAACGTTACAATTAACTGTCAGTTTTGCGTCGGATTCAAAAATCTAGACTCACAGCAGAACGACCATAAGGTGCCCGAGGCAGCACTAGACCCTTGCAGACAAGTCGGCTGGAGGACGATGTATTGAATCGCGACGCAATTTGTGTGTTCCATCGTCATTAAGAGGCTCTGAACGTTACAATTATCTGTCAGTTTTGCGCCGGATTCGAAAAACTATACTCCTAGGAGAACGACCAAAAGGTGCCCGGGACAGCAATACTACCTCGGAGACAAGTCGGCTGTAGGACGATGTATTGAATCGCGACGCAAATTGTGTGTTCCATCGTCATTATCAGGCTCTGAACGTTACAATTAACTGTCAGTTTTGCGTCGTTTTCGGAAAACTAGACTCACAGGAGAACGACCATAACGTGCCCGAGGCAGCAAGAGACCCTTGGAGACAGGGCGGCTGTAGGACGATGTATTGAATCGCGCCTCAATTTGTGTGTTCCATCGTCATTAAGAGGCTCTGAACGTTACAATTAACTGTCAGTTTTGCGTCGGATTCGAAAATCTAGACCCACAGGAGAACGACCATAAGGTGCCCGAGGCAGCACTAGACCCTTGGAGACAAGTCGGCTGGAGGACGATGTATTGAATCGCGACGCAATTTGTGTGTTCCATCGTCATTAAGAGGCTCTGAACGTTACAATTAACTGTCAGTTTTGCGTCGGATACGAAAATCTAGTCTCACAGGAGAACGACCATAAGGTGCCCGAGGCAGCACTAGACCCTTGGAGACAATTCGGCTGGAGGACGATGTATTGAATCGCGACGCAATTTGTGTGTTCCATCATCATTAACAGGCTCTGAACGTTACAATTAACTGTCAGTTTTGCGTCGTTTTCGGAAAACTAGACTCACAGGAGAACGACCATAACGTGCCCGAGGCAGCAAGAGACCCTTGGAGACAGGGCGGCTGTAGGACTATGTATTGAATAGCGCCACAATTTGTGTGTTCCATCGTCATTAAGAGGCTCTGAACGTTACAATTAACTGTCAGTTTTTCGTCGGATTCGAAAATCTAGACTCACAGCAGAACGACCATAAGGTGCCCGAAGCAGCACTAGACCCTTGGAGACAAGTCGGCTGGAGGACGATGTATTGAATCGCGACGCAATTTGTGTGTTCCATCGTCATTAAGAGGCTCTGAACGTTACAATTAACTGTCAGTTTGCGTCGGATTCGAAAAACTATTCTCTTAGGAGAACGACCAAAAGGTGCCCGGGGCAGCAATAGTACCTCGGAGACAATTCGGCTGGAGGACAATGTATTGAATCGCGACGCAATTTGTGTGTTCCATCGTCATTAACAGGCTCTGAACGTTACAATTAACTGTCAGTTTTGAGCCGGATTCGAAAAACTATACTCCTAGGAGAACGACCAAAAGGTGCCCGGGACAGCAATACTACCTCGGAGACAAGTCGGCTGGAGGACGATGTATTGAATCGCGACGCAAATTGTGTGTTCCATCGTCATTATCAGGCTCTGGACGTTACAATTAACTGTCAGTTTTGCGTCGTTTTCGGAAAACAAGAATCACAGGAGAACGACCATAACGTGCCCGAGGCAGCAAGAGACCCTTGGAGACAGGGCGGCTGTAGGACGATGTATTGAATCGCGCCACAAAATGTGTGTTCCATCGTCATTAAGAGGCTCTGAACGTTAAAATTAACTGTCAGTTTTGCGTCGGATTCGAAAATCTACACTCACAGCAGAACGACCATAAGGTGCCCGAGGCAGCACTAGACCCTTGGAGACAAGTCGGCTGGAGGACGATGTATTGAATCGCGACGCAATTTGTGAGTTCCATCGTCATTAAGAGGCTCTGAACGTTACAATTAACTGTCAGTTTTGCGTCTGATTCGAAAATCTAGACTCACAGGAGAACGACCATAAGGTGCCCGAGGCAGCACTAGACCCTTGGAGACAAGTCGGCTGGAGGACGATGTATTGAATCGCGACGCAATTTGTGTGTTCCATCGTCATTAAGAGGCTCTGAACGTTACAATTAACTGTCAGTTTTGCGCCGGATTCGAAAAACTATACTCCTAGGAGAACGACCAAAAGGTGCCCTGGACAGCAATACTACCTCGGAGACAAGTCGGCTGTAGGACGATGTATTGAATCGCGACGCAAATTGTGTGTTCCATCGTCATTATCAGGCTCTGAACGTTACAATTAACTGTCAGATTTGCGTCGGATTCGAAAATCTAGACCCAAAGGAGAACGACCATAAGGTGCCCGAGGCAGCACTAGACCCTTGGAGACAAGTCGGCTGGAGGACGATGTATTGAATCGCGACGCAATTTGTGTGTTCCATCGTCATTAAGAGGCTCTGAACGTTACAATTAACTGTCAGTTTTGCGTCGGATACGAAAATCTAGACTCACAGGAGAACGACCATAAGGTACCCGAGGCAGCACTAGACCCTTGGAGACAATTCGGCTGGAGGACGATGTATTGAATCGCGACGCAATTTGTGTGTTCCATCATCATTAACAGGCTCTGAACGTTACAATTAACTGTCAGTTTTGCGTCGTTTTCGGAAAACTAGACTCACAGGAGAACGACCATAACGTGCCCGAGGCAGCAAGAGACCCTTGGAGACAGGGCGGCTGTAGGACGATGTATTGAATAGCGCCACAATTTGTGTGTTCCATCGTCATTAAGAGGCTCTGAACGTTACAATTAACTGTCAGTTTTTCGTCGGATTCGAAAATCTATACTCACAGCAGAACGACCATAAGGTGCCCGAAGCAGCACTAGACCCTTGGAGACAAGTCGGCTGGAGGACGATGTATTGAATCGCGACGCAATTTGTGTGTTCCATCGTCATTAAGAGCCTCTGAACGTTACAATTAACTGTCAGTTTGCGTCGGATTCGAAAAACTATTCTCATAGGAGAACGACCAAAAGGTGCCCGGGGCAGCAATAGTACCTCGGAGACAATTCGGCTGGAGGACAATGTATTGAATCGCGACGCAATTTGTGTGTTCCATCGTCATTAACAGGCTCTGAACGTTACAATTAACTGTCAGTTTTGCGCTCGATTCGATAAACTAGACTCATAGGAGAACGACCAAAAGGTGCCCGGGACAGCAATACTACCTCGGAGACAAGTCGGCTGGAGGAGGATGTATTGAATCGCGACGCAAATTGTGTGTTCCATCGTCATTATCAGGCTCTGAACGTTACAATTAACTGTCAGTTTTGCGTCGTTTTCGGAAAACAAGACTCACAGGAGAACGACCATAACGTGCCCGAGGCAGCAAGAGACCCTTGGAGACAGGGCGGCTGTAGGACGATGTATTGAATCGCGCCACAATATGTGTGTTCCATCGTCATTAAGAGGCTCTGAACGTTACAATTAACTGTCAGTTTTGCGTCGGATTCGAAAATCTAGACTCACAGCAGAACGACCATAAGGTGCCCGAGGCAGCACTAGACCCTTGGAGACAAGTCGGCTGGAGGACGATGTATTGAATCGCGACGCAATTTGTGAGTTCCATCGTCATTAAGAGGCTCTGAACGTTACAATTAACTGTCAGTTTTGCGTCTGATTCGAAAATCTAGACTCACAGGAGAACGACCATAAGGTGCCCGAGGGAGCACTAGACCCTTGGAGACAAGTCGGCTGGAGGACGATGTATTGAATCGCGACGCAATTTGTGTGTTCCATCGTCATTAAGAGGCTCTGAACGTTACAATTAACTGTCAGTTTTGCGCCGGATTCGAAAAACTATAATCCTAGGAGAACGACCAAAAGGTGCCCGGGGCAGCAATAGTACCTCGGTGACAATTCGGCTGGAGGACGATGTATTGAATCGCGACGCAATTTGTGTGTTCCATCGTCATTAAGAGGCTCTGAACGTTACAATTAACTGTCAGTTTTGCGTCGGATTCGAAAATCTAGACTCACAGGAGAACGACGATAAGGTGCCCGAGGCAGCACTAGACTCTTGGAGACAAGTCGGCTGGAGGACGATGTATTGAATCGCGACGCAATTTGTGTGTTCCATCGTCATTAAGAGGCTCTGAACGTTAAATTAACTGTCAGTTTTGCGTCGGATTCGAAAATCTAGACTCACAGGAGAACGACCATGAGGTGCCCGAGGCAGCACTAGACCTTTGGAGACAAGTCGGCTGGAGGACGATGTATTGAATCGCGACGCAATTTGTGTGTTCCATCGTCATTAAGAGGCTCTGAACGTTACAATTAACTGTCAGTTTTGCGCTGGATTCGAAAAACTATACTCCTAGGAGAACGACCAAAAGGTGCCCGGGGCAGCAATAGTACCTCGGAGACAATTCGGCTGGAGGACGATGTATTGAATCGCGACGCAATTTGTGTGTCCCATCGTCATTAAGAGGCTCTGAACGTTACAATTAACTGTCAGTTTTGCGTCGGATTCGAAAATCTAGACTCACAGCAGAACGACCATAAGGTGCCCGAGGCAGCACTAGACCCTTGGAGACAAGTCGGCTGGAGGACGATGTATTGAATCGCGACGCAATTTGTGAGTTCCATCGTCATTAAGAGGCTCTGAACGTTACAATTAACTGTCAGTTTTGCGTCGGATTCGAAAATCTAGACTCACAGGAAAACGACCATGAGGTGCCCGAGGCAGCACTAGACTCTTGGAGACAAGTCGGCTGGAGGACGATGTATTGAATCGCGACGCAATTTGTGTGTTCCATCGTCATTAAGAGGCTCTGAACGTTACAATTAACTGTCAGTTTTGCGCCGGATTCGAAAAACTATACTCCTAGGAGAACGACCAAAAGGTGCCCGGGACAGCAATACTACCTCGGTGACAAGTCGGCTGGAGGACGATGTATTGAATCGCGACGCAATTTGTGTGTTCCATCGTCATTAAGAGGCTCTGAACGTTACAATTAACTGTCAGTTTTGCGTCGGATTCGAAAATCAAGACTCATAGGAGAACGACCATAAGGTGCCCGAGGCAGCACTAGACCCTTGGAGACATGTCGGTTGGAGGACGATGTATTGAATCGCAACGCAATTTGTGTGTTCCATCGTCATTAACAGGCTCTGAACGTTACAATTAACTGTCAGTTTTGAGTCGGATTCGAAAAACTAAACTCACAGGAGAACGACGATAAGGTGCCCGAGGCAGCTATAGACCCTTGGAGACAAGTCGGCTGGAGGACGATGTATTGAATCGCGACGCAATTTGTGTGTTCCATCGTCATTAAGAGGCTCTGAACGTTATAATTAACTGTCAGTTTTGCGCCGGATTCGAAAAACTATACTCCTAGGAGAACGACCAAAAGGTGCCCGGGACAGCAATACTACCTCGGTGACAAGTCGGCTGGAGGACGATGTATTGAATCGCGACGCAAATTGTGTGTTCCATCGTCATTATCAGGCTCTGAACGTTACAATTAACTGTCAGTTTTGCGTCGTTATCGGAAAACTAGACTCACAGGAGAACGACCATAACGTGCCCGAGGCAGCAAGAGACCCTTGGAGACAGGGCGGCTGTAGGACGATGTATTGAATCGCGCCTCAATTTGTGTGTTCCATCGTCATTAAGAGGCTCTGAACGTTACAATTAACTGTCAGTTTTGCGTCGGATTCGAAAATCTAGATTCACAGGAGAACGACCATAAGGTGCCCGAGGCAGCACTAGACCCTTGGAGACAAGTCGGCTGGAGGACGATGTATTGAATCGCGACGCAATTTGTGTGTCCCATCGTCATTAAGAGGCTCTGAACGTTACAATTAACTGTCAGTTTTGAGCCGGATTCGAAAAACTATACTCCTAGGAGAACGACCAAAAGGTGCCCGGGGCAGCAATAGTACCTCGAAGACAATTCAGCTGGAGGACGATGTATTGAATCGCGACGCAATTTGTGTGTTCCATCGTCATTAACAGGCTCTGAACGTTACAATTAACTGTCAGTTTTGCGTCGTTTTCGGAAAACTAGACTCACAGGAGAACGACCATAACGTGCCCGAGGCAGCAAGAGACCCTTGGAGACAGGGCGGCTGTAGGACGATGTATTAAATCGCGCCACAATTTGTGTGTTCCATCGTCATTAAGAGGCTCTGAACGTTACAATTAACTGTCAGTTTTGCGTCGGATTCGAAATTCTAGACTCAAAGCAGAACGACCATAAGGTGCCCGAAGCAGCACTAGACCCTTGGAGACAAGTCGGCTGGAGGACGATGTATTGAATCGCGACGCAATTTGTGTGTTCCATCGTCATTAAGAGGCTCTGAACGTTACAATTAACTGTCAGTTTTGCGTCGGATTCGAAAATCTAGACTCACAGGAGAACGACCATAAGGTGCCCGAGGCAGCACTAGACCCTTGGAGACAAGTCGGCTGGAGCACGATGTATTGAATCGCGACGCAATTTATGTGTTCCATCGTCATTAAGAGGCTCTGAACGTTACAATTAACTGTCAGTTTTGCGCCGGATTCGAAAAACTATACTCCTAGGAGAACGACCAAAAGGTGCCCGCGGCAGCAATAGTACCTCTGAGACAATTCGGCTGGAGGACGATGTATTGAATCGCGACGCAATTTGTGTGTTCCATCGTCATTAAGAGGCTCTGAACGTTACTATTAACTGTCAGTTTTGCGCCGGATTCGAAAATCTAGACTCACAGGAGAACGACCATAAGGTGCCCGATGCAGCAATAGACCCTTGGAGGCAATTCGGCTGGAGGACGATGTATTGAATCGCAACGCAAATTGCGTGTTCCATCGTCATTATCAGGCTCTGAACGTTACAATTAACTGTCAGTTTTGCGTCGGATTGGAAAATCTCGACTCACAGAAGAACGACCATAAGGTGCCCGAGGCAGCACTAGACCCTTGGAAACAAGTCGGCTGGAGGACGAAGTATTGAATCGCGACGCAATTTGTGTGTTCCATCGTCATTAAGAGGCTCTGAACGTTACAATTAACTGTCAGTTTTGCGCCTCATCCGATAAACTAGACTCATAGGAGAACGACCAAAAGGTGTCCGGGACAGCAATACTACCTCGGAGACAAGTCGGCTGGAGGACGATGTATTGAATCGCGACGCAATTTGTGTGTTCCATCGTCATTAAGAGGCTCTGAACGTTACAATTAACTGTCAGTTTTGCGCCGGATTCGAAAAACTATACTCCTAGGAGAACGACCAAAAGGTGCCCGGGGCAGCAATAGTACCTCTGAGACAATTCGGCTGGAGGACGATGTATTGAATCGCGACGCTATTTGTGTGTTCCATCGTCATTAAGAGGCTCTGAACGTTACTATTAACTGTCAGTTTTGCGTCGGATTCGAAAATCTAGACTCACAGCAGAACGACCATAAGGTGCCCGGGGCAGCACTAGACCCTTGGAGACAAGTCGGCTGGAGGACGATGTATTGAATCGCGACGCAATTTGCGAGTTCCATCGTCATTAAGAGGCTCTGAACGTTACAATTAACTGTCAGTTTTGCGTCGGATTCGAAAATCTAGACTCACAGGAGAACGACCATAAGGTGCCCGAGGCAGCACTAGACCCTTGGAGACAAGTCGGCTGGAGGACGATGTATTGAATCGCGACGCAATTTGTGTGTTCCATCGTCATTAAGAGGCTCTGAACGTTACAATTAACTTTCAGTTTTGCGTCGGATTCGAAAAACTAAACTCACAGGAGAACGACGATAAGGTGCCCGAGGCAGCTATAGACCCTTGGAGACAAGTCGGCTGGAGGACGATGTATTGAATCGCGACGCAATTTGTGTGTTCCATCGTCATTAAGAGGCTGTGAACGTTACAATTAACTGTCAGTTTTGCGTCGGATTCGAAAAACTAAACTCACAGGAGAACGACGATAAGGTGCCCGAGGCAGCAATAGTACCTTGGAGACAAGTCGGCTGGAGGACGATGTATTGAATCGCGACGCAATTTGTGTGTTCCATCGTCATTAAGAGGCTCTGAACGTTACAATTAACTGTCAGTTTTGCGTCGGATTCGAAAATCTAGACTCACAGGAGAACGACCATAAGGTGCCCGAGGCAGCACTAGACTCTTGGAGACAAGTCGGCTGGAGGACGATGTATTGAATCGCGACGCAATTTGTGTGTTCCATCGTCATTAAGAGGCTCTGAACGTTACAATTAACTGTCAGTTTTGCGTCGGATTCGAAATTCTAGACTCACAGGAGAACGACCATGAGGTGCCCGAGGCAGCACTAGACCTTTGGAGACAAGTCGGCTGGAGGACGATGTATTGAATCGCGACGCAATTTGTGTGTTCCATCGTCATTAAGAGGCTCTGAACGTTACAATTAACTGTCAGTTTTGCGCCGGATTCGAAAAACTATACTCCTAGGAGAACGACCAAAAGGTGCTCGGGGCAGCAATAGTACCTCGGAGACAATTCGGCTGGAGGACGATGTATTGAATCGCGACGCAATTTGTGTGTTCCATCGTCATTAAGAGGCTCTGAACGTTACAATTAACTGTCAGTTTTGAGTCGGATTCGAAAATCTAGACTCACAGCAGAACGACCATAAGGTGCCCGAGGCAGCACTAGACCCTTGGAGACAAGTCGGCTGGAGGACGATGTATTGAATCGCGACGCAATTTGTGTGTTCCATCGTCATTAAGAGGCTCTGAACGTTACAATTAACTGTCAGTTTTGCGCCGGATTCGAAAAACTATACTCCTAGGAGAACGACCAAAAGGTGCCCGGGGCAGCAATAGTACCTCGGAGACAATTCGGCTGGAGGACGATGTATTGAATCGCGACGCAATTTGTGTGTTCCATCGTCATTAACAGGCTCTGAACGTTACAATTAACTGTCAGTTTTGCGTCGGATTCGAAAAACTAAACTCACAGGAGAACGACGATAAGGTGCCCGAGGCAGCTATAGACCCTTGGAGACAAGTCGCCTGGAGGACGATGTATTGAATCGCGACGCAATTTGTGTGTTCCATCGTCATTAAGAGGCTCTGAACGTTACAATTAACTGTCAGTTTTGCGCCGGATTCGAAAAACTATACTCCTAGGAGAACGACCAAAAGGTGCCCGGGGCAGCAATAGTACCTCGGAGACAATTCGGCTGGAGGACGATGTATTGAATCGCGACGCAATTTGTGTGTTCATTGTCATTAAGAGGCTCTGAACGTTACAATTAACTGTCAGTTTTGCGTCGGATTCGAAAAACTAAACTCACAGGAGAACGACGATAAGGTGCCCGAGGCAGCTATAGAGCCTTGGAGACAAGTCGGCTGGAGGACGATGTATTGAATCGCGACGCAAATTGTGTGTTCCATCGTCATTATGAGGCTCTGAACGTTACAATTAACTGTCAGTTTTGCGTCGTTTTCGGAAATCTAGACTCACAGGAGAACGACCATAACGTGCCCGAGGCAGCAAGAGACCCTTGGAGACAGGGCGGCTGTAGGACGATGTATTGAATCGCGCCACAATTTGTGTGTTCCATCGTCATTAAGAGGCTCTGAACGTTACAATTAACTGTCAGTTTTGCGTCGGATCCGAAAATCTAGACTCACAGCATAACGACCATAAGGTGCCCGAGGCAGCACTGGACCCTTGGAGACAAGTCGGCTGGAGGACGATGTATTGAATCGCGACGCAATTTGTGTGTTCCATCGTCATTAAGAGGCTCTGAACGTTACAATTAACTGTCAGCTTTGCGTCGGATTGGAAAATCTAGACTCATAGGAGAACGACCATAAGGTGCCCGAGGCAGCACTAGACCCTTGGAGACATGTCGGTTGGAGGACGATGTATTGAATCGCGACGCAATTTGTGTGTTCCATCGTCATTAACAGGCTCTGAACGTTACAATTAACTGTCAGTTTTGAGTCGGATTCGAAAAACTAAACTCACAGGAGAACGACGATAAGGTGCCCGAGGCAGCTATAGACCCTTGGAGACAAGTCGGCTGGAGGACGATGTATTGAATCGCGACGCAATTTGTGTGTTCCATCGTCATTAAGAGGCTCTGTACGTAATAATTAACTGTCAGTTTTGCGCCGGATTCGAAAAACTATACTCCTAGGAGAACGACCAATAGGTGCCCGGGACAGCAATACTACCTCGGAGACAAGTCGGCTGGAGGACGATGTATTGAAACGCGACGCAAATTGTGTGTTCCATCGTCATTATCAGGCTCTGAACGTTACAATTAACTGACAGTTTTGCGTCGTTATCGGAAAACTAGACTCACAGGAGAACGACCATAACGTGCCCGAGGCAGCAAGAGACCCTTGGAGACAGGGCGGCTGTAGGACGATGTATTGAATCGCGCCTCAATTTGTGTGTTCCATCGTCATTAAGAGGCTCTGAACGTTACAATTAACTGTCAGTTTTGCGTCGGATTCGAAAATCTAGATTCACAGGAGAACGACCATAAGGTGCCCGAGGCAGCACTAGACCCTTGGAGACAAGTCGGCTGGAGGACGATGTATTGAATCGCGACGCAATTTGTGTGTCCCATCGTCATTAAGAGGCTCTGAACGTTACAATTAACTGTCAGTTTTGAGCCGGATTCGAAAAACTATACTCCTAGGAGAACGACCAAAAGGTGCCCGGGGCAGCAATAGTACCTCGGAGACAATTCGGCTGGAGGACGATGTATTGAATCGCGACGCTATTTGTGTGTTCCATCGTCATTAACAGGCTCTGAACGTTACAATTAACTGTCAGTTTTGCGTCGTTTTCGGAAAACTAGACTCACAGGAGAACGACCATAACGTGCCCGGGGCAGCAAGAGACCCTTGGAGACAGGGCGGCTGTAGGACGATGTATTGAATCGCGCCACAATTTGTGTGTTCCATCGTCATTAAGAGGCTCTGAACGTTACAATTAACTGTCAGTTTTGCGTCGGATTCGAAAATCTAGACTCACAGCAGAACGACCATAAGGTGCCCGAAGCAGCACTAGACCCTTGGAGACAAGTCTGCTGGAGGACGATGTATTGAATCGCGACGCAATTTGTGTGTTCCATCGTCATTAAGAGCCTCTGAACGTTACAATTAACTGTCAGTTTTGCGTCGGATTCAAAAATCTAGACTCACAGGAGAACGACCATAAGGTGCCCGAGGCAGCACTAGACCCTTGGAGACAAGTCGGCTGGAGGACGATGTATTGAATCGCGACGCAATTTGTGTGTTCCATCGTCATTAAGAGGCTCTGAACGTTACAATTAACTGTCAGTTTTGCGCCGGATTCGAAAAACTATACTCCTAGGAGAACGACCAAAAGGTGCCCGCGGCAGCAATAGTACCTCTGAGACAATTCGGCTGGAGGACGATGTATTGAATCGCGACGCAATTTGTGTGTTCCATCGTCATTAAGAGGCTCTGAACGTTACTATTAACTGTTAGTTTTGCGCCGGATTCGAAAATCTAGACTCACAGGAGAACGACCATAAGGTGCCCGATGCAGCAATAGACCCTTGGAGGCAATTCGGCTGGAGGACGATGTATTGAATCGCAACGCAAAATGCGTGTTCCATCGTCATTATCAGGCTCTGAACGTTACAATTAACTGTCAGTTTTGCGTCGGATTGGAAAATCTCGCCTCACAGAAGAACGACCATAAGGTGCCCGAGGCAGCACTAGACCCTTGGAGACAAGTCGGCTGGAGGACGAAGTATTGAATCGCGACGCAATTTGTGTGTTCCATCGTCATTAAGAGGCTCTGAACGTTACAATTAACTGTCAGTTTTGCGCCTGATTCGATAAACTAGACTCATAGGAGAACGACCAAAAGGTGCCCGGGACAGCAATACTACCTCGGAGACAAGTCGGCTGGAGGACGATGTATTGAATCGCGACGCAATTTGTGTGTTCCTTCGTCATTAAGAAGCTCTGAACGTTACAATTAACTGTCAGTTTTGCGCCGGATTCGAAAAACTATACTCCTAGGAGAACGACCAAAAGGTGCCCGGGGCAGCAATAGTACCCCTGAGACAATTCGGCTGGAGGACGATATATTGAATCGCGACGCAATTTGTGTGTTCCATCGTCATTAAGAGGCTCTGAACGTTACAATTAACTGTCAGTTTTGCGCCGGATTCGAAAAACTATACTCCTAGGAGAACGACCAAAAGGTGCCCGGGGCAGCAATAGTACCTCGGAGACAATTCGGCTGGAGGACGATGTATTGAATCGCGACGCAATTTGTGTGTTCCATCGTCATTAACAGGCTCTGAACGTTACAATTAACTGTCAGTTTTGCGTCGGATTCGAAAAACTAAACTCACTGGAGAACGACGATAAGGTGCCCGAGGCAGCTATAGACCCTTGGAGACAAGTCGGCTGGAGGACGATGTATTGAATCGCGACGCAAATTGTGTGTTCCATCGTCATTATCAGGCTCTGAACGTTACAATTAACTGTCAGTTTTGCGTCGTTTTCGGAAATCTAGACTCACAGGAGAACGACCATAACGTGCCCGAGGCAGCAAGAGACCCTTGGAGACAGGGCGGCTGTAGGACGATGTATTGAATCGCGCCACAATTTGTGTGTTCCATCGTCATTAAGTGGCTCTGAACGTTACAATTAACTGTCAGTTTTGCGTCGGATTCGAAAATCTAGACTCACAGCAGAACGACCATAAGGTGCCCGAGGCAGCACTAGACCCTTGGAGACAAGTCGGCTGGAGGACGATGTATTGAATCGCGACGCAATTTGTGTGTTCCATCGTCATTAAGAGGCTCTGAACGTTACAATTAACTGTCAGTTTTGCGCCGGATTCGAAAAACTATACTCCTAGGAGAACGACCAAAAGGTGCCCGGGGCAGCAATAGTACCTCGGAGACAATTCGGCTGGAGGACGATGTATTGAATCGCGACGCAATTTGTGTGTTCCATCGTCATTAACAGGCTCTGAACGTTACAATTAACTGTCAGTTTTGCGTCGGATTCGAAAAACTAAACTCACAGGAGAACGACGATAAGGTGCCCGAGGCAGCTATAGACCCTTGGAGACAAGTCGGCTGGAGGACGATGTATTGAATCGCGACGCAATTTGTGTGTTCCATCGTCATTAAGAGGCTCTGAACGTTACAATTAACTGTCAGTTTTGCGCCGGATTCGAAAAACTATACTCCTAGGAGAACGACCAAAAGGTGCCCGGGGCAGCAATAGTACCTCGGAGACAATTCGGCTGGAGGACGATGTATTGAATCGCGACGCAATTTGTGTGTTCCATTGTCATTAAGAGGCTCTGAACGTTACAATTAACTGTCAGTTTTGCGTCGGATTCGAAAAACTAAACTCACAGGAGAACGACGATAAGGTGCCCGAGGCAGCTATAGAGCCTTGGAGACAAGTCGGCTGGAGGACGATGTATTGAATCGCGACGCAAATTGTGTGTTCCATCGTCATTATGAGGCTCTGAACGTTACAATTAACTGTCAGTTTTGCGTCGTTTTCGGAAATCTAGACTCACAGGAGAACGACCATAACGTGCCCGAGGCAGCAAGAGACCCTTGGAGACAGGGCGGCTGTAGGACGATGTATTGAATCGCGCCACAATTTGTGTGTTCCATCGTCATTAAGAGGCTCTGAACGTTACAATTAACTGTCAGTTTTGCGTCGGATCCGAAAATCTAGACTCACAGCATAACGACCATAAGGTGCCCGAGGCAGCACTGGACCCTTGGAGACAAGTCGGCTGGAGGACGATGTATTGAATCGCGACGCAATTTGTGTGTTCCATCGTCATTAAGAGGCTCTGAACGTTACAATTAACTGTCAGCTTTGCGTCGGATTGGAAAATCTAGACTCATAGGAGAACGACCATAAGGTGCCCGAGGCAGCACTAGACCCTTGGAGACATGTCGGTTGGAGGACGATGTATTGAATCGCGACGCAATTTGTGTGTTCCATCGTCATTAACAGGCTCTGAACGTTACAATTAACTGTCAGTTTTGAGCCGGATTCGAAAAACTATACTCCTAGGAGAACGACCAAAAGGTGCCCGGGGCAGCAATAGTACCTCGGAGACAATTCGGCTGGAGGACGATGTATTGAATCGCGACGCAATTTGTGTGTTCCATCGTCATTAAGAGGCTCTGAACGTTATAATTAACTGTCAGTTTTGCGCCGGATTCGAAAAACTATACTCCTAGGAGAACGACCAAAAGGTGCCCGGGACAGCAATACTACCTCGGAGACAAGTCGGCTGGAGGACGATGTATTGAATCGCGACGCAAATTGTGTGTTCCATCGTCATTATCAGGCTCTGAACGTTACAATTAACTGTCAGTTTTGCGTCGTTATCGGAAAACTAGACTCACAGGAGAACGACCATAACGTGCCCGAGGCAGCAAGAGACCCTTGGAGACAGGGCGGCTGTAGGACGATGTATTGAATCGCGCCTCAATTTGTGTGTTCCATCGTCATTAAGAGGCTCTGATCGTTACAATTAACTGTCAGTTTTGCGTCGGATTCGAAAATCTAGACTCACAGCAGAACGACCATAAGGTGCCCGAGGCAGCACTGGACCCTTGGAGACAAGTCGGCTGGAGGACGATGTATTGAATCGCGACGCAATTTGTGTGTTCCATCGTCATTAAGAGGCTCTGAACGTTACAATTAACTGTCAGTTTTGCGTCGGATTCGAAAATCTAGATTCACAGGAGAACGACCATAAGGTGCCCGAGGCAGCACTAGACCCTTGGAGACAAGTCGGCTGGAGGACGATGTATTGAATCGCGACGCAATTTGTGTTTCCCATCGTCATTAAGAGGCTCTGAACGTTACAATTAACTGTCAGTTTTGAGCCGGATTCGAAAAACTATACTCCTAGGAGAACGACCAAAAGGTGCCCGGGGCAGCAATAGTACCTCGGAGACAATTCGGCTGCAGGACGATGTATTGAATCGCGACGCAATTTGTGTGTTCCATCGTCATTAAGAGGCTCTGAACGTTATAATTAACTGTCAGTTTTGCGCCGGATTCGAAAAACTATACTCCTAGGAGAACGACCAAAAGGTGCCCGGGACAGCAATACTACCTCGGAGACAAGTCGGCTGGAGGACGATGTATTGAATCGCGACGCAAATTGTGTGTCCCATCGTCATTATCAGGCTCTGAACGTTACAATTAACTGTCAGTTTTGCGTCGTTATCGGAAAACTAGACTCACAGGAGAACGACCATAACGTGCCCGAGGCAGCAAGAGACCCTTGGAGACAGGGCGGCTGTAGGACAATGTATTGAATCGCGCCTCAATTTGTGTGTTCCATCGTCATTAAGAGGCTCTGAACGTTACAATTAACTGTCAGTTTTGCGTCGGATTCGAAAATCTAGATTCACAGGAGAACGACCATAAGGTGCCCGAGGCAGCACTAGACCCTTGGAGACAAGTCGGCTGGAGGACGATGTATTGAATCGCGGCGCAATTTGTGTGTCCCATCGTCATTAAGAGGCTCTGAACGTTACAATTAACTGTCAGTTTTGAGCCGGATTCGAAAAACTATACTCCTAGGAGAACGACCAAAAGGAGCCCGGGGCAGCAATAGTACCTCGGAGACAATTCGGCTGGAGGACGATGTATTGAATCTCGACGCAATTTGTGTGTTCCATCGTCATTAACAGGCTCTGAACGTTACAATTAACTGTCAGTTTTGCGTCGTTTTCGGAAAACTAGACTCACAGGAGAACGACCATAGCGTGCCCGAGGCAGCAAGAGACCCTTGGAGACAGGGCGGCTGTAGGACGATGTATTGAATCGCGCCACAATTTGTGTGTTCCATCGTCATTAAGAGGCTCTGAACGTTACAATTAACTGTCAGTGTTGCGTCGGATTCGAAAATCTAGACTCACAGCAGAACGACCATAAGGTGCCCGAAGCAGCACTAGACCCTTGGAGACAAGTCTGCTGGAGGACGATGTATTGAATCGCGACGCAATTTGTGTGTTCCATCGTCATTAAGAGGCTCTGAACGTTACAATTAACTGTCAGTTTTGCGTCGGATTCAAAAATCTAGACTCACAGGAGAACGACCATAAGGCGCCCGAGGCAGCACTAGACCCTTGGAGACAAGTCGGCTGGAGGACGATGTATTGAATCGCGACGCAATTTGTGTGTTCCATCGTCATTAAGAGGCTCTGAACGTTACAATTAACTGTCAGTTTTGCGCCGGATTCGAAAAACTATACTCCTAGGAGAACGACCAAAAGGTGCCCGGGGCAGCAATAGTACCTCGGAGACAATTCGGCTGGAGGACGATGTATTGAATCGCGACGCAATTTGTGTGTTCCATTGTCATTAAGAGGCTCTGAACGTTACAATTAACTGTCAGTTTTGCGTCGGAATCGAAAATCTAGACTCACAGGAGAACGACCATAAGGTGCCCGAGGCAGCACTAGACCCTTGGAGACAAGTCGGCTGGAGGACGATGTATTGAATCGCGACGCAATTTGTGTGTTCCATCGTCATTAAGAGGCTCTGAACGTTACAATTAACTGTCAGTTTTGCGCCGGATTCGAAAAACTATACTCCTAGGAGAACGACCAAAAGGTGCCCGGGGCAGCAATAGTACCTCGGAGACAATTCGGCTGGAGGACGATGTATTGAATCGCGACGCAATTTGTGTGTTCCATTGTCATTAAGAGGCTCTGAACGTTACAATTAACTGTCAGTTTTGCGTCGGAATCGAAAATCTAGACTCACAGGAGAACGACCATAAGGTGCCCGAGGCAGCACTAGACCCTTGGAGACAAGTCGGCTGGAGGACGATGTATTGAATCGCGACGCAATTTGTGTGTTCCATCGTCATTAAGAGGCTCTGAACGTTACAATTAACTGTCAGTTTTGCGCCGGATTCGAAAAACTATACTCCTAGGAGAACGACCAAAAGGTGCCCGCGGCAGCAATAGTACCTCTGAGACAATTCGGCTGGAGGACGATGTATTGAATCGCGACGCAATTTGTGTGTTCCATCGTCATTAAGAGGCTCTGAACGTTACTATTAACTGTCAGTCTTGCGCCGGATTCGAAAATCTAGACTCACAGGAGAACGACCATAAGGTGCCCGATGCAGCAATAGACCCTTGGAGGCAATTCGGCTGGAGGACGATGTATTGAATCGCAACGCAAATTGCGTGTTCCATCGTCATTATCAGGCTCTGAACGTTACAATTAACTGTCAGTTTTGCGTCGGATTGGAAAATCTCGACTCACAGAAGAACGACCATAAGGTGCCCGAGGCAGCACTAGACCCTTGGAGACAAGTCGGCTGGAGGACGAAGTATTGAATCGCGACGCAATTTGTGTGTTCCATCGTCATTAAGAGGCTCTGAACGTTGCAATTAACTGTCAGTTTTGCGCCTGATTCGATAAACTAGACTCATAGGAGAACGACCAAAAGGTGCCGGGGACAGCAATACCACCTCGGAGACAAGTCGGCTGGAGGACGATGTATTGAATCGCGACGCAATTTGTGTGTTCCATCGTCATTAAGAGGCTCTGAACGTTACAATTAACTGTCAGTTTTGCGCCAGATTCGAAAAACTATACTCCTAGGAGAACGACCAAAAGGTGCCCGGGGCAGCAATAGTACCTCTGAGACAATTCGGCTGGAGGACGATGTATTGAATCGCGACGCTATTTATGTGTTCCATCGTCATTAAGAGGCTCTGAACGTTACAATTAACTGTCAGTTTTGCGTCGGATTCGAAAATCTAGACTCACAGCAGAACGACCATAAGGTGCCCGAGGCAGCACTAGACCCTTGGAGACAAGTCGGCTGGAGGACGAAGTATTGAATCGCGACGCAATTTGTGTGTTCCATCGTCATTAAGAGGCTCTGAACGTTACAATTAACTGTCAGTTTTGCGTCGGATTCGAAAATCTAGACTCACAGGAGAACGACCAAGAGGTGCCCGAGGCAGCACTAGACCTTTGGAGACAAGTCGGCTGGAGGACGATGTATTGAATCGCGACGCAATTTGTGTGTTCCGTCGTCATTAAGAGGCTCTGAACGTTACAATTAACTTTCAGTTTTGCGCCGGATTCGAAAAACTATACTCCTAGGAGAACGACCAAAAGGTGCCCGGGGCAGCAATAGTACCTCGGAGACAATTCGGCTGGAGGACGATGTATTGAATCGCGACGCAATTTGTGTGTTCAATCGTCATTAAGAGGCTCTGAACGTTACAATTAACTGTCAGTTTTGCGTCGGATTCGAAAATCTAGACTCACAGCAGAACGACCATAAGGTGCCCGAGGCAGCACTAGACCCTTGGAGACAAGTCGGCTGGAGGACGATGTATTGAATCGCGACGCAATTTGTGTGTTCCATCGTCATTAAGAGGCTCTGAACGTTACAATTAACTGTCAGTTTTGCGCCTGATTCGAAAAACTATACTCCTAGGAGAACGACCAAAAGGTGCCCGGGGCAGCAATAGTACCTCGGAGACAATTCGGCTGGAGGACGATGTATTGAATCGCGACGCAATTTTTGTGTCCCATCGTCATTAACAGGTTCTGAACGTTACAATTAACTGTCAGTTTTGCGTCGGATTCGAAAAACTAAACTCACAGGAGAACGACGATAAGGTGCCCGAGGCAGCTATAGACCCTTGGAGACAAGTCGGCTGGAGGACGATGTATTGAATCGCGACGCAATTTGTGTCTTCCATCGTCATTAAGAGGCTCTGAACGTTACAATTAACTGTCAGTTTTGCGTCGGATTCGAAAATCTAGACTCACAGGAGAACGACCATAAGGTGCCCGAGGCAGCACTAGACTCTTGGAGACAAGTCGGCTGGAGGACGATGTATTGAATCGCGACGCAATTTGTGTGTTCCATCGTCATTAAGAGGCTCTGAACGTAACAATTAACTGTCAATTTTGCGTCGGATTCGAAAATCTAGACTCACAGGAGAACGACCATGAGGTGCCCGAGGCAGCACTAGACCTTTGGAGACAAGTCGGCTGGAGGACGATGTATTGAATCGCGACGCAATTTGTGTGTTCCATCGTCATTAAGAGGCTCTGAACGTTACAATTAACTGTCAGTTTTGCGCCGGATTGAAAAACTATACTCCTAGGAGAACGCCAAAAGGTGCCCGGGGCAGCAATAGTACCTCGGAGACAATTCTGCTGGAGGACGATGTATTGAATCGCGACGCAATTTGTGTGTTCCATTGTCATTAAGAGGCTCTGAACGTTACAATTAACTGTCAGTTTTGCGTCGGATTCGAAAAACTAAACTCACTGGAGAACGACGATAAGGTGCCCGAGGCAGCACTAGACCCTTGGAGACAAGTCGGCTGGAGGACGATGTATTGAATCGCGACGCAAATTGTGTGTTCCATCGTCATTATCAGGCTCTGAACGTTACAATTAACTGTCAGTTTTGCGTCGTTTTCGGAAATCTAGACTCACAGGAGAACGACCATAACGTGCCCGAGGCAGCAAGAGACCCTTGGAGACAGGGCGGCTGTAGGACGATGTATTGAATCGCGCCACAATTTGTGTGTTCCATCGTCATTAAGAGGCTCTGAACGTTACAATTAACTGTCAGTTTTGCGTCGGATTCGAAAATCTAGACTCACAGCAGAACGACCATAAGGTGCCCGAGGCAGCACTGGACCATTGGAGACAAGTCGGCTGGAGGACGATGTATTGAATCGCGACGCAATTTGTGTGTTCCATCGTCATTAAGAGGCTCTGAACGTTATAATTAACTGTCAGTTTTCGACGGATTCGAAATACTATACGCCTAGGAGAACGACCAAAAGGTGCCCGGGACAGCAATACTACCTCGGAGACAAGTCGGCTGGAGGACGATGTATTGAATCGCGACGCAAATTGTGTGTTCCATCGTCATTATCAGTTTTGCGTCGTTATCGGAAAACTAGACTCACAGGAGAACGACCATAACGTGCCCGAGGCAGCAAGAGACCCTTGGAGACAGGGCGGCTGTAGGACGATGTATTGAATCGCGCCTCAATTTGTGTGTTCCATCGTCATTAAGAGGCTCTGAACGTTACAATTAACTGTCAGTTTTGCGTCGGATTCGAAAATCAAGATTCACAGGAGAACGACCATAAGGTGCCCGAGGCAGCACTAGATCCTTGGAGACAAGTCGGCTGGAGGACGATGTATTGAATCGCGACGCAATTTGTGTGTCCCATCGTCATTAAGAGGCTCTGAACGTTACAATTAACTGTCAGTTTTGAGACGGATTCGAAAAACTATACTCCTAGGAGAACGACCAAAAGGTGCCCGGGGCAGCAATAGTACCTCGGAGACAATTCGGCTGGAGGACGATGTGCTGAATCGCGACGCAATTTGTGTGTTCCATCGTCATTAACAGGCTCTGAACGTTACAATTAACTGTCAGTTTTGCGTCGTTTTCGGAAAACTAGACTCACAGGAGAACGACCATAACGTGCCCGAGGTAGCAAGAGACCCTTGGAGACAGGGCGGCTGTAGGACGATGTATTGAATCGCGCCACAATTTGTGTGTTCCATCGTCATTAAGAGGCTCTGAACGTTACAATTAACTGTCAGTTTTGCGTCGGATTCAAAAAGCTAGACTCACAGGAGAACGACCATATGGCGCCCGAGGCAGCACTAGACCCTTGGAGACAAGTCGGCTGGAGGACGATGTATTGAATCGCGACGCAATTTGTGTGTTCCATCGTCATTAAGAGGCTCTGAACGTTACAATTAACTGTCAGTTTTGCGCCGGATTCGAAAAACTATACTCCTAGGAGAACGACCAAAAGGTGCCCGGGGCAGCAATAGTACCTCGGAGACAATTCGGCTGGAGGACGATGTATTGAATCGCGACGCAATTTGTGTGTTCCATCGTCATTAAGAGGCTCTGAACGTTACAATTAACTGTCAGTTTTGCGTCGGATTCGAAAATCTAGACTCACAGGAGAACGACCATAAGGTGCCCGAGGCAGCACTAGACCCTTGGAGACAAGTCGGCTGGAGGACGATGTATTGAATCGCGACGCAATTTGTGTGTTCCATCGTCATTAAGAGGTTCTGAATGTTACAATTAACTGTCAGTTTTGCGCCGGATTCGAAAAACTATACTCCTAGGAGAACGACCAAAAGGTGCCCGCGGCAGCAATAGTACCTCTGAGACAATTCGGCTGGAGGACGATGTATTGAATCGCGACGCAATTTGTGTGTTCCATCGTCATTAAGAGGCTCTGAACGTTACTATTAACTGTCAGGTTTGCGCCGGATTCGAAAATCTAGACTCACAGGAGAACGACCATAAGGTGCCCGATGCAGCAATAGACCCTTGGAGACAATTCGGCTGGAGGACGATGTATTGAATCGCGACGCAATTTTTGTGTCCCATCGTCATTAACAGGTTCTGAACGTTACAATTAACTGTCAGTTTTGCGTCGGATTCGAAAAACTAAACTCACAGGAGAACGACGATAAGGTGCCCGAGGCAGCTATAGACCCTTGGAGACAAGTCGGCTGGAGGACGATGTATTGAATCGCGACGCAATTTGTGTCTTCCATCGTCATTAAGAGGCTCTGAACGTTACAATTAACTGTCAGTTTTGCGTCGGATTCGAAAATCTAGACTCACAGGAGAACGACCATAAGGTGCCCGAGGCAGCACTAGACTCTTGGAGACAAGTCGGCTGGAGGACGATGTATTGAATCGCGACGCAATTTGTGTGTTCCATCGTCATTAAGAGGCTCTGAACGTAACAATTAACTGTCAATTTTGCGTCGGATTCGAAAATCTAGACTCACAGGAGAACGACCATAAGGTGCCCGAGGCAGCACTAGACCCTTGGAGACAAGTCGGCTGGAGGACGATGTATTGAATCGCGACGCAATTTGTGTGTTCCATCGTCATTAAGAGGCTCTGAATGTTACAATTAACTGTCAGTTTTGCGCCGGATTGAAAAACTATACTCCTAGGAGAACGACCAAAAGGTGCCCGGGGCAGCAATAGTACCTCGGAGACAATTCGGCTGGAGGACGATGTATTGAATCGCGACGCAATTTGTGTGTTCCATTGTCATTAAGAGGCTCCGAACGTTACAATTAACTGTCAGTTTTGCGTCGGATTCGAAAAACTAAACTCACTGGAGAACGACGATAAGGTGCCCGAGGCAGCACTAGACCCTTGGAGACAAGTCGGCTGGAGGACGATGTATTGAATCGCGACGCAAATTGTGTGTTCCATCGTCATTATCAGGCTCTGAACGTTACAATTAACTGTCAGTTTTGCGTCGTTTTCGGAAATCTAGACTCACAGGAGAACGACCATAACGTGCCCGAGGCAGCAAGAGACCCTTGGAGACAGGGCGGCTGTAGGACGATGTATTGAATCGCGCCACAATTTGTGTGTTCCATCGTCATTAAGAGGCTCTGAACGTTACAATTAACTGTCAGTTTTGCGTCGGATTCGAAAATCTAGACTCACAGCAGAACGACCATAAGGTGCCCGAGGCAGCACTGGACCCTTGGAGACAAGTCGGCTGGAGGACGATGTATTGAATCGCGACGCAATTTGTGTGTTCCATCGTCATTAAGAGGCTCTGAACGTTACAATTAACTGTCAGTTTTGCGTCGGATTCGAAAATCTAGAGTCACAGGAGAACGACCATAAGGTGCCCGAGGCAGCACTAGACCCTTGGAGACAAGTCGGCTGGAGGACGATGTATTGAATCGCGACGCAATTTGTGTTTCCCATCGTCATTAAGAGGCTCTGAACGTTACAATTAACTGTCAGTTTTGAGCCGGATTCGAAAAACTATACTCCTAGGAGAACGACCAAAAGGTGCCCGGGGCAGCAATAGTACCTCGGAGACAATTCGGCTGGAGGACGATGTATTGAATCGCGACGCAATTTGTGTGTACCATCGTCATTAAGAGGCTCTGAACGTTATAATTAACTGTCAGTTTTCGACGGATTCGAAAAACTATACGCCTAGGAGAACGACCAAAAGGTGCCCGGGACAGCAATACTACCTCGGAGACAAGTCGGCTGGAGGACGATGTATTGAATCGCGACGCAAATTGTGTGTTCCATCGTCATTATCAGTTTTGCGTCGTTATCGGAAAACTAGACTCACAGGAGAACGACCATAACGTGCCCGAGGCAGCAAGAGACCCTTGGAGACAGGGCGGCTGTAGGACGATGTATTGAATCGCGCCTCAATTTGTGTGTTCCATCGTCATTAAGAGGCTCTGAACGTTACAATTAACTGTCAGTTTTGCGTCGGATTCGAAAATCAAGATTCACAGGAGAACGACCATAAGGTGCCCGAGGCAGCACTAGATCCTTGGAGACAAGTCGGCTGGAGGACGATGTATTGAATCGCGACGCAATTTGTGTGTCCCATCGTCATTAAGAGGCTCTGAACGTTACAATTAACTGTCAGTTTTGAGACGGATTCGAAAAACTATACTCCTAGGAGAACGACCAAAAGGTGCCCGGGGCAGCAATAGTACCTCGGAGACAATTCGGCTGGAGGACGATGTGCTGAATCGCGACGCAATTTGTGTGTTCCATCGTCATTAACAGGCTCTGAACGTTACAATTAACTGTCAGTTTTGCGTCGTTTTCGGAAAACTAGACTCACAGGAGAACGACCATAACGTGCCCGAGGTAGCAAGAGACCCTTGGAGACAGGGCGGCTGTAGGACGATGTATTGAATCGCGCCACAATTTGTGTGTTCCATCGTCATTAAGAGGCTCTGAACGTTACAATTAACTGTCAGTTTTGCGTCGGATTCAAAAATCTAGACTCACAGGAGAACGACCATATGGCGCCCGAGGCAGCACTAGACCCTTGGAGACAAGTCGGCTGGAGGACGATGTATTGAATCGCGACGCAATTTGTGTGTTCCATCGTCATTAAGAGGCTCTGAACGTTACAATTAACTGTCAGTTTTGCGCCGGATTCGAAAAACTATACTCCTAGGAGAACGACCAAAAGGTGCCCGGGGCAGCAATAGTACCTCGGAGACAATTCGGCTGGAGGACGATGTATTGAATCGCGACGCAATTTGTGTGTTCCATCGTCATTAAGAGGCTCTGAACGTTACAATTAACTGTCAGTTTTGCGTCGGATTCGAAAATCTAGACTCACAGGAGAACGACCATAAGGTGCCCGAGGCAGCACTAGACCCTTGGAGACAAGTCGGCTGGAGGACGATGTATTGAATCGCGACGCAATTTGTGTGTTCCATCGTCATTAAGAGGCTCTGAATGTTACAATTAACTGTCAGTTTTGCGCCGGATTCGAAAAACTATACTCCTAGGAGAACGACCAAAAGGTGCCCGCGGCAGCAATAGTACCTCTGAGACAATTCGGCTGGAGGACGATGTATTGAATCGCGACGCAATTTGTGTGTTCCATCGTCATTAAGAGGCTCTGAACGTTACTATTAACTGTCAGTTTTGCGCCGGATTCGAAAATCTAGACTCACAGGAGAACGACCATAAGGTGCCCGATGCAGCAATAGACCCTTGGAGACAATTCGGCTGGAGGACGATGTATTGAATCGCAACGCAAATTGCGTGTTCCATCGTCATTATCAGGCTCTGAACGTTACAATTAACTGTCAGTTTTGCGTCGGATTGGAAAATCTCGACTCACAGAAGAACGACCATAAGGTCGTGACGTCATAAGCGAGTGACTGCGTGTGAGATCGCTCTCTAAGTTTTCATATATTTTTAGGTTCCAGATACATATTTTAACGGTTTTTGTGATAATATTTACTATATAAGTGACGTATTAGTGGTTTCTTCATTCAGCTCTGCCTTTCTTCTGTTGTGACGTGATATTTGTGAGTGTTTCGTATCGAGCAACTTAACCTCTTGCCTGTGTTTACATTCCGCGCTGACCAGTTGCAGCTGTAGCGGCGCATCGAAAGCTAAGTACTAATTAATTGTTTGTGCATAGTGATTTATTTAGGAACTTTAGTAGTCTTCAACCGGTGTTCGTGGTGTTTTCTGGTGAAATAATTTCAGAAGAACCTTTTGGGAACTGTTTACAGCTCGTTACTGTGTGATTAGACGTTTGATTCTCTTTCTGTATTAGTCTTTTGTTATATTCACATTTGTTGTTTATTAATACTGTTAATAATAGTAGTTACTTCCCTTGTAGAGTAAGTTTGTGATTATTGTAGTCAGTTTTTTAGCATCTTCTTATTGTAGTAGCGGAACTTAGAAAAAGTAAAATTTTACCATGAGTGAGAAGTGTGGGCTTTGCCGTAGGTTCGTGAGTAGTGGATTGCGGTGTGACACTTGTTCGAAGTATTTTCACTGGGGGGAATGCAGTGGGGAAGCCAGTGGGCATTCTGGTGAGATCCTCTCCTGGAACTGCAGGTTATGTAGCAAGAGTAAACTGATAGAGGAGCAGGAGCGTAAGATCTGTGCCCTTCAGGTGCAGTTGAAAAACGCACAGGAGGAGCTAGATAGGATGAGGAGGGAGAAGGGGGTTGGGGAATGGGAGCTGGCTGTTGGCAAGAGATCTGCTAGGAGAAGAAGATTTTCAGATAGTTTTACTATTGGTGTTTACAATAGATATGACCAACTGTCAGAGTCTAGTGGAGAGGAATCTCTAGTAGCTGTAGATGTAGGAAGTATGCAGCAGACCTCAGTAGTTACTGTGCCTAGAACAGTTGCAAAGTCGAAGAGGAAGAAGAAGGTTCTGCTGTTAGGTAGTTCACATGGCAGAGGTGTAGGCCAGCAGTTGCAGGAAGTGCTGGGAAGTGAGTACCAGGTCACCAGCATTGTGAAGCCTAATGCAGGGTTGGCTCAGGTGACTGTTAACATAGGGGGGTTATGTAGGGATTTTACTAAAGAGGATCAGGTAGTGATTGTGGGTGGGGCTGGTAATAGTATTGGTAGGGATGGGGAGTATAACATAGATGGTGACCTGGAAAAGATAGCCACTCAGACTGGCAACACGAATGTGCATTTCGTGGAACTGTTTCAGCGTCACGATCGGCCTCATCTTAATACAGCCGTCAGGCGTAATAACATGAGACTTGGGGGTGCGCTGATGACAGAAAGCATGGGTCACATTTCAGTGGTGTCGGTGGAGTCTATCAGCAGGACGGGTTTCACTAGACACGGCCTGCACCTCAACAGGTATGGGAAGGGGAGGTTGGCAAAGCTTATAGGTGACAGCATAGGTGGGGTTGGTGGGATCACTCATGGGAAAATTCCTGCAGTAGTGTGTGTTAGAGCTGCACCTTTTTTAGATTGAAGTCAGCTGATAGGTATTCCTGCTTAAGGGAAGTCTCTCTAAGAAGGGAATCACTTTTGACAAAGCTTAGGTATCCGAGTAATGAGGGAATTAGTATATTTCATCAAAATATACAAGGTATTAGAGATAAAGTTAGTGAACTGCTTATAGATGTTGACTCTGAAATTATTGGTATATCTGAACACTTCTTAAATAAGGAGATAATTCAGAGGCTTCCTTTACCAGGATACAGGTTGGCTGGCTGCTTTTCGAGGAGCTCTTTGCGGTGTGGGGGAGTAGCCATGTATGTGAAAAACGGCATCGCATTTGAGTCAATTGATGTTTCAAAGTACTGCACTGAAAAGGTGTTTGAATGTTGTGCAGGTGTGGTTAAATTTAACGGAGTTAAACTTGTAACTGTTGTTATTTATAGATCCCCAGACTCCGATTTCACAGCATTTTTGCTAAAGCTAGAGGAGGTTCTTGGTTCACTTTATAGGAAATACAAAAAGTTAGTTATATGTGGTGACTTCAATATTAATTGTATAAGTGATTGTGCAAGGAAGAGGATGCTGGTAGACCTCTTTAATTCATATAATCTTATGCAAACCGTATTCTTTCCAACGAGAGTGCAAGGGAACAGTAGAACAACCATAGACAACATTTTTGTTCATTCCTCATTACTAGAAGGGCATTCTGTTAGAAAAAAGGTGAATGGCCTTTCAGATCATGATGCGCAAATTTTAACTTTAAAAGATTTTTATGCTGCAACTCGTGTTAAATATAGTCATCAGCTGTTCAGGAAAGCTGATCCGGTTGCTGTAGAGACCTTTGTAAACCTTATAAAGGAACAAGAGTGGCAAGATGTTTATAGCGCTGAGACAGTAAACGATAAATATAATGCTTTTCTAAAGACCTTTCTCATGCTCTTTGAAAGTTGCTTTCCGTTACAACGTTTAAAACAGGGTACTAGCACAAACAGGCAGCCTGGGTGGCTGACTAGAGGGATAAGAATATCTTGTAGAACAAAGTGGCAATTATATCAAAACGTTAGAAACAGTCAAAATCTAAATGCAGCAGCCCATTACAAACAGTATTGCAAGGTGCTTAAAAATGTTATTAGGAAGGCAAAAAGTATGTGGTATGCAGATAGAATAGCTAAGTCTCAGGATAAAATTAAAACCATATGGTCAGTCGTAAAGGAAGTTGCTGGTCTGCAGAGACAGGTCGAGGATATAGAATCAGTGCGTAGTGGTAATGTCCGTGTTACTGATAAGTCGCATATATGTACAGTATTTAATAATCACTTTCTTAATATAGCAGGTGAACTAAATAGAAACCTAATTCCAACAGGGAATCATATAGCGCTCTTAGAAAAAAGTGTTCCGAGACTGTTACCTGAAATGCTCCTCCATGATACTGACAAGAGGGAGATTGAGTTAATAATTAAATCACTAAAGACCAAGAACTCTCATGGATATGACGGGGTATCTAGCAGAATACTGAAGTATTGTTCTATGTATGTTAGCCCAGTACTTAGCCATATCTGTAACTTTTCCTTTAGGAGCGGTCGGTTTCCTGATCGATTAAAATACTCGGTAGTGAAGCCACTTTATAAAAAGGGAGACATTGATAATGTTGACAATTTTAGACCTATTTCTATGCCATCGGTGTTTGCTAAAGTTATCGAGAAGGTTGTATATACAAGGTTACTGGAGCATTTAAATTCACATAATTTGCTGTCAAATGTTCAGTTTGGTTTTAGAAATGGTTTAACAACTGAAAATGCTATATTCTCTTTTCTCTGTGAGGTTTTCGACGGATTAAATAAAAGGTTGCGAACGCTAGGTGTTTTCTTTGATTTAACGAAGGCTTTTGACTGTGTTGACCACAAAATATTACTGCAGAAGTTGGACCATTATGGAGTAAGGGGAGTAGCTTACAATTGGTTCGCCTCTTACTTTAAGAACAGAAAGCAGAGGGTAATTCTCCGCAATATTGAGAGTGGTAGTGATGTTCAGTCCCAATGGGGCACTGTTAAGTGGGGCGTTCCCCAAGGGTCGGTGCTGGGGCCACTGCTGTTTCTTATTTATATAAATGATATGCCTTCTAGTATTAGAGGTGATTCAAAAATATTTCTGTTTGCTGATGACACCAGCTTGATAGTGAAGGATCTTGTGTGTAATATTGAAACAGTAACAAATAATTTAGTTCATGAAATAAGTTCATGGCTTGTGGAAAATAATTTGATGCTAAATCACAGTAAGACTCAGTTTTTACAGTTTCTAACTCACAATTCAACAAGAACTGACATTTTAATCAGACAGAATGGGCATGTTATAAGCGAGACGGAACAGTTCAAGTTCCTAGGCGTACGGATAGATAGTAAGCTGTTGTGGAAAGCCCATGTTCAGGATCTTGTTCAGAAACTAAATGCTGCTTTATTTACCATTAGAACAGTATCTGAAATAAGTGACACTTCAACACGAAAAGTAGTCTACTTCGCATATTTTCATACGCTTATGTCGTATGGTATTATTTTTTGGGGTAATTCTTCTGATTCAAAAAGGGTATTTTTGGCTCAAAAACGGGCTGTTCGAGCTATATGTGGTGTAAGTTCGAGAACCTCTTGTCGACCCCTATTCAATAGTCTGGGAATCCTGACATTGCCCTCACAGTATATATTTTCTTTAATGTCGTTTGTTGTTAGCAATATTAGCCTATTCCCAAGCGTTAGCAGCTTTCACTCAGTTAATACTAGGCAGAAATCCAATCTGCATGTGGAATCCACTTCCTTGACTCTTGTGCAGAAAGGAGTGCAGTATTCTGCTGCATCCATTTTCAATAAGCTACCACAAGAACTCAAAAATCTTAGCAGTAGCCCAAACTCTTTTAAGTCTAAACTGAAGAGTTTCCTCATGGCTCACTCCTTCTATTCTGTCGAGGAGCTCCTGGAAGAGCTAAAAAATTAAGCAAATTCCAGTGTTACATTGTTGATTGTCTTCATTTAAACTTATGACTTGTCACCTGAATATGTTTTTCTTTTCTATATTTCATTTTATCTGTTTCTAATATCGTGTTATAATTTCATGTATTGACTCGTTCCATGACCATGGAGATTTCTCCTTAATTTGGTCCCACGGAACAATAAATAAATAAATAAATAAATAAATAAAGTGCCCGAGGCAGCACTAGACCCTTGGAGACAAGTCGGCTGGAGGACGAAGTATTGAATCGCGACGCAATTTGTGTGTTCCATCGTCATTAAGAGGCTCTGAACGTTACAATTAACTGTCAGTTTTGCGCCTGATTCGATAAACTAGACTCATAGGAGAACGACCAAAAGGTGCCCGGGACAGCAATACTACCTCGGAGACAAGTCGGCTGGAGGACGATGTATTGAATCGCGACGCAATTTGTGTGTTCCATCGTCATTAAGAGGCTCTGAACGTTACAATTAACTGTCAGTTTTGCGCCGGATTCGAAAAACTATACTCCTAGGAGAACGACCAAAAGGTGCCCGGGGCAGCAATAGTACCTCTGAGACAATTCGGCTGTAGGACGATGTATTGAATCGCGACGCAATTTGTGTGTTCCATCGTCATTAAGAGGCTCTGAACGTTACTATTAACTGTCAGTTTTGCGTCGCATTCGAAAATCTAGACTCACAGCAGAACGACCATAAGGTGCCCGAGGCAGCACTAGACCCTTGGAGACAAGTCGGCTGGAGGACGATGTATTGAATCGCGACGCAATTTGTGAGTTCCATCGTCATTAAGAGGCTCTGAACGTTACAATTAACTGTCAGTTTTGCGTCGGATTCGAAAATCTAGACTCACAGGAGAACGACGATAAGGTGCCCGAGGCAGCACTAGACCCTTGGAGACAAGTCGGCTGGAGGACGATGTATTGAATCGCGACGCAATTTGTGTGTTCCATCGTCATTAAGAGGCTCTGAACGTTACAATTAACTTTCAGTTTTGCGTCGGATTCTAAAAACTAAACTCACAGGAGAACGACGATAAGGTGCCCGAGGCAGCTATAGACCCTTGGAGACAAGTCGGCTGGAGGACGATGTATTGAATCGCGACGCAATTTGTGTGTTCCATCGTCATTAAGAGGCTGTGAACGTTACTATTAACTGTCAGTTTTGCGTCGGATTCGAAAAACTAAACTCACAGGAGAACGACGATAAGGTGCCCGAGGCAGCAATAGTACCTCGGAGACAAGTCGGCTGGAGAACGATGTATTGAATCGCGACGCAATTTGTGTGTTCCATCGTCATTAAGAGGCTCTGAACGTTACAATTAACTGTCAGTTTTGCGTCGGATTCGAAAATCTAGACTCACAGGAGAACGACCATAAGGTGCCCGAGGCAGCACTAGACTCTTGGAGACAAGTCGGCTGGAGGACGATGTATTGAATCGCGACGCAATTTGTGTGTTCCATCGTCATTAAGAGGCTCTGAACGTTACAATTAACTGTCAGTTTTGCGTCGGATTCGAAAATCTAGACTCACATGAGAACGACCATGAGGTGCCCGAGGCAGCACTAGACCTTTGGAGACAAGTCGGCTGGAGGACGATGTATTGAATCGCGACGCAATTTGTGTGTTCCATCGTCATTAAGAGGCTCTGAACGTTACAATTAACTGTCAGTTTTGCGCCGGATTCGAAAAACTATACTCCTAGGAGAACGACCAAAAGGTGCCCGGGGCAGCAATAGTACCTCGGAGACAATTCGGCTGGAGGACGATGTATTGAATCGCGACGCAATTTGTGTGTTCCATTGTCATTAAGAGGCTCTGAACGTTACAATTAACTGTCAGTTTTGCGTCGGATTCGAAAAACTAAACTCACTGAAGAACGACGATAAGGTGCCCGAGGCAGCTATAGACCCTTGGAGACACGTCGGCTGGAGGACGATGTATTGAATCGCGACGCAAATTGTGTGTTCCATCGTCATTATCAGGCTCTGAACGTTACAATTAACTGTCAGTTTTGCGTCGTTTTCGGAAATCTAGACTCACAGGAGAACGACCATAACGTGCCCGAGGCAGCAAGAGACCCTTGGAGACAGGGCGGCTGTAGGACGATGTATTGAATCGCGCCACAATTTGTGTGTTCCATCGTCATTAAGAGGCTCTGAACGTTACAATTAACTGTCAGTTTTGCGTCGGATTCGAAAATCTAGACTCACAGCAGAACGACCATAAGGTGCCCGAGGCAGCACTAGACCCTTGGAGACAAGTCGGCTGGAGGACGATGTATTGAATCGCGACGCAATTTGTGTTTCCCATCGTCATTAAGAGGCTCTGAACGTTACAATTAACTGTCAGTTTTGAGCCGGATTCGAAAAACTATACTCCTAGGAGAACGACCAAAAGGTGCCCGGGGCAGCAATAGTACCTCGGAGACAATTCGGCTGGAGGACGATGTATTGAATCGCGACGCAATTTGTGTGTTCCATCGTCATTAAGAGGCTCTGAACGTTATAATTAACTGTCAGTTTTCGCCGGATTCGAAAAACTATACTCCTAGGAGAACGACCAAAAGGTGCCCGTGACAGCAATACTACCTCGGAGACAAGTCGGCTGGAGGACGATGTATTGAATCGCGACGCAAATTGTGTGTTCCATCGTCATTATCAGGCTCTGAACGTTACAATTAACAGTCAGTTTTGCGTCGTTATCGGAAAACTAGACTCACAGGAGAACGACCATAACGTGCCCGAGGCAGCAAGAGACCCTTGGAGACAGGGCGGCTGTAGGACGATGTATTGAATCGCGCCACAATTTGTGTGTTCCATCGTCATTAAGAGGCTCTGAACGTTACAATTAACTGTCAGTTTTGCGTCGGATTCGAAAATCTAGACTCACAGCAGAACGACCATAAGGTGCCCGAAGCAGCACTAGACCCTTGGAGACAAGTCTGCTGGAGGACGATGTATTGAATCGCGACGCAATTTGTGTGTTCCATCGTCATTAAGAGGCTCTGAACGTTACAATTAACTGTCAGTTTTGCGTCGGATTCAAAAATCTAGACTCACAGGAGAACGACCATAAGGCGCCCGAGGCAGCACTAGACCCTTGGAGACAAGTCGGCTGGAGGACGATGTATTGAATCGCGACGCAATTTGTGTGTTCCATCGTCATTAAGAGGCTCTGAACGTTACAATTAACTGTCAGTTTTGCGCCGGATTCGAAAAACTATACTCCTAGGAGAACGACCAAAAGGTGCCCGGGGCAGCAATAGTACCTCGGAGACAATTCGGCTGGAGGACGATGTATTGAATCGCGACGCAATTTGTGTGTTCCATCGTCATTAAGAGGCTCTGAACGTTACAATTAACTGTCAGTTTTGCGTCGGATTCGAAAATCTAGACTCACAGGAGAACGACCATAAGGTCCCCGAGGCAGCACTAGACCCTTGGAGACAAGTCGGCTGGAGGACGATGTATTGAATCGCGACGCAATTTGTGTGTTCCATCGTCATTAAGAGGCTCTGAATGTTACAATTAACCGTCAGTTTTGCGCCGGATTCGAAAAACTATACTCCTAGGAGAACGACCAAAAGGTGCCCGCGGCAGCAATAGTACCTCTGAGACAATTCGGCTGGAGGACGATGTATTGAATCGCGACGCAATTTGTGTGTTCCATCGTCATTAAGAGGCTCTGAACGTTACTATTAACTGTCAGTTTTGCGCCGGATTCGAAAATCTAGACTCACAGGAGAACGACCATAAGGTGCCCGATGCAGCAATAGACCCTTGGAGACAATTCGGCTGGAGGACGATGTATTGAATCGCAACGCAAATTGCGTGTTCCATCGTCATTATCAGGCTCTGAACGTTACAATTAACTGTCAGTTTTGCGTCGGATTGGAAAATCTCGACTCACAGAAGAACGACCATAAGGTGCCCGAGGCAGCACTAGACCCTTGGAGACAAGTCGGCTGGAGGACGAAGTATTGAATCGCGACGCAATTTGTGTGTTCCATCGTCATTAAGAGGCTCTGAACGTTACAATTAACTGTCAGTTTTGCGCCTGATTCGATAAACTAGACTCATAGGAGAACGACCAAAAGGTGCCCGGGACAGCAATACTACCTCGGAGACAAGTCGGCTGGAGGACGATGTATTGAATCGCGACGCAATTTGTGTGTTCCATCGTCATTAAGAGGCTCTGAACGTTACAATTAACTGTCAGTTTTGCGCCGGATTCGAAAAACTATACTCCTAGGAGAACGACCAAAAGGTGCCCGGGGCAGCAATAGTACCTCTGAGACAATTCGGCTGTAGGACGATGTATTGAATCGCGACGCAATTTGTGTGTTCCATCGTCATTAAGAGGCTCTGAACGTTACTATTAACTGTCAGTTTTGCGTCGGATTCGAAAATCTAGACTCACAGCAGAACGACCATAAGGTGCCCGAGGCATCACTAGACCCTTGGAGACAAGTCGGCTGGAGGACGATGTATTGAATCGCGACGCAATTTGTGTGTTCCATCTTCATTAAGAGGCTCTGAACGTTACAATTAACTGTCAGTTTTGCGCCGGATTCGAAAAACTATACTCCTAGGAGAACGACCAAAAGGTGCCCGGGGCAGCAATAGTACCTCGGAGACAATTCGGCTGGAGGACGATGTATTGAATCGCGACGCAATTTGTGTGTTCCATCGTCATTAACAGGCTCTGAACGTTACAATTAACCTGCCAGTTTTGCGTCGGATTCGAAAAACTAAACTCACAGGAGAACGACGATAAGGTGCCCGAGGCAGCTATAGACCCTTGGAGACAAGTCGGCTGGAGGACGATGTATTGAATCGCGACGCAATTTGTGTGTTCCATCGTCATTAAGAGGCTGTGAACGTTACAATTAACTGTCAGTTTTGCGTCGGATTCGAAAAACTAAACTCACAGGAGAACGACGATAAGGTGCCCGAGGCAGCAATAGTACCTCGGAGACAAGTCGGCTGGAGGACGATGTATTGAATCGCGACGCAATTTGTGTGTTCCATCGTCATTAAGAGGCTCTGAACGTTACAATTAACTGTCAGTTTTGCGTCGGATTCGAAAATCTAGACTCACAGGAGAACGACCATAAGGTGCCCGAGGCAGCACTAGACTCTTGGAGACAAGTCGGCTGGAGGACGATGTATTGAATCGCGACGCAATTTGTGTGTTCCATCGTCATTAAGAGGCTCTGAACGTTACAATTAACTGTCAGTTTTGCGCCTGATTCGATAAACTAGACTCATAGGAGAACGACCAAAAGGTGCCCGGGACAGCAATACTACCTCGGAGACAAGTCGGCTGGAGGACGATGTATTGAATGGCGACGCAATTTGTGTGTTCCATCGTCATTAACAGGCTCTGAACGTTACAATTAACTGTCAGTTTTGCGTCGGATTCGAAAATCTAGACTCACAGGAGAACGACCATAAGGTGCCCGAGGCAGCACTAGACTCTTGGAGACAAGTCGGCTGGAGGACGATGTATTGAATCGCGACGCAATTTGTGTGTTCCATCGTCATTAAGAGGCTCTGAACGTTACAATTAACTGTCAGTTTTGCGTCGGATTCGAAAATCTAGACTCACAGGAGAACGACCATGAGGTGCCCGAGGCAACACTAGACCTTTGGAGACAAGTCGGCTGGAGGACGATGTATTGAATCGCGACGCAATTTGTGTGTTCCATCGTCATTAAGAGGCTCTGAACGTTACAATTAACTGTCAGTTTTGCGCCGGATTCGATAAACTATACTCCTAGGAGAACGACCAAAAGGTGCCCGGGGCAGCAATAGTACCTCGGAGACAATTCGGCTGGAGGACGATGTACTGAATCGCGACGCAATTTGTGTGTTCCATCGTCATTAAGAGGCTCTGAACGTTACAATTAACTTTCAGTTTTGCGTCGGATTCGAAAATCTAGACTCACAGCAGAACGACCATAAGGTGACCGAGGCAGCACTAGACCCTTGGAGACAAGTCGGCTGGAGGACGATGTATTGAATCGCGAACGCAATTTGTGTGTTCCATCTTCATTAAGAGGCTCTGAACGTTACAATTAACTGTCAGTTTTGCGCCGGATTCGAAAAACTATACTCCTAGGAGAACGACCAAAAGGTGCCCGGGGCAGCAATAGTACCTCGGAGACAATTCGGCTGGAGGACGATGTATTGAATGGCGACGCAATTTGTGTGTTCCATCGTCATTAACAGGCTCTGAACGTTACAATTAACTGTCAGTTTTGCGTCGGATTCGAAAAACTAAACTCACAGGAGAACGACGATAAGGTGCCCGAGGCAGCTATAGACCCTTGGAGACAAGTCGGCTGGTCTAGGGTCTAGGGTCTAGTGCTGCCTCGGGCACCTTATGGTCGTTCTCCTGTGAGTCTAGATTTTCGAATCCGACGCAAAACTGACAGTTAATTGTAACTTTCAGAGCCTCCTAATGACGATGGAACACACAAATTGCGTCGCGATTCAATACATCGTCCTACAGCCGACTTGTCTCCAAGGGTCTAGTGCTGCCTCGGGCACCTTATGGTCGTTCTCCTGAGAGTCTAGATTTTCGAATCCGACGCAAAACTGACAGTTAATTGTAACGTTCAGAGCCTCTTGATGACGATGGAACACACAAATTGCGTCGCGATTCAATACATCGTCCCACAGCCGACCTGTCTCCAAGGGTCTCTTGCTGCCTCGGGCACCTTATGGTCGTTCTCCTGTGAGTCTTGTTTTCAGAATACGACGCAAAACTGACAGTTAATTGTAACGTTCAGAGCCTGTTAATGACGATGGGACACACAAATTGCGTCGCGATTCAATACCTCGTCCTCCAGCCGACTTGTCTCGAAGGGTCTATTGCTGCCTCGGGCACCTTATGGTCGTTCTCCTGTGAGTCTAGATTTTCGAATCCGACGCAAAACTGACAGTTAATTGTAACGTTCAGAGCCTCTTAATGACGATGGAACACACAAATTGCGTCGCGATTCAATACATCGTCCTCCAGCCGACTTGTCTCGAAGGGTCTATTGCTGCCTCGGGCACCTTATTCTCGTTCTCCTGTGAGTCTAGTTTTTCGAATGCGATGCAAAACTGACAGTTAATTGTAACGTTCAGAGCCTCTTAATGACGATTGGACACCCAAATTGCGTCGCGATTCAATACATCGTCCTCCAGCCGACTTGTCTCCAAGGGTCTATTGCTGCCTCGGGCACCTTATCGTCGTTCTCCTGTGAGTCTAGTTTTTCGAATGCAATGCAAAACTGACAATTAGTTGTAACGTTCAGAGCCTGTTAATGCGAAGGGACACACAAATTGCGTCGCGATTCAATACATCGTCCTACAGCCGACTTGTCTCCAAGGGTCTAGTGCTGCCTCGGGCACCATATGCTCGTTCTCCTGTGAGTCTAGATTTTCGAATCCGACGCAAAACTGACAGTGAATTGTAACGTTCAGAGCCTCTTGATGACGATGGAACACACAAATTGCGTCGCGATTCAATACATCGTCCTACAGCCGACTTGTCTCCAAGGGTCTAGTGCTGCCTCGGGCACCATATGCTCGTTCTCCTGTGAGTCTAGATTTTCGAATCCGACGCAAAACTGACAGTTAATTGTAACGTTCAGAGCCTGTTAATGACGATGGGACACTCAAATTGCGTCGCGACTCAATACATCGTCCTACAGCCGACTTGTCTCGAAGGGTCTATTGGTGCCTCGGGCACCTTATGGTTGTTCTCCTGTGAGTCCAGATTTTCGAATCCGACGCAAAACTGACAGTTAATTGTAACGTTCAGAGCCTCTTAATGACGATGGAACACACAAATTGCGTCGCGATTCAATACATCGTCCTCCAGCCGACTTGTCTCCAAGGGCACCTTATGGTCGTTCTCCTGTGAGTCTAGATTTTCGAATCCGACGCAAACCTGACAGTGAATTGTAACGTTCAGAGCCTGTTAATGACGATGGATCACACAAATTGCGTCGCGATGCAATACATCGTCCTACAGCCGACTTGTCTCCAAGGGTCTAGTGCTGCCTCGGGCACCTTATGGTCGTTCTCCTGTGAGTCTAGATTTTCGAATCCGACGCAAAACTGAGAGTGAATTGTAACGTTCAGAGCCTCTTAATGACGATGGAACACACAAATTGCGTCGCGATTCAATACATCGTCCTCCAGCCGACTTGTCTCGATGTGTCTATTGGTGCCTCGGGCCTCTTATGGTCGTTCTCCTATGAGTCTAGTTTTTCGAATCCGGCGCAAAACTGACAATTAATTGTAACGTTCAGAGCCTCTTAATGACGATGGAACACACAAATTGCGTCGCGATTCAATACATCGTCCTACAGCCGACTTGTCTCCAAGGGTCTGGTGCTGCCTCGGGCACCATATGCTCGTTCTCCTGTGAGTCTAGATTTTCGAATCCGACGCAAAACTGACAGTTAATTGTAACGTTCAGAGCCTGTTAATGACGATGGGACACACAAATTGCGTCGCGCCTCAATACATCGTCCTACAGCCGACTTGACTCCAAGGGTCTAGTGCTGCCTCGGGCACCATATGCTCGTTCTCCTGTGAGTCTAGATTTTCGAATCCGACGCAAAACTGAGAGTGAATTGTAACGTTCAGAGCCTCTTGATGACGATGGAACACACAAATTGTGTCGCGATTCAATACATCGTCCTCCAGCCGACTTGTCTCGAAGGGTCTATTGGTGCCTCGGGCACCTTATGGTCGTTCTCCTGTGAGTCTAGATTTTCGAATCCGACGCAAAACTGACAGTTAATTGTAACGTTCAGAGCCTCTTAATGACGATGGAACACACAAATTGCGTCGCGATTCAATACATCGTCCTCCAGCCGACTTGTCTCCAAGGGTCTATTGCTGCCTAGGGCACCTTATGGTCGTTCTCCTGTGAGTCTAGATTTTCGAATCCGACGCAAAACTGACAGTTAATTGTAACGTTCAGAGCCTCTTAATGACGATGGAACACACAAATATCGTCGCGATTCAATACATCGTCCTACAGCCGACTTGTCTCCAAGGGTCTAGTGCTGCCTCGGGCACCTTATGGTCGTTCTCCTGTGAGTCTAGATTTTCGAATCCGACGCAAAACTGACAGTTAATTGTAACGTTCAGAGCCTGTTAATGACGATGGGACACACAAATTAGGTCGCGTCTCAATACATCGTCCCACAGCCCACCTGTCTCCAAGGGTCTCTTGCTGCCTCGGGCACCTTATAGTCGTTCTCCTGTGAGTCTAGTTTTCAGAATACGACGCAAAACTGACAGTTAATTGTAACGTTCAGAGCCTGTTAATGACGATGGAACACACAAATTGCGTCGCGATTCAATACATCGTCCTCCAGCCGACTTGTCTCGAAGGGTCTATTGCTGCCTCGGGCACCTTATGGTCGTTCATCGGTGAGTCTAGATTTTCGAATCCGACGCAAAACTGACAGTTAATTGTAAGGTTCAGAGCCTCTTGATGACGATGGAACACACAAATTGCGTCGCGATTCAATACATCGTCCTCCAGCCGACATGTCTCCGAGGTAGTATTGCTGCTCCTGGCACCTCTTGGTCGTTCTCCTATGAGTCTAGTTTTTCGAATCCGGCGCAAAACTGACAATTAATTGTAACGTTCAGAGCCTCTTAATGACGATGGGACACACAAATTGCGTCGCGTCTCAATACATCGTCCTCCAGCCGACTTGTCTCCAAGGGTCTATTGCTGCCTCGGGCACCTTATGGTCGTTCTCCTGTGAGTCTAGATTTTCGAATCCGACGCAAAACTGACAGTTAATTGTAACGTTCAGAGCCTCTTAATGACGATGGAACACACAAATTGCGTCGCGATTCAATACATCGTCCTACAGCCGACTTGTCTCCAAGGGTCTAGTGCTGCCTCGGGCACCTTATGGTCGTTCATCTGTGAGTCTAGATTTTCGAATCCGACGCAAAACTGAAAGTGAATTGTAACGTTCAGAGCCTCTTGATGACGATGGAACACACAAATTGCGTCGCGATTCAATACATCGTCCTACAGCCGACTTGTCTCCAAGGGTCTAGTGCTGCCTCGGGCACCAAATGCTCGTTCTCCTGTGAGTCTAGATTTTCGAATCCGACGCAAAACTGACAGTTAATTGTAACGTTCAGAGCCTGTTAATGACGATGGGACACACAAAATGCGTTGCGACTCAATACATCGTCCTCCAGCCGACTTGTCTCCTAGGGTCTAGTGCTGCCTCGGGCACCTTATGGTCGTTTTCCTGTGAGTCTAGATTTTCGAATCCGACGCAAAACTGACAGTTAATTGTAACGTTCAGAGCCTGTTAATGACGATGGAACACACAAATTGCGTCGCGATTCAATACATCGTCCTCCAGCCGACTTGTCTCCAAGGGTCTAGTGCTGCCTCGGGCACCTTATGGTAGTTCTCCTGTGAGTCTAGATTTTCGAATCCGACGCAAAACTGACAGTTAATTGTAACGTTCAGAGCCTCTTAATGACGATGGAACACACAAATTGCTTCGCGATTCAATACATCGTCCTCCAGCCGACTTGTCTCGAAGGGTCTATTGCTGCCTCGGGCACCTTATGCTCGTTCTCCTGTGAGTCTAGTTTTTCGAATGCGATGCAAAACTGACAGTTAATTGTAACGTTCAGAGCCTCATAATGACGATGGAACACACAAATTGCGTCGCGATTCCATACATCGTCCTCCAGCCGACTTGTCTCCAAGGGTCTATTGCTGCCTCGGGCACATTATGGTCGTTCTCCTGTGAGTCTAGTTTTTCGAATGCGATGCAAAACTGACAATTAATTGTAACGTTCAGAGCCTCATAATGACGATGGGACACACAAATTGCTTCGCGATTCAATACATCGTCCTCCAGCCGACTTGTCTCGAAGGGTCTATTGCTGCCTCGGGCACCTTATGCTCGTTCTCCTGTGAGTCTAGATTTTCGAATGCGATGCAAAACTGACAGTTAATTGTAACGTTCAGTGCCTCTTGATGACGATGGAACACACAAATTGCGTCGCGATTCAATACATCGTCCTACAGCCGACTTGTCTCCAAGGGTCTAGTGCTGCCTCGGGCACCATATGCTCGTTCTCCTGTGAGTCTAGATTTTCGAATCCGACGCAAAACTGACAGTTAATTGTAACGTTCAGAGCCTGTTAATAACGATGGGACACACAAATTGCGTCGCGACTCAATACATAGTCCTACAGCCGACTTGTCTCGAAGGGTCTATTGGTGCCTCGGGCCTCTTATGGTCGTTCTCCTATGAGTCTAGTTTTTCGAATCCGGCGCAAAACTGACAATTAATTGTAACGTTCAGAGCCTCTTAATGACGATGGAACACACAAATTGCGTCGCGATGCAATACATCGTCCTACAGCCGACTTGTCTCCAAGGGTCTAGTGCTGCCTCGGGCACCATATGCTCGTTCTACTGTGAGTCTAGATTTTCGAATCCGACGCAAAACTGACAGTGAATTGTAACGTTCAGAGCCTGTTAATGACGATGGGACACACAAATTGCGTCGCGACTCAATACATCGTCCTCCAGCCGACTTGTCTCGAAGGGTCTATTGCTGCCTCGGGCACCTTATGCTCGTTCTCCTGTGAGTCTAGTTTTTCGAATGCGATGCAAAACTGACAGTTAATTGTAACGTTCAGAGCCTCTTAATGACGATGGAACACACAAATTGCGTCGCGATTCAATACATCGTCCTACAGCCGACTTGTCTCCAAGGGTCTAGTGCTGCCTCGGGCACCATATGCTCGTTCTCCTGTGAGTCTAGTTTTTCGAATGCGATGCAAAATCGACAGTTAATTGTAACGTTCAGAGCCTGTTAATGACTATGGGACACACAAATTGCGTCGCGATTCAATGCATCGTCCTCCAGCCGACTTGTCTCGAAGGGTCTATTGGTGCCTCGGGCCTCTTATGGTCGTTCTCCTATGAGTCTAGTTTTTCGAATCCGGCGCAAAACTGACAGTGAATTGTAACGTTCAGAGCCTCTTGATGACGATGGAACACACAAATTGCGTCGCGATTCAATACATCGTCCTACAGCCGACTTGTCTCCAAGGGTCTAGTGCTGCCTCGGGCACCATATGCTCGTTCTCCTGTGAGTCTAGATTTTCGAATCCGACGCAAAACTGACAGTTAATTGTAACGTTCAGAGCCTGTTAATGACGATGGGACACACAAATTGCGTCGCGACTCAATACATCGTCCTACAGCCGACTTGACTCCAAGGGTCTAGTGCTGCCTCGGGCACCATATGCTCGTTCTCCTGTGAGTCTAGATTTTCGAATCCGACGCAAAACTGACAGTTAATTGTAACGTTTAGATCCTCTTAATGACGATGGAACACACAAATTGCGTCGCGATTCAATACGTCGTCCTACAGCCGACTTGTCTCCAAGGGTCTAGTGCTGCCTCGGGCACCTTATGGTCGTTCTCCTGTGAGTCTAGATTTTCGAATCCGACGCAAAACTGACAGTTAATTGTAACGTTCAGAGCCTGTTAATGACGATGGGACACACAAATTAGGTCGCGTCTCAATACATCGTCCCACAGCCCACCTGTCTCCAAGGGTCTCTTGCTGCCTCGGGCACCTTATGGTCGTTCTCCTGTGAGTCTAGTTTTCAGAATACGACGCAAAACTGACAGTTAATTGTAACGTTCAGAGCCTGTTAATGACGATGGAACACACAAATTGCGTCGCGATTCAATACATCGTCCTCCAGCCGACTTGTCTCGAAGGGTCTATTGCTGCCTCGGGCACCTTATGGTCGTTCATCGGTGAGTCTAGATTTTCGAATCCGACGCAAAACTGACAGTTAATTGTAAGGTTCAGAGCCTCTTGATGACGATGGAACACACAAATTGCGTCGCGAATCAATACATCGTCCTACAGCCGACTTGTCTCCAAGGGTCTATTGCTGCCTCGGGCACCTTATGGTCGTTCATCTGTGAGTCTAGATTTTCGAATCCGGCGCAAAACTGACAGTTAATTGTAACGTTCAGAGCCTCTTAATGACGTTGGAACACACAAATTGCGTCGCGATTCAATACATCGTCCTCCAGCCGACATGTCTCCGAGGTAGTATTGCTGCTCCTGGCACCTCTTGGTCGTTATCCTATGAGTCTAGTTTTTCGAATCCGGCGCAAAACTGACAATTAATTGTAACGTTCAGAGCCTCTTAATGACGATGGGACACACAAATTGCGTCGCGTCTCAATACATCGTCCTCCAGCCGACTTGTCTCCAAGGGTCTATTGCTGCCTCGGGCACCTTATGGTCGTTCTCCTGTGAGTCTAGATTTTCGAATCCGACGCAAAACTGACAGTTAATTGTAACGTTCAGAGCCTCTTAATCACGATGGAACACACAAATTGCGTCGCGATTCAATACATCGTCCTACAGCCGACTTGTCTCCAAGGGTCTAGTGCTGCCTCGGGCACCTTATGGTCGTTCATCTGTGAGTCTAGATTTTCGAATCCGACGCAAAACTGAAAGTGAATTGTAACGTTCAGAGCCTCTTGATGACGATGGAACACACAAATTGCGTCGCGATTCAATACATCGTCCTACAGCCGACTTGTCTCCAAGGGTCTAGTGCTGCCTCGGGCACCATATGCTCGTTCTCCTGTGAGTCTAGATTTTCGAATCCGACGCAAAACTGACAGTTAATTGTAACGTTCAGAGCCTGTTAATGACGATGGGACACACAAAATGCGTTGCGACTCAATACATCGTCCTCCAGCCGACTTGTCTCCAAGGGTCTAGTGCTGCCTCGGGCACCTTATGGTCGTTTTCCTGTGAGTCTAGATTTTCGAATCCGACGCAAAACTGACAGTTAATTGTAACGTTCAGAGCCTGTTAATGACGATGGAACACACAAATTGCGTCGCGATTCAATACATCGTCCTACAGCCGACGTGTCTCCAAGGGTCTAGTGCTGCCTCGGGCACCATATGCTCGTTCTCCTGTGAGTCTAGATTTTCGAATCCGACGCAAAACTGACAGTGAATTGTAACGTTCAGTGCCTCTTGATGACGATGGAACACACAAATTGCGTCGCGATTCAATACATCGTCCTACAGCCGACTTGTCTCCAAGGGTCTAGTGCTGCCTCGGGCACCATATGCTCGTTCTCCTGTGAGTCTAGATTTTCGAATCCGACGCAAAACTGACAGTTAATTGTAACGTTCAGAGCCTGTTAATGACGATGGGACACACAAATTGCGTCGCGACTCAATACATAGTCCTACAGCCGACTTGTCTCGAAGGGTCTATTGGTGCCTCGGGCCTCTTATGGTCGTTCTCCTATGAGTCTAGTTTTTCGAATCCGGCGCAAAGCTGACAATTAATTGTAACGTTCAGAGCCTCTTAATGACGATGGAACACACAAATTGCGTCGCGATGCAATACATCGTCCTACAGCCAACTTGTCTCCAATGGTCTAGTGCTGCCTCGGGCACCATATGCTCGTTCTCCTGTGAGTCTAGATTTTCGAATCCGACGCAAAACTGACAGTGAATTGTAACGTTCAGAGCCTGTTAATGACGATGGGACACACAAATTGCGTCGCGACTCAATACATCGTCCTCCAGCCGACTTGTCTCGAAGGGTCTATTGCTGCCTCGGGCACCTTATGCTCGTTCTCCTGTGAGTCTAGTTTTTCGAATGCGATGCAAAACTGACAATTAATTGTAACGTTCAGAGCCTCTTAATGACGATGGAACACACAAATTGCGTCGCGATTCAATACATCGTCCTACAGCCGACTTGTCTCCAAGGGTCTAGTGCTGCCTCGGGCACCATATGCTCGTTCTCCTGTGAGTCTAGTTTTTCGAATGCGATGCAAAACTGACAGTTAATTGTAACGTTCAGAGCCTGTTAATGACTATGGGACACACAAATTGCGTCGCGATTCAATACATCGTCCTCCAGCCGACTTGTCTCGAAGGGTCTATTGGTGCCTCGGGCCTCTTATAGTCGTTCTCCTATGAGTCTAGTTTTTCGAATCCGGCGCAAAACTGACAGTGAATTGTAACGTTCAGAGCCTCTTGATGACGATGGAACACACAAATTGCGTCGCGATTCAATACATCGTCCTACAGCCGACTTGTCTCCAAGGGTCTAGTGCTGCCTCGGTCACCATATGCTCGTTCTCCTGTGAGTCTAGATTTTCGAATCCGACGCAAAACTGACAGTGAATTGTAACGTTCAGTGCCTCTTGATGACGATGGAACACACAAATTGCGTCGCGATTCAATACATCGTCCTACAGCCGACTTGTCTCCAAGGGTCTAGTGCTGCCTCGGGCACCATATGCTCGTTCTCCTGTGAGTCTAGATTTTCGAATCCGACGCAAAACTGACAGTTAATTGTAACGTTCAGAGCCTCTTAATGACGATGGAACACACAAATATCGTCGCGATTCAATACATCGTCCTACAGCCGACTTGTCTGCAAGGGTCTAGTGCTGCCTCGGGCACCTTATGGTCGTTCTCCTGTGAGTCTAGATTTTCGAATCCGACGCAAAACTGACAGTTAATTGTAACGTTCAGAGCCGGTTAATGACGATGGGACACACAAATTAGGTCGCGTCTCAATACATCGTCCCACAGCCCACCTGTCTCCAAGGGTCTCTTGCTGCCTCGGGCACCTTATAGTCGTTCTCCTGTGAGTCTAGTTTTCAGAATACGACGCAAAACTGACAGTTAATTGTAACGTTAAGAGCCTGTTAATGACGATGGAACACACAAATTGCGTCGCGATTCAATACATCGTCCTCCAGCCGACTTGTCTCGAAGGGTCTATTGCTGCCTCGGGCACCTTATGGTCGTTCATCGGTGAGTCTAGATTTTCGAATCCGACGCAAAACTGACAGTTAATTGTAAGGTTCAGAGCCTCTTGATGACGATGGAACACACAAATTGCGTCGCGAATCAATACATCGTCCTACAGCCGACTTGTCTCCAAGGGTCTATTGCTGCCTCGGGCACCTTATGGTCGTTCATCTGTGAGTCTAGATTTTCGAATCCGGCGCAAAACTGACAGTTAATTGTAACGTTCAGAGCCTCTTAATGACGTTGGAACACACAAATTGCGTCGCGATTCAATACATCGTCCTCCAGCCGACATGTCTCCGAGGTAGTATTGCTGCTCCTGGCACCTCTTGGTCGTTCTCCTATGAGTCTAGTTTTTCGAATCCGGCGCAAAACTGACAATTAATTGTAACGTTCAGAGCCTCTTAATGACGATGGGACACACAAATTGCGTCGCGTCTCAATACATCGTCCTCCAGCCGACTTGTCTCCAAGGGTCTATTGCTGCCTCGGGCACCTTATGGTCGTTCTCCTGTGAGTCTAGATTTTCGAATCCGACGCAAAACTGACAGTTAATTGTAACGTTCAGAGCCTCTTAATGACGATGGAACACACAAATTGCGTCGCGATTCAATACATCGTCCTACAGCCGACTTGTCTCCAAGGGTCTAGTGCTGCCTCGGGCACCTTATGGTCGTTCATCTGTGAGTCTAGATTTTCGAATCCGACGCAAAACTGAAAGTGAATTGTAACGTTCAGAGCCTCTTGATGACGATGGAACACACAAATTGCGTCGCGATTCAATACATCGTCCTACAGCCGACTTGTCTCCAAGGGTCTAGTGCTGCCTCGGGCACCAAATGCTCGTTCTCCTGTGAGTCTAGATTTTCGAATCCGACGCAAAACTGACAGTTAATTGTAACGTTCAGAGCCTGTTAATGACGATGGGACACACAAAATGCGTTGCGACTCAATACATCGTCCTCCAGCCGACTTGTCTCCAAGGGTCTAGTGCTGCCTCGGGCACCTTATGGTCGTTTTCCTGTGAGTCTAGATTTTCGAATCCGACGCAAAACTGACAGTTAATTGTAACGTTCAGAGCCTGTTAATGACGATGGAACACACAAATTGCGTCGCGATTCAATACATCGTCCTACAGCCGACTTGTCTCCAAGGGTCTAGTGCTGCCTCGGGCACCTTATGGTAGTTCTCCTGTGAGTCTAGATTTTCGAATCCGACGCAAAACTGACAGTTAATTGTAACGTTCAGAGCCTCTTAATGACGATGGAACACACAAATTGCTTCGCGATTCAATACATCGTCCTCCAGCCGACTTGTCTCGAAGGGTCTATTGCTGCCTCGGGCACCTTATGCTCGTTCTCCTGTGAGTCTAGTTTTTCGAATGCGATGCAAAACTGACAGTTAATTGTAACGTTCAGAGCCTCATAATGACGATGGAACACACAAATTGCGTCGCGATTCCATACATCGTCCTCCAGCCGACTTGTCTCCAAGGGTCTATTGCTGCCTCGGGCACATTATGGTCGTTCTCCTGTGAGTCTAGTTTTTCGAATGCGATGCAAAACTGACAATTAATTGTAACGTTCAGAGCCTCATAATGACGATGGGACACACAAATTGCTTCGCGATTCAATACATCGTCCTCCAGCCGACTTGTCTCGAAGGGTCTATTGCTGCCTCGGGCACCTTATGCTCGTTCTCCTGTGAGTCTAGTTTTTCGAATGCGATGCAAAACTGACAGTTAATTGTAACGTTCAGAGCCTGTTAATGACGATGGGACACACAAATTGCGTCGCGACTCAATACATCGTCCTCCAGCCGACTTGTCTAGAAGGGTCTATTGCTGCCTCGGGCACCTTATGCTCGTTCTCCTGTGAGTCTAGTTTTTCGAATGCGATGCAAAACTGACAGTTAATTGTAACGTTCAGAGCCTCTTAATGACGATGGAACACACAAATTGCGTCGCGATTCAATACATCGTCCTACAGCCGACTTGTCTCCAAGGGTCTAGTGCTGCCTCGGGCACCATATGCTCGTTCTCCTGTGAGTCTAGTTTTTCGAATGCGATGCAAAACTGACAGTTAATTGTAACGTTCAGAGCCTGTTAATGACTATGGGACACACAAATTGCGTCGCGATTCAATACATCGTCCTCCAGCCGACTTGTCTCGAAGGGTCTATTGGTGCCTCGGGCCTCTTATGGTCGTTCTCCTATGAGTCTAGTTTTTCGAATCCGGCGCAAAACTGACAGTGAATTGTAACGTTCAGAGCCTCTTGATGACGATGGAACACACAAATTGCGTCGCGATTCAATACATCGTCCTACAGCCGACTTGTCTCCAAGGGTCTAGTGCTGCCTCGGGCACCATATGCTCGTTCTCCTGTGAGTCTAGATTTTCGAATCCGACGCAAAACTGACAGTTAATTGTAACGTTCAGAGCCTGTTAATGACGATGGGACACATAAATTGCGTCGCGATTCAATACATCGTCCTACAGCCGACTTGTCTCCAAGGGTCTAGTGCTGCCTCGGGCACCATATGCTCGTTCTCCTGTGAGTCTAGATTTTCGAATCCGACGCAAAACTGACAGTGAATTGTAACGTTCAGTGCCTCTTGATGACGATGGAACACACAAATTGCGTCGCGATTCAATACATCGTCCTACAGCCGACTTGTCTCCAAGGGTCTATTGCTGCCTCGGGCACCTTATGGTCGTTCATCTGTGAGTCTAGATTTTCGAATCCGGCGCAAAACTGACAGTTAATTGTAACGTTCAGAGCCTCTTAATGACGTTGGAACACACAAATTGCGTCGCGATTCAATACATCGTCCTCCAGCCGACATGTCTCCGAGGTAGTATTGCTGCTCCTGGCACCTCTTGGTCGTTCTCCTATGAGTCTAGTTTTTCGAATCCGGCGCAAAACTGACAATTAATTGTAACGTTCAGAGCCTCTTAATGACGATGGGACACACAAATTGCGTCGCGTCTCAATACATCGTCCTCCAGCCGACTTGTCTCCAAGGGTCTATTGCTGCCTCGGGCACCTTATGGTCGTTCTCCTGTGAGTCTAGATTTTCGAATCCGACGCAAAACTGACAGTTAATTGTAACGTTCAGAGCCTCTTAATGACGATGGAACACACAAATTGCGTCGCGATTCAATACATCGTCCTACAGCCGACTTGTCTCCAAGGGTCTAGTGCTGCCTCGGGCACCTTATGGTCGTTCATCTGTGAGTCTAGATTTTCGAATCCGACGCAAAACTGAAAGTGAATTGTAACGTTCAGAGCCTCTTGATGACGATGGAACACACAAATTGCGTCGCGATTCAATACATCGTCCTACAGCCGACTTGTCTCCAAGGGTCTAGTGCTGCCTCGGGCACCAAATGCTCGTTCTCCTGTGAGTCTAGATTTTCGAATCCGACGCAAAACTGACAGTTAATTGTAACGTTCAGAGCCTGTTAATGACGATGGGACACACAAAATGCGTTGCGACTCAATACATCGTCCTCCAGCCGACTTGTCTCCAAGGGTCTAGTGCTGCCTCGGGCACCTTATGGTCGTTTTCCTGTGAGTCTAGATTTTCGAATCCGACGCAAAACTGACAGTTAATTGTAACGTTCAGAGCCTGTTAATGACGATGGAACACACAAATTGCGTCGCGATTCAATACATCGTCCTCCAGCCGACTTGTCTCCAAGGGTCTAGTGCTGCCTCGGGCACCTTATGGTAGTTCTCCTGTGAGTCTAGATTTTCGAATCCGACGCAAAACTGACAGTTAATTGTAACGTTCAGAGCCTCTTAATGACGATGGAACACACAAATTGCTTCGCGATTCAATACATCGTCCTCCAGCCGACTTGTCTCGAAGGGTCTATTGCTGCCTCGGGCACCTTATGCTCGTTCTCCTGTGAGTCTAGTTTTTCGAATGCGATGCAAAACTGACAGTTAATTGTAACGTTCAGAGCCTCATAATGACGATGGAACACACAAATTGCGTCGCGATTCCATACATCGTCCTCCAGCCGACTTGTCTCCAAGGGTCTATTGCTGCCTCGGGCACATTATGGTCGTTCTCCTGTGAGTCTAGTTTTTCGAATGCGATGCAAAACTGACAATTAATTGTAACGTTCAGAGCCTCATAATGACGATGGGACACACAAATTGCTTCGCGATTCAATACATCGTCCTCCAGCCGACTTGTCTCGAAGGGTCTATTGCTGCCTCGGGCACCTTATGCTCGTTCTCCTGTGAGTCTAGTTTTTCGAATGCGATGCAAAACTGACAGTTAATTGTAACGTTCAGAGCCTCATAATGACGATGGGACACACAAATTGCGTCGCGATTCAATACATCGTCCTACAGCCGACTTGTCTCCAAGGGTCTAGTGCTGCCTCGGGCACCATATGCTCGTTCTCCTGTGAGTCTAGATTTTCGAATCCGACGCAAAACTGACAGTGAATTGTAACGTTCAGTGCCTCTTGATGACGATGGAACACACAAATTGCGTCGCGATTCAATACATCGTCCTACAGCCGACTTGTCTCCAAGGGTCAAGTGCTGCCTCGGGCACCATATGCTCGTTCTCCTGTGAGTCTAGATTTTCGAATCCGACGCAAAACTGACAGTTAATTGTAACGTTCAGAGCCTGTTAATGACGATGGGACACACAAATTGCGTCGCGACTCAATACATAGTCCTACAGCCGACTTGTCTCGAAGGGTCTATTGGTGCCTCGGGCCTCTTATGGTCGTTCTCCTATGAGTCTAGTTTTTCGAATCCGGCGCAAAACTGACAATTAATTGTAACGTTCAGAGCCTCTTAATGACGATGGAACACACAAATTGCGTCGCGATGCAATACATCGTCCTACAGCCGACTTGTCTCCAAGGGTCTAGTGCTGCCTCGGGCACCATATGCTCGTTCTCCTGTGAGTCTAGATTTTCGAATCCGACGCAAAACTGACAGTGAATTGTAACGTTCAGAGCCTGTTAATGACGATGGGACACACAAATTGCGTCGCGACTCAATACATCGTCCTCCAGCCGACTTGTCTCGAAGGGTCTATTGCTGCCTCGGGCACCTTATGCTCGTTCTCCTGTGAGTCTAGTTTTTCGAATGCGATGCAAAACTGACAGTTAATTGTAACGTTCAGAGCCTCTTAATGACGATGGAACACACAAATTGCGTCGCGATTCAATACATCGTCCTACAGCCGACTTGTCTCCAAGGGTCTAGTGCTGCCTCGGGCACCACATGCTCGTTCTCCTGTGAGTCTAGTTTTTCGAATGCGATGCAAAATCGACAGTTAATTGTAACGTTCAGAGCCTGTTAATGACTATGGGACACACAAATTGCGTCGCGATTCAATACATCGTCCTCCAGCCGACTTGTCTCGAAGGGTCTATTGGTGCCTCGGGCCTCTTATGGTCGTTCTCCTATGAGTCTAGTTTTTCGAATCCGGCGCAAAACTGACAGTGAATTGTAACGTTCAGAGCCTCTTGATGACGATGGAACACACAAATTGCGTCGCGATTCAATACATCGTCCTACAGCCGACTTGTCTCCAAGGGTCTAGTGCTGCCTCGGGCACCATATGCTCGTTCTCCTGTGAGTCTAGATTTTCGAATCCGACGCAAAACTGACAGTTAATTGTAACGTTCAGAGCCTGTTAATGACGATGGGACACACAAATTGCGTCGCGACTCAATACATCGTCCTACAGCCGACTTGACTCCAAGGGTCTAGTGCTGCCTCGGGCACCATATGCTCGTTCTCCTGTGAGTCTAGATTTTCGAATCCGACGCAAAACTGAGAGTGAATTGTAACGTTCAGAGCCTCTTGATGACGATGGAACACACAAATTGCGTCGCGATTCAATACATCGTCCTCCAGCCGACATGTCTCCGAGGTAGTATTGCTGCTCCTGGCACCTCTTGGTCGTTCTCCTATGAGTCTAGTTTTTCGAATCCGGCGCAAAACTGACAATTAATTGTAACGTTCAGAGCCTCTTAATGACGATGGGACACACAAATTGCGTCGCGTCTCAATACATCGTCCTCCAGCCGACTTGTCTCCAAGGGTCTATTGCTGCCTCGGGCACCTTATGGTCGTTCTCCTGTGAGTCTAGATTTTCGAATCCGACGCAAAACTGACAGTTAATTTTAACGTTCAGAGCCTCTTAATGACGATGGAACACACAAATTGCGTCGCGATTCAATACATCGTCCTACAGCCGACTTGTCTCCAAGGGTCTAGTGCTGCCTCGGGCACCTTATGGTCGTTCATCTGTGAGTCTAGATTTTCGAATCCGACGCAAAACTGAAAGTGAATTGTAACGTTCAGAGCCTCTTGATGACGATGGAACACACAAATTGCGTCGCGATTCAATACATCGTCCTACAGCCGACTTGTCTCCAAGGGTCTAGTGCTGCCTCGGGCACCATTTGCTCGTTCTCCTGTGAGTCTAGATTTTCGAATCCGACGCAAAACTGACAGTTAATTGTAACGTTCAGAGCCTGTTAATGACGATGGGACACACAAAATGCGTCGCGACTCAATACATCGTCCTCCAGCCGACTTGTCTCCAAGGGTCTAGTGCTGCCTCGGGCACCTTATGGTCGTTTTCCTGTGAGTCTAGATTTGCGAATCCGACGCAAAACTGACAGTTAATTGTAACGTTCAGAGCCTGTTAATGACGATGGAACACACAAATTGCGTCGCGATTCAATACATCGTCCTCCAGCCGACTCTTCTCCAAGGGTCTAGTGCTGCCTCGGGCACCTTATGGTAGTTCTCCTGTGAGTCTAGATTTTCGAATCCGACGCAAAACTGACAGTTAATTGTAACGTTCAGAGCCTCTTAATGACGATGGAACACACAAATTGCGTCGCGATTCCATACATCGTCCTCCAGCCGACTTGTCTCCAAGGGTCTATTGCTGCCTCGGGCACATTATGGTCGTTCTCCTGTGAGTCTAGTTTTTCGAATGCGATACAAAACTGACAATTAATTGTAACGTTCAGAGCCTGTTAATGACGATGGGACACACAAATTGCGTCGCGATTCAATACATCGTCCTACAGCCGACTTGTCTCCAAGGGTCTAGTGCTACCTCGGGCACCATATGCTCGTTCTCCTGTGAGTCTAGATTTTCGAATCCGACGCAAAACTGACAGTGAATTGTAACGTTCAGTGCCTCTTGATGACGATGGAACACACAAATTGCGTCGCGATTCAATACATCGTCCTACAGCCGACTTGTCTCCAAGGGTCTAGTGCTGCCTCGGGCACCATATGCTCGTTCTCCTGTGAGTCTAGATTTTCGAATCCGACGCAAAACTGACAGTTAATTGTAACGTTCAGAGCCTGTTAATGACGATGGGACACACAAATTGCGTCGCGACTCAATACATAGTCCTAGAGCCGACTTGTCTCGAAGGGTCTATTGGTGCCTCGGCCCTCTTATGGTCGTTCTCCTATGAGTCTAGTTTTTCGAATCCGGCGCAAAGCTGACAATTAATTGTAACGTTCAGAGCCTCTTAATGACGATGGAACACACAAATTGCGTCGCGATGCAATACATCGTCCTACAGCCGACTTGTCTCCAAGGGTCTAGTGCTGCCTCGGGCACCATATGCTCGTTCTCCTGTGAGTCTAGATTTTCGAATCCGACGCAAAACTGACAGTGAATTGTAACGTTCAGAGCCTGTTAATGACGATGGGACACACAAATTGCGTCGCGACTCAATACATCGTCCTCCAGCCGACTTGTCTCGAAGGGTCTATTGCTGCCTCGGGCACCTTATGCTCGTTCTCCTGTGAGTCTAGTTTTTCGAATGCGATGCAAAACTGACAGTTAATTGTAACGTTCAGAGCCTCTTAATGACGATGGAACACACAAATTGCGTCGCGATTCAATACATCGTCCTACAGCCGACTTGTCTCCAAGGGTCTAGTGCTGCCTCGGGCACCATATGCTCGTTCTCCTGTGAGTCTAGTTTTTCGAATGCGATGCAAAACTGACAGTTAATTGTAACGTTCAGAGCCTGTTAATGACTATGGGACACACAAATTGCGTCGCGATTCAATACATCGTCCTCCAGCCGACTTGTCTCGAAGGGTCTATTGGTTCCTCGGGCCTCTTATGGTCGTTCTCCTATGAGTCTAGTTTTTCGAATCCGGCGCAAAACTGACAGTGAATTGTAACGTTCAGAGCCTCTTGATGACGATGGAACACACAAATTGCGTCGCGATTCAATACATCGTCCTACAGCCGACTTGTCTCCAAGGGTCTAGTGCTGCCTCGGGCACCATATGCTCGTTCTCGTGTGAGTCTAGATTTTCGAATCCGACGCAAAACTGACAGTTAATTGTAACGTTCAGAGCCTGTTAATGACGATGGGACACACAAATTGCGTCGCGACTCAATACATCGTCCTACAGCCGACTTGACTCCAAGGGTCTAGTGCTGCCTCGGGCACCATATGCTCGTTCTCCTGTGAGTCTAGATTTTCGAATCGGACGCAAAACTGAGAGTGAATTGTAACGTTCAGAGCCTCTTGATGACGATGGAACACACAAATTGCGTCGCGATTCAATACATCGTCCTCCAGCCGACTTGTCTCGAAGGGTCTATTGGTGCCTCGGGCACCTTATGGTCGTTCTCCTGTGAGTCTAGATTTTCGAATCCGACGCAAAACTGACAGTTAATTGTAACGTTCAGAGCCTCTTAATGACGATGGAACACACAAACTGCGTCGCGATTCAATACATCGTCCTCCAGCCGACTTGTCTCCAAGGGTCTATTGCTGCCTCGGGCACCTTATGGTCGTTCTCCTGTGAGTCTAGATTTTCGAATCCGACGCAAAACTGAGAGTGAATTGTAACGTTCAGAGCCTCTTGATGACGATGGAACACACAAATTGCGTCGCGATTCAATACATCGTCCTCCAGCCGACTTGTCTCGAAGGGTCTATTGGTGCCTCGGGCACCTTAAGGTCGTTCTCCTGTGAGTCTAGTTTTTCGAATAGGACGCAAAACTGACAATTAATTGTAACGTTCAGAGCCTGTTAATGACGATGGAACACACAAATTGCGTCGGGTCTCAATACATCGTCCTCCAGCCGACTTGTCTCCAAGGGTCTATTGCTGCCTCGGGCACCTTATGGTCGTTCTCCTGTGAGTCTAGATTTTCGAATCCGACGCAAAACTGACAGTTAATTGTAACGTTCAGAGCCTCTTAATGACGATGGAACACACAAATTGCGTCGCGATTCAATACATCGTCCTACAGCCAACTTGTCTCCAAGGGTCTAGTGCTGCCTAGGGCACCTTATGGTCGTTCATCTGTGAGTCTAGATTTTCGAATCCGACGCAAAACTGACAGTTAATTGTAACGTTCAGAGCCTGTTAATGACGATGGGACACACAAATTGCGTCGCGTCTCAATACATCGTCCCACAGCCGACCTGTCTCCAAGGGTCTCTTGCTGCCTCGGGCACCTTATGGTCGTTCTCCTGTGAGTCTAGTTTTCAGAATACGACGCAAAACTGACAGTTAATTGTAACGTTCAGAGCCTGTTAATGACGATGGAACACACAAATTGCGTCGCGATTCAATACATCGTCCTCCAGCCGACTTGTCTCGAAGGGTCTATTGCTGCCTCGGGCACCTTATGGTCGTTCATCGGTGAGTCTAGATTTTCGAACCCGACGCAAAACTGACAGTTAATTGTAAGGTTCAGAGCCTCTTGATGACGATGGAACACACAAATTGCGTCGCGAATCAATACATCGTCCTACAGCCAACTTGTCTCCAAGGGTCTCTTGCTGCCTCGGGCACCTTATGGTCGTTCATCTGTGAGTCTAGATTTTCGAATCCGGCGCAAAACTGACAGTTAATTGTAACGCTCAGAGCCTCTTAATGACGTTGGAACACACAAATTGCGTCGCGATTCAATACATCGTCCTCCAGCCGACATGTCTCCGAGGTAGTATTGCTGCTCCTGGCACCTCTTGGTCGTTCTCCTATGAGTCTAGTTTTTCGAATCCGGCGCAAAACTGACAATTAATTGTAACGTTCAGAGCCTCTTAATGACGATGGGACACACAAATTGCGTCGCGTCTCAATACATCGTCCTCCAGCCGACTTGTCTCCAAGGGTCTATTGCTGCCTCGGGCACCTTATGGTCGTTCTCCTGTGAGTCTAGATTTTCGAATCCGACGCAAAACTGAGAGTGAATTGTAACGTTCAGAGCCTCTTAATGACGATGGAACACACAAATTGCGTCGCGATTCAATACATCGTCCCACAGCCGACTTGTCTCCAAGGGTCTAGTGCTGCCTCGGGCACCTTATGGTCGTTCATCTGTGAGTCTAGATTTTCGAATCCGACGCAAAACTGACAGTGAATTGTAACGTTCAGAGCCTGTTAATGACGATGGAACACACAAATTGCGTCGCGATTCAATACATCGTCCTACAGCCGACTTGTCTCCAAGGGTCTAGTGCTGCCTCGGGCACCATATGCTCGTTCTCCTGTGAGTCTAGATTTTCGAATCCGACGCAAAACTGACAGTGAATTGTAACGTTCAGAGCCTGTTAATGACGATGGGACACACAAATTGCGTCGCGACTCAATACATCGTCCTCCAGCCGACTTGTCTCGAAGGGTCTTTTGCTGCCTCGGGCACCTTATGCTCGTTCTCCTGTGAGTCTAGTTTTTCGAATGCGATGCAAAACTGACAGTTAATTGTAACGTTCAGAGCCTCTTAATGACGATGGAACACACAAATTGCGTCGCGATTCAATACATCGTCCTCCAGCCGACTTGTCTCCAAGGGTCTATTGCTGCCTCGGGCACCTTATGGTCGTTCTCCTGTGAGTCTAGTTTTTCGAATGCGATGCAAAACGGACAGTTAATTGTAACGTTCAGAGCCTGTTAATGACTATGGGACACACAAATTGCGTCGCGATTCAATACATCGTCCTCCAGCCGACTTGTCTCGAAGGGTCTATTGGTGCCTCGGGCCTCTTATGGTCGTTCTCCTATGAGTCTAGTTTTTCGAATCCGGCGCAAAACTGACAATTAATTGTAACGTTCAGAGCCTCTTAATGACGATGGAACACACAAATTGCGTCGCGATTCAATACATCGTCCTACAGCCGACTTGTCTCCAAGGGTCTAGTGCTGCCTCGGGCACCATATGCTCGTTCTCCTGTGAGTCTAGATTTTCGAATCCGTCGCAAAACTGACAATTAATTGTAACGTTCAGAGCCTCTTAATGACGATGGGACACACAAATTGCGTCGCGTCTCAATACATCGTCCTCCAGCCGACTTGTCTCCAAGGGTCTATTGCTGCCTCGGGCACCTTATGGTCGTTCTCCTGTGAGTCTAGATTTTCGAATCCGACGCAAAACTGAGAGTGAATTGTAACGTTCAGAGCCTCTTAATGACGATGGAACACACAAATTGCGTCGCGATTCAATACATCGTCCTACAGCCGACTTGTCTCCAAGGGTCTAGTGCTGCCTCGGGCACCTTATGGTCGTTCATCTGTGAGTCTAGATTTTCGAATCCGACGCAAAACTGACAGTGAATTGTAACGTTCAGAGCCTGTTAATGACGATGGGACACACAAATTGCGTCGCGATTCAATACATCGTCCTACAGCCGACTTGTCTCCAAGGGCCTAGTGCTGCCTCGGGCACCATAGGCTTGTTCTCCTGTGAGTCTAGATTTTCGAATCCGACGCAAAACTGACAGTGAATTGTAACGTTCAGAGCCTCTTGATGACGATGGAACACACAAATTGCGTCGCGATTCAATACATCGTCCTACAGCCGACTTGTCTCCAAGGGTCTAGTGCTGCCTCGGGCACCATATGCTCGTTCTCCTGTGAGTCTAGATTTTCGAATCCGACGCAAAACTGACAGTGAATTGTAACGTTCAGAGCCTGTTAATGACGATGGGACACACAAATTGCGTCGCGACTCAATACATCGTCCTCCAGCCGACTTGTCTCGAAGGGTCTTTTGCTGCCTCGGGCACCTTATGCTCGTTCTCCTGTGAGTCTAGTTTTTCGAATGCGATGCAAAACTGACAGTTAATTGTAACGTTCAGAGCCTCTTAATGACGATGGAACACACAATATGAGTCTAGTTTTTCGAATCCGGCGCAAAACTGACAATTAATTGTAACGTTCAGAGCCTCTTAATGACGATGGAACACACAAATTGCGTCGCGATTCAATACATCGTCCTACAGCCGACTTGTCTCCAAGGGTCTAGTGCTGCCTCGGGCACCATATGCTCGTTCTCCTGTGAGTCTAGATTTTCGAATCCGACGCAAAACTGACAGTGAATTGTAACGTTCAGAGCCTGTTAATGACGATGGAACACACAAATTGCGTCGCGATTCAATACATCGTCCTACAGCCGACTTGTCTCCAAGGGTCTAGTGCTGCCTCGGGCACCATATGCTCGTTCTCCTGTGAGTCTAGATTTTCGAATCCGACGCAAAACTGACAGTGAATTGTAACGTTCAGAGCCTCTTGATGACGATGGAACACACAAATTGCGTCGCGATTCAATACATCGTCCTACAGCCGACTCGTCTCCAAGGGTCTAGTGCTGCCTCGGGCACCATATGCTCGTTCTCCTGTGAGTCTAGATTTTCGAATCCGACGCAAAACTGACAGTTAATTGTAATGTTCAGAGCCTGTTAATGACGATGGGACACACAAATTGCGTCGCGACTCAATACATCGTCCTACAGCCGACTTGACTCCAAGGGTCTAGTGCTGCCTCGGGCACCATATGCTCGTTATCCTGTGAGTCTAGATTTTCGAATCCGACGCAAAACTGACAGTTAATTTTAACGTTCAGAGCCTCTTAATGACGATGGAACACACAAATTGCGTCGCGATTCAATACACCGTCCTCCAGCCGACTTGTCTCCAAGGGTCTATTGCTGCCTCGGGCACCTTATGGTCGTTCTCCTGTGAGTCTAGATTTTCGAATCCGACGCAAACCTGACAGTGAATTGTAACGTTCAGAGCCTGTTAATGACGATGGAACACACAAATTGCGTCGCGATTCAATACATCGTCCTACAGCCGACTTGTCTCCGAGGGTCTAGTGCTGCCTCGGGCACCTTATGGTCGTTCTCCTGTGAGTCTAGATTTTCGAATCCGTCGCAAAACTGAGAGTGAATTGTAACGTTCAGAGCCTCTTGATGACGATGGAACACACAAATTGCGTCGCGATTCAATACATCGTCCTCCAGCCGACTTGTCTCGAAGGGTCTATTGCTGCCTCGGGCACCTTATGGTCGTTCATCGGTGAGTCTAGATTTTCGAATCCGACGCAAAACTGACAGTAAATTGTAACGTTCAGAGCCTCTTGATGACGATGGAACAAACAAATTGCGTCGCGATTCAATACATCGACCTACAGCCGACTTGTCTCCAAGGGTCTATTGCTGCCTCGGGCACCTTATGGTCGTTCATCTGTGAGTCTAGATTTTCGAATCCGGCGCAAAACTGACAGTTAATTGTAACGTTCAGAGCCTCTTAATGACGATGGAACACACAAATTGCGTCGCGATTCAATACATCGTCCTACAGCCGACTTGTCTCCAAGGGTCTAGTGCTGCCTCGGGCACCTTATGGTCGTTCTCCTGTGAGTCTAGATTTTCGAATCCGACGCAAAACTGAGAGTGAATTGTAACGTTCAGAGCCTCTTGATGACGATGGAACACACAAATTGCGTCGCGATTCAATACATCGTCCTCCAGCCGACTTGTCTCGAAGGGTCTATTGGTGCCTCGGGCACCTTAAGGTCGTTTTCCTGTGATTCTAGTTTTTCGAATACGACGCAAAACTGACAATTAATTGTAACGTTCAGAGCCTGTTAATGACGATGGAACACACAAATTGAGTCGCGATTCAATACATCGTCCTCCAGCCGACTTGTCTCGAAGGGTCTATTGCTGCCTCGGGCACCTTATGGTCGTTCATCGGTGAGTCTAGATTTTCCAATCCGGCGCAAAACTGACAGTTAATTGTAACGTTCAGAGCCTCTTAATGACGATGGAACACACAAATTGCGTCGCGATTCAATACATCGTCCTCCAGCCGACATGTCTCCGAGGTAGTATTGCTGCTCCTGGCACCTCTTGGTCGTTCTCCTATGAGTCTAGTTTTATCGAATCCGGCGCAAAACTGACAATTAATTGTAACGTTCAGAGCCTCTTAATGACGATGGGACACACAAATTGCGTCGGGTCTCAATACATCGTCCTCCAGCCGACTTGTCTCCAAGGGTCTATTGCTGCCTCGGGCACCTTATGGTCGTTCTCCTGTGAGTCTAGATTTTCGAATCCGACGCAAAACTGACAGTTAATTGTAACGTTCAGAGCCTCTTAATGACGATGGAACACACAAATTGCGTCGCGATTCAATACATCGTCCTACAGCCGACTTGTCTCCAAGGGTCTAGTGCTGCCTCGGGCACCTTATGGTCGTTCATCTGTGAGTCTAGATTTTCGAATCCGACGCAAAACTGACAGTTAATTGTAACGTTCAGAGCCTGTTAATGACGATGGGACACACAAATTGCGTCGCGTCTCAATACATCGTCCCACAGCCGACCTGTCTCCAAGGGTCTCTTGCTGCCTCGGGCACCTTATGGTCGTTCGCCTGTGAGTCTAGTTTTCAGAATACGACGCAAAACTGACAGTTAATTGTAACGTTCAGAGCCTGTTAATGACGATGGAACACACAAATTGCGTCGCGATTCAATTCATCGTCCTACAGCCGACTTGTCTCCAAGGGTCTAGTGCTGCCTCGGGCACCATATGCTCGTTCTCCTGTGAGTCTAGATTTTCGAATCCGACGCAAAAGTGACAGTGAATTGTAACGTTCAGAGCCTGTTAATGACGATGGGACACACAAATTGCGTCGCGACTCAATACATCGTCCTACATCCGACTTGACTCCAAGGGTCTAGTGCTGCCTCGGGCACCATATGCTCGTTCTCCTGTGAGTCTAGATTTTCGAATCCGACGCAAAACTGAGAGTGAATTGTAACGTTCAGAGCCTCTTGATGACGATGGAACACACAAATTGCGTCGCGATTCAATACATCGTCCTCCAGCCGACTTGTCTCGAAGGGTCTATTGGTGCCTCGGTCACCTTATGGTCGTTCTCCTGTGAGTCTAGATTTTCGAATCCGACGCAAAACTGACAGTTAATTGTAACGTTCAGAGCCTCTTAATGACGATGGAACACACAAATTGCGTCGCGATTCAATACATCGTCCTCCAGCCGACTTGTCTCCAAGGGTCTATTGCTGCCTCGGGCACCTTATGGTCGTTCTCCTGTGAGTCTAGATTTTCGAATCCGACGCAAACCTGACAGTGAATTGTAACGTTCAGAGCCTGTTAATGACGATGGAACACACAAATTGCGTCGCGATTCAATACATCGTCCTACAGCCGACTTGTCTCCAAGGGTCAAGTGCTGCCTCGGGCACCTTATGGTCGTTCTCCTGTGAGTCTAGATTTTCGAATCCGACGCAAAACTGAGAGTGAATTGTTACGTTCAGAGCCTCTTGATGACGATGGAACACACAAATTGCGTCGCGATTCAATACATAGTCCTCCAGCCGACTTGTCTCGAAGGGTCTATTGGTGCCTCGGGCACCTTAAGGTCGTTCTCCTGTGAGTCTAGTTTTTCGAATACGACGCAAAACTGACAATTAATTGTAACGTTCAGAGCCTGTTAATGACGATGGAACACACAAATTGCGTCGCGATTCAATACATCGTCCTCCAGCCGACTTGTCTCGAAGGGTCTATTGCTGCCTCGGGCACCTTATGGTCGTTCATCGGTGAGTCTAGATTTTCGAATCCGACGCAAAACTGACAGTTAATTGTAAGGTTCAGAGCCTCTTGATGACGATGGAACACACAAATTGCGTCGCGATTCAATACATCGTCCTACAGCCGACTTGTCTCCAAGGGCCTATTGCTGCCTCGGGCACCTTATGGTCGTTCATCTGTGAGTCTAGATTTTCGAATCCGGCGCAAAACTGACAGTTAATTGTAACGTTCAGAGCCTCTTAATGACGATGGAACACACAAATTGCGTCGCGATTCAATACATCGTCCTCCAGCCGACTTGTCTCCGAGGTAGTATTGCTGCTCCTGGCACCTCTTGGTCGTTCTCCTATGAGTCTAGTTTTTCGAATCCGGCGCAAAACTGACAATTAATTGTAACGTTCAGAGCCTCTTAATGACGATGGAACACACAAATTGCGTCGCGATTCAATACATCGTCCTCCAGCCGACTTGTCTCCAAGGGTCTATTGCTGCCTCGGGCACCTTATGGTCGTTCTCCTGTGAGTCTAGTTTTTCGAATGCGATGCAAAACTGACAGTTAATTGTAACGTTCAGAGCCTCTTAATGACGATGGAACACACAAATTGCGTCGCGATTCAATACATCGTCCTACAGCCGACTTGTCTCCAAGGGTCTAGTGCTGCCTCGGGCACCATATGCTCGTTCTCCTGTGAGTCTAGATTTTCGAATCCGACGCAAAACTGAGAGTGAATTGTAACGTTCAGAGCCTCGTGATGACGATCGAACACACAAATTGCGTCGCGATTCAATAGATCTTCCTCCAGCCGACTTGTCTCGAAGGGTCTATTGCTGCCTCGGGCACCTTATGGTCGTTCATCTGTGAGTCTAGATTTTCGAATCCGACGCAAAACTGACAGTTAATTGTAAGGTTCAGAGCCTCTTAATGACGATGGAACACACAAATTGCGTCGCGATTCAATACATCGTCCTCCAGCCGACTTGTCCCCAAGGGTCTATTGCTGCCTCGGGCACCTTATGGTCGTTCTCCTGTGAGTCTAGTTTTTCGAATGCGATGCAAAACTGACAATTAATTGTAACGTTCAGAGCCTGTTAATGACGATGGGACACACAAATTGCGTCGCGACTCAATACATCGTCCTACAGCCGACTTGTCTCCAAGGGTCTATTGCTGCCTCGGGCACCTTATGGTCGTTCTCCTGTGAGTCTAGTTTTTCGAATGCGATGCAAAACTGACACTTAATTGTAACGTTCAGAGCCTCTTAATGACGATGGAACACCCAAATTGCGTCGCGATTCAATACATCGTCCTCCAGCCGACTTGTCTCCAAGGGCCTATTGCTGCCTCGGGCACCTTATGGTCGTTCTCCTGTGAGTCTAGATTTTCGAATCCGACGCAAAACTGACAGTGAATTGTAACGTTCAGAGCCTGTTAATGACGATGGGACACACAAATTGCGTCGCGACTCAATACATCGTCCTCCAGCCGACTTGTCTCGAAGGGTCTATTGCTGCCTCGGGCACCTTATGGTCGTTCATCGGTGAGTCTAGATTTTCGAATCCGACGCAAAACTGACAGTTAATTGTAAGGTTCAGAGCCTCTTGATGACGATGGAACACACAAATTGCGTCGCGATTCAATACATCGTCCTACAGCCGACTTGTCTCCAAGGGCCTATTGCTGCCTCGGGCACCTTATGGTCGTTCATCTGTGAGTCTAGATTTTCGAATCCGGCGCAAAACTGACAGTTAATTGTAACGTTCAGAGCCTCTTAATGACGATGGAACACACAAATTGCGTCGCGATTCAATACATCGTCCTCCAGCCGACTTGTCTCCGAGGTAGTATTGCTGCTCCTGGCACCTCTTGGTCGTTCTCCTATGAGTCTAGTTTTTCGAATCCGGCGCAAAACTGACAATTAATTGTAACGTTCAGAGCCTCTTAATGACGATGGAACACACAAATTGCGTCGCGATTCAATACATCGTCCTCCAGCCGACTTGTCTCCAAGGGTCTATTGCTGCCTCGGGCACCTTATGGTCGTTCTCCTGTGAGTCTAGTTTTTCGAATGCGATGCAAAACTGACAGTTAATTGTAACGTTCAGAGCCTCTTAATGACGATGGAACACACAAATTGCGTCGCGATTCAATACATCGTCCTACAGCCGACTTGTCTCCAAGGGTCTAGTGCTGCCTCGGGCACCATATGCTCGTTCTCCTGTGAGTCTAGATTTTCGAATCCGACGCAAAACTGAGAGTGAATTGTAACGTTCAGAGCCTCGTGATGACGATCGAACACACAAATTGCGTCGCGATTCAATAGATCTTCCTCCAGCCGACTTGTCTCGAAGGGTATATTGCTGCCTCGGGCACCTTATGGTCGTTCATCTGTGAGTCTAGATTTTCGAATCCGACGCAAAACTGACAGTTAATTGTAAGGTTCAGAGCCTCTTAATGACGATGGAACACACAAATTGCGTCGCGATTCAATACATCGTCCTCCAGCCGACTTGTCCCCAAGGGTCTATTGCTGCCTCGGGCACCTTATGGTCGTTCTCCTGTGAGTCTAGTTTTTCGAATGCGATGCAAAACTGACAGTTAATTGTAACGTTCAGAGCCTGTTAATGACGATGGGACACACAAATTGCGTCGCGACTCAATACATCGTCCTACAGCCGACTTGTCTCCAAGGGTCTATTGCTGCCTCGGGCACCTTATGGTCGTTCTCCTGTGAGTCTAGTTTTTCGAATGCGATGCAAAACTGACACTTAATTGTAACGTTCAGAGCCTCTTAATGACGATGGAACACCCAAATTGCGTCGCGATTCAATACATCGTCCTCCAGCCGACTTGTCTCCAAGGGCCTATTGCTGCCTCGGGCACCTTATGGTCGTTCTCCTGTGAGTCTAGATTTTCGAATCCGACGCAAAACTGACAGTGAATTGTAACGTTCAGAGCCTGTTAATGACGATGGGACACACAAATTGCGTCGCGACTCAATACATCGTCCTCCAGCCGACTTGTCTCCAAGGGTCTAGTGCTGCCTCGGGCACCTTATGGTCGTTCTCCTGTGAGTCTAGATTTTCGAATCCGACGCAAAACTGACAGTTAATTGTAACGTTCAGAGCCTGTTAATGACGATGGAACACACAAATTGCGTCGCGATTCAATACATCGTCCTACAGCCGACTTGTCTCCAAGGGTCTAGTGCTGCCTCGGGCACCATATGCTCGTTCTCCTGTGAGTCTAGATTTTTCGAATCCGACGCAAAACTGACAGTGAATTGTAACGTTCAGAGCCTGTTAATGACGATGGAACACACAAATTGCGTCGCGATTCAATACATCGTCCTCCAGCCGACTTGTCTCGAAGGGTCTATTGCTGCCTCGGGCACCTTATGGTCGTTCATCTGTGAGTCTAGATTTTCGAATCCGACGCAAAACTGACAGTGAATTGCAACGTTCAGAGCCTCTTAATGACGATGGAACTAACAAATTGCGTCGCGATTCAATACATTGTCCTCCAGCCGACTTGTCTCCAAGGGTCTAGTGCTGCTTCGGGCACCTTATGTTCGTTCTCCTGTGAGTATAGATTTTTGAATCCGACGCAAAACTGACAGTTAATTGTAACGTTCAGAGCCTGTTAATGACGATGGAACACACAAATTGCGTCGCGATTCAATACATCGTCCTCCAGCCGACTTGTCTCCAAGTGTCTATTGCTGCCTCGGGCACCTTTTGGTCGTTCTCCTATGAGTCTAGTTTTTCGAATCCGACGCAAAACTGACAGTTAATTGTAACGTTCAGAGCCTCTTAATGACGATGGAACACACAAATTGCGTCGCGATTCAATACATCGTCCTCCAGCCGACTTGTCTCCAAAGGTCTATTGCTGCCTCGGGCACCTTATGGTCGTTCTCCTGTGAGTCTAGATTTTCGAATCCGACGCAAAACTGACAGTGAATTGTAACGTTCAGAGCCTGTTAATGACGATGGGACACACAAATTGCGTCGTGATTCAATACATCGTCCTACAGCCGACTTGTCTCCAAGGGTCTAGTGCTGCCTCGGGCACCATATGCTCGTTCTCTTGTGAGTCTAGATTTCCGAATCCGACGCAAAACTGACAGTGAATTGTAACGTTCAGAGCCTCTTGATGACGATGGAACACACAAATTGCGTCGCGATTCAATACATCGTCCCACAGCCGACCTGTCTCCAAGGGTCTCTTGCTGCCTCGGGCAACTTATGGTCGTTCTCCTGTGAGTCTAGTTTTCAGAATACGACGCAAAACTGACAGTTAATTGTAACGTTCAGAGCCTGTTAATGACGATGGGACACACAAATTGCGTCGCGATTCAATACATCGTCCTCCAGCCGACTTGTCTCGAAGGGTCTATTGCTGCCTCGGGCACCTTATGGTCGTTCATCTGTGAGTCAAGATTTTCGAATCCGACGCAAAACTGACAGTGAATTGTAACGTTCAGAGCCTCTTAATGACGATGGAACTCACAAATTGCGTCGCGATTCAATACATTGTCCTCCAGCCGACTTGTCTCCAAGGGTCTAGTGCTGCCTCGGGCACTTTATGGTCGTTCTCCTGTGAGTCTAGATTTTCGAATCCGACGCAAAACTGACAGTTAATTGTAACGTTCAGAGCCTCTTAATGACGATGGAACACACAAATTGCGTCGCTATTCAATACATCGTCCTCCAGCCGACTTGTCTCCAAGTGTCTATTGCTGCCTCGGGCACCTTATGGTCGTTCTCCTGTGAGTCTAGTTTTTCGAATGCGATGCAAAACTGACAGTTAATTGTAACGTTCAGAGCCTGTTAATGACGATGGGACACACAAATTGCGTCGCGACTCAATACATCGTCCTACAGCCGACTTGTCTCCAAGGGTCTATTGCTGCCTCGGGCACCTTATGGTCGTTCTCCTGTGAGTCTAGTTTTTCGAATGCGATGCAAAACTGACACTTAATTGTAACGTTCAGAGCCTCTTAATGACGATGGAACACCCAAATTGCGTCGCGATTCAATACATCGTCCTCCAGCCGACTTGTCTCCAAGGGCCTATTGCTGCCTCGGGCACCCTATGGTCGTTCTCCTGTGAGTCTAGATTTTCGAATCCGACGCAAAACTGACAGTGAATTGTAACGTTCAGAGCCTGTTAATGACGATGGGACACACAAATTGCGTCGCGACTCAATACATCGTCCTCCAGCCGACTTGTCTCCAAGGGTCTAGTGCTGCCTCGGGCACCTTATGGTCGTTCTCCTGTGAGTCTAGATTTTCGAATCCGACGCAAAACTGACAGTTAATTGTAACGTTCAGAGCCTGTTAATGACGATGGAACACACAAATTGCGTCGCGATTCAATACATCGTCCTACAGCCGACTTGTCTCCAAGGGTCTAGTGCTGCCTCGGGCACCATATGCTCGTTCTCCTGTGAGTCTAGATTTTTCGAATCCGACGCAAAACTGACAGTGAATTGTAACGTTCAGAGCCTGTTAATGACGATGGAACACACAAATTGCGTCGCGATTCAATACATCGTCCTCCAGCCGACTTGTCTCGAAGGGTCTATTGCTGCCTCGGGCACCTTATGGTCGTTCATCTGTGAGTCTAGATTTTCGAATCCGACGCAAAACTGACAGTGAATTGCAACGTTCAGAGCCTCTTAATGACGATGGAACTAACAAATTGCGTCGCGATTCAATACATTGTCCTCCAGCCGACTTGTCTCCAAGGGTCTAGTGCTGCCTCGGGCACCTTATGTTCGTTCTCCTGTGAGTATAGATTTTCGAATCCGACGCAAAACTGACAGTTAATTGTAACGTTCAGAGCCTGTTAATGACGATGGAACACACAAATTGCGTCGCGATTCAATACATCGTCCTCCAGCCGACTTGTCTCCAAGTGTCTATTGCTGCCTCGGGCACCTTTTGGTCGTTCTCCTATGAGTCTAGTTTTTCGAATCCGACGCAAAACTGACAGTTAATTGTAACGTTCAGAGCCTCTTAATGACGATGGAACACACAAATTGCGTCGCGATTCAATACATCGTCCTCCAGCCGACTTGTCTCCAAAGGTCTATTGCTGCCTCGGGCACCTTATGGTCGTTCTCCTGTGAGTCTAGATTTTCGAATCCGACGCAAAACTGACAGTGAATTGTAACGTTCAGAGCCTGTTAATGACGATGGGACACACAAATTGCGTCGTGATTCAATACATCGTCCTACAGCCGACTTGTCTCCAAGGGTCTAGTGCTGCCTCGGGCACCATATGCTCGTTCTCTTGTGAGTCTAGATTTCCGAATCCGACGCAAAACTGACAGTGAATTGTAACGTTCAGAGCCTCTTGATGACGATGGAACACACAAATTGCGTCGCGATTCAATACATCGTCCCACAGCCGACCTGTCTCCAAGGGTTCTTGCTGCCTCGGGCACCTTATGGTCGTTCTCCTGTGAGTCTAGTTTTCAGAATACGACGCAAAACTGACAGTTAATTGTAACGTTCAGAGCCTGTTAATGACGATGGGACACACAAATTGCGTCGCGATTCAATACATCGTCCTCCAGCCGACTTGTCTCGAAGGGTCTATTGCTGCCTCGGGCACCTTATGGTCGTTCATCTGTGAGTCAAGATTTTCGAATCCGACGCAAAACTGACAGTGAATTGTAACGTTCAGAGCCTCTTAATGACGATGGAACTCACAAATTGCGTCGCGATTCAATACATTGTCCTCCAGCCGACTTGTCTCCAAGGGTCTAGTGCTGCCTCGGGCACTTTATGGTCGTTCTCCTGTGAGTCTAGATTTTCGAATCCGACGCAAAACTGACAGTTAATTGTAACGTTCAGAGCCTCTTAATGACGATGGAACACACAAATTGCGTCGCTATTCAATACATCGTCCTCCAGCCGACTTGTCTCCAAGTGTCTATTGCTGCCTCGGGCACCTTATGGTCGTTCTCCTGTGAGTCTAGTTTTTCGAATGCGATGCAAAACTGACAGTTAATTGAAACGTTCAGAGCCTGTTAATGACGATGGGACACACAAACTGCGTCGCGACTCAATACATCGTCCTCCAGCCGACTTGTCTCCAAGGGTCTAGTGCTGCCTCGGGCACCTTATGGTCGTTCTCCTGTGAGTCTAGATTTTCGAATCCGACGCAGAACTGACAATTAATTGTAACGTTCAGAGCCTCTTAATGACGATGGAACACACAAATTGCGTCGCGATTCAATACATCGTCCTCCAGCCGACTTTTCTCCAAGGGTCTAGTGCTGCCTCGGGCACCTTATGGTCGTTCTCCTGTGAGTCTAGATTTTCGAATCCGACGCAAAACTGACAGTTAATTGTAACGTTCAGAGCCTCTTAATGACGATGGAACACACAAATTGCGTCGCGATTCAATACATCGTCCTACAGCCGACTTGTCTCCAAGGGTCTAGTGCTGCCTCGGGCACCATATGCTCGTTCTCCTGTGAGTCTAGATTTTTCGAATCCGACGCAAAACTGACAGTGAATTGTAACGTTCAGAGCCTGTTAATGACGATGGAACACACAAATTGCGTCGCGATTCAATACATCGTCCTCCAGCCGACTTGTCTCGAAGGGTCTATTGCTGCCTCGGGCACCTTATGGTCGTTCATCTGTGAGTCTAGATTTCCGAATCCGACGCAAAACTGACAGTGAATTGTAACGTTCAGAGCCTCTTGATGACGATGGAACACACAAATTGCGTCGCGATTCAATACATCGTCCCACAGCCGACCTGTCTCCAAGGGTCTCTTGCTGCCTCGGGCACCTTATGGTCGTTCTCCTGTGAGTCTAGTTTTCAGAATACGACGCAAAACTGACAGTTAATTGTAACGTTCAGAGCCTGTTAATGACGATGGGACACACAAATTGCGTCGCGATTCAATACATCGTCCTCCAGCCGACTTGTCTCGAAGGGTCTATTGCTGCCTCGGGCACCTTATGGTCGTTCATCTGTGAGTCAAGATTTTCGAATCCGACGCAAAACTGACAGTGAATTGTAACGTTCAGAGCCTCTTAATGACGATGGAACTCACAAATTGCGTCGCGATTCAATACATTGTCCTCCAGCCGACTTGTCTCCAAGGGTCTAGTGCTGCCTCGGGCACTTTATGGTCGTTCTCCTGTGAGTCTAGATTTTCGAATCCGACGCAAAACTGACAGTTAATTGTAACGTTCAGAGCCTCTTAATGACGATGGAACACACAAATTGCGTCGCTATTCAATACATCGTCCTCCAGCCGACTTGTCTCCAAGTGTCTATTGCTGCCTCGGGCACCTTATGGTCGTTCTCCTGTGAGTCTAGTTTTTCGAATGCGATGCAAAACTGACAGTTAATTGAAACGTTCAGAGCCTGTTAATGACGATGGGACACACAAACTGCGTCGCGACTCAATACATCGTCCTCCAGCCGACTTGTCTCCAAGGGTCTAGTGCTGCCTCGGGCACCTTATGGTCGTTCTCCTGTGAGTCTAGATTTTCGAATCCGACGCAGAACTGACAATTAATTGTAACGTTCAGAGCCTCTTAATGACGATGGAACACACAAATTGCGTCGCGATTCAATACATCGTCCTCCAGCCGACTTGTCTCCAAGGGTCTATTGCTGCCTCGGGCACCTTTTGGTCGTTCTCCTATGAGTCTAGTTTTTCGAATCCGACGCAAAACTAACAGTTAATTGTAACGTTCAGAGCCTGTTAATGACGATGGAACACACAAATTGCGTCGCGATTCAATACATCGTCCTCCAGCCGACTTGTCTCCAAAGGTCTATTGCTGCCTCGGGCACCTTATGATCGTTCTCCTGTGAGTCTAGATTTTCGAATCCGACGCAAAACTGACAGTGAATTGTAACGTTCAGAGCCTGTTAATGACGATGGGACACACAAATTGCGTCGCGACTCAATACATCGTCCTCCAGCCGACTTGTCTCCAAGGGTCTAGTGCTGCCTCGGGCACCTTATGGTCGTTCTCCTGTGAGTCTAGATTTTCGAATCCGACGCAAAACTGACAGTTAATTGTAACGTTCAGAGCCTCTTAATGACGATGGAACACACAAATTGCGTCGCGATTCAATACATCGTCCTACAGCCGACTTGTCTCCAAGGGTCTAGTGCTGCCTCGGGCACCATATGCTCGTTCTCCTGTGAGTCTAGATTTTTCGAATCCGACGCAAAACTGACAGTGAATTGTAACGTTCAGAGCCTGTTAATGACGATGGAACACACAAATTGCGTCGCGATTCAATACATCGTCCTCCAGCCGACTTGTCTCGAAGGGTCTATTGCTGCCTCGGGCACCTTATGGTCGTTCATCTGTGAGTCTAGATTTTCGAATCCGACGCAAAACTGACAGTGAATTGCAACGTTCAGAGCCTCTTAATGACGAAGGAACTCACAAATTGCGTCGCGATTCAATACATTGTCCTCCAGCCGACTTGTCTCCAAGGGTCTAGTGCTGCCTCGGGCACCTTATGGTCGTTCTCCTGTGAGTATAGATTTTCGAATCCGACGCAAAACTGACAGTTAATTGTAACGTTCAGAGCCTGTTAATGACGATGGAACACACAAATTGCGTCGCGATTCAATACATCGTCCTCCAGCCGACTTGTCTCCAAGTGTCTATTGCTGCCTCGGGCACCTTTTGGTCGTTCTCCTATGAGTCTAGTTTTTCGAATCCGACGCAAAACTGACAGTTAATTGTAACGTTCAGAGCCTCTTAATGACGATGGAACACACAAATTGCGTCGCGATTCAATACATCGTCCTCCAGCCGACTTGTCTCCAAAGGTCTATTGCTGCCTCGGGCACCTTATGGTCGTTCTCCTGTGAGTCTAGATTTTCGAATCCGACGCAAAACTGACAGTGAATTGTAACGTTCAGAGCCTGTTAATGACGATGGGACACACAAATTGCGTCGCGACTCAATACATCGTCCTCCAGCCGACTTGTCTCCAAGGGTCTAGTGCTGCCTCGGGCACCTTATGGTCGTTCTCCTGTGAGTCTAGATTTTCGAATCCGACGCAAAACTGACAGTTAATTGTAACGTTCAGAGCCTGTTAATGACGATGGAACACACAAATTGCGTCGCGATTCAATACATCGTCCTACAGCCGACTTGTCTCCAAGGGTCTAGTGCTGCCTCGGGCACCATATGCTCGTTCTCCTGTGAGTCTAGATTTTCGAATCCGACGCAAAACTGACAGTGAATTGTAACGTTCAGAGCCTGTTAATGACGATGGAACACACAAATTGCGTCGCGATTCAATACATCGTCCTACAGCCGACATGTCTCCAAGGGTCTAGTGCTGCCTCGGGCACCATATGCTCGTTCTCCTGTGAGTCTAGATTTTCGAATCCGACGCAAAACTGACAGTGAATTGTAACGTTCAGATCCTGTTAATGACGATGGAACACACAAATTGCGTCGCGATTCAATACATCGTCCTACAGCCGACTTGTCTCCAAGGGTCTAGTGCTGCCTCGGGCACCATATGCTCGTTCTCCTGTGAGTCTAGATTTTCGAATCCGACGCAAAACTGACAGTGAATTGTAACGTTCAGAGCTTGTTAATGACGATGGGACACACAAATTGCGTCGCGACTCAATACATCGCCCTACAGCCGACTTGTCTCCAAGGGTCTAGTGCTGCCTCGGGCACCATATGCTCGTTCTCCTGTGAGTCTAGATTTTCGAATCCGACGCAAAACTGAGAGTGAATTGTAACGTTCAGAGCCTCTTGATGACGATGGAACACACAAATTGCGTCGCGATTCAATACATCGTCCTCCAGCCGACTTGTCTCCTAGGGTCTAGTGCTGCCTCGGGCACCTTATGCTCGTTCTCCTGTGAGTCTAGATTTTCGAATCCGACGCAAAACTGAAAGTTAATTGTAACGTTCAGAGCCTCTTAATGACGATGGAACACACAAATTGCGTCGCGATTCAATACATCGTCCTACAGCCGACTTGTCTCCAAGGGTCTAGTGCTGCCTCGGGCACCTTATGGTCGTTCATCTGTGAGTCTAGATTTTCGAATCCGACGCAAAACTGACAGTGAATTGTAACGTTCAGAGCCTCTTAATGACGATGGAACACACAAATTGCGTCGCGATTCAATACATCGTCCTCCAGCCGACTTGTCTACAAGGGTCTAGTGCTGCCTCGGGCACCTTATGGTCGTTCTCCTGTGAGTCTAGATTTTCGAATCCGACGCAAAACTGACAGTTAATTGTAACGTTCAGAGCCTCTTAATGACGATGGAACACACAAATTGCGTCGCGATTCAATACATCGTCCTCCAGCCGACTTGTCTCCAAGGGTCTACTGCTGCCTCGGGCACCATATGCTCGTTCTCCTGTGAGTCTAGATTTTCGAATCCGACGCAAAACTGACAGTAAATTGTAACGTTCAGAGCCTCTTGATGACGATGGAACACACAAATTGCGTCGCGATTCAATACATCGTCCTACAGCCGACTTGTCTCCAAAGGTCTAGTGCTGCCTCGGGCACCATCTGCTCGTTCTCCTGTGAGTCTAGATTTTCGAATCCGACGCAAAACTGACAGTTAATTGTAACGTTCACAGCCTGATACTGACGATGGAACACACAAATTGCGTCGCGATTCAATACATCGTCCTCCAGCCGACATGTCTCCGAGGTAGTATTGCTGCTCCTGGCACCTCTTGGTCGTTCTCCTATGAGTCTAGTTTTTCGAATCCGGCGCAAAACTGACAAATAATTGTAACGTTCAGAGCCTCTTAATGACGATGGAACACACAAATTGCGTCGCGATTCAATACATCGTCCTCCAGCCGACTTGTCTCCTAGGGTCTAGTGCTGCCTCGGGCACCTTATGCTCGTTCTCCTGTGAGTCTAGATTTTCGAATCCGACGCAAAACTGAAAGTTAATTGTAACGTTCAGAGCCTCTTAATGACGATGGAACACACAAATTGCGTCGCGATTCAATACATCGTCCTACAGCCGACTTGTCTCCAAGGGTCTAGTGCTGCCTCGGGCACCTTATGGTCGTTCATCTGTGAGTCTAGATTTTCGAATCCGACGCAAAACTGACAGTGAATTGCAACGTTCAGAGCCTCTTAATGACGAAGGAACTCACAAATTGCGTCGCGATTCAATACATTGTCCTCCAGCCGACTTGTCTCCAAGGGTCTAGTGCTGCCTCGGGCACCTTATGGTCGTTCTCCTGTGAGTATAGATTTTCGAATCCGACGCAAAACTGACAGTTAATTGTAACGTTCAGAGCCTGTTAATGACGATGGAACACACAAATTGCGTCGCGATTCAATACATCGTCCTCCAGCCGACTTGTCTCCAAGTGTCTATTGCTGCCTCGGGCACGTTTTGGTCGTTCTCCTATGAGTCTAGTTTTTCGAATCCGACGCAAAACTGACAGTTAATTGTAACGTTCAGAGCCTCTTAATGACGATGGAACACACAAATTGCGTCGCGATTCAATACATCGTCCTCCAGCCGACTTGTCTCCAAAGGTCTATTGCTGCCTCGGGCACCTTATGGTCGTTCTCCTGTGAGTCTAGATTTTCGAATCCGACGCAAAACTGACAGTGAATTGTAACGTTCAGAGCCTGTTAATGACGATGGGACACACAAATTGCGTCGCGACTCAATACATCGTCCTCCAGCCGACTTGTCTCCAAGGGTCTAGTGCTGCCTCGGGCACCTTATGGTCGTTCTCCTGTGAGTCTAGATTTTCGAATCCGACGCAAAACTGACAGTTAATTGTAACGTTCAGAGCCTGTTAATGACGATGGAACACACAAATTGCGTCGCGATTCAATACATCGTCCTACAGCCGACTTGTCTCCAAGGGTCTAGTGCTGCCTCGGGCACCATATGCTCGTTCTCCTGTGAGTCTAGATTTTCGAATCCGACGCAAAACTGACAGTGAATTGTAACGTTCAGAGCCTGTTAATGACGATGGAACACACAAATTGCGTCGCGATTCAATACATCGTCCTACAGCCGACATGTCTCCAAGGGTCTAGTGCTGCCTCGGGCACCATATGCTCGTTCTCCTGTGAGTCTAGATTTTCGAATCCGACGCAAAACTGACAGTGAATTGTAACGTTCAGATCCTGTTAATGACGATGGAACACACAAATTGCGTCGCGATTCAATACATCGTCCTACAGCCGACTTGTCTCCAAGGGTCTAGTGCTGCCTCGGGCACCATATGCTCGTTCTCCTGTGAGTCTAGATTTTCGAATCCGACGCAAAACTGACAGTGAATTGTAACGTTCAGAGCTTGTTAATGACGATGGGACACACAAATTGCGTCGCGACTCAATACATCGCCCTACAGCCGACTTGTCTCCAAGGGTCTAGTGCTGCCTCGGGCACCATATGCTCGTTCTCCTGTGAGTCTAGATTTTCGAATCCGACGCAAAACTGAGAGTGAATTGTAACGTTCAGAGCCTCTTGATGACGATGGAACACACAAATTGCGTCGCGATTCAATACATCGTCCTCCAGCCGACTTGTCTCCTAGGGTCTAGTGCTGCCTCGGGCACCTTATGCTCGTTCTCCTGTGAGTCTAGATTTTCGAATCCGACGCAAAACTGAAAGTTAATTTTAACGTTCAGAGCCTCTTAATGACGATGGAACACACAAATTGCGTCGCGATTCAATACATCGTCCTACAGCCGACTTGTCTCCAAGGGTCTAGTGCTGCCTCGGGCACCTTATGGTCGTTCATCTGTGAGTCTAGATTTTCGAATCCGACGCAAAACTGACAGTGAATTGCAACGTTCAGAGCCTCTTAATGACGAAGGAACTCACAAATTGCGTCGCGATTCAATACATTGTCCTCCAGCCGACTTGTCTCCAAGGGTCTAGTGCTGCCTCGGGCACCTTATGGTCGTTCTCCTGTGAGTATAGATTTTCGAATCCGACGCAAAACTGACAGTTAATTGTAACGTTCAGAGCCTGTTAATGACGATGGAACACACAAATTGCGTCGCGATTCAATACATCGTCCTCCAGCCGACTTGTCTCCAAGTGTCTATTGCTGCCTCGGGCACCTTTTGGTCGTTCTCCTATGAGTCTAGTTTTTCGAATCCGACGCAAAACTGACAGTTAATTGTAACGTTCAGAGCCTCTTAATGACGATGGAACACACAAATTGCGTCGCGATTCAATACATCGTCCTCCAGCCGACTTGTCTCCAAAGGTCTATTGCTGCCTCGGGCACCTTATGGTCGTTCTCCTGTGAGTCTAGATTTTCGAATCCGACGCAAAACTGACAGTGAATTGTAACGTTCAGAGCCTGTTAATGACGATGGGGCACACAAATTGCGTCGCGACTCAATACATCGTCCTCCAGCCGACTTGTCTCCAAGGGTCTAGTGCTGCCTCGGGCACCTTATGGTCGTTCTCCTGTGAGTCTAGATTTTCGAATCCGACGCAAAACTGACAGTTAATTGTAACGTTCAGAGCCTGTTAATGACGATGGAACACACAAATTGCGTCGCGATTCAATACATCGTCCTACAGCCGACTTGTCTCCAAGGGTCTAGTGCTGCCTCGGGCACCATATGCTCGTTCTCCTGTGAGTCTAGATTTTCGAATCCGACGCAAAACTGACAGTGAATTGTAACGTTCAGAGCCTGTTAATGACGATGGAACACACAAATTGCGTCGCGATTCAATACATCGTCCTACAGCCGACATGTCTCCAAGGGTCTAGTGCTGCCTCGGGCACCATATGCTCGTTCTCCTGTGAGTCTAGATTTTCGAATCCGACGCAAAACTGACAGTGAATTGTAACGTTCAGATCCTGTTAATGACGATGGAACACACAAATTGCGTCGCGATTCAATACATCGTCCTACAGCCGACTTGTCTCCAAGGGTCTAGTGCTGCCTCGGGCACCATATGCTCGTTCTCCTGTGAGTCTAGATTTTCGAATCCGACGCAAAACTGACAGTGAATTGTAACGTTCAGAGCTTGTTAATGACGATGGGACACACAAATTGCGTCGCGACTCAATACATCGCCCTACAGCCGACTTGTCTCCAAGGGTCTAGTGCTGCCTCGGGCACCATATGCTCGTTCTCCTGTGAGTCTAGATTTTCGAATCCGACGCAAAACTGACAGTGAATTGTAACGTTCAGAGCCTCTTGATGACGATGGAACACACAAATTGCGTCGCGATTCAATACATCGTCCTCCAGCCGACTTGTCTCCTAGGGTCTAGTGCTGCCTCGGGCACCTTATGCTCGTTCTCCTGTGAGTCTAGATTTTCGAATCCGACGCAAAACTGAAAGTTAATTGTAACGTTCAGAGCCTCTTAATGACGATGGAACACACAAATTGCGTCGCGATTCAATACATCGTCCTACAGCCGACTTGTCTCCAAGGGTCTAGTGCTGCCTCGGGCACCTTATGGTCGTTCATCTGTGAGTCTAGATTTTCGAATCCGACGCAAAACTGACAGTGAATTGTAACGTTCAGAGCCTCTTAATGACGATGGAACACACAAATTGCGTCGCGATTCAATACATCGTCCTCCAGCCGACTTGTCTACAAGGGTCTAGTGCTGCCTCGGGCACCTTATGGTCGTTCTCCTGTGAGTCTAGATTTTCGAATCCGACGCAAAACTGACAGTTAATTGTAACGTTCAGAGCCTCTTAATGACGATGGAACACACAAATTGCGTCGCGATTCAATACATCGTCCTCCAGCCGACTTGTCTCCAAGGGTCTACTGCTGCCTCGGGCACCATATGCTCGTTCTCCTGTGAGTCTAGATTTTCGAATCCGACGCAAAACTGACAGTAAATTGTAACGTTCAGAGCCTCTTGATGACGATGGAACACACAAATTGCGTCGCGATTCAATACATCGTCCTACAGCCGACTTGTCTCCAAGGGTCTAGTGCTGCCTCGGGCACCATCTGCTCGTTCTCCTGTGAGTCTAGATTTTCGAATCCGACGCAAAACTGACAGTTAATTGTAACGTTCAGAGCCTGATACTGACGATAGAACACACAAATTGCGTCGCGATTCAATACATCGTCCTCCAGCCGACATGTCTCCGAGGTAGTATTGCTGCTCCTGGCACCTCTTGGTCGTTCTCCTATGAGTCTAGTTTTTCGAATCCGGCGCAAAACTGACAATTAATTGTAACGTTCAGAGCCTCTTAATGACGATGGAACACACAAATTGCGTCGCGATTCAATACATCGTCCTCCAGCCGACTTTTCTCCAAGTGTCTATTGCTGCCTCGGGCACCTTATGGTCGTTCTCCTGTGAGTCTAGTTTTTCGAATACGACGCAAAACTGACAATTAATTGTAACGTTCAGAGCCTGTTAATGACGATGGAACACACAAATTGCGTCGCGATTCAATACATCGTCCTCCAGCCGACTTGTCTCGAAGGGTCTATTGCTGCCTCGGGCACCTTATGCTCGTTCTCCTGTGAGTATAGATTTTCGAATCCGACGCAAAACTGACAGTTAATTGTAACGTTCAGAGCCTCTAAATGACGATGGAACACACAAATTGCGTCGCTATTCAATACATCGTCCTCCAGCCGACTTGTCTCCAAGGGTCTATTGCTGCCTCGGGCACCTTATGGTCGTTCATCTGTGAGTCTAGATTTTCGAATCCGACGCAAAACTGACAGTGAATTGTAACGTTCACAGCCTGTTAATGACGATGGAACACACAAATTGCGTCGCGATTCAATACATCGTCCTACAGCCGACTTGTCTCCAAGGGTCTAGTGCTGCCTCGGGCACCATATGCTCGTTCTCCTGTGAGTCTAGATTTTCGAATCCGACGCAAAACTGACAGTGAATTGTAACGCTCAGAGCTTGTTAATGACGATGGGACACACAAATTGCGTCGCGACTCAATACATCGTCCTACAGCCGACTTGTCTCCAAGGGTCTAGTGCTGCCTCGGGCACCATATGCTCGTTCTCCTGTGAGTCTAGATTTTCGAATCCGACGCAAAACTGAGAGTGAATTGTAACGTTCAGAGCCTCTTGATGACGATGGAACACACAAATTGCGTCGCGATTCAATACATCGTCCTCCAGCCGACTTGTCTCCTAGGGTCTAGTGCTGCCTCGGGCACCTTATGCTCGTTCTCCTGTGAGTCTAGATTTTCGAATCCGACGCAAAACTGAAAGTTAATTGTAAAGTTCAGAGCCTCTTAATGACGATGGAACACACAAATTGCGTCGCGATTCAATACATCGTCCTACAGCCGACTTGTCTCCAAGGGTCTAGTGCTGCCTCGGGCACCTTATGGTCGTTCATCTGTGAGTCTAGATTTTCGAATCCGACGCAAAACTGACAGTGAATTGTAACGTTCAGAGCCTCTTAATGACGATGGAACACACAAATTGCGTCGCGATTCAATACATCGTCCTCAAGCCGACTTGTCTACAAGGGTCTAGTGCTGCCTCGGGCACCTTATGGTCGTTCTCCTGTGAGTCTAGATTTTCGAATCCGACGCAAAACTGACAATTAATTGTAACGTTCAGAGCCTCTTAATGACGATGGAACACACAAATGGCGTCGCGATTCAATACATCGTCCTCCAGCCGACTTGTCTCCAAGGGTCTACTGCTGCCTCGGGCACCATATGCTCGTTCTCCTGTGAGTCTAGATTTTCGAATCCGACGCAAAACTGACAGTAAATTGTAACGTTCAGAGCCTCTTGATGACGATGGAACACACAAATTGCGTCGCGATTCAATACATCGTCCTACAGCCGACTTGTCTCCAAGGGTCTAGTGCTGCCTCGGGCACCATCTGCTCGTTCTCCTGTGAGTCTAGATTTTCGAATCCGACGCAAAACTGACAGTTAATTGTAACGTTCAGAGCCTGATACTGACGATGGAACACACAAATTGCGTCGCGATTCAATACATCGTCCTCCAGCCGACATGTCTCCGAGGTAGTATTGCTGCTCCTGGCACCTCTTGGTCGTTCTCCTATGAGTCTAGTTTTTCTAATCCGGCGCAAAACTGACAATTAATTGTAACGTTCAGAGCCTCTTAATGACGATGGAACACACAAATTGCGTCGCGATTCAATACATCGTCCTCCAGCCGACTTGTCTCCAAGGGTCTATTGCTGCCTCGGGCACCTTATGGTCGTTCTCCTGTGAGTCTAGTTTTTCGAATACGACGCAAAACTGACAATTAATTGTAACGTTCAGAGCCTGTTAATGACGATGGAACACACAAATTGCGTCGCGATTCAATACATCGTCCTCCAGCCGACTTGTCTCGAAGGGTCTATTGCTGCCTCGGGCACCTTATGCTCGTTCTCCTGTGAGTCTAGATTTTCGAATCCGACGCAAAACTGACAGTTAATTGTAACGTTCAGAGCCTCTAAATGACGATGGAACACACAAATTGCGTCGCTATTCAATACATCGTCCTCCAGCCGACTTGTCTCCAAGGGTCTATTGCTGCCTCGGGCACCTTATGGTCGTTCATCTGTGAGTCTAGATTTTCGAATCCGACGCAAAACTGACAGTGAATTGTAACGTTCAGAGCCTGTTAATGACGATGGAACACACAAATTGCGTCGCGATTCAATACATCGTCCTACAGCCGACTTGTCTCCAAGGGTCTAGTGCTGCCTCGGGCACCATATGCTCGTTCTCCTGTGAGTCTAGATTTTCGAATCCGATGCAAAACTGACAGTGAATTGTAACGTTCAGAGCTTGTTAATGACGATGGGACACACAAATTGCGTCGCGACTCAATCCATCGTCCTACAGCCGACTTGTCTCCAAGGGTCTAGTGCTGCCTCGGGCACCATATGCTCGTTCTCCTGTGAGTCTAGATTTTCGAATCCGACGCAAAACTGAGAGTGAATTGTAACGTTCAGAGCCTCTTGATGACGATGGAACACACAAATTGCGTCGCGATTCAATACATCGTCCTCCAGCCGACTTGTCTCCTAGGGTCTAGTGCTGCCTCGGGCACCTTATGCTCGTTCTCCTGTGAGTCTAGATTTTCGAATCCGACGCAAAACTGAAAGTTAATTGTAACGTTCAGAGCCTCTTAATGACGATGGAACACACAAATTGCGTCGCGATTCAATACATCGTCCTACAGCCGACTTGTCTCCAAGGGTCTAGTGCTGCCTCGGGCACCTTATGGTCGTTCATCTGTGAGTCTAGATTTTCGAATCCGACGCAAAACTGACAGTGAATTGTAACGTTCAGAGCCTCTTAATGACGATGGAACACACAAATTGCGTCGCGATTCATCTGTGAGTCTATATTTTCGAATCCGACGCAAAACTGACAGTGAATTGTAACGTTCAGAGCCTCTTAATGACGATGGAACACACAAATTGCGTCGCGATTCAATACATCGTCCTCCAGCCGACTTGTCTACAAGGGTCTAGTGCTGCCTCGGGCACCTTATGGTCGTTCTCCTGTAAGTCTAGATTTTCGAATCCGACGCAAAACTGACAGTTAATTGTAACGTTCAGAGCCTCTTAATGACGATGGAACACACAAATTGCGTCGCGATTCAATACATCGTCCTCCAGCCGACTTGTCTCCAAGGGTCTACTGCTGCCTCGGGCACCATATGCTCGTTCTCCTGTGAATCTAGATTTTCGAATCCGACGCAAAACTGACAGTAAATTGTAACGTTCAGAGCCTCTTGATGACGATGGAACACACAAATTGCGTCGCGATTCAATACATCGTCCTACAGCCGACCTGTCTCCAAGGGTCTAGTGCTGCCTCGGGCACCATCTGCTCGTTCTCCTGTGAGTCTAGATTTTCGAATCCGACGCAAAACTGACAGTTAATTGTAACGTTCAGAGCCTGATACTGACGATGGAACACACAAATTGCGTCGCGATTCAATACATCGTCCTCCAGCCGACACGTCTCCGAGGTAGTATTGCTGCTCCTGGCACCTCTTGGTCGTTCTCCTATGAGTCTAGTTTTTCGAATCCGGCGCAAAACTGACAATTAATTGTAACGTTCAGAGCCTCTTAATGACGATGGAACACACAAATTGCGTCGCGATTCAATACATCGTCCTCCAGCCGACTTTTCTCCAAGGGTCTATTGCTGCCTCGGGCACCTTATGGTCGTTCTCCTGTGAGTCTAGTTTTTCGAGTACGACGCAAAACTGACAATTAATTGTAACGTTCAGAGCCTGTTAATGACGATGGAACAAACAAATTGCGTCGCGATTCAATACATTGTCCTCCAGCCGACTTGTCTCCAAGGGTCTAGTGCTGCCTCGGGCACCTTATGGTCGTTCTCCTGTGAGTATAGATTTTCGAATCCGACGCAAAACTGACAGTTAATTGTAACGTTCAGAGCCTGTTAATGACGATGGAACACACAAATTGCGTCGCGATTCAATACATCGTCCTCCAGCCGACTTGTCTCCAAGTGTCTATTGCTGCCTCGGGCACCTTTTGGTCGTTCTCCTATGAGTCTAGTTTTTCGAATCCGACGCAAAACTGACAGTTAATTGTAACGTTCAGAGCCTCTTAATGACGATGGAACACACAAATTGCGTCGCGATTCAATACATCGTCCTACAGCCGACTTGTCTCCAAGGGTCTAGTGCTGCCTCGGGCACCATATGCTCGGTCTCCTGTGAGTCTAGATTTTCGAATCCGACGCAAAACTGACAGTGAATTGTAACGTTCAGAGCCTGTTAATGACGATGGAACACACAAATTGCGTCGCGATTCAATACATCGTCCTACAGCCGACATGTCTCCAAGGGTCTAGTGCTGCCTCGGGCACCATATGCTCGTTCTCCTGTGAGTCTAGATTTTCGAATCCGACGCAAAACTGACAGTGAATTGTAACGTTCAGAGCCTGTTAATGACGATGGAACACACAAATTGCGTCGCGATTCAATACATCGTCCTACAGCCGACTTGTCTCCAAGGGTCTAGTGCTGCCTCGGGCACCATATGCTCGTTCTCCTGTGAGTCTAGATTTTCGAATCCGACGCAAAACTGACAGTGAATTGTAACGTTCAGAGCTTGTTAATGACGATGGGACACACAAATTGCGTCGCGCTTCAATACATCGTCCTACAGCCGACTTGTCTCCAAGGGTCTAGTGCTGCCTCGGGCACCATATGCTCGTTCTCCTGTGAGTCTAGATTTTCGAATCCGACGCAAAACTGAGAGTGAATTGTAACGTTCAGAGCCTCTTGATGACGATGGAACACACAAATTGCGTCGCGATTCAATACATCGTCCTCCAGCCGACTTGTCTCCTAGGGTCTAGTGCTGCCTCGGGCACCTTATGCTCGTTCTCCTGTGAGTCTAGATTTTCGAATCCGACGCAAAACTGAAAGTTAATTGTAACGTTCAGAGCCTCTTAATGACGATGGAACACACAAATTGCGTCGCGATTCAATACATCGTCTTACAGCCGACTTGTCTCCAAGGGTCTAGTGCTGCCTCGGGCACCTTATGGTCGTTCATCTGTGAGTCTAGATTTTCGAATCCGACGCAAAACTGACAGTGAATTGTAACGTTCAGAGCCTCTTAATGACGATGGAACACACAAATTGCGTCGCGATTCAATACATCGTCCTCCAGCCGACTTGTCTCCAAGGGTCTAGTGCTGCCTCGGGCACCTTATGGTCGTTCTCCTGTGAGTCTAGATTTTCGAATCCGACGCAAAACTGACAGTTAATTGTAACGTTCAGAGCCTCTTAATGACGATGGAACACACAAATTGCGTCGCGATTCAATACATCGTCCTCCAGCCGACTTGTCTCCAAGGGTCTAGTGCTGCCTCGGGCAACTTATGGTCGTTCTCCTGTGAGTCTAGATTTTCGAATCCGACGCAAAACTGACAGTAAATTGTAACGTTCAGAGCCTCTTGATGACGATGGAACACACAAATTGCGTCGCGATTCAATACATCGTCCTACAGCCGACTTGTCTCCAAGGGTCTAGTGCTGCCTCGGGCACCATCTGCTCGTTCTCCTGTGAGTCTAGATTTTCGAATCCGACGCAAAACTGACAGTTAATTGTAACGTTCAGAGCCTGATACTGACGATGGAACACACAAATTGCGTCGCGATTCAATACATCGTCCTCCAGCCGACATGTCTCCGAGGTAGTATTGCTGCTCCTGGCACCTCTTGGTCGTTCTCCTATGAGTCTAGTTTTTCGAATCCGGCGCAAAACTGACAATTAATTGTAACGTTCAGAGCCTCTTAATGACGATGGAACACACAAATTGCGTCGCGATTCAATACATCGTCCTCCAGCCGACTTTTCTCCAAGAGTCTATTGCTGCCTCGGGCACCTTATGGTCGTTCTCCTGTGAGTCTAGTTTTTCGAATACGACGCAAAACTGACAATTAATTGTAACGTTCAGAGCCTGTTAATGACGATGGAACACACAAATTGCGTCGCGATTCAATACATCGTCCTCCAGCCGACTTGTCTCGAAGGGTCTATTGCTGCCTCGGGCACCTTATGCTCGTTCTCCTGTGAGTCTAGATTTTCGAATCCGACGCAAAACTGACAGTTAATTGTAACGTTCAGAGCCTCTAAATGACGATGGAACACACAAATTGCGTCGCTATTCAATACATCGTCCTCCAGCCGACTTGTCTCCAAGGGTCTATTGCTGCCTCGGGCACCTTATGGTCGTTCATCTGTGAGTCTAGATTTTCGAATCCGACGCAAAACTGACAGTGAATTGTAACGTTCAGAGCCTCTTAATGACGATGGAACACACAAATTGCGTCGCGATTCAATACATCGTCCTCCAGCCGACTTGTCTCCAAGGGTCTATTGGTGCCTCGGGCCTCTTATGGTCGTTCTACTATGAGTCTAGTTTTTCGAATCCGGCGCAAAACTGACAATTAATTGTAACGTTCAGAGCCTCTTAATGACGATGGAACACACAAATTGCGTCGCGACTCAATACATCGTCCTCCAGCCGACTTGTCTCCAAGGGTCTATTGCTGCCTCGGGCACCTTATGGTCGTTCTCCTGTGAGTCTAGATTTTCGAATCCGACGCAAAACTGACAGTTAATTGTAACGTTCAGAGCCTCTTAATGACGATGGAACACACAAATTGCGTCGCGATTCAATACATCGTCCTCCAGCCGACTTGTCTCCAAGGGTCTATTGCTGCCTCGGGCACCTTTTGGTCGTTCTCCTATGAGTCTAGTTTTTCGAATCCGACGCAAAACTGACAGTTAATTGTAACGTTCAGAGCCTCTTAATGACGATGGAACACACAAATTGCGTCGCGATTCAATACATCGTCCTCCAGCCGACTTGTCTCCAAGGGTCTATTGCTGCCTCGGGCACCTTATGGTCGTTCTCCTGTGAGTCTAGATTTTCGAATCCGACGCAAAACTGACAGTGAATTGTAACGTTCAGAGCCTGTTAATGACGATGGGACACACAAATTGCGTCGCGACTCAATACATCGTCCTCCAGCCGACTTGTCTCCAAGGGTCTAGTGCTGCCTCGGGCACCTTATGGTCGTTCTCCTGTGAGTCTAGATTTTCGAATCCGACGCAAAACTGACAGTTAATTGTAAGGTTCAGAGCCTCTTAATGACGATGGAACACACAAATTGCGTCGCGATTCAATACATCGTCCTACAGCCGACTTGTCTCCAAGGGTCTAGTGCTGCCTCGGGCACCATATGCTCGTTCTCCTGTGAGTCTAGATTTTCGAATCCGACGCAAAACTGACAGTGAATTGTAACGTTCAGAGCCTGTTAATGACGATGGAACACACAAATTGCGTCGCGATTCAATACATCGTCCTACAGCCGACTTGTCTCCAAGGGTCTAGTGCTGCCTCGGGCACCATATGCTCGTTCTCCTGTGAGTCTAGATTTTCCAATCCGACGCAAAACTGACAGTGAATTGTAACGTTCAGAGCCTCTTGATGACGATGGAACACACAAATTGCGTCGCGATTCAATACATCGTCCTACAGCCGACTTTTCTCCAAGAGTCTATTGCTGCCTCGGGCACCTTATGGTCGTTCTCCTGTGAGTCTAGTTTTTCGAATACGACGCAAAACTGACAATTAATTGTAACGTTCAGAGCCTGTTAATGACGATGGAACACACAAATTGCGTCGCGATTCAATACATCGTCCTCCAGCCGACTTGTCTCGAAGGGTCTATTGCTGCCTCGGGCACCTTATGCTCGTTCTCCTGTGAGTCTAGATTTTCGAATCCGACGCAAAACTGACAGTTAATTGTAACGTTCAGAGCCTCTAAATGACGATGGAATACACAAATTGCGTCGCTATTCAATACATCGTCCTCCAGCCGACTTGTCTCCAAGGGTCTATTGCTGCCTCGGGCACCTTATGGTCGTTCATCTGTGAGTCTAGATTTTCGAATCCGACGCAAAACTGACAGTGAATTGTAACGTTCAGAGCCTCTTAATGACGATGGAACACACAAATTGCGTCGCGATTCAATACATCGTCCTCCAGCCGACTTGTCTCCAAGGGTCTATTGGTGCCTCGGGCCTCTTATGGTCGTTCTACTATGAGTCTAGTTTTTCGAATCCGGCGCAAAACTGACAATTAATTGTAACGTTCAGAGCCTCTTAATGACGATGGAACACACAAATTGCGTCGCGACTCAATACATCGTCCTCCAGCCGACTTGTCTCCAAGGGTCTATTGCTGCCTCGGGCACCTTATGGTCGTTCTCCTGTGAGTCTAGATTTTCGAATCCGACGCAAAACTGACAGTTAATTGTAACGTTCAGAGCCTCTTAATGACGATGGAACACACAAATTGCGTCGCGATTCAATACATCGTCCTCCAGCCGACTTGTCTCCAAGGGTCTATTGCTGCCTCGGGCACCTTTTGGTCGTTCTCCTATGAGTCTAGTTTTTCGAATCCGACGCAAAACTGACAGTTAATTGTAACGTTCAGAGCCTCTTAATGACGATGGAACACACAAATTGCGTCGCGATTCAATACATCGTCCTCCAGCCGACTTGTCTCCAAGGGTCTATTGCTGCCTCGGGCGCCTTATGGTCGTTCTCCTGTGAGTCTAGATTTTCGAATCCGACGCAAAACTGACAGTGAATTGTAACGTTCAGAGCCTGTTAATGACGATGGGACACACAAATTGCGTCGCGACTCAATACATCGTCCTCCAGCCGACTTGTCTCCAAGGGTCTAGTGCTGCCTCGGGCACCATATGCTCGTTCTCCTGTGAGTCTAGATTTTCGAATCCGACGCAAAACTGACAGTGAATTGTAACGTTCAGAGCCTGTTAATGACGATGGAACACACAAATTGCGTCGCGATTCAATACATCGTCCTACAGCCGACTTGTCTCCAAGGGTCTAGTGCTGCCTCGGGCACCATATGCTCGTTCTCCTGTGAGTCTAGATTTTCGAATCCGACGCAAAACTGAGAGTGAATTGTAACGTTCAGAGCCTCTTGATGACGATGGAACACACAAATTGCGTCGCGATTCAATACATCGTCCTACAGCCGACTTGTCTCCAAGGGTCTAGTGCTGCCTCGGGCACCATATGCTCGTTCTCCTGTGAGTCTAGATTTTCGAATCCGACGCAAAACTGACAGTTAATTGTAACGTTCAGAGCTTGTTAATGACGATGGGACACACAAATTGCGTCGCGACTCAATACATCGTCCTACAGCCGACTTGTCTCCAAGGGTCTAGTGCTGCCTCGGGCACCATATGCTCGTACTCCTGTGAGTCTAGATTTTCGAATCCGATGCAAAACTGAGAGTGAATTGTAACGTTCAGAGCCTCTTGATGACGATGGAACACACAAATTGCGTCGCGATTCAATACATCGTCCTCCAGCCGACTTGTCTCGAAGGGTCTATTGGTGCCTCGGGCACCTTATGGTCGTTCTCCTGTGAGTCTAGATTTTCGAATCCGACGCAAAACTGACAGTTAATTGTAACGTTCAGAGCCTCTTAATGACGATGGAACACACAAATTGCGTCGCGATTCAATACATCGTCCTACAGCCGACTTGTCTCCAAGGGTCTAGTGCTGCCTCGGGCACCATATGCTCGTTCTCTTGTGAGTCTAGATTTTCGAATCCGACGCAAAACTGACAGTGAATTGTAACGTTCAGAGCCTCTTGATGACGATGGAACACACAAATTGCGTCGCGATTCAATACATCGTCCCACAGCCGACCTGTCTCCAAGGGTCTCTTGCTGCCTCGGGCACCTTATGGTCGTTCTCCTGTGAGTCTAGTTTTCAGAATACGACTCAAAACTGACAGTTAATTGTAACGTTCAGAGCCTGTTAATGACGATGGGACACACAAATTGCGTCGCGATTCAATACATCGTCCTCCAGCCGACTTGTCTCGAAGGGTCTATTGCTGCCTCGGGCACCTTATGTTCGTTCATCTGTGAGTCAAGATTTTCGAATCCGACGCAAAACTGACAGTGAATTGTAACGTTCAGAGCCTCTTAATGACGATGGAACTAACAAATTGTGTCGCGATTCAATACATTGTCCTCCAGCCGACTTGTCTCCAAGGGTCTAGTGCTGCCTCGGGCACCTTATGGTCGTTCTCCTGTGAGTCTAGATTTTCGAATCCGACGCAAAACTGACAGTTAATTGTAACGTTCAGAGCCTCTTAATGACGATGGAACACACAAATTGCGTCGCGATTCAATACATCGTCCTCCAGCCGACTTGTCTCCAAGTGTCTATTGCTGCCTCGGGCACCTTATGGTCGTTCTCCTGTGAGTCTAGTTTTTCGAATGCGATGCAAAACTGACAGTTAATTGAAACGTTCAGAGCCTGTTAATGACGATGGGACACGCAAATTGCGTCGCGACTCAATACATCGTCCTCCAGCCGACTTGTCTCCAAGGGTCTAGTGCTGCCTCGGGCACCTTATGGTCGTTCTCCTGTGAGTCTAGATTTTCGAATCCGACGCAAAACTGATAATTAATTGTAACTTTCAGAGCCTCTTAATGACGATGGAACACACAAATTGCGTCGCGATTCAATACATCGTCCTCCAGCCGACTTGTCTCCAAGGGTCTATTGCTGCCTCGGGCACCTTTTGGTCGTTCTCCTACGAGTCTAGTTTTTCGAATCCGACGCAAAACTGACAGTTAATTGTAACGTTCAGAGCCTCTTAATGACGATGGAACACACAAATTGCGTCGCGATTCAATACATCGTCCTCCAGCCGACTTGTCTCCGAAGGTCTATTGCTGCCTCGGGCACCTTATGGTCGTTCTCCTGTGAGTCTAGATTTTCGAATCCGACGCAAAACTGACAGTGAATTGTAACGTTCAGAGCCTGTTAATGACGATGGGACACACAAATTGCGTCGCAACTCAATACATCGTCCTCCAGCCGACTTGTCTCCAAGGGTCTAGTGCTGCCTCGGGCACCTTATGGTCGTTCTCCTGTGAGTCTAGATTTTCGAATCCGACGCAAAACTGACAGTTAATTGTAACGTTCAGAGCCTCTTAATGACGATGGAACACACAAATTGCGTCGCGATTCAATACATCGTCCTACAGCCGACTTGTCTCCAAGGGTCTAGTGCTGCCTCGGGCACCATATGCTCGTTCTCCTGTGAGTCTAGATTTTCGAATCCGACGCAAAACTGACAGTGAATTGTAACGTTCAGAGCCTGTTAATGACGATGGAACACACAAATTGCGTCGCGATTCAATACATCGTCCTACAGCCGACTTGTCTCCAAGGGTCTAGTGCTGCCTCGGGCACCATATGCTCGTTCTCCTGTGAGTCTAGATTTTCGAATCCGACGCAAAACTGACAGTGAATTGTAACGTTCAGAGCCTGTTAATGACGATGGAACACACAAATTGCGTCGCGATTCAATACATCGTCCTACAGCCGACTTGTCTCCAAGGGTCTAGTGCTGCCTCGGGCACCATATGCTCGTTCTCCTGTGAGTCTAGAATTTCGAATCCGACGCAAAACTGACAGTTAATTGTAACGTTCAGAGCTTGTTAATGACGATGGGACACACAAATTGCGTCGCGACTCAATACATCGTCCTACAGCCGACTTGTCTCCAAGGGTCTAGTGCTGCCTCGGGCACCATATGCTCGTTCTCCTGTGAGTCTAGATTTTCGAATCCGACGCAAAACTGAGAGTGAATTGTAACGTTCAGAGCCTCTTAATGACGATGGAACACACAAATTGCGTCGCGATTCAATACATCGTCCTCCAGCCGACTTGTCTCCAAGGGTCTAGTGCTGCCTCGGGCACCTTATGCTCGTTCTCCTGTGAGTCTAGATTTTCGAATCCGACGCAAAACTGAAAGTTAATTGTAACGTTCAGAGCCTGTTAATGACGATGGAACACACAAATTGCGTCGCGATTCAATACATCGTCCTACAGCCGACTTGTCTCCAAGGGTCTAGTGCTGCCTCGGGCAACTTATGGTCGTTCATCTGTGAGTCTAGATTTTCGAATCCGACGCAAAACTGACAGTGATTTGTAACGTTCAGAGCCTCTTAATGACGATGGAACACACAAATTGCGTCGCGATTCAATACATCGTCCTCCAGCCGACTTATCTCCAAGGGTCTAGTGCTGCCTCGGGCACCTTATGGTCGTTCTCCTGTGAGTCTAGATTTTCGAATCCGACGCAAAACTGACAGTTAATTGTAACGTTCAGAGCCTCTTAATGACGATGGAACACACAAATTGCGTCGCGATTCAATACATCGTCCTCCAGCCGACTTGTCTCCAAGGGTCTACTGCTGCCTCGGGCACCATATGCTCGTTCTCCTGTGAGTCTAGATTTTCGAATCCGACGCAAAACTGACAGTAAATTGTAACGTTCAGAGCCTCTTGATGACGATGGAACACACAAATTGCGTCGCGATTCAATACATCGTCCTACAGCCGACTTGTCTCCAAGGGTCTAGTGCTGCCTCGGGCACCATATGCTCGTTCTCCTGTGAGTCTAGATTTTCGAATCCGACGCAAAACTTACAATTAATTGTAACGTTCAGAGCCTGATACTGACGATGGAACACACAAATTGCGTCGCGATTCAATACATCGTCCTCCAGCCGACATGTCTCCGAGGTAGTATTGCTGCTCCTGGCACCTCTTGGTCGTTCTCCTATGAGTCTAGTTTTTCGAATCCGGCGCAAAACTGACAATTAATTGTAACGTTCAGAGCCTCTTAATGACGATGGAACACACAAATTGCGTCGCGATTCAATACATCGTCCTCCAGCCGACTTGTCTCCAAGGGTCTATTGCTGCCTCGGGCACCTTATGGTCGTTCTCTTATGAGTCTAGTTTTTCGAATCCGACGCAAAACTGACAGTTAATTGTAACGTTCAGAGCGTCTTAATGACGATGGAACACACAAATTGCGTCGCGATTCAATACATCGTCCTCCAGCCGACTTGTCTCCAAGGGTCTATTGCTGCCACGGGCACCTTATGGTCGTTCTCCTGTGAGTCTAGATTTTCGCATCCGCCGCAAAACTGACAGTGAATTGTAACGTTCAGAGCCTGTTAATGACGATGGGACACACAAATTGCGTCGCGACTCAATACATCGTCTTCCAGCCGACTTGTCTCCAAGGGTCTAGTGCTGCCTCGGGCACCTTATGGTCGTTCTCCTGTGAGTCTAGATTTTCGAATCCGACGCAAAACTGACAGTTAATTGTAACGTTCAGAGCCTGTTAATGACGATGGAACACACAAATTGCGTCGCGATTCAATACATCGTCCTACAGCCGACTTGTCTCCAAGGGTCTAGTGCTGCCTCGGGCACCATATGCTCGTTCTCCTGTGAGTCTAGATTTTCGAATCCGACGCAAAACTGACAGTGAATTGTAACGTTCAGAGCCTGTTAATGACGATGGGACACACAAATTGCGACGCGACTCAATACATCGTCCTCCAGCCGACTTGTCTCCAAGGGTCTAGTGCTGCCTCGGGCACCTTATGGTCGTTCTCCTGTGAGTCTAGATTTCGAATCCGACGCAAAACTGATAATTAATTGTAACGTTCAGAGCCTGATACTGACGATGGAACACACAAATTGCGTCGCGATTCAATACATCGTCCTCCAGCCGACATGTCTCCGAGGTAGTATTGCTGCTCCTGGCACCTCTTGGTCGTTCTCCTATGAGTCTAGTTTTTCGAATCCGGCGCAAAACTGACAATTAATTGTAACGTTCAGAGCCTCTTAATGACGATGGAACACACAAATTGCGTCGCGATTCAATACATCGTCCTCCAGCCGACTTGTCTCCAAGGGTCTATTGCTGCCTCGGGCACCTTATGGTCGTTCTCCTGTGAGTCTAGTTTTTCGAATGCGATGCAAAACTGACAGTTAATTGTAACGTTCAGAGCCTGTTAATGACGATGGGACACACAAATTGCGTCGCGACTCAATACATCGTCCTCCAGCCGACTTGTCTCCAAGGGTCTAGTGCTGCCTCGGGCACCTTATGGTCGTTCTCCTGTGAGTCTAGATTTTCGAATCCGACGCAAAACTGACAATTAATTGTAACGTTCAGAGCCTGTTAATGACGATGGAACACACAAATTGCGTCGCGATTCAATACATCGTCCTACAGCCGACTTGTCTCCAAGGGTCTAGTGCTGCCTCGGGCAACTTATGGTCGTTCATCTGTGAGTCTAGATTTTCGAATCCGACGCAAAACTGACAGTGATTTGTAACGTTCAGAGCCTCTTAATGACGATGGAACACACAAATTGCGTCGCGATTCAATACATCGTCCTCCAGCCGACTTATCTCCAAGGGTCTAGTGCTGCCTCGGGCACCTTATGGTCGTTCTCCTGTGAGTCTAGATTTTCGAATCCGACGCAAAACTGACAGTTAATTGTAACGTTCAGAGCCTCTTAATGACGATGGAACACACAAATTGCGTCGCGATTCAATACATCGTCCTCCAGCCGACTTGTCTCCAAGGGTCTACTGCTGCCTCGGGCACCATATGCTCGTTCTCCTGTGAGTCTAGATTTTCGAATCCGACGCAAAACTGACAGTAAATTGTAACGTTCAGAGCCTCTTGATGACGATGGAACACACAAATTGCGTCGCGATTCAATACATCGTCCTACAGCCGACTTGTCTCCAAGGGTCTAGTGCTGCCTCGGGCACCATATGCTCGTTCTCCTGTGAGTCTAGATTTTCGAATCCGACGCAAAACTTACAATTAATTGTAACGTTCAGAGCCTGATACTGACGATGGAACACACAAATTGCGTCGCGATTCAATACATCGTCCTCCAGCCGACATGTCTCCGAGGTAGTATTGCTGCTCCTGGCACCTCTTGGTCGTTCTCCTATGAGTCTAGTTTTTCGAATCCGGCGCAAAACTGACAATTAATTGTAACGTTCAGAGCCTCTTAATGACGATGGAACACACAAATTGCGTCGCGATTCAATACATCGTCCTCCAGCCGACTTGTCTCCAAGGGTCTATTGCTGCCTCGGGCACCTTATGGTCGTTCTCTTATGAGTCTAGTTTTTCGAATCCGACGCAAAACTGACAGTTAATTGTAACGTTCAGAGCGTCTTAATGACGATGGAACACACAAATTGCGTCGCGATTCAATACATCGTCCTCCAGCCGACTTGTCTCCAAGGGTCTATTGCTGCCACGGGCACCTTATGGTCGTTCTCCTGTGAGTCTAGATTTTCGCATCCGCCGCAAAACTGACAGTGAATTGTAACGTTCAGAGCCTGTTAATGACGATGGGACACACAAATTGCGTCGCGACTCAATACATCGTCTTCCAGCCGACTTGTCTCCAAGGGTCTAGTGCTGCCTCGGGCACCTTATGGTCGTTCTCCTGTGAGTCTAGATTTTCGAATCCGACGCAAAACTGACAGTTAATTGTAACGTTCAGAGCCTGTTAATGACGATGGAACACACAAATTGCGTCGCGATTCAATACATCGTCCTACAGCCGACTTGTCTCCAAGGGTCTAGTGCTGCCTCGGGCACCATATGCTCGTTCTCCTGTGAGTCTAGATTTTCGAATCCGACGCAAAACTGACAGTGAATTGTAACGTTCAGAGCCTGTTAATGACGATGGGACACACAAATTGCGTCGCGACTCAATACATCGTCCTCCAGCCGACTTGTCTCCAAGGGTCTAGTGCTGCCTCGGGCACCTTATGGTCGTTCTCCTGTGAGTCTAGATTTCGAATCCGACGCAAAACTGATAATTAATTGTAACGTTCAGAGCCTGATACTGACGATGGAACACACAAATTGCGTCGCGATTCAATACATCGTCCTCCAGCCGACATGTCTCCGAGGTAGTATTGCTGCTCCTGGCACCTCTTGGTCGTTCTCCTATGAGTCTAGTTTTTCGAATCCGGCGCAAAACTGACAATTAATTGTAACGTTCAGAGCCTCTTAATGACGATGGAACACACAAATTGCGTCGCGATTCAATACATCGTCCTCCAGCCGACTTGTCTCCAAGGGTCTATTGCTGCCTCGGGCACCTTATGGTCGTTCTCCTGTGAGTCTAGTTTTTCGAATGCGATGCAAAACTGACAGTTAATTGTAACGTTCAGAGCCTGTTAATGACGATGGGACACACAAATTGCGTCGCGATTCAATACATCGTCCTCCAGCCGACTTGTCTCGAAGGGTCTATTGGTGCGTCGGGACTCTTATGGTCGTTCTCCTATGAGTCTAGTTTTTCGAATCCGGCGCAAAACTGACAATTAATTGTAACGTTCAGAGCCTCTTAATGACGATGGAACACACAAATTGCGTCGCGATTCAATACATCGTCCTACAGCCAACTTGTCTCCAAGGGTCTAGTGCTGCCTCGGGCACCATATGCTCGTTCTCCTGTGAGTCTAAGATTTTCGAATCCGACGCAAAACTGACAGTGAATTGTAACGTTCAGAGCCTTTTAATGACGATGGGACACACAAATTGCGTCGCGATTCAATACATCGTCCTCCAGCCGACTTGTCTCCAAGGGTCTATTGCTGCCTCGGGCACCTTTTGGTCGTTCTCCTATGAGTCTAGTTTTTCGAATCCGACGCAAAACTGACAGTTAATTGTAACGTTCAGAGCCTCTTAATGACGATGGAACACACAAATTGCGTCGCGATTCAATACATCGTCCTCCAGCCGACTTGTCTCCAAAGGTCTATTGCAGCCTCGGGCACCTTATGGTCGTTCTCCTGTGAGTCTAGATTTTCGAATCCGACGCAAAACTGACAGTGAATTGTAACGTTCAGAGCCTGTTAATGACGATGGGACACACAAATTGCGTCGCGACTCAATACATCGTCCTCCAGCCGACTTGTCTCCAAGGGTCTAGTGCTGCCTCGGGCACCTTATGGTCGTTCTCCTGTGAGTCTAGATTTTCGAATCCGACGCAAAACTGACAGTTAATTGTAACGTTCAGAGCCTCTTAATGACGATGGAACACACAAATTGCGTCGCGATTCAATACATCGTCCTACAGCCGACTTGTCTCCAAGGGTCTAGTGCTGCCTCGGGCACCATATGCTCGTTCTCCTGTGAGGCTAGATTATTCGAATCCGACGCAATACTGACAGTGAATTGTAACGTTCAGAGCCTGTTAATGACGATGGAACACACAAATTGCGTCGCGATTCAATACATCGTCCTCCAGCCGACTTGTCTCGAAGGGTCTATTGCTGCCTCGGGCACCTTATGGTCGTTCATCTGTGAGTCTAGATTTTCGAATCCGACGCAAAACTGACAGTGAATTGCAACGTTCAGAGCCTCTTAATGACGATGGAACTCACAAATTGCGTCGCGATTCAATACATTGTCCTCCAGCCGACTTGTCTCCAAGGGTCTAGTGCTGCCTCGGGCACCTTATGGTCGTTCTCCTGTGAGTATAGATTTTCGAATCCGACGCAAAACTGACAGTTAATTGTAACGTTCAGAGCCTGTTAATGACTATGGAACACACAAATTGCGTCGCGATTCAATACATCGTCCTCCAGCCGACTTGTCTCCAAGTGTCTATTGCTGCCTCGGGCACCTTTTGGTCGTTCTCCTATGAGTCTAGTTTTTCGAATCCGACGAAAACTGACAGTTAATTGTAACGTTCAGAGCCTCTTAATGACGATGGAACACACAATTTGCGTCGCGATTCAATACATCGTCCTCCAGCCGACTTGTCTCCAAAGGTCTATTGCTGCCTCGGGCACCTTATGGTCGTTCTCCTGTGAGTCTAGATTTTCGAATCCGACGCAAAACTGACAGTGAATTGTAACGTTCAGAGCCTCTTGATGACGATGGAACACACAAATTGCGTCGCGATTCAATACATCGTCCTCCAGCCGACTTGTCTCCAAGGGTCTAGTGCTGCCTCGGGCACCTTATGCTCGTTCTCCTGTGAGTCTAGATTTTCGAATCCGACGCAAAACTGAAAGTTAATTGTAACGTTCAGAGCCTCTTAATGACGATGGAACACACAAATTGCGTCGCGATTCAATACATCGTCCTACAGCCGACTTGTCTCCAAGGGTCTAGTGCTGCCTCGGGCAACTTATGGTCGTTCATCTGTGAGTCTAGATTTTCGAATCCGACGCAAAACTGACAGTGATTTGTAACGTTCAGAGCCTCTTAATGACGATGGAACACACAAATTGCGTCGCGATTCAATACATCGTCCTCCAGCCGACTTATCTCCAAGGGTCTAGTGCTGCCTCGGGCACCTTATGGTCGTTCTCCTGTGAGTCTAGATTTTCGAATCCGACGCAAAACTGACAGTTAATTGTAACGTTCAGAGCCTCTTAATGACGATGGAACACACAAATTGCGTCGCGATTCAATACATCGTCCTCCAGCCGACTTGTCTCCAAGGGTCTACTGCTGCCTCGGGCACCATATGCTCGTTCTCCTGTGAGTCTAGATTTTCGAATCCGACGCAAAACTGACAGTAAATTGTAACGTTCAGAGCCTCTTGATGACGATGGAACCCACAAATTGCGTCGCGATTCAATACATCGTCCTACAGCCGACTTGTCTCCAAGGGTCTAGTGCTGCCTCGGGCACCATATGCTCGTTCTCCTGTGAGTCTAGATTTTCGAATCCGACGCAAAACTTACAATTAATTGTAACGTTCAGAGCCTGATACTGACGATGGAACACACAAATTGCGTCGCGATTCAATACATCGTCCTCCAGCCGACATGTCTCCGAGGTAGTATTGCTGCTCCTGGCACCTCTTGGTCGTTCTCCTATGAGTCTAGTTTTTCGAATCCGGCGCAAAACTGACAATTAATTGTAACGTTCAGAGCCTCTTAATGACGATGGAACACACAAATTGCGTCGCGATTCAATACATCGTCCTCCAGCCGACTTGTCTCCAAGGGTCTATTGCTGCCTCGGGCACCTTATGGTCGTTCTCTTATGAGTCTAGTTTTTCGAATCCGACGCAAAACTGACAGTTAATTGTAACGTTCAGAGCGTCTTAATGACGATGGAACACACTAATTGCGTCGCGATTCAATACATCGTCCTCCAGCCGACTTGTCTCCAAGGGTCTATTGCTGCCTCGGGCACCTTATGGTCGTTCTCTTGTGAGTCTAGATTTTCGCATCCGCCGCAAAACTGACAGTGAATTGTAACGTTCAGAGCCTGTTAATGACGATGGGACACACAAATTGCGTCGCGACTCAATACATCGTCTTCCAGCCGACTTGTCTCCAAGGGTCTAGTGCTGCCTCGGGCACCTTATGGTCGTTCTCCTGTGAGTCTAGATTTTCGAATCCGACGCAAAACTGACAGTTAATTGTAACGTTCAGAGCCTGTTAATGACGATGGAACACACAAATTGCGTCGCGATTCAATACATCGTCCTACAGCCGACTTGTCTCCAAGGGTCTAGTGCTGCCTCGGGCACCATATGCTCGTTCTCCTGTGAGTGTAGATTTTCGAATCCGACGCAAAACTGACAGTGAATTGTAACGTTCAGAGCCTGTTAATGACGATGGGACACACAAATTGCGTCGCGACTCAATACATCGTCCTCCAGCCGACTTGTCTCCAAGGGTCTAGTGCTGCCTCGGGCACCTTATGGTCGTTCTCCTGTGAGTCTAGATTTCGAATCCGACGCAAAACTGACTGAATTGTAACGTTCAGAGCCTGATACTGACGATGGAACACACAAATTGCGTCGCGATTCAATACATCGTCCTCCAGCCGACATGTCTCCGAGGTAGTATTGCTGCTCCTGGCACCTCTTGGTCGTTCTCCTATGAGTCTAGTTTTTCGAATCCGGCGCAAAACTGACAATTAATTGTAACGTTCAGAGCCTCTTAATGACGATGGAACACACAAATTGCGTCGCGATTCAATACATCGTCCTCCAGCCGACTTGTCTCCAAGGGTCTATTGCTGCCTCGGGCACCTTATGGTCGTTCTCCTGTGAGTCTAGTTTTTCGAATACGACGCAAAACTGACAATTAATTGTAACGTTCAGAGCCTGTTAATGACGATGGAACACACAAATTGCGTCGCGATTCAATACATCGTCCTCCAGCCGACTTGTCTCCAATGGTCTAGTGCTGCCTCGGGCACCATATGCTCGTTCGCCTGTGAGTCTAGATTTTCGTATCCGACGCAAAACTGAGAGTGAATTGTAACGTTCAGAGCCTCTTGATGACGATGGAACACACAAATTGCGTCGCGATTCAATACATCGTCCTCCAGCCGACTTGTCTCGAAGGGTCTATTGCTGCCTCGGGCACCTTATAGTCGTTCATCTGTGAGTCTAGATTTTCGAATCCGACGCAAAACTGACAGTTAATTGTAAGGTTCAGAGCCTCTTAATGACGATGGAACACACAAATTGCGTCGCGTCTCAATACATCGTCCTCCAGCTGACTTGTCTCCAAGGGTCTATTGCTGCCTCGGGCACCTTATGGTCGTTCTCCTGTGAGTCTAGTTTTTCGAATGCGATGCAAAACTGACAGTTAATTGTAACGTTCAGAGCCTGTTAATGACGATGGGACACACAAATTGCGTCGCGATTCAATACATCGTCCTCCAGCCGACTTGTCTCGAAGGGTCTATTGGTGCGTCGGGCCTCTTATGGTCGTTCTCCTATGAGTCTAGTTTTTCGAATCCGGCGCAAAACTGACAATTAATTGTAACGTTCAGAGCCTCTTAATGACGATGGAACACACAAATTGCGTCGCGATTCAATACATCGTCCTACAGCCAACTTGTCTCCAAGGGTCTAGTGCTGCCTCGGGCACCATATGCTCGTTCTCCTGTGAGTCTAAGATTTTCGAATCCGACGCAAAACTGACAGTGAATTGTAACGTTCAGAGCCTTTTAATGACGATGGGACACACAAATTGCGTCGCGATTCAATACATCGTCCTCCAGCCGACTTGTCTCCAAGGGTCTATTGCTGCCTCGGGCACCTTTTGGTCGTTCTCCTATGAGTCTAGTTTTTCGAATCCGACGCAAAACTGACAGTTAATTGTAACGTTCAGAGCCTCTTAATGACGATGGAACACACAAATTGCGTCGCGATTCAATACATCGTCCTCCAGCCGACTTGTCTCCAAAGGTCTATTGCAGCCTCGGGCACCTTATGGTCGTTCTCCTGTGAGTCTAGATTTTCGAATCCGACGCAAAACTGACAGTGAATTGTAACGTTCAGAGCCTGTTAATGACGATGGGACACACAAATTGCGTCGCGACTCAATACATCGTCCTCCAGCCGACTTGTCTCCAAGGGTCTAGTGCTGCCTCGGGCACCTTATGGTCGTTCTCCTGTGAGTCTAGATTTTCGAATCCGACGCAAAACTGACAGTTAATTGTAACGTTCAGAGCCTCTTAATGACGATGGAACACACAAATTGCGTCGCGATTCAATACATCGTCCTACAGCCGACTTGTCTCCAAGGGTCTAGTGCTGCCTCGGGCACCATATGCTCGTTCTCCTGTGAGTCTAGATTATTCGAATCCGACGCAAAACTGACAGTGAATTGTAACGTTCAGAGCCTGTTAATGACGATGGAACACACAAATTGCGTCGCGATTCAATACATCGTCCTCCAGCCGACTTGTCTCGAAGGGTCTATTGCTGCCTCGGGCACCTTATGGTCGTTCATCTGTGAGTCTAGATTTTCGAATCCGACGCAAAACTGACAGTGAATTGCAACGTTCAGAGCCTCTTAATGACGATGGAACTCACAAATTGCGTCGCGATTCAATACATTGTCCTCCAGCCGACTTGTCTCCAAGGGTCTAGTGCTGCCTCGGGCACCTTATGGTCGTTCTCCTGTGAGTATAGATTTTCGAATCCGACGCAAAACTGACAGTTAATTGTAACGTTCAGAGCCTGTTAATGACTATGGAACACACAAATTGCGTCGCGATTCAATACATCGTCCTCCAGCCGACTTGTCTCCAAGTGTCTATTGCTGCCTCGGGCACCTTTTGGTCGTTCTCCTATGAGTCTAGTTTTTCGAATCCGACGAAAACTGACAGTTAATTGTAACGTTCAGAGCCTCTTAATGACGATGGAACACACAAATTGCGTCGCGATTCAATACATCGTCCTCCAGCCGACTTGTCTCCAAAGGTCTATTGCTGCCTCGGGCACCTTATGGTCGTTCTCCTGTGAGTCTAGATTTTCGAATCCGACGCAAAACTGACAGTGAATTGTAACGTTCAGAGCCTGTTAATGACGATGGGACACACAAATTGCGTCGCGACTCAATACATCGTCCTCCAGCCGACTTGTCTCCAAGGGTCTAGTGCTGCCTCGGGCACCTTATGGTCGTTCTCCTGTGAGTCTAGATTTTCGAATCCGACGCAAAACTGACAGTTAATTGTAACGTTCAGAGCCTGTTAATGACGATGGAATACACAAATTGCGTCGCGATTCAATACATCGTCCTACAGCCGACTTGTCTCCAAGGGTCTAGTGCTGCCTCGGGCACCATATGCTCGTTCTCCTGTGAGTCTAGATTTTCGAATCCGACGCAAAACTGACAGTGAATTGTAACGTTCAGAGCCTGTTAATGACGATGGAACACACAAATTGCGTCGCGATTCAATACATCGTCCTACAGCCGACATGTCTCCAAGGGTCTAGTGCTGCCTCGGGCACCATATGCTCGTTCTCCTGTGAGTCTAGATTTTCGAATCCGACGCAAAACTGACAGTGAATTGTAACGTTCAGAGCCTGTTAATGACGATGGAACACACAAATTGCGTCGCGATTCAATACATCGTCCTACAGCCGACTTGTCTCCAAGGGTCTAGTGCTGCCTCGGGCACCATATGCTCGTTCTCATGTGAGTCTAGATTTTCGAATCCGACGCAAAACTGACAGTGAATTGTAACGTTCAGAGCTTGTTAATGACGATGGGACACACAAATTGCCTCGCGACTCAATACATCGTCCTACAGCCGACTTGTCTCCTAGGGTCTAGTGCTGCCTCGGGCACCTTATGCTCGTTCTCCTGTGAGTCTAGATTTTCGAATCCGACGCAAAACTGAAAGTTAATTGTAACGTTCAGAGCCTCTTAATGACGATGGAACACACAAATTGCGTCGCGATTCAATACATCGTCCTACAGCCGACTTGTCTCCAAGGGTCTAGTGCTGCCTCGGGCACCTTATGGTCGTTCATCTGTGAGTCTAGATTTTCGAATCCGACGCAAAACTGACAGTGAATTGTAACGTTCAGAGCCTCTTAATGACGATGGAACACACAAATTGCGTCGCGATTCAATACATCGTCCTCCAGCCGACTTGTCTCCAAGGGTCTAGTGCTGCCTCGGGCACCTTATGGTCGTTCTCCTGTGAGTCTTGATTTTCGAATCCGACGCAAAACTGACAGTTAATTGTAACGTTCAGAGCCTCTTAATGACGATGGAACACACAAATTGCGTCGCGATTCAATACATCGTCCTCCAGCCGACTTGTCTCCAAGGGTCTACTGCTGCCTCGGGCACCATATGCTCGTTCTCCTGTGAGTCTAAGATTTTCGAATCCGACGCAAAACTGACAGTGAATTGTAACGTTCAGAGCCTGTTAATGACGATGGGACACACAAATTGCGTCGCGATTCAATACATCGTCCTCCAGCCGACTTGTCTCCAAGGGTCTATTGCTGCCTCGGGCACCTTTTGGTCGTTCTCCTATGAGTCTAGTTTTTCGAATCCGACGCAAAACTGACAGTTAATTGTAATGTTCAGAGCCTCTTAATGACGATGGAACACACAAATTGCGTCGCGATTCAATACATCGTCCTCCAGCCGACTTGTCTCCAAAGGTCTATTGCAGCCTCGGGCACCTTATGGTCGTTCTCCTGTGAGTCTAGATTTTCGAATCCGACGCAAAACTGACAGTGAATTGTAACGTTCAGAGCCTGTTAATGACGATGGGACACACAAATTGCGTCGCGACTCAATACATCGTCCTCCAGCCGACTTGTCTCCAAGGGTCTAGTGCTGCCTCGGGCACCTTATGGTCGTTCTCCTGTGAGTCTAGATTTTCGAATCCGACGCAAAACTGACAGTTAATTGTAACGTTCAGAGCCTCTTAATGACGATGGAACACACAAATTGCGTCGCGATTCAATACATCGTCCTACAGCCGACTTGTCTCCAAGGGTCTAGTGCTGCCTCGGGCACCATATGCTCGTTCTCCTGTGAGTCTAGATTTTTCGAATCCGACGCAAAACTGACAGTGAATTGTAACGTTCAGAGCCTGTTAATGACGATGGAACACACAAATTGCGTCGCGATTCAATACATCGTCCTCCAGCCGAAATGTCTCGAAGGGTCTATTGCTGCCTCGGGCACCTTATGGTCGTTCATCTGTGAGTCTAGATTTTCGAATCCGACGCAAAACTGACAGTGAATTGCAACGTTCAGAGCCTCTTAATGACGATGGAACTCACAAATTGCGTCGCGATTCAATACATTGTCCTCCAGCCGACTTGTCTCCAAGGGTCTAGTGCTGCCTCGGGCATCTTATGGTCGTTCTCCTGTGAGTATAGATTTTCGAATCCGACGCAAAACTGACAGTTAATTGTAACGTTCAGAGCCTGTTAATGACGATGGAACACACAAATTGCGTCGCGATTCAATACATCGTCCTCCAGCCGACTTGTCTCCAAGTGTCTATTGCTGCCTCGGGCACCTTTTGGTCGTTCTCCTATGAGTCTAGTTTTTCGAATCCGACGAAAACTGACAGTTAATTGTAACGTTCAGAGCCTCTTAATGACGATGGAACACACAAATTGCGTCGCGATTCAATACATCGTCCTCCAGCCGACTTGTCTCCAAAGGTCTATTGCTGCCTCGGGCACCTTATGGTCGTTCTCCTGTGAGTCTAGATTTTCGAATCCGACGCAAAACTGACAGTGAATTGTAACGTTCAGAGCCTGTTAATGACGATGGGACACACAAATTGCGTCGCGACTCAATACATCGTCCTCCAGCCGACTTGTCTCCAAGGGTCTAGTGCTGCCTCGGGCACCTTATGGTCGTTCTCCTGTGAGTCTAGATTTTCGAATCCGACGCAAAACTGACAGTTAATTGTAACGTTCAGAGCCTGTTAATGACGATGGAACACACAAATTGCGTCGCGATTCAATACATCGTCCTACAGCCGACTTGTCTCCAAGGGTCTAGTGCTGCCTCGGGCACCATATGCTCGTTCTCCTGTGAGTCTAGATTTTCGAATCCGACGCAAAACTGACAGTGAATTGTAACGTTCAGAGCCTGTTAATGACGATGGAACACACAAATTGCGTCGCGATTCAATACATCGTCCTACAGCCGACATGTCTCCAAGGGTCTAGTGCTGCCTCGGGCACCATATGCTCGTTCTCCTGTGAGTCTAGATTTTCGAATCCGACGCAAAACTGACAGTGAATTGTAACGTTCAGAGCCTGTTAATGACGATGGAACACACAAATTGCGTCGCGATTCAATACATCGACCTACAGCCGACTTGTCTCCAAGGGTCTAGTGCTGCCTCGGGCACCATATGCTCGTTCTCATGTGAGTCTAGATTTTCGAATCCGACGCAAAACTGACAGTGAATTGTAACGTTCAGAGCTTGTTAATGACGATGGGACACACAAATTGCCTCGCGACTCAATACATCGTCCTACAGCCGACTTGTCTCCAAGGGTCTAGTGCTGCCTCGGGCACCATATGCTCGTTCTCCTGTGAGTCTAGATTTTCGAATCCGACGCAAAACTGAGAGTGAATTGTAACGTTCAGAGCCTCTTGATGACGATGGAACACACAAATTGCGTCGCGATTCAATACATCGTCCTCCAGCCGACTTGTCTCCTAGGGTCTAGTGCTGCCTCGGGCACCTTATGCTCGTTCTCCTGTGAGTCTAGATTTTCGAATCCGACGCAAAACTGAAAGTTAATTGTAACGTTCAGAGCCTCTTAATGACGATGGAACACACAAATTGCGTCGCGATTCAATACATCGTCCTACAGCCGACTTGTCTCCAAGGGTCTAGTGCTGCCTCGGGCACCTTATGGTCGTTCATCTGTGAGTCTAGATTTTCGAATCCGACGCAAAACTGACAGTGAATTGTAACGTTCAGAGCCTCTTAATGACGATGGAACACACAAATTGCGTCGCGATTCAATACATCGTCCTCCAGCCGACTTGTCTCCAAGGGTCTAGTGCTGCCTCGGGCACCTTATGGTCGTTCTCCTGTGAGTCTAGATTTTCGAATCCGACGCAAAACTGACAGTTAATTGTAACGTTCAGAGCCTCTTAATGACGATGGAACACACAAATTGCGTCGCGATTCAATACATCGTCCTCCAGCCGACTTGTCTCCAAGGGTCTACTGCTGCCTCGGGCACCATATGCTCGTTCTCCTGTGAGTCTAGATTTTCGAATCCGACGCAAAACTGACAGTAAATTGTAACGTTCAGAGCCTCTTGATGACGATGGAACACACAAATTGCGTCGCGATTCAATACATCGTCCTACAGCCGACTTGTCTCCAAGGGTCTAGTGCTGCCTCGGGCACCATCTGCTCGTTCTCCTGTGAGTCTAGATTTTCGAATCCGACGCAAAACTGACAGTTAATTGTAACGTTCAGAGCCTGATACTGACGATGGAACTCACAAATTGCGTCGCGATTCAATACATCGTCCTCCAGCCGACATGTCTCCGAGGTAGTATTGCTGCTCCTGGCACCTCTTTGTCGTTCTCCTATGAGTCTAGTTTTTCGAATCCGGCGCAAAAACTGACAATTAATTGTAACGTTCAGAGCCTCTTAATGACGATGGAACACACAAATTGCGTCGCGATTCAATACATCGTCCTCCAGCCGACTTTTCTCCAAGGGTCTATTGCTGCCTCGGGCACCTTATGGTCGTTCTCCTGTGAGTCTAGTTTTTCGAATACGACGCAAAACTGACAATTAATTGTAACGTTCAGAGCCTGTTAATGACGATGGAACACACAAATTGCGTCGCGATTCAATACATCGTCCTCCAGCCGACTTGTCTCGAAGGGTCTATTGCTGCCTCGGGCACCTTATGATCGTTCTCCTGTGAGTCTAGATTTTCGAATCCGACGCAAAACTGACAGTTAATTGTAACGTTCAGAGCCTCTAAATGACGATGGAACAGACAAATTGCGTCGCTATTCAATACATCGTCCTCCAGCCGACTTGTCTCCAAGGGTCTATTGCTGCCTCGGGCACCTTATGGTCGTTCATCTGTGAGTCTAGATTTTCGAATCCGACGCAAAACTGACAGTTAATTGTAACGTTCAGAGCCTCTTAATGACGATGGAACACACAAATTGCGTCGCGATTCAATACATCGTCCTCCAGCCGACTTGTCTCCAAGGGTCTAGTGCTGCCTCGGGCACCTTATGGTCGTTCTCCTGTGAGTCTAGTTTTTCGAATCCGACGCAAAACTGACAGTTAATTGTAACGTTCAGAGCCTCTTAATGACGATGGAACACACAAATTGCGTCGCGATTCAATACATCGTCCTACAGCCGACTTGTCTCCAAGGGTCTAGTGCTGCCTCGCGCACCATATGCTCGTTCTCCTGTGAGTCTTGATTTTCGAATCCGACGGAAAACTGACAGTGAATTGTAACGTTCAGAGCCTCTTGATGACGATGGAACACACAAATTGCGTCGCGATTCAATACATCGTCCCACAGCCGACCTGTCTCCAAGGGTCTCTTGCTGCCTCGGGCACCTTATGGTCGTTCTCCTGTGAGTCTAGTTTTCAGAATACGACGCAAAACTGACAGTTAATTGTAACGTTCAGAGCCTGTTAATGACGATGGGACACACAAATTGCGTCGCGATTCAATACATCGTCCTACAGCCGACTTGTCTCCAAGGGTCTATTGGTGCCTCGGGCCTCTTATGGTCGTTCTACTATGAGTCTAGTTTTTCGAATCCGGCGCAAAACTGACAATTAATTGTAACGTTCAGAGCCTCTTAATGACGATGGAACACACAAATTGCGTCGCGACTCAATACATCGTCCTCCAGCCGACTTGTCTCCAAGGGTCTATTGCTGCCTCGGGCACCTTATGGTCGTTCTCCTGTGAGTCTAGATTTTCGAATCCGACGCAAAACTGACAGTTAATTGTAACGTTCAGAGCCTCTTAATGACGATGGAACACACAAATTGCGTCGCGATTCAATACATCGTCCTCCAGCCGACTTGTCTCCAAGGGTCTATTGCTGCCACGGGCACCTTTTGGTCGTTCTCCTATGAGTCTAGTTTTTCGAATCCGACGCAAAACTGACAGTTAATTGTAACGTTCAGAGCCTCTTAATGACGATGGAACACACAAATTGCGTCGCGATTCAATACATCGTCCTCCAGCCGACTTGTCTCCAAGGGTCTATTGCTGCCTCGGGCACCTTATGGTCGTTCTCCTGTGAGTCTAGATTTTCGAATCCGACGCAAAACTGACAGTGAATTGTAACGTTCAGAGCCTGTTAATGACGATGGGACACACAAATTGCGTCGCGACTCAATACATCGTCCTCCAGCCGACTTGTCTCCAAGGGTCTAGTGCTGCCTCGGGCACCTTATGGTCGTTCTCCTGTGAGTCTAGATTTTCGAATCCAACGCAAAACTGACAGTTAATTGTAACGTTCAGAGCCTCTTAATGACGATGGAACACACAAATTGCGTCGCGATTCAATACATCGTCCTACAGCCGACTTGTCTCCAAGGGTCTAGTGCTGCCTCGGGCACCATATGCTCGTTCTCCTGTGAGTCTAGATTTTCGAATCCGACGCAAAACTGACAGTGAATTGTAACGTTCAGAGCCTGTTAATGACGATGGAACACACAAATTGCGTCGCGATTCAATACATCGTCCTACAGCCGACTTGTCTCCAAGGGTCTAGTGCTGCCTCGGGCACCATATGCTCGTTCTCCTGTGAGTCTAGATTTTCGAATCCGACGCAAAACTGACAGTTAATTGTAACGTTCAGAGCTTGTTAATGACGATGGGACACACAAATTGCGTCGCGACTCAATACATCGTCCTACAGCCGACTTGTCTCCAAGGGTCTAGTGCTGCCTCGGGCACCATATGCTCGTACTCCTGTGAGTCTAGATTTTCGAATCCGATGCAAAACTGAGAGTGAATTGTAACGTTCAGAGCCTCTTGATGACGATGGAACACACAAATTGCGTCGCGATTCAATACATCGTCCTACAGCCGACTTGTCTCGAAGGGTCTATTGGTGCCTCGGGCACCTTATGGTCGTTCTCCTGTGAGTCTAGATTTTCGAATCCGACGCAAAACTGACAGTTAATTGTAACGTTCAGAGCCTCTTAATGACGATGGAACACACAAATTGCGTCGCGATTCAATACATCGTCCTACAGCCGACTTGTCTCCAAGGGTCTAGTGCTGCCTCGGGCACCATATGCTCGTTCTCTTGTGAGTCTAGATTTTCGAATCCGACGCAAAACTGACAGTTAATTGTAACGTTCAGAGCCTGTTAATGACGATGGGACACACAAATTGCGTCGCGATTCAATACATCGTCCTACAGCCGACTTGTCTCCAAGGGTCTAGTGCTGCCTCGGGCACCTTATGGTCGTTCTCCTGTGAGTCTAGATTTTCGAATCCGACGCAAAACTGACAGTTAATTGTAACGTTCAGAGCCTCTTAATGACGATGGAACACACAAATTGCGTCGCGATTCAATACATCGTCCTCCAGCCGACTTGTCTCCAAGTGTCTATTGCTGCCTCGGGCACCTTATGGTCGTTCTCCTGTGAGTCTAGTTTTTCGAATGCGATGGAAAACTGACAGTTAATTGAAACGTTCAGAGCCTCTTGATGACGATGGGACACACAAATTGCGTCGCGACTCAATACATCGTCCTCCAGCCGACTTGTCTCCAAGGGTCTAGTGCTGCCTCGGGCACCTTATGGTCGTTCTCCTGTGAGTCTAGATTTTCGAATCCGACGCAAAACTGATAATTAATTGTAACGTTCAGAGCCTCTTAATGACGATGGAACACACAAATTGCGTCGCGATTCAATACATCGTCCTCCAGCCGACTTGTCTCCAAGGGTCTATTGCTGCCTCGGGCACCTTTTGGTCGTTCTCCTATGAGTCTAGTTTTTCGAATCCGACGCAAAGCTGACAGTTAATTGTAACGTTCAGAGCGTCTTAATGACGATGGAACACACAAATTGCGTCGCGATTCAATACATCGTCCTCCAGCCGACTTGTCTCCAAAGGTCTATTGCTGCCTTGGGCACCTTATGGTCGTTCTCCTGTGAGTCTAGATTTTCGAATCCGACGCAAAACTGACAGTGAATTGTAACGTTCAGAGCCTGTTAATGACGATGGGACACACAAATTGCGTCGCGACTCAATACATCGTCCTCCAGCCGACTTGTCTCCAAGGGTCTAGTGCTGCCTCGGGCACCTTATGGTCGTTCTCCTGTGAGTCTAGATTTTCGAATCCGACGCAAAACTGACAGTTAATTGTAACGTTCAGAGCCTGTTAATGACGATGGAACACACAAATTGCGTCGCGATTCAATACATCGTCCTACAGCCGACTTGTCTCCAAGGGTCTAGTGCTGCCTCGGGCACCATATGCTCGTTCTCCTGTGAGTCTAGATTTTCGAATCCGACGCAAAACTGACAGTGAATTGTAACGTTCAGAGCCTGTTAATGACGATGGAACACACAAATTGCGTCGCGATTCAATACATCGTCCTACAGCCGACTTGTCTCCAAGGGTCTAGTGCTGCCTCGGGCACCATATGCTCGTTCTCCTGTGAGTCTAGATTTTCGAATCCGACGCAAAACTGACAGTGAATTGTAACGTTCAGAGCCTGTTAATGACGATGGAACACACAAATTGCGTCGCGATTCAATACATCGTCCTACAGCCGACTTGTCTCCAAGGGTCTAGTGCTGCCTCGGGCACCATATGCTCGTTCTCCTGTGAGTCTAGATTTTCGAATCCGACGCAAAACTGACAGTTAATTGTAACGTTCAGAGCTTGTTAATGACGATGGGACACACAAATTGCGTCGCGACTCAATACATCGTCCTACAGCCGACTTGTCTCCAAGGGTCTAGTGCTGCCTCGGGCACCATATGCTCGTACTCCTGTGAGTCTAGATTTTCGAATCCGATGCAAAACTGAGAGTGAATTGTAACGTTCAGAGCCTCTTGATGACGATGGAACACACAAATTGCGTCGCGATTCAATACATCGTCCTCCAGCCGACTTGTCTCGAAGGGTCTATTGGTGCCTCGGGCACCTTATGGTCGTTCTCCTGTGAGTCTAGATTTTCGAATCCGACGCAAAACTGACAGTTAATTGTAACGTTCAGAGCCTCTTAATGACGATGGAACACACAAATTGCGTCGCGATTCAATACATCGTCCTACAGCCGACTTGTCTCCAAGGGTCTAGTGCTGCCTCGGGCACCATATGCTCGTTCTCTTGTGAGTCTAGATTTTCGAATCCGACGCAAAACTGACAGTTAATTGTAACGTTCAGAGCCTGTTAATGACGATGGGACACACAAATTGCGTCGCGATTCAATACATCGTCCTCCAGCCGACTTGTCTCGAAGGGTCTATTGCTGCCTCGGGCACCTTATGTTCGTTCATCTGTGAGTCAAGATTTTCGAATCCGACGCAAAACTGACAGTGAATTGTAACGTTCAGAGCCTCTTAATGACGATGGAACTCACAAATTGCGTCGCGATTCAATACATTGTCCTCCAGCCGACTTGTCTCCAAGGGTCTAGTGCTGCCTCGGGCACCTTATGGTCGTTCTCCTGTGAGTCTAGATTTTCGAATCCGACGCAAAACTGACAGTTAATTGTAACGTTCAGAGCCTCTTAATGACGATGGAACACACAAATTGCGTCGCGATTCAATACATCGTCCTCCAGCCGACTTGTCTCCAAGTGTCTATTGCTGCCTCGGGCACCTTATGGTCGTTCTCCTGTGAGTCTAGTTTTTCGAATGCGATGCAAAACTGACAGTTAATTGAAACGTTCAGAGCCTGTTAATGACGATGGGACACACAAATTGCGTCGCGACTCAATACTTCGTCCTCCAGCCGACTTGTCTCCAAGGGTCTAGTGCTGCCTCGGGCACCTTATGGTCGTTCTCCTGTGAGTCTAGATTTTCGAATCCGACGCAAAACTGATAATTAATTGTAACGTTCAGAGCCTCTTAATGACGATGGAACACACAAATTGCGTCGCGATTCAATACATCGTCCTCCAGCCGACTTGTCTCCAAGGGTCTATTGCTGCCTCGGGCACCTTTTGGTCGTTCTCCTATGAGTCTAGTTTTTCGAATCCGACGCAAAACTGACAGTTAATTGTAACGTTCAGAGCGTCTTAATGACGATGGAACACACAAATTGCGTCGCGATTCAATACATCGTCCTCCAGCCGACTTGTCTCCAAAGGTCTATTGCTGCCTCGGGCACCTTATGGTCGTTCTCCTGTGAGTCTAGATTTTCGAATCCGACGCAAAACTGACAGTGAATTGTAACGTTCAGAGCCTGTTAATGACGATGGGACACACAAATTGCGTCGCGACTCAATACATCGTCCTCCAGCCGACTTGTCTCCAAGGGTCTAGTGCTGCCTCGGGCACCTTATGGTCGTTCTCCTGTGAGTCTAGATTTTCGAATCCGACGCAAAACTGACAGTAAATTGTAACGTTCAGAGCCTGTTAATGACGATGGAACACACAAATTGCGTCGCGATTCAATACATCGTCCTACAGCCGACTTGTCTCCAAGGGTCTAGTGCTGCCTCGGGCACCATATGCTCGTTCTCCTGTGAGTCTAGATTTTCGAATCCGACGCAAAACTGACAGTGAATTGTAACGTTCAGAGCCTGTTAATGACGATGGAACACACAAATTGCGTCGCGATTCAATACATCGTCCTACAGCCGACTTGTCTCCAAGGGTCTAGTGCTGCCTCGGGCACCATATGCTCGTTCTCCTGTGAGTCTAGATTTTCGAATCCGACGCAAAACTGACAGTTAATTGTAACGTTCAGAGCCTGTTAATGACGATGGGACACACAAATTGCGTCGCGATTCAATACATCGTCCTACAGCCGACTTGTCTCCAAGGGTCTAGTGCTGCCTCGGGCACCATATGCTCGTTCTCCTGTGAGTCTAGATTTTCGAATCCGACGCAAAACTGACAGTTAATTGTAACGTTCAGAGCCTCTTAATGACGATGGAACACACAAATTGCGTCGCGATTCAATACATCGTCCTCCAGCCGACTTGTCTCCAAGGGTCTACTGCTGCCTCGGGCACCATATGCTCGTTCTCCTGTGAGTCTAGATTTTCGAATCCGACGCAAAACTGACAGTAAATTGTAACGTTCAGAGCCTCTTGATGACGATGGAACACACAAATTGCGTCGCGATTCAATACATCGTCCTACAGCCGACTTGTCTCCAAGGGTCTAGTGCTGCCTCGGGCACCATATGCTCGTTCTCCTGTGAGTCTAGATTTTCGAATCCGACGCAAAACTGACAGTGAATTGTAACGTTCAGAGACTGTTAATGACGATGGGACACACAAATTGCGTCGCGACTCAATACATCGTCCTCAAGCCGACTTGTCTCCAAGGGTCTAGTGCTGCCTCGGGCACCTTATGGTCGTTCTCCTGTGAGTCTAGATTTTCGAATCCGACGCAAAACTGACAGTGAATTGTAACGTTCAGAGCCTGATACTGACGATGGAACACACAAATTGCGTCGCGATTCAATACATCGTCCTCCAGCCGACATGTCTCCGAGGTAGTATTGCTGCTCCTGGCACCTCTTGGTCGTTCTCCTATGAGTCTAGTTTTTCGAATCCGGCGCAAAACTGACAATTAATTGTAACGTTCAGAGCCTCTTAATGACGATGGAACACACAAATTGCGTCGCGATTCAATACATCGTCCTCCAGCCGACTTGTCTCCAAGGGTCTATTGCTGCCTCGGGCACCTTATGGTCGTTCTCCTGTGAGTCTAGTTTTTCGAATACGACGCAAAACTGACAATTAATTGTAACGTTCAGAGCCTGTTAATGACGATGGAACACACAAATTGCGTCGCGATTCAATACATCGTCCTCCAGCCGACTTGTCTCCAAGGGTCTAGTGCTGCCTCGGGCACCATATGCTCGTTCGCCTGTGAGTCTAGATTTTCGTATCGGACGCAAAACTGAGAGTGAATTGAAACGTTCAGAGCCTCTTGATGACGATGGAACACACAAATTGCGTCGCGATTCAATACATCGTCCTCCAGCCGACTTGTCTCGAAGGGTCTATTGCTGCCTCGGGCACCTTATGGTCGTTCATCTGTGAGTCTAGATTTTCGAATCCGACGCAAAACTGACAGTTAATTGTAAGGTTCAGAGCCTCTTAATGACGATGGAACACACAAATTGCGTCGCGTCTCAATACATCGTCCTCCAGCCGACTTGTCTCCAAGGGTCTATTGCTGCCTCGGGCACCTTATGGTCGTTCTCCTGTGAGTCTAGTTTTTCGAATGCGATGCAAAACTGACAGTTAATTGTAACGTTCAGAGCCTGTTAATGACGATGGGACACACAAATTGCGTCGCGATTCAATACATCGTCCTCCAGCCGACTTGTCTCGAAGGGTCTATTGGTGCGTCGGGCCTCTTATGGTCGTTCTCCTATGAGTCTAGTTTTTCGAATCCGGCGCAAAACTGACAATTAATTGTAACGTTCAGAGCCTCTTAATGACGATGGAACACACAAATTGCGTCGCGATTCAATACATCGTCCTACAGCCGACTTGTCTCCAAGGGTCTAGTGCTGCCTCGGGCACCATATGCTCGTTCTCCTGTGAGTCTAAGATTTTCGAATCCGACGCAAAACTGACAGTAAATTGTAACGTTCAGAGCCTGTTAATGACGATGGGACACACAAATTGCGTCGCGACTCAATGCATCGTCCTCCAGCCGACTTGTCTCGAAGGGTCTATTGCTGCCTCGGGCACCTTATGGTCGTTCATCTGTGAGTCTAGATTTTCGAATCCGACGCAAAACTGACAGTTAATTGTAACGTTCAGAGCCTCTTAATGACGATGGAACACACAAATTGCGTCGCGATTCAATACATCGTCCTACAGCCGACTTGTCTCCAAGGGTCTAGTGCTGCCTCTGGCACCATATGCTCGTTCTCCTGTGAGTCTAGATTTTCGAATCCGGCGCAAAACTGACAGTTAATTGTAACGTTCAGAGCCTCTTAATGACGATGGAACATACAAATTGCGTCGCGATTCAATACATCGTCCTCCAGCCGACTGTCTCCAAGGGTCTATTGCTGCCTCGGGCACCTTATGGTCGTTCTCCTGTGAGTCTAGTTTTTCGAATGCGATGCAAAACTGATAGTTAATTGTAACGTTCAGAGCCTGTTAATGACGATGGGACACACAAATTGCGTCGCGACTCAATACATCGTCCTACAGCCGACTTGTCTCCAAGGGTCTAGTGCTGCCTCGGGCACCATATGCTCGTTCTCCTGTGGGTCTAGATTTTCGAATCCGACGCAAAACTGAGAGTGAATTGTAACGTTCAGAGCCTCTTGATGACGATGGAACACACAAATTGCGTCGCGATTCAATACATCGTCCTCCAGCCGACTTGTCTCGAAGGGTCTATTGGTGCCTCTGGCACCTTATGGTCGTCATCCTGTGAGTCTAGATTTTCGAATCCGACGCAAAACTGACAGTTAATTCTAACATTCAGAGCCTCTTAATGACGATGGAACACACAAATTGCGTCGCGATTCAATACATCGTCCTCCAGCCGACTTGTCTCCAATGGTCTATTGCTGCCTCGGGCACCTTATGGTCGTTCTCCTGTGAGTCTAGATTTTCGAATCCGACGCAAAACTGACAGTGAATTGTAACGTTCAGAGCCTCTTGATGACGATGGAACACACAAATTGCGTCGCGATTCAATACATCGTCCCACAGCCGACCTGTCTCCAAGGGTCTCTTGCTGCCTCGGGCACCTTATGGTTGTCTCCTGTGAGTCTAGTTTTCGGAATACGACGCAAAACTGACAGTTAATTGTAACGTTCAGGGCCTGTTAATGACGATGGGACACACAAATTGCGTCGCGACTCAATACATCGTCCTCCAGCCGACTTGTCTCCAAGGGTCTAGTGCTGCCTCGGGCACCTTATGGTCGTTCTCCTGTGAGTCTAGATTTTCGAATCCGACGCAAAACTGACAGTTAATTGTAACGTTCAGAGCCTGATACTGACGATGGAACACACAAATTGCGTCGCGATTCAATACATCGTCCTCCAGCCGACAAGTTTCCGAGGTAGTATTGCTGCTCCTGGCACCTCTTGGTCGTTCTCCTATGAGTCTAGATTTTCGAATCCGACGCAAAACTGACAATTAATTGTAACGTTGAGAGCCTCTTAATGACGATGGAACACACAAATTGCGTCGCGATTCAATACATCGTCCTCCAGCCGACTTGTCTCCAAGGGTCTATTGCTGCCTCGGGCACCTTATGGTCGATCTCCTGTGAGTCTAGATTTTCGAATCCGACGCAAAACTGACAGTTAATTGTAACGTTCAGAGCCTCTTAATGACGATGGAACACACAAATTGCGTCGCGATTCAATACATCGTCCTACAGCCGACTTGTCTCCAAGGGTCTAGTGCTGCCTCGGGCACCTTATGGTCGTTCTCCTGTGAGTCTAGATTTTCGAATCCGACGCAAAACTGACAGTTAATTGTAACGTTCAGAGCCTCTTAATGACGATGGAACACACAAATTGCGTCGCGATTCAATACATCGTCCTCCAGCCGACTTGTCTCCAAGGGTCTATTGCTGCCTCGGGCACCTTATGGTCCTTCTCCTGTGAGTCTAGTTTTTCGAATGCGATGCAAAACTGACAGTTAATTGTAACGTTCAGAGCCTGTTAATGACGATGGGACACACAAATTGCGTCGCGACTCAATACATCGTCCTCCAGCCGACTTGTCTCCAAGGGTCTAGTGCTGCCTCGGGCACCTTATGGTCGTTCTCCTGTGAGTCTAGATTTTCGAATCCGACTCAAAACTGACAGTTAATTGTAACGTTCAGAGCCTCTTAATGACGATGGAACACACAAATTGCGTCGCGATTCAATACATCGTCCTCCAGCCGACTTGTCTCCAAGGGTCTATTGCTGCCTCGGGCACCTTTTGGTCGTTCTCCTATGAGTCTAGTTTTTCGAATCCGACGCAAAACTGACAGTTAATTGTAACGTTCAGAGCGTCTTAATGACGATGGAACACACAAATTGCGTCGCGATTCAATACATCGTCCTCCAGCCGACTTGTCTCCAAGGGTCTATTGCTGCCTCGGGCACCTTATGGTCAATCTCCTGTGACTCTAGATTTTCGAATCCGACGCAAAACTGACAGTGAATTGTAACGTTCAGAGCCTGTTAATGACGATGGGACTCACAAATTGCGTCGCGACTCAATACATCGTCCTCCAGCCGACTTGTCTCCAAGGGTCTAGTGCTGCCTCGGGCACCTTATGGTCGTTCTCCTGTGAGTCTAGATTTTCGAATCCTACGCAAAACTGACAGTTAATTGAAACGTTCAGAGCCTCTTAATAACGATGGAACACACAAATTGCGTCGCGATTCAATACATCGTCCTACAGCCGACTTGTCTCCAAGGGTCTAGTGCTGCCTCGGGCACCATATGCTCGTTCTCCTGTGAGTCTAGATTTTCGAATCCGACGCAAAACTGACAGTGAATTGTAACGTTCAGAGACTGTTAATGACGATGGAACACACAAATTGCGTCGCGATTCAATACATCGTCCCACAGCCGACCTGTCTCCAAGGGTCTCTTGCTGCCTCGGGCACCTTATGGTTGTTCTCCTGTGAGTCTAGTTTTCAGAATACGACGCAAAACTAACAGTTAATTGTAACGTTCAGGGCCTGTTAATGACGATGGGACACACAAATTGCGTCGCGACTCAATACATCGTCCTCCAGCCGACTTGTCTCCAAGGGTCTAGTGCTGCCTCGGGCACCTTATGGTCGTTCTCCTGTGAGTCTAGATTTTCGAATCCGACTCAAAACTGACAGTTAATTGTAACGTTCAGAGCCTCTTAATGACGATGGAACACACAAATTGCGTCGCGATTCAATACATCGTCCTCCAGCCGACTTGTCTCCAAGGGTCTATTGCTGCCTCGGGCACCTTTTGGTCGTTCTCCTATGAGTCTAGTTTTTCGAATCCGACGCAAAACTGACAGTTAATTGTAACGTTCAGAGCGTCTTAATGACGATGGAACACACAAATTGCGTCGCGATTCAATACATCGTCCTCCAGCCGACTTGTCTCCAAGGGTCTATTGCTGCCTCGGGCACCTTATGGTCAATCTCCTGTGAGTCTAGATTTTCGAATCCGACGCAAAACTGACAGTGAATTGTAACGTTCAGAGCCTGTTAATGACGATGGGACTCACAAATTGCGTCGCGACTCAATACATCGTCCTCCAGCCGACTTGTCTCCAAGGGTCTAGTGCTGCCTCGGGCACCTTATGGTGGTTCTCCTGTGAGTCTAGATTTTCGAATCCTACGCAAAACTGACAGTTAATTGAAACGTTCAGAGCCTCTTAATAACGATGGAACACACAAATTGCGTCGCGATTCAATACATCGTCCTACAGCCGACTTGTCTCCAAGGGTCTAGTGCTGCCTCGGGCACCATATGCTCGTTCTCCTGTGAGTCTAGATTTTCGAATCCGACGCAAAACTGACAGTGAATTGTAACGTTCAGAGACTGTTAATGACGATGGAACACACAAATTGCGTCGCGATTCAATACATCGTCCCACAGCCGACCTGTCTCCAAGGGTCTCTTGCTGCCTCGGGCACCTTATGGTTGTTCTCCTGTGAGTCTAGTTTTCAGAATACGACGCAAAACTGACAGTTAATTGTAACGTTCAGGGCCTGTTAATGACGATGGGACACACAAATTGCGTCGCGACTCAATACATCGTCCTCCAGCCGACTTGTCTCCAAGGGTCTAGTGCTGCCTCGGGCACCTTATGGTCGTTCTCCTGTGAGTCTAGATTTTCGAATCCGACGCAAAACTGACAGTTAATTGTAACGTTCAGAGCCTGATACTGACGATGGAACACACAAATTGCGTCGCGATTCAATACATCGTCCTCCAGCCGACAAGTTTCCGAGGTAGTATTGCTGCTCCTGGCACCTCTTGGTCGTTCTCCTATGAGTCTAGATTTTCGAATCCGACGCAAAACTGACAATTAATTGTAACGTTGAGAGCCTCTTAATGACGATGGAACACACAAATTGCGTCGCGATTCAATACATCGTCCTCCAGCCGACTTGTCTCCAAGGGTCTATTGCTGCCTCGGGCACCTTATGGTCGATCTCCTGTGAGCCTAGATTTTCGAATCCGACGCAAAACTGACAGTTAATTGTAACGTTCAGAGCCTCTTAATGACGATGGAACACACAAATTGCGTCGCGATTCAATACATCGTCCTACAGCCGACTTGTCTCCAAGGGTCTAGTGCTGCCTCGGGCACCTTATGGTCGTTCTCCTGTGAGTCTAGATTTTCGAATCCGACGCAAAACTGACAGTTAATTGTAACGTTCAGAGCCTCTTAATGACGATGGAACACACAAATTGCGTCGCGATTCAATACATCGTCCTCCAGCCGACTTGTCTCCAAGGGTCTATTGCTGCCTCGGGCACCTTATGGTCCTTCTCCTGTGAGTCTAGTTTTTCGAATGCGATGCAAAACTGACAGTTAATTGTAACGTTCAGAGCCTGTTAATGACGATGGGACACACAAATTGCGTCGCGACTCAATACATCGTCCTCCAGCCGACTTGTCTCCAAGGGTCTAGTGCTGCCTCGGGCACCTTATGGTCGTTCTCCTGTGAGTCTAGATTTTCGAATCCGACTCAAAACTGACAGTTAATTGTAACGTTCAGAGCCTCTTAATGACGATGGAACACACAAATTGCGTCGCGATTCAATACATCGTCCTCCAGCCGACTTGTCTCCAAGGGTCTATTGCTGCCTCGGGCACCTTTTGGTCGTTCTCCTATGAGTCTAGTTTTTCGAATCCGACGCAAAACTGACAGTTAATTGTAACGTTCAGAGCGTCTTAATGACGACGGAACACACAAATTGCGTCGCGATTCAATACATCGTCCTCCAGCCGACTTGTCTCCAAGGGTCTATTGCTGCCTCGGGCACCTTATGGTCGTTCTCCTGTGAGTCTAGTTTTTCGAATACGACGCAAAACTGACAATTAATTGTAACGTTCAGAGCCTGTTAATGACGATGGAACACACAAATTGCGTCGCGATTCAATACATCGTCCTCCAGCCGACTCAATCGAAGGGTCTATTGCTGCCTCGGGCACCTTATGCTCGTTCTCCTGTGAGTCTAGATTTTCGAATCCGACGCAAAACTGACAGTTAATTGTAACATTCAGAGCCTCTTAATGACGATGGAACACACAAATTGCGTCGCGATTCAATACATCGCCCTACAGCCGACTTGTCTCCAAGGGTCTAGTGCTGCCTCGGGCACCATATGCTCGTTCTCCTGTGAGTCTAGATTTTCGAATCCGACGCAAAACTGACAGTTAATTGTAACGTTCAGAGCCTCTTGATGACGATGGAACACACAAATTGCGTCGCGATTCAATACATCGTCCTCCAGCCGACTTGTCTCGAAGGGTCTATTGCTGCCTCGGGCACCTTATGGTCGTTCATCTGTGAGTCTAGATTTTCGAATCCGACGCAAAACTGACAGTTAATTGTAAGGTTCAGAGCCTCTTAATGACGATGGAACACACAAATTGCGTCGCGTCTCAATACATCGTCCTCCAGCCGACTTGTCTCCAAGGGTCTATTGCTGCCTCGGGCACCTTATGGTCGTTCTCCTGTGAGTCTAGATTTTCGAATCCTACGCAAAACTGACAGTTAATTGAAACGTTCAGAGCCTCTTAATGACGATGGAACACACAAATTGCGTCGCGATTCAATACATCGTCCTACAGCCGACTTGTCTCCAAGGGTCTAGTGCTGCCTCGGGCACCATATGCTCGTTCTCCTGTGAGTCTAGATTTTCGAATCCGACGCAAAACTGACAGTGAATTGTAACGTTCAGAGCCTGTTAATGACGATGGAACACACAAATTGCGTCGCGAGTCAATACATCGTCCTACAGCCGACTTGTCTCCAAGGGTCTAGTGCTGCCTCGGGCACCATATGCTCGTTCTCTTGTGAGTCTAGATTTTCGAATCCGACGCAAAACTGACAGTTAATTGTAACGTTCAGAGCCTCTTAATGACGATGGGACACACAAATTGCGTCGCGAAACAATTCATCGTCCTCCAGCCGACTTGTCTCCAAGGCTCTAGTGCTGCCTCGGGCACCTTATGGTCGTTCTCCTGTGAGTCTAGATTTTCGAATCCGACGCAAAACTGACAGTGAATTGTAACGTTCAGAACCTGATACTGACGATGGAACACACAAATTGCGTCGCGATACAATACATCGTCCTCCAGCCGACATGTCTCCGAGGTAGTATTGCTGCTCCTGGCACCTCTTGGTCGTTCTCCTGTGAGTCTAGTTTTTCGAATCCGGCGCAAAACTGACAATTAATTGTAACGTTCAGAGCCTCTTAATGACGATGGAACACACAAATTGCGTCGCGATTCAATACATCGTCCTCCAGCCGACTTGTCTCCAAGGGTCTATTGCTGCCTCGGGCACCTTATGGTCGTTCTCCTGTGAGTCTAGTTTTTCGAATACGACGCAAAACTGACAATTAATTGTAACGTTCAGAGCCTGTTAATGACGATGGAACACACAAATTGCGTCGCGATTCAATTCATCGTCCTCCAGCCGACTCAATCGAAGGGTCTATTGCTGCCTCGGGCACCTTATGCTCGTTCTCCTGTGAGTCTAGATTTTCGAATCCGACGCAAAACTGACAGTTAATTGTAACATTCAGAGCCTCTTAATGACGATGGAACACACAAATTGCGTCGCGATTCAATACATCGCCCTACAGCCGACTTGTCTCCAAGGGTCTAGTGCTGCCTCGGGCACCATATGCTCGTTCTCCTGTGAGTCTAGATTTTCGAATCCGACGCAAAACTGACAGTGAATTGTAACGTTCAGAGCCTGTTAATGACGATGGGACACACAAATTGCGTCGCGACTCAATACATCGTCCTCCAGCCGACTTGTCTTCAAGGGTCTAGTGCTGCCTCGGGCACCTTATGGTCGTTCTCCTGTGAGTCTAGATTTTCGAATCCGACGCAAAACTGACAGTTAATTGTAACGTTCAGAGCCTCTTAATGACGATGGAACACACAAATTGCGTCGCGATTCAATACATCGTCCTCCAGCCGACTTGTCTCCAAGGGTCTATTGCTGCCTCGGGCACCTTATGGTCGTTCTCCTGTGAGTCTAGTTTTTCGAATGCGATGCAAAACTGACAGTTAATTGTAACGTTCAGAGCCTCTTAATGACGATGGAACACACAAATTGCGTCGCGATTCAATACATCGTCCTACAGCCGACTTGTCTCCAAGGGTCTAGTGCTGCCTCGGGCACCATATGCTCGTTCGCCTGTGAGTCTAGATTTTCGAATCCGACGCAAAACTGAGAGTGAATTGTAACGTTCAGAGCCTCTTGATGACGATGGAACACACAAATTGCGTCGCGATTCAATACATCGTCCTCCAGCCGACTTGTCTCGAAGGGTCTGTTGCTGCCTCGGGCACCTTATGGTCGTTCATCTGTGAGTCTAGATTTTCGAATCCGACGCAAAACTGACTGTTAATTGTAAGGTTCAGAGCCTCTTAATGACGATGGAACACACAAATCGCGTCGCGTCTCAATACATCGTCCTCCAGCCGACTTGTCTCCAAGGGTCTATTGCTGCCTCGGGCACCTTATGGTCGTTCTCCTGTGAGTCTAGTTTTTCGAATGCGATGCAAAACTGACAGTTAATTGTAACGTTCAGAGCCTGTTAATGACGATGGGACACACAAATTGCGTCGCGATTCAATACATCGTCCTCCAGCCGACTTGTCTCGAAGGGTCTATTGGTGCGTCGGGCCTCTTATGGTCGTTCTCCTATGAGTCTAGTTTTTCGAATCCGGCGCAAAACTGACAATTAATTGTAACGTTCAGAGCCTCTTAATGACGATGGAACACACAAATTGCGTCGCGATTCAATACATCGTCCTACAGCCGACTTGTCTCCAAGGGTCTAGTGCTGCCTCGGGCACCATATGCTCGTTCTCCTGTGAGTAAGATTTTCGAATCCGACGCAAAACTGACAGTGAATTGTAACGTTCAGAGCCTGTTAATGACGATGGGACACACAAATTGCGTCGCGACTCAATACATCGTCCTCCAGCCGACTTGTCTCGAAGGGTCTATTGCTGCCTCGGGCACCTTATGGTCGTTCATCTGTGAGTCTAGATTTTCGAATCCGACGCAAAACTGACAGTAAATTGTAACGTTCAGAGCCTCTTAATGACGATGGAACACACAATTTGCGTCGCGATTCAATACATCGTCCTACAGCCGAATTGTCTCCAAGGGTCTAGTGCTGCCTCGGGCACCATATGCTCGTTCTCCTGTGAGTCTAGATTTTCGAATCCGACGCAAAACTGACAGTGAATTGTAACGTTCAGAGCCTCTTAATGACGATGGAACACACAAATTGCGTCGCGATTCAATACATCGTCCTACAGCCGACTTGTCTCCAAGGGTCTAGTGCTGCCTCGGGCACCATATGCTCGTTTCACCTGTGAGTGTAGATTTTCGAATCCGACGCAAAACTGACAGTGAATTGTAACGTTCAGAGCATCTTGATGACGATGGAACACACAAATTGCGTCGCGATTCAATACATCGTCCTACAGCCGACTTGTCTCCAAGGGTCTAGTGCTGCCTCGGGCACCATATGCTCGTTCTCCTGTGAGTCTAGATTTTCGAATCCGACGCAAAACTGACAGTGAATTGTAACGTTCAGAGCCTGTTAATGACGATGGGACACACAAATTGCGTCGCGACTCAATACATCGTCCTCCAGCCGACTTGTCTCCAAGGGTCTAGTGCTGCCTCGGGCACCTTATGGTCGTTCTCCTGTGAGTCTAGATTTTCGAATCCGACGCAAAACTGACAGTTAATTGAAACGTTCAGAGCCTCTTAATGACGATGGAACACACAAATTGCGTCGCGATTCAATACATCGTCCTACAGCCGACTTGTCTCCAAGGGTCTAGTGCTGCCTCGGGCACCATATGCTCGTTCTCCTGTGAGTCTAGATTTTCGAATCCGACGCAAAACTGACAGTTAATTGTAACGTTCAGAGCCTGTTAATGACGATGGAACACACAAATTGCGTCGCGATTCAATACATCGTCCTACAGCCGACTTGTCTCCAAGGGTCTAGTGCTGCCTCGGGCACCATATGCTCGTTCTCCTGTGAGTCTAGATTTTCGAATCCGACGCAAAACTGACAGTTAATTGTAACGTTCAGAGCCTCTTAATGACGATGGGACACACAAATTGCGTCGCGAAACAATACATCGTCCTCCAGCCGACTTGTCTCCAAGGGTCTAGTGCTGCCTCGGGCACCTTATGGTCGTTCTCCTGTGAGTCTAGATTTTCGAATCCGACGCAAAACTGACAGTGAATTGTAACGTTCAGAGCCTGATACTGACGATGGAACACACAAATTGCGTCGCGATTCAATACATCGTCCTCCAGCCGACATGTCTCCGAGGTAGTATTGCTGCTCCTGGCACCTCTTGGTCGTTCTCCTATGAGTCTAGTTTTTCGAATCCGGCGCAAAACTGACAATTAATTGTAACGTTCAGAGCCTCTTAATGACGATGGAACACACAAATTGCGTCGCGATTCAATACATCGTCCTCCAGCCGACTTGTCTCCAAGGGTCTATTGCTGCCTCGGGCACCTTATGGTCGTTCTCCTGTGAGTCTAGTTTTTCGAATACGACGCAAAACTGACAATTAATTGTAACGTTCAGAGCCTGTTAATGACGATGGAACACACAAATTGCGTCGCGATTCAATACATCGTCCTCCAGCCGACTTGTCTCCAAGGGTCTATTGCTGCCTCGGGCACCTTATGGTCGTTCTCCTGTGAGTCTAGTTTTTCGAATGCGATGCAAAACTGACAGTTAATTGTAACGTTCAGAGCCTCTTAATGACGATGGAACACACAAATTGCGTCGCGATTCAATACATCGTCCTACAGCCGACTTGTCTCCAAGGGTCTAGTGCTGCCTCGGGCACCATATGCTCGTTCGCCTGTGAGTCTAGATTTTCGAATCCGACGCAAAACTGAGAGTGAATTGTAACGTTCAGAGCCTCTTGATGACGATGGAACACACAAATTGCGTCGCGATTCAATACATCGTCCTCCAGCCGACTTGTCTCGAAGGGTCTATTGCTGCCTCGGGCACTTTATGGACGTTCATCTGTGAGTCTAGATTTTCGAATCCGACGCAAAACTGACAGTTAATTGTAAGGTTCAGAGCCTCTTAATGACGATGGAACACACAAATTGCGTCGCGTCTCAATACATCGTCCTCCAGCCGACTTGTCTCCAAGGGTCTATTGCTGCCTCGGGTACCTTATGGTCGTTCTCCTGTGAGTCTAGTTTTTCGAATGCGATGCAAAACTGACAGTTAATTGTAACGTTCAGAGCCTGTTAATGACGATGGGACACACAAATTGCGTCGCGATTCAATACATCGTCCTCCAGCCGACTTGTCTCGAAGGGTCTATTGGTGCGTCGGGCCTCTTATGGTCGTTCTCCTATGAGTCTAGTTTTTCGAATCCGGCGCAAAACTGACAATTAATTGTAACGTTCAGAGCCTCTTAATGACGATGGAACACACAAATTGCGTCGCGATTCAATACATCGTCCTACAGCCGACTTGTCTCCAAGGGTCTAGTGCTGCCTCGGGCACCATATGCTCGTTCTCCTGTGAGTCTAAGATTTTCGAATCCGACGCAAAACTGACAGTTAATTGTAACGTTCAGAGCCTGTTAATGACGATGGGACACACAAATTGCGTCGCGACTCAATACATCGTCCTCTAGCCGACTTGTCTCGAAGGGTCTATTGCTGCCTCGGGCACCATATGCTCGTTCTCCTGTGAGTCTAGATTTTCGAATCCGACGCAAAACTGACAGTTAATTGTAACGTTCAGAGCCTCTTAATGACGATGGAACACACAAATTGCGTCGCGATTCAATACATCGTCCTACAGCCGACTTGTCTCCAAGGGTCTATTGCTGCCGCGGGCACCTTATGGTCGTTCATCTGTGAGTCTAGATTTTCGAATCCGGCGCAAAACTGACAGTTAATTGTAACGTTCAGAGCCTCTTAATGACGATGGAACACACAAATTGCGTCGCGATTCAATACATCGTCCTCCAGCCGACATGTCTCCGAGGTAGTATTGCTGCTCCTGGCACCTCTTGGTCGTTCTCCTATGAGTCTAGTTTTTCGAATCCGGCGCGAAACTGACAATTAATTGTAACGTTCAGAGCCTCTTAATGACGATGGGACACACAAATTGCGTCGCGTCTCAATACATCGTCCTCCAGCCGACTTGTCTCCAAGGGTCTATTACTGCCTCGGGCACCTTATGGTCGTTCTCCTGTGAGTCTAGATTTTCGAATCCGACGCAAAACTGACAGTTAATTGTAACGTTCAGAGCCTCCTAATGACGATGGAACACACAAATTGCGTCGCGATTCAATACATCGTCCAACAGCCGACTAGTCTCCAAGGGTCTAGTGCTGCCTCGGCCACCTTACAGTCGTTCATCTGTGAGTCTAGATTTTCGAATCCGATGCAAAACTGACAGTTAATTGTAACGTTCAGAGCCTGTTAATGACGATGGAACACACAAATTGCGTCGCGATTCAATACATCGTCCTCCAGCCGACATGTCTCCGAGGTAGTATTGCTGCTCCTGGCACCTCTTGGTCGTTCTCCTATGAGTCTAGTTTTTCGAATCCGGCGCAAAACTGACAATTAATTGTAACGTTCAGAGCCTCTTAATGACGATGGGACACACAAATTGCGTCGCGTCTCAATACATCGTCCTCCAGCCGACTTGTCTCCAAGGGGCTATTGCTGCCTCGGGCACCTTATGGTCGTTCTCCTGTGAGTCTAGATTTTCGAATCCGACGCAAAACTGACAGTTAATTGTAACGTTCAGAGCCTCTTAATGACGATGGAACACACAAATTGCGTCGCGATTCAATACATCGTCCTCCAGCCGACTTGTCTCCAAGGGTCTATTGCTGCCTCGGGCACCTTATGGTCGTTCTCCTGTGAGTCTAGTTTTTCGAATGCGATGCAAAACTGACAGTTAATTGTAACGTTCAGAGCCTCTTAATGACGATGGAACACACAAATTGCGTCGCGATTCAATACATCGTCCTACAGCCGACTTGTCTCCAAGGGTCTAGTGCTGCCTCGGGCACCATATGCTCGTTCGCCTGTGAGTCTAGATTTTCGAATCCGACGCAAAACTGAGAGTGAATTGTAACGTTCAGAGCCTCTTGATGACGATGGAACACACAAATTGCGTCGCGATTCAATACATCGTCCTCCAGCCGACTTGTCTCGAAGGGTCTATTGCTGCCTCGGGCACCTTATGGACGTTCATCTGTTAGTCTAGATTTTCGAATCCGACGCAAAACTGACAGTTAATTGTAAGGTTCAGAGCCTCTTAATGACGATGGAACACACAAATTGCGTCGCGTCTCAATACATCGTCCTCCAGCCGACTTGTCTCCAAGGGTCTATTGCTGCCTCGGGTACCTTATGGTCGTTCTCCTGTGAGTCTAGTTTTTCGAATGCGATGCAAAACTGACAGTTAATTGTAACGTTCAGAGCCTGTTAATGACGATGGGACACACAAATTGCGTCGCGATTCAATACATCGTCCTCCAGCCGACTTGTCTCGAAGGGTCTATTGGTGCGTCGGGCCTCTTATGGTCCTTCTCCTATGAGTCTAGTTTTTCGAATCCGGCGCAAAACTGACAATTAATTGTAACGTTCAGAGCCTCTTAATGACGATGGAACACACAAATTGCGTCGCGATTCAATACATCGTCCTACAGCCGACTTGTCTCCAAGGGTCTAGTGCTGCCTCGGGCACCATATGCTCGTTCTCCTGTGAGTCTAAGATTTTCGAATCCGTTGCAAAACTGACAGTTAATTGTAACGTTCAGAGCCTGTTAATGACGATGGGACACACAAATTGCGTCGCGACTCAATACATCGTCCTCCAGCCGACTTGTCTCGAAGGGTCTATTGCTGCCTCGGGCACCATATGCTCGTTCTCCTGTGAGTCTAGATTTTCGAATCCGACGCAAAACTGACAGTTAATTGTAACGTTCAGAGCCTCTTAATGACGATGGAACACACAAATTGCGTCGCGATTCAATACATCGTCCTACAGCCGACTTGTCTCCAAGGGTCTATTGCTGCCGCGGGCACCTTATGGTCGTTCATCTGTGAGTCTAGATTTTCGAATCCGGCGCAAAACTGACAGTTAATTGTAACGTTCAGAGCCTCTTAATGACGATGGAACACACAAATTGCGTCGCGATTCAATACATCGTCCTCCAGCCGACATGTCTCCGAGGTAGTATTGCTGCTCCTGGCACCTCTTGGTCGTTCTCCTATGAGTCTAGTTTTTCGAATCCGGCGCAAAACTGACAATTAATTGTAACGTTCAGAGCCTCTTAATGACGATGGGACACACAAATTGCGTCGCGTCTCAATACATCGTCCTCCAGCCGACTTGTCTCCAAGGGTCTATTACTGCCTCGGGCACCTTATGGTCGTTCTCCTGTGAGTCTAGATTTTCGAATCCGACGCAAAACTGACAGTTAATTGTAACGTTCAGAGCCTCCTAATGACGATGGAACACACAAATTGCGTCGCGATTCAATACATCGTCCAACAGCCGACTAGTCTCCAAGGGTCTAGTGCTGCCTCGGCCACCTTACAGTCGTTCATCTGTGAGTCTAGATTTTCGAATCCGATGCAAAACTGACAGTTAATTGTAACGTTCAGAGCCTCTTAATGACGATGGAACACACAAATTGCGTCGCGATTCAATACATCGTCCTCCAGCCGACATGTCTCCGAGGTAGTATTGCTGCTCCTGGCACCTCTTGGTCGTTCTCCCATGAGTCTAGTTTTTCGAATCCGGCGCAAAACTGACAATTAATTGTAACGTTCAGAGCCTCTTAATGACGATGGGACACACAAATTGCGTCGCGTCTCAATACATCGTCCTCCAGCCGACTTGTCTCCAAGGGTCTATTGCTGCCTCGGGCACCTTATGGTCGTTCTCCTGTGAGTCTAGATTTTCGAATCCGACGCAAAACTGTCAGTTAATTGTAACGTTCAGAGCCTCTTAATGACGATGGAACACACAAATTGCGTCGCGATTCAATACATCGTCCTACAGCCGACTTGTCTCCAAGGGTCTAGTGCTGCTGGCTCGGGCACCTTATGGTCGTTCATCTGTGAGTCTAGATTTTCGAATCCGACGCAAAACTGACAGTTAATTATAACGTTCAGAGCCTGTTAATGACGATGGGACACACAAATTGCGTCGCGTCTCAATACATCGTCCCACAGCCGACCTGTCTCCAAGGGTCTCTTGCTGCCTCGGGCACCTTATGGTCGTTCTCCTGTGAGTCTAGTTTTCAGAATACGACGCAAAACTGACAGTTAATTGTAACGTTCAGAGCCTGTTAATGACGATGGGACACACAAATTGCGTCGCGATTCAATACATCGTCCTACAGCCGACTTGTCTCCAAGGGTCTAATGCTGCCTCGGGCACCTTATGGTCGTTCTCCTGTGAGTCTAGATTTTCGAATCCGACGCAAAACTGACAGTGAATTGTAACGTTCAGAGCCTCTTGATGACGATGGAACACACAAATTGCGTCGCGATTCAATACATCGTCCTACAGACGACTTGTCTCCAAGGGTCTAGTGCTGCCTCGGGCACCATATGCTCGTTCTCCTGTGAGTCTAGATTTTCGAATCCGACGCAAAACTGACAGTTAATTGTAACGTTCAGAGCCTGTTAATGACGATGGGACACACAAATTGCGTCGCGACTCAATACATCGTCCTCCAGCCGACTTGTCTCCAAGGGTCTAGTGCTGCCTCGGGCACCTTATGGTCGTTCTCCTGTGAGTCTAGATTTTCGAATCCGACGCAAAACTGACAGTGAATTGTAACGTTCAGAGCTTGATACTGACGATGGAACACACAAATTGCGTCGCGATTCAATGCATCGTCCTCCAGCCGACATGTCTCCGAGGTAGTATTGCTGCTCCTGGCACCTCTTGGTCGTTCTCCTATGAGTCTAGTTTTTCGAATCCGGCGCAAAACTGACAATTAATTGTAACGTTCAGAGCCTCTTAATGACGATGGAACACACAAATCGCGTCGCGATTCAATACATCGTCCTCCAGCCGACTTGTCTCCAAGGGTCTATTGCTGCCTCGGGCACCTTATGGTCTTTCTCCTGTGAGTCTAGTTTTTCGAATACGACGCAAAACTGACAATTAATTGTAACGTTCAGAGCCTGTTAATGACGATGGAACACACAAATTGCGTCGCGATTCAATACATCGTCCTCCAGCCGACTCAATCGAAGGGTCTATTGCTGCCTCGGGCACCTTATGCTCGTTCTCCTGTGAGACTAGATTTTCGAATCCGACGCAAAACTGACAGTTAATTGTAACATTCAGAGCCTCTTAATGACGATGGAACACACAAATTGCGTCGCGATTCAATACATCGCCCTACAGCCGACTTGTCTCCAAGGGTCTAGTGCTGCCTCGGGCACCATATGCTCGTTCTCCTGTGAGTCTAGATTTTCGAATCCGACGCAAAACTGACAGTTAATTGTAACGTTAATGACGATGGAACACAGATAGAATAGCTAAGTCTCAGGATAAAATTAAAACCATATGGTCAGTCGTAAAGGAAGTGGCTGGTCTGCAGAGACAGGTCGAGAATATAGAATCAGTGCGTAGTGGGGATGTCCGTGTTACTGATAAGTCGCATATATGTACAGTACTTAATAATCACTTTCTGAATATAGCAGGTGAACTAAATAGAAACCTAGCCCCAACAGGGAATCATATAGCACTCTTAGAAAAAAGTGTTCCGAGACTGTTACCTGAAATGCTCCTCCATGATACTGACAAGAGGGAGATTGAGTTAATAATTAAATCACTAAAGACCAAGAACTCTCATGGATATGACGGGGTATCTAGCAGAATACTGAAGTATTGTTCCACGTATGTTAGCTCAGTACTTAGCCATATCTGTAACTTTTCCTTTAGGAGTGGTCGGTTTCCTGACCGATTAAAGTACTCGGTAGTGAAGCCACTTTATAAAAAGGGAGACAGGGATAATGTTGACAATTATAGACCTATTTCTATGCCATCGATGTTTGCTAAAGTTATCGAGAAGGTTGTATATACAAGGTTACTGCAGCATTTAAATTCACATAATTTGCTGTCAAATGTACAGTTTGGTTTTAGAAATGGCTTAACAACTGAAAATGCTATAGTCTCTTTTCTCTGTGAGGTTTTGGAAGGATTAAATAAAAGGTTGCGAACGTTAGGTGTTTTCTTTGATTTAACGAAGGCTTTTGACTGTGTTGACCACAAAATATTACTGCAGAAGTTGGAACATTATGGAGTAAGGGGAGTAGCTTACAATTGGTTCGCCTCCTACTTTAAGAACAGAAAGCAGAAGGTAATCCTCCGCAATATTGAGAGTGGTAATGATGTTCAGTCCCAATGGGGCACTGTTAAATGGGGCGTTCCCCAAGGGTCGGTGCTGGGGCCACTGCTGTTTCTTATTTATATAAATGATATGCCTTCTAGTATTACAGGTGATTCAAAAATATTTCTGTTTGCTGATGACACCACCTTGGTAGTGAAGGATCTTGTGTGTAATATTGAAACATTATCAAATAATGTAGTTCATGATATAAGTTCGTGGCTTGTGGAAAATAATTTGATGCTAAATCACAGTAAGACTCAGTTTTTACAGTTTCTAACTCACAATTCAACAAGAATTGACATTTTAATCAGACAGAATGGGCATGTTATAAGCGAGACGGAACAGTTCAAGTTCCTAGGCGTATGGATAGATAGTAAGCTGTTGTGGAAAGCCCATGTTCAGGATCTTGTTCAGAAACTAAATGCCGCTTTATTTACCATTAGAACAGTATCTGAAATAAGTGACATTTCAACACGAAAAGTAGTCTACTTCGCATATTTTCATACGCTAATGTCATATGGTATTATTTTTTGGGGTAATTCTTCTGATTCAAAAAGGGTATTTTTGGCTCAAAAACGGGCTGTTCGAGCTATGTGTGGTGTAAGTTCGAAAACCTCTTGTCGACCCCTATTCAATAGTCTGGGAATTTTGACATTGCCCTCACAGTATGTATTTTCTTTAATGTCGTTTGTTGTTAGCAATATTAGCTTATTCCCAAGAGTTAGCAGCTTTCACTCAGTTAATACTAGGCAGAAATCAAATCTGCATGTGGAATGCACTTCCTTGACTCTTGTGCAGAAAGGAGTGCAGTATTCTGCTGCATCCATTTTCAATAAGCTACCACAAGAACTCAAAAACCTTAGCAGTAGCCCTAACACTTTTAAGTCTAAACTGAAGAGTTTCCTCATGGCTTACTCCTTCTATTCTGTCGAGGAGCTCCTGGAAGAGCTAAAAAATTAAGCAAATTCCAGTGTTACATTCTTGATTTTCTTTATTTAAACTAACGACTTGTCGCCTGAATATGTTTCTTATATTTCATTTCATTCTGTTTCTACAATCGTGTTATAATTTCATGTATTGACTCGTTCCATGACCATGGAGACTTCTCCTAAATGTGGTCCCACGGAACAATAAATAAATAAATAAATAAATAAACAAATTGCGTCGGGTCTCAATATATCGTCCTCCAGCCGACTTGTCTCCAAGGGTCTATTGCTGCCTCGGGCACCTTATGGTCGTTCTCCTGTGAGTCTAGATTTTCGAATCCGACGCAAAACTGACAGTTAATTGTAACGTTCAGAGCCTCTTAATGACGATGGAACACACAAATTGCGTCGCGATTCAATACATCGTCCTACAGCCGACTTGTCTCCAAGGGTCTATTGCTGCCTCGGGCACCTTATGGTCGTTCATCTGTGAGTCTAGATTTTCGAATCCGACGCAAAACTGACAGTTAATTGTAACGTTCAGAGCCTCTTAATGACGATGGGACACACAAATTGCGTCGCGTCTCAATACATCGTCCCACAGCCGACCTGTCTCCAAGGGTCTCTTGCTGCCTCGGGCACCTTATGGTCGTTCTTCGGTGAGTCTAGATTTTCGAATCCGACGCAAAACTGACAGTTAATTGTAAGGTTCAGAGCCTCTTGATGACGATGGAACACACAAATTGCGTCGCGAATCAATACATCGTCCTACAGCCGACTTGTCTCGAAGGGTCTATTGCTGCCTCGGGCACCTTATGGTCGTTCTTCGGTGAGTCTAGATTTTCGAATCCGACGCAAAACTGACAGTTAATTGTAAGGTTCAGAGCCTCTTGATGACGATGGAACACACAAATTGCGTCGCGAATCAATACATCGTCCTACAGCCGACTTGTCTCCAAGGGTCTATTGCTGCCTCGGGCACCTTATGGTCGTTCATCTGTGAGTCTAGATTTTCAAATCCGGCGCAAAACTGACAGTTAATTGTAACGTTCAGAGCCTCTTAATGACGTTGGAACACACAAATTGCGTCGCGATTCAATACATCGTCCTCCAGCCGACATGTCTCCGAGGTAGTATTGCTGCTCCTGGCACCTCTTGGTCGTTCTCCTATGAGTCTAGTTTTTCGAATCCGGCGCAAAACTGACAATTAATTGTAACGTTCAGAGCCTCTTAATGACGATGGGACACACAAATTGCGTCGCGTCTCAGTACATCGTCCTCCAGCCGACTTGTCTCCAAGGGTCTATTGCTGCCTCGGGCACCTTATGGTCGTTCTCCTGTGAGTCTAGATTTTCGAATCCGACGCAAAACTGACAGTTAATTGTAACGTTCAGAGCCTCTTAATGACGATGGAACACACAAATTACGTCGCGATTCAATACATCGTCCTACAGCCGACTTGTCTCCAAGGGTCCAGTGCTGCCTCGGGCACCTTATGGTCGTTCATCTGTGAGTCTAGATTTTCGAATCCGACGCAAAACTGACAGTGAATTGTAACGTTCAGAGCCTCTTGATGACGATGGAACACACAAATTGCGTCGCGATTCAATACATCGTCCTACAGCCGACTTGTCTCCAAGGGTCTAGTGCTGCCTCGGGCACCATATGCTCGTTCTCCTGTGAGTCTAGATTTTCGAATCCGACGCAAAACTGACAGTTAATTGTAACGTTCAGAGCCTCTTAATGACGATGGGACACACAAATTGCGTCGCGACTCAATACATCGTCCTCCAGCCGACTTGTCTCCAAGGGTCTAGTGCTGCCTCGGGCACCTTATGGTCGTTTTCCTGTGAGTCTAGATTTTCGAATCCGACGCAAAACTGACAGTTAATTGTAACGTTCAGAGCCTCCTAATGACGATGGAACACACAAATTGCGTCGCGATTCAATACATCGTCCTCCAGCCGACTTGTCTCCAAGGGTCTAGTGCTGCCTCGGGCACCTTATGGTCGTTCTCCTGTGAGTCTAGATTTTCGAATCCGACGCAAAACTGACAGTTAATTGTAACGTTCAGAGCCTCTTAATGACGATGGAACACACAAATTGCGTCGCGATTCAATACATCGTCCTCCAGCCGACTTGTCTCGAAGGGTCTATTGCTGCCTCGGGCACCTTATGCTCGTTCTCCTGTGAGTCTAGTTTTTCGAATGCGATGCAAAACTGACAGTTAATTGTTACGTTCAGAGCCTGTTAATGACGATGGAACACCCAAATTGCGTCGCGATTCAATACATCGTCCTCCAGCCGACTTGTCTCCAAGGGTCTATTGCTGCCTCGGGCACCTTATGGTCGTTCTCCTGTGAGTCTAGTTTTTCGAATGCGATGCAAAACTGACAATTAATTGTAACGTTCAGAGCCTGTTAATGGCGATGGGACACACAAATTGCGTCGCGATTCAATACATCGTCCTACAGCCGACTTGTCTCCAAGGGTCTAGTGCTGCCTCGGGCACCATATGCTCGTTCTCCTGTGAGTCTAGATTTTCGAATCCGACGCAAAACTGACAGTGAATTGTAACGTTCAGAGCCTCTTGATGACGATGGAACACACAAATTGCGTCGCGATTCAATACATCGTCCTACAGCCGACTTGTCTCCAAGGGTCTAGTGCTGCCTCGGGCACCATATGCTCGTTCTCCTGTGAGTCTAGATTTTCGAATCCGACGCAAAACTGACAGTTAATTGTAACGTTCAGAGCCTGTTAATGACGATGGGACACACAAATTGCGTCGCGACTCAATACATCGTCCTCCAGCCGACTTGTCTCCAAGGGTCTAGTGCTGCCTCGGGCACCTTATGGTCGTTTTCCTGTGAGTCTAGATTTTCGAATCCGACGCAAAACTGACAGTTAATTGTAACGTTCAGAGCCTGTTAATGACGATGGAACACACAAATTGCGTCGCGATTCAATACATCGTCCTCCAGCCGACTTGTCTTCAAGGGTCTATTGCTGCCTCGGGCACCTTATGGTCGTTCTCCTGTGAGTCTAGTTTTTCGAATGCGATGCAAAACTGACAGTTAATTGTAACGTTCAGAGCCTGTTAATGACTATGGGACACACAAATTGCGTCGCGATTCAATACATCGTCCTCCAGCCGACTTGTCTCGAAGGGTCTATTGGTGCCTCGGGCCTCTTATGGTCGTTCTCCTATGAGTCTAGTTTTTCGAATCCGGCGCAAAACTGACAATTATTTGTAACGTTCAGAGCCTCTTGATGACGATGGAACACACAAATTGCGTCGCGATTCAATACATCGTCCTCCAGCCGACTTGTCTCGAAGGGTCTATTGGTGCCTCGGGCACCTTATGGTCATTCTCCTGTGAGTCTAGATTTTCGAATCCGACGCAAAACTGACAGTTAATTGTAACGTTCAGAGCCTCTTAATGACGATGGAACACACAAATTGCGTCGCGATTCAATACACCGTCCTCCAGCCGACTTGTCTCCAAGGGTCTATTGCTGCCTCGGGCACCTTATGGTCGTTCTCCTGTGAGTCTAGATTTTCGAATCCGACGCAAACCTGACAGTGAATTGTAACGTTCAGAGCCTGTTAATGACGATGGAACACACAAATTGCGTCGCGAATCAATACATCGTCCTCCAGCCGACTTGTCTCGAAGGGTCTATTGGTGCCTCGGGCACCTTAAGGTCGTTCTCCTGTGACTCTAGTTTTTCGAATACGACGCAAAACTGACAATTAATTGTAACGTTCAGAGCCTGTTAATGACGATGGAACACACAAATTGCGTCGCGATTCAATACATCGTCCTCCAGCCGACTTGTCTCGAAGGGTCTATTGCTGCCTCGGGCACCTTATGGTCGTTCATCGGTGAGTCTAGATTTTCGAATCCGACGCAAAACTGACAGTTAATTGTAAGGTTCAGAGCCTCTTGATGACGATGGAACACACAAATTGCGTCGCGATTCAATACATCGTCCTACAGCTGACTTGTCTCGAAGGGTCTATTGCTGCCTCGGGCACCTTATGGTCGTTCATCTGTGAGTCTAGATTTTCGAATCCGACGCAAAACTGACAGTTAATTGTAACGTACAGAGCCTCTTAATGACGATGGGACACACAAATTGCGTCGCGACTCAATACATCGTCCTCCAGCCGACTTGTCTCCAAGGGTCTAGTGCTGCCTCGGGCACCTTATGGTCGTTTTCCTGTGAGTCTAGATTTTCGAATCCGACGCAAAACTGACAGTTAATTGTAACGTTCAGAGCCTGTTAATGACGATGGAACACACAAATTGCGTCGCGATTCAATACATCGTCCTCCAGCCGACTTGTCTCCAAGGGTCTAGTGCTGCCTCGGGCACCTTATGGTCGTTCTCCTGTGAGTCTAGATTTTCGAATCCGACGCAAAACTGACAGTTAATTGTAACGTTCAGAGCCTCTTAATGACGATGGAACACACAAATTGCGTCGCGATTCAATACATCGTCCTCCAGCCGACTTTTCTCGAAGGGTCTATTGCTGCCTCGGGCACCTTATGCTCGTTCTCCTGTGAGTCTAGTTTTTCGAATGCGATGCAAAACTGACAGTTAATTGTAACGTTCAGAGCCTCTTAATGACGATGGAACACCCAAATTGCGTCGCGATTCAATACATCGTCCTCCAGCCGACTTGTCTCCAAGGGTCTATTGCTGCCTCGGGCACCTTATGGTCGTTCTCCTGTGAGTCTAGTTTTTCGAATGCGATGCAAAACTGACAATTAATTGTAACGTTCAGAGCGTGTTAATGGCGATGGGACACATAAATTGCGTCGCGATTCAATACATCGTCCTACAGCCGACTTGTCTCCAAGGGTCTAGTGCTGCCTCGGGCACCATATGCTCGTTCTCCTGTGAGTCTAGATTTTCGAATCCGACGCAAAACTGACAGTGAATTGTAACGTTCAGAGCCTCTTGATGACGATGGAACACACAAATTGCGTCGCGATTCAATACATCGTCCTACAGCCGACTTGTCTCCAAGGGTCTAGTGCTGCCTCGGGCACCATATGCTCGTTCTCCTGTGATTCTAGATTTTCGAATCCGACGCAAAACTGACAGTTAATTGTAACGTTCAGAGCCTGTTAATGACGATGGGACACACAAATTGCGTCGCGACTCAATACATCGTCCTCCAGCCGACTTGTCTCCAAGGGTCTAGTGCTGCCTCGGGCACCTTATGGTCGTTTTCCTGTGAGTCTAGATTTTCGAATCCGACGCAAAACTGACAGTTAATTGTAACGTTCAGAGCCTGTTAATGACGATGGAACACACAAATTGCGTCGCGATTCAATACATCGTCCTCCAGCCGACTTGTCTTCAAGGGTCTATTGCTGCCTCGGGCACCTTATGGTCGTTCTCCTGTGAGTCTAGTTTTTCGAATGCGATGCAAAACTGACAGTTAATTGTAACGTTCAGAGCCTGTTAATGACTATGGGACACACAAATTGCGTCGCGATTCAATACATCGTCCTCCAGCCGACTTGTCTCGAAGGGTCTATTGGTGCCTCGGGCCTCTTATGGTCGTTCTCCTATGAGTCTAGTTTTTCGAATCCGGCGCAAAACTGACAATTAATTGTAACGTTCAGAGCCTCTTGATGACGATGGAACACACAAATTGCGTCGCGATTCAATACATCGTCCTCCAGCCGACTTGTCTCGAAGGGTCTATTGGTGCCTCGGGCACCTTATGGTCATTCTCCTGTGAGTCTAGATTTTCGAATCCGACGCAAAACTGACAGTTAATTGTAACGTTCAGAGCCTCTTAATGACGATGGAACACACAAATTGCGTCGCGATTCAATACACCGTCCTCCAGCCGACTTGTCTCCAAGGGTCTATTGCTGCCTCGGGCACCTTATGGTCGTTCTCCTGTGAGTCTAGATTTTCGAATCCGACGCAAACCTGACAGTGAATTGTAACGTTCAGAGCCTGTTAATGACGATGGAACACACAAATTGCGTCGCGAATCAATACATCGTCCTCCAGCCGACTTGTCTCGAAGGGTCTATTGGTGCCTCGGGCACCTTAAGGTCGTTCTCCTGTGACTCTAGTTTTTCGAATACGACGCAAAACTGACAATTAATTGTAACGTTCAGAGCCTGTTAATGACGATGGAACACACAAATTGCGTCGCGATTCAATACATCGTCCTCCAGCCGACTTGTCTCGAAGGGTCTATTGCTGCCTCGGGCACCTTATGGTCGTTCATCGGTGAGTCTAGATTTTCGAATCCGACGCAAAACTGACAGTTAATTGTAAGGTTCAGAGCCTCTTGATGACGATGGAACACACAAATTGCGTCGCGATTCAATACATCGTCCTACAGCCGACTTGTCTCGAAGGGTCTATTGCTGCCTCGGGCACCTTATGGTCGTTCATCTGTGAGTCTAGATTTTCGAATCCGACGCAAAACTGACAGTTAATTGTAAGGTTCAGAGCCTCTTAATGACGATGGAACACACAAATTGCGTCGCGTCTCAATACATCGTCCTCCAGCCGACTTGTCTCCAAGGGTCTATTGCTGCCTCGGGCACCTTATGGTCGTTCTCCTGTGAGTCTAGTTTTTCGAATGCGATGCAAAACTGACAGTTAATTGTAACGTTCAGAGCCTGTTAATGACGATGGGACACACAAATTGCGTCGCGATTCAATACATCGTCCTCCAGCCGACTTGTCTCGAAGGGTCTATTGGTGCGTCGGGCCTCTTATGGTCGTTCTCCTATGAGTCTAGTTTTTCGAATCCGGCGCAAAACTGACAATTAATTGTAACGTTCAGAGCCTCTTAATGACGATGGAACACACAAATTGCGTCGCGATTCAATACATCGTCCTACAGCCGAATTGTCTCCAAGGGTCTAGTGCTGCCTCGGGCACCATATGCTCGTTCTCCTGTGAGTCTAGATTTTCGAATCCGACGCAAAACTGACAGTGAATTGTAACGTTCAGAGCCTGTTAATGACGATGGAACACACAAATTGCGTCGCGATTCAATACATCGTCCTACAGCCGACTTGTCTCCAATGGTCTAGTGCTGCCTCGGGCACCATATGCTCGTTCTCCTGTGAGTCTAGATTTTCGAATCCGACGCAAAACTGACAGTGAATTGTAACGTTCAGAGCATCTTGATGACGATGGAACACACAAATTGCGTCGCGATTCAATACATCGTCCTACAGCCGACTTGTCTCCAAGGGTCTAGTGCTGCCTCGGGCACCTTATGGTCGTTCTCCTGTGAGTCTAGATTTTCGAATGCGACGCAAAACTGACAGTTAATTGTAACGTTCAGAGCCTCTTAATGACGATGGAACACACAAATTGCGTCGCGATTCAATACATCGTCCTCCAGCCGACTTGTCTCGAAGGGTCTATTGGTGCTTCGGGCACCTTATGGTCGTTCTCCTGTGAGTCTAGTTTTTCGAATACGACGCAAAACTGACAATTAATTGTAACGTTCAGAGCCTGTTAATGACGAAGGAACACACAAATTGCGTCGCGATTCAATACATCGTCCTCCAGCCGACTTGTCTCGAAGGGTCTATTGCTGCCTCGGGCACCTTATGGTCGTTCATCGGTGAGTCTAGATTTTCGAATCCGACGCAAAACTGACAGTTAATTGTAAGGTCAGAGCCTCTTGATGACGATGGAACACACAAATTGCGTCGCGATTCAATACATCGTCCTACAGCCGACTTGTCTCCAAGGGTCTATTGCTGCCGCGGGCACCTTATGGTCGTTCATCTGTGAGTCTAGATTTTCGAATCCGGCGCAAAACTGACAGTTAATTGTAACGTTCAGAGCCTCTTAATGACGATGGAACACACAAATTGCGTCGCGATTCAATACATCGTCCTCCAGCCGACATGTCTCCGAGGTAGTATTGCTGCTCCTGGCACCTCTTGGTCGTTCTCCTATGAGTCTAGTTTTTCGAATCCGGCGCAAAACTGACAATTAATTGTAACGTTCAGAGCCTCTTAATGACGATGGGACACACAAATTGCGTCGCGTCTCAATACATCGTCCTCCAGCCGACTTGTCTCCAAGGGTCTATTGCTGCCTCGGGCACCTTATGGTCGTTCTCCTGTGAGTCTAGATTTTCGAATCCGACGCAAAACTGAGAGTTAATTGTAACGTTCAGAGCCTCCTAATGACGATGGAACACACAAATTGCGTCGCGATTCAATACATCGTCCAACAGCCGACTTGTCTCCAAGGGTCTAGTGCTGCCTCGGCCACCTTATGGTCGTTCATCTGTGAGTCTAGATTTTCGAATCCGACGCAAAACTGACAGTTAATTGTAACGTTCTGAGCCTGTTAATGACGATGGGACACACAAATTGCGTCGCGTCTCAATACATCGTCCCACAGCCGACCTGTCTCCAAGGGTCTCTTGCTGCCTCGGGCACCTTATGGTCGTTCTCCTGTGAGTCTAGTTTTCAGAATACGACGCAAAACTGACAGTTAATTGTAACGTTCAGAGCCTGTTAATGACGATGGAACACACAAATTGCGTCGCGATTCAATACATCGTCCTCCAGCCGACTTGTCTCGAAGGGTCTATTGCTGCCTCGGGCACCTTATGGTCGTTCATCGGTGAGTCTAGATTTTCGAATCCGACGCAAAACTGACACTTAATTGTAAGGTTCAGAGCCTCTTGATGACGATGGAACACACAAATTGCGTCGCGATTCAATACATCGTCCTCCAGCCGACATGTCTCCGAGGTAGTATTGCTGCTCCTGGCACCTCTTGGTCGTTCTCCTATGAGTCTAGGTTTTCGAATCCGGCGCAAAACTGACAATTAATTGTAACGTTCAGAGCCTCTTAATGACGATGGGACACACAAATTGCGTCGCGTCTCAATACATCGTCCTCCAGCCGACTTGTCTCCAAGGGTCTATTGCTGCCTCGGGCACCTTATGGTCGTTCTCCTGTGAGTCTAGATTTTCGAATCCGACGGAAAACTGACAGTTAATTGTAACGTTCAGAGCCTCTTAATGACGATGGGACACACAAATTGCGTCGCGATTCAATACATCGTCCTACAGCCGACTTGTCTCCAAGGGTCTAGTGCTGCTGGCTCGGGCACCTTATGGTCGTTCATCTGTGAGTCTAGATTTTCGAATCCGACGCAAAACTGACAGTTAATTGTAACGTTCAGAGCCTGTTAATGACGATGGGACACACAAATTGCGTCGCGTCTCAATACATCGTCCCACAGCCGACCTGTCTCCAAGGGTCTCTTGCTGCCTCGGGCACCTTATGGTCGTTCTCCTGTGAGTCTAGTTTTCAGAATACGACGCAAAACTGACAGTTAATTGTAACGTTCAGAGCCTGTTAATGACGATGGGACACACAAATTGCGTCGCGATTCAATACATCGTCCTACAGCCGACTTGTCTCCAAGGGTCTAGTGCTGCCTCGGGTACCTTATGGTCGTTCTCCTGTGAGTCTAGATTTTCGAATCCGACGCAAAACTGAGAGTGAATTGTAACGTTCAGAGCCTCTTGATGACGATGGAACACACAAATTGCGTCGCGATTCTATACATCGTCCTCCAGCCGACTTGTCTCGAAGGGTCTATTGGTGCCTCGGGCACCTTAAGGTCGTTCTCCTGTGAGTCTAGATTTTCGAATCCGACGCAAAACTGACAGTTAATTGTAACGTTCAGAGCCTGTTAATGACGATGGGACACACAAATTGCGTCGCGACTCAATACATCGTCCTCCAGCCGACTTGTCTCCAAGGGTCTAGTGCTGCCTCGGGCACCATATGCTCGTTCTCCTGTGAGTCTAGATTTTTCGAATCCGACGCAAAACTGACAGTGAATTGTAACGTTCAGAGCCTCTTGATGACGATGGAACACACAAATTGCGTCGCGATTCAATACATCGTCCTACAGCCGACTTGTCTCCAAGGGTCTAGTGCTGCCTCGGGCACCATATGCTCGTTCTCCTGTGAGTCTAGATTTTCGAATCCGACGCAAAACTGACAGTTAATTGTAACGTTCAGAGCCTGTTAATGACGATGGGACACACAAATTGCGTCGCGACTCAATACATCGTCCTCCAGCCGACTTGTCTCCAAGGGTCTAGTGCTGCCTCGGGCACCTTATGGTCGTTTTCCTGTGAGTCTAGATTTTCGAATCCGACGCAAAACTGACAGTTAATTGTAACGTTCAGAGCCTGTTAATGACGATGGAACACACAAATTGCGTCGCGATTCAATACATCGTCCTCCAGCCGACTTGTCTTCAAGGGTCTATTGCTGCCTCGGGCACCTTATGGTCGTTCTCCTGTGTGTCTAGTTTTTCGAATGCGATGCAAAACTGACAGTTAATTGTAACGTTCAGAGCCTGTTAATGACTATGGGACACACAAATTGCGTCGCGATTCAATACATCGTCCTCCAGCCGACTTGTCTCGAAGGGTCTATTGGTGCCTCGGGCCTCTTATGGTCGTTCTCCTATGAGTCTAGTTTTTCGAATCCGGCGCAAAACTGACAATTAATTGTAACGTTCAGAGCCTCTTGATGACGATGGAACACACAAATTGCGTCGCGATTCAATACATCGTCCTTCAGCCGACTTGTCTCGAAGGGTCTATTGGTGCCTCGGGCACCTTATGGTCATTCTCCTGTGAGTCTAGATTTTCGAATCCGACGCAAAACTGACAGTTAATTGTAACGTTCAGAGCCTCTTAATGACGATGGAACACACAAATTGCGTCGCGATTCAATACACCGTCCTCCAGCCGACTTGTCTCCAAGGGTCTATTGCTGCCTCGGGCACCTTATGGTCGTTCTCCTGTGAGTCTAGATTTTCGAATCCGACGCAAACCTGACAGTGAATTGTAACGTTCAGAGCCTGTTAATGACGATGGAACACACAAATTGCGTCGCGAATCAATACATCGTCCTCCAGCCGACTTGTCTCGAAGGGTCTATTGGTGCCTCGGGCACCTTAAGGTCGTTCTCCTGTGACTCTAGTTTTTCGAATACGACGCAAAACTGACAATTAATTGTAATGTTCAGAGCCTGTTAATGACGATGGAACACACAAATTGCGTCGCGATTCAATACATCGTCCTCCAGCCGACTTGTCTCGAAGGGTCTATTGCTGCCTCGGGCACCTTATGGTCGTTCATCGGTGAGTCTAGATTTTCGAATCCGACGCAAAACTGACAGTTAATTGTAAGGTTCAGAGCCGCTTGATGACGATGGAACACACAAATTGCGTCGCGATTCAATACATCGTCCTACAGCTGACTTGTCTCCAAGGGTCTATTGCTGCCTCGGGCACCTTATGGTCGTTCATCTGTGAGTCTAGATTTTCGAATCCGACGCAAAACTGACAGTTAATTGTAACGTACAGAGCCTCTTAATGACGATGGGACACACAAATTGCGTCGCGACTCAATACATCGTCCTCCAGCCGACTTGTCTCCAAGGGTCTAGTGCTGCCTCGGGCACCTTATGGTCGTTTTCCTGTGAGTCTAGATTTTCGAATCCGACGCAAAACTGACAGTTAATTGTAACGTTCAGAGCCTGTTAATGACGATGGAACACACAAATTGCGTCGCGATTCAATACATCGTCCTCCAGCCGACTTGTCTCCAAGGGTCTAGTGCTGCCTCGGGCACCTTATGGTCGTTCTCCTGTGAGTCTAGATTTTCGAATCCGACGCAAAACTGACAGTTAATTGTAACGTTCAGAGCCTCTTAATGACGATGGAACACACAAATTGCGTCGCGATTCAATACATCGTCCTCCAGCCGACTTGTCTCGAAGGGTCTATTGCTGCCTCGGGCACCTTATGCTCGTTCTCCTGTGAGTCTAGTTTTTCGAATGCGATGCAAAACTGACAGTTAATTGTTACGTTCAGAGCCTCTTAATGACGATGGAACACCCAAATTGCGTCGCGATTCAATACATCGTCCTCCAGCCGACTTGTCTCCAAGGGTCTATTGCTGCCTCGGGCACCTTATGGTCGTTCTCCTGTGAGTCTAGTTTTTCGAATGCGATGCAAAACTGACAATTAATTGTAACGTTCAGAGCCTGTTAATGGCGATGGGACACACAAATTGCGTCGCGATTCAATACATCGTCCTACAGCCGACTTGTCTCCAAGGGTCTAGTGCTGCCTCGGGCACCATATGCTCGTTCTCCTGTGAGTCTAGATTTTCGAATCCGACGCAAAACTGACAGTGAATTGTAACGTTCAGAGCCTCTTGATGACGATGGAACACACAAATTGCGTCGCGATTCAATACATCGTCCTACAGCGGAATTGTCTCCAAGGGTCTAGTGCTGCCTCGGGCACCATATGTTCGTTCTCCTGTGAGTCTAGATTTTCGAATCCGACGCAAAACTGACAGTTAATTGTAACGTTCAGAGCCTCTTAATGACGATGGGACACACAAATTGCGTCGCGACTCAATACATCGTCCTCCAGCCGCCTTGTCTCCAAGGGTCTAGTGCTGCCTCGGGCACCTTATGGTCGTTTTCCTGTGAGTCTAGATTTTCGAATCCGACGCAAAACTGACAGTTAATTGTAACGTTCAGAGCCTGTTAATGACGATGGAACACACAAATTGCGTCGCGATTCAATACATCGTCCTCCAGCCGACTTGTCTCCAAGGGTCTAGTGCTGCCTCGGGCACCTTATGGTCGTTCTCCTGTGAGTCTAGATTTTCGAATCCGACGCAAAACTGACAGTTAATTGTAACGTTCAGAGCCTCTTAATGACGATGGAACACACAAATTGTGTCGCGATTCAATACATCGTCCTCCAGCCGACTTTTCTCGAAGGGTCTATTGCTGCCTCGGGCACCTTATGCTCGTTCTCCTGTGAGTCTAGTTTTTCGAATGCGATGCAAAACTGACAGTTAATTGTAACGTTCAGAGCCTCTTAATGACGATGGAACACCCAAATTGCGTCGCGATTCAATACATCGTCCTCCAGCCGACTTGTCTCCAAGGGTCTATTGCTGCCTCGGGCACCTTATGGTCGTTCTCCTGTGAGTCTAGTTTTTCGAATGCGATGCAAAACTGACAATTAATTGTAACGTTCAGAGCGTGTTAATGGCGATGGGACACATAAATTGCGTCGCGATTCAATACATCGTCCTACAGCCGACTTGTCTCCAAGGGTCTAGTGCTGCCTCGGGCACCATATGCTCGTTCTCCTGTGAGTCTAGATTTTCGAATCCGACGCAAAACTGACAGTGAATTGTAACGTTCAGAGCCTCTTGATGACGATGGAACACACAAATTGCGTCGCGATTCAATACATCGTCCTACAGCCGACTTGTCTCCAAGGGTCTAGTGCTGCCTCGGGCACCATATGCTCGTTCTCCTGTGAGTCTAGATTTTCGAATCCGACGCAAAACTGACAGTTAATTGTAACGTTCAGAGCCTGTTAATGACGATGGGACACACAAATTGCGTCGCGACTCAATACATCGTCCTCCAGCCGACTTGTCTCCAAGGGTCTAGTGCTGCCTCGGGCACCTTATGGTCGTTTTCCTGTGAGTCTAGATTTTCGAATCCGACGCAAAACTGACAGTTAATTGTAACGTTCAGAGCCTGTTAATGACGATGGAACACACAAATTGCGTCGCGATTCAATACATCGTCCTCCAGCCGACTTGTCTTCAAGGGTCTATTGCTGCCTCGGGCACCTTATGGTCGTTCTCCTGTGAGTCTAGTTTTTCGAATGCGATGCAAAACTGACAGTTAATTGTAACGTTCAGAGCCTGTTAATGACTATGGGACACACAAATTGCGTCGCGATTCAATACATCGTCCTCCAGCCGACTTGTCTCGAAGGGTCTATTGGTGCCTCGGGCCTCTTATGGTCGTTCTCCTATGAGTCTAGTTTTTCGAATCCGGCGCAAAACTGACAATTAATTGTAACGTTCAGAGCCTCTTGATGACGATGGAACACACAAATTGCGTCGCGATTCAATACATCGACCTCCAGCCGACTTGTCTCGAAGGGTCTATTGGTGCCTCGGGCACCTTATGGTCATTCTCCTGTGAGTCTAGATTTTCGAATCCGACGCAAAACTGACAGTTAATTGTAACGTTCAGAGCCTCTTAATGACGATGGAACACACAAATTGCGTCGCGATTCAATACACCGTCCTCCAGCCGACTTGTCTCCAAGGGTCTATTGCTGCCTCGGGCACCTTATGGTCGTTCTCCTGTGAGTCTAGATTTTCGAATCCGACGCAAACCTGACAGTGAATTGTAACGTTCAGAGCCTGTTAATGACGATGGAACACAAAAATTGCGTCGCGAATCAATACATCGTCCTCCAGCCGACTTGTCTCGAAGGGTCTATTGGTGCCTCGGGCACCTTAAGGTCGTTCTCCTGTGACTCTAGTTTTTCGAATACGACGCAAAACTGACAATTAATTGTAACGTTCAGAGCCTGTTAATGACGATGGAACACACAAACTGCGTCGCGATTCAATTCATCGTCCTCCAGCCGACTTGTCTCGAAGGGTCTATTGCTGCCTCGGGCACCTTATGGTCGTTCATCGGTGAGTCTAGATTTTCGAATCCGACGCAAAACTGACAGTTAATTGTAGGGTTCAGAGCCTCTTGATGACGATGGAACACACAAATTGCGTCGCGATTCAATACATCGTCCTACAGCCGACTTGTCTCGAAGGGTCTATTGCTGCCTCGGGCACCTTATGGTCGTTCATCTGTGAGTCTAGATTTTCGAATCCGACGCAAAACTGACAGTTAATTGTAAGGTTCAGAGCCTCTTAATGACGATGGAACACACAAATTGCGTCGCGTCTCAATACATCGTCCTCCAGCCGACTTGTCTCCAAGGGTCTATTGCTGCCTCGGGCACCTTATGGTCGTTCTCCTGTGAGTCTAGTTTTTCGAATGCGATGCAAAACTGACAGTTAATTGTAACGTTCAGAGCCTGTTAATGACGATGGGACACACAAATTGCGTCGCGATTCAATACATCGTCCTCCAGCCGACTTGTCTCGAAGGGTCTATTGGTGCGTCGGGCCTCTTATGGTCGTTCTCCTATGAGTCTAGTTTTTCGAATCCGGCGCAAAACTGACAATTAATTGTAACGTTCAGAGCCTCTTAATGACGATGGAACACACAAATTGCGTCGCGATTCAATACATCGTCCTACAGCCGACTTGTCTCCAAGGGTCTAGTGCTGCCTCGGGCACCATATGCTCGTTCTCCTGTGAGTCTAAGATTTTCGAATCCGACGCAAAACTGACAGTGAATTGTAACGTTCAGAGCCTGTTAATGACGATGGGACACACAAATTGCGTCGCGACTCAATACATCGTCCTCCAGCCGACTTGTCTCGAAGGGTCTATTGCTGCCTCGGGCACCTTATGGTCGTTCATCTGTGAGTCTAGATTTTCGAATCCGACGCAAAACTGACAGTTAATTGTAACGTTCAGTGCCTCTTAATGACGATGGAATACACAAATTGCGTCGCGATTCAATACATCGTCCTACAGCCGAATTGTCTCCAAGGGTCTAGTGCTGCCTCGGGCACCATATGCTCGTTCTCCTGTGAGTCTAGATTTTCGAATCCGACGCAAAACTGACAGTGAATTGTAACGTTCAGAGCCTGTTAATGACGATGGAACACACAAATTGCGTCGCGATTCAATACATCGTCCTACAGCCGACTTGTCTCCAATGGTCTAGTGCTGCCTCGGGCACCATATGCTCGTTCTCCTGTGAGTCTAGATTTTCGAATCCGACGCAAAACTGACAGTGAATTGTAACGTTCAGAGCATCTTGATGACGATGGAACACACAAATTGCGTCGCGATTCAATACATCGTCCTACAGCCGACTTGTCTCCAAGGGTCTAGTGCTGCCTCGGGCACCTTATGGTCGTTCTCCTGTGAGTCTAGATTTTCGAATGCGACGCAAAACTGACAGTTAATTGTAACGTTCAGAGCCTCTTAATGACGATGGAACACACAAATTGCGTCGCGATTCAATACATCGTCCTCCAGCCGACTTGTCTCGAAGGGTCTATTGGTGCTTCGGGCACCTTATGGTCGTTCTCCTGTGAGTCTAGTTTTTCGAATACGACGCAAAACTGACAATTAATTGTAACGTTCAGAGCCTGTTAATGACGAAGGAACACACAAATTGCGTCGCGATTCAATACATCGTCCTCCAGCCGACTTGTCTCGAAGGGTCTATTGCTGCCTCGGGCACCTTATGGTCGTTCATCGGTGAGTCTAGATTTTCGAATCCGACGCAAAACTGACAGTTAATTGTAAGGTCAGAGCCTCTTGATGACGATGGAACACACAAATTGCGTCGCGATTCAATACATCGTCCTACAGCCGACTTGTCTCCAAGGGTCTATTGCTGCCGCGGGCACCTTATGGTCGTTCATCTGTGAGTCTAGATTTTCGAATCCGGCGCAAAACTGACAGTTAATTGTAACGTTCAGAGCCTCTTAATGACGATGGAACACACAAATTGCGTCGCGATTCAATACATCGTCCTCCAGCCGACATGTCTCCGAGGTAGTATTGCTGCTCCTGGCACCTCTTGGTCGTTCTCCTATGAGTCTAGTTTTTCGAATCCGGCGCAAAACTGACAATTAATTGTAACGTTCAGAGCCTCTTAATGACGATGGGACACACAAATTGCGTCGCGTCTCAATACATCGTCCTCCAGCCGACTTGTCTCCAAGGGTCTATTGCTGCCTCGGGCACCTTATGGTCGTTCTCCTGTGAGTCTAGATTTTCGAATCCGACGCAAAACTGAGAGTTAATTGTAACGTTCAGAGCCTCCTAATGACGATGGAACACACAAATTGCGTCGCGATTCAATACATCGTCCAACAGCCGACTTGTCTCCAAGGGTCTAGTGCTGCCTCGGCCACCTTATGGTCGTTCATCTGTGAGTCTAGATTTTCGAATCCGACGCAAAACTGACAGTTAATTGTAACGTTCTGAGCCTGTTAATGACGATGGGACACACAAATTGCGTCGCGTCTCAATACATCGTCCCACAGCCGACCTGTCTCCAAGGGTCTCTTGCTGCCTCGGGCACCTTATGGTCGTTCTCCTGTGAGTCTAGTTTTCAGAATACGACGCAAAACTGACAGTTAATTGTAACGTTCAGAGCCTGTTAATGACGATGGAACACACAAATTGCGTCGCGATTCAATACATCGTCCTCCAGCCGACTTGTCTCGAAGGGTCTATTGCTGCCTCGGGCACCTTATGGTCGTTCATCGGTGAGTCTAGATTTTCGAATCCGACGCAAAACTGACACTTAATTGTAAGGTTCAGAGCCTCTTGATGACGATGGAACACACAAATTGCGTCGCGATTCAATACATCGTCCTCCAGCCGACATGTCTCCGAGGTAGTATTGCTGCTCCTGGCACCTCTTGGTCGTTCTCCTATGAGTCTAGGTTTTCGAATCCGGCGCAAAACTGACAATTAATTGTAACGTTCAGAGCCTCTTAATGACGATGGGACACACAAATTGCGTCGCGTCTCAATACATCGTCCTCCAGCCGACTTGTCTCCAAGGGTCTATTGCTGCCTCGGGCACCTTATGGTCGTTCTCCTGTGAGTCTAGATTTTCGAATCCGACGGAAAACTGACAGTTAATTGTAACGTTCAGAGCCTCTTAATGACGATGGGACACACAAATTGCGTCGCGATTCAATACATCGTCCTACAGCCGACTTGTCTCCAAGGGTCTAGTGCTGCTGGCTCGGGCACCTTATGGTCGTTCATCTGTGAGTCTAGATTTTCGAATCCGACGCAAAACTGACAGTTAATTGTAACGTTCAGAGCCTGTTAATGACGATGGGACACACAAATTGCGTCGCGTCTCAATACATCGTCCCACAGCCGACCTGTCTCCAAGGGTCTCTTGCTGCCTCGGGCACCTTATGGTCGTTCTCCTGTGAGTCTAGTTTTCAGAATACGACGCAAAACTGACAGTTAATTGTAACGTTCAGAGCCTGTTAATGACGATGGGACACACAAATTGCGTCGCGATTCAATACATCGTCCTACAGCCGACTTGTCTCCAAGGGTCTAGTGCTGCCTCGGGTACCTTATGGTCGTTCTCCTGTGAGTCTAGATTTTCGAATCCGACGCAAAACTGAGAGTGAATTGTAACGTTCAGAGCCTCTTGATGACGATGGAACACACAAATTGCGTCGCGATTCTATACATCGTCCTCCAGCCGACTTGTCTCGAACGGTCTATTGGTGCCTCGGGCACCTTAAGGTCGTTCTCCTGTGAGTCTAGATTTTCGAATCCGACGCAAAACTGACAGTTAATTGTAACGTTCAGAGCCTGTTAATGACGATGGGACACACAAATTGCGTCGCGACTCAATACATCGTCCTCCAGCCGACTTGTCTCCAAGGGTCTAGTGCTGCCTCGGGCACCATATGCTCGTTCTCCTGTGAGTCTAGATTTTTCGAATCCGACGCAAAACTGACAGTGAATTGTAACGTTCAGAGCCTCTTGATGACGATGGAACACACAAATTGCGTCGCGATTCAATACATCGTCCTACAGCCGACTTGTCTCCAAGGGTCTAGTGCTGCCTCGGGCACCATATGCTCGTTCTCCTGTGAGTCTAGATTTTCGAATCCGACGCAAAACTGACAGTTAATTGTAACGTTCAGAGCCTGTTAATGACGATGGGACACACAAATTGCGTCGCGACTCAATACATCGTCCTCCAGCCGACTTGTCTCCAAGGGTCTAGTGCTGCCTCGGGCACCTTATGGTCGTTTTCCTGTGAGTCTAGATTTTCGAATCCGACGCAAAACTGACAGTTAATTGTAACGTTCAGAGCCTGTTAATGACGATGGAACACACAAATTGCGTCGCGATTCAATACATCGTCCTCCAGCCGACTTGTCTTCAAGGGTCTATTGCTGCCTCGGGCACCTTATGGTCGTTCTCCTGTGTGTCTAGTTTTTCGAATGCGATGCAAAACTGACAGTTAATTGTAACGTTCAGAGCCTGTTAATGACTATGGGACACACAAATTGCGTCGCGATTCAATACATCGTCCTCCAGCCGACTTGTCTCGAAGGGTCTATTGGTGCCTCGGGCCTCTTATGGTCGTTCTCCTATGAGTCTAGTTTTTCGAATCCGGCGCAAAACTGACAATTAATTGTAACGTTCAGAGCCTCTTGATGACGATGGAACACACAAATTGCGTCGCGATTCAATACATCGTCCTCCAGCCGACTTGTCTCGAAGGGTCTATTGGTGCCTCGGGCACCTTATGGTCATTCTCCTGTGAGTCTAGATTTTCGAATCCGACGCAAAACTGACAGTTAATTGTAACGTTCAGAGCCTCTTAATGACGATGGAACACACAAATTGCGTCGCGATTCAATACACCGTCCTCCAGCCGACTTGTCTCCAAGGGTCTATTGCTGCCTCGGGCACCTTATGGTCGTTCTCCTGTGAGTCTAGATTTTCGAATCCGACGCAAACCTGACAGTGAATTGTAACGTTCAGAGCCTGTTAATGACGATGGAACACACAAATTGCGTCGCGAATCAATACATCGTCCTCCAGCCGACTTGTCTCGAAGGGTCTATTGGTGCCTCGGGCACCTTAAGGTCGTTCTCCTGTGACTCTAGTTTTTCGAATACGACGCAAAACTGACAATTAATTGTAATGTTCAGAGCCTGTTAATGACGATGGAACACACAAATTGCGTCGCGATTCAATACATCGTCCTCCAGCCGACTTGTCTCGAAGGGTCTATTGCTGCCTCGGGCACCTTATGGTCGTTCATCGGTGAGTCTAGATTTTCGAATCCGACGCAAAACTGACAGTTAATTGTAAGGTTCAGAGCCGCTTGATGACGATGGAACACACAAATTGCGTCGCGATTCAATACATCGTCCTACAGCTGACTTGTCTCCAAGGGTCTATTGCTGCCTCGGGCACCTTATGGTCGTTCATCTGTGAGTCTAGATTTTCGAATCCGACGCAAAACTGACAGTTAATTGTAACGTACAGAGCCTCTTAATGACGATGGGACACACAAATTGCGTCGCGACTCAATACATCGTCCTCCAGCCGACTTGTCTCCAAGGGTCTAGTGCTGCCTCGGGCACCTTATGGTCGTTTTCCTGTGAGTCTAGATTTTCGAATCCGACGCAAAACTGACAGTTAATTGTAACGTTCAGAGCCTGTTAATGACGATGGAACACACAAATTGCGTCGCGATTCAATACATCGTCCTCCAGCCGACTTGTCTCCAAGGGTCTAGTGCTGCCTCGGGCACCTTATGGTCGTTCTCCTGTGAGTCTAGATTTTCGAATCCGACGCAAAACTGACAGTTAATTGTAACGTTCAGAGCCTCTTAATGACGATGGAACACACAAATTGCGTCGCGATTCAATACATCGTCCTCCAGCCGACTTGTCTCGAAGGGTCTATTGCTGCCTCGGGCACCTTATGCTCGTTCTCCTGTGAGTCTAGTTTTTCGAATGCGATGCAAAACTGACAGTTAATTGTTACGTTCAGAGCCTCTTAATGACGATGGAACACCCAAATTGCGTCGCGATTCAATACATCGTCCTCAAGCCGACTTGTCTCCAAGGGTCTATTGCTGCCTCGGGCACCTTATGGTCGTTCTCCTGTGAGTCTAGTTTTTCGAATGCGATGCAAAACTGACAATTAATTGTAACGTTCAGAGCCTGTTAATGGCGATGGGACACACAAATTGCGTCGCGATTCAATACATCGTCCTACAGCCGACTTGTCTCCAAGGGTCTAGTGCTGCCTCGGGCACCATATGCTCGTTCTCCTGTGAGTCTAGATTTTCGAATCCGACGCAAAACTGACAGTGAATTGTAACGTTCAGAACCTCTTGATGACGATGGAACACACAAATTGCGTCGCGATTCAATACATCGTCCTACAGCGGAATTGTCTCCAAGGGTCTAGTGCTGCCTCGGGCACCATATGTTCGTTCTCCTGTGAGTCTAGATTTTCGAATCCGACGCAAAACTGACAGTTAATTGTAACGTTCAGAGCCTCTTAATGACGATGGGACACACAAATTGCGTCGCGACTCAATACATCGTCCTCCAGCCGCCTTGTCTCCAAGGGTCTAGTGCTGCCTCGGGCACCTTATGGTCGTTTTCCTGTGAGTCTAGATTTTCGAATCCGACGCAAAACTGACAGTTAATTGTAACGTTCAGAGCCTGTTAATGACGATGGAACACACAAATTGCGTCGCGATTCAATACATCGTCCTCCAGCCGACTTGTCTCCAAGGGTCTAGTGCTGCCTCGGGCACCTTATGGTCGTTCTCCTGTGAGTCTAGATTTTCGAATCCGACGCAAAACTGACAGTTAATTGTAACGTTCAGAGCCTCTTAATGACGATGGAACACACAAATTGTGTCGCGACTCAATACATCGTCCTCCAGCCGACTTTTCTCGAAGGGTCTATTGCTGCCTCGGGCACCTTATGCTCGTTCTCCTGTGAGTCTAGTTTTTCGAATGCGATGCAAAACTGACAGTTAATTGTAACGTTCAGAGCCTCTTAATGACGATGGAACACCCAAATTGCGTCGCGATTCAATACATCGTCCTCCAGCCGACTTGTCTCCAAGGGTCTATTGCTGCCTCGGGCACCTTATGGTCGTTCTCCTGTGAGTCTAGTTTTTCGAATGCGATGCAAAACTGACAATTAATTGTAACGTTCAGAGCGTGTTAATGGCGATGGGACACATAAATTGCGTCGCGATTCAATACATCGTCCTACAGCCGACTTGTCTCCAAGGGTCTAGTGCTGCCTCGGGCACCATATGCTCGTTCTCCTGTGAGTCTAGATTTTCGAATCCGACGCAAAACTGACAGTGAATTGTAACGTTCAGAGCCTCTTGATGACGATGGAACACACAAATTGCGTCGCGATTCAATACATCGTCCTACAGCCGACTTGTCTCCAAGGGTCTAGTGCTGCCTCGGGCACCATATGCTCGTTCTCCTGTGAGTCTAGATTTTCGAATCCGACGCAAAACTGACAGTTAATTGTAACGTTCAGAGCCTGTTAATGACGATGGGACACACAAATTGCGTCGCGACTCAATACATCGTCCTCCAGCCGACTTGTCTCCAAGGGTCTATTGCTGCCTCGGGCACCTTATGGTCGTTCATCGGTGAGTCTAGATTTTCGAATCCGACGCAAAACTGACAGTTAATTGTAAGGTCAGAGCCTCTTGATGACGATGGAACACACAAATTGCGTCGCGATTCAATACATCGTCCTACAGCCGACTTGTCTCCAAGGGTCTATTGCTGCCGCGGGCACCTTATGGTCGTTCATCTGTGAGTCTAGATTTTCGAATCCGGCGCAAAACTGACAGTTAATTGTAACGTTCAGAGCCTCTTAATGACGATGGAACACACAAATTGCGTCGCGATTCAATACATCGTCCTCCAGCCGACATGTCTCCGAGGTAGTATTGCTGCTCCTGGCACCTCTTGGTCGTTCTCCTATGAGTCTAGTTTTTCGAATCCGGCGCAAAACTGACAATTAATTGTAACGTTCAGAGCCTCTTAATGACGATGGGACACACAAATTGCGTCGCGTCTCAATACATCGTCCTCCAGCCGACTTGTCTCCAAGGGTCTATTGCTGCCTCGGGCACCTTATGGTCGTTCTCCTGTGAGTCTAGATTTTCGAATCCGACGCAAAACTGAGAGTTAATTGTAACGTTCAGAGCCTCCTAATGACGATGGAACACACAAATTGCGTCGCGATTCAATACATCGTCCAACAGCCGACTTGTCTCCAAGGGTCTAGTGCTGCCTCGGCCACCTTATGGTCGTTCATCTGTGAGTCTAGATTTTCGAATCCGACGCAAAACTGACAGTTAATTGTAACGTTCTGAGCCTGTTAATGACGATGGGACACACAAATTGCGTCGCGTCTCAATACATCGTCCCACAGCCGACCTGTCTCCAAGGGTCTCTTGCTGCCTCGGGCACCTTATGGTCGTTCTCCTGTGAGTCTAGTTTTCAGAATACGACGCAAAACTGACAGTTAATTGTAACGTTCAGAGCCTGTTAATGACGATGGAACACACAAATTGCGTCGCGATTCAATACATCGTCCTCCAGCCGACTTGTCTCGAAGGGTCTATTGCTGCCTCGGGCACCTTATGGTCGTTCATCGGTGAGTCTAGATTTTCGAATCCGACGCAAAACTGACACTTAATTGTAAGGTTCAGAGCCTCTTGATGACGATGGAACACACAAATTGCGTCGCGATTCAATACATCGTCCTCCAGCCGACATGTCTCCGAGGTAGTATTGCTGCTCCTGGCACCTCTTGGTCGTTCTCCTATGAGTCTAGGTTTTCGAATCCGGCGCAAAACTGACAATTAATTGTAACGTTCAGAGCCTCTTAATGACGATGGGACACACAAATTGCGTCGCGTCTCAATACATCGTCCTCCAGCCGACTTGTCTCCAAGGGTCTATTGCTGCCTCGGGCACCTTATGGTCGTTCTCCTGTGAGTCTAGATTTTCGAATCCGACGGAAAACTGACAGTTAATTGTAACGTTCAGAGCCTCTTAATGACGATGGGACACACAAATTGCGTCGCGATTCAATACATCGTCCTACAGCCGACTTGTCTCCAAGGGTCTAGTGCTGCTGGCTCGGGCACCTTATGGTCGTTCATCTGTGAGTCTAGATTTTCGAATCCGACGCAAAACTGACAGTTAATTGTAACGTTCAGAGCCTGTTAATGACGATGGGACACACAAATTGCGTCGCGTCTCAATACATCGTCCCACAGCCGACCTGTCTCCAAGGGTCTCTTGCTGCCTCGGGCACCTTATGGTCGTTCTCCTGTGAGTCTAGTTTTCAGAATACGACGCAAAACTGACAGTTAATTGTAACGTTCAGAGCCTGTTAATGACGATGGGACACACAAATTGCGTCGCGATTCAATACATCGTCCTACAGCCGACTTGTCTCCAAGGGTCTAGTGCTGCCTCGGGTACCTTATGGTCGTTCTCCTGTGAGTCTAGATTTTCGAATCCGACGCAAAACTGAGAGTGAATTGTAACGTTCAGAGCCTCTTGATGACGATGGAACACACAAATTGCGTCGCGATTCTATACATCGTCCTCCAGCCGACTTGTCTCGAACGGTCTATTGGTGCCTCGGGCACCTTAAGGTCGTTCTCCTGTGAGTCTAGATTTTCGAATCCGACGCAAAACTGACAGTTAATTGTAACGTTCAGAGCCTGTTAATGACGATGGGACACACAAATTGCGTCGCGACTCAATACATCGTCCTCCAGCCGACTTGTCTCCAAGGGTCTAGTGCTGCCTCGGGCACCATATGCTCGTTCTCCTGTGAGTCTAGATTTTTCGAATCCGACGCAAAACTGACAGTGAATTGTAACGTTCAGAGCCTCTTGATGACGATGGAACACACAAATTGCGTCGCGATTCAATACATCGTCCTACAGCCGACTTGTCTCCAAGGGTCTAGTGCTGCCTCGGGCACCATATGCTCGTTCTCCTGTGAGTCTAGATTTTCGAATCCGACGCAAAACTGACAGTTAATTGTAACGTTCAGAGCCTGTTAATGACGATGGGACACACAAATTGCGTCGCGACTCAATACATCGTCCTCCAGCCGACTTGTCTCCAAGGGTCTAGTGCTGCCTCGGGCACCTTATGGTCGTTTTCCTGTGAGTCTAGATTTTCGAATCCGACGCAAAACTGACAGTTAATTGTAACGTTCAGAGCCTGTTAATGACGATGGAACACACAAATTGCGTCGCGATTCAATACATCGTCCTCCAGCCGACTTGTCTTCAAGGGTCTATTGCTGCCTCGGGCACCTTATGGTCGTTCTCCTGTGTGTCTAGTTTTTCGAATGCGATGCAAAACTGACAGTTAATTGTAACGTTCAGAGCCTGTTAATGACTATGGGACACACAAATTGCGTCGCGATTCAATACATCGTCCTCCAGCCGACTTGTCTCGAAGGGTCTATTGGTGCCTCGGGCCTCTTATGGTCGTTCTCCTATGAGTCTAGTTTTTCGAATCCGGCGCAAAACTGACAATTAATTGTAACGTTCAGAGCCTCTTGATGACGATGGAACACACAAATTGCGTCGCGATTCAATACATCGTCCTCCAGCCGACTTGTCTCGAAGGGTCTATTGGTGCCTCGGGCACCTTATGGTCATTCTCCTGTGAGTCTAGATTTTCGAATCCGACGCAAAACTGACAGTTAATTGTAACGTTCAGAGCCTCTTAATGACGATGGAACACACAAATTGCGTCGCGATTCAATACACCGTCCTCCAGCCGACTTGTCTCCAAGGGTCTATTGCTGCCTCGGGCACCTTATGGTCGTTCTCCTGTGAGTCTAGATTTTCGAATCCGACGCAAACCTGACAGTGAATTGTAACGTTCAGAGCCTGTTAATGACGATGGAACACACAAATTGCGTCGCGAATCAATACATCGTCCTCCAGCCGACTTGTCTCGAAGGGTCTATTGGTGCCTCGGGCACCTTAAGGTCGTTCTCCTGTGACTCTAGTTTTTCGAATACGACGCAAAACTGACAATTAATTGTAATGTTCAGAGCCTGTTAATGACGATGGAACACACAAATTGCGTCGCGATTCAATACATCGTCCTCCAGCCGACTTGTCTCGAAGGGTCTATTGCTGCCTCGGGCACCTTATGGTCGTTCATCGGTGAGTCTAGATTTTCGAATCCGACGCAAAACTGACAGTTAATTGTAAGGTTCAGAGCCGCTTGATGACGATGGAACACACAAATTGCGTCGCGATTCAATACATCGTCCTACAGCTGACTTGTCTCCAAGGGTCTATTGCTGCCTCGGGCACCTTATGGTCGTTCATCTGTGAGTCTAGATTTTCGAATCCGACGCAAAACTGACAGTTAATTGTAACGTACAGAGCCTCTTAATGACGATGGGACACACAAATTGCGTCGCGACTCAATACATCGTCCTCCAGCCGACTTGTCTCCAAGGGTCTAGTGCTGCCTCGGGCACCTTATGGTCGTTTTCCTGTGAGTCTAGATTTTCGAATCCGACGCAAAACTGACAGTTAATTGTAACGTTCAGAGCCTGTTAATGACGATGGAACACACAAATTGCGTCGCGATTCAATACATCGTCCTCCAGCCGACTTGTCTCCAAGGGTCTAGTGCTGCCTCGGGCACCTTATGGTCGTTCTCCTGTGAGTCTAGATTTTCGAATCCGACGCAAAACTGACAGTTAATTGTAACGTTCAGAGCCTCTTAATGACGATGGAACACACAAATTGCGTCGCGATTCAATACATCGTCCTCCAGCCGACTTGTCTCGAAGGGTCTATTGCTGCCTCGGGCACCTTATGCTCGTTCTCCTGTGAGTCTAGTTTTTCGAATGCGATGCAAAACTGACAGTTAATTGTTACGTTCAGAGCCTCTTAATGACGATGGAACACCCAAATTGCGTCGCGATTCAATACATCGTCCTCAAGCCGACTTGTCTCCAAGGGTCTATTGCTGCCTCGGGCACCTTATGGTCGTTCTCCTGTGAGTCTAGTTTTTCGAATGCGATGCAAAACTGACAATTAATTGTAACGTTCAGAGCCTGTTAATGGCGATGGGACACACAAATTGCGTCGCGATTCAATACATCGTCCTACAGCCGACTTGTCTCCAAGGGTCTAGTGCTGCCTCGGGCACCATATGCTCGTTCTCCTGTGAGTCTAGATTTTCGAATCCGACGCAAAACTGACAGTGAATTGTAACGTTCAGAACCTCTTGATGACGATGGAACACACAAATTGCGTCGCGATTCAATACATCGTCCTACAGCGGAATTGTCTCCAAGGGTCTAGTGCTGCCTCGGGCACCATATGTTCGTTCTCCTGTGAGTCTAGATTTTCGAATCCGACGCAAAACTGACAGTTAATTGTAACGTTCAGAGCCTCTTAATGACGATGGGACACACAAATTGCGTCGCGACTCAATACATCGTCCTCCAGCCGCCTTGTCTCCAAGGGTCTAGTGCTGCCTCGGGCACCTTATGGTCGTTTTCCTGTGAGTCTAGATTTTCGAATCCGACGCAAAACTGACAGTTAATTGTAACGTTCAGAGCCTGTTAATGACGATGGAACACACAAATTGCGTCGCGATTCAATACATCGTCCTCCAGCCGACTTGTCTCCAAGGGTCTAGTGCTGCCTCGGGCACCTTATGGTCGTTCTCCTGTGAGTCTAGATTTTCGAATCCGACGCAAAACTGACAGTTAATTGTAACGTTCAGAGCCTCTTAATGACGATGGAACACACAAATTGTGTCGCGACTCAATACATCGTCCTCCAGCCGACTTTTCTCGAAGGGTCTATTGCTGCCTCGGGCACCTTATGCTCGTTCTCCTGTGAGTCTAGTTTTTCGAATGCGATGCAAAACTGACAGTTAATTGTAACGTTCAGAGCCTCTTAATGACGATGGAACACCCAAATTGCGTCGCGATTCAATACATCGTCCTCCAGCCGACTTGTCTCCAAGGGTCTATTGCTGCCTCGGGCACCTTATGGTCGTTCTCCTGTGAGTCTAGTTTTTCGAATGCGATGCAAAACTGACAATTAATTGTAACGTTCAGAGCGTGTTAATGGCGATGGGACACATAAATTGCGTCGCGATTCAATACATCGTCCTACAGCCGACTTGTCTCCAAGGGTCTAGTGCTGCCTCGGGCACCATATGCTCGTTCTCCTGTGAGTCTAGATTTTCGAATCCGACGCAAAACTGACAGTGAATTGTAACGTTCAGAGCCTCTTGATGACGATGGAACACACAAATTGCGTCGCGATTCAATACATCGTCCTACAGCCGACTTGTCTCCAAGGGTCTAGTGCTGCCTCGGGCACCATATGCTCGTTCTCCTGTGAGTCTAGATTTTCGAATCCGACGCAAAACTGACAGTTAATTGTAACGTTCAGAGCCTGTTAATGACGATGGGACACACAAATTGCGTCGCGACTCAATACATCGTCCTCCAGCCGACTTGTCTCCAAGGGTCTAGTGCTGCCTCGGGCACCTTATGGTCGTTTTCCTGTGAGTCTAGATTTTCGAATCCGACGCAAAACTGACAGTTAATTGTAACGTTCAGAGCCTGTTAATGACGATGGAACACACAAATTGCGTCGCGATTCAATACATCGTCCTCCAGCCGACTTGTCTTCAAGGGTCTATTGCTGCCTCGGGCACCTTATGGTCGTTCTCCTGTGAGTCTAGTTTTTCGAATGCGATGCAAAACTGACAGTTAATTGTAACGTTCAGAGCCTGTTAATGACTATGGGACACACAAATTGCGTCGCGATTCAATACATCGTCCTCCAGCCGACTTGTCTCGAAGGGTCTATTGGTGCCTCGGGCCTCTTATGGTCGTTCTCCTATGAGTCTAGTTTTTCGAATCCGGCGCAAAACTGACAATTAATTGTAACGTTCAGAGCCTCTTGATGACGATGGAACACACAAATTGCGTCGCGATTCAATACATCGACCTCCAGCCGACTTGTCTCGAAGGGTCTATTGGTGCCTCGGGCACCTTATGGTCATTCTCCTGTGAGTCTAGATTTTCGAATCCGACGCAAAACTGACAGTTAATTGTAACGTTCAGAGCCTCTTAATGACGATGGAACACACAAATTGCGTCGCGATTCAATACACCGTCCTCCAGCCGACTTGTCTCCAAGGGTCTATTGCTGCCTCGGGCACCTTATGGTCGTTCTCCTGTGAGTCTAGATTTTCGAATCCGACGCAAACCTGACAGTGAATTGTAACGTTCAGAGCCTGTTAATGACGATGGAACACAAAAATTGCGTCGCGAATCAATACATCGTCCTCCAGCCGACTTGTCTCGAAGGGTCTATTGGTGCCTCGGGCACCTTAAGGTCGTTCTCCTGTGACTCTAGTTTTTCGAATACGACGCAAAACTGACAATTAATTGTAACGTTCAGAGCCTGTTAATGACGATGGAACACACAAACTGCGTCGCGATTCAATACATCGTCCTCCAGCCGACTTGTCTCGAAGGGTCTATTGCTGCCTCGGGCACCTTATGGTCGTTCATCGGTGAGTCTAGATTTTCGAATCCGACGCAAAACTGACAGTTAATTGTAAGGTTCAGAGCCTCTTGATGACGATGGAACACACAAATTGCGTCGCGATTCAATACATCGTCCTACAGCCGACTTGTCTCGAAGGGTCTATTGCTGCCTCGGGCACCTTATGGTCGTTCATCTGTGAGTCTAGATTTTCGAATCCGACGCAAAACTGACAGTTAATTGTAAGGTTCAGAGCCTCTTAATGACGATGGAACACACAAATTGCGTCGCGTCTCAATACATCGTCCTCCAGCCGACTTGTCTCCAAGGGTCTATTGCTGCCTCGGGCACCTTATGGTCGTTCTCCTGTGAGTCTAGTTTTTCGAATGCGATGCAAAACTGACAGTTAATTGTAACGTTCAGAGCCTGTTAATGACGATGGGACACACAAATTGCGTCGCGATTCAATACATCGTCCTCCAGCCGACTTGTCTCGAAGGGTCTATTGGTGCGTCGGGCCTCTTATGGTCGTTCTCCTATGAGTCTAGTTTTTCGAATCCGGCGCAAAACTGACAATTAATTGTAACGTTCAGAGCCTCTTAATGACGATGGAACACACAAATTGCGTCGCGATTCAATACATCGTCCTACAGCCGACTTGTCTCCAAGGGTCTAGTGCTGCCTCGGGCACCATATGCTCGTTCTCCTGTGAGTCTAAGATTTTCGAATCCGACGCAAAACTGACAGTGAATTGTAACGTTCAGAGCCTGTTAATGACGATGGGACACACAAATTGCGTCGCGACTCAATACATCGTCCTCCAGCCGACTTGTCTCGAAGGGTCTATTGCTGCCTCGGGCACCTTATGGTCGTTCATCTGTGAGTCTAGATTTTCGAATCCGACGCAAAACTGACAGTTAATTGTAACGTTCAGTGCCTCTTAATGACGATGGAATACACAAATTGCGTCGCGATTCAATACATCGTCCTACAGCCGAATTGTCTCCAAGGGTCTAGTGCTGCCTCGGGCACCATATGCTCGTTCTCCTGTGAGTCTAGATTTTCGAATCCGACGCAAAACTGACAGTGAATTGTAACGTTCAGAGCCTGTTAATGACGATGGAACACACAAATTGCGTCGCGATTCAATACATCGTCCTACAGCCGACTTGTCTCCAATGGTCTAGTGCTGCCTCGGGCACCATATGCTCGTTCTCCTGTGAGTCTAGATTTTCGAATCCGACGCAAAACTGACAGTGAATTGTAACGTTCAGAGCATCTTGATGACGATGGAACACACAAATTGCGTCGCGATTCAATACATCGTCCTACAGCCGACTTGTCTCCAAGGGTCTAGTGCTGCCTCGGGCACCTTATGGTCGTTCTCCTGTGAGTCTAGATTTTCGAATGCGACGCAAAACTGACAGTTAATTGTAACGTTCAGAGCCTCTTAATGACGATGGAACACACAAATTGCGTCGCGATTCAATACATCGTCCTCCAGCCGACTTGTCTCGAAGGGTCTATTGGTGCTTCGGGCACCTTATGGTCGTTCTCCTGTGAGTCTAGTTTTTCGAATACGACGCAAAACTGACAATTAATTGTAACGTTCAGAGCCTGTTAATGACGAAGGAACACACAAATTGCGTCGCGTTCAATACATCGTCCTCCAGCCGACTTGTCTCGAAGGGTCTATTGCTGCCTCGGGCACCTTATGGTCGTTCATCGGTGAGTCTAGATTTTCGAATCCGACGCAAAACTGACAGTTAATTGTAAGGTCAGAGCCTCTTGATGACGATGGAACACACAAATTGCGTCGCGATTCAATACATCGTCCTACAGCCGACTTGTCTCCAAGGGTCTATTGCTGCCGCGGGCACCTTATGGTCGTTCATCTGTGAGTCTAGATTTTCGAATCCGGCGCAAAACTGACAGTTAATTGTAACGTTCAGAGCCTCTTAATGACGATGGAACACACAAATTGCGTCGCGATTCAATACATCGTCCTCCAGCCGACATGTCTCCGAAGTAGTATTGCTGCTCCTGGCACCTCTTGGTCGTTCTCCTATGAGTCTAGTTTTTCGAATCCGGCGCAAAACTGACAATTAATTGTAACGTTCAGAGCCTCTTAATGACGATGGGACACACAAATTGCGTCGCGTCTCAATACATCGTCCTCCAGCCGACTTGTCTCCAAGGGTCTATTGCTGCCTCGGGCACCTTATGGTCGTTCTCCTGTGAGTCTAGATTTTCGAATCCGACGCAAAACTGAGAGTTAATTGTAACGTTCAGAGCCTCCTAATGACGATGGAACACACAAATTGCGTCGCGATTCAATACATCGTCCTCCAGCCGACTTGTCTCCAAGGGTCTAGTGCTGCCTCGGCCACCTTATGGTCGTTCATCTGTGAGTCTAGATTTTCGAATCCGACGCAAAACTGACAGTTAATTGTAACGTTCTGAGCCTGTTAATGACGATGGGACACACAAATTGCGTCGCGTCTCAATACATCGTCCCACAGCCGACCTGTCTCCAAGGGTCTCTTGCTGCCTCGGGCACCTTATGGTCGTTCTCCTGTGAGTCTAGTTTTCAGAATACGACGCAAAACTGACAGTTAATTGTAACGTTCAGAGCCTGTTAATGACGATGGAACACACAAATTGCGTCGCGATTCAATACATCGTCCTCCAGCCGACTTGTCTCGAAGGGTCTATTGCTGCCTCGGGCACCTTATGGTCGTTCATCGGTGAGTCTAGATTTTCGAATCCGACGCAAAACTGACACTTAATTGTAAGGTTCAGAGCCTCTTGATGACGATGGAACACACAAATTGCGTCGCGATTCAATACATCGTCCTCCAGCCGACATGTCTCCGAGGTAGTATTGCTGCTCCTGGCACCTCTTGGTCGTTCTCCTATGAGTCTAGGTTTTCGAATCCGGCGCAAAACTGACAATTAATTGTAACGTTCAGAGCCTCTTAATGACGATGGGACACACAAATTGCGTCGCGTCTCAATACATCGTCCTCCAGCCGACTTGTCTCCAAGGGTCTATTGCTGCCTCGGGCACCTTATGGTCGTTCTCCTGTGAGTCTAGATTTTCGAATCCGACGGAAAACTGACAGTTAATTGTAACGTTCAGAGCCTCTTAATGACGATGGGACACACAAATTGCGTCGCGATTCAATACATCGTCCTACAGCCGACTTGTCTGCAAGGGTCTAGTGCTGCTGGCTCGGGCACCTTATGGTCGTTCATCTGTGAGTCTAGATTTTCGAATCCGACGCAAAACTGACAGTTAATTGTAACGTTCAGAGCCTGTTAATGACGATGGGACACACAAATTGCGTCGCGTCTCAATACATCGTCCCACAGCCGACCTGTCTCCAAGGGTCTCTTGCTGCCTCGGGCACCTTATGGTCGTTCTCCTGTGAGTCTAGTTTTCAGAATACGACGCAAAACTGACAGTTAATTGTAACGTTCAGAGCCTGTTAATGACGATGGGACACACAAATTGCGTCGCGATTCAATACATCGTCCTACAGCCGACTTGTCTCCAAGGGTCTAGTGCTGCCTCGGGTACCTTATGGTCGTTCTCCTGTGAGTCTAGATTTTCGAATCCGACGCAAAACTGAGAGTGAATTGTAACGTTCAGAGCCTCTTGATGACGATGGAACACACAAATTGCGTCGCGATTCAATACATCGTCCTCCAGCCGACTTGTCTCGAAGGGTCTATTGGTGCCTCGGGCACCTTAAGGTCGTTCTCCTGTGAGTCTAGATTTTCGAATCCGACGCAAAACTGACAGTTAATTGTAACGTTCAGAGCCTGTTAATGACGATGGGACACACAAATTGCGTCGCGACTCAATACATCGTCCTTCAGCCGACTTGTCTCCAAGGGTCTAGTGCTGCCTCGGGCACCTTATGGTCGTTCTCCTGTGAGTCTAGATTTTCGAATCCGACGCAAAACTGACAGTGAATTGTAACGTTCAGAGCCTGATACTGACGATGGAACACACAAATTGCGTCGCGATTCAATACATCGTCCTCCAGCCGACATGTCTCCGAGGTAGTATTGCTGCTCCTGGCACCTCTTGGTCGTTCTCCTATGAGTCTAGTTTTTCGAATCCGGCGCAAAACTGACAATTAATTGTAACGTTCAGAGCCTCTTAATGACGATGGAACACACAAATTGCGTCGCGATTCAATACATCGTCCTCCAGCCGACTTGTCTCCAAGGGTCTATTGCTGCCTCGGGCACCTTATGGTCGTTCTCCTGTGAGTCTAGTTTATCGAATACGACGCAAAACTGACAATTAATTGTAACGTTCAGAGCCTGTTAATGACGATGGAACACACAAATTGCGTCGCGATTCAATACATCGTCCTCCAGCCGACTCAATCGAAGGGTCTATTGCTGCCTCGGGCACCTTATGCTCGTTCTCCTGTGAGACTAGATTTTCGAATCCGACGCAAAACTGACAGTTAATTGTAACATTCAGAGCCTCTTAATGACGATGGAACACACAAATTGCGTCGCGATTCAATACATCGCCCTACAGCCGACTTGTCTCCAAGGGTCTAGTGCTGCCTCGGGCACCATATGCTCGTTCTCCTGTGAGTCTAGATTTTTGAATCCGACGCAAAACTGACAGTTAATTGTAACGTTCAGAGCCTGTTAATGACGATGGAACACACAAATTGCGTCGGGTCTCAATATATCGTCCTCCAGCCGACTTGTCTCCAAGGGTCTATTGCTGCCTCGGGCACCTTATGGTCGTTCTCCTGTGAGTCTAGATTTTCGAATCCGACGCAAAACTGACAGTTAATTGTAACGTTCAGAGCCTCTTAATGACGATGGAACACACAAATTGCGTCGCGATTCAATACATCGTCCTACAGCCGACTTGTCTCCAAGAGTCTATTGCTGCCTCGGGCACCTTATGGTCGTTCATCTGTGAGTCTAGATTTTCGAATCCGACGCAAAACTGACAGTTAATTGTAACGTTCAGAGCCTGTTAATGACGATGGGACACACAAATAGCGTCGCGTCTCAATACATCGTCCCACAGCCGACCTGTCTCCAAGGGTCTCTTGCTGCCTCGGGCACCTTATGGTCGTTCTCCTGTGAGTCTAGTTTTCAGAATTCGACGCAAAACTGACAGTTAATTGTAACGTTCAGAGCCTGTTAATGACGATGGAACACACAAATTGCGTCGCGATTCAATACATCGTCCTCCAGCCGACTTGTCTCGAAGGGTCTATTGCTGCCTCGGGCACCTTATGGTCGTTCTTCGGTGAGTCTAGATTTTCGAATCCGACGCAAAACTGACAGTTAATTGTAAGGTTCAGAGCCTCTTGATGACGATGGAACACACAAATTGCGTCGCGAATCAATACATCGTCCTACAGCCGACTTGTCTCCAAGGGTGTATTGCTGCCTCGGGCACCTTATGGTCGTTCATCTGTGAGTCTAGATTTTCGAATCCGGCGCAAAACTGACAGTTAATTGTAACGTTCAGAGCCTCTTAATGACGTTGGAACACACAAATTGCGTCGCGATTCAATACATCGTCCTCCAGCCGACATGTCTCCGAGGTAGTATTGCTGCTTCTGGCACCTCTTGGTCGTTCTCCTATGAGTCTAGTTTTTCGAATCCGGCGCAAAACTGACAATTAATTGTAACGTTCAGATCCTCTTAATGACGATGGGACACACAAATTGCGTCGCGTCTCAGTACATCGTCCTCCAGCCGACTTGTCTCCAAGGGTCTATTGCTGCCTCGGGCACCTTATGGTCGTTCTCCTGTGAGTCTAGATTTTCGAATCCGACGCAAAACTGACAGTTAATTGTAACGTTCAGAGCCTCTTGATGACGATGGAACACACAAATTGCGTCGCGATTCAATACATCGTCCTACAGCCGACTTGTCTCCTAGGGTCTAGTGCTGCCTCGGGCACCATATGCTCGTTCTCCTGTGAGTCTAGATTTTCGAATCCGACGCAAAACTGACAGTTAAATGTAACGTTCAGAGCCTGTTAATGACGATGGGACACACAAATTGCGTCGCGACTCAATACATCGTCCTCCAGCCGACTTGTCTCCAAGGGTCTAGTGCTGCCTCGGGCACCTTATGGTCGTTTTCCTGTGAGTCTAGATTTTCGAATCCGACGCAAAACTGACAGTTAATTGTAACGTTCAGAGCCTGTTAATGACGATGGAACACACAAATTGCGTCGCGATTTAATACATCGTCCTCCAGCCGACTTGTCTCCAAGGGTCTAGTGCTGCCTCGGGCACCTTATGGTCGTTCTCCTGTGAGTCTAGATTTTCGAATCCGACGCAAAACTGACAGTTAATTGTAACGTTCAGAGCCTCTTAATGACGATGGAACACACAAATTGCGTCGCGATTCAATACATCGTCCTCCAGCCGACTTGTCTCGAAGGGTCTATTGCTGCCTCGGGCACCTTATGCTCGTTCTCCTGTGAGTCTAGTTTTTCGAATGCGATGCAAAACTGACAGTTAATTGTAACGTTCAGAGCCTCTTAATGACGATGGAACACCCAAATTGCGTCGCGATTCAATACATCGTCCTCCAGCCGACTTGTCTCCAAGGGTCTATTGCTGCCTCGGGCACCTTATGGTCGTTCTCCTGTGAGTCTAGTTTTTCGAATGCGATGCAAAACTGACAATTAATTGTAACGTTCTGAGCCTGTTAATGACGATGGGACACACAAATAGCGTCGCGATTCAATACATCGTCCTACAGCCGACTTGTCTCCAAGGGTCTAGTGCTGCCTCGGGCACCATATGCTCGTTCTCCTTTGAGTCTAGATTTTCGAATCCGACGCAAAACTGACAGTGAATTGTAACGTTCAGTGCCTCTTGATGACGATGGAACACACAAATTGCGTCGCGATTCAATACATCGTCCTACAGCCGACTTGTCTCCAAGGGTCTAGTGCTGCCTCGGGCACCATATGCTCGTTCTCCTGTGAGTCTAGATTTTCGAATCCGACGCAAAACTGACAGTTAATTGTAACGTTCAGAGCCTGTTAATGACGATGGGACACACAAATTGCGTCGCGACTCAATACATCTTTCTCCAGCCGACTTGTCTCCAAGGGTCTAGTGCTGCCTCGGGCACCTTATGGTCGTTTTCCTGTGAGTCTAGATTTTCGAATCCGACGCAAAACTGACAGTTAATTGTAACGTTCAGAGCCTGTTAATGACGATGGAACACACAAATTGCGTCGCGATTCAATACATCGTACTCCAGCCGACTTGTCTCCAAGGGTCTAGTGCTGCCTCGGGCACCTTATGGTCGTTCTCCTGTGAGTCTAGATTTTCGAATCCGACGCAAAACTGACAGTTAATTGTAACGTTCAGAGCCTCTTAATGACGATGGAACACACAAATTGCGTCGCGATTCAATACATCGTCCTCCAGCCGACTTGTCTCGAAGGGTCTATTGCTGCCTCGGGCACCTTATGGTCGTTCTCCTGTGAGTCTAGTTTTTCGAATGCGATGCAAAACTGAAAGTTAATTGTAACGTTCAGAGCCTCTTAATGACGATGGAACACCCAAATTGCGTCGCGATTCAATACATCGTCCTCCAGCCGACTTGTCTCCAAGGGTCTATTGCTGCCTCGGGCACCTTATGGTCGTTCTCCTGTGAGTCTAGTTTATCGAATGCGATGCAAAACTGACAATTAATTGTAACGTTCAGAGCCTGTTAATGACGTTGGGACACACAAATTGCGTCGCGATTCAATACATCGTCCTACAGCCGACTTGTCTCCAAGGGTCTAGTGCTGCCTCGGGCACCATATGCTCGTTCTCCTGTGAGTCTAGATTTTCGAATCCGACGCAAAACTGACAGTGAATTGTAACGTTCAGAGCCTCTTGATGACGATGGAACACACAAATTGCGTCGCGATTCAATACATCGTCCTACAGCCGACTTGTCTCCAAGGGTCTAGTGCTGCCTCGGGCACCATATGCTCGTTCTCCTGTGAGTCTAGATTTTCGAATCCGACTCAAAACTGACAGTTAATTGTAACGTTCAGAGCCTGTTAATGACGATGGGACACACAAATTGCGTCGCGACTCAATACATAGTCCTACAGCCGACTTGTCTCGAAGGGTCTATTGGTGCCTCGGACCTCTTATGGTCGTTCTCCTATGAGTCTACTTTTTCGAATCCGGCGCAAAACTGACAATTAATTGTAACGTTCAGAGCCTCTTAATGACGATGGAACACACAAATTACGTCGCGATGCAATACATCGTCCTACAGCCGACTTGTCTCCAAGAGTCTAGTGATGCCTCGGGCACCATATGCTCGTTCTCCTGTGAGTCTAGATTTTCGAATCCGACGCAAAACTGACAGTGAATTGTAACGTTCAGGGCCTCTTAATGACGATTTGACACACAAATTGCGTCGCGACTCAATACATCGTCCTCCAGCCGACTTGTCTCGAAGGGTCTATTGCTGCCTCGGGCACCTTATGCTCGTTCTCCTGTGAGTCTAGTTTTTCGAATGCGATGCAAAACTGACAGTTAATTGTAACGTTCAGAGCCTGTTAATGACTATGGGACACATAAATTGCGTCGCGATTCAATACATCGTCCTCCAGCCGACTTGTCTCGAAGGGTCTATTGGTGCCTCGGGCCTCTTATGGTCGTTCTCCTATGAGTCTAGTTTTTCGAATACGGCGCAAAACTGACAATTAATTGTAACGTTCAGAGCCTCTTAATGACGATGGAACACACAAATTGCGTCGCGATTCAATACATCGTCCTACAGCCGACTTGTCTCCAAGGGTCTAGTGCTGCCTCGGGCACCATATGCTCGATCTCCTGTGAGTCTAGATTTTCGAATACGACGCAAAACTGACAGTGAATTGTAACGTTCAGAGCCTGTTAATGACGATGGAACACACAAATTGCGTCGCGATACAATACATCGTCCTCCAGCCGACATGTCTCCGAGGTAGTATTGCTGCTCCTGGCACCTCTTGGTCGTTCTCCTATGAGTCTAGTTTTTCGAATCCGGCGCAAAACTGACAATTAATTGTAACGTTCAGAGCCTCTTAATGACGATGGGACACACAAATTGCGTCGGGTCTCAATACATCGTCCTCCAGCCGACTTGTCTCCAAGGGTCTATTGCTGCCTCGGGCACCTTATGGTCGTTCTCCTGTGAGTCTAGATTTTCGAATCCGACGCAAAACTGACAGTTAATTGTAACGTTCAGAGCCTCTTAATGACGATGGAACACACAAATTGCGTCGCGATTCAATACATCGTCCTCCAGCCGACATGTCTCCGAGGTAGTATTGCTGCTCCTGGCACCTCTTGGTCGTTCTCCTATGAGTCTAGTTTTTCGAATCCGGCGCAAAACTGACAATTAATTGTAACGTTCAGAGCCTCTTAATGACGATGGGACACACAAATTGCGTCGCGTCTCAATACATCGTCCTCCAGCCGACTTAAGGGTCTATTGCTGCCTCGGGCACCTTATGGTCGTTCTCCTGTGAGTCTAGATTTTCGAATCCGACGCAAAACTGACAGTTAATTGTAACGTTCAGAGCCTCCTAATGACGATGGAACACACAAATTGCGTCGCGTCTCAATACATCGTCCCACAGCCGACCTGTCTCCAAGGGTCTATTGCTGCCTCGGGCACCTTATGGTCGTTCTCCTGTGAGTCTAGATTTTCGAATCCGACGCAAAACTGACACTTAATTGTAAGGTTCAGAGCCTCTTGATGACGATGGAACACACAAATTGCGTCGCGATTCAATACATCGTCCTACAGCCGACTTGTCTCCAAGGGTCTATTGCTGCCTCGGGCACCTTATGGTCGTTCATCTGTGAGTATAGATTTTCGAATCCGGCGCAAAACTGACAGTTAATTGTAACGTTCAGAGCCTCTTAATGACGATGGAACACACAAATTGCGTCGCGATTCAATACATCGTCCTACAGCCGACATGTCTCCGAGGTAGTATTGCTGCTCCTGGCACCTCTTGGTCGTTCTCCTATGAGTCTAGTTTTTCGAATCCGGCGCAAAACTGACAATTAATTGTAACGTTCAGAGCCTCTTAATGACGATGGGACACACAAATTGCCTCGCGTCTCAATACATCGTCCTCCAGCCGACTTGCCTCCAAGGGTCTATTGCTGCCTCGGGCACCTTATGGTCGTTCTCCTGTGAGTCTAGATTTTCGAATCCGACGCAAAACTGACAGTTAATTGTAACGTTCAGAGCCTGATACTGACGATGGAACACACAAATTGCGTCGCGATTCAATACATCGTCCTCCAGCCGACATGTCTCCGAGGTAGTATTGCTGCTCCTGGCACCTCTTGGTCGTTCTCCTATGAGTCTAGTTTTTCGAATCCGGCGCAAAACTGACAATTAATTGTAACGTTCAGAGCCTCTTAATGACGATGGAACACACAAATTGCGTCGCGACTCAATACATCGTCCTCCAGCCGACTTGTCTCGAAGGGTCTATTGCTGCCTCGGGCACCTTATGCTCGTTCTCCTGTGAGTCTAGTTTTTCGAATGCGATGCAAAACTGACAGTTAATTGTAACGTTCAGAGCCTGTTAATGACTATGGGACACACAAATTGCGTCGCGATTCAATACATCGTCCTCCAGCCGACTTGTCTCGAAGGGTCTATTGGTGCCTCGAGCCTCTTATGGTCGTTCTCCTATGAGTCTAGTTTTTCGAATACGGCGCAAAACTGACAATTAATTGTAACGTTCAGAGCCTCTTAATGACGATGGAACACACAAATTGCGTCGCGATTCAATACATCGTCCTACAGCCGACTTGTCTCCAAGGGTCTAGTCCTGCCTCGGGCACCATATGCTCGTTCTCCTGTGAGTCTAGATTTTCGAATCCGACGCAAAACTGACAGTGAATTGTAACGTTCAGAGCCTGTTAATGACGATGGAACACACAAATTGCGTCGCGATACAATACATCGTCCTACAGCCGACTTGTCTCCAAGGGTCTAGTGCTGCCTCGGGCACCATATGCTCGTTCTCCTGTGAGTCTAGATTTTCGAATCCGACGCAAAACTGACAGTGAATTGTAACGTTCAGAGCCACTTGATGACGATGGAACACACAAATTGCGTCGCGATTCAATACATCGTCCTACAGCCGAATTGTCTCCAAGGGTCTAGTGCTGCCTCGGGCACCATATGCTCGTTCTCCTGTGAGTCTATATTTTCGAATCCGACGCAAAACTGACAGTTAATTGTAACGTTCAGAGCCTGTTAATGACGATGGGACACACAAATTGCGTCGCGACTCAATACATCGTCCTACAGCCGACTTGACTCCAAGGGTCTAGTGCTGCCTCGGGCACCATATGCTCGTTCTCCTGTGAGTCTAGATTTTCGAATCCGACGCAAAACTGAGAGTGAATTGTAACGTTCAGAGCCTCTTGATGACGATGGAACACACAAATTGCGTCGCGATTCAATACATCGTCCTCCAGCCGACTTGTCTCGAAGGGTCTATTGGTGCCTCGGGCACCTTATGGTCATTCTCCTGTGAGTCTAGATTTTCGAATCCGACGCAAAACTGACAGTTAATTGTAACGTTCAGAGCCTCTTAATGACGATGGAACACAAAAATTGCGTCGCGATTCAATACACCGTCCTCCAGCCGACTTGTCTCCAAGGGTCTATTGCTGCCTCGGGCACCTTGTGGTCGTTCTCCTGTGAGTCTAGATTTTCGAATCCGACGCAAACCTGACAGTGAATTGTAACGTTCAGAGCCTGTTAATGACGATGGAACACACAAATTGCGTCGCGATTCGATACATCGTCCTCCAGCCGACTTGTCTCGAAGGGTCTATTGGTGCCTCGGGCACCTTAAGGTCGTTCTCCTGTGAGTCTAGTTTTTCGAATACGACGCAAAACTGACAATTAATTGTAACGTTCAGAGCCTGTTAATGACGATGGAACACACAAATTGCGTCGCGATTCAATACATCGTCCTCCAGCCGACTTGTCTCGAAGGGTCTATTGCTGCCTCGGGCACCTTATGGTCGTTCATCGGTGAGTCTAGATTTTCGAATCCGACGCAAAACTGACAGTTAATTGTAAGGTTCAGAGCCTCTTGATGACGATGGAACACACAAATTGCGTCGCGATTCAATACATCGTCCTACAGCCGACTTGTCTCCAAGGGTCTATTGCTGCCTCGGGCACCTTATGGTCGTTCTCCTGTGAGTCTAGTTTTTCGAATACGACGCAAAACTGACAATTAATTGTAACGTTCAGAGCCTCTTAATGACGATGGAACACACAAATTGCGTCGCGATTCAATACATCGTCCTCCAGCCGACATGTCTCCGAGGTAGTATTGCTGCTCCTGGCACCTCTTGGTCGTTCTCCTATGAGTCTAGTTTTTCGAATCCGGCGCAAAACTGACAATTAATTGTAACGTTCAGAGCCTCTTAATGACGATGGGACACACAAATTGCGTCGGGTCTCAATACATCGTCCTCCAGCCGACTTGTCTCCAAGGGTCTATTGCTGCCTCGGGCACCTTATGGTCGTTCTCCTGTGAGTCTAGATTTTCGAATCCGACGCAAAACTGACAGTTAATTGTAACGTTCAGAGCCTCTTAATGACGATGGAACACACAAATTGCGTCGCGATTCAATACATCGTCCTCCAGCCGACATGTCTCCGAGGTAGTATTGCTGCTCCTGGCACCTCTTGGTCGTACTCCTATGAGTCTAGTTTTTCGAATCCGGCGCAAAACTGACAATTAATTGTAACGTTCAGAGCCTCTTAATGACGATGGGACACACAAATTGCGTCGCGTCTCAATACATCGTCCTCCAGCCGACTTAAGGGTCTATTGCTGCCTCGGGCACCTTATGGTCGTTCTCCTGTGAGTCTAGATTTTCGAATCCGACGCAAAACTGACAGTTAATTGTAACGTTCAGAGCCTCCTAATGACGATGGAACATACAAATTGCGTCGCGATTCAATACATCGTCCAACAGCCGACTTGTCTCCAAGGGTCTAGTACTGCCTCGGCCACCTTATGGTCGTTCATCTGTGAGTCTAGATTTTCGAATCCGACGCAAAACTGACAGTTAATTGTAACGTTCAGAGCCTGTTAATGACGATGGGACACACAAATTGCGTCGCGTCTCAATACATCGTCCCACAGCCGACCTGTCTCCAAGGGTCTCTTGCTGCCTCGGGCACCTTATGGTCGTTCTCCTGTGAGTCTAGTTTTCAGCATACGACGCAAAACTGACAGTTAATTGTAACGTTCAGAGCCTGTTAATGACGATGGAACACACAAATTGCGTCGCGATTCAATACATCGTCCTCCAGCCGACTTGTCTCGAAGGGTCTAGTGCTGCCTCGGGCACCATATGCTCGTTCTCCTGTGAGTCTAGATTTTCGAATCCGACGCAAAACTGACAGTTAATTGTAACGTTCAGAGCCTCTTAATGACGATGGAACACACAAATTGCGTCGCGATTCAATACATCGTCCTCCAGCCGACATGTCTCCGAGGTAGTATTGCTGCTCCTGGCACCTCTTGGTCGTTCTCCTATGAGTCTAGTTTTTCGAATCCGGCGCAAAACTGACAATTAATTGTAACGTTCAGAGCCTCTTAATGACGATGGGACACACAAATTGCGTCGCGTCTCAATACATCGTCCTCCAGCCGACTTGTCTCCAAGGGTCTATTGCTGCCTCGGGCACCTTATGGTCGTTCTCCTGTGAGTCTAGATTTTCGAATCCGACGCAAAACTGACAGTTAATTGTAACGTTCAGAGCCTCTTAATGACGATGGAACACACAAATTGCGTCGCGATTCAATACATCGTCCTACAGCCGACTTGTCTGCAAGGGTCTAGTGCTGCTGGCCCGGGCACCTTATGGTCGTTCATCTGTGAGTCTAGATTTTCGAATCCGACGGAAAACTGACAGTTAATTGTAACGTTCAGAGCCTGTTAATGACGATGGGACACACAAATTGCGTCGCGTCTCAATACATCGTCCCACAGCCGACCTGTCTCCAAGGGTCTCTTGCTGCCTCGGGCACCTTATGGTCGTTCTCCTGTGAGTCTAGTTTTCAGAATACGACGCAAAACTGACAGTTAATTGTAACGTTCAGAGCCTGTTAATGACGATGGGACACACAAATTGCGTCGCGATTCAATACATCGTCCTACAGCCGACTTGTCTCCAAGGGTCTAGTGCTGCCTCGGGCACCTTATGGTCGTTCGCCTGTGAGTCTAGATTTTCGAATCCGACGCAAAACTGACAGTGAATTGTAACGTTCAGAGCCTCTTGATGACGATGGAACACACAAATTGCGTCGCGATTCAATACATCGTCCTACAGCCGACTTGTCTCCAAGGGTCTAGTGCTGCCTGGGGCACCATATGCTCGTTCTCCTGTGAGTCTAGATTTTCGAATCCGACGCAAAACTGACAGTTAATTGTAACGTTCAGAGCCTGTTAATGACGATGGGACACACAAATTGCGTCGCGACTCAATACATCGTCCTCCAGCCGACTTGTCTCCAAGGGTCTATTGCTGCCTCGGGCACCTTATGGTCGTTCTCCTGTGAGTCTAGATTTTCGAATCCGACGCAAAACTGACAGTGAATTGTAACGTTCAGAGCCTGATACTGACGATGGAACACACAAATTGCGTCGCGATTCAATACATCGTCCTCCAGCCGACATGTCTCCGAGGTAGTATTGCTGCTCCTGGCACCTCTTGGTCGTTCTCCTATGAGTCTAGTTTTTCGAATCCGGCGCAAAACTGACAATTAATTGTAACGTTCAGAGCCTCTTAATGACGATGGAACACACAAATTGCGTCGCGATTCAATACATCGTCCTCCAGCCGACTTGTCTCCAAGGGTCTATTGCTGCCTCGGGCACCTTATGGTCGTACTCCTGTGAGTCTAGTTTTTCGAATACGACGCAAAACTGACAATTAATTGTAACGTTCAGAGCCTGTTAATGACGATGGAACACACAAATTGCGTCGCGATTCAATACATCGTCCTCCAGCCGACTCAATCGAAGGGTCTATTGCTGCCTCGGGCACCTTATGCTCGTTCTCCTGTGAGACTAGATTTTCGAATCCGACGCAAAACTGACAGTTAATTGTAACATTCAGAGCCTCTTAATGACGATGGAACACACAAATTGCGTCGCGATTCAATACATCGCCCTACAGCCGACTTGTCTCCAAGGGTCTAGTGCTGCCTCGGGCACCATATGCTCGTTCTCCTGTGAGTCTAGATTTTCGAATCCGACGCAAAACTGACAGTTAATTGTAACGTTCAGAGCCTCTTAATGACGATGGAACACACAAATTGCGTCGGGTCTCAATACATCGTCCTCCAGCCGACTTGTCTCCAAGGGTCTATTGCTGCCTCGGGCACCTTATGGTCGTTCTCCTGTGAGTCTAGATTTTCGAATCCGACGCAAAACTGACAGTTAATTGTAACGTTCAGAGCCTGTTAATGACGATGGGACACACAAATTGCGTCGCGTCTCAATACATGCCCCACAGCCGACCTGTCTCCAAGGGTCTCTTGCTGCCTCGGGCACCTTATGGTCGTTCTCCTGTGAGTCTAGTTTTAAGAATACGACGCAAAACTGACAGTTAATTGTAACGTTCAGAGCCTGTTAATGACGATGGAACACACAAATTGCGTCGCGATTCAATACATCGTCCTCCAGCCGACTTGTCTCGAAGGGTCTATTGCTGCCTCGGGCACCTTATGGTCGTTCTTCGGTGAGTCTACATTTTCGAATCCGACGCAAAACTGACAGTTAATTGTAAGGTTCAGAGCCTCTTGATGACGATGGAACACACAAATTGCGTCGCGAATCAATACATCGTCCTACAGCCGACTTGTCTCCAAGGGTCTATTGCTGCCTCGGGCACCTTATGGTCGTTCATCTGTGAGTCTAGATTTTCGAATCCGGCGCAAAACTGACAGTGAATTGTAACGTTCAGAGCCTCTTAATGACGTTGGAACACACAAATTGCGTCGCGATTCAAGACATCGTCCTCCAGCCGACATGTCTCCGAGGTAGTATTGCTGCTCCTGGCACCTCTTGGTCGTTCTCCTATGAGTCTAGTTTTTCGAATCCGGCGCAAAACTGACAATTAATTGTAACGTTCAGAGCCTCTTAATGACGATGGGACACACAAATTGCGTCGCGTCTCAGTACATCGTCCTCCAGCCGACTTGTCTCCAAGGGTCTATTGCTGCCTCGGGCACCTTATGGTCGTTCTCCTGTGAGTGTACATTTTCGAATCCGACGGAAAACTGACAGTTAATTGTAACGTTCAGAGCCTCTTAATGACGATGGAACACACAAATTACGTCGCGATTCGATACATCGTCCTACAGCCGACTTGTCTCCAAGGGTCTAGTGCTGCCTCGGGCACCTTATGGTCGTTCATCTGTGAGTCTAGATTTTCGAATCCGACGCAAAACCGACAGTGAATTGTAACGTTCAGAGCCTCTTGATGACGATGGAACACACAAATTGCGTCGCGATTCAATACATCGTCCTACAGCCGACTTGTCTCCAAGGGTCTAGTGCTGCCTCGGGCACCATATGCTCGTTCTCCTGTGAGTCTAGATTTTCGAATCCGACGAAAAACTGACAGTTAATTGTAACGTTCAGAGCCTGTTAATGACGATGGGACACACAAATTGCGTCGCGACTCAATACATCGTCCTCCAGCCGACTTGTCTCCAAGGGTCTAGTGCTGCCTCGGGCACCTTATGGTCGTTTTCCTGTGAGTCTAGATTTTCGAATCCGACGCAAAACTGACAGTTAATTGTAACGTTCAGAGCCTGTTAATGACGATGGAACACACAAATTGCGTCGCGATTCAATACATCGTCCTCCAGCCGACTTGTCTCCAAGGGTCTAGTGCTGCCTCGGGCACCTTATGGTCGTTCTCCTGTGAGTCTAGATTTTCGAATCCGACGCAAAACTGACAGTTAATTGTAACGTTCAGAGCCTCTTAATGACGATGGAACACACAAATTGCGTCGCGATTCAATACATCGTCCTCCAGCCGACTTGTCTCGAAGGGTCTATTGCTGCCTCGAGCACCTTATGCTCGTTCTCCTGTGAGTCTAGTTTTTCGAATGCGATGCAAAACTGACAGTTAATTGTAACGTTCAGAGCCTCTTAATGACGATGGAACACCCAAATTGCGTCGCGATTCAATACATCGTCCTCCAGCCGACTTGTCTCCAAGGGTCTAGTGCTGCCTCGGGCACCTTATGCTCGTTCTCCTGTGAGTCTAGATTTTCGAATCCGACGCAAAACTGACAGTTAATTGTAACGTTCAGAGCCTGTTAATGACGATGGGACACACAAATTGCGTCGCGACTCAATACACAGTCCTACAGCGGCCTTGTCTCGAATTGTCTATTGGTGCCTCGGGCCTCTTATGGTCGTTCTCCTATGAGTCTAGTTTTTCGAATCCGGCGCAAAACTGACAATTAATTGTAACGTTCAGAGCCTCTTAATGACGATGGAACACACAAATTGCGTCGCGATGCAATTCATCGTCCTACAGCCGACTTGTCTCCAAGGGTCTAGTGCTGCCTCGGGCACCATATGCTCGTTCTCCTGTGAGTTTAGTTTTTCGAATCCGACGCAAAACTGACAGTTAATTGTAACTTTCAGAGCCTGTTAATGACGATGGAACACACAAATTGCGTCGCGATTCAATACAGCGTCCTCCAGCCGAATTGTCTCCGAGGTACTATTGCTGCCCCGGGAACCTTTTGGTCGTTCTCCTAGGAGTATAGTTTTTCGAATCCGGCTCAAAACTGACAGTTAATTGTAACGTTCAGAGCCTCTTAATGACGATGGAACACACAAATTGCGTCGGGATTCAATACATCGTCCTCCAGCCGACTTGTCTCCAAGGGTCTAGTGCTGCCTCGGGCACCTTATGGTCGTTCTCCTGTGAGTCTAGATTTTCGAATCCGACGCAAAACTGACAGTTAATTGTAACGTTGAGAGCCTCTTAATGACGATGGAACACACAAATTGCGTCGCGATTCAATACATCGTCCTCCAGCCGACTTGTCTCCAAGGGTCTAGTGCTGCCTCGGGCACCTTAGGGTCGTTCTCCTGTGAGTCTAGATTTTCGAATCCGACGCAAAACTGACAGTGAATTGTAACGTTCAGAGCCTCTTAATGACGATTTGACACACAAATTGCGTCGCGACTCAATACATCGTCCTCCAGCCGACTTGTCTCGAAGGGTCTATTGCTGCCTCGGGCACCTTATGCTCGTTCTCCTGTGAGTCTAGTTTTTCGAATGCGATGCAAAACTGACAGTTAATTGTAACGTTCAGAGCCTCTTAATGACGATGGAACACACAAATTGCGTCGCGATTCAATACATCGTCCTCCAGCCGACTTGTCTCCAAGGGTCTATTGCTGCCTCGGGCACCTTATGGTCGTTCTCCTGTGAGTCTAGTTTTTCGAATGCGATGCAAAACTGACAGTTAATTGTAACGTTCAGAGCCTGTTAATGACTATGGGACACATAAATTGCGTCGCGATTCAATACATCGTCCTCCAGCCGACTTGTCTCGAAGGGTCTATTGGTGCCTCGGGCCTCTTATGGTCGTTCTCCTATGAGTCTAGTTTTTCGAATACGGCGCAAAACTGACAATTAATTGTAACGTTCAGAGCCTCTTAATGACGATGGAACACACAAATTGCGTCGCGATTCAATACATCGTCCTACAGCCGACTTGTCTCCAAGGGTCTAGTGCTGCCTCGGGCACCATATGCTCGATCTCCTGTGAGTCTAGATTTTCGAATCCGACGCAAAACTGACAGTGAATTGTAACGTTCAGAGCCTGTTAATGACGATGGAACACACAAATTGCGTCGCGATACAATACATCGTCCTCCAGCCGACATGTCTCCGAGGTAGTATTGCTGCTCCTGGCACCTCTTGGTCGTTCTCCTATGAGTCTAGTTTTTCGAATCCGGCGCAAAACTGACAATTAATTGTAACGTTCAGAGCCTCTTAATGACGATGGGACACACAAATTGCGTCGGGTCTCAATACATCGTCCTCCAGCCGACTTGTCTCCAAGGGTCTATTGCTGCCTCGGGCACCTTATGGTCGTTCTCCTGTGAGTCTAGATTTTCGAATCCGACGCAAAACTGACAGTTAATTGTAACGTTCAGAGCCTCTTAATGACGATGGAACACACAAATTGCGTCGCGATTCAATACATCGTCCTCCAGCCGACATGTCTCCGAGGTAGTATTGCTGCTCCTGGCACCTCTTGGTCGTTCTCCTATGAGTCTAGTTTTTCGAATCCGGCGCAAAACTGACAATTAATTGTAACGTTCAGAGCCTCTTAATGACGATGGGACACACAAATTGCGTCGCGTCTCAATACATCGTCCTCCAGCCGACTTAAGGGTCTATTGCTGCCTCGGGCACCTTATGGTCGTTCTCCTGTGAGTCTAGATTTTCGAATCCGACGCAAAACTGACAGTTAATTGTAACGTTCAGAGCCTCCTAATGACGATGGAACATACAAATTGCGTCGCGATTCAATACATCGTCCAACAGCCGACTTGTCTCCAAGGGTCTAGTGCTGCCTCGGCCACCTTATGGTCGTTCATCTGTGAGTCTAGATTTTCGAATCCGACGCAAAACTGACAGTTAATTGTAACGTTCAGAGCCTGTTAATGACGATGGGACACACAAATTGCGTCGCGTCTCAATACATCGTCCCACAGCCGACCTGTCTCCAAGGGTCTCTTGCTGCCTCGGGCACCTTATGGTCGTTCTCCTGTGAGTCTAGTTTTCAGCATACGACGCAAAACTGACAGTTAATTGTAACGTTCAGAGCCTGTTAATGACGATGGAACACACAAATTGCGTCGCGATTCAATACATCGTCCTCCAGCCGACTTGTCTCGAAGGGTCTATTGCTGCCTCGGGCACCTTATGGTCGTTCATCGGTGAGTCTAGATTTTCGAATCCGACGCAAAACTGACACTTAATTGTAAGGTTCAGAGCCTCTTGATGACGATGGAACACACAAATTGCGTCGCGATTCAATACATCGTCCTACAGCCGACTTGTCTCCAAGGGTCTATTGCTGCCTCGGGCACCTTATGGTCGTTCATCTATGAGTATAGATTTTCGAATCCGGCGCAAAACTGACAGTTAATTGTAACGTTCAGAGCCTCTTAATGACGATGGAACACACAAATTGCGTCGCGATTCAATACATCGTCCTCCAGCCGACATGTCTCCGAGGTAGTATTGCTGCTCCTGGCACCTCTTGGTCGTTCTCCTATGAGTCTAGTTTTTCGAATCCGGCGCAAAACTGACAATTAATTGTAACGTTCAGAGCCTCTTAATGACGATGGGACACACAAATTGCCTCGCGTCTCAATACATCGTCCTCCAGCCGACTTGCCTCCAAGGGTCTATTGCTGCCTCGGGCACCTAATGGTCGTTCTCCTGTGAGTCTAGATTTTCGAATCCGACGCAAAACTGACAGTTAATTGTAACGTTCAGAGCCTGATACTGACGATGGAACACACAAATTGCGTCGCGATTCAATACATCGTCCTCCAGCCGACATGTCTCCGAGGTAGTATTGCTGCTCCTGGCACCTCTTGGTCGTTCTCCTATGACTCTAGTTTTTCGAATCCGGCGCAAAACTGACAATTAATTGTAACGTTCAGAGCCTCTTAATGACGATGGAACACACAAATTGCGTCGCGACTCAATACATCGTCCTCCAGCCGACTTGTCTCGAAGGGTTTATTGCTGCCTCGGGGACCTTATGCTCGTTCTCCTGTGAGTCTAGTTTTTCGAATGCGATGCAAAACTGACAGTTAATTGTAACGTTCAGAGCCTCTTAATGACGATGGAACACACAAATTGCGTCGCGATTCAATACATCGTCCTCCAGCCGACTTGTCTCCAAGGGTCTATTGCTGCCTCGGGCACCTTATGGTCGTTCTCCTGTAAGTCTAGTTTTTCGAATGCGATGCAAAACTGACAGTTAATTGTAACGTTCAGAGCCTGTTAATGACTATGGGACACACAAATTGCGTCGCGATTCAATACATCGTCCTCCAGCCGACTTGTCTCGAAGGGTCTATTGGTGCCTCGGGCCTCTTATGGTCGTTCTCCTATGAGTCTAGTTTTTCGAATACGGCGCAAAACTGACAATTAATTGTAACGTTCAGAGCCTCTTAATGACGATGGAACACACAAATTGCGTCGCGATTCAATACATCGTCCTACAGCCGACTTGTCTCCAAGGGTCTAGTGCTGCCTCGGGCACCATATGCTCGTTCTCCTGTGAGTCTAGATTTTCGAATCCGACGCAAAACTGACAGTGAATTGTAACGTTCAGAGCCTGTTAATGACGATGGAACACACAAATTGCGTCGCGATACAATACATCGTCCTACAGCCGACTTGTCTCCAAGGGTCTAGTGCTGCCTCGGGCACCATATGCTCGTTCTCCTGTGAGTCTAGATTTTCGAATCCGACGCAAAACTGACAGTGAATTGTAACGTTCAGAGCCACTTGATGACGATGGAACACACAAATTGCGTCGCGATTCAATACATCGTCCTACAGCCGACTTGTCTCCAAGGGTCTAGTGCTGCCTCGGGCACCATATGCTCGTTCTCCTGTGAGTCTATATTTTCGAATCCGACGCAAAACTGACAGTTAATTGTAACGTTCAGAGCCTGTTAATGACGATGGGACACACAAATTGCGTCGCGACTCAATACATCGTCCTACAACCGACTTGACTCCAAGGGTCTAGTGCTGCCTCGGGCACCATATGCTCGTTCTCCTGTGAGTCTAGATTTTCGAATCCGACGCAAAACTGAGAGTGAATTGTAACGTTCAGAGCCTCTTGATGACGATGGAACACACAAATTGCGTCGCGATTCAATACATCGTCCTCCAGCCGACTTGTCTCGAAGGGTCTATTGGTGCCTCGGGCACCTTATGGTCATTCTCCTGTGAGTCTAGATTTTCGAATCCGACGCAAAACTGACAGTTAATTGTAACGTTCAGAGCCTCTTAATGACGATGGAACACACAAATTGCGTCGCGATTCAATACACCGTCCTCCAGCCGACTTGTCTCCAAGGGTCTATTGCTGCCTCGGGCACCTTATGGTCGTTCTCCTGTGAGTCTAGATTTTCGAATCCGACGCAAACCTGACAGTGACTTGTAACGTTCAGAGCCTGTTAATGACGATGGAACACACAAATTGCGTCGCGATTCAATACATCGTCCTCCAGCCGACTTGTCTCGAAGGGTCTATTGGTGCCTCGGGCACCTTAAGGTCGTTCTCCTGTGAGTCTAGTTTTTCGAATACGACGCAAAACTGACAATTAATTGTAACGTTCAGAGCCTGTTAATGACGATGGAACACACAAATTGCGTCGCGATTCAATACATCGTCCTCCAGCCGACTTGTCTCGAAGGGTCTATTGCTGCCTCGGGCACCTTATGGTCGTTCATCGGTGAGTCTAGATTTTCGAATCCGACGCAAAACTGACAGTTAATTGTAAGGTTCAGAGCCTCTTGATGACGATGGAACACACAAATTGCGTCGCGATTCAATACATCGTCCTACAGCCGACTTGTCTCCAAGGGTCTATTGCTGCCTCGGGCACCTTATGGTCGTTCTCCTGTGAGTCTAGTTTTTCGAATACGACGCAAAACTGACAATTAATTGTAACGTTCAGAGCCTCTTAATGACGATGGAACACACAAATTGCGTCGCGATTCAATACATCGTCCTCCAGCCGACATGTCTCCGAGGTAGTATTGCTGCTCCTGGCACCTCTTGGTCGTTCTCCTATGAGTCTAGTTTTTCGAATCCGGCGCAAAACTGACAATTAATTGTAACGTTCAGAGCCTCTTAATGACGATGGGACACACAAATTGCGTCGGGTCTCAATACATCGTCCTCCAGCCGACTTGTCTCCAAGGGTCTATTGCTGCCTCGGGCACCTTATGGTCGTTCTCCTGTGAGTCTAGATTTTCGAATCCGACGCAAAACTGACAGTTAATTGTAACGTTCAGAGCCTCTTAATGACGATGGAACACACAAATTGCGTCGCGATTCAATACATCGTCCTCCAGCCGACATGTCTCCGAGGTAGTATTGCTGCTCCTGGCACCTCTTGGTCGTACTCCTATGAGTCTAGTTTTTCGAATCCGGCGCAAAACTGACAATTAATTGTAACGTTCAGAGCCTCTTAATGACGATGGGACACACAAATTGCGTCGCGTCTCAATACATCGTCCTCCAGCCGACTTAAGGGTCTATTGCTGCCTCGGGCACCTTATGGTCGTTCTCCTGTGAGTCTAGATTTTCGAATCCGACGCAAAACTGACAGTTAATTGTAACGTTCAGAGCCTCCTAATGACGATGGAACATACAAATTGCGTCGCGATTCAATACATCGTCCAACAGCCGACTTGTCTCCAAGGGTCTAGTACTGCCTCGGCCACCTTATGGTCGTTCATCTGTGAGTCTAGATTTTCGAATCCGACGCAAAACTGACAGTTAATTGTAACGTTCAGAGCCTGTTAATGACGATGGGACACACAAATTGCGTCGCGTCTCAATACATCGTCCCACAGCCGACCTGTCTCCAAGGGTCTCTTGCTGCCTCGGGCACCTTATGGTCGTTCTCCTGTGAGTCTAGTTTTCAGCATACGACGCAAAACTGACAGTTAATTGTAACGTTCAGAGCCTGTTAATGACGATGGAACACACAAATTGCGTCGCGATTCAATACATCGTCCTCCAGCCGACTTGTCTCGAAGGGTCTATTGCTGCCTCGGGCACCTTATAGTCGTTCATCGGTGAGTCTAGATTTTCGAATCCGACGCAAAACTGACACTTAATTGTAAGGTTCAGAGCCTCTTGATGACGATGGAACACACAAATTGCGTCGCGATTCAATACATCGTCCTACAGCCGACTTGTCTCCAAGGGTCTATTGCTGCCTTGGGCACCTTATGGTCGTTCATCTGTGAGTATAGATTTTCGAATCCGGCGCAAAACTGACAGTTAATTGTAACGTTCAGAGCCTCTTAATGACGATGGAACACACAAATTGCGTCGCGATTCAATACATCGTCCTCCAGCCGACATGTCTCCGAGGTAGTATTGCTGCTCCTGGCACCTCTTGGTCGTTCTCCTATGAGTCTCGTTTTTCGAATCCGGCGCAAAACTGACAATTAATTGTAACGTTCAGAGCCTCTTAATGACGATGGGACACACAAATTGCCTCGCGTCTCAATACATCGTCCTCCAGCCGACTTGTCTCCAAGGGTCTATTGCTGCCTCGGGCACCTTATGGTCGTTCTCCTGTGAGTCTAGATTTTCGAATCCGACGCAAAACTGACAGTTAATTGTAACGTTCAGAGCCTCTTAATGACGATGGAACACACAAATTGCGTCGCGATTCAATACATCGTCCTACAGCCGACTTGTCTGCAAGGGTCTAGTGCTGCTGGCCCGGGCACCTTATGGTCGTTCATCTGTGAGTCTAGATTTTCGAATCCGACGGAAAACTGACAGTTAATTGTAACGTTCAGAGCCTGTTAATGACGATGGGACACACAAATTGCGTCGCGTCTCAATACATCGTCCCACAGCCGACCTGTCTCCAAGGGTCTCTTGCTGCCTCGGGCACCTTATGGTCGTTCTCCTGTGAGTCTAGTTTTCAGAATACGACGCAAAACTGACAGTTAATTGTAACGTTCAGAGCCTGTTAATGACGATGGGACACACAAATTGCGTCGCGATTCAATACATCGTCCTACAGCCGACTTGTCTCCTAGGGTCTAGTGCTGCCTCGGGCACCTTATGGTCGTTCGCCTGTGAGTCTAGATTTTCGAATCCGACGCAAAACTGACAGTGAATTGTAACGTTCAGAGCCTCTTGATGACGATGGAACACACAAATTGCGTCGCGATTCAATACATCGTCCTACAGCCGACTTGTCTCCAAGGGTCTAGTGCTGCCTGGGGCACCATATGCTCGTTCTCCTGTGAGTCTAGATTTTCGAATCCGACGCAAAACTGACAGTTAATTGTAACGTTCAGAGCCTGTTAATGACGATGGGACACACAAATTGCGTCGCGACTCAATACATCGTCCTCCAGCCGACTTGTCTCCAAGGGTCTAGTGCTGCCTCGGGCACCTTATGGTCGTTCTCCTGTGAGTCTAGATTTTCGAATCCGACGCAAAACTGACAGTGAATTGTAACGTTCAGAGCCTGATACTGACGATGGAACACACAAATTGCGTCGCGATTCAATACATCTTCCTCCAGCCGACATGTCTCCGAGGTAGTATTGCTGCTCCTGGCACCTCTTGGTCGTTCTCCTATGAGTCTAGTTTTTCGAATCCGGCGCAAAACTGACAATTAATTGTAACGTTCAGAGCCTCTTAATGACGATGGAACACACAAATTGCGTCGCGATTCAATACATCGTCCTCCAGCCGACTTGTCTCCAAGGGTCTATTGCTGCCTCGGGCACCTTATGGTCGTTCTCCTGTGAGTCTAGTTTTTCGAATACGACGCAAAACTGACAATTAATTGTAACGTTCAGAGCCTGTTAATGACGATGGAACACACAAATTGCGTCGCGATTCAATACATCGTCCTCCAGCCGACTCAATCGAAGGGTCTATTGCTGCCTCGGGCACCTTATGCTCGTTCTCCTGTGAGACTAGATTTTCGAATCCGACGCTAAACTGACAGTTAATTGTAACATTCAGAGCCTCTTAATGACGATGGAACACACAAATTGCGTCGCGATTCAATACATCGCCCTACAGCCGACTTGTCTCCAAGGGTCTAGTGCTGCCTCGGGCACCATATGCTCGTTCTCCTGTGAGTCTAGATTTTCGAATCCGACGCAAAACTGACAGTTAATTGTAACGTTCAGAGCCTGTTAATGACGATGGGACACACAAATTGCGTCGCGTCTCAATACATCGCCCCACAGCCGACCTGTCTCCAAGGGTCTCTTGCTGCCTCGGGCACCTTATGGTCGTTCTCCTGTGAGTCTAGTTTTCAGAATACGACGCAAAACTGACAGTTAATTGTAACGTTCAGAGCCTGTTAATGACGATGGAACACACAAATTGCGTCGCGATTCAATACATCGTCCTCCAGCCGACTTGTCTCGAAGGGTCTATTGCTGCCTCGGGCACCTTATGGTCGTTCTTCGGTGAGTCTACATTTTCGAATCCGACGCAAAACTGACAGTTAATTGTAAGGTTCAGAGCCTCTTGATGACGATGGAACACACAAATTGCGTCGCGAATCAATACATCGTCCTACAGCCGACTTGTCTCCAAGGGTCTATTGCTGCCTCGGGCACCTTATGGTCGTTCATCTGTGAGTCTAGATTTTCGAATCCGGCGCAAAACTGACAGTGAATTGTAACGTTCAGAGCCTCTTAATGACGTTGGAACACACAAATTGCGTCGCGATTCAATACATCGTCCTCCAGCCGACATGTCTCCGAGGTAGTATTGCTGCTCCTGGCACCTCTTGGTCGTTCTCCTATGAGTCTAGTTTTTCGAATCCGGCGCAAAACTGACAATTAATTGTAACGTTCAGAGCCTCTTAATGACGATGGGACACACAAATTGCGTCGCGTCTCAGTACATCGTCCTCCAGCCGACTTGTCTCCAAGGGTCTATTGCTGCCTCGGGCACCTTATGGTCGTTCTCCTGTGAGTCTAGATTTTCGAATCCGACGCAAAACTGACAGTTAATTGTAACGTTCAGAGCCTCTTAATGACGATGGAACACACAAATTGCGTCGCGATTCAATACATCGTCCTCCAGCCGACTTGTCTCCAAGGGTCTATTGCTGCCTCGGGCACCTTATGGTCGTTCTCCTGTGAGTCTAGTTTTTCGAATACGACGCAAAACTGACAATTAATTGTAACGTTCAGAGCCTGTTAATGACGATGGAACACACAAATTGCGTCGCGATTCAATACATCGTCCTCCAGCCGACTCAATCGAAGGGTCTATTGCTGCCTCGGGCACCTTATGCTCGTTCTCCTGTGAGACTAGATTTTCGAATCCGACGCTAAACTGACAGTTAATTGTAACATTCAGAGCCTCTTAATGACGATGGAACACACAAATTGCGTCGCGATTCAATACATCGCCCTACAGCCGACTTGTCTCCAAGGGTCTAGTGCTGCCTCGGGCACCATATGCTCGTTCTCCTGTGAGTCTAGATTTTCGAATCCGACGCAAAACTGACAGTTAATTGTAACGTTCAGAGCCTGTTAATGACGATGGGACACACAAATTGCGTCGCGTCTCAATACATCGCCCCACAGCCGACCTGTCTCCAAGGGTCTCTTGCTGCCTCGGGCACCTTATGGTCGTTCTCCTGTGAGTCTAGTTTTCAGAATACGACGCAAAACTGACAGTTAATTGTAACGTTCAGAGCCTGTTAATGACGATGGAACACACAAATTGCGTCGCGATTCAATACATCGTCCTCCAGCCGACTTGTCTCGAAGGGTCTATTGCTGCCTCGGGCACCTTATGGTCGTTCTTCGGTGAGTCTACATTTTCGAATCCGACGCAAAACTGACAGTTAATTGTAAGGTTCAGAGCCTCTTGATGACGATGGAACACACAAATTGCGTCGCGAATCAATACATCGTCCTACAGCCGACTTGTCTCCAAGGGTCTATTGCTGCCTCGGGCACCTTATGGTCGTTCATCTGTGAGTCTAGATTTTCGAATCCGGCGCAAAACTGACAGTGAATTGTAACGTTCAGAGCCTCTTAATGACGTTGGAACACACAAATTGCGTCGCGATTCAATACATCGTCCTCCAGCCGACATGTCTCCGAGGTAGTATTGCTGCTCCTGGCACCTCTTGGTCGTTCTCCTATGAGTCTAGTTTTTCGAATCCGGCGCAAAACTGACAATTAATTGTAACGTTCAGAGCCTCTTAATGACGATGGGACACACAAATTGCGTCGCGTCTCAGTACATCGTCCTCCAGCCGACTTGTCTCCAAGGGTCTATTGCTGCCTCGGGCACCTTATGGTCGTTCTCCTGTGAGTCTAGATTTTCGAATCCGACGCAAAACTGACAGTTAATTGTAACGTTCAGAGCCTCTTAATGACGATGGAACACACAAATTACGTCGCGATTCAATACATCGTCCTACAGCCGACTTGTCTCCAAGGGTCTAGTGCTGCCTCGGGCACCTTATGGTCGTTCATCTGTGAGTCTAGATTTTCGAATCCGACGCAAAACCGACAGTGAATTGTAACGTTCAGAGCCTCTTGATGACGATGGAACACACAAATTGCGTCGCGATTCAATACATCGTCCTACAGCCGACTTGTCTCCAAGGGTCTAGTGCTGCCTCGGGCACCATATGCTCGTTCTCCTGTGAGTCTAGATTTTCGAATCCGACGAAAAACTGACAGTTAATTGTAACGTTCAGAGCCTGTTAATGACGATGGGACACACAAATTGCGTCGCGACTCAATACATCGTCCTCCAGCCGACTTGTCTCCAAGGGTCTAGTGCTGCCTCGGGCACCTTATGGTCGTTTTCCTGTGAGTCTAGATTTTCGAATCCGACGCAAAACTGACAGTTAATTGTAACGTTCAGAGCCTGTTAATGACGATGGAACACACAAATTGCGTCGCGATTCAATACATCGTCCTCCAGCCGACTTGTCTCCAAGGGTCTAGTGCTGCCTCGGGCACCTTATGGTCGTTCTCCTGTGAGTCTAGATTTTCGAATCCGACGCAAAACTGACAGTTAATTGTAACGTCCAGAGCCTCTTAATGAAGATGGAACACACAAATTGCGTCGCGATTCAATACATCGTCCTCCAGCCGACTTGTCTCCAAGGAACTAGTGCCGCCTCGGGCACCTTATGGTCGTTCTCCTGTGAGTCTAGATTTTCGAATCCGACGCAAAACTGACAGTTAATTGTAACGTTCAGAGCCTCTTAAAGACGATGGAACACTAAAATTGCGTCGCGAATCAATACATCGTCCTCCAGCCGACTTGTCTCCAAGGGTATATAGCTTCCTCGGGCACCTTATCGTCGTTCTGCTGTGGGTTTAGTTTTTCGAATCCGACGCAAAACTGACAGTTAATTGTAACTTTCAGAGCCTGTTAATGACGATGGAACACACAAATTGCGTCGCGATTCAATACAGCGTCCTCCAGCCGAATTGTCTCCGAGGTACTATTGCTGCCCCGGGCACCTTTTGGTCGTTCTCCTAGGAGTATAGTTTTTCGAATCCGGCTCAAAACTGACAGTTAATTGTAACGTTCAGAGCCTCTTAATGACGATGGAACACACAAATTGCGTCGGGATTCAATACATCGTCCTCCAGCCGACTTGTCTCCAAGGGTCTAGTGCTGCCTCGGGCACCTTATGGTCGTTCTCCTGTGAGTCTAGATTTTCGAATCCGACGCAAAACTGACAGTTAATTGTAACGTTCAGAGCCTCTTAAAGACGATGGAACACTAAAATTGCGTCGCGAATCAATACATCGTCCTCCAGCCGACTTGTCTCCAAGGGTATATAGCTTCCTCGGGCACCTTATCGTCGTTCTGCTGTGAGTTTAGTTTTTCGAATCCGACGCAAAACTGACAGTTAATTGTAACTTTCAGAGCCTGTTAATGACGATGGAACACACAAATTGCGTCGCGATTCAATACAGCGTCCTCCAGCCGAATTGTCTCCGAGGTACTATTGCTGCCCCGGGCACATTTTGGTCGTTCTCCTAGGAGTATAGTTTTTCGAATCCGGCTCAAAACTGACAGTTAATTGTAACGTTCAGAGCCTCTTAATGACGATGGAACACACAAATTGCGTCGCGATTCAATACATCGTCCTCCAGCCGACTTCTCTCCAAGGGTCTAGTGCTGGCTCGGGCACCTTAGGGACGTTCTCCTGTGAGTCTAGATTTTCGAATCCGACGCAAAACTGACAGTTAATTGTAACGTTCAGAGCCTCTTAATGACGATGGAACACACAAAGTGCGTCGCGATTCAATACATCGTCCTCCAGCCGACTTGTCTCCAAGGGTCTAGTGCTGCTTCGGGCACCTTATGGGTGTTCGGCTGTGAGTCTAGATTTTCGAATCCGACGCAAAACTGACAGTTAATTGTAACGTTCAGAGCCTCTTAATGACGATGGAACACACAAATTGCGTCGCGATTCAATACATCGTCCTCCAGCCGAATTGTCTCCGATGTACTATTATTGCTGCCCCGGGCACCTTTTGGTCGTTCTACTAGGAATATAGTTTTTCGAATCCGGCGCAAAACTGACAGTTAATTATAACGTTCAGAGCCTCTTAATGACGATGGAACACACAAATTGCGTCGCGATTCAATACATCGTCCTCCAGCCGACTTGTCTCCATGGGTCTATAGCTGCCGCGGGCACCTTATCGTCGTTCTCGTGTGAGTTTAGTTTTTCGAAACCGACGCAAAACTGACAGTTAATTGTAACGTTCAGAGCCTGTTAATGACGATGGAACACACTAATTGCGTCGCGATTCAATACATCGTCCTCCAACCGACATGTCTCCAAGGGTCTAGTGCTGCCTCGGGCACCTTATGGTCGTTCTCCTGTGAGTCTAGATTTTCGAATCCGACGCAAACCTGACAGTTAATTGTAACGTTCAGCGCCTCTTAATGACGATGGAACACTCAAATTGTGGCGCGATTCAATACATCGTCCTACAGCCCCCCTGTCTCCAAGGGTCTCTTGCTGCCTCGGGCACGTTATGGTCGTTCTCCAGTGAGTCTAGATTTCCGAAAACGACGCAAAACTGACAGTTAATAGTAACGTTCAGAGCCTGATAATGACGATGGAACACACAATTTGCGTCGCGATTCAATACATCGTCCTCCAGCCGACTTGTCTCCAAGGGTCTATTGCTGCCTCGGGCACCTTATCGTCGTTCTCCTGTGAGTTTAATTTTTCGAATCCGACGCAAAACTGACAGTTTATTGTAACGTTCAGAGACTCTTAATGACGATGGAACACACAAATTGCGTCGCGATTCAATACATCGTCCTCCAGCCGAATTATCTCCGAGGAACTATTGCTGCCCCGGGCACCTTTTGGTCGTTCTCCTAGGAGTATAGTTTTTCGAATCCGGCGCAAAACTGACAGTTAATTGTAACGTTCAGAGCCTCTTAATGACGATGGAACACACAAATTGCGTCGCGATTCAATACATCGTCCTCCAGCCGACTTGTAACCAAGGGTCTAGTGCTGCCTCGGGCACCTTATGGTCGTTCTCCTGTGAGTCTAGATTTTCGAATCCGACGCAAAACTGACAGTTAATTGTAACGTTCAGAGCCTCTTAATGACGATGGAACACACAAATTGCGTCGCGATTCAATACATCGTCCTCCAGCCGACTTGTCTCCAATGGTCTATAGCTGCCTCGGCAACCTTATCGTCGTTCTCCTGTGAGTTTAGATTTTCGAATCCGACGCAAAACTGACAGTTAATTGTAACGTTCAGAGCCTGTTAATGACGATGGAACACACAAATTGCGTCGCGATTCAATACATCGTCCTCCAGCCGAATTGTCTCCGAGGTACTATTGCTGCCCCGGGCACCTTTTGGTCGTTCTCCTAGGAGTATAGTTTTTCGAATCCGGCGCAAAACTGACAGTTAATTGTAACGTTCAGAGCCTCCTAATGACGATGGAACACACAAATTGCGTCGCGATTCAATACATCGTCCTCCAGCCGACTTGTTTCCAAGGGTCTAGTGCTGTCTCGGGCACCTCATGGTCCTTCTCCTGTGAGTCTAGATTTTCGAATCCGACGCAAAACTGACAGTTAATTGTAACGTCCAGAGCCTCTTAATGAAGATGGAACACACAAATTGCGTCGCGATTCAATACATCGTCCTCCAGCCGACTTGTCTCCAAGGAACTAGTGCCGCCTCGGGCACCTTATGGTCGTTCTCCTGTGAGTCTAGATTTTCGAATCCGACGCAAAACTGACAGTTAATTGTAACGTTCAGAGCCTCTTAAAGACGATGGAACACTAAAATTGCGTCGCGAATCAATACATCGTCCTCCAGCCGACTTGTCTCCAAGGGTATATAGCTTCCTCGGGCACCTTATCGTCGTTCTGCTGTGAGTTTAGTTTTTCGAATCCGACGCAAAACTGACAGTTAATTGTAACTTTCAGAGCCTGTTAATGACGATGGAACACACAAATTGCGTCGCGATTCAATACAGCGTCCTCCAGCCGAATTGTCTCCGAGGTACTATTGCTGCCCCGGGCACCTTTTGGTCGTTCTCCTAGGAGTATAGTTTTTCGAATCCGGCTCAAAACTGACAGTTAATTGTAACGTTCAGAGCCTCTTAATGACGATGGAACACACAAATTGCGTCGGGATTCAATACATCGTCCTCCAGCCGACTTGTCTCCAAGGGTCTAGTGCTGCCTCGGGCACCTTATGGTCGTTCTCCTGTGAGTCTAGATTTTCGAATCCGACGCAAAACTGACAGTTAATTGTAACGTTCAGAGCCTCTTAATGACGATGGAACACACAAATTGCGTCGCGATTCAATACATCGTCCTCCAGCCGACTTGTCTCCAAGGGTCTAGTGCTGCCTCGGGCACCTTAGGGTCGTTCTCCTGTGAGTCTAGATTTTCGAATCCGACGCAAAACTGACAGTTAATTGTAACGTTCAGAGCCTCTTAATGACGATGGAACACACAAAGTGCGTCGCGATTCAATACATCGTCCTCCAGCCGACTTGTCTCCAAGGGTCTAGTGCTGCTTCGGGCATCTTATGGGTGTTCGGCTGTGAGTCTAGATTTTCGTATCCGACGCAAAACTGACAGTTAATTGTAACGTTCAGAGCCTCTTAATGACGATGGAACACACAAATTGCGTCGCGATTCAATACATCGTCCTCCAGCCGAATTGTCTCCGAGGTACTATTGCTGCCCCGGGCACCTTTTGGTCGTTCTCCTAGGAGTATAGTTTTTCGAACCCGGCGCAAAACTGACAGTTAATTGTAACGTTCAGAGCCTCTTAATGACGATGGAACACACAAATTGCGTCGCGATTCAATACATCGTCCTCCAGCCGACTTGTCTCCGACGGTCTAGTGCTGCCTCGGGCACCTCATGGTCGTCCTCCTGTGAGTCTAGATTTTCGAATCCGACGCAAAACTGACAGTTAATTGTAACGTCCAGAGCCTCTTAATGAAGATGGAACACACAAATTGCGTCGCGATTCAATACATCGTCCTCCAGCCGACTTGTCTCCAAGGAACTAGTGCTGCCTCGGGCACCTTATGGTCGTTCTCCTGTGAGTCTAGATTTTCGAATCCGACGCAAAACTGACAGTTAATTGTAACGTTCAGAGCCTGTTAATGACGATGGAACACAGAAATTGCGTCGCGATACAATACATCGTCCTACAGCCGACTTGTCTCCAAGGGTCTAGTGCTGCCTCGGGCACCATATGCTAGTTCTCCTGTGAGTCTAGATTTTCGAATCCGACGCAAAACTGACAGTGAATTGTAACGTTCAGAGCCTCTTGATGACGATGGAACACACAAATTGCGTCGCGATTCAATACATCGTCCTACAGCCGACTTGTCTCCAAGGGTCTAGTGCTGCCTCGGGCACCATATGCTCGTTCTCCTGTGAGTCTAGATTTTCGAATCCGACGCAAAACTGACAGTTAATTATAACGTTCAGAGCCTGTTAATGACGATGGGACACACAAATTGCGTCGCGACTCAATCCATCGTCCTACAGCCGACTTGACTCCAAGGGTCTAGTGCTGCCTCGGGCACCATATGCTCGTTCTCCTGTGAGTCTAGATTTTCGAATCCGACGCAAAACTGAGAGTGAATTGTAACGTTCAGAGCCTCTTGATGACGATGGAACACACAAATTGCGTCGCGATTCAATACATCGTCCTCCAGCCGACTTGTCTCGAAGGGTCTATTGGTGCCTCGGGCACCTTATGGTCATTCTCCTGTGAGTCTAGATTTTCGAATCCGACGCAAAACTGACAGTTAATTGTAACGTTCAGAGCCTCTTAATGACGATGGAACACACAAATTGCGTCGCGATTCAATACACCGTCCTCCAGCCGACTTGTCTCCAAGGGTCTATTGCTGCCTCGGGCACCTTATGGTCGTTCTCCTGTGAGTCTAGATTTTCGAATCCGACGCAAACCTGACAGTGAATTGTAACGTTCAGAGCCTGTTAATGACGATGGAACACACAAATTGCGTCGCGATTCAATACATCGTCCTCCAGCCGACATGTCTCCGAGGTAGTATTGCTGCTCCTGGCACCTCTTGGTCGTTCTCCTATGAGTCTAGTTTTTCGAATCCGGCGCAAAACTGACAATTAATTGTAACGTTCAGAGCCTCTTAATGACGATGGGACACACAAATTGCGTCGGGTCTCAATACATCGTCCTCCAGCCGACTTGTCTCCAAGGGTCTATTGCTGCCTCGGGCACCTTATGGTCGTTCTCCTGTGAGTCTAGATTTTCGAATCCGACGCAAAACTGACAGTTAATCGTAACGTTCAGAGCCTCTTAATGAAGATGGAACACACAAATTGCGTCGCGATTCAATACATCGTCCTCCAGCCGACTTGTCTCCAAGGAACTAGTGCCGCCTCGGGCACCTTATGGTCGTTCTCCTGTGAGTCTAGATTTTCGAATCCGACGCAAAACTGACAGTTAATTGTAACGTTCAGAGCCTCTTAAAGACGATGGAACACTAAAATTGCGTCGGGATTCAATACATCGTCCTCCAGCCGACTTGTCTCGAAGGGTCTATTGCTGCCTCGGGCACCTTATGCTCGTTCTCCTGTGAGTCTAGTTTTTCGAATGCGATGCAAAACTGACAGTTAATTGTAACGTTCAGAGCCTCTTAATGACGATGGAACACTCAAATTGCGTCGCGATTCAATACATCGTCCTCCAGCCGACTTGTCTCCAAGGGTCTATTGCTGCCTCGGGCACCTTATGGTCGTTCTCCCGTGAGTCTAGTTTTTCGAATGCGATGGAAAACTGACAGTTAATTGTAACGTTCAGAGCCTGTTAATGACTATGGGACACACAAATTGCGTCGCGATTCAATACATCGTCCTCCAGCCGACTTGTCTCGAAGGGTCTATTGGTGCCTCGGGCCTCTTATGGTCGTTCTCCTATGAGTCTAGTTTTTCGAATCCGGCGCAAAACTGACAATTAATTGTAACGTTCAGAGCCTCTTAATGACGATGGAACACACAAATTGCGTCGCGATTCAATACATCGTCCTACAGCCGACTTGTCTCCAAGGGTCTAGTGCTGCCTCGGGCACCATATGCTCGTTCTCCTGTGAGTCTAGATTTTCGAATCCGACGCAAAACTGACAGTGAATTGTAACGTTCAGAGCCTGTTAATGACGATGGAACACAGAAATTGCGTCGCGATACAATACATCGTCCTACAGCCGACTTGTCTCCAAGGGTCTAGTGCTGCCTCGGGCACCATATGCTCGTTCTCCTGTGAGTCTAGATTTTCGAATCCGACGCAAAACTGACAGTGAATTGTAACGTTCAGAGCCTCTTGATGACGATGGAACACACAAATTGCGTCGCAAATCAATACATCGTCCTCCAGCCGACTTGTCTCCAAGGGTATATAGCTTCCTCGGGCACCTTATCGTCGTTCTGCTGTGAGTTTAGTTTTTCGAATCCGACGCAAAACTGACAGTTAATTGTAACTTTCAGAGCCTGTTAATGACGATAAAACACACAAATTGCGTCGCGATTCAATACAGCGTCCTCCAGCCGAATTGTCTCCGAGGTACTATTGCTGCCCCGGGCACCTTTTGGTCGTTCTCCTAGGAGTATAGTTTTTCGAATCCGGCTCAAAACTGACAGTTAATTGTAACGTTCAGAGCCTCTTAATGACGATGGAACACACAAATTGCGTCGGGATTCAATACATCGTCCTCCAGCCGACTTGTCTCCAAGGGTCTAGTGCTGCCTCGGGCACCTTATGGTCGTTCTCCTGTGAGTCTAGATTTTCGAATCCGACGCAAAACTGACAGTTAATTGTAACGTTCAGAGCCTCTTAATGACGATGGAACACACATATTGCGTCGCGATTCAATACATCGTCCTCCAGCCGACTTGTCTCCAAGGGTCTAGTGCTGCCTCGGGCACCTTAGGGTCGTTCTCCTGTGAGTCTAGATTTTCGAATCCGACGCAAAACTGACAGTTAATTGTAACGTTCAGAGCCTCTTAATGACGATGGAACACACAAAGTGCGTCGCGATTCAATACATCGTCCTCCAGCCGACTTGTCTCCAAGGGTCTAGTGCTGCTTCGGGCACCTTATGGGTGTTCGGCTGTGAGTCTAGATTTTCGAATCCGACGCAAAACTGACAGTTAATTGTAACGTTCAGAGCCTCTTAATGACGATGGAACACACAAATTGCGTCGCGATTCAATACATCGTCCTCCAGCCGAATTGTCTCCGAGGTACTATTGCTGCCCCGGGCACCTTTTGGTCGTTCTCCTAGGAGTACAGTTTTTCGAACCCGGCGCAAAACTGACAGTTAATTGTAACGTTCAGAGCCTCTTAATGACGATGGAACACACAAATTGCGTCGCGATTCAATACATCGTCCTCCAGCCGACTTGTCTCCGACGGTCTAGTGCTGCCTCGGGCACCTCATGGTCGTCCTCCTGTGAGTCTAGATTTTCGAATCCGACGCAAAACTGACAGTTAATTGTAACGTCCAGAGCCTCTTAATGAAGATGGAACACACAAATTGCGTCGCGATTCAATACATCGTCCTCCAGCCGACTTGTCTCCAAGGAACTAGTGCTGCCTCGGGCACCTTATGGTCGTTCTCCTGTGAGTCTAGATTTTCGAATCCGACGCAAAACTGACAGTTAATTGTAACGTTCAGAGCCTCTTAAAGACGATGGAACACTAAAATTGCGTCGCGAATCAATACATCGTCCTCCAGCCGACTTGTCTCCAAGGGTATATCGCTTCCTCGGGCACCTTATCGTCGTTCTGCTGTGAGTTTAGTTTTTCGAATCCGACGCAAAACTGACAGTTAATTGTAACGTTCAGAGCCTGTTAATGACGATGGAACACACAAATTGCGTCGCGATTCAATACATCGTCCTCCAGCCGAATTGTCTCCGAGGTACTATTGCTGCCCCGGGCACCTTTTGGTCGTTCTCCTAGGAGTATAGTTTTTCGAATCCGGCGCAAAACTGACAGTTAATTGTAACGTTCAGAGCCTCCTAATGACGATGGAACACACAAATTGCGTCGCGATTCAATACATCGTCCTCCAGCCGACTTGTTTCCAAGGGTCTAGTGCTGTCTCGGGCACCTCATGGTCCTTCTCCTGTGAGTCTAGATTTTCGAATCCGACGCAAAACTGACAGTTAATTGTAACGTCCAGAGCCTCTTAATGAGGATGGAACACACAAATTGCGTCGCGATTCAATACATCGTCCTCCAGCCGACTTGTCTCCAAGGAACTAGTGCCGCCTCGGGCACCTTATGGTCGTTCTCCTGTGAGTCTAGATTTTCGAATCCGACGCAAAACTGACAGTTAATTGTAACGTTCAGAGCCTCTTAAAGACGATGGAACACTAAAATTGCGTCGGGATTCAATACATCGTCCTCCAGCCGACTTGTCTCGAAGGGTCTATTGCTGCCTCGGGCACCTTATGCTCGTTCTCCTGTGAGTCTAGTTTTTCGAATGCGATGCAAAACTGACAGTTAATTGTAACGTTCAGAGCCTCTTAATGACGATGGAACACACAAATTGCGTCGCGATTCAATACATCGTTCTCCAGCCGACTTGTCTCCAAGGGTCTATTGCTGCCTCGGGCACCTTATGGTCGTTCTCCCGTGAGTCTAGTTTTTCGAATGCGATGGAAAACTGACAGTTAATTGTAACGTTCAGAGCCTGTTAATGACTATGGGACACACAAATTGCGTCGCGATTCAATACATCGTCCTCCAGCCGACTTGTCTCGAAGGGTCTATTGGTGCCTCGGGCCTCTTATGGTCGTTCTCCTATGAGTCTAGTTTTTCGAATCCGGCGCAAAACTGACAATTAATTGTAACGTTCAGAGCCTCTTAATGACGATGGAACACACAAATTGCGTCGCGATTCAATACATCGTCCTACAGCCGACTTGTCTCCAAGGGTCTAGTGCTGCCTCGGGCACCATATGCTCGTTCTCCTGTGAGTCTAGATTTTCGAATCCGACGCAAAACTGACAGTGAATTGTAACGTTCAGAGCCTGTTAATGACGATGGAACACAGAAATTGGGTCGCGATACAATACATCGTCCTACAGCCGACTTGTCTCCAAGGGTCTAGTGCTGCCTCGGGCACCATATGCTCGTTCTCCTGTGAGTCTAGATTTTCGAATCCGACGCAAAACTGACAGTGAATTGTAACGTTCAGAGCCTCTTGATGACGATGGAACACACAAATTGCGTCGCGATTCAATACATCGTCCTACAGCCGACTTGTCTCCAAGGGTCTAGTGCTGCCTCGGGCACCATATGCTCGTCTCCTGTGAGTCTAGATTTTCGAATCCGACGCAAAACTGACAGTTAATTATAACGTTCAGAGCCTGTTAATGACGATGGGACACACAAATTGCGTCGCGACTCAATACATCGTCCTACAGCCGACTTGACTCCAAGGGTCTAGTGCTGCCTCGGGCACCATATGCTCGTTCTCCTGTGAGTCTAGATTTTCGAATCCGACGCAAAACTGAGTGTGAATTGTAACGTTCAGAGCCTCTTGATGACGATGGAACACACAAATTGCGTCGCGATTCAATACATCGTCCTCCAGCCGACTTGTCTCGAAGGGTCTATTGGTGCCTCGGGCACCTTATGGTCATTCTCCTGTGAGTCTAGATTTTCGAATCCGACGCAAAACTGACAGTTAATTGTAACGTTCAGAGCCTCTTAATGACGATGGAACACACAAATTGCGTCGCGATTCAATACAACGTCCTCCAGCCGACTTGTCTCCAAGGGTCTATTGCTGCCTCGGGCACCTTATGGTCGTTCTCCTGTGAGTCTAGATTTTCGAATCCGACGCAAACCTGACAGTGAATTGTAACGTTCAGAGCCTGTTAATGACGATGGAACACACAAATTGCGTCGCGATTGAATACATCGTCCTCCAGCCGACTTGTCTCGAAGGGTCTATTGGTGCCTCGGGCACCTTATGGTCATTCTCCTGTGAGTCTAGATTTTCGAATCCGACGCAAAACTGACAGTTAATTGTAACGTTCAGAGCCTCTTAATGACGATGGAACACACAAATTGCGTCGCGATTCAATACATCGTCCTCCAGCCGACATGTCTCCGAGGTAGTATTGCTGCTCCTGGCACCTCTTCGTCGTTCTCCTATGAGTCTAGTTTTTCGAATCCGGCGCAAAACTGACAATTAATTGTAACGTTCAGAGCCTCTTAATGACGATGGGACACACAAATTGCGTCGGGTCTCAATACATCGTCCTCCAGCCGACTTGTCTCCAAGGGTCTATTGCTGCCTCGGGCACCTTATGGTCGTTCTCCTGTGAGTCTAGATTTTCGAATCCGACGCAAAACTGACAGTTAATCGTAACGTTCAGAGCCTCTTAATGAAGATGGAACACACAAATTGCGTCGCGATTCAATACATCGTCCTCCAGCCGACTTGTCTCCAAGGAACTAGTGCCGCCTCGGGCACCTTATGGTCGTTCTCCTGTGAGTCTAGTTTTTCGAATGCGATGCAAAACTGACAGTTAATTGTAACGTTCAGAGCCTCTTAATGACGATGGAACACACAAATTGCGTCGCGATTCAATACATCGTCCTCCAGCCGACTTGTCTCCAAGGGTCTATTGCTGCCTCGGGCACCTTATGGTCGTTCTCCCGTGAGTCTAGTTTTTCGAATGCGATGGAAAACTGACAGTTAATTGTAACGTTCAGAGCCTGTTAATGACTATGGGACACACAAATTGCGTCGCGATTCAATACATCGTCCTCCAGCCGACTTGTCTCGAAGGGTCTATTGGTGCCTCGGGCCTCTTATGGTCGTTCTCCTATGAGTCTAGTTTTTCGAATCCGGCGCAAAACTGACAATTAATTGTAACGTTCAGAGCCTCTTAATGACGATGGAACACACAAATTGCGTCGCGATTCAATACATCGTCCTACAGCCGACTTGTCTCCAAGGGTCTAGTGCTGCCTCGGGCACCATATGCTCGTTCTCCTGTGAGTCTAGATTTTCGAATCCGACGCAAAACTGACAGTGAATTGTAACGTTCAGAGCCTGTTAATGACGATGGAACACAGAAATTGCGTCGCGATACAATACATCGTCCTACAGCCGACTTGTCTCCAAGGGTCTAGTGCTGCCTCGGGCACCATATGCTCGTTCTCCTGTGAGTCTAGATTTTCGAATCCGACGCAAAACTGACAGTGAATTGTAACGTTCAGAGCCTCTTGATGACGATGGAACACACAAATTGCGTCGCGATTCAATACATCGTCCTACAGCCGACTTGTCTCCAAGGGTCTAGTGCTGCCTCGGGCACCATATGCTCGTTCTCCTGTGAGTCTAGATTTTCGAATCCGACGCAAAACTGACAGTTAATTATAACGTTCAGAGCCTGTTAATGACGATGGAACACACAAATTGCGTCGCGACTCAATACATTGTCCTACAGCCGACTTGACTCCAAGGGTCTAGTGCTGGCTCGGGCACCATATGCTCGTTCTCCTGTGAGTCTAGATTTTCGAATCCGACGCAAAACTGAGAGTGAATTGTAACGTTCAGAGCCTCTTGATGACGATGGAACACACAAATTGCGTCGCGATTCAATACATCGTCCTCCAGCCGACTTGTCTCGAAGGGTCTATTGGTGCCTCGGGCACCTTATGGTCATTCTCCTGTGAGTCTAGATTTTCGAATCCGACGCAAAACTGACAGTTAATTGTAACGTTCAGAGCCTCTTAATGACGATGGAACACACAAATTGCGTCGCGATTCAATACACCGTCCTCCAGCCGACTTGTCTCCAAGGGTCTATTGCTGCCTCGGGCACCTTATGGTCGTTCTCCTGTGAGTCTAGATTTTCGAATCCGACGCAAACCTGACAGTGAATTGTAACGTTCAGAGCCTGTTAATGACGATGGAACACACAAATTGCGTCGCGATTCAATACATCGTCCTCCAGCCGACTTGTCTCGAAGGGTCTATTGGTGCCTCGGGCACCTTAAGGTCGTTCTCCTGTGAGTCTAGTTTTTCGAATACGACGCAAAACTGACAATTAATTGTAACATTCAGAGCCTGTTAATGACGATGGAACACACAAATTGCGTCGCGATTCAATACATCGTCCTCCAGCCGACTTGTCTCGAAGGGTCTATTGCTGCCTCGGGCACCTTATGGTCGTTCTCCTGTGAGTCTAGTTTTTCGAATACGACGCAAAACTGACAATTAATTGTAACGTTCAGAGCCTCTTAATGACGATGGAACACACAAATTGCGTCGCGATTCAATACATCGTCCTCCAGCCGACATGTCTCCGAGGTAGTATTGCTGCTCCTGGCACCTGTTGGTCGTTCTCCTATGAGTCTAGTTTTTCGAATCCGGCGCAAAACTGACAATTAATTGTAACGTTCAGAGCCTCTTAATGACGATGGGACACACAAATTGCGTCGGGTCTCAATACATCGTCCTCCAGCCGACTTGTCTCGAAGGGTCTATTGGTGCCTCGGGCACCTTATGGTCGTTCTCCTGTGAGTCTAGATTTTCGAATCCGACGCAAAACTGACAGTTAATCGTAACGTTCAGAGCCTCTTAATGACGATGGAACACACAAATTGCGTCGCGATTCAATACATCGTCCTACAGCCGACTTGTCTCCAAGGGTCTAGTGCTGCCTCGGGCACCTTATGGTCGTTCATCTGTGAGTCTAGATTTTCGAATCCGACGCAAAACTGACAGTTAATTGTAACGTTCAGAGCCTGTTAATGACGATGGGACACACAAATTGCGTCGCGTCTCAATACATCGTCCCACAGCCGACCTGTCTCCAAGGGTCTCTTGCTGCCTCGGGCACCTTATGGTCGTTCTCCTGTGAGTCTAGTTTTCAGAATCCGACGCAAAACTGACAGTTAATTGTAACGTTGAGAGCCTCTTAATGACGATGGAACACACAAATTGCGTCGCGATTCAATACATCGTCCTACAGCCGACTTGTCTCCAAGGGTCTAGTGCTGCCTCGGGCACCATATGCTCGTTCTCCTGTGAGTCTAGATTTTCGAATCCGACGCAAAACTGACAGTGAATTGTAACGTTCAGAGCCTCTTGATGACGATGGAACACACAAATTGCGTCGCGATTCAATACATCGTCCTACAGCCGACTTGTCTCGAAGGGTCTATTGCTGCCTCGGGCACCTTATGGTCGTCCTCCTGTGAGTCTAGATTTTCGAATCCGACGCAAACCTGACAGTGAATTGTAACGTTCAGAGCCTCTTAATGACGATGGAACACACAAATTGCGTCGCGATTCAATACATCGTCCTACAGCCGACTTGTCTCCGAGGGTCTAGTGCTGCCTCGGGCACCTTATGGTCGTTCTCCTGTGAGTCTAGATTTTCGAATCCGACGCAAAACTGAGAGTGAATTGTAACGTTCAGAGCCTCTTGATGACAATGGAACACACAAATTGCGTCGCGATTCAATACATCGTCCTCCAGCCGACTTGTCTCGAAGGGTCTATTGGTGCCTCGGGCACCTTAAGGTCGTTCTCCTGTGAGTCTAGTTTTTCGAATACGACGCAAAACTGACAATTAATTGTAACGTTCAGAGCCTGTTAATGACGATGGAACACACAAATTGCGTCGCGATTCAATACATCGTCCTCCAGCCGACTTGTCTCCAAGGGTCTATTGCTGCCTCGGGCACCTTATGGTCGTTCATCTGTGAGTCTAGATTTTCGAATCCGACGCAAAACTGACAGTTAATTGTAAGGTTCAGAGCCTCTTGATGACGATGGAACACACAAATTGCGTCGCGATTCAATACTTCGCCCTACAGCCGACTTGTCTCCAAGGGTCTATTGCTGCCTCGGGCACCTTATGGTCGTTCATCTGTGAGTCTACATTTTCGAATCCGGCGCAAAACTGACAGTTAATTGTAACTTTCAGAGCCTCTTAATGACGATGGAACACACAAATTGCGTCGCGATTCAATACATCGTCCTCCAGCCGACATGTCTCCGAGGTAGTATTGCTGCTCCTGGCACCTCTTGGTCGTTCTCCTATGAGTCTAGTTTTTCGAATCCGGCGCAAAACTGACAATTAATTGTAACGTTCAGAGACTCTTAATGACGATGGGACACACAAATTGCGTCGGTTCTCAATACATCGTCCTCCAGCCGACTTGTCTCCAAGGGTCTATTGCTGCCTCGGGCACCTTATGGTCGTTCTCCTGTGAGTCTAGATTTTCGAATCCGACGCAAAACTGACAGTTAATTGTAACGTTCAGAGCCTCTTAATGACGATGGAACACACAAATTGCGTCGCGATTCAATACATCGTCCTACAGCCGACTTGTCTCCAAGGGTCTAGTGCTGCCTCGGGCACCTTATGGTCGTTCATCTGTGAGTCTAGATTTTCGAATCCGACGCAAAACTGACAGTTAATTGTAACGTTCAGAGCCTGTTAATGACGATGGGACACACAAATTGCGTCGCGTCTCAATACATCGTCCCACAGCCGACCTGTCTCCAAGGGTCTCTTGCTGCCACGGGCACCTTATGGTCGTTCTCCTGTGAGTCTAGTTTTCAGAATACGACGCAAAACTGACAGTTAATTGTAACGTTCAGAGCCTGTTAATGACGATGGAACACAAATTGCGTCGCGATTCAATACATCGTCCTACAGCCGACTTGTCTCGAAGGGTCTAGTGCTGCCTCGGGCACCATATGCTCGTTCTCCTGTGAGTCTAGATTTTCGAATCCGACGCAAAACTGACAGTGAATTGTAACGTTCAGAGCCTCTTGATGACGATGGAACACACAAATTGCGTCGCGATTCAATACATCGTCCTACAGCCGACTTGTCTCCAAGGGTCTAGTGCTGCCTCGGGCACCGTATGATCGTTCTCCTGTAAGTCTAGATTTTCGAATCCGACGCAAAACTGACAGTTAATTGTAACGTTCACAGCCTGTTAATGACGATGGGACACACAAATTGCGTCGCGACTCAATACATCGTCCTACAGCCGACTTGACTCCAAGGGTCTAGTGCTGCCTCGGGCACCATATGCTCGTTCTCCTGTGAGTCTAGATTTTCGAATCCGACGCAAAACTGACAGTTAATTGTAACGTTCAGAGCCTTTTGATGACGATGGAACACACAAATTGCGTCGCGATTCAATACATCGTCCTCCAGCCGACTTGTCTCGAAGGGTCTATTGGTGCCTCGGGCACCTTATGGTCGTTCTCCTGTGAGTCTAGATTTTCGAATCCGACGCAAAACTGACATTTAATTGTAACGTTCAGAGCCTCTTAATGACGATGGAACACACAAATTGCGTCGCGATTCAATACATCGTCCTCCAGCCGACTTGTCTCCAAGGGTCTATTGCTGCCTCGGGCACCTTATGGTCGTTCTCCTGTGAGTCTAGATTTTCGAATCCGACGCAAACCTGACAGTGAATTGTAACGTTCAGAGCCTCTTAATGACGATGGAACACACAAATTGCGTCGCGATTCAATACATCGTCCTACAGCCGACTTGTCTCCAAGGGTCTAGTGCTGCCTCGGGCACCTTATGGTCGTTCTCCTGTGAGTCTAGATTTTCGAATCCGACGCAAAACTGAGAGTGAATTGTAACGTTCAGAGCCTCTTGATGACGATGGAACACACAAATTGCGTCGCGATTCAATACATCGTCCTCCAGCCGACTTGTCTCGAAGGGTCTATTGGTGCCTCGGGCACCTTAAGGTCGTTCTCCTGTGAGTCTAGTTTTTCGAATACGACGCAAAACTGACAATTAATTGTAACGTTCAGAGCCTGTTAATAACGATGGAACACACAAATTGCGTCGCGATTCAATACATCGTCCTCCAGCCGACTTGTCTCGAAGGGTCTATTGCTGCCTCGGGCACCTTATGGTCGTTCATCGGTGAGTCTAGATTTTCGAATCCGACGCAAAACTGACAGTTAATTGTAAGGTTCAGAGCCTCTTGATGACGATGGAACACACAAATTGCGTCGCGATTCAATACATCGTCCTACAGCCGACTTGTCTCCAAGGGTCTATTGCTGCCTCGGGCACCTTATGGTCGTTCATCTGTGAGTCTAGATTTTCGAATCCGGCGAAAAACTGACAGTTAATTGTAACGTTCAGAGCCTCTTAATGACGATGGAACACACAAATTGCGTCGCGATTCAATACATCGTCCTCCAGCCGACATGTCTCCGAGGTAGTATTGCTGCTCCTGGCACCTCTTGGTCGTTCTCCTATGAGTCTAGTTTTTCGAATCCGGCGCAAAACTGACAATTAATTGCAACGTTCAGAGCAACTTAATGACGATGGGACACACAAATTGCATCGGGTCTCAATACATCGTCCTCCAGCCGACTTGTCTCCAAGGGTCTATTGCTGCCTCGGGCACCTTATGGTCGTTCTCCTGTGAGTCTAGATTTTCGAATGCGATGCAAAACTGACAGTTAATTGTAACGTTCAGAGCCTCTTAATGACGATGGAACACACAAATTGCGTCGCGATTCAATACATCGTCCTACAGCCGACTTGTCTCCAAGGGTCTAGTGCTGCCTCGGGCACCTTATGGTCGTTCATCTGTAAGTCTAGATTTTCGAATCCGACGCAAAACTGACAGTTAATTGTAACGTTCAGAGCCTGTTAATGACGATGGGACACACAAATTGCGTCGCGTCTCAATACATCGTCCCACAGCCGACCTGTCTCCAAGGGTCTCTTGCTGCCTCGGGCACCTTATGGTCGTTCTCCTGTGAGTCTAGTTTTCAGAATACGACGCAAAACTGACAGTTAATTGTAACGTTCAGAGCCTCTTAATGACGATGGAACACACAAATTGCGTCGCGATTCAATACATCGTCCTACAGCCGACTTGTCTCCAAGGGTCTAGTGCTGCCTCGGGCACCATATGCTCGTTCTCCTGTGAGTCTAGATTTTCGAATCCGACGCAAAACTGACAGTGAATTGTAACGTTCAGAGCCTCTTGATGACGATGGAACACACAAATTGCGTCGCGATTCAATACATCGTCCTACAGCCGACTTGTCTCCAAGGGTCTAGTGCTGCCTCGGGCACCATATGCTCGTTCTCCTGTGAGTCTAGATTTTCGAATCCGACGCAAAACTGACAGTTAATTGTAACGTTCAGAGCCTGTTAATGACGATTGGACACACAAATTGCGTCGCGACTCAATACATCGTCCTACAGCCGACTTGACTCCAAGGGTCTAGTGCTGCCTCGGGCACCATATGCTCGTTCTCCTGTGAGTCTAGATTTTCGAATCCGACGCAAAACTGAGAGTGAATTGTAACGTTCAGAGCCTCTTGATGACGATGGAACACACAAATTGCGTCGCGATTCAATACATCGTCCTCCAGCCGACTTGTCTCCAAGGGTTTATTGCTGCCTCGGGCACCTTATGGTCGTTCTCCTGTGAGTCTAGATTTTCGAATCCGACGCAAAACTGACAGTTAATTGTAACGTTCAGAGCCTCTTAATGACGATGGAACACACAAATTGCGTCGCGATTCAATACATCGTCCTACAGCCGACTTGTCTCCAAGGGTCTAGTGCTGCCTCGGGCACCTTATGGTCGTTCATCTGTGAGTCTAGATTTTCAAATCCGACGCAAAACTGACAGTTAATTGTAACGTTCAGAGCCTGTTAATGACGATGGGACACACAAATTGCGTCGCGTCTCAATGCATCGTCCCACAGCCGACCTGTCTCCAAGGGTCTCTTGCTGCCTCGGGCACCTTATGGTCGTTCTCCTGTGAGTCTAGTTTTCAGAATACGACGCAAAACTGACAGTTGATTGTAACGTTCAGAGCCTTTTAATGACGATGGGACACACAAATTGCGTCGCGATTCAATACATCGTCCTACAGCCGACTTGTCTCCAAGGGTCTAGTGCTGCCTCGGGCACCTTATGGTCGTTCTCCTGTGAGTCTAGATTTTCGAATCCGACGCAATACTGACAGTGAATTGTAACGTTCAGAGCCTTTTGATGACGATGGAACACACAAATTGCGTCGCGATTCAATACTTCGTCCTACAGCCGACTTGTCTCCAAGGGTCTAGTGCTGCCTCGGGCACCATATGCTCGTTCTCCTGTGAGTCTAGATTTTCGAATCCGACGCAAAACTGACAGTTAATTGTAACGTTCAGAGCCTGTTAATGACGATGGGACACACAAATTGCGTCGCGACTCAATACATCGTCCTCCAGCCGACTTGTCTCCAAGGGTCTAGTGCTGCCTCGGGCACCTTATGGTCGTTTTCCTGTGAGTCTAGATTTTCGAATCCGACGCAAAACTGACAGTTAATTGTAACGTTCAGAGCCTGATACTGACGATGGATCACACAAATTGCGTCGCGATTCAATACATCGTCCTCCAGCCGACTTGTCTCCGAGGTAGTATTGCTGCTCCTGGCACCTCTTGGTCGTTCTCCTATGAGTCTAGTTTTTCGAATCCGGCGCAAAACTGACAATTAATTGTAACGTTCAGAGCCTCTCAATGACGATGGAACACACAAATTGCGTCGCGATTCAATACATCGTCCTCCAGCCGACTTGTCTCCAAGGGTCTATTGCTGCCTCGGGCACCTTATGGTCGTTCTCCTGTGAGTCTAGTTTTTCGAATGCGATGCAAAACTGACAGTTAATTGTAACGTTCAGAGCCTCTTAATGACGATGGAACACACAAATTGCGTCGCGATTTAATACATCGTCCTACAGCCGACTTGTCTCCAAGGGTCTAGTGCTGCCTCGGGCACCATATGCTCGTTCTCCTGTGAGTCTAGATTTTCGAATCCGACGCAAAACTGAGAGTGAATTGTAACGTTCAGAGCCTCTTGATGACGATGGAACACACAAATTGCGTCGCGATTCAATACATCGTCCTCCAGCCGACTTGTCTCGAAGGGTCTATTGCTGCCTCGGGCACCTTATGGTCGTTCATCTGTGAGTCTAGATTTTCGAATCCGACGCAAAACTGACAGTTAATTGTAAGGTTCAGAGCCTCTTAATGACGATGGAACACACAAATTGCGTCGCGATTCAATACATCGTCCTCCAGCCGACTTGTCTCCAAGGGTCTATTGCTGCCTCGGGCACCTTATGGTCGTTCTCCTGTGAGTCTAGTTTTTCGAATGCGATGCAAAACTGACAGTTAATTGTAACGTTCAGAGCCTGTTAATGACGATGGGACACACAAATTGCGGCGCGACTCAATACATCGTCCTACAGCCGACTTGTCTCCAAGGGTCTAGTGCTGCCTCGGGCACCTTATGGTCGTTCTCCTGTGAGTCTAGATTTTCGAATCCGACGCAAAACTGACAGTGAATTGTAACGTTCAGAGCCTCTTGATGACGATGCAACACACAAATTGCGTCGCGATTCAATACATCGTCCCACAGCCGACCTGTCTCCAAGGGTCTCTTGCTGCCTCGGGCACCTTATGGTCGTTCTCCTGTGAGTCTAGTTTTCAGAATACGACGCAAAACTGACAGTTAATTGTAACGTTCAGAGCCTGTTAATGACGATGGGACACACAAATTGCGTCGCGACTCAATACATCGTCCTCCAGCCGACTTGTCTCCAAGGGTCTAGTGCTGCCTCGGGCACCTTATGGTCGTTCTCCAATGAGTCTAGATTTTCGAATCCGACGCAAAACTGACAGTTAATTGTAACGTTCAGAGCCTCTTAATGACGATGGAACACACAAATTGCGTCGCGATTCAATACATCGTCCTCCAGCCGACTTGTCTCGAAGGGTCTATTGCTGCCTCGGGCACCTTATGCTCGTTCTCCTGTGAGTCTAGTTTTTCGAATGCGATGCAAAACTGACAGTTAATTGTAACGTTCAGAGCCGCTTAATGACGATGGAACACCCAAATTGCGTCGCGATTCAATACATCGTCCTCCAGCCGACTTGTCTCCAAGGGTCTATTGCTGCCTCGGGCACCTTATGGTCGTTCTCCTGTGAGTCTAGTTTTTCGAATGCGATGCAAAACTGACAGTTAATTGTAACGTTCAGAGCCTCTTAATGACGATGGAACACACAAATTGCGTCGCGACTCAATACATCGTCCTCCAGCCGACTTGTCTCCAAGGGTCTAGTTCTGCCTCGGGCACCTTATGGTCGTTCTCCTGTGAGTCTAGATTTTCGAATCCGACGCAAAACTGACAGTTAATTGTAACGTTCAGTTCCTCTTAATGACGATGGAACACACAAATTGCGTCGCGATTCAATACATCGTCCTACAGCCGACTTGTCTCCAAGGGTCTAGTGCTGCCTCGGGCACCATATGCTCGTTCTCCTGTGAGTCTTGATTTTCGAATCCGACGCAAAACTGACAGAGAATTGTAACGTTCAGAGCCTCTTGATGACGATGGAACACACAAATTGCGTCGCGATTCAATACATCGTCCCACAGCCGACCTGTCTCCAAGGGTCTCTTGCTGCCTCGGGCACCTTATGGTCGTTCTCCTGTGAGTCTAGTTTTCAGAATACGACGCAAAACTGACAGTTAATTGTAACGTTCAGAGCCTGTTAATGACGATGGGACACACAAATTGCGTCGCGATTCAATACATCGTCCTACAGCCGACTTGTCTCCAAGGGTCTATTGGTGCCTCGGGCCTCTTATGGTCGTTCTCCTATGAGTCTAGTTTTTCGAATCCGGCGCAAAACTGACAATTAATTGTAACGTTCAGAGCCTCTTAATGACGATGGGACACACAAATTGCGTCGGGTCTCAATACATCGTCCTCCAGCCGACTTGTCTCCAAGGGTCTATTGCTGCCTCGGGCACCTTATGGTCGTTCTCCTGTGAGTCTAGATTTTCGAATCCGACGCAAAACTGACAGTTAATTGTAACGTTCAGAGCCTCTTAATGACGATGGAACACACAAATTGCGTCGCGATTCAATACATCGTCCTCCAGCCGACTTGTCTCCAAGGGTCTATTGCTGCCTCGGGCACCTTATGGTCGTTCTCCTGTGAGTCTAGATTTTCGAATCCGACGCAAAACTGACAGTGAATTGTAACGTTCAGAGCCTGTTAATGACGATGGGACACACAAATTGCGTCGCGACTCAATACATCGTCCTCCAGCCGACTTGTCTCCAAGGGTCTAGTGCTGCCTCGGGCACCTTATGGTCGTTCTCCTGTGAGTCTAGATTTTCGAATCCGACGCAAAACTGAGAGTGAATTGTAACGTTCAGAGCCTCTTAATGACGATGGAACACACAAATTGCGTCGCGACTCAATACATCGTCCTCCAGCCGACTTGTCTCGAAGGGTCTATTGCTGCCTCGGGCACCTTATGGTCGTTCTCCTGTGAGTCTAGATTTTCGAATCCGACGCAAAACTGACAGTTAATTGTAACGTTCAGAGCCTCTTAATGACGATGGAACACACAAATTGCGTCGCGATTCAATACATCGTCCTACAGCCGACTTGTCTCCAAGGGTCTAGTGCTGCCTCGGGCACCATATGCTCGTTCTCCTGTGAGTCTAGATTTTCGAATCCGACGCAAAACTGACAGTGAATTGTAACGTTCAGAGCCTCTTGATGACGATGGAACACACAAATTGCGTCGCGATTCAATACATCGTCCTACAGCCGACTTGTCTCCAAGGGTCTAGTGCTGCCTCGGGCACCATATGCTCGTTCTCCTGTGAGTCTAGATTTTCGAATCCGACGCAAAACTGACAGTTAATTGAAACGTTCAGAGCTTGTTAATGACGATGGGACACACAAATTGCGTCGCGACTCAATACATCGTCCTACAGCCGACTTGTCTCCAAGGGTCTAGTGCTGCCTCGGGCACCATATGCTCGTACTCCTGTGAGTGTAGATTTTCGAATCCGACGCAAAACTGAGAGTGAATTGTAACGTTCAGAGCCTCTTGATGACGATGGAACACACAAATTGCGTCGCGATTCAATACATCGTCCTCCAGCCGACTTGTCTCGAAGGGTCTATTGCTGCCTCGGGCACCTTATGCTCGTTCTCCTGTGAGTCTAGTTTTTCGAATGCGATGCAAAACTGACAGTTAATTGTAACGTTCAGAGCCGCTTAATGACGATGGAACACCCAAATTGCGTCGCGATTCAATACATCGTCCTCCAGCCGACTTGTCTCCAAGGGTCTATTGCTGCCTCGGGCACCTTATGGTCGTTCTCCTGTGAGTCTAGTTTTTCGAATGCGATGCAAAACTGACAGTTAATTGTAACGTTCAGAGCCTCTTAATGACGATGGAACACACAAATTGCGTCGCGACTCAATACATCGTCCTCCAGCCGACTTGTCTCCAAGGGTCTAGTTCTGCCTCGGGCACCTTATGGTCGTTCTCCTGTGAGTCTAGATTTTCGAATCCGACGCAAAACTGACAGTTAATTGTAACGTTCAGTTCCTCTTAATGACGATGGAACACACAAATTGCGTCGCGATTCAATACATCGTCCTACAGCCGACTTGTCTCCAAGGGTCTAGTGCTGCCTCGGGCACCATATGCTCGTTCTCCTGTGAGTCTTGATTTTCGAATCCGACGCAAAACTGACAGAGAATTGTAACGTTCAGAGCCTCTTGATGACGATGGAACACACAAATTGCGTCGCGATTCAATACATCGTCCCACAGCCGACCTGTCTCCAAGGGTCTCTTGCTGCCTCGGGCACCTTATGGTCGTTCTCCTGTGAGTCTAGTTTTCAGAATACGACGCAAAACTGACAGTTAATTGTAACGTTCAGAGCCTGTTAATGACGATGGGACACACAAATTGCGTCGCGATTCAATACATCGTCCTACAGCCGACTTGTCTCCAAGGGTCTATTGGTGCCTCGGGCCTCTTATGGTCGTTCTCCTATGAGTCTAGTTTTTCGAATCCGGCGCAAAACTGACAATTAATTGTAACGTTCAGAGCCTCTTAATGACGATGGGACACACAAATTGCGTCGGGTCTCAATACATCGTCCTCCAGCCGACTTGTCTCCAAGGGTCTATTGCTGCCTCGGGCACCTTATGGTCGTTCTCCTGTGAGTCTAGATTTTCGAATCCGACGCAAAACTGACAGTTAATTGTAACGTTCAGAGCCTCTTAATGACGATGGAACACACAAATTGCGTCGCGATTCAATACATCGTCCTCCAGCCGACTTGTCTCCAAGGGTCTATTGCTGCCTCGGGCACCTTATGGTCGTTCTCCTGTGAGTCTAGATTTTCGAATCCGACGCAAAACTGACAGTGAATTGTAACGTTCAGAGCCTGTTAATGACGATGGGACACACAAATTGCGTCGCGACTCAATACATCGTCCTCCAGCCGACTTGTCTCCAAGGGTCTAGTGCTGCCTCGGGCACCTTATGGTCGTTCTCCTGTGAGTCTAGATTTTCGAATCCGACGCAAAACTGAGAGTGAATTGTAACGTTCAGAGCCTCTTAATGACGATGGAACACACAAATTGCGTCGCGACTCAATACATCGTCCTCCAGCCGACTTGTCTCGAAGGGTCTATTGCTGCCTCGGGCACCTTATGGTCGTTCTCCTGTGAGTCTAGATTTTCGAATCCGACGCAAAACTGACAGTTAATTGTAACGTTCAGAGCCTCTTAATGACGATGGAACACACAAATTGCGTCGCGATTCAATACATCGTCCTACAGCCGACTTGTCTCCAAGGGTCTAGTGCTGCCTCGGGCACCATATGCTCGTTCTCCTGTGAGTCTAGATTTTCGAATCCGACGCAAAACTGACAGTGAATTGTAACGTTCAGAGCCTCTTGATGACGATGGAACACACAAATTGCGTCGCGATTCAATACATCGTCCTACAGCCGACTTGTCTCCAAGGGTCTAGTGCTGCCTCGGGCACCATATGCTCGTTCTCCTGTGAGTCTAGATTTTCGAATCCGACGCAAAACTGACAGTTAATTGAAACGTTCAGAGCTTGTTAATGACGATGGGACACACAAATTGCGTCGCGACTCAATACATCGTCCTACAGCCGACTTGTCTCCAAGGGTCTAGTGCTGCCTCGGGCACCATATGCTCGTACTCCTGTGAGTGTAGATTTTCGAATCCGACGCAAAACTGAGAGTGAATTGTAACGTTCAGAGCCTCTTGATGACGATGGAACACACAAATTGCGTCGCGATTCAATACATCGTCCTCCAGCCGACTTGTCTCCGAGGTAGTATTGCTGCTCCTGGCACCTCTTGGTCGTTCTCCTATGAGTCTAGTTTTTCGAATCCGGCGCAAAACTGACAATTAATTGTAACGTTCAGAGTCTCTCAATGACGATGGAACACACAAATTGCGTCGCGATTCAATACATCGTCCTCCAGCCGACTTGTCTCCAAGGGTCTATTGCTGCCTCGGGCACCTTATGGTCGTTCTCCTGTGAGTCTAGTTTTTCGAATGCGATGCAAAACTGACAGTTAATTGTAACGTTCAGAGCCTCTTAATGACGATGGAACACACAAATTGCGTCGCGATTTAATACATCGTCCTACAGCCGACTTGTCTCCAAGGGTCTAGTGCTGCCTCGGGCACCATATGCTCGTTCTCCTGTGAGTCTAGATTTTCGAATCCGACGCAAAACTGAGAGTGAATTGTAACGTTCAGAGCCTCTTGATGACGATGGAACACACAAATTGCGTCGCGATTCAATACATCGTCCTCCAGCCGACTTGTCTCGAAGGGTCTATTGCTGCCTCGGGCACCTTATGGTCGTTCATCTGTGAGTCTAGATTTTCGAATCCGACGCAAAACTGACAGTTAATTGTAAGGTTCAGAGCCTCTTAATGACGATGGAACACACAAATTGCGTCGCGATTCAATACATCGTCCTCCAGCCGACTTGTCTCCAAGGGTCTATTGCTGCCTCTGGCACCTTATGGTCGTTCTCCTGTGAGTCTAGTTTTTCGAATGCGATGCAAAACTGACAGTTAATTGTAACGTTCAGAGCCTGTTAATGACGATGGGACACACAAATTGCGTCGCAACTCAATACATCGTCCTACAGCCGACTTGTCTCCAAGGGTCTAGTGCTGCCTCGGGCACCTTATGGTCGTTCTCCTGTGAGTCTAGATTTTCGAATCCGACGCAAAACTGACAGTTAATTGTAACGTTCAGAGCCTCTTAATGACGATGGAACACACAAATTGCGTCGCGATTCAATACATCGTCCTACAGCCGACTTGTCTCCAAGGGTCTAGTGCTGCCTCGGGCACCATATGCTCGTTCTCCTGTGAGTCTAGATTTTCGAATCCGACGCAAAACTGACAGTGAATTGTAACGTTCAGAGCCTCTTGATGACGATGGAACACACAAATTGCGTCGCGATTCAATACATCGTCCCACAGCCGACCTGTCTCCAAGGGTCTCTTGCTGCCTCGGGCACCTTATGGTCGTTCTCCTGTGAGTCTAGTTTTCAGAATACGACGCAAAACTGACAGTTAATTGTAACGTTCAGAGCCTGTTAATGACGATGGGACACACAAATTGCGTCGCGACTCAATACATCGTCCTCCAGCCGACTTGTCTCCAAGGGTCTAGTGCTGCCTCGGGCACCTTATGGTCGTTCTCCAATGAGTCTAGATTTTCGAATCCGACGCAAAACTGACAGTTAATTGTAACGTTCAGAGCCTCTTAATGACGATGGAACACACAAATTGCGTCGCGATTCAATACATCGTCCTCCAGCCGACTTGTCTCGAAGGGTCTATTGCTGCCTCGGGCACCTTATGCTCGTTCTCCTGTGAGTCTAGTTTTTCGAATGCGATGCAAAACTGACAGTTAATTGTAACGTTCAGAGCCTCTTAATGACGATGGAACACCCAAATTGCGTCGCGATTCAATACATCGTCCTCCAGCCGACTTGTCTCCAAGGGTCTATTGCTGCCTCGGGCACCTTATGGTCGTTCTCCTGTGAGTCTAGTTTTTCGAATCCGGCGCAAAACTGACAATTAATTGTAACGTTCAGAGCCTCTTAATGACGATGGGACACACAAATTGCGTCGGGTCTCAATACATCGTCCTCCAGCCGACTTGTCTCCAAGGGTCTATTGCTGCCTCGGGCACCTTATGGTCGTTCTCCTGTGAGTCTAGATTTTCGAATCCGACGCAAAACTGACAGTTAATTGTAACGTTCAGAGCCTCTTAATGACGATGGAACACACAAATTGCGTCGCGATTCAATACATCGTCCTCCAGCCGACTTGTCTCCAAGGGTCTATTGCTGCCTCGGGCACCTTATGGTCGTTCTCCTGTGAGTCTAGATTTTCGAATCCGACGCAAAACTGACAGTGAATTGTAACGTTCAGAGCCTGTTAATAACGATGGGACACAAAAATTGCGTCGCGACTCAATACATCGTCCTCCAGCCGACTTGTCTCCAAGGGTCTAGTGCTGCCTCGGGCACCTTATGGTCGTTCTCCTGTGAGTTTAGATTTTCGAATCCGACGCAAAACTGAGAGTGAATTGTAACGTTCAGAGCCTCTTAATGACGATGGAACACACAAATTGCGTCGCGACTCAATACATCGTCCTCCAGCCGACTTGTCTCGAAGGGTCTATTGCTGCCTCGGGCACCTTATGGTCGTTCATCTGTGAGTCTAGATTTTCGAATCCGACGCAAAACTGACAGTTAATTGTAACGTTCAGAGCCTCTTAATGACGATGGAACACACAAATTGCGTCGCGATTCAATACATCGTCCTACAGCCGACTTGTCTCCAAGGGTCTAGTGCTGCCTCGGGCACCATATGCTCGTTCTCCTGTGAGTCTAGATTTTCGAATCCGACGCAAAACTGACAGTGAATTGTAACGTTCAGAGCCTCTTGATGACGATGGAACACACAAATTGCGTCGCGATTCAATACATCGTCCTACAGCCGACTTGTCTCCAAGGGTCTAGTGCTGCCTCGGGCACCATATGCTCGTTCTCCTGTGAGTCTAGATTTTCGAATCCGACGCAAAACTGACAGTTAATTGAAACGTTCAGAGCTTGTTAATGACGATGGGACACACAAATTGCGTCGCGACTCAATACATCGTCCTACAGCCGACTTGTCTCCAAGGGTCTAGTGCTGCCTCGGGCACCATATGCTCGTACTCCTGTGAGTGTAGATTTTCGAATCCGACGCAAAACTGAGAGTGAATTGTAACGTTCAGAGCCTCTTGATGACGATGGAACACACAAATTGCGTCGCGATTCAATACATCGTCCTCCAGCCGACTTGTCTCGAAGGGTCTATTGGTGCCTCGGGCACCTTATGGTCGTTCTCCTGTGAGTCTAGATTTTCGAATCCGACGCAAAACTGACAGTTAATTGTAACGTTCAGAGCCTCTTAATGACGATGGAACACACAAATTGCGTCGCGATTCAATACATCGTCCTACAGCCGACTTGTCTCCAAGGGTCTAGTGCTGCCTCGGGCACCATATGCTCGTTCTCCTGTGAGTCTAGATTTTCGAATCCGACGCAAAACTGACAGTGAATTGTAACGTTCAGAGCCTCTTGATGACGATGGAACACACAAATTGCGTCGCGATTCAATACATCGTCCTACAGCCGACTTGTCTCCAAGGGTCTAGTGCTGCCTCGGGCACCATATGCTCGTTCTCCTGTGAGTCTAGTTTTTCGAATACGACGCAAAACTGACAATTAATTGTAACGTTCAGAGCCTGTTAATGACGATGGAAAACACAAATTGCGTCGCGATTCAATACATCGTCCTCCAGCCGACTTGTCTCGAAGGGTCTATTGCTGCCTCGGGCACCTTATGGTCGTTCATCGGTGAGTCTAGATTTTCGAATCCGACGCAAAACTGACAGTTAATTGTAACGTTCAGAGCCTCTTAATGACGATGGAACACACAAATTGCGTCGCGATTCAATACATCGTCCTCCAGCCGACATGTCTCCGAGGTAGTATTGCTAATCCTGGCACCTCTTGGTCGTTTTCCTATGAGTCTAGTTTTTCGAATCCGGCGCAAAACTGACAATTAATTGTAACGTTCAGAGCCTCTTAATGACGATGGGACACACAAATTGCGTCGGGTCTCAATACATCGTCCTCCAGCCGACTTGTCTCCAAGGGTCTATTGCTGCCTCGGGCACCTTATGGTCGTTCTCCTGTGAGTCTAGATTTTCGAATCCGACGCAAAACTGACAGTTAATTGTAACGTTCAGAGCCTGTTAATGACGATGGGACACACAAATTGCGTCGCGTCTCAATACATCGTCCCACAGCCGACCTGTCTCCAAGGGTCTCTTGCTGCCTCGGGCACCTTATGGTCGTTCTCCTGTGAGTCTAGTTTTCAGAATACGACGCAAAACTGACAGTTAATTGTAACGTTCAGAGCCTGTTAATGACGATGGAACACACAAATTGCGTCGCGAATCAATACATCGTCCTACAGCCGACTTGTCTCCAAGGGTCTAGTGCTGCCTCGGGCACCATATGCTCGTTCTCCTGTGAGTCTAGATTTTCGAATCCGACGCAAAACTGACAGTTAATTGTAACGTTCAGAGCCTGATACTGACGATGGAGCACACAAATTGCGTCGCGATTCAATACATCGTCCTCCAGCCGACATGTCTCCGAGGTAGTATTGCTGCTCCTGGCACCTCTTGGTCGTTCTCCTATGAGTCTAGTTCTTCGAATCCGGCGCAAAACTGACAATTAATTGTAACGTTCAGAGCCTCTTAATGACGATGGAACACACAAATTGCGTCGCGATTCAATACATCGTCCTCCAGCCGACTTGTCTCCAAGGGTCTATTGCTGCCTCGGGCACCTTATGGTCGTTCTCCTGTGAGTCTAGTTTTTCGAATGCGATGCAAAACTGACAGTTAATTGTAACGTTCAGATCCTCTTAATGACGATGGAACACACAAATTGCGTCGCGATTCAATACATCGTCCTACAGCCGACTTGTCTCCAAGGGTCTAGTGCTGCCTCGGGCACCATATGCTCGTTCTCCTGTGAGTCTAGATTTTCGAATCCGACGCAAAACTGAGAGTGAATTGTAACGTTCAGAGCCTCTTGATGACGATGGAACACACAAATTGCGTCGCGATTCAATACATCGTCCTACAGCCGACTTGTCTCGAAGGGTCTATTGCTGCCTCGGGCACCTTATGGTCGTTCTCCTGTGAGTCTAGTTTTCAGAATACGACGCAAAACTGACAGTTAATTGTAACGTTCAGAGCCTTTTAATGACGATGGGACACACAAATTGCGTCGCGATTCAATACATCGTCCTACAGCCGACTTGTCTCCAAGGGTCTAGTGCTGCCTCGGGCACCTTATGGTCGTTCTCCTGTGAGTCTAGATTTTCGAATCCGACGCAATACTGACAGTGAATTGTAACGTTCAGAGCCTTTTGATGACGATGGAACACACAAATTGCGTCGCGATTCAATACATCGTCCTAAAGCCGACTTGTCTCCAAGGGTCTAGTGCTGCCTCGGGCACCATATGCTCGTTCTCCTGTGAGTCTAGATTTTCGAATCCGACGCAAAACTGAGAGTGAATTGTAACGTTCAGAGCCTGTTAATGACGATGGGACACACAAATTGCGTCGCGACTCAATACATCGTCCTCCAGCCGACTTGTCTCCAAGGGTCTAGTGCTGCCTCGGGCACCTTATGGTCGTTTTCCTGTGAGTCTAGATTTTCGAATCCGACGCAAAACTGACAGTTAATTGTAACGTTCAAAGCCTGATACTGACGATGGGACACACAAATTGCGTCGCGATTCAATACATCGTCCTCCAGCCGACATGTCTCCGAGGTAGTATTGCTGCTCCTGGCACCTCTTGGTCATTCTCCTATGAGTCTAGTTTTTCGAATCCGGCGCAAAACTGACAATTAATTGTAACGTTCAGAGCCTCTTAATGACGATGGAACACACAAATTGCGTCGCGATTCAATACATCGTCCTCCAGCCGACTTGTCTCCAAGGGTCTATTGCTGCCTCGGGCACCTTATGGTCGTTCATCTGTGAGTCTAGTTTTTCGAATGCGATGCAAAACTGACAGTTAATTGTAACGTTCAGAGCCTCTTAATGACGATGGAACACACAAATTGCGTCGCGATTCAATACATCGTCCTACAGCCGACTTGTCTCCAAGGGTCTAGTGCTGCCTCGGGCACCATATGCTCGTTCTCCTGTGAGTCTAGATTTTCGAATCCGACGCAAAACTGAGAGTGAATTGTAACGTTCAGAGCCTCTTGATGACGATGGAACACACAAATTGCGTCGCGATTCAATACATCGTCCTCCAGCCGACTTGTCTCGAAGGGTCTATTGCTGCCTCGGGCACCTTATGGTCGTTCATCTGTGAGTCTAGATTTTCGAATCCGACGCAAAACTGACAGTTAATTGTAAGGTTCAGAGCCTCTTAATGACGATGGAACACACAAATTGCGTCGCGATTCAATACATCGTCCTCCAGCCGACTTGTCTCCAAGGGTCTATTGCTGCCTCGGGCACCTTATGGTCGTTCTCCTGTGAGTCTAGTTTTTCGAATGCGATGCAAAACTGACAGTTAATTGTAACGTTCAGAGCCTGTTAATGACGATTGGACACACAAATTGCGTCGCGACTCAATACATCGTCCTACAGCCGACTTGTCTCCAAGGGGCTAGTGCTGCCTCGGGCACCTTATGGTCGTTCTCCTGTGAGTCTAGATTTTCGAATCCGACGCAAAACTGACAGTTAATTGTAACGTTCAGAGCCTGTTAATGACGATGGGACACACAAATTGCGTCGCGACTCAATACATCGTCCTCCAGCCGACTTGTCTCCAAGGGTCTAGTGCTGCCTCGGGCACCTTATGGTCGTTCTCCAATGAGTCTAGATTTTCGAATCCGACGCAAAACTGACAGTTAATTGTAACGTTCAGAGCCTCTTAATGACGATGGAACACACAAATTGCGTCGCGATTCAATACATCGTCCTCCAGCCGACTTGTCTCGAAGGGTCTATTGCTGACTCGGGCACCTTATGCTTGTTCTCCTGTGAGTCTAGTTTTTCGAATGCGATGCAAAACTGACAGTTAATTGTAACGTTCAGAGCCTCTTAATGACGATGGAACACCCAAATTGCGTCGCGATTCAATACATCGTCCTCCAGGCGACTTGTCTCCAAGGGTCTATTGCTGCCTCGGGCACCTTATGGTCGTTCTCCTGTGAGTCTAGTTTTTCGAATGCGATGCAAAACTGACAGTTAATTGTAACGTTCAGAGCCTGTTAATGACGATGGGACACACAAATTGCGTCGCGACTCAATACATCGTCCTCCAGCCGACTTGTCTCCAAGGGTCTAGTTCTGCCTCGGGCACCTTATGGTCGTTCTCCTGTGAGTCTAGATTTTCGAATCCGACGCAAAACTGACAGTTAATTGTAACGTTCAGAGCCTCTTAATGACGATGGAACACACAAATTGCGTCGCGATTCAATACATCGTCCTACAGCCGACTTGTCTCCAAGGGTCTAGTGCTGCCTCGGGCACCTTATGGTCGTTCATCTGTGAGTCTAGATTTTCAAATCCGACGCAAAACTGACAGTTAATTGTAACGTTCAGAGCCTGTTAATGACGATGGGACACACAAATTGCGTCGCGTCTCAATGCATCGTCCCACAGCCGACCTGTCTCCAAGGGTCTCTTGCTGCCTCGGGCACCTTATGGTCGTTCTCCTGTGAGTCTAGTTTTCAGAATACGACGCAAAACTGACAGTTGATTGTAACGTTCAGAGCCTTTTAATGACGATGGGACACACAAATTGCGTCGCGATTCAATACATCGTCCTACAGCCGACTTGTCTCCAAGGGTCTAGTGCTGCCTCGGGCACCTTATGGTCGTTCTCCTGTGAGTCTAGATTTTCGAATCCGACGCAATACTGACAGTGAATTGTAACGTTCAGAGCCTTTTGATGACGATGGAACACACAAATTGCGTCGCGATTCAATACTTCGTCCTACAGCCGACTTGTCTCCAAGGGTCTAGTGCTGCCTCGGGCACCATATGCTCGTTCTCCTGTGAGTCTAGATTTTCGAATCCGACGCAAAACTGACAGTTAATTGTAACGTTCAGAGCCTGTTAATGACGATGGGACACACAAATTGCGTCGCGACTCAATACATCGTCCTCCAGCCGACTTGTCTCCAAGGGTCTAGTGCTGCCTCGGGCACCTTATGGTCGTTTTCCTGTGAGTCTAGATTTTCGAATCCGACGCAAAACTGACAGTTAATTGTAACGTTCAGAGCCTGATACTGACGATGGATCACACAAATTGCGTCGCGATTCAATACATCGTCCTCCAGCCGACTTGTCTCCGAGGTAGTATTGCTGCTCCTGGCACCTCTTGGTCGTTCTCCTATGAGTCTAGTTTTTCGAATCCGGCGCAAAACTGACAATTAATTGTAACGTTCAGAGCCTCTCAATGACGATGGAACACACAAATTGCGTCGCGATTCAATACATCGTCCTCCAGCCGACTTGTCTCCAAGGGTCTATTGCTGCCTCGGGCACCTTATGGTCGTTCTCCTGTGAGTCTAGTTTTTCGAATGCGATGCAAAACTGACAGTTAATTGTAACGTTCAGAGCCTCTTAATGACGATGGAACACACAAATTGCGTCGCGATTTAATACATCGTCCTACAGCCGACTTGTCTCCAAGGGTCTAGTGCTGCCTCGGGCACCATATGCTCGTTCTCCTGTGAGTCTAGATTTTCGAATCCGACGCAAAACTGAGAGTGAATTGTAACGTTCAGAGCCTCTTGATGACGATGGAACACACAAATTGCGTCGCGATTCAATACATCGTCCTCCAGCCGACTTGTCTCGAAGGGTCTATTGCTGCCTCGGGCACCTTATGGTCGTTCATCTGTGAGTCTAGATTTTCGAATCCGACGCAAAACTGACAGTTAATTGTAAGGTTCAGAGCCTCTTAATGACGATGGAACACACAAATTGCGTCGCGATTCAATACATCGTCCTCCAGCCGACTTGTCTCCAAGGGTCTATTGCTGCCTCGGGCACCTTATGGTCGTTCTCCTGTGAGTCTAGTTTTTCGAATGCGATGCAAAACTGACAGTTAATTGTAACGTTCAGAGCCTGTTAATGACGATGGGACACACAAATTGCGGCGCGACTCAATACATCGTCCTACAGCCGACTTGTCTCCAAGGGTCTAGTGCTGCCTCGGGCACCTTATGGTCGTTCTCCTGTGAGTCTAGATTTTCGAATCCGACGCAAAACTGACAGTGAATTGTAACGTTCAGAGCCTCTTGATGACGATGCAACACACAAATTGCGTCGCGATTCAATACATCGTCCCACAGCCGACCTGTCTCCAAGGGTCTCTTGCTGCCTCGGGCACCTTATGGTCGTTCTCCTGTGAGTCTAGTTTTCAGAATACGACGCAAAACTGACAGTTAATTGTAACGTTCAGAGCCTGTTAATGACGATGGGACACACAAATTGCGTCGCGACTCAATACATCGTCCTCCAGCCGACTTGTCTCCAAGGGTCTAGTGCTGCCTCGGGCACCTTATGGTCGTTCTCCAATGAGTCTAGATTTTCGAATCCGACGCAAAACTGACAGTTAATTGTAACGTTCAGAGCCTCTTAATGACGATGGAACACACAAATTGCGTCGCGATTCAATACATCGTCCTCCAGCCGACTTGTCTCGAAGGGTCTATTGCTGCCTCGGGCACCTTATGCTCGTTCTCCTGTGAGTCTAGTTTTTCGAATGCGATGCAAAACTGACAGTTAATTGTAACGTTCAGAGCCGCTTAATGACGATGGAACACCCAAATTGCGTCGCGATTCAATACATCGTCCTCCAGCCGACTTGTCTCCAAGGGTCTATTGCTGCCTCGGGCACCTTATGGTCGTTCTCCTGTGAGTCTAGTTTTTCGAATGCGATGCAAAACTGACAGTTAATTGTAACGTTCAGAGCCTCTTAATGACGATGGAACACACAAATTGCGTCGCGACTCAATACATCGTCCTCCAGCCGACTTGTCTCCAAGGGTCTAGTTCTGCCTCGGGCACCTTATGGTCGTTCTCCTGTGAGTCTAGATTTTCGAATCCGACGCAAAACTGACAGTTAATTGTAACGTTCAGTTCCTCTTAATGACGATGGAACACACAAATTGCGTCGCGATTCAATACATCGTCCTACAGCCGACTTGTCTCCAAGGGTCTAGTGCTGCCTCGGGCACCATATGCTCGTTCTCCTGTGAGTCTTGATTTTCGAATCCGACGCAAAACTGACAGAGAATTGTAACGTTCAGAGCCTCTTGATGACGATGGAACACACAAATTGCGTCGCGATTCAATACATCGTCCCACAGCCGACCTGTCTCCAAGGGTCTCTTGCTGCCTCGGGCACCTTATGGTCGTTCTCCTGTGAGTCTAGTTTTCAGAATACGACGCAAAACTGACAGTTAATTGTAACGTTCAGAGCCTGTTAATGACGATGGGACACACAAATTGCGTCGCGATTCAATACATCGTCCTACAGCCGACTTGTCTCCAAGGGTCTATTGGTGCCTCGGGCCTCTTATGGTCGTTCTCCTATGAGTCTAGTTTTTCGAATCCGGCGCAAAACTGACAATTAATTGTAACGTTCAGAGCCTCTTAATGACGATGGGACACACAAATTGCGTCGGGTCTCAATACATCGTCCTCCAGCCGACTTGTCTCCAAGGGTCTATTGCTGCCTCGGGCACCTTATGGTCGTTCTCCTGTGAGTCTAGATTTTCGAATCCGACGCAAAACTGACAGTTAATTGTAACGTTCAGAGCCTCTTAATGACGATGGAACACACAAATTGCGTCGCGATTCAATACATCGTCCTCCAGCCGACTTGTCTCCAAGGGTCTATTGCTGCCTCGGGCACCTTATGGTCGTTCTCCTGTGAGTCTAGATTTTCGAATCCGACGCAAAACTGACAGTGAATTGTAACGTTCAGAGCCTGTTAATGACGATGGGACACACAAATTGCGTCGCGACTCAATACATCGTCCTCCAGCCGACTTGTCTCCAAGGGTCTAGTGCTGCCTCGGGCACCTTGTGGTCGTTCTCCTGTGAGTCTAGATTTTCGAATCCGACGCAAAACTGAGAGTGAATTGTAACGTTCAGAGCCTCTTAATGACGATGGAACACACAAATTGCGTCGCGACTCAATACATCGTCCTCCAGCCGACTTGTCTCGAAGGGTCTATTGCTGCCTCGGGCACCTTATGGTCGTTCTCCTGTGAGTCTAGATTTTCGAATCCGACGCAAAACTGACAGTTAATTGTAACGTTCAGAGCCTCTTAATGACGATGGAACACACAAATTGCGTCGCGATTCGATACATCGTCCTACAGCCGACTTGTCTCCAAGGGTCTAGTGCTGCCTCGGGCACCATATGCTCGTTCTCCTGTGAGTCTAGATTTTCGAATCCGACGCAAAACTGACAGTGAATTGTAACGTTCAGAGCCTCTTGATGACGATGGAACACACAAATTGCGTCGCGATTCAATACATCGTCCTACAGCCGACTTGTCTCCAAGGGTCTAGTGCTGCCTCGGGCACCATATGCTCGTTCTCCTGTGAGTCTAGATTTTCGAATCCGACGCAAAACTGACAGTTAATTGAAACGTTCAGAGCTTGTTAATGACGATGGGACACACAAATTGCGTCGCGACTCAATACATCGTCCTACAGCCGACTTGTCTCCAAGGGTCTAGTGCTGCCTCGGGCACCATATGCTCGTACTCCTGTGAGTGTAGATTTTCGAATCCGACGCAAAACTGAGAGTGAATTGTAACGTTCAGAGCCTCTTGATGACGATGGAACACACAAATTGCGTCGCGATTCAATACATCGTCCTCCAGCCGACTTGTCTCCGAGGTAGTATTGCTGCTCCTGGCACCTCTTGGTCGTTCTCCTATGAGTCTAGTTTTTCGAATCCGGCGCAAAACTGACAATTAATTGTAACGTTCAGAGTCTCTCAATGACGATGGAACACACAAATTGCGTCGCGATTCAATACATCGTCCTCCAGCCGACTTGTCTCCAAGGGTCTATTGCTGCCTCGGGCACCTTATGGTCGTTCTCCTGTGAGTCTAGTTTTTCGAATGCGATGCAAAACTGACAGTTAATTGTAACGTTCAGAGCCTCTTAATGACGATGGAACACACAAATTGCGTCGCGATTTAATACATCGTCCTACAGCCGACTTGTCTCCAAGGGTCTAGTGCTGCCTCGGGCACCATATGCTCGTTCTCCTGTGAGTCTAGATTTTCGAATCCGACGCAAAACTGAGAGTGAATTGTAACGTTCAGAGCCTCTTGATGACGATGGAACACACAAATTGCGTCGCGATTCAATACATCGTCCTCCAGCCGACTTGTCTCGAAGGGTCTATTGCTGCCTCGGGCACCTTATGGTCGTTCATCTGTGAGTCTAGATTTTCGAATCCGACGCAAAACTGACAGTTAATTGTAAGGTTCAGAGCCTCTTAATGACGATGGAACACACAAATTGCGTCGCGATTCAATACATCGTCCTCCAGCCGACTTGTCTCCAAGGGTCTATTGCTGCCTCGGGCACCTTATGGTCGTTCTCCTGTGAGTCTAGTTTTTCGAATGCGATGCAAAACTGACAGTTAATTGTAACGTTCAGAGCCTGTTAATGACGATGGGACACACAAATTGCGTCGCAACTCAATACATCGTCCTACAGCCGACTTGTCTCCAAGGGTCTAGTGCTGCCTCGGGCACCTTATGGTCGTTCTCCTGTGAGTCTAGATTTTCGAATCCGACGCAAAACTGACAGTTAATTGTAACGTTCAGAGCCTCTTAATGACGATGGAACACACAAATTGCGTCGCGATTCAATACATCGTCCTACAGCCGACTTGTCTCCAAGGGTCTAGTGCTGCCTCGGGCACCATATGCTCGTTCTCCTGTGAGTCTAGATTTTCGAATCCGACGCAAAACTGACAGTGAATTGTAACGTTCAGAGCCTCTTGATGACGATGGAACACACAAATTGCGTCGCGATTCAATACATCGTCCCACAGCCGACCTGTCTCCAAGGGTCTCTTGCTGCCTCGGGCACCTTATGGTCGTTCTCCTGTGAGTCTAGTTTTCAGAATACGACGCAAAACTGACAGTTAATTGTAACGTTCAGAGCCTGTTAATGACGATGGGACACACAAATTGCGTCGCGACTCAATACATCGTCCTCCAGCCGACTTGTCTCCAAGGGTCTAGTGCTGCCTCGGGCACCTTATGGTCGTTCTCCAATGAGTCTAGATTTTCGAATCCGACGCAAAACTGACAGTTAATTGTAACGTTCAGAGCCTCTTAATGACGATGGAACACACAAATTGCGTCGCGATTCAATACATCGTCCTCCAGCCGACTTGTCTCGAAGGGTCTATTGCTGCCTCGGGCACCTTATGCTCGTTCTCCTGTGAGTCTAGTTTTTCGAATGCGATGCAAAACTGACAGTTAATTGTAACGTTCAGAGCCTCTTAATGACGATGGAACACCCAAATTGCGTCGCGATTCAATACATCGTCCTCCAGCCGACTTGTCTCCAAGGGTCTATTGCTGCCTCGGGCACCTTATGGTCGTTCTCCTGTGAGTCTAGTTTTTCGAATCCGGCGCAAAACTGACAATTAATTGTAACGTTCAGAGCCTCTTAATGACGATGGGACACACAAATTGCGTCGGGTCTCAATACATCGTCCTCCAGCCGACTTGTCTCCAAGGGTCTATTGCTGCCTCGGGCACCTTATGGTCGTTCTCCTGTGAGTCTAGATTTTCGAATCCGACGCAAAACTGACAGTTAATTGTAACGTTCAGAGCCTCTTAATGACGATGGAACACACAAATTGCGTCGCGATTCAATACATCGTCCTCCAGCCGACTTGTCTCCAAGGGTCTATTGCTGCCTCGGGCACCTTATGGTCGTTCTCCTGTGAGTCTAGATTTTCGAATCCGACGCAAAACTGACAGTGAATTGTAACGTTCAGAGCCTGTTAATGACGATGGGACACACAAATTGCGTCGCGACTCAATACATCGTCCTCCAGCCGACTTGTCTCCAAGGGTCTAGTGCTGCCTCGGGCACCTTATGGTCGTTCTCCTGTGAGTTTAGATTTTCGAATCCGACGCAAAACTGAGAGTGAATTGTAACGTTCAGAGCCTCTTAATGACGATGGAACACACAAATTGCGTCGCGACTCAATACATCGTCCTCCAGCCGACTTGTCTCCAAGGGTCTATTGCTGCCTCGGGCACCTTATGGTCGTTCATCTGTGAGTCTAGATTTTCGAATCCGACGCAAAACTGACAGTTAATTGTAACGTTCAGAGCCTCTTAATGACGATGGAACACACAAATTGCGTCGCGATTCAATACATCGTCCTACAGCCGACTTGTCTCCAAGGGTCTAGTGCTGCCTCGGGCACCATATGCTCGTTCTCCTGTGAGTCTAGATTTTCGAATCCGACGCAAAACTGACAGTGAATTGTAACGTTCAGAGCCTCTTGATGACGATGGAACACACAAATTGCGTCGCGATTCAATACATCGTCCTACAGCCGACTTGTCTCCAAGGGTCTAGTGCTGCCTCGGGCACCATATGCTCGTTCTCCTGTGAGTCTAGATTTTCGAATCCGACGCAAAACTGACAGTTAATTGAAACGTTCAGAGCTTGTTAATGACGATGGGACACACAAATTGCGTCGCGACTCAATACATCGTCCTCCAGCCGACTTGTCTCCAAGGGTCTAGTGCTGCCTCGGGCACCATATGCTCGTACTCCTGTGAGTGTAGATTTTCGAATCCGACGCAAAACTGAGAGTGAATTGTAACGTTCAGAGCCTCTTGATGACGATGGAACACACAAATTGCGTCGCGATTCAATACATCGTCCTCCAGCCGACTTGTCTCGAAGGGTCTATTGCTGCCTCGGGCACCTTATGGTCGTTCTCCTGTGAGTCTAGATTTTCGAATCCGACGCAAAACTGACAGTTAATTGTAACGTTAAGAGCCTCTTAATGACGATGGAACACACAAATTGCGTCGCGATTCAATACATCGTCCTACAGCCGACTTGTCTCCAAGGGTCTAGTGCTGCCTCGGGCACCATATGCTCGTTCTCCTGTGAGTCTAGATTTTCGAATCCGACGCAAAACTGACAGTGAATTGTAACGTTCAGAGCCTCTTGATGACGATGGAACACACAAATTGCGTCGCGATTCAATACATCGTCCTACAGCCGACTTGTCTCCAAGGGTCTAGTGCTGCCTCGGGCACCATATGCTCGTTCTCCTGTGAGTCTTGATTTTCGAATCCGACGCAAAACTGACAGTTAATTCTAACGTTCAGAGCCTGTTAATGACGATGGGACACATAAATTGCGTCGCGACTCAATACATCGTCCTACAGCCGACTTGACTCCAAGGGTCTAGTGCTGCCTCGGGCACCATATGCTCGTTCTCCTGTGAGTCTAGATTTTCGAATCCGACGCAAAACTGAGAGTGAATTGTAACGTTCAGAGCCTCTTGATGACGATGGAACACACAAATTGCGTCGCGTCTCAATACATCGTCCTCCAGCCGACTTGTCTCGAAGGGTCTATTGCTGCCTCGGGCACCTTATGGTCGTTCTCCTGTGAGTCTAGATTTTCGAATCCGACGCAAAACTGACAGTTAATTGTAACGTTCAGAGCCTCTTAATGACGATGGAACACACAAATTGCGTCGCGATTCAATACATCGTCCTCCAGCCGACTTGTCTCCAAGGGTCTATTGCTGCCTCGGGCACCTTATGGTCGTTCTCCTGTGAGTCTAGATTTTCGAATCCGACGCAAACCTGACAGTGAATTGTAACGTTCAGAGCCTGTTAATGACGATGGAACACACAAATTGCGTCGCGATTCAATACATCGTCCTACAGCCGACTTGTCACCAAGGGTCTAGTGCTGCCTCGGGCACCTTATGGTCGTTCTCCTGTGAGTCTAGATTTTCGAATCCGACGCAAAACTGAGAGTGAATTGTAACGTTCAGAGCCTCTTGATGACGATGGAACACACAAATTGCGTCGCGATTCAATACATCGTCCTCCAGCCGACTTGTCTCGAAGGGTCTATTGGTTCCTCGGGCACCTTAAGGTCGTTCTCCTGTGAGTCTAGTTTTTCGAATACGACGCAAAACTGACAATTAATTGTAACGTTCAGAGCCTGTTAATGACGAAGGAAAACACAAATTGCGTCGCGATTCAATACATCGTCCTCCAGCCGACTTGTCTCGAAGGGTCTATTGCTGCCTCGGGCACCTTATGGTCGTTCATCGGTGAGTCTAGATTTTCGAATCCGACGCAAAACTGACAGTTAATTGTAACGTTCAGAGCCTCTTAATGACGATGGAACACACAAATTGCGTCGCGATTCAATACATCGTCCTCCAGCCGACATGTCTCCGAGGTAGTATTGCTAATCCTGGCACCTCTTGGTCGTTTTCCTATGAGTCTAGTTTTTCGAATCCGGCGCAAAACTGACAATTAATTGTAACGTTCAGAGCCTCTTAATGACGATGGGACACACAAATTGCGTCGGGTCTCAATACATCGTCCTCCAGCCGACTTGTCTCCAAGGGTCTATTGCTGCCTCGGGCACCTTATGGTCGTTCTCCTGTGAGTCTAGATTTTCGAATCCGACGCAAAACTGACAGTTAATTGTAACGTTCAGAGCCTGTTAATGACGATGGGACACACAAATTGCGTCGCGTCTCAATACATCGTCCCACAGCCGACCTGTCTCCAAGGGTCTCTTGCTGCCTCGGGCACCTTATGGTCGTTCTCCTGTGAGTCTAGTTTTCAGAATACGACGCAAAACTGACAGTTAATTGTAACGTTCAGAGCCTGTTAATGACGATGGAACACACAAATTGCGTCGCGAATCAATACATCGTCCTACAGCCGACTTGTCTCCAAGGGTCTAGTGCTGCCTCGGGCACCATATGCTCGTTCTCCTGTGAGTCTAGATTTTCGAATCCGACGCAAAACTGACAGTTAATTGTAACGTTCAGAGCCTGATACTGACGATGGAGCACACAAATTGCGTCGCGATTCAATACATCGTCCTCCAGCCGACATGTCTCCGAGGTAGTATTGCTGCTCCTGGCACCTCTTGGTCGTTCTCCTATGAGTCTAGTTCTTCGAATCCGGCGCAAAACTGACAATTAATTGTAACGTTCAGAGCCTCTTAATGACGATGGAACACACAAATTGCGTCGCGATTCAATACATCGTCCTCCAGCCGACTTGTCTCCAAGGGTCTATTGCTGCCTCGGGCACCTTATGGTCGTTCTCCTGTGAGTCTAGTTTTTCGAATGCGATGCAAAACTGACAGTTAATTGTAACGTTCAGATCCTCTTAATGACGATGGAACACACAAATTGCGTCGTGATTCAATACATCGTCCTACAGCCGACTTGTCTCCAAGGGTCTAGTGCTGCCTCGGGCACCATATGCTCGTTCTCCTGTGAGTCTAGATTTTCGAATCCGACGCAAAACTGAGAGTGAATTGTAACGTTCAGAGCCTCTTGATGACGATGGAACACACAAATTGCGTCGCGATTCAATACATCGTCCTCCAGCCGACTTGTCTCGAAGGGTCTATTGCTGCCTCGGGCACCTTATGGTCGTTCTCCTGTGAGTCTAGTTTTCAGAATACGACGCAAAACTGACAGTTAATTGTAACGTTCAGAGCCTTTTAATGACGATGGGACACACAAATTGCGTCGCGATTCAATACATCGTCCTACAGCCGACTTGTCTCCAAGGGTCTAGTGCTGCCTCGGGCACCTTATGGTCGTTCTCCTGTGAGTCTAGATTTTCGAATCCGACGCAATACTGACAGTGAATTGTAACGTTCAGAGCCTTTTGATGACGATGGAACACACAAATTGCGTCGCGATTCAATACATCGTCCTAAAGCCGACTTGTCTCCAAGGGTCTAGTGCTGCCTCGGGCACCATATGCTCGTTCTCCTGTGAGTCTAGATTTTCGAATCCGACGCAAAACTGAGAGTGAATTGTAACGTTCAGAGCCTGTTAATGACGATGGGACACACAAATTGCGTCGCGACTCAATACATCGTCCTCCAGCCGACTTGTCTCCAAGGGTCTAGTGCTGCCTCGGGCACCTTATGGTCGTTTTCCTGTGAGTCTAGATTTTCGAATCCGACGCAAAACTGACAGTTAATTGTAACGTTCAAAGCCTGATACTGACGATGGGACACACAAATTGCGTCGCGATTCAATACATCGTCCTCCAGCCGACATGTCTCCGAGGTAGTATTGCTGCTCCTGGCACCTCTTGGTCATTCTCCTATGAGTCTAGTTTTTCGAATCCGGCGCAAAACTGACAATTAATTGTAACGTTCAGAGCCTCTTAATGACGATGGAACACACAAATTGCGTCGCGATTCAATACATCGTCCTCCAGCCGACTTGTCTCCAAGGGTCTATTGCTGCCTCGGGCACCTTATGGTCGTTCATCTGTGAGTCTAGTTTTTCGAATGCGATGCAAAACTGACAGTTAATTGTAACGTTCAGAGCCTCTTAATGACGATGGAACACACAAATTGCGTCGCGATTCAATACATCGTCCTACAGCCGACTTGTCTCCAAGGGTCTAGTGCTGCCTCGGGCACCATATGCTCGTTCTCCTGTGAGTCTAGATTTTCGAATCCGACGCAAAACTGAGAGTGAATTGTAACGTTCAGAGCCTCTTGATGACGATGGAACACACAAATTGCGTCGCGATTCAATACATCGTCCTCCAGCCGACTTGTCTCGAAGGGTCTATTGCTGCCTCGGGCACCTTATGGTCGTTCATCTGTGAGTCTAGATTTTCGAATCCGACGCAAAACTGACAGTTAATTGTAAGGTTCAGAGCCTCTTAATGACGATGGAACACACAAATTGCGTCGCGATTCAATACATCGTCCTCCAGCCGACTTGTCTCCAAGGGTCTATTGCTGCCTCGGGCACCTTATGGTCGTTCTCCTGTGAGTCTAGTTTTTCGAATGCGATGCAAAACTGACAGTTAATTGTAACGTTCAGAGCCTGTTAATGACGATTGGACACACAAATTGCGTCGCGACTCAATACATCGTCCTACAGCCGACTTGTCTCCAAGGGGCTAGTGCTGCCTCGGGCACCTTATGGTCGTTCTCCTGTGAGTCTAGATTTTCGAATCCGACGCAAAACTGACAGTTAATTGTAACGTTCAGAGCCTGTTAATGACGATGGGACACACAAATTGCGTCGCGACTCAATACATCGTCCTCCAGCCGACTTGTCTCCAAGGGTCTAGTGCTGCCTCGGGCACCTTATGGTCGTTCTCCAATGAGTCTAGATTTTCGAATCCGACGCAAAACTGACAGTTAATTGTAACGTTCAGAGCCTCTTAATGACGATGGAACACACAAATTGCGTCGCGATTCAATACATCGTCCTCCAGCCGACTTGTCTCGAAGGGTCTATTGCTGACTCGGGCACCTTATGCTTGTTCTCCTGTGAGTCTAGTTTTTCGAATGCGATGCAAAACTGACAGTTAATTGTAACGTTCAGAGCCTCTTAATGACGATGGAACACCCAAATTGCGTCGCGATTCAATACATCGTCCTCCAGGCGACTTGTCTCCAAGGGTCTATTGCTGCCTCGGGCACCTTATGGTCGTTCTCCTGTGAGTCTAGTTTTTCGAATGCGATGCAAAACTGACAGTTAATTGTAACGTTCAGAGCCTGTTAATGACGATGGGACACACAAATTGCGTCGCGACTCAATACATCGTCCTCCAGCCGACTTGTCTCCAAGGGTCTAGTTCTGCCTCGGGCACCTTATGGTCGTTCTCCTGTGAGTCTAGATTTTCGAATCCGACGCAAAACTGACAGTTAATTGTAACGTTCAGAGCCTCTTAATGACGATGGAACACACAAATTGCGTCGCGATTCAATACATCGTCCTACAGCCGACTTGTCTCCAAGGGTCTAGTGCTGCCTCGGGCACCATATGCTCGTTCTCCTGTGAGTCTTGATTTTCGAATCCGACGCAAAACTGACAGTGAATTGTAACGTTCAGAGCCTCTTGATGACGATGGAACACACAAATTGCGTCGCGATTCAATACATCGTCCCACAGCCGACCTGTCTCCAAGGGTCTCTTGCTGCCTCGGGCACCTTATGGTCGTTCTCCTGTGAGTCTAGTTTTCAGAATACGACGCAAAACTGACAGTTAATTCTAACGTTCAGAGCCTGTTAATGACGATGGGACACACAAATTGCGTCGCGATTCAATACATCGTCCTACAGCCGACTTGTCTCCAAGGGTCTATTGGTGCCTCGGGCCTCTTATGGTCGTTCTCCTATGAGTCTAGTTTTTCGAATCCGGCGCAAAAATGACAATTAATTGTAACGTTCAGAGCCTCTTAATGACGATGGAACACACAAATTGCGTCGCGACTCAATACATCGTCCTCCAGCCGACTTGTCTCCAAGGGTCTAGTGCTGCCTCGGGCACCTTATGGTCGTTCTCCTGTGAGTCTAGATTTTCTAATCCGACGCAAAACTGACAGTTAATTGTAACGTTCAGAGCCTCTTAATGACGATGGAACACACAAATTGCGTCGCGATTCAATACATCGTCCTCCAGCCGACTTGTCTCCAAGGGTCTATTGCTGCCTCGGGCATCTTATGGTCGTTCTCCTGTGAGTCTAGATTTTCGAATCCGACGCAAAACTGACAGTGAATTGTAACGTTCAGAGCCTGTTAATGACGATGGGACACACAAATTGCGTCGCGACTCAATACATCGTCCTCCAGCCGACTTGTCTCCAAGGGTCTAGTGCTGCCTCGGGCACCTTATGGTCGTTCTCCTGTGAGTCTAGATTTTCGAATCCGACGCAAAACTGACAGTTAATTGTAACGTTCAGAGCCTGTTAATGACGATGGAACACACAAATTGCGTCGCGATTCAATACATCGTCCTACAGCCGACTTGTCTCCAAGGGTCTATTGCTGCCTCGGGCACCTTATGGTCGTTCATCGGTGAGTCCAGATTTTCGAATCCGACGCAAAACTGACAGTTAATTGTAAGATTCAGAGCCTCTTGATGACGATGGAACACACAAATTGCGTCGCGATTCAATACATCGTCCTACAGCCGACTTGTCTCCAAGGGTCTATTGCTGCCTCGGGCACCTTATGGTCGTTCATCTGTGAGTCTAGATTTTCGAATCCGGCGCAAAACTGACAGTTAATTGTAACGTTCAGAGCCTCTTAATGACGATGGAACACACAAATTGCGTCGCGATTCAATACATCGTCCTCCAGCCGACATGTCTCCGAGGTAGTATTGCTGCTCCTGGCACCTCTTGGTCGTTCTCCTATGAGTCTAGTTTTTCGAATCCGGCGCAAAACTGACAATTAATTGTAACGTTCAGAGCCTCTTAATGACGATGGGACACACAAATTGCGTCGGGTCTCAATACATCGTCCTCCAGCCGACTTGTCTCCAAGGGTCTATTGCTGCCTCGGGCACCTTATGTTCGTTCTCCTGTGAGTCTAGATTTTCGAATCCGACGCAAAACTGACAGTTAATTGTAACGTTCAGAGCCTCTTAATGACGATGGAACACACAAATTGCGTCGCGATTCAATACATCGTCCTACAGCCGACTTGTCTCCAAGGGTCTAGTGCTGCCTCGGGCACCTTATGGTCGTTCATCTGTGAGTCTAGATTTTCGAATCCGACGCAAAACTGACAGTTAATTGTAACGTTCAGAGCCTGTTAATGACGATGGGACACACAAATTGCGTCGCGTCTCAATACATCGTCCCACAGCCGACCTGTCTCCAAGGTTCTCTTGCTGCCTCGGGCACCTTATGGTCGTTCTCCTGTGAGTCTAGTTTTCAGAATACGACGCAAAACTGACAGTTAATTGTAACGTTCAGAGCCTGTTAATGACGATGGAACACACAAATTGCGTCGCGATTCAATACATCGTCCTACAGCCGACTTGTCTCCAAGGGTCTAATGCTGCCTCGGGCACCATATGCTCGTTCTCCTGTGAGTCTAGATTTTCGAATCCGACGCAAAACTGACAGTGAATTGTAACGTTCAGAGCCTGTTAATGACGATGGAACACACAAATTGCGTCGCGATTCAATACATCGTCCTACAGCCGACTTGTCTCCATGGGTCTAGTGCTGCCTCGGGCACCATATGCTCGTTCTCCTGTGAGTCTAGATTTTCGAATCCGACGCAAAACTGACAGTTAATTGTAACGTTCAGAGCCTGTTAATGACGATGGGACACACAAATTGCGTCGCGACTCAATACATCGTCCTACAGCCGACTTGACTCCAAGGGTCTAGTGCTGCCTCGGGCACCATATGCTCGTTCTCCTGTGAGTCTAGATTTTCGAATCCGACGCAAAACTGAGAGTGAATTGTAACGTTCAGAGCCTCTTGATGACGATGGACCACACAAATTGCGTCGCGATTCAATACATCGTCCTCCAGCCGACTTGTCTCCAATGGTCTATTGCTGCCTCGGGCACCTTATGGTCATTCTCCTGTGAGTCTAGTTTTTCGAATCCGACGCAAAACTGACAGTTAATTGTAACGTTGAGAGCCTCTTAATGACGATGGAACACACAAATTGCGTCGCGATTCAATACATCGTCCTACAGCCGACTTGTCTCCAAGGGTCTAGTGCTGCCTCGGGCACCTTATGGTCGTTCATCTGTGAGTCTAGATTTTCGAATCCGACGCAAAACTGACAGTTAATTGTAACGTTCAGAGCCTGTTAATGACGATGGGACACACAAATTGCGTCGCGTCTCAATGCATCGTCCAACAGCCGACCTGTCTCCAAGGGTCTCTTGCTGCCTCGGGCACCCTATGGTCGTTCTCCTGTGAGTCTAGTTTTCAGAATACGACGCAAAACTGACAGTTAATTGTAACGTTCAGAGCCTTTTAATGACGATGGGACACACAAATTGCGTCGCGATTCAATACATCGTCCTACAGCCGACTTGTCTCCAAGGGTCTAGTGCTGCCTCGGGCACCTTATGGTCGTTCTCCAATGAGTCCAGATTTTCGAATCCGACGCAAAACTGACAGTGAATTGTAACGTTCAGAGCCTTTTGATGACGATGGAACACACAAATTGCGTCGCGATTCAATACATCGTCCTACAGCCGACTTGTCTCCAAGGGTCTAGTGCTGCCTCGGGCACCATATGCTCGTTCTCCTGTGAGTCTAGATTTTCGAATCCGACGCAAAACTGACCGTTAATTGTAACGTTCAGAGCCTGTTAATGACGATGGGACACACAAATTGCGTCGCAACTCAATACATCGTCCTCCAGCCGACTTGTCTCCAAGGGTCTAGTGCTGCCTCGGGCACCTTATGGTCGTTTTCCTGTGAGTCTAGATTTTCGAATCCGACGCAAAACTGACAGTTAATTGTAACGTTCAGAGCCTGATACTGACGATGGATCACACAAATTGCGTCGCGATTCAATACATCGTCCTCCAGCAAACTTGTCTCCGAGTTAGTATTGCTGCTCCTGGCACCTCTTGGTCGTTCTCCTATGAGTCTAGTTTTTCGAATCCGGCGCAAAACTGACAATTAATTGTAACGTTCAGAGCCTCTTAATGACGATGGAACACACAAATTGCGTCGCGATTCAATACATCGTCCTCCAGCCGACTTGTCTCGAAGGGTCTATTGCTGCCTCGGGCACCTTATGCTTGTTCTCCTGTGAGTCTAGTTTTTCGAATGCGATGCAAAACTGACAGTTAATTGTAACGTTCAGAGCCTCTTAATGACGATGGAACACCCAAATTGCGTCGCGATTCAATACATCGTCCTCCAGGCGACTTGTCTCCAAGGGTCTATTGCTGGCTCGGGCACCTTATGGTCGTTCTCCTGTGAGTCTAGTTTTTCGAATGCGATGCAAAACTGACAGTTAATTGTAACGTTCAGAGCCTGTTAATGACGATGGGACACACAAATTGCGTCGCGACTCAATACATCGTCCTCCAGCCGACTTGTCTCCAAGGGTCTAGTTCTGCCTCGGGCACCTTATGGTCGTTCTCCTGTGAGTCTAGTTTTTCGAATGCGATGCAAAACTGACAGTTAATTCTAACGTTCAGAGCCTGTTAATGACGATGGGACACACAAATTGCGTCGCGATTCAATACATCGTCCTACAGCCGACTTGTCTCCAAGGGTCTAGTGCTGCCTCGGGCACCTTATGGTCGTTCATCTGTGAGTCTCGATTTTCGAATCCGACGCAAAACTGACAGTTAATTGTAACGTTCAGAGCCTGTTAATGACGATGGGACACACAAATTGCGTCGCGTCTCAATACATCGTCCCACAGCCGACCTGTCTCCAAGGGTCTCTTGCTGCCTCGGGCACCTTATGGTCGTTCTCCTGTGAGTCTAGTTTTCAGAATACGACGCAAAACTGACAGTTAATTGTAACGTTCAGAGCCTGTTAATGACGATGGAACACACAAATTGCGTCGCGATTCAATACATCGTCCTACAGCCGACTTGTCTCCAAGGGTCTAGTGCTGCCTCGGGCACCATATGCTCGTTCTCCTGTGAGTCTAGATTTTCGAATCCGACGCAAAACTGACAGTGAATTGTAACGTTCAGAGCCTCTTGATGACGATGGAACACACAAATTGCGTCGCGATTCAATACATCGTCCTACAGCCGACTTGTCTCCAAGGTTCTAGTGCTGCCTCGGGCACCTTATAGTCGTTCTCCTGTGAGTCTAGATTTTCGAATCCGACGCAAAACTGACAGTTAATTGTAACGTTCAGAGCCTGATACTGACGATGGAACACACAAATTGCGTCGCGATTCAATACATCGTCCTCCAGCCGACATGTCTCCGAGGTAGTATTGCTGCTCCTGGCACCTCTTGGTCGTTCTCCTATGAGTCTAGTTTTTCGAATCCGGCGCAAAACTGACAATTAATTGTAACGTTCAGAGCCTCTTAATGACGATGGAACACACAAATTGCGTCGCGATTCAATACATCGTCCTCCAGCCGACTTGTCTCCAAGGGTCTATTGCTGCCTCGGGCACCTTATGGTCGTTCTCCTGTGAGTCTAGTTTTTCGAATGCGATGCAAAACTGACAGTTAATTGTAACGTTCAGATCCTCTTAATGACGATGGAACACACAAATTGCGTCGCGATTCAATACATCGTCCTACAGCCGACTTGTCTCCAAGGGTCTAGTGCTGCCTCGGGCACCATATGCTCGTTCTCCTGTGAGTCTAGATTTTCGAATCCGACGCAAAACTGAGAGTGAATTGTAACGTTCAGAGCCTCTTGATGACGATGGAACACACAAATTGCGTCGCGATTCAATACATCGTCCTCCAGCCGACTTGTCTCGAAGGGTCTATTGCTGCCTCGGGCACCTTATGGTCGTTCTCCTGTGAGTCTAGTTTTCAGAATACGACGCAAAACTGACAGTTAATTGTAACGTTCAGAGCCTTTTAATGACGATGGGACACACAAATTGCGTCGCGATTCAATACATCGTCCTACAGCCGACTTGTCTCCAAGGGTCTAGTGCTGCCTCGGGCACCTTATGGTCGTTCTCCTGTGAGTCTAGATTTTCGAATCCGACGCAATACTGACAGTGAATTGTAACGTTCAGAGCCTTTTGATGACGATGGAACACACAAATTGCGTCGCGATTCAATACATCGTCCTACAGCCAACTTGTCTCCAAGGGTCTAGTGCTGCCTCGGGCACCATATGCTCGTTCTCCTGTGAGTCTAGATTTTCGAATCCGACGCAAAACTGACAGTGAATTGTAACGTTCAGAGCCTGTTAATGACGATGGGACACACAAATTGCGTCGCGACTCAATACATCGTCCTCCAGCCGACTTGTCTCCAAGGGTCTAGTGCTGCCTCGGGCACCTTATGGTCGTTTTCCTGTGAGTCTAGATTTTCGAATCCGACGCAAAACTGACAGTTAATTGTAACGTTCAAAGCCTGATACTGACGATGGGACACACAAATTGCGTCGCGATTCAATACATCGTCCTCCAGCCGACATGTCTCCGAGGTAGTATTGCTGCTCCTGGCACCTCTTGGTCGTTCTCCTATGAGTCTAGTTTTTCGAATCCGGCGCAAAACTGACAATTAATTGTAACGTTCAGAGCCTCTTAATGACGATGGAACACACAAATTGCGTCGCGATTCAATACATCGTCCTCCAGCCGACTTGTCTCCAAGGGTCTATTGCTGCCTCGGGCACCTTATGGTCGTTCATCTGTGAGTCTAGTTTTTCGAATGCGATGCAAAACTGACAGTTAATTGTAACGTTCAGAGCCTCTTAATGACGATGGAACACACAAATTGCGTCGCGATTCAATACATCGTCCTACAGCCGACTTGTCTCCAAGGGTCTAGTGCTGCCTCGGGCACCATATGCTCGTTCTCCTGTGAGTCTAGATTTTCGAATCCGACGCAAAACTGAGAGTGAATTGTAACGTTCAGAGCCTCTTGATGACGATGGAACACACAAATTGCGTCGCGATTCAATACATCGTCCTCCAGCCGACTTGTCTCCAAGGGTCTATTGCTGCCTCGGGCACCTTATGGTCGTTCATCTGTGAGTCTAGATTTTCGAATCCGACGCAAAACTGACAGTTAATTGTAAGGTTCAGAGCCTCTTAATGACGATGGAACACACAAATTGCGTCGCGATTCAATACATCGTCCTCCAGCCGACTTGTCTCCAAGGGTCTATTGCTGCCTCGGGCACCTTATGGTCGTTCTCCTGTGAGTCTAGTTTTTCGAATGCGATGCAAAACTGACAGTTAATTGTAACGTTCAGAGCCTGTTAATGACGATTGGACACACAAATTGCGTCGCGACTCAATACATCGTCCTACAGCCGACTTGTCTCCAAGGGTCTAGTGCTGCCTCGGGCACCTTATGGTCGTTCTCCTGTGAGTCTAGATTTTCGAATCCGACGCAAAACTGACAGTTAATTGTAACGTTCAGAGCCTGTTAATGACGATGGGACACACAAATTGCGTCGCGACTCAATACATCGTCCTCCAGCCGACTTGTCTCCAAGGGTCTAGTGCTGCCTCGGGCACCTTATGGTCGTTCTCCAATGAGTCTAGATTTTCGAATCCGACGCAAAACTGACAGTTAATTGTAACGTTCAGAGCCTCTTAATGACGATGGAACACACAAATTGCGTCGCGATTCAATACATCGTCCTCCAGCCGACTTGTCTCGAAGGGTCTATTGCTGCCTCGGGCACCTTATGCTTGTTCTCCTGTGAGTCTAGTTTTTCGAATGCGATGCAAAACTGACAGTTAATTGTAACGTTCAGAGCCTCTTAATGACGATTTAACACCCAAATTGCGTCGCGATTCAATACATCGTCCTCCAGGCGACTTGTCTCCAAGGGTCTATTGCTGCCTCGGGCACCTTATGGTCGTTCTCCTGTGAGTCTAGTTTTTCGAATGCGATGCAAAACTGACAGTTAATTGTAACGTTCAGAGCCTGTTAATGACGATGGGACACACAAATTGCGTCGCGACTCAATACATCGTCCTCCAGCCGACTTGTCTCCAAGGGTCTAGTTCTGCCTCGGGCACCTTATGGTCGTTCTCCTGTGAGTCTAGATTTTCGAATCCGACGCAAAACTGACAGTTAATTGTAACGTTCAGAGCCTCTTAATGACGATGGAACACACAAATTGCGTCGCGATTCAATACATCGTCCTACAGCCAACTTGTCTCCAAGGGTCTAGTGCTGCCTCGGGCACCATATGCTCGTTCTCCTGTGAGTCTAGATTTTCGAATCCGACGCAAAACTGACAGTGAATTGTAACGTTCAGAGCCTGTTAATGACGATGGGACACACAAATTGCGTCGCGACTCAATACATCGTCCTCCAGCCGACTTGTCTCCAAGGGTCTAGTGCTGCCTCGGGCACCTTATGGTCGTTTTCCTGTGAGTCTAGATTTTCGAATCCGACGCAAAACTGACAGTTAATTGTAACGTTCAAAGCCTGATACTGACGATGGGACACACAAATTGCGTCGCGATTCAATACATCGTCCTCCAGCCGACATGTCTCCGAGGTAGTATTGCTGCTCCTGGCACCTCTTGGTCGTTCTCCTATGAGTCTAGTTTTTCGAATCCGGCGCAAAACTGACAATTAATTGTAACGTTCAGAGCCTCTTAATGACGATGGAACACACAAATTGCGTCGCGATTCAATACATCGTCCTCCAGCCGACTTGTCTCCAAGGGTCTATTGCTGCCTCGGGCACCTTATGGTCGTTCATCTGTGAGTCTAGTTTTTCGAATGCGATGCAAAACTGACAGTTAATTGTAACGTTCAGAGCCTCTTAATGACGATGGAACACACAAATTGCGTCGCGATTCAATACATCGTCCTACAGCCGACTTGTCTCCAAGGGTCTAGTGCTGCCTCGGGCACCATATGCTCGTTCTCCTGTGAGTCTAGATTTTCGAATCCGACGCAAAACTGAGAGTGAATTGTAACGTTCAGAGCCTCTTGATGACGATGGAACACACAAATTGCGTCGCGATTCAATACATCGTCCTCCAGCCGACTTGTCTCCAAGGGTCTATTGCTGCCTCGGGCACCTTATGGTCGTTCATCTGTGAGTCTAGATTTTCGAATCCGACGCAAAACTGACAGTTAATTGTAAGGTTCAGAGCCTCTTAATGACGATGGAACACACAAATTGCGTCGCGATTCAATACATCGTCCTCCAGCCGACTTGTCTCCAAGGGTCTATTGCTGCCTCGGGCACCTTATGGTCGTTCTCCTGTGAGTCTAGTTTTTCGAATGCGATGCAAAACTGACAGTTAATTGTAACGTTCAGAGCCTGTTAATGACGATTGGACACACAAATTGCGTCGCGACTCAATACATCGTCCTACAGCCGACTTGTCTCCAAGGGTCTAGTGCTGCCTCGGGCACCTTATGGTCGTTCTCCTGTGAGTCTAGATTTTCGAATCCGACGCAAAACTGACAGTTAATTGTAACGTTCAGAGCCTGTTAATGACGATGGGACACACAAATTGCGTCGCGACTCAATACATCGTCCTCCAGCCGACTTGTCTCCAAGGGTCTAGTGCTGCCTCGGGCACCTTATGGTCGTTCTCCAATGAGTCTAGATTTTCGAATCCGACGCAAAACTGACAGTTAATTGTAACGTTCAGAGCCTCTTAATGACGATGGAACACACAAATTGCGTCGCGATTCAATACATCGTCCTCCAGCCGACTTGTCTCGAAGGGTCTATTGCTGCCTCGGGCACCTTATGCTTGTTCTCCTGTGAGTCTAGTTTTTCGAATGCGATGCAAAACTGACAGTTAATTGTAACGTTCAGAGCCTCTTAATGACGATTTAACACCCAAATTGCGTCGCGATTCAATACATCGTCCTCCAGGCGACTTGTCTCCAAGGGTCTATTGCTGCCTCGGGCACCTTATGGTCGTTCTCCTGTGAGTCTAGTTTTTCGAATGCGATGCAAAACTGACAGTTAATTGTAACGTTCAGAGCCTGTAAATGACGATGGGACACACAAATTGCGTCGCGACTCAATACATCGTCCTCCAGCCGACTTGTCTCCAAGGGTCTAGTTCTGCCTCGGGCACCTTATGGTCGTTCTCCTGTGAGTCTAGATTTTCGAATCCGACGCAAAACTGACAGTTAATTGTAACGTTCAGAGCCTCTTAATGACGATGGAACACACAAATTGCGTCGCGATTCAATACATCGTCCTACAGCCGACTTGTCTCCAAGGGTCTAGTGCTGCCTCGGGCACCATATGCTCGTTCTCCTGTGAGTCTTGATTTTCGAATCCGACGCAAAACTGACAATGAATTGTAACGTTCAGAGCCTCTTGATGACGATGGAACACACAAATTGCGTCGCGATTCAATACATCGTCCCACAGCCGACCTGTCTCCAAGGGTCTCTTGCTGCCTCGGGCACCTTATGGTCGTTCTCCTGTGAGTCTAGTTTTCAGAATACGACGCAAAACTGACAGTTAATTGTAACGTTCAGAGCCTGTTAATGACGATGGGACACACAAATTGCGTCGCGATTCAATACATCGTCCTACAGCCGACTTGTCTCCAAGGGTCTATTGGTGCCTCGGGCCTCTTATGGTCGTTCTCCTATGAGTCTAGTTTTTCGAATCCGGCGCAAAACTGACAATTAATTGTAACGTTCAGAGCCTCTTAATGACGATGGAACACACAAATTGCGTCGCGACTCAATACATCGTCCTCCAGCCGACTTGTCTCCAAGGGTCTAGTGCTGCCTCGGGCACCTTATGGTCGTTCTCCTGTGAGTCTAGATTTTCTAATCCGACGCAAAACTGACAGTTAATTGTAACGTTCAGAGCCTCTTAATGACGATGGAACACACAAATTGCGTCGCGATTCAATACATCGTCCTCCAGCCGACTTGTCTCCAAGGGTCTATTGCTGCCTCGGGCATCTTATGGTCGTTCTCCTGTGAGTCTAGATTTTCGAATCCGACGCAAAACAGTGAATTGTAACGTTCAGAGCCTGTTAATGACGATGGGACACACAAATTGCGTCGCGACTCAATACATCGTCCTCCAGCCGACTTGTCTCCAAGGGTCTAGTGCTGCCTCGGGCACCTTATGGTCGTTCTCCTGTGAGTCTAGATTTTCGAATCCGACGCAAAACTGACAGTTAATTGTAACGTTCAGAGCCTGTTAATGACGATGGAACACACAAATTGCGTCGCGATTCAATACATCGTCCTACAGCCGACTTGTCTCCAAGGGTCTATTGCTGCCTCGGGCACCTTATGGTCGTTCATCGGTGAGTCTAGATTTTCGAATCCGACGCAAAACTGACAGTTAATTGTAAGATTCAGATCCTCTTGATGACGATGGAACACACAAATTGCGTCGCGATTCAATACATCGTCCTACAGCCGACTTGTCTCCAAGGGTCTATTGCTGCCTCGGGCACCTTATGGTCGTTCATCTGTGAGTCTAGATTTTCGAATCCGGCGCAAAACTGACAGTTAATTGTAACGTTCAGAGCCTCTTAATGACGATGGAACACACAAATTGCGTCGCGATTCAATACATCGTCCTCCAGCCGACATGTCTCCGAGGTAGTATTGCTGCTCCTGGCACCTCTTGGTCGTTCTCCTATGAGTCTAGTTTTTCGAATCCGGCGCAAAACTGACAATTAATTGTAACGTTCAGAGCCTCTTAATGACGATGGGACACACAAATTGCGTCGGGTCTCAATACATCGTCCTCCAGCCGACTTGTCTCCAAGGGTCTATTGCTGCCTCGGGCACCTTATGGTCGTTCTCCTGTGAGTCTAGATTTTCGAATCCGACGCAAAACTGACAGTTAATTGTAACGTTCAGAGCCTCTTAATGACGATGGAACACACAAATTGCGTCGCGATTCAATACATCGTCCTACAGCCGACTTGTCTCCAAGGGTCTAGTGCTGCCTCGGGCACCTTATGGTCGTTCATCTGTGAGTCTAGATTTTCGAATCCGACGCAAAACTGACAGTTAATTGTAACGTTCAGAGCCTGTTAATGACGATGGGACACACAAATTGCGTCGCGTCTAAATACATCGTCCCACAGCCGACCTGTCTCCAAGGTTCTCTTGCTGCCTCGGGCACCTTATGGTCGTTCTCCTGTGAGTCTAGTTTTCAGAATACGACGCAAAACTGACAGTTAATTGTAACGTTCAGAGCCTGTTAATGACGATGGAACACACAAATTGCGTCGCGATTCAATACATCGTCCTACAGCCGACTTGTCTCCAAGGGTCTAATGCTGCCTCGGGCACCATATGCTCGTTCTCCTGTGAGTCTAGATTTTCGAATCCGACGCAAAACTGACAGTGAATTGTAACGTTCAGAGCCTGTTAATGACGATGGAACACACAAATTGCGTCGCGATTCAATACATCGTCCTACAGCCGACTTGTCTCCAAGGGTCTAGTGCTGCCTCGGGCACCATATGCTCGTTCTCCTGTGAGTCTAGATTTTCGAATCCGACGCAAAACTGACAGTTAATTGTAACGTTCAGAGCCTGTTAATGACGATGGGACACACAAATTGCGTCGCGACTCAATACATCGTCCTACAGCCGACTTGACTCCAAGGGTCTAGTGCTGCCTCGGGCACCATATGCTCGTTCTCCTGTGAGTCTAGATTTTCGAATCCGACGCAAAACTGAGAGTGAATTGTAACGTTCAGAGCCTCTTGATGACGATGGACCACACAAATTGCGTCGCGATTCAATACATCGTCCTCCAGCCGACTTGTCTCCAAGGGTCTATTGCTGCCTCGGGCACCTTATGGTCGTTCTCCTGTGAGTCTAGTTTTTCGAATCCGACGCAAAACTGACAGTTAATTGTAACGTTGAGAGCCTCTTAATGACGATGGAACACACAAATTGCGTCGCGATTCAATACATCGTCCTACAGCCGACTTGTCTCCAAGGGTCTAGTGCTGCCTCGGGCACCTTATGGTCGTTCATCTGTGAGTCTAGATTTTCGAATCCGACGCAAAACTGACAGTTAATTGTAAGGTTCAGAGCCTGTTAATGACGATGGGACACACAAATTGCGTCGCGTCTCAATGCATCGTCCAACAGCCGACCTGTCTCCAAGGGTCTCTTGCTGCCTCGGGCACCCTATGGTCGTTCTCCTGTGAGTCTAGTTTTCAGAATACGACGCAAAACTGACAGTTAATTGTAACGTTCAGAGCCTTTTAATGACGATGGGACACACAAATTGCGTCGCGATTCAATACATCGTCCTACAGCCGACTTGTCTCCAAGGGTCTAGTGCTGCCTCGGGCACCTTATGGTCGTTCTCCTGTGAGTCCAGATTTTCGAATCCGACGCAAAACTGACAGTGAATTGTAACGTTCAGAGCCTTTTGATGACGATGGAACACACAAATTGCGTCGCGATTCAATACATCGTCCTACAGCCGACTTGTCTCCAAGGGTCTAGTGCTGCCTCGGGCACCATATGCTCGTTCTCCTGTGAGTCTAGATTTTCGAATCCGACGCAAAACTGACAGTTAATTGTAACGTTCAGAGCCTGTTAATGACGATGGGACACACAAATTGCGTCGCAACTCAATACATCGTCCTCCAGCCGACTTGTCTCCAAGGGTCTGGTGCTGCCTCGGGCACCTTATGGTCGTTTTCCTGTGAGTCTAGATTTCCGAATCCGACGCAAAACTGACAGTTAATTGTAACGTTCAGAGCCTGATACTGACGATGGATCACACAAATTGCGTCGCGATTCAATACATCGTCCTCCAGCAAACTTGTCTCCAAGGGTCTATTGCTGCCTCGGGCACCTTATGGTCGTTCTCCTGTGAGTCTAGTTTTTCGAATGCGATGCAAAACTGACAGTTAATTGTAACGTTCAGAGCCTGTTAATGACGATTGGACACACAAATTGCGTCGCGACTCAATACATCGTCCTACAGCCGACTTGTCTCCAAGGGTCTAGTGCTGCCTCGGGCACCTTATGGTCGTTCTCCTGTGAGTCTAGATTTTCGAAATCGACGCAAAACTGACAGTTAATTGTAACGTTCAGAGCCTGTTAATGACGATGGGACACACAAATTGCGTCGCGACTCAATACATCGTCCTCCAGCCGACTTGTCTCCAAGGGTCTAGTGCTGCCTCGGGCACCTTATGGTCGTTCTCCAATGAGTCTAGATTTTCGAATCCGACGCAAAACTGACAGTTAATTGTAACGTTCAGAGCCTCTTAATGACGATGGAACACACAAATTGCGTCGCGATTCAATACATCGTCCTCCAGCCGACTTGTCTCGAAGGGTCTATTGCTGCCTCGGGCACCTTATGCTTGTTCTCCTGTGAGTCTAGTTTTTCGAATGCGATGCAAAACTGACAGTTAATTGTAACGTTCAGAGCCTCTTAATGACGATTTAACACCCAAATTGCGTCGCGATTCAATACATCGTCCTCCAGGCGACTTGTCTCCAAGGGTCTATTGCTGCCTCGGGCACCTTATGGTCGTTCTCCTGTGAGTCTAGTTTTTCGAATGCGATGCAAAACTGACAGTTAATTGTAACGTTCAGAGCCTGTTAATGACGATGGGACACACAAATTGCGTCGCGACTCAATACATCGTCCTCCAGCCGACTTGTCTCCAAGGGTCTAGTTCTGCCTCGGGCACCTTATGGTCGTTCTCCTGTGAGTCTAGATTTTCGAATCCGACGCAAAACTGACAGTTAATTGTAACGTTCAGAGCCTCTTAATGACGTTGGAACACACAAATTGCGTCGCGATTCAATACATCGTCCTACAGCCGACTTGTCTCCAAGGGTCTAGTGCTGCCTCGGGCACCATATGCTCGTTCTCCTGTGAGTCTTGATTTTCGAATCCGACGCAAAACTGACAATGAATTGTAACGTTCAGAGCCTCTTGATGACGATGGAACACACAAATTGCGTCGCGATTCAATACATCGTCCCACAGCCGACCTGTCTCCAAGGGTCTCTTGCTGCCTCGGGCACCTTATGGTCGTTCTCCTGTGAGTCTAGTTTTCAGAATACGACGCAAAACTGACAGTTAATTGTAACGTTCAGAGCCTGTTAATGACGATGGGACACACAAATTGCGTCGCGATTCAATACATCGTCCTACAGCCGACTTGTCTCCAAGGGTCTATTGGTGCCTCGGGCCTCTTATGGTCGTTCTCCTATGAGTCTAGTTTTTCGAATCCGGCGCAAAACTGACAATTAATTGTAACGTTCAGAGCCTCTTAATGACGATGGAACACACAAATTGCGTCGCGACTCAATACATCGTCCTCCAGCCGACTTGTCTCCAAGGGTCTAGTGCTGCCTCGGGCACCTTATGGTCGTTCTCCTGTGAGTCTAGATTTTCTAATCCGACGCAAAACTGACAGTTAATTGTAACGTTCAGAGCCTCTTAATGACGATGGAACACACAAATTGCGTCGCGATTCAATACATCGTCCTCCAGCCGACTTGTCTCCAAGGGTCTATTGCTGCCTCGGGCATCTTATGGTCGTTCTCCTGTGAGTCTAGATTTTCGAATCCGACGCAAAACTGACAGTGAATTGTAACGTTCAGAGCCTGTTAATGACGATGGGACACACAAATTGCGTCGCGACTCAATACATCGTCCTCCAGCCGACTTGTCTCCAAGGGTCTAGTGCTGCCTCGGGCACCTTATGGTCGTTCTCCTGTGAGTCTAGATTTTCGAATCCGACGCAAAACTGACAGTTAATTGTAACGTTCAGAGCCTGATACTGACGATGGATCACACAAATTGCGTCGCGATTCAATACATCGTCCTCCAGCAAACTTGTCTCCGAGGTAGTATTGCTGCTCCTGGCACCTCTTGGTCGTTCTCCTATGAGTCTAGTTTTTCGAATCCGGCGCAAAACTGACAATTAATTGTAACGTTCAGAGCCTCTTAATGACGATGGAACACACAAATTGCGTCGCGATTCAATACATCGTCCTACAGCCGACTTGTCTCCAAGGGTCTATTGCTGCCTCGGGCACCTTATGGTCGTTCATCTGTGAGTCTAGATTTTCGAATCCGGCGCAAAACTGACAGTTAATTGTAACGTTCAGAGCCTCTTAATGACGATGGAACACACAAATTGCGTCGCGATTCAATACATCGTCCTCCAGCCGACATGTCTCCGAGGTAGTATTGCTGCTCCTGGCACCTCTTGGTCGTTCTCCTATGAGTCTAGTTTTTCGAATCCGGCGCAAAACTGACAATTAATTGTAACGTTCAGAGCCTCTTAATGACGATGGGACACACAAATTGCGTCGGGTCTCAATACATCGTCCTCCAGCCGACTTGTCTCCAAGGGTCTATTGCTGCCTCGGGCACCTTATGGTCGTTCTCCTGTGAGTCTAGATTTTCGAATCCGACGCAAAACTGACAGTTAATTGTAACGTTCAGAGCCTCTTAATGACGATGGAACACACAAATTGCGTCGCGATTCAATACATCGTCCTACAGCCGACTTGTCTCCAAGGGTCTAGTGCTGCCTCGGGCACCTTATGGTCGTTCATCTGTGAGTCTAGATTTTCGAATCCGACGCAAAACTGACAGTTAATTGTAACGTTCAGAGCCTGTTAATGACGATGGGACACACAAATTGCGTCGCGTCTAAATACATCGTCCCACAGCCGACCTGTCTCCAAGGTTCTCTTGCTGCCTCGGGCACCTTATGGTCGTTCTCCTGTGAGTCTAGTTTTCAGAATACGACGCAAAACTGACAGTTAATTGTAACGTTCAGAGCCTGTTAATGACGATGGAACACACAAATTGCGTCGCGATTCAATACATCGTCCTACAGCCGACTTGTCTCCAAGGGTCTAATGCTGCCTCGGGCACCATATGCTCGTTCTCCTGTGAGTCTAGATTTTCGAATCCGACGCAAAACTGACAGTGAATTGTAACGTTCAGAGCCTGTTAATGACGATGGAACACACAAATTGCGTCGCGATTCAATACATCGTCCTACAGCCGACTTGTCTCCAAGGGTCTAGTGCTGCCTCGGGCACCATATGCTCGTTCTCCTGTGAGTCTAGATTTTCGAATCCGACGCAAAACTGACAGTTAATTGTAACGTTCAGAGCCTGTTAATGACGATGGGACACACAAATTGCGTCGCGACTCAATACATCGTCCTACAGCCGACTTGACTCCAAGGGTCTAGTGCTGCCTCGGGCACCATATGCTCGTTCTCCTGTGAGTCTAGATTTTCGAATCCGACGCAAAACTGAGAGTGAATTGTAACGTTCAGAGCCTCTTGATGACGATGGACCACACAAATTGCGTCGCGATTCAATACATCGTCCTCCAGCCGACTTGTCTCCAAGGGTCTATTGCTGCCTCGGGCACCTTATGGTCGTTCTCCTGTGAGTCTAGTTTTTCGAATCCGACGCAAAACTGACAGTTAATTGTAACGTTGAGAGCCTCTTAATGACGATGGAACACACAAATTGCGTCGCGATTCAATACATCGTCCTACAGCCGACTTGTCTCCAAGGGTCTAGTGCTGCCTCGGGCACCTTATGGTCGTTCATCTGTGAGTCTAGATTTTCGAATCCGACGCAAAACTGACAGTTAATTGTAAGGTTCAGAGCCTGTTAATGACGATGGGACACACAAATTGCGTCGCGTCTCAATGCATCGTCCAACAGCCGACCTGTCTCCAAGGGTCTCTTGCTGCCTCGGGCACCCTATGGTCGTTCTCCTGTGAGTCTAGTTTTCAGAATACGACGCAAAACTGACAGTTAATTGTAACGTTCAGAGCCTTTTAATGACGATGGGACACACAAATTGCGTCGCGATTCAATACATCGTCCTACAGCCGACTTGTCTCCAAGGGTCTAGTGCTGCCTCGGGCACCTTATGGTCGTTCTCCTGTGAGTCCAGATTTTCGAATCCGACGCAAAACTGACAGTGAATTGTAACGTTCAGAGCCTTTTGATGACGATGGAACACACAAATTGCGTCGCGATTCAATACATCGTCCTACAGCCGACTTGTCTCCAAGGGTCTAGTGCTGCCTCGGGCACCATATGCTCGTTCTCCTGTGAGTCTAGATTTTCGAATCCGACGCAAAACTGACAGTTAATTGTAACGTTCAGAGCCTGTTAATGACGATGGGACACACAAATTGCGTCGCAACTCAATACATCGTCCTCCAGCCGACTTGTCTCCAAGGGTCTGGTGCTGCCTCGGGCACCTTATGGTCGTTTTCCTGTGAGTCTAGATTTCCGAATCCGACGCAAAACTGACAGTTAATTGTAACGTTCAGAGCCTGATACTGACGATGGATCACACAAATTGCGTCGCGATTCAATACATCGTCCTCCAGCAAACTTGTCTCCGAGGTAGTATTGCTGCTCCTGGCACCTCTTGGTCGTTCTCCTATGAGTCTAGTTTTTCGAATCCGGCGCAAAACTGACAATTAATTGTAACGTTCAGAGCCTCTTAATGACGATGGAACACACAAATTGCGTCGCATTTCAATACATCGTCCTCCAGCCGACTTGTCTCCAAGGGTCTATTGCTGCCTCGGGCACCTTATGGTCGTTCTCCTGTGAGTCTAGTTTTTCGAATGCGATGCAAAACTGACAGTTAATTGTAACGTTCAGAGCCTCTTAATGACGATGGAACACACAAATTGCGTCGCGATTCAATACATCGTCCTACAGCCGACTTGTCTCCAAGGGTCTAGTGCTGCCTCGGGCACCATATGCTCGTTCTCCTGTGAGCTAGATTTTCGAATCCGACGCAAAACTGAGAGTGAATTGTAACGTTCAGAGCCTCTTGATGACGATGGAACACACAAATTGCGTCGCGATTCAATACATCGTCCTCCAGCCGACTTGTCTCCAAGGGTCTAGTGCTGCCTCGGGCACCTTATGGTCGTTCTCCTGTGAGTCTAGATTTTCTAATCCGACGCAAAACTGACAGTTAATTGTAACGTTCAGAGCCTCTTAATGACGATGGAACACACAAATTGCGTCGCGATTCAATACATCGTCCTCCAGCCGACTTGTCTCCAAGGGTCTATTGCTGCCTCGGGCATCTTATGGTCGTTCTCCTGTTAGTCTAGATTTTCGAATCCGACGCAAAACTGACAGTGAATTGTAACGTTCAGAGCCTGTTAATGACGATGGGACACACAAATTGCGTCGCGACTCAATACATCGTCCTCCAGCCGACTTGTCTCCAAGGGTCTAGTGCTGCCTCGGGCACCTTATGGTCGTTCTCCTGTGAGTCTAGATTTTCGAATCCGACGCAAAACTGACAGTTAATTGTAACGTTCTGAGCCTGTTAATGACGATGGAACACACAAATTGCGTCGCGATTCAATACATCGTCCTACAGCCGACTTGTCTCCAAGGGTCTATTGCTGCCTCGGGCACCTTATGGTCGTTCATCGGTGAGTCTAGATTTTCGAATCCGACGCAAAACTGACAGTTAATTGTAAGATTCAGAGCCTCTTGATGACGATGGAACACACAAATTGCGTCGCGATTCAATACATCGTCCTACAGCCGACTTGTCTCCAAGGGTCTAGTGCTGCCTCGGGCACCTTATGGTCGTTCATCGGTAGATTTTCGAATCCGGCGCAAAACTGACAGTTAATTGTAACGTTCAGAGCCTCTTAATGACGATGGAACACACAAATTGCGTCGCGATTCAATACATCGTCCTCCAGCCGACATGTCTCCGAGGTAGTATTGCTGCTCCTGGCACCTCTTGGTCGTTCTCCTATGAGTCTAGTTTTTCGAATCCGGCGCAAAACTGACAATTAATTGTAACGTTCAGAGCCTCTTAATGACGATGGGACACACAAATTGCGTCGGGTCTCAATACATCGTCCTCCAGCCGACTTGTCTCCAAGGGTCTATTGCTGCCTCGGGCACCTTATGGTCGTTCTCCTGTGAGTCTAGATTTTCGAATCCGACGCAAAACTGACAGTTAATTGTAACGTTCAGAGCCTCTTAATGACGATGGAACACACAAATTGCGTCGCGACTCAATACATCGTCCTCCAGCCGACTTGACTCGAAGGGTCTATTGCTGCCTCGGGCACCTTATGGTCGTTCATCTGTGAGTCTAGATTTTCGAATCCGACGCAAAACTGACAGTTACTTGTAACGTTCAGAGCCTGTTAATGACGATGGGACACACAAATTGCGTCGCGTCTCAATACATCGTCCCACAGCCGACCTGTCTCCAAGGGTCTCTTGCTGCCTCGGGCACCTTATGGTCGTTCTCCTGTGAGTCTAGTTTTCAGAATACGACGCAAAACTGACAGTTAATTGTAACGTTCAGAGCCTGTTAATGACGATGGAACACACAAATTGCGTCGCGATTCAATACATCGTCCTACAGCCGACTTGTCTCCAAGGGTCTAATGCTGCCTCGGGCACCATATGCTCGTTCTCCTGTGAGTCTAGATTTTCGAATCCGACGCAAAACTGACAGTGAATTGTAACGTTCAGAGCCTGTTAATGACGATGGAACACACAAATTGCGTCGCGATTCAATACATCGTCCTACAGCCGACTTGTCTCCAAGGGTCTAGTACTGCCTCGGGCACCATATGCTCGTTCTCCTGTGAGTCTAGATTTTCGAATCCGACGCAAAACTGACAGTTAATTGTAACGTTCAGAGCCTGTTAATGACGATGGGACACACAAATTGCGTCGCGACTCAATACATCGTACTACAGCCGACTTGACTCCAAGGGTCTAGTGCTGCCTCGGGCACCATATGCTCGTTCTCCTGTGAGTCTAGATTTTCGAATCCGACGCAAAACTGAGAGTGAATTGTAACGTTCAGAGCCTCCTGATGACGATGGACCACACAAATTGCGTCGCGATTCAATACATCGTCCTCCAGCCGACTTGTCTCCAAGGGTCTATTGCTGCCTCGGGCACCTTATGGTCGTTCTCCTGTGAGTCTAGATTTTCGAATCCGACGCAAAACTGACAGTTAATTGTAACGTTGAGAGCCTCTTAATGACGATGGAACACACAAATTGCGTCGCGATTCAATACATCGTCCTACAGCCGACTTGTCTCCAAGGGTCTACTGCTGCCTCGGGCACCTTATGGTCGTTCATCTGTGAGTCTAGATTTTCGAATCCGACGCAAAACTGACAGTTAATTGTAACGTTCAGAGCCTGTTAATGACGATGGGACACACAAATTGCGTCGCGTCTCAATGCATCGTCCAACAGCCGACCTGTCTCCAAGGGTCTCTTGCTGCCTCGGGCACCTTATGGTCGTTCTCCTGTGAGTCTAGTTTTCAGAATACGACGCAAAACTGACAGTTAATTGTAACGTTCAGAGCCTTTTAATGACGATGGGACACACAAATTGCGTCGCGATTCAATACATCGTCCTACAGCCGACTTGTCTCCAAGGGTCTAGTGCTGCCTCGGGCACCTTATGGTCGTTCTCCTGTGAGTCCAGATTTTCGAATCCGACGCAATACTGACAGTGAATTGTAACGTTCAGAGCCTTTTGATGACGATGGAACACACAAATTGCGTCGCGATTCAATACATCGTCCTACAGCCGACTTGTCTCCAAGGGTCTAGTGCTGCCTCGGGCACCATATGCTCGTTCTCCTGTGAGTCTAGATTTTCGAATCCGACGCAAAACTGACAGTTAATTGTAACGTTCAGAGCCTGTTAATGACGATGGGACACACAAATTGCGTCGCGACTCAATACATCGTCCTCCAGCCGACTTGTCTCCAAGGGTCTAGTGCTGCCTCGGGCACCTTAAGTTCGTTTTCCTGTGAGTCTAGATTTTCGAATCCGACGCAAAACTGACAGTTAATTGTAACGTTCAGAGCCTGATACTGACGATGGATCACACAAATTGCGTCGCGATTCAATACATCGTCCTCCAGCAAACTTGTCTCCGAGGTAGTATTGCTGCTCCTGGCACCTCTTGGTCGTTCTCCTATGAGTCTAGTTTTTCGAATCCGGCGCAAAACTGACAATTAATTGTAACGTTCAGAGCCTCTTAATGACGATGGAACACACAAATTGCGTCGCATTTCAATACATCGTCCTCCAGCCGACTTGTCTCCAAGGGTCTATTGCTGCCTCGGGCACCTTATGGTCGTTCTCCTGTGAGTCTAGTTTTTCGAATGCGATGCAAAACTGACAGTTAATTGTAACGTTCAGAGCCTCTTAATGACGATGGAACACACAAATTGCGTCGCGATTCAATACATCGTCCTACAGCCGACTTGTCTCCAAGGGTCTAGTGCTGCCTCGGGCACCATATGCTCGTTCTCCTGTGAGTCTAGATTTTCGAATCCGACGCAAAACTGAGAGTGAATTGTAACGTTCAGAGCCTCTTGATGACGATGGAACACACAAATTGCGTCGCGATTCAATACATCGTCCTCCAGCCGACTTGTCTCGAAGGGTCTATTGCTGCCTCGGGCACCTTATGGTCGTTCATCTGTGAGTCTAGATTTTCGAATCCGACGCAAAACTGACAGTTAATTGTAAGGTTCAGAGCCTCTTAAATGACGATGGAACACACAAATTGCGTCGCGATTCAATACATCGTCCTCCAGCCGACTTGTCTCCAAGGGTCTATTGCTGCCTCGGGCACCTTATGGTCGTTCTCCTGTGAGTCTAGTTTTTTGAATGCGATGCAAAACTGACAGTTAATTGTAACGTTCAGAGCCTGTTAATGACGATGGGACACACAAATTGCGTCGCGACTCAATACATCGTCCTCCAGCCGACTTGTCTCCAAGGGTCTGGTGCTGCCTCGGGCACCTTATGGTCGTTTTCCTGTGAGTCTAGATTTCCGAATCCGACGCAAAACTGACAGTTAATTGTAACGTTCAGAGCCTGATACTGACGATGGATCACACAAATTGCGTCGCGATTCAATACATCGTCCTCCAGCAAACTTGTCTCCGAGGTAGTATTGCTGCTCCTGGCACCTCTTGGTCGTTCTCCTATGAGTCTAGTTTTTCGAATCCGGCGCAAAACTGACAATTAATTGTAACGTTCAGAGCCTCTTAATGACGATGGAACACACAAATTGCGTCGCATTTCAATACATCGTCCTCCAGCCGACTTGTCTCCAAGGGTCTATTGCTGCCTCGGGCACCTTATGGTCGTTCTCCTGTGAGTCTAGTTTTTCGAATGCGATGCAAAACTGACAGTTAATTGTAACGTTCAGAGCCTCTTAATGACGATGGAACACACAAATTGCGTCGCGATTCAATACATCGTCCTACAGCCGACTTGTCTCCAAGGGTCTAGTGCTGCCTCGGGCACCATATGCTCGTTCTCCTGTGAGCTAGATTTTCGAATCCGACGCAAAACTGAGAGTGAATTGTAACGTTCAGAGCCTCTTGATGACGATGGAACACACAAATTGCGTCGCGATTCAATACATCGTCCTCCAGCCGACTTGTCTCCAAGGGTCTAGTGCTGCCTCGGGCACCTTATGGTCGTTCTCCTGTGAGTCTAGATTTTCTAATCCGACGCAAAACTGACAGTTAATTGTAACGTTCAGAGCCTCTTAATGACGATGGAACACACAAATTGCGTCGCGATTCAATACATCGTCCTCCAGCCGACTTGTCTCCAAGGGTCTATTGCTGCCTCGGGCATCTTATGGTCGTTCTCCTGTGAGTCTAGATTTTCGAATCCGACGCAAAACTGACAGTGAATTGTAACGTTCAGAGCCTGTTAATGACGATGGGACACACAAATTGCGTCGCGACTCAATACATCGTCCTCCAGCCGACTTGTCTCCAAGGGTCTAGTGCTGCCTCGGGCACCTTATGGTCGTTCTCCTGTGAGTCTAGATTTTCGAATCCGACGCAAAACTGACAGTTAATTGTAACGTTCTGAGCCTGTTAATGACGATGGAACACACAAATTGCGTCGCGATTCAATACATCGTCCTACAGCCGACTTGTCTCCAAGGGTCTATTGCTGCCTCGGGCACCTTATGGTCGTTCATCGGTGAGTCTAGATTTTCGAATCCGACGCAAAACTGACAGTTAATTGTAAGATTCAGAGCCTCTTGATGACGATGGAACACACAAATTGCGTCGCGATTCAATACATCGTCCTACAGCCGACTTGTCTCCAAGGGTCTAGTGCTGCCTCGGGCACCTTATGGTCGTTCATCGGTAGATTTTCGAATCCGGCGCAAAACTGACAGTTAATTGTAACGTTCAGAGCCTCTTAATGACGATGGAACACACAAATTGCGTCGCGATTCAATACATCGTCCTCCAGCCGACATGTCTCCGAGGTAGTATTGCTGCTCCTGGCACCTCTTGGTCGTTCTCCTATGAGTCTAGTTTTTCGAATCCGGCGCAAAACTGACAATTAATTGTAACGTTCAGAGCCTCTTAATGACGATGGGACACACAAATTGCGTCGGGTCTCAATACATCGTCCTCCAGCCGACTTGTCTCCAAGGGTCTATTGCTGCCTCGGGCACCTTATGGTCGTTCTCCTGTGAGTCTAGATTTTCGAATCCGACGCAAAACTGACAGTTAATTGTAACGTTCAGAGCCTCTTAATGACGATGGAACACACAAATTGCGTCGCGACTCAATACATCGTCCTCCAGCCGACTTGACTCGAAGGGTCTATTGCTGCCTCGGGCACCTTATGGTCGTTCATCTGTGAGTCTAGATTTTCGAATCCGACGCAAAACTGACAGTTACTTGTAACGTTCAGAGCCTGTTAATGACGATGGGACACACAAATTGCGTCGCGTCTCAATACATCGTCCCACAGCCGACCTGTCTCCAAGGGTCTCTTGCTGCCTCGGGCACCTTATGGTCGTTCTCCTGTGAGTCTAGTTTTCAGAATACGACGCAAAACTGACAGTTAATTGTAACGTTCAGAGCCTGTTAATGACGATGGAACACACAAATTGCGTCGCGATTCAATACATCTTCCTACAGCCGACTTGTCTCCAAGGGTCTAATGCTGCCTCGGGCACCATATGCTCGTTCTCCTGTGAGTCTAGATTTTCGAATCCGACGCAAAACTGACAGTGAATTGTAACGTTCAGAGCCTGTTAATGACGATGGAACACACAAATTGCGTCGCGATTCAATACATCGTCCTACAGCCGACTTGTCTCCAAGGGTCTAGTACTGCCTCGGGCACCATATGCTCGTTCTCCTGTGAGTCTAGATTTTCGAATCCGACGCAAAACTGACAGTTAATTGTAACGTTCAGAGCCTGTTAATGACGATGGGACACACAAATTGCGTCGCGACTCAATACATCGTACTACAGCCGACTTGACTCCAAGGGTCTAGTGCTGCCTCGGGCACCATATGCTCGTTCTCCTGTGAGTCTAGATTTTCGAATCCGACGCAAAACTGAGAGTGAATTGTAACGTTCAGAGCCTCCTGATGACGATGGACCACACAAATTGCGTCGCGATTCAATACATCGTCCTCCAGCCGACTTGTCTCCAAGGGTCTATTGCTGCCTCGGGCACCTTATGGTCGTTCTCCTGTGAGTCTAGATTTTCGAATCCGACGCAAAACTGACAGTTAATTGTAACGTTGAGAGCCTCTTAATGACGATGGAACACACAAATTGCGTCGCGATTCAATACATCGTCCTACAGCCGACTTGTCTCCAAGGGTCTAGTGCTGCCTCGGGCACCTTATGGTCGTTCATCTGTGAGTCTAGATTTTCGAATCCGACGCAAAACTGACAGTTAATTGTAACGTTCAGAGCCTGTTAATGACGATGGGACACACAAATTGCGTCGCGTCTCAATGCATCGTCCAACAGCCGACCTGTCTCCAAGGGTCTCTTGCTGCCTCGGGCACCTTATGGTCGTTCTCCTGTGAGTCTAGTTTTCAGAATACGACGCAAAACTGACAGTTAATTGTAACGTTCAGAGCCTTTTAATGACGATGGGACACACAAATTGCGTCGCGATTCAATACATCGTCCTACAGCCGACTTGTCTCCAAGGGTCTAGTGCTGCCTCGGGCACCTTATGGTCGTTCTCCTGTGAGTCCAGATTTTCGAATCCGACGCAATACTGACAGTGAATTGTAACGTTCAGAGCCTTTTGATGACGATGGAACACACAAATTGCGTCGCGATTCAATACATCGTCCTACAGCCGACTTGTCTCCAAGGGTCTAGTGCTGCCTCGGGCACCATATGCTCGTTCTCCTGTGAGTCTAGATTTTCGAATCCGACGCAAAACTGACAGTTAATTGTAACGTTCAGAGCCTGTTAATGACGATGGGACACACAAATTGCGTCGCGACTCAATACATCGTCCTCCAGCCGACTTGTCTCCAAGGGTCTAGTGCTGCCTCGGGCACCTTAAGTTCGTTTTCCTGTGAGTCTAGATTTTCGAATCCGACGCAAAACTGACAGTTAATTGTAACGTTCAGAGCCTGATACTGACGATGGATCACACAAATTGCGTCGCGATTCAATACATCGTCCTCCAGCAAACTTGTCTCCGAGGTAGTATTGCTGCTCCTGGCACCTCTTGGTCGTTCTCCTATGAGTCTAGTTTTTCGAATCCGGCGCAAAACTGACAATTAATTGTAACGTTCAGAGCCTCTTAATGACGATGGAACACACAAATTGCGTCGCATTTCAATACATCGTCCTCCAGCCGACTTGTCTCCAAGGGTCTATTGCTGCCTCGGGCACCTTATGGTCGTTCTCCTGTGAGTCTAGTTTTTCGAATGCGATGCAAAACTGACAGTTAATTGTAACGTTCAGAGCCTCTTAATGACGATGGAACACACAAATTGCGTCGCGATTCAATACATCGTCCTACAGCCGACTTGTCTCCAAGGGTCTAGTGCTGCCTCGGGCACCATATGCTCGTTCTCCTGTGAGTCTAGATTTTCGAATCCGACGCAAAACTGAGAGTGAATTGTAACGTTCAGAGCCTCTTGATGACGATGGAACACACAAATTGCGTCGCGATTCAATACATCGTCCTCCAGCCGACTTGTCTCGAAGGGTCTATTGCTGCCTCGGGCACCTTATGGTCGTTCATCTGTGAGTCTAGATTTTCGAATCCGACGCAAAACTGACAGTTAATTGTAAGGTTCAGAGCCTCTTAAATGACGATGGAACACACAAATTGCGTCGCGATTCAATACATCGTCCTCCAGCCGACTTGTCTCCAAGGGTCTATTGCTGCCTCGGGCACCTTATGGTCGTTCTCCTGTGAGTCTAGTTTTTTGAATGCGATGCAAAACTGACAGTTAATTGTAACGTTCAGAGCCTGTTAATGACGATGGGACACACAAATTGCGTCGCGATTCAATACATCGTCCTCCAGCAAACTTGTCTCCGAGGTAGTATTGCTGCTCCTGGCACCTCTTGGTCGTTCTCCTATGAGTCTAGTTTTTCGAATCCGGCGCAAAACTGACAATTAATTGTAACGTTCAGAGCCTCTTAATGACGATGGAACACACAAATTGCGTCGCATTTCAATACATCGTCCTCCAGCCGACTTGTCTCCAAGGGTCTATTGCTGCCTCGGGCACCTTATGGTCGTTCTCCTGTGAGTCTAGTTTTTCGAATGCGATGCAAAACTGACAGTTAATTGTAACGTTCAGAGCCTCTTAATGACGATGGAACACACAAATTGCGTCGCGATTCAATACATCGTCCTACAGCCGACTTGTCTCCAAGGGTCTAGTGCTGCCTCGGGCACCATATGCTCGTTCTCTTGTGAGTCTAGATTTTCGAATCCGACGCAAAACTGAGAGTGAATTGTAACGTTCAGAGCCTCTTGATGACGATGGAACACACAAATTGCGTCGCGATTCAATACATCGTCCTCCAGCCGACTTGTCTCCAAGGGTCTAGTGCTGCCTCGGGCACCTTATGGTCGTTCTCCTGTGAGTCTAGATTTTCTAATCCGACGCAAAACTGACAGTTAATTGTAACGTTCAGAGCCTCTTAATGACGATGGAACACACAAATTGCGTCGCGATTCAATACATCGTCCTCCAGCCGACTTGTCTCCAAGGGTCTATTGCTGCCTCGGGCATCTTATGGTCGTTCTCCTGTGAGTCTAGATTTTCGAATCCGACGCAAAACTGACAGTGAATTGTAACGTTCAGAGCCTGTTAATGACGATGGGACACACAAATTGCGTCGCGACTCAATACATCGTCCTCCAGCCGACTTGTCTCCAAGGGTCTAGTGCTGCCTCGGGCACCTTATGGTCGTTCTCCTGTGAGTCTAGATTTTCGAATCCGACGCAAAACTGACAGTTAATTGTAACGTTCTGAGCCTGTTAATGACGATGGAACACACAAATTGCGTCGCGATTCAATACATCGTCCTACAGCCTACTTGACTCGAAGGGTCTATTGCTGCCTCGGGCACCTTATGGTCGTTCTCCTGTGAGTCTAGTTTTCAGAATACGACGCAAAACTGACAGTTAATTGTAACGTTCAGAGCCTGTTAATGACGATGGAACACACAAATTGCGTCGCGATTCAATACATCGTCCTACAGCCGACTTGTCTCCAAGGGTCTAATGCTGCCTCGGGCACCATATGCTCGTTCTCCTGTGAGTCTAGATTTTCGAATCCGACGCAAAACTGACAGTGAATTGTAACGTTCAGAGCCTGTTAATGACGATGGAACACACAAATTGCGTCGCGATTCAATACATCGTCCTACAGCCGACTTGTCTCCAAGGGTCTAGTACTGCCTCGGGCACCATATGCTCGTTCTCCTGTGAGTCTAGATTTTCGAATACGACGCAAAACTGACAGTTAATTGTAACGTTCAGAGCCTGTTAATGACGATGGGACACACAAATTGCGTCGCGACTCAATACATCGTACTACAGCCGACTTGACTCCAAGGGTCTAGTGCTGCCTCGGGCACCATATGCTCGTTCTCCTGTGAGTCTAGATTTTCGAATCCGACGCAAAACTGAGAGTGAATTGTAACGTTCAGAGCCTCTTGATGACGATGGACCAAACAAATTGCGTCGCGATTCAATACATCGTCCTCCAGCCGACTTGTCTCCAAGGGTCTATTGCTGCCTCGGGCACCTTATGGTCGTTCTCCTGTGAGTCTAGATTTTCGAATCCGACGCAAAACTGACAGTTAATTGTAACGTTGAGAGCCTCTTAATGACGATGGAACACACAAATTGCGTCGCGATTCAATACATCGTCCTACAGCCGACTTGTCTCCAAGGGTCTAGTGCTGCCTCGGGCACCTTATGGTCGTTCATCTGTGAGTCTAGATTTTCGAATCCGACGCAAAACTGACAGTTAATTGTAACGTTCAGAGCCTGTTAATGACGATGGGACACACATATTGCGTCGCGTCTCAATGCATCGTCCAACAGCCGACCTGTCTCCAAGGGTCTCTTGCTGCCTCGGGCACCTTATGGTCGTTCTCCTGTGAGTCTAGTTTTCAGAATACGACGCAAAACTGACAGTTAATTGTAACGTTCAGAGCCTTTTAATGACGATGGGACACACAAATTGCGTCGCGATTCAATACATCGTCCTACAGCCGACTTGTCTCCAAGGGTCTAGTACTGCCTCGGGCACCATATGCTCGTTCTCCTGTGAGTCTAGATTTTCGAATCCGACGCAAAACTGACAGTTAATTGTAACGTTCAGAGCCTGTTAATGACGATGGGACACACAAATTGCGTCGCGACTCAATACATCGTACTACAGCCGACTTGACTCCAAGGGTCTAGTGCTGCCTCGGGCACCATATGCTCGTTCTCCTGTGAGTCTAGATTTTCGAATCCGACGCAAAACTGAGAGTGAATTGTAACGTTCAGAGCCTCTTGATGACGATGGACCACACAAATTGCGTCGCGATTCAATACATCGTCCTCCAGCCGACTTGTCTCCAAGGGTCTATTGCTGCCTCGGGCACCTTATGGTCGTTCTCCTGTGAGTCTAGATTTTCGAATCCGACGCAAAACTGACAGTTAATTGTAACGTTGAGAGCCTCTTAATGACGATGGAACACACAAATTGCGTCGCGATTCAATACATCGTCCTCCAGCCGACTTGTCTCCAAGGGTCTATTGCTGCCTCGGGCACCTTATGGTCGTTCTCCTGTGAGTCTAGTTTTTCGAATCCGACGCAAAACTGACAGTTAATTGTAACGTTGAGAGCCTCTTAATGACGATGGAACACACAAATTGCGTCGCGATTCAATACATCGTCCTACAGCCGACTTGTCTCCAAGGGTCTAGTGCTGCCTCGGGCACCTTATGGTCGTTCATCTGTGAGTCTAGATTTTCGAATCCGACGCAAAACTGACAGTTAATTGTAAGGTTCAGAGCCTGTTAATGACGATGGGACACACAAATTGCGTCGCGTCTCAATGCATCGTCCAACAGCCGACCTGTCTCCAAGGGTCTCTTGCTGCCTCGGGCACCCTATGGTCGTTCTCCTGTGAGTCTAGTTTTCAGAATACGACGCAAAACTGACAGTTAATTGTAACGTTCAGAGCCTTTTAATGACGATGGGACACACAAATTGCGTCGCGATTCAATACATCGTCCTACAGCCGACTTGTCTCCAAGGGTCTAGTGCTGCCTCGGGCACCTTATGGTCGTTCTCCTGTGAGTCCAGATTTTCGAATCCGACGCAAAACTGACAGTGAATTGTAACGTTCAGAGCCTTTTGATGACGATGGAACACACAAATTGCGTCGCGATTCAATACATCGTCCTACAGCCGACTTGTCTCCAAGGGTCTAGTGCTGCCTCGGGCACCATATGCTCGTTCTCCTGTGAGTCTAGATTTTCGAATCCGACGCAAAACTGACAGTTAATTGTAACGTTCAGAGCCTGTTAATGACGATGGGACACACAAATTGCGTCGCAACTCAATACATCGTCCTCCAGCCGACTTGTCTCCAAGGGTCTGGTGCTGCCTCGGGCACCTTATGGTCGTTTTCCTGTGAGTCTAGATTTCCGAATCCGACGCAAAACTGACAGTTAATTGTAACGTTCAGAGCCTGATACTGACGATGGATCACACAAATTGCGTCGCGATTCAATACATCGTCCTCCAGCAGACTTGTCTCCAAGGGTCTAGTGCTGCCTCGGGCACCTTATGGTCGTTCTCCTGTGAGTCTAGATTTTCGAATCCGACGCAATACTGACAGTGAATTGTAACGTTCAGAGCCTTTTGATGACGATGGAACACACAAATTGCGTCGCGATTCAATACATCGTCCTACAGCCGACTTGTCTCCAAGGGTCTAGTGCTGCCTCGGGCACCATATGCTCGTTCATCTGTGAGTCTAGATTTTCGAATCCGACGCAAAACTGACAGTTAATTGTAAGGTTCAGAGCCTCTTAAATGACGATGGAACACACAAATTGCGTCGCGATTCAATACATCGTCCTCCAGCCGACTTGTCTCCAAGGGTCTATTGCTGCCTCGGGCACCTTATGGTCGTTCTCCTGTGAGTCTAGTTTTTCGAATGCGATGCAAAACTGACAGTTAATTGTAACGTTCAGAGCCTGTTAATGACGATGGGACACACAAATTGCGTCGCGACTCAATACATCGTCCTCCAGCCGACTTGTCTCCAAGGGTCTAGTGCTGCCTCGGGCACCTCATGGTCGTTCTCCTGTGAGTCTAGATTTTCGAATCCGACGCAAAACTGACAGTTAATTGTAACGTTCAGAGCCTGTTAATGACGATGGAACACACAAATTACGTCGCGATTCAATACATCGTCCTACAGCCGACTTGTCTCCAAGGGTCTAGTGCTGCCTCGGGCACCATATGCTCGTTCTCCTGTGAGTCTAGATTTTCGAATCCGACGCAAAACTGACAGTGAATTGTAACGTTCAGAACCTCTTGATGACGATGGAACACACAAATTGCGTCGCGATTCAATACATCGTCCCACAGCCGACCTGTCTCCAAGGGTCTCTTGCTGCCTCGGGCACCTTATGGTCGTTCTCCTGTGAGTCTAGTTTTCAGAATACGACGCAAAACTGACAGTTAATTGTAACGTTCAGAGCCTGTTAATGACGATGGGACACACAAATTGCGTCGCGACTCAATACATCGTCCTCCAGCCGACTTGTCTCCAAGGGTCTAGTGCTGCCTCGGGCACCTTATGGTCGTTCTCCAATGAGTCTAGATTTTCGAATCCGACGCAAAACTGACAGTTAATTGTAACGTTCAGAGCCTCTTAATGACGATGGAACACACAAATTGCGTCGCGATTCAATACATCGTCCTCCAGCCGACTTGTCTCGAAGGGTCTATTGCTGCCTCGGGCACCTTATGGTCGTTCTCCTGTGAGTCTAGATTTTCGAATCCGACGCAAAACTGACAGTTAATTGTAACGTTCAGAGCCTGTTAATGACGATGGGACACACAAATTGCGTCGCGTCTCAATGCATCGTCCAACAGCCGACCTGTCTCCAAGGGTCTCTTGCTGCCTCGGGCACCTTATGGTCGTTCTCCTGTGAGTCTAGTTTTCAGAATACGACGCAAAACTGACAGTTAATTGTAACGTTCAGAGCCTTTTAATGACGATGGGACACACAAATTGCGTCGCAATTCAATACATCGTCCTACAGCCGACTTGTCTCCAAGGGTCTAGTGCTGCCTCGGGCACCTTATGGTCGTTCTCCTGTGAGTCTAGATTTTCGAATCCGACGCAATACTGACAGTGAATTGTAACGTTCAGAGCCTTTTGATGACGATGGAACACACAAATTGCGTCGCGATTCAATACATCGTCCTACAGCCGACTTGTCTCCAAGGGTCTAGTGCTGCCTCGGGCCCCATATGCTCGTTCTCCTGTGAGTCTAGATTTTCGAATCCGACGCAAAACTGACAGTTAATTGTAACGTTCAGAGCCTGTTAATGACGATGGGACACACAAATTGCGTCGCGACTCAATACATCGTCCTCCAGCCGACTTGTCTCCAAGGGTCTAGTGCTGCCTCGGGCACCTTATGGTCGTTTTCCTGTGAGTCTAGATTTTCGAATCCGACGCAAAACTGACAGTTAATTGTAACGTTCAGAGCCTGATACTGACGATGGATCACACAAATTGCGTCGCGATTCAATACATCGTCCTCCAGCAAACTTGTCTCCGAGGTAGTATTGCTGCTCCTGGCACCTCTTGGTCGTTCTCCTATGAGTCTAGTTTTTCGAATCCGGCGCAAAACTGACAATTAATTGTAACGTTCAGAGCCTCTTAATGACGATGGAACACACAAATTGCGTCGCATTTCAATACATCGTCCTCCAGCCGACTTGTCTCCAAGGGTCTATTGCTGCCTCGGGCACCTTATGGTCGTTCTCCTGTGAGTCTAGTTTTTCGAATGCGATGCAAAACTGACAGTTAATTGTAACGTTCAGAGCCTCTTAATGACGATGGAACACACAAATTGCGTCGCGATTCAATACATCGTCCTACAGCCGACTTGTCTCCAAGGGTCTATTGCTGCCTCGGGCACCTTATGGTCGTTCATCTGTGAGTCTAGATTTTCGAATCCGACGCAAAACTGACAGTTAATTGTAAGGTTCAGAGCCTCTTAAATGACGATGGAATACACAAATTGCGTCGCGATTCAATACATCGTCCTCCAGCCGACTTGTCTCCAAGGGTCTATTGCTGCCTCGGGCACCTTATGGTCGTTCTCCTGTGAGTCTAGTTTTTTGAATGCGATGCAAAACTGACAGTTAATTGTAACGTTCAGAGCCTGTTAATGACGATGGGACACACAAATTGCGTCGCGACTCAATACATCGTCCTACAGCCGACTTGTCTCCAAGGGTCTAGTGCTGCCTCGGGCACCTTATGGTCGTTCTCCTGTGAGTCTAGATTTTCGAATCCGACGCAAAACTGACAGTGAATTGTAACGTTCAGAGCCTCTTAATGACGATGGAACACACAAATTGCGTCGCGATTCAATACATCGTCCTACAGCCGACTTGTCTCCAAGGGTCTAGTGCTGCCTCGGGCACCTTATGGTCGTTCTCCTGTGAGTCTAGATTTTCGAATCCGACGCAATACTGACAGTGAATTGTAACGTTCAGAGCCTTTTGATGACGATGGAACACACAAATTGCGTCGCGATTCAATACATCGTCCCACAGCCGACCTGTCTCCAAGGGTCTCTTGCTGCCTCGGGCACCTTATGGTCGTTCTCCTGTGAGTCTAGTTTTCAGAATACGACGCAAAACTGACAGTTAATTGTAACGTTCAGAGCCTGTTAATGACGATGGGACACACAAATTGCGTCGCGACTCAATACATCGTCCTCCAGCCGACTTGTCTCCAAGGGTCTAGTGCTGCCTCGGGCACCTTATGGTCGTTCTCCAATGAGTCTAGATTTTCGAATCCGACGCAAAACTGACAGTTAATTGTAACGTTCAGAGCCTCTTAATGACGATGGAACACACAAATTGCGTCGCGATTCAATACATCGTCCTCCAGCCGACTTGTCTCGAAGGGTCTATTGCTGCCTCGGGCACCTTATGCTCGTTCTCCTGTGAGTCTAGTTTTTCGAATGCGATGCAAAACTGACAGTTAATTGTAACGTTCAGAGCCTCTTAATGACGATGGAACACCCAAATTGCGTCGCGATTCAATACATCGTCCGCCAGCCGACTTGTCTCCAAGGGTCTATTGCTGCCTCGGGTACCTTATGGTCGTTCTCCTGTGAGTCTAGTTTTTCGAATGCGATGCAAAACTGACAGTTAATTGTAACGTTCAGAGCCTGTTAATGACGATGGGACACACAAATTGCGTCGCGACTCAATACATCGTCCTCCAGCCGACTTGTCTCCAAGGGTCTAGTTCTGCCTCGGGCACCTTATGGTCGTTCTCCTGTGAGTCTAGATTTTCGAATCCGACGCAAAACTGACAGTTAATTGTAACGTTCAGAGCCTCTTAATGACGATGGAACACACAAATTGCGTCGCGATTCAATACATCGTCCTACAGCCGACTTGTCTCCAAGGGTCTAGTGCTGCCTCGGGCACCATATGCTCGTTCTCCTGTGAGTCTTGATTTTCGAATCCGACGCAAAACTGACAGTGAATTGTAACGTTCAGAGCCTCTTGATGACGATGGAACACACAAATTGCGTCGCGATTCAATACATCGTCCCACAGCCGACCTGTCTCCAAGGGTCTCTTGCTGCCTCGGGCACCTTATGGTCGTTCTCCTGTGAGTCTAGTTTTCAGAATACGACGCAAAACTGACAGTTAATTGTAACGTTCAGAGCCTGTTAATGACGATGGGACACACAAATTGCGTCGCGATTCAATACATCGTCCTACAGCCGACTTGTCTCCAAGGGTCTATTGGTGCCTCGGGCCTATTATGGTCGTTCTCCTATGAGTCTAGTTTTTCGAATCCGGCGCAAAACTGACAATTAATTGTAACGTTCAGAGCCTCTTAATGACGATGGAACACACAAATTACGTCGCGACTCAATACATCGTCCTTCAGCCGGCTTGTCTCCAAGGGTCTAGTGCTGCCTCGGGCACCTTATGGTCGTTCTCCTGTGAGTCTAGATTTTCGAATCCGACGCAAAACTGACAGTTAATTGTAACGTTCAGAGCCTCTTAATGACGATGGAACACACAAATTGCGTCGCGATTCAATACATCGTCCTCCAGCCGACTTGTCTCCAAGGGACTATTGCTGCCTCGGGCATCTTATGGTCGTTCTCCTGTGAGTCTAGATTTTCGAATCCGACGCAAAACTGACAGTGAATTGTAACGTTCAGAGCCTGTTAATGACGATGGGACACACAAATTGCGTCGCGACTCAATACATCGTCCTCCAGCCGACTTGTCTCCAAGGGTCTAGTGCTGCCTCGGGCACCTTATGGTCGTTCTCCTGTGAGTCTAGATTTTCGAATCCGACGCAAAACTGACAGTTAATTGTAACGTTCAGACCCTGTTAATGACGATGGAACACACAAATTGCGTCGCGATTCAATACATCGTCCTCCAGCCGACTTGTCTCCAAGGGTCTATTGCTGCCTCGGGCACCTTATGGTCGTTCTCCTGTGAGTCTAGATTTTCGAATCCGACGCAAAACTGACAGTGAATTGTAACGTTAGAGCCTGTTAATGACGATGGGACACACAAATTGCGTCGCGACTCAATACATCGTCCTCCAGCCGACTTGTCTCCAAGGGTCTAGTGCTGCCTCGGGCACCTTATGGTCGTTCTCCTGTGAGTCTAGATTTTCGAATCCTACGCAAAACTGAGAGTGAATTGTAACGTTCAGAGCCTCTTAATGACGATGGAACACACAAATTGCGTCGCGACTCAATACATCGTCCTCCAGCCGACTTGTCTCGAAGGGTCTATTGCTGCCTCGGGCACCTTATGGTCGTTCATCTGTGAGTCTAGATTTTCGAATCCGACGCAAAACTGACAGTTAATTGTAACGTTCAGAGCCTCTTAATGACGATGGAACACACAAATTGCGTCGCGATTCAATACATCGTCCTACAGCCGACTTGTCTCCAAGGGTCTAGTGCTGCCTCGGGCACCATATGCTCGTTCTCCTGTGAGTCTAGATTTTCGAATCCGACGCAAAACTGACAGTGAATTGTAACGTTCAGAACCTCTTGATGACGATGGAACACACAAATTGCGTCGCGATTCAATACATCGTCCCACAGCCGACCTGTCTCCAAGGGTCTCTTGCTGCCTCGGGCACCTTATGGTCGTTCTCCTGTGAGTCTAGTTTTCAGAATACGACGCAAAACTGACAGTTAATTGTAACGTTCAGAGCCTGTTAATGACGATGGGACACACAAATTGCGTCGCGACTCAATACATCGTCCTCCAGCCGACTTGTCTCCAAGGGTCTAGTGCTGCCTCGGGCACCTTATGGTCGTTCTCCAATGAGTCTAGATTTTCGAATCCGACGCAAAACTGACAGTTAATTGTAACGTTCAGAGCCTCTTAATGACGATGGAACACACAAATTGCGTCGCGATTCAATACATCGTCCTCCAGCCGACTTGTCTCGAAGGGTCTATTGCTGCCTCGGGCACCTTATGCTCGTTCTCCTGTGAGTCTAGTTTTTCGAATGCGATGCAAAACTGACAGTTAATTGTAACGTTCAGAGCCTCTTAATGACGATGGAACACCCAAATTGCGTCGCGATTCAATACATCGTCCTCCAGCCGACTTGTCTCGAAGGGTCTATTGCTGCCTCGGGCACCTTATGGTCGTTCTCCTGTGAGTCTAGTTTTTCGAATGCGATGCAAAACGGACAGTTAATTGTAACGTTCAGAGCCTGTTAATGACGATGGGACACACAAATTGCGTCGCGACTCAATACATCGTCCTCCAGCCGACTTGTCTCCAAGGGTCTAGTTCTGCCTCGGGCACCTTATGGTCGTTCTCCTGTGAGTCTAGTTTTTCGAATGCGATGCAAAACTGACAGCTAATTGTAACGTTCAGAGCCTGTTAATGACGATGGGACACACAAATTGCGTCGCGACTCAATACATCGTCCTCCAGCCGACTTGTCTCCAAGGGTCTAGTTCTGCCTCGGGCACCTTATGGTCGTTCTCCTGTGAGTCTAGATTTTCGAATCCGACGCAAAACTGACAGTTAATTGTAACGTTCAGAGCCTGTTAATGACGATGGGACACACAAATTGCGTCGCGACTCAATACATCGTCCTCCAGCCGACTTGTCTCCAAGGGTCTAGTGCTGCCTCGGGCACCTTATGGTCGTTCTCCTGTGAGTCTAGATTTTCGAATCCGACGCAAAACTGACAGTTAATTGTAACGTTCAGAGCCTCTTAATGACGATGGAACACACAAATTGCGTCGCGATTCAATACATCGTCCTACAGCCGACTTGTCTCCAAGGGTCTAGTGCTGCCTCGGGCACCTTATGGTCGTTCTCCTGTGAGTCTAGATTTTCGAATCCGACGCAATACTGACAGAGAATTGTAACGTTCAGAGCCTTTTGATGACGATGGAACACACAAATTGCGTCGCGATTCAATACATCGTCCTACAGCCGACTTGTCTCCAAGGGTCTAGTGCTGCCTCGGGCACCTTATGGTCGTTCTCCTGTGAGTCTAGATTTTCGAATCCGACGCAAAACTGACAGTTAATTGTAACGTTCAGAGCCTGTTAATGACGATGGAACACACAAATTGCGTCGCGATTCAATACATCGTCCTACAGCCGACTTGTCTCCAAGGGTCTAGTGCTGCCTCGGGCACCATATGCTCGTTCTCCTGTGAGTCTAGATTTTCGAATCCGACGCAAAACTGACAGTGAATTGTAACGTTCAGAACCTCTTGATGACGATGGAACACACAAATTGCGTCGCGATTCAATACATCGTCCCACAGCTGACCTGTCTCCAAGGGTCTCTTGCTGCCTCGGGCACCTTATGGTCGTTCTCCTGTGAGTCTAGTTTTCAGAATACGACGCAAAACTGACAGTTAATTGTAACGTTCAGAGCCTGTTAATGACGATGGGACACACAAATTGCGTCGCGACTCAATACATCGTCCTCCAGCCGACTTGTCTCCAAGGGTCTAGTGCTGCCTCGGGCACCTTATGGTCGTTCTCCTGTGAGTCTAGATTTTCGAATCCGACGCAAAACTGACAGTTAATTGTAACGTTCAGAGCCTGTTAATGACGATGGGACACACAAATTGCGTCGCGATTCAATACATCGTCCTACAGCCGACTTGTCTCCAAGGGTCTAGTGCTGCCTCGGGCACCATATGCTCGTTCTCCTGTGAGTCTTGATTTTCGAATCCGACGCAAAACTGACAGTGCATTGTAACGTTCAGAGCCTCTTGATGACGATGGAACACACAAATTGCGTCGCGATTCAATACATCGTCCCACAGCCGACCTGTCTCCAAGGGTCTCTTGCTGCCTCGGGCACCTTATGGTCGTTCTCCTGTGAGTCTAGTTTTCAGAATACGACGCAAAACTGACAGTTAATTGTAACGTTCAGAGCCTGTTAATGACGATGGGACACACAAATTGCGTCGCGATTCAATACATCGTCCTACAGCCGACTTGTCTCCAAGGGTCTATTGGTGCCTCGGGCCTCTTGTGGTCGTTCTCCTATGAGTCTAGTTTTTCGAATCCGGCGCAAAACTGACAATTAATTGTAACGTTCAGAGCCTCTTAATGACGATGGAACACACAAATTACGTCGCGACTCAATACATCGTCCTCCAGCCGACTTGTCTCCAAGGGTCTAGTGCTGCCTCGGGCACCTTATGGTCGTTCTCCTGTGAGTCTAGATTTTCGAATCCGACGCAAAACTGACAGTTAATTGTAACGTTCAGAGCCTCTTAATGACGATGGAACACACAAATTGCGTCGCGATTCAATACATCGTCCTCCAGCCGACTTGTCTCCAAGGGTCTATTGCTGCCTCGGGCATCTTATGGTCGTTCTCCTGTGAGTCTAGATTTTCGAATCCGACGCAAAACTGACAGTGAATTGTAACATTCAGAGCCTGTTAATGACGATGGGACACACAAATTGCGTCGCGACTCAATACATCGTCCTCCAGCCGACTTGTCTCCAAGGGTCTAGTGCTGCCTCGGGCACCTTATGGTCGTTCTCCTGTGAGTCTAGATTTTCGAATCCGACGCAAAACTGACAGTTAATTGTAACGTTCAGAGCCTGTTAATGACGATGGAACACACAAATTGCGTCGTGATTCAATACATCGTCCTCCAGCCGACTTGTCTCCAAGGGTCAATTGCTGCCTCGGGCACCTTATGGTCGTTCTCCTGTGAGTCTAGATTTTCGAATCCGACGCAAAACTGACAGTGAATTGTAACGTTCAGAGCCTGTTAATGACGATGGGACACACAAATTGCGTCGCGACTCAATACATCGTCCTCCAGCCGACTTGTCTCCAAGGGTCTAGTGCTGCCTCGGGCACCTTATGGTCGTTCTCCTGTGAGTCTAGATTTTTGAATCCGGCGCAAAACTGAGAGTGAATTGTAACGTTCAGAGCCTCTTAATGACGATGGAACACACAAATTGCGTCGCGACTCAATACATCGTCCTCCAGCCGACTTGTCTCGAAGGGTCTATTGCTGCCTCGGGCACCTTATGGTCGTTCATCTGTGAGTCTAGATTTTCGAATCCGACGCAAAACTGACAGTTAATTGTAACGTTCAGAGCCTCTTAATGACGATGGAACACACAAATTGCGTCGCGATTCAATACATCGTCCTACAGCCGACTTGTCTCCAAGGGTCTAGTGCTGCCTCGGGCACCATATGCTCGTTCTCCTGTGAGTCTAGATTTTCGAATCCGACGCAAAACTGACAGTGAATTGTAACGTTCAGAACCTCTTGATGACGATGGAACACACAAATTGCGTCGCGATTCAATACATCGTCCCACAGCCGACCTGTCTCCAAGGGTCTCTTGCTGCCTCGGGCACCTTATGGTCGTTCTCCTGTGAGTCTAGTTTTCAGAATACGACGCAAAACTGACAGTTAATTGTAACGTTCAGAGCCTGTTAATGACGATGGGACACACAAATTGCGTCGCGACTCAATACATCGTCCTCCAGCCGACTTGTCTCCAAGGGTCTAGTGCTGCCTCGGGCACCTTATGGTCGTTCTCCAATGAGTCTAGATTTTCGAATCCGACGCAAAACTGACAGTTAATTGTAACGTTCAGAGCCTCTTAATGACGATGGAACACACAAATTGCGTCGCGATTCAATACATCGTCCTCCAGCCGACTTGTCTCCAAGGGTCTATTGCTGCCTCGGGCACCTTATGGTCGTTCTCCTGTGAGTCTAGTTTTTCGAATGCGATGCAAAACTGACAGTTAATTGTAACGTTCAGAGCCTGTTAATGACGATGGGACACACAAATTGCGTCGCGACTCAATACATCGTCCTCCAGCCGACTTGTCTCCAAGGGTCTAGTTCTGCCTCGGGCACCTTATGGTCGTTCTCCTGTGAGTCTAGATTTTCGAATCCGACGCAAAACTGACAGTTAATTGTAACGTTCAGAGCCTCTTAATGACGATGGAACACACAAATTGCGTCGCGATTCAATACATCGTCCTACAGCCGACTTGTCTCCAAGGGTCTAGTGCTGCCTCGGGCACCATATGCTCGTTCTCCTGTGAGTCTTGATTTTCGAATCCGACACAAAACTGACAGTGAATTGTAACGTTCAGAGCCTCTTGATGACGATGGAACACACAAATTGCGTCGCGATTCAATACATCGTCCCACAGCCGACCTGTCTCCAAGGGTCTCTTGCTGCCTCGGGCACCTTATGGTCGTTCTCCTGTGAGTCTAGTTTTCAGAATACGACGCAAAACTGACAGTTAATTCAGAGCCTGTTAATGACGATGGGACACACAAATTGCGTCGCGATTCAATACATCGTCCTACAGCCGACTTGTCTCCAAGGGTCTATTGGTGCCTCGGGCCTCTTATGGTCGTTCTCCTATGAGTCTAGTTTTTCGAATCCGGCGCAAAACTGATAATTAATTGTAACGTTCAGAGCCTCTTAATGACGATGGAACACACAAATTACGTCGCGACTCAATACATCGTCCTCCAGCCGACTTGTCTCCAAGGGTCTAGTGCTGCCTCGGGCACCTTATGGTCGTTCTCCTGTGAGTCTATATTTTCGAATCCGACGCAAAACTGACAGTTAATTGTAACGTTCAGAGCCTCTTAATGACGATGGAACACACAAATTGCGTCGCGATTCAATACATCGTCCTCCAGCCGACTTGTCTGCAAGGGTCTATTGCTGCCTCGGGCATCTTATGGTCGTTCTCCTGTGAGTCTAGATTTTCGAATCCGACGCAAAACTGACAGTGAATTGTAACGTTCAGAGCCTGTTAATGACGATGGGACACACAAATTGCGTCGCGACTCAATACATCGTCCTCCAGCCGACTTGTCTCCAAGGGTCTAGTGCTGCCTCGGGCACCTTATGGTCGTTCTCCTGTGAGTCTAGATTTTCGAATCCGACGCAAAACTGACAGTTAATTGTAACGTTCAGAGCCTGTTAATGACGATGGAACACACAAATTGCGTCGCGATTCAATACATCGTCCTCCAGCCGACTTGTCTCCAAGGGTCTATTGCTGCCTCGGGCACCTTATGGTCGTTCTCCTGTGAGTCTAGATTTTCGAATCCGACGCTAAACTGACAGTGAATTGTAACGTTCAGAGCCTGTTAATGACGATGGGACACACAAATTGCGTCGCGACTCAATACATCGTCCTCCAGCCGACTTGTCTCCAAGGGTCTAGTGCTGCCTCGGGCACCTTATGGTCGTTCTCCTGTGAGTCTAGATTTTCGAATCCGACGCAAAACTGAGAGTGAATTGTAACGTTCAGAGCCTCTTAATGACGATGGAACACACAAATTGCGTCGCGACTCAATACATCGTCCTCCAGCCGACTTGTCTCGAAGGGTCTATTGCTGCCTCGGGCACCTTATGGTCGTTCATCTGTGAGTCTAGATTTTCGAATCCGACGCAAAACTGACAGTTAATTGTAACGTTCAGAGCCTGTTAATGACGATGGAACACACAAATTGCGTCGCGATTCAATACATCGTCCTACAGCCGACTTGTCTCCAAGGGTCTAGTGCTGCCTCGGGCACCATATGCTCGTTCTCCTGTGAGTCTAGATTTTCGAATCCGACGCAAAACTGACAGTGAATTGTAACGTTCAGAGCCTGTTAATGACGATGGAACACACAAATTGCGTCGCGATTCAATACATCGTCCTACAGCCGACTTGTCTCCAAGGGTCTAGTGCTGCCTCGGGCACCATATGCTCGTTCTCCTGTGAGTCTAGATTTTCGAATCCGACGCAAAACTGACAGTGAATTGTAACGTTCAGAGCCTCTTGATGACGATGGAACACACAAATTGCGTCGCGATTCAATACATCGTCCTACAGCCGACTTGTCTCCAAGGGTCTAGTGCTGCCTCGGGCACCATATGCTCGTTCTCCTGTGAGTCTAGATTTTCGAATCCGACGCAAAACTGACAGTTAATTGTAACGTTCAGAGCTTGTTAATGACGATGGGACACACAAATTGCGTCGATACTCAATACATCGTCCTACAGCCGACTTGTCTCCAAGGGTCTAGTGCTGCCTCGGGCACCATATGCTCGTACTCCTGTGAGTCTAGATTTTCGAATCCGACGCAAAACTGAGAGTCAATTGTAACGTTCAGAGCCTCTTGATGACGATGGAACACACAAATTGCGTCGCGATTCAATACATCGTCCTCCAGCCGACTTGTCTCCAAGGGTCTATTGGTGCCTCGGGCACCTCATGGTCGTTCATCTGTGAGTCTAGATTTTCGAATCCGACGCAAAACTGACAGTGAATTGTAACGTTCAGAGCCTCTTAATGACGATGGAACTCACAAATTGCGTCGCGATTCAATACATCGTCCTCCAGCCGACTTGTCTCCAAGGGTCTAGTGCTGCCTCGGGCACCTTATGGTCGTTCTCCTGTGAGTCTAGATTTTCGAATCCGAAGCAAAACTGACAGTTAATTGTAACATTCAGAGCCTCTTAATGACGATGGAACACACAAATTGCGTCGCGATTCAATACATCGTCCTCCAGCCGACTTGTCTCCAAGTGTCTATTGCTGCCTCGGGCACTTTATGGTCGTTCTCCTGTGAGTCTAGTTTTTCGAATGCGATGCAAAACTGACAGTTAATTGAAACGTTCAGAGCCTGTTAATGACGATGGGACACACAAATTGCGTCGCGACTCAATACATCGTCCTCCAGCCGACTTGTCTCCAAGGGTCTAGCGCTGCCTCGGGCACCTTATGGTCGTTCTCCTGTGAGACTAGATTTTCGAATCCGACGCAAAACTGACAGTTAATTGTAACGTTCAGAGCCTCTTAATGACGATGGAACACACAAATTGCGTCGCGATTCAATACATCGTCCTCCAGCCGACTTGTCTCCAAGGGTCTATTGCTGCCTCGGGGACCTTTTGGTCGTTCTCCTATGAGTCTAGTTTTTCGAATCCGACGCAAAACTGACAGTTAATTGTAACGTTCAGAGCCTCTTAATGACGATGGAACACACAAATTGCGTCGCGATTCAATACACCGTCCTCCAGCCGACTTGTCTCCAAAGGTCTATTGCTGCCTCGGGCACCTTATGGTCGTTCTCCTGTGAGTCTAGATTTTCGAATCCGACGCAAAACTGACAGTGAATTGTAACGTTCAGAGCCTGTTAATGACGATGGGACACACAAATTGCGTCGCGACTCAACACATCGTCCTCCAGCCGACTTGTCTCCAAGGGTCTATTGCTGCCTCGGGCACCTTATGGTCGTTCATCGGTGAGTCTAGATTTTCGAATCCGACGCAAAACTGACAGTTAATTGTAACGTTCAGAGCCTGTTAATGACGATGGAACACACAAATTGCGTCGCGATTCAATACATCGTCCTACAGCCGACTTGTCTCCAAGGGTCTAGTGCTGCCTCGGGCACCATATGCTCGTTCTCCTGTGAGTCTAGATTTTCGAATCCGACGCAAAACTGAGAGTGAATTGTAAAGTTCAGAGCCTCTTGATGACGATGGAACACACAAATTGCGTCGCGATTCAATACATCGTCCTCCAGCCGACTTGTCTCCAAGGGTCTAGTGCTGCCTCGGGCACCTTATGCTCGTTCTCCTGTGAGTCTAGATTTTCGAATCCGACGCAAAACTGACAGTGAATTGTAACGTTCAGAGCCTCTTAATGACGATGGAACACACAAATTGCGTCGCGATTCAATACATCGTCCTCCAGCCGACTTGTCTCCAAGGGTCTATTGCTGCCTCGGGCACCTTATGGTCGTTCTCCTGTGAGTCTAGATTTTCGAATCCGACGCAAAACTGACAATTAATTGTAACGTTCAGAGCCTGTTAATGACGATGGAACACACAAATTGCGTCGCGACTCAATACATCGTCCTCCAGCCGACTTGTCTCCAAGGGTCTAGTGCTGCCTCGGGCACCATATGCTCGTTCTCCTGTGAGTCTAGATTTTCGAATCCGACGCAAAACTGACAGTGAATTGTAACGTTCAGAGCCTCTTAATGACGATGGAACACACAAATTGCGTCGCGATTCAATACATCGTCCTCCAGCCGACATGTCTCCGAGGTAGTATTGCTGCTCCTGGCACCTCTTGGTCGTTCTCCTGTGAGTCTAGTTTTTCGAATACGACGCAAAACTGACAATTAATTGTAACGTTCAGAGAATCTTAATGACGATGGAACACACAAATTGCGTCGCGATTCAATGCATCGTCCTCCAGCCGACTTGTCTCGAAGGGTCTAGTGCTGCCTCGGGCACCATATGCTCGTTCTCCTGTGAGTCTAGATTTTCGAATCCGACGCAAAACTGACAGTGAATTGTAACGTTCAGAGCCTCTTAATGACGATGGAACACACAAATTGCGTCGCGATTCAATACATCGTCCTCCAGCCGACATGTCTCCGAGGTAGTATTGCTGCTCCTGGCACCTCTTGGTCGTTCTCCTGTGAGTCTAGTTTTTCGAATCCGACGCAAAACTGACAGTTAATTGTAACGTTCAGAGCCTCTTAAGAACGATGGAACACACAAATTGCGTCGCGATTCAATACATCGTCCCACAGCCGACCTGTCTCCAAGGGTCTCTTGCTGCCTCGGGCACCTTATGGTCGTTCTCCTGTGAGTCTAGTTTTTCGAATGCGATGCAAAACTGACAATTAATTGTAACGTTCAGAGCCTGTTAATGACGATGGAACACACAAATTGCGTCGCGACTCAATACATCGTCCTCCAGCCGACTTGTCTCCAAGGGTCTAGTGCTGCCTCGGGCACCATATGCTCGTTCTCCTGTGAGTCTACATTTTCGAATCCGACGCAAAACTGACAGTGAATTGTAACGTTCAGAGCCTGTTAATGACGATGGAACACACAAATTGCGTCGCGATTCAATACATCGTCCTACAGCCGACTTGTCTCCAAGGGTCTAGTGCTGCCTCGGGCACCATATGCTCGTTCTCCTGTGAGTCTAGATTTTCGAATCCGACGCAAAACTGACAGTGAATTGTAACGTTCAGAGCCTGTTAATGACGATGGAACACACAAATTGCGTCGCGATTCAATACATCGTCCTCCAGCCGACTTGTCTCCAAGGGTCTAGTGCTGCCTCGGGCACCATATGCTCGTTCTCCTGTGAGTCTAGATTTTCGAATCCGACGCAAAACTGACAGTGAATTGTAACGTTAATGACGATGGAACACACAAATTGCGTCGCGATTCAATACATCGTCCTACAGCCGACTTGTCTCCAAGGGTCTAGTGCTGCCTCGGGCACCATATGCTCGTTCTCCTGTGAGTCTAGATTTTCGAATCCGACGCAAAACTGACAGTTAATTGTAACGTTCAGAGCTTGTTAATGACGATGGGACACACAAATTGCGTCGCGACTCAATACATCGTCCTACAGCCGACTTGTCTCCAAGGGTCTAGTGCTGCCTCGGGCACCATATGCTCGTTCTCCTGTGAGTCTAGATTTTCGAATCCGACGCAAAACTGAGAGTGAATTGTAAAGTTCAGAGCCTCTTGATGACGATGGAACACACAAATTGCGTCGCGATTCAATACATCGTCCTCCAGCCGACTTGTCTCCAAGGGTCTAGTGCTGCCTCGGGCACCTTATGCTCGTTCTCCTGTGAGTCTAGATTTTCGAATCCGACGCAAAACTGAAAGTTAATTGTAACGTTCAGAGCCTCTTAATGACGATAGAACACACAAATTGCGTCGCGATTCAATACATCGTCCTACAGCCGACTTGTCTCCAAGGGTCTAGTGCTGCCTCGGGCACCTTATGGTCGATCTCCTGTGAGTCTAGATTTTCGAATCCGACGCAAAACTGACAGTTAATTGTAACGTTCAGAGCCTGATACTGACGATGGAACACACAAATTGCGTCGCGATTCAATACATCGTCCTCCAGCCGACTTGTCTCCAAGGGTCTAGTGCTGCCTCGGGCACCTTATGGTCGTTCTCCTGTGAGACTAGATTTTCGAATCCGACGCAAAACTGACAGTTAATTGTAACGTTCAGAGCCTCTTAATGACGATGGAACACACAAATTGCGTCGCGATTCAATACATCGTCCTCCAGCCGACTTGTCTCCAAGGGTCTATTGCTGCCTCGGGCACCTTTTGGTCGTTCTCCTATGAGTCTAGTTTTTCGAATCCGACGCAAAACTGACAGTTAATTGTAACGTTCAGAGCCTCTTAATGACGATGGAACTCACAAATTGCGTCGCGATTCAATACATCGTCCTCCAGCCGACTTGTCTCCAAAGGTCTATTGCTGCCTCGGGCACCTTATGGTCGTTCTCCTGGGAGTCTAGATTTTCGAATCCGACGCAAAACTGACAGTGAATTGTAACGTTCAGAGCCTGTTAATGACGATGGGACACACAAATTGCGTCGCGACTCAATACATCGTCCTCCAGCCGACTTGTCTCCAAGGGTCTATTGCTGCCTCGGGCACCTTATGGTCGTTCATCGATGAGTCTAGATTTTCGAATCCGACGCAAAACTGACTTGTAACGTTCAGAGCCTGTTAATGACGATGGAACACACAAATTGCGTCGCGATTCAATACATCGTCCTACAGCCGACTTGTCTCCAAGGGTCTAGTGCTGCCTCGGGCACCATATGCTCGTTCTCCTGTGAGTCTAGATTTTCGAATCCGACGCAAAACTGACAGTGAATTGTAACGTTCAGAGCCTGTTAATGACGATGGAACACACAAATTGCGTCGCGATTCAATACATCGTCCGCCAGCCGACTTGTCTCCAAGGGTCTAGTGCTGCCTCGGGCACCATATGCTCGTTCTCCTGTGAGTCTAGATTTTCGAATCCGACGCAAAACTGACAGTGAATTGTAACGTTCAGAGCCTGTTAATGACGATGGAACACACAAATTGCGTCGCGATTCAATACATCGTCCTACAGCCGACTTGTCTCCAAGGGTCTAGTGCTGCCTCGGGCACCATATGCTCGTTCTCCTGTGAATCTAGATTTTCGAATCCGACGCAAAACTGACAGTTAATTGTAACGTTCAGAGCTTGTTAATGACGATGGGACACACAAATTGCGTCGCGACTCAATACATCGTCCTACAGCCGACTTGTCTCCAAGGGTCTAGTGCTGCCTCGGGCACCATATGCTCGTTCTCCTGTGAGTCTAGATTTTCGAATCCGACGCAAAACTGAGAGTGAATTGTAAAGTTCAGAGCCTCTTGATGACGATGGAACACACAAATTGCGTCGCGATTCAATACATCGTCCTCCAGCCGACTTGTCTCCAAGGGTCTAGTGCTGCCTCGGGCACCTTATGCTCGTTCTCCTGTGAGTCAAGATTTTCGAATCCGACGCAAAACTGAAAGTTAATTGTAACGTTCAGAGCCTCTTAATGACGATGGAACACACAAATTGCGTCGCGATTCAATACATCGTCCTACAGCCGACTTGTCTCCAAGGGTCTAGTGCTGCCTCGGGCACCTTATGGTCGTTCATCTGTGAGTCTAGATTTTCGGATCCGACGCAAAACTGACAGTGAATTGTAACGTTCAGAGCCTCTTAATGACGATGGAACACACAAATTGCGTCGCGATTCAATACATCGTCCTCCAGCCGACTTGTCTCCAAGGGTCTATTGCTGCCTCGGGCACCATATGCTCGTTCTCCTGTGAGTCTAGATTTTCGAATCCGACGCAAAACTGACAGTGAATTGTAACGTTCAGAGCCTCTTAATGACGATGGAACACACAAATTGCGTCGCGATTCAATACATCGTCCTCCAGCCGACATGTCTCCGAGGTAGTATTGCTGCTCCTGGCACCTCTTGGTCGTTCTCCTGTGAGTCTAGTTTTTCGAATACGACGCAAAACTGACAATTAATTGTAACGTTCAGAGAATCTTAATGACGATGGAACACACAAATTGCGTCGCGATTCAATACATCGTCCTCCAGCCGACTTGTCTCGAAGGGTCTAGTGCTGCCTCGGGCACCATATGCTCGTTCTCCTGTGAGTCTAGATTTTCGAATCCGACGCAAAACTGACAGTGAATTGTAACGTTCAGAGCCTCTTAATGACGATGGAACACACAAATTGCGTCGCGATTCAATACATCGTCCTCCAGCCGACATGTCTCCGAGGTAGTATTGCTGCTCCTGGCACCTCTTGGTCGTTCTCCTGTGAGTCTAGTTTTTCGAATCCGACGCAAAACTGACAGTTAATTGTAACGTTCAGAGCCTCTTAAGAACGATGGAACACACAAATTGCGTCGCGATTCAATACATCGTCCCACAGCCGACCTGTCTCCAAGGGTCTCTTGCTGCCTCGGGCACCTTATGGTCGTTCTCCTGTGAGTCTAGTTTTTCGAATGCGATGCAAAACTGACAATTAATTGTAACGTTCAGAGCCTGTTAATGACGATGGAACACACAAATTGCGTCGCGACTCAATACATCGTCCTCCAGCCGACTTGTCTCCAAGGGTCTAGTGCTGCCTCGGGCACCATATGCTCGTTCTCCTGTGAGTCTACATTTTCGAATCCGACGCAAAACTGACAGTGAATTGTAACGTTCAGAGCCTGTTAATGACGATGGGACACACAAATTGCGTCGCGACTCAATACATCGTCCTCCAGCCGACTTGTCTCCAAGGGTCTAGTGCTGCCTCGGGCACCTTATGGTCGTTCTCCTGTGAGTCTAGATTTTCGAATCCGACGCAAAACTGACAGTTAATTGTAACGTTCAGAGCCTGTTAATGACGATGGAACACACAAATTGCGTCGCGATTCAATACATCGTTCTACAGCCGACTTGTCTCCAAGGGTCTAGTGCTGCCTCGGGCACCATATGCTCGTTCTCCTGTGAGTCTAGATTTTCGAATCCGACGCAAAACTGACAGTGAATTGTAACGTTCAGAGCCTGTTAATGACGATGGAACACACAAATTGCGTCGCGATTCAATACATCGTCCGCCAGCCGACTTGTCTCCAAGGGTCTAGTGCTGCCTCGGGCACCATATGCTCGTTCTCCTGTGAGTCTAGATTTTCGAATCCGACGCAAAACTGACAGTGAATTGTAACGTTCAGAGCCTGTTAATGACGATGGAACACACAAATTGCGTCGCGATTCAATACATCGTCCTACAGCCGACTTGTCTCCAAGGGTCTAGTGCTGCCTCGGGCACCATATGCTCGTTCTCCTGTGAGTCTAGATTTTCGAATCCGACGCAAAACTGACAGTTAATTGTAACGTTCAGAGCTTGTTAATGACGATGGGACACACAAATTGCGTCGCGACTCAATACATCGTCCTACAGCCGACTTGTCTCCAAGGGTCTAGTGCTGCCTCGGGCACCATATGCTCGTTCTCCTGTGAGTCTAGATTTTCGAATCCGACGCAAAACTGAGAGTGAATTGTAAAGTTCAGAGCCTCTTGATGACGATGGAACACACAAATTGCGTCGCGATTCAATACATCGTCCTCCAGCCGACTTGTCTCCAAGGGTCTAGTGCTGCCTCGGGCACCTTATGCTCGTTCTCCTGTGAGTCAAGATTTTCGAATCCGACGCAAAACTGAAAGTTAATTGTAACGTTCAGAGCCTCTTAATGACGATGGAACATAAAAATTGCGTCGCGATTCAATACATCGTCCTACAGCCGACTTGTCTCCAAGGGTCTAGTGCTGCCTCGGGCACCTTATGGTCGTTCATCTGTGAGTCTAGATTTTCGGATCCGACGCAAAACTGACAGTGAATTGTAACGTTCAGAGCCTCTTAATGACGATGGAACACACAAATTGCGTCGCGATTCAATTCATCGTCCTCCAGCCGACATGTCTCCGAGGTAGTATTGCTGCTCCTGGCACCTCTTGGTCGTTCTCCTGTGAGTCTAGTTTTTCGAATACGACGCAAAACTGACAATTAATTGTAACGTTCAGAGAATCTTAATGACGATGGAACACACAAATTGCGTCGCGATTCAATACATCGTCCTCCAGCCGACTTGTCTCGAAGGGTCTAGTGCTGCCTCGGGCACCATATGCTCGTTCTCCTGTGAGTCTAGATTTTCGAATCCGACGCAAAACTGACAGTGAATTGTAACGTTCAGAGCCTCTTAATGACGATGGAACACACAAATTGCGTCGCGATTCAATACATCGTCCTCCAGCCGACATGTCTCCGAGGTAGTATTGCTGCTCCTGGCACCTCTTGGTCGTTCTCCTGTGAGTCTAGTTTTTCGAATCCGACGCAAAACTGACAGTTAATTGTAACGTTCAGAGCCTCTTAAGAACGATGGAACACACAAATTGCGTCGCGATTCAATACATCGTCCCACAGCCGACCTGTCTCCAAGGGTCTCTTGCTGCCTCGGGCACCTTATGGTCGTTCTCCTGTGAGTCTAGTTTTTCGAATGCGATGCAAAACTGACAATTAATTGTAACGTTCAGAGCCTGTTAATGACGATGGAACACACAAATTGCGTCGCGACTCAATACATCGTCCTCCAGCCGACTTGTCTCCAAGGGTCTAGTGCTGCCTCGGGCACCATATGCTCGTTCTCCTGTGAGTCTACATTTTCGAATCCGACGCAAAACTGACAGTGAATTGTAACGTTCAGAGCCTGTTAATGACGATGGGACACACAAATTGCGTCGCGACTCAATACATCGTCCTCCAGCCGACTTGTCTCCAAGGGTCTAGTGCTGCCTCGGGCACCTTATGGTCGTTCTCCTGTGAGTCTAGATTTTCGAATCCGACGCAAAACTGACAGTTAATTGTAACGTTCAGAGCCTGTTAATGACGATGGAACACACAAATTGCGTCGCGATTCAATACATCGTTCTACAGCCGACTTGTCTCCAAGGGTCTAGTGCTGCCTCGGGCACCATATGCTCGTTCTCCTGTGAGTCTAGATTTTCGAATCCGACGCAAAACTGACAGTGAATTGTAACGTTCAGAGCCTGTTAATGACGATGGAACACACAAATTGCGTCGCGATTCAATACATCGTCCTACAGCCGACTTGTCTCCAAGGGTCTAGTGCTGCCTCGGGCACCATATGCTCGTTCTCCTGTGAGTCTAGATTTTCGAATCCGACGCAAAACTGACAGTGAATTGTAACGTTAATGACGATGGAACACACAAATTGCGTCGCGATTCAATACATCGTCCTACAGCCGACTTGTCTCCAAGGGTGTAGTGCTGCCTCGGGCACCATATGCTCGTTCTCCTGTGAGTCTAGATTTTCGAACCCGACGCAAAACTGACAGTTAATTGTAACGTTCAGAGCTTGTTAATGACGTTGGGACACACAAATTGCGTCGCGACTCAATACATCGTCCTACAGCCGACTTGTCTCCAAGGGTCTAGTGCTGCCTCGGGCACCATATGCTCGTTCTCCTGTGAGTCTAGATTTTCGAATCCGACGCAAAACTGACAGTTAATTGTAACGTTCAGAGCCTCTTAATGACGATGGAACACACAAATTGCGTCGCGATTCAATACATCGTCCTCCAGCCGACTTGTCTCCAAGGGTCTAGTGCTGCCTCGGGCACCTTATGCTCGTTCTCCTGTGAGTCTAGATTTTCGAATCCGACGCAAAACTGAAAGTTAATTGTAACGTTCAGAGCCTCTTAATGACGATAGAACACACAAATTGCGTCGCGATTCAATACATCGTCCTACAGCCGACTTGTCTCCAAGGGTCTAGTGCTGCCTCGGGCACCTTATGGTCGATCTCCTGTGAGTCTAGATTTTCGAATCCGACGCAAAACTGACAGTTAATTGTAACGTTCAGAGCCTGATACTGACGATGGAACACACAAATTGCGTCGCGATTCAATACATCGTCCTCCAGCCGACTTGTCTCCAAGGGTCTATTGCTGCCTCGGGCACCTTATGGTCGTTCTCCTGTGAGTCTAGATTTTCGAATCCGACGCAAAACTGACAATTAATTGTAACGTTCAGAGCCTGTTAATGACGATGGAACACACAAATTGCGTCGCGACTCAATACATCGTCCGTCAGCCGACTTGTCTCCAAGGGTCTAGTGCTGCCTCGGGCACCATATGCTCGTTCTCCTGTGAGTCTAGATTTTCGAATCCGACGCAAAACTGACACTGAATTGTAACGTTCAGAGCCTCTTAATGACGATGGAACAGACAAATTGCGTCGCGATTCAATACATCGTCCTCCAGCCGACATGTCTCCGAGGTAGTATTGCTGCTCCTCGCACCTCTTGGTCGTTCTCCTGTGAGTCTAGTTTTTCGAATACGACGCAAAACTGACAATTAATTGTAACGTTCAGAGCCTCTTAATGACGATGGAACACACAAATTGCGTCGCGATTCAATACATCGTCCTACAGCCGACTTGTCTCGAAGGGTCTAGTGCTGCCTCGGGCACCATATGCTCGTTCTCCTGTGAGTCTAGATTTTCGAATCCGACGCAAAACTGACAGTGAATTGTAAAGTTCAGAGCCTGTTAATGACGATGGGACACACAAATTGCGTCGCGACTCAATACATCGTCGTCCAGCCGACTTGTCTCCAAGGGTCTAGTGCTGCCTCGGGCACCTTATGGTCGTTCTCCTGTGAGTCTAGATTTTCGAATACGACGCAAAACTGACAATTAATTGTAACGTTCAGAGCCTGTTAATGACGATGGAACACACAAATTGCGTCGCGATTCAATACATCGTCCTACAGCCGACTTGTCTCCAAGGGTCTAGTGCTGCCTCGGGCACCATATGCTCGTTCTCCTGTGAGTCTAGATTTTCGAATCCGACGCAAAACTGACAGTTAATTGTAGCGTTCAGAGCCTCTTAATGACGATGGAACACACAAATTGCGTCGCGATTCAATACATCGTCCCACAGCCGACCTGTCTCCGAGGTAGTATTGCTGCTCCTGGCACCTCTTGGTCGTTCTCCTGTGAGTCTAGTTTTTCGAATCCGACGCAAAACTGACAGTTAATTGTAACGTTCAGAGCCTGTTAATGACGATGGAACACACAAATTGCGTCGCGATTCAATACATCGTCCTACAGCCGACTTGTCTCCAAGGGTCTAGTGCTGCCTCGGGCACCATATACTCGTTCTCCTGTGAGTCTAGATTTTCGAATCCGACGCCAAACTGACAAGGAATTGTAACGTTAATGACGATGGAACACACAAATTGCGTCGCGATTCAATACATCGTCCTACAGCCGACTTGTCTCCAAGGGTCTAGTGCTGCCTCGGGCACCATATGCTCGTTCTCCTGTGAGTCTAGATTTTCGAATCCGACGCAAAACTGACAGTTAATTGTAACGTTCAGAGCTTGTTAATGACGATGGGACACACAAATTGCGTCGCGACTCAATACATCGTCCTACAGCCGACTTGTCTCCAAGGGTCTAGTGCTGCCTCGGGCACCATATGCTCGTTCTCCTGTGAGTCTAGATTTTCGAATCCGACGCAAAACTGAGAGTGAATTGTAAAGTTCAGAGCCTCTTGATGACGATGGAACACACAAATAGCGTCGCGATTCAATACATCGTGCTCCAGCCGACTTGTCTCCAAGGGTCTAGTGCTGCCTCGGGCACCTTATGCTCGTTCTCCTGTGAGTCTAGATTTTCGAATCCGACGCAAAACTGAAAGTTAATTGTAACGTTCAGAGCCTCTTAATGACGATAGAACACACAAATTGCGTCGCGATTCAATACATCGTCCTACAGCCGACTTGTCTCCAAGGGTCTAGTGCTGCCTCGGGCACCTTATGGTCGTTCTCCTGTGAGTCTAGATTTTCGAATCCGACGCAAAACTGACAGTTAATTGTAACGTTCAGAGCCTCTTAATGACGATGGAACACACAAATTGCGTCGCGATTCAATACATCGTCCTCCAGCCGACTTGTCTCCAAGGGTCTATTGCTGCCTCGGGCACCTTATGGTCGTTCTCCTGTGAGTCTAGATTTTCGAATCCGACGCAAAACTGACAATTAATTGTAACGTTCAGAGCCTGTTAATGACGATGGAACACACAAATTGCGTCGCGACTCAATACATCGTCCTCCAGCCGACTTGTCTCCAAGGGTCTAGTGCTGCCTCGGGCACCATATGCTCGTTCTCCTGTGAGTCTAGATTTTCGAATCCGACGCAAAACTGACAGTGAATTGTAACGTTCAGAGCCTCTTAATGACGATGGAACACACAAATTGCGTCGCGATTCAATACATCGTCCTCCAGCCGACATGTCTCCGAGGTAGTATTGCTGCTCCTGGCACCTCTTGGTCGTTCTCCTGTGAGTCTAGTTTTTCGAATACGACGCAAAACTGACAATTAATTGTAACGTTCAGAGAATCTTAATGACGATGGAACACACAAATTGCGTCGCGATTCAATACATCGTCCTCCAGCCGACTTGTCTCGAAGGGTCTAGTGCTGCCTCGGGCACCATATGCTCGTTCTCCTGTGAGTCTAGATTTTCGAATCCGACGCAAAACTGACAGTGAATTGTAACGTTCAGAGCCTCTTAATGACGATGGAACACACAAATTGCGTCGCGATTCAATACATCGTCCTCCAGCCGACATGTCTCCGAGGTAGTATTGCTGCTCCTGGCACCTCTTGGTCGTTCTCCTGTGAGTCTAGTTTTTCGAATCCGACGCAAAACTGACAGTTAATTGTAACGTTCAGAGCCTCTTAAGAACGATGGAACACACAAATTGCGTCGCGATTCAATACATCGTCCCACAGCCGACCTGTCTCCAAGGGTCTCTTGCTGCCTCGGGCACCTTATGGTCGTTCTCCTGTGAGTCTAGTTTTTCGAATGCGATGCAAAACTGACAATTAATTGTAACGTTCAGAGCCTGTTAATGACGATGGAACACACAAATTGCGTCGCGACTCAATACATCGTCCTCCAGCCGACTTGTCTCCAAGGGTCTAGTGCTGCCTCGGGCACCATATGCTCGTTCTCCTGTGAGTCTACATTTTCGAATCCGACGCAAAACTGACAGTGAATTGTAACGTTCAGAGCCTGTTAATGACGATGGGACACACAAATTGCGTCGCGACTCAATACATCGTCCTCCAGCCGACTTGTCTCCAAGGGTCTAGTGCTGCCTCGGGCACCTTATGGTCGTTCTCCTGTGAGTCTAGATTTTCGAATCCGACGCAAAACTGACAGTTAATTGTAACGTTCAGAGCCTGTTAATGACGATGGAACACACAAATTGCGTCGCGATTCAATACATCGTCCTACAGCCGACTTGTCTCCAAGGGTCTAGTGCTGCCTCGGGCACCATATGCTCGTTCTCCTGTGTGTCTAGATTTTCGAATCCGACGCAAAACTGACAGTGAATTGTAACGTCCAGAGCCTGTTAATGACGATGGAACACACAAATTGCGTCGCGATTCAATACATCGTCCTACAGCCGACTTGTCTCCAAGGGTCTAGTGCTGCCTCGGGCACCATATGCTCGTTCTCCTGTGAGTCTAGATTTTCGAATCCGACGCAAAACTGACAGTGAATTGTAACGTTAATGACGATGGAACACACAAATTGCGTCGCGATTCAATACATCGTCCTACAGCCGACTTGTCTCCAAGGGTCTAGTGCTGCCTCGGGCACCATATGCTCGTTCTCCTGTGAGTCTAGATTTTCGAATCCGACGCAAAACTGACAGTTAATTGTAACGTTCAGAGCTTGTTAATGACGATGGGACACACAAATTGCGTCGCGACTCAATACATCGTCCTACAGCCGACTTGTCTCCAAGGGTCTAGTGCTGCCTCGGGCACCATATGCTCGTTCTCCTGTGAGTCTAGATTTTCGAATCCGACGCAAAACTGAGAGTGAATTGTAAAGTTCAGAGCCTCTTGATGACGATGGAACACACAAATTGCGTCGCGATTCAATACATCGTCCTCCAGCCGACTTGTCTCCAAGGGTCTAGTGCTGCCTCGGGCACCTTATGCTCGTTCTCCTGTGAGTCTAGATTTTCGAATCCGACGCAAAACTGAAAGTTAATTGTAACGTTCAGAGCCTCTTAATGACGATAGAACACACAAATTGCGTCGCGATTCAATACATCGTCCTACAGCCGACTTGTCTCCAAGGGTCTAGTGCTGCCTCGGGCACCTTATGGTCGTTCTCCTGTGAGTCTAGATTTTCAATCCGACGCAAAACTGACAGTTAATTGTAACGTTCAGAGCCTGATACTGACGATGGAACACACAAATTGCGTCGCGATTCAATACATCGTCCTCCAGCCGACTTGTCTCCAAGGGTCTATTGCTGCCTCGGGCACCTTATGGTCGTTCTCCTGTGAGTCTAGATTTTCGAATCCGACGCAAAACTGACAATTAATTGTAACGTTCATAGCCTGTTTATGACGATGGAACACACAAATTGCGTCGCGACTCAATACATCGTCCGTCAGCCGACTTGTCTCCAAGGGTCTAGTGCTGCCTCGGGCACCATATGCTCGTTCTCCTGTGAGTCTAGATTTTCGAATCCGACGCAAAACTGACAGTGAATTGTAACGTTCAGAGCCTCTTAATGACGATGGAGCAGACAAATTGCGTCGCGATTCAATACATCGTCCTCCAGCCGACATGTCTCCGAGGTAGTATTGCTGCTCCTGGCACCTCTTGGTCGTTCTCCTGTGAGTCTAGTTTTTCGAATACGACGCAAAACTGACAATTAATTGTAACGTTCAGAGCCTCTTAATGACGATGGAACACACAAATTGCGTCGCGATTCAATACATCGTCCTCCAGCCGACTTGTCTCGAAGGGTCTAGTGCTGCCTCGGGCACCATATGCTCGTTCTCCTGTGAGTCTAGATTTTCGAATCCGACGCAAAACTGACAGTGAATTGTAACGATCAGAGCCTGTTAATGACGATGGGACACACAAATTGCGTCGCGACTCAATACATCGTCGTCCAGCCGACTTGTCTCCAAGGGTCTAGTGCTGCCTCGGGCACCTTATGGTCGTTCTCCTGTGAGTCTAGATTTTCGAATACGACGCAAAACTGACAATTAATTGTAACGTTCAGAGCCTGTTAATGACGATGGAACACACAAATTGCGTCGCGATTCAATACATCGTCCTACAGCCGACTTGTCTCCAAGGGTCTAGTGCTGCCTCGGGCACCATATGCTCGTTCTCCTGTGAGTCTAGATTTTCGAATCCGACGCAAAACTGACAGTTAATTGTAACGTTCAGAGCCTCTTAATGACGATGGAACACACAAATTGCGTCGCGATTCAATACATCGTCCCACAGCCGACCTGTCTCCGAGGTAGTATTGCTGCTCCTGGCACCTCTTGGTCGTTCTCCTGTGAGTCTAGTTTTTCGAATCCGACGCAAAACTGACAGTTAATTGTAACGTTCAGAGCCTGTTAATGACGATGGACACACAAATTGCGTCGCGATTCAATACATCGTCCCACAGCCGACCTGTCTCCAAGGGTCTCTTGCTGCCTCGGGCACCTTATGGTCGTTCTCCTGTGAGTCTAGTTTTTCGAATGCGATGCAAAACTGACAATTAAATGTAACGTTCAGAGCCTGTTAATGACGATGGAACACACAAATTGCGTCGCGACTCAATACATCGTCCTCCAGCCGACTTGTCTCCAAGGGTCTAGTGCTGCCTCGGGCACCTTATGGTCGTTCTCCTGTGAGTCTAGATTTTCGAATACGACGCAAAACTGACAATTAATTGTAACGTTCAGAGCCTGTTAATGACGATGGAACACACAAATTGCGTCGCGATTCAATACATCGTCCTACAGCCGACTTGTCTCCAAGGGTCTAGTGCTGCCTCGGGCACCATATGCTCGTTCTCCTGTGAGTCTAGATTTTCGAATCCGACGCAAAACTGACAGTTAATTGTAGCGTTCAGAGCCTCTTAATGACGATGGAACACACAAATTGCGTCGCGATTCAATACATCGTCCCACAGCCGACCTGTCTCCGAGGTAGTATTGCTGCTCCTGGCACCTCTTGGTCGTTCTCCTGTGAGTCTAGTTTTTCGAATCCGACGCAAAACTGACAGTTAATTGTAACGTTCAGAGCCTGTTAATGACGATGGAACACACAAATTGCGTCGCGATTCAATACATCGTCCTACAGCCGACTTGTCTCCAAGGGTCTAGTGCTGCCTCGGGCACCATATACTCGTTCTCCTGTGAGTCTAGATTTTCGAATCCGACGCAAAACTGACAAGGAATTGTAACGTTAATGACGATGGAACACACAAATTGCGTCGCGATTCAATACATCGTCCTACAGCCGACTTGTCTCCAAGGGTCTAGTGCTGCCTCGGGCACCATATGCTCGTTCTCCTGTGAGTCTAGATTTTCGAATCCGACGCAAAACTGACAGTTAATTGTAACGTTCAGAGCTTGTTAATGACGATGGGACACACAAATTGCGTCGCGACTCAATACATCGTCCTACAGCCGACTTGTCTCCAAGGGTCTAGTGCTGCCTCGGGCACCATATGCTCGTTCTCCTGTGAGTCTAGATTTTCGAATCCGACGCAAAACTGAGAGTGAATTGTAAAGTTCAGAGCCTCTTGATGACGATGGAACACACAAATTGCGTCGCGATTCAATACATCGTGCTCCAGCCGACTTGTCTCCAAGGGTCTAGTGCTGCCTCGGGCACCTTATGCTCGTTCTCCTGTGAGTCTAGATTTTCGAATCCGACGCAAAACTGAAAGTTAATTGTAACGTTCAGAGCCTCTTAATGACGATAGAACACACAAATTGCGTCGCGATTCAATACATCGTCCTACAGCCGACTTGTCTCCAAGGGTCTAGTGCTGCCTCGGGCACCTTATGGTCGTTCTCCTGTGAGTCTAGATTTTCGAATCCGACGCAAAACTGACAGTTAATTGTAACGTTCAGAGCCTCTTAATGACGATGGAACACACAAATTGCGTCGCGATTCAATACATCGTCCTCCAGCCGACTTGTCTCCAAGGGTCTATTGCTGCCTCGGGCACCTTATGGTCGTTCTCCTGTGAGTCTAGATTTTCGAATCCGACGCAAAACTGACAATTAATTGTAACGTTCAGAGCCTGTTAATGACGATGGAACACACAAATTGCGTCGCGACTCAATACATCGTCCTCCAGCCGACTTGTCTCCAAGGGTCTAGTGCTGCCTCGGGCACCATATGCTCGTTCTCCTGTGAGTCTAGATTTTCGAATCCGACGCAAAACTGACAGTGAATTGTAACGTTCAGAGCCTCTTAATGACGATGGAACACACAAATTGCGTCGCGATTCAATACATCGTCCTCCAGCCGACATGTCTCCGAGGTAGTATTGCTGCTCCTGGCACATCTTGGTCGTTCTCCTGTGAGTCTAGTTTTTCGAATACGACGCAAAACTGACAATTAATTGTAACGTTCAGAGAATCTTAATGACGATGGAACACACAAATTGCGTCGCGATTCAATACATCGTCCTCCAGCCGACTTGTCTCGAAGGGTCTAGTGCTGCCTCGGGCACCATATGCTCGTTCTCCTGTGAGTCTAGATTTTCGAATCCGACGCAAAACTGACAGTGAATTGTAACGTTCAGAGCCTCTTAATGACGATGGAACACACAAATTGCGTCGCGATTCAATACATCGTCCTCCAGCCGACATGTCTCCGAGGTAGTATTTCTGCTCCTGGCACCTCTTGGTCGTTCTCCTGTGAGTCTAGTTTTTCGAATCCGACGCAAAACTGACAGTTAATTGTAACGTTCAGAGCCTCTTAAGAACGATGGAACACACAAATTGCGTCGCGATTCAATACATCGTCCCACAGCCGACCTGTCTCCAAGGGTCTCTTGCTGCCTCGGGCACCTTATGGTCGTTTTTCCTGTGAGTCTAGTTTTTCGAATGCGATGCAAAACTGACAATTAATTGTAACGTTCAGAGCCTGTTAATGACGATGGAACACACAAATTGCGTCGCGACTCAATACATCGTCCTCCAGCCGACTTGTCTCCAAGGGTCTAGTGCTGCCTTGGGCACCATATGCTCGTTCTCCTGTGAGTCTACATTTTCGAATCCGACGCAAAACTGACAGTGAATTGTAACGTTCAGAGCCTGTTAATGACGATGGGACACACAAATTGCGTCGCGACTCAATACATCGTCCTCCAGCCGACTTGTCTCCAAGGGTCTAGTGCTGCCTCGGGCACCTTATGGTCGTTCTCCTGTGAGTCTAGATTTTCGAATCCGACGCAAAACTGACAGTTAATTGTAACGTTCAGAGCCTGTTAATGACGATGGAACACACAAATTGCGTCGCGATTCAATACATCGTCCTACAGCCGACTTGTCTCCAAGGGTCTAGTGCTGCCTCGGGCACCATATGCTCGTTCTCCTGTGTGTCTAGATTTTCGAATCCGACGCAAAACTGACAGTGAATTGTAACGTTCAGAGCCTGTTAATGACGATGGAACACACAAATTGCGTCGCGATTCAATACATCGTCCTACAGCCGACTTGTCTCCAAGGGTCTAGTGCTGCCTCGGGCACCATATGCTCGTTCTCCTGTGAGTCTAGATTTTCGAATCCGACGCAAAACTGACAGTGAATTGTAACGTTAATGACGATGGAACACACAAATTGCGTCGCGATTCAATACATCGTCCTACAGCCGACTTGTCTCCAAGGGTCTAGTGCTGCCTCGGGCACCATATGCTCGTTCTCCTGTGAGTCTAGATTTTCGAATCCGACGCAAAACTGACAGTTAATTGTAACGTTCAGAGCTTGTTAATGACGATGGGACACACAAATTGCGTCGCGACTCAATACATCGTCCTACAGCCGACTTGTCTCCAAGGGTCTAGTGCTGCCTCGGGCAGCATATGCTCGTTCTCCTGTGAGTCTAGATTTTCGAATCCGACGCAAAACTGAGAGTGAATTGTAAAGTTCAGAGCCTCTTGATGACGATGGAACACACAAATTGCGTCGCGATTCAATACATCGTCCTCCAGCCGACTTGTCTCCAAGGGTCTAGTGCTGCCTCGGGCACCTTATGCTCGTTCTCCTGTGAGTCTAGATTTTCGAATCCGACGCAAAACTGAAAGTTAATTGTAACGTTCAGAGCCTCTTAATGACGATAGAACACACAAATTGCGTCGCGATTCAATACATCGTCCTACAGCCGACTTGTCTCCAAGGGTCTAGTGCTGCCTCGGGCACCTTATGGTCGTTCTCCTGTGAGTCTAGATTTTCAATCCGACGCAAAACTGACAGTTAATTGTAACGTTCAGAGCCTGATACTGACGATGGAACACACAAATTGCGTCGCGATTCAATACATCGTCCTCCAGCCGACTTGTCTCCAAGGGTCTATTGCTGCCTCGGGCACCTTATGGTCGTTCTCCTGTGAGTCTAGATTTTCGAATCCGACGCAAAACTGACAATTAATTGTAACGTTCAGAGCCTGTTTATGACGATGGAACACACAAATTGCGTCGCGACTCAATACATCGTCCGTCAGCCGACTTGTCTCCAAGGGTCTAGTGCTGCCTCGGGCACCATATGCTCGTTCTCCTGTGAGTCTAGATTTTCGAATCCGACGCAAAACTGACAGTGAATTGTAACGTTCAGAGCCTCTTAATGACGATGGAGCAGACAAATTGCGTCGCGATTCAATACATCGTCCTCCAGCCGACATGTCTCCGAGGTAGTATTGCTGCTCCTGGCACCTCTTGGTCGTTCCCCTGTGAGTCTAGTTTTTCGAATACGACGCAAAACTGACAATTAATTGTAACGTTCAGAGCCTCTTAATGACGATGGAACACACAAATTGCGTCGCGATTCAATACATCGTCCTCCAGCCGACTTGTCTCGAAGGGTCTAGTGCTGCCTCGGGCACCATATGCTCGTTCTCCTGTGAGTCTAGATTTTCGAATCCGACGCAAAACTGACAGTGAATTGTAACGTTCAGAGCCTGTTAATGACGATGGGACACACAAATTGCGTCGCGACTCAATACATCGTCGTCCAGCCGACTTGTCTCCAAGGGTCTAGTGCTGCCTCGGGCACCATATGCTCGTTCTCCTGTGAGTCTAGATTTTCGAATCCGACGCAAAACTGACAGTTAATTGTAACGTTCAGAGCCTCTTAATGACGATGGAACACACAAATTGCGTCGCGATTCAATACATCGTCCCACAGCCGACCTGTCTCCGAGGTAGTATTGCTGCTCCTGGCACCTCTTGGTCGTTCTCCTGTGAGTCTAGTTTTTCGAATCCGACGCAAAACTGACAGTTAATTGTAACGTTCAGAGCCTGTTAATGACGATGGGACACACAAATTGCGTCGCGATTCAATACATCGTCCCACAGCCGACCTGTCTCCAAGGGTCTCTTGCTGCCTCGGGCACCTTATGGTCGTTCTCCTGTGAGTCTAGTTTTTCGAATGCGATGCAAAACTGACAATTAATTGTAACGTTCAGAGCCTGTTAATGACGATGGAACACACAAATTGCGTCGCGACTCAATACATCGTCCTCCAGCCGACTTGTCTCCAAGGGTCTAGTGCTGCCTCGGGCACCATATGCTCGTTCTCCTGTGAGTCTAGATTTTCAAATCCGACGCAAAACTGAGAGTGAATTGTAACGTTCAGAGCCTCTTAATGACGATGGAACACACAAAGTGCGTCGCGATTCAATACATCGTCCTCCAGCCGACTTGTCTCCAAGGGTCTATTGCTGCCTCGGGCACCTTATGGTCGTTCTCCTGTGAGTCTAGTTTTTCGAATGCGATGCAAAACTGACAGTTAATTGTAACGTTCAGAGCCTGTTAATGACGATGGGACACACAAATTGCGTCGCGACTCAATACTTCGTCCTCCAGCCGACTTGTCTCCAAGGGTCTAGTGCTGCCTCGGGCACCTTATGGTCGTTCTCCTGTGAGTCTAGATTTTCGAATCCGACGCAAAACTGACAGTTAATTGTAACGTTCAGAGCCTCTTAATGACGATGGAACACACAAATTGCGTCGCGATTCAATACATCGTCCTCCAGCCGACTTGTCTCCAAGGGTCTATTGCTGCCTCGGGCACCTTATGGTCGTTCTCCTGTGAGTCTAGATTTTCGAATCCGACGCAAAACTGACAGTGAATTGTAACGTTCAGAGCCTGTTAATGACGATGGGACACACAAATTGCGTCTCGACTCAATACATCGTCCTCCAGCCGACTTGTCTCCAAGGGTCTAGTGCTGCCTCGGGCACCTTATGGTCGTTCTCCTGTGAGTCTAGATTTTCGAATCCGAGGCAAAACTGACAGTTAATTGTAACGTTCAGAGCCTCTTAATGACGATGGAACGCACAAATTGCGTCGCGATTCAATACATCGTCCTCCAGCCGACTTGTCTCCAAGGGTCTATTGCTGCCTCGGGCACCTTATGGTCGTTCTCCTGTGAGTCTAGATTATCGAATCCGACGCAAAACTGACAGTGAATTGTAACGTTCAGAGCCTCTTAATGACGATGGAACGCACAAATTGCGTCGCGATTCAATACATCGTCCTCCAGCCGACTTGTCTCCAAGGGTCTATTGCTGCCTCGGGCACCTTATGGTCGTTCTCCTGTGAGTCTAGATTTTCGAATCCGACGCAAAACTGACAGTTAATTGTAACGTTCAGAGCCTGTTAATGACGATGGGACACACAAATTGCGTCGCGACTCAATACATCGTCCTCCAGCCGACTTGTCTCCAAGGGTCTAGTGCTGCCTCGGGCACCTTATGGTCGTTCTCCTGTGAGTCTAGATTTTCGAATCCGACACAAAACTGACAGTTAATTGTAACGTTCAGAGCCTGATACTGACGATGGAACACACAAATTGCGTCGCGATTCAATAAATCGTCCTCCAGCCGACTTGTCTCCAAGGGTCTATTGCTGCCTCGGGCACCTTATGGTCGTTCTCCTGTGAGTCTAGATTTTCGAATCCGACGCAAAACTGACAATTAATTGTAACGTTCAGAGCCTGTTAATGACGATGGAACACACAAATTGCGTCGCGACTCAATACATCGTCCTCCAGCCGACTTGTCTCCAAGGGTCTAGTGCTGCCTCGGGCACCATATGCTCGTTCTCCTGTGAGTCTAGATTTTCGAATCCGACGCAAAACTGACAGTGAATTGTAACGTTCAGAGCCTCTTAATGACGATGGAACACACAAATTGCGTCGCGATTCAATACATCGTCCTCCAGCCGACATGTCTCCGAGGTTGTATTGCTGCTCCTGGCACCTCTTGGTCGTTCTCCTGTGAGTCGAGTTTTTCGAATACGACGCAAAACTGACAATTAATTGTAACGTTCAGAGAATCTTAATGACGATGGAACACACAAATTGCGTCGCGATTCAATACATCGTCCTCCAGCCGACTTGTCTCGAAGGGTCTAGTGCTGCCTCGGGCACCATATGCTCGTTCTCCTGTGAGTCTAGATTTTCGAATCCGACGCAAAACTGACAGTGAATTGTAACGTTCAGAGCCTCTTAATGACGATGGAACACACAAATTGCGTCGCGATTCAATACATCGTCCTCCAGCCGACATGTCTCCGAGGTAGTATTGCTGCTCCTGGCACCTCTTGGTCGTTCTCCTGTGAGTCTAGTTTTTCGAATCCGACGCAAAACTGACAGTTAATTGTAACGTTCAGAGCCTCTTAAGAACGATGGAACACACAAATTGCGTCGCGATTCAATACATCGTCCCACAGCCGACCTGTCTCCAAGGGTCTCTTGCTGCCTCGGGCACCTTATGGTCGTTCTCCTGTGAGTCTAGTTTTTCGAATGCGATGCAAAACTGACAATTAATTGTAACGTTCAGAGCCTGTTAATGACGATGGAACACACAAATTGCGTCGCGACTCAATACATCGTCCTCCAGCCGACTTGTCTCCAAGGGTCTAGTGCTGCCTCGGGCACCATATGCTCGTTCTCCTGTGAGTCTACATTTTCGAATCCGACGCAAAACTGACAGTGAATTGTAACGTTCAGAGCCTGTTAATGACGATGGGACACACAAATTGCGTCGCGACTCAATACATCGTCCTCCAGCCGACTTGTCTCCAAGGGTCTAGTGCTGCCTCGGGCACCTTATGGTCGTTCTCCTGTGAGTCTAGATTTTCGAATCCGACGCAAAACTGACAGTTAATTGTAACGTTCAGAGCCTGTTAATGACGATGGAACACACAAATTGCGTCGCGGTTCAATACATCGTCCTACAGCCGACTTGTCTCCAAGGGTCTAGTGCTGCCTCGGGCACCATATGCTCGTTCTCCTGTGTGTCTAGATTTTCGAATCCGACGCAAAACTGACAGTGAATTGTAACGTTCAGAGCCTGTTAATGACGATGGAACACACAAATTGCGTCGCGATTCAATACATCGTCCTACAGCCGACTTGTCTCCAAGGGTCTAGTGCTGCCTCGGGCACCATATGCTCGTTCTCCTGTGAGTCTAGATTTTCGAATCCGACGCAAAACTGACAGTGAATTGTAACGTTAATGACGATGGAACACACAAATTGCGTCGCGATTCAATACATCGTCCTACAGCCGACTTGTCTCCAAGGGTCTAGTGCTGCCTCGGGCACCATATGCTCGTTCTCCTGTGAGTCTAGATTTTCGAATCCGACGCAAAACTGAGAGTGAATTGTAAAGTTCAGAGCCTCTTGATGACGATGGAACACACAAATTGCGTCGCGATTCAATACATCGTCCTCCAGCCGACTTGTCTCCAAGGGTCTAGTGCTGCCTCGGGCACCTTATGCTCGTTCTCCTGTGAGTCTAGATTTTCGAATCCGACGCAAAACTGAAAGTTAATTGTAACGTTCAGAGCCTGATACTGACGATGGAACACACAAATTGCGTCGCGATTCAATAAATCGTCCTCCAGCCGACTTGTCTCCAAGGGTCTATTGCTGCCTCGGGCACCTTATGGTCGTTCTCCTGTGAGTCTAGATTTTCGAATCCGACGCAAAACTGACAATTAATTGTAACGTTCAGAGCCTGTTAATGACGATGGAACACACAAATTGCGTCGCGACTCAATACATCGTCCTCCAGCCGACTTGTCTCCAAGGGTCTAGTGCTGCCTCGGGCACCATATGCTCGTTCTCCTGTGAGTCTAGATTTTCGAATCCGACGCAAAACTGACAGTGAATTGTAACGTTCAGAGCCTCTTAATGACGATGGAACACACAAATTGCGTCGCGATTCAATACATCGTCCTCCAGCCGACATGTCTCCGAGGTTGTATTGCTGCTCCTGGCACCTCTTGGTCGTTCTCCTGTGAGTCGAGTTTTTCGAATACGACGCAAAACTGACAATTAATTGTAACGTTCAGAGAATCTTAATGACGATGGAACACACAAATTGCGTCGCGATTCAATACATCGTCCTCCAGCCGACTTGTCTCGAAGGGTCTAGTGCTGCCTCGGGCACCATATGCTCGTTCTCCTGTGAGTCTAGATTTTCGAATCCGACGCAAAACTGACAGTGAATTGTAACGTTCAGAGCCTCTTAATGACGATGGAACACACAAATTGCGTCGCGATTCAATACATCGTCCTCCAGCCGACATGTCTCCGAGGTAGTATTGCTGCTCCTGGCACCTCTTGGTCGTTCTCCTGTGAGTCTAGTTTTTCGAATCCGACGCAAAACTGACAGTTAATTGTAACGTTCAGAGCCTCTTAAGAACGATGGAACACACAAATTGCGTCGCGATTCAATACATCGTCCCACAGCCGACCTGTCTCCAAGGGTCTCTTGCTGCCTCGGGCACCTTATGGTCGTTCTCCTGTGAGTCTAGTTTTTCGAATGCGATGCAAAACTGACAATTAATTGTAACGTTCAGAGCCTGTTAATGACGATGGAACACACAAATTGCGTCGCGACTCAATACATCGTCCTCCAGCCGACTTGTCTCCAAGGGTCTAGTGCTGCCTCGGGCACCATATGCTCGTTCTCCTGTGAGTCTACATTTTCGAATCCGACGCAAAACTGACAGTGAATTGTAACGTTCAGAGCCTGTTAATGACGATGGGACACACAAATTGCGTCGCGACTCAATACATCGTCCTCCAGCCGACTTGTCTCCAAGGGTCTAGTGCTGCCTCGGGCACCTTATGGTCGTTCTCCTGTGAGTCTAGATTTTCGAATCCGACGCAAAACTGACAGTTAATTGTAACGTTCAGAGCCTGTTAATGACGATGGAACACACAAATTGCGTCGCGGTTCAATACATCGTCCTACAGCCGACTTGTCTCCAAGGGTCTAGTGCTGCCTCGGGCACCATATGCTCGTTCTCCTGTGTGTCTAGATTTTCGAATCCGACGCAAAACTGACAGTGAATTGTAACGTTCAGAGCCTGTTAATGACGATGGAACACACAAATTGCGTCGCGATTCAATACATCGTCCTACAGCCGACTTGTCTCCAAGGGTCTAGTGCTGCCTCGGGCACCATATGCTCGTTCTCCTGTGAGTCTAGATTTTCGAATCCGACGCAAAACTGACAGTGAATTGTAACGTTAATGACGATGGAACACACAAATTGCGTCGCGATTCAATACATCGTCCTACAGCCGACTTGTCTCCAAGGGTCTAGTGCTGCCTCGGGCACCATATGCTCGTTCTCCTGTGAGTCTAGATTTTCGAATCCGACGCAAAACTGACAGTTAATTGTAACGTTCAGAGCTTGTTAATGACGATGGGACACACAAATTGCGTCGCGACTCAATACATCGTCCTACAGCCGACTTGTCTCCAAGGGTCTAGTGCTGCCTCGGGCACCATATGCTCGTTCTCCTGTGAGTCTAGATTTTCGAATCCGACGCAAAACTGAGAGTGAATTGTAAAGTTCAGAGCCTCTTGATGACGATGGAACACACAAATTGCGTCGCGATTCAATACATCGTCCTCCAGCCGACTTGTCTCCAAGGGTCTAGTGCTGCCTCGGGCACCTTATGCTCGTTCTCCTGTGAGTCTAGATTTTCGAATCCGACGCAAAACTGAAAGTTAATTGTAACGTTCAGAGCCTCTTAATGACGATAGAACACACAAATTGCGTCGCGATTCAATACATCGTCCTACAGCCGACTTGTCTCCAAGGGTCTAGTGCTGCCTCGGGCACCTTATGGTCGATCTCCTGTGAGTCTAGATTTTCGAATCCGACGCAAAACTGACAGTTAATTGTAACGTTCAGAGCCTGATACTGACGATGGAACACACAAATTGCGTCGCGATTCAATACATCGTCCTCCAGCCGACTTGTCTCCAAGGGTCTATTGCTGCCTCGGGCACCATATGCTCGTTCTCCTGTGAGTCTAGATTTTCGAATCCGACGCAAAACTGACAATTAATTGTAACGTTCAGAGCCTGTTAATGACGATGGAACACACAAATTGCGTCGCGACTCAATACATCGTCCGTCAGCCGACTTGTCTCCAAGGGTCTAGTGCTGCCTCGGGCACCATATGCTCGTTCTCCTGTGAGTCTAGATTTTCGAATCCGACGCAAAACTGACAGTGAATTGTAACGTTCAGAGCCTCTTAATGACGATGGAACAGACAAATTGCGTCGCGATTCAATACATCGTCCTCCAGCCGACATGTCTCCGAGGTAGTATTGCTGCTCCTGGCACCTCTTGGTCGTTCTCCTGTGAGTCTAGTTTTTCGAATACGACGCAAAACTGACAATTAATTGTAACGTTCAGAGCCTCTTAATGACGATGGAACACACAAATTGCGTCGCGATTCAATACATCGTCCTCCAGCCGACTTGTCTCGAAGGGTCTAGTGCTGCCTCGGGCACCATATGCTCGTTCTCCTGTGAGTCTAGATTTTCGAATCCGACGCAAAACTGACAGTGAATTGTAACGTTCAGAGCCTGTTAATGACGATGGGACACACAAATTGCGTCGCGACTCAATACATCGTCGTCCAGCCGACTTGTCTCCAAGGGTCTAGTGCTGCCTCGGGCACCTTATGGTCGTTCTCCTGTGAGTCTAGATTTTCGAATACGACGCAAAACTGACAATTAATTGTAACGTTCAGAGCCTGTTAATGACGATGGAACACACAAATTGCGTCGCGATTCAATACATCGTCCTACAGCCGACTTGTCTCCAAAGGTCTAGTGCTGCCTCGGGCACCATATGCTCGTTCTCCTGTGAGTCTAGATTTTCGAATCCGACGCAAAACTGACAGTTAATTGTAACGTTCAGAGCCTCTTAATGACGATGGAACACACAAATTGCGTCGCGATTCAATACATCGTCCCACAGCCGACCTGTCTCCGAGGTAGTATTGCTGCTCCTGGCACCTCTTGGGTGTTCTCCTGTGAGTCTAGTTTTTCGAATCCGACGCAAAACTGACAGTTAATTGTAACGTTCAGAGCCTGTTAATGACGATGGGACACACAAATTGCGTCGCGATTCAATACATCGTCCCACAGCCGACCTGTCTCCAAGGGTCTCTTGCTGCCTCGGGCACCTTATGGTCGTTCTCCTGTGAGTCTAGTTTTTCGAATGCGATGCAAAACTGACAATTAATTGTAACGTTCAGAGCCTGTTAATGACGATGGAACACACAAATTGCGTCGCGACTCAATACATCGTCCTCCAGCCGACTTGTCTCCAAGGGTCTAGTGCTGCCTCGGGCACCATATGCTCGTTCTCCTGTGAGTCTAGATTTTCGAATCCGACGCAAAACTGACAGTTAATTGTAACGTTCAGAGCCTCTTAATGACGATGGAACACACAAATTGCGTCGCGATTCAATACATCGTCCTCCAGCCGACTTGTCTCCAAGGGTCTATTGCTGCCTCGGGCACCTTATGGTCGTTCTCCTGTGAGTCTAGATTTTCGAATCCGACGCAAAACTGACAGTGAATTGTAACGTTCAGAGCCTGTTAATGACGATGGGACACACAAATTGCGTCGCGACTCAATACATCGTCCTCCAGCCGACTTGTCTCCAAGGGTCTAGTGCTGCCTCGGGCACCTTATGGTCGTTCTCCTGTGAGTCTAGATTTTCGAATCCGAGGCAAAACTGACAGTTAATTGTAACGTTCAGAGCCTCTTAATGACGATGGAACGCACAAATTGCGTCGCGATTCAATACATCGTCCTCCAGCCGACTTGTCTCCAAGGGTCTATTGCTGCCTCGGGCACCTTAGGGTCGTTCTCCTGTGAGTCTAGATTATCGAATCCGACGCAAAACTGACAGTGAATTGTAACGTTCAGAGCCTCTTAATGACGATGGAACAGACAAATTGCGTCGCGATTCAATACATCGTCCTCCAGCCGACATGTCTCCGAGGTAGTATTGCTGCTCCTGGCACCTCTTGGTCGTTCTCCTGTGAGTCTAGTTTTTCGAATACGACGCAAAACTGACAATTAATTGTAACGTTCAGAGCCTCTTAATGACGATGGAACACACAAATTGCGTCGCGATTCAATACATCGTCCTCCAGCCGACTTGTCTCGAAGGGTCTAGTGCTGCCTCGGGCACCATATGCTCGTTCTCCTGTGAGTCTAGATTTTCGAATCCGACGCAAAACTGACAGTGAATTGTAACGTTCAGAGCCTGTTAATGACGATGGGACACACAAATTGCGTCGCGACTCAATACATCGTCGTCCAGCCGACTTGTCTCCAAGGGTCTAGTGCTGCCTCGGGCACCTTATGGTCGTTCTCCTGTGAGTCTAGATTTTCGAATACGACGCAAAACTGACAATTAATTGTAACGTTCAGAGCCTGTTAATGACGATGGAACACACAAATTGCGTCGCGATTCAATACATCGTCCTACAGCCGACTTGTCTCCAAAGGTCTAGTGCTGCCTCGGGCACCATATGCTCGTTCTCCTGTGAGTCTAGATTTTCGAATCCGACGCAAAACTGACAGTTAATTGTAACGTTCAGAGCCTCTTAATGACGATGGAACACACAAATTGCGTCGCGATTCAATACATCGTCCCACAGCCGACCTGTCTCCGAGGTAGTATTGCTGCTCCTGGCACCTCTTGGGTGTTCTCCTGTGAGTCTAGTTTTTCGAATCCGACGCAAAACTGACAGTTAATTGTAACGTTCAGAGCCTGTTAATGACGATGGGACACACAAATTGCGTCGCGATTCAATACATCGTCCCACAGCCGACCTGTCTCCAAGGGTCTCTTGCTGCCTCGGGCACCTTATGGTCGTTCTCCTGTGAGTCTAGTTTTTCGAATGCGATGCAAAACTGACAATTAATTGTAACGTTCAGAGCCTGTTAATGACGATGGAACACACAAATTGCGTCGCGACTCAATACATCGTCCTCCAGCCGACTTGTCTCCAAGGGTCTAGTGCTGCCTCGGGCACCATATGCTCGTTCTCCTGTGAGTCTAGATTTTCGAATCCGACGCAAAACTGACAGTTAATTGTAACGTTCAGAGCCTCTTAATGACGATGGAACACACAAATTGCGTCGCGATTCAATACATCGTCCTCCAGCCGACTTGTCTCCAAGGGTCTATTGCTGCCTCGGGCACCTTATGGTCGTTCTCCTGTGAGTCTAGATTTTCGAATCCGACGCAAAACTGACAGTGAATTGTAACGTTCAGAGCCTGTTAATGACGATGGGACACACAAATTGCGTCGCGACTCAATACATCGTCCTCCAGCCGACTTGTCTCCAAGGGTCTAGTGCTGCCTCGGGCACCTTATGGTCGTTCTCCTGTGAGTCTAGATTTTCGAATCCGAGGCAAAACTGACAGTTAATTGTAACGTTCAGAGCCTCTTAATGACGATGGAACGCACAAATTGCGTCGCGATTCAATACATCGTCCTCCAGCCGACTTGTCTCCAAGGGTCTATTGCTGCCTCGGGCACCTTAGGGTCGTTCTCCTGTGAGTCTAGATTATCGAATCCGACGCAAAACTGACAGTGAATTGTAACGTTCAGAGCCTGTTAATGACGATGGGACACACAAATTGCGTCGCGACTCAATACATCGTCCTCCAGCCGACTTGTCTCCAAGGGTCTAGTGCTGCCTCGGGCACCTTATGGTCGTTCTCCTGTGAGTCTAGATTTTCGAATCCGACGCAAAACTGACAGTTAATTGTAACGTTCAGAGCCTCTTAATGACGATGGAACACACAAATTGCGTCGCGACTCAATACATCGTCCTCCAGCCGACTTGTCTCGAAGGGTCTATTGCTGCCTCGGGCACCTTATGGTCGTTCATCTGTGAGTCTAGATTTTCGAATCCGACGCAAAACTGACAGTTAATTGTAACGTTCAGAGCCTCTTAATGACGATGGAACACACAAATTGCGTCGCGATTCAATACATCGTCCTACAGCCGACTTGTCTCCAAGGGTCTAGTGCTGCCTCGGGCACCATATGCTCGTTCTCCTGTGAGTCTAGATTTTCGAATCCGACGCAAAACTGACAGTGAATTGTAACGTTCAGAGCCTGTTAATGACGATGGAACACACAAATTGCGTCGCGATTCAATACATTGTCCTACAGCCGACTTGTCTCCAAGGGTCTAGTGCTGCCTCGGGCACCATATGCTCGTTCTCCTGTGAGTCTAGATTTTCGAATCCGACGCAAAACAGACAGTGAATTGTAACGTTCAGAGCCTCTTGATGACGATGGAACACACAAATTGCGTCGCGATTCAATACATCGTCCTACAGCCGACTTGTCTCCAAGGGTCTAGTGCTGCCTCGGGCACCATATGCTCGTTCTCCTGTAAGTCTAGATTTTCGAATCCGACGCAAAACTGACAGTTAATTGTAACGTTCAGAGCCTGATACTGACGATGGAACACACAAATTGCGTCGCGATTCAATACATCGTCCTCCAGCCGACATGTCTCCGAGGTAGTATTGCTGCTGCTCGCACCTCTTGGTCGTTCTCCTATGAGTCTAGTTTTTCGAATCCGACGCAAAACTGACAATTAATTGTAACGTTCAGAGCCTCTTAATGACGATGGAACACACAAATTGCGTCGCGATTCAATACATCGTCCTCCAGCCGACTTGTCTCCAAGGGTCTATTGCTGCCTCGGGCACCTTATGGTCGTTCTCCTGTGAGTCTAGTTTTTCGAATACGACGCAAAACTGACAATTAATTGTAACGTTCAGAGCCTGTTAATGACGATGGAACACACAAATTGCGTCGCGATTCAATACATCGTCCTCCAGCCGACTTGTCTCCAAGGGTCTATTGCTGCCTCGGGCACCTTATGGTCGTTCATCTGTGAGTCTAGATTTTCGAATCCGACGCAAAACTGACAGTGAATTGTAACGTTCAGAGCCTGTTAATGACGATGGGACACACAAATTGCGTCGCGATTCAATACATCGTCCTACAGCCGACTTGTCTCCAAGGGTCTAGTGCTGCCTCGGGCACCTTATGGTCGTTCTCCTGTGAGTCTAGATTTTCGAATCCGACGCAAAACTGACAGTTAATTGTAACGTTCAGAGCCTGATACTGACGATGGAACACACAAATTGCGTCGCGATTCAATACATCGTCCTCCAGCCGACTTTTCTCCAAGGGTCTATTGCTGCCTCGGGCACCTTATGGTCGTTCTCCTGTGAGTCTAGATTTTCGAATCCGACGCAAAACTGACAGTTAATTGTAACGTTCAGAGCCTGATACTGACGATGGAACACACAAATTGCGTCGCGATTCAATACATCGTCCTCCAGCCGACTTGTCTCCAAGGGTCTATTGCTGCCTCGGGCACCTTATGGTCGTTCTCCTGTGAGTCTAGATTTTCGAATCCGACGCAAAACTGACAATTAATTGTAACGTTCAGAGCCTGTTAATGACGATGGAACACACAAATTGCGTCGCGACTCAATACATCGTCCGTCAGCCGACTTGTCTCCAAGGGTCTAGTGCTGCCTCGGGCACCATATGCTCGTTCTCCTGTGAGTCTAGATTTTCGAATCCGACGCAAAACTGACAGTGAATTGTAACGTTCAGAGCCTCTTAATGACGATGGAACAGACAAATTGCGTCGCGATTCAATACATCGTCCTCCAGCCGACATGTCTCCGAGGTAGTATTGCTGCTCCTGGCACCTCTTGGTCGTTCTCCTGTGAGTCTAGTTTTTCGAATACGACGCAAAACTGACAATTAATTGTAACGTTCAGAGCCTCTTAATGACGATGGAACACACAAAGTGCGTCGCGATTCAATACATCGTCCTCCAGCCGACTTGTCTCCAAGGGTCTATTGCTGCCTCGGGCACCTTATGGTCGTTCTCCTGTGAGTCTAGTTTTTCGAATGCGATGCAAAACTGACAGTTAATTGTAACGTTCAGAGCCTGTTAATGACGATGGGACACACAAATTGCGTCGCGACTCAATACTTCGTCCTCCAGCCGACTTGTCTCCAAGGGTCTAGTGCTGCCTCGGGCACCTTATGGTCGTTCTCCTGTGAGTCTAGATTTTCGAATCCGACGCAAAACTGACAGTTAATTGTAACGTTCAGAGCCTCTTAATGACGATGGAACACACAAATTGCGTCGCGATTCAATACATCGTCCTCCAGCCGACTTGTCTACAAGGGTCTATTGCTGCCTCGGGCACCTTATGGTCGTTCTCCTGTGAGTCTAGATTTTCGAATCCGACGCAAAACTGACAGTGAATTGTAACGTTCAGAGCCTGTTAATGACGATGGGACACACAAATTGCGTCTCGACTCAATACATCGTCCTCCAGCCGACTTGTCTCCAAGGGTCTAGTGCTGCCTCGGGCACCTTATGGTCGTTCTCCTGTGAGTCTAGATTTTCGAATCCGAGGCAAAACTGACAGTTAATTGTAACGTTCAGAGCCTCTTAATGACGATGGAACGCACAAATTGCGTCGCGATTCAATACATCGTCCTCCAGCCGACTTGTCTCCAAGGGTCTATTGCTGCCTCGGGCACCTTATGGTCGTTCTCCTGTGAGTCTAGATTATCGAATCCGACGCAAAACTGACAGTGAATTGTAACGTTCAGAGCCTCTTAATGACGATGGAACACACAAATTGCGTCGCGATTCAATACATCGTCCTCCAGCCGACTTGTCTCGAAGGGTCTAGTGCTGCCTCGGGCACCATATGCTCGTTCTCCTGTGAGTCTAGATTTTCGAATCCGACGCAAAACTGACAGTGAATTGTAACGTTCAGAGCCTCTTAATGACGATGGAACACACAAATTGCGTCGCGATTCAATACATCGTCCTCCAGCCGACATGTCTCCGAGGTAGTATTGCTGCTCCTGGCACCTCTTGGTCGTTCTCCTGTGAGTCTAGTTTTTCGAATCCGACGCAAAACTGACAGTTAATTGTAACGTTCAGAGCCTCTTAAGAACGATGGAACACACAAATTGCGTCGCGATTCAATACATCGTCCCACAGCCGACCTGTCTCCAAGGGTCTCTTGCTGCCTCGGGCACCTTATGGTCGTTCTCCTGTGAGTCTAGTTTTTCGAATGCGATGCAAAACTGACAATTAATTGTAACGTTCAGAGCCTGTTAATGACGATGGAACACACAAATTGCGTCGCGACTCAATACATCGTCCTCCAGCCGACTTGTCTCCAAGGGTCTAGTGCTGCCTCGGGCACCATATGCTCGTTCTCCTGTGAGTCTACATTTTCGAATCCGACGCAAAACTGACAGTGAATTGTAACGTTCAGAGCCTGTTAATGACGATGGGACACACAAATTGCGTCGCGACTCAATACATCGTCCTCCAGCCGACTTGTCTCCAAGGGTCTAGTGCTGCCTCGGGCACCTTATGGTCGTTCTCCTGTGAGTCTAGATTTTCGAATCCGACGCAAAACTGACAGTTAATTGTAACGTTCAGAGCCTGTTAATGACGATGGAACACACAAATTGCGTCGCGGTTCAATACATCGTCCTACAGCCGACTTGTCTCCAAGGGTCTAGTGCTGCCTCGGGCACCATATGCTCGTTCTCCTGTGTGTCTAGATTTTCGAATCCGACGCAAAACTGACAGTGAATTGTAACGTTCAGAGCCTGTTAATGACGATGGAACACACAAATTGCGTCGCGATTCAATACATCGTCCTACAGCCGACATGTCTCCAAGGGTCTAGTGCTGCCTCGGGCACCATATGCTCGTTCTCCTGTGAGTCTAGATTTTCGAATCCGACGCAAAACTGACAGTTAATTGTAACGTTAATGACGATGGAACACACAAATTGCGTCGCGATTCAATACATCGTCCTACAGCCGACTTGTCTCCAAGGGTCTAGTGCTGCCTCGGGCACCATATGCTCGTTCTCCTGTGAGTCTAGATTTTCGAATCCGACGCAAAACTGACAGTTAATTGTAACGTTCAGAGCTTGTTAATGACGATGGGACACACAAATTGCGTCGCGACTCAATACATCGTCCTACAGCCGACTTGTCTCCAAGGGTCTAGTGCTGCCTCGGGCACCATATGCTCGTTCTCCTGTGAGTCTAGATTTTCGAATCCGACGCAAAACTGAGAGTGAATTGTAAAGTTCAGAGCCTCTTGATGACGATGGAACACACAAATTGCGTCGCGATTCAATACATCGTCCTCCAGCCGACTTGTCTCCAAGGGTCTAGTGCTGCCTCGGGCACCTTATGCTCGTTCTCCTGTGAGTCTAGATTTTCGAATCCGACGCAAAACTGAAAGTTAATTGTAACGTTCAGAGCCTCTTAATGACGATAGAACACACAAATTGCGTCGCGATTCAATACATCGTCCTACAGCCGACTTGTCTCCAAGGGTCTAGTGCTGCCTCGGGCACCTTATGGTCGATCTCCTGTGAGTCTAGATTTTCGAATCCGACGCAAAACTGACAGTTAATTGTAACGTTCAGAGCCTGATACTGACGATGGAACACACAAATTGCGTCGCGATTCAATACATCGTCATCCAGCCGACTTGTCTCCAAGGGTCTATTGCTGCCTCGGGCACCATATGCTCGTTCTCCTGTGAGTCTAGATTTTCGAATCCGACGCAAAACTGACAATTAATTGTAACGTTCAGAGCCTGTTAATGACGATGGAACACACAAATTGCGTCGCGACTCAATACATCGTCCGTCAGCCGACTTGTCTCCAAGGGTCTAGTGCTGCCTCGGGCACCATATGCTCGTTCTCCTGTGAGTCTAGATTTTCGAATCCGACGCAAAACTGACAGTGAATTGTAACGTTCAGAGCCTCTTAATGACGATGGAACAGACAAATTGCGTCGCGATTCAATACATCGTCCTCCAGCCGACATGTCTCCGAGGTAGTATTGCTGCTCCTGGCACCTCTTGGTCGTTCTCCTGTGAGTCTAGTTTTTCGAATACGACGCAAAACTGACAATTAATTGTAACGTTCAGAGCCTCTTAATGACGATGGAACACACAAATTGCGTCGCGATTCAATACATCGTCCTCCAGCCGACTTGTCTCGAAGGGTCTAGTGCTGCCTCGGGCACCATATGCTCGTTCTCCTGTGAGTCTAGATTTTCGAATCCGACGCAAAACTGACAGTGAATTGTAACGTTCAGAGCCTGTTAATGACGATGGGACACACAAATTGCGTCGCGACTCAATACATCGTCGTCCAGCCGACTTGTCTCCAAGGGTCTAGTGCTGCCTCGGGCACCTTATGGTCGTTCTCCTGTGAGTCTAGATTTTCGAATACGACGCAAAACTGACAATTAATTGTAATGTTCAGAGCCTGTTAATGACGATGGAACACACAAATTGCGTCGCGATTCAATACATCGTCCTACAGCCGACTTGTCTCCAAGGGTCTAGTGCTGCCTCGGGCACCATATGCTCGTTCTCCTGTGAGTCTAGATTTTCGAATCCGACGCAAAACTGACAGTTAATTGTAACGTTCAGAGCCTCTTAATGACGATGGAACACACAAATTGCCTCGCGATTCAATACATCGTCCCACAGCCGACCTGTCTCCGAGGTAGTATTGCTGCTCCTGGCACCTCTTGGGTGTTCACCTGTGAGTCTAGTTTTTCGAATCCGACGCAAAACTGACAGTTAATTGTAACGTTCAGAGCCTGTTAATGACGATGGGACACACAAATTGCGTCGCGATTCAATACATCGTCCCACAGCCGACCTGTCTCCAAGGGTCTCTTGCTGCCTCGGGCACCTTATGGTCGTTCTCCTGTGAGTCTAGTTTTTCGAATGCGATGCAAAACTGACAATTAATTGTAACGTTCAGAGCCTGTTAATGACGATGGAACACACAAATTGCGTCGCGACTCAATACATCGTCCTCCAGCCGACTTGTCTCCAAGGGTCTAGTGCTGCCTCGGGCACCATATGCTCGTTCTCCTGTGAGTCTAGATTTTCGAATCCGACGCAAAACTGACAGTTAATTGTAACGTTCAGAGCCTCTTAATGACGATGGAACACACAAATTGCGTCGCGATTCAATACATCGTCCTCCAGCCGACTTGTCTCCAAGGGTCTATTGCTGCCTCGGGCACCTTATGGTCGTTCTCCTGTGAGTCTAGATTTTCGAATCCGACGCAAAACTGACAGTGAATTGTAACGTTCAGAGCCTGTTAATGACGATGGGACACACAAATTGCGTCGCGACTCAATACATCGTCCTCCAGCCGACTTGTCTCCAAGGGTCTAGTGCTGCCTCGGGCACCTTATGGTCGTTCTCCTGTGAGTCTAGATTTTCGAATCCGAGGCAAAACTGACAGTTAATTGTAACGTTCAGAGCCTCTTAATGACGATGGAACGCACAAATTGCGTCGCGATTCAATACATCGTCCTCCAGCCGACTTGTCTCCAAGGGTCTATTGCTGCCTCGGGCACCTTAGGGTCGTTCTCCTGTGAGTCTTGATTATCGAATCCGACGCAAAACTGACAGTGAATTGTAACGTTCAGAGCCTGTTAATGACGATGGGACACACAAATTGCGTCGCGACTCAATACATCGTCCTCCAGCCGACTTGTCTCCAAGGGTCTAGTGCTGCCTCGGGCACCTTATGGTCGTTCTCCTGTGAGTCTAGATTTTCGAATCCGACGCAAAACTGACAGTTAATTGTAACGTTCAGAGCCTCTTAATGACGATGGAACACACAAATTGCGTCGCGACTCAATACATCGTCCTCCAGCCGACTTGTCTCGAAGGGTCTATTGCTGCCTCGGGCACCTTATGGTCGTTCATCTGTGAGTCTAGATTTTCGAATCCGACGCAAAACTGACAGTTAATTGTAACGTTCAGAGCCTCTTAATGACGATGGAACACACAAATTGCGTCGCGATTCAATACATCGTCCTACAGCCGACTTGTCTCCAAGGGTCTAGTGCTGCCTCGGGCACCATATGCTCGTTCTCCTGTGAGTCTAGATTTTCGAATCCGACGCAAAACTGACAGTGAATTGTAACGTTCAGAGCCTGTTAATGACGATGGAACACACAAATTGCGTCGCGATTCAATACATTGTCCTACAGCCGACTTGTCTCCAAGGGTCTAGTGCTGCCTCGGGCACCATATGCTCGTTCTCCTGTGAGTCTAGATTTTCGAATCCGACGCAAAACAGACAGTGAATTGTAACGTTCAGAGCCTCTTGATGACGATGGAACACACAAATTGCGTCGCGATTCAATACATCGTCCTACAGCCGACTTGTCTCCAAGGGTCTAGTGCTGCCTCGGGCACCATATGCTCGTTCTCCTGTAAGTCTAGATTTTCGAATCCGACGCAAAACTGACAGTTAATTGTAACGTTCAGAGCCTGATACTGACGATGGAACACACAAATTGCGTCGCGATTCAATACATCGTCCTCCAGCCGACATGTCTCCGAGGTAGTATTGCTGCTGCTGGCACCTCTTGGTCGTTCTCCTATGAGTCTAGTTTTTCGAATCCGACGCAAAACTGACAATTAATTGTAACGTTCAGAGCCTCTTAATGACGATGGAACACACAAATTGCGTCGCGATTCAATACATCGTCCTCCAGCCGACTTGTCTCCAAGGGTCTATTGCTGCCTCGGGCACCTTATGGTCGTTCTCCTGTGAGTCTAGTTTTTCGAATACGACGCAAAACTGACAATTAATTGTAACGTTCAGAGCCTGTTAATGACGATGGAACACACAAATTGCGTCGCGATTCAATACATCGTCCTCCAGCCGACTTGTCTCCAAGGGTCTATTGCTGCCTCGGGCACCTTATGGTCGTTCATCTGTGAGTCTAGATTTTCGAATCCGACGCAAAACTGACAGTGAATTGTAACGTTCAGAGCCTGTTAATGACGATGGGACACACAAATTGCGTCGCGATTCAATACATCGTCCTACAGCCGACTTCTCTCCAAGGGTCTAGTGCTGCCTCGGGCACCTTATGGTCGTTCTCCTGTGAGTCTAGATTTTCGAATCCGACGCAAAACTGACAGTTAATTGTAACGTTCAGAGCCTGATACTGACGATGGAACACACAAATTGCGTCGCGATTCAATACATCGTCCTCCAGCCGACTTGTCTCCAAGGGTCTATTGCTGCCTCGGGCACCTTATGGTCGTTCTCCTGTGAGTCTAGATTTTCGAATCCGACGCAAAACTGACAGTTAATTGTAACGTTCAGAGCCTGATACTGACGATGGAACACACAAATTGCGTCGCGATTCAATACATCGTCCTCCAGCCGACTTGTCTCCAAGGGTCTATTGCTGCCTCGGGCACCTTATGGTCGTTCTCCTGTGAGTCTAGATTTTCGAATCCGACGCAAAACTGACAATTAATTGTAACGTTCAGAGCCTGTTAATGACGATGGAACACACAAATTGCGTCGCGACTCAATACATCGTCCGTCAGCCGACTTGTCTCCAAGGGTCTAGTGCTGCCTCGGGCACCATATGCTCGTTCTCCTGTGAGTCTAGATTTTCGAATCCGACGCAAAACTGACAGTGAATTGTAACGTTCAGAGCCTCTTAATGACGATGGAACAGACAAATTGCGTCGCGATTCAATACATCGTCCTCCAGCCGACATGTCTCCGAGGTAGTATTGCTGCTCCTGGCACCTCTTGGTCGTTCTCCTGTGAGTCTAGTTTTTCGAATACGACGCAAAACTGACAATTAATTGTAACGTTCAGAGCCTCTTAATGACGATGGAACACACAAATTGCGTCGCGATTCAATACATCGTCCTCCAGCCGACTTGTCTCGAAGGGTCTAGTGCTGCCTCGGGCACCATATGCTCGTTCTCCTGTGAGTCTAGATTTTCGAATCCGACGCAAAACTGACAGTGAATTGTAACGTTCAGAGACTGTTAATGACGATGGGACACACAAATTGCGTCGCGACTCAATACATCGTCCTCCAGCCGACTTGTCTCCAAGGGTCTAGTGCTGCCTCGGGCACCTTATGGTCGTTCTCCTGTGAGTCTAGATTTTCGAATACGACGCAAAACTGACAATTAATTGTAACGTTCAGAGCCTGTTAATGACGATGGAACACACAAATTGCGTCGCGATTCAATACATCGTCCTACAGCCGACTTGTCTCCAAGGGTCTAGTGCTGCCTCGGGCACCATATGCTCGTTCTCCTGTGAGTCTAGATTTTCGAATCCGACGCAAAACTGACAGTTAATTGTAACGTTCAGAGCCTCTTAATGACGATGGGACACACAAATTGCGTCGCGATTCAATACATCGTCCCACAGCCGACCTGTCTCCGAGGTAGTATTGCTGCTCCTGGCACCTCTTGGGTGTTCTCCTGTGAGTCTAGTTTTTCGAATCCGACGCAAAACTGACAGTTAATTGTAACGTTCAGAGCCTGTTAATGACGATGGGACACACAAATTGCGTCGCGATTCAATACATCGTCCCACAGCCGACCTGTCTCCAAGGGTCTCTTGCTGCCTCGGGCACCTTATGGTCGTTCTCCTGTGAGTCTAGTTTTTCGAATGCGATGCAAAACTGACAATTAATTGTAACGTTCAGAGCCTGTTAATGACGATGGAACACACAAATTGCGTCGCGACTCAATACATCGTCCTCCAGCCGACTTGTCTCCAAGGGTCTAGTGCTGCCTCGGGCACCATATGCTCGTTCTCCTGTGAGTCTAGATTTTCGAATCCGACGCAAAACTGACAGTTAATTGTAACGTTCAGAGCCTCTTAATGACGATGGAACACACAAATTGCGTCGCGATTCAATACATCGTCCTCCAGCCGACTTGTCTCCAAGGGTCTATTGCTGCCTCGGGCACCTTATGGTCGTTCTCCTGTGAGTCTAGATTTTCGAATCCGACGCAAAACTGACAGTGAATTGTAACGTTCAGAGCCTGTTAATGACGATGGGACACACAAATTGCGTCGCGACTCAATACATCGTCCTCCAGCCGACTTGTCTCCAAGGGTCTAGTGCTGCCTCGGGCACCTTATGGTCGTTCTCCTGTGAGTCTAGATTTTCGAATCCGAGGCAAAACTGACAGTTAATTGTAACGTTCAGAGCCTCTTAATGACGATGGAACGCACAAATTGCGTCGCGATTCAATACATCGTCCTCCAGCCGACTTGTCTCCAAGGGTCTATTGCTGCCTCGGGCACCTTAGGGTCGTTCTCCTGTGAGTCTAGATTATCGAATCCGACGCAAAACTGACAGTGAATTGTAACGTTCAGAGCCTGTTAATGACGATGGGACACACAAATTGCGTCGCGACTCAATACATCGTCCTCCAGCCGACTTGTCTCCAAGGGTCTAGTGCTGCCTCGGGCACCTTATGGTCGTTCTCCTGTGAGTCTAGATTTTCGAATCCGACGCAAAACTGACAGTTAATTGTAACGTTCAGAGCCTCTTAATGACGATGGAACACACAAATTGCGTCGCGACTCAATACATCGTCCTCCAGCCGACTTGTCTCGAAGGGTCTATTGCTGCCTCGGGCACCTTATGGTCGTTCATCTGTGAGTCTAGATTTTCGAATCCGACGCAAAACTGACAGTTAATTGTAACGTTCAGAGCCTCTTAATGACGATGGAACACACAAATTGCGTCGCGATTCAATACATCGTCCTACAGCCGACTTGTCTCCAAGGGTCTAGTGCTGCCTCGGGCACCATATGCTCGTTCTCCTGTGAGTCTAGATTTTCGAATCCGACGCAAACCTGACAGTGAATTGTAACGTTCAGAGCCTGTTAATGACGATGGAACATACAAATTGCGTCGCGATTCAATACATTGTCCTACAGCCGACTTGTCTCCAAGGGTCTAGTGCTGCCTCGGGCACCATATGCTCGTTCTCCTGTGAGTCTAGATTTTCGAATCCGACGCAAAACAGACAGTGAATTGTAACGTTCAGAGCCTCTTGATGACGATGGAACACACAAATTGCGTCGCGATTCAATACATCGTCCTACAGCCGACTTGTCTCCAAGGGTCTAGTGCTGCCTCGGGCACCTTATGGTCGTTCTCCTGTGAGTCTAGTTTTTCGAATACGACGCAAAACTGACAATTAATTGTAACGTTCAGAGCCTGTTAATGACGATGGAACACACAAATTGCGTCGCGATTCAATACATCGTCCTCCAGCCGACTTGTCTCCAAGGGTCTATTGCTGCCTCGGGCACCTTATGGTCGTTCATCTGTGAGTCTAGATTTTCGAATCCGACGCAAAACTGACAGTGAATTGTAACGTTCAGAGCCTGTTAATGACGATGGGACACACAAATTGCGTCGCGATTCAATACATCGTCCTACAGCCGACTTGTCTCCAAGGGTCTAGTGCTGCCTCGGGCACCTTATGGTCGTTCTCCTGTGAGTCTAGATTTTCGAATCCGACGCAAAACTGACAGTTAATTGTAACGTTCAGAGCCTGATACTGACGATGGAACACACAAATTGCGTCGCGATTCAATACATCGTCCTCCAGCCGACTTGTCTCCAAGGGTCTATTGCTGCCTCGGGCACCTTATGGTCGTTCTCCTGTGAGTCTAGATTTTCGAATCCGACGCAAAACTGACAGTTAATTGTAACGTTCAGAGCCTGATACTGACGATGGAACACACAAATTGCGTCGCGATTCAATACATCGTCCTCCAGCCGACTTGTCTCCAAGGGTCTATTGCTGCCTCGGGCACCTTATGGTCGTTCTCCTGTGAGTCTAGATTTTCGAATCCGACGCAAAACTGACAATTAATTGTAACGTTCAGAGCCTGTTAATGACGATGGAACACACAAATTGCGTCGCGACTCAATACATCGTCCGTCAGCCGACTTGTCTCCAAGGGTCTAGTGCTGCCTCGGGCACCATATGCTCGTTCTCCTGTGAGTCTAGATTTTCGAATCCGACGCAAAACTGACAGTGAATTGTAACGTTCAGAGCCTCTTAATGACGATGGAACAGACAAATTGCGTCGCGATTCAATACATCGTCCTCCAGCCGACATGTCTCCGAGGTAGTATTGCTGCTCCTGGCACCTCTTGGTCGTTCTCCTGTGAGTCTAGTTTTTCGAATACGACGCAAAACTGACAATTAATTGTAACGTTCAGAGCCTCTTAATGACGATGGAACACACAAATTGCTTCGCGATTCAATACATCGTCCTCCAGCCGACTTGTCTCGAAGGGTCTAGTGCTGCCTCGGGAACCATATGCTCGTTCTCCTGTGAGTCTAGATTTTCGAATCCGACGCAAAACTGACAGTGAATTGTAACGTTCAGAGCCTGTTAATGACGATGGGACACACAAATTGCGTCGCGACTAAATACATCGTCGTCCAGCCGACTTGTCTCCAAGGGTCTAGTGCTGCCTCGGGCACCTTATGGTCGTTCTCCTGTGAGTCTAGATTTTCGAATACGACGCAAAACTGACAATTAATTGTAACGTTCAGAGCCTGTTAATGACGATGGAACACACAAATTGCGTCGCGATTCAATACATCGTCCTACAGCCGACTTGTCTCCAAGGGTCTAGTGCTGCCTCGGGCACCATATGCTCGTTCTCCTGTGAGTCTAGATTTTCGAATCCGACGCAAAACTGACAGTTAATTGTAACGTTCAGAGCCTCTTAATGACGATGGAACACACAAATTGCGTCGCGATTCAATACATCGTCCCACAGCCGACCTGTCTCCGAGGTAGTATTGCTGCTCCTGGCACCTCTTGGGTGTTCTCCTGTGAGTCTAGTTTTTCGAATCCGACGCAAAACTGACAGTTAATTGTAACGTTCAGAGCCTGTTAATGACGATGGGACACACAAATTGCGTCGCGATTCAATACATCGTCCCACAGCCGACCTGTCTCCAAGGGTCTCTTGCTGCCTCGGGCACCTTATGGTCGTTCTCCTGTGAGTCTAGTTTTTCGAATGCGATGCAAAACTGACAATTAATTGTAACGTTCAGAGCCTGTTAATGACGATGGAACACACAAATTGCGTCGCGACTCAATACATCGTCCTCCAGCCGACTTGTCTCCAAGGGTCTAGTGCTGCCTCGGGCACCATATGCTCGTTCTCCTGTGAGTCTAGATTTTCGAATCCGACGCAAAACTGAGAGTGAATTGTAACGTTCAGAGCCTCTTAATGACGATGGAACACACAAAGTGCGTCGCGATTCAATACATCGTCCTCCAGCCGACTTGTCTCCAAGGGTCTATTGCTGCCTCGGGCACCTTATGGTCGTTCTCCTGTGAGTCTAGTTTTTCGAATGCGATGCAAAACTGACAGTTAATTGTAACGTTCAGAGCCTGTTAATGACGATGGGACACACAAATTGCGTCGCGACTCAATACTTCGTCCTCCAGCCGACTTGTCTCCAAGGGTCTAGTGCTGCCTCGGGCACCTTATGGTCGTTCTCCTGTGAGTCTAGATTTTCGAATCCGACGCAAAACTGACAGTTAATTGTAACGTTCAGAGCCTCTTAATGACGATGGAACACACAAATTGCGTCGCGATTCAATACATCGTCCTCCAGCCGACTTGTCTCCAAGGGTCTATTGCTGCCTCGGGCAACTTATGGTCGTTCTCCTGTGAGTCTAGATTTTCGAATCCGACGCAAAACTGACAGTGAATTGTAACGTTCAGAGCCTGTTAATGACGATGGGACACACAAATTGCGTCGCGACTCAATACATCGTCCTCCAGCCGACTTGTCTCCAAGGGTCTAGTGCTGCCTCGGGCACCTTATGGTCGTTCTCCTGTGAGTCTAGATTTTCGAATCCGAGGCAAAACTGACAGTTAATTGTAACGTTCAGAGCCTCTTAATGACGATGGAACGCACAAATTGCGTCGCGATTCAATACATCGTCCTCCAGCCGACTTGTCTCCAAGGGTCTATTGCTGCCTCGGGCACCTTAGGGTCGTTCTCCTGTGAGTCTAGATTATCGAATCCGACGCAAAACTGACAGTGAATTGTAACGTTCAGAGCCTGTTAATGACGATGGGACACACAAATTGCGTCGCGACTCAATACATCGTCCTCCAGCCGACTTGTCTCCAAGGGTCTAGTGCTGCCTCGGGCACCTTATGGTCGTTCTCCTGTGAGTCTAGATTTTCGAATCCGACGCAAAACTGACAGTTAATTGTAACGTTCAGAGCCTCTTAATGACGATGGAACACACAAATTGCGTCGCGACTCAATACATCGTCCTCCAGCCGACTTGTCTCGAAGGGTCTATTGCTGCCTCGGGCACCTTATGGTCGTTCATCTGTGAGTCTAGATTTTCGAATCCGACGCAAAACTGACAGTTAATTGTAACGTTCAGAGCCTCTTAATGACGATGGAACACACAAATTGCGTCGCGATTCAATACATCGTCCTACAGCCGACTTGTCTCCAAGGGTCTAGTGCTGCCTCGGGCACCATATGCTCGTTCTCCTGTGAGTCTAGATTTTCGAATCCGACGCAAAACTGACAGTTAATTGTAACGTTCAGAGCCTCTTAATGACGATGGAACACACAAATTGCGTCGCGATTCAATACATTGTCCTACAGCCGACTTGTCTCCAAGGGTCTAGTGCTGCCTCGGGCACCATATGCTCGTTCTCCTGTGAGTCTAGATTTTCGAATCCGACGCAAAACAGACAGTGAATTGTAACGTTCAGAGCCTCTTGATGACGATGGAACACACAAATTGCGTCGCGATTCAATACATCGTCCTACAGCCGACTTGTCTCCAAGGGTCTAGTGCTGCCTCGGGCACCATATGCTCGTTCTCCTGTAAGTCTAGATTTTCGAATCCGACGCAAAACTGACAGTTAATTGTAACGTTCAGAGCCTGATACTGACGATGGAACACACAAATTGCGTCGCGATTCAATACATCGTCCTCCAGCCGACATGTCTCCGAGGTAGTATTGCTGCTGCTGGCACCTCTTGGTCGTTCTCCTATGAGTCTAGTTTTTCGAATCCGACGCAAAACTGACAATTAATTGTAACGTTCAGAGCCTCTTAATGACGATGGAACACACAAATTGCGTCGCGATTCAATACATCGTCCTCCAGCCGACTTGTCTCCAAGGGTCTATTGCTGCCTCGGGCACCTTATGGTCGTTCTCCTGTGAGTCTAGTTTTTCGAATACGACGCAAAACTGACAATTAATTGTAACGTTCAGAGCCTGTTAATGACGATGGAACACACAAATTGCGTCGCGATTCAATACATCGTCCTCCAGCCGACTTGTCTCCAAGGGTCTATTGCTGCCTCGGGCACCTTATGGTCGTTCATCTGTGAGTCTAGATTTTCGAATCCGACGCAAAACTGACAGTGAATTGTAACGTTCAGAGCCTGTTAATGACGATGGGACACACAAATTGCGTCGCGATTCAATACATCGTCCTACAGCCGACTTGTCTCCAAGGGTCTAGTGCTGCCTCGGGCACCTTATGGTCGTTCTCCTGTGAGTCTAGATTTTCGAATCCGACGCAAAACTGACAGTTAATTGTAACGTTCAGAGCCTGATACTGACGATGGAACACACAAATTGCGTCGCGATTCAATACATCGTCCTCCAGCCGACTTGTCTCCAAGGGTCTATTGCTGCCTCGGGCACCTTATGGTCGTTCTCCTGTGAGTCTAGATTTTCGAATCCGACGCAAAACTGACAGTTAATTGTAACGTTCAGAGCCTGATACTGACGATGGAACACACAAATTGCGTCGCGATTCAATACATCGTCCTCCAGCCGACTTGTCTCCAAGGGTCTATTGCTGCCTCGGGCACCTTATGGTCGTTCTCCTGTGAGTCTAGATTTTCGAATCCGACGCAAAACTGACAATTAATTGTAACGTTCAGAGCCTGTTAATGACGATGGAACACACAAATTGCGTCGCGACTCAATACATCGTCCGTCAGCCGACTTGTCTCCAAGGGTCTAGTGCTGCCTCGGGCACCATATGCTCGTTCTCCTGTGAGTCTAGATTTTCGAATCCGACGCAAAACTGACAGTGAATTGTAACGTTCAGAGCCTCTTAATGACGATGGAACAGACAAATTGCGTCGCGATTCAATACATCGTCCTCCAGCCGACATGTCTCCGAGGTAGTATTGCTGCTCCTGGCACCTCTTGGTCGTTCTCCTGTGAGTCTAGTTTTTCGAATACGACGCAAAACTGACAATTAATTGTAACGTTCAGAGCCTCTTAATGACGATGGAACACACAAATTGCGTCGCGATTCAATACATCGTCCTCCAGCCGACTTGTCTCGAAGGGTCTAGTGCTGCCTCGGGCACCATATGCTCGTTCTCCTGTGAGTCTAGATTTTCGAATCCGACGCAAAACTGACAGTGAATTGTAACGTTCAGAGCCTGTTAATGACGATGGGACACACAAATTGCGTCGCGACTCAATACATCGTCGTCCAGCCGACTTGTCTCCAAGGGTCTAGTGCTGCCTCGGGCACCTTATGGTCGTTCTCCTGTGAGTCTAGATTTTCGAATACGACGCAAAACTGACAATTAATTGTAACGTTCAGAGCCTGTTAATGACGATGGAACACACAAATTGCGTCGCGATTCAATACATCGTCCTCCAGCCGACTTGTCTCCAAGGGTCTAGTGCTGCCTCGGGCACCTTATGGTCGTTCTCCTGTGAGTCTAGATTTTCGAATCCGACGCAAAACTGACAGTTAATTGTAACGTTCAGAGCCTGTTAATGACGATGGAACACACAAATTGCGTCGCGGTTCAATACATCGTCCTACAGCCGACTTGTCTCCAAGTGTCTAGTGCTGCCTCGGGCACCATATGCTCGTTCTCCTGTGTGTCTAGATTTTCGAATCCGACGCAAAACTGACAGTGAATTGTAACGTTAATGACGATGGAACACACAAATTGCGTCGCGATTCAATACATCGTCCTACAGCCGACTTGTCTCCAAGGGTCTAGTGCTGCCTCGGGCACCATATGCTCGTTCTCCTGTGAGTCTAGATTTTCGAATCCGACGCAAAACTGACAGTTAATTGTAACGTTCAGAGCTTGTTAATGACGATGGGACACACAAATTGCGTCGCGACTCAATACATCGTCCTACAGCCGACTTGTCTCCAAGGGTCTAGTGCTGCCTCGGGCACCATATGCTCGTTCTCCTGTGAGTCTAGATTTTCGAATCCGACGCAAAACTGAGAGTGAATTGTAAAGTTCAGAGCCTCTTGATGACGATGGAACACACAAATTGCGTCGCGATTCAATACATCGTCCTCCAGCCGACTTGTCTCCAAGGGTCTAGTGCTGCCTCGGGCACCTTATGCTCGTTCTCCTGTGAGTCTAGATTTTCGAATCCGACGCAAAACTGAAAGTTAATTGTAACGTTCAGAGCCTCTTAATGACGATAGAACACACAAATTGCGTCGCGATTCAATACATCGTCCTACAGCCGACTTGTCTCCAAGGGTCTAGTGCTGCCTCGGGCACCTTATGGTCGTTCTCCTGTGAGTCTAGATTTTCGAATCCGACGCAAAACTGACAGTTAATTGTAACGTTCAGAGCCTGATACTGACGATGGAACACACAAATTGCGTCGCGATTCAATACATCGTCCTCCAGCCGACTTGTCTCCAAGGGTCTATTGCTGCCTCGGGCACCTTATGGTCGTTCTCCTGTGAGTCTAGATTTTCGAATCCGACGCAAAACTGACAATTAATTGTAACGTTCAGAGCCTCTTAATGACGATGGAACACACAAATTGCGTCGCGACTCAATACATCGTCCGTCAGCAGACTTGTCTCCAAGGGTCTAGTGCTGCCTCGGGCACCATATGCTCGTTCTCCTGTGAGTCTAGATTTTCGAATCCGACGCAAAACTGACAGTGAATTGTAACGTTCAGAGCCTCTTAATGACGATGGAACAGACAAATTGCGTCGCGATTCAATACATCGTCCTCCAGCCGACATGTCTCCGAGGTAGTATTGCTGCTCGTGGCACCTCTTGGTCGTTCTCCTGTGAGTCTAGTTTTTCGAATACGACGCAAAACTGACAATTAATTGTAACGTTCAGAGCCTCTTAATGACGATGGAACACACAAATTGCGTCGCGATTCAATACATCGTCCTCCAGCCGACTTGTCTCGAAGGGTATAGTGCTGCCTCGGGCACCATATGCTCGTTCTCCTGTGAGTCTAGATTTTCGAATCCGACGCAAAACTGACAGTGAATTGTAACGTTCAGAGCCTGTTAATGACGATGGGACACACAAATTGCGTCGCGACTCAATACATCGTCGTCCAGCCGACTTGTCTCCAAGGGTCTAGTGCTGCCTCGGGCACCTTATGGTCGTTCTCCTGTGAGTCTAGATTTTCGAATACGACGCAAAACTGACAATTAATTGTAACGTTCAGAGCCTGTTAATGACGATGGAACACACAAATTGCGTCGCGATTCAATACATCGTCCTACAGCCGACTTGTCTCCAAGGGTCTAGTGCTGCCTCGGGCACCATATGCTCGTTCTCCTGTGAGTCTAGATTTTCGAATCCGACGCAAAACTGACAGTTAATTGTAACGTTCAGAGCCTCTTAATGACGATGGAACACACAAATTGCGTCGCGATTCAATACATCGTCCCACAGCCGACCTGTCTCAGAGGTAGTATTGCTGCTCCTGGCACCTCTTGGTCGTTCTCCTGTGAGTCTAGTTTTTCGAATCCGACGCAAAACTGACAGTTAATTGTAACGTTCAGAGCCTGTTAATGACGATGGGACACACAAATTGCGTCGCGATTCAATACATCGTCCCACAGCCGACCTGTCTCCAAGGGTCTCTTGCTGCCTCGGGCACCTTATGGTCGTTCTCCTGTGAGTCTAGTTTTTCGAATCCGATGCAAAACTGACAATTAATTGTAACGTTCAGAGCCTGTTAATGACGATGGAACACACAAATTGCGTCGCGACTCAATACATCGTCCTCCAGCCGACTTGTCTCCAAGGGTCTAGTGCTGCCTCGGGCACCATATGCTCGTTCTCCTGTGAGTCTAGATTTTCGAATCCGACGCAAAACTGAGAGTGAATTGTAACGTTCAGAGCCTCTTAATGACGATGGAACACACAAAGTGCGTCGCGATTCAATACATCGTCCTCCAGCCGACTTGTCTCCAAGGGTCTATTGCTGCCTCGGGCACCTTATGGTCGTTTTCCTGTGAGTCTAGTTTTTCGAATGCGATGCAAAACTGACAGTTAATTGTAACGTCCAGAGCCTGTTAATGACGATGGGACACACAAATTGCGTCGCGACTCAATACTTCGTCCTCCAGCCGACTTGTCTCCAAGGGTCTAGTGCTGCCTCGGGCACCTTATGGTCGTTCTCCTGTGAGTCTAGATTTTCGAATCCGAGGCAAAACTGACAGTTAATTGTAACGTTCAGGGCCTCTTAATGACGATGGAACGCACAAATTGCGTCGCGATTCAATACATCGTCCTCCAGCCGACTTGTCTCCAAGGGTCTATTGCTGCCTCGGGCACCTTATGGTCGTTCTCCTGTGAGTCTAGATTTTCGAATCCGACGCAAAACTGACAGTGAATTGTAACGTTCAGAGCCTGTTAATGACGATGGGACACATAAATTGCGTCGCGACTCAATACATCGTCCTCCAGCCGACTTGTCTCCAAGGGTCTAGTGCTGCCTCGGGCACCTTATGGTCGTTCTCCTGTGAGTCTAGATTTTCGAATCCGACGCAAAACTGACAGTTAATTGTAACGTTCAGAGCCTCTTAATGACGATGGAACACACAAATTGCGTCGCGACTCAATACATCGTCCTCCAGCCGACTTGTCTCGAAGGGTCTATTGCTGCCTCGGGCACCTTATGGTCGTTCATCTGTGAGTCTAGATTTTCGAATCCGACGCAAAACTGACAGTTAATTGTAACGTTCAGAGCCTCTTAATGACGATGGAACACACAAATTGCGTCGCGATTCAATACATCGTCCTACAGCCGACTTGTCTCCAAGGGTCTAGTGCTGCCTCGGGCACCATATGCTCGTTCTCCTGTGAGTCTAGATTTTCGAATCCGACGCAAAACTGACAGTGAATTGTAACGTTCAGAGCCTGTTAATGACGATGGAACACACAAATTGCGTCGCGATTCAATACATTGTCCTACAGCCGACTTGTCTCCAAGGGTCTAGTGCTGCCTCGGGCACCATATGCTCGTTCTCCTGTGAGTCTAGATTTTCGAATCCGACGCAAAACAGACAGTGAATTGTAACGTTCAGAGCCTCTTGATGACGATGGAACACACAAATTGCGTCGCGATTCAATACATCGCCCTACAGCCGACTTGTCTCCAAGGGTCTAGTGCTGCCTCGGGCACCATATGCTCGTTCTCCTGTGAGTCTAGATTTTCGAATCCGACGCAAAACTGACAGTGAATTGTAACGTTCAGAGCCTGTTAATGACGATGGGACACACAAATTGCGTCGCGACTCAATACATCGTCTTCCAGCCGACTTGTCTCCAAGGGTCTAGTGCTGCCTCGGGCACCTTATGGTCGTTCTCCTGTGAGTCTAGATTTTCGAATCCGACGCAAAACTGACAGTTAATTGTAACGTTCAGAGCCTCTTAATGACGATGGAACACACAAATTGCGTCGCGATTCAATACATCGTCCTACAGCCGACTTGTCTCCAAGGGTCTAGTGCTGCCTCGGGCACCATATGCTCGTTCTCCTGTGAGTCTAGATTTTCGAATCCGACGCAAAACTGACAGTTAATTGTAACGTTCAGAGCCTCTTAATGACGATGGAACACACAAATTGCGTCGCGATTCAATACATCGTCCTACAGCCGACTTGTCTCCAAGGGTCTAGTGCTGCCTCGGGCACCATATGCCCGTTCTCCTGTGAGTCTAGATTTTCGAATCCGACGCAAAACTGACAGTGAATTGTAACGTTCAGAGCCTCTTGATGACGATGGAACACACAAATTGCGTCGCGATTCAATACATCGTCCTACAGCCCACTTGTCTCCAAGGGTCTAGTGCTGCCTCGGGCACTATATGCTCGTTCTCCTGAGTCTAGATTTTCGAATCCGACGCAAAACTGACAGTTAATTGTAACGTTCAGAGCCTGTTAATGACGATGGGACACACAAATTGCGTCGCGACTCAATACATCGTCCTCCAGCCGACTTGTCTCCAAGGGTCTAGTGCTGCCTCGGGCACCTTATGGTCGTTCTCCTGTGAGTCTAGATTTTCGAATCCGACGCAAAACTGACAGTGAATTGTAACGTTCAGAGCCTCTTGATGACGATGGAACACACAAATTGCGTCGCGATTCAATACATCGTCCCACAGCCGACCTGTCTCCAAGGGTCTATTGCTGCCTCGGGCACCTTATGGTCGTTCTCCTGTGAGTCTAGTTTTCAGAATACGACGCAAAACTGACAGTTAATTGTAACGTTCAGGGCCTGTTAATGACGATGGGACACACAAATTGCGTCGCGACTCAATACATCGTCCTCCAGCCGACTTGTCTCCAAGGGTCTAGTGCTGCCTCGGGCACCTCTTGGTCGTTCTCCTATGAGTCTAGATTTTCGAATCCGACGCAAAACTGACAATTAATTGTAACGTTCAGAGCCTCTTAATGACGATGGAACACACAAATTGCGTCGCGATTCAATACATCGTCCTCCAGCCGACTTGTCTCGAAGGGTCTATTGCTGCCTCGGGCTCCTTATGGTCGTTCATCGGTGAGTCTAGATTTTCGAATCCGACGCAAAACTGACAGTTAATTGTAAGGTCAGAGCCTCTTGATGACGATGGAACACACAAATTGCGTCGCGATTCAATACATCGTCCTACAGCCGACTTGTCTCCAAGGGTCTATTGCTGCCGCGGGCACCTTATGGTCGTTCTCCTGTGAGTCTAGATTTTCGAATCCGACGCAAAACTGACAGTGAATTGTAACGTTCAGAGCCTGTTAATGACGATGGGACACATAAATTGCGTCGCGACTCAATACATCGTCCTCCAGCCGACTTGTCTCCAAGGGTCTAGTGCTGCCTCGGGCACCTTATGGTCGTTCTCCTGTGAGTCTAGATTTTCGAATCCGACGCAAAACTGACAGTTAATTGTAACGTTCAGAGCCTCTTAATGACGATGGAACACACAAATTGCGTCGCGACTCAATACATCGTCCTCCAGCCGACTTGTCTCGAAGGGTCTATTGCTGCCTCGGGCACCTTATGGTCGTTCATCTGTGAGTCTAGATTTTCGAATCCGACGCAAAACTGACAGTTAATTGTAACGTTCAGAGCCTCTTAATGACGATGGAACACACAAATTGCGTCGCGATTCAATACATCGTCCTACAGCCGACTTGTCTCCAAGGGTCTAGTGCTGCCTCGGGCACCATATGCTCGTTCTCCTGTGAGTCTAGATTTTCGAATCCGACGCAAAACTGACAGTGAATTGTAACGTTCAGAGCCTGTTAATGACGATGGAACACACAAATTGCGTCGCGATTCAATACATTGTCCTACAGCCGACTTGTCTCCAAGGGTCTAGTGCTGCCTCGGGCACCATATGCTCGTTCTCCTGTGAGTCTAGATTTTCGAATCCGACGCAAAACAGACAGTGAATTGTAACGTTCAGAGCCTCTTGATGACGATGGAACACACAAATTGCGTCGCGATTCAATACATCGCCCTACAGCCGACTTGTCTCCAAGGGTCTAGTGCTGCCTCGGGCACCATATGCTCGTTCTCCTGTGAGTCTAGATTTTCGAATCCGACGCAAAACTGACAGTGAATTGTAACGTTCAGAGCCTGTTAATGACGATGGGACACACAAATTGCGTCGCGACTCAATACATCGTCTTCCAGCCGACTTGTCTCCAAGGGTCTAGTGCTGCCTCGGGCACCTTATGGTCGTTCTCCTGTGAGTCTAGATTTTCGAATCCGACGCAAAACTGACAGTTAATTGTAACGTTCAGAGCCTCTTAATGACGATGGAACACACAAATTGCGTCGCGATTCAATACATCGTCCTACAGCCGACTTGTCTCCAAGGGTCTAGTGCTGCCTCGGGCACCATATGCTCGTTCTCCTGTGAGTCTAGATTTTCGAATCCGACGCAAAACTGACAGTTAATTGTAACGTTCAGAGCCTCTTAATGACGATGGAACACACAAATTGCGTCGCGATTCAATACATCGTCCTACAGCCGACTTGTCTCCAAGGGTCTAGTGCTGCCTCGGGCACCATATGCTCGTTCTCCTGTGAGTCTAGATTTTCGAATCCGACGCAAAACTGACAGTGAATTGTAACGTTCAGAGCCTCTTGATGACGATGGAACACACAAATTGCGTCGCGATTCAATACATCGTCCTACAGCCCACTTGTCTCCAAGGGTCTAGTGCTGCCTCGGGCACTATATGCTCGTTCTCCTGAGTCTAGATTTTCGAATCCGACGCAAAACTGACAGTTAATTGTAACGTTCAGAGCCTGTTAATGACGATGGGACACACAAATTGCGTCGCGACTCAATACATCGTCCTCCAGCCGACTTGTCTCCAAGGGTCTAGTGCTGCCTCGGGCACCTTATGGTCGTTCTCCTGTGAGTCTAGATTTTCGAATCCGACGCAAAACTGACAGTGAATTGTAACGTTCAGAGCCTCTTGATGACGATGGAACACACAAATTGCGTCGCGATTCAATACATCGTCCCACAGCCGACCTGTCTCCAAGGGTCTATTGCTGCCTCGGGCACCTTATGGTCGTTCTCCTGTGAGTCTAGTTTTCAGAATACGACGCAAAACTGACAGTTAATTGTAACGTTCAGGGCCTGTTAATGACGATGGGACACACAAATTGCGTCGCGACTCAATACATCGTCCTCCAGCCGACTTGTCTCCAAGGGTCTAGTGCTGCCTCGGGCACCTCTTGGTCGTTCTCCTATGAGTCTAGATTTTCGAATCCGACGCAAAACTGACAATTAATTGTAACGTTCAGAGCCTCTTAATGACGATGGAACACACAAATTGCGTCGCGATTCAATACATCGTCCTCCAGCCGACTTGTCTCGAAGGGTCTATTGCTGCCTCGGGCTCCTTATGGTCGTTCATCGGTGAGTCTAGATTTTCGAATCCGACGCAAAACTGACAGTTAATTGTAAGGTCAGAGCCTCTTGATGACGATGGAACACACAAATTGCGTCGCGATTCAATACATCGTCCTACAGCCGACTTGTCTCCAAGGGTCTATTGCTGCCGCGGGCACCTTATGGTCGTTCATCTGTGAGTCTAGATTTTCGAATCCGGCGCAAAACTGACAGTTAATTGTAACGTTCAGAGCCTATTAATGACGATGGAACACACAAATTGCGTCGCGATTCAATACATCGTCCTCCAGCCGACATGTCTCCGAGGAAGTATTGCTGCTCCTGGCACCTCTTGGTCGTTCTCCTATGAGTCTAGTTTTTCGAATCCGGCGCAAAACTGACAATTAATTGTAACGTTCAGAGCCTCTTAATGACGATGGGACACACAAATTGCGTCGCGTCTCAATACATCGTCCTCCAGCCGACTTGTCTCCAAGGGTCTATTGCTGCCTCGGGCACCTTATGGTCGTTCTCCTGTGAGTCTACATTTTCGAATCCGACGCAAAACTGACAGTTAATTGTAACGTTCAGAGCCTCCTAATGACGATGGAACACACAAATTGCGTCGCGATTCAATACATCGTCCAACAGCCGACTTGTCTCCAAGGGTCTAGTGCTGCCTCGGCCACCTTATGGTCGTTCATCTGTGAGTCTAGATTTTCGAATCCGACGCAAAACTGACAATTGTAACGTTCAGAGCCTGTTAATGACGATGGGACACACAAATTGCGTCGCGTATCAATACATCGTCCCACAGCCGACCTGTCACCAAGGGTCTCTTGCTGCCTCGGGCACCTTATGGTCGTTCTCCTGTGAGTCTAGTTTTCAGAATACGACGCAAAACTGACAGTTAATTGTAACGTTCAGAGCCTGTTAATGACGATGGAACACACAAATTGCGTCGCGATTCAATACATCGTCCTCCAGCCGACTTGTCTCGAAGGGTCTATTGCTGCCACGGGCACCTTATGGTCGTTCATCGGTGAGTCTAGATTTTCGAATACGACGCAAAACTGACACTTAATTGTAAGGTTCAGAGCCTCTTGATGACGATGGAACACACAAATTGCGTCGCGATTCAATACATCGTCCTACAGCCGACTTGTCTCCAAGGGTCTATTGCTGCCTCGGGCACCTTATGGTCGTTCATCTGTGAGTATAGATTTTCGAATCCGGCGCAAAACTGACAGTTAATTGTAACGTTCAGAGCCTCTTAATGACGATGGAACACACAAATTGCGTCGCGATTCAATACATCGTCCTCCAGCCGACATGTCTCCGAGGTAGTATTGCTGCTCCTGGCACCTCTTGGTCGTTCTCCTATGAGTCTAGTTTTTCGAATCCGGCGCAAAACTGACAATTAATTGTAACGTTCAGAGCCTCTTAATGACGACGGGACACACAAATTGCGTCGGGTCTCAATACATCGTCCTCCAGCCGACTTGTCTCCAAGGGTCTATTGCTGCCTCGGGCACCTTATGGTCGTTCTCCTGTGAGTCTAGATTTTCGAATCCGACGCAAAACTGACAGTTAATTGTAACGTTCAGAGCCTCTTAATGACGATGGAACACACAAATTGCGTCGCGATTCAATACATCGTCCTACAGCCGACTTGTCTCCAAGGGTGTAGTGCTGCTGGCTCGGGCACCTTATGGTCGTTCATCTGTGAGTCTAGATTTTCGAATCCGACGCAAAACTGACAGTTAATTGTAACGTTCAGAGCCTGTTAATGACGATGGGACACACAAATTGCGTCGCGTCTCAATACATCGTCCTAGTGCCGACTTGTCTCCAAGGGTGTAGTGCTGCCTCGGGCACCTTATGGTCGTTCTCCTGTGAGTCTAGATTTTCGAATCCGACGCAAAACTGACAGTTAATTGTAACGTTCAGATCCTGTTAATGACGATGGGACACACAAATTGCGTCGCGACTCAATACATCGTCCTCCAGCCGACTTGTCTCCAAGTGTCTAGTGCTGCCTCGGGACCCTTATGGTCGTTCTCCTGTGAGTCTAGATTTTCGAATCCGACGCAAAACTGACAGTGAATTGTAACGTTCAGAGCCTGATACTGACGATGGAACACACAAATTGCGTCGCGATTCAATACATCGTCCTCCAGCCGACATGTCTCCGAGGTAGTATTGCTGCTCCTGGCACCTCTTGGTCGTTCTCCTATGAGTCTAGTTTTTCGAATCCGGCGCAAAACTGACAATTAATTGTAACGTTCAGAGCCTCTTAATGACGATGGAACACACAAATTGCGTCGCGATTCAATACATCGTCCTCCAGCCGACTTGTCTCCAAGGGTCTATTGCTGCCTCGGGCACCTTATGGTCGTTCTCCTGTGAGTCTAGTTTTTCGAATACGACGCAAAACTGACAATTAATTGTAACGTTCAGAGCCTGTTAATGACGATGGAACACACAAATTGCGTCGCGATTCAATACATCGTCCTCCAGCCGACTCAATCAAAGGGTCTATTGCTGCCTCGGGCACCTTATGCTCGTTCTCCTGTGAGTCTAGATTTTCGAATCCGACGCAAAACTGACAGTTAATTGTAACATTCAGAGCCTCTTAATGACGATGGAACACACAAATTGCGTCGCGATTCAATACATCGCCCTACAGCCGACTTGTCTCCAAGGGTCTAGTGCTGCCTCGGGCACCATATGCTCGTTCTCCTGTGAGTCTAGATTTTCGAATCCGACGCAAAACTGACAGTGAATTATAACGTTCAGAGCCTGTTAATGACGATGGGACACACAAATTGCGTCGCGACTCAATACATCGTCCTCCAGCCGACTTGTCTCCAAGGGTCTAGTGCTGCCTCGGGCACCTTATGGTCGTTCTCCTGTGAGTCTAGATTTTCGAATCCGACGCAAAACTGACAGTTAATTGTAACGTTCAGAGCCTCTTAATGACGATGGAACACACAAATTGCGTCGCGATTCAATACATCGTCCTCCAGCCGACTTGTCTCCAAGGGTCTATTGCTGCCTCGGGCACCTTATGGTCGTTCTCCTGTGAGTCTAGTTTTTCGAATGCGATGCAAAACTGACAGTCAATTGTAACGTTCAGAGCCTCTTAATGACGATGGAACACACAAATTGCGTCGCGATTCAATACATCGTCCTACAGCCGACTTGTCTCCAAGGGTCTAGTGCTGCCTCGGGCACCATATGCTCGTTCTCCTGTGAGTCTAGATTTTCGAATCCGACGCAAAACTGAGAGTGAATTGTAACGTTCAGAGCCTCTTGATGACGATGGAACACACAAATTGCGTCGCGATTCAATACATCGTCCTCCAGCCGACTTCTCTCGAAGGGTCTATTGCTGCCTCGGGCACCTTATGGTCGTTCATCTGTGAGTCTAGATTTTCGAATCCGGCGCAAAACTGACAGTTAATTGTAACGTTCAGAGCCTCTTAATGACGATGGAACACACAAATTGCGTCGCGATTCAATACATCGTCCTCCAGCCGACATGTCTCCGAGGAAGTATTGCTGCTCCTGGCACCTCTTGGTCGTTCTCCTATGAGTCTAGTTTTTCGAATCCGGCGCAAAACTGACAATTAATTGTAACGTTCAGAGCCTCTTAATGACGATGGGACACACAAATTGCGTCGCGTCTCAATACATCGTCCTCCAGCCGACTTGTCTCCAAGGGTCTATTGCTGCCTCGGGCACCTTATGGTCGTTCTCCTGTGAGTCTACATTTTCGAATCCGACGCAAAACTGACAGTTAATTGTAACGTTCAGAGCCTCCTAATGACGATGGAACACACAAATTGCGTCGCGATTCAATACATCGTCCAACAGCCGACTTGTCTCCAAGGGTCTAGTGCTGCCTCGGCCACCTTATGGTCGTTCATCTGTGAGTCTAGATTTTCGAATCCGACGCAAAACTGACAGTTAATTGTAACGTTCAGAGCCTGTTAATGACGATGGGACACACAAATTGCGTCGCGTATCAATACATCGTCCCACAGCCGACCTGTCACCAAGGGTCTCTTGCTGCCTCGGGCACCTTATGGTCGTTCTCCTGTGAGTCTAGTTTTCAGAATACGACGCAAAACTGACAGTTAATTGTAACGTTCAGAGCCTGTTAATGACGATGGAACACACAAATTGCGTCGCGATTCAATACATCGTCCTCCAGCCGACTTGTCTCGAAGGGTCTATTGCTGCCTCGGGCACCTTATGGTCGTTCATCGGTGAGTCTAGATTTTCGAATACGACGCAAAACTGACACTTAATTGTAAGGTTCAGAGCCTCTTGATGACGATGGAACACACAAATTGCGTCGCGATTCAATACATCGTCCTACAGCCGACTTGTCTCCAAGGGTCTATTGCTGCCTCGGGCACCTTATGGTCGTTCATCTGTGAGTATAGATTTTCGAATCCGGCGCAAAACTGACAGTTGATTGTAACGTTCAGAGCCTCTTAATGACGATGGAACACACAAATTGCGTCGCGATTCAATACATCGTCCTCCAGCCGACATGTCTCCGAGGTAATATTGCTGCTCCTGGAACCTCTTGGTCGTTCTCCTATGAGTCTAGTTTTTCGAATCCGGCGCAAAACTGACAATTAATTGTAACGTTCAGAGCCTCTTAATGACGATGGGACACACAAATTGCGTCGGGTCTCAATACATCGTCCTCCAGCCGACTTGTCTCCAAGGGTCTATTGCTGCCTCGGGCACCTTATGGTCGTTCTCCTGTAAGTCTAGATTTTCGAATCCGACGCAAAACTGACAGTTAATTGTAACGTTCAGAGCCTCTTAATGACGATGGAACACACAAATTGCGTCGCGATTCAATACATCGTCCTACAGCCGACTTGTCTCCAAGGGTCTAGTGCTGCTGGCTCGGGCACCTTATGGTCGTTCATCTGTGAGTCTAGATTTTCGAATCCGACGCAAAACTGACAGTTAATTGTAACGTTCAGAGCCTGTTAATGACGATGGGACACACAAATTGCGTCGCGTCTCAATACATCGCCCTAGAGCCGACTTGTCTCCAAGGGTCTAGTGCTGCCTCGGGCACCTTATGGTCGTTCTCCTGTGAGTCTAGATTTTCGAATCCGGCGCAAAACTGACAGTGAATTGTAACGTTCAGAGCCTCTTGATGACGATGGAACACACAAATTACGTCGCGATTCAATACATCGTCCTACAGCCGACTTGTCTCCAAGGGTCTAGTGCTGCCTCGGGCACCATATGCTCGTTCTCCTGTGAGTCTAGATTTTCGAATCCGACGCAAAACTGACAGTTAATTGTAACGTTCAGATCCTGTTAATGACGATGGGACACACAAATTACGTCGCGACTCAATACATCGTCCTCCAGCCGACTTGTCTCCAAGTGTCTAGTGCTGCCTCGGGCACCTTATGGTCGTTCTCCTGTGAGTCTAGATTTTCGAATCCGACGCAAAACTGACAGTGAATTGTAACGTTCAGAGCCTGATACTGACGATGGAACACACAAATTGCGTCGCGATTCAATACATCGTCCTCCAGCCGACATGTCTCCGAGGTAGTATTGCTGCTCCTGGCACCTCTCGGTCGTTCTCCTATGAGTCTAGTTTTTCGAATCCGGCGCAAAACTGACAATTAATTGTAACGTTCAGAGCCTCTTAATGACGATGGAACACACAAATTGCGTCGCGATTCAATACATCGTCCTCCAGCCGACTTGTCTCCAAGGGTCTATTGCTGCCTCGGGCACCTTATGGTCGTTCTCCTGTGAGTCTAGTTTTTCGAATACGACGCAAAACTGACAATTAATTGTAACGTTCAGAGCCTGTTAATGACGATGGAACACACAAATTGCGTCGCGATTCAATACATCGTCCTCCAGCCGACTCAATCGAAGGATCTATTGCTGCCTCGGGCACCTTATGCTCGTTCTCCTGTGAGTCCAGATTTTCGAATCCGACGCAAAACTGACAGTTAATTGTAACATTCAGAGCCTCTTAATGACGATGGAACACACAAATTGCGTCGCGATTCAATACATCGCCCTACAGCCGACTTGTCTCCAAGGGTCTAGTGCTGCCTCGGGCACCATATGCTCGTTCTCCTGTGAGTCTAGATTTTCGAATCCGACGCAAAACTGACAGTGAATTGTAACGTTCAGAGCCTGTTAATGACGATGGGACACACAAATTGCGTCGCGACTCAATACATCGTCCTCCAGCCGACTTGTCTCCAAGGGTCTAGTGCTGCCTCGGGCACCTTATGGTCGTTCTCCTGTGAGTCTAGATTTTCGAATCCGACGCAAAACAGACAGTTAATTGTAACGTTCAGAGCCTCTTAATGACGATGGAACACACAAATTGCGTCGCGATTCAATACATCGTCCTCCAGCCGACTTGTCTCCAAGGGTCTATTGCTGCCTCGGGCACCTTATGGTCGTTCTCCTGTGAGTCTAGTTTTTCGAATGCGATGCAAAACTGACAGTTAATTGTAACGTTCAGAGCCTCTTAATGACGATGGAACACACAAATTGCGTCGCGATTCAATACATCGTCCTACAGCCGACTTGTCTCCAAGGGTCTAGTGCTGCCTCGGGCACCATATGCTCGTTCTCCTGTGAGTCTAGATTTTCGAATCCGACGCAAAACTGAGAGTGAATTGTAACGTTCAGAGCCTCTTGATGACGATGGAACACACAAATTGCGTCGCGATTCAATACATCGTCCTCCAGCCGACTTGTCTCGAAGGGTCTATTGCTGCCTCGGACACCTTATGGTCGTTCATCTGTGAGTCTAGATTTTCGAATCCGACGCAAAACTGACAGTTAATTGTAAGGTTCAGAGCCTCTTAATGACGATGGAACACACAAAATGCGTCGCGTCTCAATACATCGTCCTCCAGCCGACTTGTCTCCAAGGGTCTAGTGCTGCCTCGGGCACCTTATGGTCGTTCTCCTGTGAGTCTAGTTTTTCGAATGCGACGCAAAACTGACAGTTAATTGTAACGTTCAGAGCCTGTTAATGACGATGGGACACACAAATTGCGTCGCGATTCAATACATCGTCCTCCAGCCGACTTGTCTCGAAGGGTCTATTGGTGCGTCGGGCCTCTTATGGTCGTTCTCCTATGAGTCTAGTTTTTCGAATCCGGCACAAAACTGACAATTAATTGTAACGTTCAGAGCCTCTTAATGACGATGGAACACACAAATTGCGTCGCGATTCAATACATCGTCCTACAGCCGACTTGTCTCCAAGGGTCTAGTGCGGCCTCGGGCACCATATGCTCGTTCTCCTGTGAGTCTAAGATTTTCGAATCCGACGCAAAACTGACAGTGAATTGTAACGTTCAGAGCCTGTTAATGACGATGGGACACACAAATTGCGTCGCGACTCAATACATCGTCCTCCAGCCGACTTGTCTCGAAGGGTCTATTGCTGCCTCGGGCACCTTATGGTCGTTCTCCTGTGAGTCTAGATTTTCGAATCCGAGGCAAAACTGACAGTTAATTGTAACGTTCAGGGCCTCTTAATGACGATGGAACGCACAAATTGCGTCGCGATTCAATACATCGTCCTCCAGCCGACTTGTCTCCAAGGGTCTATTGCTGCCTCGGGCACCTTATGGTCGTTCTCCTGTGAGTCTAGATTTTCGAATCCGACTCAAAACTGACAGTGAATTGTAACGTTCAGAGCCTGTTAAAGAAGATGGAACACACAAATTGCGTCGCGATTCAATACATCGTCCTACAGCCGACTTGTCTCCAAGGGTCTAGTGCTGCCTCGGGCACCAAATGCTCGTTCTCCTGTGAGTCTAGATTTTCGAATCCGACGCAAAACTGACAGTGAATTGTAACGTTCAGAGCCTCTTGATGACGATGGAACACACAAATTGCGTCGCGATTCAATACATCGTCCTACAGCCGACTTGTCTCCAAGGGTCTAGTGCTGCCTCGGGGACCATATGCTCGTTCTCCTGTGAGTCTAAGATTTTCGAATCCGACGCAAAACTGACAGTGAATTGTAACGTTCAGAGCCTGTTAATGACGATGGGACACACAAATTGCGTCGCGACTCAATACATCGTCCTCCAGCCGACTTGTCTCGAAGGGTCTATTGCTGCCTCGGGCACCTTATGGTCGTTCTCCTGTGAGTCTAGATTTTCGAATCCGAGGCAAAACTGACAGTTAATTGTAACGTTCAGGGCCTCTTAATGACGATGGAACGCACAAATTGCGTCGCGATTCAATACATCGTCCTCCAGCCGACTTGTCTCCAAGGGTCTATTGCTGCCTCGGGCACCTTATGGTCGTTCTCCTGTGAGTCTAGATTTTCGAATCCGACTCAAAACTGACAGTGAATTGTAACGTTCAGAGCCTGTTAAAGAAGATGGAACACACAAATTGCGTCGCGATTCAATACATCGTCCTACAGCCGACTTGTCTCCAAGCGTCTAGTGCTGCCTCGGGCACCAAATGCTCGTTCTCCTGTGAGTCTAGATTTTCGAATCCGACGCAAAACTGACAGTGAATTGTAACGTTCAGAGCCTCTTGATGACGATGGAACACACAAATTGCGTCGCGATTCAATACATCGTCCTACAGCCGACTTGTCTCCAAGGGTCTAGTGCTGCCTCGGGCACCATATGCTCGTTCTCCTGTGAGTCTAGATTTTCGAATCCGACGCAAAACTGACAGTTAATTGTAACGTTCAGAGCCTGTTAATGACGATGGAACACACAAATTGCGTCGCGACTCAATACATCGTCCTCCAGCCGACTTGTCTCCAAGGGTCTAGTGCTGCCTCGGGCACCTTATGGTCGTTCTCCTGTGAGTCTAGATTTTCGAATCCGACGCAAAACTGACAATTAATTGTAACGTTCAGAGCCTCTTAATGACGATGGAACACACAAATTGCGTCGCGATTCAATACATCGTCCTCCAGCCGACTTGTCTCGAAGGGTCTATTGGTGCCTCGGGCACCTTATGGTCGTTCTCCTGTGAGTCTAGTTTTTCGAATATGACGCAAAACTGACAATTAATTGTAACGTTCAGAGCCTGTTAATGACGATGGAACACACAAATTGCGTCGCGATTCAATACATCGTCCTCCAGCCGACTTGTCTCGAAGGGTCTAATGCTGCCTCGGGCACCTTATGGTCGTTCATCGGTGAGTCTAGATTTTCGAATCCGACGCAAAACTGACAGTTAATTGTAAGGTCAGAGCCTCTTGATGACGATGGAACACACAAATTGCGTCGCGACACAATACATCGTCCTCCAGCCGACTTGTCTCCAAGGGTCTAGTGCTGCCTCGGGCACCTTATGGTCGTTCTCCTGTGAGTCTAGATTTTCGAATCCGACGCAAAACTGACAGTTAATTGTAACGTTCAGAGCCTCTTAATGACGATGGAACACACAAATTGCGTCGCGATTCAATACATCGTCCTCCAGCCGACTTGTCTCCAAGGGTCTATTGCTGCCTCGGGCACCTTATGGTCGTTCTCCTGTGAGTCTAGTTTTTCGAATGCGATGCAAAACTGACAGTTAATTGTAACGTTCAGAGCCTCTTAATGACGATGGAACACACAAATTGCGTCGCGATTCAATACATCGTCCTACAGCCGACTTGTCTCCAAGGGTCTAGTGCTGCCTCGGGCACCATATGCTCGTTCTCCTGTGAGTCTAGATTTTCGAATCCGACGCAAAACTGAGAGTGAATTGTAACGTTCAGAGCCTCTTGATGACGATGGAACACACAAATTGCGTCGCGATTCAATACATCGTCCTCCAGCCGACTTGTCTCCAAGGGTCTATTGCTGCCTCGGGCACCTTATGGTCGTTCATCTGTGAGTCTAGATTTTCGAATCCGACGCAAAACTGACAGTTAATTGTAAGGTTCAGAGCCTCTTAATGACGATGGAACACACAAATTGCGTCGCGATTCAATACATCGTCCTACAGCCGACTTGTCTCCAAGGGTCTAGTGCTGCCTCGGGCACCATATGCTCGTTCTCCTGTGAGTCTAGATTTTCGAATCCGACGCAAAACTGACAATTAATTGTAACGTTCAGAGCCTCTTAATGACGATGGAACACACAAATTGCGTCGCGATTCAATACATCGTCCTCCAGCCGACTTGTCTCGCAGGGTCTATTGGTGCCTCGGGCACCTTATGGTCGTTCTCCTGTGAGTCTAGTTTTTCGAATATGACGCAAAACTGACAATTAATTGTAACGTTCAGAGCCTGTTAATGACGATGGAACACACAAATTGCGTCGCGATTCAATACATCGTCCTCCAGCCGACTTGTCTCGAAGGGTCTAATGCTGCCTCGGGCACCTTATGGTCGTTCATCGGTGAGTCTAGATTTTCGAATCCGACGCAAAACTGACAGTTAATTGTAAGGTCAGAGCCTCTTGATGACGATGGAACACACAAATTGCGTCGCGACTCAATACATCGTCCTCCAGCCGACTTGTCTCCAAGGGTCTAGTGCTGCCTCGGGCACCTTGTGGTCGTTCTCCTGTGAGTCTAGATTTTCGAATCCGACGCAAAACTGACAGTTAATTGTAACGTTCAGAGCCTCTTAATGACGATGGAACACACAAATTGCGTCGCGATTCAATACATCGTCCTCCAGCCGACTTGTCTCCAAGGGTCTATTGCTGCCTCGGGCACCTTATGGTCGTTCTCCTGTGAGTCTAGTTTTTCGAATGCGATGCAAAACTGACAGTTAATTGTAACGTTCAGAGCCTCTTAATGACGATGGAACACACAAATTGCGTCGCGATTCAATACATAGTCCTACAGCCGACTTGTCTCCAAGGGTCTAGTGCTGCCTCGGGCACCATATGCTCGTTCTCCTGTGAGTCTAGATTTTCGAATCCGACGCAAAACTGAGAGTGAATTGTAACGTTCAGAGCCTCTTGATGACGATGGAACACACAAATTGCGTCGCGATTCAATACATCGTCCTCCAGCCGACTTGTCTCGAAGGGTCTATTGCTGCCTCGGGCACCTTATGGTCGTTCATCTGTGTAGATTTTCGAATCCGACGCAAAACTGACAGTTAATTGTAAGGTTCAGAGCCTCTTAATGACGATGGAACACACAAATTGCGTCGCGATTCAATACATCGTCCTACAGCCGACTTGTCTCCAAGGGTCTAGTGCTGCCTCGGGCACCATATGCTCGTTCTCCTGTGAGTCTAGATTTTCGAATCCGACGCAAAACTGACAGTGAATTGTAACGTTCAGAGCCTGTTAATGACGATGGAACACACAAATTGCGTCGCGACTCAATACATCGTCCTCCAGCCGACATGTCTCCGAGGTAGTATTGCTGCTCCTGGCACCTCTTGGTCGTTCTCCTGTGAGTCTAGTTTTTCGAATACGACGCAAAACTGACAATTAATTGTAACGTTCAGAGAATCTTAATGACGATGGAACACACAAATTGCGTCGCGATTCAATACATCGTCCTCCAGCCGACTTGTCTCGAATGGTCTAGTGCTGCCTCGGGCACCATATGCTCGTTCTCCTGTGAGTCTAGATTTTCGAATCCGACGCAAAACTGACAGTGAATTGTAACGTTCAGAGCCTGTTAATGACGATGGAACACACAAATTGCGTCGCGATTCAATACATCGTCCTACAGCCGACTTGTCTCCAAGGGTCTAGTGCTGCCTCGGGCACCATATGCTCGTTCTCCTGTGAGTCTAGATTTTCGAATCCGACGCAAAACTGACAGTGAATTGTAACGTTCAGAGCCTCTTGATGACGATGGAACACACAAATTGCGTCGCGATTCAATACATCGTCCTACAGCCGACTTGTCTCCAAGGGTCTAGTGCTGCCTCGGGCACCATATGCTCGTTCTCCTGTGAGTCTAGATTTTCGAATCCGACGCAAAACTGACAGTTTTGTCTGCATTGTGTCTCTTATATTTAATTCCGATGCAATTTCTGTGTTTCATCGTCAATGGGAAGGTCCAAGGGATACAGTAAACCTGCAGAGGTGCATCAGAATGTAAAACTGATGACTCAGGATACGCTCAAATCATAGACAGTAGCAAGATTTAGTCCTCCTGTACTTAAGTCGGCATTGTGTCTCTTATATTTAATTTCGATGTAATTTGTGTGTTTCATCGCCAATGGGAAGGTCGAAGGGATACAGTAAACCTGCAGAGGTGCATCGGAATTTAAACCTGGTGACACAGGAAACGCTCAAAACATAGACAGTAGGGAGACTTAGTCATCCTGTAGTTAAGTCAGCATTGTGCCTCTTATTTTTAATTCCGATGCAATTTTTGTGTTTCATCGTCAATGGGAAGGTCCAAGGGATACAATAAACCTGCAGAGGTGCATCCGAATGTAAAACTCGTGACACAGGAAACGCTCAAATCATAGACCGTACTAAGACTCAGTCCTCCTGTACTTAAGTCGGCACTGTGTCTCTTATATTTAATTCCGATGCAATTTCTGTGATTCATCGTCACTGTTGAGGTCCAAGGGATACAGTAAACCTGCAAGGTGCATCGGAATGTAGAACTGTTGACACGGGAAACGCTCAAAACGTAGACAGTAGGAAGACTCAGTCTTCCTGTACTTCAGTCGGCATTGTGTCTCTTATATTTAATTCCGATGCAATTTCTGTGTTTCATCGTCAATGGGAAGGTCCAAGGGATACAGTAAACCTGCAAAGGTGCATCAGAATGTAAAACTGGTGACACAGGAAACGCTCAAAACATAGACAGTAGGAAGACTCAGTCTTCCTGTACTTAAGTCGGTATTGTGTCTCTTACATTTAATTCCGATGCACTTTCTGTGTTTCATTGTCACTGGGACAGTCCAAGTGATACAGTAAACCTGCAGACGTGCACCGGAATGTAAAACTGGTGACACAGGAAACGCTCAAAACATAGACATTAGGAAGACTCAGTCTTCCTGTACTTAAATCGGCATTGTGTCTCTTATATTTAATTCCGATGCAATTTCTGCATTTCATCGTCAATTAGAAGGTCCAAGGGATACAGTAAACCTGCAGAGGTGCAACGGAATGTAAAACTTGTGACACAGGAAACGCTCAAAACATAGACAGTAGGAAGACTCAGTCTTCCTGTACTTAAGTCGGCATTGTGTCTCTTATATTTATTTCCGATGAAATTTCTGTGTTTCATCGTGAATGGGAAGGTCCAAGGATTATAGTAAACCTGCAGAGGTGCATCGGAAAGTAAAACTGATGGCTCAGGATACGCTCAAAACATAGACAGTAGCAAGATTTAGTCTTCCTGTACTTAAGTCGGATTTGTGTCTCTTATATTTAATTCCGATGTAATTTCAGTGTTTCATCGTCAATGGGAAGGTCCGAGGGATACAGTTAACCTGCAGAGGTACATCGGAATATAAAACTAGTGACACAGGAATCGCTCAAAACATAGACAGTAGGAAGACTCAGTCTTCCTGTACTTAAGTCGGCATTGTGTGTCTTACATTTAATTCCGATGCAATTTCTGTGTTTCATCGTCAATGGGAAAGTCCAAGGGATACGTTAAACCTGCAGAGGTGCATCGGAAAGTAAAACTGATGACACAGGACACGCTCATAACATAGACCGTAGGAAGACTTAGTCTTCGTGTACTTAAGTCGGCATTGTGTCTCTTATATTTAATTCCGATGCAATTTCTGTGTTTCATCGTCACTGTGAAGGTACAAGCGATACAGTCAACCTGCTGAGGTGCATCGGAATGTAAAACTAGTGACACAGGAAACGCTCAAAACATAGACAGAAGGAAGACTCAGTCTTCATGTACTTAAGTCGGCATTGTGTCTTTTATATTTAATTCCGATGCAATTTCTGTGTTTCATCGTCAATGGGAAGGTGCAAGGGATACAGTAAACCTACAGAGGTGCATCGGAATGTAAAACTCGTGACACAGGAAACGCTCAAAACATAGACAGTAGGAAGACGCATTCTTCCTGTACTGAAGTCGGCATTGTGTCTCTTATATTTATTTCCGATGAAATTTCTGTATTTCATCGTGAATGGGAAGGTCCAAGGGGTATAGTAAACCTGCAGAGGTGCAACGGAAAGTAAAACTGATGACACAGGAAACGCTCAAATCATAGACAGTAGGAAGACTTAGTCTTCCTGTACTTAAGTCGGCATTGTGTCTCTTGTATTTACTTCCGATGCGATTTCTGTGTTTCATCGACAATGGGAGAGTCCAAGGGATACAGCAAACCGGCAGAGGTTCATCGGAATGTAAAACTAGTGACACAGGAAACGCTCAAAACTTAGACCGTAAGAAGACTCAGTTTTCTTGTACTTAAGTCGGCGTTGTGTCTCTTACATTTAATTCCGATGCAATTTCTGTGTTTCATCGTCAATCGGAAAGTCCAAGGGATACAGTAAATCTGCAGAGGTGCATCGGAATGTAAAACTGGTGACACAGGAAACGCTCAAATTATAGACAGTAGGAAGACTCAGTCTTCCTGTACTTAAATCGGCATTGTGTCTCTTATATTTATTTCCGATGAAATTTCTGTGTTTCATCGTGAATGGGAAGGTCCAAGGGATATAGTAAACCTGCAGAGGTGAATCGGAAAGTAAAACTGATGACACAGGACACGCTCAAAACATAGACAGTAGGAAGACTTAGTCTTCCTGTTCTTAAGTTGGCATTGTGTCTCTTATATTTAATTCCGATGCAATTTCTGTGTTTCATCGTCACTGTGAAGGTCCGAGGGATACAGTCAACCTGTAGAGGTCCATCGGAATGTAAAACTGGTGACACAGGAAACGCTCAAATTATAGACAGTAGGAAGACTCAGTCTTCCTGTACTTAAGTCCTCATTGTGTCTCTTATATTTAATTCCGATGCAATTTCTGTGTTTCATCGTCCATGGGAAGTTCCAAGAGATACAGTAAACCTGCAGAGGTGCATCACAATGTAAAACTGGAGACAGAGGAAACGCTCAAAACATAGACATTAGGAAGACTCAGTCTTCCTGTACTTAAGTCGGCATTGTGTCTCTTATATTTAATTCCGATGCAATTTCTGTGTTTCATCGTCAATGGGGAGGTCCAAGGGATATAGTAAACCTGCAGAGGTGCATCGGAATGTAAAACTGGTGACACAGGAAACGCTCGAAACATTGACTGTAAGATGACTGTTTTCTTGTGCTTAAGTCGGCATTGTGTCTCTTATATTTAATTCCGATGCAATTTCTGTGTTTCATCGTCAATCGGAAGGTCCAAGGGATACAGTAAACCTGCAGAGGTCCATCGGAATGTAAAACTTGTGACACAGGAAATGCTCAAAACATAGACAGTAGGAAGACTCAGTCTTCCTGTACTTAAGTCGGCATTGTGTCTCTTATATTTAATTTCGATGGAATTTGTGTGTTTCATCGCCAATGGGAAGGTCCAGGGGATGCAGTAAACCTGCAGAGGTGCATCGGAATGTAAAACTAGTGACACAGGAAACGCTCAAAACATAGACAGTAGGAAGACTCTGTCTTCCTGTACTTAAGTCTGCATTGTTACTCTTATATTTAATTCCGATGCAATTTCTGTGTTTCATCGTCAATGGGAAGTTCTAAGGGATACAGTAAACCTGCACAGGTGCATCGGAATGTAAAACTAGTGACACAGGAAACGCTCAAAACATAGACAGTAGGAATACTCAGTCTTCCTGTAGTTCAGTCGGCACTGTGTCTCTTATATTTAATTCCAATGCAATTTCTGTGATTCAACGTCACTGTGAAGGTCCAAGGGATACAGTAAACCTGCAAGGTCCATCGGAATGTAAAACTGTTGACACGGGAAACGCTCAAAACATAGAAAGTAAGAAGAATCAGTCATCCTGTTCTTAAGTCGGCACTGTGTCTCTAATATTTAATTCCGATGCATTTTCTGTGTTTCATCGTCAATGGGAATTTCCAAGGGATACAGTAAACCTGCAGAGATGCATCGGAATTTAAACCTGGTGACACAGGAAACGCTCAAAAAATAGACAGTAGGAAGACTCAGTCTTCCTGTACTTAAGTCGGCATTGTGTCTCTTATATTTAATTCCGATGCGATTTCTGTGTTTCATCGACAATGGGAAAGTCCAAGGGAAACAGTAAACCGGCAGAGGTGCATCGGAACGTAAAACTGGTGACACAGGAAACGCTCAAAACATAGACCGTAAGAAGACTGAGTTTTCTTGTACTTAAGTCGGCGTTGTGTCTCTTATATTTAATTCCGATGCAATTTCTGTGTTTCATCGTCAATGGGAACGTCCAAGGGATACAGTAAACCTGCAGAGGTGCATCGGAATGTAAAACTGGTGACACAGGAAACGCTCAAATTATAGACAGTAGGAAGACTCAGTCTTCCTGTACTTAAGTCTGCATTGTGTCTCTTACATTTAATTCCGATGCAATTTCTGTGTTTCATCGTCAATGGGAAGGTCCAAGGGATACAGTAAACCTGCAGAGGTGCATCAGAATGTAAAACTGGTGACACAGGAAACGCTCAAAACATAAACAGTAGGAAGACTCAGTCTTCCTGTACTTAAGTCGGCATTGTGTCTCTTACATTTAATTCCGATGCAATTTCTGTGTTTCATCGTGAATGGGAGAGTCCAAGGGTTACAGTAAACCTGCAGAGGTGCATCGGAATGTAAAACTGGTGACACAGGAAACGCTCAAAACATAGACATTAGGAAGACTCAGTCTTCCTGTACTTAAGTCGGCATTGTGTCTCTTATATTTAATTCTGATGCAATTTCTGTGTTTCATCGTCAATGGGAAGGTCCAAGGGACACAGTAAACCTGCAGAGGTGCATCAGAATGTAAAAATGGTGACACAGAAAACGCTCAAAACATAAACAGTAGGAAGACTCAGTCTTCCTTTACTTAAGTCGGCATTGTGTCTCTTACATTTAATTCTGATGCAGTTTCTGTGTTTCATCGTCAATGGGAGAGTCCTAGGGATACAGTAAACCTGCAGAGGTGCATCGGAATGTAAAACTGGTGACACAGGAAACGCTCAAAACATAGACAGTAGGAAGACTCAGTCTTCCTGTACTTAAATCGGCATTGTGTCTCTTATATTAATTTCCGATGAAATTTCTGTGTTTCATCGTGAATGGGAGGGTCCAAGGGATATAGTAAACCTGCAGAGGTGCATCGGAAAGTAAAACTGATGGCACAGGACACGCTCAAAAAATAGACAGTAATAAGACTTAGTCTTCCTGTACTTAAGTCGGTATTGTGCCTCTTATATTTAATTCCGATGCAATTTCTGTGTTTCATCGTCACTGTGACGGTCCGAGGGATACAGTCAACCTGTAGAGGTGCATCGGAATGTAAAACTAGTGACACAGGAAACGCTCAAATTACAGACAGTAGGAAGACTCAGTCTAACTGTACTTCAGTCGGCATTGTGTCTCTTATATTTAATTCCGATGCAATTTCTGTGTTTCATCGTCAATGGGAAGGTCCAAGGGATACAGTAAACCTGCAAAGGTGCATCAGAATGTAAAACTGGTGACACAGGAATCGCTCAAAACATAGACAGTAGGAAGACTCAGTCTTCCTGTACTTAAGTCGGCATTGTGTCTCTTACATTTAATTCCGATGCAATTTCTGTGTTTCATCCTCAATGGGAAGGTCCAAGGGATACAGTGAACCTGCAAGGGTCCATCGGAATGTAAAACTTGTGACACAGGAAACGCTCACAACATAGACAGTAGGAAGACTCAGTCTTCCTGTACTTAAGTCGGCATTGTGTCTCTTATATTTAATTCCGATGCCATTTCTGTGTTTCATCGTCAATGGGAAGGACCAAGGGATACAGTAAACCTGCAGAGGTGCATCAGAATGTAAGACTGGTGACACAGGAAACGCTCAAAACATAGACAGTAGGAAGACTCAGTCTTCCTGTACTTAAGTCGGCATTGTGTCTCTTATATTTAATTCCGATGCGATTTCTGTGTTTCATCGACAATGGGAAAGTCCAAGGGAAACAGTAAACCGGCAGAGGTGCATCGGAACGTAAAACTGGTGACACAGGAAACGCTCAAAACATAGACCGTAAGAAGACTGAGTTTTCTTGTACTTAAGTCGGCGTTGTGTCTCTTATATTTAATTCCGATGCAATTTCTGTGTTTCATCGTCAATGGGAACGTCCAAGGGATACAGTAAACCTGCAGAGGTGCATCGGAATGTAAAACTGGTGACACAGGAAACGCTCAAATTATAGACAGTAGGAAGACACAGTCTTCCTGTACTTAAGTCTGCATTGTGTCTCTTACATTTAATTCCGATGCAATTTCTGTGTTTCATCGTCAATGGGAAGGTCCAAGGGATACAGTAAACCTGCAGAGGTGCATCAGAATGTAAAACTGGTGACACAGGAAACGCTCAAAACATAAACAGTAGGAAGACTCAGTCTTCCTGTACTTAAGTCGGCATTGTGTCTCTTACATTTAATTCCGATGCAATTTCTGTGTTTCATCGTGAATGGGAGAGTCCAAGGGTTACAGTAAACCTGCAGAGGTGCATCGGAATGTAAAACTGGTGACACAGGAAACGCTCAAAACATAGACAGTAGGAAGACTCAGTCTTCCTGTACTTAAGTCGGCATTGTGTCTCTTATATTTAATTCTGATGCAATTTCTGTGTTTCATCGTCAATGGGAAGGTCCAAGGGACACAGTAAACCTGCAGAGGTGCATCAGAATGTAAAAATGGTGACACAGAAAACGCTCAAAACATAAACAGTAGGAAGACTCAGTCTTCCTTTACTTAAGTCGGCATTGTGTCTCTTACATTTAATTCTGATGCAGTTTCTGTGTTTCATCGTCAATGGGAGAGTCCTAGGGATACAGTAAACCTGCAGAGGTGCATCGGAATGTAAAACTGGTGACACAGGAAACGCTCAAAACATAGACAGTAGGAAGACTCAGTCTTCCTGTACTTAAATCGGCATTGTGTCTCTTATATTAATTTCCGATGAAATTTCTGTGTTTCATCGTGAATGGGAGGGTCCAAGGGATATAGTAAACCTGCAGAGGTGCATCGGAAAGTAAAACTGATGGCACAGGACACGCTCAAAAAATAGACAGTAATAAGACTTAGTCTTCCTGTACTTAAGTCGGTATTGTGCCTCTTATATTTAATTCCGATGCAATTTCTGTGTTTCATCGTCACTGTGACGGTCCGAGGGATACAGTCAACCTGTAGAGGTGCATCGGAATGTAAAACTAGTGACACAGGAAACGCTCAAATTACAGACAGTAGGAAGACTCAGTCTAACTGTACTTCAGTCGGCATTGTGTCTCTTATATTTAATTCCGATGCAATTTCTGTGTTTCATCGTCAATGGGAAGGTCCAAGGGATACAGTAAACCTGCAAAGGTGCATCAGAATGTAAAACTGGTGACACAGGAATCGCTCAAAACATAGACAGTAGGAAGACTCAGTCTTCCTGTACTTAAGTCGGCATTGTGTCTCTTACATTTAATTCCGATGCAATTTCTGTGTTTCATCCTCAATGGGAAGGTCCAAGGGATACAGTGAACCTGCAAGGGTCCATCGGAATGTAAAACTTGTGACACAGGAAACGCTCACAACATAGACAGTAGGAAGACTCAGTCTTCCTGTACTTAAGTCGGCATTGTGTCTCTTATATTTAATTCCGATGCCATTTCTGTGTTTCATCGTCAATGGGAAGGACCAAGGGATACAGTAAACCTGCAGAGGTGCATCAGAATGTAAGACTGGTGACACAGGAAACGCTCAAAACATAGACAGTAGGAAGACTCAGTCTTCCTGTACTTAAGTCGGCATTGTGTCTCTTATATTTATTTCCGATGCAATTTCTGTGTTTCATCGTCAATGGGACGGTCCAAGGGATTCAGTAATCCTGCAAAGGTGCATCAGAATGTAAACTTGGTGACACAGGAAACGCTCAAAACATAGACAGTAGGAAGACTCAGTCTTCCTGTACTTAAGTCGGCATTGTGTCTCTTATATTTAATTCCAATGCAATTTCTGTGTTTCATCGTCAATGGGAAGGTCCAAGGGATACAGTAAACCTGCAGAGGTGCATCAGAATGTAAAACTGGTGACACAGGAAACGCTCAAAACATCGATAGTAGGAAGACTCAGTCTTCCTGTACTTAAGTCGGCATTGTGTCTCTTATATTTAATTCCGATGCAATTTCTGTGTTTCATCGTCAATGAGAATATCCAAGGGATACAATAAACCTGCAGAGGTGCATCGGAATGTAAAACTAGTGACACAGGAAACGCTCAAAACATAGACAGTAGGAAGACTCAGTCTTCCTGTACATAAGTCGGCATTGAGTCTCTTATATTTAATTCCGATGCAATTTCTGTGTTTCATCGTCAATGGGAAGGTGCAAGGGATACAGTAAACGAGCAGAGGTGCATCGGAATTTAAAACTGTTGACACGGGAAACGCTCAAAACATAGACAGTAAGAAGACTCAGTCATCCTGTTCTTAAGTCGGCACTGTGTCTCTAATATTTAATTCCGACGCAATTTCTGTGTTTCATGGTCAATGGGAAGTTCCAAGGGATACAGTAAATCTGCAGAGGTGCATCGGAATGTAAAACTGGTGACACAGGAAACGCTCAAAACATAGACCGTAAGACGACTCAGTTTTCTTGTACTTAAGTCGGCATTGTGTTTCTTATATTTAATTCCGATGCAATTTCTGTGTTTCATCGTCAATGGGAAGGTCCAAGGGATACAGTAATCCTGCAGAGGTGCATCCGAATGTAAAACTGGTGACACAGGAAACGCTCAAAACGTAGACAGTAGCAAGACTCAGTCTTCCTGTACTTAAGTCGGCATTGTGTCTCTTGTATTTAATTCCGATGCGATTTCAGTGTTCCATCGACAAGGGGAAAGTCCAAGGGATACAGTAAACCGGCAGAGGTGCATCGGAATGTAAAACTGGTGACACAGGAAACGCTCAAAACATAGACCGTAAGAAGACTCAGTTTTCTTGTACTTAAGTCGGCGTTGTGTCTCTTATATTTAATTCCGATGCAATTTCTGTGTTTCATCGTCAATGGGAAGGTCCAAGGGATACAGTAAACCTGCAGAGGTCCATCGGAATGTAAAACTGGTGACACAGGAAACGCTCAAAACATAGACAGTAGGAAGACTCAGTCTTCCTGTACTTAAGTCGGCATTGTGTATGTTATATTTAATTTCGACGCAATTTGTGTGTTTCATCGCCAATGGGAAGGTCCAGGGGATACAGTAAACCTGCAGATGTGCATCGGAATGTAAAACTGGTGACACAGTGAACGCTCAAATCATTGACTGTAAGAAGACTGTTTTCTTGTACTTAAGTCGGCATTGTGTTTCTTATATTTAATTCCGATGCAATTTCTGTGTTTCATCGTCACTGTGAAGATCCAAGGGATACAGTAAACCTGTAGAGGTGCATCGGTATGTAAAACTGGTGACACAGGAAACGCTCAAATTATAGACAGTAGGAAGACTCAGTCTTCGTGTACTTAAGTCGGCATTGTGTCTCTTATATTTAATTCCGATGCAATTTCTGTGTTTCATCGTCAATGGGAAGGTCCAAGGGATACAGTAAACCTGCAGAAGTGCATCAGAATGTAAAACTGGTGACACAGGAAACGCTCAAAACATAAACAGTAGGAAGACTCAGTCTTCCTGTACTTAAGACGGCATTGTGTCTCTTACATTTAATTCCGATGCAATTTCTGTGTTTCATCGTCAATGGGAGAGTCCAAGGGATACAGTAAACCTGCAGAGGTGCATCGGAATGTAAAACTGGTGACACAGGAAACGCTCAAAACATCGACAGTAGGAAGACTCAGTCTTCCTGTACTTAAATCGGCATTGTGTCTCTTATATTTATTTCCGATGAAATTTCTGTGTTTCATCGTGAATGGGAAGGTCCAAGGGATATAGTAAACCTGCAGAGGTGCATCGGAAAGTAAAACTGATGACACAGGACACGCTCAAAAAATAGACAGTAATAAGACTTTGTCTTCCTGTACTTAAGTCGGTATTGTGCCTCTTATATTTAATTCCGATGCAATTTCTGTGTTTTATCGTCACTGTGACGGTCCGAGGGATACAGTCAACCTGTAGAGGTGCATCGGAATGTAAAACTAGTGACACAGGAAACGCTCAAATTACAGACAGTAGGAACACTCAGTCTAACTGTACTTAAGTCGGCATTGTGTCTCTTATATTTAATTCCGATGCAATTTCTGTGTTTCATCCTCAATGGGAAGGTCCAAGGGATACAGTAAACCGGCAAAGGTGCATCAGAATGTAAAACTGGTGACACAGGAAACGCTCAAAACATAGACAGTAGGAAGACTCAGTCTTCCTGTACTTAAGTCGGCATTGTGTCTCTTACAGTTAATTCCGATGCAATTTCTGTGTTTCATCCTCAATGGGAAGGTCCAAGGGATACAGTAAACCTGCAGTGGTGCATCGGAATATAAATTGGTGACACAGGAAACGCTCAAAACATAGACCGTAAGAAGACTCAGTTTTCTTGTACTTAAGTAGGCGTTGTGTCTCTTATATTTAATTCCGATGCAATTTCTGTGTTTCATCCTCAATGGGATGGTCCAAAAGATACAGTAAACCTGCAGAGGTCCATCGGAATGTAAAACTTGTGACACAGGAAACGCTCAAAACATAGACGGTAGGAAGAGTCTTCCTGTACTTAAGTCGGCATTGTGTCTCTTATATTTAATTCCGATGCAATTTCTGTGTTTCATCGTCAATGGGAAGGTCCAAGGGATACAGTAAACCTGCAGAGGTGCATCGGAATTTAAACCTGGTGACACAGGAAACGCTCAAAACATAGACCGTAAGAAGACTCAGTTTTCATGTTCTTAAGTCGGCGTTGTGACTCTTATGTATAATTCCTATGCAATATCAGATATTCATCGTCAATGGGAAGGTCCAAGGGATACAGTAAACCAGCAGAGGTGCATCGGAATGTAAAACTGATGACACAGGAAACGCTCAAATCATAGACAGTAGGAAGACTCAGTCTTCCTGTACTTAAGTCGGCATTGTGTCTCTTATATTTAATTCCGATGCAATTTCTGTGTTTCATCGTCAATGGGAAGGTCCAAGTGATACAGTAAACCTGCAGATGTGCATCGGAATGTAAAACTGGTGACACAGGAAACGCTCAAAACGTAGACAGTAGGAAGACTCAGTCTTCCTGTACTTAAGTCGGCATTGTGTTTCTTATATTTAATTCCGATGCGATTTCAGTGTTTCATCGACAATGGGAAAGTCCAAGGGATACAGTTAACCGGCAGAGGTGCATCGGAATGTAAAACTGGTGACACAGGAAACGCTCAAAACATAGACCGTAAGAAGATTCAGTTTTCTTGTACTTAAGTCGGCGTTGTGTCTCTTATATTTAATTCCGATGCAATTTCTGTGTTTCATCGTCAATGGGAAGGTCCAAGGGATACAGTAAACCTGCAGAGGTCCATCGGAATGTAAAACTGGTGACACAGGAAACGCTCAAAACATAGACAGTAGGAAGACACAGTCTTCCTGTACTTAAGTCGGCATTGTGTATCTTATATTTAATTTCGATGCAATTTGTGTGTTTCATCGCCAATGGGAAGGTCCAGGGGATACAGTAAACCTGCAGACGTAAATCGGAATGTAAAATTGGTGACACAGGAAACGCTCAAATCATTGACTGTAAGAATACTGTTTTCTTGTACTTAAGTCGGCATTGTGTCTCTTATATTTCATTCCGATGCAATTTCTGTATTTCATCGTCACTGTGAAGATCCAAGGGATACAGTAAACCTGTAGAGGTGCATCGGAATGTAAAACTGGTGACACAGGAAACGCTCAAATTATAGACAGTAGGAAGACTCAGTCTTCGTGTACTTAAGTCGGCATTGTGTCTCTTATATTTAATTCCGATGCAATTTCTGTGTTTCATCGTCAATGGGAAGGTCCAAGGGATACAGTAAACCTGCAGAGGTGCATCAGAATGTAAAACTGGTGACACAGGAAACGCTCAAAACATAGACAGTAGGAAGACTCAGTCTTCCTGTACTTAAATCGGCATTGTGTCTCTTATATTTATTTCCGATGCAATTTCTGTGTTTCATCGTGAATGGGAAGGTCCAAGGGATATAGTAAAACTGCAGAGGTGCATCGGAAAGTAAAACTGATGACACAGGACACGCTCAAAAAATAGACAGTAATAAGACTTAGTCTTCCTGTACCTAAGTCGGTATTGTGTCGCTTATATTTAATTCCGATGCAATTTCTGTGATTCATCGTCACTGTGACGGTCGGAGGGATACAGTCAACCTGTAGAGGTGCATCGGAATGTAAAACTAGTGACACAGGAAACGCTCAAATTATAGACAGTAGGAAGACTCAGTCTAACTGTACTTAAGTCGGCATTGTGCCTCTTATATTTAATTCCGATGCAATTTCTGTGTTTCATCGTCAATGGGAAGGTCCAAGGGATACAGTAAACCGGCAAAGATGCATCAGAATGTAAAACTGGTGACACAGGAAACGCTCAAAACATAGACAGTAGGAAGACACAGTCTTCCAGTACTTAAGTCGGCATTGTGTCTCTTATATTTAATTCCGATGCAAATTCTGTGTTTCAGCGTCAATGGGGAGGTCCAAGGGATACAGTAAACATGCAGAGGTGCAACGGAATGTATAACTAGTGACACGGGAAACGCTCAAAACATAGACCGTAGGAAGAAACAGTTTTCTTGTACTTAAGTAGGCGTTGTGTCTCTTATATTTAATTCCGATGCAATTTCTGTGTTTCATCCTCAATGGGAAGGTCCAAGGGATACAGTAAACGTGCAGAGGTCCATCGGAATGTAAACCTTGTGACACAGGAAACGCTCAAAACATAGACAGTAGGAAGACTCAGTCTTCCTGTACTTAAGTCGGCATTGTGTCTCTTATATTTAATTCCGTGCCATTTCTGTGTTTCATCGTCAATGGGAAGGTCCAAGGGATACAGTAAATCTGCAGAGGTGCATCAGAATGTAAGACTGGTGACACAGGAAACGCTCAAAACATAGACAGTAGGAAGACTCAGTCTTCCTGTACTTAAGTCGGCATTGTGTCTCTTACATTTAATTCCGATGCAATTTCTGTGTTTCTTCGTCAATGGGAAAGTCCAAGGGATACAGTAAACCTGCAGAGGTGCATCGGAATGTAAAACTGGTGACACAGGAAACGCTCAAGACATAGACAGTAGGAAGACTCAGTCTTCCTGTACTTAAGTCGGCATTGTGTCCCTTATATTTAATTCCGATGCAATTTCTGTGTTTCATCGTCACTGTGAAGGTCCAAGGGATACAGAAAACCTGTAGAGGTGCATCGGAATGTAAAACTGGTGACACAGAAATCGTTCAAATTATAGACAGTAGGAAGACTCAGTCTTCCTGTACTTAAGTCGGCATTGTGTATCTTATATTTAATTCCGATGCAATTTCTGTGTTTCATCGTAAATGGGAAGGTCCAAGGGATACAGTAAACCTGCAGAGGTGCATCAGAATGTAAAATTGGTGACACAGGAAACGCTCAAAACGTAGACAGTAGGAAGACTCAGTCCTCCTGTACTTAAGTCGGCATTGTGTCTCTTATATTTAATTCCGATGCAATTTCTGTGTTTCATCGTCAATGGGAAGGTCCAAGGGATACAGTAAACCTGCAGAGGTGCATCGAAATGTAAAACTAGTGATACAGGAAACGCTCAAAACATAGACAGTAGGAAGACTCAGTCTTCCTGTACTTAAGTCGGCATTGTGTCTCTTACATTTAATTCCGTGCAATTTCTGTGTTTCATCGTCAATGGGAAAGTCCAAGGGATACAGTAAATCTGCAGAGGTGCATCGGAATGTATAACTGGTGACACAGGAAACGCTCAAGACATAGACAGTAGGAAGACTCAGTCTTCCTGTACTTAAGTCGGCATTGTGTCTCTTATATTTAATTCCGATGCAATTTCTGTGTTTCATCGTCAATGGGAAGGTCCAAGGGATACAGTAAACCTGCAGAGGTGCATCGAAATGTAAAACTAGTGATACAGGAAACGCTCAAAACATAGACAGTAGGAAGACTAAGTCTTCCTGTACTTAAGTCGGCATTGTGTCTCTTATATTTAATTCTGATGCAATTTCTGTGTTTCATTGTCAATGGGAAAGTCCAAGGGATACAGTAAACCTGCAGAGGTGCATCGGAATGTAAAACTGGTGACACAGGAAACGCTCAAGACATAGACAGTAGGAAGACTCAGTCTTCCTGTACTTAAGTCGGCATTGTGTCCCTTATATTTAATTCCGATGCAATTTCTGTGTTTCATCGTCACTGTGAAGGACCAAGGGATACAGAAAAACTGTAGAGGTGCATCGGAATGTAAAACTTGTGACACAGGAATCGTTCAAATTATAGACAGTAGGAAGACTCAGTCTTCCTGTACTTAAGTCGGCATTGTGTCTCTTATATTTAATTCCGATGCAATTTCTGTGTTTCATCGTAAATGGGAAGGTCCAAGGGATACAGTAAACCTGCAGAGGTGCATCAGAATGTAAAATTGGTGACACAGGAAACGCTCAAAACATAGACAGTAGGAAGACTCAGTCTTCCTGTACTTAAGTCGGCATTGTGTCTCTTATATTTAATTCCGATGCAATTTCTGTGTTTCATCGTAAATGGGAAGGTCCAAGGGATACAGTAAACCTGCAGAGGTGCATCGAAATGTAAAACTAGTGATACAGGAAACGCTCAAAACATAGACAGTAGGAAGACTCAGTCTTCCTGTACTTAAGTCGGCATTGTGTCTCTTACATTTAATTCCGATGCAATTTCTGTGTTTCATCGTCAATGGGAGGGTCCAAGGGATCAGTAAACCTGCAGAGGTCCACGGAATGTAAAACTGGTGACACAGGAAACGCTCAAAACATAGACAGTAGGAAGTCTCAGTCTTCCTGTACTTAAGTCGGCATTGTGTATCTTATATTTAATTTCGATGCAATTTGTGTGTTTCATCGCCAATGGGAAGGTCCAGGGGATACAGTAAACCTGCAGATGTGCATCGGAATGTAAAACTGGTGGCACAGGAAACGCTCACAACATTGACTGTAAGAAGACCGTTTTCTTGTACTTAAGTCTGCATTGGGTCTCTTATATTTAATTCCGATGCAATTTTTGTGTTTCATCGTCACTGTGAAGGTCCAAGGGATACAGTAAACCTGCAAAGGTGCATCAGAATGTAAAACTGGTGACACAGGAAACGCTCAAATCATAGACAGTAGGAAGACTCAGTCTTCCTTTACTTATGTCGGCATTGTGTCTCTTATATTTAATTCCAATGCAATTTCTGTGTTTCAGCGCCAATGGGGAGGTCCAAGGGATACAGTAAACCTGCAGAAGTGCAACGGAATGTAAAACTATTGACACAGGAAACGCTCAAAACATAGACAGTAGGAAGACTTAGTCTTCCTGGACTTAAGTCGGTATTGTGTCTCTTATATTTAATTCCCATGCAATTTCTGTGTTTCATCGTCACTGTGAAGGTCCGAGGGATACAGTCAACCTGTAGAGGTGCATCGGAATGTAAAACTAGTGACACAGGAAACGCTCAAATTATAGACAGTAGGAAGACTCAGTCTAACTGCACTTAAGTCGGCATTGTGTCTCTTATATTTAATTCCGATGCAATTTCTGTATTTCATCGTCAATTAGAAGGTCCAAAGGATACAGTAAACCTGCAGAGGTGCAACGGAATGTAAAACTTGTGACACAGGAAACGCTCAAAACATAGACAGTAGGAAGACTCAGTCTTCCTGTACTTAAGTCGGCATTGTGTCTCTTATATTTATTTCCGATGAAATTTCTGTGTTTCATCGTGAATGGGAAGGTCCAAGGATTATAGTAAACCTGCAGAGGTGCATCGGAAAGTAAAACTGATGGCTCAGGATACGCTCAAAACATAGACAGTAGCAAGATTTAGTCTTCCTGTACTTAAGTCGGCATTGTGTCTCTTATATTTAATTCCGATGTAATTTCAGTGTTTCATCGTCAATGGGAAGGACCGAGGGATACAGTTAACCTGCAGAGGTACATCGGAATATAAAACTAGTGACACAGGAATCGCTCAAAGCATAGACAGTAGGAAGACTCAGTCTTCCTGTACTTAAGTCGGCATTGTGTGTCTTACATTTAATTCCGATGCAATTTCTGTGTTTCATCGTCAATGGGAAAGTCCAAGGGATACGTTAAACCTGCAGAGGTGCATCGGAAAGTAAAACTGATGACACAGGACACGCTCATAACATAGACCGTAGGAAGACTTAGTCTTCCTGTACTTAAGTCGGCATTGTGTCTCTTATATTTAATTCCGATGCAATTTCTGTGTTTCATCGTCACTGTGAAGGTACAAGCGATACAGTAAACCTGTAGAGGTGCATCGAAATGTAAAACTAGTGACACAGGAAACGCTCAAAACATAGACAGAAGGAAGACTCAGTCTTCCTGTACTTAAGTCGGCATTGTGTCTTTTATATTTAATTCCGATGCAATTTCTGTGTTTCATCGTCAATGGGAGAGTCCAAGGGATACAGTAAACCTGCAGAGGTGCACGGAATGTAAAGCTGGTGACACAGGAAACCCTCAAAACATAGACAGTAGGAAGACTCAGTCTTCCTGTACTTAAATCGGCATTGTGTCTCTTATATTTATTTGCGGTGAAATTTCTGTGTTTCATCGTGAATGGGAAGGTCCAAGGGATATATTAAACATGCAGAGGTGCATCGAAAAGTAAAACTGATGACACAGGACACGCTCAAAAAATAGACAGTAGGAAGACGTAGTCTTCCTGTACTTAAGTCGGTATTGTGTCTCTTATATTTAATTCGGATGCAATTTCTGTGTTTCAGCGTCAATGGGGAGGTCCAAGGGATACAGTAAACCTGCAGAGGTGCAACGGAATGTAAAACTAGTGACACAGGAAACGCTCAAAACATAAACCGTAAGAAGACTCAGTTTTCTTGTACTTAAGTAGGCGTTGTGTCTCTTATATTTAATTCCGATGCAATTTCTGTGTTTCATCCTCAATGGGAAGGTCCAAGGGATACTGTAAACCTGCAGAGGTCCATCGGAATGTAAAACTTGTGACACAGGAAACGGTCAAAACATAGACAGTAGGAAGACTCAGTCTTCCTGTACTTAAGTCGGCATTGTGTCTCTTACATTTAATTCCGATGCAATTTCTGTGTTTCATCGTCAATGGGGAAGTCCAAGGGATACAGTAAACCTGCAGAGGTGCATCGGAATGTAAAACTGGTTACACAGGAAACGCTCAAAACATAGACAGTAGCAAGATTTAGTCTTTCTGTACTTAAGTCTGCATTGTGTCTCTTATATTTAATTCCGATGCAATTTCTGTGTTTCATCGTCAATGGGAAGGTCCAAGGGATACAGAAAGACTGTAGAGGTGCATCGGAATGTAAAACTTGTGACACAGGAATCGTTCAAATTATAGACAGTAGGAAGACTCAGTCTTCCTGTACTTAAGTCGGCATTGTGTCTCTTATATTTATTTCCGATGCAATTTCTGTGTTTCATCGTAAATGGGAAGGTCCAAGGGATACAGTAAACCTGCAGAGGTGCATCAGAATGTAAAATTGGTGACACAGGAAACGCTCAAAACATAGACAGTAGGAAGACTCAGTCTTCCTGTACTTAAGTCGGCATTGTGTCTCTTATATTTAATTCCGATGCAATTTCTGTGTTTCATCGTCAATGGGAAGGTCCAAGGGATACAGTAAACCTGCAGAGGTGCATCGAAATGTAAAACTAGTGATACAGGAAACGCTCAAAACATAGACAGTAGGAAGACTCAGTCTTCCTGTACTTAAGTCGGCATTGTGTCTCTTACATTTAATTCCGATGCAATTTCTGTGTTTCATCGTCAATGGGAAAGTCCAAGGGATGCAGCAAATCTGCAGAGGTGCATCGGAATGTAAAACTGGTGACACAGGAAACGCTCAAATTATAGACAGTAGGAAGACTCAGTCTTCCTGTACTTAAATCGGCATTGTGTCTCTTATATTTATTTCCGATGGAATTTCTGTGTTTCATCGTGAATGGGAAGGTCCAAGGGATATAGTAAACCTGCAGAGGTGAATCGGAAAGTAAAACTGATGACACAGGACACGCTCAAAACATAGACAGTAGGAAGACTCAGTCTTCCTGTACTTAAGTCGGCATTGTGTCTCTTATATTTAATTCCGATGCAATTTCTGTGTTTCATCGTCAATGGGAAGGTCCAAGGGATACAGTAAACCTGCAGAGGTGCATCGGAATGTAAAACTGGTGACACAGGAAACGCTCAAAACGTAGACAGTAGGAAGACTCAGTCTTCCTGTACTTAAGTCGGCATTGTGTCTCTTGTATTTAATTCCGATGCGATATCTGTGTTTCATCGACAATGGGAAAGTCCAAGGGATATAGTAAACCGGCAGAGGTACATCGGAATGTAAAACTGGTGAAACAGGAAACGCTCAAAACATAGACCGTAAGAAGACTCAGTTTTCTTGTACTTAAGTCAGCGTTGTGTCTCTTATATTTAATTCCGATGCAATTTCTGTGTTTCATCGTCAATGGGAAGGTCCAAGGGATCAGTAAACCTGCAGAGGTCCACGGAATGTAAAACTGGTGACACAGGAAACGCTCAAAACATAGACAGTAGGAAGTCTCAGTCTTCCTGTACTTAAGTCGGCATTGTGTATCTTATATTTAATTTCGATGCAATTTGTGTGTTTCATCGCCAATGGGAAGGTCCAGGGGATACAGTAAACCTGCAGATGTGCATCGGAATGTAAAACTGGTGACACAGGAAACGCTCACAACATTGACTGTAAGAAGACCGTTTTCTTGTACTTAAGTCTGCATTGGGTCTCTTATATTTAATTCCGATGCAATGTTTGTGTTTCATCGTCACTGTGAATGTCAAAGGGATACAGTAAACCTGCAAAGGTGCATCAGAATGTAAAACTGGTGACACAGGAAACGCTCAAATCATAGACAGTAGGAAGACTCAGTCTTCCTTTACTTATGTCGGCATTGTGTCTCTTATATTTAATTCCAATGCAATTTCTGTGTTTCAGCGCCAATGGGGAGGTCCAAGGGATACAGTAAACCTGCAGAAGTGCAACGGAATGTAAAACTATTGACACAGGAAACGCTCAAAACATAGACAGTAGGAAGACTTAGTCTTCCTGGACTTAAGTCGGTATTGTGTCTCTTATATTTAATTCCCATGCAATTTCTGTGTTTCATCGTCACTGTGAAGGTCCGAGGGATACAGTCAACCTGTAGAGGTGCATCGGAATGTAAAACTAGTGACACAGGAAACGCTCAAATTATAGACAGTAGGAAGACTCAGTCTAACAGTACTTAAGTCGGCATTGTGTCTCTTATATTTAATTCCGATGCAATTTCTGTATTTCATCGTCAATTAGAAGGTCCAAGGGATACAGTAAACCTGCAGAGGTGCAACGGAATGTAAAACTTGTGACACAGGAAACGCTCAAAACATAGACAGTAAGAAGACTCAGTCTTCCTGTACTTAAGTCGGCATTGTGTCTCTTATATTTATTTCCGATGAAATTTCTGTGTTTCATCGTGAATGGGAAGGTCCAAGGATTATAGTAAACCTGCAGAGGTGCATCGGAAAGTAAAACTGATGGCTCAGGATACGCTCAAAACATAGACAGTAGCAAGATTTAGTCTTCCTGTACTTAACCCTCTACTGCCCACCGTGACTCTGAAGTCACGTCAAATTTTATCGTTATATTTCGCATTAGGATCGTTATTTCTTTCTTGACCAGTGTGACTTGAGTGTTACAATATGGCTGCTTTATACACAAACAATGTAACTGCCCACTGTGACCTCAGAGTCACAGAACTATTTTTAAAAAATAATTTTTTTCAAAAACAAAAATTCACCTGATATGTGTTAAATACATTATTCTCTAACATTCTGTGCATATAAATATTTTTTTCTACAGGAAATAATAATTTGGGCAATAGAGGGTTAAGTCGGCATTGTGTCTCTTATATTTAATTCCGATGTAATTTCAGTGTTTCATCGTCAATGGGAAGGACCGAGGGATACAGTTAACCTGCAGAGGTACATCGGAATATAAAACTAGTGACACAGGAATCGCTCAAAACATAGACAGTAGGAAGACTCAGTCTTCCTGTACTTAAGTCGGCATTGTGTGTCTTACATTTAATTCCGATGCAATTTCTGTGTTTCATCGTCATTGGGAAAGTCCAAGGGATACGTTAAACCTGCAGAGGTGCATCGGAAAGTAAAACTGATGACACAGGACACGCTCATACCATAGACCGTAGGAAGACTTAGTCTTCCTGTACTTAAGTCGGCATTGTGTCTCTTATATTTAATTCCGATGCAATTTCTGTGTTTCATCGTCACTGTGAAGGTACAAGCGATACAGTAAACCTGTAGAGGTGCATCGAAATGTAAAACTAGTGACACAGGAAACGCTCAAAACATAGACAGAAGGAAGACTCAGTCTTCCTGTACTTAAGTCGGCATTGTGTCTTTTATATTTAATTCCGATGCAATTTCTGTGTTTCATCGTCAATGGGAGAGTCCAAGGGATACAGTAAACCTGCAGAGGTGCACGGAATGTAAAGCTGGTGACACATTAAACCCTCAAAACATAGACAGTAGGAAGACTCAGTCTTCCTGTACTTAAATCGGCATTGTGTCTCTTATATTTATTTGCGGTGAAATTTCTGTGTTTCATCGTGAATGGGAAGGTCCAAGGGATATATTAAACATGCAGAGGTGCATCGAAAAGTAAAACTGATGACACAGGACACGCTCAAAAAATAGACACTAGGAAGACGTAGTCTTCCTGTACTTAAGTCGGTATTGTGTCTCTTATATTTAATTCGGATGCAATTTCTGTGTTTCAGCGTCAATGGGGAGGTCCAAGGGATACAGTAAACCTGCAGAGGTGCAACGGAATGTAAAACTAGTGACACAGGAAACGCTCAAAACATAAACCGTAAGAAGACTCAGTTTTGTTGTACTTAAGTAGGCGTTGTGTCTCTTATATTTAATTCCGATGCAATTTCTGTGTTTCATCCTCAATGGGAAGGTCCAAGGGATACAGTAAACCTGCAGAGGTCCATCGGAATGTAAAACTTGTGACACAGGAAACGCTCAAAACATAGACAGTAGGAAGACTCAGTCTTCCTGTACTTAAGTCGGCATTGTGTCTCTTACATTTAATTCCGATGCAATTTCTGTGTTTCATCGTCAATGGGGAAGTCCAAGGGATACAGTAAACCTGCAGAGGTGCATCGGAATGTTAAACTGGTTACACAGGAAACGCTCAAAACATAGACAGTAGCAAGATTTAGTCTTTCTGTACTTAAGTCTGCATTGTGTCTCTTATATTTAATTCCGATGCAATTTCTGTGTTTCATCGTCAATGGGAAGGTCCAAGGGATACAGTAAACCTGCAGAGGTGGATCAGAATGTAAAACTGATGACTCAGGATACGCTCAAAACATAGACAGTAGCAAGATTTAGTCTTCCTGTACTTAAGTCGGCATTGTGTCCCTTATATTTAATTTCGATGTAATTTGTGTGTTTCATCGCCAATGGGAAGGTCCAAGGGATACAGTAAACCTGCAGAGGTGCATCGGAATTTAAACCAGGTGACACAGGAAACGCTCAAAACATAGACAGTAGGGAGACTTAGCCAACCTGTAGTTAAGTCAGCATTGTGCCTCTTATTTTTAATTCCGATGCAATTTCTGTGTTTCATCGTCAATGGGAAGGTCCAAGGGATACAATAAACCTGCAGAGGTGCATCGGAATGTAAAACTGGTGACACAGGAAACGCTCAAATCATAGACCGTACTAAGACTCAGTCTTCCTGTACTTAAGTCGGCATTGTATCTCTTATATTTAATTCCGATGCAATTTCTGTGATTCATCGTCAATGGGAAGGTCCAAGGGATACAGTAAACCTGCAAAGGTGCATCAGAATGTAAAACTGGTGACACAGGAAACGCTCAAAACATAGACAGTAGTAAAAATTAGTCTTCCTGTACTTAAGTCGGTATTGTGTCTCTTATATTTAATTCCGATTCTATTTCTGTGTTTCATCGTCACTGTGAAGGTCCGAGGGATACAGTCAACCTGTAGAGGTGCATCGGAATGTAAAACTAGTGACACAGGAAACGCTCAAATTATAGACAGTAGGAAGACTCAGTCTAACTGTACTTAAGTCGGCATTGTGTCTCTTATATTTAATTCCGATGCAATTTCTGTATTTCATCGTCAATTAGAAGGTCCAAGGGATACAGTAAACCTGCAGAGGTGCAACGGAATGTAAAACTTGTGACACAGGAAACGCTCAAAACATAGACAGTAGGAAGACTCAGTCTTCCTGTACTTAAGTCGGCATTGTGTATCTTATATTTAATTTCGATGCAATTTGTGTGTTTCATCGCCAATGGGAATGTCCAGGGGATACAGTAAACCTGCAGAGGTGCATCGGAATGTAAAACTGGTGACACAGGAAACGCTCAAAACATTGACTGTAAGAAGACTGTTTTCTTGTACTTAAGTCGGCATTGTGTCTCTTATATTTAATTCCGATGCAATTTCTGTGTTTCATCGTCACTGTGAAGGTCCAAGGGATACAGAAAACCTGTAGAGGTGCATTGGAATGTAAAACTGGTGACACAGGAATCGCTCAAATTATAGACAGTAGGAAGACTCAGTCTTCCTGTACTTAATTCGGCATTGTGTCTCTTATATTTAATTCCGATGCAATTTCTGTGATTCATCGTCACTGTGAAGGTCCAAGGGATACAGTAAACCTGCAAGGTGCATCGGAATGTAAAACTGTTGACACGGGAAACGCTCAAAACGTAGACAGTAGGAAGACTCAGTCTTCCTGTACTTAAGTCGGCATTGTGTCTCTTATATTTAATTCCGATGCAATTTCTGTGATTCATCGTCAATGGGAAGGTCCAAGGGATACAGTAAACCTGCAAAGGTGCATCAGAATGTAAAACTGGTGACACAGGAAACGCTCAAAACATAGACAGTAGGAAAACTTAGTCTTCCTGTACTTAAGTCGGTATTGTGTCTCTTATATTTAATTCCGATGCTATTTCTGTGTTTCATCGTCACTGTGAAGGTCCGAGGGATACAGTCAACCTGTAGAGGTGCATCGGAATGTAAAACTAGTGACACAGGAAACGCTCAAATTATAGACAGTAGGAAGACTCAGTCTAACTGTACTTAAGTCGGCATTGTGTCTCTTATATTTAATTCCGATGCAATTTCTGTATTTCATCGTCAATTAGAAGGTCCAAGGGATACAGTAAACCTGCAGAGGTGCAACGGAATGTAAAACTTGTGACACAGGAAACGCTCAAAACATAGACAGTAGGAAGACTCAGTCTTCCTGTACTTAAGTCGGCATTGTGTCTCTTATATTTATTTCCGATGAAATTTCTGTGTATCATCGTGAATGGGAAGGTCCAAGGATTATAGTAAACCTGCAGAGGTGCATCGGAAAGTAAAACTGATGGCTCAGGATACGCTCGAAACATAGACAGTAGCAAGATTTAGTCTTCCTGTACTTAAGTCGGCATTGTGTCTCTTATATTTAATTCCGATGTAATTTCAGTGTTTCATCGTCAATGGGAAGGTCCGAGGGATACAGTTAACCTGCAGAGGTACATCGGAATATAAAACTAGTGACACAGGAATCGCTCAAAACATAGACATTAGGAAGAGTCAGTCTTCCTGTACTTAAGTCGGCATTGTGTGTCTTACATTTAATTCCGATGCAATTTCTGTGTTTCATCGTCAATGGGAAAGTCCAAGGGATACGTTAAACCTGCAGAGGTGCATCGGAAAGTATAACTGATGACACAGGACACGCTCATAACATAGACCGTAGGAAGACTTAGTCTTCCTGTACTTAAGTCGGCATTGTGTCTCTTATATTTAATTCCGATGCACTTTCTGTGTTTCATTGTCACTGGGACAGTCCAAGTGATACAGTAAACCTGCAGACGTGCATCGGAATGTAAAACTGGTGACACAGGAAACGCTCAAAACATAGATATTAGGAAGACTCAGTCTTCCTGTACTTCAATCGGCATTGTGTCTCTTATATTTATTTCCGATGAAATTTCTGTTTTTCATCGTGAATGGGAAGGTCCAAGGGTTATAGTAAACCTGCAGAGGTGCATCGGAAAGTAAAACTGATGACACAGGACACGCTCAAAACATAGACAGTAGGAAGACTTAGTCTTCCTGGACTTAAGTCGGTATTGTGTCTCTTATATTTAATTCCCATGCAATTTCTGTGTTTCATCGTCACTGTGAAGGTCCGAGGGATACAGTCAACCTGTAGAGGTGCATCGGAATGTAAAACTAGTGACACAGGAAACGCTCAAATTATAGACAGTAGGAAGACTCAGTCTAACTGTACTTAAGTCGGCATTGTGTCTCTTATATTTAATTCCGATGCAATTTCTGTATTTCATCGTCAATTAGAAGGTCCAAGGGATACAGTAAACCTGTAGAGGTGCAACGGAATGTAAAACTTGTGACACAGGAAACGCTCAAAACATAGACAGTAGGAAGACTCAGTCTTCCTGTACTTAAGTCGGCATTGTGTCTCTTATATTTATTTCCGATGAAATTTCTGTGTTTCATCGTGAATGGGACGGTCCAAGGATTATAGTAAACCTACAGAGGTGCATCGGAAAGAAAAACTGATGGCTCAGGATACGCTCAAAACATAGACAGTAGCAAGATTTAGTCTTCCTGTACTTAAGTCGGCATTGTGTCTCTTATATTTAATTCCGATGTAATTTCAGTGTTTCAACGTCAATGGGAAGGACCGAGGGATACAGTTAACCTGCAGAGGTACATCGGAATATAAAACTAGTGACACAGGAATCGCTCAAAACATAGACAGTAGGAAGACTCAGTCTTCCTGTACTTAAGTCGGCATTGTGTGTCTTACATTTAATTCCGATGCAATTTCTGTGTTTCATCGTCAATGGGAAAGTCCAAGGGATACGTTAAACCTGCAGAGGTGCATCGGAAAGTAAAACTGATGACACAGGACACGCTCAAAAAATAGACAGTAGGAAGACTTAGTCTTCCTGTACTTAAGTCGGTATTGTGTCTCTTATATTTAATTCGGATGCAATTTCTGTGTTTCAGCGTCAATGGGGAGGTCCAAGGGATACAGTAAACCTGCAGAGGTGCAACGGAATGTAAAACTAGTGACACAGGAAACGCTCAAAACATAGACCGTAAGAAGACTCAGTTTTCTTGTACTTAAGTAGGCGTTGTGTCTCTTATATTTAATTCCGATGCAATTTCTGTGTTTCATCCTCAATGGGAAGGTCCAAGGGATACAGTAAACCTGCAGAGGTCCATCGGAATGTAAAACTTGTGACACAGGAAACGCTCAAAACATAGACAGTAGGAAGACTCAGTCTTCCTGTACTTAAGTCGGCATTGTGTCTCTTACATTTAATTCCGATGCAATTTCTGTGTTTCATCGTCAATGGGGAAGTCCAAGGGATACAGTAAACCTGCAGAGGTGCATCGGAATGTAAAACTGGTTACACAGGAAACGCTCAAAACATAGACAGTAGCAAGATTTAGTCTTCCTGTACTTAAGTCTGCATTGTGTCTCTTATATTTAATTCCGATGCAATTTCTGTGTTTCATCGTCAATGGGAAGGTCCAAGGGATACAGTAAACCTGCAGAGGTGCATCGGAATGTAAAACTGATGACTCAGGATACGCTCAAAACATAGACAGTAGCAAGATTTAGTCTTCCTGTACTTAAGTTGGCATTGTGTCCCTTATATTTAATTTCGATGTAATTTGTGTGTTTCATCGCCAATGGGAAGGTCCAAGGGATACAGTAAACCTGCAGAGGTGCATCGGAATTTAAACCTGGTGACACAGGAAACGCTCAAAACATAGACAGTAGGGAGACTTAGTCATCCTGTAGTTAAGTCAGCATTGTGCCTCTTATTTTTAATTCCGATGAAATTTCTGTGTTTCATCGTCAATGGGAAGGTCCAAGGGATACAATAAACCTGCAGAGGTGCATCGGAATGTAAAACTGGTGACACAGGAAACGCTCAAATCATAGACATTAGGAAGACTCAGTCTTCCTGTACTTAAGTCGGCATTGTGTGTCTTACATTTAATTCCGATGCAATTTCTGTGTTTCATCGTCAATGGGAAAGTCCAAGGGATACGTTAAACCTGCAGAGGTGCATCGGAAAGTAAAACTGATGACACAGGACACGCTCATAACATAGACCGTAGGAAGACTTAGTCTTCCTGTACTTAAGTCGGCATTGTGTCTCTTATATTTAATTCCGATGCAATGTCTGTGTTTCATCGTCACTGTGAAGGTACAAGCGATACAGTAAACCTGCTGAGGTGCATCGGAATGTAAAACTAGTGACACAGGAAACGTTCAAAACATAGACAGAAGGAAGACTCAGTCTTCCTGTACTTAAGTCGGCATTGTGTCTTTTATATTTAATTCCGATGCAATTTCTGTGTTTCATCGTCAATGGGAAGGTGCAAGGGATACAGTAAACCTACAGAGGTGCATCGGAATGTAAAACTCGTGACACAGGAAACGCTCAAAACATAGACAGTAGGAAGACTCATTCTTCCTGTACTGAAGTCGGCATTGTGTCTCTTATATTTATTTCCGATGAAATTTCTGTATTTCATCGTGAATGGGAAGGTCCAAGGGATATAGTAAACCTGCAGAGGTGCAACGGAAAGTAAAACTGATGACACAGGAAACGCTCAAACCATAGACAGTAGGAAGACTTAGTTTTCCTGTACTTAAGTCGGCATTGTGTCTCTTGTATTTACTTCCGATGCGATTTCTGTGTTACATCGACAATGGGAGAGTCCAAGGGATACAGCAAACCGGCAGAGGTGCATCGGAATGTAAAACTGGTGACACAGGAAACGCTTAAAACATTGACTGTAAGAAGACTGTTTTCTTGTACTTAAGTCGGCATTGTGTCTCTTATATTTAATTCCGATGCAATTTCTGTGTTTCATCGTCACTGTGAAGGTCCAAGGGATACAGAAAACCTGTAGAGGTGCATCGGAATGTAAAACTGGTGACACAGGAATCGCTCAAATTATAGACAGTAGGAAGACTCAGTCTTCCTGTACTTAATTCGGCATTGTGTCTCTTATATTTAATTCCGATGCAATTTCTGTGTTTCATCGTCAATGGGAAGGTCCAAGGGATACAGTAAACCTGCAGAGGTGCATCAGAATGTAAAATTGGTGACACAGGAAAGGCTCAAAACATAGACGGTAGGAAGACTCAGTCTTCCTGTACTTAAGTCGGCATTGTGTCTCTTATATTTAATTCCGATGCAATTTCTGTGTTTCATCGTCAATGGGAAGGTCCAAGGGATACAGTAAACCTGCAGAGGTGCATCGAAATGTAAAACTAGTGACACAGGAAACGCTCAAAACATAGACAGTAGTGTAATATCTCTTTATATACGATGAATTATTCAGATACAATTCTACCCTTGAATGACGTTTACTAATTTTCTATCTTCATACTCGCAGAATCCATGCGAAAAGTAGTTTCATACAATAGCTATGCCATCAGCGCATAAGTATTCTGTGTAGTACTCTCTCTGGTGGTTGTTAGAAATAAAAAAAAAGAAAGAGAGCTTCCGAGATTGTCTTCGTGCCGATTAGCCTGAGCTTTGTTTGAAGAACTGTAATCTGATTATTGAGATTTGTGACAGAAGATAACGGATACGAAATTGTACGATTAAAAGTAAAATACATATATATGGCTCCTTCACACAAAAGGTGTGTATTCGACTTTTGAGAATTAATGATATTCATCGATATATTGCGTAGTTGTTAATCAGAAGGGAACTTCCGAAAAACTGGATACGAACCTGCATTTAATAATCCAAGAGCTCCATTATTTCTTCGGAAGTTTAAACTTCATCAAAGCCAAATATCCGCTTGATCTGGGGTTTCCCGACTGATTATACAACGCTCCCAAAAATACGAGGCATTTTATTTGTAAAGATTAGCGGACTGCCGCAAAGCACGAGCCTGCAGAGAAGAAGAATCATCGCCTGATTTCATTTTAACAAGTAAAATTTCAGAATCATTTTGAGTGACTGAGCTATGACTGTGTTTCCTATCATGAATGATTGATTGCTCGAACGAATTAAGAGCTACATAATTACGTAGAAAATAGGAGAAATAAAATTACAATGGCGCCAGTGTGACAGGACTCTCTTGGATTGTTATATAATATATGTATTTTTTGTTTCATGAAAACCAACGAGAACGAGAAGTAATGAACCTGAAGTGAGATACGGTGCCCATAGTAAAAGATTGCTGATACCAAGAAACGATTTCAACTATTGGACAACACCGAGACTACAGAAAAAGGCCAGAGAAATCTAATTTTTTTTATCCTGTAGTTAAAATAGTTTGAAATCAATTTAGAAAGAACTTTTTTCCAGATAGTAGTTAAGATTGTAGAACTGTATATTGTGTGATTTTCGTATCTGGACATTGAACTTTATACCATCTGTGAAGTAATTTGAAAGTTAAGTGTGTCTACGACAGTAAATTTGAAACTGTATTTTGTGATTAGAACCTGATATTGATAGTTATTTATTGTTATTGACTAGAGCGGCATTTAAAATGTCATTGAATCAGCAACGAGACGTGCAACAGCCTTCAGCTGTTTGCGCAGAAGCAGAGGCCACGGATAGCAATTCTGAGACTGTTGTGGCTAACGGTAGCAATATAAATAATCCCGCTGGTTCAGAAAACATTCATACAACAGCTGATCAGACTGTTGTTGACACGTTAGTTGTTATTATGCAACAGTTGTCTCTATTAGCCGAAGGCCAAGCAGAGGTAAAACGAGACTTATCCGTTATACAAAATGAACTCCAAAATCAATTAGCCGAAAATCAAACAGAATTACAAAATCAGTTAAGAGCAACCTTTACCGAATTAGATCAGAGATTAAATACCCAGACACAGGAAATAAAAGAACAGGCAGAAAGGACCGAACAGAATCTTATTGCTCAAATTGAGCAGGTCCGCCAACAATGCCAAGAAAACAATAGTAAATTAAAAGCGGAACTAACCGAATATGTATCCGTCAAAATTGAGACAGTACAAAAACAAGTAGAACTGTTTCCTCAAGTAATACAAGCTCAAGAGGACATACAGTGTTCCGTAGCTATGATACCAGAAATTATAGAATCCCAAGATAATCTAAAGAAGCAATTTGACGAAGTGAAGGAAAAACAGACGACAGTGGAACATAGAATGAATGTACTTGCGGGAAAGTTTTCAGAAATGACATTAGAGCGGCAAAATTTTCCTTCGGAAACCATAGAAGAAACTGTGAAAGTAGCTTTACAGTCAATCTCAGAGAGTTCCGAGGAGAATTTTTTCAACAAAGGGTTAAAGAAAGTTCGAGAACAACTTGGCGAAGAATTCTCGCGTTGGAAAGAAAATATCGAAAGATCACTAAATCTCTCGCAGGAGGATTTAGAAACAGCGAGAAGCAGGAAACAAAAGTCTCAATCTGCGCGTGACATTCCGTCCACGTCAAGATCCGATGTAGACAGAACTGGAACGTCACAAGTTAGATTCGATATAACGGATAGCCACAGGGAAGAGTACGAACAAGATGATTTTTGGAAACGTAGTACCGTTGAGGAAAAGATGATTAAACAGAGACAATTTCAAATCTTTAACCCTGACAAAAAGAATGTTCATCCTGTAGTCTTTATTCGAAGTTTCAGAGGTCTATTTCCACGATCCTGGACAGAATGGCAAAAGATTAGTTTTGTATCTGGATATATACAAGGATCAGGAGCATTGTGGGCATCCGAACAAACATCTTCTTGTAAATGTTACAAAGAATTTGAACAGGCTTTTCTAGCAAAATATTGGTCTGCTGGAGTACAGGAAAGACTTAGGCAGGAAGTATTATATCCTGAGCCTTTCTCATTTTCTAGAGGATCTCTAAAGAGATATTTTGAGAAATACATTAATAAATCTTTGTATTGGGATGTACCGATTCCTTTGCCGGATATACTTAGAATTCTCAAGTCCAGACTACCCACCAGTATAAGGAATCAGCTGTTATATATAAATGATAAGGATATAGACTCATTTATGACTACGCTTGATCATATTGATATAATTGAGGAGGACAATAAAAGGGCAAGAGAAATGTCATATCAAAGAAGTGTAATAGAAGCGAATCCGAGCTGCAACTCGAATGGGAATGGCAGTAATGGTAGTGGTAACAATAATCATAACCAACTACACTCTCCGAGGAGACTTAGAAATGGACAAAATGCAAACAATAATTATTACCATAATGGAAACTTTGGTAATGGTGCAGCGAGGGGCTATTTTGGGAACAATAGGAATTTTAATCGATATAATCCAATGTATGACAACACAAGACAGTTCTACCAACACCAGCAGAACAACAACAATAATTACACGAATCAAGCAAGACAATATAGACCGAATTCACCACAACAACCGATAATCACTGAAGTAGATGAAGAGACAAATACCAATCGGACCAACAGTCAGTCAAACTAAACGTGACCGCATCGTGCCCCGGAGGAGCGGTCAGGGGATCTGTTAGGGGCGAAACAGTAACATTACAATTGTTAAGATATAATGATGGTGAGCTGTTGACGGAAGAGTTAACAAAGGATTTAATAACGTGTCATAATGACAGATTGAGTGTTCCGGTATCGGAAGTATTTGTTGAAATAGAGGAAGTTCCAACGAATGTGATATTGGACACCGCCGCTTCCGCCAATGTCATCTCAGGCGCTCTTTTTCGGAGAATTATTAGGAAGAAGAAGGTACCAATTTTGCCAGTACAGAACTGCAAAATCATCGGAGCTGTTGGAGCACGCTCTCCCAATGTCAAAATACAAACACAATTAGAGATGAAAATGGGAAATGTAGCAATAAAATGCACGTTCCTTGTAGTGGAGAAGTTATTAGTGGACTGTATTCTGGGTATTGGGAGTATGCAGGAGTACGATTGTCAGATTGATTTTTTGGAAGGAATAGTTAAATTTAGATTAAATGGAGAAGAGATAGCACTGGATTTAAATAGAAAGGAAACGGTGCATGAGAAATATTGTCGCGGTGCCATAATTCAATTAATTGACACTACAAACGGTCGTTGGAAGGAGCTTTCAAAGGATTTGATACAACAGAAGGACTTTAACCAAACAACAATGATAAAAGCTAGTGAATCAAATCAGCTTACCGGAGAACAAAGGCAGCAGCTTCATTATTTGTTAGAGGCATATGAAGAGATTTTTGATGAGAAACCAGGAATTATTAAAGGGTATATTTGTCACCTACAAGTGAAGCCACATCAGACTTACTGTTACACGCACTATCCGATCCCCTGGCGTTTAAAACAATCCGTTCAAAGGGAGATAAATAGAATGTTAGAATGGAACTTGATTGAGCCATCAACTAGTCCATATTGTTCTCCGCTCTTAGTCGTTCCAAAACCTGGAGGCAACGGAAGAAAAGTATGAAGACCAGAATTTAAAATTGTAGGAAAAGATTCGACTCGCACTTTTCAATTTAACTAAAAAGGCAATAAAACGGAAATTGACATGTGATAAACGGATTCACCGGATTCAGACGTTTCATCTTGGATAAAATGTTTTATTGAGGCGACACATCCATTCCTCGAAACTGATGAAGAACACAAAGAAATGGAATCTTATTTATACTGGACCATATGTTATTGTAAATATACCAAATCCGGGATCATACTTGTTGGCATATCCCGAATCGAAAAGAATAAAGGGAATATTCCCGCATAATGATATTAAGAAATTTTTTGAAGGATCGTAGATCTGTGATACCAAATATGGAGAAGAATTTAGAGTGGAATTTGACTATGAGTCGAATGTGTATATAAATATCAAGAAGTTTATGTTGTCTAGAGGTTAAGAGACAGTGAGATTACTCCTGTGATAGGTTAAGAGACAGTGAGATTACTCCTGTGATAGGTAAAGAGACAGTGAGATTACTCCTGTGATAGTTTAGCACAAAAAAATTTTTAGATAGGTAGAAGAATTTGTTAATTACTACTGTTTCTAATTGTGGACTATGAGCAGAAGCCACAGTGATATACAATGAAAGTGCATCTACATTTCTTCAAGACACGGCACTTATGTGAGAATTGCGTGTGAAACTTGAACAGTGTGTGTGGGATATGTAGGTAAATACGCTGTGAGTATGATGTGCGCTGTTCGCGCAAGAAAACAAATGAACTGCGAAATGAAGCAACAGTCGATAATGTCACTGTTGCAAACAATTGAAGAAACTCTCTGTTGCACGAGAGAAAATTATTATAATTTTTAGATTTTTCATTATGCCTTCTTTACCAGGAGAATTAATTTAAGAATTTTAATTAACTTTTTAAGAATAGCAGTTTGTGTGTTTCATCTTATGGACATAATTGTTGAAATATATTTCCATAAATGTTCATGAGAGGATGAAGAAGATTCTACCAGTGGATGATCTGATAAATGAACATACGTCATAATTAATGATATTTATTTGCAAGTGGATCTATAAATCAATTAATTATAAGAATAATGAAAATTTTTCAAATTATTCCTTTTGTGGAGTCAGTGTCGTATGCCTATGTTTAAAATTTTTCATCAGGTATAAACTTAAATTTTATTCATAATTTCGTAATTGAAAGCAAACCTCGGACAGATTCAATGCTCTACTTCCACCTGCACTGTAACAAAACGAAGATAAGATTAAAAAATTTTCTTGAGAGGAATACATTCGATATGAGCTACAACAAAATTTAATTGCCCAGTCTATTTGGCAATGTTTTGGACTATCAGCAGTTGTAATGCAAAACAACTTTGGTATTGAGGACTACAAAAAAAAAAATTCGTGATTGTCAGAACTGATGGATATTCCGGTCTAGTACAGATGGAAGAATATAAGAATCCACTCCGATTTTGAGTTCAACGATGAAATAGGGACTTCGTTGCCTTAATCCACTCTCTTCCAGGGATTTATTCAGTCAGAACCTTTTCTTATTCCACTTTAAACCTGTTTCATGTTCACATCCCTGACCATCTGTTCCGGAGATCATCTTCCTGTTTCTACGGCACATTACCAGCTTCTATCCTGTACCATAAGCCATCGCCTGTGCTCCGTGCCGCCTCCACCAAATGCTGTACGTCGCCTACCCGGTGTCCGTACCCAGTGTTCCTGTTCCATCGACTTCACAACGAGATCGCCGGCTACATCGTCGAAAGAAGAATTATGAAAATTTTTTTGAGCAATATTGTAAAATTTTTTTTTTTTGGCTATGAGGCACTTTTCCTGCGATCTAATCTGTAGAGCTTCTATATATTTCAAAATTACTGGATTTAGGCTTTCCTATCTTCTTTAATACCTGAGCTGGGGTCTATTCTTCCAGGTTTTCCAGGGTTTCCCTGTGAAGGCCAGTTCCCAAATGGGTAGACCTTTTTTCGTAGTTACACCAATCTACATCTTCCCTGGTTATGTACTCGGGATGCGGATATACCCCGGTACATGTAAAAGCTACAGCTTAGGTATTCTCGTAACTTATTGTCTTAACATGTTACCCATACTGTCTATAGTAAAATTTTACGAATTCAAAATATTCCTCTTTTGAATAAACAACCCAACAAATTTTTTTCTGTTAGCTCGCAAAGTGTATTATCATTAACTTTGCTCGCTGCGAGGGGCAATTGTAATATCTCTTTATATACGATGAATTATTCAGATACAATTCTACCCTTGAATGACGTTTACTAATTTTCTATCTTCATACTCGCAGAATCCATGCGAAAAGTAGTTTCATACAATAGCTATGCCATCAGCGCATAAGTATTCTGTGTAGTACTCTCTCTGGTGGTTGTTAGAAATAAAAAAAAAGAAAGAGAGCTTCCGAGATTGTCTTCGTGCCGATTAGCCTGAGCTTTGTTTGAAGAACTGTAATCTGATTATTGAGATTTGTGACAGAAGATAACGGATACGAAATTGTACGATTAAAAGTAAAATACATATATATGGCTCCTTCACACAAAAGGTGTGTATTCGACTTTTGAGAATTAATGATATTCATCGATATATTGCGTAGTTGTTAATCAGAAGGGAACTTCCGAAAAACTGGATACGAACCTGCATTTAATAATCCAAGAGCTCCATTATTTCTTCGGAAGTTTAAACTTCATCAAAGCCAAATATCCGCTTGATCTGAGGTTTCCCGACTGATTATACAACGCTCCCAAAAATACGAGGCATTTTATTTGTAAAGATTAGCGGACTGCCGCAAAGCACGAGCCTGCAGAGAAGAAGAATCATCGCCTGATTTCATTTTAACAAGTAAAATTTCAGAATCATTTTGAGTGACTGAGCTATGACTGTGTTTCCTATCATGAATGATTGATTGCTCGAACGAATTAAGAGCTACATAATTACGTAGAAAATAGGAGAAATAAAATTACAGTAGGAAGACTCAGTCTTCCTGTACTTAAGTCGGCATTGTGTCTCTTACATTTAATTCCGATGCAATTTCTGTGTTTCATCGTCAATGGGAAAGTCCAAGGGATACAGTAAATCTGCAGAAGTGCATCGGAATGTAAAACTGGTGACACAGGAAACGCTCAAATTATAGACAGTAGGAAGACTCAGTCTTCCTGTACTTAAATCGGCATTGTGTCTCTTATATTTATTTCCGATGAAATTTCTGTGTTTCATCGTGAATGGGAAGGTCCAAGGGATATAGTAAACCTGCAGAGGTGAATCGGAAAGTAAAACTGATGACACAGGACACGCTCAAAACATAGACAGTAGGAAGACTTAGTCTTCCTGTTCTTCAGTTGGCATTGTGTCTCTTATATTTAATTCCGATGCAATTTCTGTGTTTCATCGTCACTGTGAAGGTCCGAGGGATACAGTCAACCTGTAGAGGTCCATCGGAATGTAAAACTGGTGACACAGGAAACGCTCAAATTATAGACAGTAGGAAGACTCAGTCTTCCTGTACTTAAGTCCTCATTGTGTCTCTTATATTTAATTCCGATGCAATTTCTGTGTTTCATCGTCAATGGGAAGGTCCAAGGGATACAGTAAACCTGCAGAGGTGCATCGGAATGTAATACTGGTGACACAGGAAACGCTCAAAACATAGACAGTAGGAAGTCTCAGTCTTCCTGTACTTAAGTCGGCATTGTGTATCTTATATTTAATTTCGATACAATTTGTGTGTTTCATCGCCAATGGGAAGGTCCAGGGGATACAGTAATCCTGCAGATGTGCATCGGAATGTAAAACTGGTGACACAGGAAACGCTCACAACATTGACTGTAAGAAGACCGTTTTCTTGTACTTAAGTCTGCATTGTGTCTCTTATATTTAATTCCGATGCAATTTCTGTGTTTCATCGTCACTGTGAAGGTCCAAGGGATACAGTAAACCTGCAAAGGTGCATCAGAATGTAAAACTGGTGACACAGGAAACGCTCAAATCATAGACAGTAGGAAGACTCAGTCTTCCTTTACTTTTGTCGGCATTGTGTCTCTTATATTTAATTCCGATGCAATTTCTGTGTTTCAGCGCTAATGGGGAGGTCCAAGGGATACAGTAAACCTGCAGAGGTGCAACGGAATGTAAAACTAGTGACACAGGAAACGCTCAAAACATAGACCGTAAGAAGACTCAGTTTTCTTGTACTTTTAGTAGGCGTTGTGTCTCTTATATATAATTCCGTTGCAATTTCTGTGTTTCATCCTCAATGGGAAGGTCCAAGGGATACAGTAAACCTGCAGAGGTCCATCGGAATATAAAACTTGTGACACAGGAAACGCTCAAAACATAGACAGTAGGAAGACTCAGTCTTCCTGTACTTAAGTCGGCATTGTGTCTCTTACATTTAATTCCGATGCAATTTCTGTGTTTCATCGTCAATGGGAAGGTCCAAGGGATACAGTAAACCTGCAGAGGTGCATCAGAATGTAAAACTGATGACTCAGGATACGCTCAAAACATAGACAGTAGCAAGATTTAGTCTTCCTGTACTTAAGTTGGCATTGTGTCCCTTATATTTAATTTCGATGTAATTTGTGTGTTTCATCGCCAATGGGAAGGTCCAAGGGATACAGTAAACCTGCAGAGGTGCATCGGAATTTAAACCTGGTGACACAGGAAACGCTCAAAACATAGACAGTAGGGAGACTTAGTCATCCTGTAGTTAAGTCAGCATTGTGCCTCTTATTTTTAATTCCGATGAAATTTCTGTGTTTCATCGTCAATGGGAAGGTCCAAGGGATACAATAAACCTGCAGAGGTGCATCGGAATGTAAAACTGGTGACACAGGAAACGCTCAAATCATAGACATTAGGAAGACTCAGTCTTCCTGTACTTAAGTCGGCATTGTGTGTCTTACATTTAATTCCGATGCAATTTCTGTGTTTCATCGTCAATGGGAAAGTCCAAGGGATACGTTAAACCTGCAGAGGTGCATCGGAAAGTAAAACTGATGACACAGGACACGCTCATAACATAGACCGTAGGAAGACTTAGTCTTCCTGTACTTAAGTCGGCATTGTGTCTCTTATATTTAATTCCGATGCAATTTCTGTATTTCATCGTCAATTAGAAGGTCCAAGGGATACAGTAAACCTGTAGAGGTGCAACGGAATGTAAAACTTGTGACACAGGAAACGCTCAAAACATAGACAGTAGGAAGACTCAGTCTTCCTGTACTTAAGTCGGCATTGTGTCTCTTATATTTATTTCCGATGAAATTTCTGTGTTTCATCGTGAATGGGACGGTCCAAGGATTATAGTAAACCTACAGAGGTGCATCGGAAAGAAAAACTGATGGCTCAGGATACGCTCAAAACATAGACAGTAGCAAGATTTAGTCTTCCTGTACTTAAGTCGGCATTGTGTCTCTTATATTTAATTCCGATGTAATTTCAGTGTTTCAACGTCAATGGGAAGGACCGAGGGATACAGTTAACCTGCAGAGGTACATCGGAATATAAAACTAGTGACACAGGAATCGCTCAAAACATAGACAGTAGGAAGACTCAGTCTTCCTGTACTTAAGTCGGCATTGTGTGTCTTACATTTAATTCCGATGCAATTTCTGTGTTTCATCGTCAATGGGAAAGTCCAAGGGATACGTTAAACCTGCAGAGGTGCATCGGAAAGTAAAACTGATGACACAGGACACGCTCATAACATAGACCGTAGGAAGACTTAGTCTTCCTGTACTTAAGTCGGCATTGTGTCTCTTATATTTAATTCCGATGCAATTTCTGTGTTTCATCGTCACTGTGAAGGTACAAGCGATACAGTAAACCTGTAGAGGTGCATCGAAATGTAAAACTAGTGACACAGGAAACGCTCAAAACATCGACAGAAGGAAGACTCAGTCTTCCTGTACTTAAGTCGGCATTGTGTCTTTTATATTTAATTCCGATGCAATTTCTGTGTTTCATCCTCAATGGGAGAGTCCAAGGGATACAGTAAACCTGCAGAGGTGCACGGAATGTAAAGCTGGTGACACAGGAAACCCTCAAAACATAGACAGTAGGAGGACTCAGTCTTCCTGTACTTAAATCGGCATTGTGTCTCTTATATTTATTTGCGGTGAAATTTCTGTGTTTCATCGTGAATGGGAAGGTCCAAGGGATATAGTAAAGATGCAGAGGTGCATCGAAAAGTAAAACTGATGACACAGGACACGCTCAAAAAATAGACAGTAGGAAGACTTAGTCTTCCTGTACTTAAGTCGGTATTGTGTCTCTTATATTTAATTCGGATGCAATTTCTGTGTTTCAGCGTCAATGGGGAGGTCCAAGGGATACAGTAAACCTGCAGAGGTGCAACGGAATGTAAAACTAGTGACACAGGAAACGCTCAAAACATAGACCGTAAGAAGACTCAGTTTTCTTGTACTTAAGTAGGCGTTGTGTCTCTTATATTTAATTCCGATGCAATTTCTGTGTTTCATCCTCAATGGGAAGGTCCAAGGGATACAGTAAACCTGCAGAGGTGCATCGGAATGTAAAACTTGTGACACAGGAAACGCTCAAAACATAGACAGTAGGAAGACTCAGTCTTCCTGTACTTAAGTCGGCATTGTGTCTCTTACATTTAATTCCGATGCAATTTCTGTGTTTCATCGTCAATGGGGAAGTCCAAGGGATACAGTAAACCTGCAGAGGTGCATCGGAATGTAAAACTGGTTACACAGGAAACGCTCAAAACATAGACAGTAGCAAGATTTAGTCTTCCTGTACTTAAGTCTGCATTGTGTCTCTTATATTTAATTCCGATGCAATTTCTGTGTTTCATCGTCAATGGGAAGGTCCAAGGGATACAGTAAACCTGCAGAGGTGCATCAGAATGTAAAACTGATGACTCAGGATACGCTCAAAACATAGACAGTAGCAAGATTTAGTCTTCCTGTACTTAAGTTGGCATTGTGTCCCTTATATTTAATTTCGATGTAATTTGTGTGTTTCATCGCCAATGGGAAGGTCCAAGGGATACAGTAAACCTGCAGAGGTGCATCGGAATTTAAACCTGGTGACACAGGAAACGCTCAAAACATAGACAGTAGGGAGACTTAGTCATCCTGTAGTTAAGTCAGCATTGTGCCTCTTATTTTTAATTCCGATGAAATTTCTGTGTTTCATCGTCAATGGGAAGGTCCAAGGGATACAATAAACCTGCAGAGGTGCATCGGAATGTAAAACTGGTGACACAGGAAACGCTCAAATCATAGACATTAGGAAGACTCAGTCTTCCTGTACTTAAGTCGGCATTGTGTGTCTTACATTTAATTCCGATGCAATTTCTGTGTTTCATCGTCAATGGGAAAGTCCAAGGGATACGTTAAACCTGCAGAGGTGCATCGGAAAGTAAAACTGATGACACAGGACACGCTCATAACATAGACCGTAGGAAGACTTAGTCTTCCTGTACTTAAGTCGGCATTGTGTCTCTTATATTTAATTCCGATGCAATTTCTGTGTTTCATCGTCACTGTGAAGGTACAAGCGATACAGTAAACCTGCTGAGGTGCATCGGAATGTAAAACTAGTGACACAGGAAACGTTCAAAACATAGACAGAAGGAAGACTCAGTCTTCCTGTACTTAAGTCGGCATTGTGTCTTTTATATTTAATTCCGATGCAATTTCTGTGTTTCATCGTCAATGGGAAGGTGCAAGGGATACAGTAAACCTACAGAGGTGCATCGGAATGTAAAACTCGTGACACAGGAAACGCTCAAAACATAGACAGTAGGAAGACTCATTCTTCCTGTACTGAAGTCGGCATTGTGTCTCTTATATTTATTTCCGATGAAATTTCTGTATTTCATCGTGAATGGGAAGGTCCAAGGGATATAGTAAACCTGCAGAGGTGCAACGGAAAGTAAAACTGATGACACAGGAAACGCTCAAACCATAGACAGTAGGAAGACTTAGTTTTCCTGTACTTAAGTCGGCATTGTGTCTCTTGTATTTACTTCCGATGCGATTTCTGTGTTACATCGACAATGGGAGAGTCCAAGGGATACAGCAAACCGGCAGAGGTGCATCGGAATGTAAAACTGGTGACACAGGAAACGCTCAAAACATTGACTGTAAGAAGACTGTTTTCTTGTACTTAAGTCGGCATTGTGTCTCTTATATTTAATTCCGATGCAATTTCTGTGTTTCATCGTCACTGTGAAGGTCCAAGGGATACAGAAAACCTGTAGAGGTGCATCGGAATGTAAAACTGGTGACACAGGAATCGCTCAAATTATAGACAGTAGGAAGACTCAGTCTTCCTGTACTTAATTCGGCATTGTGTCTCTTATATTTAATTCCGATGCAATTTCTGTGTTTCATCGTCAATGGGAAGGTCCAAGGGATACAGTAAACCTGCAGAGGTGCATCAGAATGTAAAATTGGTGACACAGGAAAGGCTCAAAACATAGACGGTAGGAAGACTCAGTCTTCCTGTACTTAAGTCGGCATTGTGTCTCTTATATTTAATTCCGATGCAATTTCTGTGTTTCATCGTCAATGGGAAGGTCCAAGGGATACAGTAAACCTGCAGAGGTGCATCGAAATGTAAAACTAGTGACACAGGAAACGCTCAAAACATAGACAGTAGGAAGACTCAGTCTTCCTGTACTTAAGTCGGCATTGTGTCTCTTACATTTAATTCCGATGCAATTTCTGTGTTTCATCGTCAATGGGAAAGTCCAAGGGATACAGTAAATCTGCAGAAGTGCATCGGAATGTAAAACTGGTGACACAGGAAACGCTCAAATTATAGACAGTAGGAAGACTCAGTCTTCCTGTACTTAAATCGGCATTGTGTCTCTTATATTTATTTCCGATGAAATTTCTGTGTTTCATCGTGAATGGGAAGGTCCAAGGGATATAGTAAACCTGCAGAGGTGAATCGGAAAGTAAAACTGATGACACAGGACACGCTCAAAACATAGACAGTAGGAAGACTTAGTCTTCCTGTTCTTCAGTTGGCATTGTGTCTCTTATATTTAATTCCGATGCAATTTCTGTGTTTCATCGTCACTGTGAAGGTCCGAGGGATACAGTCAACCTGTAGAGGTCCATCGGAATGTAAAACTGGTGACACAGGAAACGCTCAAATTATAGACAGTAGGAAGACTCAGTCTTCCTGTACTTAAGTCCTCATTGTGTCTCTTATATTTAATTCCGATGCAATTTCTGTGTTTCATCGTCAATGGGAAGGTCCAAGGGATACAGTAAACCTGCAGAGGTGCATCGGAATGTAATACTGGTGACACAGGAAACGCTCAAAACGTAGACAGTAGGAAGACTCAGTCTTCTTGTACTTAAGTCGGCATTGTGTCTCTTGTATTTAATTCCGATGCGATATCTGTGTTTCATCGACAATGGGAAAGTCCAAGGGATATAGTAAACCGGCAGAGGTACATCGGAATGTAAAACTGGTGAAACAGGAAACGCTCAAAACATAGACCGTAAGAAGACTCAGTTTTCTTGTACTTAAGTCGGCGTTGTGTCTCTTATATTTAATTCCGATGCAATTTCTGTGTTTCATCGTCAATGGGAAGGTCCAAGGGATACAGCAAACCTGCAGAGGTCCATCGGAATGTAAAACTGGTGACACAGGAAACGCTCAAAACATAGACAGTAGGAAGTCTCAGTCTTCCTGTACTTAAGTCGGCATTGTGTATCTTATATTTAATTTCGATACAATTTGTGTGTTTCATCGCCAATGGGAAGGTCCAGGGGATACAGTAATCCTGCAGATGTGCATCGGAATGTAAAACTGGTGACACAGGAAACGCTCACAACATTGACTGTGAGAAGACCGTTTTCTTGTACTTAAGTCTGCATTGTGTCTCTTATATTTAATTCCGATGCAATTTCTGTGTTTCATCGTCACTGTGAAGGTCCAAGGGATACAGTAAACCTGCAAAGGTGCATCAGAATGTAAAACTGGTGACACAGGAAACGCTCAAATCATAGACAGTAGGAAGACTCAGTCTTCCTTTACTTTTGTCGGCATTGTGTCTCTTATATTTAATTCCGATGCAATTTCTGTGTTTCAGCGCTAATGGGGAGGTCCAAGGGATACAGTAAACCTGCAGAGGTGCAACGGAATGTAAAACTAGTGACACAGGAAACGCTCAAAACATAGACCGTAAGAAGACTCAGTTTTCTTGTACTTTTAGTAGGCGTTGTGTCTCTTATATATAATTCCGTTGCAATTTCTGTGTTTCATCCTCAATGGGAAGGTCCAAGGGATACAGTAAACCTGCAGAGGTCCATCGGAATGTAAAACTTGTGACACAGGAAACGCTCAAAACATAGACAGTAGGAAGACTCAGTCTTCCTGTACTTAAGTCGGCATTGTGTCTCTTACATTTAATTCCGATGCAATTTCTGTGTTTCATCGTCAATGGGAAAGTCCAAGGGATACAGTAAACCTGCAGAGGTGCATCGGAATTTAAAACTGGATACACAGGAAACGCTCAAAACATAGACAGTAGCAAGATTTAGTCTTCCGGTACTTAAGTCTGCATTGTGTCTCTTATATTTAATTCCGATGCAATTTCTGTGTTTCATCGTCAATGGGAAGGTCCAAGGGATACAGTAAACCTGCAGAGGTGCATCAGAATGTAAAACTGATGACTCAGGATACGCTCAAAACATAGACAGTAGCAAGATTTAGTCTTCCTGTACTTAAGTCGGCATTGTGTCTCTTATATTTAATTTCGATGTAATTTGTGTGTTTCATCGCCAATGGGAAGGTCCAAGGGATACAGTAAACCTGCAGAGGTGCATCGGAATTTAAACCTGGTGACACAGGAAACGCTCAAAACATAGACAGTAGGGAGACTTAGTCAACCTGTAGTTAAGTCAGCATTGTGCCTCTTATTTTTAATTCCGATGCAATTTCTGTGTTTCATCGTCAATGGGAAGGTCCAAGGGATACAATAAACCTGCAGAGGTGCATCGGAATGTAAAACTGGTGACACAGGAAACGCTCAAATCATAGACCGTACTAATACTCAGTCTTCCTGTACTTAAGTCGGCACTGTGTCTCTTATATTTAATTCCGATGCAGTTTCTGTGATTCATCGTCACTGTGAAGGTCCAAGGGAAACAGTAAACCTGCAAGGTGCATCGGAATGTAAAACTGTTGACACGGGAAACGCTCAAAACGTAGACAGTACGAAGACTCAGTCTTCCTGTACTTAAGTCGGCATTGTGTCTCTTATATTTAATTCCGATGCAATTTCTGTGTTTCATCGTCAATGGGAAGGTCCAAGGGATACAGTAAACCTGCAAAGGTGCATCAGAATGTAAAACTGGTGACACAGGAAACGCTCAATACATGGACAGTAGGAAGACTCAGTCTTCCTGTACTTAAGTCGGCATTGTGTCTCTTACATTTAATTCCGATGCACTTTGTGTGTTTCATTGTCACTGGGACAGTCCAATTGATACAGTAAACCTGCAGACGTGCATCGGAATGTAAAACTGGTGACACAGGAAACGCTCAAAACATAGACATTAGGAAGACTCAGTCTTCCTGTACTTAAATCTTCATTGTGTCTCTTATATTTATTTCCGATGAAATTTCTGTTTTTCATCGTGAATGGGAAGGTCCAAGGGTTATAGTAAACCTGCAGAGGTGCATCGGAAAGTAAAACTGAGGACACAGGACACGCTCAAAACATAGACAGTAGGAAGACTTAGTCTTCGTGTACTTAAGTCGGTATTGTGTCTCTTATATTTAATTCCGATGCAATTTCTGTGTTTCATCGTCACTGTCAAAATCCGAGGGATACAGTCAACCTGTAGAGGTGCAGCGGAATGTAAAACTAGTGACACAGGAAACGCTCAAATTATAGACAGTAGGAAGACTCAGTCTAACTGTACTTAAGTCGGCATTGTGTCTCTTATATTTAATTCCGATGCAATTTCTGTATTTCATCGTCAATTGGAAGGTCCAAGGGATACAGTAAACCTGCAGAGGTGCAACGGAATGTAAAACTTGTGACACAGGAAACGCTCAAAACATAGACAGTAGGAAGACTCAGTCTTCCTGTACTTAAGTCGGCATTGTGTCTCTTATATTTAATTCCGATGCAATTTCTGTGTTTCATCGTCACTGTGAAGGTCCGAGGGACACAGTCAACCTGTAGAGGTCCATCGCAATGTAAAACTGGTGACACAGGAAACGCTCAAATTATAGACAGTAGGAAGACTCAGTCTTCCTGTACTTAAGTCCTCATTGTGCCTCTTATATTTAATTCCGATGCAATTTCTGTGTTTCATCGTCAATGGGAAGGTCCAAGGGATACAGTAAACCTGCAAAGGTGCATCAGATGTAAAACTGGTGACACAGGAAACGCTCAAAACATAGACAGTAGGAAGTCTCAGTCTTCCTGTACTTAAGTCGGCATTGTGTATCTTATATTTAATTTCGATGCAATTTGTGTGTTTCATCGCCAATGGGAAGGTCCAGGGGATACAGTAAACCTGCAGATGTGCATCGGAATGTAGAACTGGTGACACAGGAAACGCTCAAATCATAGACAGTAGGAAGACTCAGTCTTCCTTTACTTATGTCGGCATTGTGTCTCTTATATTTAATTCCGATGCAATTTCTGTGTTTCATCGTCAATGGGAAGGTCCAAGGGATACAGTAAACCTGCAGAGGTCCATCGGAATGTAAAACTGGTGACACAGGAAACGCTCAAAACATAGACAGTAGGAAGTCTCAGTCTTCCTGTACTTAAGTCGGCATTGTGTATCTTATATTTAATTTCGATGCAATTTGTGTGTTTCATCGCCAATGGGAAGGTCCAGGGGATACAGTAAACCTGCTGATGTGCATCGGAATGTAGAACTGGTGACACAGGAAACGCTCACAACATTGACTGTAAGAAGACCGTTTTCTTGTACTTAAGTCTGCATTGTGTCTCTTATATTTAATTCCGATGCAATTTCTGTGTTTCATCGTCACTGTGAAGGTCCAAGGGATACAGTAAACCTGCAAAGGTGCATCAGAATGTAAAACTGGTGACACAGGAAACGCTCAAATCATAGACAGTAGGAAGACTCAGTCTTCCTTTACTTATGTCGGCATTGTGTCTCTTATATTTAATTCCGATGCAATTTCTGTGTTTCAGCGCCAATGGGGAGGTCCAAGGGATACAGTAAACCCGCAGAGGTGCATCGGAATGTAAAACTGGTTACACAGGAAACGCTCAAAACATAGACAGTAGCAAGATTTAGTCTTCCGGTACTTAAGTCTGCATTGTGTCTCTTATATTTAATTCCGATGCAATTTCTGTGTTTCATCGTTAATGGGAAGGTACAAGGGATACAGTAAACCTGCAGAGGTGCATCAGAATGTAAAACTGATGACTCAGGATACGCTCAAAACATAGACAGTAGCAAGATTTAGTCTTCCTGTACTTAAGTCGGCATTGTGTCTCTTATATTTAATTTCGATGTAATTTGTGTGTTTCATCGCCAATGGGAAGGTCCAAGGGATACAGTAAACCTGCAGAGGTGCATCGGAATTTAAACCTGGTGACACAGGAAACGCTCAAAACATAGACAGTAGGGAGACTTAGTCATCCTGTAGTTAAGTCAGCATTGTGCCTCTTATTTTTAATTCCGATGCAATTTCTGTGTTTCATCGTCAATGGGAAGGTCCAAGGGATACAGTAAACCTGCAGAGGTGCATCGGAATGTAAAACTGGTGACACAGGAAACGCTCAAATCATAGACCGTACTAAGACTCAGTCTTCCTGTACTTAAGTCGGCACTGTGTCTCTTATATTTAATTCCGATGCAATTTCTGTGATTCATCGTCACTGTGAAGGTGCAAGGGATACAGTAAACCTGCAAGGTGCATCGGAATGTAAAACTGTTGACACGGGAAACGCTCAAAACGTAGACAGTACGAAGACTCAGTCTTCCTGTACTTAAGTCGGCATTGTGTCTCTTATATTTAATTCCGATGCAATTTCTGTGTTTCATCGTCAATGGGAAGGTCCAAGGGATACAGTAAACCTGCAAAGGTGCATCAGAATGTAAAACTGGTGACACAGGAAACGCTCAAAACATAGACAGTAGGAAGACTCAGTCTTCCTGTACTTAAGTCGGCATTGTGTCTCTTACATTTAATTCCGATGCACTTTCTGTGTTTCATTGTCACTGGGACAGTCCAAGTGATACAGTAAACCTGCAGACGTGCATCGGAATGTAAAACTGGTGACACAGGAAACGCTCAAAACATAGACATTAGGAAGACTCAGTCTTCCTGTACTTAAATCGGCATTGTGTCTCTTATATTTATTTCCGATGAAATTTCGGTTTTTCATCGTGAATGGGAAGGTCCAACGGTTATAGTATACCTGCAGAGGTGCATCGGAAAGTAAAACTGAGGACACAGGACACGCTCAAAACATAGACAGTAGGAAGACTTAGTCTTCCTGTACTTAAGTCGGTATTGTGTCTCCTATATTTAATTCCGATGCAATTTCTGTGTTTCATCGTCACTGTGAAAGTCCGAGGGATACAGTCAACCTGTAGAGGTGCATCGGAATGTAAAACTAGTGACACAGGAAACGCTCAAACTATAGACAGTAGGAAGACTCAGTCTAACTGTACTTAAGTCGGCATTGTGTCTCTTATATTTAATTCCGATGCAATTTCTGTATTTCATCGTCAATTAGAAGGTCCAAGGGATACAGTAAACCTGCAGAGGTGCAACGGAATGTAAAACTTGTGACACAGGAAACGCTCAAAACATAGACAGTAGGAAGACTCAGTCTTCCTGTACTTAAGTCGGCATTGTGTCTCTTATATTTATTTCCGATGAAATTTCTGTGTTTCATCGTGAATGGGAAGGTCCAAGGATTATAGTAAACCTGCAGAGGTGCATCGGAAAGTAAAACTGATGGCTCAGGATACGCTCAAAACATAGACAGTAGCAAGATTTAGTCTTCCTGTACTTAAGTCGGCATTGTGTCTCTTATATTTAATTCCGATGTAATTTCAGTGTTTCATCGTCAATGGGAAGGTCCGAGGGATACAGTTAACCTGCAGAGGTACATCGGAATATAAAACTAGTGACACAGGAATCGCTCAAAACATAGACAGTAGGAAGACTCAGTCTTCCTGTACTTAAGTCGGCATTGTGTGTCTTACATTTAATTCCGATGCAATTTCTGTGTTTCATCGTCAATGGGAAAGTCCAAGGGATATGTTAAACCTGCAGAGGTGCATCGGAAAGTAAAACTGATGACACAGGACACGCTCATAACATAGACCGTAGGAAGACTTAGTCTTCCTGTACTTAAGTCGGCATTGTGTCTCTTATATTTAATTCCGATGCAATTTCTGTGTTTCATCGTTACTGTGAAGGTACAAGCGATACTGTAAACCTGCTGAGGTGCATCGGAATGTAAAACTAGTGACACAGGAAACGCTCAAAACATAGACAGAAGGAAGACTCAGTCTACCTGTACTTAAGTCGGCATTGTGTCTTTTATATTTAATTCCGATGCAATTTCTGTGTATCATCGTCAATGGGAAGGTGCAAGGGATACAGTAAACCTACAGAGGTGCATCGGAATGTAAAACTCGTGACACAGGAAACGCTCAAAACATAGACAGTAGGAAGACTCGTTCTTCCTGTAGTGAAGTCGGCATTGTGTCTCTTATATTTATTTCCGATGAAATTTCTGTATTTCATCGTGAATGGGAAGGTCCAAGGGATATAGTAAACCTGCAGAGGAGCAACGGAAAGTAAAACTGATGACACAGGAAACGCTCAAAACATAGGCGGTAGGAAGACTTAGTTTTCCTGTACTTAAGTCAGCATTGTGTCTCTTGTATTTACTTCCGATGCGATTTCTGTGTTTCATCGACAATGGGAGAGTCCAACGGATACAGCAAACCGGCAGAGGTTCATCGGAATGTAAAACTAGTGACACAGGAAACGCTCAAAACTTAGACCGTAAGAAGACTCAGTTTTCTTGTACTTAAGTCAGCGTTGTGTCTCATATATTTAATTCCGATGCAATTTCTGTGTTTCATCGTCAATGGGAAGGTCGAAGGGATACAGTAAACCTGCAGAGGTCCATCGGAATCTTAAACTGGTGACACAGGAAAAGCTCAAAACGTAGACAGTAGGAAGACTCAGTCGTCCTGTACTTAAGTCGGCATTGTGTATCTTATATTTAATTTCGATGCAATTTGTGTGTTTCATCGCCAATGGGAAGGTTTAGGGGATACAGTAAACCTGCAGAGGTGCAAAGGAATGTAAAACTGGTGACACAGGAAACGCTCAAAACATTGACTGTAAGAAGACTGTTTTCTTGTACTTAAGTCGGCATTGTGTCTCTTATATTTAATTCCGATGCAATTTCTGTGTTTCATCGTCACTGTGAAGGTCCAAGGGATACAGAAAACCTGTAGAGGTGCATCGGAATGTAAAACTGGTGACACAGGAATCGCTCAAATTATAGACAGTAGGAAGACTCAGTCTTCCTGTACTTAATTCGGCATTGTGTCTCTTATATTTAATTCCGATGCAATTTCTGTGTTTCATCGTCAATGGGAAGGTCCAAGGGATACAGTAAACCTGCAGAGGTGCATCAGAATGTAAAATTGGTGACACAGGAAAGGCTCAAAACATAGACAGTAGGAAGACTCAGTCTTCCTGTACTTAAGTCGGCATTGTGTCTCTTATATTTAATTCCGATGCAATTTCTGTGTTTCATCGTCAATGGGAAGGTCCAAGGGATACAGTAAACCTGCAGAGGTGCATCGAAATGTAAAACTAGTGACACAGGAAACGCTCAAAACATAGACAGTAGGAAGACTCAGTCTTCCTGTACTTAAGTCGGCATTGTGTCTCTTACATTTAATTCCGATGCAATTTCTGTGTTTCATCGTCAATGGGAAAGTCCAAGGGATACAGTAAATCTGCAGAGGTGCATCGGAATGTAAAACTGGTGACACAGGAACGCTCAAATTATAGACAGTAGGAAGACTCAGTCTTCCTGTACTTAAATCGGCATTGTGTCTCTTATATTTATTTCCGATGAAATTTCTGTGTTTCATCGTGAATGGGAAGGTCCAAGGGATATAGTAAACCTGCAGAGGTGAATCGGAAAGTAAAACTGATGACACAGGACACGCTCAAAACATAGACAGTAGGAAGACTTAGTCTTCCTGTTCTTAAGTCGGCATTGTGACTCTTATATTTAATTTCGATGTAATTTGTGTGTTTCATCGCCAATGGGAAGGTCCAAGGGATACAGTAAACCTGCAGAGGTGCATCGCAATTTAAACCTGGTGACACAGGAAACGCTCGAAACATAGACAGTAGGGAGACTTAGTCAACCTGTAGTTAAGTCAGCATTGTGCCTCTTATTTTTAATTCCGATGCAATTTCTGTGTTTCATCGTCAATGGGAAGGCCCAAAGGATACAATAAACCTGCAGAGGTGCATCGGAATGTAAAACTGGTGACACAGGAAACGCTCAAATCATAGACCGTACTAAGACTCAGTCTTCCTGTACTTAAGTCGGCACTGTGTCTCTTATATTTAATTCCGATGCAATTTCTGTGATTCATCGTCACTGTGAAGGTCCAAGGGATACAGTAAACCTGCAAGGTGCATCGGAATGTAAAACTGTTGACACGGGAAACGCTCAAAACGTAGACAGTACGAAGACTTAGTCTTCCTGTACTTAAGTCGGCATTGTGTCTCTTATATTTAATTCCGATGCAATTTCTGTGTTTCAGCGTCAATGGGACAGTCCAATTGATACAGTAAACCTGCAGACGTGCATCGGAATGTAAGACTGGTGACACAGGAAACGCTCAAAACATAGACATTAGGAAGACTCAGTCTTCCTGTACTTAAATCGGCATTGTGTCTCTTATATTTATTTCCGATGAAATTTCTGTTTTTCATCGTGAATGGGAAGGTCCAAGGGTTATAGTAAACCTGCAGAGGTGCATCGGAAAGTAAAACTGAGGACACAGGACACGCTCAAAACATAGACAGTAGGAAGACTTAGTCTTCCTGTACTTAAGTCGGTATTGTGTCTCTTATATTTAATTCCGATGCAATTTCTGTGTTTCATCGCCACTGTCAAAGTCCGAGGGATACAATCAACCTGTAGAGGTGCATCGGAATGTAAAACTAGTGACACAGGAAACGCTCAAAATATAGACAGTAGGAAGACTCAGTCTAACTGTACTTAAGTCGGCATTTTGTCTCTTATATTTAATTCCGATGCAATTTCTGTATTTCATCGTCAATTAGAAGGTCCAAGGGATACAGTAAACCTGCAGAGGTGCAACGGAATGTAAAACTGGTGACACAGGAAACGCTCAAAACATAGACAGTAGGAAGACTCAGTCTTCCTGTACTTAAGTCGACATTGTGTCTCTTATATTTAATTCCGATGCAATTTCTGTGTTTCATCGTCACTGTGAAGGTCCGAGGGATACAGTCAACCTGTAGAGGTCCATCGGAATGTAAAACTGGTGACACAGGAAACGCTCAAATTATAGACAGTAGGAAGACTCAGTCTTCCTGTACTTAAGTCCTCATTGTGTCTCTTATATTTAATTCCGATGCAATTTCTGTGTTTCATCGTCAATGGGAAGGTCCAAGGGATACAGTAAACCTGCAGAGGTGCATCGGAATGTAAAACTGGTGACACAGGAAACGCTCAAAACGTAGACAGTAGGAAGACTCAGTCTTCCTGTACTTAAGTCGGCATTGTGTCTCTTGTATTTAATTCCGATGCGATATCTGTGTTTCATCGACAATGGGAGAGTCCAAGGGATATAGTAAACAGGCAGAGGTACATCGGAATGTAAAACTGGTGAAACAGGAAACGCTCAAAACATAGACCGTAAGAAGACTCAGTTTTCTTGTACTTAAGGCGGCGTTGTGTCTCTTATATTTAATTCCGATGCAATTTCTGTGTTTCATCGTCAATGGGAAGGTCCAAGGGATACAGTAAACCTGCAGAGGTCCATCGGAATGTAAAACTGGTGACACAGGAAACGCTCAAAACATAGACAGTAGGAAGTCTCAGTCTTCCTGTACTTATGTCGGCATTGTGTATCTTATATTTAATTTCGATGCAATTTGTGTGTTTCATCGCCAATGGGAAGGTCCAGGGGATACAGTAAACCTGCAGATGTGCATCGGAATGTAAAACTGGTGACACAGGAAACGCTCACAACATTGACTGTAAGAAGACCGTTTTCTTGTACTTAAGTCTGCATTGTGTCTCTTATATTTAATTCCGATGCAATTCCTGTGTTTCATCGTCACTGTGAAGGTCCAAGGGATACAGTAAACCTGCAAAGGTGCATCAGAATGTAAAACTGGTGACACAGGAAACGCTCAAATCATAGACAGTAGGAAGACTCAGTCTTCCTTTACTTATGTCGGCATTGTGTCTCTTATATTTAATTCCGATGCAATTTCTGTGTTTCAGCGCCAATGGAGAGGTCCAAGGGATACAGTAAACCGGCAGAAGTGCAACGGAATGTAAAACTATTGACACAGGAAACGCTCAAAACATAGACCGTAAGAAGACTGAGTTTTCTTGTACTTAAGTAGGCGTTGTGTCTCTTATATTTAATTCCGATGCAATTTCTGTGTTTCATCCTCAATGGGAAGGTCCAAGGGATACAGTTAACCTGTAGAGGTGCATCGGAATGTAAAACTGGTGAAACAGGAAACGCTCAAAACATAGACAGCAGGAAGATTCAGTCTTCCTGTACTTAAGTCGGCATTGTGTCTCTTACATTTAATTCCGATGCAATTTCTGTGTTTCATCGTCAATGGGAGAGTCCAAGGGATACAGTAAACCTGCAGAGGTGCACGGAATGTAAAGCTGGTGACACAGGAAACCCTCAAAACATAGACAGTAGGAAGACTCAGTCTTCCTGTACTTAAATCGGCATTGTGTCTCTTATATTTATTTGCGATGAAATTTCTGTGTTTCATCGTGAATGGGAAGGTCCAAGGGATATAGTAAACATGCAGAGGTGCATCGGAAAGTAAAACTGATGACACAGGACACGCTCAAAAAATAGACAGTAGGAAGACTTAGTCTTCCTGTACTTAAGTCGGTATTGTGTCTCTTATATTTAATTCGGATGCAATTTCTGTGTTTCAGCGTCAATGGGGAGGTCCAAGGGATACAGTAAACCTGCAGAGGTGCAACGGAATGTAAAACTAGTGACACAGGAAACGCTCAAAACATAGACCGTAAGAAGACTCAGTCTTCTTGTACATAAGTAGGCGTTGTGTCTCTTATATTTAATTCCGTTGCAATTTCTGTGTTTCATCCTCAATGGGAAGGTCCAAGGGATACAGTAAACCTGCAGAGGTCCATCGGAATGTAAAACTTGTGACACAGGAAACGCTCAAAACATAGACAGTAGGAAGACTCAGTCTTCCTGTACTTAAGTCGGCATTGTGTCTCTTACATTTAATTCCGATGCAATTTCTGTGTTTCATCGTCAATGGGAAAGTCCAAGGGATACAGTAAACCTGCAGAGGTGCATCGGAATGTAAAACTGGTTACACAGGATACGCTCAAAACATAGACAGTAGCAAGATTTAGTCTTCCGGTACTTAAGTCGGCATTGTATCTCTTATATTTAATTCCGATGCAATTTCTGTGTTTCATCGTCAATGGGAAGGTCCAAGGGATACAGTAAACCTGCAGAGGTGCATCAGAATGTAAAACTGATGACTCAGGATACGCTCAAAACATAGACAGTAGCAAGATTTAGTCTTCCTGTACTTAAGTCGGCATTGTGTCTCTTATATTTAATTTCGATGTAATTTGTGTGTTTCATCGCCAATGGGAAGGTCCAAGGGATACAGTAAACCTGCAGAGGTGCATCGGAATTTAAACCTGGTGACACAGAAACGCTCAAAACATAGACAGTAGGGAGACTTAGTCATCCTGTAGTTAAGTCAGCATTGTGCCTCTTATTTTTAATTCCGATGCAATTTCTGTGTTTCATCGTCAATGGGAAGGTCCAAGGGATACAGAAAACCTGCAGAGGTGCATCGGAATGTAAAACTGGTGACACAGGAAACGCTCAAATCATAGACCGTACTAAGACTCAGTCTTCCTGTACTTAAGTCGGCACTGTGTCTCTTATATTTAATTCCGATGCAATTTCTGTGATTCATCGTCACTGTGAAGGTGCAAGGGATACAGTAAACCTGCAAGGTGCATCGGAATGTAAAACTGTTGACACGGGAAACGCTCAAAACGTAGACAGTACGAAGACTCAGTCTTCCTGTACTTAAGTCGGCATTGTGTCTCTTATATTTAATTTCGATGCAATTTCTGTGTTTCATCGTCAATGGGAAGGTCCAAGGGATACAGTAAACCTGCAAAGGTGCATCAGAATGTAAAACTGGTGACACAGGAAACGCTCAAAACATAGACAGTAGGAAGACTCAGTCTTCCTGTACTTAAGTCGGCATTGTGTCTCTTACATTTAATTCCGATGCACTTTCTGTGTTTCATTGTCACTGGGACAGTCCAAGTGATACAGTAAACCTGCAGACGTGCATCGGAATGTAAAACTGGTGACACAGGAAACGCTCAAAACATAGACATTAGGAAGACTCAGTCTTCCTGTACTTAAATCGGCATTGTGTCTCTTATATTTATTTCCGATGAAATTTCGGTTTTTCATCGTGAATGGGAAGGTCCAAGGGTTATAGTAAACCTGCAGAGGTGCATCGGAAAGTAAAACTGAGGACACAGGACACGCTCAAAACATAGACAGTAGGAAGACTTAGTCTTCCTGTACTTAAGTCGGTATTGTGTCTCCTATATTTAATTCCGATGCAATTTCTGTGTTTCATCGTCACTGTGAAAGTCCGAGGGATACAGTCAACCTGTAGAGGTGCATCGGAATGTAAAACTAGTGACACAGGAAACGCTCAAACTATAGACAGTAGGAAGACTCAGTCTAACTGTACTTAAGTCGGCATTGTGTCTCTTATATTTAATTCCGATGCAATTTCTGTATTTCATCGTCAATTAGAAGGTCCAAGGGATACAGTAAACCTGCAGAGGTGCAACGGAATGTAAAACTTGTGACACAGGAAACGCTCAAAACATAGACAGTAGGAAGACTCAGTCTTCCTGTACTTAAGTCGGCATTGTGTCTCTTATATTTATTTCCGATGAAATTTCTGTGTTTCATCGTGAATGGGAAGGTCCAAGGATTATAGTAAACCTGCAGAGGTGCATCGGAAAGTAAAACTGATGGCTCAGGATACGCTCAAAACATAGACAGTAGCAAGATTTAGTCTTCCTGTACTTAAGTCGGCATTGTGTCTCTTATATTTAATTCCGATGTAATTTCAGTGTTTCATCGTCAATGGGAAAGTCCAAGGGATACGTTAAACCTGCAGAGGTGCATCGGAAAGTAAAACTGATGACACAGGACACGCTCATAACATAGACCGTAGGAAGACTTAGTCTTCCTGTACTTAAGTCGGCATTGTGTCTCTTATATTTAATTCCGATGCAATTTCTGTGTTTCATCGTTACTGTGAAGGTACAAGCGATACAGTAAACCTGCTGAGGTGCATCGGAATGTAAAACTAGTGACACAGGAAACGCTCAAAACATAGACAGAAGGAAGACTCAGTCTACCTGTACTTAAGTCGGCATTGTGTCTTGTATATTTAATTCCGATGCAATTTCTGTGTTTCATCGTCAATGGGAAGGTGCAAGGGATACAGTAAACCTACAGAGGTGCATCGGAATGTAAAACTCGTGACACAGGAAACGCTCAAAACATAGACAGTAGGAAGACTCGTTCTTCCTGTACTGAAGTCGGCATTGTGTCTCTTATATTTATTTCCGATGCAATTTCTGTATTTCATCGTGAATGGGAAGGTCCAAGGGATATAGTAAACCTGCAGAGGTGCAACGGAAAGTAAAACTGATGACACAGGAAACGCTCAAAACATAGGCAGTAGGAAGACTTAGTTTTCCTGTACTTAAGTCAGCATTGTGTCTCTTGTATTTACTTCCGATGCGATTTCTGTGTTTCATCGACAATGGGAAGGTCCAGGGGATACAGTAAACCTGCAGAGGTGCATCGGAATGTAAAACTGGTGACACAGGAAACGCTCAAAACATTGACTGTAAGAAGACTGTTTTCTTGTACTTAAGTCGGCATTGTGTCTCTTATATTTAATTCCGATGCAATTTCTGTGTTTCATCGTCACTGTGAAGGTCCAAGGGATACAGAAAACCTGTAGAGGTGCATCGGAATGTAAAACTGGTGACACAGGAATCGCTCAAATTATAGACAGTAGGAAGACTCAGTCTTCCTGTACTTAAGTCGGCATTGTGTCTCTTATATTTAATTCCGATGCAATTTCTGTGTTTCATCGTCAATGGGAAGGTCCGAGGGATACAGTAAACCTACAGAGGTGCATCAGAATGTAAAATTGGTGACACAGGAAACGCTCAAAGCATAGACAGTAGGAAGACTCAGTCTTCCTGTACTTAAGTCGGCATTGTGTCTCTTATATTTAATTCCGATGCAATTTCTGTGTTTCATCGTCAATGGGAAGGTCCAAGGGATACAGTAAACCTGCAGAGGTGCATCGAAATGTAAAACTAGTGACACAGGAAACACTCAAAACATAGACAGTAGGAAGACTCAGTCTTCCTGTACTTAAGTCGGCATTGTGTCTCTTACATTTAATTCCGATGCAATTTCTGTGTTTCATCGTCAATGGGAAAGTCCAAGGGATACAGTAAATCTGCAGAGGTGCATCGGAATGTAAAACTGGTGACACAGGAAACGCTCAAATTATAGACAGTAGGAAAAGTCAGTCTTCCTGTACTTAAATCGGCATTGTGTCTCTTATATTTATTTCCGATGAAATTTCTGTGTTTCATCGTGAATGGGAAGGTCCAAGGGATATAGTAAACCTGCAGAGGTGAATCGGAAAGTAAAACTGATGACACAGGACACGCTCAAAACATAGACAGTAGGAAGACTTAGTATTCCTGTTCTTAAGTTTGCATTGTGTCTCTTATATTTAATTCCGATGCAATTTCTGTGTTCCATCGTCACTGTGAAGGTCCGAGGGATACAGTCAACCTGTAGAGGTCCATCGGAATGTAAAACTGGTGACACAGGAAACGCTCAAATTATAGACAGTAGGAAAACTCAGTCTTCCTGTACTTAAGTCCTCATTGTGTCTCTTATATTTAATTCCGATGCAATTTGTGTGTTTCTTCGCCAATGGGAAGGTCCAGGGGATGCAGTAAACCTGCAGAGGTGCATCGGAATGTAAAACTGGTGACACAGGAAATGCTCAAAACATTGACTGTAAGAAGACTGTTTTCTTGTACTTAAGTCGGCATTGTGTCTCTTATATTTAATTCCGATGCAATTTCTGTGTTTCATCGTCACTGTGAAGGACCAAGGGATACAGTAAACCTGTAGAGGTGCATCGGAATGTAAAACTGGTGACACAGGAAACGCTCAAATTATAGACAGTAGAAAGACTCATTCTTCCTGTACTTAAGTCGGCATTGTGTCTCTCATATTTAATTCCGATGCAATTTCTGTGTTTCATCGTCAATGGGAAGTTCCAAGAGATACAGTAAACCTGCAGAGGTGCATGAGAATGTAAAACTGGAGACAGAGGAAACGCTCAAAACATAGACATTAGGAAGACTCAGTCTTCCTGTACTTAAGTCGGCATTGTGTCTCTTATATTTAATTCCGATGCAATTTCTGTGTTTCATCGTCAATGGGGAGGTACAAGGGATACAGTAAACCTGCAGAGGTGCATCGGAATGTAAAACTGGTGACACAGGAAACGCTCGAAACATTGACTGTAAGATGACTGTTTTCTTGTGCTTAAGTCGGCATTGTGTCTCTTATATTTAATTCCGATGCAATTTCTGTGTTTCATCGTCACTCGGAAGGTCCAAGGGATACAGTAAACCTGCAGAGGTCCATCGGAATGTAAAACTTGTGACGCAGGAAATGCTCAAAACATAGACAATAGGAAGACTCAGGCTTCCTGTTCTTAAGTCGGCATTGTGTCTCTTATATTTAATTTCGATGCAAATTGTGTGTTTCATCGCCAATGGGAAGGTCCAGGGGATGCAGTAAACCTGCAGAGGTGCATCGGAATGTAAAACTGGTGACACAGGAAACGCTCAAAACATTGACTGTAAGAAGACTGTTTTCTTGTACTTAAGTCGGCATTGTGTCTCTTATATTTAATTCCGATGCAATTTCTGTGTTTCATCGTCACTGTGAAGGACCAAGGGATACAGTAAACCTGTAGATGTGCATCGGAATGTAAAACTGGTGACACAGGAAACGCTCAAATTATAGACAGTAGAAAGACTCATTCTTCCTGTACTTAAGTCGGCATTGTGTCTCTCATATTTAATTCCGATGAAATTTCTGTGTTTCATCGTCAATGGGAAGGTCCAAGGGATACAGTAAACCTGCAGAAGTGCATCAGTATGTAAAACTGGTGACACAGGAAACGCTCAAAACATAGATAGTAGGAAGACTCAGTCTTCCTGTACTTAAGTCGGCATTGTGTCTCTTATATTTAATTCCGATTCAATTTCTGTCTTTCATCGTCAATGGGAAGGTCCGAGGGATACAGTTAACCTGCAGAGGTACATCGGAATGTAAAACTAGTGACACAGGAAACGCTCAAAACATAGACAGTAGGAAGACTCAGTCTTCCTGTACTTAAGTCGGCATTGTGTGTCTTACATTTAATTCCGATGCAATTTCTGTGTTTCATCGTCAATGGGAAAGTCCACGGGATACGTTAAACCTGCAGAGGTGCATCGGAAAGTAAAACTGATGACACAGGACACGCTCATAACATAGACAGTAGGAAGACTTAGTCTTCCTGTACTTAAGTCGGCATTGTGTCTCTTATATTTAATTCCGATGCAATTTCTGTGTTTCATCGTCACTGTGAAGGTCCAAGGGATGCAGTAAACCTGCTGAGGTGCATCGGAATGTAAAACTAGTGACACAGGAAACACTCAAAACATAGACAGAAGGAAGACTCAGTCTTCCTGTACTGAAGTCGGCATTGTGTCTCTTATATTTATTTCCGATGAAATTTCTGTATTTCATCATGAATGGGAAGGTCCAAGGGATATAGTAAACCTGCAGAGGTGCAACGGAAAGTAAAACTGATGACACAGGAAACGCTCAAAACATAGACAGTAGGAAGACTCAGTCTTCCTGTACTTAAGTCGGCATTGTGTATCTTATATTTAATTTCGATGCAATTTGTGTGTATCATCGCCAATGGGGAGGTCCAGGGGATACAGTAAACCTGCAGATGTGCATCGGAAAGTAAAACTGGTGACACAGGATACGCTCACAACATAGACTGTAAGAAGACTGTTTTCTTGTACTTAAGTCGGCATTGTGTCTCTTATATTTAATTCCGATGCACTTTGTGTGTTTCATTGTCACTGGGACAGTCCAAGTGATACAGTAAACCTGCAGACGTGCATCGGAATGTAAAACTGGTGACACAGGAAACGCTCAAAACATAGACATTAGGAAGACTCAGTCTTCCTGTACTTAAATCGGCATTGTGTCTCTTATATTTATTTCCGATGAAATTTCGGTTTTTCATCGTGAATGGGAAGGTCCAAGGGTTATAGTAAACCTGCAGAGGTGCATCGGAAAGTAAAACTGAGGACACAGGACACGCTCAAAACATAGACAGTAGGAAGACTTAGTCTTCCTGTACTTAAGTCGGTATTGTGTCTCCTATATTTAATTCCGATGCAATTTCTGTGTTTCATCGTCACTGTGAAAGTCCGAGGGATACAGTCAACCTGTAGAGGTGCATCGGAATGTAAAACTAGTGACACAGGAAACGCTCAAACTATAGACAGTAGGAAGACTCAGTCTAACTGTACTTAAGTCGGCATTGTGTCTCTTATATTTAATTCCGATGCAATTTCTGTATTTCATCGTCAATTAGAAGGTCCAAGGGATACAGTAAACCTGCAGAGGTGCAACGGAATGTAAAACTTGTGACACAGGAAACGCTCAAAACATAGACAGTAGGAAGACTCAGTCTTCCTGTACTTAAGTCGGAATTGTGTCTCTTATATTTATTTCCGATGAAATTTCTGTGTTTCATCGTGAATGGGAAGGTCCAAGGATTATAGTAAACCTGCAGAGGTGCATCGGAAAGTAAAACTGATGGCTCAGGATACGCTCAAAACATAGACAGTAGCAAGATTTAGTCTTCCTGTACTTAAGTCGGCATTGTGTCTCTTATATTTAATTCCGATGTAATTTCAGTGTTTCATCGTCAATGGGAAAGTCCAAGGGATACGTTAAACCTGCAGAGGTGCATCGGAAAGTAAAACTGATGACACAGGACACGCTCATAACATAGACCGTAGGAAGACTTAGTCTTCCTGTACTTAAGTCGGCATTGTGTCTCTTATATTTAATTCCGATGCAATTTCTGTGTTTCATCGTTACTGTGAAGGTACAAGCGATACAGTAAACCTGCTGAGGTGCATCGGAATGTAAAACTAGTGACACAGGAAACGCTCAAAACATAGACAGAAGGAAGACTCAGTCTACCTGTACTTAAGTCGGCATTGTGTCTTGTATATTTAATTCCGATGCAATTTCTGTGTTTCATCGTCAATGGGAAGGTGCAAGGGATACAGTAAACCTACAGAGGTGCATCGGAATGTAAAACTCGTGACACAGGAAACGCTCAAAACATAGACAGTAGGAAGACTCGTTCTTCCTGTACTGAAGTCGGCATTGTGTCTCTTATATTTATTTCCGATGCAATTTCTGTATTTCATCGTGAATGGGAAGGTCCAAGGGATATAGTAAACCTGCAGAGGTGCAACGGAAAGTAAAACTGATGACACAGGAAACGCTCAAAACATAGGCAGTAGGAAGACTTAGTTTTCCTGTACTTAAGTCAGCATTGTGTCTCTTGTATTTACTTCCGATGCGATTTCTGTGTTTCATCGACAATGGGAAGGTCCAGGGGATACAGTAAACCTGCAGAGGTGCATCGGAATGTAAAACTGGTGACACAGGAAACGCTCAAAACATTGACTGTAAGAAGACTGTTTTCTTGTACTTAAGTCGGCATTGTGTCTCTTATATTTAATTCCGATGCAATTTCTGTGTTTCATCGTCACTGTGAAGGTCCAAGGGATACAGAAAACCTGTAGAGGTGCATCGGAATGTAAAACTGGTGACACAGGAATCGCTCAAATTATAGACAGTAGGAAGACTCAGTCTTCCTGTACTTAAGTCGGCATTGTGTCTCTTATATTTAATTCCGATGCAATTTCTGTGTTTCATCGTCAATGGGAAGGTCCGAGGGATACAGTAAACCTACAGAGGTGCATCAGAATGTAAAATTGGTGACACAGGAAACGCTCAAAGCATAGACAGTAGGAAGACTCAGTCTTCCTGTACTTAAGTCGGCATTGTGTCTCTTATATTTAATTCCGATGCAATTTCTGTGTTTCATCGTCAATGGGAAGGTCCAAGGGATACAGTAAACCTGCAGAGGTGCATCGAAATGTAAAACTAGTGACACAGGAAACACTCAAAACATAGACAGTAGGAAGACTCAGTCTTCCTGTACTTAAGTCGGCATTGTGTCTCTTACATTTAATTCCGATGCAATTTCTGTGTTTCATCGTCAATGGGAAAGTCCAAGGGATACAGTAAATCTGCAGAGGTGCATCGGAATGTAAAACTGGTGACACAGGAAACGCTCAAATTATAGACAGTAGGAAAAGTCAGTCTTCCTGTACTTAAATCGGCATTGTGTCTCTTATATTTATTTCCGATGAAATTTCTGTGTTTCATCGTGAATGGGAAGGTCCAAGGGATATAGTAAACCTGCAGAGGTGAATCGGAAAGTAAAACTGATGACACAGGACACGCTCAAAACATAGACAGTAGGAAGACTTAGTATTCCTGTTCTTAAGTTTGCATTGTGTCTCTTATATTTAATTCCGATGCAATTTCTGTGTTCCATCGTCACTGTGAAGGTCCGAGGGATACAGTCAACCTGTAGAGGTCCATCGGAATGTAAAACTGGTGACACAGGAAACGCTCAAATTATAGACAGTAGGAAAACTCAGTCTTCCTGTACTTAAGTCCTCATTGTGTCTCTTATATTTAATTCCGATGCAATTTGTGTGTTTCTTCGCCAATGGGAAGGTCCAGGGGATGCAGTAAACCTGCAGAGGTGCATCGGAATGTAAAACTGGTGACACAGGAAATGCTCAAAACATTGACTGTAAGAAGACTGTTTTCTTGTACTTAAGTCGGCATTGTGTCTCTTATATTTAATTCCGATGCAATTTCTGTGTTTCATCGTCACTGTGAAGGACCAAGGGATACAGTAAACCTGTAGAGGTGCATCGGAATGTAAAACTGGTGACACAGGAAACGCTCAAATTATAGACAGTAGAAAGACTCATTCTTCCTGTACTTAAGTCGGCATTGTGTCTCTCATATTTAATTCCGATGCAATTTCTGTGTTTCATCGTCAATGGGAAGTTCCAAGAGATACAGTAAACCTGCAGAGGTGCATGAGAATGTAAAACTGGAGACAGAGGAAACGCTCAAAACATAGACATTAGGAAGACTCAGTCTTCCTGTACTTAAGTCGGCATTGTGTCTCTTATATTTAATTCCGATGCAATTTCTGTGTTTCATCGTCAATGGGGAGGTACAAGGGATACAGTAAACCTGCAGAGGTGCATCGGAATGTAAAACTGGTGACACAGGAAACGCTCGAAACATTGACTGTAAGATGACTGTTTTCTTGTGCTTAAGTCGGCATTGTGTCTCTTATATTTAATTCCGATGCAATTTCTGTGTTTCATCGTCACTCGGAAGGTCCAAGGGATACAGTAAACCTGCAGAGGTCCATCGGAATGTAAAACTTGTGACGCAGGAAATGCTCAAAACATAGACAATAGGAAGACTCAGGCTTCCTGTTCTTAAGTCGGCATTGTGTCTCTTATATTTAATTTCGATGCAAATTGTGTGTTTCATCGCCAATGGGAAGGTCCAGGGGATGCAGTAAACCTGCAGAGGTGCATCGGAATGTAAAACTGGTGACACAGGAAACGCTCAAAACATTGACTGTAAGAAGACTGTTTTCTTGTACTTAAGTCGGCATTGTGTCTCTTATATTTAATTCCGATGCAATTTCTGTGTTTCATCGTCACTGTGAAGGACCAAGGGATACAGTAAACCTGTAGATGTGCATCGGAATGTAAAACTGGTGACACAGGAAACGCTCAAATTATAGACAGTAGAAAGACTCATTCTTCCTGTACTTAAGTCGGCATTGTGTCTCTCATATTTAATTCCGATGAAATTTCTGTGTTTCATCGTCAATGGGAAGGTCCAAGGGATACAGTAAACCTGCAGAAGTGCATCAGTATGTAAAACTGGTGACACAGGAAACGCTCAAAACATAGATAGTAGGAAGACTCAGTCTTCCTGTACTTAAGTCGGCATTGTGTCTCTTATATTTAATTCCGATTCAATTTCTGTCTTTCATCGTCAATGGGAAGGTCCGAGGGATACAGTTAACCTGCAGAGGTACATCGGAATGTAAAACTAGTGACACAGGAAACGCTCAAAACATAGACAGTAGGAAGACTCAGTCTTCCTGTACTTAAGTCGGCATTGTGTGTCTTACATTTAATTCCGATGCAATTTCTGTGTTTCATCGTCAATGGGAAAGTCCAAGGGATACGTTAAACCTGCAGAGGTGCATCGGAAAGTAAAACTGATGACACAGGACACGCTCATAACATAGACAGTAGGAAGACTTAGTCTTCCTGTACTTAAGTCGGCATTGTGTCTCTTATATTTAATTCCGATGCAATTTCTGTGTTTCATCGTCACTGTGAAGGTCCAAGGGATGCAGTAAACCTGCTGAGGTGCATCGGAATGTAAAACTAGTGACACAGGAAACACTCAAAACATAGACAGAAGGAAGACTCAGTCTTCCTGTACTGAAGTCGGCATTGTGTCTCTTATATTTATTTCCGATGAAATTTCTGTATTTCATCATGAATGGGAAGGTCCAAGGGATATAGTAAACCTGCAGAGGTGCAACGGAAAGTAAAACTGATGACACAGGAAACGCTCAAAACATAGACAGTAGGAAGACTCAGTCTTCCTGTACTTAAGTCGGCATTGTGTATCTTATATTTAATTTCGATGCAATTTGTGTGTTTCATCGCCAATGGGGAGGTCCAGGGGATACAGTAAACCTGCAGATGTGCATCGGAAAGTAAAACTGGTGACACAGGATACGCTCACAACATAGACTGTAAGAAGACTGTTTTCTTGTACTTAAGTCGGCATTGTGTCTCTTATATTTAATTCCGATGCAATTTCTGTGTTTCATCGTCACTGTGAAGGTCCAAGGGATACAGTAAACCTGTAGAGGTGCATCGGAATGTAAAACTGGTGACACAGGAAACGCTCAAATTATAGACAGTAGGAAGACTCAGTCTTCCTGTACTTAAGTCGGCATTGTGTCTCTTATATTTAATTCCGATGCAATTTCTGTGTTTCATCGTCAATGGGAAGGTCCAAGGGATACAGTAAACCTGCAAAGGTGCATCAGAATGTAAAACTGGTGACACAGGAAACGCTCAAAACATAGACAGTAGGAAGACTCAGTCTTCCTGTACTTAAGTCGGCACTGTGTCTCTTACATTTAATTCCGATGCAATTTCTGTGTTTCATCGTCACTGGGAGAGTCCAAGGGATACAGTAAACCTGCAGAGGTGCATCGAAATGTAAAACTGGTGACACAGGAAACGCTCAAAACATAGACATTAGGAAGACTCAGTCTTCCTGTACTTAAATCGGCATTGTGTCTCTTATATTTATTTCCGATGAAATTTCTGTGTTTCATCGTGAATGGGACGGTCCAAGGGATATAGTAAAACTGCAGAGGTGCATCGGAAAGTAAAACTGATGACACAGGACACGCTCAAAACATAGACAGTAGGAAGACTTAGTCTTCCTGTACTTAAGTCGGTATTGTGTCTCTTATATTTGATTCCGATGCAATTTCTGTGTTTCATCGTCAATGGGAAAGACCAAGGGATACAGTAAACCTGCAGATGTGCATCGGAAAGTAAAACTGGTGACACAATAAACGCTCAAATTATAGACAGTAGGAAGACTCAGTCTTCCTGTACTTAAATCGGCATTGTGTCTCTTATATATATTTCCGATGAAATTTCTGTGTTTCATCGTGAATGCGAAAGTCCAAGGGATATAGTAAACCTGCAGAGGTGCATCAGAATGTAAAACTGGTGACACAGGAAACGCTCAAAACATAGACAGTAGGAGGACTCAGTCTTCCTGTAATTAAGTCGGCATTGTGTCTCTTATATTTAATTCCGATGCAATTTCTGTGTTTCATCGTCGCTGTTAAGGTCCGAGGGATACAGACAACCTGTAGAGGTGCATCGGAATGTAAAACTGGTGACACAGGAAACGCTCAAATTATAGACAGTAGGAAGACTCAGTCTTCCTGTACTTAAGTCCGCATTGTGTCTCTTATATTTAATTCCGATGCAATTTCTGTGTTTCATCGTCAATGAGAAGGTCCAAGAGATACAGTAAACCTGCAGAGGTGCATCAGAATGTAAAACTGGTGACAGAGGAAACGCTCAAAACATAGACATTAGGAAGACTCAGTCTTCCTGTACTTAAGTCGGCATTGTGTCTCTTATATTTAATTTCGATGCAATTTGTGTGTTTCATCGCCAATGGGAAGGTCCAGGGGGTGCAGTGAACCTGCAGAGGTGCATCGGAATGTAAAACTGGTGACACAGGAAACGCTCAAAACATTGACTGTAAGAAGACTTTTTTCTTGTACTGAAGACGGCTTTGTGTCTCTTATATTTAATTCCGATGCAATATCTGTGTTTCATCGACACTGTGAAGGACCAAGGGATACAGTAAACCTGTAGAGGTGCATCGGAATGTAAAACTGGTGACACAGGAAACGCTCAAATTATAGACAGTAGGAAGACTCATTCTTCCTGTTCTTAAGTCGGCATTGTGTGTCTTACATTTAATTCCGATGCAATTTTTGTGTTTCATCGTGAATGGGAAAGTCCAAGGGATACAGTAAACCTCCAGAGGTGCATCGGAAAGGAAAACTGATGACACAGGACACGCTCATAACATAGACAGTAGGAAGACTTAGTCTTCCTGTACTTAAGTCGGCATTGTGTCTCTTATATTTAATTCCGATGCAATTTCTGTGTTTCATCGTCACTGTGAAGGTCCAAGGGATACAGTAAACCTGCAGAGGTGCTTCGGAATGTAAAACTAGTGACACAGGAAACGCTCAAAACATAGACGGAAGGAAGACTCAGTCTTCCTGTACTTAAGTCGTCATTGTGTCTCTTATATTTAATTCCGATGCAATTTCTGTGTTTCATCGTCAGTGGGAAGGTCCAAGGGATAAACCTACAGAGGTGCATCGGAATGTAAAACTCGTGACACAGGAAACGCTCAAAACATAGACAGTAGGAAGACTCAGTCTTCCTGTACTTAAGTCGGCATTGTGTCTCTTATATTTAATTCCGATGCAATTTCTGTGTTTCATCGTCAATGGGAAGGTCCAAGGGATACAGTAAACCTGCAGAGGTGCATCAGAATGTAAAACTGGTGACACAGGAAACGCTCAAAACATAGACAGTAGGAAGACTCAGTCTTCCTGTACTTAAGTCGGCATTGTGTCTCTTAATATAATTCCGATGCAATTTCTGTGTTTCATCGTCAATGGGAAGGTCGAAGGGATACAGTAAACCTGCAGAGGTGCATCGGAAAGTAAAACTGATGACACAGGACACGCTCCAAACATAGACAGTAGGAAGACTTAGTCTTCCTGTACTTAAGTCGGTATTGTGTCTCTTATATTTAATTCCGATGCAATTTCTGTGTTTCGTCGTCACTGTGAAGGTCCGAGGGATACAGTCAACCTGTAGATGTGCATCGGAATGTAAAACTAGTGACACAGGAAACGCTCAAATTATAGACAGTAGGAAGACTCAGTCTAACTGTACTTAAGTCGGCATTGTGTCTCTTATCTTTAATTCCGATGCAATTTCTGTGTTTCATCGTCAATGGGAAGGTCCAAGGGATACAGTAAACCTACAGAGGTCCATCGGAATGTTAAACTTGTGACACAGGAAACGCTCAAAACATAGACAGTAGGAAGACTCAGTCTTCCTGTACTTAAGTCGGCATTTTGTCTCTTATATTTAATTCCGATGCAATTTGTGTGTTTCATCGCCAATGGGAAGGTCCAAGGGATACAGTAAACATGCAGAGGTGCATCGGAATGTAAAACTGGTGACACAGGAAACGCTCAAAACATTGACTGTAAGAAGACTGTTTTCTTGTACTTAATTCGGCATTATGTCTCTTATATTTAATTCCGATGCAATTTCTGTGTATCATCGCCACTGTGAAGGTCCAAGGGATACAGTAAACCTGTAGAGGTGCATCGGAATGTAAAACTGGTGGCACAGGAAACGATCAAATTATAGACAGTAGGAAGACTCAGTCTTCCTGTACTTAAGTCGGCATTGTGTCTCTTATATTTAATTCCGACGCAATTTCTGTGTTTCATCGTCAATGGGAAGGTCCAAGGGATACAGTAAACCTGCAGAGGTGCATCAGAATGTAAAATTGGTGACTCAGGAAACGGTCAAAGCATAGACAGTAGGAAGACTCAGTCTTCCTGTACTTAAGTCGGCATTGTGTCTCTTATATTTAATTCCGATGCAATTTCTGTGTTTCATCGTCAATGGGAAGGTTCAAGGGATACAGTAGAACGGTCAGAGGTGCATCGAAATGTAAAACTAGTGACACAGGAAACGCTCAAAACATAGACAGTAGGAAGACTCAGTCTTAATGTACTTAAGTCGGCATTGTGTCCCTTACATTTAATTCCGATGCAATTTCTGTGTTTCATCGCCTATGGGAAGGTCCAGGGGATGCCGTAAACCTGCAGAGGTGCATCGGAATGTAAAACTGGTGACACAGGAAACGCTCAAAACATAGACAGTAGGAAGACTCAGTCTTCCTGTACTTAAGTCGGCATTGTGTCTCTTATATTTAATTCCGATGCAATTTCTGTGTATCATCGCCACTGTGAAGGTCCAAGGGATACAGTAAACCTGTAGAGGTGCATCGGAATGTAAAACTGGTGGCACAGGAAACGATCAAATTATAGACAGTAGGAAGACTCAGTCTTCCTGTACTTAAGTCGGCATTGTGTCTCTTATATTTAATTCCGACGCAATTTCTGTGTTTCATCGTCAATGGGAAGGTCCGAGGGATACAGTTAACCTGCAGAGGTACATCGGAATGTAAAACTAGTGACACAGGAAACGCTCAAAACATAGACAGTAGGAAGACTCAGTCTTCCTGTACTTAAGTCGGCATTGTGTCTCTTATATTTAATTCCGACGCAATTTCTGTGTTTCATCGTCAATGGGAAGGTCCAAGGGATGCAGTAAACCTGCAGAGGTGCATCGGAAAGTAAAACTGATGACACAGGAGACGCTCAAAACATAGACAGTAGGAAGACTTAGTCTTCCTTTACTTAAGTCGGCATTGTGTCTCTTATATTTAATTATGATGCAATATCTGTGTTTCATCGTCACTATGAAGGTCCAAGGGATACAGTCAACCTGTAGAGGTGCATCGGAATGTAAAACTGGTGACACAGGAAACGCTCAAATTATAGACAGTGGGAAGACTCAGTCTTCCTGTACTTAAGTCCTCATTGTGTCTCTTATATTTAATTCCGATGAAATTTCTGTGTTTCATCGTCAATGGGAAGGTCCAAGGGATACAGTAAACCTGCAGAGGTGCATCAGAATGTAAAACTGGTGACACAGGAAACGCTCAAAGCATAGACAGTAGGAAGACTCAGTCTTCCTGTACTTAAGTCGGCATTGTGTCTCTTATATTTATTTCCGATGAAATATCTGTGTTTCATCGTGAATGGGAAGGTCCAAGGGATATAGTAAACCTGCAGAGGTGCAACGGAAAGGAAAACTGATGACACAGGAAACGCTCAAATCATAGACAGTAGGAAGACTTAGTCTTCCTGTACTTAAGTCGGCATTGTGTCTCTAATATTTAATTCCGATGCAATTTCTGTGTTTCATCGTCACTGTGAAGGTCCAAGGGATACAGTAAACCTGTAGAGGTGCATCGGAATGTAAAACTGGTGACACAGGAAACGCTCAAATTATAGACAGTAGGAAGACTCAGTCTTCCTGTACTTAAGTCGGCATTGTATTTTTTATATATAATTCCGATGCAATTTCTGTGTTTCAACGTCAATGGGAAGGTCGAAGGGATACAGTAAACCTGTAGATGTGCATCGGAATGTAAAACTAGTGACACAGGAAACGCTCAAATTATAGACAGTAGGAAGACTCAGTCTAACTGTACTTAAGTCGGCATTGTGTCTCTTATATTTAATTCCGATGCAATTTCTGTGTTTCATCGTCAATGGGAAGGTCCAAGGGATACAGTAAACCTGCAGAGGTCCATCGGAATGTTAAACTTGTGACACAGGAAACGCTCAAAACATAGACAGTAGGAAGACTCAGTCTTCCTGTACTTAAGTCGGCATTTTGTCTCTTATATTTAATTCCGATGCAATTTGTGTGTTTCATCGCCTATGGGAAGGTCCAGGGGATGCCGTAAACCTGCAGAGGTGCATCGGAATGTAAAACTGGTGACACAGGAAACGCTCAAAACATTGACTGTAAGAAGACTGTTTTCTTGTACTTAAGTCGGCATTGTGTCTCTTATATTTAATTCCGATGCAATTTCTGTGTTTCATCGTCACTGTGAAGGTCCAAGGGATACAGTAAACCTGTAGAGGTGCATCGGAATGTAAAACTGGTGACACAGGAAACGCTCATATTATAGACAGTAGGAATGCTCATTCTTCCTGTACTGAAGTCGGCATTGTGTCTCTTATATTTAATTCCGATGCAATTTCTGTGTTTCATCGTCAATGGGAAGGTCCAAGGGATGCAGTAAACCTGCTGAGGTGCATCGGAATGTAAAACTAGTGACACAGGAAACACTCAAAACATAGACAGAAGGAAGACTCAGTCTTCCTGTACTGAAGTCGGCATTGTGTCTCTTATATTTATTTCCGATGAAATTTCTGTATTTCATCATGAATGGGAAGGTCCAAGGGATATAGTAAACCTGCAGAGGTGCAACGGAAAGTAAAACTGATGACACAGGAAACGCTCAAAACATAGACAGTAGGAAGACTCAGTCTTCCTGTACTTAAGTCGGCATTGTGTATCTTATATTTAATTTCGATGCAATTTGTGTGTTTCATCGAAAATGGGGAGGTCCAGGGGATACAGTAAACCTGCAGATGTGCATCGGAAAGTAAAACTGGTGACACAGGATACGCTCACAACATTGACTGTAAGAAGACTGTTTTCTTGTACTTAAGTCGGCATTGTGTCTCTTATATTTAATTCCGATGCAATTTCTGTGTTTCATCGTCACTGTGAAGGTCCAAGGGATACAGTAAACCTGTAGGGGTGCATCGGAATGTAAAACTGGTGACACAGGAAACGCTCAAATTATAGACAGTAGGAAGACTCAGTCTTCCTGTACTTAAGTCGGCATTGTGTCTCTTATATTTAATTCCGATGCAATTTCTGTGTTTCATCGTCAATGGGAAGGTCCAAGGGATACAGTAAACCTGCAAAGGTGCATCAGAATGTAAAACTGGTGACACAGGAAACGCTCAAAACATAGACAGTAGGAAGACTCAGTCTTCCTGTACTTAAGTCGGCACTGTGTCTCTTACATTTAATTCCGATGCAATTTCTGTGTTTCATCGTCACTGGGAGAGTCCAAGGGATACAGTAAACCTGCAGAGGTGCATCGAAATGTAAAACTGGTGACACAGGAAACGCTCAAAACATAGACATTAGGAAGACTCAGTCTTCCTGTACTTAAATCGGCATTGTGTCTCTTATATTTATTTCCGATGAAATTTCTGTGTTTCATCGTGAATGGGACGGTCCAAGGGATATAGTAAAACTGCAGAGGTGCATCGGAAAGTAAAACTGATGACACAGGACACGCTCAAAACATAGACAGTAGGAAGACTTAGTCTTCCTGTACTTAAGTCGGTATTGTGTCTCTTATATTTGATTCCGATGCAATTTCTGTGTTTCATCGTCAATGGGAAAGACCAAGGGATACAGTAAACCTGCAGATGTGCATCGGAAAGTAAAACTGGTGACACAATAAACGCTCAAATTATAGACAGTAGGAAGACTCAGTCTTCCTGTACTTAAATCGGCATTGTGTCTCTTATATATATTTCCGATGAAATTTCTGTGTTTCATCGTGAATGCGAAAGTCCAAGGGATATAGGAAACCTGCAGAGGTGCATCAGAATGTAAAACTGGTGACACAGGAAACGCTCAAAACATAGACAGTAGGAGGACTCAGTCTTCCTGTAATTAAGTCGGCATTGTGTCTCTTATATTTAATTCCGATGCAATTTCTGTGTTTCATCGTCGCTGTTAAGGTCCGAGGGATACAGACAACCTGTAGAGGTGCATCGGAATGTAAAACTGGTGACACAGGAAACGCTCAAATTATAGACAGTAGGAAGACTCAGTCTTCCTGTACTTAAGTCCTCATTGTGTCTCTTATATTTAATTCCGATGCAATTTCTGTGTTTCATCGTCAATGAGAAGGTCCAAGAGATACAGTAAACCTGCAGAGGTGCATCAGAATGTAAAACTGGTGACAGAGGAAACGCTCAAAACATAGACATTAGGAAGACTCAGTCTTCCTGTACTTAAGTCGGCATTGTGTCTCTTATATTTAATTTCGATGCAATTTGTGTGTTTCATCGCAAATGGGAAGGTCCAGGGGGTGCAGTGAACCTGCAGAGGTGCATCGGAATGTAAAACTGGTGACACAGGAAACGCTCAAAACATTGACTGTAAGAAGACTTTTTTCTTGTACTGAAGACGGCTTTGTGTCTCTTATATTTAATTCCGATGCAATATCTGTGTTTCATCGACACTGTGAAGGACCAAGGGATACAGTAAACCTGTAGAGGTGCATCGGAATGTAAAACTGGTGACACAGGAAACGCTCAAATTATAGACAGTAGGAAGACTCATTCTTCCTGTACTTAAGTCGGCATTGTGTGTCTTACATTTAATTCCGATGCAATTTTTGTGTTTCATCGTGAATAGGAAAGTCCAAGGGATACAGTAAACCTCCAATGGTGCATCGGAAAGTAAAACTGATGACACAGGACACGCTCATAACATAGACAGTAGGAAGACTTAGTCTTCCTGTACTTAAGTCGGCATTGTGTCTCTTATATTTAATTCCGATGCAATTTCTGTGTTTCATCGTCACTGTGAAGGTCCAAGGGATACAGTAAACCTGCAGAGGTGCTTCGGAATGTAAAACTAGTGACACAGGAAACGCTCAAAACATAGACGGAAGGAAGACTCAGTCTTCCTGTACTTAAGTCGGCATTGTGTCTCTTATATTTAATTCCGATGCAATTTCTGTGTTTCATCGTCAGTGGGAAGGTCCAAGGGATAAACCTACAGAGGTGCATCGGAATGTAAAACTCGTGACACAGGAAACGCTCAAAACATAGACAGTAGGAAGACTCAGTCTTCCTGTACTTAAGTCGGCATTGTGTCTCTTATATTTAATTCCGATGCAATTTCTGTGTGTCATCGTCAATGGGAAGGTCCAAGGGATACAGTAAACCTGCAGAGGTGCATCAGAATGTAAAACTGGTGACACAGGAAACGCTCAAAACATAGAAAGTAGGAAGACTCAGTCTTCCTGTACTTAAGTCGGCATTGTGTCTCTTAATATAATTCCGATGCAATTTCTGTGTTTCATCGTCAATGGGAAGGTCGAAGGGATACAGTAAACCTGCAGAGGTGCATCGGAAAGTAAAACTGATGACACAGGACACGCTCCAAACATAGACAGTAGGAAGACTTAGTCTTCCTGTACTTAAGTCGGTATTGTGTCTCTTATATTTAATTCCGATGCAATTTCTGTGTTTCGTCGTCACTGTGAAGGTCCGAGGGATACAGTCAACCTGTAGATGTGCATCGGAATGTAAAACTAGTGACACAGGAAACGCTCAAATTATAGACAGTAGGAAGACTCAGTCTAACTGTACTTAAGTCGGCATTGTGACTCTTATCTTTAATTCCGATGCAATTTCTGTGTTTCATCGTCAATGGGAAGGTCCAAGGGATACAGTAAACCTACAGAGGTCCATCGGAATGTTAAACTTGTGACACAGGAAACGCTCAAAACATAGACAGTAGGAAGACTCAGTCTTCCTGTACTTAAGTCGGCATTTTGTCTCTTATATTTAATTCCGATGCAATTTGTGTGTTTCATCGCCAATGGGAAGGTCCAAGGGATACAGTAAACATGTAGAGGTGCATCGGAATGTAAAACTGGTGACACAGGAAACGCTCAAAACATTGACTGTAAGAAGACTGTTTTCTTGTACTTAATTCGGCATTGTGTCTCTTATATTTAATTCCGATGCAATTTCTGTGTATCATCGCCACTGTGAAGGTCCAAGGGATACAGTAAACCTGTAGAGGTGCATCGGAATGTAAAACTGGTGGCACAGGAAACGATCAAATTATAGACAGTAGGAAGACTCAGTCTTCCTGTACTTAAGTCGGCATTGTGTCTCTTATATTTAATTCCGACGCAACTTCTGTGTTTCATCGTCAATGGGAAGGTCCAAGGGATACAGTAAACCTGCAGAGGTGCATCAGAATGTAAAATTGGTGACTCAGGAAACGGTCAAAACATAGACAGTAGGAAGACTCAGTCTTCCTGTACTTAAGTCGGCATTGTGTCTCTTATATTTAATTCCGATGCAATTTCTGTGTTTCATCGTCAATGGGAAGGTTCAAGGGATACAGTAGAACGGTCAGAGGTGCATCGAAATGTAAAACTAGTGACACAGGAAACGCTCAAAACATAGACAGTAGGAAGACTCAGTCTTAATGTACTTAAGTCGGCATTGTGTCCCTTACATTTAATTCCGATGCAATTTCTGTGTTTCATCGCCTATGGGAAGGTCCAGGGGATGCCGTAAACCTGCAGAGGTACATCGGAATGTAAAACTGGTGACACAGGAAACGCTCAAAACATTGACTGTAAGATGACTGTTTTCTTATGCTTAAGTCGGCATTGTGTCTTTTATATTTAATTCCGATGCAATTTCTGTGTTTCATCGTCACTGTGAAGGTCCAAGGGATACAGTAAACCTGTAGAGGTGCATCGGAATGTAAAACTGGTGACACAGGAAACGCTCATATTATAGACAGTAGGAATGCTCATTCTTCCTGTACTTAAGTCGGCATTGTGTCTCTTATATTTATTTCCGATGACATTTCTGTGATTCATCGTGAAAGGGAAGGTCCAAGGGATATAGTAAACCTGCAGAGGTGCATCGGAAAGTAAAACAGATGACTCAGGATACGCTCAAAACATAGACAGTAGCAAGATTTAGTCTTCCTGTACTTAAGTCGGCATTGTGTCTCTTATATTTAATTTCGATGCAATTTGTGTGTTTCATCGCCAATGGGAAGGTCCAAGGGATACAGTAAACCTGCAGAGGTGCAACGGAATGTAAAACTTGTGACACAGGAAACGCTCAAAACATAGACAATAGGAAGACTCAGTCTTCCTGTACTTAAGTCGGCATTGTGTCTCTTATATTTAATTCCGATGCAATTTCTGTATTTCATCGTCAATGGGAAGGTCCAAGGGATACAGTAAACCTGCAGAGGTGCAACGGAATGTAAAACTTGTGACACAGGAAACGCTCAAAACATAGACAATAGGAAGACTCAGTCTTAATGTACTTAAGTCGGCATTGTGTCCCTTATATTTAATTCCGATGCAATTTCTGTGTATCATCGCCACTGTGAAGGTCCAAGGGATACAGTAAACCTGTAGAGGTGCATCGGAATGTAAAACTGGTGACACAGGAAATGCTCAAAACATTGACTGTAAGAAGACTGTTTTCTTGTACTTAATTCGGCATTGTGTCTCTTATATTTAATTCCGATGCAATTTCTGTGTATCATCGCCACTGTGAAGGTCCAAGGGATACAGTAAACCTGTAGAGGTGCATCGGAAAGTAAAACTGGTGGCACAGGAAACGATCAAATTATAGACAGTAGGAAGACTCAGTCTTCATGTACTTAAGTCGGCATTGTGTCTCTTATATTTAATTCCGACGCAATTTCTGTGTTTCATCGTCAATGGGAAGGTCCAAGGGATACAGTAAACCTGCAGAGGTGCATCAGAATGTAAAATTGGTGACTCAGGAAACGGTCAAAACATAGACAGTAGGAAGACTCAGTCTTCCTGTACTTAAGTCGGCATTGTGTCTCTTATATTTAATTCCGATGCAATTTCTGTGTTTCATCGTCAATGGGAAGGTTCAAGGGATACAGTAGAACGGTCAGAGGTGCATCGAAATGTAAAACTAGTGACACAGGAAACGCTCAAAACATAGACAGTAGGAAGACTCAGTCTTAATGTACTTAAGTCGGCATTGTGTCCCTTACATTTAATTCCGATGCAATTTCTGTGTTTCATCGTCAATGGGAAAGTCCAAGGGATACAGTAAACCTGCATAGGTGCATCGGAATGTAAAACTGGTGACACAGGAAACGCTCAAATCATAGACAGTAGGAAGACTCAGTCTTCCTGTACTTAAATCGGCATTGTGTCTCTTATATTTATTTCCGATGACATTTCTGTGATTCATCGTGAAAGGGAAGGTCCAAGGGATATAGTAAACCTGCAGAGGTGCATCGGAAAGTAAAACTGATGACACAGGACACGCTCAAAACATAGACAGTAGGAAGACTTAGTCTTCCTTTACTTAAGTCGGCATTGTGTCTCTTATATTTAATTATGATGCAATTTCTGTGTTTCATCGTCACTATGAAGGTCCAAGGGATACAGTCAACCTGTAGAGGTGCATCGGAATGTAAAACTGGTGACACAGGAAACGCTCAAATTATAGACAGTGGGAAGACTCAGTCTTCCTGTACTTAAGTCCTCATTGTGTCTCTTATATTTAATTCCGATGAAATTTCTGTGTTTCATCGTCAATGGGAAGGTCCAAGGGATACAGTAAACCTGCAGAGGTGCATCAGAATGTAAAACTGGTGACACAGGAAACGCTCAAAGCATAGACAGTAGGAAGACTCAGTCTTCCTGTACTTAAGTCGGCATTGTGTCTCTTATATTTATTTCCGATGAAATATCTGTGTTTCATCGTGAATGGGAAGGTCCAAGGGATATAGTAAACCTGCAGAGGTGCAACGGAAAGGAAAACTGATGACACAGGAAACGCTCAAATCATAGACAGTAGGAAGACTTAGTCTTCCTGTACTTAAGTCGGCATTGTGTCTCTTATATTTAATTCCGATGCAATTTCTGTGTTTCATCGTCACTGTGAAGGTCCAAGGGATACAGTAAACCTGTAGAGGTGCATCGGAATGTAAAACTGGTGACACAGGAAACGCTCAAATTATAGACAGTAGGAAGACTCAGTCTTCCTGTACTTAAGTCGGCATTGTGTCTCTTATATTTAATTCCGATGCAATTTCTGTGTTTCATCGTCAATGGGAAGGTCCGAGGGATACAGTAAACCTGCAGAGGTGCATCAGAATGTAAAACTGGTGACACAGGAAACGCTCAAAACATAGACAGTAGGAAGACTCAGTCTTCCTGTACTTAAGTCGGCATTGTATCTCTTATATATAATTCCGATGCAATTTCTGTGTTTCATCGTCAATGGGAAGGTCGAAGGGATACAGTAAACCTGTAGATGTGCATCGGAGTGTAAAACTAGTGACACAGGAAACGCTCAAATTATAGACAGTAGGAAGACTCAGTCTAACTGTACTTAAGTCGGCATTGTGTCTCTTATATTTAATTCCGATGCAATTTCTGTGTTTCATCGTCAATGGGAAGGTCCAAGGGATACAGTAAACCTGCAGAGGTCCATCGGAATGTTAAACTTGTGACACAGGAAACGCTCAAAACATAGACAGTAGGAAGACTCAGTCTTCCTGTACTTAAGTCGGCATTTTGTCTCTTATATTTAATTCCGATGCAATTTGTGTGTTTCATCGCCTATGGGAAGGTCCAGGGGATGCCGTAAACCTGCAGAGGTGCATCGGAATGTAAAACTGGTGACTAGGGAAACGCTCAAAACATTGACTGTAAGATGACTGTTTTCTTGTGCTTAAGTCGGCATTGTGTCATTTATATTTAATTCCGATGCAATTTCTGTGTTTCATCGTCACTGTGAAGGTCCAAGGGATACAGTAAACCTGTAGAGGTGCATCGGAATGTAAAACTGGTGACACAGGAAACGCTCATATTATAGACAGTAGGAATGCTCATTCTTCCTGTACTGAAGTCGGCATTGTGTCTCTTATATTTAATTCCGATGCAATTTCTGTGTTTCATCGTCAATGGGAAGGTCCAAGGGATACAGTAAACCTGCAGAGGTGCATCAGAATGTAAAACTGGTGACACAGGAAACGCTCAAAACATAGAGAGTCGGAAGACTCAGTCTTCCTCTACTTAAGTCGGCATTGTGTCTCTTATATTTAATTCCGATGCAATTTCTGTGTTTCATCGTCAATGGGAAGGTCCAAGGGATACAGTTAACTTGCAGAGGTACATCGGATTGTAAAACTAGTGACACAGGAAACGCCCAAAACATAGACAGTAGAAAGACTCAGTCTTCCTGTACTTAAGTCGGCATTGTGTCTCTAATATTTAATTCCGATGCAATTTCTGTGTTTCATCGTCACTGTGAAGGTCCAAGGGATACAGTAATCCTGTAGAGGTGCATCGGAATGTAAAACTGGTGACACAGGAAACGCTCAAATTATAGACAGTAGGAAGACTCAGTCTTCCTGTACTTAAGTCGGCATTGTGCCGCTTATATTTAATTCCGATGCAATTTCTGTGTTTCATCGTCAATGGGAAGGTCCAAGGGATACAGTAAACCTGCGGAGGTGCATCAGAATGTAAAACTGGTGACACAGGAAACGCTCAAAACATAGACAGTAGGAAGACTCAGTCTTCCTGTACTTAAGTCGGCATTGTGTGTCTTATATATAATTCCGATGCAATTTCTGTGTTTCATCGTCAATGAGAAGGTCGAAGGGATACAGTAAACCTGCAGAGGTGCATTGGAAAGTAAAACTGATGACACAGGACACGCTCCAAACATAGACAGTAGGAAGACTTAGTCTTCCTGTACTTAAGTCGGTATTGTGTCTCTTATATTTAATTCCGATGCAATTTCTGTGTTTCGTCGTCACTGTGAAGGTCCGGGGGATACAGTCAACCTGTAGATGTGCATCGGAATGTAAAACTAGTGACACAGGAAACGCTCAAATTATAGACAGTAGGAAGACTCAGTCTAACTGTACTTAAGTCGGCATTGTGTCTCTTATATTTAATTCCGATGCAATATCTGTGTTTCATCGTCAATGGGAAGGTCCAAGGGATACAGTAAACCTGCAGAGGTCCATCGGAATGTTAAACTTGTGACACAGGAAACGCTCAAAACATAGACAGTAGGAAGACTCAGTCTTCCTGTACTTAAGTCGGCAATTTGTCTCTTATATTTAATTCCGATTTAATTTGTGTGTTTCATCGCCTATGGGAAGGTCCAGGGGATGCCGTAAACCTGCAGAGGTGTATCGGAATGTAAAACTGGTGACACAGGAAACGCTCAAAATATTGACTGTAAGATGACTGTTTTCTTATGCTTAAGTCGGCATTGTGTTTTTTATATTAAATTCCGATGCAATTTCTGTGTTTCATCGTCACTGTGAAGGTCCAAGGGATATAGTAAACCTGTAGAGGTGCATCGGAATGTAAAACTGGTGACACAGGAAACGCTCATATTATAGACAGTAGGAATGCTCATTCTTCCTGTACTTAAGTCGGCATTGTGTCTCTTATATTTAATTCCGATGCAATTTCTGTGTTTCATCGTCAATGGGAAGGTCCAAGGGATACAGTAAACCTGCAGAGGTGCATCAGAATGTAAAACTGGTGACACAGGAAACGCTCAAAACATAGACAGTAGGAAGACTCAGTCTTCCTGTACTTAAGTCGGCTTTGTGTCTCTTATATTTAATTCCGATGCAATATCTGTGTTTCATCGTCAATGGGAAGGTCCAAGGGATACAGTTAACTTGCAGAGGTATATCGGATTGTAAAACCAGTGACACAGGAAACGCCCAAAACATAGACAGTAGGAAGACTCAGTCTTCCTGTACTTAAGTCGGCATTGTGTCTCTTACATTTAATTCCGATGCAATTTCTGTGTTTTATCGTCAATGGGAAAGACCAAGGGATACAGTAAACCTGCAGAGGATCATCGGAATGTAAAACTGGTGACACAGGAAACGCTCAAAACATAGACAGTAGGAGGACTCAGTCTTCCTGTACTTAAGTCGGCATTGTGTCTCTTATATTTAATTCCGATGCAATTTCTGTATTTCATCGTCAATGGGAAGGTCCAAGGGATACAGTAAACCTGCAGAGGTGCAACGGAATGTAAAACTTGTGACACAGGAAACGCTCAAAACATAGACAATAGGAAGACTCAGTCTTCCTGTACTTAAGTCGGCATTGTGTCTCTTATATTTATTTCCGATGAAATATCTGTCTTTCATCGTGAATGGGAAGGTCCAAGGAATATAGTAAACCTGCAGAGGTGCATCGGAAAGTAAAACTGATGACTCAGGATACGCTCAAAACATAGACAGTAGCAAGATTTAGTCTTCCTGTACTTAAGTCGGCATTGTGTCTCTTATATTTAATTTCGATGCAATTTGTGTGTTTCATCGCCAATGCGAAGGTCCAAGGGATACAGTAAACATGCAGAGGTGCATCGGAATGTAAAACTGGTGACACAGGAAACGCTCAAAACATTGACTGTAAGAAGACTGTTTTCTTGTACTTAATTCGGCATAGTGTCTCTTATATTTAATTCCGATGCAATTTCTGTGTATCATCGCCACTGTGAAGGTCCAAGGGATACAGTAAACCTGTAGAGGTGCATCGGAATGTAAAACTGGTGACACAGGAACCGCTCAAATTATAGACAGTAGGAAGACTCAGTCTTCCTGTACTTAAGTCGGCATTGTGTCTCTTATATTTAATGTCGACGCAATTTCTGTGTTTCATCGTCAATGGGAAGGTCCAAGGGATACAGTAAACCTGCAGAGGTGCATCAGAATGTAAAATTGGTGACTCAGGAAACGGTCAAAACATAGACAGTAGGAAGACTCAGTCTTCCTGTACTGAAGTCGGCATTGTGTCTCTTATATTTAATTCCGATGCAATTTCTGTGTTTCATCGTCAATGGGAAGGTTCACGGGATACAGTAAAACGGTCAGAGGTGCATCGAAATGTAAAACTAGTGACACAGGAAACGCTCAAAACATAGACAGTAGGAAGACTCAGTCTTAATGTACTTAAGTCGGCATTGTGTCCCTTACATTTAATTCCGATGCAATTTCTGTGTTTCATCGTCAATGGGAAAGTCCAAGGGATACAGTAAACCTGCATAGGTGCATCGGAATGTAAAACTGGTGACACAGGAAACGATCAAAACATAGACAGTCGGATGACTCAGTCTTCCTGTACTTAAATCGGCATTGTGACTCTTATATTTATTTCCGATGACATTTCTGTGATTCATCGTGAAAGGGAAGGTCCAAGGGATATAGTAAACCTGCAGAGGTGCATCGGAAAGTAAAACTGATGACACAGGACACGCTCAAAACATAGACAGTAGGAAGACTTAGTCTTCCTTTACTTATGTCGGCATTGTGTCTCTTATATTTAATTATGATGCAATTTCTGTGTTTCATCGTCACTATGAAGGTCCAAGGGATACAGTCAACCTGTAGAGGTGCATCGGAATGTAAAACTGGTGACACAGGAAACGCTCAAATTATAGACAGTGGGAAGACTCAGTCTTCCTGTACTTAAGTCCTCATTGTGTCTCTTATATTTAATTCCGATGAAATTTCTGTGTTTCATCGTCAATGGGAAGGTCCAAGGGATACAGTAAACCTGCAGAGGTGCATCAGAATGTAAAACTGGTGACACAGGAAACGCTCAAAGCATAGACAGTAGGAAGACTCAGTCTTCCTGTACTTAAGTCGGCATTGTGTCTCTTATATTTATTTCCGATGAAATATCTTTGTTTCATCGTGAATGGGAAGGTCCAAGGGATATAGTAAACCTGCAGAGGTGCAACGGAAAGGAAAACTGATGACACAGGAAACGCTCAAATCATAGACAGTAGGAAGACTTAGTCTTCCTGTACTTAAGTCGGCATTGTGTCTCTAATATTTAATTCCGATGCAATTTCTGTGTTTCATCGTCAATGAGAAGGTCGAAGGGATACAGTAAACCTGCAGAGGTGCATTGGAAAGTAAAACTGATGACACAGGACACGCTCCAAACATAGACAGTAGGAAGACTTAGTCTTTCTGTACTTAAGTCGGTATTGTGTCTCTTATATTTAATTCCGATGCAATTTCTGTGTTTCGTCGTCACTGTGAAGGTCCGGGGGATACAGTCAACCTGTAGATGTGCATCGGAATGTAAAACTAGTGACACAGGAAACGCTCAAATTATAGACAGTAGGAAGACTCAGTCTAACTGTACTTAAGTCGGCATTGTGTCTCTTATATTTAATTCCGATGCAATATCTGTGTTTCATCGTCAATGGGAAGGTCCAAGGGATACAGTAAACCTGCAGAGGTCCATCGGAATGTTAAACTTGTGACACAGGAAACGCTCAAAACATAGACAGTAGGAAGACTCAGTCTTCCTGTACTTAAGTCGGCAATTTGTCTCTTATATTTAATTCCGATTTAATTTGTGTGTTTCATCGCCTATGGGAAGGTCCAGGGGATGCCGTAAACCTGCAGAGGTGTATCGGAATGTAAAACTGGTGACACAGGAAACGCTCAAAATATTGACTGTAAGATGACTGTTTTCTTATGCTTAAGTCGGCATTGTGTTTTTTATATTAAATTCCGATGCAATTTCTGTGTTTCATCGTCACTGTGAAGGTCCAAGGGATATAGTAAACCTGTAGAGGTGCATCGGAATGTAAAACTGGTGACACAGGAAACGCTCATATTATAGACAGTAGGAATGCTCATTCTTCCTGTACTTAAGTCGGCATTGTGTCTCTTATATTTAATTCCGATGCAATTTCTGTGTTTCATCGTCAATGGGAAGGTCCAAGGGATACAGTAAACCTGCAGAGGTGCATCAGAATGTAAAACTGGTGACACAGGAAACGCTCAAAACATAGACAGTAGGAAGACTCAGTCTTCCTGTACTTAAGTCGGCTTTGTGTCTCTTATATTTAATTCCGATGCAATATCTGTGTTTCATCGTCAATGGGAAGGTCCAAGGGATACAGTTAACTTGCAGAGGTATATCGGATTGTAAAACCAGTGACACAGGAAACGCCCAAAACATAGACAGTAGGAAGACTCAGTCTTCCTGTACTTAAGTCGGCATTGTGTCTCTTACATTTAATTCCGATGCAATTTCTGTGTTTTATCGTCAATGGGAAAGACCAAGGGATACAGTAAACCTGCAGAGGATCATCGGAATGTAAAACTGGTGACACAGGAAACGCTCAAAACATAGACAGTAGGAGGACTCAGTCTTCCTGTACTTAAGTCGGCATTGTGTCTCTTATATTTAATTCCGATGCAATTTCTGTATTTCATCGTCAATGGGAAGGTCCAAGGGATACAGTAAACCTGCAGAGGTGCAACGGAATGTAAAACTTGTGACACAGGAAACGCTCAAAACATAGACAATAGGAAGACTCAGTCTTCCTGTACTTAAGTCGGCATTGTGTCTCTTATATTTATTTCCGATGAAATATCTGTCTTTCATCGTGAATGGGAAGGTCCAAGGAATATAGTAAACCTGCAGAGGTGCATCGGAAAGTAAAACTGATGACTCAGGATACGCTCAAAACATAGACAGTAGCAAGATTTAGTCTTCCTGTACTTAAGTCGGCATTGTGTCTCTTATATTTAATTTCGATGCAATTTGTGTGTTTCATCGCCAATGCGAAGGTCCAAGGGATACAGTAAACATGCAGAGGTGCATCGGAATGTAAAACTGGTGACACAGGAAACGCTCAAAACATTGACTGTAAGAAGACTGTTTTCTTGTACTTAATTCGGCATAGTGTCTCTTATATTTAATTCCGATGCAATTTCTGTGTATCATCGCCACTGTGAAGGTCCAAGGGATACAGTAAACCTGTAGAGGTGCATCGGAATGTAAAACTGGTGACACAGGAACCGCTCAAATTATAGACAGTAGGAAGACTCAGTCTTCCTGTACTTAAGTCGGCATTGTGTCTCTTATATTTAATGTCGACGCAATTTCTGTGTTTCATCGTCAATGGGAAGGTCCAAGGGATACAGTAAACCTGCAGAGGTGCATCAGAATGTAAAATTGGTGACTCAGGAAACGGTCAAAACATAGACAGTAGGAAGACTCAGTCTTCCTGTACTGAAGTCGGCATTGTGTCTCTTATATTTAATTCCGATGCAATTTCTGTGTTTCATCGTCAATGGGAAGGTTCACGGGATACAGTAAAACGGTCAGAGGTGCATCGAAATGTAAAACTAGTGACACAGGAAACGCTCAAAACATAGACAGTAGGAAGACTCAGTCTTAATGTACTTAAGTCGGCATTGTGTCCCTTACATTTAATTCCGATGCAATTTCTGTGTTTCATCGTCAATGGGAAAGTCCAAGGGATACAGTAAACCTGCATAGGTGCATCGGAATGTAAAACTGGTGACACAGGAAACGATCAAAACATAGACAGTCGGATGACTCAGTCTTCCTTTACTTAAATCGGCATTGTGACTCTTATATTTATTTCCGATGACATTTCTGTGATTCATCGTGAAAGGGAAGGTCCAAGGGATATAGTAAACCTGCAGAGGTGCATCGGAAAGTAAAACTGATGACACAGGACACGCTCAAAACATAGACAGTAGGAAGACTTAGTCTTCCTTTACTTATGTCGGCATTGTGTCTCTTATATTTAATTATGATGCAATTTCTGTGTTTCATCGTCACTATGAAGGTCCAAGGGATACAGTCAACCTGTAGAGGTGCATCGGAATGTAAAACTGGTGACACAGGAAACGCTCAAATTATAGACAGTGGGAAGACTCAGTCTTCCTGTACTTAAGTCCTCATTGTGTCTCTTATATTTAATTCCGATGAAATTTCTGTGTTTCATCGTCAATGGGAAGGTCCAAGGGATACAGTAAACCTGCAGAGGTGCATCAGAATGTAAAACTGGTGACACAGGAAACGCTCAAAGCATAGACAGTAGGAAGACTCAGTCTTCCTGTACTTAAGTCGGCATTGTGTCTCTTATATTTATTTCCGATGAAATATCTGTGTTTCATCGTGAATGGGAAGGTCCAAGGGATATAGTAAACCTGCAGAGGTGCAACGGAAAGGAAAACTGATGACACAGGAAACGCTCAAATCATAGACAGTAGGAAGACTTAGTCTTCCTGTACTTAAGTCGGCATTGTGTCTCTAATATTTAATTCCGATGCAATTTCTGTGTTTCATCGTCACTGTGAAGGTCCAAGGGATACAGTAAACCTGTAGAGGTGCATCGGAATGTAAAACTGATGACACAGGAAACGCTCAAATCATAGACAGTAGGAAGACTTAGTCTTCCTGTACTTAAGTCGGTATTGTGTCTCTTATATTTAATTCCGATGCAATTTCTGTGTTTCGTCGTCACTGTGAAGGTCCGAGGGATACAGTCAACCTGTAGATGTGCATCGGAATGTAAAACTTGTGACACAGGAAACGCTCAAATTATAGACAGTAGGAAGACTCAGTCTAACTGTACTTAAGTCGGCATTGTGTCTCTTATATTTAATTCCGATGCAATTTCTGTGTTTCATCGTCAATGGGAAGGTCCAAGGGATACAGTAAACCTGCAGAGGTCGATCGGAATGTTAAACTTGTGACACAGGAAACGCTCAAAACATAGACAGTAGGAAGACTCAGTCTTCCTGTACTTAAGTCGGTATCTTGTCTCTTATATTTAATTCCGATGCAATTTGTGTGTTTCATCGCCTATGGGAAGGTCCAGGGGATGCCGTAAACCTGCAGAGGTGCATCGGAATGTAAAACTGGTGACACAGGAAACGCTCAAAACATTGACTGTAAGATGACTGTTTTCTTGTGCTTAAGTCGGCATTGTGTCTTTTATATTTAATTCCGATGCAATTTCTGTGTTTCATCGTCAATGTGAAGGTCCAAGAGGATACAGTAAACCTGTAGAGGTGCATCGGAATGTAAAACTGGTAACACAGGAAACGCTCATATTATAGACAGAAGGTATGCTCATTCTTCCTGTACTTAAGTCGGCAATTTGTCTCTTATATTTAATTCCGATTTAATTTGTGTGTTTCATCGCCTATGGGAAGGTCCAGGGGATGCCGTAAACCTGCAGAGGTGTATCGGAATGTAAAACTGGTGACACAGGAAACGCTCAAAATATTGACTGTAAGATGACTGTTTTCTTATGCTTAAGTCGGCATTGTGTTTTTTATATTAAATTCCGATGCAATTTCTGTGTTTCATCGTCACTGTGAAGGTCCAAGGGATATAGTAAACCTGTAGAGGTGCATCGGAATGTAAAACTGGTGACACAGGAAACGCTCATATTATAGACAGTAGGAATGCTCATTCTTCCTGTTCTTAAGTCGGCATTGTGTCTCTTATATTTAATTCCGATGCAATTTCTGTGTTTCATCGTCAATGGGAAGGTCCAAGGGATACAGTAAACCTGCAGAGGTGCATCAGAATGTAAAACTGGTGACACAGGAAACGCTCAAAACATAGACAGTAGGAAGACTCAGTCTTCCTGTACTTAAGTCGGCTTTGTGTCTCTTATATTTAATTCCGATGCAATATCTGTGTTTCATCGTCAATGGGAAGGTCCAAGGGATACAGTTAACTTGCAGAGGTATATCGGATTGTAAAACCAGTGACACAGGAAACGCCCAAAACATAGACAGTAGGAAGACTCAGTCTTCCTGTACTTAAGTCGGCATTGTGTCTCTTACATTTAATTCCGATGCAATTTCTGTGTTTCATCGTCAATGGAAAAGACCAAGGGATACAGTAAACCTGCAGAGGATCATCGGAATGTAAAACTGGTGACACAGGAAACGCTCAAAACATAGACAGTAGGAGGACTCAGTCTTCCTGTACTTATGTCGGCATTGTGTCTCTTATATTTAATTCCGATGCAATTTCTGTATTTCATCGTCAATGGGAAGGTCCAAGGGATACAGTAAACCTGCAGAGGTGCAACGGAATGTAAAACTTGTGACACAGGAAACGCTCAAAACATAGACAATAGGAAGACTCAGTCTTCCTGTACTTAAGTCGGCATTGTGTCTCTTATATTTATTTCCGATGAAATATCTGTCTTTCATCGTGAATGGGAAGGTCCAAGGAATATAGTAAACCTGCAGAGGTGCATCGGAAAGTAAAACTGATGACTCAGGATACGCTCAAAACATAGACAGTAGCAAGATTTAGTCTTCCTGTACTTAAGTCGGCATTGTGTCTCTTATATTTAATTTCGATGCAATTTGTGTGTTTCATCGCCAATGCGAAGGTCCAAGGGATACAGTAAACATGCAGAGGTGCATCGGAATGTAAAACTGGTGACACAGGAAACGCTCAAAACATTGACTGTAAGAAGACTGTTTTCTTGTACTTAATTCGGCATAGTGTCTCTTATATTTAATTCCGATGCAATTTCTGTGTATCATCGCCACTGTGAAGGTCCAAGGGATACAGTAAACCTGTAGAGGTGCATCGGAATGTAAAACTGGTGACACAGGAACCGCTCAAATTATAGACAGTAGGAAGACTCAGTCTTCCTGTACTTAAGTCGGCATTGTGTCTCTTATATTTAATTTCGACGCAATTTCTGTGTTTCATCGTCAATGGGAAGGTCCAAGGGATACAGTAAACCTGCAGAGGTGCATCAGAATGTAAAATTGGTGACTCAGGAAACGGTCAAAACATAGACAGTAGGAAGACTCAGTCTTCCTGTACTGAAGTCGGCATTGTGTCTCTTATATTTAATTCCGATGCAATTTCTGTGTTTCATCGTCAATGGGAAGGTTCACGGGATACAGTAAAACGGTCAGAGGTGCATCGAAATGTAAAACTAGTGACACAGGAAACGCTCAAAACATAGACAGTAGGAAGACTCAGTCTTAATGTACTTAAGTCGGCATTGTGTCCCTTACATTTAATTCCGATGCAATTTCTGTGTTTCATCGTCAATGGGAAAGTCCAAGGGATACAGTAAACCTGCATAGGTGCATCGGAATGTAAAACTGGTGACACAGGAAACGATCAAAACATAGACAGTAGGATGACTCAGTCTTCCTGTACTTAAATCGGCATTGTGACTCTTATATTTATTTCCGATGACATTTCTGTGATTCATCGTGAAAGGGAAGGTCCAAGGGATATAGTAAACCTGCAGAGGTGCATCGGAAAGTAAAACTGATGACACAGGACACGCTCAAAACATAGACAGTAGGAAGACTTAGTCTTCCTTTACTTATGTCGGCATTGTGTCTCTTATATTTAATTATGATGCAATTTCTGTGTTTCATCGTCACTATGAAGGTCCAAGGGATACAGTCAACCTGTAGAGGTGCATCGGAATGTAAAACTGGTGACACAGGAAACGCTCAAATTATAGACAGTGGGAAGACTCAGTCTTCCTGTACTTAAGTCCTCATTGTGTCTCTTATATTTAATTCCGATGAAATTTCTGTGTTTCATCGTCAATGGGAAGGTCCAAGGGATACAGTAAACCTGCAGAGGTGCATCAGAATGTAAAACTGGTGACACAGGAAACGCTCAAAGCATAGACAGTAGGAAGACTCAGTCTTCCTGTACTTAAGTCGGCATTGTGTCTCTTATATTTATTTCCGATGAAATATCTGTGTTTCATCGTGAATGGGAAGGTCCAAGGGATATAGTAAACCTGCAGAGGTGCAACGGAAAGGAAAACTGATGACACAGGAAACGCTCAAATCATAGACAGTAGGAAGACTTAGTCTTCCTGTACTTAAGTCGGCATTGTGTCTCTAATATTTAATTCCGATGCAATTTCTGTGTTTCATCGTCACTGTGAAGGTCCAAGGGATACAGTAAACCTGTAGAGGTGCATCGGAATGTAAAACTGATGACACAGGAAACGCTCAAATCATAGACAGTAGGAAGACTTAGTCTTCCTGTACTTAAGTCGGTATTGTGTCTCTTATATTTAATTCCGATGCAATTTCTGTGTTTCGTCGTCACTGTGAAGGTCCGAGGGATACAGTCAACCTGTAGATGTGCATCGGAATGTAAAACTTGTGACACAGGAAACGCTCAAATTATAGACAGTAGGAAGACTCAGTCTAACTGTACTTAAGTCGGCATTGTGTCTCTTATATTTAATTCCGATGCAATTTCTGTGTTTCATCGTCAATGGGAAGGTCCAAGGGATACAGTAAACCTGCAGAGGTCCATCGGAATGTTAAACTTGTGACACAGGAAACGCTCAAAACATAGACAGTAGGAAGACTCAGTCTTCCTGTACTTAAGTCGGTATCTTGTCTCCTATATTTAATTCCGATGCAATTTGTGTGTTTCATCGCCTATGGGAAGGTCCAGGGGATGCCGTAAACCTGCAGAGGTGCATCGGAATGTAAAACTGGTGACACAGGAAACGCTCAAAACATTGACTGTAAGATGACTGTTTTCTTGTGCTTAAGTCGGCATTGTGTCTTTTATATTTAATTCCGATGCAATTTCTGTGTTTCATCGTCACTGTGAAGGTCCAAGAGGATACAGTAAACCTGTAGAGGTGCATCGGAATGTAAAACTGGTAACACAGGAAACGCTCATATTATAGACAGAAGGTATGCTCATTCTTCCTGTACTTAAGTCGGCATTGTGTCTCTTATATTTAATTCCGATGCAATTTCTGTGTTTCATCGTCAATGAGAAGGTCCAAGGGATACAGTAAACCTGCAGAGGTGCATCAGAATGTAAAACTGGTGACACAGGAAACGCTCAAAACATAGACAGTAGGAAGACTCAGTCTTCCTGTACTTAAGTCGGCATTGTGTCTCTTATATTTAATTCCGATGCAATTTCTGTGTTTCATCGTCAATGGGAAGGTCCAAGGGATACAGTTAACTTGCAGAGGTACATCGGATTGTAAAACTAGTGACACAGGAAACGCTCAAAACATAGATAGTAGGAAGACTCAGTCTTCCTGTACTTAAGTCGGCATTGTGTCTCTTACATTTAATTCCGATGCAATTTCTGTGTTTCATCGTCAATGGGAAAGACCAAGGGATACAGTAAACCTGCAGAGGATCATCGGAATGTAAAACTGGTGACACAGGAATCGCTCAAAACATAGAGAGTAGGAAGACTCAGTCTTCCTGTACTTAAATCGGCGTTGTGTCTCTTATATTTATTTCCGATGAAATTTCTGTGTTTCATCGTGAATGGGAAGGTCCAAGGGATATAGTAAACCTGCAGAGGTGGATCAGAATGTAAAACTGGTGACACAGGAAACGCTCAAAACATAGACAGTAGGAGGACTCAGTCTTCCTGTACTTAAGTCGGCATTGTGTCTCTTATATTTAATTGCGATGCAATTTCTGTATTTCATCGTCAATGGGAAGGTCCAAGGGATACAGTAAACCTGCAGAGGTGCAACGGAATGTAAAACATGTGACACAGGAAACGCTCAAAACATAGACAGTAGGAAGACTTAGTCTTCCTGTACTTAAGTCGGTATGGTGTCTCTTATATTTAATTGCGATGCAATTTCTGTATTTCATCGTCAATGGGAAGGTCCAAGGGATACAGTAAACCTGCAGAGGTGCATCAGAATGTAAAATTGGTGACTCAGGAAACGGTCAAAACATAGACAGTAGGAAGACTCAGTCTTCCTGTACTTAAGTCGGCATTGTGTCTCTTATATTTAATTCCAATGCAATTTCTGTGTTTCATCGTCAATGGGAAGGTCCAAGGGATACAGTAAAACGGTCATAGGTGCATCGAAATGTGAAACTAGTGACACAGGAAATGCTCAAAACATAGACAGTAGGAAGACTCAGTCTTCCTGTACTTAAATCGGCATTGTGTCTCTTATATTTATTTCCGATGACATTTCTGTGATTCATCGTGAAAGGGAAGGTCCAAGGGATATAGTAAACCAGCAGAGGTGCATCGGAAAGTAAAACTGATGACACAGGACACGCTCAAATCGTAGACAGTAGGAAGACTTAGTCTTCCTGTACTTAAGTCGGCATTGTGTCTCTTATATTTAATTATGATGCAATTTCTGTTTTTCATCGTCACTGTGAAGGTCCAAGGGATACAGTCAACCTGTAGAGGTGCATCTGAATGTAAAACTGGTGACACAGGAAACGCTCAAATTATAGACAGTGGGAAGACTCAGTCTTCCTGTACTTAAGTCCTCATTGTGTCTCTTATATTTAATTCCGATGAAATTTCTGTGTTTCATCGTTAATGGGAAGGTCCAAGAGATACAGTCAACCTGCAGAGGTGCATCAGAATGTAAAACTGGTGACAGAGGAAACGCTCAAAACATAGACATTAGGAAGACTCAGTCTTCCTGTACTTATGTCGGCATTGTGTCTCTTATATTTAATTCTGATGCAATTTCTGTGTTTCATCGTCAATGGGAAGGTCCAAGGGATACAGTAAACCTGCAGAGGTGCAACGGAATGTAAAACTAGTGACACAGGAAACGCTCAAAACATAGACCGTAAGAAGACTCAGTTTTCTTTTACTTACGTCGGCGTTGTGTCTCTTATTTTTAATTCCGATGCAATTTCTGTGTTTCATCGTCAATGGGAAGGTCGAAGGGATACAGTAAACCTGCAGAGGTGCATCGGAAAGTAAAACTGATGACACAGGACACGCTCAAAACATAGACAGTAGGAAGACTTAGTCTTCCTGTACTTAAGTCGGTATTGTGTCTCTTATATTTAATTCCGATGCAATTTCTGTGTTTCGTCGTCACTGCGAAGGTCCGAGGGATACAGTCAACCTGTAGATGTGCATCGGAATGTAAAACTAGTGACACAGGAAACGCTCAAATTATAGACAGTAGGAAGACTCAGTCTAACTGTACTTAAGTCGGCATTGTGTCTCTTATATTAAATTCCGATGCAATTTCTGTGTTTCATCGTCAATGGGAAGGTCCAAGGAATACAGTAAACCTGCAGAGGTCCATCGGAATGTAAAACTTGTGACACAGGAAACGCTCAAAACATAGACAGTAGGAAGACTCAGTCTTCCTGTACTTAAGTGGCATTGTGTCTCTTATATTTAATTCCGATGCAATTTGTGTGTTTCATCGCCTATGGGAAGGTCCAGGGAATGTCGTAAACCTGCAGAGGTGCATCGGAATGTAAAACTGGTGACACAGGAAACGCTCAAAACATTGACTGTAAGATGACTGTTTTCTTGTGCTTAAGTCGGCATTGTGTCTTTTATATTTAATTCCGATCCAATTTCTGTGTGTCATCGTCACTGTGAAGGTCCAAGGGATACAGTAAACCTGTAGAGGTGCATCGGAATGTAAAACTGGTGACACAGGAAACGCTCATATTATAGACAGTAGGAATGCTCATTCTTCCTGTACTTAAGTCGGCATTGTGTCTCTTATATTTAATTCCGATGCAATTTCTGTGTTTCATCGTCAATGGGAAGGTCCAAGGGATACAGTAAACCTGCAGAGGTGCATCAGAATGTAAAACTGGTGACACAGGAAACGCTCAAATTATAGACAGTAGGAAGACTCAGTCTTCCTGTACTTAAGTCGGCATTGTGTCTCTTATATTTAATTCCGATGCAATTTCTGTGTTTCATCGTCAATGGGAAGGTCCAAGGGATACAGTTAACTTGCAGAGGTACATCGGATTGTAAAACTAGTGACACAGGAAACGCTCAAAACATAGACAGTAGGAAGACTCAGTCTTCCTGTACTTAAGTCGGCATTGTGTCTCTTACATTTAATTCCGATGCAATTTCTGTGATTCATCGTGAAAGGGAAGGTCCAAGGAATATAGTAAACCTGGAGAGGTGCATCGGAAAGTAAAACTGATGACTCAGGATACGCTCAAAACATAGACAGTAGCAAGATTTAGTCTTCCTGTACTTAAGTCGGCATTGTGTCTCTTATATTTAATTTCGATGCAATTTGTGTGTTTCATCGCCAATGGGAAGGTCCAAGGGATACAGTAAACATGCAGAGGTGCATCGGAATGTAAAACGGGTGACACAGGAAACGCTCAAATTATAGACAGTAGGAAGACTCAGTCTTCCTGTACTTAAGTCGGCATTGTGTCTCTTATATTTAATTATGATGCAATTTCTGTGTTTCATCGTCACTGTGAAGGTCCAAGGGATACAGTCAACCTGTAGAGGTGCATCGGAATGTAAAACTGGTGACACAGGAAACGCTCAAATTATAGACAGTGGGAAGACTCAGTGTTCCTGTACTTAAGTCCTCATTGTGTCTCTTATATTTAACTCCCATGAAATTTCTGTGTTTCATCGTCAATGGGAAGGTCCAAGGGATACAGTAAAACGGTCAGAGGTGCAACGGAATGTAAAACTAGTGACACAGGAAACGCTCAAAACATAGACCGTAAGAAGACTCAGTTATCTTGTACATACGTCGGCGTTGTGTCTCTTATATTTAATTCCGATGCAATTTCTGTGTTTCATCGTTAATGGGAAGGTCCAAGGGATACAGTAAACCTGCAGAGGTCCATCGGAATGTAAAACTTGTGACACAGGAAATGCTCAAAACATAGACAGTAGGAAGACTCAGTCTTCCTGTACTTAAGTCGGCATTGTGTCTATTATATTTAATTTCGATGCAATTTCTGTGTTTCATCGCCAATGGGAAGGTCCAGGGGATGCAGTAAACCTGCAGAGGTGCATCGGAATGTAAAACTGGTGACACAGGAAACGCTCAAAACATTGTAAGAAGACTGTTTTCTTGTACTTAAGTCGGCATTGTGTCTCTTATATTTAATTCCGATGCAATTTCTGTGTTTCATCGTCACTGTGAAGGACCAAGGGATACAGTAAACCTGTAGAGGTGCATCGGAATGTAAAACTGGTGAAACAGGAAACGCTCAAAACATAGACAGTAGGAAGACTCAGTCTTCCTGTTCCTAAGTCGGCATTGTGTGTCTTACATTTAATTCCGATGCAATTTCTGTGTTTCATCGTCAATGGGAAGGTCCAAGGGATACAGTAAACCTGCAGAGGTGCATCGGAATGTAAAACTAGTGACACAGGAAACGCTCAAAACATAGACAGTAGGAAGACTCAGTCTTCCTGTACTTAAGTCGGCATTGTGTCTCTTATATTTAATTCCGATGCAATTTCTGTGTTTCATCGTCAATGGGAAGGTCCAAGGGATACAGTAAACCTGCAAAGGTGCATCGGAATGTAAAACTAGTGACACAGGAAACGCTCAAAACATAGACAGTAGGAAGACTCACTCTTCCAGTACTTAAGTCGCCATTGTGTCTCTTATATTTAATTCCGATGCTATTTCTGTGTTTCATCGTCACTGTGAAGGTCCAAGGGATACAGTAAACCAGCAGAGGTGCTTCGGAATGTAAAACTAGTGACACAGGAAACGCTCAAAGCATAGACGGAAGGAAGACTCAGTCTTCCTGTACTTATGTCGGCATTGTGTCTCTTATATGTAATTCCGATGCAATTTCTGGGTTTCATCGTCAATGGGAAGGTCCAAGGGATACAGTAAACCTGCAGAGGTGCATCAGAATGTAAAACTGGTGACACAGGAAACGCTCAAAACATAGACAGTAGGAAGACTCAGTCTTCCTGTACTTAAGTCGGCATTGTGTCTCCTATATTTAATTCCGGTGCGATTTCTGTGTTTCATCGACAATGTGAAGGTCCAAGGGATACAGTAAACCGGCAGAGGTGCATCGGTATGTAAAACTGGTGACACAGGAAACGCACAAAACATAGACAGTAGGAGGACTCAGTCTTCCTGTACTTAAGTCAGCATTGTGCCTCTAATTTTACTTCCGATGCAATTTCTGTGTTTCATCGTCAATGGGAAGGTCAAAGGGATACAATAAACCTGCAGAGGTGCATCGGAATGTAAAACTGGTGACACAGGAAACGCTCAAAACATAGACAGTACTAAGACTCAGTCTTCCTGTACTTAAGTCGGCACTGTGTCTCTTATATTTAATTCCGATGCAATTTCTGTGATTCATCGTCACTGTGAAGGTCCAAGGGATACAGTAAACCCTCAAGGTGCATCGGAATGTAAAACTGTTGACACGGGAAACGCTCAAAACATAGACAGTAAGGAGACTCAGTCATCCTGTTCTTAAGTGGGCACTGTGTCTCTAATATTTAATTCCGATGCAATTTCTGTGTTTCATCGTCAATGGGAAGGTGCAAGGGATACAGTAAACGTGCAGAGGTGCATCGGAATGTAAAACTGGTGACACAGGAAACGCTCAAATCATAGACAGTAGGAAGACTCAGTCTTCCTGTACTTAAGTCGGCATTGTGTCTCTTATATTTATTTCCGATGAAATTTCTGTGTTTCATCGTGAATGGGAAGGTCCAAGGGATATAGTAAACAAGCAGAGGTGCATCGGAAAGTAAAACTGGTGACACAGGAAACGCTCAAAACATAGACAGTACTAAGACTCAGTCTTCCTGTACTTAAGTCGGCACTGTGTCTCTTATATGTAATTCCGATGCAATTTCTGTGTTTCATCGTCAATGGGAAGGTCCAAGGGGTACAGTAAACCTGCAGAGGTGCATCAGAATGTAAAACTGGTGACACAGGAAACGCTCAAAACATAGACAGTAGGAAGACTCAGTCTTCCTGTACTTAAGTCGGCATTGTGTCTCCTATATTTAATTCCGGTGCGATTACTGTGTTTCATCGACAATGGGAAGGTCCAAGGGATACAGTAAACCGGCAGAGGTGCATCGGTATGTAAAACTGGTGACACAGGAAACGCACAAAACATAGACAGTAGGAAGACTCAGTCTTCCTGTACTTAAGTCAGCATTGTGCCTCTAATTTTACTTCCGATGCAATTTCTGTGTTTCATCGTCAATGGGAAGGTCAAAGGGATACAATAAACCTGCAGAGGTGCATCGGAATGTAAAACTGGTGACACAGGAAACGCTCAAAACATAGACAGTACTAAGACTCAGTCTTCCTGTACTTAAGTCGGCACTGTGTCTCTTATATTTAATTCCGATGCAATTTCTGTGATTCATCGTCACTGTGAAGGTCCAAGGGATACAGTAAACCCTCAAGGTGCATCGGAATGTAAAACTGTTGACACGGGAAACGCTCAAAACATAGACAGTAAGAAGACTCAGTCATCCTGTTCTTAAGTGGGCACTGTGTCTCTAATATTTAATTCCGATGCAATTTCTGTGTTTCATCGTCAATGGGAAGTTCCAAGGGATACAGTAAACCTGCAGAGGTGCATCGGAATTTAAACCTGGTGACACAGGAAACGCTCAAAACATAGGCCGTAAGAAGACTCAGTTTTCATGTACTTAACTCGGCTTTGTGTCTCTTATATATAATTCCTATGCAATATCTGATTTTCATCGTCAATGGGAAGGTCCAAGGGATACAGTAAACCTGCAGAGGTGCATCGGAATGTAAAACTGGTGACACAGGAAACGCTCAAAACGTAGACAGTAGGAAGACTCAGTCTTCCTGTACTTAAGTCGGCATTGTGTCTCTTGTATTTAATTCCGATGCGATTTCAGTGTTTCATCGACAATGGGAAAGTCCAAGGGATACTGTTAACCGGCAGAGGTGCATCGGAATGTAAAACTGGTGACACAGGAAACGCTCAAAACATAGACCGTAAGAAGACTCAGTTTTCTTGTACTTAAGTCGGCGTTGTGTCTCTTATATTTAATTCCGATGCAATTTCTGTGTTTCATCGTCAATGGGAAGGTCCAAGGGATACAGTAAACCTGCAGAGGTCCATCGGAATGTAAAACTGGTGACACAGGAAACGCTCAAAACATAGACAGTTGGAAGACTCAGTCTTCCTGTACTTAAGTCGGCATTGTGTATCTTATATTTAATTTCGATGCAATTCGTGTGTTTCATCGCCAATGGGAAGGTCCAGGGGATACAGTAAACCTGCAGATGTGCATCGTAATGTAAAACTGGTGACACAGGAAACGCGCAAAACATTGACTGTAAGAAGACTGTTTTCTTGTACTTAAGTCGGCATTGTGTCTCTTATATTTATTTCCGATGAAATTTCTGTATTTCACCGTGAATGGGAAGGTCCAATGGATATAGTAAACCTGCAGAGGTGCATCGGAAAGTAAAACTGATGACACAGGACACGCTCAAAAAATAGACAGTAATAAGATTTAGTCTTCCTGTACTTAAGTCGGTATTGTGTCTCTTATATTTAATTCCGATGCCATTTCTGTGTTTCATCGTCACTGTGACGGTCCGAGGGATACAGTCAACCTGTAGAGGTGCATCGGAATGTAAAACTAGTGACACAGGAAACGCTCAAAACATAGACAGTAGGAATACTCAGTCTAACTGAACTTAAGTCGGCATTGTGTCTCTTATATTTAATTCCGATGCAATTTCTGTGTTTCATCGTCAATGGGAAGGTCCTAGGGATACAGTAAACCTGCAAAGGTGCATCAGAATGTAAAACTGGTGACACAGGAAACGCTCAAAACATAGACAGTAGGAAGACTCAGTCTTCCTGTACTTAAGTCGGCATTGTGTCTCTTATATTTAATTCCGATGCAATTTCTGTGTTTCAGCGTCAATGGGGAGGTCCAAGGGATACAGTAAACCTGCAGAGGTGGATCAGAATGTAAAACTGGTGACACAGGAAACGCTCAAAACATAGACAGTAGGAGGACTCAGTCTTCCTGTACTTAAGTCGGCATTGTGTCTCTTATATTTAATTGCGATGCAATTTCTGTATTTCATCGACAATGGGAAGGTCCAAGGGATACAGTAAACCTGCAGAGGTGCAACGGAATGTAAAACTTGTGACACAGGAAACGCTCAAAACATAGACAGTAGGAAGACTCAGTCTTCCTGTACTTAAGTCGGTATTGTGTCTCTTATATTGATTTCCGATGAAATATCTGTGTTTCAAAGTGAATGGGAAGGTCCAAGGAATATAGTAAAACTGCAGAGGTGCATCGGAAAGTAAAACTGATGACTCAGGATACGCTCAAAACATAGACAGTAGCAAGATTTAGTCTTCCTGTACTTAAGTCGGCATTGTGTCTCTTATATTTAATTTCGATGCAATTTGTTTGTTTCATCGCCAATGGGAAGGTCCAAGGGATACAGTAAACATGCAGAGGTGCATCGGAATGTAAAACTGGTGACACAGGAAACGCTCAAAACATAGACAGTAGGAAGACTCAGTCTTCCTGTACTTAAATCGGCATTGTGTCTCTTATATTTATTTCCGATGACATATCTGTGATTCATCGTGAAAGGGAAGGTCCAAGGGATATAGTAAACCTGCAGAGATGCATCGGAAAGTAAAACTGATGACACAGGACACGCTCAAAACATAGACAGTAGGAAGACTTAGTCTTCCTGTACTTAAGTCGGCATTGTGTCTCTTATATTTAATTATGACGCAATTTCTGTTTTTCATCGTCACTGTGAAGGTCCAAGGGATACAGTCAACCTGTAGAGGTGCATCGGAATGTAAAACTGGTGACACAGGAAACGCTCAAATTATAGACAGTGGGAAGACTCAGTCTTCCTGTACTTAAGTCCTCATTGTGTCTCTTATATTTAATTCCGATGAAATTTCTGTGTTTCATCGTTAATGGGAAGGTCCAAGAGATACAGTCAACCTGCAGAGGTGCATCAGAATGTAAAACTGGTGACACAGGAAAAGCTCAAAACATAGACAGTAGGAAGACTCAGTTTTCTTGTACTTACGTCGGCGTTGTGTCTCTTATATTTAATTCCGATGCAATTTCTGTGTTTCATCGTCAATGGGAAGGTCGAAGGGATACAGTAAACCTGCAGAGGTGCATCGGAAAGTAAAACTGATGACACAGGACACGCTCAAAACATAGACAGTAGGAAGACTTAGTCTTCCTGTACTTAAGTCGGTATTGTGTCTCTTATATTTAATTCCGATGCAATTTCTGTGTTTCGTCGTCACTGCGAAGGTCCGAGGGATACAGTCAACCTGTAGATGTGCATCGGAATGTAAAACTAGTGACACAGGAAACGCTCAAATTATAGACAGTAGGAAGACTCAGTCTAACTGTACTTAAGTCGGCATTGTGTCTCTTATATTTAATTCCGATGCAATTTCTGTGTGTCATCGTCACTGTGAAGGTCCAAGGGATACAGTAAACCTGTAGAGGTGCATCGGAATGTAAAACTGGTGACACAGGAAACGCTCATATTATAGACAGTAGGAATGCTCATTCTTCCTGTACTTAAGTCGGCATTGTGTCTCTTATATTTAATTCCGATGAAATTTCTGTGTTTCATCGTCAATGGGAAGGTCCAAGGGATACAGTAAAACGGTCAGAGGTGCAACGGAATGTAAAACTAGTGACACAGGAAACGCTCAAAACATAGACCGTAAGAAGACTCAGTTATCTTGTACATACGTCGGCGTTGTGTCTCTTATATTTAATTCCGATGCAATTTCTGTGTTTCATCGTTAATGGGAAGGTCCATGGGATACAGTAAACCTGCAGAGGTCCATCGGAATGTAAAACTTGTGACACAGGAAATGCTCAAAACATAGACAGTAGGAAGACTCAGTCTTCCTGTACTTAAGTCGGCATTGTGTCTCTTATATTTAATTTCGATGCAATTTCTGTGTTTCATCGCCAATGGGAAGGTCCAGGGGATGCAGTAAACCTGCAGAGGTGCATCGGAATGTAAAACTGGTGACACAGGAAACGCTCAAAACATTGTAAGAAGACTGTTTTCTTGTACTTAAGTCGGCATTGTGTCTCTTATATTTAATTCCGATGCAATTTCTGTGTTTCATCGTCACTGTGAAGGACCAAGGGATACAGTAAACCTGTAGAGGTGCATCGGAATGTAAAACTGGTGAAACAGGAAACGCTCAAAACATAGACAGTAGGAAGACTCAGTCTTCCTGTTCTTAAGTCGGCAATGTGTGTCTTACATTTAATTCCGATGCAATTTCTGTGTTTCATCGTCAATGGGAAAGTCCAAGGGATACAGTAAAAATGCAGAGGTGCATCGGAAAGTAAAACTGATAACACAGGACACGCTCATATCATAGACAGTAGGAAGACTTAGTCTTCCTGTACTTAAGTCGGCATTGTGTCTCTTATATTTAATTCCGATGCAATTTCTGTGTTTCATCGTCACTGTGAAGGTCCAAGGGATACAGTAAACCAGCAGAGGTGCTTCGGAATGTAAAACTAGTGACACAGGAAACGCTCAAAACATAGACAGAAGGAAGACTCAGTCTTCCTGTACTTATGTCGGCATTGTGTCTCTTATATTTAATTCCGATGCAATTTCTGTGTTTCATCGTCAATGGGAAGGTCCAAGGGATACAGTAAACCTGCAGAGGTGCATCGGAATGTAAAACTAGTGACACAGGAAACGCTCAAAACATAGACAGTAGGAAGACTCAGTCTTCCTGTACTTAAGTCGGCATTGTGTCTCTTATATTTAATTCCGATGAAATTTCTGTGTTTCATCGTGAATGGGAAGGTCCAAGGGATATAGTAAACAAGCAGAGGTGCATCGGAAAGTAAAACTGATGACACAGGAAACGCACAAAACATAGACAGTAGGAAGACTCAGTCTTCCTGTACTTAAGTCGGCATTGTGTCTCTTATATTTAATTCCGATGAAATTTCTGTGTTTCATCGTCAATGGGAAGGTCCAAGGGATACAATAAACCTGCAGAGGTGCATCGGAATGTAAAACTGGTGACACAGGAAACGCTCAAAACATAGACAGTACTAAGACTCAGTCTTCCTGTACTTAAGTCGGCACTGTGTCTCTTATATTTAATTCCGATGCAATTTCTGTGATTCATCGTCACTGTGAAGGTCCAAGGGATACAGTAAACCCTCAAGGTGCATCGGAATGTAAAACTGTTGACACGGGAAACGCTCAAAACATAGACAGTAAGAAGACTCAGTCATCCTGTTCTTAAGTGGGCACTGTGTCTCTAATATTTAATTCCGATGCAATTTCTGTGTTTCATCGTCAATGGGAAGTTCCAAGGTATGCAGTAAACCTGCAGAGGTGCATCGGAATTTAAACCTGGTGACACAGGAAACGCTCAAAACATAGACCGTAAGAAGACTCAGTTTTCATGTACTTAACTCGGCGTTGTGTCTCTTATATATAATTCCTATGCAATATCTGATTTTCATCGTCAATGGGAAGGTCCAAGGGATACAGTAAACCTGCAGAGGTGCATCGGAATGTAAAACTGGTGACACAGGAAACGCTCAAAACGTAGACAGTAGGAAGACTCAGTCTTCCTGTACTTAAGTCGGCATTGTGTCTCTTGTATTTAATTCCGATGCGATTTCAGTGTTTCATCGACAATGGGAAAGTCCAAGGGATACTGTTAACCGGCAGAGGTGCATCGGAATGTAAAACTGGTGACACAGGAAACGCTCAAAACATAGACCGTAAGAAGACTCAGTTTTCTTGTACTTAAGTCGGCGTTGTGTCTCTTATATTTAATTCCGATGCAATTTCTGTGTTTCATCGTCAATGGGAAGGTCCAAGGGATACAGTAAACCTGCAGAGGTCCATCGGAATGTAAAACTGGTGACACAGGAAACGCTCAAAACATAGACAGTAGGAAGACTCAGTCTTCCTGTACTTAAGTCGGCATTGTGTATCTTATATTTAATTTCGATGCAATTTGTGTGTTTCATCGCCAATGGGAAGGTCCAGGGGATACAGTAAACCTGCAGATGTGCATCGTAATGTAAAACTGGTGACACAGGAAACGCGCAAAAGATTGACTGTAAGAAGACTGTTTTCTTGTACTTAAGTCGGCATTGTGTCTCTTATATTTATTTCCGATGAAATTTCTGTATTTCACCGTGAATGGGAAGGTCCAATGGATATAGTAAACCTGCAGAGGTGCATCGGAAAGCATAACTGATGACACAGGACACGCTCAAAAAATAGACAGTGATAAGACTTAGTCTTCCTGTACTTAAGTCGGTATTGTGTCTCTTATATTTAATTCCGATGCAATTTCTGTGTTTCATCGTCACTGTGACGGTCGGAGGGATACAGTCAACCTGTAGAGGTGCATCGGAATGTAAAACTAGTGACACAGGAAACGCTCAAATTATAGACAGTAGGAAGACTCAGTCTAACTGTACTTAAGTCGGCATTGTGTCTCTTTTATTTAATTCCGATGCAATTTCTGTGTTTCATCGTCAATGGGAAGGTCCAAGGGATACAGTAAACCTGAAAAGGTGCATCAGAATGTAAAACTGGTGACACAGGAAACGCTCAAAACATAGACAGTAGGAAGACTCAGTCTTCCTGTACTTAAGTCGGCATTGTGTCTCTTATATTTAATTCCGATGCAATTTCTGTGTTTCAGCGTCAATGGGGAGGTCCAAGGGATACAGTAAACATGCAGAGGTGCAACGGAATGTAAAACTAGTGACACAGGAAACGTTCAAAACATAGAACGTAAGAAGACTCAGTTTTCTTGTACTTAAGTAGGCGTTGTGTCTCTTATATTTAACTCCGATGTAATTTCTGTGTTTCATCCTCAATGGGAAGGTCCAAAGGATACAGTAAACCTGCAGAGGTGCATCGGAATGTAAAACTGGTGACACAGGAAACGCTCAAATAATAGACAGTAGGAAGACTCAGTCTTCCTGTACTTAAGTCGGCATTGTGTCTCTTGTATTTAATTCCGATGCGATTTCTGTGTTTCATCGACAATGGGTAAGTCCAAGGGATACAGTAAACCGGCAGAGGTACATCGGAATGTGAAACTGGTGACACAGGAAACGCTCAAAACATAGACTGTAAGAAGACTCAGTTTTCTTGTACGTAAGTCGGCGTTGTGTCTCTCATATTTAATTGCGATGCAATTTCTGTGTTTCATCGTCAATGGGAAGGTCCAAGGGATACAGTAAACCTGCAGAGGTCCTTCGGAATGTAAAACTGGTGACACAGGAAACGCTCAAAGCATAGACAGTAGGAAGACTCAGTCTTCCTGTACTTAAGTCGGCATTGTGTATCTTATATTTAATTTCGATGCAATTTGTGTGTTTCATCGCCAATGGGAAGGTCCAGGGGATACAGTAAACCTGCAGATGTGCATCGGAATGTAAAATTGGTGACACAGGAAACGCTCAAAACATAGACAGTAGGAAGACTCAGTCTTCCTGTACTTAAGTCGGCATTGTGTCTCTTACATTTAAATCCGATGCAATTTCTGTGTTTCATTGTCACTGGGACAGTCCAAGGGATACAGTAAACATGCAGAGGTGCATCGGAATGTAAAACTGGTGACACTGGAAACGCTCAAAACATAGACATTAGGAAGACTTAGTCTTCCTGTAGTTAAATCGGCATTGTGTGTCTTATATTTATTTCCGATGAAATTTCTGTGTTTCATCGTGAATGGGAAGGTCCAAGGGATATTGTAAACCTGCAGAGGTGCATCGGAAAGTAAAACTGATGACACAGGACACGCTCAAAACATAGACAGTAGGAAGACTTAGTCTTCCTGTACTTATGTCGGTATTGTGTCTCTTATATTTAATTCCGATGCAATTTCAGTGTCTCATCGTCACTGTGAAGGTCCGAGGGATACAGTCAACCTGCAAAGGTGCATCAGAACGTGAAACTGGTGACACAGGAAACGCTCAAAACATAGACAGTAGGAAGACTCAGTCTTCCTGTACTTAAGTCGGCATTGTGTCTGTTATATTTAATTTCGATGCAATTTGTGTGTTTCATCGCCAATGGGAAGGTCCAGGGGATGCAGTAAACCTGCAGAGGTGCATCGGAATGTAAAACTGGTGACACAGGAAACGCTCAAAACATTGACTGTAAGAGGACTGTTTTCTTGTGCTTATGTCGGCATTGTGTCTTTTATATTTAATTCCGATGCAATTTCTGTATTTCATCGTCAATTAGAAGGTCCAAGGGATACAGTAAACCTGCAGAAGTGCAACGGAATGTAAAACTTGTGACACAGGAATCGCTCAAAACATAGACGGTAGGAAGACTCAGTCTTCCTGTACTTAAGTCGGCATTGTGTCTCTTATATTTATTTCCGATGAAATTTCTGTGTTTCATCGTGAATGGGAAGGTCCAAGGAATATAGTAAACCTGCAGAGGTGCATCGGAAAGTAAAACGGATGGCTCAGGATACGCACAAAACATAGACAGAAGCAAGATTTAGTCTTCCTGTACTTAAGTCGGCATTGTGTCTCTTATATTAAATTTCGATGCAATTTGTGTGTTTCATCGCCAATGGGAAGGTCCAAGGGATACAGTAAACATGCAGAGGTGCATCGGAATGTAAAACTGGTGACACAGGAAACGCTCAAAACATTGACTGTAAGAAGATTGTTTTCTTGTACTTAAGTCGGCATTGTGTCTCTTATATTTAATTCCGATGCAATTTCTGTGTTTCATCGTCACTGTGAAGGTCCAAGGGATACAGTAAACCTGTAGAGGTGCATCGGAATGTAAAACTGGTGACACAGGAAACGCTCAAATTTTAGACAGCAGGAAGACTCAGTCTTCCTGTAATTAAGTCGGCATTGTGTCTCTTATATTTGATTCCGATGCAATTTCTGTGTTTCATCGTCAATGGGAAGGTCCAAGGGATACAATAAACCTACAGAGGTGCATCAGATTGTAAAATTGGTGACACAGGAAACGCTCAAAACATAGACAGTAGGAAGACTCAGTCTTCCTGTACTTAAGTCGCCATTGTGTCTCTTATATTTAATTTCGATGCAATATCTGTGTTTCATCGTCAATGGGAAGGTCCAAGGGATACAGTAAACCTGCAGAGGTGCATCGAAATGTAAAACTAGTGACACAGGAAACGCTCAAAACATAGACAGTAGGAAGACTCAGTCTTCCTGTACTTAAGTCGGCATTGTGTCTCTTATATTTAATTCCGATGCAATTTCTGTGTTTCATCGTCAATGGGAAAGTCCACGGGATACAGTAAACTTGCAGAGGTGCATCGGAATGTAAAACTGGTGACACAGGAAACGCTCAAATCATTGACTGTAATAAGACTGTTTTCTTGTACTTAAGTCGGCTTTGTGTCTCTTATATTTAATTCCGATGCAATTTCTGTGTTTCATCGTCACTGTGAAGGACCAAGGGATACAGTAAACCTGCAGAGGTGCATCAGAATGTAAAACTGGTGACACAGGAAACGCTCAAAACATAGACAGTAGGAAGACTCAGTCTTCCTGTACTTAAGTCGCCATTGTGTCTCTTATATTTAATTTCGATGCAATTTCTGTGTTTCATCGTCAATGGGAAAGTCCACGGGATACAGTAAACTTGCAGAGGTGCATCGGAATGTAAAACTGGTGACACAGGAAACGCTCAAAACATTGACTGTAAGAAGATTGTTTTCTTGTACTTAAGTCGGCATTGTGTCTCTTATATTTAATTCCGATGCAATTTCTGTGTTTCATCGTCAATGGGAAAGTCCACGGGATACAGTAAACTTGCAGAGGTGCATCGGAATGTAAAACTGGTGACACAGGAAACGCTCAAATCATTGACTGTAAGAAGACTGTTTTCTTGTACTTAAGTCGGCTTTGTGTCTCTTATATTTAATTCCGATGCAATTTCTGTGTTTCATAGTCACTGTGAAGGACCAAGGGATACAGTAAACCTGCAGAGGTGCATCAGAATGTAAAACTGGTGACACAGGAAACGCTCAAAACATAGACAGTAGGAAGACTCAGTCTTCCTGTACTTAAGTCGGCATTGTGTCTCTTATATTTAATTCCGATGCAATTTCTGTGTTTCATCGTCAATGGGAAAGTCCACGGGATACAGTAAACTTGCAGAGGTGCATCGGAATGTAAAACTGGTGACACAGGAAACGCTCAAATCATTGACTGTAAGAAGACTGTTTTCTTGTACTTAAGTCGGCTTTGTGTCTCTTATATTTAATTCCGATGCAATTTCTGTGTTTCATCGTCACTGTGAAGGACCAAGGGATACAGTAAACCTGCAGAGGTGCATCAGAATGTAAAACTGGTGACACAGGAAACGCTCAAAACATAGACAGTAGGAAGATTCAGTCTTCCTGTACTTAAGTCGCCATTGTGTCTCTTATATTTAATTTCGATGCAATTTCTGTGTTTCATCGTCAATGGGAAGGTCCGAGGGATACAGTTAACCTGCAGAGGTACATCGGAATGTAAAACTAGTGACACATTAAACGCTCAAAGCATAGACAGTAGGAAGACTCGCTCTTCCTGTACTTAAGTCGGCATTGTGTGTCTTACATTTAATTCCGATGCAATTTCTGTGTTTCATCGTCAATGGGAAAGTCCAAGGGATACGTTAAACCTGCAGAGGTACATCGGAAAGTAAAACTGATGACACAGGACACGCTCATAACATAGACAGTTGGAAGACATAGTCTTCCTGTACATAAGTCGGCATTGTGTATCTTATATTTAATTTCGATGCAATTTGTGTGTTTCATCGCCAATGGGGAGGTCCAGGGGATACAGTAAACCTGCAGATGTGCATCGGTATGTAAAACTGGTGACACAGGAAACGCTCACAACATTGACTGTAAGAAGACTGTTTTCTTGTACTTAAGTCGGCATTGTGTCTCTTATATTTAATCCGATGCAATTTCTGTGTTTCATCGTCACTGTGAAGGACCAAGGGATACAGTAAACCTGCAGAGGTGCATCAGAATGTAAAACTGGTGACACAGGAAACGCTCAAAACATAGACAGTAGGAAGACTGAGTCTTCCTGTACTTAAGTCGGCATTGTGTCTCTTACATTTAATTCCGATTAAATTCTGTGTTTCATCGTCAATGGGAAAGACCAAGGTATACAGTCAACCTGCAGAGGTGCATCGGAATGTAAAACTGGTGACACAGGAAACGCTCAAAACATAGACAGTAGGAAGACTCAGTCTTCCTGTACTTAAATCGGCATTGTGTCTCTTATATTTAATTCCGATGCAATTTCTGTGTTTCAGCGTCAATGGGGAGGTCCAAGGGATACAGTAAACCTGCAGAGGTGCAACGGAATGTAAAACTAGTGACACAGGAAACGCTCAAAACATAGACCGTAAGAAGACTCAGTTTTCTTGTACTAAAGTAGGCGTTGTGTGTCTTATATTTAATTCCGATGCAATTTCTGTGTTTCATCCTCAATGGGAAGGACCAAGTGATACAGTAAACCTGCAGAGGTGCATCGGAATGTAAAACTGATGACACAGGAAACGCTCAAACCGTAGACAGTAGGAAGACTCAGTCTTCCTGTACTTAAGTCGGCATTGTGTCTCTTATATTTAATTCCGATGCAATTTTTGTGTTTCATCGTCAATGGGAAGGTCCAAGGGATACAGTAAACCTGCTGAGGTGCATCGGAATGTAAAACTGGTGACACAGGAAACGCTCAAAACGTAGACAGTAGGAAGACTCAGTCTTCCTGTACTTAAGTCGGCATTGTGTCTCTTGAATTTAATTCCGATGCGATTTCTGTGTTTCATCGACAATGGGAAAGTCCAAGGGATACAGTAAACCGGCAGAGGTACATCGGAATGCAAAACTGGTGACACAGGAAACGCTCAAAACATAGACCGTAAGAAGACTCAGTTTTCTTGTACTTAAGTCGGCGTTGTGTCTCTTATATTTAATTCCGATGCAATTTCTGTGTTTCATCGTCAATGGGAAGGTCCAAGGGATACAGTAAACCTGCAGAGGTCCATCGGAATGTAAAACTGGTGACACAGGAAACGCTCAAAGCATAGACAGTAGGAAGACTCAGTCTTCCTGTACTTAAGTCGGAATTGTGTATCTTATATTTAATTTCGATGCAATTTGTGTGTTTCAGCGCCAATGGGAAGGTCCAGGGGATACAGTAAACCTGCAGATGTGCATCGGAATGTAAAACTGGTGACACAGGAAACGCTCACAACATTGACTGTAAGAAGACTGTTTTCTTGTACTTAAGTCGGCATTGTGTCTCTTATATTTAATTCCGATGCAATTTCTGTGTTTCATCGTCAATGGGAAGGTCCAAGGGATACAGTAAACCTGCAAAGGTGCATCAGAACGTGAAACTGGTGACACAGGAAACGCTCAAAACATAGACAGTAGGAAGACTCAGTCTTCCTGTACTTAAGTCGGCATTGTGTCTCTTATATTTAATTCCGATGCAATTTCTGTGTTTCATCGTCAATGGGAAGGTCCAAGGGATACAGTAAACCTGCAAGGGTGCATCAGAATGTAAAACTGGTGACACAGGAAACGCTCAAAACATAGACAGTAGGAAGACTCAGTCTTCCTGTACTTAAGTCGGCATTGTGTCTCTTACATTTAATTCCGATGAAATTTCTGTGTTTCATCGTCACTGGGAGAGTCCAAGGGATACAGTAAACCTGCAGAGGTGCATCGGAAAGTAAAACTGATGACACAGGACACGCTCAAATCATAGACAGTAGGAAGACTTAGTCTTCCTGTACTTAAGTCGGCATTGTGTCTCTTATATTTGATTCCGATGCAATTTCTGTGTTTCATCGTTACTGTGAAGGTCCGAGGGATACAGTCAACCTGTAGAGGTGCATAGGAATGTGAAACTAGTGACACAGGAAACGCTCAAATTATAGACAGTAGAAAGACTCAGTCTAACTGTACTTAAGTCGTCATTGTGTCTCTTATATTTAATTCCGATGCAATTTCTGTGTTTCAGCGTCAATGGGGAGGTCCAAGGGATACAGAAAACCTGCAGAGGTGCAACGGAATGTAAAACTAGTGACACAGGAAACGCTCAAAACATAGACCGTTAGATGACTCAGTTTTCTTGTACTTAAGTCGGCATTGTGTCTCTTATATTTAATTCCGATGCAATTTCTGTGATTCATCCTCAATGGGAAGGTCCAAGGGATACAGTAAACCTGCAGAGGTCCATCGGAATGTAGAACTTGTGACACAGGAAACGCTCAAAACATAGACAGTTGGAAGACTCAGTCTTCCTGTACTTAAGTCGGCATTGTGTCTCTTACATTTAATTCCGATGCAATTTCTGTGTTTCATCGTCAATGGGAAAGACCAAGGGATACAGTCAACCTGCAGAGGTGCATCGGAATGTAAAACTGGTGACACAGGAAACGCTCAAAACATAGACAGTAGGAAGACTCAGTCTTCCTGTACTTAAATCGGCATTGTGTCTCTTATATTTAATTCCGATGAAATTTCTGTGTTTCATCGCCTATGGGAAGGTCCAGGGGATGCAGTAAACCTGCAGAGGTGCATCGGAATGTAAAACTGGTGGCACAGGAAACGCTCAAAACATTGACTGTAAGATGACTGTTTTCTTGTGTTTAAGTCGGCATTGTGTCTTTTATATTTAATTCCGATGCAATTTCTGTGTTTCATCGTCACTGTGAAGGTCCAAGGGATACAGTAAACCTGTAGAGGTGCATCGGAATGTAAAACTGGTGACACAGGAAACGCTCATATTATAGACAGTAGGAAGACTCATTCTTCCTGTACTTAAGTCGGCATTGTGTCTCTTATATTTAATTCCGATGCAATTTCTGTGTTTCATCGTCAATGGGAAGGTCCAGGGGATACAGTAAACCTGCAGAGGTGCATCAGAATGCAAAACTGGTGACACAGGAAACGCTCAAAACATAGACAGTAGGATGACTCAGTCTTCCTGTACTTAAATCGGCATTGTGTCTCTTATATTAATTTCCGATGAAATTTCTGTGTTTCATCGTGAATGTGAAGGTCCAAGGGATATAGTAAACCTGCAGAGGTGCATCACAATGTAAAACTGGTGACACAGGAAACGCTCAAAACATAGACAGTAGGAGGACTCAGTCTTCCTGTACTTAAGTCGCCATTGTATCTCTTATATTTAATTCCGATGCAATTTCTGTATTTCATCGTCAATGGGAAGGTCCAAGGGATACAGCAAACCTGCAGAGGTGCAACGGAATGTAAAACTTGTGACACAGGAAACGCTCAAAACATAGACAGTAGGAAGACTCAGTCTTCCTGTACTTAAGTCGGCATTGTGTCTCTTATATTTATTTCCGATTAAATTTCTGTGTTTCATCGTGAATGGGAAGGTCCAAGGAATACAGTAAACCTGCAGAGGTGCATCGGAAAGTAAAAACTGATGACTCAGGATACGCTCAAAACATAGACAGTATCAAGATTTAGTCTTCCTGTACTTATGTTTGCATTGTGTCTCTTATATTTAATTTCGATGCAATTTGTGTGTTTCATCGCCAATGGGAAGGTCCAAGGGATACAGTAAACCTGCAGAGGTGCATCAGAATGTAAAATTGGTGACTCAGGAAACGCTCAAAACATAGACAGTAGGAAGACTCAGTCTTCCTGTACTTAAGTCGGCATTGTGTCTCTTATATTTAATTCCGATGCAATATCTGTGTTTCATCGTCAATGGGAAGGTCCAAGGGTTACAGTAAACCGTCAGAGGTGCATCTAAATGTAAAACTAGTGACACAGGAAACGCTCAAAACATAGACAGTAGGAAGACTCAGTCTTCCTGTACTTAAGTCGGCATTGTGTCTCTTACATTTAATTCCGATGCAATTTCTGTGTTTCATCGTCAATGGGAAAGTCCAAGGGATACAGTAAACCTGCATAGGTGCATCGGAATGTAAAACTGGTGACACAGGAAACGCTCAAAACATAGACAGTAGGAAGACTTAGTCTTCCTGTACTTAAGTCGGCATTGTGTCTCTTATATTTAATTCCGATGCAATTTCTGTGCTTCATCGTCACCGTGAAGGTCCGAGGGATACAGTCAACCTGTAGAGGTGCATCGGAATGTAAAACTGGTGACACAGGAAACGCTCAAATTACAGACAGTGGGAAGACTCAGTCTTCCTGTACTTAAGTCCTCATTGTGTCTCTTATATTTATTTCCGATGCAATTTCTGTGTTTCATCGTCAATGGGAATGTCCAGGGGATACAGTAAACCTGCAGATGTGCATCAGAATGTAAAACTGGTGACAGAGGAAACGCTCAAAACATAGACATTAGGAAGACTCAGTCTTCCTGTACTTAAGTCGGCATTGTGTCTGTTATATTTAATTCCCATGCAAATTCTGTGTTTCATCGTCAATGGGGTGGTCCAAGGGATACAGTAAACCTGCAGTTGTCCATCGGAATGTAAAACTTGTGACACAGGAAATGTTCAAAACATAGACAGTAGGAAGACTCAGTCTTCCTGTACTTACGTCGGCATTGTGTCTCTTATATTTAATTTCGATGCAATTTGTGTGTTTCATCGCCAATGGGAAGGTCCAGGGGATGCAGTAAACCTGCAGAGGTGCATCGGAATGTAAAACTGGTGACACAGGAAACGCTCAAAACATTGACTGTAAGAGGACTGTTTTCTTGTACTTAAGTCGGCATTGTGTCTCTTATATTTAATTCCGATGCAATTTCTGTGTTTCATCGTCACTGTGAAGGACCAAGGGATACAGTAAACCTGTAGAGGTGCATCGGAATGTAAAACTGGTGACACAGGAAACGCTCAAAACATAGACAGTAGGAAGACTCAGTCTTCCTGTTCTTAAGTCGGCATTGTGTCTCTTATATTTAATTCCGACACAATTTCTGTGTTTCATCGTCAATGGGAAGGTCCAAGGGATACAGTAAACCTGCAGAGGTGCATCAGAATGTAAAACTGGTGACACAGGAAACGCTCAAAACATAGACAGTAGGAAGACTCAGTCTTCCTGTACTTATGTCGGCATTGTGTCTCTTATATTTAATTCCGATGCAATTTCTGTGTTTCATCGTCAATTGGAAGGTCCAAGGGATACAGTAAACCTGCAAAGGTGCATCGGAATGTAAAACTAGTGACACAGGAAACGCTCAAAACATAGACAGTAGGAAGACTCAGTCTTCCTGTACTTAAGTCGTCATTGTGTCTCTTATATTTAATTCCGATGCTATTTCTGTGTTTCATCGTCACTGTGAAGGTCCAAGGAATACAGTAAACCTGCAGAGGTGCATCGGTATGTAAAACTGGTGACACAGGAAACGCTCAAAACATAGACAGTAGGAAGACTCAGTCTTCCTGTTCTTAAGTCGTCACTGTGTCTCTTATATTTATTTCCGACACAATTTCTGTGTTTCATCGTCAATGGGAAGGTCCAAGGGATACAGTAAACCTGCAGAGGTGCATCAGAATGAAAAACTGGTGAGACAGGAAACGCTCAAAATATAGACAGTAGGAAGGCTCAGTCTTCCTGTACTTAAGTCGGCATTGTGTCTCCTATATTTAATTCCGGTGCGATTTCTGTGTTTCATCGACAATGGGAAGGTCCAAGGGATACAGTAAACCGGCAGAGGTGCATCGGAATGTAAAGCTGGTGACACAGGTAAACGCTCAAACATAGACCATAAGAAGACTCAGTTTTCTTGTGCTTAAGTCGGCGTTGTGTCTCTTATATTTAATTCCGATGCAATTTCTGTGTTTCATCGTCAATGGTAACGTCCAATGAATACAGTAAACCTGCAGAGGCACATCGGAATGTAAAACTGGTGACACAGGAAACGCTCAAAACATAGACAGTAGGAAGTCTCAGTCTTCCTGTACTTAAGTCGGCATTGTGTCTCTTATATTTAATTATAATGCAATTTCTGTGTTTCATCGTCAATGGGAAGGTCCAAGGGATACAATAAACCTGCAGAGGTGCATCGGAATCTAAAACTAGTGACACAGGAAACGCTCAAAACATAGACAGTAGGAAGACTCAGTCTTCCTGTACTTAAGTCGGCATTGAGTCTCTTATATTTAATTCCGATGCAATTTCTGTGATTAATCGTCACTGTGAAGGTCCAAGGGATACAGTAAACCTGCAGAGGTCCATCAGAATGTAAAACTGGTGACACAGGAAACGCTCAAAAAATAGACAGAAGGAAGACTCAGTCTTCCTGTACTTAAGTCGGCATTGTGTCTCTTATATTTAATTCCGATGCAATTTCTGTGTTTCATCATCAATGGGAAGTTCCAAGGGATACAGTAAACCTGCAGAGGTGCATCGGAATTTAAACCTGGTCACACAGGAATCGCTCAAAACATAGACCGTGAGAAGACTCAGTTTTCATGTTCTTAAGTCTGCGTTGTGTCTCTTATATATAATTCCGATGCAATTTATGATTTTCATCGTCAATGGGAAGGTCCAAGGAATACAGTAAACCTGCAGAGGTGCATCAGAATGTAAAACTGGTGACACAGGAAACGCTCAAAACATAGACAGTAGGAAGACTCAGTCTTCCTGTACTTAAATCGGCATTGTGTCTCTAATATTTATTTCCGATGAAATTTCTGTGTTTAATCGTGAATGGGAAGGTCCAAGGGATATAGTATACCTGCAGAGGTGCATCAGAATGTATACCTGGTGACAAAGGAAAAGCTCAAAACATAGACAGTAGGAGGATTCAGTCTTCCTGTACTTAAGTCGGCATTGTGTCTCTTATATTTAATTCCGATGCAATTTCTGTGTTTCATCGTCACTGTTAAGGTCCGAGGGATAAAGTCAACCTGTAGAGGTGCATCGGAATGTAAAACTGGTGACATAGGAATCGCTCAAATTATAGACAGTTGGAAGACTCAGTCTTCCTGTACTTAAGTCCTCTTTGTGTCTTTTATATTTAATTCCGATGCAATTTCTGTGTTTCATAGTCAATGGGAAGGTCCAAGAGATATAGTAAACCTGCAGAGGTGCATCAGAATGTAAAACTGGTGACAGAGGAAACGCTCAAAACATAGACGTTAGGAAGACTCAGTCTTGCTGTACTTAAGTCGGCATTGTGTCTCTTATATTTAATTCCGATGCAATTTCTGTGTTTCATCGTCAATGGGAAGGTCCAAGGGATACAGTAAACCTGCAGAGGTCCATCGGAATATAAAACTTGTGACACAGGAAATGCAAAAAACATAGACGGTAGGAAGACTTAGTCTTCCTGTACTTAAGTCGGCATTGTGTCTCTTATATTTAATTTCGATGCAATTTGTGTGTTTCATCGCCAATGGGAAGGTCCAGGGGGTGCAGTGAACCTGCAGAGGTGCATCGGAATGTAAAACTGGTGACACAGGAAACGCTCAAAACATTGACTGTAAGAAGACTGTTTTCTTGTACTTAAGTCGGCATTGTGTCTCTTATATTTAATTCCGATGCTATTTCTGTATTTCATCGCCACTGTGAAGGACCAAGGGATACAGTAAACCTGTAGAGGTGCATCGGAATGTAAAACTGGTGTCACAGGAAACGCTCAAATTATAGACGGTAGGAAGACTCAGTCTTCCTGTACTTAAGTCGGCATTGTGTCTCTCATATTTAATTCCGATGCAATTTCTGTGTTTCATCGTCAATGGGAAGGTCCAAGGGATGCAGTAAACCTGCAGAAGTGCATCAGAATGTAAAACTGGTGACACAGGAAACGTTCAAATCATAGATAGTAGGAAGACTCAGTCTTCCTGTACTTAAGTCGGCATTGTGTCTCTTATATTTAATTCCGATGAAATTTCTGTGTTTCATCGCCTATGGGAAGGTCCAGGGGATGCAGTAAACCTGCAGAGGTGCATCGGAATGTAAAACTGGTGACACAGGAAACGCTCAAAACATTGACTGTAAGATGACTGTTTTCTTGTGCTTAAGTCGGCATTGTGTCTTTTATATTTAATTCCGATGCAATTTCTGTGTTTCATCGTCACTGTGAAGGTCCAAGGGATACAGTAAACCTGTAGAGGTGCATCGGAATGTAAAACTGGTGACACAGGAAACGCTCATATTATAGACAGTAGGAAGACTCATTCTTCCTGTACTTAAGTCGGCATTGTGTCTCTTATATTTAATTCCGATGCAATTTCTGTGTTTCATCGTCAATGGGAAGGTCCAAGGGATACAGTAAATCTGCAGAGGTGCATCAGAATGTAAAACTGGTGACACAGGAAACGCTCAAAACATAGACAGTAGGATGACTCAGTCTTCCTGTACTTAAATCGGCATTGTGTCTCTTATATTAATTTCCGATGAAATTTCTGTGTTTCATCGTGAATGTGAAGGTCCAAGGGATATAGTAAACCTGCAGAGGTGCATCACAATGTAAAACTGGTGACACAGGAAACGCTCAAAACATAGACAGTAGGAGGACTCAGTCTTCCTGTACTTAAGTCGCCATTGTGTCTCTTATATTTAATTCCGATGCAATTTCTGTATTTCATCGTCAATCGGAAGGTCCAAGGGATACAGCAAACCTGCAGAGGTGCAACGGAATGTAAAACTTGTGACACAGGAAACGCTCAAAACATAGACAGTAGGAAGACTCAGTCTTCCTGTACTTAAGTCGGCATTGTGTCTCTTATATTTATTACCGATGAAATTTCTGTGTTTCATCGTGAATGGGAAGGTCCAAGGAATATAGTAAACCTGCAGAGGTGCATCGGAAAGTAAAAACTGATGACTCAGGATACGCTCAAAGCATAGACAGTATCAAGATTTAGTCTTCCTGTACTTAAGTCGGCATTGTGTCACTTATATTTAATTTCGATGCAATTTGTGTGTTTCATCGCCAATGGGAAGGTCCAAGGGATACAGTAAACCTGCAGAGGTGTATCAGAATGTAAAATTGGTGACTCAGGAAACGCTCAAAACATAGACAGTAGGAAGACTCAGTCTTCCTGTACTTAAGTCGGCATTGTGTCTCTTATATTTAATTCCGATGCAATATCTGTGTTTCATCGTCAATGGGAAGGTCCAAGGGTTACAGTAAACCGTCAGAGTTGCATCTAAATGTAAAACTAGTGACACAGGAAACGCTCAAAACATAGACAGTAGGAAGACTCATTCTTCCTGTACTTAAGTCGGCATTGTGTCTCTTACATTTAATTCCGATGCAATTTCTGTGTTTCATCGTCAATGGGAAAGTCCAAGGGATACAGTAAACCTGCATAGGTGCATCGGAATGTAAAACTGATGACACAGGAAACGCTCAAAACATAGACAGTAGGAAGACTTAGTCTTCCTGTACTTAAGTCGGCATTGTGTCTCTTATATTTAATTCCGATGCAATTTCTGTGCTTCATCGTCACCGTGAAGGTCCGAGGGATACAGTCAACCTGTAGAGGTGCATCGGAATGTAAAACTGGTGACACAGGAAACGCTCAAATTACAGACAGTGGGAAGACTCAGTCTTCCTGTACTTAAGTCCTCATTGTGTCTCTTATATTTAATTCCGATGAAATTTCTGTGTTTCATCGTCAATGGGAAGGTCCAAGAGATACTGTCAACCTGCAGATGTGCATCAGAATGTAAAACTGGTGACAGAGGAAACGCTCAAAACATAGACATTAGGAAGACTCAGTCTTCCGGTACTTAAGTCGGCATTGTGTCTCTTATATTTAATTCCGACACAATTTCTGAGTTTCATCGTCAATGGGAAGGTCCAAGGGATACAGTAAACCTGCAGAGGTGCATCAGAATGAAAAACTGGTGACACAGGAAACGCTCAAAACATAGACAGTAGGAAGACTCAGTCTTCCTGCACTTAAGTCGGCATTGTGTCTCCTATATTTAATTCCGGTGCGATTTCTGTGTTTCATCGACAATGGGAAGTTCCAAGGGATACAGTAAACCGGCAGAGGTGCATCGGAATGTAATGCTGGTGACACAGGTAAACGCTCAAACATAGACCATAAGAAGACTCAGTTTTCCTGTGCTTAAGTCGGCGTTGTGTCTCTTATATTTAATTCCGATGCAATTTCTGTGTTTCATCGTCAATGGGAAGGTCCAATGGATACAGTAAACCTGCAGAGGCACATCGGAATGTAAAACTGGTGACACAGGAAACGCTCAAAACATAGACAGTAGGAAGTCTCAGTCTTCCTGTACTTAAGTCGGCATTGTGTCTCTTATATTTAATTCCAATGCAATTTCTGTGTTTCATCGTCAATGGGAAGGTCCAAGGGATACAATAAACCTGCAGAGGTGCATCGGAATGTAAAACTAGTGACACAGGAAACGCTCAAAACATAGACAATAGGAAGACTCAGTCTTCCTGCACTTAAGTCGGCATTGAGTCTCTTATATTTAATTCCGATGCAATTTCTGTGATTAATCGTCACTGTGAAGGTCCAAGGGATACAGTAAACCTGCAGAGGTGCATCAGAATGTAAAACTGGTGACACAGGAAACGCTCAAAAAATAGACAGTAGGAAGGCTCAGTCTTCCTGTACTTAAGTCGGCATTGAGTCTCTTATATTTAATTCCGATGCAATTTCTGTGTTTCATCATCAATGGGAAGTTCCAAGGGATACAGTAAACCTGCAGAGGTGCATCGGAATTTAAACCTGGTCACACAGGAAACGCTCAAAACATAGACCGTGAGAAGACTCAGTTTTCATGTTCTTAAGTCGGCGTTGTGTCTCTTATATATAATTCCGATGCAATTTCTGATTTTCATCGTCAATGGGAAGGTCCAAGGAATACAGTAAACCTGCAGAGGTGCATCGGAATGTAAAACTGATGACACAGGAAACGCTCAAATCAAAGACAGTAGGAAGACTCAGTCTTCCTGTACTTAAGTCGGCATTGTGTATCTTATATTTAATTCCGATGCAATTTCTGTGTTTCATCGCCAATGGGAAGGTCCAGGGGATACAGTAAACCTGCAGAGGTGCATCGGAATGTAAAACTGGTGACACAGGAAACGCTCAAAAATAGGCAGTAGGAAGACTCAGTCTTCCTGTACTTAAGTCGGCATTGTGTTTCTTATATTTAATTCTGATGCGATTTCTGTGTTTCATCGCCAATGGGAAGGTCCAGGGGATGCAGTAAACCTGCAGAGGTGCATCGGAATGTAAAACTGGTGACACAGGAAACGCTCAAAACATTGACTGTAAGAGGACTGTTTTCTTGTGCTTATGTCGGCATTGTGTCTTTTATATTTAATTCCGATGCAATTTCTGTATTTCATCGTCAATTAGAAGGTCCAAGGGATACAGTAAACCTGCAGAGGTGCAACGGAATGTAAAACTTGTGACACAGGAATCGCTCAAAACATAGACAGTAGGAAGACTCAGTCTTCCTGTACTTAAGTCGGCATTGTGTCTCTTATATTTATTTCCGATGAAATTTCTGTGTTTCATCGTGAATGGGAAGGTCCAAGGAATATAGTAAACCTACAGAGGTGCATCGGAAAGTAAAACGAATGGCTCAGGAACCGCACAAAACATAGACAGAAGCAAGATTTAGTCTTCCTGTACTTAAGTCGGCATTGTGTCTCTTATATTTAATTTCGATGCAATTTGTGTGTTTCATCGCCAATGGGAAGGTCCAAGGGATACAGTAAACATGCAGAGGTGCATCGGAATGTAAAACTGGTGAACCAGGAAACGCTCAAAACATTGACTGTAAGAAGATTGTTTTCTTGTACTTAAGTCGGCATTGTGTCTCTTATATTTAATTCCGATGCAATTTCTGTGTTTCATCGTCACTGTGAAGGTCCAAGGGATACAGTAAACCTGTAGAGGTGCATCGGAATGTAAAACTGGTGACACAGGAAACGTCCAAATTTTAGACAGCAGGAAGACTCAGTCTTCCTGTAATTAAGTCGGCATTGTGTCTCTTACATTTGATTCCGATGCAATTTCTGTGTTTCATCGTCAATGGGAAGGTCCAAGGGATACAGTAAACCTACAGAGGTGCATCAGATTGTAAAATTGGTGACACAGGAAACGCTCAAAACATAGACAGTAGGAAGACTCAGTCTTCCTGTACTTAAGTCGGCATTGTGTCTCTTATATTTAATTTCGATGCAATTTCTGTGTTTCATCGTCAATGGGAAGGTCCAAGGGATACAGTAAACCTGCAGAGGTGCATCGAAATGTAAAACTAGTGACACAGGAAACGCTCAAAGCATAGACAGTAGGAAGACTCAGTCTTCCTGTACTTAAGTCGGCATTGTGTCTCTTATATTTAATTCCGATGCAATTTCTGTGTTTCATCGTCACTGTGAAGGTCCGCTGGATACAGTCAACCTGTAGAGGTGCATCGGAATGTAAAACTGGTGACACAGGAAACGCTCAAATTATAGACAGTAGGAAGACTCAGTCTTCCTGTACTTATGTCGGCATTGTGTCTCTTATATTTAATTCCGATGCAAATTCTGTGTTTCATCGTCAATGGGAAAGTCCAAGGGATACAGTAAACTTGCAGAGGTGCATCGGAATGTAAAACTGGTGACACAGGAAACGCTCAAATCATTGACTGTAAGAAGACTGTTTTCTTGTACTTAAGTCGGCATTGTGTCTCTGATATTTAATTCCTATGCAATTTCTGTGTTTCATCGTCTCTGTGATGGACCAAGGGATACAGTAAACCTGTAGAGGTGCATCGGAATGTAAAACTGGTGACACAGGAAACGCTCAAATTATAGACAGTAGGAAGACTAATTCTTCCTGTACTTAAGTCGGCATTGTGTCTCTCATATTTAATTCCGATGCAATTTCTGTGTTTCATCGTCAATGGGAAGGTCCAAGGGATACAGTAAACCTGCAGAAGTGCATCAGAATGTAAAACTGGTGACACAGGAAACGCTCAAAACATAGATAGTAGGAAGACTCAGTCTTCCTTTACTTAAGTCGGCATTGTGTCTCTTATATTTAATTACGATGCAATTTCTGTGTTTCATCGTCAATGGGAAGGTCCGAGGGATACAGTTAACCTGCAGAGGTACATCGGAATGTAAAACTAGTGACACAGGAAACGCTCAAAACATTGACTGTAAGAAGACGTTTTCTTGTACTTAAGTCGGCATTGTGTCTCTTATATTTAATTCCGATGCAATTTCTGTGTTTCATCGTCACTGTTAAGGTCCAAGGAATACAGTAAACCTGCAGAGGTGCATCAGAATGTAAAACTGGTGACACAGGAAACGCTCAAAACATAGACAGTAGGAAGACTCAGTCTTCCTGTACTTAAATCGGCATTGTGTCTCTAATATTTATTTCCGATGAAATTTCTGTGTTTAATCGTGAATGGGAAGGTCCAAGGGATATAGTATACCTGCAGAGGTGCATCAGAATGTATACCTGGTGACAAAGGAAAAGCTCAAAACATAGACAGTAGGAGGATTCAGTCTTCCTGTACTTAAGTCGGCATTGTGTCTCTTATATTTAATTCCGATGCAATTTCTGTGTTTCATCGTCACTGTTAAGGTCCGAGGGATAAAGTCAACCTGTAGAGGTGCATCGGAATGTAAAACTGGTGACACAGGAAACGCTCAAATTATAGACAGTTGGAAGACTCAGTCTTCCTGTACTTAAGTCCTCTTTGTGTCTTTTATATTTAATTCCGATGCAATTTCTGTGTTTCATAGTCAATGGGAAGGTCCAAGAGATATAGTAAACCTGCAGAGGTGCATCAGAATGTAAAACTGGTGACAGAGGAAACGCTCAAAACATAGACGTTAGGAAGACTCAGTCTTGCTGTACTTAAGTCGGCATTGTGTCTCTTATATTTAATTCCGATGCAATTTCTGTGTTTCATCGTCAATGGGAAGGTCCAAGGGATACAGTAAACCTGCAGAGGTCCATCGGAATATAAAACTTGTGACACAGGAAATGCAAAAAACATAGACGGTAGGAAGACTTAGTCTTCCTGTACTTAAGTCGGCATTGTGTCTCTTATATTTAATTTCGATGCAATTTGTGTGTTTCATCGCCAATGGGAAGGTCCAGGGGGTGCAGTGAACCTGCGGAGGTGCATCGGAATGTAAAACTGGTGACACAGGAAACGCTCAAAACATTGACTGTAAGAAGACTGTTTTCTTGTACTTAAGTCGGCATTGTGTCTCTTATATTTAATTCCGATGCTATTTCTGTATTTCATCGCCACTGTGAAGGACCAAGGGATACAGTAAACCTGTAGAGGTGCATCGGAATGTAAAACTGGTGTCACAGGAAACGCTCAAATTATAGACGGTAGGAAGACTCAGTCTTCCTGTACTTAAGTCGGCATTGTGTCTCTCATATTCAATTCCGATGCAATTTCTGTGTTTCATCGTCAATGGGAAGGTCCAAGGGATGCAGTAAACCTGCAGAAGTGCATCAGAATGTAAAACTGGTGACACAGGAAACGTTCAAATCATAGATAGTAGGAAGACTCAGTCTTCCTGTACTTAAGTCGGCATTGTGTCTCTTATATTTAATTCCGATGAAATTTCTGTGTTTCATCGCCTATGGGAAGGTCCAGGGGATGCAGTAAACCTGCAGAGGTGCATCGGAATGTAAAACTGGTGACACAGGAAACGCTCAAAACATTGACTGTAAGATGACTGTTTTGTTGTGCTTAAGTCGGCATTGTGTCTTTTATATTTAATTCCGATGCAATTTCTGTGTTTCATCGTCACTGTGAAGGTCCAAGGGATACAGTAAACCTGTAGAGGTGCATCGGAATGTAAAACTGGTGACACAGGAAACGCTCATATTATAGACAGTAGGAAGACTCATTCTTCCTGTACTTAAGTCGGCATTGTGTCTCTTATATTTAATTCCGATGCAATTTCTGTGTTTCATCGTCAATGGGAAGGTCCAAGGGATACAGTAAATCTGCAGAGGTGCATCAGAATGTAAAACTGGTGACACAGGAAACGCTCAAAACATAGACAGTAGGATGACTCAGTCTTCCTGTACTTAAATCGGCATTGTGTCTCTTATATTAATTTCCGATGAAATTTCTGTGTTTCATCGTGAATGTGAAGGTCCAAGGGATATAGTAAACCTGCAGAGGTGCATCACAATGTAAAACTGGTGACACAGGAAACGCTCAAAACATAGACAGTAGGAGGACTCAGTCTTCCTGTACTTAAGTCGCCATTGTGTCTCTTATATTTAATTCCGATGCAATTTCTGTATTTCATCGTCAATCGGAAGGTCCAAGGGATACAGCAAACCTGCAGAGGTGCAACGGAATGTAAAACTTGTGACACAGGAAACGCTCAAAACATAGACAGTAGGAAGACTCAGTCTTCCTGTACTTAAGTCGGCATTGTGTCTCTTATATTTATTTCCGATGAAATTTCTGTGTTTCATCGTGAATGGGAAGGTCCAAGGAATATAGTAAACCTGCAGAGGTGCATCGGAAAGTAAAAACTGATGACTCAGGATACGCTCAAAACATAGACAGTATCAAGATTTAGTCTTCCTGTACTTAAGTCGGCATTGTGTCACTTATATTTAATTTCGATGCAATTTGTGTGTCTCATCGCCAATGGGAAGGTCCAAGGGATACAGTAAACCTGCAGAGGTGCATCAGAATGTAAAATTGGTGACTCAGGAAACGCTCAAAACATAGACAGTAGGAAGACTCAGTCTTCCTGTACTTAAGTCGGCATTGTGTCTCTTATATTTAATTCCGATGCAATATCTGTGTTTCATCGTCAATGGGAAGGTCCAAGGGTTACAGTAAACCGTCAGAGTTGCATCTAAATGTAAAACTAGTGACACAGGAAACGCTCAAAACATAGACAGTAGGAAGACTCATTCTTCCTGTACTTAAGTCGGCATTGTGTCTCTTACATTTAATTCCGATGCAATTTCTGTGTTTCATCGTCAATGGGAAAGTCCAAGGGATACAGTAAACCTGCATAGGTGCATCGGAATGTAAAACTGATGACACAGGAAACGCTCAAAACATAGACAGTAGGAAGACTTAGTCTTCCTGTACTTAAGTCGGCATTGTGTCTCTTATATTTAATTCCGATGCAATTTCTGTGCTTCATCGTCACCGTGAAGGTCCGAGGGATACAGTCAACCTGTAGAGGTGCATCGGAATGTAAAACTGGTGACACAGGAAACGCTCAAATTACAGACAGTGGGAAGACTCAGTCTTCCTGTACTTAAGTCCTCATTGTGTCTCTTATATTTAATTCCGATGAAATTTCTGTGTTTCATCGTCAATGGGAAGGTCCAAGAGATACAGTCAACCTGCAGATGTGCATCAGAATGTAAAACTGGTGACAGAGGAAACGCTCAAAACATAGACATTAGGAAGACTCAGTCTTCCGGTACTTAAGTCGGCATTGTGTCTCTTATATTTAATTCCGACACAATTTCTGAGTTTCATCGTCAATGGGAAGGTCCAAGGGATACAGTAAACCTGTAGAGGTGCATCAGAATGAAAAACTGGTGACACAGGAAACGCTCAAAACATAGACAGTAGGAAGACTCAGTCTTCCTGCACTTAAGTCGGCATTGTGTCTCCTATATTTAATTCCGGTGCGATTTCTGTGTTTCATCGACAATGGGAAGTTCCAAGGGATACAGTAAACCGGCAGAGGTGCATCGGAATGTAATGCTGGTGACACAGGTAAACGCTCAAACATAGACCATAAGAAGACTCAGTTTTCCTGTGCTTAAGTCGGCGTTGTGTCTCTTATATTTAATTCCGATGCAATTTCTGTGTTTCATCGTCAATGGGAAGTTCCAATGGATACAGTAAACCTGCAGAGGCACATCGGAATGTAAAACTGGTGACACAGGAAACGCTCAAAACATAGACAGTAGGAAGTCTCAGTCTTCCTGTACTTAAGTCGGCATTGTGTCTCTTATATTTAATTCCAATGCAATTTCTGTGTTTCATCATCAATGGGAAGTTCCAAGGGATACAGTAAACCTGCAGAGGTGCATCGGAATTTAAACCTGGTCACACAGGAAACGCTCAAAACATAGACCGTGAGAAGACTCAGTTTTCATGTTCTTAAGTCGGCGTTGTGTCTCTTATATATAATTCCGATGCAATTTCTGATTTTCATCGTCAATGGGAAGGTCCAAGGAATACAGTAAACCTGCAGAGGTGCATCGGAATGTAAAACTGATGACACAGGAAACGCTCAAATCAAAGACAGTAGGAAGACTCAGTCTTCCTGTACTTAAGTCGGCATTGTGTATCTTATATTTAATTCCGATGCAATTTCTGTGTTTCATCGCCAATGGGAAGGTCCAGGGGATACAGTAAACCTGCAGAGGTGCATCGGAATGTAAAACTGGTGACACAGGAAACGCTCAAAAATAGGCAGTAGGAAGACTCAGTCTTCCTGTACTTAAGTCGGCATTGTGTTTCTTATATTTAATTCTGATGCGATTTCTGTGTTTCATCGCCAATGGGAAGGTCCAGGGGATGCAGTAAACCTGCAGAGGTGCATCGGAATGTAAAACTGGTGACACAGGAAACGCTCAAAACATTGACTGTAAGAGGACTGTTTTCTTGTGCTTATGTCGGCATTGTGTCTTTTATATTTAATTCCGATGCAATTTCTGTATTTCATCGTCAATTAGAAGGTCCAAGGGATACAGTAAACCTGCAGAGGTGCAACGGAATGTAAAACTTGTGACACAGGAATCGCTCAAAACATAGACAGTAGGAAGACTCAGTCTTCCTGTACTTAAGTCGGCATTGTGTCTCTTATATTTATTTCCGATGAAATTTCTGTGTTTCATCGTGAATGGGAAGGTCCAAGGAATATAGTAAACCTGCAGAGGTGCATCGGAAAGTAAAACGGATGGCTCAGGATACGCACAAAACATAGACAGAAGCAAGATTTAGTCTTCCTGTACTTAAGTCGGCATTGTGTCTCTTATATTTAATTTCGATGCAATTTGTGTGTTTCATCGCCAATGGGAAGGTCCAAGGGATACAGTAAACATGCAGAGGTGCATCGGAATGTAAAACTGGTGAACCAGGAAACGCTCAAAACATTGACTGTAAGAAGATTGTTTTCTTGTACTTAAGTCGGCATTGTGTCTCTTATATTTAATTCCGATGCAATTTCTGTGTTTCATCGTCACTGTGAAGGTCCAAGGGATACAGTAAACCTGTAGAGGTGCATCGGAATGTAAAACTGGTGACACAGGAAACGTCCAAATTTTAGACAGCAGGAAGACTCAGTCTTCCTGTAATTAAGTCGGCATTGTGTCTCTTACATTTGATTCCGATGCAATTTCTGTGTTTCATCGTCAATGGGAAGGTCCAAGGGATACAGTAAACCTACAGAGGTGCATCAGATTGTAAAATTGGTGACACAGGAAACGCTCAAAACATAGACAGTAGGAAGACTCAGTCTTCCTGTACTTAAGTCGGCATTGTGTCTCTTATATTTAATTTCGATGCAATTTCTGTGTTTCATCGTCAATGGGAAGGTCCAAGGGATACAGTAAACCTGCAGAGGTGCATCGAAATGTAAAACTAGTGACACAGGAAACGCTCAAAGCATAGACAGTAGGAAGACTCAGTCTTCCTGTACTTAAGTCGGCATTGTGTCTCTTATATTTAATTCCGATGCAATTTCTGTGTTTCATCGTCACTGTGAAGGTCCGCTGGATACAGTCAACCTGTAGAGGTGCATCGGAATGTAAAACTGGTGACACAGGAAACGCTCAAATTATAGACAGTAGGAAGACTCAGTCTTCCTGTACTTATGTCGGCATTGTGTCTCTTATATTTAATTCCGATGCAAATTCTGTGTTTCATCGTCAATGGGAAAGTCCAAGGGATACAGTAAACTTGCAGAGGTGCATCGGAATGTAAAACTGGTGACACAGGAAACGCTCAAATCATTGACTGTAAGAAGACTGTTTTCTTGTACTTAAGTCGGCATTGTGTCTCTGATATTTAATTCCTATGCAATTTCTGTGTTTCATCGTCTCTGTGAAGGACCAAGGGATACAGTAAACCTGTAGAGGTGCATCGGAATGTAAAACTGGTGACACAGGAAACGCTCAAATTATAGACAGTAGGAAGACTCATTCTTCCTGTACTTAAGTCGGCATTGTGTCTCTCATATTTAATTCCGATGCAATTTCTGTGTTTCATCGTCAATGGGAAGGTCCAAGGGATACAGTAAACCTGCAGAAGTGCATCAGAATGTAAAACTGGTGACACAGGAAACGCTCAAAACATAGATAGTAGGAAGACTCAGTCTTCCTTTACTTAAGTCGGCATTGTGTCTCTTATATTTAATTACGATGCAATTTCTGTGTTTCATCGTCAATGGGAAGGTCCGAGGGATACAGTTAACCTGCAGAGGTACATCGGAATGTAAAACTAGTGACACAGGAAACGCTCAAAACATTGACTGTAAGAAGACGTTTTCTTGTACTTAAGTCGGCATTGTGTCTCTTATATTTAATTCCGATGCAATTTCTGTGTTTCATCGTCACTGTGAAGGACCAAGGGATACAGTAAACCTGTAGAGGTGCATCGGAATGTAAAACTGGTGACACAGGAAACGCTCAAATTATAGACAGTAGGAAGACTCATTCTTCCTGTACTTAAGTCGGCATTGTGTCTCTCATATTTAATTCCGATGCAATTTCTGTGTTTCATCGTCAATGGGAAGGTCCAAGGGATACAGTAAATATGTAGAGGTGCATCGGAATGTAAAACTGGTGACACAGGAAACGCTCAAATTATAGACAGTAGGAAGACTTAGTCTTTCTGTACTTAAGTCGGCAATGTGTCTCTTATATATATTTCCGATGACATTTCAGTGTTTCATCGTCAATGGGAAGATTCGAGGGATACAGTTAAGCTGCAGAGGTACATCGGAATGTAAAACTAGTGACACAGGAAACGCTCAAAGCATAGACAGTAGGAAGACTCAGTCTTCCTGTACTTAAGTCGGCATTGTGTGTCTTACATTTAATTCCGATGCAATTTCTGTGTTTCATCGTCAATGGGAAAGTCGAAGGGATACGTTAAACCTGCAGAGGTGCATCGGAAAGTAAAACTGATGACACAGGACACGCTCATAACATAGACAGTTGGAAGACTTAGTCTTCCTGTACTTAAGTCGGCATTGTGTATCTTATATTTAATTTCGATGCAATTTGTGTGTTTCATCGCCAATGGGGAGGTCGAGGGGATACAGTAAACCTGCAGATGTGCATCGGTATATAAAACTGGTGACACAGGAGACGCTCACAACATTGACTGTAAGAAGACTGTTTTCTTGTACTTAAGTCGGCATTGTGTCTCTTATATTTAATTCCGATGAAATTTCTGTGTTTCATCGTCACTGTGAAGGTGCAAGGGATACAGTAAACCTGCAGAGGTGCAACGGAATGTAAAACTAGTGACACAGGAAACGCTCAAAACATAGACCGTAAGAAGACTCAGTTTTCTTGTACTAAAGTAGGCGTTGTGTCTCTTATATTTAATTCCGATGCAATTTCTGTGTTTCATCCTCAATGGGAAGGACCAAGTGATACAGTAAACCTGCAGAGGTGCATCGGAATGTAAAACTGATGACACAGGAAACGCTCAAACCGTAGACAGTAGGAAGACTCAGTCTTCCTGTACTTAAGTCGGCATTGTGTCTCTTATATTTAATTCCGATGCAATTTCTGTGTTTCATCGTCAATGGGAAGGTCCAAGGGATACAGTAAACCTACTGAGGTGCATCGGAATGTAAAACTGGTGACACAGGAAATGCTCAAATTATAGACAGCAGGAAGACTCAGTCTTCCTGTACTTAAGTCGGCATTGTGTCTCTTATATTTAATTCCGATGCAATTTCTGTGTTTCATCGTCAATGGGAAGGTCCAAGGGATACAGTAAACCTGCAAAGGTGCATCAGAATGTAAAACTGGTGACACAGGAAACGCTCAAAACATTGACAGTAGGAAGACTCAGTCTTCCTGTACTTAAGTCGGCATTGTGTCTCTTACATTTAATTCCGATGCAATTTCTCTGTTTCATTGTCACTGGGACAGTCCAAGGGATACAGTAAACCTGCAGAGGTGCATCGGAATGTAAAACTGGTGACACAGGAAACGCTCAAAACATAGACATTAGGAAGACTTAGTCTTCCTGTACTTAAATCGGCATTGTGTGTCTTATATTTATTTCCGATGAAATTTCTGTGTTTCATCGTGAATGGGAAGGTCCAAGGGATATAGTAAACCTGCAGAGGTGCATCGGAAAGTAAAACTGATGACACAGGACACGCTCAAAACATAGACAGTAGGAAGACTCAGTCTTCCTTTACTTAAGTCGGTATTGTGTCTCTTATATTTAATTCCGATGCAATTTCTGTGTTTCATCGTCACTGTGAAGGTCCGAGGGATACATTCAACCTGTAGAGGTGCATCGGAATGTAAAACTAGTGACACAGGAAACGCTCAAATTATAGACAGTAGGAAGACTCAGTCTAACTGTACTTAAGTCGGCATTGTGTGTCTTATATTTAATTCCGATGCAATTTCTGTGTTTCATCGTCAATGGGAAGGTCCAAGGGATACAGTAAACCTGCAAAGGTGCATCAGAAGGTGAAACTGGTGACACAGGAAACGCTCAAAACATAGACAGTAGGAAGACTCAGTCTTCCTGTACTTAAGTCGGCATTGTGTCTCTTATATTTATTTCCGATGAAATTTCTGTGTTTCATCGTGAATGGGAAGGTCCAAGGAATATAGTAAACCTGCAGAGGTGCATCGGAAAGTAAAACTGATGGCTCAGGATACGCTCAAAACATAGACAGTAGCAAGATTTAGTCTTCCTGTACTTAAGTCGGCATTGTGTCTCTTATATTTAATTTCGATGCAATTTGTGTGTTTCATCGCCAATGGGAAGGTCCAAGGGATACAGTAAACAAGCAGAGGTGCATCGGAACGTAAAACTGGTGACACAGGAAACGCTCAAAACATTGACTGTAAGAAGATTGTTTTCTTGTACTTAAGTCGGCATTGTGTCTCTTATATTTAATTCCGATGCAATTTCTGTGTTTCATCGTCACTGTGAAGGTCCAACGGATACAGTAAACCTGTAGAGGTGGATCGGAATGTAAAACTGGTGACACAGGAAACGCTCAAATTATAGACAGCAGGAAGACTCAGTCTTCCTGTAATTAAGTCGGCTTGTGTCTCTTATATTTGATTCCGATGCAATTTCTGTGTTTCATCGTCAATGGGAAGGTCCAAGGGATACAGTAAACCTGCAGAGGTGCATCGAAATGTAAAACTAGTGACACAGGAAACGCTCAAAACATAGACAGTAGGAAGACTCAGTCTTCCTGTACTTAAGTCGGCATTGTGCCTCTTATATTTAATTCCGATACAATTTCTGTTGTTCATCGTCAATGGGAAGGTCCAAGGGATACAGTAAACCTGCAGAGGTGCATCGAAATGTAAAACTAGTGACACAGGAAACGCTCAAAACATAGACAGTAGGAAGACTCAGTCTTCCTCTACTTAAGTCGGCATTGTGTCTCCTATATTTAATTCCGATGCAATTTCTGTGTTTCATCGTCACTGTGAAGGTCCGAGGGATACAGTCAACCTGTAGAGGTTCATCGGAATGTAAAACTGGTGACACAGGAAACGCTCAAATTATAGACAGTAGGAAGACTCAGTCTTCCTGTACTTAAGTCGGCATTGTGTCTCTTACATTTAATTCCGATGCAAATTCTGTGTTTCATCGTCAATGGGAAAGTCCAAGGGATACAGTAAACTTGCAGAGGTGCATCGTAATGTAAAACTGGTGACACAGGAAACGCTCAAAACATTGACTGTAAGAAGACGTTTTCTTGTACTTAAGTCGGCATTGTGTCTCTTATATTTAATTCCGATGCAATTTCTGTGTTTCATCGTCACTGTGAAGGACCAAGGGATACAGTAAACCTGTAGAGCTGCATCGGAATGTAAAACTGGTGACACAGGAAACGCTCAAATTATAGACAGTAGGAAGACTCATTCTTCCTGTACTTAAGTCGGCATTGTGTCTCTTATATTTAATTCCGATGCAATTTCTGTGTTTCATCGTCAATGGGAAGGTCCAAGGGGTACAGTAAACCTGCAGAAGTGCATCAGAATGTAAAACTGGTGACACAGGAAACGCTCAGAACATAAATAGTAGGAAGACTCAGTCTTCCTTTACTTAAGTCGGCATTGTGTCTCTTATATTTAATTCCGATGAAATTTCTGTGTTTCATCGTCACTGTGAAGGTGCAAGGGATACAGTAAACCTGTAGAGGTGCATCGGAATGTAAAACTGGTGACACAGGAAACGCTCAAATTATAGACAGTAGGAAGACTCAGTCTTCCTGTACTTAAGTCGGCATTGTGTCTCTTATATTTAATTCCGATGCAAATTCTGTGTTTCATCGTCAATGGGAAGGTCCAAGGGAGACAGTAAACCTGCAAGGGTGCATCAGAATGTAAAACTGGTGACACAGGAAACGCTCAAAACATAGACAGTAGGAAGACTCAGTCTTCCTGTACTTAAGTCGGCATTGTGTCTCTTACATTTAATTCCGATGAAATTTCTGTGTTTCATCGTCACTGGGAGAGTCCAAGGGATACAGTAAACCTGCAGAGGTGCATCGGAAAGTAAAAGTGATGACACAGGACACGCTCAAATCATAGACAGTAGGAAGACTTAGTCTTCCTGTACTTAAGTCGGCATTGTGTCTCTTATATTTGATTCCGATGCAATTTCTGTGTTTCATCGTTACTGTGAAGGTCCGAGGGATACAGTCAACCTGTAGAGGTGCATAGGAATGTAAAACTAGTGACAAAGGAAACGCTCAAATTATAGACAGTAGAAAGACTCAGTCTAACTGTACTTAAGTCGTCATTGTGTCTCTTATATTTAATTCCGATGTAATTTCTGTATTTCATCGTCAATGGGAAGGTCCAAGGGATACAGCAAACCTGCAGAGGTGCAACGGAATGTAAAACTTGTGACACAGGAAACGCTCAAAACATAGACAGTAGGAAGACTCAGTCTTCCTGTACTTAAGTCGGCATTGTGTCTCTTATATTAATTTCCGATGAAATTTCTGTGTTTCATCGTGAATGTGAAGGTCCAAGGGATATAGTAAACCTGCAGAGGTGCATCACAATGTGAAACTGGTGACACAGGAAACGCTCAAAACATAGACAGTAGGAGGACTCAGTCTTCCTGTACTTAAGTCGCCATTGTGTCTCTTATATTTAATTCCGATGTAATTTCTGTATTTCATCGTCAATGGGAAGGTCCAAGGGATACAGCAAACCTGCAGAGGTGCAACGGAATGTAAAACTTGTGACACAGGAAACGCTCAAAACATAGACAGTAGGAAGACTCAGTCTTCCTGTACTTAAGTCGGCATTGTGTCTCTTATATTTATTTCCGATTAAATTTCTGTGTTTCATCGTGAATGGGAAGGTCCAAGGAATACAGTAAACCTGCAGAGGTGCATCGGAAAGTAAAAACTGATGACTCAGGATACGCTCAAAACATAGACAGTATCAAGATTTAGTCTTCCTGTACTTAAGTCGGCATTGTGTCTCTTATATTTAATTTCGATGCAATTTGTGTGTTTCATCGCCAATGGGAAGGTCCAAGGGATACAGTAAACCTGCAGAGGTGCATCAGAATGTAAAATTGGTGACTCAGGAAACGCTCAAAACATAGACAGTAGGAAGACTCAGTCTTCCTGTACTTAAGTCGGCATTGTGTCTCTTATATTTAATTCCGATGCAATTTCTGTGTTTCATCGTCAATGGGAAAGTCCAAGGGATACAGTAAACCTGCATAGGTGCATCGGAATGTAAAACTGGTGACACAGGAAACGCTCAAATTACAGACAGTGGGAAGACTCAGTCTTCCTGTACTTAAGTCCTCATTGTGTCTCTTATATTTAATTCCGATGACATTTCTGTGTTTCATCGTCAGTGGCAAGGTCCAAGAGATACAGTCAACCTGCAGATGTGCATCAGAATGTAAAACTGGTGACAGAGGAAACGCTCAAAACATAGACATTAGGAAGACTCAGTCTTCCTGTACTTAAGTCGGCATTGTGTCTCTTATATTTAATTCCGATGCCAATTCTGTGTTTCATCGTCAATGGGGAGGTCCAAGGGATACAGTAAACCTGCAGTTGTCCATCGGAATGTAAAACATTTGACACAGGAAATGCTCAAAACATAGACAGTAGGAAGACTCAGTCTTCCTGTACTTAAGTCGGCATTGTGTCTCTTATATTTAATTTCGATGCAATTTGTGTCCTTCATCGCCAATGGGAAGGTCCAGGGGATGCAGTAAACCTGCAGAGGTGCATCGGAATGTAAAACTGGTGACACAGGAAACGCTCAAAACATTGACTGTAAGAGGACTGTTTTCTTGTACTTAAGTCGGCATTGTGTCTCTTATATTTAATTCCGATGCAATTTCTGTGTTTCATCGTCACTGTGAAGGACCAAGGGATACAGTAAACCTGTAGAGGTGCGTCGGAATGTAAAACTGGTGACACAGGAAACGCTCAAAACATAGACAGTAGGAAGACTCAGTCTTCCTGTTCTTAAGTCGGCATTGTGTCTCTTATATTTAATTCCGACACAATTTCTGTGTTTCATCGTCAATGGGAAGGTCCAAGGGATACAGTAAACCTGCAGAGGTGCATCAGAATGTAAAACTGGTGACACAGGAAACGCTCAAAACATAGACAGTAGGAAGACTCAGTCTTCCTGTACTTATGTCGGCATTGTGTCTCTTATATTTAATTCCGATGCAATTTCTGTGTTTCATCGTCAATTGGAAGGTCCAAGGGATACAGTAAACCTGCAAAGGTGCATCGGAATGTAAAATTAGTGACACAGGAAACGCTCAAAACATAGACAGTAGGAAGACTCAGTCTTCCTGTACTTAAGTCGTCATTGTGTCTCTTATATTTAATTCCGATGCTATTTCTGTGTTTCATCGTCACTGTGAAGGTCCAAGGAATACAGTAAACCTGCAGAGGTGCATCGGTATGTAAAACTGGTGACACAGGAAACGCTCAAAACATAGACAGTAGGAAGACTCAGTCTTCCTGTTCTTAAGTCGGCACTGTGTCTCTTATATTTAATTCCGACACAATTTCTGTGTTTCATCGTCAATGGGAAGGTCCAAGGGATACAGTAAACCTGCAGAGGTGCATCAGAATGAAAAACTGGTGAGACAGGAAACGCTCAAAATATAGACAGTAGGAAGACTCAGTCTTCCTGTACTTAAATCGGCATTGTGTCTCTAATATTTATTTCCGATGAAATTTCTGTGTTTTATCGTGAATGGGAAGGTCCAAGGGATATAGTATACCTGCAGAGGTGCATCAGAATGTAAAACTGGTGACAAAGGAAAAGCTCAAAACATAGACAGTAGGAGGACTCAGTCTTCCTGTACTTAAGTCGGCATTGTGTCTCTTATATTTAATTCCGATGCAATTTCTGTGTTTCATCGTCACTGTTAAGGTCCGAGGGATACAGTCAACCTGTAGAGGTGCATCGGAATGTAAAACTGGCGACACAGGAAACGCTCAAATTATAGACAGTTGGAAGACTCAGTCTTCCTGTACTTAAGTCCTCTTTGTGTCATTTATATTTAATTCCGATGCAATTTCTGTGATTCATAGTCAATGGGAAGGTCCAAGAGATATAGTAAACCTGCAGAGGTGCATCAGAATGTAAAACTGGTGACAGAGGAAACGCTCAAAACATAGACGTTAGGAAGACTCAGTCTTCCTGTACTTAAGTCGGCATTGTGTCTCTTATATTTAATTCCGATGCAATTTCTGTGTTTCATCGTCAATGGGAATGTCCAAGGGATACAGTAAACCTGCAGAGGTCCATCGGAATATAAAACTTGTGACACAGGAAATGCAAAAAACATAGACAGTAGGAAGACTTAGTCTTCCTGTACTTAAGTCGGCATTGTGTCTCTTATATTTAATTTCGATGCAATTTGTGTGTTTCATCGCCAATGGGAAGGTCCAGGGGGTGCAGGGAACCTGCAGAGGTGCATCGGAATGTAAAACTGGTGACACAGGAAAAGCTCAAAACATTGACTGTAAGAAGACTGTTTTCTTGTACTTAAGTTGGCATTGTGTCTCTTATATTTAATTCCGATGCTATTTCTGTATTTCATCGTCACTGTGAAGGACCAAGGGATACAGTAAACCTGTAGAGGTGCATCGGAATGTAAAACTGGTGACACAGGAAACGCTCAAATTATAGACGGTAGAAAGACTCAGTCTTCCTGTACTTAAGTCGGCATTGTGTCTCTCATATTTAATTCCGATGCAATTTCTGTGTTTCATCGTCAATGGGAAGGTCCAAGGGATGCAGTAAACCTGCAGAAGTGCATCAGAATGTAAAACTGGTGACACAGGAAACGTTCAAATCATAGATAGTAGGAAGACTCAGTCTTCCTGTACTTAAGTCGGCATTGTGTCTCTTATATTTAATTCCGATGAAATTTCTGTGTTTCATCGCCTATGGGAAGGTCCAGGGGATGCAGTAAACCTGCAGAGGTGCATCGGAATGTAAAACTCGTGACACAGGAAACGCTCAAAACATTGACTGTAAGATGACTGTTTTCTTGTGCTTAAGTCGGCATTGTGTCTTTTATATTTAATTCCGATGCAATTTCTGTGTTTCATCGTCACTGTGAAGGTCCAAGGGATACAGTAAACCTGTAGAGGTGCATCGGAATGTAAAACTGGTGACACAGGAAACGCTCATATTATAGACAGTAGGAAGACTCATTCTTCCTGTACTTAAGTCGGCATTGTGTCTCTTATGTTTAATTCCGATGCAATTTCTGTGTTTCATCGTCAATGGGAAGGTCCAAGGGATACAGTAAATCTGCAGAGGTGCATCAGAATGTAAAACTGGTGACACAGGAAACGCTCAAAACATAGACAGTAGGATGACTCAGTCTTCCTGTACTTAAATCGGCATTGTGTCTCTTATATTAATTTCCGATGAAATTTCTGTGTTTCATCGTGAATGTGAAGGTCCAAGGGATATAGTAAACCTGCAGAGGTGCATCACAATGTAAAACTGGTGACACAGGAAACGCTCAAAACATAGACAGTAGGAGGACTCAGTCTTACTGTACTTAAGTCGCCATTGTGTCTCTTATATTTAATTCCGATGCAATTTCTGTATTTCATCGTCAATCGGAAGGTCCAAGGGATACAGCAAACCTGCAGAGGTGCAACGGAATGTAAAACTTGTGACACAGGAAACGCTCAAAACATAGACAGTAGGAAGACTCAGTCTTCCTGTACTTAAGTCGGCATTGTGTCTCTTATATTTATTTCCGATGAAATTTCTGTGTTTCATCGTGAATGGGAAGGTCCAAGGAATATAGTAAACCTGCAGAGGTGCATCGGAAAGTAAAAACTGATGACTCAGGATACGCTCAAAACATAGACAGTATCAAGATTTAGTCTTCCTGTACTTAAGTCGGCATTGTGTCACTTATATTTAATTTCGATGCAATTTGTGTGTTTCATCGCCAATGGGAAGGTCCAAGGGATACAGTAAACCTGCAGAGGTGCATCAGAATGTAAAATTGGTGACTCAGGAAACGCTCAAAACATAGACAGTAGGAAGACTCAGTCTTCCTGTACTTAAGTCGGCATTGTGTCTCTTATATTTAATTCCGATGCAATATCTGTGTTTCATCGTCAATGGGAAGGTCCAAGGTTTACAGTAAACCGTCAGAGTTGCATCTAAATGTAAAACTAGTGACACAGGAAACGCTCAAAACATAGACAGTAGGAAGACTCAGTCTTCCTGTACTTAAGTCGCCATTGTGTCTCTTACATTTAATTCCGATGCAATTTCTGTGTTTCATCGTCAATGGGAAAGTCCAAGGGATACAGTAAACCTGCATAGGTGCATCGGAATGTAAAACTGGTGACACAGGTAACGCTCAAAACATAGACAGTAGGAAGACTTAGTCTTCCTGTACTTAAGTCGCAATTGTGTCTCTTATATTTAATTCCGATGCAATTTCTGTGCTTCATCGTCACCGTGAAGGTCCGAGGGATACAGTCAACCTGTGGAGGCGCATCGGAATGTAAAACTGGTGACACAGGAAACGCTCAAATTACAGACAGTGGGAAGACTCAGTCTTCCTGTACTTAAGTCCTCATTGTGTCTCTTATATTTAATTCCGATGAAATTTCTGTGTTTCATCGTCAATGGGAAGGTCCAAGAGATATAGTCAACCTGCAGATGTGCATCAGAATGTAAAACTGGTGACAGAGGAAACGCTCAAAACATAGACATTAGGAAGACTCAGTCTTCCTGTACTTAAGTCGGCATTGTGTCTCTTATATTTAATTCCGACACAATTTCTGAGTTTCATCGTCAATGGGAAGGTCCAAGGGATACAGTAAACCTGCAGAGGTGCATCAGAATGAAAAACTGGTGACACAGGAAACGCTCAAAACATAGACAGTAGGAAGACTCAGTCTTCCTGTACTTAAGTCGGCATTGTGTCTCCTATATTTAATTCCGGTGCGATTTCTGTGTTTCATCGACAATGGGAAGTTCCAAGGGATACAGTAAACCGGCAGAGGTGCATCGGAATGTAAAGCTGGTGACACAGGTAAACGCTCAAACATAGACCATAAGAAGACTCAGTTTTCTTGTGCTTAAGTCGGCGTTGTGTCTCTTATATTTAATTCCGATGCAATTTCTGTGGTTCATCGTCAATGGGAAGGTCCAATGGATACAGTAAACCTGCAGAGGTGCATCGGAATGTAAAACTAGTGACACAGGAAACGCTCAAAACATAGACAGTAGGAAGTCTCAGTCTTCCTGTACTTAAGTCGGCATTGAGTCTCTTATATTTAATTCCGATGCACTTTCTGTGATTAATCGTCACTGTGAAGGTCCGAGGGATACAGTAAACCTGCAGAGGTGCATCAGAATGTAAAACTGGTGACACAGGAAACGCTCAAAAAATAGACAGTAGGAAGGCTCAGTCTTCCTGTACTTAAGTCGGCATTGAGTCTCTTATATTTAATTCCGATGCAATTTCTGTGTTTCATCATCAATGGGAAGTTCCAAGGGATACAGTAAACCTGCAGAGGTGCATCGGAATTTAAACCTGGTCACACAGGAAACGCTCAAAACATAGACCGTGAGAAGACTCAGTTTTCATGTTCTTAAGTCGGCGTTGTGTCTCTTATATATAATTCCGATGCAATTTCTGATTTTCATCGTCAATGGGAAGGTCCAAGGGATACAGTAAACCTGCAGAGGTGCATCAGAATGAAAAACTGGTGACACAGGAAACGCTCAAAACATAGACAGTAGGAAGACTCAGTCTTCCTGCACTTAAGTCGGCATTGTGTCTCCTATATTTAATTCCGGTGCGATTTCTGTGTTTCATCGACAATGGGAAGTTCCAAGGGATACAGTAAACCGGCAGAGGTGCATCGGAATGTAAAGCTGGTGACACAGGTAAACGCTCAAACATAGACCATAAGAAGACTCAGTTTTCTTGTGCTTAAGTCGGCGTTGTGTCTCTTATATTTAATTCCGATGCAATTTCTGTGTTTCATCGTCAATGGGAAGGTCCAATGGATACAGTAAACCTGCAGAGGTGCATCGGAATGTAAAACTAGTGACACAGGAAACGCTCAAAACATAGACAGTAGGAAGACTCAGACTTCCTGTACATAAGTCGGCATTGTGTCTCTTATATTTAATTCCGATGCAATTTCTGTGTTTCATCGTCAATGGGAAAGTCCAAGGGATACAGTAAACCTGCAGAGGTGCATCGGAAAGTAAAACTGATGACACAGGACACGCTCATAACATAGACAGTAGGAAGACTTAGTCTTCCTGTACTTAAGTCGGCATTGTGTCTCTTATATTTAATTCCGATACAATTTCTGTGTTTCATCGTCAATGGGAAGGTCCAAGGGATACAGTAAACCTGCAAAGGTGCATCTGAATGTAAAACTAGTGACACAGGATACGCTCAAAACATAGACAGTAGGAAGACTCACTCTTCCAGTACTTAAGTCGCCATTGTGTCTCTTATATTTAATTCCGATGCATTTCTGTGTTTCATCGTCACTGTGAAGGTCCAAGGGATACAGTAAACCTGCAGAGGTGCATCGGTATGTAAAACTGGTGACACAGGAAACGCTCAAAACATAGACAGTAAGAAGACTCAGACTTCCTGTTCTTAAGCCGGCATTGTGTCTCTTATATTTAATTCCGACACAATTTCTGTGTTTCATCGTCAATGGGAAAGTCCAAGGGATACAGTAAACCTGTAGAGGTGCATCAGAATGTAAAACTAGTGACACAGGATACGCTCAAAACATAGACAGTAGGAAGACTCACTCTTCCAGTACTTAAATCGCCATTGTGTCTCTTATATTTAATTCCGAAGCATTTCTGTGTTTCATCGTCACTGTGAAGGTCCAAGGGATACAGTAAACCTGCAGAGGCACATCGGAATGTAAAACTGGTGACACAGGAAATGCTCAAATCATAGACAGTAGGAAGACTCAGTCTTCCTGTACTTAAGTCGGCATTGTATCTCTGATATTTAATTCCTATGCAATTTCTGTGTTTCATCGTCAATGGGAAGGTGCAATGGATACAGTAAACCTGCAGAGGTGCATCAGAATGTAAAACTGGTGACACAGGAGACGCTCAAAGCATAGACAGTAGGAAGACTCAGTCTTTCTGTACATAAGTCGGCATTGTGTCACTTATATTTAATTCCGATGCGAATTCTGTGTTTCATCGTCAATGGGAAGGTCCAAGGTATACAGTAAACCTGCAGAGGTGCATCAGAATGTAAAACTGATGACACAGGAAACGCTCAAAAAATAGACAGTAGGAAGACTCAGTCTTCCTGTACTTAAATCGGCATTGTGTCTCTTATATTTAATTCCAATGCAATTTCTGTGTTTCATCGTCAATGGGAAGGTCCAAGTGATACAATAAACCTGCAGAGGTGCATCGGAATGTAAAACTAGTGACACAGGAAACGCTCAAAACATAGACAGTAGGAAGACTCAGTCTTCCTGTACTTAAGTCGGCATTGAGTCTCTTATATTTAATTCCGATGCAATTTCTGTGATTCATCGTCACTGTGAAGGTCCAAGGGATACAGTAAACATGCAGAGGTGCATCGGAATGTAAAAGTGTTGACACGGGAAACACTCAAGACATACACAGTAAGAAGACCCAGTCATCCTGTTCTTAAGTCGGCACTGTGTCTCTAATATTTAATTCCGATGCAATTTCTGTGTTTCATCGTCAATGGGAAGTTCCAAGGGATACAGTAAACCTGCAGAGGTGCATCGGAATTTAAACCTGGTCACACAGGAAACTCTCAAAACATAGACCGTAAGAAGATTCAGTTTTCATGTACTTAAGTCGGCGTTGTGTCTCTTATATATATAATTCCGACGCAATTTCTGATTATCATCGTCAATGGGAAGGTCCAAGGGATACAGTAAACCTGCAGAGGTGCATCGGAATGTAAAACTGATGACACAGGAAACGCTCAAATCATAGACAGTAGGAAGACTCAGTCTTCCTGTACTTAAGTCGGTATTGTGTATCTTATATTTAATTCCGATGCAATTTCTGTGTTTCATCGCCAATGGGAAGGTCCAGGGGATACAGTAAACCTGCAGAGGTGCATCGGAATGTAAAACTGGTGACACAGGAAACGCTTAAATCATAGACAGTAGGAAGACTCAGTCTTCCTGTACTTATGTCAGCATTGTGTCTCTTATATTTAATTCCGATGCGATTTCTGTGTTTCATCGACAATGGGAAGGTCCAAGGGATACAGTAAACAGGCAGAGGTGCATCGGAATGTAAAACTGGTGACACAGGAAACGCTCAAAACATAGACCGTAAGAAGACTCAGTTTTCTTGTACTTAAGTCGGCGTTGTGTCTCTTATATTTAATTCCGATGCAATTTCTGTGTTTCATCGTCAATGGGAAGGTCCAAGGGAGACAGTTAACCTGCAGAGGTGCATCACAATGTAAAACGGGTGACACAGGAAACGCTCAAAATATAGACAGTAGGAAGACCCAGTCTTCCTGTACTTAAGTCGGCATTGTGTCTCTTATATTTAATTTCGATGCAATTTGTGTGTTTCATCGGCAATGGGAAGGTCCAAGGGATACAGTAAACCTGCAGAGGTGCATCGGAATGTAAAACTGGTGACACAGGAAACGCTCAAAGCATTGACTGTATGAAGACTGCTTTCTTGTACTTAAGTCGGCATTGTGTCTCTTATATTTAATTCCGATGCGATTTCTGAGTTTCATCGACAATGGGAAGGTCCAAGGGATACAGTAAACAGGCAGAGGTGCATCGGAATGTAAAACTGGTGACACAGGAAACGCTCAAAACATAGACAGTAGGAAGACTCAGTCTTCCTGTACTTAAATCGGCATTGTGTCTCTAATATTTATTTCCGATGAAATTTCTGTGTTTAATCGTGAATGGGAAGGTCCAAGGGATATAGTATACCTGCAGAGGTGCATCAGAATGTAAAACTGGTGACAAAGGAAAAGCTCAAAACATAGACAGTAGGAGGACTCAGTCTTCCTGTACTTAAGTCGGCATTGTGTCTCTTATATTTAATTCCGATGCAATTTCTGTGTTTCATCGTCACTGTTAAGGTCCGAGGGATACAGTCAACCTGTAGAGGTGCATCGGAATGTAAAACTGGTGACACAGGAAACGCTCAAATTATAGACAGTTGGAAGACTCAGTCTTCCTGTACTTAAGTCCTCTTTGTGTCTTTTATATTTAATTCCGATGCAATTTCTGTGTTTCATAGTCAATGGGAAGGTCCAAGAGATATAGTAAACCTGCAGAGGTGCATCAGAATGTAAAACTGGTGACAGAGGAAACGCTCAAAACATAGACGTTAGGAAGACTCAGTCTTCCTGTACTTAAGTCGGCATTGTGTCTCTTATATTTAATTCCGATGCAATTTCTGTGTTTCATCGTCAATGGGAATGTCCAAGGGATACAGTAAACCTGCAGAGGTCCATCGGAATATAAAACTTGTGACACAGGAAATGCAAAAAACATAGACAGTAGGAAGACTTAGTCTTCCTGTACTTAAGTCGGCATTGTGTCTCTTATATTTAATGTCGATGCAATTTGTGTGTTTCATCGCCAATGGGAAGGTCCAGGGGGTGCAGTGAACCTGCAGAGGTGCATCGGAATGTAAAACTGGTGACACAGGAAACGCTCAAAACATTGACTGTAAGAAGACTGTTTTCTTGTACTTAAGTTGGCGTTGTGTCTCTTATATTTAATTCCGATGCTATTTCTGTATTTCATCGTCACTGTGAAGGACCAAGGGATACAGTAAACCTGTAGAGGTGCATCGGAATGTAAAACTGGTGACACAGGAAACGCTCAAATTATAGACGGTAGGAAGACTCAGTCTTCCTGTACTTAAGTCGGCATTGTGTCTCTCATATTTAATTCCGATGCAATTTCTGTGTTTCATCGTCAATGGGAAGGTCCAAGGGATGCAGTAAACCTGCAGAAGTGCATCAGAATGTAAAACTGGTGACACAGGAAACGTTCAAATCATAGATAGTAGGAAGACTCAGTCTTCCTGTACTTAAGTCGGCATTGTGTCTCTTATATTTAATTCCGATGAAATTTCTGTGTTTCATCGCCTATGGGAAGGTCCAGGGGATGCAGTAAACCTGCAGAGGTGCATCGGAATGTAAAACTGGTGACACAGGAAACGCTCAAAACATTGACTGTAAGATGACTGTTTTCTTGTGCTTAAGTCGGCATTGTGTATTTTATATTTAATTCCGATGCAATTTCTGTGTTTCATCGTCACTGTGAAGGTCCAAGGGATACAGTAAACCTGTAGAGGTGCATCGGAATGTAAAACTGGTGACACAGGAAACGCTCATATTATAGACAGTAGGAAGACTCATTCTTCCTGTACTTAAGTCGGCATTGTGTCTCTTATATTTAATTCCGATGCAATTTCTGTGTTTCATCGTCAATGGGAAGGTCCAAGGGATACAGTAAATCTGCAGAGGTGCATCAGAATGTAAAACTGGTGACACAGGAAACGCTCAAAACATAGACAGTAGGATGACTCAGTCTTCCTGTACTTAAATCGGCATTGTGTCTCTTATATTAATTTCCGATGAAATTTCTGTGCTTCATCGTGAATGTGAAGGTCCAAGGGATATAGTAAACCTGCAGAGGTGCATCACAATGTAAAACTGGTGACACAGGAAACGCTCAAAACATAGACAGTAGGAGGACTCAGTCTTACTGTACTTAAGTCGCCATTGTGTCTCTTATATTTAATTCCGATGCAATTTCTGTATTTCATCGTCAATCGGAAGGTCCAAGGGATACAGCAAACCTGCAGAGGTGCAACGGAATGTAAAACTTGTGACACAGGAAACGCTCAAAACATAGACAGTAGGAAGACTCAGTCTTCCTGTACTTAAGTCGGCATTGTGTCTCTTATATTTATTTCCGACGAAATTTCTGTGTTTCATCGTGAATGGGAAGGTCCAAGGAATATAGTAAACCTGCAGAGGTGCATCGGAAAGTAAAAACTGATGACTCAGGATACGCTCAAAACATAGACAGTATCAAGATTTAGTCTTCCTGTACTTAAGTCGGCATTGTGTCACTTATATTTAATTTCGATGCAATTTGTGTGTTTCATCGCCAATGGGAAGGTCCAAGGGATACAGTAAACCTGCAGAGGTGCATCAGAATGTAAAATTGGTGACTCAGGAAACGTTCAAAACATAGACAGTAGGAAGACTCAGTCTTCCTGTACTTAAGTCGGCATTGTGTCTCTTATATTTAATTCCGATGCAATATCTGTGTTTCATCGTCAATGGGGAGGTCCAAGGGTTACAGTAAACCGTCAGAGTTGCATCTAAATGTAAAACTAGTGACACAGGAAACGCTCAAAACATAGACAGTAGGAAGACTCAGTCTTCCTGTACTTAAGTCGGCATTGTGTCTCTTACATTTAATTCCGATGCAATTTCTGTGTTTCATCGTCAATGGGAAAGTCCAAGGGATACAGTAAACCTGCATAGGTGCATCGGAATGTAAAACTGGTGACACAGGAAACGCTCAAAACATAGACAGTAGGAAGACTTAGTCTTCCTGTACTTAAGTCGCAATTGTGTTGGGTTGTTTTGGGGAAGGAGACCAGACAGCGAGGTCATCGGTCTCATCGGATTAGGGAAGGATGGGGAAGGAAGTCGGCCGTGCCCTTTCAGAGGAACCATCCCGGCATTTGCCTGGAGTGGTTTAGGGAAATCACGGAAAACCGAAATCAGGATGGCCGGACGCGGGATTGAACCGTCGTCCTCCCGAATGCGAGTCCAGTGTCTAACCACTGCGCCACCTCGCTCGCGCAATTGTGTCTCTTATATTTAATTCCGATGCAATTTCTGTGCTTCATCGTCACCGTGAAGGTCCGAGGGATACAGTCAACCTGTAGAGGCGCATCGGAATGTAAAACTGGTGACACAGGAAACGCTCAAATTACAGACAGTGGGAAGACTCAGTCTTCCTGTACTTAAGTCCTCATTGTGTCTCTTATATTTAATTCCGATGAAATTTCTGTGTTTCATCGTCAATGGGAAGGTCCAAGAGATATAGTCAACCTGCAGATGTGCATCAGAATGTAAAACTGGTGACAGAGGAAACGCTCAAAACATAGACATTACGAAGACTCAGTCTTCCTGTACTTAAGTCGGCATTGTGTCTCTTATATTTAATTCCGACACAATTTCTGAGTTTCATCGTCAATGGGAAGGTCCAAGGGATACAGTAAACCTGCAGAGGTGCATCAGAATGAAAAACTGGTGACACAGGAAACGCTCAAAACATAGACAGTAGGAAGACTCAGTCTTCCTGCACTTAAGTCGGCATTGTGTCTCCTATATTTAATTCCGGTGCGATTTCTGTGTTTCATCGACAATGGGAAGTTCCAAGGGATACAGTAAACCGGCAGAGGTGCATCGGAATGTAAAGCTGGTGACACAGGTAAACGCTCAAACATAGACCATAAGAAGACTCAGTTTTCTTGTGCTTAAGTCGGCGTTGTGTCTCTTATATTTAATTCCGATTCAATTTCTGTGTTTCATCGTCAATTGGAAGGTCCAATGGATACAGTAAACCTGCAGAGGTGCATCGGAATGTAAAACTAGTGACACAGGAAACGCTCAAAACATAGACAGTAGGAAGTCTCAGTCTTCCTGTACTTAAGTCGGCATTGAGTCTCTTATATTTAATTCCGATGCAATTTCTGTGATTAATCGTCACTGTGAAGGTCCAAGGGATACAGTAAACCTGCAGAGGTGCATCAGAATGTAAAACTGGTGACACAGGCAACGCTCAAAAAATAGACAGTAGGAAGGCTCAGTCTTCCTGTACTTAAGTAGGCATTGAGTCTCTTATATTTAATTCCGATGCAATTTCTGTGTTTCATCATCAATGGGAAGTTCCAAGGGATACAGTAAACCTGCAGAGGTGCATCGGAATTTAAACCTGGTCACACAGGAAACGCTCAAAACATAGACCGTGAGAAGACTCAGTTTTCATGTTCTTAAGTCGGCGTTGTGTCTCTTATATATAATTCCGATGCAATTTCTGATTTTCATCGTCAATGGGAAGGTCCAAGGAATACAGTAAACCTGCAGAGGTGCATCGGAATGTAAAACTGATGACACAGGAAACGCTCAAATCAAAGACAGTAGGAAGACTCAGTCTTCCTGTACTTAAGTCGGCATTGTGTATCTTATATTTAATTCCGATGCAATTTCTGTGTTTCATCGCCAATGGGAAGGTCCAAGGGATACAGTAAACCTGCAGAGGTGCATCAGAATGTAAAACTGGTGACACAGGAAACGCTCAAATTATAGACAGTAGGAAGTCTCAGTCTTCCTGTACTTAAGTCGGCATTGAGTCTCTTATATTTAATTCCGATGCAATTTCTGTGATTCATCGTCACTGTGAAGGTCCAAGGGATACAGTAAACATGCAGAGGTGCATCGGAATGTAAAACTGTTGACACGGGAAACACTCAAGACATACACAGTAAGAAGACCCAGTCATCCTGTTCTTAAGTCGGCACTGTGTCTCTAATATTTAATTCCGATGCAATTTCTGTGTTTCACCGTCAATGGGAAGGTCCAAGGGAGACAGTTAGCCTGCAGAGGTGCATCAGAATGTAAAACGGGTGACACAGGAAACGCTCAAAACATAGACAGTAGGAAGACTCAGTCTTCCTGTTCTTAAGCCGGCATTGTGTCTCTTATATTTAATTCCGACACAATTTCTGTGTTTCATCGTCAATGGGAAAGTCCAAGGGATACAGTAAACCTGTAGAGGTGCATCAGAATGTAAAACTAGTGACACAGGATACGCTCAAAACATAGACAGTAGGAAGACTCACTCTTCCAGTACTTAAGTCGCCATTGTGTCTCTTATATTTAATTCCGAAGCATTTCTGTGTTTCATCGTCACTGTGAAGGTCCAAGGGATACAGTAAACCTGCAGAGGCACATCGGAATGTAAAACTGGTGACACAGGAAATGCTCAAATCATAGACAGTAGGAAGACTCAGTCTTCCTGTACTTAAGTCGGCATTGTATCTCTTATATTTAATTCCTATGCAATTTCTGTGTTTCATCGTCAATGGGAAGGTGCAATGGATACAGTAAACCTGCAGAGGTGCATCAGAATATAAAACTGATGACACAGGAAACGCTCAAAAAATAGACAGTAGGAAGACTCAGTCTTCCTGTACTTAAATCGGCATTGTGTCTCTTATATTTAATTCCAATGCAATTTCTGTGTTTCATCGTCAATGGGAAGGTCCAAGTGATACAATAAACCTGCAGAGGTGCATCGGAATGTAAAACTAGTGACACAGGAAACGCTCAAAACATAGACAGTAGGAAGACTCAGTCTTCCTGTACTTAAGTCGGCATTGAGTCTCTTATATTTAATTCCGATGCAATTTCTGTGATTCATCGTCACTGTGAAGGTCCAAGGGATACAGTAAACATGCAGAGGTGCATCGGAATGTAAAACTGTTGACACGGGAAACACTCAAGACATACACAGTAAGAAGACCCAGTCATCCTGTTCTTAAGTCGGCACTGTGTCTCTAATATTTAATTCCGATGCAATTTCTGTGTTTCATCGTCAATGGGAAGTTCCAAGGGATACAGTAAACCTGCAGAGGTGCATCGGAATTTAAACCTGGTCACACAGGAAACTCTCAAAACATAGACCGTAAGAAGATTCAGTTTTCATGTACTTAAGTCGGCGTTGTGTCTCTTATATATATAATTCCGACGCAATTTCTGATTTTCATCGTCAATGGGAAGGTCCAAGGGATACAGTAAACCTGCAGAGGTGCATCGGAATGTAAAACTGATGACACAGGAAACGCTCAAATCATAGACAGTAGGAAGACTCAGTCTTCCTGTACTTAAGTCGGTATTGTGTATCTTATATTTAATTCCGATGCAATTTCTGTGTTTCATCGCCAATGGGAAGGTCCAGGGGATACAGTAAACCTGCAGAGGTGCATCGGAATGTAAAACTGGTGACACAGGAAACGCTTAAATCATAGACAGTAGGAAGACTCAGTCTTCCTGTACTTATGTCAGCATTGTGTCTCTTATATTTAATTCCGATGCGATTTCTGTGTTTCATCGACAATGGGAAGGTCCAAGGGATACAGTAAACAGGCAGAGGTGCATCGGAATGTAAAACTGGTGACACAGGAAACGCTCAAAACATAGACCGTAAGAAGACTCAGTTTTCTTGTACTTAAGTCGGCGTTGTGTCTCTTATATTTAATTCCGATGCAATTTCTGTGTTTCATCGTCAATGGGAAGGTCCAAGGGAGACAGTTAACCTGCAGAGGTGCATCACAATCTAAAACGGGTGACACAGGAAACGCTCAAAATATAGACAGTAGGAAGACCCAGTCTTCCTGTACTTAAGTCGGCATTGTGTCTCTTATATTTCATTTCGATGCAATTTGTGTGTTTCATCGGCAATGGGAAGGTCCAAGGGATACAGTAAACCTGCAGAGGTGCATCGGAATGTAAAACTGGTGACACAGGAAACGCTCAAAGCATTGACTGTATGAAGACTGCTTTCTTGTACTTAAGTCGGCATTGTGTCTCTTATATTTAGTTCCGATGCGATTTCTGTGTTTCATCGACAATGGGAAGGTCCAAGGGATACAGTAAACAGGCAGAGGTGCATCGGAATGTAAAACTGGTGACACAAGAAACGCTCAAAACATAGACAGTAGGAAGACTCAGTCTTCCTGTACTTAAATCGGCATTGTGTCTCTAATATTTATTTCCGATGAAATTTCTGTGTTTAATCGTGAATGGGAAGGTCCAAGGGATATAGTATACCTGCAGAGGTGCATCAGAATGTAAAACTGGTGACAAAGGAAAAGCTCAAAACATAGACAGTAGGAGGACTCAGTCTTCCTGTACTTAAGTCGGCATTGTGTCTCTTATATTTAATTCCGATGCAATTTCTGTGTTTCATCGTCACTGTTAAGGTCCGAGGGATACAGTCAACCTGTAGAGGTGCATCGGAATGTAAAACTGGTGACACAGGAAACGCTCAAATTATAGACAGTTGGAAGACTCAGTCTTCCTGTACTTAAGTCCTCTTTGTGTCTTTTATATTTAATTCTGATGCAATTTCTGTGTTTCATAGTCAATGGGAAGGTCCAAGAGATATAGTAAACCTGCAGAGGTGCATCAGAATGTAAAACTGGTGACAGAGGAAACGCTCAAAACATAGACGTTAGGAAGACTCAGTCTTCCTGTACTTAAGTCGGCATTGTGTCTCTTATATTTAATTCCGATGCAATTTCTGTGTTTCATCGTCAATGGGAATGTCCAAGGGATACAGTAAACCTGCAGAGGTCCATCGGAATATAAAACTTGTGACACAGGAAATGCAAAAAACATAGACAGTAGGAAGACTTAGTCTTCCTGTACTTAAGTCGGCATTGTGTCTCTTATATTTAATTTCGATGCAATTTGTGTGTTTCATCGCCAATGGGAAGGTCCAGGGGGTGCAGTGAACCTGCAGAGGTGCATCGGAATGTAAAACTGGTGACACAGGAAACGCTCAAAACATTGACTGTAAGAAGACTGTTTTCTTGTACTTAAGTTGGCATTGTGTCTCTTATATTTAATTCCGATGCTATTTTTGTATTTCATCGTCACTGTGAAGGACCAAGGGATACAGTAAACCTGTAGAGGTGCATCGGAATGTAAAACTGGTGACACAGGAAACGCTCAAATTATAGACGGTAGGAAGACTCAGTCTTCCTGTACTTAAGTCGGCATTGTGTCTCTCATATTTAATTCCGATGCAATTTCTGTGTTTCATCGTCAATGGGAAGGTCCAAGGGATGCAGTAAACCTGCAGAAGTGCATCAGAATGTAAAACTGGTGACACAGGAAACGTTCAAATCATAGATAGTAGGAAGACTCAGTCTTCCTGTACTTAAGTCGGCATTGTGTCTCTTATATTTAATTCCGATGAAATTTCTGTGTTTCATCGCCTATGGGAAGGTCCAGGGGATGCAGTAAACCTGCAGAGGTGCATCGGAATGTAAAACTGGTGACACAGGAAACGCTCAAAACATTGACTGTAAGATGACTGTTTTCTTGTGCTTAAGTCGGCATTGTGTCTTTTATATTTAATTCCGATGCAATTTCTGTGTTTCATCGTCACTGTGAAGGTCCAAGGGATACAGTAAACCTGTAGAGGTGCATCGGAATGTAAAACTGGTGACACAGGAAACGCTCATATTATAGACAGTAGGAAGACTCATTCTTCCTGTACTTAAGTCGGCATTGTGTCTCTTATATTTAATTCCGATGCAATTTCTGTGTTTCATCGTCAATGGGAAGGTCCAAGGGATACAGTAAATCTGCAGAGGTGCATCAGAATGTAAAACTGGTGACACAGGAAACGCTCAAAACATAGACAGTAGGATGACTCAGTCTTCCTGTACTTAAATCGGCATTGTGTCTCTTATATTAATTTCCGATGAAATTTCTGTGCTTCATCGTGAATGTGAAGGTCCAAGGGATATAGTAAACCTGCAGAGGTGCATCACAATGTAAAACTGGTGACACAGGAAACGCTCAAAACATAGACAGTAGGAGGACTCAGTCTTACTGTACTTAAGTCGCCATTGTGTCTCTTATATTTAATTCCGATGCAATTTCTGTATTTCATCGTCAATCGGAAGGTCCAAGGGATACAGCAAACCTGCAGAGGTGCAACGGAATGTAAAACTTGTGACACAGGAAACGCTCAAAACATAGACAGTAGGAAGACTCAGTCTTCCTGTACTTAAGTCGGCATTGTGTCTCTTATATTTATTTCCGACGAAATTTCTGTGTTTCATCGTGAATGGGAAGGTCCAAGGAATATAGTAAACCTGCAGAGGTGCATCGGAAAGTAAAAACTGATGACTCAGGATACGCTCAAAACATAGACAGTATCAAGATTTAGTCTTCCTGTACTTAAGTCGGCATTGTGTCACTTATATTTAATTTCGATGCAATTTGTGTGTTTCATCGCCAATGGGAAGGTCCAAGGGATACAGTAAACCTGCAGAGGTGCATCAGAATGTAAAATTGGTGACTCAGGAAACGTTCAAAACATAGACAGTAGGAAGACTCAGTCTTCCTGTACTTAAGTCGGCATTGTGTCTCTTATATTTAATTCCGATGCAATATCTGTGTTTCATCGTCAATGGGAAGGTCCAAGGGTTACAGTAAACCGTCAGAGTTGCATCTAAATGTAAAACTAGTGACACAGGAAACGCTCAAAACATAGACAGTAGGAAGACTCAGTCTTCCTGTACTTAAGTCGGCATTGTGTCTCTTACATTTAATTCCGATGCAATTTCTGTGTTTCATCGTCAATGGGAAAGTCCAAGGGATACAGTAAACCTGCATAGGTGCATCGGAATGTAAAACTGGTGACACAGGAAACGCTCAAATCATAGACAGTAGGAAGACTTAGTCTTGCTGTACTTAAGTCGCAATTGTGTTGGGTTGTTTTGGGGAAGGAGACCAGACAGCGAGGTCATCGGTCTCATCGGATTAGGGAAGGATGGGGAAGGAAGTCGGCCGTGCCCTTTCAGAGGAACCATCCCGGCATTTGCCTGGAGTGATTTAGGGAAATCACGGAAAACCGAAATCAGGATGGCCGGACGCGGGATTGAACCGTCGTCCTCCCGAATGCGAGTCCAGTGTCTAACCACTGCGCCACCTCGCTCGCGCAATTGTGTCTCTTATATTTAATTCCGATGCAATTTCTGTGCTTCATCGTCACCGTGAAGGTCCGAGGGATACAGTCAACCTGTAGAGGCGCATCGGAATGTAAAACTGGTGACACAGGAAACGCTCAAATTACAGACAGTGGGAAGACTCAGTCTTCCTGTACTTAAGTCCTCATTGTGTCTCTTATATTTAATTCCGATGAAATTTCTGTGTTTCATCGTCAATGGGAAGGTCCAAGAGATATAGTCAACCTGCAGATGTGCATCAGAATGTAAAACTGGTGACAGAGGAAACGCTCAAAACATAGACATTACGAAGACTCAGTCTTCCTGTACTTAAGTCGGCATTGTGTCTCTTATATTTAATTCCGACACAATTTCTGAGTTTCATCGTCAATGGGAAGGTCCAAGGGATACAGTAAACCTGCAGAGGTGCATCAGAATGAAAAACTGGTGACACAGGAAACGCTCAAAACATAGACAGTAGGAAGACTCAGTCTTCCTGCACTTAAGTCGGCATTGTGTCTCCTATATTTAATTCCGGTGCGATTTCTGTGTTTCATCGACAATGGGAAGTTCCAAGGGATACAGTAAACCGGCAGAGGTGCATCGGAATGTAAAGCTGGTGACACAGGTAAACGCTCAAACATAGACCATAAGAAGACTCAGTTTTCTTGTGCTTAAGTCGGCGTTGTGTCTCTTATATTTAATTCCGATTCAATTTCTGTGTTTCATCGTCAATGGGAAGGTCCAATGGATACAGTAAACCTGCAGAGGTGCATCGGAATGAAAAACTAGTGACACAGGAAACGCTCAAAACATAGACAGTAGGAAGTCTCAGTCTTCCTGTACTTAAGTCGGCATTGAGTCTCTTATATTTAATTCCGATGCAATTTCTGTGATTAATCGTCACTGTGAAGGTCCAAGGGATACAGTAAACCTGCAGAGGTGCATCAGAATGTAAAACTGGTGACACAGGAAACGCTCAAAAAATAGACAGTAGGAAGGCTCAGTCTTCCTGTACTTAAGTAGGCATTGAGTCTCTTATATTTAATTCCGATGCAATTTCTGTGTTTCATCATCAATGGGAAGTTCCAAGGGATACAGTAAACCTGCAGAGGTGCATCGGAATTTAAACCTGGTCACACAGGAAACGCTCAAAACATAGACCGTGAGAAGACTCAGTTTTCATGTTCTTAAGTCGGCGTTGTGTCTCTTATATATAATTCCGATGCAATTTCTGATTTTCATCGTCAATGGGAAGGTCCAAGGAATACAGTAAACCTGCAGAGGTGCATCGGAATGTAAAACTGATGACACAGGAAACGCTCAAATCAAAGACAGTAGGAAGACTCAGTCTTCCTGTACTTAAGTCGGCATTGTGTATCTTATATTTAATTCCGATGCAATTTCTGTGTTTCATCGCCAATGGGAAGGTCCAAGGGATACAGTAAACCTGCAGAGGTGCATCAGAATGTAAAACTGGTGACACAGGAAACGCTCAAATTATAGACAGTAGGAAGTCTCAGTCTTCCTGTACTTAAGTCGGCATTGAGTCTCTTATATTTAATTCCGATGCAATTTCTGTGATTCATCGTCACTGTGAAGGTCCAAGGGATACAGTAAACATGCAGAGGTGCATCGGAATGTAAAACTGTTGACACGGGAAACACTCAAGACATACACAGTAAGAAGACCCAGTCATCCTGTTCTTAAGTCGGCACTGTGTCTCTAATATTTAATTCCGATGCAATTTCTGTGTTTCACCGTCAATGGGAAGGTCCAAGGGAGACAGTTAGCCTGCAGAGGTGCATCAGAATGTAAAACGGGTGACACAGGAAACGCTCAAAACATAGACAGTAGGAAGACTCAGTCTTCCTGTACTTAAGTCGCCATTGTGTCTCTTATATTTAATTCCGACACAATTTCTGTGTTTCATCGTCAATGGGAAGGTCCAAGGGATACAGTAAACCTGCAAAGGTGCATCTGAATGTAAAACTAGTGACACAGGATACGCTCAAAACATAGACAGTAGGAAGACTCACTCTTCCAGTACTTAAGTCGCCATTGTGTCTCTTATATTTAATTCCGATGCATTTCTGTGTTTCATCGTCACTGTGAAGGTCCAAGGGATACAGTAAACCTGCAGAGGTGCATCGGTATGTAAAACTGGTGACACAGGAAACGCTCAAAACATAGACAGTAGGAAGACTCAGACTTCCTGTTCTTAAGCCGGCATTGTGTCTCTTATATTTAATTCCGACACAATTTCTGTGTTTCATCGTCAATGGGAAAGTCCAAGGGATACAGTAAACCTGTAGAGGTGCATCAGAATGTAAAACTAGTGACACAGGATACGCTCAAAACATAGACAGTAGGAAGACTCACTCTTCCAGTACTTAAGTCGCCATTGTGTCTCTTATATTTAATTCCGAAGCATTTCTGTGTTTCATCGTCACTGTGAAGGTCCAAGGGATACAGTAAACCTGCAGAGGCACATCGGAATGTAAAACTGGTGACACAGGAAATGCTCAAATCATAGACAGTAGGAAGACTCAGTCTTCCTGTACTTAAGTCGGCATTGTATCTCTTATATTTAATTCCTATGCAATTTCTGTGTTTCATCGTCAATGGGAAGGTGCAATGGATACAGTAAACCTGCAGAGGTGCATCAGAATGTAAAACTGGTGACACAGGAGACGCTCAAAGCATAGACAGTAGGAAGACTCAGTCTTTCTGTACATAAGTCGGCATTGTGTCACTTATATTTAATTCCGATGCGAATTCTGTGTTTCATCGTCAATGGGAAGGTCCAAGGTATACAGTAAACCTGCAGAGGTGCATCAGAATGTAAAACTGATGGCACAGGAAACGCTCAAATAATAGACAGTAGGAAGACTCAGTCTTCCTGTACTTAAATCGGCATTGTGTCTCTTATATTTAATTCCAATGCATTTTCTGTGTTTCATCGTCAATGGGAAGGTCCAAGTGATACAATAAACCTGCAGAGGTGCATCGGAATGTAAAACTAGTGACACAGGAAACGCTCAAAACATAGACAGTAGGAAGACTCAGTCTTCCTGTACTTAAGTCGGCATTGAGTCTCTTATATTTAATTCCGATGCAATTTCTGTGATTCATCGTCACTGTGAAGGTCCAAGGGACACAGTAAACATGCAGAGGTGCATCGGAATGTAAAACTGTTGACACGGGAAACACTCAAGACATACACAGTAAGAAGACCCAGTCATCCTGTTCTTAAGTCGGCACTGTGTCTCTAATATTTAATTCCGATGCAATTTCTGTGTTTCATCGTCAATGGGAAGTTCCAAGGGATACAGTAAACCTGCAGAGGTGCATCGGAATTTAAACCTGGTCACACAGGAAACTCTCAAAACATAGACCGTAAGAAGATTCAGTTTTCATGTACTTAAGTCGGCGTTGTGTCTCTTATATATATAATTCCGACGCAATTTCTGATTTTCATCGTCAATGGGAAGGTCCAAGGGATACAGTAAACCTGCAGAGGTGCATCGGAATGTAAAACTGATGACACAGGAAACGCTCAAATCATAGACAGTAGGAAGACTCAGTCTTCCTGTACTTAAGTCGGTATTGTGTATCTTATATTTAATTCCGATGCAATTTCTGTGTTTCATCGCCAATGGGAAGGTCCAGGGGATACAGTAAACCTGCAGAGGTGCATCGGAATGTAAAACTGGTGACACAGGAAACGCTTAAATCATAGACAGTAGGAAGACTCAGTCTTCCTGTACTTATGTCAGCATTGTGTCTCTTATATTTAATTCCGATGCGATTTCTGTGTTTCATCGACAATGGGAAGGTCCAAGGGATACAGTAAACAGGCAGAGGTGCATCGGAATGTAAAACTGGTGACACAGGAAACGCTCAAAACATAGACCGTAAGAAGACTCAGTTTTCTTGTACTTAAGTCGGCGTTGTGTCTCTTATATTTAATTCCGATGCAATTTCTGTGTTTCATCGTCAATGGGAAGGTCCAAGGGAGACAGTTAACCTGCAGAGGTGCATCACAATGTAAAACGGGTGACACAGGAAACGCTCAAAATATAGACAGTAGGAAGACCCAGTCTTCCTGTACTTAAGTCGGCATTGTGTCTCTTATATTTAATTTCGATGCAATTTGTGTGTTTCATCGGCAATGGGAAGGTCCAAGGGATACAGTAAACCTGCAGAGGTGCATCGGAATGTAAAACTGGTGACACAGGAAACGCTCAAAGCATTGACTGTATGAAGACTGCTTTCTTGTACTTAAGTCGGCATTGTGTCTCTTATATTTAATTCCGATGCAATTTCTGTGTTTCATCGTCAATGTGAAGGTCCAAGGGATACAGTAAACCTGTAGAGGTGCATCGGAATGTAAAACTGGTGACGCAGGAGACGCTCAAATTATAGACAGTAGGAAGTCTCAGTCTTCCTGTACTTAAGTCGGCATTGTGTCTCTTATATTTAATTGCGATGCAATTTCTGTGTTTCATCGTCAATGGGAAGGTCCAAGGGAGACAGTTAACCTGCAGAGGTGCATCAGAATGTAAAACGGGTGACACAGGAAACGCTCAAAGCATAGACAGTAAGAAGACTCAGTCTTCCAGTACTTAAGTCGGCATTGTGTCTCTTATCTTTAATTCCGATGCAATTTCTGTGTTTCATCGTCAATGGGAAGGTCCAAGGGATACAGTAAACCTGCAGAGGCGCATCAGATGTAGAACTAGTGACACAGGAAACGCTCAAAACATAGACATTAGGAAGACTCAGTCTTCCTGTACTTAAGTCGGCATTGTGTCTCTTATATTTAATTCCGATGCAATTTCTGTGTTTCATCGTCAATGGGGAGGTCCAAGGGATACAGTAAACGTGCAGAGGTGCAACGGAATGTAAAACTAGTGACACAGGAAACGCTCAAAACATTGACCGTAAGAAGACTCAGTTTTCTTGTACTTAAGTCGGCGTTGTGCTCTTATATTTAATTCCGATGCAATTTCTGTGTTTCATCGTCAATGCTAAGGTCCAAGGGATACTGTAAACCTGCAGAGGTCCATCGGAATGTAAAACTTGTGACACAGGAAACGATCAAAACATAGACAGTAGGAAGACTCAGTCCTCCTGTACTTAAGTCGGCATTGTGTCTCTTATATTTAATTTAGATGCAATTTGTGTGTTTCATCGCCAATGGGAAGGTCCTGGGGATGCAGTAAACCTGCAGAGGTGCATCTGAATGTAAAACTGGAGACACAGGAAACGCTCAAAACATAGACAGTAGGAAGACTTAGACTTCCTGTACTTAAATCGGCATTGTGTCTCTTATATTTATTTCCGATGAAATTTCTGTGTTTCATCGTGAATGGGATGGTCCAAGGGATATAGTAAACCTGCAGAGGTTCATCGGAAAGTAAAACTGATGACACAGGACACGCTCATAGCATAGACAGTAGGAAGACATAGTCTTCCTGTACTTAAGACGGCATTGTGTCTCTTATATTTAATTCCGATGCAATTTCTGTGGTTAATCGTCACTGTGAAGGTCCAAGGGATACAGTAAACCTGCAGAGGTGCATCAGAATGTAAAACTGGTGACACAGGAAACGCTCAAAAAATAGACAGTAGGAAGACTTAGTCTTCCTGTACTTAAGTCGGCATTGTGTCTCTTATATTTAATTCCAATGCAATTTCTGTGTTTCATCGTCAATGGGCAGGTCCAAGGGATACAATAAACCTGCAGAGGTGCATCGGAATGTAAAACTAGTGACACAGGAAATGCTCAAAACATAGACAGTAGGAAGACTCAGTCTTCCTGTACTTAAGTCGGCATTGAGTCTCTTATATTTAATTCCGATGCAATTTCTGTGGTTAATCGTCACTGTGAAGGTCCAAGGGATACAGTAAACCTGCAGAGGTGCATCAGAATGTAAAACTGGTGACACAGGAAACGCTCAAAAAATAGACAGTAGGAAGACTCAGTCTTCCTGTACTTAAGTCGGCATTGAGTCTCTTATATTTAATTCCGATGCAATTTCTGTGTTTCATCATCAATGGGAAGTTCCAAGGGATACAGTAAACCTGCAGAGGTGCATCGGAATTTAAACCTGGTCACACAGGAAACGCTCAAAACATAGACCGTGAGAGGACTCAGTGTTCATGTACTTAAGTCGGCGTTGTGTCTCTTATATATAATTCCGATGCAATTTCTGATTTTCATCGTCAATGGGAAGGTCCAAGGAATACAGTAAACCTGCAGAGGTGCATCGGAATGTAAAACTGGTGACACAGGAAACGCTCAAAAAATAGGCAGTAGGAAGACTCAGTCTTCCTGTACTTAAGTCGGCATTGTGTTTCTTATATTTAATTCCGATGCGATTTCTGTGTTTCATCGACAATGGGAAGGTCCAAGGGATACAGTAAACAGGCAGAGGTGCATCGGAATGTAAAACTGGTGACACAGGAAACGCTCAAAACATAGACCTTAAGCAGACTCAGTTTTCTTGTACTTAAGTCGGCGTTGTGTCTCTTATATTTAATTCCGATGCAATTTCTGTGTTTCATCGTCAATGGGAAGGTCCAAGGGATACAGTAAATCTGCAGAGGTCCATCGGAATGTAAAACTGGTAACACAGGAAACGCTCAAAACATAGACAGTAGGAAGACTCAGTGTTCCTGTACTTAAGTCGGCATTGTGTCTCTTATATTTAATTTCGATGCAATTTGTGTGTTTCATCGCCACTGTGAAGGTCCAAGGGATACAGTAAACCTGTAGAGGTGTATCGGAATGTAATACTGGTGACGCAGGAAACGCTCAAATTATAGACAGTAGGAAGTCTCAGTCTTCCTGTACTTAAGTCGGCATTGTGTCTCTTATATTTAATTCCGATGCAATTTCTGTGTTTCATCGTCACTGTGAAGGTCCAAGGGATACAGTAAACCTGTAGAGGTGTATCGGAATGTAAAACTGGTGACGCAGGAAACGCTCAAATTATAGACAGTAGGAAGTCTCAGTCTTCCTGTACATAAGTCGGCATTGTGTGTCTTACATTTAATTCCGATGCAATTTCTGTGTTTCATCGTCAATGGGAAAGTCCAAGGGATACAGTAAACCTGCAGAGGTGCATCGGAAAGTAAAACTGATGACACAGGACACGCTCATAACATAGACAGTAGGAAGACTTAGTCTTCCTGTACTTAAGTCGGCATTGTGTCTCTTATATTTAATTCCGATGCAATTTCTGTGTTTCATCGTCAATGGGAAGGTCCAAGGGATACAGTAAACCTGCAAAGGTGCATCTGAATGTAAAACTAGTGACACAGGAAACGCTCAAAACATAGACAGTAGGAAGACTCACTCTTCCAGTAGTTAAGTCGCCATTGTGTCTCTTATATTTAATTCCGATGCATTTCTGTGTTTCATCGTCACTGTGAAGGTCCAAGGGATACAGTAAACCGGCAGAGGTGCATCGGTATGTAAAACTGGTGACACAGGAAACGCTCAAAACATAGACAGTAGGAAGACTCAGACTTCCTGTTCTTAAGTCGGCATTGTGTCTCTTATATTTAATTCCGACACAATTTCTGTGTTTCATCGTCAATGGGAAGGTCCAAGGGATACAGTAAACCTGTAGAGGTGCATCAGAATGTAAAACTGGTGACACAGGACACGCTCAAAACATAGACAGTAGGAAGACTCAGTCTTCCTGTACTTAAGTCGGCATTGTGTCTCCTATATTTAATTCCGGTGCGTTTTCTGTGTTTCATCGACAATGGGAAGGCCCAAGGGATACAGTAAACCGGCAGAGGTGCATCGGAATGTAAAACTGGTGACACAGGAAACGCTCAAAACATAGACCGTAAGAAGACTCAGTGTTCTTGTGCTTAAGTCGGCGTTGTGTCTCTTATATTTAATTCCGATGCAATTTCTATGTTTCATCGTCAATGGGAAGGTCAAATGGATACAGTAAACCTGCAGAGGCACATCGGAATGTAAAACTGGTGACACAGGAAACGCTCAAATCATAGACAGTAGGAAGACTCAGTCTTCCTGTACTTAAGTCGGCATTGTATCTCTTATATTTAATTCCGATGCAATTTCTGTGTTTCATCGTCAATGGGAAGGTCCAATGGATACAGTAAACCTGCAGAGGTGCATCAGAATGTAAAACTGGTGACACAGGAGACGCTCAAAGCATAGACAGTAGGAAGACTCAGTCTTTCTGTACATAAGTCGGCATTGTGTCACTTATATTTAATTCCGATGCGAATTCTGTGTTTCATCGTCAATGGGAAGGTCCAAGGGATACAGTAAACCTGCAGAGGTGCATCAGAATGTAAAACTGATGACACAGGAAACGTTCAAAAAATAGACAGTAGGAAGACTCAGTCTTCCTGTACTTAAGTCGGCATTGAGTCTCTTATATTTAATTCCGATGCAATTTCTGTGATTCATCGTCACTGTGAAGGTCCAAGGGATACAGTAAACATGCAGAGGTGCATCGGAATGTAAAACTGTTGACACGGGAAACACTCAAGACATACACAGTAAGAAGACACAGTCATCCTGTTCTTAAGTCGGCACTGTGTCTCTAATATTTAATTCCGATGCAATTTCTGTGTTTCATCGTCAATGGGAAGTTCCAAGGGATACAGTAAACCTGCAGAGGTGCATCGGAATTTAAACCTGGTCACACAGGAAACGCTCAAAAAATAGACCGTAAGAAGACTCAGTTTTCATGTACTTAAGTCGGCGTTGTGTCTCTTATATATATAATTCCGATGCAATTTCTGATTTTCATCGTCAATGGGAAGGTCCAAGGGATACAGTAAACCTGCAGAGGTGCATCGGAATGTAAAACTGGTGACACAGGAAACGCTTAAATCATAGACAGTAGGAACACTCAGTCTTCCTGTACTTATGTCGGCATTGTGTCTCTTATATTTAATTCCGATGCGATTTCTCTGTTTCATCGACAATGGGAAGGTCCAAGGGATACAGTAAACAGACAGAGGTGCATCGGAATGTAAAACTGGAGACACAGGAAACGCTCAAAACATAGACCGTAAGAAGATTCAGTTTTCTTGTACTTAAGTCGGCGTTGTGTCTCTTATATTTAATTCCGATGCAATTTCTGTGTTTCATCGTCAATGGGAATGTCCAAGGGAGACAGTTAACCTGCAGAGATGCATCACAATGTAAAACGGGTGACACAGGAAACGCTCAAAATATAGACAGTAGGAAGACTCAGTCTTCCTGTACTTAAGTCGGCATTGTGTCTCTTTTATTTAATTTCGATGCAATTTGAGTGTTTCATCGCCAATGGGAAGGTCCAAGGGATACAGTAAACCTGCAGAGGTGCATCGGAATGTAAAACTGGTGACACAGGAAACGCTCAAAGCATTGACTGTAAGAAGACTGCTTTCTTGTGCTTAAGTCGACATTGTGTCTCTTATATTTAGTTGCGATGCAATTTCTGTGTTTCATCGTCAATGGGAAGGTCCAAGGGAGACAGTTAACCTGCAGAGGTGCATCAGAATGTAAAACGGGTGACACAGGAAACGCTCAAAGCATAGACAGTAGGAAGACTCAGTCTTCCTGTACTTAAGTCGGCATTGTGTCTCTTATCTTTAATTCCGATGCAATTTCTGTGTTTCATCGTCAATGGGAAGGTCCAAGGGATAAAGTAAACCTGCAGAGGCGCATCGGAATGTAAAACTTGTGACACAGGAAACGCTCAAAACATAGACATTAGGAAGACTCAGTCTTCCTGTACTTAAGTCGGCATTGTGTCTCTTATATTTAATTCCGATGCAATTTCTGTGTTTCATCGTCAATGGGGAGGTCCAAGGGATACAGTAAACCTGCAGAGGTGCAACGGAATGTAAAACTAGTGACACAGGAAACGCTCAAGGCATTGACCGTAAGAAGACTCAGTTTTCTTGTACTTAAGTCGGCGTTGTGCTCTTATATTTAATTCCGATGCAATTTCTGTGTTTCATCGTCAATGCTAAGGTCCAAGGGATACTGTAAACCTGCAGAGGTCCATCGGAATGTAAAACTTGTGACACAGGAAACGATCAAAACATAGACAGTAGGAAGACTCAGTCCTCCTGTACTTAAGTCGGCATTGTGTCTCTTATATTTAATTTCGATGCAATTTGTGTGTTTCATCGCCAATGGGAAGGTCCAGGGGATGCTGTAAACCTGCAGATGTGCATCTGAATGTAAAACTGGAGACACAGGAAACGCTCAAAACATAGACAGTAGCAAGATTTAGTCTTCGTGTACTTAAGTCGGCATTGTGTCTCTTATATTTAATTTCGATGCAATTTGTGTGTTTCATCGCCAATGGGAAGGTCCAAGGGATACACTAAACATGCAGAGGTGCATCGGAATGTAAAACTGGTGACACAGGAAACGCTCAAAACATTGACTGTAAGAAGACTGTTTTCTTGTACTTAAGTCGGCATTGTGTCTCTTATATTTAATTCCGACACAATTTCTGTGTTTCATCGTCAATGGGAAGGTCCAAGGGATACAGTAAACCTGCAGAGGTGCATCAGAATGTAAAACTGGTGACACAGGAAACGCTCAAAAAATAGACAGTAGGAAGACTTAGTCTTCCTGTACTTAAGTCGGCATTGTGTCTCTTATATTTAATTCCAATGCAATTTCTGTGTTTCTTCGTCAATGGGAAGGTCCAAGGGATACAATAAACCTGCAGAGGTGCATCGGAATGTAAAACTAGTGACACAGGAAACGCTCAAAACATAGACAGTAGGAAGACTCAGTCTTCCTGTACTTAAGTCGGCATTGAGTCTCTTATATTTAATTCCGATGCAATTTCTGTGATTCATCGTCACTGTGAAGGTCCAAGGGATACAGTAAACATGCAGAGGTGCATCGGAATGTAAAACTGTTGACACGGGAAACACTCAAAACATACACAGTAAGAAGTCCCAGTCATCCTGTTCTTAAGTCGGCACTGTGTCTCTAATATTTAATTCCGATGCAATTTCTGTGTTTCATCATCAATGGGAAGTTCCAAGGGATACAGTAAACCTGCAGAGGTGCATCGGAATTTAAACCTGGTCACACAGGAAATGCTCAAAACATAGACCGTAAGAAGACTCAGTTTTCATGTACTTAAGTCGGCGTTGTGTCTCTTATATATAATTCCGATGCAATTTCTGATTTTCATCGTCAATGGGAAGGTGTAAGGAATACAGTAAACCCGCAGAGGTGCAACGGAATGTAAAACTGATGACACAGGAAACGCTCAAATCATAGACAGTAGGAAGACTCAGTCTTCCTGTACTTAAGTCGGCATTGTGTATCTTATATTTAATTCCGATGCAATTTCTGTGTTTCATCGCCAATGGGAAGGTCCAGGGGATACAGTAAACCTGCAGAGGTGCATCGGAATGTGAAACCGGTGACACAGGACACGCTTAAAACATAGACAGTAGGAAGACTCAGTCTTCCTGTACTTAAGTCGGCATTGTGTTTCTTATATTTAATTCCGATGCGACTTCTGTGTCTCATCGACAATGGGAAGGTCCAAGGGATACAGTAAACAGGCAGAGGTGCATCGGAATGTAAAACTGGTGACACAGTTAACGCTCAAAACATAGACCGTAAGAAGACTCAGTTTTCTTGTACTTAAGTCGGCGTTGTGTCTGTTATATTTAATTCCGATGCAATTTCTGTGTTTCATCGTCAATGGGAAGGTCCAAAGGATACAGTAAATCTGCAGAGGTCCATCGGAATGTAAAACTGGTGACACAGGAAACGCTCAAAACATAGACAGTAGGAAGACTCAGTCTTCCTGTACTTAAGTCGGCATTGTGTCTCTTATATTTAATTTCGATGCAATTTGTGTGTTTCATCGCCAATGGGAAGGTCCAAGGGATACAGTAAACCTGTAGAGGTGTATCGGAATGTAAAACTGGTGACGCAGGAAACGCTCAAATTATAGTCAGTAGGAAGTCTCAGTCTTCCTGTACTTAAGTCGGCATTGTGTCTCTTATATTTAATTGCGATGCAATTTCTGTGTTACATCGTCAATGGGAAGGTCCAAGGGAGACAGTTAACCTGCAGAGGTGCATCAGAATGTAAAACGGGTGACACAGGAAACGCTCAAAGCATAGACAGTAGGAAGACTCAGTCTTCCTGTACTTAAGTCGGCATTGTGTCTCTTATGTTTAATTCCGATGCAATTTCTGTGTTTCATCGTCAATGGGAAGGTCCAAGGGATACAGTAAACCTGCAGAGGCGCATCGGAATGTAAAACTAGTGACACAGGAAACGCTCAAAACATAGACATTAGGAAGACTCAGTCTTCCTGTACTTAAGTCGGCATTGTGTCTCTTATATTTAATTCCGATGCAATTTCTGTGTTTCATCGTCAATGGGGAGGTCCAAGGGATACAGTAAACCTGCAGAGTTGCAACGGAATGTAAAACTAGTGACACAGGAAACGCTCAAAACATTGACCGTAAGAAGACTCAGTTTTCTTGTACTTAAGTTGGCGTTGTGCTCTTATATTTAATTCCGATGCAATTTCTGTGTTTCATCGTCAATGCTAAGGTCCAAGGGATACTGTAAACCTGCAGAGGTCCATCGGAATGTAAAACTTGTGACACAGGAAACGATCAAAACATAGACAGTAGGAAGACTCAGTCCTCCTGTACTTAAGTCGGCATTGTGTCTCTTATATTTAATTTCGATGCAATTTGTGTGTTTCATCGCCAATGGGAAGGTTTAGGGGATGCAGTAAACCTGCAGAGGTGCATCTGAATGTAAAACAGGAGACACAGGAAACGCTCAAAACATAGACAGTAGGAAGACTTAGTCTTCCTGTACTTAAATCGGCATTGTGTCTCTTATATTTATTTCCGATGAAATTTCTGTGTTTCATCGTGAATGGGAAGGTCCAAGGGATATAGTGAACCTACAGAGGTGCATCGGAAAGTAAAACTGATGACACAGGACACGCTCATAACATAGACAGTAGGAAGACTTAGTCTTCCTGTACTTAAGTCGGCATTGTGTCTCTTATATTTAATTCCGATGCAATTTCTGTGTATCATCGTCAATGGGAAGATCGAAGGGATACAGTAACCCTGCAGAGGTGCAACGGAATGGAAAACTAGTGACACAGGAAACGCTCAAAGCATAGACAGTAGGAAGACTCAGTGTTCCTGTACTTAAGTCGGCATTGTGTCTCTTATATTTAATTCCGATGCAATTTCTGTGTTTCATCGTCAATGGGAAGATCCGAGGGATACAGTAACCCTGCAGAGGTGCAACTGAATGTAAAACTAGTGACACAGGAAACGCTCAAAACATAGACAGTAGGAAGACTCAGTCTTCCTGTACGTAAGTCGGCATTGTGCCTCTTATAATTATTTCGGATGAAATTTCTGTGTTTCATTGTGAATGGGAAGGTCCAAGGGATATAGTAAACCTGCAGAGGTGCATCGGAAAGTAAAACTGATGACACAGAATACGCCCAAAACATAGACAGTAGCAAGATTTAGTCTTCGTGTACTTAAGTCGTCATTGTGTCTCTTATATTTAATTTCGATGCAATTTGTGTGTTTCATCGCCAATGGGAAGGTTCAAGGGATACACTAAACATGCAGAGGTGCATCGGAATGTAAAACTGGTGACACAGGAAACGCTCAAAACATTGACTGTAAGAAGACTGTTTTCTTGTACTTAAGTCGGCAATGTGTCTCTTATATTTAATTCCGACACAATTTCTGTGTTTCATCGTCAATGGGAAGGTCCAAGGGATACATTAAACCTGCAGAGTTGCATCAGAATGTAAAACTGGTGACACAGGAAACGCTCAAATCATAGACAGTAGGAAGACTCAGTCTTCCTGTACTTATGTCGGCATTGTGTCTCTTATATTTAATTCCGATGCAATTTCTGTGTTTCATCGTCAATGGGAAGGTCCAAGGGATACAGTAAACCTGCAGAGGTGCATCGGAATGTAAAACTAGTGACACAGGAAACGCTCAAACATAGACAGTAGGAAGACTCAGTCTTCCTGTACTTAAGTCGGCATTGTGTCTCTTATATTTAATTCCGATGCAATTTCTGTGTTTCATCGTCAATTGGAAGGTCCAAGGGATACAGTAAACCTGCAAAGGTGCATCGGAATGTAAAACTAGTGACACAGGAAACGCTCAAAACATAGACAGTAGGAAGACTCACTCTTCCTGTACTTAAGTCGTCATTGTGTCTCTTATATTTAATTCCGATGCTATTTCTGTGTTTCATCGTCACTGTGAAGGTCCAAGGAATACAGTAAACCTGGAGAGGTGCATCGGTATGTAAAACTGGTGACACAGGAAACGCTCAAAACATAGACAGTAGGAAGACTCAGTCTTCCTGTACTTAAGTCGGCATTGTGTCTCCTACATTTAATTCCGGTGCGACTTCTGTGCTTCATCGACAATGGGAAGGTCCAAGGGATACAGTAAACCGGCAGAGGTGCATCGGAATGTAAAGCTAGTGACACAGGAAACGCTCAAAGCATAGACAGTAGGAAGACTCAGTCTTTCTGTACATAAGTCGGCATTGTGTCACTTATATTTAATTCCGATGCGAATTCTGTGTTTCATCGTCACTGTGAAGGTCCAAGGGATACAGTAAACATGCAGAGGTGCATCGGAATGTAAAACTGTTGACACGGGAAACACTCAAAGCATACACAATAAGAAGACCCAGTCATCCTGTTCTTAAGTCGGCACTGTGTCTCTAATATTTAATTCCGATGCAATTTCTGTGTTTCATCATCAATGGGAAGTTCCAAGGGATACAGTAAACCTGCAGAGGTGCATCGGAATTTAAACCTGGTCACACAGGAAATGCTCAAAAGATAGACCGTAAGAAGACTCAGTTTTCATGTACTTAAGTCGGCGTTGTGTCTCTTATATATAATTCCGATGCAATTTCTGATTTTCATCGTCAATGGGAAGGTGTAAGGAATACAGTAAACCTGCAGATGTGCAACGGAATGTAAAACTGATGACACAGGAAACGCTCAAATCATAGACAGTAGGAAGACTCAGTCTTCCTGTACTTAAGTCGGCATTGTGTATCTTATATTTAATTCCGATGCGATTTCTGTGTCTCATCGACAATGGGAAGGTCCAAGGGATACAGTAAACAGGCAGAGGTGCATCGGAATGTAAAACTGGTGACACAGGAAACGCTCAAAACAGAGACCGTAAGAAGACTCAGTTTTCTTGTACTTAAGTCGGCGTTGTGTCTCTTATATTTAATTCCGATGCAATTTCTGTGTTTCATCGTCAATGGGAAGGTCCAAGGGATACAGTAAATCTGCAGAGGTCCATCGGAATGTAAAACTGGTGACACAGGAAACGCTCAAAACATAGACAGTAGGAAGACTCAGTCTTCCTGTACTTAAGTCGGCATTGTGTCTCTTATATTTAATTTCGATGCAATTTGTGTGTTTCATCGCCAATGGGAAGGTCCAAGGGATACAGTAAACCTGCAGAGGTGCATCGGAATGTAAAACTGGTGACACAGGAAACGCTCAAAGCATTGACTGTAAGAAGACTGCTTTCTTGTACTTAAGTCGGCATTGTGTCTCTTATATTTAATTCCGATGCAATTTCTGTAATTCATCGTCACTGTGAAGGTCCAAGGGATACAGTAAACCTGTAGAGGTGTATCGGAATGTAAAACTGGTGACGCAGGAAACGCTCAAATTATAGACAGTAGGAAGTCTCAGTCTTCCTGTACTTAAGTCGGCATTGTGTCTGTTATATTTAATTGCGATGCAATTTCTGTGTTTCATCGTCAATGGGAAGGTCCAAGGGAGACAGTTAACCTGCAGAGGTGCATCAGAATGTAAAACGGGTGACACAGGAAACGCTCAAACATAGACAGTAGGAAGACTCAGTCTTCCTGTACTTATGTCGGCATTGTGTCTCTTATATTTAATTCCGACACAATTTCTGTGTTTCATCGTCAATGGGAAGGTCCAAGGGATACAGTAAACCTGCAGAGGTGCATCAGAATGTAAAACTGGTGACACAGGAAACGCTCAAAAGATAGACAGTAGGAAGACTCAGTCTTCCTGTACTTAAGTCGGCATTGCGTGTCTTACATTTAATTCCGATGCAATTTCTGTGTTTCATCGTCAATGGGAAAGTCCAAAGGATACAGTAAACCTGCAGAGGTGCATCGGAAAGTAAAACTGATGACACAGGACACGCTCATAACATAGACAGTAGGAAGACCTAGTCTTCCTGTACTTAAGTCGGCATTGTGTCTCTTATATTTAATTCCGATGCAATTTCTGTGTTTCATCGTCAATGGGAAGGTCCAAGGGATACAGTAAACCTGCAAAGGTGCATCGGAATGTAAAACTAGTGACACAGGAAACGCTCAAAACATAGACAGTAGGAAGACTCACTCTTCCTGCACTTAAGTCGCCATTGTGTCTCTTATATTTAATTCCGATGCAATTTCTGTGTTTCATCGTCACTGTGAAGGTCCAAGGGATACAGTAAACCTGCAGAGGTGCATCAGAATGTAAAACTGGTGTCACAGGAAACGCTCAAAACATAGACAGTAGGAAGACTCACTCTTCCTGCACTTAAGTCGCCATTGTGTCTCTCATATTTAATTCCGATGCAATTTCTGTGTTTCATCGTCACTGTGAAGGTCCAAGGGATACAGTAAACCTGCAGAGGTGCATCGGTATGTAAAACTGGTGACACAGGAAACGCTCAAAACATAGACAGTAGGAAGACTCAGTCTTTCTGTACATAAGTCGGCATTGTGTCTCTTATATTTATTTTCGATGCAATTTGTGTGTTTCATCGCCAATGGGAAGGTCCAAGGGATACAGTAAACCTGCAGAGGTGCATCGGAATGTAAAACTGGTGACACAGGAAACGCTCAAAGCATTGACTGTAAGAAGACTGCTTTCTTGTACTTAAGTCGGCATTGTGTCTCTTATATTTAATTCCGATGCAATTTCTGTGTTTCATCGTCAATGGGAAGGTCCAATGGATACAGTAAATCTGCAGCGGTGCATCAGAATGTAAAACTGGTGACACAGGAAACGCTCAAAGCATAGACAGTAGGAAGACTCAGTCTTTCTGTACATAAGTCGGCATTGTGTCACTTATATTTAATTCCGATGCGAATTCTGTGTTTCATCGTCACTGTGAAGGTCCAAGGGATACAGTAAACATGCAGAGGTGCATCGGAATGTAAAACTGTTGACACGGGAAACACTCAAAACGTACACAGTAAGAAGACCCAGTCATCCTGTTCTTAAGTCGGCACTGTGTCTCTAATATTTAATTCCGATGCAATTTCTGTGTTTCATCATCAATGGGAAGTTCCAAGGGATACAGTAAACCTGCAGAGGTGCATCGGAATTTAAACCTGGTCACACAAGAAATGCTCAAAGGATAGACCGTAAGAAGACTCAGTTTTCATGTACTTAAGTCGGCGTTGTGTCTCTTATATATAATTCCGATGCAATTTCTGATTTTCATCGTCAATGGGAAGGTGTAAGGAATACAGTAAACCTGCAGATGTGCAACGGAATGTAAAACTGATGACACAGGAAACGCTCAAATCATAGACAGTAGGAAGACTCAGTCTTCCTGTACTTAAGTCGGCATTGTGTATCTTATATTTAATTCCGATGCAATTTCTGTGTTTCATCGCCAATGGGAAGGTCCAGGGGATACAGTAAACCTGCAGAGGTGCATCGGAATGTGAAACTGGTGACACAGGAAACGCTTAAAACATAGACAGTAGGAAGACTCAGTCTTCCTGTACTTAAGTCGGCATTGTGTTTCTTATATTTAATTCCGATGCGATTTCTGTGTCTCATCGACAATGGGAAGGTCCAAGGGATACAGTAAACAGGCAGATGTGCATCGGAATGTAAAACTGGTGACACAGGAAACGCTCAAAATAGAGACCGTAAGAAGACTCAGTTTTCTTGTACTTAAGTCGGCGTTGTGTCTCTTATATTTAATTCCGATGCAATTTCTGTGTTTCATCGTCAATGGGAAGGTCCAATGGATACAGTGAATCTGCAGAGGTCCATCGGAATGTAAAACTGGTGACACAGGAAACGCTCAAAACATAGACAGTAGGAAGACTCAGTCTTCCAGTACTTAAGTTGGCATTGTGTCTCTTATATTTAATTTCGATGCAATTTGTGTGTTTCATCGCCAATGGGAAAGTCCAAGGGATACAGTAAACCTGCAGAGGTGCATCGGAATGTAAAACTGGTGACACAGGAAACGCTCAAAGCATTGACTGTAAGAAGACGGCTTTCTTGTACTTAAGTCGTCATTGTGTCTCTTATATTTAATTCCGATGCAATTTCTGTGTTTCATCGTCACTGTGAAGGTCCAAGGGATACAGTAAACCTGTAGAGGTGTATCGGAATGTAAAACTGGTGACGCAGGAAACGCTCAAATTATAGACAGTAGGAAGTCTCAGTCTTCCTGTACTTAAGTCGGCATTGTGTCTGTTATATTTAATTGCGATGCAATTTCTGTGTTTCATCGTCAATGGGAAGGTCCAAGGGAGACAGTTAACCTGCAGAGGTGCAGCAGAATGTAAAACGGGTGACACAGGAAACGCTCAAACATAGACAGTAGGAAGACTCAGTCTTCCTGTACTTATGTCGGCATTGTGTCTCTTATATTTAATTCCGACACAATTTCTGTGTTTCATCGTCAATGGGAAGGTCCAAGGGATACAGTAAACCTGCAGAGGTGCATCAGAATGTAAAACTGGTGACACAGGAAACGCTCAAAACATAGACAGTAGGAAGACTCAGTCTTCCTGTACTTAAGTCGGCATTGTGTGTCTTACATTTAATTCCGATGCAATTTCTGTGTTTCATCGTCAATGGGAAAGTCCAAGGGATACAGTAAACCTGCAGAGGTGCATCGGAAAGTAAAACTGATGACACAGGACACGCTCATAACATAGACAGTAGGAAGACTTAGTCTTCCTGTACTGAAGTCGGCATTGTGTCTCTTATATTTAATTCCGATGCAATTTCTGTGTTTCATCGTCAATGGGAAGGTCCAAGGGATACAGTAAACCTGCAAAGGTGCATCGGAATGTAAAACTAGTGACACAGGAAACGCTCAAAACATAGACAGTAGGAAGACTCACTCTTCCTGCACTTAAGTCGCCATTGTGTCTCTTATATTTAATTCCGATGCAATTTCTGTGTTTCATCGTCACTGTGAAGGTCCAAGGGATACAGTAAACCTGCAGAGGTGCATCAGAATGTAAAACTGGTGTCACAGGAAACGCTCAAAACATAGACAGTAGGAAGACTCACTCTTCCTGCACTTAAGTCGCCATTGTGTCTCTCATATTTAATTCCGATGCAATTTCTGTGTTTCATCGTCACTGTGAAGGTCCAAGGGATACAGTAAACCTGCAGAGGTGCATCGGTATGTAAAACTGGTGACACAGGAAACGCTCAAAACATAGACAGTAGGAACACTCAGTCTTTCTGTACATAAGTCGGCATTATGTCACTTATATTTAATTCCGATGCGAATTCTGTGTTTCATCGTCAATGGGAAGGTCCAAGGGATACAGTAAACCTGCAGAGGTGCATCAGAATGTAAAACTGGTGACACAGGAAACGCTCAATAATAGACATTAGGAAGACTCAGTCTTCCTGTACTTAACTCGGCATTGTGTCTCTTATATTTAATTCCAATGCAATTTCTGTGTTTCATCGTCAATGGGAAGGTCCAAGGGATACAATAAACCTGCAGAGGTGCATCGGAAAGTAAAACTGATGACACAGAATACGCTCAAAACATAGACAGTAGCAAGATTTAGTCTTCGTGTACTTAAGTCGGCATTGTGTCTCTTATATTTAATTTCGATGCAATTTGTGTGTTTCATCGCCAATGGGAAGGTCCAAGGTTAACCTGCAGAGGTGCATCAGAATGTAAAACGGGTGACACAGGAAACGCTCAAAACATAGACAGTAGGAAGACACAGTCTTCCTGTACTTAAGTCGGCATTGTGTCTCTTATATTTATTTTCGATGCAATTTGTGTGTTTCATCGCCAATGGGAAGGTCCAAGAGATACAGTAAACCTGCAGAGGTGCATCGGAATGTAAAACTGGTGACACAGGAAACGCTCAAAGCATTGACTGTAAGAAGACTGCTTTCTTGTACTTAAGTCGGCATTGTGTCTCTTATATTTAATTCCGATGCGAATTCTGTGTTTCATCGTCAAAGGGAAGATCCAAGGGATACAGTAACCCTGCAGAGGTGCAACGGAATGTAAAACTAGTGACACAGGAAACGCTCAAAACATAGACAGTAGGAAGACTCAGTCTTCCTGTACTTAAGTCGGCATTGTGTCTCTTATATTTAATTTCGATGCAATTTGTGTGTTTCATCGCCAATGGGAAGGTCCAAGGGAGACAGTTAACCTGCAGAGGTGCATCAGAATGTAAAACGTGTGACACAGGAAACGCTCAAAACATAGACAGTAGCAAGACCCAGTCTTCCTGTACTTAAGTCGGCATTGTGTCTCTTAAATTTAATTTCGATGCAATTTGTGTGTTTCATCGCCAATGGGAAGGTCCAAGGGATACAGTAAACCTGCAGAGGTACATCGGAATGTAAAACTGGTGACACAGGAAACGCTCAAAGCATTGACTGTAAGAAGACTGCTTTCTTGTACTTGTGTCTCTTATATTTAATTCCGATGCGAAATCTGTGTTTCATCGTCAATGGGAAGATCCAAGGGATACAGTAACCCTGCAGAGGTGCAACGGAATGTAAAACTTGTGACACAGGAAACGCTCAAAACATAGATAGTAGGAAGACTCAGTCTTCCTGTACTTAAGTCGGCATTGTGTCTCTTATATTTAATTCCAATGCAATTTCTGTGTTTCATCGTCAATGGGAAGGTCCAAGGGATATAGTAAACCTGCAGAGGTGCATCGTAAAGTAAAACTGATGACACAGGATACGCTCAAAACATAGACAGTAGCAGGATTTAGTCTTCCTGCACTTAAGTCGCCATTGTGTCTCTTATATTTAATTCCGATGCAATTTCTGTGTTTCATCGTCAATGGGATGGTCTAAGGGATATAGTAAACCTGCAGAGGTGCATCGTAAAGTAAAACTGATGACACAGGATACGCTCAAAACATAGACAGTAGCAGGATTTAGTCTTCCTGTACTTAAGTCGGAATTGTGTCTCTTATATTTATTTCCGATGCAATTTCTGTGTTTCATCGTCAATGGGAAGGTACAAAGGTTACAGTAAACCTGCAGAGGTGCATCAGAATGTAAAAATGGTGACACAGGAAACGCTCACAACATAGAAAGTAGGAAGACTCAGTCTTCCTGTACTTAAGTCGGCATTGTGTATCTTATATTTCATTCCGATGCAATTTCTGTGTTTCATCGCCAATGGGAAGGTCCAGGGGATACAGTAAACCTGCAGAGGTGCATCGGAATGTAAAACTGGTGACACAGGAAACGCTTAAAACATAGACAGTAGAAAGACTCAGTCCTCCTGTACTTAAGTCGGCATTGTGTCTCTTATATTTAACTTCGATGCAATTTTTGTGTTTCATCGCCAATGGGAAGGTCCAGGGGATGCAGTAAACCTGCAGAGGTGCATCTGAATGTAAAACTGGAGACACAGGAAACGCTCAAAACATAGACCGTAAGGAGACTCAGCTTTCTTGTACTTAAGTCGGCGTTGTGTCTCTTATATTTAATTCCGATGCAATTTCTGTGTTTCATCGTCAATGGGAAGGTCCAAGGGATACAGTAAATCTGCAGAGGTCCATCGGAATGTAAAACTTGTGACACAGGAAACGCTCAAAACATAGACAGTAGGAAGACTCAGTCTTCCTGTACTTAAGTCGGCATTGTTTCTCTTATATTTAATTTCGATGCAATTTGTGTGTTTCATCGCCAATGGGAAGGTCCAAGGGATACAGTAAACCGGCAGAGGTGCATCGGAATGTAAAACTGGTGACACAGGAAACGCTCTAAGCATTGACTGTAAGAAGACTGCTTTCTTGTACTTAAGTCGGCATTCTGTCTCTTATATTTAATTCCGATGCAATTTCTGTGTTTCATCGTCACTGTGAAGGTCCAAGGGATACAGTAAACCTGTAGAGGTGTATCGGAATGTAAAACTGGTGACGCAGGAAACGCTCAAATTATAGACAGTAGAAAGTCTCAGTCTTCCTGTACTCAAGTCGGCATTGTGTCTCTTATATTTAATTGCGATGCAATTTCTGTGTTTCATCGTCAATGGGAAGGTCCAAGGGAGACAGTTAACCTGCAGAGGTGCATCAGAATGTAAAACGGGTGACACAGGAAACGCTCAAAACATAGACAGTAGGAAGACTCAGTCTTCCTGTACTTAACTCGGCATTGTGTCTCTTATATTTAATTCCGACACAATTTCTGTGTTTCATCGTCAATGGGACGGTCCAAGGGATACAGTAAACCTGCAGAGGTGCATCAGAATGTAAAACTGGTGACACAGGAAACTCTCAAAACATAGACAGTAGGAAGACTCAGTCTTCCTGTACTTAAGTCGGCATTGTGTGTCTTACATTTAATTCCGATGCAATTTCTGTGTTTCATCGTCAATGGGAAAGTCCAAGGGATACAGTAAACCTGCAGAGGTGCATCGGAAAGTTAAACTGATGACACAGGACACGCTCATAACATAGACAGTAGGAAGACTTAGTCTTCCTGTACTTAAGTCGTCATTGTGTCTCTTATATTTAATTCCGATGCTATTTCTGTGTTTCATCGTCACTGTGAAGGTCCAAGGAATACAGTAAACCTGCAGAGGTGCATCGGTATGTAAAACTGGAGACACAGGAAACGCTCAAAACATAGACCGTAGGAAGACTCAGTCTTCCTGTTCTTAAGTCGGCATTGTGTCTCTTATATTTAATTCCGACACAATTTCTGTGTTTCATCGTCAATGGGAAGGTCCAAGGGATACAGTAAACCTGCAGAGGTGCATCAGAATGTAAAACTGGTGACACAGGAAACGCTCAAAACATAGACAGTAGGAAGTCTCAGTCTTCCTGTACTTAAGTCGGCATTGTGTCTCCTACATTTAATTCCGGTGCGACTTCTGTGCTTCATCGACAATGGGAAGGTCCAAGGGATACAGTAAACCGGCAGAGGTGCATCGGAATGTAAAGCTGGTGACACAGGAAACGCTCAAAGCATAGACAGTAGGAAGACTCAGTCTTACTGTACATAAGTCGGCATTGTGTCACTTATATTTAATTCCGATGCGAATTCTGTGTTTCATCGTCACTGTGAAGGTCCAAGGGATACAGTAAACATGCAGAGGTGCATCGGAATGTAAAACTGTTGACACGGGAAACACTCAAAGCATACACAGTAAGAAGACCCAGTCATCCTGTTCTTAAGTCGGCACTGTGTCTCTAATATTTAATTCCGATGCAATTTCTGTGTTTCATCATCAATGGGAAGTTCCAAGGGATACAGTAAACCTGCAGAGGTGCATCGGAATTTAAACCTGGTCACACAGGAAATGCTCAAAAGATAGACCGTAAGAAGACTCAGTTTTCATGTACTTAAGTCGGCGTTGTGTCTCTTATATATAATTCCGATGCAATTTCTGTGTTTCATCGCCAATGGGAAGGTCCAGGGGATACAGTAAACCTGCAGAGGTGCATCGGAATGTGAAACTGGTGACACAGGAAACGCTTAAAACATAGACAGTAGGAAGACTCAGTCTTCCTGTACTTAAGTCGGCATTGTGTTTCTTATATTTAATTCCGATGCGATTTCTGTGTCTCATCGACAATGGGAAGGTCCAAGGGATACAGTAAACAGGCAGAGGTGCATCGGAATGTAAAACTGGTGACACAGGAAACGCTCAAAATAGAGACCGTAAGAAGACTCAGTTTTCTTGTACTTAAGTCGGCGTTGTGTCTCTTATATTTAATTCCGATGCAATTTCTGTGTTTCATCGTCAATGGGAAGGTCCAATGGATACAGTGAATCTGCAGAGGTCCATCGGAATGTAAAACTGGTGACACAGGAAACGCTCAAAACATAGACAGTAGGAAGACTCAGTCTTCCAGTACTTAAGTCGGCATTGTGTCTCTTATATTTAATTTCGATTCAATTTGTGTGTTTCATCGCCAATGGGAAGGTCCAAGGGATACAGTAAACCTGCAGAGGTGCATCGGAATGTAAAACTGGTGACACAGGAAACGCTCAAAGCATTGACTGTAAGAAGACGGCTTTCTTGTACTTAAGTCGGCATTGTGTCTCTTATATTTAATTCCGATGCAATTTCTGTGTTTCATCGTCACTGTGAAGGTCCAAGGGATACAGTAAACCTGTAGAGGTGTATCGGAATGTAAAACTGGTGACGCAGGAAACGCTCAAATTATAGACAGTAGGAAGTCTCAGTCTTCCTGTACTTAAGTCGGCATTGTGTCTGTTATATTTAATTGCGATGCAATTTCTGTGTTTCATCGTCAATGGGAAGGTCCAAGGGAGACAGTTAACCTGCAGAGGTGCATCAGAATGTAAAACGGGTGACACAGGAAACGCTCAAACATAGACAGTAGGAAGACTCAGTCTTCCTGTACTTATGTCGGCATTGTGTCTCTTATATTTAATTCCGACACAATTTCTGTGTTTCATCGTCAATGGGAAGGTCCAAGGGATACAGTAAACCTGCAGAGGTGCATCAGAATGTAAAACTGGTGACACAGGAAACGCTCAAAAGATAGACAGTAGGAAGACTCAGTCTTCCTGTACTTAAGTCGGCATTGTGTGTCTTACATTTAATTCCGATGCAATTTCTGTGTTTCATCGTCAATGGGAAAGTCCAAGGGATACAGTAAACCTGCAGAGGTGCATCGGAAAGTAAAACTGATGACACAGGACACGCTCATAACATAGACAGTAGGAAGACTTAGTCTTCCTGTACTTAAGTCGGCATTGTGTCTCTTATATTTAATTCCGATGCAATTTCTGTGTTTCATCGTCAATGGGAAGGTCCAAGGGATACAGTAAACCTGCAAAGGTGCATCGGAATGTAAAACTAGTGACACAGGAAACGCTCAAAACATAGACAGTAGGAAGACTCACTCTTCCTGCACTTAAGTCGCCATTGTGTCTCTTATATTTAATTCCGATGCAATTTCTGTGTTTCATCGTCACTGTGAAGGTCCAAGGGATACAGTAAACCTGCAGAGGTGCATCAGAATGTAAAACTGGTGTCACAGGAAACGCTCAAAACATAGACAGTAGGAAGACTCACTCTTCCTGCACTTAAGTCGCCATTGTGTCTCTCATATTTAATTCCGATGCAATTTCTGTGTTTCATCGTCACTGTGAAGGTCCAAGGGATACAGTAAACCTGCAGAGGTGCATCGGTATGTAAAACTGGTGACACAGGAAACGCTCAAAACATAGACAGTAGGAAGACTCAGTCTTTCTGTACATAAGTCGGCATTATGTCACTTATATTTAATTCCGATGCGAATTCTGTGTTTCATTGTCAATGGGAAGGTCCAAGGGATACAGTAAACCTGCAGAGGTGCATCAGAATGTAAAACTGGTGACACAGGAAACGCTCAATAATAGACATTAGGAAGACTCAGTCTTCCTGTACTTAACTCGGCATTGTGTCTCTTATATTTCATTTCGATGCAATTTGTGTGTTTCATCGCCAATGGGAAGGTCCAAGGTTAACCTGCAGAGGTGCATCAGAATGTAAAACGGGTGACACAGGAAACGCTCAAAACATAGACAGTAGGAAGACCCAGTCTTCCTGTACTTAAGTCGGCATTGTGTCTCTTATATTTATTTTCGATGCAATTTGTGTGTTTCATCGCCAATGGGAAGGTCCAAGGGATACAGTAAACCTGCAGAGGTGCATCGGAATGTAAAACTGGTGACACAGGAAACGCTCAAAGCATTGACTGTAAGAAGACTGCTTTCTTGTACTTAAGTCGGCATTGTGTCTCTTATATTTAATTCCGATGCGAATTCTGTGTTTCATCGTCAAAGGGAAGATCCAAGGGATACAGTAACCCTGCAGAGGTGCAACGGAATGTAAAACTAGTGACACAGGAAACGCTCAAAACATAGACAGTAGGAAGACTCAGTCTTCCTGTACTTAAGTCGGCATTGTGTCTCTTATATTTAATTTCGATGCAATTTGTGTGTTTCATCGCCAATGGGAAGGTCCAAGGGAGACAGTTAACCTGCAGAGGTGCATCAGAATGTAAAACGTGTGACACAGGAAACGCTCAAAACATAGACAGTAGGAAGACCCAGTCTTCCTGTACTTAAGTCGGCATTGTGTCTCTTAAATTTAATTTCGATGCATTTGTGTGTTTCATCGCCAATGGGATGGTCCAAGGGATACAGTAAACCTGCAGAGGTCCATCGGAATGTAAAACTGGAGACACAGGAAACGCTCAAAGCATTGACTGTAAGAAGACTGCTTTCTTGTACTTGTGTCTCTTATATTTAATTCCGATGCGAAATCTGTGTTTCATCGTCAATGGGAAGATCCAAGGGATACAGTAACCCTGCAGAGGTGCAACGGAATGTAAAACTTGTGACACAGGAAACGCTCAAAACATAGATAGTAGGAAGACTCAGTCTTCCTATACTTAAGTCGGCATTGTGTCTCTTATATTTAATTCCAATGCAATTTCTGTGTTTCATCGTCAATGGGAAGGTCCAAGGGATATAGTAAACCTGCAGAGGTGCATCGTAAAGTAAAACTGATGACACAGGATACGCTCAAAACATAGACAGTAGCAGGATTTAGTCTTCCTGCACTTAAGTCGCCATTGTGTCTCTTATATTTAATTCCGATGCAATTTCTGTGTTTCATCGTAACTGTGAAGGTCCAAGGGATACAGTAAACCTGCAGAGGTGCATCAGAATGAAAAAATGGTGACACAGGAAACGCTCACAACATAGAAAGTAGGAAGACTCAGTCTTCCTGTACTTAAGTCGGCATTGTGTCTCTTATATTTATTTCCGATGAAATTTCTGTGTTTCATCGTCAATGGGAAGGTCTAAGGGATATATTAAACCTGCAGAGGTGCATCGTAAAGTAAAACTGATGACACAGGATACGCTCAAAACATAGACAGTAGCAGGATTTAGTCTTCCTGTACTTAAGTCGGAATTGTGTCTCTTATATTTATTTCCGATGCAATTTCTGTGTTTCATCGTCAATGGGAAGGTACAAAGGTTACAGTAAACCTGCAGAGGTGCATCAGAATGTGTAAATGGTGACACAGGAAACGCTCACAACATAGAAAGTAGGAAGACTCAGTCTTCCTGTACTTAAGTCGGCATTGTGTATCTTATATTTCATTCCGATGCAATTTCTGTGTTTCATCGCCAATGGGAAGGTCCAGGGGATACAGTAAACCTGCAGAGGTGCATCGGAATGTAAAACTGGTGACACAGGAAACGCTTAAAACATAGACAGTAGAAAGACTCAGTCCTCCTGTACTTAAGTCGGCATTGTGTCTCTTATATTTAATTTCGATGCAATTTGTGTGTTTCATCGCCAATGGGAAGGTCCAGGGGATGCAGTAAACCTGCAGAGGTGCATCTGAATGTAAAACTGGAGACACAGGAAACGCTCAAAACATAGACCGTAAGGAGACTCAGCTTTCTTGTACTTAAGTCGGCGTTGTATCTCTTATATTTAATTCCGATGCAATTTCTGTGTTTCATCGTCAATGGGAAGGTCCAAGGGATACAGTAAATCTGCAGAGGTCCATCGGAATGTAAAACTTGTGACACAGGAAACGCTCAAAACATAGACAGTAGGAAGACTCAGTCTTCCTGTACTTAAGTCGGCATTGTTTCTCTTATATTTAATTTCGATGCAATTTGTGTGTTTCATCGCCAATGGGAAGGTCCAAGGGATACAGTAAACCGGCAGAGGTGCATCGGAATGTAAAACTGGTGACACAGGAAACGCTCTAAGCATTGACTGTAAGAAGACTGCTTTCTTGTACTTAAGTCGGCATTCTGTCTCTTATATTTAATTCCGATGCAATTTCTGTGTTTCATCGTCACTGTGAAGGTCCAAGGGATACAGTAAACCTGTAGAGGTGTATCGGAATGTAAAACTGGTGACGCAGGAAACGCTCAAATTATAGACAGTAGGAAGTCTCAGTCTTACTGTACTTAAGTCGGCATTGTGTCTCTTATATTTAATTGCGATGCAATTTCTGTGTTTCATCGTCAATGGGAAGGTCAAAGGGAGACAGTTAACCTGCAGAGGTGCATCAGAATGTAAAACGGGTGACACAGGAAACGCTCAAAACATAGACAGTAGGAAGACTCAGTCTTCCTGTACTTAACTCGGCATTGTGTCTCTTATATTTAATTCCGACACAATTTCTGTGTTTCATCGTCAATGGGAAGGTCCAAGGGATACAGTAAACCTGCAGAGGTGCATCAGAATGTAAAACTGGTGACACAGGAAACTCTCAAAACATAGGCAGTAGGAAGACTCAGTCTTCCTGTACTTAAGTCGGCATTGTGTGTCTTACATTTAATTCCGATGCAATTTCTGTGTTTCATCGTCAATGGGAAAGTCCAAGGGATACAGTAAACCTGCAGAGGTGCATCGGAAAGTAAAACTGATGACACAGGACACGCTCATAACATAGACAGTAGGAAGACTCAGTCTTCCTGTACTTAAGTCGGCATTGTGTCTCCTACATTTAATTCCGGTGCGACTTCTGTGCTTCATCGACAATGGGAAGGTCCAAGGGATACAGTAAACCGGCAGAGGTGCTTCGGAATGTAAAGCTGGTGACACAGGAAACGCTCAAAACATAGACAGTAGGAAGACTCAGTCTTTCTGTACATAAGTCGGCATTGTGTCACTTATATTTAATTCCGATGCGAATTCTGTGTTTCATCGTCACTGTGAAGGTCCAAGGGATACAGTAAACATGCAGAGGTGCATCGGAATGTAAAACTGTTGACACGGGAAACACTCAAAGCATACAAAGTAAGAAGACCCAGTCATCCTGTTCTTAAGTCGGCACTGTGTCTCTAATATTTAATTCCGATGCAATTTCTGTGTTTCATCATCAATGGGAAGTTCCAAGGGATACAGTAAACCTGCAGAGGTGCATCGGAATTTAAACCTGGTCACACAGGAAATGCTCAAAAGATAGACCGTAAGAAGACTCAGTTTTCATGTACTTAAGTCGGCGTTGTGTCTCTTATATATAATTCCGATGCAATTTCTGATTTTCATCGTCAATGGGAAGGTGTAAGGAATACAGTAAACCTGCAGATGTGCAACGGAATGTAAAACTGATGACACAGGAAACGCTTAAAACATAGACAGTAGGAAGACTCAGTCTTCCTGTACTTAAGTCGGCATTGTGTTTCTTATATTTAATTCCGATGCGATTTCTGTGTCTCATCGACAATGGGAAGGTCCAAGGGATACAGTAAACAGGCAGAGGTGCATCGGAATGTAAAACTGGTGACACAGGAAACGCTCAAAACAGAGACCGTAAGAAGACTCAGTTTTCTTGTACTTAAGTCGGCGTTGTGTCTCTTATATTTAATTCCGATGCTATTTCTGTGTTTCATCGTCAATGGGAAGGTCCAAGGGATACAGTAAATCTGCAGAGGTGCATCGGAATGTAAAACTGGTGACACAGGAAACGCTCAAAACATAGACAGTAGGAAGACTCAGTCTTCCTGTACTTAAGTCGGCATTGTGTCTCTTATATTTAATTTCGATGCAATTTGTGTGTTTCATCGCCAATGGGAAGGTCCAAGGGATACAGTAAACCTGCAGAGGTGCATCGGAATGTAAAACTGGTGACACAGGAAACGCTCAAAGCATTGACTGTAAGAAGACTGCTTTCTTGTACTTAAGTCGGCATTGTGTCTCTTATATTTAATTCCGATGCAATTTCTGTGTTTCATCGTCACTGTGAAGGTCCAAGGGTTACAGTAAACCTGTAGAGGTGTATCGGAATGTAAAACTGGTGACGCAGGAAACGCTCAAATTATAGACAGTAGGAAGTCTCAGTCTTCCTGTACTTAAGTCGGCATTGTGTCTGTTATATTTAATTGCGATGCAATTTCTGTGTTTCATCGTCAATGGGAAGGTCCAAGGGAGACAGTTAACCTGCAGAGGTGCATCAGAATGTAAAACGGGTGACACAGGAAACGCTCAAACATAGACAGTAGGAAGACTCAGTCTTCCTGTACTTATGTCGGCATTGTGTCTCTTATATTTAATTCCGACACAATTTCTGTGTTTCATCGTCAATGGGAAGGTCCAAGGGATACAGTAAACCTGCAGAGGTGCATCAGAATGTAAAACTGGTGACACAGGAAACGCTCAAAACATAGACAGTAGGAAGACTCAGTCTTCCTGTACTTAAGTCGGCATTGCGTGTCTTACATTTAATTCCGATGCAATTTCTGTGTTTCATCGTCAATGGGAAAGTCCAAGGGATACAGTAAACCTGCAGAGGTGCATCGGAAAGTAAAACTGATGACACAGGACACGCTCATAACATAGACAGTAGGAAGACTTAGTCTTCCTGTACTTAAGTCGGCATTGTGTCTCTTATATTTAATTCCGATGCAATTTCTGTGTTTCATCGTCAATGGGAAGGTCCAAGGGATACAGTAAACCTGCAAAGGTGCATCGGAATGTAAAACTAGTGACAGAGGAAACGCTCAAAACATAGACAGTAGGAAGACTCACTCTTCCTGCACTTAAGTCGCCATTGTGTCTCTTATATTTAATTCCGATGCAATTTCTGTGTTTCATCGTCACTGTGAAGGTCCAAGGGATACAGTAAACCTGCAGAGGTGCATCAGAATGTAAAACTGGTGTCACAGGAAACGCTCAAAACATAGACAGTAGGAAGACTCACTCTTCCTGCACTTAAGTCGCCATTGTGTCTCTCATATTTAACTCCGATGCAATTTCTGTGTTTCATCGTCACTGTGAAGGTCCAAGGGATACAGTAAACATGCAGAGGTGCATCGGTATGTAAAACTGGTGACACAGGAAATGCTCAAAACATAGACAGTAGGAAGACTCAGTCTTTCTGTACATAAGTCGGCATTATGTCACTTATATGCAATTCCGATGCGAATTCTGTGTTTCATCGTCAATGGGAAGGTCCAAGGGATACAGTAAACCTGCAGAGGTGCATCAGAATGTAAAACTGGTGACACAGGAAACGCTCAATAATAGACATTAGGAAGACTCAGTCTTCCTGTACTTAACTCGGCATTGTGTCTCTTATATTTAATTCCAATGCAATTTCTGTGTTTCATCGTCAATGGGAAGGTCCAAGGGATACAATAAACCTGCAGAGGTGCATCGGAAAGTAAAACTGATGACACAGAATACGCTCAAAACATAGACAGTAGCAAGATTTAGTCTTCGTGTACTTAAGTCGGCATTGTGTCTCTTATATTTAATTTCGATGCAATTTGTGTGTTTCATCGCCGATGGGAAGGCCAAGGTTAACCTGCAGAGGTGCATCAGAATGTAAAACGGGTGACACAGGAAACGCTCAAAACATAGACAGTAGGAAGACCCAGTCTTCCTGTACTTAAGTCGGCATTGTGTCTCATATATTTATTTTCGATGCAATTTGTGTGTTTCATCGCCAATGGGAAGGTCCAAGGGATACAGTAAACCTGCAGAGGTGCATAGGAATGTAAAACTGGTGACACAGGAAACGCTCAAAGCATTGACTGTAAGAAGACTGCTTTCTTGTACTTAAGTCGGCATTGTGTCTCTTATATTTAATTCCGATGCAATTTCTGTGTTTCATCGTCAATGGGAAGGTCCAATGGATACAGTAAATCTGCAGCGGTGCATCAGAATGTAAAACTGGTGACACAGGAAACGCTCAAAGCATAGACAGTAGGAAGACTCAGTCTTTCTGTACATAAGTCGGCATTGTGTCACTTATATTTAATTCCGATGCGAATTCTGTGTTTCATCGTCACTGTGAAGGTCAAAGGGATACAGTAAACATGCAGAGGTGCATCGGAATGTAAAACTGTTGACACGGGAAACACTCAAAACGTACACAGTAAGAAGACCCAGTCATCCTGTTCTTAAGTCGGCACTGTGTCTCTAATATTTAATTCCGATGCAATTTCTGTGTTTCATCATCAATGGGAAGTTCCAAGGGATACAGTAAACCTGCAGAGGTGCATCGGAATTTAAACCTGGTCACACAAGAAATGCTCAAAAGATAGACCGTAAGAAGACTCAGTTTTCATGTACTTAAGTCGGCGTTGTGTCTCTTATATATAATTCCGATGCAATTTCTGATTTTCATCGTCAATGGGAAGGTGTAAGGAATATAGTAAACCTGCAGATGTGCAACGGAATGTAAAACTGATGACACAGGAAACGCTCAAATCATAGACAATAGGAAGACTCAGTCTTCCTGTACTTAAGTCGGCATTGTGTATCTTATATTTAATTCCGATGCAATTTCTGTGTTTCATCGCCAATGGGAAGGTCCAGGGGATACAGTAAACCTGCAGAGGTGCATCGGAATGTGAAACTGGTGACACAGGAAACGCTTAAAACATAGACAGTAGGAAGACTCAGTCTTCCTGTACTTAAGTCGGCATTGTGTTTCTTATATTTAATTCCGATGCGATTTCTGTGTCTCATCGACAATGGGAAGGTCCAAGGGATACAGTAAACAGGCAGAGGTGCATCGGAATGTAAAACTGGTGACACAGGAAACGCTCAAAATAGAGACCGTAAGAAGACTCAGTTTTCTTGTACTTAAGTCGGCGTTGTGTCTCTTATATTTAATTCCGATGCAATTTCTGTGTTTCATCGTCAATGGGAAGGTCCAATGGATACAGTGAATCTGCAGAGGTCCATCGGAATGTAAAACTGGTGACACAGGAAACGCTCAAAACATAGACAGTAGGAAGACTCAGTCTTCCTGTACTTAAGTCGGCATTGTGTCTCTTATATTTAATTTCGATGCAATTTGTGTGTTTCATCGCCAATGGGAAGGTCCAAGGGATACAGTAAACCTGCAGAGGTGCATCGGAATGTAAAACTGGTGACACAGGAAACGCTCAAAGCATTGACTGTAAGAAGACGGCTTTCTTGTACTTAAGTCGGCATTGTGTCTCTTATATTTAATTCCGATGCAATTTCTGTGTTTCATCGTCACTGTGAAGGTCCAAGGGATACAGTAAACCTGTAGAGGTGTATCGGAATGTAAAACTGGTGACGCAGGAAACGCTCAAATTATAGACAGTAGGAAGTCTCAGTCTTCCTGTACTTAAGTCGGCATTGTGTCTGTTAAATTTAATTGCGATGCAATTTCTGTGTTTCATCGTCAATGGGAAGGTCCAAGGGAGACAGTTAACCTGCAGAGGTGCATCAGAATGTAAAACGGGTGACACAGGAAACGCTCAAACATAGACAGTAGGAAGACTCAGTCTTCCTGTACTTATGTCGGCATTGTGTCTCTTATATTTAATTCCGACACAATTTCTGTGTTTCATCGTCAATGGGAAGGTCCAAGGGATACAGTAAACCTGCAGAGGTGCATCAGAATGTAAAACTGGTGACACAGGAAACGCTCAAAACATAGACAGTAGGAAGACTCAGTCTTCCTGTACTTAAGTCGGCATTGTGTGTCTTACATTTAATTCCGATGCAATTTCTGTGTTTCATCGTCAATGGGAAAGTCCAAGGGATACAGTAAACCTGCAGAGGTGCATCGGAAAGTAAAACTGATGACACAGGACACGCTCATAACATAGACAGTAGGAAGACTTAGTCTTCCTGTACTTAAGTCGGCATTGTGTCTCTTATATTTAATTCCGATGCAATTTCTGTGTTTCATCGTCAATGGGAAGGTCCAAGGGATACAGTAAACCTGCAAAGGTGCATCGGAATGTAAAACTAGTGACACAGGAAACGCTCAAAACATAGACAGTAGGAAGACTCACTCTTCCTGCACTTAAGTCGCCATTGTGTCTCTTATATTTAATTCCGATGCAATTTCTGTGTTTCATCGTCACTGTGAAGGTCCAAGGGATACAGTAAACCTGCAGAGGTGCATCAGAATGTAAAACTGGTGTCACAGGAAACGCTCAAAACATAGACAGTAGGAAGACTCACTCTTCCTGCACTTAAGTCGCCATTGTGTCTCTCATATTTAATTCCGATGCAATTTCTGTGTTTCATCGTCACTGTGAAGGTCCAAGGGATACAGTAAACCTGCAGAGGTGCGTCGGTATGTAAAACTGGTGACACAGGAAACGCTCAAAACATAGACAGTAGGAAGACTCAGTCTTTCTGTACATAAGTCGGCATTATGTCACTTATATTTAATTCCGATGCGAATTCTGTGTTTCATCGTCAATGGGAAGGTCCAAGGGATACAGTAAACCTGCAGAGGTGCATCAGAATGTAAAACTGGTGACACAGGAAACGCTCAATAATAGACATTAGGAAGACTCAGTCTTCCTGTACTTAACTCGGCATTGTGTCTCTTATATTTAATTCCAATTCAATTTCTGTGTTTCATCGTCAATGGGAAGGTCCAAGGGATACAATAAACCTGCAGAGGTGCATCGGAAAGTAAAACTGATGACACAGAATACGCTCAAAACATAGACAGTAGCAAGATTTAGTCTTCGTGTACTTAAGTCGGCATTGTGTCTCTTATATTTAATTTCGATGCAATTTGTGTGTTTCATCGCCAATGGGAAGGTCCAAGGTTAACCTGCAGAGGTGCATCAGAATGTAAAACGGGTGACACAGGAAACGCTCAAAACATAGACAGTAGGAAGACCCAGTCTTCCTGTACTTAAGTCGGCATTGTGTCTCTTATATTTATTTTCGATGCAATTTGTGTGTTTCATCGCCAATGGGAAGGTCCAAGGGATACAGTAAACCTGCAGAGGTGCATCGGAATGTAAAACTGGTGACACAGGAAACGCTCAAAGCATTGACTGTAAGAAGACTGCTTTCTTGTACTTAAGTCGGCATTGTGTCTCTTATATTTAATTCCGATGCGAATTCTGTGTTTCATCGTCAAAGGGAAGATCCAAGGGATACAGTAACCCTGCAGAGGTGCAACGGAATGTAAAACTAGTGACACAGGAAACGCTCAAAACATAGACAGTAGGAAGACTCAGTCTTCCTGTACTTAAGTCGGCATTGTGTCTCTTATATTTAATTTCGATGCAATTTGTGTGTTTCATCGCCAATGGGAAGGTCCAAGGGAGACAGTTAACCTGCAGAGGTGCATCAGAATGTAAAACGGGTGACACAGGAAACGCTCAAAACATAGACAGTAGGAAGACCCAGTCTTCCTGTACTTAAGTCGGCATTGTGTCTCTTAAATTTAATTTCGATGCAATTTGTGTGTTTCATCGCCAATGGGAAGGTCCAAGGGATACAGTAAACCTGCAGAGGTCCATCGGAATGTAAAACTGGTGACACAGGAAACGCTCAAAGCATTGACTGTAAGAAGACTGCTTTCTTGTACTTGTGTCTCTTATATTTAATTCCGATGCGAAATCTGTGTTTCATCGTCAATGGGAAGATCCAAGGGATACAGTAACCCTGCAGAGGTGCAACGGAATGTAAAACTTGTGACACAGGAAACGCTCAAAACATAGATAGTAGGAAGACTCAGTCTTCCTGTACTTAAGTCGGCATTGTGTCTCTTATATTTAATTCCAATGCAATTTCTGTGTTTCATCGTCAATGGGAAGGTCCAAGGGATATAGTAAACCTGCAGAGGTGCATCGTAAAGTAAAACTGATGACACAGGATACGCTCAAAACATAGACAGTAGCAGGATTTAGTCTTCCTGCACTTAAGTCGCCATTGTGTCTCTTATATTTAATTCCGATGCAATTTCTGTGTTTCATCGTAACTGTGAAGGTCCAAGGGATACAGTAAACCTGCAGAGGTGCATCAGAATGTAAAAATGGTGACACAGGAAACGCTCACAACATAGAAAGTAGGAAGACTCAGTCTTCCTGTACTTAAGTCGGCATTGTGTCTCTTATATTTATTTCCGATGCAATTTCTGTGTTTCATCGTCAATGGGAAGGTACAAAGGTTACAGTAAACCTGCAGAGGTGCATCAGAATGTAAAAATGGTGACACAGGAAACGCTCACAACATAGAAAGTAGGAAGACTCAGTCTTCCTGTACTTAAGTCGGCATTGTGTATCTTATATTTCATTCCGATGCAATTTCTGTGTTTCATCGCCAATGGGAAGGTCCAGGGGATACAGTAAACCTGCAGAGGTGCATCGGAATGTAAAACTGGTGACACAGGAAACGCTTAAAACATAGACAGTAGAAAGACTCAGTCCTCCTGTACTTAAGTCGGCATTGTGTCTCTTATATTTAATTTCGATGCAATTTGTGTGTTTCATCGCCAATGGGAAGGTCCAGGGGATGCAGTAAACCTGCAGAGGTGCATCTGAATGTAAAACTGGAGACACAGGAAACGCTCAAAACATAGACCGTAAGGAGACTCAGCTTTCTTGTACTTAAGTCGGCGTTGTGTCTCTTGTATTTAATTCCGATGCAATTTCTGTGTTTCATCGTCAATGGGAAGGTCCACGGGATACAGTAAATCTGCAGAGGTCCATCGGAATGTAAAACTTGTGACACAGGAAACGCTCAAAACATAGACAGTAGGAAGACTCAGTCTTCCTGTACTTAAGTCGGCATTGTTTCTCTTATATTTAATTTCGATGCAATTTGTGTGTTTCATCGCCAATGGGAAGGTCCAAGGGATACAGTAAACCGGCAGAGGTGCATCGGAATGTAAAACTGGTGACACAGGAAACGCTCTAAGCATTGACTGTAAGAAGACTGCTTTCTTGTACTTAAGTCGGCATTCTGTCTCTTATATTTAATTCCGATGCAATTTCTGTGTTTCATCGTCACTGTGAAGGTCCAAGGGATACAGTAAACCTGTAGAGGTGTATCGGAATGTAAAACTGGTGACGCAGGAAACGCTCAAATTATAGACAGTAGGAAGTCTCAGTCTTCCTGTACTTAAGTCGGCATTGTGTCTCTTATATTTAATTGCGATGCAATTTCTGTGTTTCATCGTCAATGGGAAGGTCCAAGGGAGACAGTTAACCTGCAGAGGTGCATCAGAATGTAAAACGGGTGACACAGGAAACGCTCAAAACATAGACAGTAGGAAGACTCAGTCTTCCTGTACTTAACTCGGCATTGTGTCTCTTATATTTAATTCCGACACAATTTCTGTGTTTCATCGTCAATGGGAAGGTCCAAGGGATACAGTAAACCTGCAGAGGTGCATCAGAATGTAAAACTGGTGACACAGGAAACTCTCAAAACATAGACAGTAGGAAGACTCAGTCTTCCTGTACTTAAGTCGGCATTGTGTGTCTTACATTTAATTCCGATGCAATTTCTGTGTTTCATCGTCAATGGGAAAGTCCAAGGGATACAGTAAACCTGCAGAGGTGCATCGGAAAGTAAAACTGATGACACAGGACACGCTCATAACATAGACAGTAGGAAGACTTAGTCTTCCTGTACTTAAGTCGGCATTGTGTCTCTTATATTTAATTCCGATGCAATTTCTGTGTTTCATCGTCAATGGGAAGGTCCAAAGGATACAGTAAACCAGCAAAGGTGCATCGGAATGTAAAACTAGTGACACAGCAAACGCTCATAACATAGACAGTAGGAAGACTCACTCTTCCTGCACTTACGTTGCCATTGTGTCTCTTATATTTAATTCCGATGCAATTTCTGTGTTTCATCGTCACTGTGAAGGTCCAAGGGATACAGTAAACCTGCAGAGGTGCATCAGAATGTAAAACTGGTGTCACAGGAAACGCTCAAAACATAGACAGTAGGAAGACTCACTCTTCCTGCACTTAAGTCGCCATTGTGTCTCTTATATTTAATTCCGATGCAATTTTTGTGTTTCATCGTCACTGTGAAGGTCCAAGGGATACAGTAAACCTGCAGAGGTGCATCGGTATGTAAAACTGGTGACACAGGAAACGCTCAAAACATAGACAGTAGGAAGACTCAGTCTTTCTGTACATAAGTCGGCATTATGTCACTTATATTTAATTCCGATGCGAATTCTGTGTTTCATCGCCAATGGGAAGGTCCAAGGGATACAGTAAACCTGCAGAGGTGCATCAGAATGTAAAACTGGTGACACAGGAAACGCTCAAAAAATAGACAGTAGGAAGACTCAGTCTTCCTGTACTTAACTCGGCATTGTGTCTCTTATATTTAATTCCAATACAATTTCTGTGTTTCATCGTCAATGGGAAGGTCCAAGGGATACAATAAACCTGCAGAGGTGCATCTGAAAGTAAAACTGATGACACAGAATACGCTCAAAACATAGACAGTAGCAAGATTTAGTCTTCTTGTACTTAAGTCGGCATTGTGTCTCTTATATTTAATTTCGATGCAATTTGTGTGTTTCATCGCCAATGGGAAGGTCCAAGGGATACAGTAAACCTGCAGAGGTGCATCGGAATGTAAAACTGGTGACACAGGAAACGCTCAAAGCATTGACTGTAAGAAGACTGCTTTCTTGTACTTAAGTCGGCATTGTGTCTCTTATATTTAATTCCGATGCGAATTTTGTGTTTCATCGTCAATGGGAAGATCCAAGGGATACAGTAACCCTGCAGAGGTGCAACGGAATGTAAAAATAGTGACACAGGAAACGCTCAAAACATAGACAGTAGGAAGTCTCAGTCTTCCTGTACTTAAGTCGGCATTGTGTCTCTTATATTTAATTTCGATGCAATTTGTGTCTTTCATCGCCAATGGGAAGGTCCAAGGGAGACAGTTAACCTGCAGAGGTGCATCAGAATGTAAAACGGGTGACACAGGAAACGCTCAAAACATAGACAGTAGGAAGACCCAGTCTTCCTGTACTTAAGTCGGCATTGTGTCTCTTATATTTAATTTCGATGCAATTTGTGTGTTTCATCGCCAATGGGAAGGTCCAAGGCATACAGTAAACCAGCAGAGGTGCATCGGAATGTAAAACTGGTGACACAGGAAACGCTCAAAACATTGACTGTAAGAAGACTGCTTTCTTGTACTTAAGTCGGCATTGTGTCTCTTATATTTAATTCCGATGCGAATTCTGTGTTTCATCGTCAATGGGAAGATCCGGGGGATACAGTAACCCTGCAGAGGTGCAACGGAATGTAAAACTAGTGACACAGGAAACGCTCAAAGCATAGACAGTAGGAAGACTCAGTCTTCCTGTACTTAAGTCGGCATTGTGTCTCTTATATTTAATTCCAATGCAATTTCTGTGTTTCATCGTCAATGGGAAGGTCCAAGGGATACAATAAACCTGCAGAGGTGCATCGGAATGTAAAACTAGTGACACAGGAAACGCTCAAAACATAGACAGTAGGAAGACTCAGTCTTCCAGTACTTAAGTCGGCACTGAGTCTCTTATATTTAATTCCGATGCAATTTCTGGGATTCATCGTCACTGAGAAGGTCCAAGGGATACAGTAAACATGCAGAGGTGCATCGGAATGTAAAACTGTTGACACGGGAAACACTCAAAACATACACAGTAAGAAGACCCAGTCATCCTGTTCTTAAGTCGGCACTGTGTCTCTAATATTTAATTCCGATGCGATTTCTGTGTTTCATCGACAATGGGAAGGTCCAAGGGATACAGTAAACCTGTAGAGGTGCATCGGAATGTAAAACTGGTGACGCAGGAAACGCTCAAATTATAGACAGTAGGAAGTCTCAGTCTTCCTGTACTTAAGTCGGCATTGTGTCTCTTATATTTAATTCCAATACAATTTCTGTGTTTCATCGTCAATGGGAAGGTCCAAGGGATACAATAAACCTGCAGAGGTGCATCTGAAAGTAAAACTGATGACACAGAATACGCTCAAAACATAGACAGTAGCAAGATTTAGTCTTCTTGTACTTAAGTCGGCATTGTGTCTCTTATATTTAATTTCGATGCAATTTGTGTGTTTCATCGCCAATGGGAAGGTCCAAGGGATACAGTAAACCTGCAGAGGTGCATCGGAATGTAAAACTGGTGACACAGGAAACGCTCAAAGCATTGACTGTAAGAAGACTGCTTTCTTGTACTGAAGTCGGCATTGTGTCTCTTATATTTAATTCCGATGCGAATTTTGTGTTTCATCGTCAATGGGAAGATCCAAGGGATACAGTAACCCTGCAGAGGTGCAACGGAATGTAAAAATAGTGACACAGGAAACGCTCAAAACATAGACAGTAGGAAGTCTCAGTCTTCCTGTACTTAAGTCGGCATTGTGTCTCTTATATTTAATTTCGATGCAATTTGTGTCTTTCATCGCCAATGGGAAGGTCCAAGGGAGACAGTTAACCTGCAGAGGTGCATCAGAATGTAAAACGGGTGACACAGGAAACGCTCAAAACATAGACAGTAGGAAGACCCAGTCTTCCTGTACTTAAGTCGGCATTGTGTCTCTTATATTTAATTCCGATGCGATTTCTGTGTTTCATCGACAATGGGAAGGTCCAAGGGATACAGTAAACCTGTAGAGGTGCATCGGAATGTAAAACTGGTGACGCAGGAAACGCTCAAATTATAGACAGTAGGAAGTCTCAGTCTTCCTGTACTTAAGTCGGCATTGTGTCTCTTATATTTAATTGCGATGCAATTTCTATGTTTCATCGTCTATGGGAAGGTCCTAGGGAGACAGTTAACCTGCAGAGGTGCATCAGAATGTAAAACGGGTGACACAGGAAACGCTCAAAACATAGACAGTAGGAAGACTCAGTATTCCTGTACTTAAGTCGGCATTGTGACTCTTATAATTATTTCCGATGAAATTTCTGTGTTTCATCGTGAATGGGAAGGTCCAAAAGATATAGTAAACCTGCAGAGGTGCATCGGAAAGTAAAACTGATGACACAGAATACGCTCAAAACATTGACAGTAGCAAGATTTAGTCTTCGTGTACTTAAGTCGGCATTGTGTCTCTTATATTTAATTTCGATGCAATTTGTGTGTTTCATCGCCAATGGGAAGGTCCAAGGGATACACTAAACATGCAGAGGTGCATCGGAATGTAAAACTGGTGACACAGGAAACGCTCAAAACATTGACTGTAAGAATACTGTTTTCTTGTACGTAAGTCGTCATTGTGTCTCTTATATTTAATTCCGATGTAAATTCTGTGTTTCATCGTAACTGTGAAGGTCCAAGGGATACAGTAAACCTGTAGAGGTGTATCGGAATGTAAAACTGGTGACGCAGGAAACGCTCAAATTATAGACAGTAGGAAGTCTCAGTCTTCCTGTACTTAAGTCGGCATTGTGTCTCTTATATTTAATTGCGATGCAATTTCAGTGTTTCATCGTCAATGGGAAGGTCCAAGGGAGACAGTTAACCTGCAGAGGTGCATCAGAATGTAAAACGGGTGACACAGGAAACGCTCAAAACATAGACAGTAGGAAGACTCAGTCTTCCTGTACTTAACTCGGCATTGTGTCTCTTATATTTAATTCCGACACAAATTCTGTGTTTCATCGTCAATGGGAAGGTCCAAGGGATACAGTAAGCCTGCAGAGGTGCATCAGAATGTAAAACTGGTGACACAGGAAACGCTCAAAACATAGACAGTAGGCAGACTCAGTCTTCCTGTACTTAAGTCGGCATTGTGTCCCTTATATTTAATTCCGATGCAATTTCTGTGTTTCATCGTCAATGGGAAAGTCCAAGGGATACAGTAAACCTGCAGAGGTGCATCGGAAAGTAAAACTGATGACACAGGACACGCTCATAACCTAGACAGTAGGAAGACTTAGTCTTCCTGTACTTAAGTCGGCATTGTGTCTCTTATATTTAATTCCGATGCAATTTCTGTGTTTGATCGTCAATGGGAAGGTCCAAAGGATACAGTAAACCAGCAAAGGTGCATCGGAATGTAAAACTAGTGACACAGCAAACGCTCATAACATAGACAGTAGGAAGACTCACTCTTCCTGCACTTAAGTCGCCATTGTGTCTCTTATATTTAATTCCGATGCAATTTCTGTGTTTCATCGTCACTGTGAAGGTCCAAGGGATACAGTAAACCTGCAGAGGTGCATCAGAATGTAAAACTGGTGTCACAGGAAACGCTCAAAACATAGACAGTAGGAAGACTCACTCTTCCTGCACTTAAGTCGCCATTGTGTCTCATATTTAATTCCGATGCAATTTTTGTGTTTCATCGTCACTGTGAAGGTCCAAGGGATACAGCAAACCTGCAGAGGTGCATCGGTATGTAAAACTGGTGACACAGGAAACGCTCAAAACATAGACAGTAGGAAGACTCAGTCTTTCTGTACATAAGTCGGCATTATCTCACTTATATTTAATTCCGATGCGAATTCTGTGTTTCATCGCCAATGGGAAGGTCCAAGGGATACAGTAAACCTGCAGAGGTGCATCAGAATGTAAAACTGGTGACACAGGAAACGCTCAAAAAATAGACAGTAGGAAGACTCAGTCTTCCTGTACTTATCTCGGCATTGTGTCTGTTATATTTAATTCCAATACAATTTCTGTGTTTCATCGTCAATGGGAAGGTCCAAGGGATACAATAAACCTGCAGAGGTGCATCTGAAAGTAAAACTGATGACACAGAATACGCTCAAAACATAGACAGTAGCAAGATTTAGTCTTCTTGTACTTAAGTCGGCATTGTGTCTCTTATATTTAATTTCGATGCAATTTGTGTGTTTCATCGCCAATGGGAAGGTCCAAGGGATACAGTAAACCTGCAGAGGTGCATCGGAATGGAAAACTGGTGACACAGGAAACGCTCAAAGCATTGACTGTAAGAAGACTGCTTTCTTGTACTTAAGTCGGCATTGTGTCTCTTATATTTAATTCCGATGCGAATTTTGTGTTTCATCGTCAATGGGAAGATCCAAGGGATACAGTAACCCAGCAGAGGTGCAACGGAATGTAAAAATAGTGACACATCAAACGCTCAAAACATAGACAGTAGGAAGACTCAGTCTTCCTGTACTTAAGTCGGCATTGTGTCTCTTATATTTAATTTCGATGCAAATTGTGTCTTTCATCGCCAATGGGAAGGTCCAAGGGAGACAGTTAACCTGCAGAGGTGCATCAGAATGTAAAACGGGTGACACAGGAAACGCTCAAAACATAGACAGTAGGAAGACCCAGTCTTCCTGTACTTAAGTCGGCATTGTGTCTCTTATATTTAATTTCGATGCAATTTGTGTGTTTCATCGCCAATGGGAAGGTCCAAGGGATACAGTAAACCAGCAGAGGTGCATCGGAATGTAAAACTGGTGACACAGGAAACGCTCAAAACATTGACTGTAAGAAGACTGCTTTCTTGTACTTAAGTCGGCATTGTGTCTCTTATATTTAATTCCGATGCGAATTCTGTGTTTCATCGTCAATGGGAAGATCCGGGGGATACAGTAACCCTCCAGAGGTGCAACGGAATGTAAAACTAGTGACACAGGAAACGCTCAAAACATAGACAGTAGGAAGACTCAGTCTTCCTGTACTTAAGTCGGCGTTGTGTCTCTTATATTTAATTCCAATGCAATTTCTGTGTTTCATCGTCAATGGGAAGGTCCAAGGGATACAATAAACCTGCAGAGGTGCATCGGAATGTAAAACTAGTGACACAGGAAACGCTCAAAACATAGACAGTAGGAAGACTCAGTCTTCCTGTACTTAAGTCGGCACTGAGTCTCTTATATTTAATTCCGATGCAATTTCTGTGATTCATCGTCACTGAGAAGGTCCAAGGGATACAGTAAACATGCAGAGGTGCATCGGAATGTAAAACTGTTGACACGGGAAACACTCAAAACATACACAGTAAGAAGACCCAGTCATCCTGTTCTTAAGTCGGCACTGTGTCTCTAATATTTAATTCCGATGCGATTTCTGTGTTTCATCGACAATGGGAAGGTCCAAGGGATACAGTAAACCTGTAGAGGTGCATCGGAATGTAAAACTGGTGACGCAGGAAACGCTCAAATTATAGACAGTAGGAAGTCTCAGTCTTCCTGTACTTAAGTCGGCATTGTGTCTCTTATATTTAATTGCGATGCAATTTCTATGTTTCATCGTCAATGGGAAGGTCCTAGGGAGACAGTTAACCTGCAGAGGTGCATCAGAATGTAAAACGGGTGACACAGGAAACGCTCAAAACATAGACAGTAGGAAGACTCAGTCTTCCTGTACTTAAGTCGGCATTGTGTCTCTTATATTTAATTCCGATGCAATTTCTGAGTTTCATCGTCAATGTGGAGGTCCAAGGGATACAGTAAACCTGCAGAGGTGCAACGGAATGTAAAACTAGTGACACAGGAAACGCTCAAAACATTGACCGTAAGAAGACTCAGTTTTCTTGTACTTAAGTCGGCGTTGTGTCTCTTATATTTAATTCCGATGCAATTTGTGTGTTTCATCGCCAATGGGAAGGTACAGGGGATGCAGTAAACCTGCTGAGGTGCATCTGAATGTAAAACTGGAGACACAGGAAACGCTCAAAACATAGACAGTAGGAAGACTTAGTCTTCCTGTACTTAAATCGGCATTGTGTCTCTTATATTTATTTCCGATGAAATTTCTGTGTTTCATCGTGAATGGGAAGGTCCAAGGGATATAGTAAACCTGCAGAGGTGCATCGGAAAGTAAAACTGATGACACAGGACACACTCATAACATAGACAGTAGGAAGACTTAGTCTTCCTGTACTTAAGTCGGCATTGTGTCTCTTATATTTAATTACGATGCAATTTCTGTGTTTCATCGTCAATGGGAAGATCCAAGGGATACACTACCCCTGCAGAGGTGCAACGGAATGTAAAACTAGTGACACAGGAAACGCTCAAAGCATAGACAGTAGAAATACTCAGTGTTCCTGTACTTAAGTCGGCATTGTGTCTCTTATATTTAATTCCGATGCAATTTCTGTGTTTCATCGTCAATGGGAAGATCCAAGGGATACAGTAACCCTGCAGAGGTGCATCGGAAAGTAAAACTGATGACACAGAATACGCTCAAAACATAGACAGTAGCAAGATTTAGTCTTCGTGTACTTAAGTCGGCATTGTGTCTCTTATATTTAATTTCGATGCAATTTGTGTGTTTCATCGCCAATGGGAAGGTCCAAGGGATACACTAAACATGCAGAGGTGCATCGGAATGTAAAACTGGTGACACAGGAAACGCTCAAAACATTGACTGTAAGAAGACTGTTTTCTTGTACGTATGTCGTCATTGTGTCTCTTATATTTAATTCCGTTGTAATTTCTGTGTTTCATCGTAACTGTGAAGGTCCAAGGGATACAATAAACCTGCAGAGGTGCATCAGAATGTAAAACTGGTGACACAGGAAACGCTCAAAACATAGACAGTAGGAAGACTCAGTCTTCCTGTACTCAAGTCGGCATTTTGTCTCTTATATTTATTTCCGACGAAATTTCTGTGTTCCATCGTAAATGGGAAGGTCCAAGGGATATAGTAAACCTGCAGAGGTGCATCGGAAAGTAAAACTGATGACACAGGACACGCTCAAAACATAGACAGTAGGAAGACTCAGTCTTCCTGTACTTAAGTCGGCATTGTGTCTCTTACATTTACTTCCGATGCAATTTCTGTGTTTCATCGTCAATGGGAAGGTCCAAGGGATACAGTAAACCTGCAGAGGTGCAACGGAATGTAAAACTAGTGACACCGGAGACGCTCAAAACATAGACACTAGGAAGACTCAGTCTTCCTGTACTTAAGTCGGCTTCTGTCTCTTATATTTATTTCCGATGAAATTTCTGTGTTCCATCGTAAATGGGAAGGTCCAAGGGATATAGTAAACCTGCAGAGGTGCATCGGAAAGTAAAACTGATGACACAGGACACGCTCAAAACATAGACAGTAGGAAGACTCAGTCTTCCTGTACTTAAGTCGGCATTGTGTCTCTTACATTTACTTCCGATGCAATTTCTGTGTTTCATCGTCAATGGGAAGGTCCAAGGGATACAGTAAACCTGCAGAGGTGCAACGGAATGTAAAACTAGTGACACCGGAGACGCTCAAAACATAGACACTAGGAAGACTCAGTCTTCCTGTACTTAAGTCGGCTTCTGTCTCTTATATTTATTTCCGATGAAATTTCTGTGTTTCATCGTGAATGGGATTGTCCAAGGGATATAGTAAACCTGCAGAGGTGCATCGGAAAGTAAAACTGATGACACAGGATACGCTCAAGACATAGACAGTAGCAAGATTTAGTCTTCCTGTACTTAAGTCGGCATAGTGTCTATTATATTTAATTTCGATGCAATTTGTGTGTTTCATCTCCAATGGGAAGGTCCAAGGGATACAGTAAACATGCAGAGGTGCATCGGAATGTAAAACATGTGACACAGGAAACGCTCAACCCATTGACTGTAAGAAGACTGTTTTCTTGTACTTAAGTCGTCATTGTGGCTCTTATATTTAATTCCGATGCACTTTCTGTGTTTCATCGTCAATGGGAAGGTCCAAGGGATACAGTAAACCTGTAGAGGTGCATCAGAATGTAAAACTGGTGACACAGGAAACGCTCAAAACATAGACAGTAGGAAGACTCAGTCTTCCTGTACTTATGTCGGCATTGTGTCTCTTATATTTAATTCCGATGCAATTTCTGTGTTTCATCGCCAATGGGAAGGTCCAAGGGATACAGTAAACCTGTAGAGGTGCATCAGAATGTAAAACTGGTGACACAGGAAACGCTCAAAACATAGACAGTAGGAAGACTCAGTCTTCCTGTACTTAAGTCGGCATTGTGTCTCTTATATTTAATTTCGATGCAATTTGTGTGTTTCATTGCCAATGGGAAGGTCCAAGGGAAACAGTAAACATGCAGAGGTGCATCGGAATGTAAAACTGGTGACACAGGAAACGCTCAAAACATTGACTGTAAGAAGACTGTTTTCTTGTACTTAAGTCGGCATTGTGTCTCTTATATTTAATTCCGATGCGAATTCTGTGTTTCATCGTCAATGGGAAGATCCAAGGGATACAGTAACCCTGCAGAGGTGCAACGGAATGTAAAACTAGTGACACAGGAAACGCTCAAAACATAGACAGTAGGAAGACTCAGTCTTCCTGTACTTAAGTCGGCATTGTGTCTCTTATATTTAATTCCAATGCAATTTCTGTGTTTCATCGTCAATGGGAAGGTCCAAGGGATACAATAAACCTGCAGAGGTGCATCGGAATGTAAAACTAGTGACACAGGAAACGCTCAAAACATAGACAGTAGGAAGACTCAGTCTTCCTGTACTTAAGTCGGCACTGAGTCTCTTATATTTAATTCCGATGCCATTTCTGTGATTCATCGTCACTGTGAAGGTCCATGGGATACAGTAAACATGCAGAGGTGCATCGGAATGTAAAACTGTTGACACAGGAAACACTCAAAACATACACAGTAAGAAGACCCAGTCATCCTGTTCTTAAGTCGGCACTGTGTCTCTAATATTTAATTCCGATGCAATATCTGTGTTTCATCGTCAATGGGAAGGTCCAAGGGATACAGTAAACCTGCAGAGGTGCATCAGAATGTAAAACTGGTGACACAGGAAACGCTTAAAACATAGACAGTAGGAAGACTCAGTCTTCCTGTACTTATGTCGGCATTGTGTCTCTTATATTTAATTCCGATGCGATTTCTGTGTTTCATCGACAATGGGAAGGTCCAAGGGATACAGTAAACCTGTAGAGGTGCTTCGGAATGTAAAACTGGTGACGCAGGAAACGCTCAAATTATAGACAGTAGGAAGTCTCAGTCTTCCTGTACTTAAGTCGGCATTGTGTCTCTTATATTTAATTGCGATGCAATTTCTGTGTTTCATCGTCAATGGGAAGGTCCTAGGGAGACAGTTATCCTGCAGAGGTGCATCAGAATGTAAAACGGGTGACACAGGAAACGCTCAAACATAGACAGTAGGAAGACTCAGTCTTCCTGTACTTAAGTCGGCATTGTGTCTCTTATATATAATTCCGATGCAATTTCTGTGTTTCATCGTCAATGGGGAGGTCCAAGGGATACAGTAAACCTGCAGAGGTGCAACGGAATGTAAAACTAGTGACACAGGAAACGCTCAAAACATTGACCGTAAGAAGACTCAGTTTTCTTGTACTTAAGTCGGCGTTGTGTCTCTTATATTTAATTCCGATGCAATTTCTGTGTTTCATCGCCAATGGTAAGGTCCAAGGGATACTGTAAACCTGCAGAGGTCCATCGGAATGTAAAACATTGTGACACAGGAAACGATCAAAACATAGACAGTAGGAAGACTCAGTCCTCCTGTACTTAAGTCGGCATTGTGTCTCTTATATTTAATTTCGATGCAATTTGTGTGTTTCATCGCAAATGGGAAGGTCCAGGGGATACAGTAACCCTGCAGAGGTGCAACGGAATGTAAAACTAGTGACACAGGAAACGCTCAAAACATAGACAGTAGGAAGACTCAGTATTCCTGTACTTAAGTCGGCATTGTGTCTCTTATAATTATTTCCGATGAAATTTCTGTGTTTCATCGTGAATGGGAAGGTCCAAAAGATATAGTAAACCTGCAGAGGTGCATCGGAAAATAAAACTGATGACACAGAATACGCTCAAAACATAGACAGTAGCAAGATTTAGTCTTCGTGTACTTAAGTCGTCATTGTGTCTCTTATATTTAATTTCGATGCAATTTGTGTGTTTCATCGCCAATGGGAAGGTCCAAGGGATATACTAAACATGCAGAGGTGCATCGGAATGTAAAACTGGTGACACAGGAAACGCTCAAAACAATGACTGTAAGAAGACTGTTTTCTTGTACTTAAGTCGTCATTGTGTCTCTTATATTTAATTCCGATGTAATTTCTGTGTTTCATCGTAACTGTGAAGGTCCAAGGGATACAGTAAACCTGTAGAGTTGCATCGGAAAGTAAAACTGATGACACAGGACACGCTCAAAACATAGACAGTAGGAAGACTTAGTCATCCTGTACTTAAGTCGGCATTGTGTCTCTTATATTTAATTCCGATGCAATTTCTGTGTTTCATCGTCAATGGGAAGGTCCAAGGGATACAGTAAACCTGCAGAGGTGCATCAGAATGTAAAACTGGTGACACAGGAAACGCTCAAAACATAGACAGTAGGAAGACTCAGTCTTCCTGTACTTAAGTCGGCATTGTGTCTCTTACATTTACTTCCGATGCAATTTCTGTGTTTCATCGTCAATGGGAAGGTCCAAGGGATACAGTAAACCTGCAGAGGTGCAACGGAATGTAAAACTAGTGACACCGGAGACGCTCAAAACATAGACACTAGGAAGACTCAGTCTTCCTGTACTTAAGTCGGCTTCTGTCTCTTATATTTATTTCCGATGAAATTTCTGTGTTTCATCGTGAATGGGATGGTCCAAGGGATATAGTAAACCTGCAGAGGTGCATCGGAAAGTAAAACTGATGACACAGGATACGCTCAAGACATATACAGTAGCAAGATTTAGTCTTCCTGTACTTAAGTCGGCATAGTGTCTATTATATTTAATTTCGATGCAATTTGTGTGTTTCATCTCCAATGGGAAGGTCCAAGGGATACAGTAAACATGCAGAGGTGCATCGGAATGTAAAACATGTGACACAGGAAACGCTCAACCCATTGACTGTAAGAAGACTGTTTTCTTGTACTTAAGTCGTCATTGTGTCTCTTATATTTAATTCCGATGCAATTTCTGTGTTTCATCGTCAATGGGAAGGTCCAAGGGATGCAGTAAACCTGTAGACGTGCATCAGAATGTAAAAATGGTGACACAGGAAACGCTCAAAACATAGACAGTAGGAAGACTCAGTCTTCCTGTACTTATGTCGGCATTGTGTCTCTTATATTTAATTCCGATGCAATTTCTGTGTTTCATCGTCAATGGGAAGGTCCAAGGGATACAGTAAACCTGTAGAGGTGCATCAGAATGTAAAACTGGTTACACAGGAAACGCTCAAAACATAGACAGTAGGAAGACTCAGTCTTCCTGTACTTAAGTCGGCATTGTGTCTCTTATATTTATTCCGATGCAATTTCTGTGTTACATCGTCAATGGGAAGGTCCAAGGGATACAGTAAACCTGCAGAGGTGAATCAGAATGAAAAACTGGTGACACAGGAAACGCTCAAAACATAGACAGTAGGAAGACTCAGTCTTCCTGTACTTAAGTCGGCATTTTGTCTCTTATACTTAATTCCGATGCAATTTCTGTGTTTCATCGTCATTGGGAAGATCCAAGGGATACAGTAAACCTGCAGAGGTGCATCGGAATGTAAAACTAGTGACACAGGAAACGCTCAAAACATAGACAGTAGGAAGACTCAGTCTTCCTGTGCTTAAGCCGGCATCGTGTCTCTTATATTTAATTCCAATGCAATTTCTGTGTTTCATCGTCAATGGGAAGGTCCAAGGGATACAGTAAACCTGCAGAGGTGCATCAGAATGTAAAACTGGTGACACAGGAAACGCTCAAAACATAGACAGTAGGAAGACTCAGTCTTCCTGTACTTAAGTCGGCATTGTGTCTCTTATATTTAATTCCGATGCAATTTCTGTGTTACATCGTCAATGGGAAGGTCCAAGGGATACAGTAAACCTGCAGAGGTGCATCAGAATGAAAAACTGGTGACACAGGAAACGCTCAAAACATAGACAGTAGGAAGACTCAGTCTTCCTGTACTTAAGTCGGCATTGTGTCCCTTATATTTAATTCCGATGCAATTTCTGTGTTTCATCGTCAATGGGAAGGTCCAAGGGATACAGTAAACCTGCAGAGGTGCATCAGAATGTAAAACTGGTGACACAGGAAACGCTCAAAACATAGACAGTAGGAAGTCTCAGTCTTCCTGTACTTAAGTCGGCATTGTGTCCCTTATATTTAATTCCGATGCAATTTCTGTGTTTCATCGTCAATGGGAAGGTCCAAGGGATACAGTAAACCTGCAGAGGTGCATCAGAATGTAAAACTGGTGACACAGGAAACGCTCAAAACATAGACAGTAGGAAGACTCAGTCTTCCTGTACCTAAGTCGGCATTGTGTCCCTTATATTTATTTTCGATGCAATTTGTGTGTTTCATCTCCAATGGGAAGGTCCAAGGGATACAGTAAACATGCAGAGGTGCATCGGAATGTAAAACTTGTGACACAGGAAACGCTCAAACCATTGACTGTAAGAAGACTGTTTTCTTGTACTTAAGTCGTCATTGTGTCTCTAATATTTAATTCCGATGCCATTTCTGTGTTTCATCGTCATTGGGAAGGTGCAAGGGATACAGTAAACCTGTAGAGGTGCATCAGAATGTAAAACTGGTGACACAGGAAACGCTCAAAACATAGACAGTAGGAAGTCTCAGTCTTCCTGTACTTAAGTCGGCATTGTGTCCCTTATATTTAATTCCGATGCAATTTCTGTGTTTCATCGTCAATGGGAAGGTCCAAGGGATACAGTAAACCTGCAGAGGTGCATCAGAATGTAAAACTGGTGACACAGGAAACGCTCAAAACATAGACAGTAGGAAGACTCAGTCTTCCTGTACTTAAGTCGGCATTGTGTCCCTTATATTTAATTTCGATGCAATTTGTGTGTTTCATCGCCAATGGGAAGGTCCAAGGGATACAGTAAACATGCAGAGGTGCATCGGAATGTAAAACTGGTGACACAGGAAACGCTCAAAACATTGACTGTAAGAAGACTGTTTTCATGTACTTAAGTCGGCATTGTGTCTCTTATATTTAATTCCGATGTAATTTCTGTGTTTCATCGTAACTGTGAAGGTCCAAGGGATACAGTAAACCTGTAGAGGTGCATCGGAATGTAAAACTGGTGATACAGGAAACGCTCAAATTATAGACAGTAGGAAGACTCAGTCATCCTGTACTTAAGTCGGCATTGTGTCTCTTATATTTAATTCCGATGCAATTTCTGTGTTACATCGTCAATGGGAAGGTCCAAGGGATACAGTAAACCTGCAGAGGTGCATCAGAATGAAAAACTGGTGACACAGGAAACGCTCAAAACATAGACAGTAGGAAGACTCAGTCTTCCTGTACTTAAGTCGGCATTGTGTCTCTTATATTTAATTCCGATGCAATTTCTGTGTTTCATCGTCATTGGGTAGATCCAAGGGATACAGTAAACCTGTAGAGGTGCATCGGAATGTAAAACTAGTGACACAGGAAACGCTCAAAACATAGGAAGACTCAGTCTTCCTGTACTTAAGCCGGCATCGTGTCTCTTATATTTAATTCCAATGCAATTTCTGTGTTTCATCGTCAATGGGAAGGTCCAAGGGATACAGTAAACCTGCAGAGGTGCATCAGAATGTAAAACTGGTGACTCAGGAAACGCTCAAAACATAGACAGTAGGAAGACTCAGTCTTCCTGTACTTAAGTCGGCATTGTGTCTCTTATATTTAATTCCGATGCAATTTCTGTGTTACATCGTCAATGGGAAGGTCCAAGGGATACAGTAAACCTGCAGAGGTGCATCAGAATGAAAAACTGGTGACACAGGAAACGCTCAAAACATAGACAGTAGGAAGACTCAGTCTTCCTGTACTTAAGTCGGCATTGTGTCCCTTATATTTAATTCCGATGCAATTTCTGTGTTTCATCGTCAATGGGAAGGTCCAAGGGATACAGTAACCCTGCAGAGGTGCATCAGAATGTAAAACTGGTGACACAGGAAACGCTCAAAACATAGACAGTAGGAAGTCTCAGTCTTCCTGTACTTAAGTCGGCATTGTGTCCCTTATATTTAATTCCGATGCAATTTCTGTGTTTAATCGTCAATGGGAAGGTCCAAGGGATACAGTAAACCTGCAGAGGTGCATCAGAATGTAAAACTGGTGACACAGGAAACGCTCAAAACATAGACAGTAGGAAGACTCAGTCTTCCTGTACTTAAGTCGGCATTGTGTCCCTTATATTTAATTTCGATGCAATTTGTGTGTTTCATCTCCAATGGGAAGGTCCAAGGGATACAGTAAACATGCAGAGGTGCATCGGAATGTAAAACTTGTGACACAGGAAACGCTCAAACCATTGACTGTAAGAAGACTGTTTTCTTGTACTTAAGTCGTCATTGTGTCTCTAATATTTAATTCCGATGCCATTTCTGTGTTTCATCGTCATTGGGAAGGTGCAAGGGATACAGTAAACCTGTAGAGGTGCATCAGAATGTAAAACTGGTGACACAGGAAACGCTCAAAACATAGCCAGTAGGAAGTCTCAGTCTTCCTGTACTTAAGTCGGCATTGTGTCCCTTATATTTAATTCCGATGCAATTTCTGTGTTTCATCGTCAATGGGAAGGTCCAAGGGATACAGTAAACCTGCAGAGGTGCATCAGAATGTAAAACTGGTGACACAGGAAACGCTCAAAACATAGACAGTAGGAAGACTCAGTCTTCCTGTACTTAAGTCGGCATTGTGTCCCTTATATTTAATTTCGATGCAATTTGTGTGTTTCATCGCCAATGGGAAGGTCCAAGGGATACAGTAAACATGCAGAGGTGCATCGGAATGTAAAACTGGTGACACAGGAAACGCTCAAAACATTGACTGTAAGAAGACTGTTTTCATGTACTTAAGTCGGCATTGTGTCTCTTATATTTAATTCCGATGTAATTTCTGTGTTTCATCGTAACTGTGAAGGTCCAAGGGATACAGTAAACCTGTAGAGGTGCATCGGAATGTAAAACTGGTGATACAGGAAACGCTCAAATTATAGACAGTAGGAAGACTCAGTCATCCTGTACTTAAGTCGGCATTGTGTCTCTTATATTTAATTCCGATGCAATTTCTGTGTTACATCGTCAATGGGAAGGTCCAAGGGATACAGTAAACCTGCAGAGGTGCATCAGAATGAAAAACTGGTGACACAGGAAACGCTCAAAACATAGACAGTAGGAAGACTCAGTCTTCCTGTACTTAAGTCGGCATTGTGTCTCTTATATTTAATTCCGATGCAATTTCTGTGTTACATCGTCAATGGGAAGGTCCAAGGGATACAGTAAACCTGCAGAGGTGCATCAGAATGAAAAACTGGTGACACAGGAAACGCTCAAAACATAGACAGTAGGAAGACTCAGTCTTCCTGTACTTAAGTCGGCATTGTGTCCCTTATATTTAATTCCGATGCAATTTCTGTGTTTCATCGTCAATGGGAAGGTCCAAGGGATACAGTAACCCTGCAGAGGTGCATCAGAATGTAAAACTGGTGACACAGGAAACGCTCAAAACATAGACAGTAGGAAGTCTCAGTCTTCCTGTACTTAAGTCGGCATTGTGTCCCTTATATTTAATTTCGATGCAATTTGTGTGTTTCATCTCCAATGGGAAGGTCCAAGGGATACAGTAAACATGCAGAGGTGCATCGGAATGTAAAACTTGTGACACAGGAAACGCTCAAACCATTGACTGTAAGAAGACTGTTTTCTTGTACTTAAGTCGTCATTGTGTCTCTAATATTTAATTCCGATGCCATTTCTGTGTTTCATCGTCATTGGGAAGGTCCAAGGGATACAGTAAACCTGTAGAGGTGCATCAGAATGTAAAACTGGTGATACAGGAAACGCTCAAAACATAGACAGTAGGAAGTCTCAGTCTTCCTGTACTTAAGTTGGCATTGTGTCCCTTATATTTAATTCCGATGCAATTTCTGTGTTTCATCGTCAATGGGAAGGTCCAAGGGATACAGTAAACCTGCAGAGGTGCATCAGAATGTAAAACTGGTGACACAGGAAACGCTCAAAACATAGACAGTAGGAAGACTCAGTCTTCCTGTACTTAAGTCGGCATTGTGTCCCTTATATTTAATTTCGATGCAATTTGTGTGTTTCATCGCCAATGGGAAGGTCCAAGGGATACAGTAAACATGCAGAGGTGCATCGGAATGTAAAACTGGTGACACAGGAAACGCTCAAAACATTGACTGTAAGAAGACTGTTTTCATGTACTTAAGTCGGCATTGTGTCTCTTATATTTAATTCCGATGTAATTTCTGTGCTTCATTGTAACTGTGAAGGTCCAAGGGATACAGTAAACCTGTAGAGGTGCATCGGAATGTAAAACTGGTGATACAGGAAACGCTCAAATTATAGACAGTAGGAAGACTCAGTCATCCTGTACTTAAGTCGGCATTGTGTCTCTTATATTTAATTCCGATGCAATTTCTGTGTTACATCGTCAATGGGAAGGTCCAAGGGATACAGTAAACCTGCAGAGGTGCATCAGAATGAAAAACTGGTGACACAGGAAACGCTCAAAACATAGACAGTAGGAAGACTCAGTCTTCCTGTACTTAAGTCGGCATTGTGTCTCTTATATTTAATTCCGATGCAATTTCTGTGTTTCATCGTCATTGGGTAGATCCAAGGGATACAGTAAACCTGTAGAGGTGCATCGGAATGTAAAACTAGTGACACAGGAAACGCTCAAAACATAGACTTAGGAAGACTCAGTCTTCCTGTACTTAAGCCGGCATCGTGTCTCTTATATTTAATTCCAATGCAATTTCTGTGTTTCATCGTCAATGGGAAGGTGCAAGGGTTACAGTAAACCTGCAGAGGTGCATCGGAATGTAAAACTAGTGACACAGGAAACGCTCAAAACATAGACAGTAGGAAGACTCAGTCTTCCTGTACTTCAGTCGGCATTGTGTTTCTTATATTAATTTCCGATGCAATTTCTGTGTTTCATCGTCAATGGGAAGGTGCAAGGGATACAGTAAACCTGCAGAGGTGCAACGGAATGTATAAGTAGTGACACAGGAAACGCTCAAAACATAGACAGTAGGAAGACTCAGTCTTCCTGTACATAAGTTGGCATTGTGTCTCTTATATTTATTTCCGATGAAATTTCTGTGTTTCATCGTCAATGGGAAGGTCCAAGGGATATAGTAAACCTGCAGAGGTGCATCAGAAAGTAAAACTGATGACACAGGATACGCTCAAAACATAGACAGTAGCAGGATTTAGTCTTCCTGTACTTAAGTCGGCATTCTGTCTCTTATATTTAATTTCGATGCAATTTGTGTGTTTCATCATCCATGGGAAGGTCCAAGGGATACAGTAAACCTGCAGAGGTGCATCAGAATGTAAAACTGGTGACACAGGAAACGCTCAAAACATAGACAGTAGGAAGACTCAGTCTTCCTGTACTTAAGTCGGCATTGTGTCCCTTATATTTAATTTCGATGCAATTTGTGTGTTTCATCTCCAATGGGAAGGTCCAAGGGATACAGTAAACATGCAGAGGTGCATCGGAATGTAAAACTTGTGACACAGGAAACGCTCAAACCATTGACTGTAAGAAGACTGTTTTCTTGTACTTAAGTCGTCATTGTGTCTCTAATATTTAATTCCGATGCCATTTCTGTGTTTCATCGTCATTGGGAAGGTGCAAGGGATACAGTAAACCTGTAGAGGTGCATCAGAATGTAAAACTGGTGACACAAGAAACGCTCAAAACATAGACAGTAGGAAGTCTCAGTCTTCCTGTACTTAAGTCGGCATTGTGTCCCTTATATTTAATTCCGATGCAATTTCTGTGTTTCATCGTCAATGGGAAGGTCCAAGGGATACAGTAAACCTGCAGAGGTGCATCAGAATGTAAAACTGGTGACACAGGAAACGCTCAAAACATAGACAGTAGGAAGACTCAGTCTTCCTGTACTTAAGTCGGCATTGTGTCTCTTATATTTAATTTCGATGCAATTTGTGTGTTTCATCGCCAATGGGAAGGTCCAAGGGATACAGTAAACATGCAGAGGTGCATCGGAATGTAAAACTGGTGACACAGGAAACGCTCAAAACATTGACTGTAAGAAGACTGTTTTCATGTACTTAAGTCGGCATTGTGTCACTTATATTTAATTCCGATGCAATTTCTGTGTTTCATCGTAACTGTGAAGGTCCAAGGGATACAGTAAACCTGTAGAGGTGCATCGGAATGTAAAACTGGTGATACAGGAAACGCTCAATTTATAGACAGTAGGAAGACTCAGTCATCCTGTACTTAAGTCGGCATTGTGTCTCTTATATTTAATTCCGATGCAATTTCTGTGTTACATCGTCATTGGGAAGGTCCAAGGGATACAGTAAACCTGCAGAGGTGCATCAGAATGAAAAACTGGTGACACAGGAAACGCTCAAAACATAGACAGTAGGAAGACTCAGTCTTCCTGTACTTAAGTCGGCATTGTGTCTCTTATATTTAATTCCGATGCAATTTCTGTGTTTCATCGTCATTGGGTAGATCCAAGGGATACAGTAAACCTGTAGAGGTGCATCGGAATGTAAAACTAGTGACACAGGAAACGCTCAAAACATAGACAGTAGGAAGACTTAGTTTTCCTGTACATAAGTCGGCATTGTGTCTCTTATAATAATTTCCGATGCAATTTCTGTGTTTCATCGTCAATGGGAAGGTGCAAGGGATACAGTAAACCTGCAGAGGTGCAACGGAATGTATAAGTAGTGACACAGGAAACGCTCAAAACATAGACAGTAGGAAGACTCAGTCTTCCTGTACTTCAGTCGGCATTGTGTCTCTTATATTAATTTCCGATGCAATTTCTGTGTTTCATCGTCAATGGGAAGGTGCAAGGGATACAGTAAACCTGCAGAGGTGCAACGGAATGTATAAGTAGTGACACAGGAAACGCTCAAAACATAGACAGTAGGAAGACTCAGTCTTCCTGTACATAAGTCGGCATTGTGTCTCTTATATTTATTTCCGATGAAATTTCTGTGTTTCATCGTCAATGGGAAGGTCCAAGGGATATAGTAAACCTGCAGAGGTGCATCAGAAAGTAAAACTGATGACACAGGATACGCTCAAAACATAGACAGTAGCAGGATTTAGTCTTCCTGTACTTAAGTCGGCATTCTGTCTCTTATATTTAATTTCGATGCAATTTGTGTGTTTCATCATCCATGGGAAGGTCCAAGGGATACAGTAAACATGCAGAGGTGCATCGGAATGTAAAACTGGTGACACAGGAAACGCTCGAAACATTGACTGTAAGAAGACTGTTTCCTTGTACTTAAGTCGTCATTGTGTCTCTTATATTTAATTCCGATGTAATTTCTGTGTTTCATCGTAACTGTGAAGGTCCAAGGGATACAGTAAACCTGTAGAGGTGCATCGGAATGTAAAACTGGTGACACAGGAAACGCTCAAATTATAGACAGTAGGAAGACTCAGTCTACCTGTACTTAAGTCGGCATTGTGTCTCTCATATTTAATTCCGATGCAATTTCTGTGTTTCATCGTCAATGGGAAGGTCCAAGGGATACAGTAAACCTGCAGAGGTGCATCAGAATGTAAAACTGGTGACACAAGAAACGCACAAAACATAGACAGTAGGAAGACTCAGTCTTCCTGTAGTTAAGTCGGCATTGTGTCTCTTATATTTAATTCCGATGCAATTTCTGTGTTTCATCGTCAATGGGAAGATCCCAGGGATACAGAAAACCTGCAGACGTTAATCGGAATGTAAAACTAGTGACACAGGAAACGCTCAAAACATTGACTGTAAGAAGTGTTGTGTCGATTCCCTAAGGTCTCGACACAATGAGTGGCTAGGTGCACGCGAAACTAACGCAGACGGGCGTAAATTCTGAAACAGGAGACTGGATGAAAACTATAAAGAAAAGAAGAGAGATTTTAATATACTTAACTTTAATGTAGTCTTGTTCTTGTTGAAATACATCTCTTGCATAGTAGTAAGCAATTAGCAATGATACACATGGCGCCTTGCTAGGTAGTAGCGATGGACTAGCTGAAGGCTATTTAATCTGTCTCTCGGCAAAATGAGAGGAAGACGTGATACGTCTTGTCGCAAGCTATGTCGTCCGTACAACTGGGGCGAGGTCAAGTCCGTGTCTTGTGACCTGCCCTGTGGTGGCGCTACGTTTGCGATTACATAGTGGCGACACGCGGGTCCGACATGTACTACAGGACCGCGGCCGATTTAAGTTACCACCTAGCAAGTGTGGTGTCTAGCGGTGACACCACATTCCTCCCCCGCAAATCGGCGAACGGTCGTGAGATAAGGCTTCCGCCCGCCGTGGGGAGGACCCCATGTTGACGTATGCGATGAGGTGGGGAGCCTAACAACAGGCGAGGCTGTGCCACCCGCACCCGGCCATTCGGTCCGAGGGGAGCTAGGAAACGCCTGCAAACCTAGTCCAGGGTGCACGTCAACATGAGGTGTATGCGCACGTAATGAGACAGAAGGGTCGACCTCCATGTGGTCGGAGCACCCGACGGGCGAAGACGACATCTGGTCCGGAGCGGGCAAGAAGTCCATGGCGGAGGACGGCTGGTCACGGGAAGCGAGCGGCGGCGCGTGACCCAGGGAGGCGCGAGGCGGCTGCAGCGAAGCGTCCGCTGCTGGCGGCGCCGGCGGCGGCGGCGGCGGCGCGACGCCATGAGGCAAAATGGAAGGCATCGTCGGTAACACCTGGGGATGAGGCGAGCCAGTAGATGGGTCCCCAAGGCGCTGACCGGACGGCTCCGTCGCTGAAAGCAGACGGGGAGCGGCAGAACCCAGGCGACGACAGAGGCGCAGCTGAGTGAGATGCCGACGCACCTCACCAGAGGCCCCCAAAACCAAATACATCGCGCGGCCGAGGCAGCGAAGAATGCGCCCTGCGAGCCAACGCTGTGAACCGCGATAGTTGCGATAATAGACAACGTCGCCAGGAGCAAAAGCAGGAGTCTGCCGCTGCACAGGAACCTGATGTGGCGGATGCAGCAAAGACATCAGAGTTCGATGAGGACGACCATGGAGCAATTCAGCCGGCGAGCGACCATCGCGGGGCTGAGAGCGATAGGAAGACAAAAAGAGCAACAAAGCGTCCTCCCGTGAATGCGACTCTTTCAACTTCAACATCTGTGACTTGAAAGTCCGGACCAATCGTTCCGCGGCACCGTTTGACTGAGGCGAAAACGGTGCGGATGTCAGATGTTGAATACCATTGGCCTTGCAGAACGACTGAAATTCTGCGGACATGAATTGTGGGCCATTGTCGGAAACAATAGTCTGCGGAAGACCTTCAATGCAAAAGATAGCAGACAAGGCTTGGATGGTGGCAGAAGACGTCGTGGAAGACATCCGGACAACAAAAGGAAAATTACTGAAAGCATCAACCACAACCAACCATCGAGCATTCCAGAATGGACCAGCAAAATCGATGTGCAAGCGTTGCCAAGGGGAAGTGGCTTTCGGCCATGCAAAGAATTTCCGCGGCGGTGCGGATTGTTGTTCGGCACACGCCACGCAAGAGGAGCACATATTCGTAATCGCAGCATCGATTCCGAACCAAGTACAGTGCTGACGAGCAAGTTGTTCCGTACGCACTATACCCCAATGTCCTTGGTGAAGAAGCTTTAAGACAGAGGACTGTAACGAACGTGGGACCACGACTCGGGATTGATCATTATCGGAACGCAACAACAAAACACCACGTCGGACAAAAAGTCTCTCCTTGTGAGCAAAAAAACGGCGAACCAAAGGATCCGCGATCCGTGACTTTGACAAGGGCCATTGCGTAGCAACAAAACGCAAAACGGGAGCAAGGACAGGGTCAGCAGCTGTGGCAGTAGCTACACGACGAAAATCAATCGGAAACGATGCGACCACGTCATCGGCTTCCGAATCAATGAACATGCAAGCAAGTTCGGAAGAATCGAATGCCTTATCCTCAGCAACAGGCAAACGGGACAACGCATCAGCGTTGCCGTGCTTAGCAGTGGACCGATACAAGATATCGTAGCGGTACTGCGAGAGAAAAAGTGACCAGCGAATGAATTTCTGCGCTGTACGTGGAGGTACAGGCTTGTTCGGAGGAAAAAGCGATGTCAAAGGCTTGTGGTCCGTGATGATGGTAAAGTGACGACCATACAAGAAATCGTGAAACTTTGTTACACCAAACACAAGAGCCAAAGCTTCCTTCTCTATTTGTGAATAATTTCGTTGCGCAGATGAGAGCAATTTGGACGCAAAGGCAATAGGGCGATCATGCGAGCCATCTTTGTGCGCAAGCACAGCACCGATCCCGAAATCCGATGCATCTACCATCAACAAAAGGGGTTTTCGGGGATCGAATGGCGTAAGGCAAGTATTGGAAAGTAACGCCGATTTCAACTGGCGAAAGGCGCGTTCGCATTCCGTCGTCCAGACGAACGGAACACCTTTACGGCGTAAGCGATGAAGCGGAGCTGAAATGGAAGAAGCATTGCGCACAAATCTATGATAATAATTTACCTTACCCAGCACACTCTGTAGCTGTTTGAAGTTCTGCGGTGACGGCAAGTCCTGAATGGCACGAAGGTGCTCTGGACTCGGATGTATACCTTGGGCATTTATGACATGCCCCAGGTACGGTAAGTCACGAGCAAAAAACACACATTTGTCCTTCCTCAAGCGAAGACCATTCTGACGCAATACCTGAAATAATGTTCGGAGATTTTGCAAATGTTCTGCTTCTGTCTTTCCTGAGATTACAATATCGTCCAGATAGTTCGCAGCAGTAGGGACCGACGCACACACAGTTTGTAAATATTGCTGAAACAATGCAGGGGCGGATGCACACCCGAATGGCAGTCTTTTGAAGCGATACAAGCCAAGATGCGTGTTTACCACTAAGACGCGCTGGGAGTCTTCGTCCACAGGTATCTGCAAGTACGCATCTGCTAGGTCCAATTTTGAAAAATATTTTCCCGGGCACAGTTTGTCAAAAAGATCTTCCGGGCGGGGCAAAGGAAAAGTAGCAGTCACAAGTTGCGGATTCACAGTTGCCTTGAAGTCCACACAAAGTCTCAATTTTCCGGAAGGTTTTGGCAAAATTACTAAGGGTGAGGCCCAGAGAGAAGCCTGCACACGTTCAATTACACCTTGAGATTCTAACTCGGCCAATGTTCGTGCGACCTCATCACGCAATGCGTGGGGAACATTGCGCGCTCTGAAAAATTTCGGTTGCGCATTGTCTTTCAGTTCCAAATGCGCTTCATAGTTCTTAGCGCAACCAAGGCCCGGTGCAAAAATGTCCGCAAATTCTTCACAAAGACTAGAAACACTGGCGGAAGGCACAGTCTGATTCACTGATAGGACCTGATTTACAATAGACATATTAAACAATTGAAACAAATCTAAGCCAAACAAGTTCACTGCACTAGAGGAACGAAGAACATAAAATGACACAAGTTTTGTCTGTCCCTTGTATGTTGCAATAAGGCTGCACTGTCCCAACACAGGTATATGCTGTCCTGAGTAACTAGTTAACGTAACATTTGCGGCACGCAATGGCGGTTTGCCCAGTTGTTTGTACGTGTCGTGATTGAGCAATGAAACTGCAGCTCCCGTATCGAGCTGGAATGGTATCACTTGTCCTGCAAAGTCTAAGTCCACAAAAAGTTTATTGTCTTGTCGACGACAAGAGCGACTGTCTCGTGCAATTTGAACTGATACAGGTCCAGAAGCACTTGCAACTTTACGGGTTTTCCGGCGACGTCGACGCACACTGTGGGTGGGACGAACACAGTCACTGTTAGCTAAAGTGTCACTGGACGGGTGGGAATGAACGACATGAATGTCCATGGGCGAAGGTCCACGAGCCTGATTGTCCTGAGTGCGATTCCGGCGCGAAGCAAAGGGCCTGGAATTTGTGTGATTGTCTGATCTTAGCTTTTTCTGGCAAACACTTTGTACATGTCCTTTCTTGTGACAGTAAAAGCAAATAGCTTGGCGTGACGGGCAATTTTCACGCGAATGTCTAGTGGCACACCGCGGGCAAGATTTCACTGCAGTTGCTTGCTTACGCGGCGCACGTGGTTGCAAGCTAGGCGGCCGCAGCGAAGTCGGGCGCGAGGGCCGCTTAGCGTCCCGTGCAGCGGGCCCGGCGGGCCGATTAACGTGACACACTGCCGGCGAAGTTTCAAATGATTCCTGAGCAAAGTCAAGTGTGTCTTGCCTGTCCAAAATGTCTATCACTTGTTGCAGGGAGGGATTAACTAGCTTCAAAATCTGTTCCCTTATGCGAACATCAGAAACGTTCTGTGCAATTGCATCACGCACCATAGTATCTGAATATGGGAGGCCACATTCACAGGCAAACGCGCAGTCTCTAGTAAGTCCTTGCAAAGTTGCTACCCACTCCCTATTAGTCTGACCGGCCGTACGTTTTGTACGAAAAAACGTATACCGTTTTGCAACAACATTAACTGTGTCTTTGAAATAGGCATCTAAAGCCGACAAAATTTCCTCGTAGGACAGAGTTGCTACGTCGCGTCGGGGAAACAATTTCACTATCACACGGTAGGTAGACACACCGACACAAGAAAGCAAAAACGGCTGCCGCTCTTTACCTTGAATTCCATAAGCAGTGAGGTGGAAGTTGAACTGATCGGCCCACTCCGTCCAGCTTTCGGTTGTGGCCTCAAAGGGCCTAAATGGCGGTGCGACAGCGTTGTGTGGCTGCGGTAGCGAAGAAGCGGCTGCCGCCGCATCGGTTTGCAGCGCACGTTGACCCTGGACGAGCTGTCCAAGGGCTTCCAATAACGCCTGCGTCTGCTGATTCTGCAAGCGAAAATATTCGGACAGTACATCTGGAGAATGCGGCGAAGCCATGACACAAGCAAATTAGAGCAAGTATAACACAAAGACTGCAACGTGGGCGCGGCACCACACCTCGTCGCCAAAATATTGTTGTGTCGATTCCCTAAGGTCTCGACACAATGAGTGGCTAGGTGCACGCGAAACTAACGCAGACGGGCGTAAATTCTGAAACAGGAGACTGGATGAAAACTATAAAGAAAAGAAGAGAGATTTTAATATACTTAACTTTAATGTAGTCTTGTTCTTGTTGAAATACATCTCTTGCATAGTAGTAAGCAATTAGCAATGATACACATGGCGCCTTGCTAGGTAGTAGCGATGGACTAGCTGAAGGCTATTTAATCAGTCTCTCGGCAAAATGAGAGGAAGACGTGATACGTCTTGTCGCAAGCTATGTCGTCCGTACAACTGGGGCGAGGTCAAGTCCGTGTCTTGTGACCTGCCCTGTGGTGGCGCTACGTTTGCGATTACATAGTGGCGACACGCGGGTCCGACATGTACTACAGGACCGCGGCCGATTTAAGTTACCACCTAGCAAGTGTGGTGTCTAGCGGTGACACCACAAGAAGACTGCTTTCTTGTACTGAAGTCGGCATTGTGTCTCTTATATTTAATTCCGATGTAATTTCTGTGTTTCATCGTAACTGTGAAGGTCCAAGGGATACAGTAAACCTGTAGAGGTGCATCGGAATGTAAAACTGGTGACACAGGAAACGCTCAAATTATAGACAGTAGGAAGACTCAGTCATCCTGTACTTAAGTCGGCATTGTGTCTCTTATATTTAATTCCGATGCAATTTCTGTGTTACATCGTCAATGGTAAGGTCCAAGGGATACAGTAAACCTGCAGAGGTGCATCAGAATGTAAAACTGGTGACACAGGAAACGCTCAAAACATAGACAGTAGGAAGACTCAGTCTTCCTGTACTTAAGTCGGCATTGTGTCTCTTATATTTAATTCCGATGCAATTTCTGTGTTTCATCGTCATTGGGAAGATCCAAGGGATACAGTAAACCTGCAGAGGTGCATCGGAATGTAAAACTAGTGACACAGGAAACGCTCAAATCATAGACAGTAGGAAGACTCAGTCTTCCTGTACTAAAGCCGGCATCGTGTCTCTTATATTTAATTCCAATGCAATTTCTGTGTTTCATCGTCAATGGGAAGGTCCAAGTGTTACAGTAAACCTGCAGATGTGCATCGGAATGTAAAACTCGTGACACAGGAAACGCTCAAAACATAGACAGTAGGAAGACTCAGTCTTCCTGTACTGAAGTCGGCATTGTGTCTCTTACATTTATTTCCGATGAAATTTCTGTGTTTCATCGTGAATGGGAAGGTCCAAGGGATATAGTAAACCTGTAGAGGTGCATCGGAATGTAAAACTGGTGACACAGGAGACGCTCAAATTATAGACAGTAGGAAGACTCAGTCTTCCTGTACTTAAGTCCGCATTGTGTCTCTTATATTTAATTCCGATGCAATTTCTGTGTTTCATCGTCAATGGGAAGATCCAAGGGATACAGTAAACCTGCAGACGTTAATCGGAATGTAAAACTAGTGACACTGGAAACGCTCAAACATAGACAGTAGGAAGACTCAGTCGTCCCGTACTTAAGTCGGCATTGTGTCTCTTATATATAATTCCGATGCAATTTCTGTGTTTCATCGTCAATGGGAAGGTCCAAGGGATACAATAAACCTGCAGAGGTGCATCGGAATGTAAAACTAGTGACACAGGAAACGCTCAAAACATAGACAGCGGGAAGACTCAGTCTTCCTGTACTTAAGGCGGCATTGTGTCTCTTACATTTAATTCCGATGCAATTTCTGTGTTTCATCGTCAATGGGAAAGTCCAAGGGATACAGTAAACCTGCAGAGGTGCATCGGAATGTAAAACTGGTGACACAGGAAATGCTCAAAACATAGACAGTAGGAAGACTCAGTCTTTCTGTACTTAAGTCGGCATTGTGTCTCTTATATTTAATTCCTATGCAATTTCTGTGTTTCATCGTTAATGGGAATGGCCAAGGGGTACAGTAAACCTGCAGAGGTGCATCAGAATGTAAAAATGGTGACACAGGAAACGCTCACAACATAGACAGTAGGAAGACTCAGTCTTCCTGTACTTAAGTCGGCATTGTGTCTCTTATATTTAATTCCGATGCAATTTCTGTGTTTCATCGTCAATGGGAAGGTGCAAGGGATACAGTAAACCTGCAGAGGTGCAACGGAATGTATAACTAGTGACACAGGAAACGCTCAAAACATAGACAGTAGGAAGACTCAGTCTTCCTGTACATAAGTCGGCATTGTGTCTCTTACATTTATTTCCGATGAAATTTCTGTGTATCATCGTCAATGGGAAGGTCCGAGGGATATAGTAAACCTGCAGACGTGCATCAGAAAGTAAAACTGATGACACAGGATACGCTCAAAACATAGACAGTAGCAGGATTTAGTCTTCCTGTACTTAAGTCGGCATTGTGTCTCTTATATTTAATTTCGATGCAATTTGTGTGTTTCATCGCCAATAGGAAGGTCCAAGGGATACAGTATACATGCAGAGGTGCATCGGAATGTAAAACTGGTGACACAGGAAACGCTCAAAACATTGACTGTAAGAAGACTGTTTTCATGTACTTAAGTCGGCATTGTGTCTCTTATATTTAATTCCGATGTAATTTCTGTGTTTCATCGTAACTGTGAAGGTCCAAGGGATACAGTGAACCTGTAGAGGTGCATCGGAATGTAAAACTGGTGATACAGGAAACGCTCAAATTATAGACAGTAGGAAGACTCAGTCATCCTGTACTTAAGTCGGCATTGTGTCTCTTATATTTAATTCCGATGCAATCTCTGTGTTACATCGTCAATGGGAAGGTCCAGGGGATACAGTAAACCTGCAGAGGTGCATCAGAATGAAAAACTCGTGACACAGGAAACGCTCAAAACATAGACAGTAGGAAGACTCAGTCTTCCTGTACTTCAGTCGGCATTGTGTCTCTTATATTAATTTCCGATGCAATTTCTGTGTTTCATCGTCAATGGGAAGGTGCAAGGGATACAGTAAACCTGCAGAGGTGCAACGGAATGTATAACTAGTGACACAGGAAACGCTCAAAACATAGACAGTAGGAAGACTCAGTCTTCCTGTACATAAGTCGGCATTGTGTCTCTTATATTTATTTCCGATGAAATATCTGTGTTTCATCGTCAATGGGAAGGTCCAAGGGATATAGTAAACCTGCAGAGGTGCATCAGAAAGTAAAACTGATGACACAGGATACGCTAAAAACATAGACAGTAGCACGATTTAGTCTTCCTGTACTTAAGTCGGCATTCTGTCTCTAATATTTAATTTCGATGCAATTTGTGTGTTTCATCATCCATGGGAAGGTCCAAGGGGTACAGTAAACATGCAGAAGTGCATCGGAATGTAAAACTGGTGACACAGGAAACGCTCGAAACATTGACTGTAAGAAGACTGTTTCCTTGTACTTAAGTCGTCATTGTGTCTCTTATATTTAATTCCGATGTAATTTCTGTGTTTCATCGTAACTGTGAAGGTCCAAGGGATACAGTAAACCTGTAGAGGTGCATCGGAATGTAAAACTGGTGACACAGGAAACGCTCAAATTATAGACAGTAGGAAGACTCAGTCTACCTGTACTTAAGTCGGCATTGTGTCTCTCATATTTAATTCCGATGCAATTTCTGTGTTTCATCGTCAATGGGAAAGTCCAAGGGATACAGTAAACCTGCAGAGGTGCATCAGAATGTAAAACTGGTGACACAGGAAACGCACAAAACATAGACAGTAGGAAGACTCAGTCTTCCTGTAGTTAAGTCGGCATTGTGTCTCTTATATTTAATTCCGATGCAATTTCTGTGTTTCATCGTCAATGGGAAGATCCAAGGGATACAGTAAACCTGCAGACGTTAATCGGAATGTAAAACTAGTGACACAGGAAACGCTCAAAACATTGACTGTAAGAAGACTGCTTTCTTGTACTGAAGTCGGCATTGTGTCTCTTATATTTAATTCCGATGTAATTTCTGTGTTTCATCGTAACTGTGAAGGTCCAAGGGATACAGTAAACCTGTAGAGGTGCATCGCAATGTAAAACTGGTGACACAGGAAACGCTCAAATTATAGACAGTAGGAAGACTCAGTCATCCTGTACTTAAGTCGGCATTGTGTCTCTTATATTTAATTCCGATGCAATTTGTGTGTTTCATCTCCAATGGGAAGGTCCAAGGGATACAGTAAACCTGTAGAGGTGCATCGGAATGTAAAACTTGTGACACAGGAAACGCTCAAACCATTGACTGTAAGAAGACTGTTTTCTTGTACTTAAGTCGTCATTGTGTCTCTAATATTTAATTCCGATGCCATTTCTGTGTTTCATCGTAACTGTGATGGTCCAAGGGATACAGTAAACCTGTAGAGGTGCATCAGAATGTAAAACTGGTGCACAGGAAACGCTCAAAACATAGACAGTAGGAAGTCTCAGTCTTCCTGTACTTAAGTCGGCATTGTGTCCCTTATATATAATTCCGATGCAATTTCTGTGTTTCATTGTCAATGGGAAGGTCCAAGGGATACAGTAAAACTGCAGAGGTGCATCAGAATGTAAAACTGGTGACACAGGAAACGCTCAAAACATAGACAGTAGGAAGACTCAGTCTTCCTGTACTTAAGTCGGCATTGTGTCCCTTATATTTAATTTCGATGCAATTTGTGTGTTTCATCGCCAATGGGAAGGTCCAAGGGATACAGTAAACATGCAGAGGTGCATCGGAATGTAAAACTGGTGACACAGGAAACGCTCAAAACATTGACTGTAGGAAGACTGTTTTCATGTACTTAAGTCGGCATTGTGTCTCTTATATTTAATTCCGATGTAATTTCTGTGTTTCATCGTAACTGTGAAGGTCCAAGGGATACAGTAAACCTGTAGAGGTGCATCGGAATGTAAAACTGGTGATACAGGAAACGCTCAAATTATAGACAGTAGGAAGACTCAGTCATCCTGTACTTAAGTCGGCATTGTGTCTCTTATATTTAATTCCGATGCAATTTCTGTGTTACATCGTCAATGGGAAGGTCCAAGGGATACAGTAAACCTGCAGAGGTGCATCAGAATGAAAAACTGGTGACACAGGAAACGCTCAAAACATAGACAGTAGGAAGACTCAGTCTTCCTGTACTTAAGTCGGCATTGTGTCTCTTATATTTAATTCCGATGCAATTTCTGTGTTTCATCGTCATTGGGTAGATCCAAGGGATACAGTAAACCTGTAGAGGTGCATCGGAATGTAAAACTAGTGACACAGGAAACGCTCAAAACATAGACTTAGGAAGACTCAGTCTTCCTGTACTTCAGTCGGCATTGTGTCTCTTATATTAATTTCCGATGCAATTTCTGTGTTTCATCGTCAATGGGAAGGTGCAAGGGATACAGTAAACCTGCAGAGGTGCAACGGAATGTATAAGTAGTGACACAGGAAACGCTCAAAACATAGACAGTAGGAAGACTCAGTCTTCCTGTACATAAGTCGTCATTGTGTCTCTTATATTTATTTCCGATGAAATTTCTGTGTTTCATCGTCAATGGGAAGGTCCAAGGGATATAGTAAACCTGCAGAGGTGCATCAGAAAGTAAAACTGATGACACAGGATACGCTCAAAACGTAGACAGTAGCAGGATTTAGTCTTCCTGTACTTAAGTCGGCATTCTGTCTCTTATATTTAATTTCGATGCAATTTGTGTGTTTCATCATCCATGGGAAGGTCCAAGGGGTACAGTAAACATGCAGAGGTGCATCGGAATGTAAAACTGGTGACACAGGAAACGCTCGAAACATTGACTGTAAGAAGACTGTTTCCTTGTACTTAAGTCGTCATTGTGTCTCTTATATTTAATTCCGATGTAATTTCTGTGTTTCATCGTAACTGTGAAGGTCCAAGGGATACAGTAAACCTGTAGAGGTGCATCGGAATGTAAAACTGGTGACACAGGAAACGCTCAAATTATAGACAGTAGGAAGACTCAGTCTACCTGTACTTAAGTCGGCATTGTGTCTCTCATATTTAATTCCGATGCAATTTCTGTGTTTCATCGTGAATGGGAAGGTCCAAGGGATACAGTAAACCTGCAGAGGTGCATCAGAATGTAAAACTGGTGACACAGGAATCGCACAAAACATAGACAGTAGGAAGACTCAGTCTTCCTGTAGTTAAGTCGGCATTGTGTCTCTTATATTAATTTCCGATGCAATTTCTGTGTTTCATCGTCAATGGGAAGGTGCAAGGGATACAGTAAACCTGCAGAGGTGCAACGGAATGTATAACTAGTGACACAGGAAACGCTCAAAACATAGACAGTAGGAAGACTCAGTCTTCCTGTACTGAAGTCGGCATTGTGTCTCTTACATTTATTTCCGATGAAATTTCTGTGTTTCATCGTGAATGGGAAGGTCCAAGGGATATAGTAAACCTGTAGAGGTGCATCGGAATGTAAAACTGGTGACACAGGAGACGCTCAAATTATAGACAGTAGGAAGACTCAGTCTTCCTGTACTTAAGTCGGCATTGTGTCTCTTATATTTAATTCCGATGCAATTTCTGTGTTTCATCGTCAATGGGAAGATCCAAGGGATACAGTAAACCTGCAGACGTTAATCGGAATGTAAAACTAGTGACACTGGAAACGCTCAAACATAGACAGTAGGAAGACTCAGTCGTCCCGTACTTAAGTCGGCATTGTGTCTCTTATATATAATTCCGATGCAATTTCTGTGTTTCATCGTCAATGGGAAGGTCCAAGGGATACAATAAACCTGCAGAGGTGCATCGGAATGTAAAACTAGTGACACAGGAAACGCTCAAAACATAGACAGCGGGAAGACTCAGTCTTCCTGTACTTAAGGCGGCATTGTGTCTCTTACATTTAATTCCGATGCAATTTCTGTGTTTCATCGTCAATGGGAAAGTCCAAGGGATACAGTAAACCTGCAGAGGTGCATCGGAATGTAAAACTGGTGACACAGGAAATGCTCAAAACATAGACAGTAGGAAGACTCAGTCTTTCTGTACTTAAGTCGGCATTGTGTCTCTTATATTTAATTCCTATGCAATTTCTGTGTTTCATCGTTAATGGGAATGGCCAAGGGGTACAGTAAACCTGCAGAGGTGCATCAGAATGTAAAAATGGTGACACAGGAAACGCTCACAACATAGACAGTAGGAAGACTCAGTCTTCCTGTACTTAAGTCGGCATTGTGTCTCTTATATTTAATTCCGATGCAATTTCTGTGTTTCATCGTCAATGGGAAGGTGCAAGGGATACAGTAAACCTGCAGAGGTGCAACGGAATGTATAACTAGTGACACAGGAAACGCTCAAAACATAGACAGTAGGAAGACTCAGTCTTCCTGTACATAAGTCGGCATTGTGTCTCTTACATTTATTTCCGATGAAATTTCTGTGTATCATCGTCAATGGGAAGGTCCGAGGGATATAGTAAACCTGCAGACGTGCATCAGAAAGTAAAACTGATGACACAGGATACGCTCAAAACATAGACAGTAGCAGGATTTAGTCTTCCTGTACTTAAGTCGGCATTGTGTCTCTTATATTTAATTTCGATGCAATTTGTGTGTTTCATCGCCAATAGGAAGGTCCAAGGGATACAGTATACATGCAGAGGTGCATCGGAATGTAAAACTGGTGACACAGGAAACGCTCAAAACATTGACTGTAAGAAGACTGTTTTCATGTACTTAAGTCGGCATTGTGTCTCTTATATTTAATTCCGATGTAATTTCTGTGTTTCATCGTAACTGTGAAGGTCCAAGGGATACAGTGAACCTGTAGAGGTGCATCGGAATGTAAAACTGGTGATACAGGAAACGCTCAAATTATAGACAGTAGGAAGACTCAGTCATCCTGTACTTAAGTCGGCATTGTGTCTCTTATATTTAATTCCGATGCAATCTCTGTGTTACATCGTCAATGGGAAGGTCCAGGGGATACAGTAAACCTGCAGAGGTGCATCAGAATGAAAAACTCGTGACACAGGAAACGCTCAAAACATAGACAGTAGGAAGACTCAGTCTTCCTGTACTTCAGTCGGCATTGTGTCTCTTATATTAATTTCCGATGCAATTTCTGTGTTTCATCGTCAATGGGAAGGTGCAAGGGATACAGTAAACCTGCAGAGGTGCAACGGAATGTATAACTAGTGACACAGGAAACGCTCAAAACATAGACAGTAGGAAGACTCAGTCTTCCTGTACATAAGTCGGCATTGTGTCTCTTATATTTATTTCCGATGAAATATCTGTGTTTCATCGTCAATGGGAAGGTCCAAGGGATATAGTAAACCTGCAGAGGTGCATCAGAAAGTAAAACTGATGACACAGGATACGCTAAAAACATAGACAGTAGCACGATTTAGTCTTCCTGTACTTAAGTCGGCATTCTGTCTCTAATATTTAATTTCGATGCAATTTGTGTGTTTCATCATCCATGGGAAGGTCCAAGGGGTACAGTAAACATGCAGAAGTGCATCGGAATGTAAAACTGGTGACACAGGAAACGCTCGAAACATTGACTGTAAGAAGACTGTTTCCTTGTACTTAAGTCGTCATTGTGTCTCTTATATTTAATTCCGATGTAATTTCTGTGTTTCATCGTAACTGTGAAGGTCCAAGGGATACAGTAAACCTGTAGAGGTGCATCGGAATGTAAAACTGGTGACACAGGAAACGCTCAAATTATAGACAGTAGGAAGACTCAGTCTACCTGTACTTAAGTCGGCATTGTGTCTCTCATATTTAATTCCGATGCAATTTCTGTGTTTCATCGTCAATGGGAAAGTCCAAGGGATACAGTAAACCTGCAGAGGTGCATCAGAATGTAAAACTGGTGACACAGGAAACGCACAAAACATAGACAGTAGGAAGACTCAGTCTTCCTGTAGTTAAGTCGGCATTGTGTCTCTTATATTTAATTCCGATGCAATTTCTGTGTTTCATCGTCAATGGGAAGATCCAAGGGATACAGTAAACCTGCAGACGTTAATCGGAATGTAAAACTAGTGACACAGGAAACGCTCAAAACATTGACTGTAAGAAGACTGCTTTCTTGTACTGAAGTCGGCATTGTGTCTCTTATATTTAATTCCGATGTAATTTCTGTGTTTCATCGTAACTGTGAAGGTCCAAGGGATACAGTAAACCTGTAGAGGTGCATCGCAATGTAAAACTGGTGACACAGGAAACGCTCAAATTATAGACAGTAGGAAGACTCAGTCATCCTGTACTTAAGTCGGCATTGTGTCTCTTATATTTAATTCCGATGCAATTTGTGTGTTTCATCTCCAATGGGAAGGTCCAAGGGATACAGTAAACCTGTAGAGGTGCATCGGAATGTAAAACTTGTGACACAGGAAACGCTCAAACCATTGACTGTAAGAAGACTGTTTTCTTGTACTTAAGTCGTCATTGTGTCTCTAATATTTAATTCCGATGCCATTTCTGTGTTTCATCGTAACTGTGATGGTCCAAGGGATACAGTAAACCTGTAGAGGTGCATCAGAATGTAAAACTGGTGCACAGGAAACGCTCAAAACATAGACAGTAGGAAGTCTCAGTCTTCCTGTACTTAAGTCGGCATTGTGTCCCTTATATATAATTCCGATGCAATTTCTGTGTTTCATTGTCAATGGGAAGGTCCAAGGGATACAGTAAAACTGCAGAGGTGCATCAGAATGTAAAACTGGTGACACAGGAAACGCTCAAAACATAGACAGTAGGAAGACTCAGTCTTCCTGTACTTAAGTCGGCATTGTGTCCCTTATATTTAATTTCGATGCAATTTGTGTGTTTCATCGCCAATGGGAAGGTCCAAGGGATACAGTAAACATGCAGAGGTGCATCGGAATGTAAAACTGGTGACACAGGAAACGCTCAAAACATTGACTGTAGGAAGACTGTTTTCATGTACTTAAGTCGGCATTGTGTCTCTTATATTTAATTCCGATGTAATTTCTGTGTTTCATCGTAACTGTGAAGGTCCAAGGGATACAGTAAACCTGTAGAGGTGCATCGGAATGTAAAACTGGTGATACAGGAAACGCTCAAATTATAGACAGTAGGAAGACTCAGTCATCCTGTACTTAAGTCGGCATTGTGTCTCTTATATTTAATTCCGATGCAATTTCTGTGTTACATCGTCAATGGGAAGGTCCAAGGGATACAGTAAACCTGCAGAGGTGCATCAGAATGAAAAACTGGTGACACAGGAAACGCTCAAAACATAGACAGTAGGAAGACTCAGTCTTCCTGTACTTAAGTCGGCATTGTGTCTCTTATATTTAATTCCGATGCAATTTCTGTGTTTCATCGTCATTGGGTAGATCCAAGGGATACAGTAAACCTGTAGAGGTGCATCGGAATGTAAAACTAGTGACACAGGAAACGCTCAAAACATAGACTTAGGAAGACTCAGTCTTCCTGTACTTAAGCCGGCATCGTGTCTCTTATATTTAATTCCAATGCAATTTCTGTGTTTCATCGTCAATGGGAAGGTGCAAGGGTTCCAGTAAACCTGCAGAGGTGCGTCGGAATGTAAAACTCGTGACACAGGAAACGCTCAAAACATAGACAGTAGGAAGACTCAGTCTTCCTGTACTTCAGTCGGCATTGTGTCTCTTATATTAATTTCCGATGCAATTTCTGTGTTTCATCGTCAATGGGAAGGTGCAAGGGATACAGTAAACCTGCAGAGGTGCAACGGAATGTATAAGTAGTGACACAGGAAACGCTCAAAACATAGACAGTAGGAAGACTCAGTCTTCCTGTACATAAGTCGTCATTGTGTCTCTTATATTTATTTCCGATGAAATTTCTGTGTTTCATCGTCAATGGGAAGGTCCAAGGGATATAGTAAACCTGCAGAGGTGCATCAGAAAGTAAAACTGATGACACAGGATACGCTCAAAACGTAGACAGTAGCAGGATTTAGTCTTCCTGTACTTAAGTCGGCATTCTGTCTCTTATATTTAATTTCGATGCAATTTGTGTGTTTCATCATCCATGGGAAGGTCCAAGGGGTACAGTAAACATGCAGAGGTGCATCGGAATGTAAAACTGGTGACACAGGAAACGCTCGAAACATTGACTGTAAGAAGACTGTTTCCTTGTACTTAAGTCGTCATTGTGTCTCTTATATTTAATTCCGATGTAATTTCTGTGTTTCATCGTAACTGTGAAGGTCCAAGGGATACAGTAAACCTGTAGAGGTGCATCGGAATGTAAAACTGGTGACACAGGAAACGCTCAAATTATAGACAGTAGGAAGACTCAGTCTACCTGTACTTAAGTCGGCATTGTGTCTCTCATATTTAATTCCGATGCAATTTCTGTGTTTCATCGTGAATGGGAAGGTCCAAGGGATACAGTAAACCTGCAGAGGTGCATCAGAATGTAAAACTGGTGACACAGGAATCGCACAAAACATAGACAGTAGGAAGACTCAGTCTTCCTGTAGTTAAGTCGGCATTGTGTCTCTTATATTAATTTCCGATGCAATTTCTGTGTTTCATCGTCAATGGGAAGGTGCAAGGGATACAGTAAACCTGCAGAGGTGCAACGGAATGTATAACTAGTGACACAGGAAACGCTCAAAACATAGACAGTAGGAAGACTCAGTCTTCCTGTACTGAAGTCGGCATTGTGTCTCTTACATTTATTTCCGATGAAATTTCTGTGTTTCATCGTGAATGGGAAGGTCCAAGGGATATAGTAAACCTGTAGAGGTGCATCGGAATGTAAAACTGGTGACACAGGAGACGCTCAAATTATAGACAGTAGGAAGACTCAGTCTTCCTGTACTTAAGTCGGCATTGTGTCTCTTATATTTAATTCCGATGCAATTTCTGTGTTTCATCGTCAATGGGAAGATCCAAGGGATACAGTAAACCTGCAGACGTTAATCGGAATGTAAAACTAGTGACACTGGAAACGCTCAAACATAGACAGTAGGAAGACTCAGTCGTCCCGTACTTAAGTCGGCATTGTGTCTCTTATATATAATTCCGATGCAATTTCTGTGTTTCATCGTCAATGGGAAGGTCCAAGGGATACAATAAACCTGCAGAGGTGCATCGGAATGTAAAACTAGTGACACAGGAAACGCTCAAAACATAGACAGCGGGGAGACTCAGTCTTCCTGTACTTAAGGCGGCATTGTGTCTCTTACATTTAATTCCGATGCAATTTCTGTGTTTCATCGTCAATGGGAAAGTCCAAGGGATACAGTAAACCTGCAGAGGTGCATCGGAATGTAAAACTGGTGACACAGGAAATGCTCAAAACATAGACAGTAGGAAGACTCAGTCTTTCTGTACTTAAGTCGGCATTGTGTCTCTTATATTTAATTCCTATGCAATTTCTGTGTTTCATCGTTAATGGGAATGGCCAAGGGGTACAGTAAACCTGCAGAGGTGCATCAGAATGTAAAAATGGTGACACAGGAAACGCTCACAACATAGACAGTAGGAAGACTCAGTCTTCCTGTACTTAAGTCGGCATTGTGTCTCTTATATTTAATTCCGATGCAATTTCTGTGTTTCATCGTCAATGGGAAGGTGCAAGGGATACAGTAAACCTGCAGAGGTGCAACGGAATGTATAACTAGTGACACAGGAAACGCTCAAAACATAGACAGTAGGAAGACTCAGTCTTCCTGTACATAAGTCGGCATTGTGTCTCTTACATTTATTTCCGATGAAATTTCTGTGTATCATCGTCAATGGGAAGGTCCGAGGGATATAGTAAACCTGCAGACGTGCATCAGAAAGTAAAACTGATGACACAGGATACGCTCAAAACATAGACAGTAGCAGGATTTAGTCTTCCTGTACTTAAGTCGGCATTGTGTCTCTTATATTTAATTTCGATGCAATTTGTGTGTTTCATCGCCAATAGGAAGGTCCAAGGGATACAGTATACATGCAGAGGTGCATCGGAATGTAAAACTGGTGACACAGGAAACGCTCAAAACATTGACTGTAAGAAGACTGTTTTCATGTACTTAAGTCGGCATTGTGTCTCTTATATTTAATTCCGATGTAATTTCTGTGTTTCATCGTAACTGTGAAGGTCCAAGGGATACAGTGAACCTGTAGAGGTGCATCGGAATGTAAAACTGGTGATACAGGAAACGCTCAAATTATAGACAGTAGGAAGACTCAGTCATCCTGTACTTAAGTCGGCATTGTGTCTCTTATATTTAATTCCGATGCAATCTCTGTGTTACATCGTCAATGGGAAGGTCCAGGGGATACAGTAAACCTGCAGAGGTGCATCAGAATGAAAAACTCGTGACACAGGAAACGCTCAAAACATAGACAGTAGGAAGACTCAGTCTTCCTGTACTTCAGTCGGCATTGTGTCTCTTATATTAATTTCCGATGCAATTTCTGTGTTTCATCGTCAATGGGAAGGTGCAAGGGATACAGTAAACCTGCAGAGGTGCAACGGAATGTATAACTAGTGACACAGGAAACGCTCAAAACATAGACAGTAGGAAGACTCAGTCTTCCTGTACATAAGTCGGCATTGTGTCTCTTATATTTATTTCCGATGAAATATCTGTGTTTCATCGTCAATGGGAAGGTCCAAGGGATATAGTAAACCTGCAGAGGTGCATCAGAAAGTAAAACTGATGACACAGGATACGCTAAAAACATAGACAGTAGCACGATTTAGTCTTCCTGTACTTAAGTCGGCATTCTGTCTCTAATATTTAATTTCGATGCAATTTGTGTGTTTCATCATCCATGGGAAGGTCCAAGGGGTACAGTAAACATGCAGAAGTGCATCGGAATGTAAAACTGGTGACACAGGAAACGCTCGAAACATTGACTGTAAGAAGACTGTTTCCTTGTACTTAAGTCGTCATTGTGTCTCTTATATTTAATTCCGATGTAATTTCTGTGTTTCATCGTTACTGTGAAGGTCCAAGGGATACAGTAAACCTGTAGAGGTGCATCGGAATGTAAAACTGGTGACACAGGAAACGCTCAAATTATAGACAGTAGGAAGACTCAGTCTACCTGTACTTAAGTCGGCATTGTGTCTCTCATATTTAATTCCGATGCAATTTCTGTGTTTCATCGTCAATGGGAAAGTCCAAGGGATACAGTAAACCTGCAGAGGTGCATCAGAATGTAAAACTGGTGACACAGGAAACGCACAAAACATAGACAGTAGGAAGACTCAGTCTTCCTGTAGTTAAGTCGGCATTGTGTCTCTTATATTTAATTCCGATGCAATTTCTGTGTTTCATCGTCAATGGGAAGATCCAAGGGATACAGTAAACCTGCAGACGTTAATCGGAATGTAAAACTAGTGACACAGGAAACGCTCAAAACATTGACTGTAAGAAGACTGCTTTCTTGTACTGAAGTCGGCATTGTGTCTCTTATATTTAATTCCGATGTAATTTCTGTGTTTCATCGTAACTGTGAAGGTCCAAGGGATACAGTAAACCTGTAGAGGTGCATCGCAATGTAAAACTGGTGACACAGGAAACGCTCAAATTATAGACAGTAGGAAGACTCAGTCATCCTGTACTTAAGTCGGCATTGTGTCTCTTATATTTAATTCCGATGCAATTTGTGTGTTTCATCTCCAATGGGAAGGTCCAAGGGATACAGTAAACCTGTAGAGGTGCATCGGAATGTAAAACTTGTGACACAGGAAACGCTCAAACCATTGACTGTAAGAAGACTGTTTTCTTGTACTTAAGTCGTCATTGTGTCTCTAATATTTAATTCCGATGCCATTTCTGTGTTTCATCGTAACTGTGATGGTCCAAGGGATACAGTAAACCTGTAGAGGTGCATCAGAATGTAAAACTGGTGCACAGGAAACGCTCAAAACATAGACAGTAGGAAGTCTCAGTCTTCCTGTACTTAAGTCGGCATTGTGTCCCTTATATATAATTCCGATGCAATTTCTGTGTTTCATTGTCAATGGGAAGGTCCAAGGGATACAGTAAAACTGCAGAGGTGCATCAGAATGTAAAACTGGTGACACAGGAAACGCTCAAAACATAGACAGTAGGAAGACTCAGTCTTCCTGTACTTAAGTCGGCATTGTGTCCCTTATATTTAATTTCGATGCAATTTGTGTGTTTCATCGCCAATGGGAAGGTCCAAGGGATACAGTAAACATGCAGAGGTGCATCGGAATGTAAAACTGGTGACACAGGAAACGCTCAAAACATTGACTGTAGGAAGACTGTTTTCATGTACTTAAGTCGGCATTGTGTCTCTTATATTTAATTCCGATGTAATTTCTGTGTTTCATCGTAACTGTGAAGGTCCAAGGGATACAGTAAACCTGTAGAGGTGCATCGGAATGTAAAACTGGTGATACAGGAAACGCTCAAATTATAGACAGTAGGAAGACTCAGTCATCCTGTACTTAAGTCGGCATTGTGTCTCTTATATTTAATTCCGATGCAATTTCTGTGTTACATCGTCAATGGGAAGGTCCAAGGGATACAGTAAACCTGCAGAGGTGCATCAGAATGAAAAACTGGTGACACAGGAAACGCTCAAAACATAGACAGTAGGAAGACTCAGTCTTCCTGTACTTAAGTCGGCATTGTGTCTCTTATATTTAATTCCGATGCAATTTCTGTGTTTCATCGTCATTGGGTAGATCCAAGGGATACAGTAAACCTGTAGAGGTGCATCGGAATGTAAAACTAGTGACACAGGAAACGCTCAAAACATAGACTTAGGAAGACTCAGTCTTCCTGTACTTAAGCCGGCATCGTGTCTCTTATATTTAATTCCAATGCAATTTCTGTGTTTCATCGTCAATGGGAAGGTGCAAGGGTTCCAGTAAACCTGCAGAGGTGCGTCGGAATGTAAAACTCGTGACACAGGAAACGCTCAAAACATAGACAGTAGGAAGACTCAGTCTTCCTGTACTTCAGTCGGCATTGTGTCTCTTATATTAATTTCCGATGCAATTTCTGTGTTTCATCGTCAATGGGAAGGTGCAAGGGATACAGTAAACCTGCAGAGGTGCAACGGAATGTATAAGTAGTGACACAGGAAACGCTCAAAACATAGACAGTAGGAAGACTCAGTCTTCCTGTACATAAGTCGTCATTGTGTCTCTTATATTTATTTCCGATGAAATTTCTGTGTTTCATCGTCAATGGGAAGGTCCAAGGGATATAGTAAACCTGCAGAGGTGCATCAGAAAGTAAAACTGATGACACAGGATACGCTCAAAACGTAGACAGTAGCAGGATTTAGTCTTCCTGTACTTAAGTCGGCATTCTGTCTCTTATATTTAATTTCGATGCAATTTGTGTGTTTCATCATCCATGGGAAGGTCCAAGGGGTACAGTAAACATGCAGAGGTGCATCGGAATGTAAAACTGGTGACACAGGAAACGCTCGAAACATTGACTGTAAGAAGACTGTTTCCTTGTACTTAAGTCGTCATTGTGTCTCTTATATTTAATTCCGATGTAATTTCTGTGTTTCATCGTAACTGTGAAGGTCCAAGGGATACAGTAAACCTGTAGAGGTGCATCGGAATGTAAAACTGGTGACACAGGAAACGCTCAAATTATAGACAGTAGGAAGACTCAGTCTACCTGTACTTAAGTCGGCATTGTGTCTCTCATATTTAATTCCGATGCAATTTCTGTGTTTCATCGTGAATGGGAAGGTCCAAGGGATACAGTAAACCTGCAGAGGTGCATCAGAATGTAAAACTGGTGACACAGGAATCGCACAAAACATAGACAGTAGGATGACTCAGTCTTCCTGTAGTTAAGTCGGCATTGTGTCTCTTATATTAATTTCCGATGCAATTTCTGTGTTTCATCGTCAATGGGAAGGTGCAAGGGATACAGTAAACCTGCAGAGGTGCAACGGAATGTATAACTAGTGACACAGGAAACGCTCAAAACATAGACAGTAGGAAGACTCAGTCTTCCTGTACTTAAGTCGGCATTGTGTCTCTTATATTTATTTCCGATGAAATTTCTGTGTTTCATCGTCAATGGGAAGGTCCAAGGGATATAGTAAACCTGCAGAGGTGCATCAGAAAGTAAAACTGATGACACAGGATACGCTCAAAACATAGACAGTAGCACGATTTAGTCTTCCTGTACTTAAGTCGGCATTCTGTCTCTAATATTTAATTTCGATGCAATTTGTGTGTTTCATCATCCATGGGAAGGTCCAAGGGGTACAGTAAACATGCAGAGGTGCATCGGAATGTAAAACTGGTGACACAGGAAACGCTCGAAACATTGACTGTAAGAAGACTGTTTCCTTGTACTTAAGTCGTCATTGTGTCTCTTATATTTAATTCCGATGTAATTTCTGTGTTTCATCGTAACTGTGAAGGTCCAAGGGATACAGTAAACCTGTAGAGGTGCATCGGAATGTAAAACTGGTGACACAGGAAACGCTCAAATTATAGACAGTAGGAAGACTCAGTCTACCTGTACTTAAGTCGGCATTGTGTCTCTCATATTTAATTCCGATGCAATTTCTGTGTTTCATCGTCAATGGGAAAGTCCAAGGGATACAGTAAACCTGCAGAGGTGCATCAGAATGTAAAACTGGTGACACAGGAAACGCACAAAACATAGACAGTAGGAAGACTCAGTCTTCCTGTAGTTAAGCCGGCATTGTGTCTCTTATATTTAATTCCGATGCAATTTCTGTGTTTCATCGTCAATGGGAAGATCCAAGGGATACAGTAAACCTGCAGACGTTAATCGGAATGTAAAACTACTGACACAGGAAACGCTCAAAACATTGACTGTAAGAAGACTGCTTTCTTGTACTGATGTCGGCATTGTGTCTCTTATATTTAATACCGATGTAATTTCTGTGTTTCATCGTAACTGTGAAGGTCCAAGGGATACAGTAAACCTGTAGAGGTGCATCGGAATGTAAAACTGGTGACACAGGAAACGCTCAAATTATAGACAGTAGGAAGAATCAGTCATCCTGTACTTAAGTCGGCATTGTGTCTCTTATATTTAATTCCGATGCAATTTCTGTGTTACATCGTCAATGGGAAGGTCCAAGGGATACAGTAAACCTGCAGAGGTGCATCAGAATGTAAAACTGGTGACACAGAAAACGCTCAAAACATAGACAGTAGGAAGACTCAGTCTTCCTGTACTTAAGTCGGCATTGTGTCTCTTATATTTAATTCCGATGCAATTTCTGTGTTTCATCGTCATTGGGAAGATCCAACGGATACAGTAAACCTGCAGAGGTGCATCGGAATGTAAAACTAGTGACACAGGAAACGCTCAAATCATAGACAGTAGGAAGACTCAGTCTTCCTGTACTAAAGCCGGCATCGTGTCTCTTATATTTAATTCCAATGCAATTTCTGTGTTTCATCGTCAATGGGAAGGTCCAAGGGTTACAGTAAACCTGCAGAGGTGCATCAGAATGTAAAACTGGTGACACAGGAAACGCTCAAAACATAGACAGTAGGAAGACTCAGTCTTCCTGTACTTAAGTCGGCATTGTGTCCCTTATATTTAATTTCGATGCAATTTGTGTGTTTCATCTCCAATGGGAAGGTCCAAGGGATTCAGTAAACATGCAGAGGTGCATCGCAATGTAAAACTTGTGACACAGGAAACGCTCAAACCATTGACTGTAAGAAGACTGTTTTCTTGTACTTAAGTCGTCATTGTGTCTCTAATATTTAATTCCGATGCCATTTCTGTGTTTCATCGTCATTGGGAAGGTCCAAGGGATACAGTAAACCTGTAGAGGTGCATCAGAATGTAAAACTGGTGACACAGGAAACGTTCAAATTATAGACAGTAGGAAGACTCAGTCATCCTGTACTTAAGTCGGCATTGTGTCTCTTATATTTAATTCCGATGCAATTTCTGTGTTACATCGTCAATGGGAAGGTCCAAGGGATACAGTAAACCTGCAGAGGTGCATCAGAATGAAAAACTGGTGACACAGGAAACGCTCAAAACATAGACAGTAGGAAGACTCAGTCTTCCTGTAGTTAAGTCGGCATTGTGTCTCTTATATTAATTTCCGATGCAATTTCTGTGTTTCATCGTCAATGGGAAGGTGCAAGGGATACAGTAAACCTGCAGAGGTGCAACGGAATGTATAACTAGTGACACAGGAAACGCTCAAAACATAGACAGTAGGAAGACTCAGTCTTCCTGTACATAAGTCGGCATTGTGTCTCTTATATTTATTTCCGATGAAATTTCTGTGTTTCATCGTCAATGGGAAGGTCCAAGGGATATAGTAAACCTGCAGAGGTGCATCAGAAAGTAAAACTGATGACACAGGATCCGCTCAAAACATAGACAGTAGCACGATTTAGTCTTCCTGTACTTAAGTCGGCATTCTGTCTCTTATATTTAATTTCGATGCAATTTGTGTGTTTCATCATCCATGGGAAGGTCCAAGGGGTACAGTAAGCATGCAGAGGTGCATCGGAATGTAAAACTGGTGACACAGGAAACGCTCGAAACATTGACTGTAAGAAGACTGTTTCCTTGTACTTAAGTCGTCATTGTGTCTCTTATATTTAATTCCGATGTAATTTCTGTGTTTCATCGTAACTGTGAAGGTCCAAGGGATACAGTAAACCTGTAGAGGTGCATCAGAATGTAAAACTGGTGACACAGGAAACGTTCAAATTATAGACAGTAGGAAGACTCAGTCATCCTGTACTTAAGTCGGCATTGTGTCTCTTATATTTAATTCCGATGCAATTTCTGTGTTACATCGTCAATGGGAAGGTCCAAGGGATACAGTAAACCTGCAGAGGTGCATCAGAATGAAAAACTGGTGACACAGGAAACGCTCAAAACATAGACAGTAGGAAGACTCAGTCTTCCTGTACTTAAGTCGGCATTGTGTCTCTTATATTTAATTCCGATGCAATTTCTGTGTTTCATCGTCATTGGGTAGATCCAAGGGATACAGTAAACCTGTAGAGGTGCATCGGAATGTAAAACTAGTGACACAGGAAACGCTCAAAACATAGACTTAGGAAGACTCAGTCTTCCTGTACTTAAGCCGGCATCGTGTCTCTTATATTTAATTCCAATGCAATTTCTGTGTTTCATCGTCAATGGGAAGGTGCAAGGGTTACAGTAAACCTGCAGAGGTGCATCGGAATGTAAAACTCGTGACACAGGAAACGCTCAAAACATAGACAGTAGGAAGACTCAGTCTTCCTGTACTTCAGTCGGCATTGTGTCTCTTATATTAATTTCCGATGCAATTTCTGTGTTTCATCGTCAATGGGAAGGTGCAAGGGATACAGTAAACCTGCAGAGGTGCAACGGAATGTATAAGTAGTGACACAGGAAACGCTCAAAACATAGACAGTAGGAAGACTCAGTCTTCCTGTACATAAGTCGGCATTCTGTCTCTTATATTTATTTCCGATGAAATTTCTGTGTTTCATCGTCAATGGGAAGGTCCAAGGGATATAGTAAACCTGCAGAGGTGCATCAGAAAGTAAAACTGATGACACAGGATACGCTCAAAACATAGACAGTAGCAGGATTTAGTCTTCCTGTACTTAAGTCGGCATTCTGTCTCTTATATTTAATTTCGATGCAATTTGTGTGTTTCATCATCCATGGGAAGGTCCAAGGGGTACAGTAAGCATGCAGAGGTGCATCGGAATGTAAAACTGGTGACACAGGAAACGCTCGAAACATTGACTGTAAGAAGACTGTTTCCTTGTACTTAAGTCGTCATTGTGTCTTTTATATTTAATTCCGATGTAATTTCTGTGTTTCATCGTAACTGTGAAGGTCCAAGGGATACAGTAAACCTGTAGAGGTGCATCGGAATGTAAAACTGGTGACACAGGAAACGCTCAAATTATAGACAGTAGGAAGACTCAGTCTACCTGTACTTAGGTCGGCATTGTGTCTCTCATATTTAATTCCGATGCAATTTCTGTGTTTCATCGTCAATGGGAAGGTCCAAGGGATACAGTAAACCTTCAGAGGTGCATCAGAATGTAAAACTGGTGACACAGGAAACGCACAAAACATAGACAGTAGGAAGACTCAGTCTTCCTGTAGTTAAGTCGGCATTGTGTCTCTTATATTTAATTCCGATGCAATTTCTGTGTTTCATCGTCAATGGGAAGATCCCAGGGATACAGAAAACCTGCAGACGTTAATCGGAATGTAAAACTAGTGACACAGGAAACGCTCAAAACATTGACTGTAAGAAGACTGCTTTCTTGTACTGAAGTCGGCATTGTGTCTCTTATATTTAATTCCGATGTAATTTCTGTGTTTCATCGTAACTGTGAAGGTCCAAGGGATACAGTAAACCTGTAGAGGTGCATCGGAATGTAAACCTGGTGACACAGGAAACGCTCAAATTATAGACAGTAGGAAGACTCAGTCATCCTGTACTTAAGTCGGCATTGTGTCTCTTATATTTAATTCCGATGCAATTTCTGTGTTACATCGTCAATGGTAAGGTCCAAGGGATACAGTAAACCTGCAGAGGTGCATCAGAATGTAAAACTGGTGACACAGGAAACGCTCAAAACATAGACAGTAGGAAGACTCAGTCTTCCTGTACTGAAGTCGGCATTGTGTCTCTTATATTTATTTCCGATGAAATTTCTGTGTTTCATCGTCAATGGGAAGGTCCAAGGGATATAGTAAACCTGCAGAGGTGCATCGGAAAGTAAAACTGATGACACAGAAAACGCTCAAAACATAGACAGTAGGAAGACTTAGTCTTCCTGTACTTAAGTCGGCATTGTGTCTCTTATATTTAATTCCGATGCAATTTCTGTGTTTCATCGTCACTGTGAAGGTCCAAGGGATACAGTAAACCTGTAGAGCTGCATCGGAATGTAAAACTGGTGACACAGGAGACGCTCAAATTATAGACAGTAGGAAGACTCAGTCTTCCTGTACTTAAGTCGGCATTGTGTCTCTTATATTTAATTCCGATGCAATTTCTGTGTTTCATCGTCAATGGGAAGATCCAAGGGATACAGTAAACCTGCAGACGTTAATCGGAATGTAAAACTAGTGACACAGGAAACGCTCAAACATAGACAGTAGGAAGACTCAGTCGTCCCGTACTTAAGTCGGCATTGTGTCTCTTACATATAATTCCGATGCAATTTCTGTGTTTCATCGTCAATGGGAAGGTCCAAGGATACAATAAACCTGCAGAGGTGCATCGGAATGTAAAACTAGTGACACAGGAAACGCTCAAAACATAGACAGCGGGAAGACTCAGTCTTCCTGTACTTAAGGCGGCATTGTGTCTCTTACATTTAATTCCGATGCAATTTCTGTGTTTCATCGTCAATGGGAAAGTCCAAGGGATACAGTAAACCTGCAGAGGTGCATCGGAATGTAAAACTGGTGACACAGGAAATGCTCAAAACATAGACAGTAGGAAGACTCAGTCTTTCTGTACTTAAGTCGGCATTGTGTCTCTTATATTTAATTCCTATGCAATTTCTGTGTTTCATCGTTAATGGGAATGGCCAAGGGGTACAGTAAACCTGCAGAGGTGCATCAGAATGTAAAAATGGTGACACAGGAAACGCTCACAACATAGACAGTAGGAAGACTCAGTCTTCCTGTACTTAAGTCGGCATTGTGTCTCTTATATTTAATTCCGATGCAATTTCTGTGTTTCATCGTCAATGGGAAGGTGCAAGGGATACAGTAAACCTGCAGAGGTGCAACGGAATGTATAACTAGTGACACAGGAAACGCTCAAAACATAGACAGTAGCAAGACTCAGTCTTCCTGTACATAAGTCGGCATTGTGTCTCTTACATTTATTTCCGATGAAATTTCTGTGTATCATCGTCAATGGGAAGGTCCGAGGGATATAGTAAACCTGAAGAGGTGCATCAGAAAGTAAAACTGATGACACAGGATACGCTCAAAACATAGACAGTAGCAGGATTTAGTCTTCCTGTACTTAAGTCGGCATTGTGTCTCTTATATTTAATTTCGATGCAATTTGTGTGTTTCATCGAAAATAGGAAGGTCAAAGGGATACAGTAAACATGCAGAGGTGCATCGGAATGTAAAACTGGTGACACAGGAAACGCTCAAAACATTGACTGTAAGAAGACTGTTTTCATGTACTTAAGTCGGCATTGTGTCTCTTATATTTAATTCCGATGTAATTTCTGTGTTTCATCGTAACTGTGAAGGTCCAAGGGATACAGTGAACCTGTAGAGGTGCATCGGAATGTAAAACTGGTGATACAGGAAACGCTCAAATTATAGACAGTAGGAAGACTCAGTCATCCTGTACTTAAGTCGGCATTGTGTCTCTTATATTTAATTCCGATGCAATTTCTGTGTTACATCGACAATGGGAAGGTCCAGGGGATACAGTAAACCTGCAGAGGTGCATCAGAATGAAAAACTGGTGACACAGGAAACGCTCAAATCATAGACAGTAGGAAGACTCAGTCTTCCTGTACTTAAGTCGGCTTTGTGTCTCTAATATTTAATTCCGATGCAATTTCTGTGTTTCATCGTCATTGGGTAGATCCAAGGGATACAGTAAACCTGCAGAGGTGCATCGGAATGTAAAACTAGTGACACAGGAAACGCTCAAAACATAGACTTAGGAAGACTCAGTCTTCCTGTACTTAAGCCGGCATCGTGTCTCTTATATTTAATTCCAATGCAATTTCTGTGTTGCATCGTCAATGGGAAGGTCCAAGGGTTACAGTAAACCTGCAGAGGTGCATCGGAATGTAAAACTCGTGACACAGGAAACGCTCAAAACATAGACAGTAGGAAGACTCAGTCTTCCTGTACTTCAGTCGGCATTGTGTCTCTTATATTAATTTCCGATGCAATTTCTGTGTTTCATCGTCAATGGGAAGGTGCAAGGGATACAGTAAACCTGCAGAGGTGCAACGGAATGTATAGCTAGTGACACAGGAAACGCTCAAAACATAGACAGTAGGAAGACTCAGTCTTCCTGTACATAAGTCGGCTTTGTGTCTCTTATATTTATTTCCGATGAAATTTCTGTGTTTCATCGTCAATGGGAAGGTCCAAGGGATATAGTAAACCTGCAGAGGTGCATCAGAAAGTAAAACTGATGACACAGGATACGCTCAAAACATAGACAGTAGCACGATTTAGTCTTCCTGTACTTAAGTCGGCATTCTGTCTCTAATATTTAATTTCGATGCAATTTGTGTGTTTCATCATCCATGGGAAGGTCCAAGGGGTACAGTAAACATGCAGAGGTGCATCGGAATGTAAAACTGGTGACACAGGAAACGCTCGAAACATTGACTGTAAGAAGACTGTTTCCTTGTACTTAAGTCGTCATTGTGTCTCTTATATTTAATTCCGATGTAATTTCTGTGTTTCATCGTAACTGTGAAGGTCCAAGGGATACAGTAAACCTGTAGAGGTGCATCGGAATGTAAAACTGGTGACACAGGAAACGCTCAAATTATAGACAGTAGGAAGACTCAGTCTACCTGTACTTAAGTCGGCATTGTGTCTCTCATATTTAATTCCGATGCAATTTCTGTGTTTCATCGTCAATGGGAAAGGCCAAGGGATACAGTAAACCTGCAGAGGTGCATCAGAATGTAAAACTGGTGACACAGGAAACGCTCAAAACATAGACAGTAGGAAGACTCAGTCTTCCTGTACTTAAGTCGGCATTGTGTCTCTTATATTTAATTCCGATGCAATTTCTGTGTTTCATCGTCATTGGGAAGATCCAAGGGATACAGTAAACCTGCAGAGGTGCATCGGAATGTAAAACTAGTGACACAGGAAACGCTCAAATCATAGACAGTAGGAAGACTCAGTCTTCCTGTACTAAACCCGGCATCGTGTCTCTTACATTTAATTCCAATGCAATTTCTGTGTTTCATCGTCAATGGGAAGGTCCATGGGTTACAGTAAACCTGCAGAGTTGCATCGGAATGTAAAACTCGTGACACAGGAAACGCTCAAAACATAGACAGTAGGAAGACTCAGTCTTCCTGTACTGAAGTCGGCATTGTGTCTCTTATATTTATTTCCGATGAAATTTCTGTGTTTCATCGTCAATGGGAAGGTCCAAGGGATATAGTAAACCTGCAGAGGTGCATCGGAAAGTAAAACTGATGACACAGAAAACGCTCAAAACATAGACAGTAGGAAGACTTAGTCTTCCTGTACTTAAGTCGGCATTGTGTCTCTTATATTTAATTCCGATGCAATTTCTGTGTTTCATCGTCACTGTGAAGGTCCAAGGATACAGTAAACCTGTAGAGGTGCATCGGAATGTAAAACTGGTGACACAGGAAACGCTCAAATTATAGACAGTAGGAAGACTTAGTCTTCCTGTACCTAAGTCGGCATTGTGTCTCTTATATTTAATTCCGATGCAATTTCTGTGTTTCTTCGTCAATGGGAAGATCCAAGGGATACAGTAAATCTGCAGACGTTAATCGGAATGTAAAACTAGTGACACAGGAAACGCTCAAACATAGACAGTAGGAAGACTCAGTCGTCCCGTACTTAAGTCGGCATATTGTCTCATATATATATAATTCCGATGCAATTTCTGTGTTTCATCGTCAATGGGAAGGTCCAAGGGATACAATAAACCTGCAGAGGTGCATCGGAATGTAAAACTAGTGACACAGGAAACGCTCAAAACATAGACAGCGGGAAGACTCAGTCTTCCTGTACTTAAGGCGGCATTGTGTCTCTTACATTTAATTCCGATGCAATTTCTGTGTTTCATCGTCAATGGGAAAGTCCAAGGGATACAGTAAACCTGCAGAGGTGCATCGGAATGTAAAACTGGTGACACAGGAAATGCTCAAAACATAGACAGTAGGAAGACTCAGTCTTTCTGTACTTAAGTCGGCATTGTGTCTCTTATATTTAATTCCTATGCAATTTCTGTGTTTCATCGTTAATGGGAATGGCCAAGGGGTACAGTAAACCTGCAGAGGTGCATCAGAATGTAAAACTAGTGACACAGGAAACGCTCACAACATAGACAGTAGGAAGACTCAGTCTTCCTGTAATTAAGTCGGCATTGTGTCTCTTATATTTATTTCCGATGAAATTTCTGTGTTTCATCGTCAATGGGAAGGTCCGAGGGATATAGTAAACCTGCAGAGGTGCATCAGAAAGTAAAACTGATGACACAGGATCCGCTCAAAACATAGACAGTAGCAGGATTTAGTCTTCCTGTACTTAAGTCGGCATTGTGTCTCTTATATTTAATTTCGATGCAATTTGTGTGTTTCATCATCCATGGGAAGGTCCAAGGGGTACAGTAAACATGCAGAGGTGCATCGGAATGTAAAACTGGTGACACAGGAAACGCTCAAATTATAGACAGTAGGAAGACTCAGTCTTCCTGTACTTAAGTCGGCATTGTGTCTCTTATATTTAATTCCGATGCAATTTCAGTGCTTCATCGTCAATGGGAAGGTCCAAGGGATACAGTAAACCTGCAGAGGAGCGTCAGAATGTAAAACTGGTGACACAGGAAACGCACAAAACATAGACAGTAGGAAGACTCAGTCTTCCTGTACTTAAGTCGCCATTGTGTCTCTTATATTTAATTCCGATGCAATTTCTGTGTTTCATCGTCAATGGGAAGATCCAAGGGATACAGTAAACCTGCAGACGTTAATCGGAATGTAAAACTAGTGACACAGGAAACGCTCAAAACATTGACTGTAAGAAGACTGTTTTCTTGTACTGAAGTCGGCATTGTGTCTCTTATATTTAATTCCGATGTAATTTCTGTGTTTCATCGTAACTGTGAGGGTCCAAGGGATACAGTAAACCTGTAGAGGTGCATCGGAATGTAAAACTGGTGACACAGGAAACGCTCAAATTATAGTCAGTAGGAAGACTCAGTCATCCTGTACTTAAGTCGGCATTGTGTCTCTTATATTTAAGTCCGATGCAATTTCTGTGTTACATCGTCAATGGGAAGGTCCAAGGGATACAGTAAACCTGCAGAGGTGCATCAGAATGTAAAACTGGTGACACAGGAAACGCTCAAAACATAGACAGTAGTAAGACTCAGTCTTCCTGTACTTAAGTCGGCATTGTGTCTCTTATATTTAATTCCGATGCAATTTCTGTGTTTCATCGTCATTGGGAAGATCCAAGGGATACAGTAAACCTGCAGAGGTGCATCGGAATTTAAAACTAGTGACACAGGAAACGCTCAAAACATAGACAGTAGGAAGACTCAGTCTTCCTGTACTTAAGCCGGCATCGTGTCTCTTATATTTAATTCCAATGCAATTTCTGTGTTTCATCGTCAATGGGAAGGTCCAAGGGTTACAGTAAACCTGCAGAGGTGCATCGGAATGTAAAACTCGTGACACAGGAAACGCTCAAAACATAGACAGTAGGAAGACTCAGTCTTCCTGTACTGAAGTCGGCATTGTGTCTCTTATATTTATTTCCGATGAAATTTCTGTGTTTCATCGTGAATGGGAAGGTCCAAGGGATATAGTAAATCTGCAGAGGTGCATCGGAAAGTAAAACTGATGACACAGAAAACGCTCAAAACATAGACAGTAGGAAGACTTAGTCTTCCTGTACTTAAGACGGCATTGTGTCTCTTATATTTAATTCCGATGCAATTTCTGTTTTTCATCGTCACTGTGAAGGTCCAAGGGATACAGTGAACCTGTAGAGGTGCATCGGAATGTAAAACTGGTGACACAGTTGTTGTTGTTGTTGTGGTCTTCAGTCCTGAGACTGGTTTGATGCAGCTCTCCATGCTACTCTATCCTGTGCAAGCTTCTTCATCTCCCAGTACCTACTGCAACCTACATCCTTCTGAATCTGCTTAGTGTATTCATCTCTTGGTCTCCCCCTACGATTTTTACCCTCCACGCTGCCCTCCAATACTAAATTGGTGATCCCTTGATGCCTCAGAACATGTCCTACCAACCGATCCCTTCTTCTGGTCAAGTTGTACCACAAACTCCTCTTCTCCCCAATCCTATTCAGTACCTCCTCATTAGTTATGTGATCTACCCATCTAATCTTCAGCATTCTTCTGTAGCACCACATTTCGAAAGCTTCTATTCTCTTCTTGTCCAAGGTATTTACCGTCCATGTTTCACTTCCATACATGGCTACACTCCATACAAATACTTTCAGAAATGACTTCCTGACATTTAAATCTATACTCGATGTTAACAAATTTCTCTTCTTCAGAAACGCTTTCCTTGCCATTGCCAGTCTACATTTTATATCCTCTCTACTTCGACCATCATCAGTTATTTTGCTCTCCAAATAGCAAAACTCCTTTACTACTGTAAGTGTCTCATTTCCTAATCTAATACCCTCAGCATCACCCGATTTAATTTGACTACATTCCATTATCCTCGTTTTGCTTTTGTTGATGTTCATCCTATATCCTCCCTTCAAGACACCATCCATTCCGTTCAACTGCTCTTCCAAGTCCTTTGCTGTCTCTGACAGAATTACAATGTCATCGGCGAACCTCAAAGTTTTTATTTCTTCTCCATGGATTTTAATACCTACTCCGAATTTTTCTTTTGTTTCCTTTACTGCTTGCTCAATATACAGATTGAATAACATCGGGGAGAGGCTACAACCCTGTCTTACTCCCTTCCCAACCACTGCTTCCCTTTCATGTCCCTCGACTCTTATAACTGCCATCTGGTTTCTGTACAAATTGTAAATAGCCTTTCTCTCCCTGTATTTTACCCCTGCCACCTTCAGAATTTGAAAGAGAGTATTCCAGTCAACATTGTCAAAAGCTTTCTCTAAGTCTACAAATGCTAGAAACGTAGGTTTGCCTTTCCTTAATCTTCCTTCTAAGATAAGTCGTAAGGTCAGTATTGCCTCACGTGTTCCAGTATTTCTACGGAATCCAAACTGATCTTCCCCGAGGTCGGCTTCTACTAGTTTTTCCATTCGTCTGTAAAGAATTCGTGTTAGTATTTTGCAGCTGTGGCTTATTAAACTGATTGTTCGGTAATTCTCACATCTGTCAACACCTGCTTTCTTTGGGATTGGAATTATTATATTCTTCTTGAAGTCTGAGGGTATTTCGCCTGTTTCATACATCTTGCTCACCAGATGGTAGAGTTTTGTCAGGACTGGCTCTCCCAAGGCCGTCAGTAGTTCCAATGGAATGTTGTCTACTCCTGGGGCCTTGTTTCGACTCAGGTCTTTCAGTGCTCTGTCAAACTCTTCACGCAGTATCGTATCTCCCATTTCATCTTCATCTACATCCTCTTCCATTTCCATAATATTGTCCTCAAGTACATCGCCCTTGTATAGACCCTCTATATACTCCTTCCACCTTTCTGCTTTCCCTTCTTTGCTTAGAACTGGGTTTCCATCTGAGCTCTTGATGTTCATACAAGTGGTTCTCTTATCTCCAAAGGTCTCTTTAATTTTCCTGTAGGCAGTATCTATCTTACCCCTAGTGAGATAAGCCTCTACATCCTTACATTTGTGCTCTAGCCATCCCTGCTTAGCCATTTTGCACTTCCTGTCGATCTCATTTTTGAGACGTTTGTATTCCTTTTTGCCTACTTCATTTACTGCATTTTTATATTTTCTCCTTTCATCAATTAAATTCAATATTTCTTCTGTTACCCAAGGATTTCTACTAGCCCTCGTCTTTTTACCTACTTGATCCTCTGCTGCCTTCACTACTACATCCCTCAAAACTACCCATTCTTCTTCTACTGTATTTCTTTCCCCCATTCCTGTCAATTGTTCCCTTATGCTCTCCCTGAAACCCTCTACAACCTCTGGTTTAGTCAGTTTATCCAGGTCCCATCTCCTTAAATTCCCACCTTTTTGCAGTTTCTTCAGTTTTAATCTACAGGTCATAACCAATAGATTGTGGTCAGAGGCCACATCTGCCCCTGGAAATGTCTTACAATTTAGAACCTGGTTCCTAAATCTCTGTCTTACCATAATATAATCTATCTGATACCTTTTAGTATCTCCAGGGTTCTTCCATGTATACAACCTTCTTTCATGATTCTTAAACCAAGTGTTAGCTATGATTAATTTGTGCTCTGTGCAAAATTCTACCAGGCGGCTTCCTCTTCCATTTCTTAGCCCCAATCCATATTCACCTACTACGTTTCCTTCTCTTCCTTTTCCTACACTCGAATTCCAGTCACCCATGACTATTAAATTTTCGTCTCCCTTCACTATCTGAATAATTTCTTTTATTTCATCATACATTTCTTCAATTTCTTCGTCATCTGCAGAGCTAGTTGGCATATAAACTTGTACTACTGTAGTAGATGTGGGCTTCGTATCTATCTTGGCCACAATAATGCGTTCACTATGCTGTTTGTAGTAGCTTACCCGCGTCCCTATTTTCCTATTCATTATTAAGCCTACTCCTGCATTACCCCTATTTGACTTTGTGTTTATAACCCTGTAGTCACCTGACCAGAAGTCTTGTTCCTCCTGCCACCGAACTTCACTAATTCCCACTATATCTAACTTTAACCTATCCATTTCCCTTTTCAAATTTTCTAACCTACCTGCCCGATTAAGGGATCTGACATTCCACGCTCCGATCCGTAGAACGCCAGGTTTCTTTCTCCTGATAACGACATCCTCTTGAGTAGTCCCCGCCCGGAGATCCGAATGGGGGACTATTTTACCTCCGGAATATTTTACCCAAGAGGACGCCATCATCATTTAATCATACAGTAAAGCTGCATGCCCTCGGGAAAAATTACGGCCGTAGTTTCCCCTTGCTTTCAGCCGTTCGCAGTACCAGCACAGCAAGGCCGTTTTGGTTATTGTTACAAGGCCAGATCAGTCAATAATCCAGACTGTTGCCCCTGCAACTACTGAAAAGGCTGCTGCCCCTCTTCAGGAACCACACGTTTGTCTGGCCTCTCAACAGATACCCCTCCGTTGTGGTTGTACCTACGGTACGGCTATCTGTATCGCTGCGGCACGCAAGCCTCCCCACCAACGGCAAGGTCCATGGTTCATGGGGGGAGATGACACAGGAAACGCTCAAATTATAGACAGTAGGAAGACTCAGTCTTCCTGTACTTAAGTCGGCATTGTGTCTCTTATATTTAATTCCGATGCAATTTCTGTGTTTCATCGTCAATGGGAAGGTCCAAGGGATACAGTAAACCTGCAGAGGTGCATCAGAATGTAAAACTGGTGACACAGGAAACGCACAAAACATAGACAGTAGGAAGACTCAGTCTTCCTGTACTTAAGTCGGCATTGTGTCGCTTATATTTAATTCCGATGCAATTTCTGTGTTTCATCGTCAATGGGAAGATCCAAGGGATACAGTAAACCTGCAGACGTTAATCGGAATGTAAAACTAGTGACACAGGAAACGCTCCAACATAGACAGTAGGAAGACTCAGTTGTCCCGTACTTAAGTCGGCATTGTGTCTCTTATATATAATTCCGATGCAATTTCTGTGTTTCATCGTCAATGGGAAGCTCCAAGGGATACAGTAAACCTGCAGAGGTGCATCGGAATGTAAAACTAGTGACACAGGAAACGCTCAAAACATAGACAGCGGGAAGACTGTCTTCCTGTACTTAAGTCAGCATTGTGTCTCTTACATTTAATTCCGATGCAATTTCTGTGTTTCATCGTCAATGGGAAAGTCCAAGGGATACAGTAAACCTGCAGAGGTGCATCGGAATGTAAAACTGGTGACACAGGAAATGCTCAAAACATAGACAGTAGGAAGACTCAGTCTTTCTGTACTTAAGTCGGCATTGTGTCTCTTATATTTAATTCCGATGCAATTTCTGTGTTTCATCGTCAATGGGACGGTGCAAGGGGTACAGTAAACCTGCAGAGGTGCATCAGAATGTAAAAATGGTGACAGAGGAAACGCTCACAACATAGACAGTAGGAAGACACAGTCTTCCTGTACTTAAGTCGGCATTGTGTCTCTTATATTTAATTCCGATACAATTTCTGTGTTTCATCGTCAATGGGAAGGTTCAAGGGATACAGTAAACCTGCAGAGGTGCAACGGAATGTATAACTAGTGACACAGGAAACACTCAAAACATAGACAGTAGGAAGACTCAGTCTTCCTGTACATAAGTCGGCATTGTGTCACTTATATTTATTTTCGATTAAATTTCTGTGTTTCATCGTCAATGGGAAGGTCCAAGGGATATAGTAAACCTGCAGAGGTGCATCAGAAAGTAAAACTGATGACACAGGATACGCTCAAAACATAGACAGTAGCAGGATTTAGTCTTCCTGTACTTAAGTCGGCATTGTGTCTCTTATATTTAATTTCGATGCAATTTGTGTGTTTCATCATCCATGGGAAGGTCCAAGGGGTACAGTAAACATGCAGAGGTGCATCGGAATGTAAAACTGGTGACACAGGAAACGCTCAAAACATTGACTGTAAGAAGACTGTTTTCTTGTACTTAAGTCGTCATTGTGTCTCTTATATTTAATTCCGATGTACTTTCTGTGTTTCATCGTAACTGTGAAGGTCCAAGGGATACAGTAAACCTGTAGAGGTGCATCGGAATGTAAAACTGGTGACACAGGAAACGCTCAAATTATAGACAGTAGGAAGACTCAGTCATCCTGTACTTAAGTCGGCATTGTGTCTCTTATATTTAATTCCGATGCAATTTCTGTGTTTCATCGTCAATGGGAAGGTCCAAGGTATACAGTAAACCTGCAGAGGTGCATCGGAATGTAAAACTGGTGACACAGGAAACGCCCAAAACATAGACAGTAGGAAGACTCAGTCTTCTTGTACTTAAGTCGGCATTGTGTCTCTTATATTTAATTCCGATGCAATTTCTGTGTTTCATCGTCATTGGGAAGATCCAAGGGATACAGTAAACCTGCAGAGGTGCATCGGAATGTAAAACTAGTGACACAGGAAACGCTCAAATCATAGACAGTAGGAAGACTCAGTCTTCCTGTACTAAAGCCGGCATCGTGTCTCTTATATTTAATTCCAATGCAATTTCTGTGTTTCATCGTCAATGGGAAGGTCCATGGGTTACAGTAAACCTGCAGAGTTGCATCGGAATGTAAAACTCGTGACACAGGAAACGCTCAAAACATAGACAGTAGGAAGACTGAGTCTTCCTGTACTGAAGTCGGCATTGTGTCTCTTATATTTATTTCCGATGAAATTTCTGTGTTTCATCGTGGATGGGAAGGTCCAAGGGATATAGTAAACCTGCAGAGGTGCATCGGAAAGTAAAACTGATGACACAGAAAACGCTCAAAACATAGACAGTAGGAAGACTTAGTCTTCCTGTACTTAAGTCGGCATTGTGTCTCTTATATTTAATTCCGATGCAATTTCTGTGTTTCATCGTCACTGTGAAGGTCCAAGGGATACAGTAAACCTGTAGAGGTGCATCGGAATGTAAAACTGGTGACACAGGAAACGCTCAAATTATAGACAGTAGGAAGACTTAGTCTTCCTGTACCTAAGTCGGCATTGTGTCTCTTATATTTAATTCCGATGCAATTTCTGTGTTTCATCGTCAATGGGAAGATCCAAGGGATACAGTAAATCTGCAGACGTTAATCGGAATGTAAAACTAGTGACACAGGAAACGCTCAAACATAGACAGTAGGAAGACTCAGTCGTCCCGTACTTAAGTCGGCATTGTGTCTCTTATATATAATTCCGATGCAATTTCTGTGTTTCATCGTCAATGGGAAGGTCCAAGGGATACAATAAACCTGCAGAGGTGCATCGGAATGTAAAACTAGTGACACAGGAAACGCTCAAAACATAGACAGCGGGAAGACTCAGTCTTCCTGTACTTAAGGCGGCATTGTGTCTCTTACATTTAATTCCGATGCAATTTCTGTGTTTCATCGTCAATGGGAAAGTCCAAGGGATACAGTAAACCTGCAGAGGTGCATCGGAATGTAAAACTGGTGACACAGGAAATGCTCAAAACATAGACAGTAGGAAGACTCTGTCTTTCTGTACTTAAGTCGGCATTGTGTCTCTTATATTTAATTCCTATGCAATTTCTGTGTTTCATCGTTAATGGGAATGGCCAATGGGTACAGTAAACCTGCAGAGGTGCATCAGAATGTAAAACTAGTGACACAGGAAACGCTCACAACATAGACAGTAGGAAGACTCAGTCTTCCTGTACTTAAGTCGGCATTGTGTCTCTTATATTTATTTCCGATGAAATTTCTGTGTTTCATCGTCAATGGGAAGGTCCGAGGGATATAGTAAACCTGCAGAGGTGCATCAGAAAGTAAAACTGATGACACAGGATACGCTCAAAACATAGACAGTAGCAGGATTTAGTCTTCCTGTACTTAAGTCGGCATTGTGTCTCTTATATTTAATTTCGATGCAATTTGTGTGTTTCATCATCCATGGGAAGGTCCAAGGGGTACAGTAAACATGCAGAGGTGCATCGGAATGTAAAACTGGTGACACAGGAAACGCTCAAATTATAGACAGTAGGAAGACTCAGTCTTCCTGTACTTAAGTCGGCATTGTGTCTCTTATATTTAATTCCGATGCAATTTCTGTGCTTCATCGTCAATGGGAAGGTCCAAGGGATACAGTAAACCTGCAGAGGAGCGTCAGAATGTAAAACTGGTGACACAGGAAACGCACAAAACATAGACAGTAGGAAGACTCTGTCTTCCTGTACTTAAGTCGCCATTGTGTCTCTTATATTTAATTCCGATGCAATTTCTGTGTTTCATCGTCAATGGGAAGATCCAAGGGATACAGTAAACCTGCAGACGTTAATCGGAATGTAAAACTAGTGACACAGGAAACGCTCAAAACATTGACTGTAAGAAGACTGTTTTCTTGTACTGAAGTCGGCATTGTGTCTCTTATATTTAATTCCGATGTAATTTCTGTGTTTCATCGTAACTGTGAGGGTCCAAGGGATACAGTAAACCTGTAGAGGTGCATCGGAATGTAAAACTGGTGACACAGGAAACGCTCAAATTATAGTCAGTAGGAAGACTCAGTCATCCTGTACTTAAGTCGGCATTGTGTCTCTTATATTTAAGTCCGATGCAATTTCTGTGTTACATCGTCAATGGGAAGGTCCAAGGGATACAGTAAACCTGCAGAGGTGCATCAGAATGTAAAACTGGTGACACAGGAAACGCTCAAAACATAGACAGTATTAAGACTCAGTCTTCCTGTACTTAAGTCGGCATTGTGTCTCTTATATTTAATTCCGATGCAATTTCTGTGTTTCATCGTCATTGGGAAGATCCAAGGGATACAGTAAACCTGCAGAGGTGCATCGGAATTTAAAACTAGAGACACAGGAAACGCTCAAAACATAGACAGTAGGAAGACTCAGTCTTCCTGTACTTAAGCCGGCATCGTGTCTCTTATATTTAATTCCAATGCAATTTCTGTGTTTCATCGTCAATGGGAAGGTCCAAGGGTTACAGTAAACCTGCAGAGGTGCATCGGAATGTAAAACTCGTGACACAGGAAACGCTCAAAACATAGACAGTAGGAAGACTCAGTCTTCCTGTACTGAAGTCGGCATTGTGTCTCTTATATTTATTTCCGATGAAATTTCTGTGTTTCATCGTGAATGGGAAGGTCCAAGGGATATAGTAAATCTGCAGAGGTGCATCGGAAAGTAAAACTGATGACACAGAAAACGCTCAAAACATAGACAGTAGGAAGACTTAGTCTTCCTGTACTTAAGACGGCATTGTGTCTCTTATATTTAATTCCGATGCAATTTCTGTTTTTCATCGTCACTGTGAAGGTCCAAGGGATACAGTGAACCTGTAGAGGTGCATCGGAATGTAAAACTGGTGACACAGTTGTTGTTGTTGTTGTGGTCTTCAGTCCTGAGACTGGTTTGATGCAGCTCTCCATGCTACTCTATCCTGTGCAAGCTTCTTCATCTCCCAGTACCTACTGCAACCTACATCCTTCTGAATCTGCTTAGTGTATTCATCTCTTGGTCTCCCCCTACGATTTTTACCCTCCACGCTGCCCTCCAATACTAAATTGGTGATCCCTTGATGCCTCAGAACATGTCCTACCAACCGATCCCTTCTTCTGGTCAAGTTGTACCACAAACTCCTCTTCTCCCCAATCCTATTCAGTACCTCCTCATTAGTTATGTGATCTACCCATCTAATCTTCAGCATTCTTCTGTAGCACCACATTTCGAAAGCTTCTATTCTCTTCTTGTCCAAGGTATTTACCGTCCATGTTTCACTTCCATACATGGCTACACTCCATACAAATACTTTCAGAAATGACTTCCTGACATTTAAATCTATACTCGATGTTAACAAATTTCTCTTCTTCAGAAACGCTTTCCTTGCCATTGCCAGTCTACATTTTATATCCTCTCTACTTCGACCATCATCAGTTATTTTGCTCTCCAAATAGCAAAACTCCTTTACTACTGTAAGTGTCTCATTTCCTAATCTAATACCCTCAGCATCACCCGATTTAATTTGACTACATTCCATTATCCTCGTTTTGCTTTTGTTGATGTTCATCCTATATCCTCCCTTCAAGACACCATCCATTCCGTTCAACTGCTCTTCCAAGTCCTTTGCTGTCTCTGACAGAATTACAATGTCATCGGCGAACCTCAAAGTTTTTATTTCTTCTCCATGGATTTTAATACCTACTCCGAATTTTTCTTTTGTTTCCTTTACTGCTTGCTCAATATACAGATTGAATAACATCGGGGAGAGGCTACAACCCTGTCTTACTCCCTTCCCAACCACTGCTTCCCTTTCATGTCCATCGACTCTTATAACTGCCATCTGGTTTCTGTACAAATTGTAAATAGCCTTTCTCTCCCTGTATTTTACCCCTGCCACCTTCAGAATTTGAAAGAGAGTATTCCAGTCAACATTGTCAAAAGCTTTCTCTAAGTCTACAAATGCTAGAAACGTAGGTTTGCCTTTCCTTAATCTTCCTTCTAAGATAAGTCGTAAGGTCAGTATTGCCTCACGTGTTCCAGTATTTCTACGGAATCCAAACTGATCTTCCCCGAGGTCGGCTTCTACTAGTTTTTCCATTCGTCTGTAAAGAATTCGTGTTAGTATTTTGCAGCTGTGGCTTATTAAACTGATTGTTCGGTAATTCTCACATCTGTCAACACCTGCTTTCTTTGGGATTGGAATTATTATATTCTTCTTGAAGTCTGAGGGTATTTCGCCTGTTTCATACATCTTGCTCACCAGATGGTAGAGTTTTGTCAGGACTGGCTCTCCCAAGGCCGTCAGTAGTTCCAATGGAATGTTGTCTACTCCTGGGGCCTTGTTTCGACTCAGGTCTTTCAGTGCTCTGTCAAACTCTTCACGCAGTATCGTATCTCCCATTTCATCTTCATCTACATCCTCTTCCATTTCCATAATATTGTCCTCAAGTACATCGCCCTTGTATAGACCCTCTATATACTCCTTCCACCTTTCTGCTTTCCCTTCTTTGCTTAGAACTGGGTTTCCATCTGAGCTCTTGATGTTCATACAAGTGGTTCTCTTATCTCCAAAGGTCTCTTTAATTTTCCTGTAGGCAGTATCTATCTTACCCCTAGTGAGATAAGCCTCTACATCCTTACATTTGTGCTCTAGCCATCCCTGCTTAGCCATTTTGCACTTCCTGTCGATCTCATTTTTGAGACGTTTGTATTCCTTTTTGCCTACTTCATTTACTGCATTTTTATATTTTCTCCTTTCATCAATTAAATTCAATATTTCTTCTGTTACCCAAGGATTTCTACTAGCCCTCGTCTTTTTACCTACTTGATCCTCTGCTGCCTTCACTACTACATCCCTCAAAACTACCCATTCTTCTTCTACTGTATTTCTTTCCCCCATTCCTGTCAATTGTTCCCTTATGCTCTCCCTGAAACCCTCTACAACCTCTGGTTTAGTCAGTTTATCCAGGTCCCATCTCCTTAAATTCCCACCTTTTTGCAGTTTCTTCAGTTTTAATCTACAGGTCATAACCAATAGATTGTGGTCAGAGGCCACATCTGCCCCTGGAAATGTCTTACAATTTAGAACCTGGTTCCTAAATCTCTGTCTTACCATAATATAATCTATCTGATACCTTTTAGTATCTCCAGGGTTCTTCCATGTATACAACCTTCTTTCATGATTCTTAAACCAAGTGTTAGCTATGATTAATTTGTGCTCTGTGCAAAATTCTACCAGGCGGCTTCCTCTTTCATTTCTTAGCCCCAATCCATATTCACCTACTACGTTTCCTTCTCTTCCTTTTCCTACACTCGAATTCCAGTCACCCATTTTCGTCTCCCTTCACTATCTGAATAATTTCTTTTATTTCATCATACATTTCTTCAATTTCTTCGTCATCTGCAGAGCTAGTTGGCATATAAACTTGTACTACTGTAGTAGATGTGGGCTTCGTATCTATCTTGGCCACAATAATGCGTTCACTATGCTGTTTGTAGTAGCTTACCCGCGTCCCTATTTTCCTATTCATTATTAAGCCTACTCCTGCATTACCCCTATTTGACTTTGTGTTTATAACCCTGTAGTCACCTGACCAGAAGTCTTGTTCCTCCTGCCACCGAACTTCACTAATTCCCACTATATCTAACTTTAACCTATCCATTTCCCTTTTCAAATTTTCTAACCTACCTGCCCGATTAAGGGATCTGACATTCCACGCTCCGATCCGTAGAACGCCAGGTTTCTTTCTCCTGATAACGACATCCTCTTGAGTAGTCCCCGCCCGGAGATCCGAATGGGGGACTATTTTACCTCCGGAATATTTTACCCAAGAGGACGCCATCATCATTTAATCATACAGTAAAGCTGCATGCCCTCGGGAAAAATTACGGCCGTAGTTTCCCCTTGCTTTCAGCCGTTCGCAGTACCAGCACAGCAAGGCCGTTTTGGTTATTGTTACAAGGCCAGATCAGTCAATCATCCAGACTGTTGCCCCTGCAACTACTGAAAAGGCTGCTGCCCCTCTTCAGAAACCACACGTTTGTCTGGCCTCTCAACAGATACCCCTCCGTTGTGGTTGTACCTACGGTACGGCTATCTGTATCGCTGCGGCACGCAAGCCTCCCCACCAACGGCAAGGTCCATGGTTCATGGGGGGAGATGACACAGGAAACGCTCAAATTATAGACAGTAGGAAGACTCAGTCTTCCTGTACTTAAGTCGGCATTGTGTCTCTTATATTTAATTCCGATGCAATTTCTGTGTTTCATCGTCAATGGGAAGGTCCAAGGGATACAGTAAACCTGCAGAGGTGCATCAGAATGTAAAACTGGTGACACAGGAAACGCACAAAACATAGACAGTAGGAAGACTCAGTCTTCCTGTACTTAAGTCGGCATTGTGTCGCTTATATTTAATTCCGATGCAATTTCTGTGTTTCATCGTCAATGGGAAGATCCAAGGGATACAGTAAACCTGCAGACGTTAATCGGAATGTAAAACTAGTGACACAGGAAACGCTCCAACATAGACAGTAGGAAGACTCAGTTGTCCCGTACTTAAGTCGGCATTGTGTCTCTTATATATAATTCCGATGCAATTTCTGTGTTTCATCGTCAATGGGAAGCTCCAAGGGATACAGTAAACCTGCAGAGGTGCATCGGAATGTAAAACTAGTGACACAGGAAACGCTCAAAACATAGACAGCGGGAAGACTGTCTTCCTGTACTTAAGTCAGCATTGTGTCTCTTACATTTAATTCCGATGCAATTTCTGTGTTTCATCGTCAATGGGAAAGTCCAAGGGATACAGTAAACCTGCAGAGGTGCATCGGAATGTAAAACTGGTGACACAGGAAATGCTCAAAACATAGACAGTAGGAAGACTCAGTCTTTCTGTACTTAAGTCGGCATTGTGTCTCTTATATTTAATTCCGATGCAATTTCTGTGTTTCATCGTCAATGGGACGGTGCAAGGGGTACAGTAAACCTGCAGAGGTGCATCAGAATGTAAAAATGGTGACAGAGGAAACGCTCACAACATAGACAGTAGGAAGACACAGTCTTCCTGTACTTAAGTCGGCATTGTGTCTCTTATATTTAATTCCGATACAATTTCTGTGTTTCATCGTCAATGGGAAGGTTCAAGGGATACAGTAAACCTGCAGAGGTGCAACGGAATGTATAACTAGTGACACAGGAAACACTCAAAACATAGACAGTAGGAAGACTCAGTCTTCCTCTACATAAGTCGGCATTGTGTCACTTATATTTATTTTCGATTAAATTTCTGTGTTTCATCGTCAATGGGAAGGTCCAAGGGATATAGTAAACCTGCAGAGGTGCATCAGAAAGTAAAACTGATGACACAGGATACGCTCAAAACATAGACAGTAGCAGGATTTAGTCTTCCTGTACTTAAGTCGGCATTGTGTCTCTTATATTTAATTTCGATGCAATTTGTGTGTTTCATCATCCATGGGAAGGTCCAAGGGGTACAGTAAACATGCAGAGGTGCATCGGAATGTAAAACTGGTGACACAGGAAACGCTCAAAACATTGACTGTAAGAAGACTGTTTTCTTGTACTTAAGTCGTCATTGTGTCTCTTATATTTAATTCCGATGTACTTTCTGTGTTTCATCGTAACTGTGAAGGTCCAAGGGATACAGTAAACCTGTAGAGGTGCATCGGAATGTAAAACTGGTGACACAGGAAACGCTCAAATTATAGACAGTAGGAAGACTCAGTCATCCTGTACTTAAGTCGGCATTGTGTCTCTTATATTTAATTCCGATGCAATTTCTGTGTTTCATCGTCAATGGGAAGGTCCAAGGTATACAGTAAACCTGCAGAGGTGCATCGGAATGTAAAACTGGTGACACAGGAAACGCCCAAAACATAGACAGTAGGAAGACTCAGTCTTCTTGTACTTAAGTCGGCATTGTGTCTCTTATATTTAATTCCGATGCAATTTCTGTGTTTCTTCGTCAATGGGAAGGTCCAAGGGATGCAGTAAACCTGCAGAGATGCATCGGAATGTAAAACTAGTGACACAGGAAACGCTCAAATCATAGACAGTAGGAAGACTCAGTCTTCCTGTACATAAGTCGGCATTGTGTCTCTTATATTTAATTCCGATGCAATTTCGGTGTTTCATCGTGAATGGGAAGGTCCAAGGGATATAGTAAACCAGCAGAGGTGCATCGTAAAGTAAAACTGATGACACAGGATACGCTCAATACATAGGCAGTAGCAGGATTTAGTCTTCCTGTACTGAAGTTGGCATTGTGTCTCATATATTTAATTTCGATGCAATTTGTGAGTTTCATCGCCAATGGGAAGGTCCTGGTGATGCAGTAAACCTGCAGAGGCGCATCGGAATGTAAAACTCGTGACACAGGAAACGCTCAAAACATAGACAGTAGGAAGACTCAGTCTTCCTGTACTTAAGTCTGCATTGTGTCTCTTATATTTATTTCCGATGCAATTTCTGTGTTTTATCGTCAATGGGAAGGTCCAAGGGATACAGTAAACCTGCAGAGGTGCATCAGAATGTAAAACTGGTGACACAGGAAACGCTCAAAACATAGACAGCAGGAAGACTCAGTCTTCCTGTAGTTAAGTCGGCATTGTGTCTCTTATATTTAATTCCGATGCAATTTCTGTGTTTCATCGTCAATGGGAAGATCCCAGGGATACAGAAAACCTGCAGACGTTAATCGGAATGTAAAACTAGTGACACAGGAAACGCTCAAAACATTGACTGTAAGAAGACTGCTTTCTTGTACTGAAGTCGGCATTGTGTCTCTTATATTTAATTCCGATGTAATTTCTGTGTTTCATCGTAACTGTGAAGGTCCAAGGGATACAGTAAACCTGTAGAGGTGCATCGGAATGTAAACCTGGTGACACAGGAAACGCTCAAATTATAGACAGTAGGAAGACTCAGTCATCCTGTACTTAAGTCGGCATTGTGTCTCTTATATTTAATTCCGATGCAATTTCTGTGTTACATCGTCAATGGTAAGGTCCAAGGGATACAGTAAACCTGCAGAGGTGCATCAGAATGTAAAACTGGTGACACAGGAAACGCTCAAAACATAGACAGTAGGAAGACTCAGTCTTCCTGAACTTAAGTCGGCATTGTGTCTCTTATATTTAATTCCGATGCAATTTCTGTGTTTCATCGTCATTGGGAAGATCCAAGGGATACAGTAAACCTGCAGAGGTGCATCGGAATGTAAAACTAGTGACACAGGAAACGCTCAAATCATAGACAGTAGGAAGACTCAGTCTTCCTGTACCAAAGCCGGCATCGTGTCTCTTATATTTAATTCCAATGCAATTTCTGTGTTTCATCGTCAATGGGAAGGTCCAAGGGTTACAGTAAACCTGCAGATGTGCATCGGAATGTAAAACTCGTGACACAGGAAACGCTAAAACCATAGACAGTAGGAAGACTCAGTCTTCCTGTACTGAATTCGGCATTGTGTCTCTTATATTTATTTCCGATGAAATTTCTGTGTTTCATCGTGAATGGGAAGGTCCAAGGGATATAGTAAACCTGCAGAGGTGCATCGGAAAGTAAAACTGATGACACAGAAAACGCTCAAAACATAGACAGTAGGAAGACTTAGTCTTCCTGTACTTAAGTCGGCATTGTGTCTCTTATATTTAATTCCGATGCAATTTCTGTGTTTCATCGTCACTGTGAAGGTCCAAGGGATACAGTAAACCTGTAGAGGTGCATCGGAATGTAAAACTGGTGACACAGGGGACCCTCAAATTATAGACAGTAGGAAGACTCAGTCTTCCTGTACTTAAGTCGGCATTGTGTCTCTTATATTTAATTCCGATGCAATTTCTGTGTTTCATCGTCAATGGGAAGATCCAAGGGATACAGTAAACCTGCAGACGTTAATCGGAATGTAAAACTAGTGACACAGGAAACGCTCAAACATAGACAGTAGGAAGACTCAGTCGTCCCGTACTTAAGTCGGCATTGTGTCTCTTACATATAATTCCGATGCAATTTCTGTGTTTCATCGTCAATGGGAAGGTCCAAGGATACAATAAACCTGCAGAGGTGCATCGGAATGTAAAACTAGTGACACAGGAAACGCTCAAAACATAGACAGCGGGAAGACTCAGTCTTCCTGTACTTAAGGCGGCATTGTGTCTCTTACATTTAATTCCGATGCAATTTCTGTGTTTCATCGTCAATGGGAAAGTCCAAGGGATACAGTAAACCTGCAGAGGTGCATCGGAATGTAAAACTGGTGACACAGGAAATGCTCAAAACATAGACAGTAGGAAGACTCAGTCTTTCTGTACTTAAGTCGGCATTGTGTCTCTTATATTTAATTCCTATGCAATTTCTGTGTTTCATCGTTAATGGGAATGGCCAAGGGGTACAGTAAACCTGCAGAGGTGCATCAGAATGTAAAAATGGTGACACAGGAAACGCTCACAACATAGACAGTAGGAAGACTCAGTCTTCCTGTACTTAAGTCGGCATTGTGTCTCTTATATTTAATTCCGATGCAATTTCTGTGTTTCATCGTCAATGGGAAGGTGCAAGGGATACAGTAAACCTGCAGAGGTGCAACGGAATGTATAACTAGTGACACAGGAAACGCTCAAAACATAGACAGTAGCAAGACTCAGTCTTCCTGTACATAAGTCGGCATTGTGTCTCTTACATTTATTTCCGATGAAATTTCTGTGTATCATCGTCAATGGGAAGGTCCGAGGGATATAGTAAACCTGAAGAGGTGCATCAGAAAGTAAAACTGATGACACAGGATACGCTCAAAACATAGACAGTAGCAGGATTTAGTCTTCCTGTACTTAAGTCGGCATTGTGTCTCTTATATTTAATTTCGATGCAATTTGTGTGTTTCATCGCCAATAGGAAGGTCCAAGGGATACAGTAAACATGCAGAGGTGCATCGGAATGTAAAACTGGTGACACAGGAAACGCTCAAAACATTGACTGTAAGAAGACTGTTTTCATGTACTTAAGTCGGCATTGTGTCTCTTATATTTAATTCCGATGTAATTTCTGTGTTTCATCGTAACTGTGAAGGTCCAAGGGATACAGTGAACCTGTAGAGGTGCATCGGAATGTAAAACTGGTGATACAGGAAACGCTCAAATTATAGACAGTAGGAAGACTCAGTCATCCTGTACTTAAGTCGGCATTGTGTCTCTTATATTTAATTCCGATGCAATTTCTGTGTTACATCGACAATGGGAAGGTCCAGGGGATACAGTAAACCTGCAGAGGTGCATCAGAATGAAAAACTGGTGACACAGGAAACGCTCAAATCATAGACAGTAGGAAGACTCAGTCTTCCTGTACTTAAGTCGGCATTGTGTCTCTAATATTTAATTCCGATGCAATTTCTGTGTTTCATCGTCATTGGGTAGATCCAAGGGATACAGTAAACCTGCAGAGGTGCATCGGAATGTAAAACTAGTGACACAGGAAACGCTCAAAACATAGACTTAGGAAGACTCAGTCTTCCTGTACTTAATCCGGCATCGTGTCTCTTATATTTAATTCCAATGCAATTTCTGTGATTCATCGTCAATGGGAAGGTCCAAGGGTTACAGTAAACCTGCAGAGGTGCATCGGAATGTAAAACTCGTGACACAGGAAACGCTCAAAACATAGACAGTAGGAAGACTCAGTCTTCCTGTACTTCAGTCGGCATTGTGTCTCTTATATTAATTTCCGATGCAATTTCTGTGTTTCATCGTCAATGGGAAGGTGCAAGGGATACAGTAAACCTGCAGAGGTGCAACGGAATGTATAACTAGTGACACAGGAAACGCTCAAAACATAGACAGTAGGAAGACTCAGTCTTCCTGTACATAAGTCGGCATTGTGTCTCTTATATTTATTTCCGATGAAATTTCTGTGTTTCATCGTCAAGGGGAAGGTCCAAGGGATATAGTAAACCTGCAGAGGTGCATCAGAAAGTAAAACTGATGACACAGGATACGCTCAAAACATAGACAGTAGCACGATTTAGTCTTCCTGTACTTAAGTCGGCATTCTGTCTCTAATATTTAATTTCGATGCAATTTGTGTGTTTCATCATCCATGGGAAGGTCCAAGGGGTACAGTAAACATGCAGAGGTGCATCGGAATGTAAAACTGGTGACACAGGAAACGCTCGAAACATTGACTGTAAGAAGACTGTTTCCTTGTACTTAAGTCGTCATTGTGTCTCTTATATTTAATTCCGATGTAATTTCTGTGTTTCATCGTAACTGTGAAGGTCCAAGGGATGCAGTAAACCTGTAGAGGTGCATCGGAATGGAAAACTGGTGACACAGGAAACGCTCAAATTATAGACAGTAGGAAGACTCAGTCTACCTGTACTTAAGTCGGCATTGTGTCTCTCATATTTAATTCCGATGCAATTTCTGTGTTTCATCGTCAATGGGAAAGTCCAAGGGATACAGTAAACCTGCAGAGGTGCATCAGAATGTAAAACTGGTGACACAGGAAACATAGACAGTAGGAAGACTCATTCTTCCTGTACTTAAGTCGGCATTGTGTCTCTTATATTTAATTCCGATGTTATTTCTGTGTTTCATCGTCATTGGGAAGATCCAAGGGATACAGTAAACCTGCAGAGGTGCATCGGAATGTAAAACTAGTGACACAGGAAACGCTCAAAACATAGACAGTAGGAAGACTGAGTCTTCCTGTACTGAAGTCGGCATTGTGTCTCTTATATTTATTTCCGATGAAATTTCTGTGTTTCATCGTGAATGGGAAGGTCCAAGGGATATAGTAAACCTGCAGAGGTGCATCGGAAAGTAAAACTGATGACACAGAAAACGCTCAAAACATAGACAGTAGGAAGACTTAGTCTTCCTGTACTTAAGTCGGCATTGTGTCTCTTATATTTAATTCCGATGCAATTTCTGTGTTTCATCGTCACTGTGAAGGTCCAAGGGATACAGTAAACCTGTAGAGGTGCATCGGAATGTAAAACTGGTGACACAGGAAACGCTCAAATTATAGACAGTAGGAAGACTTAGTCTTCCTGTACCTAAGTCGGCATTGTGTCTCTTATATTTAATTCCGATGCAATTTCTGTGTTTCATCGTCAATGGGAAGATCCAAGGGATACAGTAAATCTGCAGACGTTAATCGGAATGTAAAACTAGTGACACAGGAAACGCTCAAACATAGACAGTAGGAAGACTCAGTCGTCCCGTGCTTAAGTCGGCATTGTGTCTCTTATATATAATTCCGATGCAATTTCTGTGTTTCATCGTCAATGGGAAGGTCCAAGGGATACAATAAACCTGCAGAGGTGCATCGGAATGTAAAACTAGTGACACAGGAAACGCTCAAAACATAGACAGCGGGAAGACTCAGTCTTCCTGTACTTAAGGCGGCATTGTGTCTCTTACATTTAATTCCGATGCAATTTCTGTGTTTCATCGTCAATGGGAAAGTCCAAGGGATACAGTAAACCTGCAGAGGTGCATCGGAATGTAAAACTGGTGACACAGGAAATGCTCAAAACATAGACAGTAGGAAGACTCAGTCTTTCTGTACTTAAGTCGGCATTGTGTCTCTTATATTTAATTCCTATGCAATTTCTGTGTTTCATCGTTAATGGGAATGGCCAAGGGGTACAGTAAACCTGCAGAGGTGCATCAGAATGTAAAACTAGTGACACAGGAAACGCTCACAATATAGACAGTAGGAAGACTCAGTCTTCCTGTACTTAAGTCGGCATTGTGTCTCTTATATTTATTTCCGATGAAATTTCTGTGTTTCATCGTCAATGGGAAGGTCCGAGGGATATAGTACACCTGCAGAGGTGCATCAGAAAGTAAAACTGATGACACAGGATACGCTCAAAACATAGACAGTAGCAGGATTTAGTCTTCCTGTACTTAAGTCGGCATTGTGTCTCTTATATTTAATTTCGATGCAATTTGTGTGTTTCATCATCCATGGGAAGGTCCAAGGGGTACAGTAAACATGCAGAGGTGCATCGGAATGTAAAACTGGTGACACAGGAAACGCTCAAATTATAGACAGTAGGAAGACTCAGTCTTCCTGTACTTAAGTCGGCATTGTGTCTCTTATATTTAATTCCGATGCAATTTCTGTGCTTCATCGTCAATGGGAAGGTCCAAGGGATACAGTAAACCTGCAGAGGAGCGTCAGAATGTAAAACTGGTGACACAGGAAACGCACAAAACATAGACAGTAGGAAGACTCTGTCTTCCTGTACTTAAGTCGCCATTGTGTCTCTTATATTTAATTCCGATGCAATTTCTGTGTTTCATCGTCAATGGGAAGATCCAAGGGATACAGTAAACCTGCAGACGTTAATCGGAATGTAAAACTAGTGACACAGGAAACGCTCAAAACATTGACTGTAAGAAGACTGTTTTCTTGTACTGAAGTCGGCATTGTGTCTCTTATATTTAATTCCGATGTAATTTCTGTGTTTCATCGTAACTGTGAGGGTCCAAGGGATACAGTAAACCTGTAGAGGTGCATCGGAATGTAAAACTGGTGACACAGGAAACGCTCAAATTATAGCCAGTAGGAAGACTCAGTCATCCTGTACTTAAGTCGGCATTGTGTCTCTTATATTTAAGTCCGATGCAATTTCTGTGTTACATCGTCAATGGGAAGGTCCAAGGGATACAGTAAACCTGCAGAGGTGCATCAGAATGTAAAACTGGTGACACAGGAAACGCTCAAAACATAGACAGTATTAAGACTCAGTCTTCCTGTACTTAAGTCGGCATTGTGTCTCTTATATTTAATTCCGATGCAATTTCTGTGTTTCATCGTCATTGGGAAGATCCAAGGGATACAGTAAACCTGCAGAGGTGCATCGGAATTTAAAACTAGTGACACAGGAAACGCTCAAAACATAGACAGTAGGAAGACTCAGTCTTCCTGTACTTAAGCCGGCATCGTGTCTCTTATATTTAATTCCAATGCAATTTCTGTGTTTCATCGTCAATGGGAAGGTCCAAGGGTTACAGTAAACCTGCAGAGGTGCATCGGAATGTAAAACTCGTGACACAGGAAACGCTCAAAACATAGACAGTAGGAAGACTCAGTCTTCCTGTACTGAAGTCGGCATTGTGTCTCTTATATTTATTTCCGATGAAATTTCTGTGTTTCATCGTGAATGGGAAGGTCCAAGGGATATAGTAAATCTGCAGAGGTGCATCGGAAAGTAAAACTGATGACACAGAAAACGCTCAAAACATAGACAGTAGGAAGACTTAGTCTTCCTGTACTTAAGACGGCATTGTGTCTCTTATATTTAATTCCGATGCAATTTCTGTTTTTCATCGTCACTGTGAAGGTCCAAGGGATACAGTGAACCTGTAGAGGTGCATCGGAATGTAAAACTGGTGACACAGTTGTTGTTGTTGTTGTGGTCTTCAGTCCTGAGACTGGTTTGATGCAGCTCTCCATGCTACTCTATCCTGTGCAAGCTTCTTCATCTCCCAGTACCTACTGCAACCTACATCCTTCTGAATCTGCTTAGTGTATTCATCTCTTGGTCTCCCCCTACGATTTTTACCCTCCACGCTGCCCTCCAATACTAAATTGGTGATCCCTTGATGCCTCAGAACATGTCCTACCAACCGATCCCTTCTTCTGGTCAAGTTGTACCACAAACTCCTCTTCTCCCCAATCCTATTCAGTACCTCCTCATTAGTTATGTGATCTACCCATCTAATCTTCAGCATTCTTCTGTAGCACCACATTTCGAAAGCTTCTATTCTCTTCTTGTCCAAGGTATTTACCGTCCATGTTTCACTTCCATACATGGCTACACTCCATACAAATACTTTCAGAAATGACTTCCTGACATTTAAATCTATACTCGATGTTAACAAATTTCTCTTCTTCAGAAACGCTTTCCTTGCCATTGCCAGTCTACATTTTATATCCTCTCTACTTCGACCATCATCAGTTATTTTGCTCTCCAAATAGCAAAACTCCTTTACTACTGTAAGTGTCTCATTTCCTAATCTAATACCCTCAGCATCACCCGATTTAATTTGACTACATTCCATTATCCTCGTTTTGCTTTTGTTGATGTTCATCCTATATCCTCCCTTCAAGACACCATCCATTCCGTTCAACTGCTCTTCCAAGTCCTTTGCTGTCTCTGACAGAATTACAATGTCATCGGCGAACCTCAAAGTTTTTATTTCTTCTCCATGGATTTTAATACCTACTCCGAATTTTTCTTTTGTTTCCTTTACTGCTTGCTCAATATACAGATTGAATAACATCGGGGAGAGGCTACAACCCTGTCTTACTCCCTTCCCAACCACTGCTTCCCTTTCATGTCCCTCGACTCTTATAACTGCCATCTGGTTTCTGTACAAATTGTAAATAGCCTTTCTCTCCCTGTATTTTACCCCTGCCACCTTCAGAATTTGAAAGAGAGTATTCCAGTCAACATTGTCAAAAGCTTTCTCTAAGTCTACAAATGCTAGAAACGTAGGTTTGCCTTTCCTTAATCTTCCTTCTAAGATAAGTCGTAAGGTCAGTATTGCCTCACGTGTTCCAGTATTTCTACGGAATCCAAACTGATCTTCCCCGAGGTCGGCTTCTACTAGTTTTTCCATTCGTCTGTAAAGAATTCGTGTTAGTATTTTGCAGCTGTGGCTTATTAAACTGATTGTTCGGTAATTCTCACATCTGTCAACACCTGCTTTCTTTGGGATTGGAATTATTATATTCTTCTTGAAGTCTGAGGGTATTTCGCCTGTTTCATACATCTTGCTCACCAGATGGTAGAGTTTTGTCAGGACTGGCTCTCCCAAGGCCGTCAGTAGTTCCAATGGAATGTTGTCTACTCCTGGGGCCTTGTTTCGACTCAGGTCTTTCAGTGCTCTGTCAAACTCTTCACGCAGTATCGTATCTCCCATTTCATCTTCATCTACATCCTCTTCCATTTCCATAATATTGTCCTCAAGTACATCGCCCTTGTATAGACCCTCTATATACTCCTTCCACCTTTCTGCTTTCCCTTCTTTGCTTAGAACTGGGTTTCCATCTGAGCTCTTGATGTTCATACAAGTGGTTCTCTTATCTCCAAAGGTCTCTTTAATTTTCCTGTAGGCAGTATCTATCTTACCCCTAGTGAGATAAGCCTCTACATCCTTACATTTGTGCTCTAGCCATCCCTGCTTAGCCATTTTGCACTTCCTGTCGATCTCATTTTTGAGACGTTTGTATTCCTTTTTGCCTACTTCATTTACTGCATTTTTATATTTTCTCCTTTCATCAATTAAATTCAATATTTCTTCTGTTACCCAAGGATTTCTACTAGCCCTCGTCTTTTTACCTACTTGATCCTCTGCTGCCTTCACTACTACATCCCTCAAAACTACCCATTCTTCTTCTACTGTATTTCTTTCCCCCATTCCTGTCAATTGTTCCCTTATGCTCTCCCTGAAACCCTCTACAACCTCTGGTTTAGTCAGTTTATCCAGGTCCCATCTCCTTAAATTCCCACCTTTTTGCAGTTTCTTCAGTTTTAATCTACAGGTCATAACCAATAGATTGTGGTCAGAGGCCACATCTGCCCCTGGAAATGTCTTACAATTTAGAACCTGGTTCCTAAATCTCTGTCTTACCATAATATAATCTATCTGATACCTTTTAGTATCTCCAGGGTTCTTCCATGTATACAACCTTCTTTCATGATTCTTAAACCAAGTGTTAGCTATGATTAATTTGTGCTCTGTGCAAAATTCTACCAGGCGGCTTCCTCTTTCATTTCTTAGCCCCAATCCATATTCACCTACTACGTTTCCTTCTCTTCCTTTTCCTACACTCGAATTCCAGTCACCCATGACTATTAAATTTTCGTCTCCCTTCACTATCTGAATAATTTCTTTTATTTCATCATACATTTCTTCAATTTCTTCGTCATCTGCAGAGCTAGTTGGCATATAAACTTGTACTACTGTAGTAGATGTGGGCTTCGTATCTATCTTGGCCACAATAATGCGTTCACTATGCTGTTTGTAGTAGCTTACCCGCGTCCCTATTTTCCTATTCATTATTAAGCCTACTCCTGCATTACCCCTATTTGACTTTGTGTTTATAACCCTGTAGTCACCTGACCAGAAGTCTTGTTCCTCCTGCCACCGAACTTCACTAATTCCCACTATATCTAACTTTAACCTATCCATTTCCCTTTTCAAATTTTCTAACCTACCTGCCCGATTAAGGGATCTGACATTCCACGCTCCGATCCGTAGAACGCCAGGTTTCTTTCTCCTGATAACGACATCCTCTTGAGTAGTCCCCGCCCGGAGATCCGAATGGGGGACTATTTTACCTCCGGAATATTTTACCCAAGAGGACGCCATCATCATTTAATCATACAGTAAAGCTGCATGCCCTCGGGAAAAATTACGGCCGTAGTTTCCCCTTGCTTTCAGCCGTTCGCAGTACCAGCACAGCAAGGCCGTTTTGGTTATTGTTACAAGGCCAGATCAGTCAATCATCCAGACTGTTGCCCCTGCAACTACTGAAAAGGCTGCTGCCCCTCTTCAGGAACCACACGTTTGTCTGGCCTCTCAACAGATACCCCTCCGTTGTGGTTGTACCTACGGTACGGCTATCTGTATCGCTGCGGCACGCAAGCCTCCCCACCAACGGCAAGGCCCATGGTTCATGGGGGGAGATGACACAGGAAACGCTCAAATTATAGACAGTAGGAAGACTCAGTATTCCTGTACTTAAGTCGGCATTGTGTCTCTTATATTTAATTCCGATGCAATTTCTGTGTTTCATCGTCAATGGGAAGGTCCAAGGGATACAGTAAACCTGCAGAGGTGCATCAGAATGTAAAACTGGTGACACAGGAAACGCACAAAACATAGACAGTAGGAAGACTCAGTCTTCCTGTACTTAAGTCGGCATTGTGTCGCTTATATTTAATTCCGATGCAATTTCTGTGTTTCATCGTCAATGGGAAGATCCAAGGGATACAGTAAACCTGCAGACGTTAATCGGAATGTAAAACTAGTGACACAGGAAACGCTCCAACATAGACAGTAGGAAGACTCAGTTGTCCCGTACTTAAGTCGGCATTGTGTCACTTATATTTATTTTCGATTAAATTTCTGTGTTTCATCGTCAATGGGAAGGTCCAAGGGATATAGTAAACCTGCAGAGGTGCATCAGAAAGTAAAACTGATGACACAGGATACGCTCAAAACATAGACAGTAGCAGGATTTAGTCTTCCTGTACTTAAGTCGGCATTGTGTCTCTTATATTTAATTTCGATGCAATTTGTGTGTTTCATCATCCATGGGAAGGTCCAAGGGGTACAGTAAACATGCAGAGGTGCATCGGAATGTAAAACTGGTGACACAGGAAACGCTCAAAACATTGACTGTAAGAAGACTGTTTTCTTGTACTTAAGTCGTCATTGTGTCTCTTATATTTAATTCCGATGTACTTTCTGTGTTTCATCGTAACTGTGAAGGTCCAAGGGATACAGTAAACCTGTAGAGGTGCATCGGAATGTAAAACTGGTGACACAGGAAACGCTCAAATTATAGACAGTAGGAAGACTCAGTCATCCTGTACTTAAGTCGGCATTGTGTCTCTTATATTTAATTCCGATGCAATTTCTGTGTTTCATCGTCAATGGGAAGGTCCAAGGTATACAGTAAACCTGCAGAGGTGCATCGGAATGTAAAACTGGTGACACAGGAAACGCCCAAAACATAGACAGTAGGAAGACTCAGTCTTCTTGTACTTAAGTCGGCATTGTGTCTCTTATATTTAATTCCGATGCAATTTCTGTGTTTCTTCGTCAATGGGAAGGTCCTGGTGATGCAGTAAACCTGCAGAGGTGCATCGAAATGTAAAACTAGTGACACAGGAAACGCTCAAAACATAGACAGTAGGAAGACTCAGTCTTCCTGTACTTAAGTCGGCATTGTGTCTCTTATGTCTAATTCCGATGCAATTTCTGTGTCTCATCGTCAATGGGAAGGTCCAAGGGATACAGTAAACCTGCAGAGGTGCATCGGAATGTAAAACTCGTGACACAGGAAACGCTCAAAACATAGACAGTAGGAAGACTCAGTCTTCCTGTACTTAAGTCTGCATTGTGTCTCTTATATTTATTTCCGATGCAATTTCTGTGTTTTATCGTCAATGGGAAGGTCCAAGGGATACAGTAAACCTGCAGAGGTGCATCAGAATGTAAAACTGGTGACACAGGAAACGCTCAAAACATAGACAGCAGGAAGACTCAGTCTTCCTGTACTTAAGTCGGCATTGTGTCTCTTATATTTAATTCCGATGCAATTTCTGTGTTTCATCGTCATTGGGAAGATCCAAGGGATACAGTAAACCTGCAGAGGTGCATCGGAATGTAAAACTAGTGACACAGGAAACGCTCAAAACATAGACAGTAGGAAGACTCAGTCTACCTGTACTTAAGCCAGCATCGTGTCTCTTATATTTAATTCCGATGCAATTTCTGTGTTTCATCGTCAATGAGAAGGTCCAAGGGTTACAGTAAACCTGCAGAGGTGCATCGGAATGTAAAACTCGTGACACAGGAAACGCTCAAAACATAGACAGTAGGAAGACTCAGTCTTCCTGTACTTAAGTCGGCATTGTGTCTCTTATATTTAATTCCGATGCAATTTCTGTGTTTCATCGTCATTGGGAAGATCCAAGGGATACAGTAAACATGCAGAGGTGCATCGGAATGTAAAACTGGTGACACAGGAAACGCTCAAATCATTGACTGTAAGAAGACTGTTTTCTTGTACTTAAGTCGTCATTTTGTCTCTTATATTTAATTCCGATGTAATTTCTGTGATTCATCGTAACTGTGAAGGTCCAAGGGATACAGTAAACCTGTAGAGGTGCATCGGAATGTAAAACTGGTGACACAGGAAACGCTCAAATTGTAGACAGTAGGAAGACTCAGTCATCCTGTAGTTAAGTCGGCATTGTGTCTCTTATATTTCATTCCGATGCAATTTCTGTGTTTCATCGTCAATGGGAAGGTCCTGGTGATGCAGTAAACCTGCAGAGGTGCATCGGAATGTAAAACTAGTGACACAGGAAACGCTCAAAACATAGACAGTAGGAAGACTCAGTCTTCCTGTACTTAAGTCGGCATTGTGTCTCTTATGTCTAATTCCGATGCAATTTCTGTGTCTCATCGTCAATGGGAAGGTCCAAGGGATACAGTAAACCTGCAGAGGTGCATCGGAATGTAAAACTCGTGACACAGGAAACGCTCAAAACATAGACAGTAGGAAGACTCAGTCTTCCTGTACTTAAGTCTGCATTGTGTCTCTTATATTTATTTCCGATGCAATTTCTGTGTTTTATCGTCAATGGGAAGGTCCAAGGGATACAGTAAACCTGCAGAGGTGCATCAGAATGTAAAACTGGTGACACAGGAAACGCTCAAAACATAGACAGCAGGAAGACTCAGTCTTCCTGTACTTAAGTCGGCATTGTGTCTCTTATATTTAATTCCGATGCTATTTCTGTGTTTCATCGTCATTGGGAAGATCCAAGGGATACAGTAAACCTGCAGAGGTGCATCGGAATGTAAAACTAGTGACACAGGAAACGCTCAAAACATAGACAGTAGGAAGACTCAGTCTACCTGTACTTAAGCCAGCATCGTGTCTCTTATATTTCATTCCGATGCAATTTCTGTGTTTCATCGTCAATGAGAAGGTCCAAGGGTTACAGTAAACCTGCAGAGGTGCATCGGAATGTAAAACTCGTGACACAGGAAACGCTCAAAACATAGACAGTAGGAAGACTCAGTCTTCCTGTACTAAAGTCGGCATTGTGTCTCTTATATTTAATTCCGATGCAATTTCTGTGTTTCATCGTCATTGGGAAGATCCAAGGGATACAGTAAACATGCAGAGGTGCATCGGAATGTAAAACTGGTGACACAGGAAACGCTCAAATCATTGACTGTAAGAAGACTGTTTTCTTGTACTTAAGTCGTCATTTTGTCTCTTATATTTAATTCCGATGTAATTTCTGTGATTCATCGTAACTGTGAAGGTCCAAGGGATACAGTAAACCTGTAGAGGTGCATCGGAATGTAAAACTGGTGACACAGGAAACGCTCAAATTATAGACAGTAGGAAGACTCAGTCATCCTGTACGTAAGTCGGCATTGTGTCTCTTATATTTAATTCCGATGCAATTTCTGTGTTTCATCGTCAATGGGAAGGTCCAAGCGATACAGTAAACCTGTAGAGGGGCATCAGAATGTAAAACTGATGACACAGGAAACGCTCAAAACATAGACAGTAGGAAGACTCAGTCTTCCTGGACTTAAGTCGGCATTGTGTCTCTTGTAATTAATTCCGATGCAATTTCTGTGTTTCATCGTCAATGGGAAGGTCCAGGTGATGCAGTAAACCTGCAGAGGTGCATCGGAATGTAAAACTGGTGACACAGGAAACGCTCAAATCATAGACAGTAGGAAGACTCAGTCTTCCTGTACTTAAGTCGGCATTGTGTCTCTTATGTCTAATTCCGATGCAATTTCTGTGTCTCATCGTCAATGGGAAGGTCCAAGGGATACAGTAAACCTGCAGAGGTGCATCGGAATGTAAAACTCGTGACACATGAAACGCTCAAAACATAGACAGTAGGAAGACTCAGTCTTCCTGTACTTAAGTCTGCATTGTGTCTCTTATATTTATTTCCGATGCAATTGCTGTGTTTTATCGTCAATGGGAAGGTCCAAGGGATACAGTAAACCTGCAGAGGTGCATCAGAATGTAAAACTGGTGACACAGGAAACGCTCAAAACATAGACAGCAGGAAGACTCAGTCTTCCTGTACTTATGACGGCATTGTGTCTCTTATATTTAATTCCGATGCAATATCTGTGTTTCATCGTCATTGGGAAGATCCAAGGGATACAGTAAACCTGCAGAGGTGCATCGGAATGTAAAACTAGTGACACAGGAAACGCTCAAAACATAGACAGTAGGAAGACTCAGTCTTCCTGTACTTAAGCCGGCATCGTTTCTCTTATATTTAATTCCGATGCAATTTCTGTGTTACATCGTCACTGTGAAGGTCCAAGGGATACAGTAAACCTGCAGAGGTGCATCGGAATGTAAAACTGGTGACACAGGAAACGCTCATATTATAGACAGTAGGAAGACTCAGTCATCCTGTACTTAAGTCGGCATTGTGTCTCTTATATTTAATTCCGATGCAATTTCTGTGTTTCATCGTCAATGGGAAAGTACAAGGGATACAGTAAACCTGCAGAGGTGCATCGGAATGTAAAACTGGTGACACAGGAAATGCTCAAAACATAGACAGTAGGAAGACTCAGTCTTTCTGTACTTAAGTCGGCATTGTGTCTCTTATATTTAATTCCTATGCAATTTCTGTGTTTCATCGTCAATGGGAAGGGCCAAGGGGTACAGTAAACATGCAGAGGTGCATCGGAATGTAAAACTGGTGACACAGGAAACGCTCAAAACATTGACTGTAAGAAGACTGTTTTCTTGTACTTAAGTCGTCATTGTGTCTCTTATATTTAATTCCGATGTAATTTCTGTGTTTCATCGTAACTGTGAAGGTCCAAGGGATACAGTAAACCTGTAGAGGTGCATCGGAATGTAAAACTGGTGACACAGGAAACACTCATATTATAGACAGTAGGAAGACTCAGTCATCCTGTACTTAAGTCGGCATTGTGTCTCTTATATTTAATTCCGATGCAATTTCTGTGTTTCATCGTCAATGGGAAGGTCCAAGGTATACAGTAAACCTGCAGAGGTGCATCGGAATGTAAAACTGGAGACACAGGAAACGCTCAAAACATAGACAGTAGGAAGACTCAGTCTTCTTGTACTTAAGTCGGCATTGTGTCTCTTATATTTAATTCCGATGCAATTTCTGTGTTTCTTCGTCAATGGGAAGGTCCTGGTGATGCAGTAAACCTGCAGAGGTGCATCGGAATGTAAAACTAGTGACACAGGAAACGCTCAAAACATAGACAGTAGGAAGACTCAGTCTTCCTGTACTTAAGTCGGCATTGTGTCTCTTATGTCTAATTCCGATGCAATTTCTGTGTCTCATCGTCAATGGGAAGGTCCAAGGGATACAGTAAACCTGCAGAGGTGCATCGGAATGTAAAACTCGTGACACAGGAAACGCTCAAAACATAGACAGTAGGAAGACTCAGTCTTCCTGTACATAAGTCGGCATTGTGTCTCTTATATTTAATTCCGATGCAATTTCGGTGTTTCATCGTGAATGGGAAGGTCCAAGGGATATAGTAAACCAGCAGAGGTGCATCGTAAAGTAAAACTGATGACACAGGATACGCTCAATACATAGGCAGTAGCAGGATTTAGTCTTCCTGTACTGAAGTCGGCATTGTGTCTCATATATTTAATTTCGATGCAATTTGTGAGTTTCATCGCCAATGGGAAGGTCCAAGGGATACAGTAAACATGCAGAGGTGCATCGGAATGTAAAACTGCTGACACAGGAAACGCTCAAATCATTGACTGTAAGAAGACTGTTTTCTTGTACTTAAGTCGTCATTGTGTCTCTTATATTTAATTCCGATGTAATTTCTGTGATTTATCGTAACTGTGAAGGTCCAAGGGATACAGTAAACCTGTAGAGGTGCATCGGAATGTAAAACTGGTGACACAGGAAACGCTCAAATTATAGACAGTAGGAAGACTCAGTCATCCTGTACTTAAGTCGGCATTGTGTCTCTTATATTTAATTCCGATGCAATTTCTGTGTTTCATCGTCAATGGGAAGGTCCAAGCGATACAGTAAACCTGCAGAGGGGCATCAGAATGTAAAACTGGTGACACAGGAATCGCTCAAAACATAGACAGTAGGAAGACTCAGTCTTCCTGTAGTTAAGTCGGCATTGTGTCTCTTATATTTCATTCCGATGCAATTTCTGTGTTTCATCGTCAATGGGAAGGTCCTGGTGATGCAGTAAACCTGCAGAGGTGCATCGAAATGTAAAACTAGTGACACAGGAAACGCTCAAAACATAGACAGTAGGAAGACTCAGTCTTCCTGTACTTAAGTCGGCATTGTGTCTCTTATGTCTAATTCCGATGCAATTTCTGTGTCTCATCGTCAATGGGAAGGTCCAAGGGATACAGTAAACCTGCAGAGGTGCATCGGAATGTAAAACTCGTGACACAGGAAACGCTCAAAACATAGACAGTAGGAAGACTCAGTCTTCCTGTACTTAAGTCTGCATTGTGTCTCTTATATTTATTTCCGATGCAATTTCTGTGTTTTATCGTCAATGGGAAGGTCCAAGGGATACAGTAAACCTGCAGAGGTGCATCAGAATGTAAAACTGGTGACACAGGAAACGCTCAAAACATAGACAGCAGGAAGACTCAGTCTTCCTGTACTTAAGTCGGCATTGTGTCTCTTATATTTAATTCCGATGCAATTTCTGTGTTTCATCGTCATTGGGAAGATCCAAGGGATACAGTAAACCTGCAGAGGTGCATCGGAATGTAAAACTAGTGACACAGGAAACGCTCAAAACATAGACAGTAGGAAGACTCAGTCTACCTGTACTTAAGCCAGCATCGTGTCTCTTATATTTAATTCCGATGCAATTTCTGTGTTTCATCGTCAATGAGAAGGTCCAAGGGTTACAGTAAACCTGCAGAGGTGCATCGGAATGTAAAACTCGTGACACAGGAAACGCTCAAAACATAGACAGTAGGAAGACTCAGTCTTCCTGTACTTAAGTCGGCATTGTGTCTCTTATATTTAATTCCGATGCAATTTCTGTGTTTCATCGTCATTGGGAAGATCCAAGGGATACAGTAAACATGCAGAGGTGCATCGGAATGTAAAACTGGTGACACAGGAAACGCTCAAATCATTGACTGTAAGAAGACTGTTTTCTTGTACTTAAGTCGTCATTTTGTCTCTTATATTTAATTCCGATGTAATTTCTGTGATTCATCGTAACTGTGAAGGTCCAAGGGATACAGTAAACCTGTAGAGGTGCATCGGAATGTAAAACTGGTGACACAGGAAACGCTCAAATTGTAGACAGTAGGAAGACTCAGTCATCCTGTAGTTAAGTCGGCATTGTGTCTCTTATATTTCATTCCGATGCAATTTCTGTGTTTCATCGTCAATGGGAAGGTCCTGGTGATGCAGTAAACCTGCAGAGGTGCATCGGAATGTAAAACTAGTGACACAGGAAACGCTCAAAACATAGACAGTAGGAAGACTCAGTCTTCCTGTACTTAAGTCGGCATTGTGTCTCTTATGTCTAATTCCGATGCAATTTCTGTGTCTCATCGTCAATGGGAAGGTCCAAGGGATACAGTAAACCTGCAGAGGTGCATCGGAATGTAAAACTCGTGACACAGGAAACGCTCAAAACATAGACAGTAGGAAGACTCAGTCTTCCTGTACTTAAGTCTGCATTGTGTCTCTTATATTTATTTCCGATGCAATTTCTGTGTTTTATCGTCAATGGGAAGGTCCAAGGGATACAGTAAACCTGCAGAGGTGCATCAGAATGTAAAACTGGTGACACAGGAAACGCTCAAAACATAGACAGCAGGAAGACTCAGTCTTCCTGTACTTAAGTCGGCATTGTGTCTCTTATATTTAATTCCGATGCTATTTCTGTGTTTCATCGTCATTGGGAAGATCCAAGGGATACAGTAAACCTGCAGAGGTGCATCGGAATGTAAAACTACTGACACAGGAAACGCTCAAAACATAGACAGTAGGAAGACTCAGTCTACCTGTACTTAAGCCAGCATCGTGTCTCTTATATTTCATTCCGATGCAATTTCTGTGTTTCATCGTCAATGAGAAGGTCCAAGGGTTACAGTAAACCTGCAGAGGTGCATCGGAATGTAAAACTCGTGACACAGGAAACGCTCAAAACATAGACAGTAGGAAGACTCAGTCTTCCTGTACTAAAGTCGGCATTGTGTCTCTTATATTTAATTCCGATGCAATTTCTGTGTTTCATCGTCATTGGGAAGATCCAAGGGATACAGTAAACATGCAGAGGTGCATCGGAATGTAAAACTGGTGACACAGGAAACGCTCAAATCATTGACTGTAAGAAGACTGTTTTCTTGTACTTAAGTCGTCATTTTGTCTCTTATATTTAATTCCGATGTAATTTCTGTGATTCATCGTAACTGTGAAGGTCCAAGGGATACAGTAAACCTGTAGAGGTGCATCGGAATGTAAAACTGGTGACACAGGAAACGCTCAAATTATAGACAGTAGGAAGACTCAGTCATCCTGTACGTAAGTCGGCATTGTGTCTCTTATATTTAATTCCGATGCAATTTCTGTGTTTCATCGTCAATGGGAAGGTCCAAGCGATACAGTAAACCTGTAGAGGGGCATCAGAATGTAAAACTGATGACACAGGAAACGCTCAAAACATAGACAGTAGGAAGACTCAGTCTTCCTGGACTTAAGTCGGCATTGTGTCTCTTGTAATTAATTCCGATGCAATTTCTGTGTTTCATCGTCAATGGGAAGGTCCAGGTGATGCAGTAAACCTGCAGAGGTGCATCGGAATGTAAAACTGGTGACACAGGAAACGCTCAAATCATAGACAGTAGGAAGACTCAGTCTTCCTGTACTTAAGTCGGCATTGTGTCTCTTATGTCTAATTCCGATGCAATTTCTGTGTCTCATCGTCAATGGGAAGGTCCAAGGGATACAGTAAACCTGCAGAGGTGCATCGGAATGTAAAACTCGTGACACATGAAACGCTCAAAACATAGACAGTAGGAAGACTCAGTCTTCCTGTACTTAAGTCTGCATTGTGTCTCTTATATTTATTTCCGATGCAATTGCTGTGTTTTATCGTCAATGGGAAGGTCCAAGGGATACAGTAAACCTGCAGAGGTGCATCAGAATGTAAAACTGGTGACACAGGAAACGCTCAAAACATAGACAGCAGGAAGACTCAGTCTTCCTGTACTTATGACGGCATTGTGTCTCTTATATTTAATTCCGATGCAATATCTGTGTTTCATCGTCATTGGGAAGATCCAAGGGATACAGTAAACCTGCAGAGGTGCATCGGAATGTAAAACTAGTGACACAGGAAACGCTCAAAACATAGACAGTAGGAAGACTCAGTCTTCCTGTACTTAAGCCGGCATCGTTTCTCTTATATTTAATTCCGATGCAATTTCTGTGTTACATCGTCACTGTGAAGGTCCAAGGGATACAGTAAACCTGCAGAGGTGCATCGGAATGTAAAACTGGTGACACAGGAAACGCTCATATTATAGACAGTAGGAAGACTCAGTCATCCTGTACTTAAGTCGGCATTGTGTCTCTTATATTTAATTCCGATGCAATTTCTGTGTTTCATCGTCAATGGGAAAGTACAAGGGATACAGTAAACCTGCAGAGGTGCATCGGAATGTAAAACTGGTGACACAGGAAATGCTCAAAACATAGACAGTAGGAAGACTCAGCCTTTCTGTACTTAAGTCGGCATTGTGTCTCTTATATTTAATTCCTATGCAATTTCTGTGTTTCATCGTCAATGGGAAGGGCCAAGGGGTACAGTAAACATGCAGAGGTGCATCGGAATGTAAAACTGGTGACACAGGAAACGCTCAAAACATTGACTGTAAGAAGACTGTTTTCTTGTACTTAAGTCGTCATTGTGTCTCTTATATTTAATTCCGATGTAATTTCTGTGTTTCATCGTAACTGTGAAGGTCCAAGGGATACAGTAAACCTGTAGAGGTGCATCGGAATGTAAAACTGGTGACACAGGAAACACTCATATTATAGACAGTAGGAAGACTCAGTCATCCTGTACTTAAGTCGGCATTGTGTCTCTTATATTTAATTCCGATGCAATTTCTGTGTTTCATCGTCAATGGGAAGGTCCAAGGTATACAGTAAACCTGCAGAGGTGCATCGGAATGTAAAACTGGAGACACAGGAAACGCTCAAAACATAGACAGTAGGAAGACTCAGTCTTCTTGTACTTAAGTCGGCATTGTGTCTCTTATATTTAATTCCGATGCAATTTCTGTGTTTCTTCGTCAATGGGAAGGTCCTGGTGATGCAGTAAACCTGCAGAGGTGCATCGGAATGTAAAACTAGTGACACAGGAAACGCTCAAAACATAGACAGTAGGAAGACTCAGTCTTCCTGTACTTAAGTCGGCATTGTGTCTCTTATGTCTAATTCCGATGCAATTTCTGTGTCTCATCGTCAATGGGAAGGTCCAAGGGATACAGTAAACCTGCAGAGGTGCATCGGAATGTAAAACTCGTGACACAGGAAACGCTCAAAACATAGACAGTAGGAAGACTCAGTCTTCCTGTACATAAGTCGGCATTGTGTCTCTTATATTTAATTCCGATGCAATTTCGGTGTTTCATCGTGAATGGGAAGGTCCAAGGGATATAGTAAACCAGCAGAGGTGCATCGTAAAGTAAAACTGATGACACAGGATACGCTCAATACATAGGCAGTAGCAGGATTTAGTCTTCCTGTACTGAAGTCGGCATTGTGTCTCATATATTTAATTTCGATGCAATTTGTGAGTTTCATCGCCAATGGGAAGGTCCAAGGGATACAGTAAACATGCAGAGGTGCATCGGAATGTAAAACTGCTGACACAGGAAACGCTCAAATCATTGACTGTAAGAAGACTGTTTTCTTGTACTTAAGTCGTCATTGTGTCTCTTATATTTAATTCCGATGTAATTTCTGTGATTTATCGTAACTGTGAAGGTCCAAGGGATACAGTAAACCTGTAGAGGTGCATCGGAATGTAAAACTGGTGACACAGGAAACGCTCAAATTATAGACAGTAGGAAGACTCAGTCATCCTGTACTTAAGTCGGCATTGTGTCTCTTATATTTAATTCCGATGCAATTTCTGTGTTTCATCGTCAATGGGAAGGTCCAAGCGATACAGTAAACCTGCAGAGGGGCATCAGAATGTAAAACTGGTGACACAGGAATCGCTCAAAACATAGACAGTAGGAAGACTCAGTCTTCCTGTAGTTAAGTCGGCATTGTGTCTCTTATATTTCATTCCGATGCAATTTCTGTGTTTCATCGTCAATGGGAAGGTCCTGGTGATGCAGTAAACCTGCAGAGGTGCATCGAAATGTAAAACTAGTGACACAGGAAACGCTCAAAACATAGACAGTAGGAAGACTCAGTCTTCCTGTACTTAAGTCGGCATTGTGTCTCTTATGTCTAATTCCGATGCAATTTCTGTGTCTCATCGTCAATGGGAAGGTCCAAGGGATACAGTAAACCTGCAGAGGTGCATCGGAATGTAAAACTCGTGACACAGGAAACGCTCAAAACATAGACAGTAGGAAGACTCAGTCTTCCTGTACTTAAGTCTGCATTGTGTCTCTTATATTTATTTCCGATGCAATTTCTGTGTTTTATCGTCAATGGGAAGGTCCAAGGGATACAGTAAACCTGCAGAGGTGCATCAGAATGTAAAACTGGTGACACAGGAAACGCTCAAAACATAGACAGCAGGAAGACTCAGTCTTCCTGTACTTAAGTCGGCATTGTGTCTCTTATATTTAATTCCGATGCAATTTCTGTGTTTCATCGTCATTGGGAAGATCCAAGGGATACAGTAAACCTGCAGAGGTGCATCGGAATGTAAAACTAGTGACACAGGAAACGCTCAAAACATAGACAGTAGGAAGACTCAGTCTACCTGTACTTAAGCCAGCATCGTGTCTCTTATATTTAATTCCGATGCAATTTCTGTGTTTCATCGTCAATGAGAAGGTCCAAGGGTTACAGTAAACCTGCAGAGGTGCATCGGAATGTAAAACTCGTGACACAGGAAACGCTCAAAACATAGACAGTAGGAAGACTAAGTCTTCCTGTACTTAAGTCGGCATTGTGTCTCTTATATTTAATTCCGATGCAATTTCTGTGTTTCATCGTCATTGGGAAGATCCAAGGGATACAGTAAACATGCAGAGGTGCATCGGAATGTAAAACTGGTGACACAGGAAACGCTCAAATCATTGACTGTAAGAAGACTGTTTTCTTGTACTTAAGTCGTCATTTTGTCTCTTATATTTAATTCCGATGTAATTTCTGTGATTCATCGTAACTGTGAAGGTCCAAGGGATACAGTAAACCTGTAGAGGTGCATCGGAATGTAAAACTGGTGACACAGGAAACGCTCAAATTGTAGACAGTAGGAAGACTCAGTCATCCTGTAGTTAAGTCGGCATTGTGTCTCTTATATTTCATTCCGATGCAATTTCTGTGTTTCATCGTCAATGGGAAGGTCCTGGTGATGCAGTAAACCTGCAGAGGTGCATCGGAATGTAAAACTAGTGACACAGGAAACGCTCAAAACATAGACAGTAGGAAGACTCAGTCTTCCTGTACTTAAGTCGGCATTGTGTCTCTTATGTCTAATTCCGATGCAATTTCTGTGTCTCATCGTCAATGGGAAGGTCCAAGGGATACAGTAAACCTGCAGAGGTGCATCGGAATGTAAAACTCGTGACACAGGAAACGCTCAAAACATAGACAGTAGGAAGACTCAGTCTTCCTGTACTTAAGTCTGCATTGTGTCTCTTATATTTATTTCCGATGCAATTTCTGTGTTTTATCGTCAATGGGAAGGTCCAAGGGATACAGTAAACCTGCAGAGGTGCATCAGAATGTAAAACTGGTGACACAGGAAACGCTCAAAACATAGACAGCAGGAAGACTCAGTCTTCCTGTACTTAAGTCGGCATTGTGTCTCTTATATTTAATTCCGATGCTATTTCTGTGTTTCATCGTCATTGGGAAGATCCAAGGGATACAGTAAACCTGCGGAGGTGCATCGGAATGTAAAACTAGTGACACAGGAAACGCTCAAAACATAGACAGTAGGAAGACTCAGTCTACCTGTACTTAAGCCAGCATCGTGTCTCTTATATTTCATTCCGATGCAATTTCTGTGTTTCATCGTCAATGAGAAGGTCCAAGGGTTACAGTAAACCTGCAGAGGTGCATCGGAATGTAAAACTCGTGACACAGGAAACGCTCAAAACATAGACAGTAGGAAGACTCAGTCTTCCTGTACTAAAGTCGGCATTGTGTCTCTTATATTTAATTCCGATGCAATTTCTGTGTTTCATCGTCATTGGGAAGATCCAAGGGATACAGTAAACATGCAGAGGTGCATCGGAATGTAAAACTGGTGACACAGGAAACGCTCAAATCATTGACTGTAAGAAGACTGTTTTCTTGTACTTAAGTCGTCATTTTGTCTCTTATATTTAATTCCGATGTAATTTCTGTGATTCATCGTAACTGTGAAGGTCCAAGGGATACAGTAAACCTGTAGAGGTGCATCGGAATGTAAAACTGGTGACACAGGAAACGCTCAAATTATAGACAGTAGGAAGACTCAGTCATCCTGTACGTAAGTCGGCATTGTGTCTCTTATATTTAATTCCGATGCAATTTCTGTGTTTCATCGTCAATGGGAAGGTCCAAGCGATACAGTAAACCTGTAGAGGGGCATCAGAATGTAAAACTGATGACACAGGAAACGCTCAAAACATAGACAGTAGGAAGACTCAGTCTTCCTGGACTTAAGTCGGCATTGTGTCTCTTGTAATTAATTCCGATGCAATTTCTGTGTTTCATCGTCAATGGGAAGGTCCAGGTGATGCAGTAAACCTGCAGAGGTGCATCGGAATGTAAAACTGGTGACACAGGAAACGCTCAAATCATAGACAGTAGGAAGACTCAGTCTTCCTATACTTAAGTCGGCATTGTGTCTCTTATGTCTAATTCCGATGCAATTTCTGTGTCTCATCGTCAATGGGAAGGTCCAAGGGATACAGTAAACCTGCAGAGGTGCATCGGAATGTAAAACTCGTGACACATGAAACGCTCAAAACATAGACAGTAGGAAGACTCAGTCTTCCTGTACTTAAGTCTGCATTGTGTCTCTTATATTTATTTCCGATGCAATTGCTGTGTTTTATCGTCAATGGGAAGGTCCAAGGGATACAGTAAACCTGCAGAGGTGCATCAGAATGTAAAACTGGTGACACAGGAAACGCTCAAAACATAGACAGCAGGAAGACTCAGTCTTCCTGTACTTATGACGGCATTGTGTCTCTTATATTTAATTCCGATGCAATATCTGTGTTTCATCGTCATTGGGAAGATCCAAGGGATACAGTAAACCTGCAGAGGTGCATCGGAATGTAAAACTAGTGACACAGGAAACGCTCAAAACATAGACAGTAGGAAGACTCAGTCTTCCTGTACTTAAGCCGGCATCGTTTCTCTTATATTTAATTCCGATGCAATTTCTGTGTTACATCGTCACTGTGAAGGTCCAAGGGATACAGTAAACCTGCAGAGGTGCATCGGAATGTAAAACTGGTGACACAGGAAACGCTCATATTATAGACAGTAGGAAGACTCAGTCATCCTGTACTTAAGTCGGCATTGTGTCTCTTATATTTAATTCCGATGCAATTTCTGTGTTTCATCGTCAATGGGAAAGTACAAGGGATACAGTAAACCTGCAGAGGTGCATCGGAATGTAAAACTGGTGACACAGGAAATGCTCAAAACATAGACAGTAGGAAGACTCAGTCTTTCTGTACTTAAGTCGGCATTGTGTCTCTTATATTTAATTCCTATGCAATTTCTGTGTTTCATCGTCAATGGGAAGGGCCAAGGGGTACAGTAAACATGCAGAGGTGCATCGGAATGTAAAACTGGTGACACAGGAAACGCTCAAAACATTGACTGTAAGAAGACTGTTTTCTTGTACTTAAGTCGTCATTGTGTCTCTTATATTTAATTCCGATGTAATTTCTGTGTTTCATCGTAACTGTGAAGGTCCAAGGGATACAGTAAACCTGTAGAGGTGCATCGGAATGTAAAACTGGTGACACAGGAAACACTCATATTATAGACAGTAGGAAGACTCAGTCTTTCTGTACTTAAGTCGGCATTGTGTCTCTTATATTTAATTCCGATGCAATTTCTGTGTTTCATCGTCAATGGGAAGGGCCAAGTGGTACAGTATACCTGCAGAGGTGCATCAGAATGTAAAAATGGTGACACAGGAAACGCTCACAACATAGACAGTAGGAAGACTCCGTCTTCCTGTACTTAAGTTGGCATTGTGTCTCTTATATTTAATTCCGATGCAATTTCTGTGTTTCAACGTCAATGGGAAGGTCCAAGGGATAGAGTAAACCTGCAGAGGTGCAACGGAATGTATAACTTGTGACACAGAAAACGCTCAAAACATAGACAGTAGGAAGACTCAGTCTTCCTGTACATAAGTCGGCATTGTGTCTGTTATATTTCATTCCAATGCAATTTCTGTGTTTCATCGTGAATGGGAAGGTCCAAGGGATATAGTAAACCTGCAGAGGTGCATCGGAAAGTAAAACTGATGACACAGGATACGCTCAAAACATAGTCAGTAGCAGGATTTAGTCTTCCTGTACTGAAGTCGGCATTGTGTCTCTTATATTTAATTTCGATGCAATTTGTGAGTTTCATCGCCAATGGGAAGGTCCAAGGGATACAGTAAACATGCAGAGGTGCATCGGAATGTAAAACTGTTGACACAGGAAACGCTCAAAACATTGACTGTAAGAAGACTGTTTTCTTGTACTTAAGTCGTCATTGTGTCTCTTATATTTAATTCCGATGTAATTTCTGTGTTTCATCGTAACTGTGAAGGTCCAAGGGATACAGTAAACCTGTAGAGGTGCATCGGAATGTAAAACTGGTGACACAGGAAACGCACAAATTATAGACAGTAGGAAGACTCAGTCATCCTGTACTTAAGTCGGCATTGTGTCTCTTATATTTAATTCCAATGCAATTTCTGTGTTTCATCGTCAATGGGAAGGTCCAAGGTATACAGTAAACCTGCAGAGGTGCATCGGAATGTAAAACTGGTGACACAGGAAACGCTCAAAACATAGACAGTAGGAAGACTCAGTCTTCTTGTACTTAAGTCGGCATTGTGTCTCTTATATTTAATTCCGATGCAATTTCTGTGTTTCTTCGTCAATGGGAAGGTCCAAGGGATGCAGTAAACCTGCAGAGGTGCATCGGAATGTAAAACTAGTGACACAGGAAACGCTCAAAACATAGACAGTAGGAAGACTCAATCTTCCTGTACATAAGTCGGCATTGTGTCTCTTATATTTAATTCCGATGCAATTTCGGTGTTTCATCGTGAATGGGAAGGTCCAAGGGATATAGTAAACCTGCAGAGGTGCATCGTAAAGTAAAACTGATGACACAGGATACGCTCAAAACATAGGCAGTAGCAGGATTTAGTCTTCCTGTACTTAAGTCGGCATTGTGTCTCTTATATTTAATTCCGTTGCAATTTCTGTGTTTCATCGTCAATGGGAAGGTCCAAGCGATACAGTAAACCTGCAGAGGGGCATCAGAATGTAAAACTGGTGACACAGGGAACGCTCAAAACATAGACAGTAGGAAGACTCAGTCTTCCTGTACTTAAGTCGGCATTGTGTCTCTTATATTTCATTCCGATGCAATTTCTGTGTTTCATCGTCAATGGGAAGGTCCAGGTGATGCAGTAAACCTGCAGAGGTGCATCGGAATGTAAAACTAGTGACACAGGAAACGCTCAAAACATAGACAGTAGGAAGACTCAGTCTTCCTGTACTTAAGTCAGCATTGTGTCTCTTATGTCTGATTCCGATGCAATTTCTGTGTCTCATCGTCAATGGGAAGGTCCAAGGGATACAGTAAACCTGCAGAGGTGCATCGGAATGTAAAACTCGTGACACAGGAAACGCTCAAAACATAGACAGTAGGAAGACTCAGTCTTCCTGTACTTAAGTCTGCATTGTGTCTCTTATATTTATTTCCGATGCAATTTCTGTGTTTTATCGTCAATGGGAAGGTCCAAGGGATACAGTAAACCTGCAGAGGTGCATCAGAATGTAAAACTGGTGACACAGGAAACGCTCAAAACATAGACAGTAGGAAGACTCAGTCTTCCTGTACTTAAGACGGCATTGTGTCTCTTATATTTAATTCCGATGCAATTTCTGTGTTTCATCGTCATTGGGAAGATCCAAGGGATACAGTAAACCTGCAGAGGTGCATCGGAATGTAAAACTAGTGACAAGGGAAACGCTCAAAACATAGACAGTAGGAAGACTCAGCCTTCCTGTACTTAAGCCGGCATCGTTTCTCTTATATTTAATTCCGATGCAATTTCTGTGTTTCATCGTCAATGAGAAGGTCCAAGGGTTACAGTAAACCTGCAGAGGTGCATCGGAATGTAAAACTCGTGACACAGGAAACGCTCAAAACATAGACAGTAGGAAGACTCAGTCTTCCTGTACTGAAGTCGGCATTGTGTCTCTTATATTTATTTCCGATGAAATTTCTGTGTTTCATCGTGAATGGGAAGGTCCAAGGGATATAGTAAACCTGCAGAGGTGCATCGGAAAGTAAAACTGATGACACAGAAAACGCTCAAAACATAGACAGTAGGAAGACTTAGTCTTCCTGTACTTAAGTCGGCATTGTGTCTCTTAGATTTAATTTCGATGTAATTTCTGTGTTTCATCGTCACTGTGAAGGTCCAAGGGATACAGTAAACCTGTAGAGGTGCATCGGAATGTAAAACTGGTGACACAGGAAACGCTCATATTATAGACAGTAGGAAGACTCAGTCATCCTGTACTTAAGTCGGAATTGTGTCTCTTATATTTAATTCCGATGCAATTTCTGTGTTTCATAGTCAATGGGAAGGTCCAAGGTATACAGTAAACCTGCAGAGGTGCATCGGAATGTAAAACTGGAGACACAGGAAACGCTCAAAACATAGACAGTAGGAAGACTCAGTCTTCTTGTACTTAGGGCGGCACTGTGTCTCTTATATTTAATTCCGATGCAATTTCTGTGTTTCTTCGTCAATGGGAAGGTCCAAGGGATGCAGTATACCTGCAGAGGTGCATCGGAATGTAAAATTCTTTACACAGGAAACGCTCAAAACATAGACAGTAGGAAGACTCAGTCTTCCTGTACATAAGTCGGCATTGTGTCTCTTATATTTAATTCCGATGCAATTTCTGTGTTTCATCGTCAATGGGAAGGTCCAAGGTATACAGTAAACCTGCAGAGGTGCATCGGAATGTAAAACTGGTGACACAGGAAACGCTCAAATCATTGACTGTAAGAAGACTGTTTTCTTGTACTTAAGTCGTCATTGTGTCTCTTATATTTAATTCCGATGTAATTTCTGTGATTCATCGTAACTGTGAAGGTCCAAGGGATACAGTAAACCTGTAGAGGTGCATCGGAATGTAAAACTGGTGACACAGGAAACGCTCAAATTATAGACAGTAGGAAGACTCAGTCATCCTGTACTTAAGTCGGCATTGTGTTTCTTATATTTAATTCCGATGCAATTTCTGTGTTTCATCGTCAATGGGAAGGTCCAAGCGATACAGTAAACCTGCAGAGGGGCATCAGAATGTAAAACTGGTGACACAGGAAACGCTCAAAACATAGACAGTAGGAAGACTCAGTCTTCCTGTACTTAAGTCGGCATTGTGTCTCTTATATTTCATTCCGATGCAATTTCTGTGTTTCATCGTCAATGGGAAGGTCCAGGTGATGCAGTAAACCTGCAGAGGTGCATCGGAATGTAAAACTGGTGACACAGGAAACGCTCAAAACATAGACAGTAGGAAGACTCAGTCTTCCTGTACTTAAGTCGGCATTGTGTCTCTTATGTCTAATTCCGATGCAATTTCTGTGTCTCATCGTCAATGGGAAGGTCCAAGGGATACAGTAAACCTGCAGAGGAGCAACGGAATGTAAAACTTGTGACACAGGAAACGCTCAAAACATAGACAGTAGGAAGACTCAGTCTTCCTGTACTCAAGTCTGCATTGTGTCTCTTATATTTATTTCCGATGAAATTTCTGTGTTTCATCGTGAATGGGAAGGTCCAAGGGATATAGTAAACCTGCAGAGGTGCATCGGAAAGTAAAACTGATGACACAGGAAACGCTCAAAACATAGACAGTAGGAAGACTTAGTCTTCCTGTACTTAAGTCGGCATTGTGTCTCTTATATTTAATTCCGATGCAATTTCTGTGTTTCATCGTCACTGTGAAGGTCCAAGGGATACAGTAAACCTGTAGAGGTGCATCGGAATGTAAAACTGGTGACACAGGAAACGCTCAAATTATAGACAGTAGGAAGACTCAGTCTTCCTGTACTTAAGTCGGCATTGTGTCTCTTATATTTAATTCCGATGCAATGTCTGTGTTTCATCGTCAATGGGAAGGTCCAAGGGATACAGTAAACCTGCAGAGGTGCATCAGAATGTAAAACTGGTGACACAGGAAACGCACAAAACATTGACAGTAGGAATACCCAGTCTTCCTGTACTTAAGTCGGCATTGTGTCTCTTATATTTAATTCCGATGCAATTTCTGTGTTTCATCGACACTGTGAAGGTCCAAGGGATACAGTAAACCTGTAGAGGTGCATCGGAATGTAAAACTGGTGACACAGGAAACGCTCAAATTATAGACAGTAGGAAGACTCAGTCTTCCTGTACTTAAGTCGGCATTGTGTCTCTTATATTTAATTCCGATGCAATTTCTGTGTTTCATCGTCAATGGGAAGGTCCAAGGTATACAGTAAACCTGCAGAGGTGCATCGGAATGTAAAACTGGTGACACAGGAAACGCTCAAAACATAGACAGTAGGAAGACTCAGTCTTCTTGTACTTAAGTCGGCATTGTGTCTCTTATATTTAATTCCGATGCAATTTCTGTGTTTCTTCGTCAATGGGAAGGTCCAAGGGATAGAGTAAACCTGCAGAGGTGCAACGGAATGTATAACTTGTAACACAGAAAATGCTCAATACATAGACAGTAGGAAGACTCAGTCTTCCTGTACATAAGTCGGCATTGTGTCTGTTATATTTAATTCCAATGCAATTTCTGTGTTTCATCGTGAATGGGAAGGTCCAAGGGATATAGTAAACCTGCAGAGGTGCATCGGAAAGTAAAACTGATGACACAGGATACGCTCAAAACATAGACAGTAGCAGGATTTAGTCTTCCTGTACTGAAGTCGGCATTGTGTCTCTTATATTTAATTTCGATGCAATTTGTGAGTTTCATCGCCAATGGGAAGGTCCAAGGGATACAGTAAACATGCAGAGGTGCATCGGAATGTAAAACTGTTGACACAGGAAACGCTCAAAACATTGACTGTAAGAAGACTGTTTTCTTGTACTTAAGTCGTCATTGTGTCTCTTATATTTAATTCCGATGTAATTTCTGCGTTTCATCGTAACTGTGAAGGTCCAAGGGATACAGTAAACCTGTAGAGGTGCATCGGAATGTAAAACTCGTGACACAGGAAACGCACAAATTATAGACAGTAGGAAGACTCAGTCATCCTGTCCTTAAGTCGGCATTGTGTCTCTTATATTTAATTCCAATGCAATTTCTGTGTTTCATCGTCAATGGGAAGGTCCAAGGTATACAGTAAACCTGCAGAGGTGCATCGGAATGTAAAACTGGTGACACAGGAAACGCTCAAAACATAGACAGTAGGAAGACTCAGTCTTCTTGTACTTAAGTCGGCATTGTGTCTCTTATATTTAATTCCGATGCAATTTCTGTGTTTCTTCGTCAATGGGAAGGTCCAAGGGATGCAGTAAACCTGCAGAGGTGCATCGGAATGTAAAACTAGTGACACAGGAAACGCTCAAAACATAGACAGTAGGAAGACTCAATCTTCCTGTACATAAGTCGGCATTGTGTCTCTTATATTTAATTCCGATGCAATTTCGGTGTTTCATCGTGAATGGGAAGGTCCAAGGGATATAGTAAACCTGCAGAGGTGCATCGTAAAGTAAAACTGATGACACAGGATAGGCTCAAAACATAGGCAGTAGCAGGATTTAGTCTTCCTGTACTTAAGTCGGCATCGTGTCTCTTATATTTAATTCCGATGCAATTTCTGTGTTTCATCGTCAATGGGAAGGTCCAAGCGATACAGTAAACCTGCAGAGGGGCATCAGAATGTAAAACTGGTGACACAGGAAACGCTCAAAACATAGACAGTAGGAAGACTCAGTCTTCCTGTACTTAAGTCGGCATTGTGTCTCTTATATTTCATTCCGATGCAATTTCTGTGTTTCATCGTCAATGGGAAGGTCCAGGTGATGCAGTAAACCTGCAGAGGTGCATCGGAATGTAAAACTAGTGACACAGGAAACGCTCAAAACATAGACAGTAGGAAGACTCAGTCTTCCTGTACTTAAGTCAGCATTGTGTCTCTTATGTCTAATTCCGATGCAATTTCTTTGTCTCATCGTCAATGGGAAGGTCCAAGGGATACAGTAAACCTGCAGAGGTGCATCGGAATGTAAAACTCGTGACACAGGAAACGCTCAAAACATAGACAGTAGGAAGACTCAGTCTTCCTGTACTTAAGTCTGCATTGTGTCTCTTATATTTATTTCCGATGCAATTTCTGTGCTTTATCGTCAATGGGAAGGTCCAAGGGATACAGTAAACCTGCAGAGGTGCATCAGAATGTAAAACTGGTGACACAGGAAACGCTCAAAACATAGACAGTAGGAAGACTCAGTCTTCCTGTACTTAAGACGGCATTGTGTCTCTTATATTTAATTCCGATGCAATTTCTGTGTTTCATCGTCATTGGGAAGATCCAAGGGATACAGTAAACCTGCAGAGGTGCATCGGAATGTAAAACTAGTGACACAGGAAACGCTCAAAACATAGACAGTAGGAAGACTCAGCCTTCCTGTACTTACGCCGGCATCGTTTCTCTTATATTTAATTCCGATGCAATTTCTGTGTTTCATCGTCAATGAGAAGGTCCAAGGGTTACAGTAAATCTGCAGACGTGCATCGGAATGTAAAACTCGTGTCACAGGAAACGCTCAAAACATAGACAGTAGGAAGACTCAGTCTTCCTGTACTGAAGTCGGCATTGTGTCTCTTATATTTATTTCCGATGAAATTTCTGTGTTTCATCGTGAATGGGAAGGTCCAAGGGATATAGTAAACCTGCAGAGGTGCATCGGAAAGTAAAACTGATGACACAGAAAACGCTCAAAACATAGACAGTAGGAAGACTTAGTCTTCCTGTACTTAAGTCGGCATTGTGTCTCTTATATTTAATTCCGATGTAATTTCTGTGTTTCATCGTCACTGTGAAGGTCCAAGGGATACAGTAAACCTGTAGAGGTGCATCGGAATGTAAAACTGGTGACACAGGAAACGCTCATATTATAGACAGTAGGAAGACTCAGTCATCCTGTACTTAAGTCGGCATTGTGTCTCTTATATTTAATTCCGATGCAATTTCTGTGTTTCATCGTCAATGGGAAGGTCCAAGGAATACAGTTAACCTGCAGAGGTGCATCGGAATGTAAAACTGGAGACACAGGAAACGCTCAAAACATAGACAGTAGGAAGACTCAGTCTTCTTGTACTTAAGGCGGCATTGTGTCTCTTATATTTAATTCCGATGCAATTTCTGTGTTTCTTCGTCAATGGGAAGGTCCAAGGGATGCAGTAAACCTGCAGAGGTGCATCGGAATGTAAAATTCTTTACACAGGAAACGCTCAAAACATAGAAAGTAGGAAGACTCAGTCTTCCTGTACATAAGTCGGCATTGTGTCTCTTATATTTAATTCCGATGCAATTTCTGTGTTTCATCGTCAATGGGAAGGTCCAAGGTATACAGTAAACCTGCAGAGGTGCATCGGAATGTAAAACTGGTGACACAGGAAACGCTCAAATCATTGGCTGTAAGAAGACTGTTTTCTTGTTCTTAAGTCGTCATTGTGTCTCTTATATTTAATTCCGATGTAATTTCTGTGATTCATCGTAACTGTGAAGGTCCAAGGCATATAGTAAACCTGTAGAGGTGCATCGGAATGTAAAACTGGTGACACAGGAAACGCTCAAATTATAGACAGTAGGAAGACTCAGTCATCCTGTACTTAAGTCGGCATTGTGTCTCTTATATTTAATTCCGATGCAATTTCTGTGTTTCATCGTCAATGGGAAGGTCCAAGCGATACAGTAAACCTGCAGAGGGGCATCAGAATGTAAAACTGGTGACACAGGAAACGCTCAAAACATAGACAGTAGGAAGACTCAGTCTTCCTGTACTTAAGTCGGCATTGTGTCTCTTATATTTCATTCCGATGCAATTTCTGTGTTTCATCGTCAATGGGAAGGTCCAGGTGATGCAGTAAACCTGCAGAGGTGCATCGGAATGTAAAACTGGTGACACAGGAAACGCTCAAAACATAGACAGTAGGAAGACTCAGTCTTCCTGTACTTAAGTCGGCATTGTGTCTCTTATGTCTAATTCCGATGCAATTTCTGTGTCTCATCGTCAATGGGAAGGTCCAAGGGATACAGTAAACCTGCAGAGGTGCATCGGAATGTAAAACTCGTGACACAGGAAACGCTCAAAACATAGACAGTAGGAAGACTCAGTCTTCCTGTACTTAAGTCTGCATTGTGTCTCTTATATTTATTTCCGATGCAATTTCTGTGTTTTATCGTCAATGGGAAGGTCCAAGGGATACAGTAAACCTGCAGAGGTGCATCAGAATGTAAAACTGGTGACACAGGAAACGCTCAAAACATAGACAGCAGGAAGACTCAGTCTTCCTGTACATAAGTCGGCATTGTGTCTCTTATATTTAATTCCGATGCAATTTCTGTGTTTCATCGTCATTGGGAAGATCCAAGGGATACAGTAAACCTGCAGAGGTGCATCGGAATGTAAAACTAGTGACACAGGAAACGCTCAAAACATAGACAGTAGGAAGACTCAGTCTTCCTGTACTTAAGCCGGCATCGTGTCTCTTATATTTAATTACGATGCAATTTCTGTGTTTCATCGTCAATGAGAAGGTCCAAGGGTTACAGTAAACCTGCAGAGGTGCATCGGAATGTAAAACTCGTGACACAGGAAACGCTCAAAACATAGACAGTAGGAAGACTCAGTCTTCCTGTACTGAAGTCGGCATTGTGTCTCTTATATTTATTCCGATGAAATTTCTGTGTTTCATCGTGAATGGGAAGGTCCAAGGGATATAGTAAACCTGCAGAGGTGCATCGGAAAGTAAAACTGATGACACAGGAAACGCTCAAAACATAGACAGTAGGAAGACTTAGTCTTCCTGTACTTAAGTCGGCATTGTGTCTCTTATATTTAATTCCGATGCAATTTCTGTGTTTCATCGTCACTGTGAAGGTCCAAGGGATACAGTAAACCTGTAGAGGTGCATCGGAATGTAAAACTGGTGACACAGGAAACGCTCAAATTATAGACAGTAGGAAGACTCAGTCTTCCTGTACTTAAGTCGGCATTGTGTCTCTTATATTTAATTCCGATGCAATGTCTGTGTTTCATCGTCAATGGGAAGGTCCAAGGGATACAGTAAACCTGCAGAGGTGCATCAGAATGTAAAACTGGTGACACAGGAAACGCACAAAACATAGACAGTAGGAATACCCAGTCTTCCTGTACTTAAGTCGGCATTGTGTCTCTTATATTTAATTCCGATGCAATTTCTGTGTTTCATCGTCACTGTGAAGGTCCAAGGGATACAGTAAACCTGTAGAGGTGCATCGGAATGTAAAACTGGTGACACAGGAAACGCTCAAATTATAGACAGTAGGAAGACTCAGTCTTCCTGTACTTAAGTCGGCATTGTGTCTCTTATATTTAATTCCGATGCAATTTCTGTGTTTCAAAGTCAATGGGAAGGTCCAAGGTATACAGTAAACCTGCAGAGGTGCATCGGAATGTAAAACTGGTGACACAGGAAACGCTCAAAACATAGACAGTAGGAAGACTCAGTCTTCTTGTACTTAAGTCGGCATTGTGTCTCTTATATTTAATTCCGATGCAATTTCTGTGTTTCTTCGTCAATCGGAAGGTCCAAGGGATGCAGTAAACCTGCAGAGGTGCATCGGAATGTAAAACTAGTGACACAGGAAACGCTCAAAACATAGACAGTAGGAAGACTCAGTCTTCCTGTACATAAGTCGGCATTGTGTCTCTTATAATTAATTCCGATGCAATTTCGGTGTTTCATCGTGAATGGGAAGGTCCAAGGGATATAGTAAACCTGCAGAGGTGCATCGTAAAGTAAAACTGATGACACAGGATACGCTCAAAACATAGGCAGTAGCAGGATTTAGTCTTCCTGTACTGAAGTCTGCATTGTGTCTCTTATATTTAATTTCGATGCAATTTGTGAGTTTCATCGCCAATGGGAAGGTCCAAGGGATACAGTAAACATGCAGAGGTGCATCGGAATGTAAAACTGGTGACACAGGAAACGCTCAAATCATTGACTGTAAGAAGACTGTTTTCTTGTACTTAAGTCGTCATTGTGTCTCTTATATTTAATTCCGATGTAATTTCTGTGATTCATCGTAACTGTGAAGGTCCAAGGGATACAGTAAACCTGTAGAGGTGCATCGGAATGTAAAACTGGTGCCACAGGAAACGCTCAAATTATAGACAGTAGGAAGACTAAGTCATCCTGTACTTAAGTCGGCATTGTGTCTCTTATATTTGATTCCGATGCAATTTCTGTGTTTCATCGTCAATGGGAAGGTCCAAGCGATACAGTAAACCTGCAGAGGGGCATCAGAATGTAAAACTGGTGACACAGGAAACGCTCAAAACATAGACAGTAGGAAGACTCAGTCTTCCTGTTCTTAAGTCGGCATTGTGTCTCTTATATTTCATTCCGATGCAATTTCTGTGTTTCATCGTCAATGGGAAGGTCCAGGTGATGCAGTAAACCTGCAGAGGTGCATCGGAATGTAAAACTAGTGACACAGGAAACGCTCAAAACATAGACAGTAGGAAGACTCAGTCTTCCTGTACTTAAGTCGGCATTGTGTCTCTTATGTCTAATTCCGATGCAATTTTTGTGTCTCATCGTCAATGGGAGGGTCCAAGGGATACAGTAAACCTGGAGAGGTGCATCGGAATGTAAAACTCGTGACACAGGAAACGCTCAAAACATAGACAGTAGGAAGACTCAGTCTTCCTGTACTTAAGTCTGCATTGTGTCTCTTATATTTATATCCGATGAAATTTCTGTGTTTTATCGTCAATGGGAAGGTCCAAGGGATACAGTAAACCTGCAGAGGTGCATCAGAATGTAAAACTGGTGACACAGGAAACGCTCAAAACATAGACAGCAGGAAGACTCAGTCTTCCTGTACTTAAGTCGGCATTGTGTCTCTTATATTGTATTCCGATGCAATTTCTGTGTTTCATCGTCATTGGGAAGATCGAAGGGATACAGTAAACCTGCAGAGGTGCATCGGAATAAAAACTAGTGACACAGGAAACGCTCAAAGCATAGACAGTAGGAAGACTCAGTCTTCCTGTACTTAAGCCGGCATCGTGTCTCTTATATTTAATTCCGATGCAATTTCTGTGTTTCATCGTCAATGAGAAGGTCCAAGGGTTACAGTAAACCTGCAGAGGTGCATCGGAATGTAAAACTCGTGACACAGGAAACGCTCAAAACATAGACAGTAGGAACACTCAGTCTTCCTGTACTGAAGTCGGCATTGTGTCTCTTATATTTATTTCCGATGAAATTTCTGTGTTTCATCGTGAATGGGAAGGTCCAAGGGATATAGTAAACCTGCAGAGGTGCATCGGAAAGTAAAACTGATGACACAGAAAACGCTCAAAACATAGACAGTAGGAAGACTTAGTCTTCCTGTACTTAAGTCGGCATTGTGTCTCATATATTTAATTCCGATGCAATTTCTGTGTTTCATCGTCACTGTGAAGGTCCAAGGGATACAGTAAACCTGTGGAGGTGCATCGGAATGTAAAACTGGTGACACAGGAAACGCTCAAATTATAGACAGTAGGAAGACTCAGTCTTCCTGTACTTAAGTCGGCATTGTGTCTCTTATATTTAATTCCGATGCAATTTCTGTGTTTCATCGTCAATGGGAAGGTCCAAGGGATACAGTAAACCTGCAGAGGTGCATCAGAATGTAAAACTGGTGACACAGGAAACGCACAAACATAGACAGTAGGAATACCCAGTCTTCCTGTACTTAAGTCGGCATTGTGCCTCTTATATTTAATTCCGATGCAATTTCTGTGTTTCATCGTCAATGGCAAGATCCAAGGGATACAGTAAACCTGCAGACGTTAATCGGAATGTAAAACTAGTGACACAGGAAACGCTCAAACATAGACAGTAGGAAGACACAGTCGTCCCGTACTTAAGTCGACATTGTGTCTCTTATATATAATTCCGATGCAATTTCTGTGTTTCATCGTCAATGGGAAGGTCCAAGGGATACAGTAAACCTGCAGAGGTGCATCGGAATGTAAAACTAGTGACACAGGAAACGCTCAAAACATAGACAGCGGGAAGACTCAGTCTTCCTGTACTTAAGTCGGCATTGTGTCTCTTACATTTAATTCCGATGCAATTTCTGTGTTTCATCGTCAATGGGAACGTCCAAGGGATACAGTAAACCTGCAGAAGTGCATCGGAATGTAAAACTGGTGACACAGGAAATGCTCAAAACATAGACAGTAGGAAGACTCAGTCTTTCTGTACTTAAGTCGGCATTGTGTCTCTTATATTTAATTCCGATGCAATTTCTGTGTTTCATCGTCAATGGGAAGGGCCAAGGGGTACAGTAAACATGCAGAGGTGCATCGGAATGTAAAACTGGTGATACAGGAAACGCTCAAAACATTGACTGTAAGAAGACTGTTTTCTTGTACTTAAGTCGTCATTGTGTCTCTTATATTTAATTCCGATGTAATTTCTGTGTTTCATCGTAACTGTGAAGTTCCAAGGGATACAGTAAACCTGTAGAGGTGCATCGGAATGTAAAACTGGTGACACAGGAAACGCTCATATTATAGACAGTAGGAAGACTCAGTCATCCTGTACTTAAGTCGGCATTGTGTCTCTTATATTTAATTCCGATGCAATTTCTGTGTTTCATCGTCAATGGGAAGGTCCAAGGTATACAGTAAACCTGCAGAGGTGCATCGGAATGTAAAACTTGAGACACAGGAAACGCTCAAAACATAGACAGTAGGAAGACTCAGTCTTCTTGTACTTAAGTTACCATTGTGACTCTTATATTTAATTCCAATGCAATTTCTGTGTTTCTTCGTCAATGGGAAGGTCCAAGGGATGCAGTAAAACTGCAGAGGTGCATCGGAATGTAAAACTAGTGACACAGGAAACGCTCAAAACATAGACAGTAGGAAGACTCAGTCTTCCTGTACTTAAGTCGACATTGTGTAACTTATATTTAATTCCGATGCAATTTCTGTGTTTCATCGTCAATGGGAAGGGCCAAGTGGTACAGTAAACCTGCAGAGGTGCATCAGAATGTAAAAATGGTGACACAGGAAACGCTCACAACATAGACAGTAGGAAGACTTAGTCTTCCTGTACTTAAGTCGGCATTGTGTCTCTTATATTTAATTCCGATGCAATTTCTGTGTTTCATCGTCACTGTGAAGGTCCAAGGGATACAGTAAACCTGTAGAGGTGCATCGGAATGTAAAACTGGTGACACAGGAAACGCTCAAATTATAGACAGTAGGAAGACTCAGTCTTCCTGTACTTAAGTCGGCATTGTGTCTCTTATATTTAATTCCGATGCAATGTCTGTGTTTCATCGTCAATGGGAAGGTCCAAGGGATACAGTAAACCTGCAGAGGTGCATCAGAATGTAAAACTGGTGACACAGGAAACGCACAAAACATAGACAGTAGGAATACCCAGTCTTCCTGTACTTAAGTCGGCATTGTGTCTCTTATATTTAATTCCGATGCAATTTCTGTGTTTCATCGTCACTGTGAAGGTCCAAGGGATACAGTAAACCTGTAGAGGTGCATCGGAATGTAAAACTGGTGACACAGGAAACGCTCAAATTATAGACAGTAGGAAGACTCAGTCTTCCTGTACTTAAGTCGGCATTGTGTCTCTTATATGTAATTCCGATGCAATTTCTGTGTTTCAAAGTCAATGGGAAGGTCCAAGGTATACAGTAAACCTGCAGAGGTGCATCGGAATGTAAAACTGGTGACACAGGAAACGCTCAAAACATAGACCGTAGGAAGACTCAGTCTTCTTGTACTTAAGTCGGCATTGTGTCTCTTATATTTAATTCCGGTGCAATTTCTGTGTTTCATCGTCAATGGGAAGGTCCAAGCGATACAGTAAACCTGCAGAGGGGCATCAGAATGTAAAACTGGTGACACAGGAAACGCTCAAAACATAGACAGTAGGAAGACTCAGTCTTCCTGTTCTTAAGTCGGCATTGTGTCTCTTATATTTCATTCCGATGCAATTTCTGTGTTTCATCGTCAATGGGAAGGTCCAGGTGATGCAGTAAACCTGCAGAGGTGCATCGGAATGTAAAACTAGTGACACAGGAAACGCTGAAAACATAGACAGTAGGAAGCCTCAGTCATCCTGTACATAAGTCGGCATTGTGTCTCTTATATTTAATTCCGATGCAATTTCGGTGTTTCATCGTGAATGGGAAGGTCCAAGGGATATAGTAAACCTGCAGAGGTGCATCGTAAAGTAAAACTGATGACACAGGATACGCTCAAAACATAGGCAGTAGCAGGATTTAGTCTTCCTGTACTGAAGTCGGCATTGTGTCTCTTATATTTATTTTCGATGCAATTTGTGAGTTTCATCGCCAATGGGAAGGTCCAAGGGATACAGTAAACATGCAGAGGTGCATCGGAATGTAAAACTGGTGACACAGGAAACGCTCAAATCATTGACTGTAAGAAGACTGTTTTCTTGTACTTAAGTCGTCATTGTGTCTCTTATATTTAATTCCGATGTAATTTCTGTGATTCATCGTAACTGTGAAGGTCCAAGGGATACAGTAAACCTGTAGAGGTGCATCGGAATGTAAAACTGGTGCCACAGGAAACGCTCAAATTATAGACAGTAGGAAGACTAAGTCATCCTGTACTTAAGTCGGCATTGTGTCTCTTATATTTGATTCCGATGCAATTTCTGTGTTTCATCGTCAATGGGAAGGTCCAAGCGATACAGTAAACCTGCAGAGGGGCATCAGAAAGTAAAACTGGTGACACAGGAAACGCTCAAAACATAGACAGTAGGAAGACTCAGTCTTCCTGTTCTTAAGTCGGCATTGTGTCTCTTATATTTCATTCCGATGAAATTTCTGTGTTTCATCGTCAATGGGAAGGTCCAGGTGATGCAGTAAACCTGCAGAGGTGCATCGGAATGTAAAACTAGTGACACAGGAAACGCTCAAAACATAGACAGTAGGAAGACTCAGTCTTCCTGTACTTAAGTCGGCATTGTGTCTCTTATATTGTATTCCGATGCAATTTCTGTGTTTCATCGTCATTGGGAAGATCGAAGGGATACAGTAAACCTGCAGAGGTGCATCGGAATAAAAACTAGTGACACAGGAAACGCTCAAAGCATAGACAGTAGGAAGACTCAGTCTTCCTGTACTTAAGCCGGCATCGTGTCTCTTATATTTAATTCCGATGCAATTTCTGTGTTTCATCGTCAATGAGAAGGTCCAAGGGTTACAGTAAACCTGCAGAGGTGCATCGGAATGTAAAACTCGTGACACAGGAAACGCTCAAAACATAGACAGTAGGAACACTCAGTCTTCCTGTACTGAAGTCGGCATTGTGTCTCTTATATTTATTTCCGATGAAATTTCTGTGTTTCATCGTGAATGGGAAGGTCCAAGGGATATAGTAAACCTGCAGAGGTGCATCGGAAAGTAAAACTGATGACACAGAAAACGCTCAAAACATAGACAGTAGGAAGACTTAGTCTTCCTGTACTTAAGTCGGCATTGTGTCTCATATATTTAATTCCGATGCAATTTCTGTGTTTCATCGTCACTGTGAAGGTCCAAGGGATACAGTAAACCTGTGGAGGTGCATCGGAATGTAAAACTGGTGACACAGGAAACGCTCAAATTATAGACAGTAGGAAGACTCAGTCTTCCTGTACTTAAGTCGGCATTGTGTCTCTTATATTTAATTCCGATGCAATTTCTGTGTTTCATCGTCAATGGGAAGGTCCAAGGGATACAGTAAACCTGCAGAGGTGCATCAGAATGTAAAACTGGTGACACAGGAAACGCACAAACATAGACAGTAGGAATACCCAGTCTTCCTGTACTTAAGTCGGCATTGTGCCTCTTATATTTAATTCCGATGCAATTTCTGTGTTTCATCGTCAATGGCAAGATCCAAGGGATACAGTAAACCTGCAGACGTTAATCGGAATGTAAAACTAGTGACACAGGAAACGCTCAAACATAGACAGTAGGAAGACACAGTCGTCCCGTACTTAAGTCGACATTGTGTCTCTTATATATAATTCCGATTCAATTTCTGTGTTTCATCGTCAATGGGAAGGTCCAAGGGATACAGTAAACCTGCAGAGGTGCATCGGAATGTAAAACTAGTGACACAGGAAACGCTCAAAACATAGACAGCGGGAAGACTCAGTCTTCCTGTACTTAAGTCGGCATTGTGTCTCTTACATTTAATTCCGATGCAATTTCTGTGTTTCATCGTCAATGGGAACGTCCAAGGGATACAGTAAACCTGCAGAAGTGCATCGGAATGTAAAACTGGTGACACAGGAAATGCTCAAAACATAGACAGTAGGAAGACTCAGTCTTTCTGTACTTAAGTCGGCATTGTGTCTCTTATATTTAATTCCGATGCAATTTCTGTGTTTCATCGTCAATGGGAAGGGCCAAGGGGTACAGTAAACATGCAGAGGTGCATCGGAATGTAAAACTGGTGATACAGGAAACGCTCAAAACATTGACTGTAAGAAGACTGTTTTCTTGTACTTAAGTCGTCATTGTGTCTCTTATATTTAATTCCGATGTAATTTCTGTGTTTCATCGTAACTGTGAAGTTCCAAGGGATACAGTAAACCTGTAGAGGTGCATCGGAATGTAAAACTGGTGACACAGGAAACGCTCATATTATAGACAGTAGGAAGACTCAGTCATCCTGTACTTAAGTCGGCATTGTGTCTCTTATATTTAATTCCGATGCAATTTCTGTGTTTCATCGTCAATGGGAAGGTCCAAGGTATACAGTAAACCTGCAGAGGTGCATCGGAATGTAAAACTTGAGACACAGGAAACGCTCAAAACATAGACAGTAGGAAGACTCAGTCTTCTAGTACTTAAGTTACCATTGTGACTCTTATATTTCATTCCAATGCAATTTCTGTGTTTCTTCGTCAATGGGAAGGTCCAAGGGATGCAGTAAAACTGCAGAGGTGCATCGGAATGTAAAACTAGTGACACAGGAAACGCTCAAAACATAGACAGTAGGAATACTCAGTCTTCCTGTACTTAAGTCGACATTGTGTAACTTATATTTAATTCCGATGCAATTTCTGTGTTTCATCGTCAATGGGAAGGGCCAAGTGGTACAGTAAACCTGCAGAGGTGCATCAGAATGTAAAAATGGTGACACAGGAAACGCTCACAACATAGACAGTAGGAAGACTTAGTCTTCCTGTACTTAAGTCGGCATTGTGTCTCTTATATTTAATTCCGATGCAATTTCTGTGTTTCATCGTCACTGTGAAGGTCCAAGGGATACAGTAAACCTGTAGAGGTGCATCGGAATGTAAAACTGGTGACACAGGAAACGCTCAAATTATAGACAGTAGGAAGACTCAGTCTTCCTGTACTTAAGTCGGCATTGTGTCTCTTATATTTAATTCCGATGCAATGTCTGTGTTTCATCGTCAATGGGAAGGTCCAAGGGATACAGTAAACCTGCAGAGGTGCATCAGAATGTAAAACTGGTGACACAGGAAACGCACAAAACATAGACAGTAGGAATACCCAGTCTTCCTGTACTTAAGTCGGCATTGTGTCTCTTATATTTAATTCCGATGCAATTTCTGTGTTTCATCGTCACTGTGAAGGTCCAAGGGTTACAGTAAACCTGTAGAGGTGCATCGGAATGTAAAACTGGTGACACAGGAAACGCTCAAATTATAGACAGTAGGAAGACTCAGTCTTCCTGTACTTAAGTCGGCATTGTGTCTCTTATATTTAATTCCGATGCAATTTCTGTGTTTCAAAGTCAATGGGAAGGTCCAAGGTATACAGTAAACCTGCAGAGGTGCATCGGAATGTAAAACTGGTGACACAGGAAACGCTCAAAACATAGACCGTAGGAAGACTCAGTCTTCTTGTACTTAAGTCGGCATTGTGTCTCTTATATTTAATTCCGGTGCAATTTCTGTGTTTCATCGTCAATGGGAAGGTCCAAGCGATACAGTAAACCTGCAGAGGGGCATCAGAATGTAAAACTGGTGACACAGGAAACGCTCAAAACATAGACAGTAGGAAGACTCAGTCTTCCTGTTCTTAAGTCGGCATTGTGTCTCTTATATTTCATTCCGATGCAATTTCTGTGTTTCATCGTCAATGGGAAGGTCCAGGTGATGCAGTAAACCTGCAGAGGTGCATCGGAATGTAAAACTAGTGACACAGGAAACGCTGAAAACATAGACAGTAGGAAGCCTCAGTCATCCTGTACATAAGTCGGCATTGTGTCTCTTATATTTAATTCCGATGCAATTTCGGTGTTTCATCGTGAATGGGAAGGTCCAAGGGATATAGTAAACCTGCAGAGGTGCATCGTAAAGTAAAACTGATGACACAGGATACGCTCAAAACATAGGCAGTAGCAGGATTTAGTCTTCCTGTACTGAAGTCGGCATTGTGTCTCTTATATTTATTTTCGATGCAATTTGTGAGTTTCATCGCCAATGGGAAGGTCCAAGGGATACAGTAAACATGCAGAGGTGCATCGGAATGTAAAACTGGTGACACAGGAAACGCTCAAATCATTGACTGTAAGAAGACTGTTTTCTTGTACTTAAGTCGTCATTGTGTCTCTTATATTTAATTCCGATGTAATTTCTGTGATTCATCGTAACTGTGAAGGTCCAAGGGATACAGTAAACCTGTAGAGGTGCATCGGAATGTAAAACTGGTGCCACAGGAAACGCTCAAATTATAGACAGTAGGAAGACTAAGTCATCCTGTACTTAAGTCGGCATTGTGTCTCTTATATTTGATTCCGATGCAATTTCTGTGTTTCATCGTCAATGGGAAGGTCCAAGCGATACAGTAAACCTGCAGAGGGGCATCAGAAAGTAAAACTGGTGACACAGGAAACGCTCAAAACATAGACAGTAGGAAGACTCAGTCTTCCTGTTCTTAAGTCGGCATTGTGTCTCTTATATTTCATTCCGATGAAATTTCTGTGTTTCATCGTCAATGGGAAGGTCCAGGTGATGCAGTAAACCTGCAGAGGTGCATCGGAATGTAAAACTAGTGACACAGGAAACGCTCAAAACATAGACAGTAGGAAGACTCAGTCTTCCTGTACTTAAGTCGGCATTGTGTCTCTTATGTCTAATTCCGATGCAATTTTTGTGTCTCATCGTCAATGGGAAGGTCCAAGGGATACAGTAAACCTGCAGAGGTGCATCGGAATGTAAAACTCGTGACACAGGAAACGCTCAAAACATAGACAGTAGGAAGACTCAGTCTTCCTGTACTTAAGTCTGCATTGTGTCTCTTATACTTATATCCGATGCAATTTCTGTGTTTTATCGTCAATGGGAAGGTCCAAGGGATACAGTAAACCTGCAGAGGTGCATCAGAATGTAAAACTGGTGACACAGGAAACGCTCAAAACATAGACAGCAGGAAGACTCAGTCTTCCTGTACTTAAGACGGCATTGTGTCTCTTATATTGTATTCCGATGCAATTTCTGTGTTTCATCGTCATTGGGAAGATCCAAGGGATACAGTAAACCTGCAGAGGTGCATCGGAATAAAAACTAGTGACACAGGAAACGCTCAAAGCATAGACAGTAGGAAGACTCAGTCTTCCTGTACTTAAGCCGGCATCGTGTCTCTTATATTTAATTCCGATGCAATTTCTGTGTTTCATCGTCAATGAGAAGGTCCAAGGGTTACAGTAAACCTGCAGAGGTGCATCGGAATGTAAAACTCGTGACACAGGAAACGCTCAAAACATAGACAGTAGGAAGACTCAGTCTTCCTGTACTGAAGTCGGCATTGTGTCTCTTATATTTATTTCCGATGAAATTTCTGTGTTTCATCGTGAATGGGAAGGTCCAAGGGATATAGTAAACCTGCAGAGGTGCATCGGAAAGTAAAACTGATGACACAGAAAACGCTCAAAACATAGACAGTAGGAAGACTTAGTCTTCCTGTACTTAAGTCGGCATTGTGTCTCTTATATTTAATTCCGATGCAATTTCTGTGTTTCATCGTCACTGTGAAGGTCCAAGGGATACAGTAAACCTGTGGAGGTGCATCGGAATGTAAAACTGGTGACACAGGAAACGCTCAAATTATAGACAGTAGGAAGACTCAGTCTTCCTGTACTTAAGTCGGCATTGTGTCTCTTATATTTAATTCCGATGCAATTTCTGTGTTTCATCGTCAATGGGAAGGTCCAAGGGATACAGTAAACCTGCAGAGGTGCATCAGAATGTAAAACTGCTGACACAGGAAACGCACAAACATAGACAGTAGGAATACCCAGTCTTCCTGTACTTAAGTCGGTATTGTGCCTCTTATATTTAATTCCGATGCAATTTCTGTGTTTCATCGTCAATGGCAAGATCCAAGGGATACAGTAAACCTGCAGACGTTAATCGGAATGTAAAACTAGTGACACAGGAAACGCTCAAACATAGACAGTAGGAAGACACAGTCGTCCCGTACTTAAGTCGACATTGTGTCTCTTATATATAATTCCGATGCAATTTCTGTGTTTCATCGTCAATGGGAAGGTCCAAGGGATACAGTAAACCTGCAGAGGTGCATCGGAATGTAAAACTAGTGACACAGGAAACGCTCAAAACATAGACAGCGGGAAGACTCAGTCTTCCTGTACTTAAGTCGGCATTGTGTCTCTTACATTTAATTCCGATGCAATTTCTGTGTTTCATCGTCAATGGGAACGTCCAAGGGATACAGTAAACCTGCAGAGGTGCATCGGAATGTAAAACTGGTGACACAGGAAATGCTCAAAACATAGACAGTAGGAAGACTCAGTCTTTCTGTACTTAAGTCGGCATTGTGTCTCTTATATTTAATTCCGATGCAATTTCTGTGTTTCATCGTCAATGGGAAGGGCCAAGGGGTACAGTAAACATGCAGAGGTGCATCGGAATGTAAAACTGGTGATACAGGAAACGCTCAAAACATTGACTGTAAGAAGACTGTTTTCTTGTACTTAAGTCGTCATTGTGTCTCTTATATTTAATTCCGATGTAATTTCTGTGTTTCATCGTAACTGTGAAGTTCCAAGGTATACAGTAAACCTGTAGAGGTGCATCGGAATGTAAAACTGGTGACACAGGAAACGCTCAAAACATAGACAGTAGGAAGACTCAGTCTTCGTGTACTTAAGTCTGCATTGTGTCTCTTATATTTATTTCCGATGAAATTTCTGTGTTTCATCGCGAATGGGAAGGTCCAAGGGATATAGTAAACCTGCAGAGGTGCATCGGAAAGTAAAACTGATGACACAGGAAACGCTCAAAACATAGACAGTAGGAAGACTCAGTCTTCCTGTACTTAAGTCGGCATTGTCTCTCTTATATTTAATTCCGATGCAATTTCTGTGTTTCATCGTCAATGGGAAGGTCCAAGGGGTACAGTAAACCTGCAGAGGTGCATCAGAATGTAAAAATGGTGACACAGGAAACGCTCACAACATAGACACTGGGAAGACTCAGTCTTCCTGTACTTAAGACGGCATTGCGTCTCTTATATTTAATTCCGATGCAATTTCTGTGTTTCATCGTCAATGGGAAGTTCCTAGGGATACAGTAAACCTGAAGAGGTGCAACGGAATGTATAACTAGTGACACAGGAAACGCTCAAAACATAGACAGTAGGAAGACTCAGTCTTCCTGTACATAAGTCGGCATTGTGTCTCTTATATTTATTTCCGATGAAATTTCTGTGTTTCATCGTGAATGGGAAGGTCCAAGGGATATAGTAAACCTGCAGAGGTGCATCGGATTGTAAAACTGATGACACAGGATACGCTCAAAACATAGACAGTAGCAGGATTTAGTCTTCCTGTACTTAAGTCGGCATTGTGTATCTTATGTTTAATTTCGATGCAATTTGTGTGTTTCATCGCCAATGGGAAGGTCCAAGGGATACAGTAAACATGCAGAGGTGCATCGGAATGTAAAACTGGTGACACAGGAAACGCTCAAAACATTGACTGTAAGAAGACTATAGTCTTGTACTTAAGTCGTCATTGTGTCTCTTATATTTAATTCCGATGTAACTTCTGTGTTTCATCGTAACTGTGAAGGTCCAAGTGATACAGTAAACCTGTAGAGGTGCATCGGAATGTAAAACTGGTGACACAGGAATCGCTCAAATTATAGACAGTAGGAAGACTCAGTCATCCTGTACTAAAGTCGGCATTGTGTCTCTTATATTTAATTCCGATGCAATTTCTGTGTTTCATCGTCAATGGTAATGTCCAAGGGATACAGTAAACCTGCAGAGGTGCATCAGAATGTAAAACTGATGACACAGGAAACGCTCAAAACATAGACAGTAGGAAGACTCAGTCTTCCTGTACTTAAGTCGGCATTGTGTCTCTTATATTTCATTCCGATGCAATTTCTGTGTTTCATCGTCAATGGGAAGGTCCAAGGGATGCAGTAAACCTGCAGAGGTGCATCGGAATGTAAAACTAGTGACACAGGAAACTCTCAAAACATAGACAGTAGGAAGACTCGGTCTTCCTGTACTTAAGTCGGCATTGTGTCTCTTATATTTAATTCCGATGCTATTTCTGTGTTTCATCGTCAATGGGAAGGTCCAAGGGATACAGTAAACCTGCACAGGTGCATCGGAATGTAAAACTGGTGACACAGGAATCGCTCAAATTATAGACAGTAGGAAGACTCAGTCTTCCTGTACTTAAGTCTGCATTGTGTCTCTTATATTTATTTCCGATGAAATTTCTGTGTTTCATCGTCAATGGGAAGGTCCAAGGGATATAGTAAACCTGCAGAGGTGCATCGGAAAGTAAAACTGATGACACAGGAAACGCTCAAACATAGACAGTAGGAAGACTTAGTCTTCCGGTACTTAAGTCGGTATTGTGTCTCTTATATTTAATTCCGATGCTATTTCTGTGTTTCATCGTCACTGTGAAGGTCCAAGGGATACAGTAAACCTGCAGAGGTGCATCAGAATGTAAAACTGGTGACACAGGAAACGCTCAAAACATAGACAGTAGGAAGACTCAGTCTTCCTGTACTTAAGTCGGCATTGTGTCTCTTATATTTAATTCCGACGCAATTTCTGTGTTTCTTCGTCAATGGGAAGGTCCAAGGGTTACAGTAAACCTGCAGAGGTGCATCAGAATGTAAAACTGGTGACACAGGAAACGCTCAAAACATAGACAGTAGGAAGACTCAGTCTTCCTGTACTTAAGTCGGCATTGTGTCTCTTATATTTAATTCCGATGCAATTTCTGTGTTTCATCGTCAATGGGAAGGTCCTAGGGATACAGTAAACATGCAGAGGTGCATCGGAATGTAAAATTGGTGACACAGGAAACGCGCAAATCATTGACTGTAAGAAGACTGTTTTCTTGTACTTAAGTCGTCATTGTGTCTCTTATATTTAATTCCGATGTAATTTCTGTGTTTCATCGTAACTGTGAAGGTCCGAGGGATACAGTAAACCTGTAGAGGGGCATCGGAATGTAAAACTGGTGACACAGGAAACGCTCAAATTATAGACAGTAGGAAGACTCAGTTTTCCTGTACATAAGTCGGCATAGTTTCTCTTATATTTAATTCCGATGCAATTTTTGTGTTTCATCGTCAATGGGAAGGACCAAGGGATATAGTAAACCTGCAGAGGTGCATCGGAAAGTAAAACTGATGACACAGGATACGCTCAAAACATAGACAGTAGCAGGATTTAGTCTTCCTGTACTGAAGTCGGCATTGTGTCTCTTATATTTAATTTCGATGCAATTTGTGAGTTTCATCGCCAATGGGAAGGTCCAAGGGATACAGTAAACATGCAGAGGTGCATCGGAATGTAAAACTGGTGACACAGGAAACGCTCAAAACATTGACTGTAAGAAGACTGTTTTCTTGTACTTAAGTCGTCATTGTGTCTCTTATATTTAATTCCGATGTAATTTCTGTGTTTCATCGTAACTGTGAAGGTCCGAGGGATACAGTAAACCTGTAGAGGTGCATCGGAATGTAAAACTGGTGACACAGGAAACGCTCAAATTATAGATAGTAGGAAGACTCAGTCATCCTGTACTTAAGTCGGCATTGTGTCTCTTATATTTAATTCCGATGCAATTTCTGTGTTTCATCGACAATGGGAAGGTCCAAGGGATATAGTAAACCTGCAGAGGTGCATCGGAAAGTAAAACTGATGACACAGGAAACGCTCAAAACATAGACAGTAGGAAGACTCAGTCTTCCTGTACATAAGTCGGCATTGTGTCTCTTACATTTAATTCCGATGCAATTTCTGTGTTTCATCGTGAATGGGAAGGTCCAAGGGATATAGTAAACCTGCAGAGGTGCATCGTAAAGTAAAACTGATGACACAGGATACGCTCAAAACATAGGCAGTAGCAGGATTTAGTCTTCCTGTACTAAAGTCGGCATTGTGTCTCTTATTTTTAATTTCGATGCAATTTGTGAGTTTCATCGCCAATGGGAGGGGCCAAGTGGTACAGTAAACCTGCAGAGGTGCATCAGAATGTAAAAATGGTGACACAGGAAACGCTCATAACATAGACAGTAGGAAGACTCAGTCTTCCTGTACTGAAGTCGGCATTGTGTCTCTTATATTTATTTCCGATGAAATTTCTGTGTTTCATCGTGAATGGGAAGGTCCAAGGGATATAGTAAACCTGCAGAGGTGCATCGGAATGTAAAACTCGTGACACAGGAAACGCTCAAAACATAGACAGTAGGAAGACTCAGTCTTCCTGTACTGAAGTCGGCATTGTGTCTCTTATATTTATTTCCGATGAAATTTCTGTGTTTCATCGTGAATGGGAAGGTCCAAGGGATATAGTAAACCTGCAGAGGTGCATCGGAAAGTAAAACTGATGACACAGAAAACGCTCAAAACATAGACAGTAGGAAGACTTAGTCTTCCTGTACTTAAGTCGGCATTGTGTCTCTTATATTTAATTCCGATGCAATTTCTGTGTTTCATCGTCACTGTGAAGGTCCAAGGGATACAGTAAACCTGTGGAGGTGCATCGGAATGTAAAACTGGTGACACAGGAAACGCTCAAATTATAGACAGTAGGAAGACTCAGTCTTCCTGTACTTAAGTCGGCATTGTGTCTCTTATATTTAATTCCGATGCAATTTCTGTGTTTCATCGTCAATGGGAAGGTCCAAGGGATACAGTAAACCTGCAGAGGTGCATCAGAATGTAAAACTGGTGACACAGGAAACGCACAAACATAGACAGTAGGAATACCCAGTCTTCCTGTACTTAAGTCGGCATTGTGCCTCTTATATTTAATTCCGATGCAATTTCTGTGTTTCATCGTCAATGGCAAGATCCAAGGGATACAGTAAACCTGCAGACTTTAATCGGAATGTAAAACTAGTGACACAGGAAACGCTCAAACATAGACAGTAGGAAGACACAGTCGTCCCGTACTTAAGTCGACATTGTGTCTCTTATATATAATTCCGATGCAATTTCTGTGTTTCATCGTCAATGGGAAGGTCCAAGGGATACAGTAAACCTGCAGAGGTGCATCGGAATGTAAAACTAGTGACACAGGAAACGCTCAAAACATAGACAGCGGGAAGACTCAGTCTTCCTGTACTTAAGTCGGCATTGTGTCTCTTACATTTAATTCCGATGCAATTTCTGTGTTTCATCGTCAATGGGAACGTCCAAGGGATACAGTAAACCTGCAGAGGTGCATCGGAATGTAAAACTGGTGACACAGGAAATGCTCAAAACATAGACAGTAGGAAGACTCAGTCTTTCTGTACTTAAGTCGGCATTGTGTCTCTTATATTTAATTCCGATGCAATTTCTGTGTTTCATCGTCAATGGGAAGGGCCAAGGGGTACAGTAAACATGCAGAGGTGCATCGGAATGTAAAACTGGTGATACAGGAAACGCTCAAAACATTGACTGTAAGAAGACTGTTTTCTTGTACTTAAGTCGTCATTGTGTCTCTTATATTTAATTCCGATGTAATTTCTGTGTTTCATCGTAACTGTGAAGTTCCAAGGGATACAGTAAACCTGTAGAGGTGCATCGGAATGTAAAACTGGTGACACAGGAAACGCTCATATTATAGACAGTAGGAAGACTCAGTCATCCTGTACTTAAGTCGGCATTGTGTCTCTTATATTTAATTCCGATGCAATTTCTGTGTTTCATCGTCAATGGGAAGGTCCAAGGTATACAGTAAACCTTCAGAGGTGCATCGGAATGTAAAACTTGAGACACAGGAAACGCTCAAAACATAGACAGTAGGAAGACTCAGTCTTCTAGTACTTAAGTTACCATTGTGACTCTTATATTTAATTCCGATGCAATTTCTGTGTTTCTTCGTCAATGGGAAGGTCCAAGGGATGCAGTAAAACTGCAGAGGTGCATCGGAATGTAAAACTAGTGACACAGGAAACGCTCAAAACATAGACAGTAGGAAGACTCAGTCTTCCTGTACTTAAGTCGACATTGTGTCCCTTATATTTAATTCCGATGCAATTTCTGTGTTTCATCGTCAATGGGAGGGGCCAAGTGGTACAGTAAACCTGCAGAGGCGCATCAGAATGTAAAAATGGTGACACAGGAAACGCTCATAACATAGACAGTAGGAAGACTCCGTCTTCCTGTACTTAAGTCGGCATTGTGTCTCTTATATTTAATTCCGATGCAATTTATGTGTTTCATCGTCAATGGGAAGGTCCAAGGGATACAGTAAACCTGCAGAGGTGCAACGGAATGTATAACTAGTGACACAGGAAACGCTCAAAACATAGACAGTAGGAAGACTCAGTCTTCCTGTACATAAGTCGGCATTGTGTCTCTTATATTTAATTCCAATGCAATTTCTGTGTTTCATCGTGAATGGGAAGGTCCAAGGGATATAGTAAACCTGCAGAGGTGCATCGGAAAGTAAAACTGATGACACAGGATACGCTCAAAACATAGACAGTAGCAGGATTTAGTCTTCCTGTACTGAAGTCGGCATTGTGTCTCTTATATTTAATTTCGATGCAATTTGTGAGTTTCATCGCCAATGGGAAGGTCCAAGGGATACAGTAAACATGCAGAGGTGCATCGGAATGTAAAACTGGTGACACAGGAAACGCTCAAAACATTGACTGTAAGAAGACTGTTTTCTTGTACTTAAGTCGTCATTGTGTCTCTTATATTTAATTCCGATGTAATTTCTGTGTTTCATCGTAACTGTGAAGGTCCGAGGGATACAGTAAACCTGTAGAGGTGCATCGGAATGTAAAACTGGTGACACAGGAAACGCTCAAATTATAGACAGTAGGAAGACTCAGTCATCCTGTACTTAAGTCGGCATTGTGTCTCTTATATTTAATTCCGATGCAATTTCTGTGTTTCATCGACAATGGGAAGGTCCAAGGGATACAGTAAACCTGCAGAGGTGCATCAGAATGTAAAACTGGTGACACAGGAAACGCTCAAAACGTAGACAGTAGGAAGACTCAGTCTTCCTGTACTTAAGTCGGCATTGTGTCTCTTATATTTAATTCCGATGCAATTTCTGTGTTTCATCGTCAATGGGAAGGTCCAAGTGATGCAGTAAACCTGCAGAGGTGCATCGGAATGTAAAACTAGTGACACAGGAAACGCTCAAAACATAGACAGTAGGAAGACTCAGTCATCCTGTACTTAAGTCGGCATTGTGTCTCTTATATCTAATTCCGATGCAATTTCTGTGTCTCATCGTCAATGGGAAGGTCTAAGGGATTCAGTAAACCTACAGAGGTGCATCGGAATGTAAAACTCGTGACACAGGAAACGCTCAAAACATAGACAGTAGGAAGACTCAGTCTTCGTGTACTTAAGTCTGCATTGTGTCTCTTATATTTATTTCCGATGAAATTTCTGTGTTTCATCGCGAATGGGAAGGTCCAAGGGATATAGTAAACCTGCAGAGGTGCATCGGAAAGTAAAACTGATGACACAGGAAACGCTCAAAACATAGACAGTAGGAAGACCCAGTCTTCCTGTACTTAAGTCGGCATTGTCTCTCTTATATTTAATTCCGATGCAATTTCTGTGTTTCATCGTCAATGGGAAGGTCCAAGGGGTACAGTAAACCTGCAGAGGTGCATCAGAATGTAAAAATGGTGACACAGGAAACGCTCACAACATAGACACTGGGAAGACTCAGTCTTCCTGTACTTAAGACGGCATTGCGTCTCTTATATTTAATTCCGATGCAATTTCTGTGTTTCATCGTCAATGGGAAGTTCCTAGGGATACAGTAAACGTGAAGAGGTGCAACGGAATGTATAACTAGTGACACAGGAAACGCTCAAAACATAGACAGTAGGAAGACTCAGTCTTCCTGTACATAAGTCGGCATTGTGTCTCTTATATTTCATTCCGATGCAATTTCTGTGTTTCATCGTCAATGGGAAGGTCCAAGGGATGCAGTAAACCTGCAGAGGTGCATCGGAATGTAAAACTAGTGACACAGGAAACTCTCAAAACATAGACAGTAGGAAGACTCGGTCTTCCTGTACTTAAGTCGGCATTGTGTCTCTTATATTTAATTCCGATGCTATTTCTGTGTTTCATCGTCAATGGGAAGGTCCAAGGGATACAGTAAACCTGCACAGGTGCATCGGAATGTAAAACTGGTGACACAGGAAACGCTCAAATTATAGACAGTAGGAAGACTCAGTCTTCCTGTACTTAAGTCTGCATTGTGTCTCTTATATTTATTTCCGATGAAATTTCTGAGTTTCATCGCCAATGGGAAGGTCCAAGGGATACAGTAAACATGCAGAGGTGCATCGGAATGTAAAACTGGTGACACAGGAAACGCTCAAAACATTGACTGTAAGAAGACTATTGTCTTGTACTTAAGTCGTCATTGTGTCTCTTATATTTAATTCCGATGTAACTTCTGTGTTTCATCGTAACTGTGAAGGTCCAAGTGATACAGTAAACCTCTAGAGGTGCATCGGAATGTAAAACTGGTGACACAGGAATCGCTCAAATTATAGACAGTAGGAAGACTCAGTCATCCTGTACTTAAGTCGGCATTGTGTCTCTTATATTTAATTCCGATGCAATTTCTGTGTTTCATCGTCAATGGTAATGTCCAAGGGATACAGTAAACCTGCAGAGGTGCATCAGAATGTAAAACTGATGACACAGGAAACGCTCAAAACATAGACAGTAGGAAGACTCAGTCTTCCTGTACTTAAGTCGGCATTGTGTCTCTTATATTTCATTCCGATGCAATTTCTGTGTTTCATCGTCAATGGGAAGGTCCAAGGGATGCAGTAAACCTGCAGAGGTGCATCGGAATGTAAAACTAGTGACACAGGAAACTCTCAAAACATAGACAGTAGGAAGACTCGGTCTTCCTGTACTTAAGTCGGCATTGTGTCTCTTATATTTAATTCCGATGCTATTTCTGTGTTTCATCGTCAATGGGAAGGTCCAAGGGATACAGTAAACCTGCACAGGTGCATCGGAATGTAAAACTGGTGACACAGGAAACGCTCAAATTATAGACAGTAGGAAGACTCAGTCTTCCTGTACTTAAGTCTGCATTGTGTCTCTTATATTTATTTCCGATGAAATTTCTGTGTTTCATCGGCAATGGGAAGGTCCAAGGGATATAGTAAACCTGCAGAGGTGCATCGGAAAGTAAAACTGATGACACAGGAAACGCTCAAACATAGACAGTAGGAAGACTTAGTCTTCCGGTACTTAAGTCGGTATTGTGTCTCTTATATTTAATTCCGATGCAATTTCTGTGTTTCATCGTCACTGTGAAGGTCCAAGGGATACAGTAAACCTGCAGAGGTGCATCAGAATGTAAAACTGGTGACACAGGAAACGCTCAAAACATAGACAGTAGGAAGACTCAGTCTTCCTGTACTTAAGTCGGCATTGTGTCTCTTATATTTAATTCCGATGCAATTTCTGTGTTTCTTCGTCAATGGGAAGGTCCAAGGGTTACAGTAAACCTGCAGAGGTGCATCAGAATGTAAAACTGGTGACACAGGAAACGCTCAAAACATAGACAGTAGGAAGACTCAGTCTTCCTGTACTTAAGTCGGCATTGTGTCTCTTATATTTAATTCCGATGCAATTTCTGTGTTTCATCGTCAATGGGAAGGTCCTAGGGATACAGTAAACATGCAGAGGTGCATCGGAATGTAAAACTGGTGACACAGGAAACGCGCAAATCATTGACTGTAAGAAGACTGTTTTCTTGTACTTAAGTCGTCATTGTGTCTCTTATATTTAATTCCGATGTAATTTCTGTGTTTCATCGTAACTGTGAAGGTCCGAGGGATACAGTAAACCTGTAGAGGGGCATCGGAATGTAAAACTGGTGACACAGGAAACGCTCAAATTATAGACAGTAGGAAGACTCAGTTTTCCTGTACATAAGTCGGCATAGTTTCTCTTATATTTAATTCCGATGCAATTTCTGTGTTTCATCGTCAATGGGAAGGAGCAAGGGATATAGTAAACCTGCAGAGGTGCATCGGAAAGTAAAACTGATGACACAGGATACGCTCAAAACATAGACAGTAGCAGGATTTAGTCTTCCTGTACTGAAGTCGGCATTGTGTCTCTTATATTTAATTTCGATGCAATTTGTGAGTTTCATCGCCAATGGGAAGGTCCAAGGGATACAGTAAACATGCAGAGGTGCATCGGAATGTAAAACTGGTGACACAGGAAACGCTCAAAACATTGACTGTAAGAAGACTGTTTTCTTGTACTTAAGTCGTCATTGTGTCTCTTATATTTAATTCCGATGTAATTTCTGTGTTTCATCGTAACTGTGAAGGTCCGAGGGATACAGTAAACCTGTAGAGGTGCATCGGAATGTAAAACTGGTGACACAGGAAACGCTCAAATTATAGATAGTAGGAAGACTCAGTCATCCTGTACTTAAGTCGGCATTGTGTCTCTTATATTTAATTCCGATGCAATTTCTGTGTTTCATCGACAATGGGAAGGTCCAAGGGATACAGTAAACCTGCAGAGGTGCATCAGAATGTAAAACTGTCGACACAGGAAACGCTCAAAACGTAGACAGTAGGAAGACTCAGTCTTCCTGTACTTAAGTCGGCATTGTGTCTCTTATATTTAATTCCGATGCAATTTCTGTGTTTCATCGTCACTGTGAAGGTCCAAGGGATACAGTAAACCTGTGGAGGTGCATCGGAATGTAAAACTGGTGACACAGGAAACGCTCAAATTATAGACAGTAGGAAGACTCAGTCTTCCTGTACTTAAGTCGGAATTGTGTCTCTTATATTTAATTCCGATGCAATTTCTGTGTTTCATCGTGAATGGGAAGGTCCAAGGGATATAGTAAACCTGCAGAGGTGCATCGGAAAGTAAAACTGATGACACAGGAAACGCTCAAATAATAGACAGTAGGAAGACTCAGTCTTCCTGTACATAAGTCGGCATTGTGTCTCTTACATTTAATTCCGATGCAATTTCTGTGTTTCATCGTGAATGGGAAGGTCCAAGGGATATAGTAAACCTGCAGAGGTGCATCGTAAAGTAAAACTGATGACACAGGATACGCTCAAAACATAGGCAGTAGCAGGATTTAGTCTTCCTGTACTGAAGTCGGCATTGTGTCTCTTATTTTTAATTTCGATGCAATTTGTGAGTTTCATCGCCAATGGGAGGGGCCAAGTGGTACAGTAAACCTGCAGAGGTGCATCAGAATGTAAAAATGGTGACACAGGAAACGCTCATAACATAGACAGTAGGAAGACTCAGTCTTCCTGTACTGAAGTCGGCATTGTGTCTCTTATATTTATTTCCGATGAAATTTCGGTGTTTCATCGTGAATGGGAAGGTCCAAGGGATATAGTAAACCTGCAGAGGTGCATCGGAATGTAAAACTCGTGACACAGGAAACGCTCAAAACATAGACAGTAGGAAGACTCAGTCTTCCTGTACTGAAGTCGGCATTGTGTCTCTTATATTTATTTCCGATGAAATTTCTGTGTTTCATCGTGAATGGGAAGGTCCAAGGGATATAGTAAACCTGCAGAGGTGCATCGGAAAGTAAAACTGATGACACAGAAAACGCTCAAAACATAGACAGTAGGAAGACTTAGTCTTCCTGTACTTAAGTCGGCATTGTGTCTCTTATATTTAATTCCGATGCAATTTCTGTGTTTCATCGTCACTGTGAAGGTCCAAGGGATACAGTAAACCTGTGGAGGTGCATCGGAATGTAAAACTGGTGACACAGGAAACGCTCAAATTATAGACAGTAGGAAGACTCAGTCTTCCTGTACTTAAGTCGGCATTGTGTCTCTTATATTTAATTCCGATGCAATTTCTGTGTTTCATCGTCAATGGGAAGGTCCAAGGGATACAGTAAACCTGCAGAGGTGCATCAGAATGTAAAACTGGTGACACAGGAAATGCACAAACATAGACAGTAGGAATACCCAGTCTTCCTGTACTTAAGTCGGCATTGTGCCTCTTATATTTAATTCCGATGCAATTTCTGTGTTTCATCGTCAATGGCAAGATCCAAGGGATACAGTAAACCTGCAGACGTTAATCGGAATGTAAAACTAGTGACACAGAAAACGCTCAAACATAGACAGTAGGAAGACACAGTCGTCCCGTACTTAAGTCGACATTGTGTCTCTTATATATAATTCCGATGCAATTTCTGTGTTTCATCGTCAATGGGAAGGTCCAAGGGATACAGTAAACCTGCAGAGGTGCATCGGAATGTAAAACTAGTGACACAGGAAACGCTCAAAACATAGACAGCGGGAAGACTCAGTCTTCCTGTACTTAAGTCGGCATTGTGTCTCTTACATTTAATTCCGATGCAATTTCTGTGTTTCATCGTCAATGGGAACGTCCAAGGGATACAGTAAACCTGCAGAGGTGCATCGGAATGTAAAACTGGTGACACAGGAAAAGCTCAAAACATAGACAGTAGGAAGACTCAGTCTTTCTGTACTTAAGTCGGCATTGTGTCTCTTATATTTAATTCCGATGCAATTTCTGTGTTTCATCGTCAATGGGAAGGGCCAAGGGGTACAGTAAACATGCAGAGGTGCATCGGAATGTAAAACTGGTGATACAGGAAACGCTCAAAACATTGACTGTAAGAAGACTGTTTTCTTGTACTTAAGTCGTCATTGTGTCTCTTATATTTAATTCCGATGTAATTTCTGTGTTTCATCGTAACTGTGAAGTTCCAAGGGATACAGTAAACCTGTAGAGGTGCATCGGAATGTAAAACTGGTGACACAGGAAACGCTCATATTATAGACAGTAGGAAGACTCAGTCATCCTGTACTTAAGTCGGCATTGTGTCTCTTATATTTAATTCCGATGTAATTTCTGTGTTTCATCGTCAATGGGAAGGTCCAAGGTATACAGTAAACCTTCAGAGGTGCATCGGAATGTAAAACTTGAGACACAGGAAACGCTCAAAACATAGACAGTAGGAAGACTCAGTCTTCTTGTACTTAAGTTACCATTGTGACTCTTATATTTAATTCCGATGCAATTTCTGTGTTTCTTCGTCAATGGGAAGGTCCAAGGGATGCAGTAAAACTGCAGAGGTGCATCGGAATGTAAAACTAGTGACACAGGAAACGCTCAAAACATAGACAGTAGGAAGACTCAGTCTTCCTGTACTTAAGTCGACATTGTGTCCCTTATATTTAATTCCGATGCAATTTCTGTGTTTCATCGTCAATGGGAGGGGCCAAGTGGTACAGTAAACCTGCAGAGGTGCATCAGAATGTAAAAATGGTGACACAGGAAACGCTCATAACATAGACAGTAGGAAGACTCCGTCTTCCTGTACTTAAGTCGGCATTGTGTCTCTTATATTTAATTACGATGCAATTTATGTGTTTCATCGTCAATGGGAAGGTCCAAGGGAAACAGTAAACCTGCAGAAGTGCAACGGAATGTATAACTAGTGACACAGGAAACGCTCAAAACATAGACAGTAGGAAGACTCAGTCTTCCTGTACATAAGTCGGCATTGTGTCTCTTATATTTAATTCCAATGCAATTTCTGTGTTTCATCGTGAATGGGAAGGTCCAAGGGATATAGTAAACCTGCAGAGGTGCATCGGAAAGTAAAACTGATGACACAGGATACGCTCAAAACATAGACAGTAGCAGGATTTAGTCTTCCTGTACTGAAGTCGGCATTGTGTCCCTTATATTTAATTCCGATGCAATTTCTGTGTTTCATCGTCAATGGGAAGGTCCAAGTGATGCAGTAAACCTGCAGAGGTGCATCGGAATGTAAAACTAGTGACACAGGAAACGCTCAAAACATAGACAGTAGGAAGACTCAGTCATCCTGTGCTTAAGTCGGCATTGTGTCTCTTATATCTAATTCCGATGCAATTTCTGTGTCTCATCGTCAATGGGAAGGTCCAAGGGATTCAGTAAACCTACAGAGGTGCATCGGAATGTAAAACTCGTGACACAGGAAACGCTCAAAACATAGACAGTAGGAAGACTCAGTCTTCGTGTACTTAAGTCTGCATTGTGTCTCTTATATTTATTTCCGATGAAATTTCTGTGTTTCATCGCGAATGGGAAGGTCCAAGGGATATAGTAAACCTGCAGAGGTGCATCGGAAAGTAAAACTGTTGACACAGGAAACGCTCAAAACATAGACAGTAGGAAGACTTAGTCTTCCGGTACTTAAGTCGGCATTGTGTCTCTTATATTTAATTCCGATGCTATTTCTGTGTTTCATCGTCACTGTGAAGGTCCAAGGGATACAGTAAACCTGTAGAGGTGCATCGGAATGTAAAACTGGTGACACAGGAAACGCTCAAATTATAGACAGTAGGAAGACTCAGTTTTCCTGTACTTAAGTCGGCATTGTTTCTCTTATATTTAATTCCGATGCAATTTCTGTGTTTCATCGTCAATGGGAAGGTCCAAGGGATACAGTAAACCTACAGAGGTGCATCAGAATGTAAAACTGGTGACACAGGAAACGCTCAAATCATAGACAGTAGGAAGACTCAGTCTTCCTGTACTTAAGTCGGCATTGTCTCTCTTATATTTAATTCCGATTTAATTTCTGTGTTTCATCGTCAATGGGAAGGTCCAAGGGGTACAGTAAACCTGCAGAGGTGCATCAGAATGTAAAAATGGTGACACAGGAAACGCTCACAACATAGACACTGGGAAGACTCAGTCTTCCTGTACTTAAGACGGCATTGCGTCTCTTATATTTAATTCCGATGCAATTTCTGTGTTTCATCGTCAATGGGAAGGTCCTAGGGATACAGTAAACCTGAAGAGGTGCAACGCAATGTATAACTAGTGACACAGGAAACGCTCAAAACATAGACAGTAGGAAGACTCAGTCTTCCTGTACATAAGTCGGCATTGTGTCTCTTATATTTATTTCCGATGAAATTTCTGTGTTTCATCGTGAATGGGAAGGTCCAAGGGATATAGTAAACCTGCAGAGGTGCATCGGATTGTAAAACTGATGACACAGGATACGCTCAAAACATAGACAGTAGCAGGATTTAGTCTTCCTGTACTTAAGTCGGCATTGTGTATCTTATGTTTAATTTCGATGCAATTTGTGTGTTTCATCGCCAATGGGAAGGTCCAAGGGATACAGTAAACATGCAGAGGTGCATCGGAATGTAAAACTGGTGACACAGGAAACGCTCAAAACATTGACTGTAAGAAGACTATTGTCTTGTACTTAAGTCGTCATTGTGTCTCTTATATTTAATTCCGATGTAACTTCTGTGTTTCATCGTAACTGTGAAGGTCCAAGTGATACAGTAAACCTGTAGAGGTGCATCGGAATGTAAAACTGGTGACACAGGAAACGCTCAAATTATAGACAGTAGGAAGACTCAGTCATCCTGTACTTAAGTCGGCATTGTGTCGCTTATATTTAATTCCGATGCAATTTCTGTGTTTCATCGTCAATGGTAATGTCCAAGGGATACAGTAAACCTGCAGAGGTGCATCAGAATGTAAAACTGATGACACAGGAAACGCTCAAAACATAGACAGTAGGAAGACTCAGTCTTCCTGTACTTAAGTCGGCATTGTGTCTCTTATATTTCATTCCGATGCAATTTCTGTGTTTCATCGTCAATGGGAAGGTCCAAGGGATGCAGTAAACCTGCAGAGGTGCATCGGAATGTAAAACTAGTGACACAGGAAACTCTCAAAACATAGACAGTAGGAAGACTCAGTCTTCCTGTACTTAAGTCGGCATTTTGTCTCTTATATTTAATTCCGATGCTATTTCTGTGTTTCATCGTCAATGGGAAGGTCCAAGGGATACAGTAAACCTGCAGAGGTGCATCGGAATGTAAAACTGGTGACACAGGAAACGCTCAAATTATAGACAGTAGGAAGACTCAGTCTTCCTGTACTTAAGTCTGCATTGTGTCTCTTATATTTATTTCCGATGAAATTTCTGTGTTTCATCGTCAATGGGAAGGTCCAAGGGATATAGTAAACCTGCAGAGGTGCATCGAAAAGTAAAACTGATGACACAGGAAACGCTCAAACATAGACAGTAGGAAGACTTAGTCTTCCGGTACTTAAGTCGGTATTGTGTCTCTTATAATTAATTCCGATGCTATTTCTGTGTTTCATCGTCACTGTGAAGGTCCAAGGGATACAGTAAACCTGTAGAGGGGCATCGGAATGTCAAACTGGTGACACAGGAAACGCTCAAATTATAGACAGTAGGAAGACTCAGTTTTCCTGTACATAAGTCGGCATAGTTTCTCTTATATTTAATTCCGATGCAATTTCTGTGTTTCATCGTCAATGGGAAGGTCCAAGGGATACAGTAAACCTGCAGAGGTGCATCAGAATGTAAAACTGGTGACACAGGAAACGCTCAAAACATAGACAGTAGGAAGACTCAGTCTTCCTGTACTTAAGTCGGCATTGTGTCTCTTATATTTAATTCCGATGCAATTTCTGTGTTTCTTCGTCAATGGGAAGGTCCAAGGGATACAGTAAACCTGCAGAGGTGCATCAGAATGTAAAACTGGTGACACAGGAAACGCTCAAAACATAGACAGTAGGAAGACTCAGTCTTCCTGTACTTATGTCGGCATTGTGTCTCTTATATTTAATTCCGATGCAATTTCTGTGTTTCATCGTCAATGGGAAGGTCCTAGGGATACAGTAAACATGCAGAGGTGCATCGGAATGTAAAACTGGTGACACAGGAAACGCGCAAATCATTGACTGTAAGAAGACTGTTTTCTTGTACTTAAGTCGTCATTGTGTCTCTTATATTTAATTCCGATGTAATTTCTGTGTTTCATCGTAACTGTGAAGGTCCGAGGGATACAGTAAACCTGTAGAGGGGCATCGGAATGTAAAACTGGTGACACAGGAAACGCTCAAATTATAGACAGTAGGAAGACTCAGTTTTCCTGTACATAAGTCGGCATAGTTTCTCTTATATTTAATTCCGATGCAATTTCTGTGTTTCATCGTCAATGGGAAGGACCAAGGGATATAGTAAACCTGCAGAGGTGCATCGGAAAGTAAAACTGATGACACAGGATACGCTCAAAACATAGACAGTAGCAGGATTTAGTCTTCCTGTACTGAAGTCGGCATTGTGTCTCTTATATTTAATTTCGATGCAATTTGTGAGTTTCATCGCCAATGGGAAGGTCCAAGGGATACAGTAAACATGCAGAGGTGCATCGGAATGTAAAACTGGTGACACAGGAAACGCTCAAATCATAGACAGTAGGAAGACTCAGTCTTCCTGTACTTAAGTCGGAATTGTGTCTCTTATATTTAATTCCGATGCAATTTCTGTGTTTCATCGACAATGGGAAGGTCCAAGGGATACAGTAAACCTGCAGAGGTGCATCAGAATGTAAAACTGGTGACACAGGAAACGCTCAAAACGTAGACAGTAGGAAGACTCAGTCTTCCTGTACTTAAGTCGGCATTGTGTCTCTTATATTTAATTCCGATGCAATTTCTGTGTTTCATCGTCAATGGGAAGGTCCAAGTGATGCAGTAAACCTGCAGAGGTGCATCGGAATGTAAAACTAGTGACACAGGAAACGCTCAAAACATAGACAGTAGGAAGACTCAGTCTTCCTGTACTTAAGTCGGCATTGTTTCTCTTATATCTAATTCCGATGCAATTTCTGTGTCTCATCGTCAATGGGAAGGTCCAAGGGAAACAGTAAACCTACAGAGGTGCATCGGAATGTAAAACTCGTGACACAGGAAACGCTCAAAACATAGATAGTAGGAAGACTCAGTCTTCGTGTACTTAAGTCTGCATTGTGTCCCTTATATTTATTTCCGATGAAATTTCTGTGTTTCATCGCGAATGGGAAGGTCCAAGGGATATAGTAAACCTGCAGAGGTGCATCGGAAAGTAAAACTGATGACACAGGAGACGCTCAAAACATAGACAGTAGGAAGACTTAGTCTTCCGGTACTTAAGTCGGCATTGTGTCTCTTATATTTAATTCCGATGCTATTTCTGTGTTTCATCGTCACTGTGAAGGTCCAAGGGATACAGTAAACCTGTATAGGTGCATCGGAATGTAAAACTGGTGACACAGGAAACGCTCAAATTATAGACAGTAGGAAGACTCAGTTTTCCTGTACTTAAGTCGGCATTGTTTCTCTTATATTTAATTCCGATGCAATTTCTGTGTTTCATCGTCAATGGGAAGGTCCAAGGGATACAGTAAACCTACAGAGGTGCATCAGAATGTAAAACTGGTGACACAGGAAACGCTCAAAACATAGACAGTAGGAAGACTCAGTCTTCCTGTACTTAAGTCGGCATTGTCTCTCTTATATTTAATTCCGATGCAATTTCTGTGTTTCATCGTCAATGGGAAGGTCCAAGGGGTACAGTAAACCTGCAGAGGTGCATCAGAATGTAAAAATGGTGACACAGGAAACGCTCACAACATAGACACTGGGAAGACTCAGTCTTCCTGTACTTAAGACGGCATTGTGTCTCTTATATTTAATTCCGATGCAATTTCTGTGTTTCATCGTCAATGGGAAGGTCCTAGGGATACAGTAAACCTGAAGAGGTGCAACGGAATGTATAACTAGTGACACAGGAAACGCTCAAAACATAGACAGTAGGAAGACTCAGTCTTCCTGTACATAAGTCGGCATTGTGTCTCTTATATTTATTTCCGATGAAATTTCTGTGTTTCATCGTGAATGGGAAGGTCCAAGGGATATAGTAAACCCGCAGAGGTGCATCGGATTGTAAAACTGATGACACAGGATACGCTCAAAACATAGACAGTAGCAGGATTTAGTCTTCCTGTACTTAAGTCGGCATTGTGTACCTTATGTTTAATTTCGATGCAATTTGTGTGTTTCATCGCCAATGGGAAGGTCCAAGGGATACAGTAAACATGCAGAGGTGCATCGGAATGTAAAACTGGTGACACAGGAAACGCTCAAAACATTGACTGTAAGAAGACTATTGTCTTGTACTTAAGTCGTCATTGTGTCTCTTATATTTAATTCCGATGTAACTTCTGTGTTTCATCGTAACTGTGAAGGTCCAAAGGATACAGTAAACCTGTAGAGGTGCATCGGAATGTAAAACTGGTGACACAGGAAACGCTCAAATTATAGACAGTAGGAAGACTCAGTCATCCTGTACTTAAGTCGGCATTGTGTCTCTTATATTTAATTCCGATGCAATTTCTGTGTTTCATCGTCAATGGGAAGGTCCAAGGGATGCAGTAAACCTGCAGAGGTGCATCGGAATGTAAAACTAGTGACACAGGAAACGCTCAAAACATAGACAGTAGGAAGACTCAGTCTTCCTGTACTTAAGTCGGCATTGTGTCTCTTATATTTAATTCCGATGCAATTTCTGTGTTTCATCGTCAATGGTAATGTCCAATGGATACAGTAAACCTGCAGAGGCACATTGGAATGCAAATTTGGTGACACAGGAAACGCTCAAAACATAGACAGTAGGAAGACACAGTCTTCCTGTACTTAAGTCGGCATTGTGTCTCTTATATTTATTTCCGATGAAATTTCTGTGTTTCATCGTGAATGGGAAGGTCCAAGGGATATAGTAAACCTGCAGAGGTGCATCGGATTGTAAAACTGATGACACAGGATACGCTCAAAACATAGACAGTAGCAGGATTTAGTCTTCCTGTACTTAAGTCGGCATTGTGTACCTTATGTTTAATTTCGATGCAATTTGTGTGTTTCATCGCCAATGGGAAGGTCCAAGGGATACAGTAAACCTGCAGAGGTGCATCGGAATGTAAAACTGGTGACACAGGAAACGCTCAAATTATAGACAGTAGGAAGACTCAGTCGTCCTGTACTTAAGTCGGCATTGTTTCTCTTATATTTAATTCCGATGCAATTGCTGTGTTTCATCGTCAATGGGAAAGTCCAAGGGATACAGTAAACCTGCAGAGGTGCATCAGAATGTAAAACTGGTGACACAGGAAACGCTCAAAACATAGACAGTAGGAAGACTCAGTCTTCCTGTACTTAAGTCGGCATTGTGTCTCTTATATTTAATTCCGATGCCATTTCTGTGTTTCATCGTCAATGGGAAGGTCCAAGGGGTACAGTAAACCTGCAGAGGTGCATCAGAATGTAAAAATGGTGACACAGGAAACGCTCACAACATAGACAGTAGGAAGACTCAGTCTTCCTGTACTTAAGTCGGCGTTGTGTCTCTTATATTTAATCCCGATGCAATTTCTGTGTTTCATCGTCAATGGGAAGGTCCAATGGATACAGTAAACCTGCAGAGGCACATTGGAATGCAAAATTGGTGACACAGGAAACGCTCAAAACATAGACAGTAGGAAGACACAGTCTTCCTGTACTTAAGTCGGCATTGTGTCTCTTATATTTAATTCCGATGCTATTTCTGTGTTTCATCGTCAATGGGAAGGTCCAAGGGATACAGTAAACCTGCAGAAGTGCATCACAATGTATAACTGGTGACACAGCAAACGCTCAAAAAATAGGCAGTAGGAAGACTCAGTCTTCCTGTACTTAAGTCGGCATTGTGTCTCTTATATTTAATTCCGATGCAATTTCTGTGTTTCATCGTCAATGGGAAGGTCCAAGGGATACAATAAACCTGCAGAGGTGCATCGGAATGTAAAACTAGTGACACAGGAAACGCTCAAAACGTAGACAGTAGGAAGACTCAGTCTTCCTGTACTTAAGTCGGCATTGAGTCTCTTATATTTAATTCCGATGCAATTTCTGTGTTTCATCGTCAATGGTAAGGTCCAAGGGATATAGCAAACCTGCAGAGGTGCATCGGAATGTAAAACTGGTGACACAGGAAACGCTCAAATCATAGACAGTAGGAAGACTCAGTCTTCCTGTACTTAAGTCGGCATTGTGTCTCTTATTTTTATTTCCGATGAAATTTCTGTGTTTCATCGTGAATGGGAAGGTCCAAGGGATATAGTTAACAAGCAGAGGTGCATCGGAAAGTAAAGCTGATGACACAGGAAACGCTCAAATCATAGACAGTAGGAAGACTCAGTCTTCCTGTACTTAAGTCGGCTTTGTGTCTCTTATATATAATTCCGATGCACTTTCTGATTTTCATCGTCAATGGGAAGGTCGAAGGGATACAGTAAACCTGCAAAAGTGCATCGGAATGTAAAACTAGTGACACAGGAAACGCTCAAAACATTGACTGTAAGAAGTCTGTTTTCTTGTACTTAAGTCGTCATTGTGTATCTTATACTTAATTCCGATGTAAGTTCTGTGTTTCATCGTAACTGTGAAGGTCCAAGGGATACAGTAAACCTGTAGAGGTGCATCGGTATGTAAAACTGGTGACACAGGAAACGCTAAAATTATAGACAGTAGGAAGACTCAGTCATCCTGTACTTAAGTCGGCATTGTGTTTCTTCTATTTAATTCCGATGCCATTTCTGTGTTTCATCGTCAATGGGAAGGTCCAAGGGATACAGTAAACCTGCAGAGGTGCATCAGAATGTAAAACTGGTGACACAGGAAACGCTCAAAGCATAGACAGTAGGAAGACTCAGTCTTCCTGTACTTAAGTCGGCATTATGTCTCTTATATTTAATTCCGATACAATTTCTGTGTTTCATCGTCAATGGTAAGGTCCAAGGGATACAGTAAACCTGCAGAGGTGCATCAGAATGTAAAACTGGTGACACAGGAAACGCTCAAATAATAGACAGTAGGAAGACTCAGTCTTCCTGTACTTAAGTCGGCATTGTGTCTCTTATATTTAATTCCGATGCAAATTCTGTGTTTCATCGTCAATGGGAAGGTCCAAGGGATACAGTAAACCTGCAGAGGTGCATCAGAATGAAAAACTGGTGACACAGGAAACGCTCAAAAAATAGACAATAGCAAGACTTAGTCTTCCTGTACCTAAGTCGGCATTGTGTCTCTTATATTTAATTCCGATGCAATTTCTGTGTTTCATTGTCAATGGGAAGGTCCAAGGGATACAATAAACCTGCAGAGGTGCATCGGAATGTAAAACTAGTGACACAGGAAACGCTCAAATCATAGACAGTAGGAAGACTCACTCTTCCTGTACTTAAGTCGGCATTGTGTCTCTTATATTTATTTCCGATGAAATTTCTGTGTTTCATCGTGCATGGGAAGGTCCAAGGGATACAGTAAACCTGCAGAGGTGCATCGGAATGTAAAACTGGTGACACAGGAAACGCTCAAAACATAGACAGTAGGAAGACTCAGTCTTCCTGTACTTAAGTCGGCATTGTGTCTCTTATACTTATTTCCGATGCGATTTCTGTGTTTCATCGACAATGGGAAGGTCCAAGGGATACAGTAAACCTGTAGAGGTGCATCGGAATGTAAAACTGGTTACACAGGAAACGCTCAAATTATAGACAGTAGGAAGACTCAGTCATCCTGTACTTAAGTCGGCATTGTGTCTCTTCTATTTAATTCCGATGCAATTTCTGTGTTTCATCGTCAATGGGAAGGTCCAAGTGATACAGTAAACCTGCAGAGGTGCAACAGAATATAAAACTGGTGACACAGGAAACGCTCAAAACATAGACAGAAGGAAGACTCAGTCTTCCTGTACTTAAGTCGGCATTGTGTCTCTTATATTTAATTCCGAAGCAATTTCTGTGTTTCATCGTCAATGGGAAGGTCCTAGGGATACAGTAAACCTGAAGAGGTGCAACGGAATGTATAACTAGTAACACAGGAAACGCTCAAAACATAGACAGTAGAAAGACTCAGTCTTCATGTACATAAGTCGGCATTGTGTCTCTTATATTTATTTCCGATGAAATTTCTGTGTTTCATCGTCAATGGGAAGGTCCAAGGGATAAAGTAAACCTGCAGAGGTGCATCGTAAAGTAAAACTGATGACACAGGATACGCTCAAAACAAAGACAGTAGCAGGATTTAGTCTTCCTGTACTTAAGTCGGCATTGTGTATCTTATATTCAATTTCGATGCAATTTGTGTGTTTCATCGCCAATGGGAAGGTCCAAGGGATACAGTAAACATGCAGAGGTGCATTGGAATGTAAAACTGGTGACACAGGAAACGCTCAAAACATTGACTGTAAGAAGACTGTTGTGTTGTACTTAAGTCGTCATTGTGTCTCTTATATTTAATTCCGATGTAACTTCTGTGTTTCATCGTAACTGTGAAGGTCAAAGGGATACAGTAAACCTGTAGAGGTGCATCGGAATGTAAAACTGGTGACACAGGAAACGCTCAAATTATAGACAGTAGGAAGACTCAGTCATCCTGTACTTAAGTCGGCATTGTGTCTCTTATATTTAATTCCGATGCAATTTCTGTGATTCATCGTCAATGGGAAGGTCCAAGGGATGCAGTTAACCTGCAGAGGTGCATCGGAATGTAAAACTAGTGACACAGGAAACGCTCCAAACATAGACAGTAGGAAGACTCAGTCTTCCTGTACTTAAGTCGGCATTGTGTCTCTTATATTTAATTCCGATGCAATTTCTGTGTTTCATCGTCAATGGGAAGGTCCAAGGGATACAGTAAACCTGCAGAGGTGCATCGGAATGTAAAACTGGTGACACAGGAAACGCTCAAATTATAGACAGTAGGAAGACTCAGTCTTCCTGTACTTAAGTCGGCATTGTTTATCTTATATTTAATTCCGATGCAATTTCTGTGTTTCATCGTCAATGGGAAAGTCCAAGGGATACAGTAAACCTGCAGAGGTGCATCAGAATGTAAAACTGGTGACACAGGAAACGCTCAAAACATTGACTGTAGGAAGACTCAGTCTTCCTGTACTTAAGTCGGCATTGTGTCTCTTATATTTAATTCCGATGCAATTTCTGTGTTTCATCGTCAATGGGAAGGTCCAAGGGATACAGTAAACCTGCAGAAGTGCATCAGAATGTATAACTGGTGACACAGAAAACGCTCAAAAAATAGACAGTAGGAAGACTCAGTCTTCCTGTACTTAAGTCGGCATTGTGTCTCTTATATTTAATTCCGATGCAATTTCTGTGTTTCATAGTCAATGGGAAGGTCCAAGGGATACAGTAAACCTGCAGAGGTGCATCGGAATGTAAAACTGGTGACACAGGAAACGCTCAAATTATAGACAGTAGGAAGACTCAGTCTTCCTGTACTTAAGTCTGCATTGTGTCTCTTATATTTATTTCCGATGAAATTTCTGTGTTTCATCGTCAATGGGAAGGTCCAAGGGATATAGTAAACCTGCAGACGTGCTTCGGAAAGTAAAACTGATAACACAGGAAACGCTCAAACATAGACAGTAGGAAGACTTAGTCTTCCGGTACTTAAGTCGGTATTGTGTCTCTTACATTTAATTCCGATGCTATTTCTGTGTTTCATCGTCACTGTGAAGGTCCAAGGGATACAGTAAACCTGTAGAGGGGCATCGGAATGTAAAACTGGTGACACAGGAAACGCTCAAATAATAGACAGTAGGAAGACTCAGTTTTCCTGTACATAAGTCGGCATAGTTTCTCTTATATTTAATTCCGATGCAATTTCTGTGTTTCATCGTCAATAGGAAGGTCCAAGGGATACAGTAAACCTGCAGAGGTGCATCAGAATGTAAAACTGGTGACACAGGAAACGCTCAAAACATAGACAGTAGGAAGACTCAGTCTTCCTGTACTTAAGTCGGCATTGTGTCTCTTATATTTAATTCCGATGCAATTTCTGTGTTTCTTCGTCAATGGGAAGGTCCAAGGGTTACAGTAAACCTGCAGAGGTGCATCAGAATGTAAAAATGGTGACACAGGAAACGCTCACAACATAGACTGTAGGAAGACTCAGTCTTCCTGTACTTAAGTCGGCATTGTGTCTCTTATATTTAATTCGATGCAATTTCTGTGTTTCATCGTCAATGGGAAGGTCCTAGGGATACAGTAAACCTGAAGAGGTGCAACGGAATGTATAACTAGTGACACAGGAAACGCACAAAACATAGAGAGTAGGAAGACTCAGTCTTCCTGTACATAAGTCGGCATTGTGTCTCTTATATTTATTTCCGATGAAATTTCTGTGTTTCATCGTCAATGGGAAGGTCCAAGGGATATAGTAAACCTGCAGAGGTGCATCGGACTGTAAAACCGATGACACAGGATACGGTCAAAACATAGACAGTAGCAGGATTTAGTCTTCCTGTACTTAAGTCGGCATTGTGTATCTTATATTTAATTTCGATGCAATTTGTGTGTTTCATCGCCAATGGGAAGGTCCAAGGGATACAGTAAACATGCAGAGGTGCATCGGAATGTAAAACTGGTGACACAGGAAACGCTCAAAACATTGACTGTAAGAAGACTGTTGTATTGTACTTAAGTCGTCATTGTGTCCCTTATATTTAATTCCGATGTAACTTCTGTGTTTCATCGTAACTGTGAAGGTCCAAGGGATACAGTAAACCTGTAGAGGTGCATCGGAATGTAAAACTGGTGACACAGGAAACGCTCAAATTATAGACAGTAGGAAGACTCAGTCATCCTGTACTTAAGTCGGCATTGTGTCTCTTATATTTAATTCCGATGCAATTTCTGTGTTTCATCGTCAATGGGAAGGTCCAAGGGATGCAGTAAACCTGCAGAGGTGCATCGGAATGTAAAACTTGTGACACAGGAAACGCTCAAAACATAGACAGTAGGAAGACTCAGTCTTCCTGTACTTAAGTCGGCATTGTGTCTCTTATATTTAATTCCGATGCAATTTCTGTGTTTCATCGTCAATGGGAAGGTCCAAGGGATACAGTAAACCTGCAGAGGTGCATCGGAATAAAAACTGGTGACACAGGAAACGCTCAAATTATAGACAGTAGGAAGACTCAGTCGTCCTGTACTTAAGTCGGCATTGTTTCTCTTATATTTAATTCCGATGCAATTTCTGTGTTTCATCGTCAATGGGAAGGTCCAAGGGGTACAGTAAACCTGCAGAGGTGCATCAGAATGTAAAAATGGTGACACAGGAAACGCTCACAACATAGACAGTAGGAAGACTCAGTCTTCCTGTACTTAAGTCGGCGTTGTGTCTCTTATATTTAATCCCGATGCAATTTCTGTGTTTCATCGTCAATGGGAAGGTCCAATGGATACAGTAAACCTGCAGAGGCACATTGGAATGCAAAATTGGTGACACAGGAAACGCTCAAAACATAGACAGTAGGAAGACTCAGTCTTCCTGTACTTAAGTCGGCATTGTGTCTCTTATATTTAATTCCGATGCTATTTCGGTGTTTCATCGTCAATGGGAAGGTCCAAGGGATACAGTAAACCTGCAGAAGTGCATCAGAATATATAACTGGTGACACAGCAAACGCTCAAAAAATAGGCAGTAGGAAGACTCAGTCTTCCTGTACTTAAGTCAGCATTGTGTCTCTTATATTTAATTCCGATGCAATTTCTGTGTTTCATCGTCAATGGGAAGGTCCAAGGGATACAATAAACCTGCAGATGTGCATCGGAATGTAAAACTAGTGACACAGGAAACGCTCAAAACATAGACAGTAGGAAGACTCAGTCTTCCTGTACTTAAGTCGGCATTGAGTCTCTTATATTTAATTCCGATGCAATTTCTGTGTTTCATCGTCAATGGTAAGGTCCAAGGGATATAGTAAACCTGCAGAGGTGCATCGGAATGTAAAACTGGTGACACAGTAAACGCTCAAATCATAGACAGTAGGAAGACTCAGTCTTCCTGTACTTATGTCGGCATTGTGTCTCTTATATTTATTTCCGATGAAATTTCTGTGTTTCATCGTGAATGGGAAGGTCCAAGGGATACAATAAACCTGCAGAGGTGCATCGGAATGTAAAACTGGTGACACAGGAAACGCTCAAAACATAGATAGTAGGAAGACTCAGTCTTCCTGTACTTAAGTCGGCATTGTGTCTCTTAAATTATTTCCGATGCGGTTTCTGTGTTTCATCGTCAATGGTAAGGTCCAATGGATACAGTAAACCTGCAGAGGTGCATCGGAATGTAAAACGGGTGACACAGGAAACGCTCAAAACATAGACCGTAAAAAGACTCAGTTTTCTTGTACTTAAGTCGGCGTTGTGTCTCTTATATTTAATTTCGATGCAATTTCTGTGTTTCATCGTCAATGGGAAGGTCCAAGGGATACACTAAACATGCAAAGGTGCATCGGAATGTAAAACTGGTGACACAGGAAACGCTCAAAACATTGACTGTAAGAAGACTGTTTTCTTGTACTTAAGTCGTCATTGTGTCTCTTATATTTAATTCCGATGTAATTTCTGTGTTTCATCGTAACTGTGAAGGTTCAAGGGATACAGTAAACCTGTAGAGGTGCATCGGAATGTAAAACTGGTGACACAGGAAACGCTCACATTATAGACAGTAGGAAGACTCAGTCATCCTGTACTTAAGTCGGCATTGTGTCTCTTCTATTTAATTCTGATGCAATTTGTGTGTTTCATCGTCAATGGGAATGCCCAAGGGATACAGTAAACCTGCAGAGGTGCATCAGAATGTAAAACTGGTGACACAGGAAACGCTCAAAACATAGACCGTAGGAAGACTCAGTCTTGTGTACTTATGTCGGCATTATGTCTCTTATATTTAATTCCGATACAATTTCTGTGTTTCATCGTCAATGGTAAGGTCCAAGGGATACAGTAAACCTGCAGAGGTGCATCGGAATGTAAAACTAGTGACACAGGAAACGCTCAAAACATAGACAGTTGGAAGACTCACTCTTCCTGTACTGAGGTCGGCATTGTGTCTCTTATATTTATTTCCGATTAAATTTCTGTGTTTCATCGTGAATGGGAAGGTCCAAGGCATACAGTATACCTGCTGCAGAGGTGCATCGGAAAGTAAAACTGATGTCACAGGAAACGCTCAAAACATAGACAGTAGGAGGAGTTAGTCTTCTTGTACTTAAATCGGCATAGTGTCTCTTATATTTAATTCCGATGCTATTTCTGTGTTTCATCGCCACTGTGAAGCTCCAAGGGATACAGTGAACCTGTAGAGGTGCATCGGAATGTAAAACTGGTGACACAGGAAACGCTCAAATAATAGACAGTAGGAAGACTCAGTCTTCCTTTACTTAAGTCGGCATTTTGTCTCTTATATTTATTTCCGATGAAATTTCCGTGTTTCATCGTAAATGGGAAGGTCCAAGGGATATAGTAAACCTGCAGAGGTGCATCGGAAAGTAAAACTGATGACACAGGACACGCTCAAAACATAGGCAGTAGGACGACTCAGTCTTCCTGTACTTAAGTCGGCATTGTGTCTCTCATATTTAATTCCGATGCAAATTCTGTGTTTCATCGTCAATGGGAAGGTCCAAGGGATACAGTATACCTGCAGAGGTGCATCAGAATGTAAATCTGGTGACACGCGAAACGCTCAAAACATAGACAGTAGGAAGACTCAGTCTTCCTGTACTTAAGTCGGCATTTTGTCTCTTATATTTATTTCCGATGATATTTCTGTGTTTCATCGTAAATGGGAAGGTCCAAGGGATATAGTAAACGTGCAGAGGTGCATCGGAATGTAAAACTAGTGACACAGGAAACGCTCAAAACATTGACTGTAAGAAGACTGTTTTCTTGTACTTAAGTCGTCATTGTGTCTCTTACATTTATTTTCGATGCAATTTCTGTGTCTCATCGTCAATAGGAAGGTCCAAGGGATACAGTAAACATGCAGAGGTGCATCGGAATGTAAAACTGGTGACACAGGAAACGCTCAAAACATTGACTGTAAGAAGTCTGTTTTCTTGTACTTAAGTCGTCATTCTGTATCTTATATATAATTCCGATGTAAGTTCTGTGTTTCATCGTAACTGTGAAGGTCCAAGGATACAGTAAACCTGTAGAGGTGCATCGGAATGTAAAACTGGTGACACAGGAAACGCTCAAATTATAGACAGTAGGAAGCCTCAGTCATCCTGTACTTAAGTCGGCATTGTGTCTCTTCTATTTAATTCCGATGCAATTTCTGTGTTTCATCGTCAATGGGAAGGTCCAAGTGATACAGTAAAAATGCAGAGGTGCATCAGAATATAAAACTGGTGACACAGGAAACGCTCAAAACATAGACAGAAGGAAGACTCAGTCTTCCTGTACTTAAGTCGGCATTGTGTCTCTTATATTTTTTCCGATGAAATTTCTGTGTTTCATCGTGCATGGGAAGGTCCAAGGGATACAGTAAACCTGCAGAGCTGCATCGGAATGTAAAACTGGTGACACAGGAAACGCTCAAATAATAGACAGTAGGAAGACTCAGTCTTCCTGTACTTAAGTCGGCATTGTGTCTCTTATATTTAATTCCGATGCAAATTCAGTGTTTCATCGTCAATGGGAAGGTCCAAGGGATACAGTAAACCTGCAGAGGTGCATCAGAATGAAAAACTGGTGACACAGGAAACGCTCAAAAAATAGACAATAGGAAGACTTAGTCTTCCTGTACCTAAGTCGGCATTGTGTCTCTTATATTTAATTCCGATGCAATTTCTGTGTTTCATTGTCAATGGGAAGGTCCAAGGGATACAATAAACCTGCAGAGGTGCATCGGAATGTAAAACTAGTGACACAGGAAACGCTCAAAACATAGACAGTGGGAAGACCCAGTCTTCCTGTACTTAAGTCGGAATTGTGTCTCTTATATTTAATTCCGATGCAATTTCTGTGTTTCATCGTCAATGGGAAGGTCCAAGGGCTACAGTAAACCTGCAGAGGTGCATCAGAATGTAAAAATGGTGACACAGGAAACGCTCACAACATAGAAAGTAGGAAGACTCAGTCTTCCTGTACTTAAGTCGGCATTGTGTCTCTTCTATTTAATTCGGATGCAATTTCTGTGTTTCATCGTCAATGGGAAGGTCCTAGGGATACAGTAAACCTGAAGAGGTGCAACGGAATGTATAACTAGTGACACAGGAAACGCTCAAAACATAGACAGTAGAAAGACTCAGTCTTCCTGTACATAAGTCGGCATTGTGTCTCTTATATTTATTTCCGATGAAATTTCTGTGTTTCATCGTCAATGGGAAGGTCCAAGGGATAAAGTAAACTTGCAGAGGTGCATCGTAAAGTAAAACTGATGACACAGGATACGCTCAGAACAAAGACAGTAGCAGGATTTAGTCTTCCTGTACTTAAGTCGGCATTGTGTATCTTATATTCAATTTCGATGCAATTTGTGTGTTTCATCGCCAATGGGAAGTTCCAAGGGATACAGTAAACATGCAGAGGTGCATCGGAATGTAAAACTGGTGACACAGGAAACGCTCAAAACATTGACTGTAAGAAGACTGTTGTCTTGTACTTAAGTCGGCATTGTGTCTCTTATATTTAATTCCGATGTAACTTCTGTGTTTCATCGTAACTGTGAAGGTCAAAGGGATACAGTAAACCTGTAGAGGTGCATCGGAATGTAAAACTGGTGACACAGGAAACTCTCAAATTATAGACAGTAGGAAGACTCAGTCATCCTGTACTTAAGTCGGCATTGTGTCTCTTATATTTAATTCCGATGCAATTTCTGTGTTTCATCGTCAATGGGAAGGTCCAAGGGATGCAGTAAACCTGCAGAGGTGCATCGGAATGTAAAACTAGTGACACAGGAAACGCTCCAAACATAGACAGTAGGAAGACTCAGTCTTCCTGTACTTAAGTCGGCATTGTGACTCTTATATTTAATTCCGATGCAATTTCTGTGTTTCATCGTCAATGGGAAGGTCCAAGGGATACAGTAAACCTGCAGAGGTGCATCGGAATGTAAAACTGGTGACACAGGAAACGCTCAAATTATAGACAGTAGGAAGACTCAGTCTTCCTGTACTTAAGTCGGAATTGTGTCTCTTATATTTAATTCCGATGCAATTTCTGTGTTCATCGTCAATGGGAAGGTCCAAGGGATACAGTAAACCTGCAGAGGTGCATCGGAATGTAAAACTGGTGACACAGGAAACGCTCAAAGCATAGACAGTAGGAAGACTCAGTCTTCCTGTACTTAAGTCGACATTATGTCTCTTATATTTAATTCCGATACAATATCTGTGTTTCATCGTCAATGGTAAGGTCCAACGGATACAGTAAACCTGCAGAGGTGCATCAGAATGTAAAACTGGTGACACAGGAAGCGCTCAAAGAATAGACAGTAGGAAGACTCAGTCTTCCTGTACTTAAGTCGGCATTGTGTCTCTTATATTTAATGCCGATGCAATTTCTGTGTTTCATCGTCAATGGGAAGGTCCAAGGGATACAGTAAACCTGCAGAGGTGCATCAGAATGTAAAACTGGTGACACAGGAAACGCTCAAAAAATAGACAGTAGGAAGACTCAGTCTTCCTGTACCTAAGTCGGCATTGTGTCTCTTATATTTAATTCCGATTCAATTTCTGTGTTTCATCGTCAATGGGAAGGTCCAAGGGATACAATAAACCTGCAGAGGTGCATCGGAATGAAAACAAGTGACACAGGAAACGCTCAAATCATAGACAGTAGGAAGACTCAGTCTTCCTGTACTTATGTCGGCATTGTGTCTCTTATATTTATTTCCGATGAAATTTCTGTGTTTCATCGTGAATGGGAAGGTCCAAGGGATACAATAAACCTGCAGAGGTGCATCGGAATGTAAAACTGGTGACACAGGAAACGCTCAAAACATAGATAGTAGGAAGACTCAGTCTTCCTGTACTTAAGTCGGCATTGTGTCTCTTAAATTATTTCCGATGCGGTTTCTGTGTTTCATCGTTAATGGGAAGGTCCAACGGATACAGTAAACCTGCAGAGGTGCATCGGAATGTAAAACGGGTGACACAGGAAACGCTCAAAACATAGACCGTAAGAAGACTCAGTTTTCTTGTACTTAAGTCGGCGTTGTGTCTCTTATATTTAATTTCGATGCAATTTCTGTGTTTCATCGTCAATGGGAAGGTCCAAGGGATACACTAACATGCAAAGGTGCATCGGAATGTAAAACTGGTGACACAGGAAACGCTCAAAACATTGACTGTAAGAAGACTGTTTTCTTGTACTTAAGTCGTCATTGTGTCTCTTATATTTAATTCCGATGTAATTTCTGTGTTTCATCGTAACTGTGAAGGTTCAAGGGATACAGTAAACCTGTAGAGGTGCATCGGAATGTAAAACTGGTGACACAGGAAACGCTCATATTATAGACAGTAGGAAGACTCAGTCATCCTGTACTTAAGTCGGCATTGTGTCTCTTCTATTTAATTCCGATGCAATTTCTGTGTTTCATCGTCAATGGGAATGCCCAAGGGATACAGTAAACCTGCAGAGGTGCATCAGAATGTAAAACTGGTGACACAGGAAACGCTCAAAACATAGACCGTATGAAGACTCAGTCTTGTGTACTTAAGTTGGCATTATGTCTCTTGTATTTAATTCCGATACAATTTCTGTGTTTCATCGTCAATGGTAAGGTCCAAGGGATACAGTAAACCTGTAGAGGTGCATCGGAATGTAAAACTAGTGACACAGGAAACGCTCAAAACATAGACAGTTGGAAGACTCACTCTTCCTGTACTGAGGTCGGCATTGTGTCTCTTATATTTATATCCGATTAAATTTCTGTGTTTCATCGTGAATGGGAAGGTCCAAGGGATATAGCAAACCTGCAGAGGTTCAACGGAAAGTAAAACTGATGTCACAGGAAACGCTCAAAACATAGACAGTAGGAGGAGTTAGTCGTCTTGTACTTAAATCGGCATAGTGTCTCTTATATTTAATTCCGATGCTATTTCTGTGTTTCATCGCCACTGTGAAGGTCCAAGGGATACAGTAAACCTGTAGAGGTGCATCGGAATGTAAAACTGGTGACACAGGAAACGCTCAAATAATAGACAGTAGGAAGACTCAGTCTTCCTGTACTTAAGTCGGCATTGTGTCCCTTATATTTAATTCCGATGCAATTTCTGTGTTTCATCGTCAATGGGAAGGTCCAAGGGATACAGTAAACCTGCAGAAGTGCATCAGAATGTATAACTGGTGACACAGCAAACGCTCAAAAAATAGACAGTAGGAAGACTCAGTCTTCCTGTACTTAAGTCGGCATTGTGTCTCTTATATTTAATTCCGATGCAATTTCTGTGTTTCATGGTCAATGGGAAATTCCAAGGGATACAATAAACCTGCAGAGGTGCATCGGAATGTAAAACTAGTGTCACAGGAAACGCTCAAAACATAGACAGTAGGAAGACTCAGTCTTCCTGTACTTAAGTCGGCATTGAGTCTCTTATATTTAATTCCGATGCAATTTCTGTGTTTCATCGTCAATGGTAAGGTCCAAGGGATACAGTAAACCTGCAGAGCTGCATCGGAATGTTAAACTGGTGACACAGGAAACGCTCAAATCATAGACAGTAGGAAGACTCAGTCTTCCTGTACTTAAGTCGGCATTGTGTCTCTTATTTTTATTTCCGATGAAATTTCTGTGTTTCATCGTGAATGGGAAGGTCCAAGGGATATAGTTAACAAGCAGAGGTGCATCGGAAAGTAAAACTGGTGACACAGGAAACGCTCAAAAAATAGACAGTAGGAAGACTCAGTCTTCCTGTACTTATGTCGGCATTGTGTCTCTTATATTTAATTCCGATGCATTTTCTGTGTTTCATCGCCAATGGGAAGGTCCAAGGGATACAGTAAACCTGCAGAGGTGCATCAGACTGTAAAACTGGTGACACAGGAAACGCTCAAAAAATAGACAGTGGGAAGACTCAGTCTTCCTGTACCTAAGTCGGCATTGTGTCTCTTATATTTAATTCCGATTCAATTTCTGTGTTTCATCGTCAATGGGAAGGTCCAAGGGATACAGTAAACCTGCAGAGGTGCATCAGAATGTAAAACTGGTGACACAGGAAACTCTCAAAACATAGACAGTAGGAAGACTCAGTCTTCCTGTACTTAAGTCGGCATTGTGTCTCTTAGATTTACTTCCGATGCAATTTCTGTGTTTCATCGTCAATGGGAAGGTCCAAGGGATACAGTAAACCTGCAGAGGTGCATCGGAATGTAAAACGGGTGACACAGGAAACGCTCAAAACATAGACCGTAAGAAGACTCAGTTTTCTTGTACTTAAGTCGGCGTTGTGTCTCTTATATTTAATTTCGATGCAATTTCTGTGTTTCATCGTCAATGGGTTGGTCCAAGGGATACACTAAACATGCAGAGGTGCATCGGAATGTAAAACTGGTGACACAGGAAACGCTCAAAACATTGACTGTAAGAAGACTGTTTTCTTGTACTTAAGTCGTCATTGTGTCTCTTATATTTAATTCCGATGTAATTTCTGTGTTTCATCGTAACTGTGAAGGTTCAAGGGATACAGTAAACCTGTAGAGGTGCAACGGAATGTAAAACTGGTGACACAGGAAACGCTCAAATTATAGACAGTAGGAAGACTCAGTCATCCTGTAGTTAAGTCGGCATTGTGTCTCTTCTATTTAATTCGGATGCAATTTCTGTGTTTCATCGTCAATGGGAAGGCCCAAGGGATACAGTAAACCTGCAGAGGTGCATCAGAATGTCAAACTGGTGACACAGGAAACGCTCAAAGCATAGACCGTAGGAAGACTCAGTCTTCTGTACTTAAGTCGGCATTATGTCTCTTATATTTAATTCCGATAGAATTTCTGTGTTTCATCGTCAATGGTAAGGTCCAAGGGATACAGTAAACCTGCAGAGGTGCATCGTAAAGTAAAACTGATGACACAGGATACGCTCAAAACATAGACAGTAGCAGGATTTAGTCTTCCTGTACTTAAGTCGGCATTGTGTATCTTATATTTAATTTCGATGCAATTTGTGTGTTTCATCGCCAATGGGAAGGTCCAAGGGATACCGTAAACATGCAGAGGTGCATCGGAATGTAAAACTTGTGACACAGGAAACGCTCAAAACATTGACTGTAAGAAGACTGTTGTCTTGTACTTAAGTCGTCATTGTGTCTCTTATATTTAATTCCGATGTAACTTCTGTGTTTCATCGTAACTGTGAAGGTCCAAGGGATACAGTAAACCTGTAGAGGTGCATCGGAATGTAAAACTGGTGACACAGGAAACGCTCAAATTATAGACATTTAGGAAGACTCAGTCATCCTGTACTTAAGTCGGCATTGTGTCTCTTATATTTAATTCCGATGCAATTTCTGTGTTTCATCGTCAATGGTAAGGTCCAAGGGATACAGTAAACCTGCAGAGCTGCATCGGAATGTTAAACTGGTGACACAGGAAACGCTCAAATCATAGACAGTAGGAAGACTCAGTCTTCCTGTACTTAAGTCGGAATTGTGTCACTTATTTTTATTTCCGATGAAATTTCTGTGTTTCATCGTGAATGGGAAGGTCCAAGGGATATAGTTAACAAGCAGAGGTGCATCGGAAAGTAAAACTGGTGACACAGGAAACGCTCAAAAAATAGACAGTAGGAAGACTCAGTCTTCCTGTACTTATGTCGGCATTGTGTCTCTTATATTTAATTCCGATGCATTTTCTGTGTTTCATCGCCAATGGGAAGGTCCAAGGGATACAGTAAACCTGCAGAGGTGCATCAGACTGTAAAACTGGTGACACAGGAAACGCTAAAAAAATAGACAGTGGGAAGACTCAGTCTTCCTGTACCTAAGTCGGCATTGTGTCTCTTATATTTAATTCCGATTCAATTTCTGTGTTTCATCGTCAATGGGAAGGTCCAAGGGATACAGTAAACCTGCAGAGGTGCATCAGAATGTAAAACTGGTGACACAGGAAACGCTCAAAACATAGACAGTAGGAAGACTCAGTCTTCCTGTACTTAAGTCGGCATTGTGTCTCTTACATTTACTTCCGATGCAATTTCTGTGTTTCATCGTCAATGGGAAGGTCCAAGGGATACAGTAAACCTGCAGAGGTGCATCGGAATGTAAAACGGGTGACACAGGAAACGCTCAAAACATAGACCGTAAGAAGACTCAGTTTTCTTGTACTTAAGTCGGCGTTGTGTCTCTTATATTTAATTTCGATGCAATTTCTGTGTTTCATCGTCAATGGGTTGGTCCAAGGGATACACTAAACATGCAGAGGTGCATCGGAATGTAAAACTGGTGACACAGGAAACGCTCAAAACATTGACTGTAAGAAGACTGTTTTCTTGTACTTAAGTCGTCATTGTGTCTCTTATATTTAATTCCGATGTAATTTCTGTGTTTCATCGTAACTGTGAAGGTTCAAGGGATACAGTAAACCTGTAGAGGTGCAACGGAATGTAAAACTGGTGACACAGGAAACGCTCAAATTATAGACAGTAGGAAGACTCAGTCATCCTGTAGTTAAGTCGGCATTGTGTCTCTTCTATTTAATTCGGATGCAATTTCTGTGTTTCATCGTCAATGGGAAGGCCCAAGGGATACAGTAAACCTGCAGAGGTGCATCAGAATGTCAAACTGGTGACACAGGAAACGCTCAAAGCATAGACCGTAGGAAGACTCAGTCTTCTGTACTTAAGTCGGCATTATGTCTCTTATATTTAATTCCGATACAATTTCTGTGTTTCATCGTCAATGGTAAGGTCCAAGGGATACAGTAAACCTGCAGAGGTGCATCGTAAAGTAAAACTGATGACACAGGATATGCTCAAAACATAGACAGTAGCAGGATTTAGTCTTCCTGTACTTAAGTCGGCATTGTGTATCTTATATTTAATTTCGATGCAATTTGTGTGTTTCATCGCCAATGGGAAGGTCCAAGGGATACCGTAAACATGCAGAGGTGCATCGGAATGTAAAACTTGTGACACAGGAAACGCTCAAAACATTGACTGTAAGAAGACTGTTGTCTTGTACTTAAGTCGTCATTGTGTCTCTTATATTTAATTCCGATGTAACTTCTGTGTTTCATCGTAACTGTGAAGGTCCAAGGGATACAGTAAACCTGTAGAGGTGCATCGGAATGTAAAACTGGTGACACAGGAAACGCTCAAATTATAGACAGTAGGAAGACTCAGTCATCCTGTACTTAAGTCGGCATTGTGTCTCTTATATTTAATTCCGATGCAATTTCTGTGTTTCATCGTCAATGGGAAGGTCCAAGGGATGCAGTAAACCTGCAGAGGTGCATCGGAATGTAAAACTAGTGACACAGGAAACGCTCCAAACATAGACAGTAGGAAGACTCAGTCTTCCTGTACTTAAGTCGGCATTGTGTCTCTTATATTTAATTCCGATGCAATTTCTGTGTTTCATCGCCAATGGGAAGGTCCAAGGAATACAGTAAACCTGCAGAGGTGCATCAGAATGTTAAAATGGTGACACAGGAAACGCTCACAACGTAGACAGTAGGAAGACTCAGTCTTCCTGTACTTAAATCGGCGTTGTGTCTCTTATATTTAATACCGATGCAATTTCTGTGTTTCATCGTCAATGGGAAGGTCCAATGGATACAGTAAACCTGCAGAAGCACATTGGAATGCAAAATTGGTGACACAGGAAACGCTCAAAACATAGACAGTAGGAAGACTCAGTCTTCCTGTACTTAAGTCGGCATTGTGTCCCTTATATTTAATTCCGATGCAATTTCTGTGTTTCATCGTCAATGGGAAGGTCCAAGGGATACAGTAAACCTGCAGAAGTGCATCAGAACGTATAACTGGTGACACAGCAAACGCTCAAAAAATAGACAGTAGGAAGACTCAGTCTTCCTGTACTTAAGTCGGCATTGTGTCTCTTATATTTAATTCCGATGCAATTTCTGTGTTTCATGGTCAATGGGAAATTCCAAGGGATACAATAAACCTGCAGAGGTGCATCGGAATGTAAAACTAGTGTCACAGGAAACGCTCAAAACATAGACAGTAGGAAGACTCAGTCTTCCTGTACTTAAGTCGGCATTGAGTCTCTTATATTTAATTCCGATGCAATTTCTGTGTTTCATCGTCAATGGTAAGGTCCAAGGGATACAGTAAACCTGCAGAGCTGCATCGGAATGTTAAACTGGTGACACAGGAAACGCTCAAATCATAGACAGTAGGAAGACTCAGTCTTCCTGTACTTAAGTCGGCATTGTGTCTCTTATTTTTATTTCCGATGAAATTTCTGTGTTTCATCGTGAATGGGAAGGTCCAAGGGATATAGTTAACAAGCAGAGGTGCATCGGAAAGTAAAACTGGTGACACAGGAAACGCTCAAAAAATAGACAGTAGGAAGACTCAGTCTTCCTGTACTTATGTCGGCATTGTGTCTCTTATATTTAATTCCGATGCATTTTCTGTGTTTCATCGCCAATGGGAAGGTCCAAGGGATACAGTAAACCTGCAGAGGTGCATCAGACTGTAAAACTGGTGACACAGGAAACGCTAAAAAAATAGACAGTGGGAAGACTCAGTCTTCCTGTACCTAAGTCGGCATTGTGTCTCTTATATTTAATTCCGATTCAATTTCTGTGTTTCATCGTCAATGGGAAGGTCCAAGGGATACAGTAAACCTGCAGAGGTGCATCAGAATGTAAAACTGGTGACACAGGAAACGCTCAAAACATAGACAGTAGGAAGACTCAGTCTTCCTGTACTTAAGTCGGCATTGTGTCTCTTACATTTACTTCCGATGCAATTTCTGTGTTTCATCGTCAATGGGAAGGTCCAAGGGATACAGTAAACCTGCAGAGGTGCATCGGAATGTAAAACGGGTGACACAGGAAACGCTCAAAACATAGACCGTAAGAAGACTCAGTTTTCTTGTACTTAAGTCGGCGTTGTGTCTCTTATATTTAATTTCGATGCAATTTCTGTGTTTCATCGTCAATGGGTTGGTCCAAGGGATACACTAAACATGCAGAGGTGCATCGGAATGTAAAACTGGTGACACAGGAAACGCTCAAAACATTGACTGTAAGAAGACTGTTTTCTTGTACTTAAGTCGTCATTGTGTCTCTTATATTTAATTCCGATGTAATTTCTGTGTTTCATCGTAACTGTGAAGGTTCAAGGGATACAGTAAACCTGTAGAGGTGCAACGGAATGTAAAACTGGTGACACAGGAAACGCTCAAATTATAGACAGTAGGAAGACTCAGTCATCCTGTAGTTAAGTCGGCATTGTGTCTCTTCTATTTAATTCGGATGCAATTTCTGTGTTTCATCGTCAATGGGAAGGCCCAAGGGATACAGTAAACCTGCAGAGGTGCATCAGAATGTCAAACTGGTGACACAGGAAACGCTCAAAGCATAGACCGTAGGAAGACTCAGTCTTCTGTACTTAAGTCGGCATTATGTCTCTTATATTTAATTCCGATACAATTTCTGTGTTTCATCGTCAATGGTAAGGTCCAAGGGATACAGTAAACCTGCAGAGGTGCATCGTAAAGTAAAACTGATGACACAGGATATGCTCAAAACATAGACAGTAGCAGGATTTAGTCTTCCTGTACTTAAGTCGGCATTGTGTATCTTATATTTAATTTCGATGCAATTTGTGTGTTTCATCGCCAATGGGAAGGTCCAAGGGATACCGTAAACATGCAGAGGTGCATCGGAATGTAAAACTTGTGACACAGGAAACGCTCAAAACATTGACTGTAAGAAGACTGTTGTCTTGTACTTAAGTCGTCATTGTGTCTCTTATATTTAATTCCGATGTAACTTCTGTGTTTCATCGTAACTGTGAAGGTCCAAGGGATACAGTAAACCTGTAGAGGTGCATCGGAATGTAAAACTGGTGACACAGGAAACGCTCAAATTATAGACAGTAGGAAGACTCAGTCATCCTGTACTTAAGTCGGCATTGTGTCTCTTATATTTAATTCCGATGCAATTTCTGTGTTTCATCGTCAATGGGAAGGTCCAAGGGATGCAGTAAACCTGCAGAGGTGCATCGGAATGTAAAACTAGTGACACAGGAAACGCTCCAAACATAGACAGTAGGAAGACTCAGTCTTCCTGTACTTAAGTCGGCATTGTGTCTCTTATATTTAATTCCGATGCAATTTCTGTGTTTCATCGCCAATGGGAAGGTCCAAGGAATACAGTAAACCTGCAGAGGTGCATCAGAATGTTAAAATGGTGACACAGGAAACGCTCACAACGTAGACAGTAGGAAGACTCAGTCTTCCTGTACTTAAATCGGCGTTGTGTCTCTTATATTTAATACCGATGCAATTTCTGTGTTTCATCGTCAATGGGAAGGTCCAATGGATACAGTAAACCTGCAGAAGCACATTGGAATGCAAAATTGGTGACACAGGAAACGCTCAAAACATAGACAGTAGGAAGACTCAGTCTTCCTGTACTTAAGTCGGCATTGTGTCCCTTATATTTAATTCCGATGCAATTTCTGTGTTTCATCGTCAATGGGAAGGTCCAAGGGATACAGTAAACCTGCAGAAGTGCATCAGAATGTATAACTGGTGACACAGCAAACGCTCAAAAAATAGACAGTAGGAAGACTCAGTCTTCCTGTACTTAAGTCGGCATTGTGTCTCTTATATTTAATTCCGATGCAATTTCTGTGTTTCATGGTCAATGGGAAATTCCAAGGGATACAATAAACCTGCAGAGGTGCATCGGAATGTAAAACTAGTGTCACAGGAAACGCTCAAAACATAGACAGTAGGAAGACTCAGTCTTCCTGTACTTAAGTCGGCATTGAGTCTCTTATATTTAATTCCGATGCAATTTCTGTGTTTCATCGTCAATGGTAAGGTCCAAGGGATACAGTAAACCTGCAGAGCTGCATCGGAATGTTAAACTGGTGACACAGGAAACGCTCAAATCATAGACAGTAGGAAGACTCAGTCTTCCTGTACTTAAGTCGGCATTGTGTCTCTTATTTTTATTTCCGATGAAATTTCTGTGTTTCATCGTGAATGGGAAGGTCCAAGGGATATAGTTAACAAGCAGAGGTGCATCGGAAAGTAAAACTGGTGACACAGGAAACGCTCAAAAAATAGACAGTAGGAAGACTCAGTCTTCCTGTACTTATGTCGGCATTGTGTCTCTTATATTTAATTCCGATGCATTTTCTGTGTTTCATCGCCAATGGGAAGGTCCAAGGGATACAGAAAACCTGCAGAGGTGCATCAGACTGTAAAACTGGTGACACAGGAAACGCTCAAAAAATAGACAGTGGGAAGACTCAGTCTTCCTGTACCTAAGTCGGCATTGTGTCTCTTATATTTAATTCCGATTCAATTTCTGTGTTTCATCGTCAATGGGAAGGTCCAAGGGATACAGTAAACCTGCAGAGGTGCATCAGAATGTAAAACTGGTGACACAGGAAACGCTCAAAACATAGACAGTAGGAAGACTCAGTCTTCCTGTACTTAAGTCGGCATTGTGTCTCTTACATTTACTTCCGATGCAATTTCTGTGTTTCATCGTCAATGGGAAGGTCCAAGGGATACAGTAAACCTGCAGAGGTGCATCGGAATGTAAAACGGGTGACACAGGAAACGCTCAAAATATAGACCGTAAGAAGACTCAGTTTTCTTGTACTTAAGTCGGCGTTGTGTCTCTTATATTTAATTTCGATGCAATTTCTGTGTTTCATCGTCAATGGGTTGGTCCAAGGGATACACTAAACATGCAGAGGTGCATCGGAATGTAAAACTAGTGACACAGGAAACGCTCAAAACATTGACTGTAAGAAGACTGTTTTCTTGTACTTAAGTCGTCATTGTGTCTCTTATATTTAATTCCGATGTAATTTCTGTGTTTCATCGTAACTGTGAAGGTTCAAGGGATACAGTAAACCTGTAGAGGTGCAACGGAATGTAAAACTGGTGACACAGGAAACGCTCAAATTATAGACAGTAGGAAGACTCAGTCATCCTGTAGTTAAGTCGGCATTGTGTCTCTTCTATTTAATTCGGATGCAATTTCTGTGTTTCATCGTCAATGGGAAGGCCCAAGGGATACAGTAAACCTGCAGAGGTGCATCAGAATGTCAAACTGGTGACACAGGAAACGCTCAAAGCATAGACCGTAGGAAGACTCAGTCTTCTGTACTTAAGTCGGCATTATGTCTCTTATATTTAATTCCGATACAATTTCTGTGTTTCATCGTCAATGGTAAGGTCCAAGGGATACAGTAAACCTGCAGAGGTGCATCGTAAAGTAAAACTGATGACACAGGATACGCTCAAAACATAGACAGTAGCAGGATTTAGTCTTCCTGTACTTAAGTCGGCATTGTGTATCTTATATTTAATTTCGATGCAATTTGTGTGTTTCATCGCCAATGGGAAGGTCCAAGGGATACCGTAAACATGCAGAGGTGCATCGGAATGTAAAACTTGTGACACAGGAAACGCTCAAAACATTGACTGTAAGAAGACTGTTGTCTTGTACTTAAGTCGTCATTGTGTCTCTTATATTTAATTCCGATGTAACTTCTGTGTTTCATCGTAACTGTGAAGGTCCAAGGGATACAGTAAACCTGTAGAGGTGCATCGGAATGTAAAACTGGTGACACAGGAAACGCTCAAATTATAGACAGTAGGAAGACTCAGTCATCCTGTACTTAAGTCGGCATTGTGTCTCTTATATTTAATTCCGATGCAATTTCTGTGTTTCATCGTCAATGGGAAGGTCCAAGGGATACAGTAAACCTGCAGAAGTGCATCAGAATGTATAACTGGTGACACAGCAAACGCTCAAAAAATAGACAGTAGGAAGACTCAGTCTTCCTGTACTTAAGTCGGCATTGTGTCTCTTATATTTAATTCCGATGCAATTTCTGTGTTTCATCGTCAATGGGAAGGTCCAAGAGATACAGTAAACCTGCAGAGGTGCATCGGAATGGAAAACTAGTGACACAGGAAACGCTCAAAACATAGACAGTAGGAAGACTCAGTCATCCTGTACTTAAGTCGGCATTGAGTCTCTTATATTTAATTCCGATGCAATTTCTGTGTTTCATCGTGAATGGGAAGGTCCAAGGGATATAGTTAACAAGCAGAGGTGCATCGGAAAGTAAAACTGGTGACACAGGAAACGCTCAAAAAATAGACAGTAGGAAGACTCAGTCTTCCTGTACTTAAGTCGGCATTGTGTCTCTTATATTTAATTCCGATGCAATTTCTGTGTTTCATCGTCAATGGGAAGGTCCAAGGGATACAGTAAACCTGCAGAGGTGCATCGGAATGGAAAACTAGTGACACAGGAAACGCTCAAAACATAGACAGTAGGAAGACTCAGTCTTCCTGTACTTAAGTCGGCATTGAGTCTCTTATATTTAATTCCGATGCAATTTCTGTGTTTCATCGTGAATGGGAAGGTCCAAGGGATATAGTTAACAAGCAGAGGTGCATCGGAAAGTGAAACTGGTGACACAGGAAACGCTCAAAAAATAGACAGTAGGAAGACTCAGTCTTCCTGTACTTAAGTCGGCATTGTGTCTCTTATATTTAATTCCGATGCAATTTCTGTGTTTCATCGTCAATGGGAAGGTCCAAGGGATACAGTAAACCTGCAGAAGTGCATCAGAATGTATAACTGGTGACACAGCAAACGCTCAAAAAATAGACAGTAGGAAGACTCAGTCTTCCTGTACTTAAGTCGGCATTGTGTCTCTTATATTTAATTCCGATGCAATTTCTGTGTTTCATCGTCAATGGGAAAGTCCAAGGGATACAGTAAACCTGCAGAGGTGCATCGGAATGGAAAACTAGTGACACAGGAAACGCTCAAAACATAGACAGTACGAAGACTCAGTCTTCCTGTACTTAAGTCGGCATTGAGTCTCTTATATTTATTTTCGATGCAATTTCTGTGTCTCATCGTCAATAGGAAGGTCCAAGGGATACAGTAAACATGCAGAGGTGCATCGGAATGTAAAACTGGTGACACAGGAAACGCTCAAAACATTGACTGTAAGAAGTCTGTTTTCTTGTACTTAAGTCGTCATTGTGTATCTTATATTTAATTCCGATGTAAGTTCTGTGTTTCATCGTAACTGTGAAGGTCCAAGGGATACAGTAAACCTGTAGAGGTGCATCGGTATGTAAAACTGGTGACACAAGAAACGCTAAAATTATTGACAGTAGGAAGACTCAGTCATCCTGTACTTAAGTCGGCATTGTGTTTCTTCTATTTAATTCCGATTCCATTTCTGTGTTTCATCGTCAATGGGAAGGTCCAAGGGATACAGTAAACCTGCAGAGGTGCATCAGAATGTAAAACTGGTGACACAGGAAACGCTCAAAGCATAGACAGTAGGAAGACTCAGTCTTCCTGTACTTAAGTCGGCATTATGTCTCTTATATTTAATTCCGATAGAATTTCTGTGTTTCATCGTCAATGGTAAGGTCCAAGGGATACAGTAAACCTGCAGAGGTGCATCAGAATGTAAAACTGGTGACACAGGAAACGCTCAAATAATAGACAGTAGGAAGACTCAGTCTTCCTGTACTTAAGTCGGCATTGTGTCTCTTATATTTAATTCCGATGCAAATTCAGTGTTTCTTCGTCAATGGGAAGGTCCAAGGGATACAGTAAACCTGCAGAGGTGCATCAGAATGAAAAACTGGTGACACAGGAAACGCTCAAAAAATAGACAATAGGAAGACTTAGTCTTCCTGTACCTAAGTCGGCATTGTGTCTCTTATATTTAATTCCGATGCAATTTCTGTGTTTCATTGTCAATGGGAAGGTCCAAGGGATACAATAAACCTGCAGAGGTGCATCGGAATGTAAAACTAGTGACACAGGAAACGCTCAAATCATAGACAGTAGGAAGACTCAGTCTTCCTGTACTTAAGTCGGCATTGTGTCTCTTATATTTATTTCCGATGAAATTTCTGTGTTTCATCGTGCATGGGAAGGTCCAAGGGATACAGTAAACCTGCAGAGGTGCATCAGAATGTAAAAATGGTGGCACAGGAAACGCTCACAACATAGAAAGTAGGAAGACTCAGTCTTCCTGTACTTAAGTCGGCATTGTGTCTCTTATATTTAATTCCGAAGCAATTTCTGTGTTTCATCGTCAATGGGAAGGTCCTAGGGATACAGTAAACCTGAAGAGGTGCAACGGAATGTATAACTAGTGACACAGGAAACGCTCAAATAATAGACAGTAGAAAGACTCAGTCTTCCTGTACATAAGTCGGCATTGTGTCTCTTATATTTATTTCCGATGAAATTTCTGTGTTTCATCGTCAATGGGAAGGTCCAAGGGATAAAGTAAACCTGCAGAGGTGCATCGTAAAGTAAAACTGATGACACAGGATACGCTCAAAACAAAGACAGTAGCAGGATTTAGTCTTCCTGTACTTAAGTCGGCATAGTGTATCTTATATTCAATTTGATGCAATTTGTGTGTTTCATCGCCAATGGGAAGGTCCAAGGGATACAGTAAACATGCAGAGGTGCATCGGAATGTAAAACTGGTGACACAGGAAACGCTCAAAACATTGACTGTAAGAAGACTGTTGTCTTGTACTTAAGTCGTCATTGTGTCTCTTATATTTAATTCCGATGTAACTTCTGTGTTTCATCGTAACTGTGAAGGTCAAAGGGATACAGTAAACCTGTAGAGGTGCATCGGAATGTAAAACTGGTGACACAGGAAACGCTCAAATTATAGACAGTAGGAAGACTCAGTAATCCTGTACTTAAGTCGGCATTGTGTCTCTTATATTTAATTCCGATGCAATTTCTGTGTTTCATCGTCAATGGGAAGGTCCAAGGGATGCAGTAAACCTGCAGAGGTGCATCGGAATGTAAAACTAGTGACACAGGAAACGCTCCAAACATAGACAGTAGGAAGACTCAGTCTTCCTGTACTTAAGTCGGCATTGTGTCTCTTATATTTATTTACGATGCAATTTCTGTGTTTCATCGTCAATGGGAAGGTCCAAGGGATACAGTAAACCTGCAGAGGTGCATCGGAATGTAAAACTGGTGACACAGGAAACGCTCAAATTATAGACAGTAGGAAGACTCAGTCTTCCTGTACTTAAGTCGGCATTGTGTCTCTTATATTTAATTCCGATGCAATTTCTGTGTTTCATCGTCAATGGGAAAGTCCAAGGGATACAGTAAACCTGCAGAGGTGTATCAGAATGTAAAACTGGTGACACAGGAAACGCTCAAAACATAGACAGTAGGAAGACTCAGTCTTCCTGTACTTAAGTCGGCATTGTGTCTCTTATATTTAATTCCGATGCAATTTCTGTGTTTCATCGTCAATGGGAAGGTCCAAGGGGTACAGTAAACCTGCAGAGGTGCATCAGAATGTTAAAATGGTGACACAGGAAACGCTCACATCGTAGACAGTAGGAAGACTCAGTCTTCCTGTACTTAAATCGGCGTTGTGTCTCTTATATTTAATACCGATGCAATTTCTGTGTTTCATCGTCAATGGGAAGGTCCAATGGATACAGTAAACCTGCAGAAGCACATTGGAATGCAAAATTGGTGACACAGGAAACGCTCAAAACATAGACAGTAGGAAGACTCAGTCTTCCTGTACTTAAGTCGGCATTGTGTCTCTTATATTTAATTCCGATGCAAATTCTGTGTTTCATCGTCAATGGGAAGGTCCAAGGGATACAGTAAACCTGCAGAAGTGCATCAGAATGTATAACTGGTGACACAGCAAACGCTCAAAAAATAGACAGTAGGAAGACTCAGTCTTCCTGTACTTAAGTCGGCATTGTGTCTCTTATATTTAATTCCGATGCAATTTCTGTGTTTCATGATCAATGGGAAATTCCAAGGGATACAATAAACCTGCAGAGGTGCATCGGAATGTAAAACTAGTGTCACAGGAAACGCTCAAAACATAGACAGTAGGAAGACTCAGTCTTCCTGTACTTAAGTCGGCATTGAGTCTCTTATATTTAATTCCGATGCAATTTCTGTGTTTCATCGTCAATGGTAAGGTCCAAGGGATACAGTAAACCTGCAGAGCTGCATCGGAATGTTAAACTGGTGACACAGGAAACGCTCAAATCATAGACAGTAGGAAGACTCAGTCTTCCTGTACTTAAGTCGGCATTGTGTCTCTTATTTTTATTTCCGATGAAATTTCTGTGTTTCATCGTGAATGGGAAGGTCCAAGGGATATAGTTAACAAGCAGAGGTGCATCGAAAAGTAAAACTGGTGACACAGGAAACGCTCAAAAAATTAACAGTAGGAAGACTCAGTCTTCCTGTACTTATGTCGGCATTGTGTCTCTTATATTTAATTCCGATGCATTTTCTGTGTTTCATCGCCAATGGGAAGGTCCAAGGGATACAGTAAACCTGCAGAGGTGCATCAGACTGTAAAACTGGTGACACAGGAAACGCTCAAAAAATAGACAGTGGGAAGACTCAGTCTTCCTGTACCTAAGTCGGCATTGTGTCTCTTATATTTAATCCCGATTCAATTTCTGTGTTTCATCGTCAATGGGAAGGTCCAAGGGATACAGTAAACCTGCAGAGGTGCATCAGAATGTAAAACTGGTGACACAGGAAACGCTCAAAACATAGACAGTAGGAAGACTCAGTCTTCCTGTACTTAAGTCGGCATTGTGTCTCTTACATTTACTTCCGATGCAATTTCTGTGTTTCATCGTCAATGGGAAGGTCCAAGGGATACAGTAAACCTGTAGAGGTGCATCGGAATGTAAAACGGGTGACACAGGAAACGCTCAAAACATAGACCGTAAGAAGACTCAGTTTTCTTGTACTTAAGTCGGCGTTGTGTCTCTTATATTTAATTTCGATGCAATTTCTGTGTTTCATCGTCAATGGGTTGGTCCAAGGGATACACTAAACATGCAGAGGTGCATCGGAATGTAAAACTGGTGACACAGGAAACGCTCAAAACATTGACTGTAAGAAGACTGTTTTCTTGTACTTAAGTCGTCATTGTGTCTCTTATATTTAATTCCGATGTAATTTCTGTGTTTCATCGTAACTGTGAAGGTTCAAGGGATACAGTAAACCTGTAGAGGTGCAACGGAATGTAAAACTGGTGACACAGGAAACGCTCAAATTATAGACAGTAGGAAGACTCAGTCATTCTGTCCTTAAGTCGGCATTGTGTCTCTTCTATTTAATTCGGATGCAATTTCTGTGTTTCATCGTCAATGGGAAGGCCCAAGGGATACAGTAAACCTGCAGAGGTGCATCAGAATGTCAAACTGGTGACACAGGAAACGCTCAAAGCATAGACCGTAGGAAGACTCAGTCTTCTGTACTTAAGTCGGCATTATGTCTCTTATATTTAATTCCGATACAATTTCTGTGTTTCATCGTCAATGGTAAGGTCCAAGGGATACAGTAAACCTGCAGAGGTGCATCGTAAAGTAAAACTGATGACACAGGATACGCTCAAAACATAGACAGTAGCAGGATTTAGTCTTCCTGTACTTAAGTCGGCATTGTGTATCTTATATTTAATTTCGATGCAATTTGTGTGTTTCATCGCCAATGGGAAGGTCCAAGGGATACCGTAAACATGCAGAGGTGCATCGGAATGTAAAACTTGTGACACAGGAAACGCTCAAAACATTGACTGTAAGAAGACTGTTGTCTTGTACTTAAGTCGTCATTGTGTCTCTTATATTTAATTCCGATGTAACTTCTGTGTTTCATCGTAACTGTGAAGGTCCAAGGGATACAGTAAACCTGTAGAGGTGCATCGGAATGTAAAACTGGTGACACAGGAAACGCTCAAATTATAGACAGTAGGAAGACTCAGTCATCCTGTACTTAAGTCGGCATTGTGTCTCTTATATTTAATTCCGATGCAATTTCTGTGTTTCATCGTCAATGGGAAGGTCCAAGGGATACAGTAAACCTGCAGAAGTGCATCAGAATGTATAACTGGCGACACAGCAAACGCTCAAAAAATAGACAGTAGGAAGACTCAGTCTTCCTGTACTTAAGTCGGCATTGTGTCTCTTATATTTAATTCCGATGCAATTTCTGTGTTTCATCGTCAATGGGAAGGTCCAAGGGATGCAGTAAACCTGCAGAGGTGCATCGGAATGTAAAACTAGTGACACAGGAAACGCTCCAAACATAGACAGTAGGAAGACTCAGTCTTCCTGTACTTAAGTCGGCATTGTGTCTCTTATATTTAATTCCGATGCAATTTCTGTGTTTCATCGTCAATGGGAAGGTCCAAGGGATACAGTAAACCTGCAGAGGTGCATCGGAATGTAAAACTGGTGACACAGGAAACGCTCAAATTATAGACAGTAGGAAGACTCAGTCTTCCTGTACTTAAGTCGGCATTGTTTTTCTTATATTTAATTCCGATGCAATTTCTGTGTTTCATCGTCAATGGGAAAGTCCAAGGGATACAGTAAACCTGCAGAGGTGCATCAGAATGTAAAACTGGTGACACAGGAAACGCTCAAAGCATAGACAGTAGGAAGACTCAGTCTTCCTGTACTTAAGTCGGCATTGTGTCTCTTATATTTAATTCCGATGCAATTTCTGTGTTTCATCGTCAATGGGAAGGTCCAAGGGGTACAGTAAACCTGCAGAGGTGCATCAGAATGTTAAAATGGTGACACAGGAAACGCTCACAACGTAGACAGTAGGAAGACTCAGTCTTCCTGTACTTAAATCGGCGTTGTGTCTCTTATATTTAATACCGATGCAATTTCTGTGTTTCATCGTCAATGGGAAGGTCCAATGGATACAGTAAACCTGCAGAAGCACATTGGAATGCAAAATTGGTGACACAGGAAACGCTCAAAACATAGACAGTAGGAAGACTCAGTCTTCCTGTACTTAAGTCGGCATTGTGTCTCTTATATTTAATTCCGATGCAATTTCTGTGTTTCATCGTCAATGGGAAGGTCCAAGGGATACAGTAAACCTGCAGAAGTGCATCAGAATGTATAACTGGTGACACAGCAAACGCTCAAAAAATAGACAGTAGGAAGACTCAGTCTTCCTGTACTTAAGTCGGCATTGTGTCTCTTATATTTAATTCCGATGCAATTTCTGTGTTTCATGGTCAATGGGAAATTCCAAGGGATACAATAAACCTGCAGAGGTGCATCGGAATGTAAAACTAGTGTCACAGGAAACGCTCAAAACATAGACAGTAGGAAGACTCAGTCTTCCTGTACTTAAGTCGGCATTGAGTCTCTTATATTTAATTCCGATGCAATTTCTGTGTTTCATCGTCAATGGTAAGGTCCAAGGTATACAGTAAACCTGCAGAGCTGCATCGGAATGTTAAACTGGTGACACAGGAAACGCTCAAATCATAGACAGTAGGAAGACTCAGTCTTCCTGTACTTAAGTCGGCATTGTGTCTCTTAAATTATTTCCGATGCGGTTTCTGTGTTTCATCGACAATTGGAAGGTCCAAGGGATACAGTAAACAGGCAGAGGTGCATCGGAATGTAAAACGGGTGACACAGGAAACGCTCAAAACATAGACCGTAAGAAGACTCAGTTTTCTTGTACTTAAGTCGGCGTTGTGTCTCTTATATTTAATTTCGATGCAATTTCTGTGTTTCATCGTCAATGGGTTGGTCCAAGGGATACACTAAACATGCAGAGGTGCATCGGAATGTAAAACTGGTGACACAGGAAACGCTCAAAACATTGACTGTAAGTAGACTGTTTTCTTGTACTTAAGTCGTCATTGTGTCTCTTATATTTAATTCCGAAGTAACTTCTGTGTTTCATCGTAACTGTGAAGGTCCAAGGGATACAGTAAACTTGTAGAGGTGCATCGGAATGTAAAACTGGTGACACAGGAAACGCTCAAATTATAGACAGTAGGAAGACTCAGTCATCCTGTACTTAAGTCGGCATTGTGTCTCTTATATTTAATTCCGATGCAATTTCTGTGTTTCATCGTCAATGGGAAGGTCCAAGGGATACAGTAAACCTGCAGAAGTGCATCAGAATGTATAACTGGTGACACAGCAAACGCTCAAAAAATAGACAGTAGGAAGACTCAGTCTTCCTGTACTTAAGTCGGCATTGTGTCTCTTATATTTAATTCCGATGCAATTTCTGTGTTTCATCGTCAATGGGAAGATCCAAGGGATACAGTAAACCTGCAGAGGTGCATCAGAATGTAAAACTGGTGACACAGGAAACGCTCAAAACATAGACAGTAGGAAGACTCAGTCTTCCTGTACTTACGTCGGCATTGTGTCTCTTACATTTACTTCCGATGCAATTTCTGTGTTTCATCGTCAATGGGAAGGTCCAAGGGATACAGTAAACCTGCAGAGGTGCATCGGAATGTAAAACTGGTGACACAGGAAACGCTCAAAACATAGATAGTAGGAAGACTCAGTCTTCCTGTACTTAAGTCGGCATTGTGTCTCTTAAATTATTTCCGATGCGGTTTCTGTGTTTCATCGACAATTGGAAGGTCCAAGGGATACAGTAAACAGGCAGAGGTGCATCGGAATGTAAAACTGGTGACACAGGAAACGCTCAAAACATAGACCGTAAGAAGACTCAGTTTTCTTGTACTTAAGTCGGCGTTGTGTCTCTTATATTTAATTTCGATGCAATTTCTGTGTTTCATCGTCAATGGGTTGGTCCAAGGGATACACTAAACATGCAGAGGTGCATCGAAATGTAAAACTGGTGACACAGGAAACGCTCAAAACATTGACTGTAAGAAGACTGTTTTCTTTTACTTAAGTCGTCATTGTGTCTCTTATATTTAATTCCGATGTAATTTCTGTGTTTCATCGTAACTGTGAAGGTTCAAGGGATACAGTAAACCTGTAGAGGTGCAACGGAATGTAAAACTGGTGACACAGGAAACGCTCAAATTATAGACAGTAGGAAGACTCAGTCATCCTGTACTTAAGTCGGCATTGTGTCTCTTCTATTTAATTCCGATGCAATTTCTGTGTTTCATCGTCAATGGGAAGGCCCAAGGGATACAGTAAACCTGCAGAGGTGCATCAGAATGTAAAACTGGTGACACAGGAAACGCTCAAAGCATAGACCGTAGGAAGACTCAGTCTTCTGTACTTAAGTCGGCATTATGTCTCTTATATTTAATTCCGATACAATTTCTGTGTTTCATCGTCAATGGTAAGGTCCAAGGGATACAGTAAACCTGCAGAGGTGCATCGTAAAGTAAAACTGATGACACAGGATACGCTCAAAACATAGACAGTAGCAGGATTTAGTCTTCCAGTACTTAAGTCGGCATTGTGTATCTTATATTTAATTTCGATGCAATTTGTGTGTTTCATCGCCAATGGGAAGGTCCAAGGGATACCGTAAACATGCAGAGGTGCATCGGAATGTAAAACTTGTGACACAGGAAACGCTCAAAACATTGACTGTAAGAAGACTGTTGTCTTGTACTTAAGTCGTCATTGTGTCTCTTATATTTAATTCCGATGTAACTTCTGTGTTTCATCGTAACTGTGAAGGTCCAAGGGATACAGTAAACCTGTAGAGGTGCAACGGAATGTAAAACTGGTGACACAGGAAACGCTCAAATTATAGACAGTAGGAAGACCCAGTCTTCGTGTACTTAAGTCGGCATTGTGTCTCTTATATTTATTTCCGATGAAATTTCTGTGTTTCATCGTGAATGGGAAAGTCCAAGGGATATAGTAAACCTGCAGAGGTGCATCGGAAAGTAAAACTGATGACACAGGATACTCTCAAAACATAGACAGTAGCAAGATTTATTCTTCCTGTACTTAAGTCGGCATAGTGTCTCTTATAATTAATTTCGATGCAATTTCTGTGTTTCATCGCCAACGGGAAGGTCCAAGGGATACAGTAAACATGCAGAGGTGCATCGGAATGTAAAACTGGTGACACAGGAAACGCTCAAACCATTGACTGTAAGAAGACGGTTTTCTTGTACTTAAGTCGTCATTGTGTCTCATATTTAATTCCGATGTAATTTCTGTGTTTCATCGTAACTGTGAAGGTCCAAGGGATACAGTAAACCTGCAGAGGTGCATCAGAATGTAAAACTGGTGACACAGGAAACGCTCAAAACATAGACCGTAGGAAGACTCAGTCTTCCTGTACTTAAGTCGGCATTGTGTCTCTTATATTTAATTCCGATGCAATTTCTGTGTTTCATCGTCAATGGGAAGATCCAAGGGATACAGTAAACCTGCAGAGGTGCATCGGAATGTAAAACTAGTGACACAGGAAACGCTCCAAACATAGACAGTAGGAAGACTCAGTCTTCCTGTACTTAAGTCGGCATTGTGTCTCTTATATTTAATTCCGATGCAATTTCTGTTTTTCTTCGTCAATGGGAAGGTCCAAGGGTTACAGTAAACCTGCAGAGGTGCATCGGAATGTAAAACTCGTGACAGAGGAAACGCTCACAACATAGACAGTAGGATGACTCAGTCTTCCTGTACTGAAGTCGGCACTGTGTCTCTTATATGTATTTCCGATGAAATTTCTGTGTTTCATCGTGAATGGGAAGGTCCAAGGGATATAGTAAACCTGCAGAGGTGCATCGGAAAGTAAAACTGATGACAGAGGAAATGCTGAAAACATAGACAGCAGGAAGACTTAGTCTTCCTGTAGTTAAGTCGGCATTGTTTCTCTTATATTTAATTCCGATGCAATTTCTGTGTTTCATCGTCAATGGGAAGGTCCAAGGGATACAGTAAACCTGCAGAGGTGCATCAGAATGTAAAACTGGTGACACAGGAAACGCACAAATCATAGACAGTATGACGACTCAGTCTTCCTGTACTTAAGTCGGCATTGTGTCTCTTATATTTAATTCCGATGCAATTTATATGTTTCATCGTCAATGGGAAGGTCCAAGGGATACAGTAAACCTGCAGAGGTTAATCGGATTATAAAACTGGCGACACAGGAAACGCTCAAAACATAGACAGCTGGAAGACTCAGTCTTCCTGTACTTAAGTCGGCATTGTGTCTCTTACATTTAATTCCGATGCAATTTCTGTGTTTCATCGTCAATGGGAAAGTCCAAAGGATACAGTAAACCTGCAGAGGTGCATCGGAATGTAAAACTGGTGACACAGGAAACGCTCAAAACATAGACAGTAGGAAGACTCAGTCTTCCTGTACTTAAGTCGGCGTTGTGTCTCTTATATTTAATTCCGATGCAATTTCTGTGTTTCATCGTCAATGGGAAGGTCCAAGGGGTACAGTAAACCTGCAGAGGTGCATCAGAATGTAAAAATGGTGACACAGGAAACGCTCACATCATAGACAGTAGGAAGACTCAGTCGTCCAGTACTTAAGGCGGCATTGTGTCTCTTATATTTAATTCCGACGCCATTTCTGTGTTTCATCGTCAGTGGGAAGGTCCAAGAGATACAGTAAACCTGCAGAGGTGCATCAGAATGTAAAACTGGTGACACAGGAAACGCTCAAAAAATAGACAGTAGGAAGACTCAGTCTTCCTGTACTTAAGTCGGCATTGTGTCTCCTATATTTCATTCCGCTGCGATTTCTGTGTTTCATCGACAATAGGAAGGTCCAAGGGATATAGTAAACCGGCAGAGGTGCATCGGAATGTAAAACTGGTGACACAGGAAACGCTCAAAGCATAGACCGTAAGAAGACGCAGTTTTCTTGTGCTTAGGTCGGCGTTGTGTCTCTTACATTTAATTCCGATGCAATTTCTGTGTTTCATCGTCAATCGGAAGGTCCAATGGATACAGTAAACCTGCAGAGGCACATTGGAATGTAAAACTGGTGACACAGGAAACGCTCAAAACATAGACAGTAGGAAGACTCAGTCTTCTTGTGCTTAAGTCGGCGTTGTGTCTCTTACATTTAATTCCGATGCAATTTCGGTGTTTCATCGTCAATGGGAAGGTCCAAGGGGTACAGTAAACCTGCAGAGGTGCATCAGAATGTAAAAATGGTGACACAGGAAACGCTCACATCATAGACAGTAGGAAGACTCAGTCGTACAGTACTTAAGTCGGCATTGTGTCTCTTATATTTAATTCCGATGCCATTTCTGTGTTTCATCGTCAATGGGAAGGTCCAAGGGATATAGTAAACCGGCAGAGGTGCATCGGAATGTAAAACTGGTGACACAGGAAACGCTCAAAGCATAGACCGTAAGAAGACGCAGTTTTCTTGTGCTTAGGTCGGCGTTGTGTCTCTTACATTTAATTCCGATGCAATTTCTGTGTTTCATCGTCAATCGGAAGGTCCAATGGATACAGTAAACCTGCAGAGGCACATTGGAATGTAAAACTGGTGACACAGGATACTCTCAAAACATAGACAGTAGCAAGATTTAGTCTTCCTGTACTTAAGTCGGCGTTGTGTCTATTATATTTAATTTCGATGCAATTTCTGTGTTTCATCGTCAATGGGAAGGTCCAAGGGATACAGTAAACATGCAGAGGTGCATCGGAATGTAAAACTGGTGACACAGGAAACGCTCAAAACATTGACTGTAAGTAGACTGTTTTCTTGTACTTCAGTCGTCATTGTGTCTCTTATATTTAATTCCGATGTAATTTCTGTCTTTCATCGTAACTGTGAAGGTTCAAGGGATACAGTAAACCTGTAGAGGTGCATCGGAATGTAAAACTAGTGACACAGGAAACGCTCAAATTATAGACAGTAGGAAGACTCAGTCATCCTGTACTTAAGTCGGCATTGTGTCTCTTCTATTTAATTCCGATGCAATTTCAGTGTTTCATCGTCAATGGGAAGGTCCAAGGGATACAGTAAACCTGCAGAGGTGCATCAGAATGTAAAACTGGTGACACAGGAAACGCTGAAATCATAGACAGTAGGAAGACTCAGTCTTCCTGTACTTAAGTCGGCATTATGTCCCTTATATTTTCATCCGATACAATTTCTGTGTTTCATCGTCAGTGGTAAGGTCCAAAGGATACAGTAAACCTGCAGAGGTGCATCGGAATGTAAAACTAGTGACACAGGAAACGCTCAAAACATTGACTGTAAGTAGACTGTTTTCTTGTACTTCAGTCGTCATTGTGTCTCTTATATTTAATTCCGATGTAATTTCTGTGTTTCATCGTAACTGTGAAGGTTCAAGGGATACAGTAAACCTGTAGAGGTGCATCGGAATGTAAAACTGGAGACACAGGAAACGCTCAAAACATTGACTGTAAGTAGACTGTTTTCTTGTACTTCAGTCGTCATTGTGTCTCTTATATTTAATTCCGATGTAATTTCTGTGTTTCATCGTAACTGTGAAGGTTCAAGGGATACAGTAAACCTGTAGAGGTGCATCGGAATGTAAAACTAGTGACACAGGAAACGCTCAAATCATAGACAGTAGGAAGACCAAGTCTTCCTGTACTTAAGTCGGCATTGTGTCTCTTATAATTAATTCCGATGCAATTTCTGCGTTTCATCGTCAATGGGAAGGTCCAAGGGATACAGTAAACCTGCAGAGGTGCATCGGAATGTAAAACTCGTTACACAGGAAACGCTCAAAACACAGACAGTAGGAAGACTCAGTCTTCCTGTTCTTAAGTCGGCATTGTGTCTCTTACATTTAATTCCGATGCAATTTCTGTGTTTCATCGTCAATGGGAAAGTCCAAGGGATACAGTAATCCTGCAGAGGTGCATCGGAAAGTAAAACTGATGACACAGGACACGCTCAAAACATAGACAGTAGGAAGACTCAGTCTTCCTGTACTTAAGTCGGCATTGTGTCTCTCATATTTAATTCCGATGCAGTTTCTGTGTTTCATCGTCAATGGGAAGGTCCAAGGGATACAGTAAACCTGCAGAGGTGCATCACAATGTAAAAGTGGTGACACAGGAAACGCTCAAATTATAGACAGTAGGAAGACTCAGTCTTCCTGTACTTAAGTCAGCATTGTGTCTCTTATATTTACTTCCGATGAAATTTCTGTGTTTCATCGTGAATGGGAAGGTGCAAGGGATATAGTAAACCTGCAGAGGTGCATCGGAAAGTAAAACTGATGACAGAGGAAATGCTGAAAACATAGACAGTAGGAAGACTTAGTCTTCCTGTACTTAAGTGGGCATTGTGTCTCTTATATATAATTCCGATGCAATTTCTGTGTTTCATCGTCACTGTGAAGGTCCAAGGGATACAGTAAACCTGTAGAGGTGCATCGGAATGTAAAATTCTTTACACAGGAAACGCTCAAATTATAGACAGTAGGAAGACTCAGTCTATCTGTACTTAAGTCGGCATTGTTTCTCTTATATTTAATTCCGATGCAATTTCTGTGTTTCATCGTCAATGGGAAGGTCCAAGGGATACAGTAAACCTGCAGAGGTGCATCAGAATGTAAAACTGGTGACACAGGAAACGCACAAATCATAGACAGTAGGACGACTCAGTCTTCCTGTACTTAAGTCGGCATTGTGTCTCTTATATTTAATTCCGATGCAATTTCTGTGTTTCATCGTCAATGGGAAGGTCCAAGGGATACAGTAAACCCGCAGAGGTTAATCGGAATATAAAACTAGCGACACAGGAAACGCTCAAAAGATAGACAGCTGGAAGACTCAGTCTTCCTGTACTTAAGTCGGCATAGTGTCTCTTATAATTAATTTCGATGCAATTTGTGTGTTTCATCGCCAACGGGAAGGTCCAAGGGATACAGTAAACATGCAGAGGTGCATCGGAATGTAAAACTGGTGACACAGGAAACGCTCAAACCATTGACTGTAAGAAGACTGTTTTCTTGTACTTAAGTCGTCATTGTGTCTCTTATATTTAATTCCGATGTAATTTCTGTGTTTCATCGTAACTGTGAAGGTGCAAGGGATACAGTAAACCTGCAGAGGTGCATCAGAATGTAAAACTGGTGACACAGGAAACGCTCACATCATAGACAGTAGGAAGACTCAGTCGTCCAGTACTTAAGTCGGCATTGTGTCTCTTATATTTAATTCCGATGCCATTTCTGTGTTTCATCGTCAGTGGGAAGGTCCAAGGGATACAGTAAACCTGCAGAGGTGCATCAGAATGTAAAACTGGTGACACAGGAAACGCTCAAAAAATAGGCAGTAGGAAGACTCAGTCTTCCTGTACTTAAGTCGGCATTGTGTCTCCTATATTTCATTCCGCTGCGATTTCTGTGTTTCATCGACAATAGGAAGGTCCAAGGGATATAGTAAACCGGCAGAGGTGCATCGGAATGTGAAACTGGTGACACAGGAAACGCTCAAAGCATAGACCGTAAGAAGACGCAGTTTTCTTGTGCTTAGGTCGGCGTTGTGTCTCTTACATTTAATTCCGATGCAATTTCTGTGTTTCATCGTCAATCGGAAGGTCCAATGGATACAGTAAACCTGCAGAGGCACATTGGAATGTAAAACTGGTGACACAGGAAACGCTCAAAACATAGACAGTAGGAAGACTCAGTCTTCTTGTGCTTAAGTCGGCGTTGTGTCTCTTACACTTAATTCCGATGCAATTTCGGTGTTTCATCGTCGATGGGAAGGTCCAAGGGGTACAGTAAACCTGCAGAGGTGCATCAGAATGTAAAAATGGTGACACAGGAAACGCTCACATCATAGACAGTAGGAAGACTCAGTCGTACAGTACTTAAGTCGGCATTGTGTCTCTTATATTTAATTCCGATGCCATTTCTGTGTTTCATCGTCAATGGGAAGGTCCAAAGGATATAGTAAACCGGCAGAGGTGCATCGGAATGTAAAACTGGTGACACAGGAAACGCTCAAAGCATAGACCGTAAGAAGACGCAGTTTTCTTGTGCTTAGGTCGGCGTTGTGTCTCTTACATTTAATTCCGATGCAATTTCTGTGTTTCATCGTGAATCGGAAGGTCCAATGGATACAGTAAACCTGCAGAGGAACATTGGAATGTAAAACTGGTGACACAGGAAACGCTCAAAACACAGACAGTAGGAAGACTCAGTCTTCCTGTACTTAAGTCGGCATTGTGTCTCTTAAATTATTTTCGATGCGGTTTCTGTGTTTCATCGACAATTGGAAGGTCCAAGGGATACAGTAAACCTGCAGAGGTGCATCGGAATGTAAAACTCGTGACACAGGAAACGCTCAAAACATAGACAGTAGGAAGACTCACTCTTCCTGTACTGAAGTCGGCATTGTGTCTCTTATATTTATTTCCGATGAAATTTCTGTGTTTCATCGTGAATGGGAAAGTCCAAGGGATATAGTAAACCTGCAGAGGTGCAACGGAAAGTAAAACTGATGTCACAGGAAACGCTCAAAACATAGACAGTAGGAAGACTCAGTCTTCCTGTACTTAAGTCGGCATTGTGTCTCTCATATTTAATTCCGATGCACTTTCTGTGTTTCATCGTCAATGGGAAGGTCCAAGAGATACAGTAAACCTGCAGAGGTGCATCGGAATGTAAAACTCGTGACACAGGAAACGCTCAAAACACAGACAGTAGGAAACTCAGTCTTCCTGTACTGAAGTCGGCATTGTGTCTCTTATATTTAATTCCGATGCAATTTCTGTGTTTCATCGTCAATGGGAATGTCCAAGGGATACAATAAACCTGCAGAGGTGCATCGGAATGTAAAACTAGTGACACAGGAAACGCTCAAATCATAGACAGTAGGAAGACTCAGTCTTCCTGTACTTAAGTCGGCATTGTGTCTCTTATATTTATTTCCGATGAAAGTTCTGTGTTTAATCGTGAATGGGAAGGTCCAAGGGATACAGTAAACCTGCAGAGGTGCATCGGAATGTAAAACAGGTGACACAGGAAACGCTCAAAACATAGACAGTAGGAAGACTCAGTCTTCCTGTACTTAAGTCGGCATTGTGTCTCTTATACTTATTTCCGATGCGATTTCTGTGTTTCATCGACAATGGGAAGGTCCAAGGCATACAGTAAACATGCAGAGGTGCATCGGAATGTAAAACTGGTGACACAGGAAACGCTCAAACCATTGACTGTAAGAAGACTGTTTTCTTGTACTTAAGTCGTCATTGTGTCTCTTATATTTAATTCCGATGTAATTTCTGTGTTTCATCGTAACTGTGAAGGTCCAAGGGATACAGTAAACCTGCAGAGGTGCATCAGAATGTAAAACTGGTGACACAGGAAACGCTCAAAACATAGACCGTAGGAAGACTCAGTCTTCCTGTACTTAAGTCGGCATTGTGTCTCTTATATTTAATTTCGATGCAATTTCTGTGTTTCATCGTCAATGGGAAGATCCAAGGGATACAGTAAACCTGCAGAGGAGCATCGGAATGTAAAACTAGTGACACAGGAAACGCTCCAAACATAGACAGTAGGAAGACTCAGTCTTCCTGTACTTAAGTCGGCATTGTGTCTCTTATATTTAATTCCGATGCAATTTCTGTTTTTCTTCGTCAATGGGAAGGTCCAAGGGTTACAGTAAACCTGCAGAGGTGCATCGGAATGTAAAACTCGTGACAGAGGAAACGCTCAAAACATAGACAGTAGGATGACTCAGTCTTCCTGTACTGAAGTCGGCACTGTGTCTCTTATATGTATTTCCGATGAAATTTCTGTGTTTCATCGTGAATGGGAAGGTCCAAGGGATATAGTAAACCTGCAGAGGTGCATCGGAAAGTAAAACTGATGACAGAGGAAATGCTGAAAACATAGTCAGTAGGAAGACTTAGTCTTCCTGTACTTAAGTCGGCATTGTGTCTCTTATATTTAATTCCGATGCAATTTCTGTGTTTCATCGTCACTGTGAAGGTCCAAGGGATACAGTAAACCTGTAGAGGTGCATCGGAATGTAAAATTCTTTACACAGGAAACGCTCAAATTATAGACAGTAGGAAGACTCAGTCTTCCTGTACTTAAGTCGGCATTGTTTCTCTTATATTTAATGCCGATGCAATTTCTGTGTTTCATCGTCAATGGGAAGGTCCAAGGGATGCAGTAAACCTGCAGAGGTGCATCAGAATGTAAAACTGGTGACACAGGAAACGCACAAATCATAGACAGTAGGACGACTCAGTCTTCCTGTACTTAAGTCGGCATTGTGTCTCTTATATTTAATTCCGATGTAATTTCTGTGTTTCATCGTCAATGGGAAGGTCCAAGGGATACAGTAAACCTGCAGAGGTTAATCGGAATATAAAACTAGCGACACAGGAAACGCTCAAAACAGTCAGCTGGAAGACTCAGTCTTCCTGTACTTAAGTCGGCATTGTGTCTCTTACATTTAATTCCGATGCAATTTCTGTGTTTCATCGTCAATGGGAAAGTCCAAAGGATACAGTAAACCTGCAGAGGTGCATCGGAATGTAAAACTGGTGACACAGGAAACGCTCAAAACATAGACAGTAGGAAGACTCAGTCTTCCTGTACTTAAGTCGGCGTTGTGTCTCTTATATTTAATTCCGATGCAATTTCTGTGTTTCATCGTCAATGGGAAGGTCCAAGGGGTACAGTAAACCTGCAGAGGTGCATCAGAATGTAAAAATGGTGACACAGGAAACGCTCACATCATAGACAGTAGGAAGACTCAGTCGTCCAGTACTTAAGTCGGCATTGTGTGTCTTATATTTAATTCCGATGCCATTTCTGTGTTTCATCGTCAGTGGGAAGGTCCAAGGGATACAGTAAACCTGCAGAGGTGCATCAGAATGTAAAAATGGTGACACAGGAAACGCTCACATCATAGACAGTAGGAAGACTCAGTCTTCCTGTACTTAAGTCGGCGTTGTGTCTCTTATATTTAATTCCGATGCAATTTCTGTGTTTCATCGTCAATGGGAAGGTCCAAGGGGTACAGTAAACCTGCAGAGGTGCATCAGAATGTAAAAATGGTGACACAGGAAACGCTCACATCATAGACAGTAGGAAGACTCAGTCGTCCAGTACTTAAGTCGGCATTGTGTCTCTTATATTTAATTCCGATGCCATTTCTGTGTTTCATCGACAATAGGAAGGTCCAAGGGATATAGTAAACCGGCAGAGGTGCATCGGAATGTAAAACTGGTGACACAGGAATCGCTCAAAGCATAGACCGTAAGAAGACGCAGTTTTCTTGTGCTTAGGTCGGCGTTGTGTCTCTTACATTAATTCCGATGCAATTTCTGTGTTTCATCGTCAATCGGAAGGTGCAATGGATACAGTAAACCTGCAGAGGCACATTGGAATGTAAAACTGGTGACACAGGAAACGCTCAAAATATAGACAGTAGGAAGACTCAGTCTTCTTGTGCTTAAGTCGGCGTTGTGTCTCTTACATTTAATTCCGATGCAATTTCGGTGTTTCATCGTCAATGGGAAGGTCCAAGGGGTACAGTCCAAGGGTGCATCAGAATGTAAAAATGGTGACACAGGAAACGCTCACATCATAGACAGTAGGAAGACTCAGTCGTCCAGTACTTAAGTCGGCATTGTGTCTCTTATATTTAATTCCGATGCCATTTCTGTGCTTCATCGTAATGGGAAGGTCCAAGGGATACAGTAAACCTGCAGAGGTGCATCAGAATGTAAAACTGGTGACACAGGAAACGCTCAAAAAATAGACAGTAGGAAGACTCAGTCTTCCTGTACTTAAGTCGGCATTGTGTCTCTTATATTTAATTCCGATGCAATTTCTGTGTTTCATCGTCAATGGAAAGGTCCAAGGGATACAGTAAACCTGCAGAGGTGCATCGGAATGTAAAACTCGTTACACAGGAAACGCTCAAAACACATACAGTAGGAAGACTCAGTCTTCCTGTACTGAAGTCGGCAATGTGTCTCTTATACACTCCTGGAAATTGAAATAAGAACACCGTGAATTCATTGTCCCAGGAAGGGGAAACTTTATTGACACGTTCCTGGGGTCAGATACATCACATGATCACACTGACAGAACCACAGGCACATAGACACAGGCAACAGAGCACGCACAATGTCGGCACTAGTACAGTGTATATCCACCTTTCGAAGCAATGCAGGCTGCTATTCTCCCATGGAGACGATCGTAGAGATGCTGGATGTAGTCCTGTGGAACGGCTTGCCATGCCATTTCCACCTGGCGCCTCAGTTGGACCAGCGTTCGTGCTGGACGTGCAGACCGCGTGAGACGACGCGTCATCCAGTCCCAAACATGCTCAATGGGGGACAGATCCGGAGATCTTGCTGGCCAGGGTAGTTGACTTACACCTTCTAGAGCACGTTGGGTGGCACGGCATACATGCGGACGTGCATGGTCCTGTTGGAACAGCAAGTTCCCTTGCCGGTCTAGGAATGGTAGAACGATGGGTTCGATGACGGTTTGGATGTACCGTGCACCATTCAGTGTCCCCTCGACGATCACCAGTGGTGTACGGCCAGTGTAGGAGATCGCTCCCCACACCATGATGCCGGGTGTTGGCCCTGTGTGCCTCGGTCGTATGCAGTCCTGATTGTGGCGCTCACCTGCACGGCGCCAAACACGCATACGACCATCATTGGCACCAAGGCAGAAGCGACTCTCATCGCTGAAGACGACACGTCTCCATTCGTCCCTCCATTCACGCCTGTCGCGAAACCACTGGAGGCGGGCTGCACGATGTTGGGGCGTGAGCGGAAGACGGTGTGCGGGACCGTAGCCCAGCTTCATATACACGGTTGCGAATGGTCCTCGCCGATACCCCAGGAGCAACAGTGTCCCTAATTTGCTGGGAAGTGGCGGTGCGGTCCCCTACGGCACTGCGTAGAATCCTACGGTCTTGGCGTGCATCCGTGCGTCGCTGCGGTCCGGTCCGAGGTCGACGGGCATGTGCACGTTCCGCCGACCACTGGCGACAACATCGATGTACTGTGGAGACCTCACGCCCCACGTGTTGAGCAATTCGGCGGTACGTCCACCCGGCCTCCCGCATGCCCACTATACGCCCTCGCTCAAAGTCCGTCAACTGCACATACGGTTCACGTCCACGCTGTCGCGGCATGCTACCAGTGTTAAAGACTGCGATGGAGCTCCGTATGCCACGGCAAACTGGCTGACACTGACGGCGGCGGTGCACAAATGCTGCGCAGCTAGCGCCATTCGACGGCCAACACCGCGGTTCCTGGTGTGTCCGCTGTGCCGTGCGTGTGATCATTGCTTGTACAGCCCTCTCGCAGTGTCCGGAGCAAGTATGGTGGGTCTGACACACCGGTGTCAATGTGTTCTTTTTTCCATTTCCAGGAGTGTATTTATTTCCGATTAAATTTCTGCGTTTCATCGTCAATGGGAAGGTCCAAGGGATATAGTAAACCTGCAGAGGTGCATCGGAAAGTAAAACTGATGACACAGGATACCCTCAAAACATAGACAGTTGCCAGATTTAGTCTTCCTGTACTTAAGTGTCTCTTATAATTAATTTCGATGCAATTTGTGTGTTTCATCGCCAACGGGAAGGTCCAAGGCATACAGTAAACCTGCAGAGGTGCATCGGAATGTAAAACTGGTGACACAGGAAACGCTCAAAACATTGACTGTAAGAAGACTGTTTTCCTGTACTTAAGTCGTCATTGTGTCTCTTATATTTAATTCCGATGTAATTTCTGTGTTTCATCGTAACTGTGAAGGTCCAAGGGATACAGTAAACCTGCAGAGGTGGATCAGAATGTAAAACTGGTGACACAGGAAACGCTCAAAACATAGACCGTAGGAAGACTCAGTCTTCCTGTACTTAAGTCGGCATTGTGTCTCTTATATTTAATTCCGATGCCATTTCTGTGTTTCATCGTCAATGGGAAGGTCCAAGGGATACAGTAAACCTGCAGAGGTCCATCAGAATGTAAAACTGGTGACACAGGAAACGCTCAAAACATAGACAGTAGGAAGACTCAGTCTTCCTGTACTTAAGTCGGCATTGTGTCTCTTATATTTAAATCCGATGTAGTTTCTGTGTTTCATCGTAACTGTGAAGGTCCAAGGGATACAGTAAACCTGTAGAGGTGCATCGGAATGTAAAGCTGGTGACACAGGAAACGCTCAAAACATAGACAGTAGGAAGACTCAGTCTTCCTGTACTTAAGTCGGCATTGTGTCTCTTATATTTAATTCCGATGCAATTTCTGTGTTTCATCGTCAATGGGAAGATCCAAGGGATTAAACCTGCAGAGGTGAATCGGAATGTAAATCTAGTGACACAGGAAACGCTCAAAACATAGACGGTAGGAAGACTCAGCCTTCCTGTACTTAAGTCGGCATTGTGTCTCTTATATTTAATTCCGATGCAATTTCTGTGTTTCATCGTCAATGGGAAGATCCAAGGGATTAAACCTGCAGAGGTGCATCGGAATGTAAAACTCGTGACAGAGGAAACGCTCAAAACATAGACAGTAGGAAGACTCAGTCTTCCTGTACTGAAGTCGGCACTGTGTCTCTTATATGTATTTCCGATGAAATTTCTGTGTTTCATCGTGAATGGGAAGGTCCAAGGGATATAGTAAACCTGCAGAGGTGCATCGGAAAGTAAAACTGATGACAGAGGAAATGCTGAAAACATAGACAGTAGGAAGACTTAGTCTTCCTGTACTTAAGTCGGCATTGTGTCTCTTATATTTAATTCCGATGCAATTTCTGTGTCTCATCGTCACTGTGAAGGTCCAAGGGATACAGTAAACCTGTAGAGGTGCATCGGAATGTAAAATTCTTTACACAGGAAACGCACAAATCATAGACAGTAGGACGACTCAGTCTCCCTGTACTTAAGTCGGCATTGTGTCTCTTATATTTAATTCCGATGCAATTTCTGTGTTTCATCGTCAATGGGAAGGTCCAAGGGATACAGTAAACCTGCAGAGGTTAATCGGAATATAAAACTAGCGACACAGGAAACGCTCAAAACATAGACAGCTGGAAGACTCAGTCTTCCTGTACTTAAGTCGGCATTATGTCTCTTACATTTAATTCCGATGCAATTTCTGTGTTTCATCGACAATGGGAAAGTCCAAAGGATACAGTAAACCTGCAGAGGTGCATCGGAATGTAAAACTGGTGACACAGGAAACGCTCAAAACATAGACAGTAGGAAGACTCAGTCTTCCTGTACTTAAGTCGGCGTTGTGTCTCTTATATTTAATTCCGATGCAATTTCTGTGTTTCATCGTCAATGGGAAGGTCCAAGGGGTACAGTAAACCTGCAGAGGTGCATCAGAATGTAAAAATGGTGACACAGGAGACGCTAACATCATAACAGTAGGAAGACTCAGTCGTCCAGTACTTAAGTCGGCATTGTGTCTCTTATATTTAATTCCGATGCCATTTCAGTGTTTCATCGTCAGTGGGAATGTCCAAGGGATACAGTAAACCTGCAGAGGTGCATCAGAATGTAAAACTGGTGACACAGGAAACGCACAAATCATAGACAGTAGGACGACTCAGTCTTCCTGTACTTAAGTCGGCATTGTGTCTCTTATATTTAATTCCGATGCAATTTCTGTGTTTCATCGTCAATGGGAAGGTCCAAGGGATACAGTAAACCTGCAGAGGTTAATCGGAATATAAAAGTAGCGACACAGGAAACGCTCAAAACAGACAGCTGGAAGACTCAGTCTTCCTGTACTTAAGTCGGCATTGTGTCTCTTACATTTAATTCCGATGCCATTTCTGTGTTTCATCGTCAGTGGGAAAGTCCAAAGGATACAGTAAACCTGCAGAGGTGCATCGGAATGTAAAACTGGTGACACAGGAAACGCTCAAAACATAGACAGTAGGAAGACTCAGTCTTCCTGTACTTAAGTCGGCGTTGTGTCTCTTATATTTAATTCCGATGCCATTTCTGTGTTTCATCGTCAGTGGGAAGGTCCAAGGGATACAGTAAACCTGCAGAGGTGCATCAGAATGTAAAACTGGTGACACAGGAAACGCTCAAAAAATAGACAGTAGGAAGACTCAGTCTTCCTGTACTTAAGTCGGCATTGTCCCTCCTATATTTCATTCCGCTGCGATTTCTGTGTTTCATCGACAATAGGAAGGTCCAAGGGATATAGTAAACCGGCAGAGGTGCATCGGAATGTAAAACTGGTGACACAGGCAACGCTCAAAGCATAGACCGTAAGAAGACGCAGTTTTCTTGTGCTTAGGTCGGCATTGTGTCTCTTACTTTAATTCCGATGCAATTTCTGTGTTTCATCGTCAATCGGAAGGTCCAATGGATACAGTAAACCTGCAGAGGCACATTGGAATGTAAAACTGGTGACACAGGAAACGCTCAAAACATAGACAGTAGGAAGACTCAGTCTTCTTGTGCTTAAGTCGGCGTAGTGTCTCTTACATTTAATTCCGATGCAATTTCGGTGTTTCATCGTCAATGGGAAGGTCCAAGGGGTACAGTAAACCTGCAGAGGTGCATCAGAATGTAAAAATGGTGACACAGGAAACGCTCACATCATAGACAGTAGGAAGACTCAGTCGTCCAGTACTTAAGTCGGCATTGTGTCTCTTATATTTAATTCCGATGCCATTTCTGTGTTTCATCGTCAGTGGGAAGGACCAAGGGATACAGTAAACCTGCAGAGGTGCATCAGAATGTAAAACTGGTGACACAGGAAACGCTCAAAAAATAGACAGTAGGAAGACTCAGTCTTCCTGTACTTAAGTCGGCATTGTCTCTCCTATATTTCATTCCGCTGCGATTTCTGTGTTTCATCGACAATAGGAAGGTCCAAGGGATATAGTAAACCGGCAGAGGTGCATCGGAATGTAAAACTGGTGACACAGGAAACGCTCAAAGCATAGACCGTAAGAAGACGCAGTTTTCTTGTGCTTAGGTCGGCGTTGTGTCTCTTACATTAATTCCGATGCAATTTCTGTGTTTCATCGTCAATCGGAAGGTCCAATGGATACAGTAAACCTGCAGAGGCACATTGGAATGTAAAACTGGTGACACAGGAAACGCTCAAAACATAGACCGTAGGAAGACTCAGTCTTCTTGTGCTTAAGTCGGCGTTGTGTCTCTTACATTTAATTCCGATGCAATTTCGGTGTTTCATCGTCAATGGGAAGGTCCAAGGGGTACAGTAAACCTGCAGAGGTGCATCAGAATGTAAAAATGGTGACACAGGAAACGCTCACATCATAGACAGTAGGAAGACTCAGTCGTCCAGTACTTAAGTCGGCATTGTGTCTCTTAAATTTAATTCCGATGCCATTTCTGTGTTTCATCGTCAATGGGAAGGTCCAAGGGATACAGTAAACCTGCAGAGGTGCATCAGAATGTAAAACTGGTGACACAGGAAACGCACAAAAAATAGACAGTAGGAAGACTCAGTCTTCCTGTACTTAAGTCGGCATTGTGTCTCTTATATTTAATTCCGATGCAATTTCTGTGTTTCATCGTCAATGGAAAGGTCCAAGGGATACAGTAAACCTGCAGAGGTGCATCGGAATGTAAAACTCGTTACACAGGAAACGCTCAAAACACATACAGTAGGAAGACTCAGTCTTCCTGTACTGAAGTCGGCGATGTGTCTCTTATATTTATTTCCGATTAAATTTCTGTGTTTCATCGTCAATGGGAAGGTCCAAGGGATATAGTAAACCTGCAGAGGTGCATCGGAAAGTAAAACTGATGACACAGGATACCCTCAAAACATAGACAGTTGCCAGATTTAGTCTTCCTGTACTTAAGTGTCTCTTATAATTAATTTCGATGCAATTTGTGTGTTTCATCGCCAACGGGAAGGTCCAAGGCATACAGTAAACCTGCAGAGGTGCATCGGAATGTAAAACTGGTGACACAGGAAACGCTCAAAACATAGACCGTAGGAAGACTCAGTCTTCCTGTACTTAAGTCGGCATTGTGTCTCTTATATTTAATTCCGATGCCATTTCTGTGTTTCATCGTCAATGGGAAGGTCCAAGGGATACAGTAAACCTGCAGAGGTCCATCAGAATGTAAAACTGGTGACACAGGAAACGCTCAAAACATAGACAGTAGGAAGACTCAGTCTTCCTGTACTTAAGTCGGCATTGTGTCTCTTATATTTAATTCCGATGCAATATCTGTGTTTCATCGTCAATGGGAAGATCCAAGGGATTAAACCTGCAGTGGTGAATCGGAATGTAAATCTAGTGACACAGGAAACGCTCAAAACATAGACGGTAGGAAGACTCAGCCTTCCTGTACTTAAGTCGGCATTGTGTCTCCTATATTTAATTCCGATGCAATTTCTGTGTTTCATCGTCAATGGGAAGATCCAAGGGATTAAACCTGCAGAGGTGCATCGGAATGTAAAACTCGTGACAGAGGAAACGCTCAAAACATAGACAGTAGGAAGACTCAGTCTTCCTGTACTGAAGTCGGCACTGTGTCTCTTATATGTATTTCCGATGAAATTTCTGTGTTTCATCGTGAATGGGAAGGTCCAAGGGATATAGTAAACCTGCAAAGGTGCATCGGAAAGTAAAACTGATGACAGAGGAAATGCTGAAAACATAGACAGTAGGAAGACTTAGTCTTCCTGTACTTAAGTCGGCATTGTGTCTCTTATATTGAATTCCGATGCAATTTCTGTGTTTCATCGTCACTGTGAAGGTCCAAGGGATACAGTAAACCTGTAGAGGTGCAGCGGAATGTAAAATTCTTTACACAGGAAACGCTCAAATTATAGACAGTAGGAAGACTCAGTCTTCCTGTACTTTAGTCGGCAATGTTTCTCTTATATTTAATGCCGATGCAATTTCTGTGTTTCATCGTCACTGTGAAGGTCCAAGGGATACAGTAAACCTGCAGAGGTGCATCAGAATGTAAAACTGGTGACACAGGAAACGCACAAATCATAGACAGTAGGACGACACAGTCTTCCTGTACTTAAGTCGGCATTGTGTCTCTTATATTTAATTCCGATGCAATTTCTGTGTTTCATCGTCAATGGGAAGGTCCAAGGGAAACAGTAAACCTGCAGAGGTTAATCGGAATATAAAACTAGCGACACAGGAAACGCTCAAAACATAGACAGCTGGAAGACTCAGTCTTCCTGTACTTAAGTCGGCGTTGTGTCTCTTATATTTAATTCCGATGCAATTTCTGTGTTTCATCGTCAATGGGAAGGTCCAAGGGGTACAGTAAACCTGCAGAGGTGCATCAGAATGTAAAAATGGTGACACAGGAAACGCTCACATCATAGACAGTAGGAAGACTCAGTCGTCCAGTACTTAAGTCGGCATTGTGTCTCTTATATTTAATTCCGATGCCATTTCTGTGTTTCATCGTCAGTGGGAAGGTCCAAGGGATACAGTAAACCTGCAGAGGTGCATCAGAATGTAAAACTGGTGACACAGGAACCGCTCAAAAAATAGACAGTAGGAAGACTCAGTCTTCCTGTACTTAAGTCGGCATTGTGTCTCCTATATTTCATTCCGCTGCGATTTCTGTGTTTCATCGACAATAGGAAGGTCCAAGGGATATAGTAAACCGGCAGAGGTGCATCGGAATGTAAAACTGGTGACACAGGAAACGCTCAAAGCATAGACCGTAAGAAGACGCAGTTTTCTTGTGCTTAGGTCGGCGTTGTGTCTCTTACATTAATTCCGATGCAATTTCTGTGTTTCATCGTCAATCGGAAGGTCCAATGGATACAGTAAACCTGCAGAGGCACATTGGAATGTAAAACTGGTGACACAGGAAACGCTCAAAACATAGACAGTAGGAAGACTCAGTCTTCTTGTGCTTAAGTCGGCGTTGTGTCTCTTACATTTCATTCCGATGCAATTTCGGTGTTTCATCGTCAATGGGAAGGTCCAAGGGGTACAGTAAACCTGCAGAGGTGCATCAGAATGTAAAAATGGTGACACAGGAAACGCTCAAACCATAGACAGTAGGAAGACTCAGTCTTCCTGTACTTAAGTCGGCATTGTGTCTCTTATATTTAAATCCGATGTAGTTTCTGTGTTTCATCGTAACTGTGAAGGTCCAAGGGATACAGTAAACCTGTAGAGGTGCATCGGAATGTAAAGCTGGTGACACAGGAAACGCTCAAAACATAGACAGTAGGAAGACTTAGTCTTCCTGTACTTAAGTCGGCATTGTGTCTCTTATATTTAATTCCGATGCAATTTCTGTGTTTCATCGTCAATGGGAAGATCCAAGGAATTAAACCTGCAGAGGTGAATCGGAATGTAAATCTAGTGACACAGGAAACGCTCAAAACATAGACGGTAGGAAGACTCAGCCTTCCTGTACTTAAGTCGGCATTGTGTCTCTTATATTTAATTCCGATGCAATTTCTGTGTTTTATCGTCAATGGGAAGATCCAAGGGATTAAACCTGCAGAGGTGCATCGGAATGTAAAACTCGTGACAGAGGAAAAGCTCAAAACATAGACAGTAGGAAGACTCAGTCTTCCTGTACTGAAGTCGGCACTGTGTCTCTTATATGTATTTCCGATGAAATTTCTGTGTTTCATCGTGAATGGGAAGGTCCAAGCGATATAGTAAACTTGCAGAGGTGCATCGGAAAATAAAACTGATGACAGAGGAAATGCTGAAAACATAGACAGTAGGAAGACTTAGTCTTCCTGTACTTAAGTCGGCATTGTGTCTCTTATATTTAATTCCGATGCAATTTCTGTGTTTCATCGTCACTGTGAAGGTCCAAGGGATACAGTAAACCTGTAGAGGTGCATCGGAATGTAAAACTCTTGACACAGGAAACGCTCAAATTATAGACAGTAGGAAGACTCAGTCTTCCTGTACTTAAGTCGGCATCGTTTCTCTTATATTTAATTCCGATGCAATTTCTGTGTTTCATCGTCAATGGGAAGGTCCAAGGGATACAGTAAACCTGCAGAGGTGCATCAGAATGTAAAACTGATGACACAGGAAACGCACAAATCATAGACAGTAGGACAACTCAGTCTTCCTCTACTTAAGTCGGCATTGTGTCTCTTATATTTAATTCCGATGCAATTTCTGTGTTTCATCGTCAATGGGAAGGTCCAAGGGATACAGTAAACCTGCAGAGGTTAATCGGAATATAAAACTAGCGACACAGGAAACGCTCAAAACATAGACAGCAGGAAGACTCAGTCTTCCTGTACTTAAGTCGGCATTGTGTCTCTTACATTTAATTCCGATGCAATTTCTGTGTTTCATCGGCAATGGGAAAGTCCAAAGGATACAGTAAACCTGCAGAGGTGCATCGGAATGTAAAACTGGTGACACAGGAAACGCTCAAAACATAGACAGTAGGAAGACTCAGTATTCCTGTACTTAAGTCGGCGTTGTGTCTCTTATATTTAATTCCGACTCAATTTCTGTGTTTCATCGTCAATGGGAAGGTCCAAGGGGTACAGTAAACCTGCAGAGGTGCATCAGAATGTAAAAATGGTGACACAGGAAACGCTCACATCATAGACAGTAGGAAGACTCAGTCGTCCAGTACTTAAGTCGGCATTGTGTCTCTTATATTTAATTCCGATGCAATTTCTGTGTTTCATCGTCAATGGGAAGGTCCAAGGGGTACAGTAAACCTGCAGAGGTGCATCAGAATGTAAAAATGGTGACACAGGAAACGCTCACATCATAGACAGTAGGAAGACTCAGTCGTCCAGTACTTAAGTCGGCATTGTGTCTCCTATATTTCATTCCGCTGCGATTTCTGTGTTTCATCGACAATAGGAAGGTCCAAGGGATATAGTAAACCGGCAGAGGTGCATCGGAATGTAAAACTGGTGACACAGGAAACGCTCAAAGCATAGACCGTAAGAAGACGCAGTTTTCTTGTGCTTAGGTCGGCGTTGTGTCTCTTACATTAATTCCGATGCAATTTCTGTGTTTCATCGTCAATCGGAAGGTCCAATGGATACAGTAAACCTGCAGAGGCACATTGGAATGTAAAACTGGTGACACAGGAAACGCTCAAAACATAGACAGTAGGAAGACTCAGTCTTCTTGTGCTTAAGTCGGCGTTGTGTCTCTTACATTTCATTCCGATGCAATTTCGGTGTTTCATCGTCAATGGGAAGGTCCAAGGGGTACAGTAAACCTGCAGAGGTGCATCAGAATGTAAAAATGGTGACACAGGAAACGCTCAAACCATAGACAGTAGGAAGACTCAGTCTTCCTGTACTTAAGTCGGCATTGTGTCTCTTATATTTAAATCCGATGTAGTTTCTGTGTTTCATCGTAACTGTGAAGGTCCAAGGGATACAGTAAACCTGTAGAGGTGCATCGGAATGTAAAGCTGGTGACACAGGAAACGCTCAAAACATAGACAGTAGGAAGACTTAGTCTTCCTGTACTTAAGTCGGCATTGTGTCTCTTATATTTAATTCCGATGCAATTTCTGTGTTTCATCGTCAATGGGAAGATCCAAGGAATTAAACCTGCAGAGGTGAATCGGAATGTAAATCTAGTGACACAGGAAACGCTCAAAACATAGACGGTAGGAAGACTCAGCCTTCCTGTACTTAAGTCGGCATTGTGTCTCTTATATTTAATTCCGATGCAATTTCTGTGTTTTATCGTCAATGGGAAGATCCAAGGGATTAAACCTGCAGAGGTGCATCGGAATGTAAAACTCGTGACAGAGGAAAAGCTCAAAACATAGACAGTAGGAAGACTCAGTCTTCCTGTACTGAAGTCGGCACTGTGTCTCTTATATGTATTTCCGATGAAATTTCTGTGTTTCATCGTGAATGGGAAGGTCCAAGCGATATAGTAAACTTGCAGAGGTGCATCGGAAAGTAAAACTGATGACAGAGGAAATGCTGAAAACATAGACAGTAGGAAGACTCAGTCTTCCTGTACTTAAGTCGGCATTGTGTCTCTTATATTTAATTCCGATGCAATTTCTGTGTTTCATCGTCAATGGGAAGGTCCAAGGGAAACAGTAAACCTGCAGAGGTTAATCGGAATATAAAACTAGCGACACAGGAAACGCTCAAAACATAGACAGCTGGAAGACTCAGTCTTCCTGTACTTAAGTCGGCATTGTGTCTCTTACATTTAATTCCGATGCAATTTCTGTGTTTCATCGTCAATGGGAAAGTCCAAAGGATACAGTAAACCTGGAGAGGTGCATCGGAATGTAAAACTGGTGACACAGGAAACGCCCAAAACATAGACAGTAGGAAGACTCAGTCTTCCTGTACTGAAGTCGGCACTGTGTCTCTTATATGTATTTCCGATGAAATTTCTGTGTTTCATCGTGAATGGGATGGTCCAAGGGATATAGTAAACCTGCAAAGGTGCATCGGAAAGTAAAACTGATGACAGAGGAAATGCTGAAAACATAGACAGTAGGAAGACTTAGTCTTCCTGTACTTAAGTCGGCATTGTGTCTCTTATATTTAATTCCGATGCAATTTCTGTGTTTCATCGTCACTGTGAAGGTCCAAGGGATACAGTAAACCTGTAGAGGTGCATCGGAATGTAAAATTCTTTACACAGGAAACGCTCAAATTATAGACAGTAGGAAGACTCAGTCTTCCTGTACTTAAGTCGGCATTGTTTCTCTTATATTTAATGCCGATGCAATTTCTGTGTTTCATCGTCAATGGGAAGGTCCAAGGGATACAGTAAACCTGCAGAGGTGCATCAGAATGTAAAACTGGTGACACAGGAAACGCACATATCATAGACAGTAGGACGACACAGTCTTCCTGTACTTAAGTCGGCATTGTGTCTCTTATATTTAATTCCGATGCAATTTCTGTGTTTCATCGTCAATGGGAAGGTCCAAGGGATACAGTAAACCTGCAGAGGTTAATCGGAATATAAAACTAGCGACACAGGAAACGCTCAAAACATAGACAGCTGGAAGAGTCAGTCCTCCTGTACTTAAGTCGGCATTGTGTCTCTTACATTTAATTCCGATGCAATTTCTGTGTTTCATCGTCAATGGGAAAGTCCAAAGGATACAGTAATCCTGCAGAGGTGCATCGGAATGTAAAACTGGTGACACAGGAAACGCTCAAAACATAGACAGTAGGAAGACTCAGTCCTCCTGTACTTAAGTCGGCGTTGTGTCTCTTATATTTAATTCCGATGCAATTTCTGTGTTTCATCGTCAATGGGAAGGTCCAAGGGGTACAGTAAACCTGCAGAGGTGCATCAGAATGTAAAAATGGTGACACAGGAAACGCTCACATCATAGACAGTAGGAAGACTCAGTCGTCCAGTACTTAAGTCGGCATTGTGTCTCTTATATTTAATTCCGATGCCATTTCTGTGTTTCATCGTCAGTGGGAAGGTCCAAGGGATACAGTAAACCTGCAGAGGTGCATCAGAATGTAAAACTGGTGACACAGGAACCGCTCAAAAAATAGACAGTAGGAAGACTCAGTCTTCCTGTACTTAAGTCGGCTTTGTGTCTCCTATATTTCATTCCGCTGCGATTTCTGTGTTTCATCGACAATAGGAAGGTCCAAGGGATATAGTAAACCGGCAGAGGTGCATCGGAATGTAAAACTGGTGACACAGGAAACGCTCAAAGCATAGACCGTAAGAAGACGCAGTTTTCTTGTGCTTAGGTCGGCGTTGTGTCTCTTACATTAATTCCGATGCAATTTCTGTGTTTCATCGTCAATCGGAAGGTCCAATGGATACAGTAAACCTGCAGAGGCACATTGGAATGTAAAACTGGTGACACAGGAAACGCTCAAAACATAGACAGTAGGAAGACTCAGTCTTCTTGTGCTTAAGTCGGCGTTGTGTCTCTTACATTTCATTCCGATGCAATTTCGGTGTTTCATCGTCAATGGGAAGGTCCAAGGGGTACAGTAAACCTGCAGAGGTGCATCAGAATGTAAAAATGGTGACACAGGAAACGCTCAAACCATAGACAGTAGGAAGACTCAGTCTTCCTGTACTTAAGTCGGCATTGTGTCTCTTATATTTAAATCCGATGTAGTTTCTGTGTTTCATCGTAACTGTGAAGGTCCAAGGGATACAGTAAACCTGTAGAGGTGCATCGGAATGTAAAGCTGGTGACACAGGAAACGCTCAAAACATAGACAGTAGGAAGACTTAGTCTTCCTGTACTTAAGTCGGCATTGTGTCTCTTATATTTAATTCCGATGCAATTTCTGTGTTTCATCGTCAATGGGAAGATCCAAGGAATTAAACCTGCAGAGGTGAATCGGAATGTAAATCTAGTGACACAGGAAACGCTCAAAACATAGACGGTAGGAAGACTCAGCCTTCCTGTACTTAAGTCGGCATTGTGTCTCTTATATTTAATTCCGATGCAATTTCTGTGTTTTATCGTCAATGGGAAGATCCAAGGGATTAAACCTGCAGAGGTGCATCGGAATGTAAAACTCGTGACAGAGGAAAAGCTCAAAACATAGACAGTAGGAAGACTCAGTCTTCCTGTACTGAAGTCGGCACTGTGTCTCTTATATGTATTTCCGATGAAATTTCTGTGTTTCATCGTGAATGGGAAGGTCCAAGCGATATAGTAAACTTGCAGAGGTGCATCGGAAAGTAAAACTGATGACAGAGGAAATGCTGAAAACATAGACAGTAGGAAGACTTAGTCTTCCTGTACTTAAGTCGGCATTGTGTCTCTTATATTTAATTCCGATGCAATTTCTGTGTTTCATCGTCACTGTGAAGGTCCAAGGGATACAGTAAACCTGTAGAGGTGCATCGGAATGTAAAACTCTTGACACAGGAAACGCTCAAATTATAGACAGTAGGAAGACTCAGTCTTCCTGTACTTAAGTCGGCATCGTTTCTCTTATATTTAATTCCGATGCAATTTCTGTGTTTCATCGTCAATGGGAAGGTCCAAGGGATACAGTAAACCTGCAGAGGTGCATCAGAATGTAAAACTGATGACACAGGAAACGCACAAATCATAGACAGTAGGACAACTCAGTCTTCCTCTACTTAAGTCGGCATTGTGTCTCTTATATTTAATTCCGATGCAATTTCTGTGTTTCATCGTCAATGGGAAGGTCCAAGGGATACAGTAAACCTGCAGAGGTTAATCGGAATATAAAACTAGCGACACAGGAAACGCTCAAAACATAGACAGCAGGAAGACTCAGTCTTCCTGTACTTAAGTCGGCATTGTGTCTCTTACATTTAATTCCGATGCAATTTCTGTGTTTCATCGTCAATGGGAAAGTCCAAAGGATACAGTAAACCTGCAGAGGTGCATCGGAATGTAAAACTGGTGACACAGGAAACGCTCAAAACATAGACAGTAGGAAGACTCAGTCTTCCTGTACTTAAGTCGGCGTTGTGTCTCTTATATTTAATTCCGACTCAATTTCTGTGTTTCATCGTCAATGGGAAGGTCCAAGGGGTACAGTAAACCTGCAGAGGTGCATCAGAATGTAAAAATGGTGACACAGGAAACGCTCACATCATAGACAGTAGGAAGACTCAGTCGTCCAGTACTTAAGTCGGCATTGTGTCTCTTATATTTAATTCCGATGCAATTTCTGTGTTTCATCGTCAATGGGAAGGTACAAGGGATACAGTAAACCTGCAGAGGTGCAACGGAATGTATAACTGGTGACACAGGAAACGCTCAAAACATAGACAGTAGGAAGACTCAGTATTCCTGTACTTAAGTCGGCATTGTGTCTCCTATATTTCATTCCGCTGCGATTTCTGTGTTTCATCGACAATAGGAAGGTCCAAGGGATATAGTAAACCGGCGGAGGTGCATCGGAATGTAAAACTGGTGACACAGGAAACGCTCAAAGCATAGACCGTAAGAAGACGCAGTTTTCTTGTGCTTAGGTCGGCGTTGTGTCTCTTACATTAATTCCGATGCAATTTCTGTGTTTCATCGTCAATCGGAAGGTCCAATGGATACAGTAAACCTGCAGAGGCACATTGGAATGTAAAACTGGTGACACAGGAAACGCTCAAAACATAGACAGTAGGAAGACTCAGTCTTCTTGTGCTTAAGTCGGCGTTGTGTCTCTTACATTTCATTCCGATGCAATTTCGGTGTTTCATCGTCAATGGGAAGGTCCAAGGGGTACAGTAAACCTGCAGAGGTGCATCAGAATGTAAAAATGGTGACACAGGAAACGCTCAAACCATAGACAGTAGGAAGACTCAGTCTTCCTGTACTTAAGTCGGCATTGTGTCTCTTATATTTAAATCCGATGTAGTTTCTGTGTTTCATCGTAACTGTGAAGGTCCAAGGGATACAGTAAACCTGTAGAGGTGCATCGGAATGTAAAGCTGGTGACACAGGAAACGCTCAAAACATAGACAGTAGGAAGACTTAGTCTTCCTGTACTTAAGTCGGCATTGTGTCTCTTATATTTAATTCCGATGCAATTTCTGTGTTTCATCGTCAATGGGAAGATCCAAGGAATTAAACCTGCAGAGGTGAATCGGAATGTAAATCTAGTGACACAGGAAACGCTCAAAACATAGACGGTAGGAAGACTCAGCCTTCCTGTACTTAAGTCGGCATTGTGTCTCTTATATTTAATTCCGATGCAATTTCTGTGTTTTATCGTCAATGGGAAGATCCAAGGGATTAAACCTGCAGAGGTGCATCGGAATGTAAAACTCGTGACAGAGGAAAAGCTCAAAACATAGACAGTAGGAAGACTCAGTCTTCCTGTACTGAAGTCGGCACTGTGTCTCTTATATGTATTTCCGATGAAATTTCTGTGTTTCATCGTGAATGGGAAGGTCCAAGCGATATAGTAAACTTGCAGAGGTGCATCGGAAAGTAAAACTGATGACAGAGGAAATGCTGAAAACATAGACAGTAGGAAGACTTAGTCTTCCTGTACTTAAGTCGGCATTGTGTCTCTTATATTTAATTCCGATGCAATTTCTGTGTTTCATCGTCACTGTGAAGGTCCAAGGGATACAGTAAACCTGTAGAGGTGCATCGGAATGTAAAACTCTTGACACAGGAAACGCTCAAATTATAGACAGTAGGAAGACTCAGTCTTCCTGTACTTAAGTCGGCATCGTTTCTATTATATTTAATTCCGATGCAATTTCTGTGTTTCATCGTCAATGGGAAGGTCCAAGGGATACAGTAAACCTGCAGAGGTGCATCAGAATGTAAAACTGATGACACAGGAAACGCACAAATCATAGACAGTAGGACAACTCAGTCTTCCTCTACTTAAGTCGGCATTGTGTCTCTTATATTTAATTCCGATGCAATTTCTGTGTTTCATCGTCAATGGGAAGGTCCAAGGGATACAGTAAACCTGCAGAGGTTAATCGGAATATAAAACTAGCGACACAGGAAACGCTCAAAACATAGACAGCAGGAAGACTCAGTCTTCCTGTACTTAAGTCGGCATTGTGTCTCTTACATTTAATTCCGATGCAATTTCTGTGTTTCATCGTCAATGGGAAAGTCCAAAGGATACAGTAAACCTGCAGAGGTGCATCGGAATGTAAAACTGGTGACACAGGAAACGCTCAAAACATAGACAGTAGGAAGACTCAGTCTTCCTGTACTTAAGTCGGCGTTGTGTCTCTTATATTTAATTCCGACTCAATTTCTGTGTTTCATCGTCAATGGGAAGGTCCAAGGGGTACAGTAAACCTGCAGAGGTGCATCAGAATGTAAAAATGGTGACACAGGAAACGCTCACATCATAGACAGTAGGAAGACTCAGTCGTCCAGTACTTAAGTCGGCATTGTGTCTCTTATATTTAATTCCGATGCAATTTCTGTGTTTCATCGTCAATGGGAAGGTACAAGGGATACAGTAAACCTGCAGAGGTGCAACGGAATGTATAACTGGTGACACAGGAAACGCTCAAAACATAGACAGTAGGAAGACTCAGTATTCCTGTACTTAAGTCGGCATTGTGTCTCCTATATTTCATTCCGCTGCGATTTCTGTGTTTCATCGACAATAGGAAGGTCCAAGGGATATAGTAAACCGGCAGAGGTGCATCGGAATGTAAAACTGGTGACACAGGAAACGCTCAAAGCATAGACCGTAAGAAGACGCAGTTTTCTTGTGCTTAAGTCGACGTTGTGTCTCTTACATTTAATTCCGATGCAATTTCTGTGTTTCATCGTCAATCGGAAGGTCCAATGGATACAGTAAACCTGCAGAGGCACATTGGAATGTAAAACTGGTGACACAGGAAACGCTCAAAACATTGACTGTAAGAAGACTGTTTTCTTGTACTTAAGTCGTCATTGTGTCTCTTATATTTAATTTCGATGTAATTTCTGTGTTTCATCGTAACTGTGAAGGTCTAAGGGATACAGTAAACCTGCAGAGGTGCATCAGAATGTAAAACTGGTGACACAGGAAACGCTCAAAACATATACCGTAGGAAGACTCAGTCTTCCTGTACTTAAGTCGGCATTGTGTCTCTTATATATAATTCCGATGGAATTTCTGTGTTTCATCGTCAATGGGAAGGTCCAAGGGATACAGTAAACCTGCAGAGGTGCATCGGAATGTAAAACTAGTGACACAGGAAACGCTCAAAACATAGACAGTAGGAAGACTCAGTCTTCCTGTACTTAAGTCGGCATTGTGTCTCTTACATTTAATTCCGATGCAATTTCTGTGTTTCATCGTCAATGGGAAAGTCCAAGGGATACAGTAATCCTGCAGAGGTGCATCGGAAAGTAAAACTGTTGACACAGGACACGCTCAAAACATAGACAGTAGGAAGACTCAGTCTTCCTGTACTTAAGTCGGCATTGTGTCTCTCATATTTAATTCCGATGCAGTTTCTGTGTTTCATCGTCAATGGGAAGGTCCCAGGGATACAGTAAACCTGCAGAGGTGCATCAGAATGTAAAAGTGGTGACACAGGAAACGCTCAAATTATAGACAGTAGGAAGACTCAGTCTTCCTGTACTTAAGTCAGCATTGTGTCTCTTATATTTACTTCCGATGAAATTTCTGTGTTTCTTCGTGAATGGGAAGGTCCAAGGGATATAGTAAACCTGCAGAGGTGCATCGGAAAGTAAAACTGATGACACAGGATACTCTCAAAACATAGACAGTAGCAAGCATTAGTCTTCCTGTACTTAAGTCGGCATAGTGTCTCATATAATTAATTTCGATGCAATTTGTGTGTTTCATCGCCAACGGGAAGGTCCAAGGGATACAGTAAACATGCAGAGGTGCATCGGAATGTAAAACTGGTGACACAAGAAACGCTCAAAACATTGACTGTAAGAAGACTGTTTTCTTGTACTTAAGTCGTCATTGTGTCTCTTATATTTAATTCCGATGTAATTTCTGTGTTTCATCGTAACTGTGAAGGTCTAAGGGATACAGTAAACCTGCAGAGGTGCATCAGAATGTAAAACTGGTGACACAGGAAACGCTCAAAACATATACCGTAGGAAGACTCAGTCTTCCTGTACTTAAGTCGGCATTGTGTCTCTTATATATAATTCCGATGGAATTTCTGTGTTTCATCGTCAATGGGAAGGTCCAAGGGATACAGTAAACCTGCAGAGGTGCATCGGAATGTAAAACTAGTGACACAGGAAACGCTCAAAACATAGACAGTAGGAAGACTCAGTCTTCCTGTACTTAAGTCGGCATTGTGTCTCTTACATTTAATTCCGATGCAATTTCTGTGTTTCATCGTCAATGGGAAAGTCCAAGGGATACAGTAATCCTGCAGAGGTGCATCGGAAAGTAAAACTGTTGACACAGGACACGCTCAAAACATAGACAGTAGGAAGACTCAGTCTTCCTGTACTTAAGTCGGCATTGTGTCTCTCATATTTAATTCCGATGCAGTTTCTGTGTTTCATCGTCAATGGGAAGGTCCCAGGGATACAGTAAACCTGCAGAGGTGCATCAGAATGTAAAAGTGGTGACACAGGAAACGCTCAAATTATAGACAGTAGGAAGACTCAGTCTTCCTGTACTTAAGTCAGCATTGTGTCTCTTATATTTACTTCCGATGAAATTTCTGTGTTTCTTCGTGAATGGGAAGGTCCAAGGGATATAGTAAACCTGCAGAGGTGCATCGGAAAGTAAAACTGATGACACAGGATACTCTCAAAACATAGACAGTAGCAAGCATTAGTCTTCCTGTACTTAAGTCGGCATAGTGTCTCATATAATTAATTTCGATGCAATTTGTGTGTTTCATCGCCAACGGGAAGGTCCAAGGGATACAGTAAACATGCAGAGGTGCATCGGAATGTAAAACTGGTGACACAGGAAACGCTCAAACCATTGACTGTAAGAAGACTGTTTTCTTGTACTTAAGTCGTCATTGTGTCTCTTATATTTAATTCCGATGTAATTTCTGTGTTTCATCGTAACTGTGAAGGTCCAAGGGATACAGTAAACCTGCAGAGGTGCATCAGAATGTAAAACTGGTGACACAGGAAACGCTCAAAACATAGACCGTAGGAAGACTCAGTCTTCCTGTACTTAAGTCGGCATTGTGTCTCTTATATTTAATTCCGATGCAATTTCTGGGTTTCATCGTCAATGGGAAGATCCAAGGGATACAGTAAACCTGCAGAGGTGCATCGGAATGTAAAACTAGTGACACAGGAAACGCTCAAAACATAGACAGTAGGAAGACTCAGTCTTCCTGTACTTAAGTCGGCATTGTGTCTCTTATATTTAATTCCGATGCAATTTCTGTGTTTCATCGTCAATGGGAAGGTCCAAGGGTTACAGTAAACCTGCAGAGGTGCATCGGAATGTAAAACTCGTGACAGAGGAAACGCTCAAAACATAGACAGTAGGAAGACTCAGTCTTCCTGTACTGAAGTCGGCACTGTGTCTCTTATATGTATTTCCGATGAAATTTCTGTGATTCATCGTGAATGGGAAGGTCCAAGGGATATAGTAAACCTGCAGAGGTGCATCGGAAAGTAAAACTGATGACAGAGGAAATGCTGAAAACATAGACAGTAGGAAGACTCAGTCTTCCTGTACTTAAGTCGGCATTGTGTCTCTTATATTTAATTCCAATGCAATTTCTGTATTTCATCGTCACTGTGAAGGTCCAAGGGATACAGTAAACCTGTAGAGGTGCATCGGAATGTAAAACTATTGACACAGGAAACGCTCAACTTATGGACAGTAGGAAGACTCAGTCTTATTGTACTTAAGTCGGCATTGTGTCTCTTATATTTAATTCCGATGCAATTTCTGTTTTTCATCGTCAATGGGAAGGTCCAAGGGGTACAGTAAACCTGCAGAGGTGCATCAGAATGTAAAAATGGTGACACAGGAAACGCTCACATCATAGACAGTAGGAAGACTCAGTCGTGCAGTACTTAAGTCGGCATTGTGTCTCTTATATTTAATTCCGATGCAATTTCCTGTGATTCATCGTCAATGGGAAGGTCCAAGGGATACAGTAAACCTGCAGAGGTTAATCGGAATATAAAACTAGCGACACAGGAAACGCTCAAAACATAGACAGCAGGAAGACTCAGTCTTCCTGTACTTAAGTCGGCATTGTGTCTCTTATATTTAATTCCGATGCAATTTCTGTGTTTCATCGTCAATGGAAAGGTCCAAGGGATACAGTAAACCTGCAGAGGTGCATCGGAATGTAAAACTCGTTACACAGGAAACGCTCAAAACACATACAGTAGGAAGACTCAGTCTTCCTGTACTGAAGTCGGCATTGTGTCTCTTATATTTATTTCCGATTAAATTTCTGTGTTTCATCGTCAATGGGAAGATCCAAGGGATATAGTAAACCTGCAGAGGTGCATCGGAAAGTAAAACTGATGACACAGGATACCCTCAAAACATAGACAGTAGCAAGATTTAGTCTTCCTGTACTTAAGTGTTTCTTATAATTAATTTCGATGCAATTTGTGTGTTTCATCGCCAACGGGAAGGTCCAAGGGATAAAGTAAACATGCAGAGGTGAATCGGAATGTAAAACTGGTGACACAAGAAACGCTCAAAACATTGACTGTAAGAAGACTGTTTTCTTGTACTTAAGTCGTCATTGTGTCTCTTATATTTAATTCCGATGTAATTTCTGTGTTTCATCGTAACTGTGAAGGTCTAAGGGATACAGTAAACCTGCAGAGGTGCATCAGAATGTAAAACTGGTGACACAGGAAACGCTCAAAACATATACCGTAGGAAGACTCAGTCTTCCTGTACTTAAGTCGGCATTGTGTCTCTTATATATAATTCCGATGGAATTTCTGTGTTTCATCGTCAATGGGAAGGTCCAAGGGATACAGTAAACCTGCAGAGGTGCATCGGAATGTAAAACTAGTGACACAGGAAACGCTCAAAACATAGACAGTAGGAAGACTCAGTCTTCCTGTACTTAAGTCGGCATTGTGTCTCTTACATTTAATTCCGATGCAATTTCTGTGTTTCATCGTCAATGGGAAAGTCCAAGGGATACAGTAATCCTGCAGAGGTGCATCGGAAAGTAAAACTGTTGACACAGGACACGCTCAAAACATAGACAGTAGGAAGACTCAGTCTTCCTGTACTTAAGTCGGCATTGTGTCTCTCATATTTAATTCCGATGCAGTTTCTGTGTTTCATCGTCAATGGGAAGGTCCCAGGGATACAGTAAACCTGCAGAGGTGCATCAGAATGTAAAAGTGGTGACACAGGAAACGCTCAAATTATAGACAGTAGGAAGACTCAGTCTTCCTGTACTTAAGTCAGCATTGTGTCTCTTATATTTACTTCCGATGAAATTTCTGTGTTTCTTCGTGAATGGGAAGGTCCAAGGGATATAGTAAACCTGCAGAGGTGCATCGGAAAGTAAAACTGATGACACAGGATACTCTCAAAACATAGACAGTAGCAAGCATTAGTCTTCCTGTACTTAAGTCGGCATAGTGTCTCATATAATTAATTTCGATGCAATTTGTGTGTTTCATCGCCAACGGGAAGGTCCAAGGGATACAGTAAACATGCAGAGGTGCATCGGAATGTAAAACTGGTGACACAAGAAACGCTCAAAACATTGACTGTAAGAAGACTGTTTTCTTGTACTTAAGTCGTCATTGTGTCTCTTATATTTAATTCCGATGTAATTTCTGTGTTTCATCGTAACTGTGAAGGTCTAAGGGATACAGTAAACCTGCAGAGGTGCATCAGAATGTAAAACTGGTGACACAGGAAACGCTCAAAACATATACCGTAGGAAGACTCAGTCTTCCTGTACTTAAGTCGGCATTGTGTCTCTTATATATAATTCCGATGGAATTTCTGTGTTTCATCGTCAATGGGAAGGTCCAAGGGATACAGTAAACCTGCAGAGGTGCATCGGAATGTAAAACTAGTGACACAGGAAACGCTCAAAACATAGACAGTAGGAAGACTCAGTCTTCCTGTACTTAAGTCGGCATTGTGTCTCTTACATTTAATTCCGATGCAATTTCTGTGTTTCATCGTCAATGGGAAAGTCCAAGGGATACAGTAATCCTGCAGAGGTGCATCGGAAAGTAAAACTGTTGACACAGGACACGCTCAAAACATAGACAGTAGGAAGACTCAGTCTTCCTGTACTTAAGTCGGCATTGTGTCTCTCATATTTAATTCCGATGCAGTTTCTGTGTTTCATCGTCAATGGGAAGGTCCCAGGGATACAGTAAACCTGCAGAGGTGCATCAGAATGTAAAAGTGGTGACACAGGAAACGCTCAAATTATAGACAGTAGGAAGACTCAGTCTTCCTGTACTTAAGTCAGCATTGTGTCTCTTATATTTACTTCCGATGAAATTTCTGTGTTTCTTCGTGAATGGGAAGGTCCAAGGGATATAGTAAACCTGCAGAGGTGCATCGGAAAGTAAAACTGATGACACAGGATACTCTCAAAACATAGACAGTAGCAAGCATTAGTCTTCCTGTACTTAAGTCGGCATAGTGTCTCATATAATTAATTTCGATGCAATTTGTGTGTTTCATCGCCAACGGGAAGGTCCAAGGGATACAGTAAACATGCAGAGGTGCATCGGAATGTAAAACTGGTGACACAGGAAACGCTCAAACCATTGACTGTAAGAAGACTGTTTTCTTGTACTTAAGTCGTCATTGTGTCTCTTATATTTAATTCCGATGTAATTTCTGTGTTTCATCGTAACTGTGAAGGTCCAAGGGATACAGTAAACCTGCAGAGGTGCATCAGAATGTAAAACTGGTGACACAGGAAACGCTCAAAACATAGACCGTAGGAAGACTCAGTCTTCCTGTACTTAAGTCGGCATTGTGTCTCTTATATTTAATTCCGATGCAATTTCTGGGTTTCATCGTCAATGGGAAGATCCAAGGGATACAGTAAACCTGCAGAGGTGCATCGGAATGTAAAACTAGTGACACAGGAAACGCTCAAAACATAGACAGTAGGAAGACTCAGTCTTCCTGTACTTAAGTCGGCATTGTGTCTCTTATATTTAATTCCGATGCAATTTCTGTGTTTCATCGTCAATGGGAAGGTCCAAGGGTTACAGTAAACCTGCAGAGGTGCATCGGAATGTAAAACTCGTGACAGAGGAAACGCTCAAAACATAGACAGTAGGAAGACTCAGTCTTCCTGTACTGAAGTCGGCACTGTGTCTCTTATATGTATTTCCGATGAAATTTCTGTGATTCATCGTGAATGGGAAGGTCCAAGGGATATAGTAAACCTGCAGAGGTGCATCGGAAAGTAAAACTGATGACAGAGGAAATGCTGAAAACATAGACAGTAGGAAGACTCAGTCTTCCTGTACTTAAGTCGGCATTGTGTCTCTTATATTTAATTCCAATGCAATTTCTGTATTTCATCGTCACTGTGAAGGTCCAAGGGATACAGTAAACCTGTAGAGGTGCATCGGAATGTAAAACTATTGACACAGGAAACGCTCAACTTATGGACAGTAGGAAGACTCAGTCTTATTGTACTTAAGTCGGCATTGTGTCTCTTATATTTAATTCCGATGCAATTTCTGTTTTTCATCGTCAATGGGAAGGTCCAAGGGGTACAGTAAACCTGCAGAGGTGCATCAGAATGTAAAAATGGTGACACAGGAAACGCTCACATCATAGACAGTAGGAAGACTCAGTCGTGCAGTACTTAAGTCGGCATTGTGTCTCTTATATTTAATTCCGATGCAATTTCCTGTGATTCATCGTCAATGGGAAGGTCCAAGGGATACAGTAAACCTGCAGAGGTTAATCGGAATATAAAACTAGCGACACAGGAAACGCTCAAAACATAGACAGCAGGAAGACTCAGTCTTCCTGTACTTAAGTCGGCATTGTGTCTCTTATATTTAATTCCGATGCAATTTCTGTGTTTCATCGTCAATGGAAAGGTCCAAGGGATACAGTAAACCTGCAGAGGTGCATCGGAATGTAAAACTCGTTACACAGGAAACGCTCAAAACACATACAGTAGGAAGACTCAGTCTTCCTGTACTGAAGTCGGCATTGTGTCTCTTATATTTATTTCCGATTAAATTTCTGTGTTTCATCGTCAATGGGAAGATCCAAGGGATATAGTAAACCTGCAGAGGTGCATCGGAAAGTAAAACTGATGACACAGGATACCCTCAAAACATAGACAGTAGCAAGATTTAGTCTTCCTGTACTTAAGTGTTTCTTATAATTAATTTCGATGCAATTTGTGTGTTTCATCGCCAACGGGAAGGTCCAAGGGATAAAGTAAACATGCAGAGGTGAATCGGAATGTAAAACTGGTGACACAAGAAACGCTCAAAACATTGACTGTAAGAAGACTGTTTTCTTGTACTTAAGTCGTCATTGTGTCTCTTATATTTAATTCCGATGTAATTTCTGTGTTTCATCGTAACTGTGAAGGTCTAAGGGATACAGTAAACCTGCAGAGGTGCATCAGAATGTAAAACTGGTGACACAGGAAACGCTCAAAACATATACCGTAGGATGACTCAGTCTTCCTGTACTTAAGTCGGCATTGTGTCTCTTATATATAATTCCGATGGAATTTCTGTGTTTCATCGTCAATGGGAAGGTCCAAGGGATACAGTAAACCTGCAGAGGTGCATCGGAATGTAAAACTAGTGACACAGGAAACGCTCAAAACATAGACAGTAGGAAGACTCAGTCTTCCTGTACTTAAGTCGGCATTGTGTCTCTTACATTTAATTCCGATGCAATTTCTGTGTTTCATCGTCAATGGGAAAGTCCAAGGGATACAGTAATCCTGCAGAGGTGCATCGGAAAGTAAAACTGTTGACACAGGACACGCTCAAAACATAGACAGTAGGAAGACTCAGTCTTCCTGTACTTAAGTCGGCATTGTGTCTCTCATATTTAATTCCGATGCAGTTTCTGTGTTTCATCGTCAATGGGAAGGTCCCAGGGATACAGTAAACCTGCAGAGGTGCATCAGAATGTAAAAGTGGTGACACAGGAAACGCTCAAATTATAGACAGTAGGAAGACTAAGTCTTCCTGTACTTAAGTCAGCATTGTGTCTCTTATATTTACTTCCGATGAAACTTCTGTGTTTCTTCGTGAATGGGAAGGTCCAAGGGATATAGTAAACCTGCAGAGGTGCATCGGAAAGTAAAACTGATGACACAGGATACTCTCAAAACATAGACAGTAGCAAGCATTAGTCTAGCTGTACTTAAGTCGGCAGAGTGTCTCATATAATTAATTTCGATGCAATTTGTGTGTTTCATCGCCAACGGGAAGTTCCAAGGGATACAGTAAACATGCAGAGGTGCATCGGAATGTAAAACTGGTGACACAGGAAACGCTCAAACCATTGACTGTAAGAAGACTGTTTTCTTGTACTTAAGTCGTCATTGTGTCTCTTATATTTAATTCCGATGTAATTTCTGTGTTTCATCGTAACTGTGAAGGTCCAAGGGATACAGTAAACCTGCAGAGGTGCATCAGAATGTAAAACTGGTGACACAGGAAACGCTCAAAACATAGACCGTAGGAAGACTCAGTCTTCCTGTACTTAAGTCGGCATTGTGTCTCTTATATTTAATTCCGATGCAATTTCTGGGTTTCATCGTCAATGGGAAGATCCAAGGGATACAGTAAACCTGCAGAGGTGCATCGGAATGTAAAACTAGTGACACAGGAAACGCTCAAAACATAGACAGTAGGAAGACTCAGTCTTCCTGTACTTAAGTCGGCATTGTGTCTCTTATATTTAATTCCGATGCAATTTCTGTGTTTCATCGTCAATGGGAAGGTCCAAGGGTTACAGTAAACCTGCAGAGGTGCATCGGAATGTAAAACTCGTGACAGAGGAAACGCTCAAAACATAGACAGTAGGAAGACTCAGTCTTCCTGTACTGAAGTCGGCACTGTGTCTCTTATATGTATTTCCGATGAAATTTCTGTGATTCATCGTGAATGGGAAGGTCCAAGGGATATAGTAAACCTGCAGAGATGCATCGGAAAGTAAAACTGATGACAGAGGAAATGCTGAAAACATAGACAGTAGGAAGACTCAGTCTTCCTGTACTTAAGTCGGCATTGTGTCTCTTATATTTAATTCCAATGCAATTTCTGTATTTCATCGTCACTGTGAAGGTCCAAGGGATACAGTAAACCTGTAGAGGTGCATCGGAATGTAAAACTATTGACACAGGAAACGCTCAAATTATAGACAGTAGGAAGACTCAGTCTTCCTGTACTTAAGTCGGCATTGTGTCTCTTATATTTAATTCCGATGCAATTTCTGTGTTTCATCGTCAATGGGAAGGTCCAAGGGATACAGTAAACCTGCAGAGGTGCATCAGAATGTAAAACTGGTGACACAGGAAACGCACAAATCATAGACAGTAGGACGACTCAGTCTTCCTGTACTTAAGTCGGCATTGTGTCTCTTATATTTAATTCCGATGCAATTTCCTGTGATTCATCGTCAATGGGAAGGTCCAAGGGATACAGTAAACCTGCAGAGGTTAATCGGAATATAAAACTAGCGACACAGGAAACGCTCAAAACATAGACAGCATGAAGACTCAGTCTTCCTGTACTTAAATCGGCATTGTGTCTCTTACATTTAATTCCGATGCAATTTCTGTGTTTCATCGTCAATGGGAAAGTCCAAAGGATACAGTAAACCTGCAGAGGTGCATCGGAATGTAAAACTGGTGACACAGGAAACACTCAAAACATAGACAGTAGGAAGATTCAGTCTTCCTGTACTTAAGTCGGCGTTGTGTCTCTTATATTTAATTCCGATGCAATTTCTGTTTTTCATCGTCAATGGGAAGGTCCAAGGGGTACAGTAAACCTGCAGAGGTGCATCAGAATGTAAAAATGGTGACACAGGAAACGCTCACATCATAGACAGTAGGAAGACTCAGTCGTGCAGTACTTAAGTCGGCATTGTGTCTCTTATATTTAATTCCGATGCAATTTCTGTGTTTCATCGTCAGTGGGAAGGTACAAGGGATACAGTAAACCTTCAGAGGTGCAACGGAATGTATAACTGGTGACACAGGAAACGCTCAAAACATAGACAGTAAGAAGACTCAGTATTCCTGTACTTAAGTCGGCATTGTGTCTCCTGTATTTCATTCCGCTGCGATTTCTGGGTTTCATCGACAATAGGAAGGTCCAAGGGATATAGTAAACCGGCAGAGGTGCATCGGAATGTAAAACTGGTGACACAGGAAACGCTCAAAGCATAGACCATAAGAAGACGCAGTTTTCTTGTGCTTAAGTCGGCGTTGTGTCTCTTACATTTAATTCCGATGCAATTTCTGTGTTTCATCGTCACTGTGAAGGTCCAAGGGATACAGTAAACCTGCAGAGGTGCATCGGAATGTAAATCTCGTTACACAGGAAACGCTCAAAACACATACAGTAGGAAGACTCAGTCTTCCTGTACTGAAGTCGGCAATGTGTCTCTTATATTTATTTCCGATTAAATTTCTGTGTTTCATCGTCAATGGGAAGATCCAAGGGATTAAACCTGCAGAGGTGCATCGGAATGTAAAACTCGTGACAGAGGAAACGCTCAAAACATAGACAGTAGGAAGTCTCAGTCTTCCTGTACTGAAGTCGGCACTGTGTCTCTTATATGTATTTCCGATGAAATTTCTGTGTTTCATCGTGAATGGGAAGGTCCAAGGGATATAGTAAACCTGCAGAGGTGCATCGGAAAGTAAAACAGATGACACAGGAAACGCTCAAAACATAGACAGTAGGAAGACTTAGTCTTCCTGTACTTAAGTCGACATTGTGTCACTTATATTTAATTCCGATGCAATTTCTGTGTTTCATCGTCACTGTGAAGGTCCAAGGGATACAGTAAACCTGTAGAGGTGCATCGGAATGTAAAACTGGTGACACAGGAAACGCTCAAATTATAGACAGTAGGAAGACTCAGTCTTCCTGTACTTAAGTCGGCATTGTTTCTCTTATATTTAATTCCGATGCAATTTCTGTGTTTCATCGTCAATGGGAAGGTCCAAGGGATACAGTAAACCTGCAGAGGTCCATCAGTATGTAAAACTGGTGACACAGGTAACGCACAAATCATAGACAGTAGGAAGACTCAGTCTTCCTGTACTTAAGTCGGCATTGTGTCTCTTATATTTAATTCCGATACAATTTCTGTGTTTCATCGTTAATAGGAAGGTCCAAGGGATACAGTAAACCTGCAGAGGTTAATCGGAATATAAAACTAGTGACACAGGAAACGCTCAAACATAGACAGTAGGAAGACTCAGTCGTCCTGTACTTAAGGCGGCATTGTGTCTCTTATATATAATTCCGATGCAATTTCTGTGTTTCAGCGTCAATGGGAAGGTCCAAGGGATACAGTAAACCTGCAGAGGTGCATCGGAATGTAAAACTAGTGACACAGGAAACGCTCAAAACATAGTCAGCAGGGAGACTCAGTCTTCCTGTACTTAAGTCGGCATTGTGTCTCTTACATTTAATTCCGATGCAATTTCTGTGTTTCATCGTCAATGGGAAAGTCCAAAGGATACAGTAAACCTGCAGAGGTGCATCGGAATGTAAAACTGGTGACACAGGAAACGCTCAAAACATAGACAGTAGGAAGACTCAGTCTTCCTGTACTTAAGTCGGCGTTGTGTCTCTTATATTTAATTCCGATGCAATTTCTGTGTCTCATCGTCAATGGGAAGGTCCAAGGGGTACAGTAAACCTGCAGAGGTGCATCAGAATGTAAAAATGGTGACACAGGAAACGCTCACATCATAGACAGTGGGAAGACTCAGTCGTCCAGTACTTAAGTCGGCATTGTGTCTCTTATATTTAATTCCGATGCAATTTCTGTGTTTCATCGTCAATGGGAAGGTCCAAGGGATACAGTAAACCTGCAGAGGTGCAACGGAATGTATAACTGGTGACACAGGAAACGCTCAAAACATAGACAGTAGGAAGACTCAGTATTCCTGTACTTAAGTCGGCATTGTGTCTCCTATATTTAATTCCGCTGCGATTTCTGCGTTTCATCGACAATGGGAAGGTCCAAGGGATACAGTAAACCGGCAGAGGTGCATCGGAATGTAAAACTGGTGACACAGGAAACGCTCAAAACATTGACTGTAAGAGGACTGTTTTCTTGTACTTAAGTCGGCATTGTGTCTCATATATTTAATTCCGATGTAGTTTCTGTGCTTCATCGTAACTGTGAAGGTCCAAGGGATACAGTAAAACTGTAGAGGTGCATCGGAATGTAAAACTGGTGACACAGGAAACGCTGAAAGCATAGACAGTAGGAAGACTCAGTCTTCCTGTACTTAAGTCGGCATTGTGTCTCTTATATTTAATTCGGATGCAATTTCTGTGTTTCATCGTCAATGGGAAGATCCAAGGGATACAGTAAACCTGCAGAGGTGCATCGGAATGTAAAACTAGTGACACAGGAAACGCTCAAAACATAGACAGCAGGAAGACTCAGTCTTCCTGTACTTAAGTCGGCATTGTGTCTCTTATATTTAATTCCGATGCAATTTCTGTGTTTCATCGTCAATGGGAAGGTCCAAGGGTTACAGTAAACCTGTAGAGGTGCATCAGAATGTGAAACTGGTGACACAGGAAACGCACAAAACATAGAGAGTAGGAAGACTCAGTCTTCCTGTACTTAAGTCGGCATTGTGTCTCTTATATTTATTTCCGATGCAATTTCTGTGTTTCATCGTCAATGGGAAGGTCCAAGGGATACAGTAAACCTGCAGAGGTTAATCGGAATATAAAACTAGTGACACAGGAAACGCTCAAACATAGACAGTAGGAAGACTCAGTAGTCCTGTACTTAAGTCGGCATTGTGTCTCTTATATATAATTCCGATGGAATTTCTGTGTTTCATCGTCAATGTGAAGGTCCAAGGGATACAGTAAACCTGCAGAGGTGCATCGGAATGTAAAACTAGTGACACAGGAAACGCTCAAAACATAGACAGCAGGAAGACTCAGTCTTCCTTTACTTAAGTCGGCATTGTGTCTCTTACATTTAATTCCGATGCAATTTCTGTGTTTCATCGTCAATGGGAAAGTCCAAGGGATACAGTAAACCTGCAGAGGTGCATCGGAATGTAAAACTGGTGACACAGGAAACGCTCAAAACATAGACAGTAGGAAGACTCAGTCTTCCTGTACTTAAGTCGGCGTTGTGTCTCTTATATTTAATTCCGATGCAATTTCTGTGTTTCATCGTCAATGGGAAGGTCCAAGGGATACAGTAAACCTGCAGAGGTGCAACGGAAAGTATAACTGATGACACAGGAAACGCTCAAATCATAGACAGTAGGAAGACTTAGTCTTCCTGTACTTAAGTCTGCATTGAGTCTCTTATATATAATTCCGATGCAAGTTCTGTGTTTCATCGTCAATGGGAAGGTACAAGGGATACAGTAAACCTGCAGAGGTGCCTCAGAATGTAAAACTGGTGACACAGGAAACGCTCAAAACATAGACTGTTGGAAGACTCAGTATTCCTGTACTTAAGTCGGCATTGTGTTTCCTATATTTAATTCCGCTGCGATTTCTGTGTTTCATCGACAATGGGAAGGTCCAAGGGATACAGTGAACCGGCAGAGGTGCATCGGAATGTAAAACTGGTGACACAGGAAACGCTCAAAGCATAGACCGTAAGAAGGCTCAGTTTTCTTGTGCTTAAGTCGGCGTTGTGTTTCTTACATTTAATTCCGATGCAATTTCTGTGTTTCATCGTCAATCGGAAGGTCCAATGGATACAGTAAACCTGCAGAGGCACATTGGAATGTAAAACTGGTGACACAGGAAACGCTCATAACATAGACAGTAGGAAGACTCAGTCTTCCTGTACTTAAGTCGGCATTGTGTCTCTTATATTTAATTCCGATGCAATTTCTGTGTTTCATCGTCAATGGGAAGGTCCAAGGGATACAGTAAACATGCAGAGGTGCATCGGAATGTAAAACTGGTGACACAGGACACGCTCAAACCATTGACTGTAAGAAGACTGTGTTCTTGTACTTAGGTCGTCATTGTGTCTCTTATATTTAATTCCGATGTAATTTCTCTGTTTCATCGTAACTGTGAAGGTCCAAGTGATACAGTAAACCTGCAGAGGCGCATCAGAATGTAAAACTGGTGACACAGGAAACGCTCAAGATACAGTAAACCTGCAGAGGTGTATCAGAATGTAAAACTGGTGACACAGGAAACGCTCAACGCTCAAGACATAGACCGTAGGACGACTCAGTCTTCCTGTACTTAAGTCGGCATTGTGTCTCTTATATATAATTCCGATGCAATTTCTGTGTTTCATCGTCAATGGGAAGGTCCAAGGGATACAGTAAACCTGCAGAGGTTAATCGGAATATAAAACTAGCGACACAGGAAACGCTCAAAACATAGACATTAGGAAGACACAGTCTTCCTGTACTTAAGTCGGCATTGTGTCTCTTACATTTAATTCCGATGCAATTTCTGTGTTTCATCGTCAATGGGAAAGTCCAAAGGATACAGTAAACCTGCAGAGGTGCATCGGAATGTAAAACTGGTGACACAGGAAACACTCAAAACATAGACAGTAGGAAGATTCAGTCTTCCTGTACTTAAGTCGGCGTTGTGTCTCTTATATTTAATTCCGATGCAATTTCTGTTTTTCATCGTCAATGGGAAGGTCCAAGGGGTACAGTAAACCTGCAGAGGTGCATCAGAATGTAAAAATGGTGACACAGGAAACGCTCACATCATAGACAGTAGGAAGACTCAGTCGTGCAGTACTTAAGTCGGCATTGTGTCTCTTATATTTAATTCCGATGCAATTTCTGTGTTTCATCGTCAGTGGGAAGGTACAAGGGATACAGTAAACCTTCAGAGGTGCAACGGAATGTATAACTGGTGACACAGGAAACGCTCAAAACATAGACAGTAAGAAGACTCAGTATTCCTGTACTTAAGTCGGCATTGTGTCTCCTATATTTCCTTCCGCTGCGATTTCTGGGTTTCATCGACAATAGGAAGGTCCAAGGGATATAGTAAACCGGCAGAGGTGCATCGGAATGTAAAACTGGTGACACAGGAAACGCTCAAAGCATAGACCGTAAGAAGACGCAGTTTTCTTGTGCTTAAGTCGGCGTTGTGTCTCTTACATTTAATTCCGATGCAATTTCTGTGTTTCATCGTCAATGTGAAGGTCCAAGGGATACAGTAAACCTGCAGAGGTGCATCGGAATGTAAAACTCGTTACACAGGAAACGCTCAAAACACATACAGTAGGAAGACTCAGTCTTCCTGTACTGAAGTCGGCAATGTGTCTCTTATATTTATTTCCGATTAAATTTCTGTGTTTCATCGTCAATGGGAAGGTCCAAGGGATATAGAAATCCTGCAGAGGTGCATCGGAAAGTAAAACTGATGACACAGGATACCCTCAAAACATAGACAGTAGCAAGATTTAGTCTTCCTGTACTTAAGTGTCTCTTATAATTAATTTCGATGCAATTTGTGTGTTTCATCGAAAACGGGAAGGTCCAAGGGATACAGTAAACATGCAGAGGTGCATCGGAATGTAAAACTGGTGACACAGGAAACGCTCAAAACATTGACTGTAAGAAGACTGTTTTCTTGTACTTAAGTCGTCATTGTGTCTCTTATATTTAATTCCGATGTAATTTCTGTGTTTCATCGTAACTGTGAAGGTCCAAGGGATACAGTAAACCTGCAGAGGTGCATCAGAATGTAAAACTGGTGACACAGGAAACGCTCAAAACATAGACCGTAGGAAGACTCAGTCTTCCTGTACTTAAGTCGGCATTGTGTCTCTTATATTTAATTCCGATGCAATTTCTGTGTTTCATCGTCAATGGGAAGATCCAAGGGATTAAACCTGCAGAGGTGCATCGGTATGTAAAACTAGTGACACAGGAAACGCTCAAAACATAGACAGTAGGAAGACTCAGTCTTCCTGTACTTAAGTCGGCATTGTGTCTCTTATATTTAATTCCGATGCAATTTCTGTGTTTCATCGCCAATGGGAAGATCCAAGGGATTAAACCTGCAGAGGTGCATCGGAATGTAAAACTCGTGACAGAGGAAACGCTCAAACCATAGACAGTAGGAAGACTCAGTCTTCCTGTACTGAAGTCGGCACTGTGTCTCTTATATGTATTTCCGATGAAATTTCTGTGTTTCATCGTGAATGGGAAGGTCCAAGGGATATAGTAAACCTGCAGAGGTGCATCGGAAAGTAAAACAGATGACACAGGAAACGCTCAAAACATAGACAGTAGGAAGACTTAGTCTTCCTGTACTTAAGTCGACATTGTGTCACTTATATTTAATTCCGATGCAATTTCTGTGTTTAATCGTCACTGTGAAGGTCCAAGGGATACAGTTAACCTGTAGAGGTGCATCGGAATGTAAAACTGGTGACACAGGAAACGCTCAAAGCATAGACAGTAGGAAGACTCAGTCTTCCTGTACTGAAGACGGCATTGTGTCTCTTATATTTAATTCCGATGCGATTTCTGTGTTTCATCGACAATGGGAAGGTCCAAGGGATACAGTAAACCTGCAGAGGTGCATCGGAATGTAAAACTGGTGACACAGGAAACGTTCAAAACATAGACAGTAGGAAGACTCAGTCTTCCTGTACTTAAGTCGGCATTGTGTCTCTTATATTTAATTCCGATGCAATTTCTGTGTTTCATCGTCAATGGGAATGTCCAAAGGATACAGTAAACCTGCAGAGGTGCATCGGAATGTAAATCTAGTGACACAGGAAACGCTCAAAACATAGACAGTAGGAAGACTCAATCTTCCTGTACTTAAGTCGGCATTGTGTCTCTTATATTTAATTCCGATGCAATTTCTGTGTTTCATCGTCAATGGGAAGGTCCAAGGGATACAGTAAACCTGCAGAGGTGCATCGGAATGTAAAACTGGTAACACAGGAAACGCTCAAACATAGACAGTAGGAAGACTCAGTCTTCCTGTTTTTAAGTCTGCATTGTGTCTCTTATATTTAATTCCGATGCAATTTCTGTGTTTCATCGTCAATGGGAAGGTCCAAGGGATACAGTAAACCTGCAGAGGTGCATCGGAATGTAAAACTAGTGACACAGGAAACGCTCAAAACATAGACAGTAGGAAGATTCAGTCTTCCTGTAGTTAAGTCGGCATTGTGTCTCTTATATTTAATTCCGATGCAATTTCTGTGTTTCGTCGTCAATGGGAAGGTCCAAGGGATACACTAAACCTGCAGAGGTGCATCGGAATGTAAAACTGGTGACACAGGAAACGCTCAAAACATAGACAGTAGGAAGACACAGTCTTCCTGTACTTAAGTCGGCATTGTGTCTCTTATATTTAATTCCGATGCAATTTCTGTGCTTCTTCGTCAATGGGAAGGTCCAATGGATACAGAAAACCTGCAGAGGTGCATCAGATTGTAAAACTGGTGACACAGGAAACGCTCAAAACATAGACAGTAGGAAGACTCAGTCTTCCTGTACTTAAGTCGTCATTGTGTCTCTTATAATTAATTCCGATGCGAATTCTGTGTGTCATCGACAATGGGAAGATCCAAGGGATACAGTAATCCGGCCGAGGTGCATCGGAATGTAAAACTAGTGACACAGGAAACGCTCAAAACATTGACCGTACGAAGACTGTTTTCTTGTACTTAAGTCGGCATTGTGTCTTTTATATTTAATTTCGATGCAATTTCTGTGTTTCATCGTCAATGGGAAGGTCCAAGGGACACAGGAAACCTGCAGAGGTGCATCGGAATGTAAAACTGGTTACACAGCAACGCTCAGAACATAGAGAGTAGGAAGACTCAGTCTTCCCGTACTTAAGTCGGCATTGTGTCTCTTATATTTAATTCCGATGCAATTTCTGTGTTTCATCGTCAATGGGAAGGTCCAAGGGATACAGTAAACCTCCAGAGGTGCATCGGAATGTAAAACTGGTGACACAGGAAACGCTCAAACATAGACAGTAGGAAGACTCAGTCTTCCTGTACTTAAGTCGGCATTGTGTCTCCTATATTTAATTCCGATGCAATTGCTGTGTTTCATCGTCAATGGGAAGGTCCAAGGGATACAGTAAACCTGCAGAGGTGCATCGGAATGTAAAACTAGTGACACAGGTAACGTTAAAAACATAGACAGCAGGAAGACTCAGTCTAGTTGTACTTAAGTCGGCATTGTGTCTCTTATATTTAATTCCGATTCAATTTCTGTGTTTCATCGTCAATGGGAAGGTCCAAGGGATACACTAAACCTGCAGAGGTGCATCGGAGTGTAAAACTGGTGACACAGGAAACGCTCAAAACATAGCCAGTAGGAAGACTCAGTCCTCCTGTACTTAAGTCGGCATTGTGACTCTTATATTTAATTCCGATGCAATTTCTGTGTTTCATCGTCAGTGGGAAGGTCCAAGGGATACAGTAAACCTCCAGAGGTGCATCGGAATGTAAAACTGGTGACACAGGAAACGCTCAAACCATAGACAGTAGGAAGACTCAGTCTTGCTGTACTTAAGTCGGCATTGTGTCTCTTATATTTATTTCCGATGAAATTTCTGTGTTTCATCGTCAATGGGAAGGTCCATGGGATACAGTAAACCTGCAGAGGTGCAACAGAATGTAAAACTAGTGACACAGGAAACGCTCAGAACATTGACAGTAGGAAGACTCAGTCTTCCTGTACTTAAGTCGGAATTGTGTCTCTTATATTTAATTCCGATGCAATATCTGTGTTTCATCGTCAATGGGAAGGTCCATGGGATACAGTAAACCTGCAGAGGTGCATCGGAAAGTAAAACTGATGACACAGTTAACGCTCAAAACATAGACAGTAGGAAGACTTAGTCTTCCTGTACTTAAGTCGGCATTGTGTCTCTTATATTTAATTCAGATGCAATTTCTGTTTTTCATCGTAAATGGGAAGGTCCAATGGATACAGTAAACCAGCAGAGGCGAATCGGAATGTAAAACTGGTGACACAGGAAACGCTCAAACCATAGACAGTAGGAAGACTCAGTCTTGCTGTACTTAAGTCGGCATTGTGTCTCTTATATTTATTTCCGATGAAATTTCTGTGTTTCATCGCCAATGGGAAGGTGCAAGGGATACAGTAAAACTGCAGAGCTGCATCAGAATGTAAAACTGGTGACACAAAAAGCGCTCAAAGCATAGAGAGTTGGCAGACTCAGTCTTCCTGTTTTTAAGTCGGCATTGTGTCTCTTACATTTAATTCCGATGCAATTTCTGTGTTTCATCGTCAATGGGAAGGTCCAAAGGATACTGTAAACCTGCAGAGGTGCAACGGAATATAAAACTAGTGACACAGGAAACGCTCAAAAGATAGACAGTAGGAAGACTCAGTCTTCCTGTACTTAAGTCGGCATTGTGTCTCTTATATTTAATTCCGATGCAATTTCTGTGTTTCATCGACAATGGGAAGGTCCAAGGGATACAGTAAACCTGCAGAGGTGCATCGGAATATAAAACTAGTGACACAGGAAACGCTCAAAACATAGACAGTAGGAAGATTCAGTCTTCCTGTACTTAAGTCGGCATTGTGTCTCTTATATATATTTCCGATGAAATTTCTGTGTTTCATCGTGAATGGGAAGGTCCAAGGGATATAGTAAACCTGCAGAGGTGCATCGGAAAGTAAAACTGATGACACAGGAAACGCTCAAAACATAGACAGTAGGAAGTCTTAGTCTTCCTGTACTTAAGTCGGCATTGTGTCTCTTATATATTCCGATGCAATTTCTGTGTTTCATCGTCAATGGGAAGGTCCAAGGGATACAGTAAACCTGCAGAGGTGCATCGGAATGTAAAACTAGTGACACAGGAAACGCTCAAAACATAGACAGTAGGAAGATTCAGTCTTCCTGTACTTAAGTCGGCATTGTGTCTCTTATATTTATTTCCGATGAAATTTCTGTGTTTCATCGTGAATGGGAAGGTCCAAGGGATATAGTAAACCTGCAGAGGTGCATCGGAAAGTAAAACTGATGACACAGGAAACGCTCAAAACATAGACAGTAGGAAGTCTTAGTCTTCCTGTACTTAAGTCGGCATTGTGTTTCTTATATTTAATTCCGGTGCAATTCCTGTGTTTCATCGTCACTGTGAACGTCCAAGGGATACAGTAAACCTATAGAGGTGCATCGGAATGTTAAACTGGTGACACAGGAAACGCTCAAATTATAGACAGTAGGAAGACTTAGTCTTCCTGTACCTAAGTCGTCATTGTGTCTCTTATATATATTTCCGTTGACATTTCTGTGTTTCATCGTCAATGGGAAGGTCCAAGGGATATAGTAAACCTGCAGAGGTGCATCGGAAAGTAAAACTGATGACACAGGAAACGCTCAAAACATAGACAGTAGGAAGACTTAGTCTTCCTGTACTTAAGTCGGCATTGTGTCTCTTAAATTTAATGCCGATGCAATTTCTGTGTTTCATCGTCAATGGGAAGGTCCAAGGGATACAGTAAATCTGCAGAGGTGCATCGTAAAGTAAAACTGATGACACAGGAAACGCTCAAAACATAGACAGTAGGAAGACTCAGTCTTCCTGTACTTATGTCGGCATTGTGTCTCTTATATTTAATTCCGATGCGAGTTCTGTGTTTCATCGACAATGTGAAGGTCCAAATGATACAGTAAACCTGCAGAGGTGCATCAGAATGTAAAACTGGTGACACAGGAAACGCTCAACACATAGACAGTAGGAAGAATCATTCTTCCTGTACTTAAGTCGACATTGTGTCTCTTATATTTAATTCCGATGCCATGTCTGTGTTTCATCGTCAATGGGAAGGTCCAAAGGATATAGTAAACCTGCAGAGGTGCATCGGAAAGTAAAACTGATGACACAGGAAACGCTCAAATCATAGACAGTAGGAAGACTTAGTCTTTCTGTACTTTAGTCGGAATTGTGTCTCTTATATTTAATTCCGATGCAATTTCTGTTTTTTATCGTCAATGGGAAGGTCCAAGGGATACAGTAAACCTGCAGAGGTGCATCGGAATGTAAAACTGATGACACAGAACACGCTCGAAACATAGACAGTTGGAAGACTCACTCTTCCTGTCCTTAAGTCGGCATTGTGTCTCTTATATTTAATTCCGATGCGATTTCTGTGTTTCATCGACAATGGGAAGGTCCAAGGGATACAGTAAACCGGCAGAGGTGCATCGGAATGTAAAACTGGTGACTCAGGAACCGCTCAAACATTGACCGTACGAAGACAGTTTTCTTGTACTTAAGTCGGCATTGTGTCTCTTATATTTAATTCCGATGCAATTTCTGTGTTTCATCGTCATTGGGAAGGTCCAAAGGATACACCAAACCTGCAGAGGTGCATCGGAATGTAAAACTGGTGACACAGGAAACGCTCAAAACATAGACAGTAGGAAGACTCAGTCTTCCTATACTTAAGTCGGTATTATGTCTCTTATATTTATTTCCGATGAAATTTCTGTGTTTCATCGTGAATGGGAAGGTCCAAGGGATATAGGAAACCTGCAGAGGTGCATCGGAAAGTAAAACTAATGACACAGGAAAAACTCAAAACATAGACAGTAGGAAGACTTAGTCTTCCTGTACTTAAGTCGGCATTGTGTCTCTTATATTTAATTCCGATGCAATTTCTGTGTTTCATCCTCACTGTGAAGGTCCAAGGGATACAGTAAACCTGTAGAGGTGCATCGGAATGTAAAACTGGTGACACAGGAAACGCTCAAATTACAGACAGTAGGAAGACAGTCTTCCTGTACTTAAGTCGGCATTCTGTCTCTTATATTTAATTACGATGCAATTTCTGTGTTTCATCGCCAATGGGAAGGTCCAAGGGATACAGTAAAACTGCAGAGCTGCATCAGAATGTAAAACTGGTGACACAGGAAACGCTCAAAGCATAGAGAGTAGGCAGACTCAGTCTTCCTGTTTTTAAGTCGGCATTGTGTCTCTTATATTTAATTCCGATGCAATATCTGTGTTTCATCGTCAATGGGAAGGTCCAAGGGATACAGTAATCCTGCAGAGGGCATCGGATTGTAAAACTGGTGACACTGGAAACGCTCAAATTATAGACAGTAGGAAGACTCAGTCTTCCTGTACTTAAGTCGGCATTGTGTCACTTATAATTAATTCCGATGCAATTTCTGTGTTTCATCGTCAATGGGAAGGTCCAAGGGATACAGAAAACCTGCAGAGGTGCATCGGAATGTATAACTAGTGACACAGGAAACAATCAAAACATAGACAGTTGGAAGACTCAGTCTTCCTGTACTTAAGTCGGCATTGTGTCTCTTATATTTAATTCCGATGCAATTTCTGTGTTTCATCGTCAATGGGAAGGTCCAAGGGATACAGTAAACCTGCAGAGGTGCATCGGAAAGTAAAACTGATGACACACGAAACGCTCAAAACATAGACAGTAGGACGACTTAGTCTTGCTGTACTTAAGTCGGCATTGTGTATCTTATATTTAATTCCGATGCAATTCCTGTGTTTCATCCTCACTGTGAAGGTCCAAAGGGTACAGTAAACCTGTAGAGGTGCATCGGAATGTAAAACTAGTGACACAGTAAACGCTCAAAACATAGACAGTAGGAAGACTCAGTCTTCCTGTACTTAAGTCGGCATTGTGTCTCTTATATTTAATTCCGATGCAATTTCTGTGTTTCATCGTCAATGAGAAGGTCCAAGGGATACAGTAAACCTGCAGAGGTGCATCAGAATGTAAAACTGGTGACACAGGAAACGCTCAAAACATAGACAGTAGGAAGACTCAGTCTTGCTGTACTTAAGTCGGCATTGTGTCTCTTATATATATTTCCGATGAAATTTCTGTGTTTCATCGTGAATGGGAAGGTCCAAGGGATATAGTAAACCTGCAGAGTTGCATCGGAAAGTAAAACTGATGACACAGGAAACGCTCAAAACATAGACAGTAGGAAGACTTAGTCTTCCTGTACTTAAGACGGCATTGTGTTTCTTATATTTAATTCCGATGCAATTTCTGTGTTTCATCGTCACTGTGAAGGTCCAAGGGATACAGTAAACCTGTAGAGGTGCATCGGAATGTAAAACTGGTGACACAGGAAACGCTCAAATTATAGACAATAGGAAGACTTAGTCTTCCTGTACTTAAGTCGGCATTGTGTCTCTTATATTTAATTCCGATGCCATGTCTGTGTTTCATCGTCAATGGGAAGGTCCAAGGGATATAGTAAACCTGCAGAGGTGCATCGGAAAGTAAAACTGATGACACAGGAAACGCTCAAAACATAGACAGTAGGAAGACTTAGTCTTTCTGTACTTAAGTCGGAATTGTGTCTCTTATATTTAATTCCGATGCAATTTCTGTTTTTCATCGTCAATGGGAAGGTCCAAGGGATACAGTAAACCTGCAGAGGTGCATCGGATTGTAAAACTGATGACACAGAAAACGCTCAAAACATAGACAGTTGGAAGACTCAGTCTTCCTGTACTTAACTCGGCATTGTGTCTCTTATATTTAATTCCGATGCGATTTCTGTGTTTCATCGACAATGGGAAGGTCCAAGGGATACACTAAACAGCCGGAGGTGCATCGGAATGTAAAGCTGGTGACACAGGAAACGCTCAACACATAGAGAGTAGGAAGAATCATACTTCCTGTACTTAAGTCGACATTGTGCCTCTTATATTTAATTCCGATGCCATGTCTGTGTTTCATCGTCAATGGGAAGGTCCAAGGGATATAGTAAACCTGCAGAGGTGCATCGGAAAGTAAAACTGATGACACAGGAAACGCTCAAAACATAGACAGTAGGAAGACTTAGTCTTTCTGTACTTAAGTCGGAATTGTGTCTCTTATATTTAATTCCGATGCAATTTCTGTTTTTCATCGTCAATGGGAAGGTCCATGGGATACAGTAAACCTGCAGAGGAGCATCGGATTGTAAAACTGATGACACAGAAAACGCTCAAAACATAGACAGTTGGAAGACTCAGTCTTCCTGTACTTAAGTCGGCATTGTGTCTCTTATATTTAATTCCGATGCGATTTCTGTGTTTCATCGTCAATGGGAAGGTCCAAGGGATACAGGAAACCTGCAGAGGTACATCGGAAAGTAAAACTGGTGGCACAGGAAACGCTCAAAACATAGACAGTAGGAAGACTCAGTCTTCCTGTACTTAAGACGGCATTGTGTCTCTTATATTTAATTCCGATGCGATTTCTGTGTTTCATCGACAATGGGAAGGTCCAAGGGATACAGTAAACCTGCAGAGGTGCATCGGAATGTAAAACTAGTGACACAGGAAACGCTCAAAACATAGACAGTAGGAAGATTCAGTCTTCCTGTAGTTAAGTCGGCATTGTGTCTCTTATATTTAATTCCGATGCAATTTCTGTGTTTCATCGTCAATGGGAAGGTCCAAGGGATACACTAAACCTGCAGAGGTGCATCGGAATGTAAAACTGGTGACACAGGAAACGCTCAAAACATAGACAGTAGGAAGACACAGTCTTCCTGTACTTAAGTCGGCATTGTGTCTCTTATATTTAATTCCGATGCAATTTCTGTGTTTCATTGTCAATGGGAGGGTTCAAGGCATACAGTAAACCTGCAGAGGTGCATCAGAATGTAAAACTGGTGACACAGGAAACGCTCAACACATAGACAGTATGTAGACTCAGTCTTCCTGTACTTAAGTCGGCATTGTGTCTCTTATATTTAATTCCGATGCAATTTCTGTGCTTCTTCGTCAATGGGAAGGTCCAATGGATACAGAAAACCTGCAGAGGTGCATCAGATTGTAAAACTGGTGACACAGGAAACGCTCAAAACATAGACAGTAGGAAGACTCAGTCTTCCTGTACTTAAGTCGTCATTGTGTCTCTTATAATTAATTCCGATGCGAATTCTGTGTGTCATCGACAATGGGAAGATCCAAGGGATACAGTAAACCGGCAGAGGTGCATCGGAATGTAAAACTAGTGACACAGGAAACGCTCAAAACATTGACCGTACGAAGACTGTTTTCTTGTACTTAAGTCGGCATTGTGTCTTTTATATTTAATTTCGATGCAATTTCTGTGTTTCATCGTCAATGGGAAGGTCCAAGGGACACAGGAAACCTGCAGATGTGCATCGGAATGTAAAACTGGTGACACAGCAACGCTCAGAACATAGAGAGTAGGAAGACTCAGTCTTCCCGTACTTAAGTCGGCATTGTGTCTCTTATATTTAATTCCGATGCAATTTCTGTGTTTCATCGTCAATGGGAAGGTCCAAGGGATACAGTAAACCTCCAGAGGTGCATCGGAATGTAAAACTGGTGACACAGGAAACGATCAAACATAGACAGTAGGAAGACTCAGTCTTCCTGTACTTAAGTCGGCATTGTGTCTCCTATATTTAATTCCGATGCAATTTCTGTGTTTCATCGTCAATGGGAAGGTCCAAGGGATACAGTAAACCTGCAGAGGTGCATCGGAATGTAAAACTAGTGACACAGGTAACGTTAAAAACATAGACAGCAGGAAGACTCAGTCTAGTTGTACTTAAGTCGGCATTGTGTCTCTTATATTTAATTCCGATTCAATTTCTGTGTTTCATCGTCAATGGGAAGGTCCAAGGGATACACTAAACCTGCAGAGGTGCATCGGAGTGTAAAACTGGTGACACAGGAAACGCTCAAAACATAGCCAGTAGGAAGACTCAGTCTTCCTGTACTTAAGTCGGCATTGTGTCTCTTATATTTAATTCCGATTCAATTTCTGTGTTTCATCGTCAGTGGGAAGGTCCAAGGGATACAGTAAACCTGCAGAGGTGCATCGGAATGTAAAACTGGTGACACAGGAAACGCTCAAACCATAGACAGTAGGAAGACTCAGTCTTGCTGTACTTAAGTCGGCATTGTGACTCTTACATTTATTTCCGATGAAATTTCTGTGTTTCATCGTCAATGGGAAGGTCCATGGGATACAGTAAACCTGCAGAGGTGCAACAGAATGTAAAACTAGTGACACAGGAAACGCTCAGAACATAGACAGTAGGAAGACTCAGTCTTCCTGTACTTAAGTCGGAATTGTGTCTCTTATATTTACTTCCGATGCAATTTCTGTGTTTCATCGTCAATGGGATGGTCCATGGGATACAGTAAACCTGCAGAGGTGCATCGGAAAGTAAAACTGATGACACAGTTAACGCTCAAAACATAGACAGTACGAAGACTTAGTCTTCCTGTACTTAATTCGGCATTGTGTCTCTTATATTTAATTCAGATGCAATTTCTGTTTTTCATCGTCAATGGGAAGGTCCAATGGATACAGTAAACCTGCAGAGGCGAATCGGAATGTAAAACTGGTGACACAGGAAACGCTCAAAACAATGACAGTAGGAAGACTCAGACTTCCTGTACTTAAGTCGGCATTGTGTCTCTTATATTTAATTCCGATGCAATTTCTGTGTTTCATCGTCAATGGGAAGGTCCAAGGGATACAGTAAAAATCCAGAGGTGCATCGGAATGTAAAACTGGTGACACAAGTAACGCTCAAACATAGACAGTAGGAAGACTCAGTCTTCCTGTACTTAAGTCGGCATTGTGTATCCTATATTTAATTCCGATGCAATTTCTGTGTTTCATCGTCAATGGGAAGGTCCAAGGGATACAGTAAACCTGCAGAGGTGCATCGGAATGTAAAACTAGTGACACAGGTAACGTTAAAAGCATAGACAGCAGGAAGACTCAGTCTACTTGTACTTAAGTCGGCATTGTGTCTCTTATATTTAATTCCGATTCAATTTCTGTGTTTCATCGTGAATGGGAAGGTCCAAGGGATACAGTAAACCTGCAGAGGTGCATCGGAGTGTAAAACTGGTGACACAGGAAACGCTCAAAACGTAGCCAGTAGGAAGACTCAGTCTTCCTGTACTTATGTCGGCATTGTGTCTCTTATATTTAATTCCGATGCTATTTCTGTGTTTCATCGTCAGTGGGAAGGTCCAAGGGATACAGTAAACCTGCAGAGGTGCATCAGAATGAAAAACTGGTGACACAGGAAACGCTCAAAACATAGACAGTAGGAAGACTCAGTCTTGCTGTACTTAAGTCGGCATTGTGTCTCTTATATATATTTCCGATGAAATTTCTGTGTTTCATCGTGAATGGGAAGGTCCAAGGGATATAGTAAACCTGCAGAGGTGCATCGGAAAGTAAAACTGATGACACAGGAAACGCTCAAAACATAGACAGTAGGAAGACTTAGTCTTCCTGTACTTAAGACGGCATTGTGTTTCTTATATTTAATTCCGATGCAATTTCTGTCTTTCATCGTCACTGTGAAGGTCCGAGGGATACAGTAAACCTGTAGAGGTGCATCGGAATGTAAAACTGGTGACACAGGATACGCTCAAATTATAGACAATAGGAAGACTTAGTCTTCCTGTACTTAAGTCGGCATTGTGTCTCTTATATTTAATTCCGATGCAATTTCTGTGTTTCATCGTGAATGGGAATGTCCAAGGGATACAGTAAACCTGCAGAGGTGCATCAGAATGTAAAACTGGTGACACAGGAAACGCTCAACACATAGAGAGTAGGAAGAATCATACTTCCTGTACTTAAGTCGACATTGTGCCTCTTATATTTAATTCCGATGCCATGTCTGTGTTTCATCGTCAGTGGGAAGATCCAAGGGATATAGTAAACCTGCAGAGGTGCATCGGAAAGTAAAACTGATGACACAGGAAACGCTCAAAACATAGACAGTAGGAAGGCTTAGTCTTTCTGTACTTAAGTCGGAATTGTGTCCCTTATATTTAATTCCGATGCAATTTCTGTTTTTCATCGTCAATGGGAAGGTCCAAGGGATACAGTAAACCTGCAGAGGTGCATCGGAATGTAAAACTGATGACACAGAAAACGCTCAAAACATAGACAGTTGGAAGACTCAGTCTTCCTGTACTTAAGTCGGCATTGTGTCTCTTATATTTAATTCCGATGCGATTTCTGTGTTTCATCGACAATGGGAAGGTCCAAGGGATACAGTAAACAGCCGGAGGTGCATCGGAATGTAAAGCTGGTGACTCAGGAACCGCTCAAACATTGACCGTACGAAGACAGCTTTCTTGTACTTAAGTCGGCATTGTGTCTCTTATATTTAATTTCGATGCATTTTCTGTGTTTCATCGTCAATGGGAAGGTCCAAGGGATACAGGAAACCTGCAGAGGTACATCGGAAAGTAAAACTGGTGGCACAGGAAACGCTCAAAACATAGACAGTAGGAAGACTCAGTCTTCCTGTACTTAAGACGGCATTGTGTCTCTTATATTTAATTCCGATGCGATTTCTGTGTTTCATCGACAATGGGAAGGTCCAAGGGATACAGTAAACCTGCAGAGGTGCATCGGAATGTAAAACTAGTGACACAGGAAACGCTCAAAACATAGACAGTAGGAAGATTCAGTCTTCCTGTAGTTAAGTCGGCATTGTGTGTCTTATATTTAAATCCGATGCAATTTCTGTGTTTCATCGTCAATGGGAAGGTCCAAGGGATACACTAAACCTGCAGAAGTGCATCGGAATGTAAAACTGGTGACACAGGAAACGCTCAAAACATAGACAGTAGGAAGACACAGTCTTCCTGTACTTAAGTCGGCATTGTGTCTCTTATATTTAATTCCGATGCAATTTCTGTGTTTCATTGTCAATGGGAGGGTTCAAGGCATACAGTAAACCTGCAGAGGTGCATCAGAATGTAAAACTGGTGACACAGGAAACGCTCAACACATAGACAGTATGTAGACTCAGTCTTCCTGTACTTAAGTCGGCATTGTGTCTCTTATATTTAATTCCGATGCTATTTCTGTGCTTCTTCGTCAATGGGAAGGTCCAATGGATACAGAAAACCTGCAGAGGTGCATCAGATTGTAAAACTGGTGACACAGGAAACGCTCAAATAATAGACAGTAGGAAGACTCAGTCTTCCTGTACTTAAGTCGTCATTGTGTCTCTTATAATTAATTCCGATGCGAAATCTGTGTGTCATCGACAATGGGAAGATCCAAGGGATACAGTAAACCGGCAGAGGTGCATCGGAATGTAAAACTAGTGACACAGGAAACGCTCAAAACATTGACCGTACGAAGACTGTTTTCTTGTACTTAAGTCGGCATTGTGTCTTTTATATTTAATTTCGATGCAATTTCTGTGTTTCATCGTCAATGGGAAGATCCAAGGGACGCAGGAAACCTGCAGAGGTGCATCGGAATGTAAAACTGGTGACACAGCAACGCTCAGAACATAGAGAGTAGGAAGACTCAGTCTTCCCGTACTTAAGTCGGCATTGTGTCTCTTATATTTAATTCCGATGCAATTTCTGTGTTTCATCGTCAATGGGAAGGTCCAAGGGATACAGTAAACCTCCAGAGGTGCATCGGAATGTAAAACTGGTGACACAGGAAACGCTCAAACATAGACAGTAGGAAGACTCAGTCTTCCTGTACTTAAGACGGCATTGTGTCTCCTATATTTAATTCCGATGCAATTTCTGTGTTTCATCGTCAATGGGAAGGTCCAAGGGATACAGTAAACCTGCAGAGGTGAATCGGAATGTAAAACTAGTGACACAGGTAACGTTAAAAACATAGACAGCAGGAAGACTCAGTCTAGTTGTACTTAAGTCGGCATTGTGTCTCTTATATTTAATTCCGATTCAATTTCTGTGTTTCATCGTCAATGGGAAGGTCCAAGGGATACATTAAACCTGCAGAGGTGCATCGGAGTGTAAAACTGGTGACACAGGAAACGCTCAAAACATAGCCAGTAGGAAGACTCAGTCTTCCTGTACTTAAGTCGGCATTGTGTCTCTTATATTTAATTCCGATGCAATTTCTGTGTTTCATCGTCAGTGGGAAGGTCCAAGGGATACAGTAAACCTGCAGAGGTGCATCGGAATGTAAAACTGGTGACACAGGAAACGCTCAAACCATAGACAGAAGGAAGACTCAGTCTTGCTGTACTTAAGTCGGCATTGTGACTCTTATATTTATTTCCGATGAAATTTCTGTGTTTCATCGTCAATGGGAAGGTCCATGGGATACAGTAAACCTGCAGAGGTGCAACAGAATGTAAAACTAGTGACACAGGAAACGCTCAGAACATTGACAGTAGGAAGACTCAGTCTTCCTGTACTTAAGTCGGAATTGTGTCTCTTATATTTACTTCCGATGCAATTTCTGTGTTTCATCGACAATGGGAAGGTCCATGGGATACAGTAAACCTGCAGAGGTCCATCGGAAAGTAAAACTGATGACACAGTTAACGCTCAAAACATAGACAGTAGGAAGACTTAGTCTTCCTGTACTTAAGTCGGCATTGTGTCTCTTATATTTAATTCAGATGCAATTTCTGTTTTTCATCGTCAATGGGAAGGTCCAATGGATACAGTAAACCTGCAGAGGCGAATCGGAATGTAAAACTGGTGACACAGGAAACGCTCAAAACATTGACAGTAGGAAGACTCAGTCTTCCTGTACTTAAGTCGGCATTGTGTTTCTTATATTTAATTCCGATGCAATTTCTGTGTTTCATCGTCAATGGGAAGGTCCAAGGGATACAGTAAACCTGCAGAGGTGCATCGGAATGTAAAACTAGTGACACAGGAAACGCTCAAAACATAGACAGTAGGAAGATTCAGTCTTCCTGTAGTTAAGTCGGCATTGTGTCTCTTATATTTAATTCCGATGCAATTTCTGTGTTTCATCGTCAATGGGAAGGTCCAAGGGATACACTAAACCGGCAGAGGTGCATCGGAATGTAAAACTGGTGACACAGGAAACGCTCAAAACATAGACAGTAGGAAGACACAGTCTTCCTGTACTTAATTCGGCATTGTGTCTCTTATATTTAATTCCGATGCAATTTCTGTGTTTCTTCGTCAATGGGAAAGTCCAATGGATACAGAAAACCTGCAGAGGTGCATCAGATTGTAAAACTGGTGACACAGGAAACGCTCAAAACATAGACAGTAGGAAGACTCAGTCTTCCTGTACTTAAGTCGTCATTGTGTCTCTTATATTTAATTACGATGCGATTTCTGTGTTTCATCGACAATGGGAATGTCCAAGGGATACAGTAAACCGGCAGAGGTGCATCGGAATGTAAAACTGGTGACACAGGAAACGTTCAAAACATTGACCGTACGAAGACTGTTTTCTTGTACTTAAGTCGGCATTGTGTCTTTTATATTTAATTTCGATGCAATTTCTGTGTTTCATCGTCAATGGGAAGGTCCAAGGGACACAGGAAACCTGCAGAGGTGCATCGGAATGTAAAACTGGTGACACAGCAAACGCTCAAAACATAGAGAGTAGGAAGACTCAGTCTTCCCGTACTTAAGTCGGCATTGTGTCTCTTGTATTTATTTCCGATGCAATTTCTGTGTTTCATCGTCAATGGGAAGGTCCAAGGGATACAGTAAAAATCCAGAGGTGCATCGGAATGTAAAACTGGTGACACAAGAAACGCTCAAACATAGACAGTAGGAAGACTCAGTCTTCCTGTACTTAAGTCGGCATTGTGTATCCTATATTTAATTCCGATGCAATTTCTGTGTTTCATCGTCAATGGGAAGGTCCAAGGGATACAGTAAACCTGCAGAGGTGCATCGGAATGTAAAACTAGCGACACAGGTAACGTTAAAAGCATAGACAGCAGGAAGACTCAGTCTACTTGTACTTAAGTCGGCATTGTGTCTCTTATATTTAATTCCGATTCAATTTCTGTGTTTCATCGTGAATGGGAAGGTCCAAGGGATACAGTAAACCTGCAGAGGTGCATCGGAGTGTAAAACTGGTAACACAGGAAACGCTCAAAACGTAGCCAGTAGGAAGACTCAGTCTTCCTGTACTTATGTCGGCATTGTGTCTCTTATATTTAATTCCGATGCAATTTCTGTGTTTCATCGTCAGTGGGAAGGTCCAAGGGATACAGTAAACCTGCAGAGGTGCATCGGAATGTAAAACTGGTGACACAGGAAACGCTCAAACCATAGACAGTAGGAAGACTCAGTCTTGCTGTACTTAAGTCGGCATTGTGTCTCTTATATTTATTTCCGATGAAATTTCTGTGTTTCATCGTCAATGGGAAGGTCCATGGGATACAGAAAACCTGCAGAGGTGCATCAGATTGTAAAACTGGTGACACAGGAAACGCTCAAAACATAGACAGTAGGAATACTCAGTCTTCCTGTACTTAAGTCGGCATTGTGTCTCTTATATTTAATTCCGATTCAAATTCTGTGTTTCATCGTCAATGGGAAGGTCCAAGGGATACACTAAACCTGCAGAGGTGCATCGGAGTGTAAAACTGGTGACAAGGGAAACGCTCTAAACATAGCCAATAGGAAGACTCAGTCTTCCTGTACTTAAGTCGGCATTGTGTCTCTTATATTTAATTCCGATGCAATTTCTGTGTTTCATCGTCAGTGGGAAGGTCCAAGGGATACAGTAAACCTGCAGAGGTGCATCGGAATGTAAAACTGGTGACACAGGAAACGCTCAAACCATAGACAGTAGGAAGACTCAGTCTTGCTGGACTTAAGTCGGCATTGTATCTCTTATATTTATTTCCGATGAAATTTCTGTGTTTCATCGTCAATGGGAAGGTCCATGGGATACAGTAAACCTGCAGAGGTGCAACAGAATGTAAAACTAGTGACACAGGAAACGCTCAGAACATTGACAGTAGGAAGACTCAGTCTTCCTGTACTTAAGTCGGAATTGAGTCTCTTATATTTAATTCCGATGCAATTTCTGTGTTTCATCGTCAATGGGAAGGTCCATGGGATACAGTAAACCTGCAGAGGTGCATCGGAAAGTAAAACTGATGACACAGTTAACGCTCAAAACATAGACAGTAGGAAGACTTAGTCTTCCTGTACTTAAGTCGGCATTGTGTCTCTTATATTTAATTCAGATGCAATTTCTGTTTTTCATCGTCAATGGGAAGGTCCAATGGATACAGTAAACCTGCAGAGGCGAATCGGAATGTAAAACTGGTGACACAGGAAACGCTCAAAACATTGACAGTAGGAAGACTCAGTCTTCCTGTACTTAAGTCTCCATTGTGTCTCTTATATTTAATTCCGATGCAATTTCTGTGTTTCATCGTCAATGGGAAGGTCCAAGGGATACAGTAAACCTGCAGAGGTGCATCGGAATGTAAAACTAGTGACACAGGAAACGCTCAAAACATAGACAGTAGGAAGATTCAGTCTTCCTGTAGTTAAGTCGGCATTGTGTCTCTTATATTTAATTCCGATGCAATTTCTGTGTTTCATCGTCAATGGGAAGGTCCAAGGGATATACTAAACCTGCAGAGGTGCATCGGAATGTAAAACTGGTGACACAGGAAACGCTCAAAATATTGACCGTACGAAGACTGTTTTCTTGTACTTAAGTCGGCATTGTGTCTTTTATATTTAATTTCGATGCAATTTCTGTGTTTCATCGTCAATGCGAAGGTCCAAGGGACACAGGAAACATGCAGAGGTGCATCGGAATGTAAAACTGGTGACACAGCAAACGCTCAAAACATAGAGAGTAGGAAGACTCAGTCTTCCCGTACTTAAGTCGGCATTGTGTCTCTTGTATTTATTTCCGATGAAATTTCTGTGTTTCATCGTCAATGGGAAGGTCCAAGGGATACAGTAAAAATCCAGAGGTGCATCGGAATGTAAAACTGGTGACACAGGATACGCTCAAACATAGACAGTAGGAAGACTCAGTCTTCCTGTACTTAAGTCGGCATTGTGTATCCTATATTTAATTCCGATGCAATTTCTGTGTTTCATCGTCAATGGGAAGGTCCAAGGGATACAGTAAACCTGCAGAGGTGCATCGGAATGTAAAACTAGTGACACAGGTAACGTTAAAAGCATAGACAGCAGGAAGACTCAGTCTACTTGTACTTAAGTCGGCATTGTGTCTCTTATATTTAATTCCGATGCAATTTCTGTGTTTCATCGTCATTGGGAAGGTCCAAAGGAAACACCAAACCTGCAGAGGTGCATCGGAATGTAAAACTGGTGACACAGGAAACGCTCAAAACATAGACAGTAGGAAGACTCAGTCTTCCTATACTTAAGTCGGTATTATGTCTCTTATATTTATTTCCGATGAAATTTCTGTGTTTCATCGTGAATGGGAAGGTCCAAGGAATATAGGAAACCTGCAGAGGTGCATCGGAAAGTAAAACTAATGACACAGGAAAAACTCAAAACATAGACAGTAGGAAGACTTAGTCTTCCTGTACTTAAGTCGGCATTGTGTCTCTTATATTTAATTCCGATGCAATTTCTGTGTTTCATCCTCACTGTGAAGGTCCAAGGGATACAGTAAACCTGTAGAGGTGCATCGGAATGTAAAACTGGTGACACAGGAAACGCTCAAATTACAGACAGTAGGAAGACAGTCTTCCTGTACTTAAGTCGGCATTCTGTCTCTTATATTTAATTACGATGCAATTTCTGTGTTTCATCGCCAATGGGAAGGTCCAAGGGATACAGTAAAACTGCAGAGCTGCATCAGAATGTAAAACTGGTGACACAGGAAACGCTCAAAGCATAGAGAGTAGGCAGACTCAGTCTTCCTGTTTTTAAGTCGGCATTGTGTCTCTTATATTTAATTCCGATGCAATATCTGTGTTTCATCGTCAATGGGAAGGTCCAAGGGATACAGTAATCCTGCAGAGGGCATCGGATTGTAAAACTGGTGACACTGGAAACGCTCAAATTATAGACAGTAGGAAGACTCAGTCTTCCTGTACTTAAGTCGGCATTGTGTCACTTATAATTAATTCCGATGCAATTTCTGTGTTTCATCGTCAATGGGAAGGTCCAAGGGATACAGAAAACCTGCAGAGGTGCATCGGAATGTATAACTAGTGACACAGGAAACAATCAAAACATAGACAGTTGGAAGACTCAGTCTTCCTGTACTTAAGTCGGCATTGTGTCTCTTATATTTAATTCCGATGCAATTTCTGTGTTTCATCGTCAATGGGAAGGTCCAAGGGATACAGTAAACCTGCAGAGGTGCATCGGAAAGTAAAACTGATGACACACGAAACGCTCAAAACATAGACAGTAGGACGACTTAGTCTTGCTGTACTTAAGTCGGCATTGTGTATCTTATATTTAATTCCGATGCAATTCCTGTGTTTCATCCTCACTGTGAAGGTCCAAAGGGTACAGTAAACCTGTAGAGGTGCATCGGAATGTAAAACTAGTGACACAGTAAACGCTCAAAACATAGACAGTAGGAAGACTCAGTCTTCCTGTACTTAAGTCGGCATTGTGTCTCTTATATTTAATTCCGATGCAATTTCTGTGTTTCATCGTCAATGAGAAGGTCCAAGGGATACAGTAAACCTGCAGAGGTGCATCAGAATGTAAAACTGGTGACACAGGAAACGCTCAAAACATAGACAGTAGGAAGACTCAGTCTTGCTGTACTTAAGTCGGCATTGTGTCTCTTATATATATTTCCGATGAAATTTCTGTGTTTCATCGTGAATGGGAAGGTCCAAGGGATATAGTAAACCTGCAGAGTTGCATCGGAAAGTAAAACTGATGACACAGGAAACGCTCAAAACATAGACAGTAGGAAGACTTAGTCTTCCTGTACTTAAGACGGCATTGTGTTTCTTATATTTAATTCCGATGCAATTTCTGTGTTTCATCGTCACTGTGAAGGTCCAAGGGATACAGTAAACCTGTAGAGGTGCATCGGAATGTAAAACTGGTGACACAGGAAACGCTCAAATTATAGACAATAGGAAGACTTAGTCTTCCTGTACTTAAGTCGGCATTGTGTCTCTTATATTTAATTCCGATGCCATGTCTGTGTTTCATCGTCAATGGGAAGGTCCAAGGGATATAGTAAACCTGCAGAGGTGCATCGGAAAGTAAAACTGATGACACAGGAAACGCTCAAAACATAGACAGTAGGAAGACTTAGTCTTTCTGTACTTAAGTCGGAATTGTGTCTCTTATATTTAATTCCGATGCAATTTCTGTTTTTCATCGTCAATGGGAAGGTCCAAGGGATACAGTAAACCTGCAGAGGTGCATCGGATTGTAAAACTGATGACACAGAAAACGCTCAAAACATAGACAGTTGGAAGACTCAGTCTTCCTGTACTTAACTCGGCATTGTGTCTCTTATATTTAATTCCGATGCGATTTCTGTGTTTCATCGACAATGGGAAGGTCCAAGGGATACACTAAACAGCCGGAGGTGCATCGGAATGTAAAGCTGGTGACACAGGAAACGCTCAACACATAGAGAGTAGGAAGAATCATACTTCCTGTACTTAAGTCGACAATGTGCCTCTTATATTTAATTCCGATGCCATGTCTGTGTTTCATCGTCAATGGGAAGGTCCAAGGGATATAGTAAACCTGCAGAGGTGCATCGGAAAGTAAAACTGATGACACAGGAAACGCTCAAAACATAGACAGTAGGAAGACTTAGTCTTTCTGTACTTAAGTCGGAATTGTGTCTCTTATATTTAATTCCGATGCAATTTCTGTTTTTCATCGTCAATGGGAAGGTCCAAGGGATACAGTAAACCTGCAGAGGAGCATCGGATTGTAAAACTGATGACACAGAAAACGCTCAAAACATAGACAGTTGGAAGACTCAGTCTTCCTGTACTTAAGTCGGCATTGTGTCTCTTATAGTTAATTCCGATGCGATTTCTGTGTTTCATCGTCAATGGGAAGGTCCAAGGGATACAGGAAACCTGCAGAGGTACATCGGAAAGTAAAACTGGTGGCACAGGAAACGCTCAAAACATAGACAGTAGGAAGACTCAGTCTTCCTGTACTTAAGACGGCATTGTGTCTCTTATATTTAATTCCGATGCGATTTCTGTGTTTCATCGACAATGGGAAGGTCCAAGGGATACAGTAAACCTGCAGAGGTGCATCGGAATGTAAAACTAGTGACACAGGAAACGCTCAAAACATAGACAGTAGGAAGATTCAGTCTTCCTGTAGTTAAGTCGGCATTGTGTCTCTTATATTTAATTCCGATGCAATTTCTGTGTTTCATCGTCAATGGGAAGGTCCAAGGGATACACTAAACCTGCAGAGGTGCATCGGAATGTAAAACTGGTGACACAGGAAACGCTCAAAACATAGACAGTAGGAAGACACAGTCTTCCTGTACTTAAGTCGGCATTGTGTCTCTTATATTTAATTCCGATGCAATTTCTGTGTTTCATTGTCAATGGGAGGGTTCAAGGCATACAGTAAACCTGCAGAGGTGCATCAGAATGTAAAACTGGTGACACAGGAAACGCTCAACACATAGACAGTATGTAGACTCAGTCTTCCTGTACTTAAGTCGGCATTGTGTCTCTTATATTTAATTCCGATGCAATTTCTGTGCTTCTTCGTCAATGGGAAGGTCCAATGGATACAGAAAACCTGCAGAGGTGCATCAGATTGTAAAACTGGTGACACAGGAAACGCTCAAAACATAGACAGTAGGAAGACTCAGTCTTCCTGTACTTAAGTCGTCATTGTGTCTCTTATAATTAATTCCGATGCGAATTCTGTGTGTCATCGACAATGGGAAGATCCAAGGGATACAGTAAACCGGCAGAGGTGCATCGGAATGTAAAACTAGTGACACAGGAAACGCTCAAAACATTGACCGTACGAAGACTGTTTTCTTGTACTTAAGTCGGCATTGTGTCTTTTATATTTAATTTCGATGCAATTTCTGTGTTTCATCGTCAATGGGAAGGTCCAAGGGACACAGGAAACCTGCAGATGTGCATCGGAATGTAAAACTGGTGACACAGCAACGCTCAGAACATAGAGAGTAGGAAGACTCAGTCTTCCCGTACTTAAGTCGGCATTGTGTCTCTTATATTTAATTCCGATGCAATTTCTGTGTTTCATCGTCAATGGGAAGGTCCAAGGGATACAGTAAACCTCCAGAGGTGCATCGGAATGTAAAACTGGTGACACAGGAAACGATCAAACATAGACAGTAGGAAGACTCAGTCTTCCTGTACTTAAGTCGGCATTGTGTCTCCTATATTTAATTCCGATGCAATTTCTGTGTTTCATCGTCAATGGGAAGGTCCAAGGGATACAGTAAACCTGCAGAGGTGCATCGGAATGTAAAACTAGTGACACAGGTAACGTTAAAAACATAGACAGCAGGAAGACTCAGTCTAGTTGTACTTAAGTCGGCATTGTGTCTCTTATATTTAATTCCGATTCAATTTCTGTGTTTCATCGTCAATGGGAAGGTCCAAGGGATACACTAAACCTGCAGAGGTGCATCGGAGTGTAAAACTGGTGACACAGGAAACGCTCAAAACATAGCCAGTAGGAAGACTCAGTCTTCCTGTACTTAAGTCGGCATTGTGTCTCTTATATTTAATTCCGATTCAATTTCTGTGTTTCATCGTCAGTGGGAAGGTCCAAGGGATACAGTAAACCTGCAGAGGTGCATCGGAATGTAAAACTGGTGACACAGGAAACGCTCAAACCATAGACAGTAGGAAGACTCAGTCTTGCTGTACTTAAGTCGGCATTGTGACTCTTACATTTATTTCCGATGAAATTTCTGTGTTTCATCGTCAATGGGAAGGTCCATGGGATACAGTAAACCTGCAGAGGTGCAACAGAATGTAAAACTAGTGACACAGGAAACGCTCAGAACATAGACAGTAGGAAGACTCAGTCTTCCTGTACTTAAGTCGGAATTGTGTCTCTTATATTTACTTCCGATGCAATTTCTGTGTTTCATCGTCAATGGGATGGTCCATGGGATACAGTAAACCTGCAGAGGTGCATCGGAAAGTAAAACTGATGACACAGTTAACGCTCAAAACATAGACAGTACGAAGACTTAGTCTTCCTGTACTTAATTCGGCATTGTGTCTCTTATATTTAATTCAGATGCAATTTCTGTTTTTCATCGTCAATGGGAAGGTCCAATGGATACAGTAAACCTGCAGAGGCGAATCGGAATGTAAAACTGGTGACACAGGAAACGCTCAAAACAATGACAGTAGGAAGACTCAGACTTCCTGTACTTAAGTCGGCATTGTGTCTCTTATATTTAATTCCGATGCAATTTCTGTGTTTCATCGTCAATGGGAAGGTCCAAGGGATACAGTAAAAATCCAGAGGTGCATCGGAATGTAAAACTGGTGACACAAGTAACGCTCAAACATAGACAGTAGGAAGACTCAGTCTTCCTGTACTTAAGTCGGCATTGTGTATCCTATATTTAATTCCGATGCAATTTCTGTGTTTCATCGTCAATGGGAAGGTCCAAGGGATACAGTAAACCTGCAGAGGTGCATCGGAATGTAAAACTAGTGACACAGGTAACGTTAAAAGCATAGACAGCAGGAAGACTCAGTCTACTTGTACTTAAGTCGGCATTGTGTCTCTTATATTTAATTCCGATTCAATTTCTGTGTTTCATCGTGAATGGGAAGGTCCAAGGGATACAGTAAACCTGCAGAGGTGCATCGGAGTGTAAAACTGGTGACACAGGAAACGCTCAAAACGTAGCCAGTAGGAAGACTCAGTCTTCCTGTACTTATGTCGGCATTGTGTCTCTTATATTTAATTCCGATGCAATTTCTGTGTTTCATCGTCAGTGGGAAGGTCCAAGGGATACAGTAAACCTGCAGAGGTGCATCAGAATGAAAAACTGGTGACACAGGAAACGCTCAAAACATAGACAGTAGGAAGACTCAGTCTTGCTGTACTTAAGTCGGCATTGTGTCTCTTATATATATTTCCGATGAAATTTCTGTGTTTCATCGTGAATGGGAAGGTCCAAGGGATATAGTAAACCTGCAGAGGTGCATCGGAAAGTAAAACTGATGACACAGGAAACGCTCAAAACATAGACAGTAGGAAGACTTAGTCTTCCTGTACTTAAGACGGCATTGTGTTTCTTATATTTAATTCCGATGCAATTTCTGTGTTTCATCGTCACTGTGAAGGTCCGAGGGATACAGTAAACCTGTAGAGGTGCATCGGAATGTAAAACTGGTGACACAGGATACGCTCAAATTATAGACAATAGGAAGACTTAGTCTTCCTGTACTTAAGTCGGCATTGTGTCTCTTATATTTAATTCCGATGCAATTTCTGTGTTTCATCGTGAATGGGAATGTCCAAGGGATACAGTAAACCTGCAGAGGTGCATCAGAATGTAAAACTGGTGACACAGGAAACGCTCAACACATAGAGAGTAGGAAGAATCATACTTCCTGTACTTAAGTCGACATTGTGCCTCTTATATTTAATTCCGATGCCATGTCTGTGTTTCATCGTCAGTGGGAAGATCCAAGGGATATAGTAAACCTGCAGAGGTGCATCGGAAAGTAAAACTGATGACACAGGAAACGCTCAAAACATAGACAGTAGGAAGGCTTAGTCTTTCTGTACTTAAGTCGGAATTGTGTCCCTTATATTTAATTCCGATGCAATTTCTGTTTTTCATCGTCAATGGGAAGGTCCAAGGGATACAGTAAACCTGCAGAGGTGCATCGGAATGTAAAACTGATGACACAGAAAACGCTCAAAACATAGACAGTTGGAAGACTCAGTCTTCCTGTACTTAAGTCGGCATTGTGTCTCTTATATTTAATTCCGATGCGATTTCTGTGTTTCATCGACAATGGGAAGGTCCAAGGGATACAGTAAACAGCCGGAGGTGCATCGGAATGTAAAGCTGGTGACTCAGGAACCGCTCAAACATTGACCGTACGAAGACAGCTTTCTTGTACTTAAGTCGGCATTGTGTCTCTTATATTTAATTTCGATGCATTTTCTGTGTTTCATCGTCAATGGGAAGGTCCAAGGGATACAGGAAACCTGCAGAGGTACATCGGAAAGTAAAACTGGTGGCACAGGAAACGCTCAAAACATAGACAGTAGGAAGACTCAGTCTTCCTGTACTTAAGACGGCATTGTGTGTCTTATATTTAATTCCGATGCGATTTCTGTGTTTCATCGACAATGGGAAGGTCCAAGGGATACAGTAAACCTGCAGAGGTGCATCGGAATGTAAAACTAGTGACACAGGAAACGCTCAAAACATAGACAGTAGGAAGATTCAGTCTTCCTGTAGTTAAGTCGGCATTGTGTGTCTTATATTTAAATCCGATGCAATTTCTGTGTTTCATCGTCAATGGGAAGGTCCAAGGGATACACTAAACCTGCAGAAGTGCATCGGAATGTAAAACTGGTGACACAGGAAACGCTCAAAACATAGACAGTAGGAAGACACAGTCTTCCTGTACTTAAGTCGGCATTGTGTCTCTTATATTTAATTCCGATGCAATTTCTGTGTTTCATTGTCAATGGGAGGGTTCAAGGCATACAGTAAACCTGCAGAGGTGCATCAGAATGTAAAACTGGTGACACAGGAAACGCTCAACACATAGACAGTATGTAGACTCAGTCTTCCTGTACTTAAGTCGGCATTGTGTCTCTTATATTTAATTCCGATGCTATTTCTGTGCTTCTTCGTCAATGGGAAGGTCCAATGGATACAGAAAACCTGCAGAGGTGCATCAGATTGTAAAACTGGTGACACAGGAAACGCTCAAAACATAGACAGTAGGAAGACTCAGTCTTCCTGTACTTAAGTCGTCATTGTGTCTCTTATAATTAATTCCGATGCGAATTCTGTGTGTCATCGACAATGGGAAGATCCAAGGGATACAGTAAACCGGCAGAGGTGCATCGGAATGTAAAACTAGTGACACAGGAAACGCTCAAAACATTGACCGTACGAAGACTGTTTTCCTGTACTTAAGTCGGCATTGTGTCTTTTATATTTAATTTCGATGCAATTTCTGTGTTTCATCGTCAATGGGAAGATCCAAGGGACGCAGGAAACCTGCAGAGGTGCATCGGAATGTAAAACTGGTGACACAGCAACGCTCAGAACATAGAGAGTAGGAAGACTCAGTCTTCCCGTACTTAAGTCGGCATTGTGTCTCTTATATTTAATTCCGATGCAATTTCTGTGTTTCATCGTCAATGGGAAGGTCCAAGGGATACAGTAAACCTCCAGAGGTGCATCGGAATGTAAAACTGGTGACACAGGAAACGCTCAAACATAGACAGTAGGAAGACTCAGTCTTCCTGTACTTAAGACGGCATTGTGTCTCCTATATTTAATTCCGATGCAATTTCTGTGTTTCATCGTCAATGGGAAGGTCCAAGGGATACAGTAAACCTGCAGAGGTGAATCGGAATGTAAAACTAGTGACACAGGTAACGTTAAAAACATAGACAGCAGGAAGACTCAGTCTAGTTGTACTTAAGTCGGCATTGTGTCTCTTATATTTAATTCCGATTCAATTTCTGTGTTTCATCGTCAATGGGAAGGTCCAAGGGATACATTAAACCTGCAGAGGTGCATCGGAGTGTAAAACTGGTGACACAGGAAACGCTCAAAACATAGCCAGTAGGAAGACTCAGTCTTCCTGTACTTAAGTCGGCATTGTGTCTCTTATATTTAATTCCGATGCAATTTCTGTGTTTCATCGTCAGTGGGAAGGTCCAAGGGATACAGTAAACCTGCAGAGGTGCATCGGAATGTAAAACTGGTGACACAGGAAACGCTCAAACCATAGACAGTAGGAAGACTCAGTCTTGCTGTACTTAAGTCGGCATTGTGACTCTTATATTTATTTCCGATGAAATTTCTGTGTTTCATCGTCAATGGGAAGGTCCATGGGATACAGTAAACCTCCAGAGGTGCATCGGAATGTAAAACTGGTGACACAGGAAACGCTCAAACATAGACAGTAGGAAGACTCAGTCTTCCTGTACTTAAGTCGGCATTGTGTATCCTATATTTAATTCCGATGCAATTTCTGTGTTTCATCGTCAATGGGAAGGTCCAAGGGATACAGTAAAAATCCAGAGGTGCATCGGAATGTAAAACTGGTGACACAAGTAACGCTCAAACATAGACAGTAGGAAGACTCAGTCTTCCTGTACTTAAGTCGGCATTGTGTATCCTATATTTAATTCCGATGCAATTTCTGTGTTTCATCGTCAATGGGAAGGTCCAAGGGATACAGTAAACCTGCAGAGGTGCATCGGAATGTAAAACTAGTGACACAGGTAACGTTAAAAGCATAGACAGCAGGAAGACTCAGTCTACTTGTACTTAAGTCGGCATTGTGTCTCTTATATTTAATTCCGATTCAATTTCTGTGTTTCATCGTGAATGGGAAGGTCCAAGGGATACAGTAAACCTGCAGAGGTGCATCGGAGTGTAAAACTGGTGACACAGGAAACGCTCAAAACGTAGCCAGTAGGAAGACTCAGTCTTCCTGTACTTATGTCGGCATTGTGTCTCTTATATTTAATTCCGATGCAATTTCTGTGTTTCATCGTCAGTGGGAAGGTCCAAGGGATACAGTAAACCTGCAGAGGTGCATCAGAATGAAAAACTGGTGACACAGGAAACGCTCAAAACATAGACAGTAGGAAGACTCAGTCTTGCTGTACTTAAGTCGGCATTGTGTCTCTTATATATATTTCCGATGAAATTTCTGTGTTTCATCGTGAATGGGAAGGTCCAAGGGATATAGTAAACCTGCAGAGGTGCATCGGAAAGTAAAACTGATGACACAGGAAACGCTCAAAACATAGACAGTAGGAAGACTTAGTCTTCCTGTACTTAAGACGGCATTGTGTTTCTTATATTTAATTCCGATGCAATTTCTGTGTTTCATCGTCACTGTGAAGGTCCGAGGGATACAGTAAACCTGTAGAGGTGCATCGGAATGTAAAACTGGTGACACAGGATACGCTCAAATTATAGACAATAGGAAGACTTAGTCTTCCTGTACTTAAGTCGGCATTGTGTCTCTTATATTTAATTCCGATGCAATTTCTGTGTTTCATCGTGAATGGGAATGTCCAAGGGATACAGTAAACCTGCAGAGGTGCATCAGAATGTAAAACTGGTGACACAGGAAACGCTCAACACATAGAGAGTAGGAAGAATCATACTTCCTGTACTTAAGTCGACATTGTGCCTCTTATATTTAATTCCGATGCCATGTCTGTGTTTCATCGTCAGTGGGAAGATCCAAGGGATATAGTAAACCTGCAGAGGTGCATCGGAAAGTAAAACTGATGACACAGGAAACGCTCAAAACATAGACAGTAGGAAGGCTTAGTCTTTCTGTACTTAAGTCGGAATTGTGTCCCTTATATTTAATTCCGATGCAATTTCTGTTTTTCATCGTCAATGGGAAGGTCCAAGGGATACAGTAAACCTGCAGAGGTGCATCGGAATGTAAAACTGATGACACAGAAAACGCTCAAAACATAGACAGTTGGAAGACTCAGTCTTCCTGTACTTAAGTCGGCATTGTGTCTCTTATATTTAATTCCGATGCGATTTCTGTGTTTCATCGACAATGGGAAGGTCCAAGGGATACAGTAAACAGCCGGAGGTGCATCGGAATGTAAAGCTGGTGACTCAGGAACCGCTCAAACATTGACCGTACGAAGACAGCTTTCTTGTACTTAAGTCGGCATTGTGTCTCTTATATTTAATTTCGATGCATTTTCTGTGTTTCATCGTCAATGGGAAGGTCCAAGGGATACAGGAAACCTGCAGAGGTACATCGGAAAGTAAAACTGGTGGCACAGGAAACGCTCAAAACATAGACAGTAGGAAGACTCAGTCTTCCTGTACTTAAGACGGCATTGTGTGTCTTATATTTAATTCCGATGCGATTTCTGTGTTTCATCGACAATGGGAAGGTCCAAGGGATACAGTAAACCTGCAGAGGTGCATCGGAATGTAAAACTAGTGACACAGGAAACGCTCAAAACATAGACAGTAGGAAGATTCAGTCTTCCTGTAGTTAAGTCGGCATTGTGTGTCTTATATTTAAATCCGATGCAATTTCTGTGTTTCATCGTCAATGGGAAGGTCCAAGGGATACACTAAACCTGCAGAAGTGCATCGGAATGTAAAACTGGTGACACAGGAAACGCTCAAAACATAGACAGTAGGAAGACACAGTCTTCCTGTACTTAAGTCGGCATTGTGTCTCTTATATTTAATTCCGATGCAATTTCTGTGTTTCATTGTCAATGGGAGGGTTCAAGGCATACAGTAAACCTGCAGAGGTGCATCAGAATGTAAAACTGGTGACACAGGAAACGCTCAACACATAGACAGTATGTAGACTCAGTCTTCCTGTACTTAAGTCGGCATTGTGTCTCTTATATTTAATTCCGATGCTATTTCTGTGCTTCTTCGTCAATGGGAAGGTCCAATGGATACAGAAAACCTGCAGAGGTGCATCAGATTGTAAAACTGGTGACACAGGAAACGCTCAAAACATAGACAGTAGGAAGACTCAGTCTTCCTGTACTTAAGTCGTCATTGTGTCTCTTATAATTAATTCCGATGCGAATTCTGTGTGTCATCGACAATGGGAAGATCCAAGGGATACAGTAAACCGGCAGAGGTGCATCGGAATGTAAAACTAGTGACACAGGAAACGCTCAAAACATTGACCGTACGAAGACTGTTTTCTTGTACTTAAGTCGGCATTGTGTCTTTTATATTTAATTTCGATGCAATTTCTGTGTTTCATCGTCAATGGGAAGATCCAAGGGACGCAGGAAACCTGCAGAGGTGCATCGGAATGTAAAACTGGTGACACAGCAACGCTCAGAACATAGAGAGTAGGAAGACTCAGTCTTCCCGTACTTAAGTCGGCATTGTGTCTCTTATATTTAATTCCGATGCAATTTCTGTGTTTCATCGTCAATGGGAAGGTCCAAGGGATACAGTAAACCTCCAGAGGTGCATCGGAATGTAAAACTGGTGACACAGGAAACGCTCAAACATAGACAGTAGGAAGACTCAGTCTTCCTGTACTTAAGACGGCATTGTGTCTCCTATATTTAATTCCGATGCAATTTCTGTGTTTCATCGTCAATGGGAAGGTCCAAGGGATACAGTAAACCTGCAGAGGTGAATCGGAATGTAAAACTAGTGACACAGGTAACGTTAAAAACATAGACAGCAGGAAGACTCAGTCTAGTTGTACTTAAGTCGGCATTGTGTCTCTTATATTTAATTCCGATTCAATTTCTGTGTTTCATCGTCAATGGGAAGGTCCAAGGGATACATTAAACCTGCAGAGGTGCATCGGAGTGTAAAACTGGTGACACAGGAAACGCTCAAAACATAGCCAGTAGGAAGACTCAGTCTTCCTGTACTTAAGTCGGCATTGTGTCTCTTATATTTAATTCCGATGCAATTTCTGTGTTTCATCGTCAGTGGGAAGGTCCAAGGGATACAGTAAACCTGCAGAGGTGCATCGGAATGTAAAACTGGTGACACAGGAAACGCTCAAACCATAGACAGTAGGAAGACTCAGTCTTGCTGTACTTAAGTCGGCATTGTGACTCTTATATTTATTTCCGATGAAATTTCTGTGTTTCATCGTCAATGGGAAGGTCCATGGGATACAGTAAACCTGCAGAGGTGCAACAGAATGTAAAACTAGTGACACAGGAAACGCTCAGAACATTGACAGTAGGAAGACTCAGTCTTCCTGTACTTAAGTCGGAATTGTGTCTCTTATATTTACTTCCGATGCAATTTCTGTGTTTCATCGACAATGGGAAGGTCCATGGGATACAGTAAACCTGCAGAGGTCCATCGGAAAGTAAAACTGATGACACAGTTAACGCTCAAAACATAGACAGTAGGAAGACTTAGTCTTCCTGTACTTAAGTCGGCATTGTGTCTCTTATATTTAATTCAGATGCAATTTCTGTTTTTCATCGTCAATGGGAAGGTCCAATGGATACAGTAAACCTGCAGAGGCGAATCGGAATGTAAAACTGGTGACACAGGAAACGCTCAAAACATTGACAGTAGGAAGACTCAGTCTTCCTGTACTTAAGTCGGCATTGTGTCTCTTATATTTAATTCCGATGCAATTTCTGTGTTTCATCGTCAATGGGAAGGTCCAAGGGATACAGTAAACCTGCAGAGGTTAATCGGAATGTAAAACTAGTGACACAGGAAACGCTCAAAACATAGACAGTAGGAAGATTCAGTCTTCCTGTAGTTAAGTCGGCATTGTGTCTCTTATATTTAATTCCGATGCAATTTCTGTGTTTCATCGTCAATGGGAAGGTCCAAGGGATACACTAAACCGGCAGAGGTGCATCGGAATGTAAAACTGGTGACACAGGAAACGCTCAAAACATAGACAGTAGGAAGACACAGTCTTCCTGTACTTAATTCGGCATTGTGTCTCTTATATTTAATTCCGATGCAATTTCTGTGTTTCTTCGTCAATGGGAAAGTCCAATGGATACAGAAAACCTGCAGAGGTGCATCAGATTGTAAAACTGGTGACACAGGAAACGCTCAAATCATAGACAGTAGGAAGACTCAGTCTTCCTGTACTTAAGTCGTCATTGTGTCTCTTATATTTAATTACGATGCGATTTCTGTGTTTCATCGACAATGGGAATGTCCAAGGGATACAGTAAACCGGCAGAGGTGCATCGGAATGTAAAACTGGTGACACAGGAAACGTTCAAAACATTGACCGTACGAAGACTGTTTTCTTGTACTTAAGTCGGCATTGTGTCTTTTATATTTAATTTCGATGCAATTTCTGTGTTTCATCGTCAATGGGAAGGTCCAAGGGACACAGGAAACCTGCAGAGGTGCATCGGAATGTAAAACTGGTGACACAGCAAACGCTCAAAACATAGAGAGTAGGAAGACTCAGTCTTCCCGTACTTAAGTCGGCATTGTGTCTCTTGTATTTATTTCCGATGCAATTTCTGTGTTTCATCGTCAATGGGAAGGTCCAAGGGATACAGTAAAAATCCAGAGGTGCATCGGAATGTAAAACTGGTGACACAAGAAACGCTCAAACATAGACAGTAGGAAGACTCAGTCTTCCTGTACTTAAGTCGGCATTGTGTATCCTATATTTAATTCCGATGCAATTTCTGTGTTTCATCGTCAATGGGAAGGTCCAAGGGATACAGTAAACCTGCAGAGGTGCATCGGAATGTAAAACTAGCGACACAGGTAACGTTAAAAGCATAGACAGCAGGAAGACTCAGTCTACTTGTACTTAAGTCGGCATTGTGTCTCTTATATTTAATTCCGATTCAATTTCTGTGTTTCATCGTGAATGGGAAGGTCCAAGGGATACAGTAAACCTGCAGAGGTGCATCGGAGTGTAAAACTGGTAACACAGGAAACGCTCAAAACGTAGCCAGTAGGAAGACTCAGTCTTCCTGTACTTATGTCGGCATTGTGTCTCTTATATTTAATTCCGATGCAATTTCTGTGTTTCATCGTCAGTGGGAAGGTCCAAGGGATACAGTAAACCTGCAGAGGTGCATCGGAATGTAAAACTGGTGACACAGGAAACGCTCAAACCATAGACAGTAGGAAGACTCAGTCTTGCTGTACTTAAGTCGGCATTGTGTCTCTTATATTTATTTCCGATGAAATTTCTGTGTTTCATCGTCAATGGGAAGGTCCATGGGATACAGAAAACCTGCAGAGGTGCATCAGATTGTAAAACTGGTGACACAGGAAACGCTCAAAACATAGACAGTAGGAAGACTCAGTCTTCCTGTACTTAAGTCGGCATTGTGTCTCTTATATTTAATTCCGATTCAAATTCTGTGTTTCATCGTCAATGGGAAGGTCCAAGGGATACACTAAACCTGCAGAGGTGCATCGGAGTGTAAAACTGGTGACAAGGGAAACGCTCTAAACATAGCCAATAGGAAGACTCAGTCTTCCTGTACTTAAGTCGGCATTGTGTCTCTTATATTTAATTCCGATGCAATTTCTGTGTTTCATCGTCAGTGGGAAGGTCCAAGGGATACAGTAAACCTGCAGAGGTGCATCGGAATGTAAAACTGGTGACACAGGAAACGCTCAAACCATAGACAGTAGGAAGACTCAGTCTTGCTGGACTTAAGTCGGCATTGTATCTCTTATATTTATTTCCGATGAAATTTCTGTGTTTCATCGTCAATGGGAAGGTCCATGGGATACAGTAAACCTGCAGAGGTGCAACAGAATGTAAAACTAGTGACACAGGAAACGCTCAGAACATTGACAGTAGGAAGACTCAGTCTTCCTGTACTTAAGTCGGAATTGAGTCTCTTATATTTAATTCCGATGCAATTTCTGTGTTTCATCGTCAATGGGAAGGTCCATGGGATACAGTAAACCTGCAGAGGTGCATCGGAAAGTAAAACTGATGACACAGTTAACGCTCAAAACATAGACAGTAGGAAGACTTAGTCTTCCTGTACTTAAGTCGGCATTGTGTCTCTTATATTTAATTCAGATGCAATTTCTGTTTTTCATCGTCAATGGGAAGGTCCAATGGATACAGTAAACCTGCAGAGGCGAATCGGAATGTAAAACTGGTGACACAGGAAACGCTCAAAACATTGACAGTAGGAAGACTCAGTTTTCCTGTACTTAAGTCTCCATTGTGTCTCTTATATTTAATTCCGATGCAATTTCTGTGTTTCATCGTCAATGGGAAGGTCCAAGGGATACAGTAAACCTGCAGAGGTGCATCGGAATGTAAAACTAGTGACACAGGAAACGCTCAAAACATAGACAGTAGGAAGATTCAGTCTTCCTGTAGTTAAGTCGGCATTGTGTCTCTTATATTTAATTCCGATGCAATTTCTGTGTTTCATCGTCAATGGGAAGGTCCAAGGGATATACTAAACCTGCAGAGGTGCATCGGAATGTAAAACTGGTGACACAGGAAACGCTCAAAATATTGACCGTACGAAGACTGTTTTCTTGTACTTAAGTCGGCATTGTGTCTTTTATATTTAATTTCGATGCAATTTCTGTGTTTCATCGTCAATGCGAAGGTCCAAGGGACACAGGAAACATGCAGAGGTGCATCGGAATGTAAAACTGGTGACACAGCAAACGCTCAAAACATAGAGAGTAGGAAGACTCAGTCTTCCCGTACTTAAGTCGGCATTGTGTCTCTTGTATTTATTTCCGATGAAATTTCTGTGTTTCATCGTCAATGGGAAGGTCCAAGGGATACAGTAAAAATCCAGAGGTGCATCGGAATGTAAAACTGGTGACACAGGATACGCTCAAACATAGACAGTAGGAAGACTCAGTCTTCCTGTACTTAAGTCGGCATTGTGTATCCTATATTTAATTCCGATGCAATTTCTGTGTTTCATCGTCAATGGGAAGGTCCAAGGGATACAGTAAACCTGCAGAGGTGCATCGGAATGTAAAACTAGTGACACAGGTAACGTTAAAAGCATAGACAGCAGGAAGACTCAGTCTACTTGTACTTAAGTCGGCATTGTGTCTCTTATATTTAATTCCGATTCAATTTCTGTGTTACATCGTGAATGGGAAGGTCCAAGGGATACAGTAAACCTGCAGAGGTGCATCGGAGTGTAAAACTGGTGACACAGGAAACGCTCAAAACGTAGCCAGTAGGAAGACTCAGTCTTCCTGTACTTATGTCGGCATTGTGTCTCTTATATTTAATTCCGATGCAATTTCTGTGTTTCATCGTCAGTGGGAAGGTTCAAGGGATACAGTAAACCTGCAGAGGTGCATCGGAATGTAAAACTGGTGACACAGGAAACGCTCAAACCATAGACAGTAGGAAGACTCAGTCTTGCTGTACTTAAGTTGGCATTGTGTCTCTTATATTTATTTCCGATGAAATTTCTGTGTTTCATCGTCAGTGGGAAGGTCCATGGGATACAGTAAACCTGCAGAGGTGCATCAGAATGTAAAACTAGTGACACAGGAAACGCTCAGAACATTGACAGTAGGAAGACTCAGTCTTCCTGTACTTAAGTCGGAATTGTGTCTCTTATATTTAATTCCGATGCAATTTCTGTGTTTCATCGTCAATGGGAAGGACCAAGGGATACAGTAAACCTGCAGAGGTGCATCGGAAAGTAAGACTTATGACACAGTTAACGCTCAAAACATAGACAGTAGGAAGACTTAGTCTTCCTGTACTTAAGTCGGCATTCTGTCTCTTATATTTAATTCAGATGCAATTTCTGTTTTTCATCGTCATTGGGAAGGTCCAATGAATACAGTAAACCTGCAGAGGCGAATCGGAATGTAAAACTGGTGACACAGGAAACGCTCAAAACATTGACAGTAGGAAGACCCAGTCTTCCTGTACTTAAGTCGGCATTGTGTCTCTTATATTTAATTACGATGCGATTTCTGTGTTTCATCGACAATGGGAAGATCCAAGGGATACAGAAAACCTGTAAGGTGCATCGGAATGTAAAACTAGTGACACAGGAAACGTTAAAAACATAGACAGTAGGAAGACTCAGTCTTCTTGTACTTAACTCGGCATTGTGTCTCTTATATTTAATTCCGATGCGATTTCTGTGTTTCATCGACAATGGGAAGATCCAAGGGATACAGGAAACCGGCAGAGGTGCATCGGAATGTAAAACTGGTGACACAGGAAACGCTCAAAGCATAGAGAGTAGTAAGACTCAGTCTTCCTGTACTTAAGTCGGCATTGTGTCTCTCATATTTAATTCCGATGCAATTTCTGTGTTTCTTCGTCAATGGGAAGGTCCAAGGGATACAATAAACCTGCAGAGGTGCATCGGAATGTAAAACTGGTGACACAGGAAACGCTCAAAACATAGACAGTAGGAAGACTTAGTCTTCCTGTACTTAAGTCGGCATTGTGTCTCTTATATTTAATTCAGATACAATTTCTGTTTTTCATCGTCAATGGGAAGGTCCAATGAATACAGTAAACCTGCAGAGGCGAATCGGAATGTAAAACTGGTGACACAGGAAACGCTCAAAACATTGACAGTAGGAAGACTCAGTCTTCCTGTACTTAAGTCGGCATTGTGTCTCTTACATTTAATTCCGATGCAATTTCTGTGTTTCATCGTCAATGGGAAGGTCCAAGGGATACAGTAAATCGGCAGAGGTGCATCGGAATGTAAAACTGGTGACACAGGAAACGCCCAAGCATAGAGAGTAGGAACACTCAGTCTTCCTGTACTTAAGTCGTCATTGTGTCTCTTATATTTATTTCCGATGAAATTTCTGTGTTTCATCGTGAATGGGAAATTCCAAGGGATATAGTAAACCTGCAGAGGTGCATCGGAAAGTAAAACTGATTTCACAGGAAACGCTCAAAACATAGGCAGTAGGAAGACTTAGTCTTCCTGTACTTAAGTCGGCATTGTGTATCCTATATTTAATTCCGATGCAATTTCTGTGTTTCATCGTCAATGGGAAGGTCCAAGGGATACAGTAAACCTGCAGAGGTGCATCGGAATGTAAAACTAGCGACACAGGTAACGTTAAAAGCATAGACAGCAGGAAGACTCAGTCTACTTGTACTTAAGTCGGCATTGTGTCTCTTATATTTAATTCCGATTCAATTTCTGTGTTTCATCGTGATTGGGAAGGTCCAAGGGATACAGTAAACCTGCAGAGGTGCATCGGAGTGTAAAACTGGTAACACAGGAAACGCTCAAAACGTAGCCAGTAGGAAGACTCAGTCTTCCTGTACTTATGTCGGCATTGTGTCTCTTATATTTAATTCCGATGCAATTTCTGTGTTTCATCGTCAGTGGGAAGGTCCAAGGGATACAGTAAACCTGCAGAGGTGCATCGGAATGTAAAACTGGTGACACAGGAAACGCTCAAACCATAGACAGTAGGAAGACTCAGTCTTGCTGTACTTAAGTCGGCATTGTGTCTCTTATATTTATTTCCGATGAAATTTCTGTGTTTCATCGTCAATGGGAAGGTCCATGGGATACAGAAAACCTGCAGAGGTGCATCAGATTGTAAAACTGGTGACACAGGAAACGCTCAAAACATAGACAGTAGGAAGATTCAGTCTTCCTGTACTTAAGTCGGCATTGTGTCTCTTATATTTAATTCCGATTCAAATTCTGTGTTTCATCGTCAATGGGAAGGTCCAAGGGATACACTAAACCTGCAGAGGTGCATCGGAGTGTAAAACTGGTGACAAGGGAAACGCTCTAAACATAGCCAATAGGAAGACTCAGTCTTCCTGTACTTAAGTCGGCATTGTGTCTCTTATATTTAATTCCGATGCAATTTCTGTGTTTCATCGTCAGTGGGAAGGTCCAAGGGATACAGTAAACCTGCAGAGGTGCATCGGAATGTAAAACTGGTGACACAGGAAACGCTCAAACCATAGACAGTAGGAAGACTCAGTCTTGCTGGACTTAAGTCGGCATTGTATCTCTTATATTTATTTCCGATGAAATTTCTGTGTTTCATCGTCAATGGGAAGGTCCATGGGATACAGTAAACCTGCAGAGGTGCAACAGAATGTAAAACTAGTGACACAGGAAACGCTCAGAACATTGACAGTAGGAAGACTCAGTCTTCCTGTACTTAAGTCGGAATTGAGTCTCTTATATTTAATTCCGATGCAATTTCTGTGTTTCATCGTCAATGGGAAGGTCCATGGGATACAGTAAACCTGCAGAGGTGCATCGGAAAGTAAAACTGATGACACAGTTAACGCTCAAAACATAGACAGTAGGAAGACTTAGTCTTCCTGTACTTAAGTCGGCATTGTGTCTCTTATATTTAATTCAGATGCAATTTCTGTTTTTCATCGTCAATGGGAAGGTCCAATGGATACAGTAAACCTGCAGAGGCGAATCGGAATGTAAAACTGGTGACACAGGAAACGCTCAAATCATTGACAGTAGGAAGACTCAGTCTTCCTGTACTTAAGTCTCCATTGTGTCTCTTATATTTAATTCCGATGCAATTTCTGTGTTTCATCGTCAATGGGAAGGTCCAAGGGATACAGTAAACCTGCAGAGGTGCATCGGAATGTAAAACTAGTGACACAGGAAACGCTCAAAACATAGACAGTAGGAAGATTCAGTCTTCCTGTAGTTAAGTCGGCATTGTGTCTCTTATATTTAATTCCGATGCAATTTCTGTGTTTCATCGTCAATGGGAAGGTCCAAGGGATATACTAAACCTGCAGAGGTGCATCGGAATGTAAAACTGGTGACACAGGAAACGCTCAAAATATTGACCGTACGAAGACTGTTTTCTTGTACTTAAGTCGGCATTGTGTCTTTTATATTTAATTTCGATGCAATTTCTGTGTTTCATCGTCAATGCGAAGGTCCAAGGGACACAGGAAACATGCAGAGGTGCATCGGAATGTAAAACTGGTGACACAGCAAACGCTCAAAACATAGAGAGTAGGAAGACTCAGTCTTCCCGTACTTAAGTCGGCATTGTGTCTCTTGTATTTATTTCCGATGAAATTTCTGTGTTTCATCGTCAATGGGAAGGTCCAAGGGATACAGTAAAAATCCAGAGGTGCATCGGAATGTAAAACTGGTGACACAGGATACGCTCAAACATAGACAGTAGGAAGACTCAGTCTTCCTGTACTTAAGTCGGCATTGTGTATCCTATATTTAATTCCGATGCAATTTCTGTGTTTCATCGTCAATGGGAAGGTCCAAGGGATACAGTAAACCTGCAGAGGTGCATCGGAATGTAAAACTAGTGACACAGGTAACGTTAAAAGCATAGACAGCAGGAAGACTCAGTCTACTTGTACTTAAGTCGGCATTGTGTCTCTTATATTTAATTCCGATTCAATTTCTGTGTTACATCGTGAATGGGAAGGTCCAAGGGATACAGTAAACCTGCAGAGGTGCATCGGAGTGTAAAACTGGTGACACAGGAAACGCTCAAAACGTAGCCAGTAGGAAGACTCAGTCTTCCTGTACTTATGTCGGCATTGTGTCTCTTATATTTAATTCCGATGCAATTTCTGTGTTTCATCGTCAGTGGGAAGGTTCAAGGGATACAGTAAACCTGCAGAGGTGCATCGGAATGTAAAACTGGTGACACAGGAAACGCTCAAACCATAGACAGTAGGAAGACTCAGTCTTGCTGTACTTAAGTCGGCATTGTGTCTCTTATATTTATTTCCGATGAAATTTATGTGTTTCATCGTCAATGGGAAGGTCCATGGGATACAATAAACCTGCAGAGGTGCATCAGAATGTAAAACTAGTGACACAGGAAACGCTCAGAACATTGACAGTAGGAAGACTCAGTCTTCCTGTACTTAAGTCGGAATTGTGTCTCTTATATTTAATTCCGATGCAATTTCTGTGTTTCATCGTCAATGGGAAGGACCAAGGGATACAGTAAACCTGCAGAGGTGCATCGGAAAGTAAGACTTATGACACAGTTAACGCTCAAAACATAGACAGTAGGAAGACTTAGTCTTCCTGTACTTAAGTCGGCATTCTGTCTCTTATATTTAATTCAGATGCAATTTCTGTTTTTCATCGTCAATGGGAAGGTCCAATGAATACAGTAAACCTGCAGAGGCGAATCGGAATGTAAAACTGGTGACACAGGAAACGCTCAAAACATTGACAGTAGGAAGACCCAGTCTTCCTGTACTTAAGTCGGCATTGTGTCTCTTATATTTAATTACGATGCGATTTCTGTGTTTCATCGACAATGGGAAGATCCAAGGGATACAGAAAACCTGTAAGGTGCATCGGAATGTAAAACTAGTGACACAGGAAACGTTAAAAACATAGACAGTAGGAAGACTCAGTCTTCTTGTACTTAACTCGGCATTGTGTCTCTTATATTTAATTCCGATGCGATTTCTGTGTTTCATCGACAATGGGAAGATCCAAGGGATACAGGAAACCGGCAGAGGTGCATCGGAATGTAAAACTGGTGACACAGGAAACGCTCAAAGCATAGAGAGTAGTAAGACTCAGTCTTCCTGTACTTAAGTCGGCATTGTGTCTCTCATATTTAATTCCGATGCAATTTCTGTGTTTCTTCGTCAATGGGAAGGTCCAAGGGATACAATAAACCTGCAGAGGTGCATCGGAATGTAAAACTGGTGACACAGGAAACGCTCAAAACATAGACAGTAGGAAGACTTAGTCTTCCTGTACTTAAGTCGGCATTGTGTCTCTTATATTTAATTCAGATGCAATTTCTGTTTTTCATCGTCAATGGGAAGGTCCAATGAATACAGTAAACCTGCAGAGGCGAATCGGAATGTAAAACTGGTGACACAGGAAACGCTCAAAACATTGACAGTAGGAAGACTCAGTCTTCCTGTACTTAAGTCGGCATTGTGTCTCTTACATTTAATTCCGATGCAATTTCTGCGTTTCATCGTCAATGGGAAGGTCCAAGGGATACAGTAAATCGGCAGAGGTGCATCGGAATGTAAAACTGGTGACACAGGAAACGCCCAAGCATAGAGAGTAGGAACACTCAGTCTTCCTGTACTTAAGTCGTCATTGTGTCTCTTATATTTATTTCCGATGAAATTTCTGTGTTTCATCGTGAATGGGAAATTCCAAGGGATATAGTAAACCTGCAGAGGTGCATCGGAAAGTAAAACTGATTTCACAGGAAACGCTCAAAACATAGGCAGTAGGAAGACTTAGTCTTCCTGTACTTAAGTCGGAATTGTGTCCCTTATATTTAATTCCGATGCAATTTCTGTGTTTCATCGTCAATGGGAAGGTCCAAGGGATACAGTAAACCTGCAGAGGTGCATCGGAATGTAAAACTGACGACACAGAAAACGCTCAAAACATAGACAGTAGGAAGACCCAGTCTTCCTGTACTTAAGTCGGCATTGTGTCTCTTATATTTAATTCCGATGCGATTTCTGTGTTTCATCGACAATGGGAAGATCCAAGGGATACAGGAAACCGGCAGAGGTGCATCGGAATGTAAAACTGGTGACACAGGAAACGCTCAAAGCATAGAGAGTAGTAAGACTCAGTCTTCCTGTACTTAAGTCGGCATTGTGTCTCTCATATTTAATTCCGATGCAATTTCTGTGTTTCTTCGTCAATGGGAAGGTCCAAGGGATACAATAAACCTGCAGAGGTGCATCGGAATGTAAAACTGGTGACACAGGAAACGCTCAAAACATAGACAGTAGGAAGACTTAGTCTTCCTGTACTTAAGTCGGCATTGTGTCTCTTATATTTAATTCAGATGCAATTTCTGTTTTTCATCGTCAATGGGAAGGTCCAATGAATACAGTAAACCTGCAGAGGCGAATCGGAATGTAAAACTGGTGACACAGGAAACGCTCAAAACATTGACAGTAGGAAGACTCAGTCTTCCTGTACTTAAGTTGGCATTGTGTCTCTTATATTTAAATTCGATGCAATTTGTGTGTTTCATCGCCAATGGGAAGGTCCAATGGATACAGTAAACCTGCAGAGGTGCATCGGAATGTAAAACTGGTGACACAGGAGACGCTCAAAGCATTGACTGTAAGAAGACTGTTTTCTTGTACTTCAGTCACATTGTGTCTCTTATATTTAATTCCGATGCAATTTCTGTGTTTCATCGTCACTGTGAAGGTCCAAGGGATACAGAAAACCTGTATATGTGCATCGGAATGTAAAACTGGTGATACAGGAAACGCTCAAATTATAGACAGTAGGAAGACTCAGTCTTCCTGTACTTAAGTCGGAATTGTGTCTCTTATATTTAATTCCGATGCAATTTCTGTGTTTCATCGTCAATGGGAAGGTCCAAGGGATACAGTAAACCTGTAAGGTGCATCGGAATGTAAAACTAGTGACACAGGAAACGTTAAAAACACAGACAGTAGGAAGACTCAGTCTTCTTGTACTTAAGTCGGCATTGTGTCTCTTATATTTAATTCCGATTCCATTTCTGTGTTTCATCGTGAATGGAAAGGTCCAAGGGATACAGTAAACCTGCAGAGGTGCATCGGAGTGTAAAACTGGTGACACAGGAAACGCCCAAAACATAGCCAGAAGGACGACTCAGTCTTCCTGTACTTAAGTCGGCATTGTGTCTCTTATATTTATTTCCGATGAAATTTCTGTGTTTCATCGTGAATGGGAAGGTCCAAGGGAGACAGTAAACCTCCAGAGGTGCATCGGAATGTAAAACTAGTGACACAGGAAACGCTCAAAACATAGACAGTAGGAAGACTCAGTCTTCCTGTACTTAAGTCGGCATTGTGTCTCTTACATTTAATTCCGATGCAATTTCTGTGTTTCATCGTCAATGGGAAGGTCCAAGGGATACAGTAAATCTGCAGAGGTGCATCGGAATGTAAAACTGGTGACACAGGAAACGCCCAAGGATAGAGAGTAGGAAGACTCAGTCTTCCTGTACTTAAGTCGTCATTGTGTCTCTTATATTTATTTCCGATGAAATTTCTGTGTTTCATCGTGAATGGGAAGGTATAAGGGATATAGTAAACCTGCAGAGGTGCATCGGAAAGTAAAACTGATTTCACAGGAAACGCTCAAAACATAGGCAGTAGGAAGACTTAGTCTTCCTGTACTTAAGTCGGAATTGTGTCTCTTATATTTAATTCCGATGCAATTTCTGTGTTTCATCGTCAATGGGAAGGTCCAAGGGATACAGTAAACCTGCAGAGGTGCATCGGAATATAAAACTGACGACACAGAAAACGCTCAAAACATAGACAGTAGGAAGACCCAGTCTTCCTGTACTTAAGTCGGCATTGTGTCTCTCATATTTAATTCCGATGCAATTTCTGTGTTTCTTCGTCAATGGGAAGGTCCAAGGGATACAATAAACCTGCAGAGGTGCATCGGAATGTAAAACTGGTGACACAGGAAACGCTCAAAACATAGACAGTAGGAAGACTCAGTCTTCCTATACTTAAGTCGGCATAGTGTCTCTTATATTTATTTCCGATGAAATTTCTGTGTTTCATCGTAAATGGGAAGGTCCAAAGGATATAGTAAACCTGCAGAGGTGCATCGGAAAGTAAAACTGATGACACAGGAAAAGCTCAAAACATTGACTGTAAGAAGACTGTTTTCTTGTACTTAAGTTGGCATTGTGTCTCTTATATTTAATTCCGATGCAATTTCTATGTTTCATCGTCACTGTGAAGGTCCAAGGGATACAGAAAACCTGTATATGTGCATCGGAATGTAAAACTGGTGATACAGGAAACGCTCAAATTATAGACAGTAGGAAGAGTCAGTCTTCCTGTACTTAAGTCGTCATTGTGTCTCTTATATTTATTTCCGATGAAATTTCTGTGTTTCATCGTGAATGGGAAGGTCCAAGGGATATATTAAACCTGTAGAGGTGCATCGGAAAGTAAAACTGATGACACAGGAAACGCTCAAATCATGGACAGTAGGAAGACTTAGTCTTCCTGTACATAAGTCGGAATTGTTTCTCTTATATTTAATTCCGATGCAATTTCTGTTTTTCATCGTCAATGGGAAGGGCCAAGGGATACAGTAAACCTGCAGAGGTGCATCGGAATAAAAAACTGACGACACAGAAAACGCTCAATACATAGACAGTAGGAAGACTCAGTCTTCCTGTACTTAAGTCGGCATTGTGTCTCTTATATTTAATTCCGATGCAATTTCTGTGTTTCATCGACAATGGGAAGGTCCAAGGGATACAGTAAATCGGCAGAGGTGCATCGGAATGTAAAACTGGTGACACAGGAACCGCTCAAACATTGACCGTACGAAGACTGTTTTCTTGTACTTAAGTCGGCATTGTGTCTCTTATATTTAATTTCGATGCATTTTCTGTGTTTCATCGTCAATGGGAAGGTCCAAGGGATACAGTAAACCTGCAGAGGTGCATCGGAATGTAAAACTGGTGACACAGGAAACGCTCAAAACATAGACAGTAGGAAGACTCAGTCTTCCTGTACTTAAGTCGGCATTGTGTCTCTTATATTTAATTCCGATGCAATTTCTGTGTTTCATTGTCAATGGGAGGGTCCTAGGGATACAGTAAACCTGCAGAGGTGCATCAGAATATAAAACTGCTGACACAGGAAACGCTCAACACATAGACAGTAGGAAGACTCAGTCATCCTGTTCTTAAGTCGGCTTTGTGTCTCTTATATTTAATTCCGATGCAATTTCTGTGTTTCTTCGTCAATGGGATGTTCCAATGGATACAGAAAACCTGCAGAGGTGCATCAGATTGTAAAACTGGTGACACAGGAAACGCTCAAATCATATACAGTAGGAAGACTCAGTCTTCCTGTACTTAAGTCGGCATTGTGTCTCTTATATTTAATTCCGATGCGATTTCTCTGTTTCATCGACAATGGGAAGGTCCAAGGGATACAGTTAACCGGCAGAGGTGCATCGGAATGTTATACTGGTGACACAGGAAACGCTCAAAAGTACTTATGTCGGCATTGTGTCTTTTATATTTAATTTCGATGCAATTTTTGTGTTTCATCGTCAATGGGAAGGTCCAAGGGATACAGGAAACCTGCAGAGGTGCATCGGAATGTAAAACTGGTGACACAGGAAACGCTCAAAACATAGAGAGTAGGAAGACTCAGTCTTCCTGTACTTAAGTCGGCATTGTGTCTCTTATATTTAATTCCGATGCAATTTCTGTGTTTCATCGTCAATGGGAAGGTCCATGGGATACAGTAAACCTGCAGAGGTGCATCGGAATGTAAAACTGGTGACACAGGAAACGCTCAAACATAGACAGTAGGAAGACTCAGTCTTCCTGTACTTACGTCGGCATTGTGTCTCCTATATTTAATTCTGATGCAATTTCTGTGTTTCATCGTCAATGGGAAGGTCCAATGGATACAGTAAACCTGCAGAGGTGCATCGGAATGTAAAACTAGTGACACAGGTAACGTTAAAGCATAGACAGCAGGAAGACTCAGTCTTCTTGTACTTAAGTCGGCATTGTGTCTCTTATATTTAATTCCGATTCAATTTCTGTGTTTCATCGTGAATGGGATGGTCCAAGGGATACAGTAAACCTGCAGAGGTGCATCGGAGTGTAAAACTGGTGACACAGGAAACGCTCAAAACATAGCCAGTAGGAAGACTCAGTCTTCCTGTACTTAAGTCGGCATTGTGTCTCTTATATTTAAATTCGATGCAATTTGTGTGTTTCATCGCCAATGGGAAGGTCCAATGGATACAGTAAACCTGCAGAGGTGCATCGGAATGTAAAACTGGTGACACAGGAAACGCTCAAATCATTGACTGTAAGAAGACTGTTTTCTTGTACTTAAGTCGCATTGTGTCTCTTATATTTATTTCCGATGAAATTTCTGTGTTTCATCGTGAATGGGAAGCTCCAAGGGATATAGTAAACCTGCAGAAGTGCATCGGAAAGTAAAACTGATGACACAGGAAACGCTCAAAACATAGGCAGTAGGAAGACTTAGTCTTCCTGTACTTAAGTCGGAATTGTGTCTCTTATATTTAATTCCGATGCAATTTCTGTGTTTCATCGTCAATGGGAAGGTCCAAGGGATACAGTACACCTGCAGAGGTGCATCGGAATGTAAAACTGACGACACAGAAAACGCTCAAAACATAGACAGTAGGAAGACTCAGTCTCCCTGTACTTAAGTCGGCATTGTGTCTCTTATATTTAATTCCGATGCGATTTCTGTGTTTCATCGACAATGGGAAGGTCCAAGGGAACAGGAAACCGGCAGAGGTGCATCGGAATGTAAAACTGGTGACACAGGAAACGCTCAAAACATAGAGAGTAGGAAGACTCAGTCTTCCTGTACTTAAGTCGGCATTGTGTCTCTCATATTTAATTCCGATGCAATTTCTGTGTTTCTTCGTCAATGGGAAGGTCCAAGGGATACAATAAACCTGCAGAGGTGCATCGGAATGTAAAACTGGTGACACAGGAGACGCTCAAATTACAGACAGTAGGAAGACTCAGTCTTCCTGTACTTAAGTCGGCATTGTGTCTCTTATATTTAATTCCGATGCAATTTCTGAGTTTCATCGTCAATGGGTAGGTCCAAGGGATACAGTAAACCTGCAGAGGTGCATCGGAATGTAAAACTAGTGACACAGGAAACGCTCAACACATAGACAGTAGGAAGACTCAGTCTTCCTGTTCTTAAGTCGGCATTGTGTCTCTTTTATTTAATTCCGATGCAATTTCTGTGTTTCTTCGTCAATGGGAAGCTCCAATGGATACAGAAAATCTGCAGAGGTGCATCAGATTGTAAAACTGGTGACACAGGAAACGCTCAAAACATAGACAGTAGGAAGACTCAGTCTTCCTGTACTTAAGTCGGCATTGTGTCTCTTATATTTAATTCCGATTCGATTTCTGTGTTTCATCGACAATGGGAAGGTCCAAGGGATACAGTAAAGCAGCAAAGGTGCATCAGAATGTAAAACTGGTGACACAGGAAACGCTCAAAACATAGACCGTACGAACACTGTTTTCATGTACTTAAGTCGGCATTGTGTCTTTTATATTTAATTTAGATGCAATTTCTGTGTTTCATCGTCAATGGGAAGGTCCAAGGGATACAGTAAACCTGTAGAGGTGCATCGGAATGTAAAACTGTTGACACAGGAAACGCTCAAAACATAGAGAGTAGGAAGACTCAGTCTTCGTGTACTTAAGTCGGCATTGTGTCTCTTATATTTAATTACGATGCAATTTCTGTGTTTCATCGTCAATGGGAAGGTCCAAGGGATACAGTAAACCTGCAGAGGTGCATCGGAGTGTAAAACTGGTGACACAGGAAACGCTCAAAACATAGCCAGAAGGAAGACTCAGTCTTCCTGTACTTAAGTCGGCATTGTGTCTCTTATATTTATTTACGATGAAATTTCTGTGTTTCATCGTGAATGGGAAGGTCCAAGGGATACAGTAAACCTGCAGAGGTGCATCGGAATGGAAAACCAGTGACACAGGAAACGCTCAAAACATAGACAGTAGGAAGACTCAGTCTTCCTGTACTTAAGTCGGCATTGGGTCTCTTACATTTAATTCCGATGCAATTTCTGTGTTTCATCGTCAATGGGAAGGTCCAAGGGATACAGTAAATCTGCAGAGGTGCATCGGAATGTAAAACTGGTGACACAGGAAACGCTCAAAGCATAGAGAGTAGGAAGACTCAGTCTTCCTGTACTTAAGTCGTCATTGTGTCTCTTATATTTATTTCCGATGAAATTTCTGTGTTTCATCGTGAATGGGAAGGTCCAACGGATGTAGTAAACCTGCAGAGGTGCATCGGAAAGTAAAACTGATGACACAGGAAACGCTCAAAACATAGGCAGTAGGAAGACTTAGTCTTCCTGTACTTAAGTCGGAATTGTGTCTCTTATATTTAATTCCGATGCAATTTCTGTGTTTCATCGTCAATGGGAAGGTCCAAGGGATACAGTACACCTCCAGAGGTGCATCGGAATGTAAAACTGACGACACAGAAAACGCTCAAAACATAGACAGTAGGAACACTCAGTCTTCCTGTACTTAAGTCGGCATTGTGTCTCTCATATTTAATTCCGATGCAATTTCTGTGTTTCTTCGTCAACGGGAAGGTCCAAGGGATACAATAAACCTGCAGAGGTGCATAGGAATGTAAAACTGGTGACACAGGAAACGCTCAAAACATAGACAGTAGGAGGACTCAGTCTTCCTATACTTAAGTCGACATAGTGTCTCTTATATTTATTTCCGATGAAATTTCTGTGTTTCATCGTGAATGGGAAGGTCCAAGGGATATAGTAAACCTTCAGAGGTGCATCGGAAAGTAAAACTGATGACACAGGAAAAGCTCAAATCATAGACAGTAGGAAGACTTAGTCTTCCTGTACTTAAGTCGGCATTGTGTCTCTTATATTTAATTCCGATGTAATTTCTGTGTTTCATCCTCACTGTGAAGGTCCAAGGGATACAGTAACCCTTGTAGAGGTGCATCGGAGTGTAAAACTGGTGACACAGGAAACGCTCAAATTACAGACAGTAGGAAGACTCAGTCTTCGTGTACTTAAGTGGGCATTGTGTCTCTTATATTTAATTCCGATGCAATTTCTGAGTTTCATCGTCAATGGGTAGGTCCAAGGGATACAGTAAACCTGCAGAGGTGCATCGGAATGTAAAACTAGTGACACAGGAAACGCTCAAAACATAGACAGTAGGAAGACTCATTCTTCCTGTAGTTAAGTCGGCATTGTGTCTCTTATATTTAATTCCGATGCAATTTCTGTGTTTTATCGTCAATGGGAAGGTCCAAGGGATACAGTAAACCTGCAGAGGTGCATCGGAATGTAAAACTGGTGACACAGCAAACGCTCAAAACATTGACTGTAAGAAGACTGTTTTCTTGTACTTAAGTCGGCATTGTGTCTCTTAAATTTAATTCCGATGCAATTTCTGTGTTTCATCGCCAATGGGAAGGTCCAAGGGATACAGTAAACCTGCAGAGGTGCATCGGAATGTAAAACTGACGACACAGTAAATGCTCAAAACATAGACAGTAGGAAGACTCAGTCTTCCTGTACTTAAGTCGGCATTGTGTCTCTTATATTTAATTCCGATGCGATTTCTGTGTTTAATCGACAATGGGAAGGTCCAAGGGATACAGTAAACCTGCAGAGGTGCATCAGATAGTAAAACTGGTGACACAGGAAACGCTCAAAACATAGACAGTAGGAAGACTCAGTCTTCCTGTACTTAAGTCGTCATTGTGTCTCTTATAATTAATTCCAATGCGATTTCTGTGTTTCATCGACAATGGGAAGGTCCAAGGGATACAGTAAACCGGCAGAGGTGCATCGGAATGTAAAACTGGTGACACAGGAAACGCTCAAAACATTGACCGTACGAAGACTGTTTTCTTTTACTTAAGTCGGCATTGTGTCTTTTATATTTAATTTCGATGCAATTTCTGTGTTTCATCGTCAATGGGAAGGTCCAAGGGACACAGGAAACCTGCAGAGGTGCATCGGAATGTAAAACTGGTGACACAGCAAACGCTCAAAACATAGAGAGTAGGAAGACTCAGTCTTCCCGTACTTAAGTCGGCATTGTTGTTGTTGTTGTGGTCTTCAGTCCTGAGACTGGTTTGATGCAGCTCTCCATGCTACTCTATCCTGTGCAAGCTTCTTCATCTCCCAGTACCTACTGCAACCTACATCCTTCTGAATCTGCTTAGTGTATGCATCTCTTGGTCTCCCCCTACGATTTTTACCCTCCACGCTGCCCTCCAATACTAAATTGGTGATCCCTTGATGCCTCAGAACATGTCCTACCAACCGATCCCTTCTTCTGGTCAAGTTGTGCCACAAACTCCTCTTCTCCCCAATCCTGTTCAGTACCTCCTCATTAGTTATGTGATCTACCCATCTAATCTTCAGCATTCTTCTGTAGCACCACATTTCGAAAGCTTCTATTCTCTTCTTGTCCAAACTATTTATCGTCCATGTTTCACTTCCATACATGGCTACACTCCATACAAATACTTTCAGAAAAGACTTCCTGACACTTAAATCTATACTCGATGTTAACAAATTTCTCTTCTTCAGAAACGCTTTCCTTGCCATTGCCAGTCTACATTTTATATCCTCTCTACTTCGACCATCATCAGTTATTTTGCTCCCCAAATAGCAAAACTCCTTTACTACTTTAAGTGTCTCATTTCCTAATCTAATACCCTCAACATCACCTGACTTAATTCGACTACATTCCATTATCCTCGTTTTGCTTTTGTTGATGTTCATCTTATATCCTCCCTTCAAGACACCATCCATTCCATTCAACTGCTCTTCCAAGTCCTTTGCTGTCTCTGACAGAATTACAATGTCATCGGCGAACCTCAAAGTTTTTATTTCTTCTCCATGGATTTTAATACCTACTCCGAATTTTTCTTTTGTTTCCTTTACTGCTTGCTCAATATACAGATTGAATAACATCGGGGAGAGGCTACAACCCTGTCTTACTCCCTTCCCAACCACTGCTTCCCTTTCATGTCCCTCGACTCTTATAACTGCCATCTGGTTTCTGTACAAATTGTAAATAGCCTTTCGCTCCCTGTATTTTACCCCTGCCACCTTTAGAATTTGAAAGAGAGTATTCCAGTCAACATTGTCAAAAGCTTTCTCTAAGTCTACAAATGCTAGAAACGTAGGTTTGCCTTTCCTTAATCTTTCTTCTAAGATAAGTCGTAAGGTCAGTATTGCCTCACGTGTCCCAGTATTTCTACGGAATCCAAACTGATCTTCCCCGAGGTCGGCTTCTGTTAGTTTTTCCATTCGTCTGTAAAGAATTCGTGTTAGTATTTTGCAGCTGTGGCTTATTAAACTGATTGTTCGGTAATTCTCACATCTGTCAACACCTGCTTTCTTTGGGATTGGAATTATTATATTCTTCTTGAAGTCTGAGGGTATTTCGCCTGTTTCATACATCTTGCTCACCAGATGGTAGAGTTTTGTCAGGACTGGCTCTCCCAAGGCCGTCAGTAGTTCCAATGGAATGTTGTCTACTCCGGGGGCCTTGTTTCGACTCAGGTCTTTCAGTGCTCTGTCAAACTCTTCACGCAGTATCGTATCTCCCATTTCATCTTCATCTACATCCTCTTCCATTTCCATAATATTGTCCTCAAGTACATCGCCCTTGTATAGACCCTCTATATACTCCTTCCACCTTTCTGCTTTCCCTTCTTTGCTTAGAACTGGGTTTCCATCTGAGCTCTTGATGTTCATACAAGTGGTTCTCTTATCTCCAAAGGTCTCTTTAATTTTCCTGTAGGCAGTATCTATCTTACCCCTAGTAAGATAAGCCTCTACATCCTTACATTTGTCCTCTAGCCATCCCTGCTTAGCCATTTTGCACTTCCTGTCGATCTCATTTTTGAGACGTTTGTATTCCTTTTTGCCTGCTTCATTTACTGCATTTTTATATTTTCTCCTTTCATCAATTAAATTCAATATTTCTTCTGTTACCCAAGGATTTCTACTAGCCCTCGTCTTTTTACCTACTTGATCCTCTGCTGCCTTCACTACTTCATCCCTCAAAGCTACCCATTCTTCTTCTACTGTATTTCTTTCCCCCATTCCTGTCAATTGTTCCCTTATGCTCTCCCTGAAACTCTGTACAACCTCTGGTTCTTTCAGTTTATCCAGGTCCCATCTCCTTAAATTCCCACCTTTTTGCAGTTTCTTCAGTTTTAATCTACAGGTCATAACCAATAGATTGTGGTCAGAGTCCACATCTGCCCCTGGAAATGTCTTACAATTTAAAACCTGGTTCCTAAATCTCTGTCTTACCATTATATAATCTATCTGATACCTTTTAGTATCTCCAGGGTTCTTCCATGTATATAACCTTCTATCATGATTCTTAAACCAAGTGTTAGCTATGATTAAATTGTGCTCTGTGCAAAATTCTACCAGGCGGCTTCCTCTTTCATTTCTTAGCCCCAATCCATATTCACCTACTACTTTTCCTTCTCTCCCTTTTCCTACACTGGAATTCCAGTCACCCATAACTATTAAATTTTCGTCTCCCTTCACAATCTGAATAATTTCTTTTATTTCATCATACATTTCTTCAATTTCTTCGTCATCTGCAGAGCTAGTTGGCATATAAACTTGTACTACTGTAGTAGGTGTGGGCTTCGTATCTATCTTGGCCACAATAATGCGTTCACTAAGCTGTTTGTAGTAGCTTGCCCGCGTTCCTATTTTCCTATTCATTATTAAACCTACTCCTGCATTACCCCTATTTGACTTTGTGTTTATAACCCTGTAGTCACCTGACCAGAAGTCTTGTTCCTCCTGCCACCGAACTTCACTAATTCCCACTATATCTAACTTTAACCTATCCATTTCCCTTTTCAAATTTTCTAACCTACCTGCCCGATTAAGGGATCTGACATTCCACGCTCCGATCCGTAGAACGCCAGGTTTCTTTCTCCTGATAACGACATCCTCTTGAGTAGTCCCCGCCCGGAGATCCGAATGGGGGACTATTTTACCTCCGGAATATTTTACCCAAGAGGACGCCATCATCATTTAATCATACAGTAAAGCTGCATGCCCTCGGGAAAAATTACGGCCGTAGTTTCCCCTTGCTTTCAGCCGTTCGCAGTACCAGCACAGCAAGGCCGTTTTGGTTATTGTTACAAGGCCAGATCAGTCAATCATCCAGACTGTTGCCCTTGCAGCTACTGAAAAGGCTGCTGCCCCTCTTCAGGAACCACACGTTTGTCTGGCCTCTCAACAGATACCCCTCCGTTGTGGTTGTACCTACGGTACGGCTATCTGTATCGATGAGGCACGCAAGCCTCCCCACCAACGGCAAGGTCCATGGTTCATGGGAATGGTGCATCGGAATGTAAAACTGGTGACACAGGAAACGCTCAAACATAGACAGTAGGAAGACTCAGTCTTCCTGTACTTAAGTCGGCATTGTGTCTCTTATATTTAATTCCGATGCAATTTCTGTGTTTCATCGTCAATGGGAAGGTCCAAGGGATACAGTAAACCTCCAGAGGTGCATCGGAATGTAAAACTGGTGACACAGGAAACGCTCAAACATAGACAGTAGGAAGACTCAGTCTTCCTGTACTTAAGTCGGCATTGTGTATCCTATATTTAATTCCGATGCAATTTCTGTGTTTCATCGTCAATGGGAAGGTCCAAGGGATACAGTAAACCTGCAGAGGTGCATCGGAATGTAAAACTAGTGACACAGGTAACGTTAAAAACATAGACAGCTGGAAGACTCAGTCTACTTGTACTTAAGTCGGCATTGTGTCTCTTATATTTAATTCCGATTCAATTTCTGTGTTTCATCGTGAATGGGAAGGTCCAAGGGATACAGTAAACCTGCAGAGGTGCATCGGAGTGTAAAACTGGTGACACAGGAAACGCTCAAAACATAGCCAGTAGGAAGACTCAGTCTTCCTGTACTTAAGTCGGCATTGTGTCTCTTATATTTAATTCCGATGCAATTTCTGTGTTTCATCGTCAATGGGAAGGTCCAAGGGATACAGTAAACCTGTAAGGTGCATCGGAATGTAAAACTAGTGACACAGGAAACGTTAAAAACACAGACAGTAGCAAGACTCAGTCTTCTTGTACTTAAGTCGGCATTGTGTCTCTTATATTTAATTCCGATTCCATTTCTGTGTTTCATCGTGAATGGAAAGGTCCAAGGGATACAGTAAACCTGCAGAGGTGCATCGGAGTGTAAAACTGGTGACACAGGAAACGCTCAAAACATAGCCAGAAGGACGACTCAGTCTTCCTGTACTTAAGTCGGCATTGTGTGTCTTATATTTATTTCCGATGAAATTTCTATGTTTAATCGTGAATGGGAAGGTCCAAGGGATACAGTAAACCTGCAGAGGTGCAACGGAATGTAAAACTAGTGACACAGGAAACGCTCAAAACATAGACAGTAGGAAGACTCAGTCTTCCTGTACTTAAGTCGGCATTGTGTCTCTTACATTTAATTCCGATGCAATTTCTGTGTTTCATCGTCAATGGGAAGGTCCAAGGGATACAGTAAATCTGCAGAGGTGCATCGGAATGTAAAACTGGTGACACAGGAAACGCTCAAAGCATAGAGAGTAGGAAGACTCAGTCTTCCTGTACTTAAGTCGTCATTGTGTCTCTTATATTTATTTCCGATGAAATTTCTGTGTTTCATCGTGAATGGGAAAGTCCAAGGGATATAGTAAACCTGCAGAGGTGTATCGGAAAGTAAAACTGATTTCACAGGAAACGCTCAAAACATAGGCAGTAGGAAGACTTAGTCTTCCTGTACTTAAGTCGGAATTGTGTCTCTTATATTTAATTCCGATGCAAATTCTGTGTTTCATCGTCAATGGGAAGGTCCAAGGGATACAGCAAACCTGCAGAGGTGCATCGGAATGTAAAACTGACGACACAGAAAACGCTCAAAACATAGACAGTAGGAAGACTCAGTCTTCCTGTACTTAAGTCGGCATTGTGTCTCTTATATTTAATTCCGATGCGATTTCTGTGTTTCATCGACAATGGGAAGGTCCAAGGGATACAGGAAACCGGCAGAGGTGCATCGGAATGTAAAACTGGTGACACAGGAAACGCTCAAAGCATAGAGAGTAGGAAGACTCAGTCTTCCTGTACTTAAGTCGGCATTTTGTCTCTCATATTTAATTCCGATGCAATTTCTGTGTTTCTTCGTCAATGTGAAGGTCCAAGGGATACAATAAACCTGCAGAGGTGATTCGGAATGTAAAACTGGTGACACAGGAAACGCTCAAAACATAGACAGTAGGAAGACTCAGTCTTCCTATACTTAAGTCGGCATAGTGTCTCTTACATTTATTTCCGATGAAATTTCTGTGTTTCATCGTGAATGGGAAGGTCCAAGGGATATAGTAAACCTGCAGAGGTGCATCGGGAAGTAAAACTGATGACACAGGAAAAGCTCAAATCATACACAGTAGGAAGACTTAGTCTTCCTGTACTTAAGTCGGCATTGTGTCTCTTATATTTAATTCCGATGCAATTTCTGTGTTTCATCGTCAATGGGAAGGTCCAAGGGATACAGTAAACCTCCAGAGGTGCATCGGAATGTAAAACTGGTGACACAGGAAACGCTCAAACATAGACAGTAGGAAGACTCAGTCTTCCTGTACTTAAGTCGGCATTGTGTATCCTATATTTAATTCCGATGCAATTTCTGTGTTTCATCGTCAATGGGAAGGTCCAAGGGATACAGTAAACCTGCAGAGGTGCATCGGAATGTAAAACTAGTGACACAGGTAACGTTAAAAACATAGACAGCTGGAAGACTCAGTCTACTTGTACTTAAGTCGGCATTGTGTCTCTTATATTTAATTCCGATTCAATTTCTGTGTTTCATCGTGAATGGGAAGGTCCAAGGGATACAGTAAACCTGCAGAGGTGCATCGGAGTGTAAAACTGGTGACACAGGAAACGCTCAAAACATAGCCAGTAGGAAGACTCAGTCTTCCTGTACTTAAGTCGGCATTGTGTCTCTTATATTTAATTCCGATGCAATTTCTGTGTTTCATCGTCAATGGGAAGGTCCAAGGGATACAGTAAACCTGTAGAGGTGCATCGGAATGTAAAACTGGTGACACAGGAAACGCTCAAATTACAGACAGTAGGAAGACTCAGTCTTCCTGTACTTAAGTCGGCATTGTGTCTCTTATATTTAATTCCGATGCAATTTCTGTGTTTCATCGTCAATGGGAAGATCCAAGGGATACAGTAAACCTGTAAGGTGCATCGGAATGTAAAACTAGTGACACAGGAAACGTTAAAAACATAGACAGTATGAAGACTCAGTCATCTTGTACTTAAGTCGGCATTGTGTCTGTTATATTTAATTCCGATTCCATTTCTGTGTTTCATCGTGAATGGAAAGGTCCAAGGGATACAGTAAACCTGCAGAGGTGCATCGGAATGTAAAACTAGTGACACAGGAAACGCTCAAAACATAGACAGTAGGAAGACTCAGTCTTCCTGTACTTAACTCGGCATTGTGTCTCTTACATTTAATTCCGATGCAATTTCTGTGTTTCATCGCCAATGGGAAGGTCCAAGGGATACAGTAAATCTACAGAGGTGCATCGGAATGTAAAAGTGGTGACACAGGAAACGCTCAAAGCATAGAGAGTAGGAAGACTCAGTCTTCCTGTACTTAAGTCGTCATTGTGTCTCTTATATTTATTTCCGATGAAATTTCTGTGTTTCATCGTGAATGGGAAAGTCCAAGGGATATAGTAAACCTGCAGAGGTGCATCGGAAAGTAAAACTGATTTCACAGGAAATGCTCAAAACATAGGCAGTAGGAAGACTTAGTCTTCCTGTACTTAAGTCGGAATTGTGTTTCTTATATTTAATTCCGATGCAAATTCTGTGTTTCATCGTCAATGGGAAGGTCCAAGGGATACAGTAAACCTGCAGAGGTGCATCGGAATGTAAAACTGACGACACAGAAAACGCTCAAAACATAGACAGTAGGAAGACTCAGTCTTCCTGTATTTAAGTCGGCATTGTGTCTCTTATATTTAATTCCGATGCGATTTCTGTGTTTCATCGACAATGGGAAGGTCCAAGGGATACAGGAAACCGGCAGAGGTGCATCGGAATGTAAAACTGGTGACACAGGAAACGCCCAAAGCATAAGAAAAGGAAGACTCAGTCTTCCTGTACATAAGTCGGCATTGTGTCTCTTATATTTAATTCCGATTCAATTTCTGTGTTTCATCGTCAATGGGAAGGTCCAAGGGATACAGTAAACCTGTAAGGTGCATCGGAATGTAAAACTAGTGACACAGGAAACGTTAAAAACATAGACAGTAGGAAGACTCAGTCTACTTGTACTTAAGTCGGCATTGTGTCTCTTATATTTAATTCCGATTCAATTTCTGTGTTTCATCGTGAATGGGAAGGTCCAAGGGATACAGTAAACCTGCAGAGATGCATCGGAGTGTAAAACAGGTGACACAGGAACGCTCAAAACATAGCCAGAAGGACGACTCAGTCTTCCTGTACTTAAGTCGGCATTTTGTCTCTCATATTTAATTCCGATGCAATTTCTCTGTTTCTTCGTCAATGGGAAGGTCCAAGGGATACAAGGGATACAATAAACCTGCAGAGGTGCATCGGAATGTAAAACTGGTGACACAGGAAACGCTCAAAACATAGACAGTAGGAAGACTCAGTCTTCCAATACTTAAGTCGGCATAGTGTCTCTTATATTTATTTCCCATGAAATTTCTGTGTTTCATCGTGAATGGGAAGGTCCAAGGGATATAGTAAACCTGCAGAGGTGCATCGGAAAATAAAACTGATGACACAGGAAAAGCTCAAATCATACACAGTAGGAAGACTTAGTCTTCCTGTACTTAAGTCGGCATTGTGTCTCTTATATTTAATTCCGATGCAATTTCTTTGTTTCATCCTCACTGTGAAGGTCCAAGGGATACAGTAAACCTGTAGAGGTGCATCGGAATGTAAAACTGGTGACACAGGAAACGCTCAAATTACAGACAGTAGGAGGACTCAGTCTTCCTGTACTTAAGTCGGCATTGTGTCTCTTATATTTAATTCCGATGCAATTTCTGTGTTTCATCGCCAATGGGAAGGTCCAATTGATACAGTAAAACTGCAGAGGTGCATCAGAATGTAAAACTGGTGACACAGGAAACGCTCAAAACATAGAGAGTAGGAAGACTCAGTCTACCTGTACTTAAGTCGGCATTGTGTCTCTTATATTTAATTCCGATGCAATTTCTGTGTTTCTTCGTCAATGGGAAGGTCCAAGGGATACAGTAAACCTGCAGAGGTGCATCGGAATGTAAAACTAGTGACACAGGAAACGCTCAAAACATAGACAGTAGGAAGACTCAGTCTTTTTGTAGTTAAGTCGGCATTGTGTCTCTTATATTTAATTCCGATGCGATTTCTGTGTTTCATCGTCAATGGGAAGGTCCAAGGGATACAGAAAACCTGCAGAGGTGCATCAGATTGTAAAACTGGTGACACAGGAAACGCTCAAATCATAGCCAGTAGGAAGACTCAGTCTTCCTGTACTTAAGTCGGCATTGTGTCCCTTATATTTAATTCCGATGCGATTTCTGTGTTTCATCGACAATGGGAAGGTCCAAGGGATACAGTAAACCATCAGAGGTGCATCGGAATGTAAAACTGGTGACACAGGAAACGCTCAAAACATAGACCGTACGAAGACTGTTTTCTTGTACTTAAGTCGGCATTGTGTCTTTTATATTTATTTTGGATGCAATTTCTGTGTTTCATCGTCAATGGGAAGGTCCAAGGGATACAGTAAACCTGTAGAGGTGCATCGGAATGTAAAACTGGTGACACAGGAAACGCTCAAAACATAGAGAGTAGGAAGACTCAGTCTTCGTGTACTTAAGTCGGCATTGTGTCTCTTATATTTAATTCCGATGCAATTTCTGTGTTTCATCGTCAATGGGAAGGTCCAAGGGATACAGTAAACCTGCAAAGGTGCATCGGAATGTAAAACTAGTGACACAGGAAACGTTAAAACAATAGACAGTAGGAAGACTCAGTCTTCTTGTACTTAAGTCGGCATTGTGTCTCTTATATTTAATTCCGATTCAATTTCTGTGTTTCATCGCCAATGGGAAGGTCCAAGGGATACAGTAAACCTGCAGAGGTGCATCGGAATGTAAAACTGACGACACAGTAAACGCTCAAAACATAGACAGTAGGAAGACTCAGTCTTGCTATACTTATGTCGGCATTGTGTCTCTTATATTTAATTCCGATGCGATTTTTGTGTTTCATCGACAATGGCAAGGTCCAAGGGATACAGTAAACCTGCAGAGGTGCATCGGAATGTAAAACCGGTGACACAGGAAACGCTCAAAACATTGACTGTAAGAAGACTGTTTTCTTGTACTTAAGTCGGCATTGTGTCTCTTATATTTACTTCCGATGCAATTTCTATGTTTCATCGTCACTGTGAAGGTCCAAGGGATACAGAAAACCTGTATATGTGCATCGGAATGTAAAACTGGTGATACAGGAAACGCTCAAATTATAGACAGTAGGAAGACTCAGTCTTCCTGTACTTAAGTCGGCATTGTGTCTCTTATATTTAATTCCGATGCAATTTCTGTGTTTCATCGTCAATGGGAAGGTCCAAGGGATACAGTAAAACTGCAGAGGTGCATCAGAATGTAAAACTGGTGACACAGGAAACGCTCAAAACGTAGAGAGTAGGAAGACTCAGTCTTCCTGTTTTTAAGTCGGCATTGTGTCTCTTATATTTAATTCCGATGCAATTTCTGAGTTTCATCGTCAATGGGTAGGTCCAAGGGATACAGTAAACCTGCAGAGGTGCATCGGAATGTAAAACTAGTGACACAGGAAACGCTCAAAACATAGACAGTAGGAAGACTCAGTCTTCCTGTACTTAAGTCGGCATTGTGTCCCTTATATTTAATTCCGATGCAATTTCTGTATTTCATCGACAATGGGAAGGTCCAAGGGATACAGTAAACCTGCAGAGGTGCATCGGATTGTAAAACTGGTGACACAGGAAACGCTCAAAGCATAGACAGTAGGAAGACTCAGTCTTCCTGTACTTAAGTCGGCATTGTGTCTCTTATATTTAATTCCGATGCAATTTCTGTGTTTCATTGTCAATGGGAGGGTCCAAGGGATAAGGTAAACCTGCAGAGGTGCATCAGAATGTAAAACTGGTGACACAGGAAACGCTCAACACATAGACAGTAGGGAGACTCAGTCTTCCTGTTCTTAAGTCGGCATTGTGTCTCTTATATTTAATTCCGATGCAATTTCTGTGTTTCTTCGTCAATGGGATGGTCCAATGGATACAGAAAACCTGCAGAGGTGCATCAGATTGTAAAACTGGTGACACAGGAAACGCTCAAATCATAGACAGTAGGAAGACTCAGTCTTCCTGTACTTAAGTAGGCATTGTGTCTCTTATATTTAATTCCGATGCATTTTCTGTGTTTCATCGACAATGGGAAGGTCCAAGGGATACAGTAAACCGGCAGAGGTGCATCGGAATGTTAAACTGGTGACACAGGAAACGCTCAAACATAGACAGTAGGAAGACTCAGTCTTCCTGTACTTACGTCGGCATTGTGTCTCCTATATTTAATTCTGATGCAATTTCTGTGTTTCATCGTCAATGGGAAGGTCCAATGGATACAGTAAACCTGCAGAGGTGCATCGGAATGTAAAACTAGTGACACAGGTAACGTTAAAGCATAGACAGCAGGAAGACTCAGTCTTCTTGTACTTAAGTCGGCATTGTGTCCCTTATATTTAATTCCGATTCAATTTCTGTGTTTCATCGTGAATGGGATGGTCCAAGGGATACAGTAAACCTGCAGAGGTGCATCGGAGTGTGAAACTGGTGACACAGGAAACGCTCAAAACATAGCCAGTAGGAAGACTCAGTCTTCCTGTACTTAAGTCGGCTTTGTGTCTCTTATATTTAAATTCGATGCAATTTGTGTGTTTCATCGCCAATGGGAAGGTCCAATGGATACAGTAAACCTGCAGAGGTGCATCGGAATGTAAAACTGGTGACACAGGAAACGCTCAAATCATTGACTGTAAGAAGACTGTTTTCTTGTACTTAAGACGCATTGTGTCTCTTATATTTAATTCCGATTCAATTTCTGTGTTTCATCGTAACTGTGAAGGTCCAAGGGATACAGAAAACCTGTATATGTGCATCGGAATGTAAAACTGGTGATACAGGAAACGCTCAAATTATAGACAGTAGGAAGACTCAGACTTCCTGTACTTAAGTCAGCATTGTGTCTCTTATATTTAATTCCGATGCAATTTCTGTGTTTCATCGTCTATGGGAAGGTCCAAGGGATACAGTAAAACTGCAGAGGTGCATCAGAATGTAAAACTGGTGACACAGGAAACGCTCAAAACGTAGAGAGTAGGAAGACTCAGTCTTCCTGTTTTTAAGTCGGCATTGTGTCTCTTATATTTAATTCCGATGCAATTTCTGAGTTTCATCGTCAATGGGTAGGTCCAAGGGATACAGTAAACCTGCAGAGGTGCATCGCAATGTAAAACTAGTGACACAGGAAACGCTCAAAACATAGACAGTAGGAAGACTCAGTCTTCCTGTACTTAAGTCGGCATTGTGTCCCTTATATTTAATTCCGATGCAATTTGTGTGTTTCATCGACAATGGGAAGGTCCAAGGGATACAGTAAACCTGCAGAGGTGCATCGGAATGTAAAACTGGTGACACAGGAAACGCTCAAAGCATAGACAGTAGGAAGACTCAGTCTTCCTGTACTTAAGTCGGCATTGTGTCTCTTATATTTAATTCCGATGCAATTTCTGTGTTTCATTGTCAATGGGAGGGTCCAAGGGATACAGTAAACCTGCAGAGGTGCATCAGAATGTAAAACTGGTGACACAGGAAACGCTCAACACATAGACAGTAGGAAGACTCAGTCTTCCTGTTCTTAAGTCGGCATTGTGTCTCATATATTTAATTCCGATACAATTTCTGTGTTTCTTCGTCAATGGGATGGTCCAATGGATACAGAAAACCTGCAGAGGTGCATCAGATTGTAAAACTGGTGACACAGGAAACGCTCAAATCATAGACAGTAGGAAGACTCAGTCTTCCTGTACTTAAGTCGGCATTGTGCCTCTTATATTTAATTCCGATGCAATTTCTGTGTTTCATCGACAATGGGAAGGTCCAAGGGATACAGTAAACCGGCAGAGGTGCATCGGAATGTTAAACTGGTGACACAGGAAACGCTCAAAAGTACTTATGTCGGCATTGTGTCTTTCATATTTAATTTCGATGCAATTTCTGTGTTTCATCGTCAATGGGAAGGTCCAAGGGATACAGGAAACCTGCAGAGGTGCATCGGAATATAAAACTGGTGACAGAGGAAACGCTCAAAACATAGAGAGTAGGAAGACTCAGTGTTCCTGTACTTAAGTCGACATTGTGTCTCTTATATTTAATTGCGATGCAATTTCTGTGTATCATCGTCAATGGGAAGGTCCAAGGGATACAGTAAACCTGCAGAGGTGCATCGGAATGTAAAACTGGTGACACAGGAAACGCTCAAACATAGACAGTAGGAAGACTCAGTCTTCCTGTACTTACGTCGGCATTGTGTCTCCTATATTTAATTGTGATGCAATTTCTGTGTTTCATCGTCAATGGGAAGGTCCAATGGATACAGTAAACCTGCAGAGGTGCATCGGAACGTAAAACTAGTGACACAGGTAACGTTAAAGCATAGACAGCAGGAAGACTCAGTCTTCTTGTACTTAAGTCGGCATTGTGTCTCTTATATTTAATTCCGATTCAATATCTGTGTTTCATCGTGAATGGGATGGTCCAAGGGATACAGTAAACCTGCAGAGGTGCATCGGAGTGTAAAACTGGTGACACAGGAAACGCTCAAAACATAGCCAGTAGGAAGACTCAGTCTTCCTGTACTTAAGTCGGCTTTGTGTCTCTTATATTTAAATTCGATGCAATTTGTGTGTTTCATCGCCAATGGGAAGGTCCAATGGATACAGTAAACCTGCAGAGGTACATCGGAATGTAAAACTGGTGACACAGGAAACGCTCAAATCATTGACTGTAAGAAGACTGTTTTCTTGTACTTAAGACGCATTGTGTCTCTTATATTTAATTCCGATGCAATTTCTGTGTTTCATCGTCACTGTGAAGGTCCAAGGGATACAGAAAACCTGTATATGTGCATCGGAATGTAAAACTGGTGATACAGGAAACGCTCAAATTATAGACAGTAGGAAGACTCAGTCTTCCTGTACTTAACCCTGCTGTTCTGTTCACTTTTACTTGACATATATACTGTTCGGGTCAATATGACCCGACATATCAAAATGCTTTAGAAACATAAATTTTGGTACAGTTTTAGCTATCGACATTGTTGTTCTATTCCAGTACCTTGTTAGTAATAATAATAATAATAATAATAATAATAATAATGGTAATAATAATAATAATAACAATGCATACAACTTTATTGAGGGATATTTTTCATTTAAATATGCACATAAATTTGAAACAACAGACAGTTTCCATTACAGGCATTCAACTTAGAAAGCACTACAGTTTTTCCATACTTCTATTCTTATTGTTGACAGTTTAGACGTAAGTATTGACATTTTCTAACAACAGACAGTTGTCATTACAGATATTCATCTTAGAGCACACTACAGTACAGAACACACTACAGTTTTTTTATTACATTCCAACATAGAAAGCACTACAACTTTAGAATCCTCTCTTCTTACTGATTGTAGTTTAGGCACAAGTATTCACATAAATTTGAAACAACAGAATTTTCAATACAATCATCTTATAAAATACTACAGTTCTTTTCTTACTGCTTGCACTGTGGACACAAGTAGGTTACATGTTTCTTGCAAATATGTTTACTACATTTTCCACACACCATGTTTGTTTTATTGTCATTACTTGATGGACAGAACTTACAGCGTGCACGTTTTGTAGATTTTCTTGTTGTTACCGATTCTGACACACCACCCACATCATTCGGGTTTTGGATGCTTGTGACCATTCTCAAAGAATCTTCTGTTCTTGGGAAATGCGTTCTTGATGCAATATGTTCTTTTATCAGTGACTTTCCAAGTTCCTCCAAGAATATTCTCCTTCTAGTCAATTTGCTTGCATTCCAATTAGGGTCAACCGAAATCCACAAAACGTATGCATTATAAGCAGAAACATCAAGAATATTGTAGAAAACTATCATTGGCCACCTATTACTTTTTCGTTTGCATGTATATGTACCTAATAACTGATCAAGCGTGTCTACAGCACCTTTGGTTGAATTATAGTCCAAAATCATTTTTGGCTTCTTATCAGCCCTGTCACTGATTTCCGCATCATGGTGGAGAGTGCTCATAAGTACAACATTCTTGTGTCTCTTAGGAATATAATTAACCACAGTAGTGTCATTTGTGAAGTAAAATGAAGAGCTGTGTACCTCCTTGTTGGTCATTTTGTGTGGAAGCTCCGGCTTATTTTTCCGTATAGTTCCCAACATAGTCAATTTCCTTTTCAGAAGCAGCTGCCCCAAATTGTACGACGTAAAAAAGTTGTCACACGTGATATTCTGACCACGTAACTCAGAAGTGAGATCAGATACCACCCTCATTCCCTGATTTCTTTCTGGTGCCGCTCCACTCACCTTTCCTGTATAAATTTGGGCTTTCAGTACGTATGAAGTTTTGCTGTCACACATGGTCCATATTTTGATCCCATATTTTGCCGGTTTACTTGGGATATACTGCTTGAATGGACAGCGACCTCTAAATGCTACTAACTGCTCGTCAACAGTAACATTTTCTCCTGGATTATACAGTTTAGGAAGGACCTCTACCCACTTCTCCCAAATACTACGAATTGCGGCAAGTTTGTCAGTACGTCGTCTTTCCTCTCTAGTAGATTTCTTGTCAAATCGCAGGACACGTGATATCTTACAGAATGTTTCATGAGACATGGTTGCTCGAAATATGTTTCGCCCAGTATCTTTATCCCACAAACTTTTTGTAGACTCCCCATGAGATCGATATACACCCGCTAGGAGTAAGAGTCCTAAGTATGCATGGAAAACAGAACCATCAATATCTGTCCACTGTTCACCATAAACTCGCTGCCCTTCAATATTTGTCATCTCTATTATTTCATTTTGAAGCGCTGTGTGAAATACTGCTTCAAATGAACATTTTACATCAGATATTCTGCTGACTGCATACCTGGTAACTCCTGGGGTACTCTTGATGATGTTCGAAGCTGGTAGGCGACCATGTTGTGCTGGTGGATGCAACTGCCATTCTATATTCCCATTTTTAGAAAGAAAAGTCTCTACACTATTTTGTATGGGCTGTGGACTGTCGTAACTGTCATCGGAACACTCGCTTTCAGATGCATTGCTGATGTGATCTTCAAACTCAGAAAGTGATCCTTCATCTGGTGAGGCATTTACTATTTCTTCCAACTCACGATCATTCAATGGTCTCATCGCCATGGTGTCACAAGTCAAACTGGGCAGAAACAAAGCATTCCAATTATTGAGAACTGCCAATTATTATTTCCTGGGGAAAGCAACAAACAAGCCCATTGTTGTGAACGCATGGAGCTTTAGGTGATTGTTGAGAGTAAGTTGGAATGATGCAGTCACTATTCCCACACAACACAACAAAAATAATTTTCGCCATTTCCAGATTTTAGAAATAAATACGAGTTACACTAAACATATTTGTGTCGGGTCATTATGACCCGAACATTACATATGCAACTATTACAGTTGAAGCCCAAACTTCTTAAACTTTTTTAAAACCTTTTAAAACACATGCTGCTCATCCATTTTCAGACAAAGTCACAAAGTTTCATAAATATATATTGGTATTTACATAATGTAAAATAACGTTCATATTCGTTTCGGGTCATATAGACCCGAACAGAACAGCAGGGTTAAGTCGGCATTGTGTCTCTTATATTTAATTCCGATGCAATTTCTGTGTTTCATCGTCAATGGGAAGGTCCAAGGGATACAGTAATTCTGTAGAGGTGTATCGGAATGTAAAACTAGTGACACAGAAATGTTAAAAACATAGACAGTAGGAAGACTCAGTCTTCTTGTACTTAAGTCGGCATTGTGTCTCATATATTTAATTCCGATTCCATTTCTGTGTTTCATCGTGAATGGGAAGGTCCAAGGGATACAGTAAACCTGCAGAGGTGCATCGGAGTGTAAAACTGGTGACACAGGAAACGCTCAAAACATAGCCAGAAGGAAGACTCAGTCTTCCTGTACTTAAGTCGGCATTGTTTCTCTTATATTTATTTACGATGAAATTTCTGTGTTTCATCGTGAATGGGAAGGTCCAAGGGATACAGTAAACCTGCAGAGGTGCATCGGAATGTAAAACCAGTGACACAGGAAACGCTCAAAACATAGACAGTAGGAAGACTCAGTCTTCCCGTACTTAAGTCGGCATTGGGTCTCTTACATTTAATTCCGATGCAATTTCTGTGTTTCATCGTCAATGGGAAGGTCCAAGGGATACAGTAAATCTGCAGAGGTGCATCGGAATGTAAAACTGGTGACACAGGGAACGCTCAAAGCATACAGAGTAGGAAGACTCAGTCTTCCTGTACTTAAGTCGTCATTGTGTCTCTTATATTTATTTCCGATGAAATTTCTGTGTTTCATCGTGAATGGGAAGGTCCAAGGGATATAGTAAACCTGCAGAGGTGCATCGGAAAGTAAAACTGATGACACAGGAAACGCTCAAAACATAGGCAGTAGGAAGACTTAGTCTTCCTGTACTTAAGTCGGAATTGTGTCTCTTATATTTAATTCCGATGCAATTTCTGTATTTCATCGTCAATGGGAAGGTCCAAGGGATACAGTGCACCTGCAGAGGTGCATCGGAATGTAAAACTGACGACACAGAAAACGCTCAAAACATAGACAGTAGGAAGACTCAGTCTTCCTGTACTTAAGTCGGCATTGTGTCTCTTATATTTAATTCCGATGCGATTTCTGTGTTTCATCGACAATGGGAAGGTCCAAGGGATACAGGAAGCCGGCAGAGGTGCATCGGAATGTAAAACTGGTGACACAGGAAACGCTCAAAACATAGAGAGTAGGAAGACTCAGTCTTCCTGTACTTAAGTCGGCATTGTGTCTCTCATATTTAATTGCGATGCAAGTTTTGTGTTTATTCGTCAATGGGAAGGTCCAAGGGATACAATAAACCTGCAGAGGTGCATCGGAATGTAAAACTGGTGACACAGGAAACGCTCAAAGCATAGACAGTAGGAAGACTCAGTCTTCCTATACTTAAGTCGACATAGTGTCTCTTATATTCATTTCCGATGAAATTTCTGTGTTTCATCGTGAATGGGAAGGTCCAAGGGATATAGTAAACCTGCAGAGGTGCATCGGAAAGTAAAACTGATGACACAGGAAAAGCTCAAATCATAGACAGTAGGAAGACTTAGTCTTCCTGTACTTAAGTCGGCATTGTGTCTCTTATATTTAATTCCGATGCAATTTCTGTGTTTCATCCTCACTGTGAAGGTCCAAGGGATACAGAAAACCTGTAGAGGTGCATCGGAATGTAAAACTGGTGACACAGGAAACGCTCAAATTACAGACAGTAGAAAGACTCAGTCTTCCTGTACTTAAGTCGGCATTGTGTCTCTTATATTTAATTCCGATGCAATTTCTGAGTTTCATCGTCAATGGGTAGGTCCAAGGGATACAATAAAACCTGCAGAGGTGCATCGGAATGTAAAACTAGTGACACCGGAAACGCTCAAAACATAGACAGTAGGAAGACTCAGTCTTCCTGTAGTTAAGTCGGCATTGTGTCTCTTATATTTAATTCCGATGCAATTTCTGTGTTTTATCGTCTATGGGAAGGTCCAAGGGATACAGTAAACCTGCAGAGGTGCATCGGAATGTAAAACTGGTGACACAGGAAACGCTCAAAACATAGAGAGTAGGAAGACTCAGTCTTCTTGTACTTAAGTCGGCATTGTGTCTCTTATATTTAATTCCGATGCAATTTCTGTGTTTCATCGTCAATGGGAAGGTCCAAGGGATACAGTAAACCTGCAGAGGCGAATCGGAATGTAAAACTGGTGACACAGGAAACGCTCAAAACATTGACAGTAGGAAGACTCAGTCTTCCTGTACTTAAGTCGGCATTGTGTCTCTTATATTTAAATTCATTGCAATTTGTGTGTTTCATCGCCAATAGGAAGGTCCAAGGGATACAGTAAACCTGCAGAGGTGCATCGGAATGTAAAACTGGTGACACAGGAAACGCTCAAAACATTGACTGTAAGAAGACTGTTTTCTTGTACTTAAGTCGGCATTGTGTCTCTTATATTTAATTCCGATGCAATTTCTGTGTTTCATCGTCACTGTGAAGGTCCATGGGATACAGAAAACCTGTATATGTGCATCGGAATGTAAAACTGGTGATACAGGAAACGCTCAAATTATAGACAATAGGAAGACTAAGTCTTCCTGTACTTAAGTCGCCATTGTGTATCTTATATTATTTCCGATGCAATTTCTGTGTTTCATCGTCAATGGGAAGGTCCAAGTGATACAGTAAACCTGCAAAGGTGCATCGGAATCTAAAACTAGTGACACAGGAAACGTTAAAACAATAGACAGTAGGAAGAATCAGTCTTCTTGTACTTAAGTCGGCATTGTGTCTCTTATATTTAATTCCGATTCATTTTCTGTGTTTCATGGTGAATGGGAAGGTCCAATGGATACAGCAAACCTGCAGAGGTGCATCGGAGTGTAAAACTGATAACACAGGAAACGCTCAAACATAGCCAGTAGGAAGACTCAGTCTTCCTGTACTTAAGTCGGCATTGTGTCTCTTATATTTATTTCCTATGAAATTTCTGTGTTTCATCGTGAATGGGAACGTCCAAGGGATACAGTAAACCTGCAGAGGTGCATCGGAATGTAAAACTAGTGACACAGGAAACGCTCAAAACATAGACAGTAGGAAGACTCAGTCTTCCTGTACTTAAGTCGGCATTGTGTCTCTTCAATTTAATTCCGATGCAATTTCTGTGTTTCATCGCCAATGGGAAGGTCCATGGGATACAGTAAACCTGCAGAGGTGCATCGGAATGTAAAACTGACGACACAGTAAATGCTCAAAACATAAACAGTAGGAAGACTCAGTCTTCCTGTACTTAAGTCGGCATTGTGTCTCTTATATTTAATTCCGATGCGATTTCTGTGTTTAATCGACAATGGGAAGGTCCCAGGGATACAGTAAACCTGCAGAGGTGCATCGGAATGTAAAACTGATGACACAGGAAACGCTCAAAACATTGACTGTAAGAAGACTGTTTTCTTGTACTTAAGTCGGCATTGTGTCTCTTATATTTAATTCCGATGCAATTTCTATGTTTCATCGTCACTGTGAAGGTCCAAGGGATACAGAAATCCTGTATATGTGCATCGGAATGTAAAACTGGTGATACAGGAAACGCTCAAATTATAGACAGTAGGAAGACTCAGTCTTCCTGTACTTAAGTCGTCATTGTGTCTCTTATATTTATTTCCGATGAATTTTCTGTGTTTCATCGTGAATGGGAAGGTCCAAGGGATATATTAAACCTGCAGAGGTGCATCGGAAAGTAAAACTAATGACACAGGAAACGCTCAAAACATAGACAGTAGGAAGACTTAGTCTTCCTGTACATAAGTCGGAATTGTTTCTCTTATATTTAATTCCGATGCAATTTCTGTTTTTCATCGTTAATGCTAAGGGCCAAGGGATACAGTAAACCTGCAGAGGTGCATCGGAATGTAAAACTGACGACACAGAAAACGCTCAAAACATAGACAGTTGGAAGACTCAGTCTTCCTGTACTTAAGTCGGCATTGTGTCTCTTATATTTAATTCCGATGCAATTTCTGTGTTTCATCGACAATGGGAAGGTCCAAGGGATACAGTAAACCATCAGAGGTGCATCGGAATGTAAAACTGGTGACACAGGAACCGCTCAAACATTGACCGTACAAAGACTGTTTTCTTGTACTTCAGTCGGCATTTTGTCTCTTATATTTAATTTCGATGCATTTTCTGTGTTTTATCGTCAATGGGAAGGTCCAAGGGATACAGGAAACCTGCAGAGGTGCTTCGGAATGTAAAACTGGTGACACAATAAACGCTCAAAACATAGAGAGTAGGAAGACTCAGTCTTTCTGTACTTAAGTCGGCATTGTGTCACTCATATTTAATTCCGATGCAATTTCTGTGTTTCTTCGTCAATGGGAGGTCCAAGGGATACAATAAACCTGCAGAGGTGCATCGGAATTTAAACTGGTGACACAGGAAACGCTCAAAACATAGACAGTAGGAAGACTCAGTCTTCCTATACTTAAGTCGGCATTGTGTCTCTTATATTTATTTCCGATGAAATTTCTGTGTTTCATGGTGAATGGGAAGGTCCAAGGGATATAGTACACCTGCAGAGGTGCATCGGAAAGTAAAACTGATGACACAGGAAAAGCTCAAATCATAGACAGTAGGAAGACTTAGTCTTCCTGTACTAAAGTCGGCATTGTGTCTCTTATATTTAATTCCGATGCAATTTCTGTGTTTCATCCTCACTGCGAAGGTCAAAGGGATACAGTAAACCTGTAGAGATGCATCGGAATGTAAAACTGGTGACACAGGAAACGCTCAAATTACAGACAGTAGTAAGACTCAGTCTTCCTGTACTTAAGTCGGCATTGTGTCTCTTATATTTAATTCCGATGCAATTTCTGTGTTTCATCGCCAATGGGAAGGTCCAAGGGATACAGTAAAACTGCAGAGGTGCATCAGAATGTAAAACTGGTGACACAGGAAACGCTCAAAACGTAGAGAGTAGGAAGACTCAGTCTTCCTGTTTTTAAGTCGGCATTGTGTCTCTTATATTTAATTCCGATGCAATTTCTGAGTTTCATCGTCAATGGGTAGGTCGTAGGGATACAGTAAACCTGCAGTGGTGCATCGGAATGTAAAACTAGTGACACAGGAAACGCTCAAAACATAGACAGTAGGAAGACTCAGTCTTCCTGTACTTAAGTCGGCATTGTGTCCCTTATATTTAATTCCGATGCAATTTCTGTGTTTCATCGTCAATGGGAAGGTCCAAGGGATACAGTAAACCTGCAGAGGTGCATCGGAATGTAAAACTGGTGACACAGGAAAAACTCAAAACATATACAGTAGGAAGACTCAGTCTTCCTGTACTTAAGTCGGCATTGTGTCTCTTATATTTAATTCCGATGCAATTTCTGTGTTTCATCGACAATGTGAAGGTCCAAGGGATACAGTAAACCGGCAGAGGTGCATCGGAATGTTAAACTGGTGACACAGGAAACGCTCAAAAGTACTTATGTCGGCATTGTGTCTTTTATATTTAATTTCGATGCAATTTCTGTGTTTCATCGTCAATGGGAAGGTCCAAGGGATACAGGAAACCTGCAGAGGTGTATCGGAATGTAAAACTGGTGACACAGGAAACGCTCAAAACATAGAGAGTAGGAAGACTCAGTGTTCCTGTACTTAAGTCGGCATTGTGTCTCTTATATTTAATTCCGATGCAATTTCTGTGTTTCATCGTCAATGGGAAGGTCCAAGGGATACAGTAAACCTGTAGAGGTGCATCGGAATGTAAAACTGGTGACACAGGAAACGCTCAAATTATAGACAGTAGGAAGACTCAGTCTTCCTGTACTTAAGTCGGCATTGTGTCTCTTATATTTAATTCCGATGCAATTTCTGTGTTTCATCGTCAATGGGAAGTTTCAAGGGATACAGTAATTCTGTAGAGGTGCATCGGAATGTAAAACTAGTGACACAGGAAACGTTAAAAACATAGAGAGTAGGAAGACTCAGTCTTCTTGTACTTAAGCGGCATTGTGTCTCTTATATTTAATTCCGATGCAATTTCTGTGTTTCATCGTCAATGGGAAGGTCCAAGGGATACAGTAAACCTGCAGAGGTGCATCGGAATGTAAAACTGGTGACACAGGAAACGCTCAAAACATATACAGTAGGAAGACTCAGTCTTCCTGTACTTAAGTCGGCATTGTGTCTCTTATATTTAATTCCGATGCAATTTCTGTGTTTCATCGACAATGTGAAGGTCCAAGGGATACAGTAAACCGGCAGAGGTGCATCGGAATGTTAAACTGGTGACACAGGAAACGCTCAAAAGTACTTATGTCGGCATTGTGTCTTTTATATTTAATTTCGATGCAATTTCTGTGTTTCATCGTCAATGGGAAGGTCCAAGGGATACAGGAAACCTGCAGAGGTGCATCGGAATGTAAAACTGGTGACACAGGAAACGCTCAAAACATAGAGAGTAGGAAGACTCAGTCTTCCTGTACTTACGTCGGCATTGTGTCTCCTATATTTAATTCTGATGCAATTTCTGTGTTTCATCGTCAATGGGAAGGTCCAATGGATACAGTAAACCAGCAGAGGTGCATCGGAATGTAAAACTAGTGACACAGGTAACGTTAAAGCATAGACAGCAGGAAGACTCAGTCTTCTTGTACTTAAGTCGGCATTGTGTCTCTTATATTTAATTCCGATTCAATTTCTGTGTTTCATCGTGAATGGGATGGTCCAAGGGATACAGTAAACCTGCAGAGGTGCATCGGAGTGTAAAACTGGTGACACAGGAAACGCTCAAAACATAGCCAGTAGGAAGACTCAGTCTTCCTGTACTTAAGTCGGCATTGTGTCTCTTATATTTAAATTCGATGCAATTTGTGTGTTTCATCGCCAATGGGAAGGACCAATGAATACAGTAAACCTGCAGAGAGGCATCGGAATGTAAAACTGGTGACACAGGTAACGCTCAAATCATTGACTGTAAGAAGACTGTTTTCTTGTACTTAAGTCGCATTGTATCTCTTATATTTAATTCCGATGCAATTTCTGTGTTTCATCGTCACTGTGAAGGTCCAAGGGATACAGAAAACCTGTATATGTGCATCGGAATGTAAAACTGGTGATACAGGAAACGCTCAAATTATAGACAGTAGGAAGACTCAGTCTTCCTGTACTTAAGTCGGCATTGTGTCTCTTATATTTAATTCCGATGCAATTTCTGTGTTTCATCGTCAATGGGAAGGTCCAAGGGATACAGTAATTCTGTAGAGGTGCATCGGAATGTAAAACTAGTGACACAGGAAACGTTAAAAACATAGACAGTAGGAAGACTCAGTCTTCTTGTACTTAAGCGGCATTGTGTCTCTTATATTTAATTCCGATTCAATTTCTGTGTTTCATCGTGAATGGGAAGGTCCAAGGGATACAGTAAACCTGCAGAGGTGCATCGGAGTGTAAAACTGGTGACACAGGAAACGCTCAAAACATAGCCAGAAGGAAGACTCAGTCTTCCTGTACATAAGTCGGCATTGTGTCTCTTATATTTATTTACGATGAAATTTCTGTGTTTCATCGTGAATGGCAAGGTCCAAGGGATACAGTAAACCTGCAGAGGTGCATCGGAATGTAAAACCAGTGACACAGGAAACGCTCAAAACATAGACAGTAGGAAGACTCAGTGTTCCTGTACTGAAGTCGGCATTGGGTCTCTTACATTTAATTCCGATGCAATTTCTGTGTTTCATCGTCAATGGGAAGGTCCAAGGGATACAGTAAATCTGCAGAGGTGCATCGGAATGTAAAACTGGTGACACAGGAAACGCTCAAAGCATAGATAGTAGGAAGAATCACCTTCCTGTACTTAAGTCGTCATTGTGTCTCTTATATTTATTTCCGATGAAATTTCTGTGTTTCATCGTGAATGGGAAGGTCCAAGGGATATAGTAAACCTGCAGAGGTGCATCGGAAAGTAAAACTGATGACACAGGAAACGCTCAAAACATAGTCAGTAGGAAGACTCAGTCTTCCTGTACTTAAGTCGGCATTGTGTCTCTTATATTTAATTCCGATGCGATTTCTGTGTTTCATCGACAATGGGAAGGTCCAAGGGATACAGGAAACCGGCAGAGGTGTATCGGAATGTAAAACTGGTGACACAGGAAACGCTCAAAACATAGAGAGTAGGAAGACTCAGTCTTCCTGTACTTAAGTCGGCATTGTGTCTCTCATATTTAATTCCGATGCAATTTCTGTATTTCTTCGTCAATGGGAAGGTCCATGGGATACAATAAACCTGCAGAGGTGCATCGGAATGTAAAACTGGTGCCACAGGAAACGCTCAAAACATAGACAGTAGGAAGACTCAGTCTTCCTATACTTAAGTCGACATAGTGTCTCTTATATTTATTTCCGATGAAATTTCTGTGTTTCATCGTGAATGGGAAGGTCCAAGGGATATAGTAAACCTGCAGAGGTGCATCGGAAAGTAAAACTGATGACACAGGAAAAGCTCAAATCATAGACAGTAGGAAGACTTAGTCTTCCTGTACTTAAGTCGGCATTGTGTCTCTTATATTTAATTCCGATGCAATTTCTGTGTTTCATCCTCACTGTGAAGGTCCAAGGGATACAGTAAACCTGTAGAGTTGCATCGGAATGTAAAACTGGTGACACAGGAAACGCTCAAATTACAGACAGTAGGAAGACTCAGTCTTCCTGTACTTAAGTCGGCATTGTGTCTCTTATATTTAATTCCGATGCAATTTCTGAGTTTCATCGTCAATGGGTAGGTCCAAGGGATACACTAAACCTGCAGAGGTGCATCGGAATGTAAAACTAGTGACACAGGAAACGCTCAAAATATAGACAGTAGGAAGACTCAGTCTTCCTGTAGTTTAGTCGGCAATGTGTCTCTTATATTTAATTCCGATGCAATTTCTGTGTTTTATCGTCAATGGGAAGGTCCAAGGGATACAGTAAACATGCAGAGGTGCATCGGAAAGTAAAACTGGTGACACAGGAAACGCTCAAAACATAGACAGAAGGAAGACTCAGTCTTCCTGTACTTAAGTCGGCATTGTGTCTCTTATATTTAATTCCGATGCAATTTCTGTGTTTCATTGTCAATGGGAGGGTCCAAGGGATACAGTAAACCTGCAGAGGTGCATCAGAATGTAAAACTGCTGACACAGGAAACGCTCAACACATAGACAGTAGGAAGACTCAGTCTTCCTGTACTTAAGTCGGCATTGTGTCTCTTTTATTTAATTCCGATGCAATTTCTGTGTTTCTTCGTCAATGGGAAGCTCCAATGGATACAGAAAATCTGCAGAGGTGCATCAGATTGTAAAACTGGTGACACAGGAAACGCTCAAAACATAGACAGTAGGAAGACTCAGTCTTCCTGTACTTAAGTCGGCATTGTGTCTCTTATATTTAATTCCGATGCGATTTCTGTGTTTCATCGACAATGGGAAGGTCCAGGGGATACAGTAAACCAGCAGAGGTGCATCAGAATGTAAAACTGGTGACACAGGAAACGCTCAAAACATAGGCCGTACGAAGACTGTTTTCATGTACTTAAGTCGGCATTGTGTCTTTTATACTTAATTTCGATGCAATTTCTGTGTTTCATCGTCAATGGGAAGGTCCAAGGATACAGTAAACCTGTAGAGGTGCATCGGAATGTAAAACTGGTGACACAGGAAACGCTCAAAACATAGAGAGTAGGAAGACTCAGTCTTCGTGTACTTAAGTCGGCATTGTGTCTCTTATATTTAATTCCGATGCAATTTCTGTGTTTCATCGTCAATGGGAAGGTCCAAGGGATACAGTAAACCTGCAGAGGCGAATCGGAATGTAAAACTGGTGACACAGGAAACGCTCAAAACATTGACAGTAGGAAGACTGTGTCTTCCTGTACTTAAGTCGGCATTGTGTCTCTTAGATTTAAATTCATTGCAATTTGTGTGTTTCATCGCCAATGGGAAGGTCCAAGGGATACAGTAAACCTGCAGAGGTACATCGGAATGTAAAACTGGTGACACAGGAAACGCTCAAAACATTGACTGTAAGAAGACTGTTTTCTTGTACTTAAGTCGGCATTGTGTCTCTTATATTTAATTCCGATGCAATTTCTGTGTTTCATCGTCACTGTGAAGGTCCAAGGGATACAGAAAACCTGTATATGTGCATCGGAATGTAAAACTGGTGATACAGGAAACGCTCAAATTATAGACAGTAGGAAGACTCAGTCTTCCTCTACTTAAGTCGGCATTGTGTATCTTATATTTAATTCCGATGCAATTTCTGTGTTTCATCGTCAATGGGAAGGTCCAAGTGATACAGTAAACCTGCAAAGGTGCATCGGAATCTAAAACTAGTGACACAGGAAACGTTAAAACAATAGACAGTAGGAAGAATCAGTCTTCTTGTACTTAAGTCGGCATTGTGTCTCTTATATTTAATTCCGATTCAATTTCTGTGTTTCATCGTGAATGGGAAGGTCCAATGGATACAGCAAACCTGCAGAGGTGCATCGGAGTGTAAAACTGGTAACACAGGAAACGCTCAAAACATAGCCAGTAGGAAGACTCAGTCTTCCTGTTCTTAAGTCGGCATTGTGTCTCTTATATTTATTTCCTATGAAATTTCTGTGTTTCATCGTGAATGGGAACGTCCAAGGGATACAGTAAACCTGCAGAGGTGCATCGGAATGTAAAACTAGTGACACAGGAAACGCTCAAAACATAGACAGTAGGAAGACTCAGTCTTCCTGTACTTAAGTCGGCATTGTGTCTCTTAAATCTAATTCCGATGCAATTTCTGTGTTTCATCGCCAATGGGAAGGTCCAAGGGATACAGTAAACCTGCAGAGGTGCATCGGAACGTAAAACTGACGACACAGTAAATGCTCAAAACATAAACAGTAGGAAGACTCAGTCTTCCTGTACTTAAGTCGGCATTGTGTCTCTTATATTTAATTCCGATGCGATTTCTGTGTTTAATCGACAATGGGAAGGTCCCAGGGATACAGTAAACCTGCAGTGGTGCATCGGAATGTAAAACTGGTGACACAGGAAACGCTCAAAACATTGACTGTAAGAAGACTGTTTTCTTGTACTTAAGTCGGTATTGTGTCTCTTATATTTAATTCCGATGCAATTTCTATGTTTCACCGTCACTGTGAAGGTCCAAGGGATACAGAAAACCTGTATATGTGCATCGGAATGTAAAACTGGTGATACAGGAAACGCTCAAATTATAGACAGTAGGAAGACTCAGTCTTCCTGTACTTACGTCGGCATTGTGTCTCCTATATTTAATTCTGATGCAATTTCTGTGTTTCATCGTCAATGGGAAGGTCCAATGGATACAGTAAACCTGCAGAGGTGCATCGGAATGTAAAACTAGTGACACAGGTAACGTTAAAGCATAGACAGCAGGAAGACTCAGTCTTCTTGTACTTAAGTCGGCATTGTGTCTCTTATATTTAATTCCGATTCAATTTCTGTGTTTCATCGTGAATGGGATGGTCCAAGGGATACAGTAAACCTGCAGAGGTGCATCGGAGTGTAAAACTGGTGACACAGGAAACGCTCAAAACATAGCCAGTAGGAAGACTCAGTCTTCCTGTACTTAAGTCGGCATTGTGTCTCTTATATTTAAATTCGATGCAATTTGTGTGTTTCATCGCCAATGGGAAGGTCCAATGAATACAGTATACCTGCAGAGAGGCATCGGAATGTAAAACTGGTGACACAGGTAACGCACAAATCATTGACTGTAAGAAGACTGTTTTCTTGTACTTAAGTCGCATTGTATCTCTTATATTTAATTCCGATGCAATTTCTGTGTTTCATCGTCACTGTGAAGGTCCAAGGGATACAGAAAACCTGTATATGTGCATCGGAATGTAAAACTGGTGATACAGCAAACGCTCAAATTATAGACAGTAGGAAGACTCAGTCTTCCTGTACTTAAGTCGGCATTGTGTCTCTTATATTTAATTCCGATGCAATTTCTGTGTTTCATCGTCAATGGGAAGTTTCAAGGGATACAGTAATTCTGTAGAGGTGCATCGGAATGTAAAACTAGTGACACAGGAAACGTTAAAAACATAGAGAGTAGGAAGACTCAGTCTTCTTGTACTTAAGCGGCATTGTGTCTCTTATATTTAATTCCGATGCAATTTCTGTGTTTCATCGTCAATGGGAAGGTCCAAGGGATACAGTAAACCTGCAGAGGTGCATCGGAATGTAAAACTGGTGACACAGGAAACGCTCAAAACATATACAGTAGGAAGACTCAGTCTTCCTGTACTTAAGTCGGCATTGTGTCTCTTATATTTAATTCCGATGCAATTTCTGTGTTTCATCGACAATGTGAAGGTCCAAGGGATACAGTAAACCGGCAGAGGTGCATCGGAATGTTAAACTGGTGACACAGGAAACGCTCAAAAGTACTTATGTCGGCATTGTGTCTTTTATATTTAATTTCGATGCAATTTCTGTGTTTCATCGTCAATGGGAAGGTCCAAGGGATACAGGAAACCTGCAGAGGTGCATCGGAATGTAAAACTGGTGACACAGGAAACGCTCAAAACATAGAGAGTAGGAAGACTCAGTCTTCCTGTACTTACGTCGGCATTGTGTCTCCTATATTTAATTCTGATGCAATTTCTGTGTTTCATCGTCAATGGGAAGGTCCAATGGATACAGTAAACCAGCAGAGGTGCATCGGAATGTAAAACTAGTGACACAGGTAACGTTAAAGCATAGACAGCAGGAAGACTCAGTCTTCTTGTACTTAAGTCGGCATTGTGTCTCTTATATTTAATTCCGATTCAATTTCTGTGTTTCATCGTGAATGGGATGGTCCAAGGGATACAGTAAACCTGCAGAGGTGCATCGGAGTGTAAAACTGGTGACACAGGAAACGCTCAAAACATAGCCAGTAGGAAGACTCAGTCTTCCTGTACTTAAGTCGGCATTGTGTCTCTTATATTTAAATTCGATGCAATTTGTGTGTTTCATCGCCAATGGGAAGGACCAATGAATACAGTAAACCTGCAGAGAGGCATCGGAATGTAAAACTGGTGACACAGGTAACGCTCAAATCATTGACTGTAAGAAGACTGTTTTCTTGTACATAAGTCGCATTGTATCTCTTATATTTAATTCCGATGCAATTTCTGTGTTTCATCGTCACTGTGAAGGTCCAAGGGATACAGAAAACCTGTATATGTGCATCGGAATGTAAAACTGGTGATACAGGAAACGCTCAAATTATAGACAGTAGGAAGACTCAGTCTTCCTGTACTTAAGTCGGCATTGTGTCTCTTATATTTAATTCCGATGCAATTTCTGTGTTTCATCGTCAATGGGAAGGTCCAAGGGATACAGTAATTCTGTAGAGGTGCATCGGAATGTAAAACTAGTGACACAGGAAACGTTAAAAACATAGACAGTAGGAAGACTCAGTCTTCTTGTACTTAAGCGGCATTGTGTCTCTTATATTTAATTCCGATTCAATTTCTGTGTTTCATCGTGAATGGGAAGGTCCAAGGGATACAGTAAACCTGCAGAGGTGCATCGGAGTGTAAAACTGGTGACACAGGAAACGCTCAAAACATAGCCAGAAGGAAGACTCAGTCTTCCTGTACATAAGTCGGCATTGTGTCTCTTATATTTATTTACGATGAAATTTCTGTGTTTCATCGTGAATGGCAAGGTCCAAGGGATACAGTAAACCTGCAGAGGTGCATCGGAATGTAAAACCGGTGACACAGGAAACGCTCAAAACATAGACAGTAGGAAGACTCAGTGTTCCTGTACTGAAGTCGGCATTGGGTCTCTTACATTTAATTCCGATGCAATTTCTGTGTTTCATCGTCAATGGGAAGGTCCAAGGGATACAGTAAATCTGCAGAGGTGCATCGGAATGTAAAACTGGTGACACAGGAAACGCTCAAAGCATAGATAGTAGGAAGAATCACCTTCCTGTACTTAAGTCGTCATTGTGTCTCTTATATTTATTTCCGATGAAATTTCTGTGTTTCATCGTGAATGGGAAGGTCCAAGGGATATAGTAAACCTGCAGAGGTGCATCGGAAAGTAAAACTGATGACACAGGAAACGCTCAAAACATAGTCAGTAGGAAGACTCAGTCTTCCTGTACTTAAGTCGGCATTGTGTCTCTTATATTTAATTCCGATGCGATTTCTGTGTTTCATCGACAATGGGAAGGTCCAAGGGATACAGGAAACCGGCAGAGGTGTATCGGAATGTAAAACTGGTGACACAGGAAACGCTCAAAACATAGAGAGTAGGAAGACTCAGTCTTCCTGTACTTAAGTCGGCATTGTGTCTCTCATATTTAATTCCGATGCAATTTCTGTATTTCTTCGTCAATGGGAAGGTCCATGGGATACAATAAACCTGCAGAGGTGCATCGGAATGTAAAACTGGTGCCACAGGAAACGCTCAAAACATAGACAGTAGGAAGACTCAGTCTTCCTATACTTAAGTCGACATAGTGTCTCTTATATTTATTTCCGATGAAATTTCTGTGTTTCATCGTGAATGGGAAGGTCCAAGGTATATAGTAAACCTGCAGAGGTGCATCGGAAAGTAAAACTGATGACACAGGAAAAGCTCAAATCATAGACAGTAGGAAGACTTAGTCTTCCTGTACTTAAGTCGGCATTGTGTCTCTTATATTTAATTCCGATGCAATTTCTGTGTTTCATCCTCACTGTGAAGGTCCAAGGGATACAGTAAACCTGTAGAGTTGCATCGGAATGTAAAACTGGTGACACAGGAAACGCTCAAATTACAGACAGTAGGAAGACTCAGTCTTCCTGTACTTAAGTCGGCATTGTGTCTCTTATATTTAATTCCGATGCAATTTCTGAGTTTCATCGTCAATGGGTAGGACCAAGGGATACACTAAACCTGCAGAGGTGCATCGGAATGTAAAACTAGTGACACAGGAAACGCTCAAAATATAGACAGTAGGAAGACTCAGTCTTCCTGTAGTTTAGTCGGCAATGTGTCTCTTATATTTAATTCCGATGCAATTTCTGTGTTTTATCGTCAATGGGAAGGTCCAAGGGATACAGTAAACATGCAGAGGTGCATCGGAAAGTAAAACTGGTGACACAGGAAACGCTCAAAACATAGACAGAAGGAAGACTCAGTCTTCCTGTACTTAAGTCGGCATTGTGTCTCTTATATTTAATTCCGATGCAATTTCTGTGTTTCATTGTCAATGGGAGGGTCCAAGGGATACAGTAAACCTGCAGAGGTGCATCAGAATGTAAAACTGCTGACACAGGAAACGCTCAACACATAGACAGTAGGAAGACTCAGTCTTCCTGTACTTAAGTCGGCATTGTGTCTCTTTTATTTAATTCCGATGCAATTTCTGTGTTTCTTCGTCAATGGGAAGCTCCAATGGATACAGAAAATCTGCAGAGGTGCATCAGATTGTAAAACTGGTGACACAGGAAACGCTCAAAACATAGACAGTAGGAAGACTCAGTCTTCCTGTACTTAAGTCGGCATTGTGTCTCTTATATTTAATTCCGATGCGATTTCTGTGTTTCATCGACAATGGGAAGGTCCAAGGGATACAGTAAACCAGCAGAGGTGCATCAGAATGTAAAACTGGTGACACAGGAAACGCTCAAAACATAGACCGTACGAAGACTGTTTTCATGTACTTAAGTCGGCATTGTGTCTTTTATACTTAATTTCGATGCAATTTCTGTGTTTCATCGTCAATGGGAAGGTCCAAGGATACAGTAAACCTGTAGAGGTGCATCGGAATGTAAAACTGGTGACACAGGAAACGCTCAAAACATAGAGAGTAGGAAGACTCAGTCTTCGTGTACTTAAGTCGGCATTGTGTCTCTTATATTTAATTCCGATGCAATTTCTGTGTTTCTTCGTCAATGGGAAGGTCCAAGGGATACAGTAAACCTGCAGAGGCGAATCGGAATGTAAAACTGGTGACACAGGAAACGCTCAAAACATTGACAGTAGGAAGACTGAGTCTTCCTGTACTTAAGTCGGCATTGTGTCTCTTTCATTTAAATTCATTGCAATTTGTGTGTTTCATCGCCAATGGGAAGGTCCAAGGGATACAGTAAACCTGCAGAGGTACATCGGAATGTAAAACTGGTGACACAGGAAACGCTCAAAACATTGACTGTAAGAAGACTGTTTTCTTGTACTTAAGTCGGCATTGTGTCTCTTATATTTAATTCCGATGCAATTTCTGTGTTTCATCGTCACTGTGAAGGTCCAAGGGATACAGAAAACCTGTATATGTGCATCGGAATGTAAAACTGGTGATACAGGAAACGCTCAAATTATAGACAGTAGGAAGACTCAGTCTTCCTCTACTTAAGTCGGCATTGTGTATCTTATATTTAATTCCGATGCAATTTCTGTGTTTCATCGTCAATGGGAAGGTCCAAGTGATACAGTAAACCTGCAAAGGTGCATCGGAATCTAAAACTAGTGACACAGGAAACGTTAAAACAATAGACAGTAGGAAGAATCAGTCTTCTTGTACTTAAGTCGGCATTGTGTCTCTTATATTTAATTCCGATTCAATTTCTGTGTTTCATCGTGAATGGGAAGGTCCAATGGATACAGCAAACCTGCAGAGGTGCATCGGAGTGTAAAACTGGTAACACAGGAAACGCTCAAAACATAGCCAGTAGGAAGACTCAGTCTTCCTGTTCTTAAGTCGGCATTGTGTCTCTTATATTTATTTCCTATGAAATTTCTGTGTTTCATCGTGAATGGGAACGTCCAAGGGATACAGTAAACCTGCAGAGGTGCATCGGAATGTAAAACTAGTGACACAGGAAACGCTCAAAACATAGACAGTAGGAAGACTCAGTCTTCCTGTACTTAAGTCGGCATTGTGTCTCTTAAATTTAATTCCGATGCAATTTCTGTGTTTCATCGCCAATGGGAAGGTCCAAGGGATACAGTAAACCTGCAGAGGTGCATCGGAATGTAAAACTGACGACACAGTAAATGCTCAAAACATAAACAGTAGGAAGACTCAGTCTTCCTGTACTTAAGTCGGCATTGTGTCTCTTATATTTAATTCCGATGCGATTTCTGTGTTTAATCGACAATGGGAAGGTCCCAGGGATACAGTAAACCTGCAGTGGTGCATCGGAATGTAAAACTGGTGACACAGGAAACGCTCAAAACATTGACTGTAAGAAGACTGTTTTCTTGTACTTAAGTCGGTATTGTGTCTCTTATATTTAATTCCGATGCAATTTCTATGTTTCACCGTCACTGTGAAGGTCCAAGGGATACAGAAAACCTGTATATGTGCATCGGAATGTAAAACTGGTGATACAGGAAACGCTCAAATTATAGACAGTAGGAAGACTCAGTCTTCCTGTACTTAAGTCGTCATTGTGTCTCTTATATTTATTTCCGATGAATTTTCTGTGTTTCATCGTGAATGGGAAGGTCCAAGGGATATATTAAACCTGCAGAGGTGCATCGGAAAGTAAAACTGATGACACAGGAAACGCTCAAAACATAGACAGTAGGAAGACTTAGTCTTCCGGTGCATAAGTCGGAATTGTTTCTCTTATATTTAATTCCGATGCAATTACTGTTTTTCATCGTCATTGGGAAGGGCCAAGGGATACAGTAAACCTGCAGAGGTGCATCGGAATGTAAAACTGACGACACAGAAAACGCTCAAAACATAGACAGTAGGAAGACTCAGTCTTCCTGTACTTAAGTCGGCATTGTGTCTCTTATATTTAATTCCGATGCAATTTCTGTGTTTCATCGACAATGGGAAGGTCCAAGGGATACAGTAAATCGGCAGAGGTGCATCGGAATGTAAAACTGGTGACACAGGAACCGCTCAAACATTGACCGTACAAAGACTGTTTTCTTGTACTTAAGTCGTCATTGTGTCTCTTATATTTAATTTCGATGCATTTTCTGTGTTTCATCGTCAATGGGAAGGTCCAAGGGATACAGGAAACCTGCAGAGGTGCTTCGGAATGTAAAACTGGTGACACAATAAACGCTCAAAACATAGAGAGTAGGAAGACTCAGTCTTCCTGTACTTAAGTCGGCATTGTGTCTCTCAAATTTAATTCCGATGCAATTTCTGTGTTTCTTCGTCAATGGGAGGTCCAAGGGATACAATAAACCTGCAGAGGTGCATCGGAATGTAAAACTGGTGACACAGGAAACGCTCAATACATAGACAGTAGGAAGACTCAGTCTTCCTATACTTAAGTCGGCATTGTGTCTCTTATATTTATTTCCGATGAAATTTCTGTGTTTCATCGTGAATGGGAAGGTCCAAGGGATATAGTAAACCTGCAGAGGTGCATCGGAAAGTAAAACTGATGACACAGGAAAAGCTCAAATCATAGACAGTAGGAAGACTTAGTCTTCCTGTACTAAAGTCGGCATTGTGTCTCTTATATTTAATTCCGATGCAATTTCTGTGTTTCATCCTCACTGCGAAGGTCCAAGGGATACAGTAAACCTGTAGAGGTGCATCGGAATGTAAAACTGGTGACACAGGAAACGCTCCAAACGTAGAGAGTAGGAAGACTCAGTCTTCCTGTTTTTAAGTCGCCATTGTGTCTCTTATATTTAATTCCGATGCAATTTCTGAGTTTCATCGTCAATGGGTAGGTCCAAGGGATACAGTAAACCTGCAGAGGTGCATCGGAATGTAAAACTAGTGACACAGGAAACGCTCAAAACATAGACAGTAGGAAGACTCAGTCTTCCTGTACTTAAGTCGGCATTGTGTCCCTTATATTTAATTCCGATGCGATTTCTGTGTTTCATCGTCAATGGGAAGGTCCAAGGGATACAGTAAACCTGCAGAGGTGCATCGGAATGTAAAACTGGTGACACAGGAAACGCTCAAAACATATACAGTAGGAAGACTCAGTCTTCCTGTACTTAAGTCGGCATTGTGTCTGTTATATTTAATTCCGATGCAATTTCTGTGTTTCATCGACAATGTGAAGGTCCAAGGGATACAGTAAACCGGCAGAGGTGCATCGGAATGTTAAACTGGTGACACAGGAAACGCTCAAAAGTACTTATGTCGGCATTGTGTCTTTTATATTTAATTTCGATGCAATTTCTGTTTCATCGTCAATGGGAAGGTCCAAAGGATACAGGAAACCTGCAGAGGTGCATCGGAATGTAAAACTGGTGACACAGGAAACGCTCAAAACATAGAGAGTAGGAAGACTCAGTCTTCCTGTTCTTAAGTCGGCATTGTGTCTCTTATATTTATTTCCTATGAAATTTCTGTGTTTCATCGTGAATGGGAACGTCCAAGGGATACAGTAAACCTGCAGAGGTGCATCGGAATGTAAAACTAGTGACACAGGAAACGCTCAAAACATAGACAGTAGGAAGACTCAGTCTTCCTGTACTTAAGTCGGCATTGTGTCTCTTAAATTTAATTCCGATGCAATTTCTGTGTTTCATCGCCAATGGGAAGGTCCAAGGGATACAGTAAACCTGCAGAGGTGCATCGGAATGTAAAACTGACGACACAGTAAATGCTCAAAACATAAACAGTAGGAAGACTCAGTTTTCCTGTACTTAAGTCGGCATTGTGTCTCATATATTTAATTCCGATGCGATTTCTGTGTTTAATCGACAATGGGAAGGTCCCAGGGATACAGTAAACCTGCAGAGGTGCATCGGAATGTAAAACTGGTGACACAGGAAACGCTCAAAACATTGACTGTAAGAAGACTATTTTCTTGTACTTAAGTCGGCATTGTGTCTCTTATATTTAATTCCGATGCAATTTCTATGTTTCATCGTCACTGTGAAGGTCCAAGGGATACAGGAAACCTGCAGAGGTGCTTCGGAATGTAAAACTGGTGACACAATAAACGCTCAAAACATAGAGAGTAGGAAGACTCAGTCTTCCTGTACTTAAGTCGGCATTGTGTCTCTCATATTTAATTCCGATGCAATTTCTGTGTTTCTTCGTCAATGCGAGGTCCAAGGGATACAATAAACCTGCAGAGGTGCATCGGAATGTAAAACTGGTGACACAGGAAACGCTCAAAACATAGACAGTAGGAAGACTCAGTCTTCCTATACTTAAGTCGGCATTGTGTCTCTTATATTTATTTCCGATGAAATTTCTGTGTTTCATCGTGAATGGGAAGGTCCAAGGGATATAGTAAACCTGCAGAGGTGCATCGGAAAGTAAAACTGATGACACAGGAAAAGCTCAAATCATAGACAGTAGGAAGACTTAGTCTTCCTGTACTAAAGTCGGCATTGTGTCTCTTATATTTAATTCCGATGCAATTTCTGAGTTTCATCGTCAATGTGTAGGTCCAAGGGATACAGTAAACCTGCAGAGGTGCATCGGAATGTAAAACTAGTGACACAGGAAACGCTCAAAACATAGACAGTAGGAAGACTCAGTCTTCCTGTACTTAAGTCGGCATTGTGTCCCTTATATTTAATTCCGATGCAATTTCTGTGTTTCATCGTCAATGGGAAGGTCCAAGGGATACAGTAAACCTGCAGAGGTGCATCGGAATGTAAAACTGGTGACACAGGAAACGCTCAAAACATATACAGTAGGAAGACTCAGTCTTCCTGTACTTAAGTCGGCATCGTGTCTGTTATATTTAATTCCGATGCAATTTCTGTGTTTCATCGACAATGTGAAGGTCCAAGGGATACAGTAAACCGGCAGAGGTGCATCGGAATGTTAAACTGGTGACACAGGAAACGCTCAAAAGTACTTATGTCGGCATTGTGTCTTTTATATTTAATTTCGATGCAATGTGTGTGTTTCATCGTCAATGGGAAGGTCCAAGGGATACAGGAAACCTGCAGAGGTGCATCGGAATGTAAAACTGGTGACACAGGAAACGCTCAAAACATAGAGAGTAGGAAGACTCAGTGTTCCTGTACTTAAGTCGGCATTGTGTCTCTTATATTTAATTCCTATGCAATTTCTGTGTTTCATCGTCAATGGGAGGTCCAAGGGATACAGTAAACCTGTAGAGGTGCATCGGAATGTAAAACTGGTGACACAGGAAACGCTCAAACATAGACAGTACGAAGACTCAGTCTTCCTGTACTTACGTCGGCATTGTGTCTCCTATATTTAATTCTGATGCAATTTCTGTGTTTCATCGTCAATGGGAAGGTCCAATGGATACAGTAAACCTGCAGAGGTGCATCGGAATGTAAAACTAGTGACACAGGTAACGTTAAAGCATAGACAGCAGGAAGACTCAGTCTTCTTGTACTTAAGTCGGCATTGTGTCTCTTATATTTAATTCCGATTCAATTACTGTGTTTCATCGTGAATGGGATGGTCCAAGGGATACAGTAAACCTGCAGAGGTGCATCGGAGTGTAAAACTGGTGACACAGGAAACGCTCAAGACATAGCCAGTATTAAGACTCAGTCTTCCTGTACTTAAGTCGGCATTGTGTCTCTTATATTTAAATTCGATGCAATTTGTGTGTTTCATCGCCAATGGGAAGGTCCAATGAATACAGTAAACCTGCAGAGAGGCATCGGAATGTAAAACTGGTGACACAGGTAACGCTCAAGTCATTGACTGTAAGAAGACTGTTTTCTTGTACTTAAGTCGCATTGTATCTCTTATATTTAATTCCGATGCAATTTCTGTGTTTCATCGTCAGTGTGAAGGTCCAAGGGATACAGAAAACCTGTATATGTGCATCGGAATGTAAAACTGGTGATACAGGAAACGCTCAAATTATAGACAGTAGGAAGACTCAGTCTTCCTGTACTTAAGTCGGCATTGTGTCTCTTATATTTAATTCCGATGCAATTTCTGTGTTTCATCGTCAATGGGAAGGTCCAAGGGATACAGTAATTCTGTCAAGGTGCATCGGAATGTAAAACTAGTGACACAGGAAACGTTAAAAGCATAGACAGTAGGAAGACTCAGTCTTCTTGTACTTAAGCGGCATTGTGTCTCTTATATTTAATTCCGATTCAATTTCTGTGTTTCATCGTGAATGGGAAGGTCCAAGGGACACAGTAAACCTGCAGAGGTGCATCGGAGTGTAAAACTGGTGACACAGGAAACGCTCAAAACATAGCCAGATGGAAGACTCAGTCTTCCTGTACTTAAGTCGGCATTGTGTCTCTTATATTTATTTACGATGAAATTTCTGTGTTTCATCGTGAATGGGAAGGTCCAAGGGATACAGTAAACCTGCAAAGGTGCATCGGAATGTAAAACCAGTGACACAGGAAACGCTCAAAACATAGACAGTAGGAAGACTCAGTCTTCCTGTACTTAAGTCGGCATTGGGTCTCTTACATTTAATTCCGATGCAATTTCTGTGTTTCATCGTCAATGGGAAGGTCCAAGGGATACAGTAAATCTGCAGAGGTGCATCGGAATGTAAAACTGGTGACACAGGAAACGCTCAAAGCATAGAGAGTAGGAAGACTCAGTCTTCCTGTACTTAAGTCGTCATTGTGTCTCTTATATTTATTTCCGATGAAATTTCTGTGTTTCATCGTGAATGGTAAGGTCCAAGGGATATAGTAAACCTGCAGAGGTGCATCGGAAAGTAAAACTGATGACACAGGAAACGCTCAAAACATAGTCAGTAGGAAGACTCAGTCTTCCTGTACTTAAGTCGGCATTGTGTCTCTTATATTTAATTCCGATGCAATTTCTATGTTTCATCGTCACTGTGAAGGTCCAAGGGATACAGAAAACCTGTATATGTGCATCGGAATGTAAAACTGGTGATACAGGAAACGCTCAAATTATAGACAGTAGGAAGACTCAGTCTTCCTGTACTTAAGTCGTCATTGTGTCTCTTATATTTATTTCCGATGAATTTTCTGTGTTTCATCGTGAATGGGAAGGTCCAAGGGATATATTAAACCTGCAGAGGTGCATCGGAAAGTAAAACTGATGACACAGGAAACGCTCAAAACATAGACAGTAGGAAGACTTAGTCTTCCGGTACATAAGTCGGAATTGTTTCTCTTATATTTAATTCCGATGCAATTTCTGTTTTTCATCGTCAATGGGAAGGGCCAAGGGATACAGTAAACCTGCAGAGGTGCATCGGAATGTAAAACTGACGACACAGAAAACGCTCAAAACATAGACAGTAGGAAGACTCAGTCTTCCTGTACTTAATTCGGCTATGTGTCTCTTATATTTAATTCCGATGCAATTTCTGTGTTTCATCGACAATGGGACGGTCCAAGGGATACAGTAAATCGGCAGAGGTGCATCGGAATGTAAAACTGGTGACACAGGAACCGCTCAAACATTGACCGTACAAAGACTGTTTTCTTGTACTTAAGTCGGCATTGTGTCTCTTATATTTAATTTCGATGCATTTTCTGTGTTTCATCGTCAATGGGAAGGTCCAAGGGATACAGGAAACCTGCAGAGGTGCTTCGGAATGTAAAACTGGTGACACAATAAACGCTCAAAACATAGAGAGTAGGAAGACTCAGTCTTCCTGTACTTAAGTCGGCATTGTGTCTCTCATATTTAATTCCGATGCAATTTCTGTGTTTCTTCGTCAATGCGAGGTCCAAGGGATACAATAAACCTGCAGAGGTGCTTCGGAATGTAAAACTGGTGACACAGGAAACGCTCAAAACATAGACAGTAGGAAGACTCAGTCTTCCTATACTTAAGTCGGCATTGTGTCTCTTATATTTATTTCCGATGAAATTTCTGTGTTTCATCGTGAATGGGAAGGTCCAAGGGATATAGTAAACCTGCAGAGGTGCATCGGAAAGTAAAACTGATGACACAGGAAAAGCTCAAATCATAGACAGTAGGAAGACTTAGTCTTCCTGTACTAAAGTCGGCATTGTGTCTCTTATATTTAATTCCGATGCAATTTCTGTGTTTCATCCTCACTGCGAAGGTCCAAGGGATACAGTAAACCTGTAGAGGTGCATCGGAATGTAAAACTGGTGACACAGGAAACGCTCAAAACGTAGAGAGTAGGAAGACTCAGTCTTCCTGTTTTTAAGTCGGCATTGTGTCTCTTATATTTAATTCCGATGCAATTTCTGAGTTTCATCGTCAATGGGTAGGTCCAAGGGATACAGTAAACCTGCAGAGGTGCATCGGAATGTAAAACTAGTGACACAGGAAACGCTCAAAACATAGACAGTAGGAAGACTCAGTCTTCCTGTACTTAAGTCGGCATTGTGTCCCTTATATTTAATTCCGATGCAATTTCTGTGTTTCATCGTCAATGGGAAGGTCCAAGGGATACAGTAAACCTGCAGAGGTGCATCGGAATGTAAAACTGGTGACACAGGAAACGCTCAAAACATATACAGTAGGAAGACTCAGTCTTCCTGTACTTAAGTCGGCATTGTGTCTGTTATATTTAATTCCGATGCAATTTCTGTGTTTCATCGACAATGTGAAGGTCCAAGGGATACAGTAAACCGGCAGAGGTGCATCGGAATGTTAAACTGGTGACACAGGAAACGCTCAAAAGTACTTATGTCGGCATTGTGTCTTTTATATTTAATGTCGATGCAATGTGTGTGTTTCATCGTCAATGGGAAGGTCCAAGGGATACAGGAAACCTGCAGAGGTGCATCGGAATGTAAAACTGGTGACACAGGAAACGCTCAAAACATAGAGAGTAGGAAGACTCAGTGTTCCTGTACTTAAGTCGGCATTGTGTCTCTTATATTTAATTCCGATGCAATTTCTGTGTTTCATCGTCAATGGGAGGTCCAAGGGATACAGTAAACCTGTAGAGGTGCATCGGAATGTAAAACTGGTGACACAGGAAACGCTCAAACATAGACAGTAGGAAGACTCAGTCTTCCTGTACTTACGTCGGCATTGTGTCTCCTATATTTAATTCTGATGCAATTTCTGTGTTTCATCGTCAATGGGAAGGTCCAATGGATACAGTAAACCTGCAGAGGTGCATCGAAATGTAAAACTAGTGACACAGGTAACGTTAAAGCATAGACAGCAGGAAGACTCAGTCTTCTTGTACTTAAGTCGGCATTGTGTCTCTTATATTTAATTCCGATTCAATTTCTGTGTTTCATCGTGAATGGGATGGTCCAAGGGATACAGTAAACCTGCAGAGGCGCATCGGAGTGTAAAACTGGTGACACAGGAAACGCTCAAGACATAGCCAGTATTAAGACTCAGTCTTCCTGTACTTAAGTCGGCATTGTGTCTCTTATATTTAAATTCGATGCAATTTGTGTGTTTCATCGCCAATGGGAAGGTCCAATGAATACAGTAAACCTGCAGAGAGGCATCGGAATGTAAAACTGGTGACACAGGTAACGCTCAAGTCATTGACTGTAAGAAGACTGTTTTCTTGTACTTAAGTCGCATTGTATCTCTTATATTTAATTCCGATGCAATTTCTGTGTTTCATCGTCACTGTGAAGGTCCAAGGGATACAGAAAACCTGTATATGTGCATCGGAATGTAAAACTGGTGATACAGGAAACGCTCAAATTATAGACAGTAGGAAGACTCAGTCTTCCTGTACTTAAGTCGGCATTGTGTCTCTTATATTTAATTCCCATGCAATTTCTGTGTTTCATCGTCAATGGGAAGGTCCAAGGGATACAGTAATTCTGTCAAGGTGCATCGGAATGTAAAACTAGTGACACAGGAAACGTTAAAAGCATAGACAGTAGGAAGACTCAGTCTTCTTGTACTTAAGCGGCATTGTGTCTCTTATATTTAATTCCGATTCAATTTCTGTGTTTCATCGTGAATGGGAAGGTCCAAGGGATACAGTAAACCTGCAAAGGTGCATCGGAATGTAAAACCAGTGACACAGGAAACGCTCAAAACATAGACAGTAGGAAGACTCAGTCTTCCTGTACTTAAGTCGGCATTGGGTCTCTTACATTTAATTCCGATGCAATTTCTGTGTTTCATCGTCAATGGGAAGGTCCAAGGGATACAGTAAATCTGCAGAGGTGCATCGGAATGTAAAACTGGTGACACAGGAAACGCTCAAAGCATAGAGAGTAGGAAGACTCAGTCTTCCTGTACTTAAGTCGTCATTGTGTCTCTTATATTTATTTCCGATGAAATTTCTGTGTTTCATCGTGAATGGGAAGGTCCAAGGGATATAGTAAACCTGCAGAGGTGCATCGGAAAGTAAAACTGATGACACAGGAAACGCTCAAAACATAGTCAGTAGGAAGACTCAGTCTTCCTGTACTTAAGTCGGCATTGTGTCTCTTATATTTAATTCCGATGCGATTTCTGTGTTTCATCGACAATGGGAAGGTCCAAGGGATACAGGAAACCGGCAGAGGTGCATCGGAATGTAAAACTGGTGACACAGGAAACGCTCAAAACATAGAGAGTAGGAAGACTCAGTCTTCCTGTACTTAAGTCGGCATTGTGTCTCTCATATTTAATTCCGATGCAATTTCTGTATTTCTCCGTCAATGGGAAGGTCCAAGGGATACAATAAACCTGCAGAGGTGCATCGGAATGTAAAACTGGCGACACAGGAAACGCTCAAAACATAGACAGTAGGAAGACTCAGTCTTCCTATACTTAAGTCGACATAGTGTCTCTTATATTTATTTCCGATGAAATTTCTGTGTTTCATCGTGAATGGGAAGGTCCAAGGGATATAGTAAACCTGCAGAGGTGCATCGGAAAGTTAAACTGATGACACAGGAAAAGCTCAAATCATAGACAGTAGGAAGACTCAGTCTTCCTGTACTTAAGTCGGCATTGTGTCTCTTATATTTAATTCCGATGCAATTTCTGTGTTTTATCGTCAATGGGAAGGTCCAAGGGATACAGTAAACCTGCAGAGGTGCATCGGAATGTAAAACTGGTGACACAGGAAACGCTCAAAACATAGACAGTAGGAAGACTCAGTCTTCCTGTACTTAAGTCGGCATTGTGTCTCTTATATTTAATTCCGATGCAATTTCTGTGTTTCATTGTCAATGGGAGGGTCCAAGGGATACAGTAAACCTGCAGAGGTGCATCAGAATGTAAAACTGCTGACACAGGAAACGCTCAACACATAGACAGTAGGAAGACTCAGTCTTCCTGTACTTAAGTCGGCATTGTGTCTCTTTTATTTAATTCCGATGCAATTTCTGTGTTTCTTCGTCAATGGGAAGCTCCAATGGATACAGAAAATCTGCAGAGGTGCATCAGATTGTAAAACTGGTGACACAGGAAACGCTCAAAACATAGACAGTAGGAAGACTCAGTCTTCCTGTACTGAAGTCGGTATTGTGTATCTTATATTTAATTCCGATGTAATTTCTGTGTTTCATCGTCAATGGGAAGGTCCAAGTGATACAGTAAACCTGCAAAGGTGCATCGGAATGTAAAACTAGTGACACAGGAAACGTTAAAACAATAGACAGTAGGAAGAATCAGTCTTCTTGTACTTAAGTCGGCATTGTGTCTCTTATATTTAATTCCGATTCAATTTCTGTGTTTCATCGTGAATGGGAAGGTCCAATGGATACAGCAAACGTGCAGAGGTGCATCGGAGTGTAAAACTGGTAACACAGGAAACGCTCAAAACATAGGCAGTAGGAAGACTCAGTCTTCCTGTTCTTAAGTCGGCATTGTGTCTCTTATATTTATTTCCTATGAAATTTCTGTGTTTCATCGTGAATGGGAACGTCCAAGGGATACAGTAAACCTGCAGAGGTGCATCGGAATGTATAACTGACGACACAGTAAATGCTCAAAACATAAACAGTAGGAAGACTCAGTCTTCCTGTACTTAAGTCGGCATTGTGTCTCTTATATTTAATTCCGATGCGATTTCTGTGTCTAATCGACAATGGGAAGGTCCCAGGGATACAGTAAACCTGCAGAGGTGCATCGGAATGTAAAACTGGTGACACAGGAAACGCTCAAAACATTGACTGTAAGAAGACTGTTTTCTTGTACTTAAGTCGGCATTGTGTCTCTTATATTTAATTCCGATGCAATTTCTATGTTTCATCGTCACTGTGAAGGTCCAAGGGATACAGAAAACCTGTATATGTGCATCGGAATGTAAAACTGGTGATACAGGAAACGCTCAAATTATAGACAGTAGGAAGACTCAGTCTTCCTGTACTTAAGTCGTCATTGTGTCTCTTATATTTATTTCCGATGAATTTTCTGTGTTTCATCGTGAATGGGAAGGTCCAAGGGATATATTAAACCTGCAGAGGTGCATCGGAAAGTAAAACTGATGACACAGGAAACGCTCAAAACATAGACAGTAGGAAGACTTAGTCTTCCGGTACATAAGTCGGAATTGTTTCTCTTATATTTAATTCCGATGCAATTTCTGTTTTTCATCGTCAATGGGAAGGGCCAAGGGATACAGTAAACCTGCAGAGGTGCATCGGAATGTAAAACTGACGACACAGAAAACGCTCAAAACATAGACAGTAGGAAGACTCAGTCTTCCTGTACTTAAGTCGGCATTGTGTCTCTTATATTTAATTCCGATGCAATTTCTGTGTTTCATCGACAATGGGAAGGTCCAAGGGATACAGTAAATCGGCAGAGGTGCATCGGAATGTAAAACTGGTGACACAGGAACCGCTCAAACATTGACCGTACAAAGACTGTTTTCTTGTACTTAAGTCGGCATTGTGTCTCTTATATTTAATTTCGATGCATTTTCTGTGTTTCATCGTCAATGGGAAGGTCCAAGGGATACAGGAAACCTGCAGAGGTGCTTCGGAATGTAAAACTGGTCACACAATAAACGCTCAAAACATAGAGAGTAGGAAGACTCAGTCTTCCTGTACTTAAGTCGGCATTGTGTCTCTCATATTTAATTCCGATGCAATTTCTGTGTTTCTTCGTCAATGGGAAGGTCCAAGGGATACAATAAACCTGCAGAGGTGCATCGGAATGTAAAACTGGTGACACAGGAAACGCTCAAAACATAGACAGTAGGAAGACTCAGTCTTCCTATACATAAGTCGGCATTGTGTCTCTTATATTTATTTCCGATGAAATTTCTGTGTTTCATCGTGAATGGGAAGGTCCAAGGGATATAGTAAACCTGCAGAGGTGCATCGGAAAGTAAAACTGATGACACAGGAAAAGCTCAAATCATAGACAGTAGGAAGACTTAGTCTTCCTGTACTAAAGTCGGCATTGTGTCTCTTATATTTAATTCCGATGCAATTTCTGTGTTTCATCCTCACTGCGAAGGTCCAAGGGATACAGTAAACCTGTAGAGGTGCATCGGAATGTAAAACTGGTGACACAGGAAACGCTCAAATTACAGACAGTAGGAAGACTCAGTCTTCCTGTACTTAAGTCGGCATTGTGTCTCTTATATTTAATTCCGATGTAATTTCTGTGTTTCATCGCCAATGGGAAGGTCCAAGGGATACAGTAAAACTGCAGAGGTGCATCAGAATGTGAAACTGGTGACACAGGAAACGCTCAAAACGTAGAGAGTAGGAAGACTCAGTCTTCCTGTTTTTAAGTCGGCATTGTGTCTCTTATATTTAATTCCGATGCAATTTCTGAGTTTCATCGTCAATGGGTAGGTCCAAGGGATACAGTAAACCTGCAGAGGCGCATCGGAATGTAAAACTAGTGACACAGGAAACGCTCAAAACATAGACAGTAGGAAGACTCAGTCTTCCTGTACTTAAGTCGGCATTGTGTCCCTTATATTTAATTCCGATGCAATTTCTGTGTTTCATCGTCAATGGGAAGGTCCAAGGGATACAGTAAACCTGCAGAGGTGCATCGGAATGTAAAACTGGTGACACAGGAAACGCTCAAAACATATACAGTAGGAAGACTCAGTCTTCCTGTACTTAAGTCGGCATTGTGTCTCTTATATTTAATTCCGATGCAATTTCTGTGTTTCATCGACAATGTGAAGGTCCAAGGGATACAGTAAACCGGCAGAGGTGCATCGGAATGTTAAACTGGTGACACAGGAAACGCTCAAAAGTACTTATGTCGGCAATGTGTCTTTTATATTTAATTTCGATGCAATATCTGTGTTTCATCGTCAATGGGAAGGTCCAAGGGATACAGGAAACCTGCAGAGGTGCATCGGAATGTAAAACTGGTGACACAGGAAACGCTCAAAACATAGAGAGTAGGAAGACACAGTGTTCCTGTACTTAAGTCGGCATTGTGTCTCTTATATTTTATTCCGATGCAATTTCTGTGTTTCATCGTCAATGGGAAGGTCCAAGGGATACAGTAAACCTGTAGAGGTGCATCGGAATGTAAAACTGGTGACACAGGAAACGCTCAAACATAGACAGTAGGAAGACTCAGTCTTCCTGTACTTACGTCGGCATTGTGTCTCCTATATTTAATTCTGATGCAATTTCTGTGTTTCATCGTCAATGGGAAGGTCCAATGGATACAGTAAACCTGCAGAGGTGCATCGGAATGTAAAACTAGTGACACAGGTAACGTTAAAGCATAGACAGCAGGAAGACTCAGTCTTCTTGTACTTAAGTCGGCATTGTGTCTCTTATATTTAATTCCGATTCAATTTCTGTGTTTCATCGTGAATGGGATGGTCCAAGGGATACAGTAAACCTGCAGAGGTGCATCGGAGTGTAAAACTGGTGACACAGGAAACGCTCAAAACATAGCCAGTAGAAAGACTCAGTCTTCCTGTACTTAAGTCGGCATTGTGTCTCTTATATTTAAATTCGATGCAATTTGTTTGTTTCATCGCTAATGGGAAGGTCCAATGAATACAGTAAACCTGCAGAGAGGCATCGGAATGTAAAACTGGTGACACAGGTAACGCTCAAATCATTGACTGTAAGAAGACTGTTTTCTTGTACTTAAGTCGCATTGTGTCTCTTATATTTAATTCCGATGCAATTTCTGTGTTTCATCGTCACTGTGAAGGTCCAAGGGATACAGAAAACCTGTATATGTGCATCGGAATGTGAAACTGGTGATACAGGAAACGCTCAAATTATAGACAGTAGGAAGACTCAGTCTTCCTGTACTTAAGTCGGCATTGTGTCTCTTATATTTAATTCCGATGCAATTTCGGTGTTTCATCGTCAATGGGAAGGTCCAAGGGATACAGTAATTCTGTAGAGGTGCATCGGAATGTAAAACTAGTGACACAGGAAACGTTAAAAACATAGACAGTAGGAAGACTCAGTCTTCTTGTACTTAAGCGGCATTGTGTCTCTTATATTTAATTCCGATTCAATTTCTGTGTTTCATCGTGAATGGGAAGGTCCAAGGGATACAGTAAACCTGCAGAGGTGCATCGGAGTGAAAAACTGGTGACACAGGAAACGCTCAAAACATAGCCAGAAGGAAGACTCAGTCTTCCTGTACTTAAATCGGCATTGTGTCTCTTATATTTATTTACGATGAAATTTCTGTGTTTCATCGTCAATGGGAAGGTCCAAGGGATACAGTAAACCTGCAGAGGTGCATCGGAATGTAAAACCAGTGACACAGGAAACGCTCAAAACATAGACAGTAGGAAAACTCAGTCTTCCTGTACTAAAGTCGGCATTGGGTCTCTTACATTTAATTCCGATGCGATTTTTGTGTTTCATCGTCAATGGGAAGGTCCAAGGGATACAGTAAATCTGCAGAGGTGCATCGGAATGTAAAACTGGTGACACAGGAAACGCTCAAAGCATTGAGTGTAGGAAGACTCAGTCTTCCTGTACTAAAGTCGGCATTGGGTCTCTTACATTTAATTCCGATGCAATTTTTGTGTTTCATCGTCAATGGGAAGGTCCAAGGGATACAGTAAATCTGCAGATGTGCATCGGAATGTAAAACTGGTGACACAGGAAACGCTCAAAACATAGAGAGTAGGAAGACACAGTGTTCCTGTACTTAAGTCGGCATTGTGTCTCTTATATTTTATTCCGATGCAATTTCTGTGTTTCATCGTCAATGGGAAGGTCCAAGGGATACAGTAAACCTGTAGAGGTGCATCGGAATGTAAAACTGGTGACACAGGAAACGCTCAAACATAGACAGTAGGAAGACTCAGTCTTCCTGTACTTACGTCGGCATTGTGTCTCCTATATTTAATTCTGATGCAATTTCTGTGTTTCATCGTCAATGGGAAGGTCCAATGGATACAGTAAACCTGCAGAGGTGCATCGGAATGTAAAACTAGTGACACAGGTAACGTTAAAGCATAGACAGCAGGAAGACTCAGTCTTCTTGTACTTAAGTCGGCATTGTGTCTCTCATATTTAATTCCGATGCAATTTCTGTGTTTCTTCGTCAATGGGAAGGTCCAAGGGATACAATAAACCTGCAGAGGTGCATCGGAATGTAAAACTGGTGACACAGGAAACGCTCAAAACATAGACAGTAGGAAGACTCAGTCTTCCTATACTTAAGTCGACATAGTGTCTCTTATATTTATTTCCGATGAAATTTCTGTGTTTCATCGTGAATGGGAAGGTCCAAGGGATATAGTAAACCTGCAGAGGTGCATCGGAAAGTAAAACTGATGACACAGGAAAAGCTCAAATCATAGACAGTAGGAAGACTTAGTCTTCCTGTACTTAAGTCGGCATTGTGTTTCTTATATTTAATTCCGATGCAATTTCTGTGTTTCATCCTCACTGTGAAGGTCCAAGGGATACAGTAAACCTGTAGAGGTGCATCGGAATGTAAACCTGGTGACACAGAAAACGCTCAAATTACAGACAGTAGGAAGACTCAGTCTTCCTGTACTTAAGTCGGCATTGTGTCTCTTATATTTAATTCCGATGCAATTTCTGTGTTTCATCGACAATGGGAAGGTCCAAGGGATACAGTAAACCGGCAGAGGTGCATCGGAATGTAAAACTGGTGACACAGGAACCGCTCAAACATTGACCGTACGAAGACTGTTTTCTTGTACTTAAGTCGGCATTGTGTCTCTTATATTTAATTTCGATGCATTTTCTGTGTTTCATCGTCAATGGGAAGGTCCAAGGGATACAGGAAACCTGCAGAGGTGCTTCGGAATGTAAAACTGGTGACACAGGAAACGCTCAAAACATAGAGAGTAGGAAGACTCAGTCTTCCTGTACTTAAGTCGGCATTGTGTCTCTCATATTTAATTCCGATGCAATTTCTGTGTTTCATTGCCAATGGGAGGGTCCAAGGGATACAGTAAACCTGCAGAGGTGCATCAGAATGTAAAACTGCTGACACAGGAAACGCTCAACACATAGACAGTAGGAAGACTCAGTCTTCCTGTACTTAAGTCGGCATTGTGTCTCTTTTATTTAATTCCGATGCAATTTCTGTGTTTCTTCGTCAATGGGAAGCTCCAATGGATACAGAAAATCTGCAGAGGTGCATCAGATTGTAAAACTGGTGACACAGGAAACGCTCAAAACATAGACAGTAGGAACACTCAGTCTTCCTGTACTTAAGTCGGCATTGTGTCTCTTATATTTAATTCCGATGCGATTTCTGTGTTTCATCGACAATGGGAAGGTCCAAGGGATACAGTAAACCAGCAGAGGTGCATCAGAATGTAAAACTGGTGACACAGGAAACGCTCAAAACATAGACCTTACGAAGACTGTTTTCATGTACTTAAGTCGGCATTGTGTCTTTTATATTTAATTTCGATGCAATTTCTGTGTTTCATCGTCAATGGGAAGGTCCAAGGGATACAGTAAACCTGTAGAGGTGCATCGGAATGTAAAACTGGTGACACAGGAAACGCTCAAAACATAGAGAGTAGGAAGACTCAGTCTTCGTGTACTTAAGTCGGCATTGTGTCTCTTATATTTAATTCCGATGCAATTTCTGTGTTTCATCGTCAATGGGAAGGTCCAAGGGATACAGTAAACCTGCAGAGGCGAATCGGAATGTAAAACTGGTGACACAGGAAACGCTCAAAACATTGACAGTAGGAAGACTCAGTCTTCCTGTACTTAAGTCGGCATTGTGTCTCTTATATTTAAATTCATTGCAATTTGTGTATTTCATCGCCAATGGGAAGGTCCAAGGGATACAGTAAACCTGCAGAGGTGCATCGGAATGCAAAACTGGTGACACAGGAAACGCTCAAAACATTGACTGTAAGAAGACTGTTTTCTTGTACTTAAGTCGGCATTGTGTCTCTTATATTTAATTCCGATGCAATTTCTGTGTTTCATCGTCACTGTGAAGCTCCAAGGGATACAGAAAACCTGTATATGTGCATCGGAATGTAAAACTGGTGATACAGGAAACGCTCAAATTATAGACAGTAGGAAGACTCAGTCTTCCTGTACTTAAGTCGGCATTGTGTATCTTATATTTAATTCCGATGCAATTTCTGTGTTTCATCGTCAATGGGAAGGTCCAAGGGATACAATAAACCTGCAGAGGTGCATCGGAATGTAAAACTGGTGACACAGGAAACGCTCAAAACATAGACAGTAGGAAGACTCAGTCTTCCTATACATAAGTCGGCATTGTGTCTCTTATATTTATTTCCGATGAAATTTCTGTGTTTCATCGTGAATGGGAAGGTCCAAGGGATATAGTAAACCTGCAGAGGTGCATCGGAAAGTAAAACTGATGACACAGGAAAAGCTCAAATCATAGACAGTAGGAAGACTTAGTCTTCCTGTACTAAAGTCGGCATTGTGTCTCTTATATTTAATTCCGATGCAATTTCTGTGTTTCATCCTCACTGCGAAGGTCCAAGGGATACAGTAAACCTGTAGAGGTGCATCGGAATGTAAAACTGGTGACACAGGAAACGCTCAAATTACAGACAGTAGGAAGACTCAGTCTTCCTGTACTTAAGTCGGCATTGTGTCTCTTATATTTAATTCCGATGTAATTTCTGTGTTTCATCGCCAATGGGAAGGTCCAAGGGATACAGTAAAACTGCAGAGGTGCATCAGAATGTGAAACTGGTGACACAGGAAACGCTCAAAACGTAGAGAGTAGGAAGACTCAGTCTTCCTGTTTTTAAGTCGGCATTGTGTCTCTTATATTTAATTCCGATGCAATTTCTGAGTTTCATCGTCAATGGGTAGGTCCAAGGGATACAGTAAACCTGCAGAGGCGCATCGGAATGTAAAACTAGTGACACAGGAAACGCTCAAAACATAGACAGTAGGAAGACTCAGTCTTCCTGTACTTAAGTCGGCATTGTGTCCCTTATATTTAATTCCGATGCAATTTCTGTGTTTCATCGTCAATGGGAAGGTCCAAGGGATACAGTAAACCTGCAGAGGTGCATCGGAATGTAAAACTGGTGACACAGGAAACGCTCAAAACATATACAGTAGGAAGACTCAGTCTTCCTGTACTTAAGTCGGCATTGTGTCTCTTATATTTAATTCCGATGCAATTTCTGTGTTTCATCGACAATGTGAAGGTCCAAGGGATACAGTAAACCGGCAGAGGTGCATCGGAATGTTAAACTGGTGACACAGGAAACGCTCAAAAGTACTTATGTCGGCAATGTGTCTTTTATATTTAATTTCGATGCAATATCTGTGTTTCATCGTCAATGGGAAGCTCCAAGGGATACAGGAAACCTGCAGAGGTGCATCGGAATGTAAAACTGGTGACACAGGAAACGCTCAAAACATAGAGAGTAGGAAGACACAGTGTTCCTGTACTTAAGTCGGCATTGTGTCTCTTATATTTTATTCCGATGCAATTTCTGTGTTTCATCGTCAATGGGAAGGTCCAAGGGATACAGTAAACCTGTAGAGGTGCATCGGAATGTAAAACTGGTGACACAGGAAACGCTCAAACATAGACAGTAGGAAGACTCAGTCTTCCTGTACTTACGTCGGCATTGTGTCTCCTATATTTAATTCTGATGCAATTTCTGTGTTTCATCGTCAATGGGAAGGTCCAATGGATACAGTAAACCTGCAGAGGTGCATCGGAATGTAAAACTAGTGACACAGGTAACGTTAAAGCATAGACAGCAGGAAGACTCAGTCTTCTTGTACTTAAGTCGGCATTGTGTCTCTTATATTTAATTCCGATTCAATTTCTGTGTTTCATCGTGAATGGGATGGTCCAAGGGATACAGTAAACCTGCAGAGGTGCATCGGAGTGTAAAACTGGTGACACAGGAAACGCTCAAAACATAGCCAGTAGAAAGACTCAGTCTTCCTGTACTTAAGTCGGCATTGTGTCTCTTATATTTAAATTCGATGCAATTTGTTTGTTTCATCGCTAATGGGAAGGTCCAATGAATACAGTAAACCTGCAGAGAGGCATCGGAATGTAAAACTGGTGACACAGGTAACGCTCAAATCATTGACTGTAAGAAGACTGTTTTCTTGTACTTAAGTCGCATTGTGTCTCTTATATTTAATTCCGATGCAATTTCTGTGTTTCATCGTCACTGTGAAGGTCCAAGGGATACAGAAAACCTGTATATGTGCATCGGAATGTGAAACTGGTGATACAGGAAACGCTCAAATTATAGACAGTAGGAAGACTCAGTCTTCCTGTACTTAAGTCGGCATTGTGTCTCTTATATTTAATTCCGATGCAATTTCGGTGTTTCATCGTCAATGGGAAGGTCCAAGGGATACAGTAATTCTGTAGAGGTGCATCGGAATGTAAAACTAGTGACACAGGAAACGTTAAAAACATAGACAGTAGGAAGACTCAGTCTTCTTGTACTTAAGCGGCATTGTGTCTCTTATATTTAATTCCGATTCAATTTCTATGTTTCATCGTGAATGGGAAGGTCCAAGGGATACAGTAAACCTGCAGAGGTGCATCGGAGTGAAAAACTGGTGACACAGGAAACGCTCAAAACATAGCCAGAAGGAAGACTCAGTCTTCCTGTACTTAAATCGGCATTGTGTCTCTTATATTTATTTACGATGAAATTTCTGCGTTTCATCGTCAATGGGAAGGTCCAAGGGATACAGTAAACCTGCAGAGGTGCATCGGAATGTAAAACCAGTGACACAGGAAACGCTCAAAACATAGACAGTAGGAAAACTCAGTCTTCCTGTACTAAAGTCGGCATTGGGTCTCTTACATTTAATTCCGATGCGATTTTTGTGTTTCATCGTCAATGGGAAGGTCCAAGGGATACAGTAAATCTGCAGAGGTGCATCGGAATGTAAAACTGGTGACACAGGAAACGCTCAAAGCATTGAGTGTAGGAAGACTCAGTCTTCCTGTACTAAAGTCGGCATTGGGTCTCTTACATTTAATTCCGATGCAATTTTTGTGTTTCATCGTCAATGGGAAGGTCCAAGGGATGCAGTAAATCTGCAGAGGTGCATCGGAATGTAAAACTGGTGACACAGGAAACGCTCAAAACATAGAGAGTAGGAAGACACAGTGTTCCTGTACTTAAGTCGGCATTGTGTCTCTTATATTTTATTCCGATGCAATTTCTGTGTTTCATCGTCAATGGGAAGGTCCAAGGGATACAGTAAACCTGTAGAGGTGCATCGGAATGTAAAACTGGTGACACAGGAAACGCTCAAACATAGACAGTAGGAAGTCTCAGTCTTCCTGTACTTACGTCGGCATTGTGTCTCCTATATTTAATTCTGATGCAATTTCTGTGTTTCATCGTCAATGGGAAGGTCCAATGGATACAGTAAACCTGCAGAGGTGCATCGGAATGTAAAACTAGTGACACAGGTAACGTTAAAGCATAGACAGCAGGAAGACTCAGTCTTCTTGTACTTAAGTCGGCATTGTGTCTCTCATATTTAATTCCGATGCAATTTCTGTGTTTCTTCGTCAATGGGAAGGTCCAAGGGATACAATAAACCTGCAGAGGTGCATCGGAATGTAAAACTGGTGACACAGGAAACGCTCAAAACATAGACAGTAGGAAGACTCAGTCTTCCTATACTTAAGTCGACATAGTGTCTCTTATATTTATTTCCGATGAAATTTCTGTGTTTCATCGTGAATGGGAAGGTCCAAGGGATATAGTAAACCTGCAGAGGTGCATCGGAAAGTAAAACTGATGACACAGGAAAAGCTCAAATCATAGACAGTAGGAAGACTTAGTCTTCCTGTACTTAAGTCGGCATTGTGTTTCTTATATTTAATTCCGATGCAATTTCTGTGTTTCATCCTCACTGTGAAGGTCCAAGGGATACAGTAAACCTGTAGAGGTGCATCGGAATGTAAACCTGGTGACACAGAAAACGCTCAAATTACAGACAGTAGGAAGACTCAGTCTTCCTGTACTTAAGTCGGCATTGTGTCTCTTATATTTAATTCCGATGCAATTTCTGTGTTTCATCGACAATGGGAAGGTCCAAGGGATACAGTAAACCGGCAGAGGTGCATCGGAATGTAAAACTGGTGACACAGGAACCGCTCAAACATTGACCGTACGAAGACTGTTTTCTTGTACTTAAGTCGGCATTGTGTCTCTTATATTTAATTTCGATGCATTTTCTGTGTTTCATCGTCAATGGGAAGGTCCAAGGGATACAGGAAACCTGCAGAGGTGCTTCGGAATGTAAAACTGGTGACACAGGAAACGCTCAAAACATAGAGAGTAGGAAGACTCAGTCTTCCTGTACTTAAGTCGGCATTGTGTCTCTCATATTTAATTCCGATGCAATTTCTGTGTTTCATTGCCAATGGGAGGGTCCAAGGGATACAGTAAACCTGCAGAGGTGCATCAGAATGTAAAACTGCTGACACAGGAAACGCTCAACACATAGACAGTAGGAAGACTCAGTCTTCCTGTACTTAAGTCGGCATTGTGTCTCTTTTATTTAATTCCGATGCAATTTCTGTGTTTCTTCGTCAATGGGAAGCTCCAATGGATACAGAAAATCTGCAGAGGTGCATCAGATTGTAAAACTGGTGACACAGGAAACGCTCAAAACATAGACAGTAGGAAGACTCAGTCTTCCTGTACTTAAGTCGGCATTGTGTCTCTTATATTTAATTCCGATGCGATTTCTGTGTTTCATCGACAATGGGAAGGTCCAAGGGATACAGTAAACCAGCAGAGGTGCATCAGAATGTAAAACTGGTGACACAGGAAACGCTCAAAACATAGACCTTACGAAGACTGTTTTCATGTACTTAAGTCGGCATTGTGTCTTTTATATTTAATTTCGATGCAATTTCTGTGTTTCATCGTCAATGGGAAGGTCCAAGGGATACAGTAAACCTGTAGAGGTGCATCGGAATGTAAAACTGGTGACACAGGAAACGCTCAAAACACAGAGAGTAGGAAGACTCAGTCTTCGTGTACTTAAGTCGGCATTGTGTCTCTTATATTTAATTCCGATGCAATTTCTGTGTTTCATCGTCAATGGGAAGGTCCAAGGGATACAGTAAACCTGCAGAGGCGAATCGGAATGTAAAACTGGTGACACAGGAAACGCTCAAAACATTGACAGTAGGAAGACTCAGTCTTCCTGTACTTAAGTCGGCATTGTGTCTCTTATATTTAAATTCATTGCAATTTGTGTATTTCATCGCCAATGGGAAGGTCCAAGGGATACAGTAAACCTGCAGAGGTGCATCGGAATGCAAAACTGGTGACACAGGAAACGCTCAAAACATTGACTGTAAGAAGACTGTTTTCTTGGACTTAAGTCGGCATTGTGTCTCTTATATTTAATTCCGATGCAATTTCTGTGTTTCATCGTCACTGTGAAGCTCCAAGGGATACAGAAAACCTGTATATGTGCATCGGAATGTAAAACTGGTGATACAGGAAACGCTCAAATTATAGACAGTAGGAAGACTCAGTCTTCCTGTACTTAAGTCGGCATTGTGTATCTTATATTTAATTCCGATGCAATTTCTGTGTTTCATCGTCAATGGGAAGGTCCAAGGGATACAGTAAACCTGCAAAGGTGCATCGGAATGTAAAACTAGTGACACAGGAAACGTTAAAACAATAGACAGTAGGAAGACTCAGTCTTCTTGTACTTAAGTCGGCATTGTGTCTCTTATATTTAATTCCGATTCAATTTCTGTGTTTCATCGTGAATGGGAAGGTCCAATGGATACAGTAAACCTGCAGAGGTGCATCGGAGTGTAAAACTGGTAACACAGGAAACGCTCAAAACATAGCCAGTAGGAAGACTCAGTCTTCCTGTACTTAAGTCGGCATTGTGTCTCTTATATTTAATTCCGATGCAATTTCTGTGTTTCATCGACAATGGGAAGGTCCAAGGGATACAGTAAACCGGCAGAGGTGCATCGGAATGTAAAACTGGTGACACAGGAACCGCTCAAACATTGACCGTACGAAGACTGTTTTCTTGTACTTAAGTCGGCATTGTGTCTCTTATATTTAATTTCGATGCATTTTCTGTGTTTCATCGTCAATGGGAAGGTCCAAGGGATACAGGAAACCTGCAGAGGTGCTTCGGAATGTTAAACTGGTGACACAGGAAACGCTCAAAACATAGAGAGTAGGAAGACTCAGACTTCCTGTACTTAAGTCGGCATTGTGTCTCTCATATTTAATTCCGATGCAATTTCTGTGTTTCTTCGTCAATGGGAAGGTCCAAGGGATACAATAAACCTGCAGAGGTGCATCGGAATGTAAAACTGGTGACACAGGAAACGCTCAAATCATAGACAGTAGGAAGACTTAGTCTTCCTGTACTAAAGTCGGCATTGTGTCTCTTATATTTAATTCCGATGCAATTTCTGTGTTTCATCCTCACTGCGAAGGTCCAAGGGATACAGTAAACCTGTAGAGGTGCATCGGAATGTAAAACTGGTGACACAGGAAACGCTCAAAACATTGACAGTAGGAAGACTCAGTCTTCCTGTACTTAAGTCGGCATTGTGTCTCTTATATTTAATTCCGATGCAATTTCTGTGTTTCATCGCCAATGGGAAGGTCCAAGGGATACTGTAAAACTGCAGAGGTGCATCAGAATGTAAAACTGGTGACACAGGAAACGCTCAAAACAATGACAGTAGGAAGACTCAGACTTCCTGTACTTAAGTCGGCATTGTGTCTCTTATATTTAATTCCGATGCAATTTCTGAGTTTCATCGTCAATGGGTAGGTCCAAGGGATACAGTAAACCAGCAGAGGTGCATCGGAATGTAAAACTAGTGACACAGGAAACGCTCAAAGCATAGACAGTAGGAAGACTCAGTCTTCCTGTACTTAAGTCGGCATTATGTCCCTTATATTTAATTCCGATGCAATTTCTGTGTTTCATCGTCAATGGGAAGGTCCAAGGGATACAGTAAACCTGCAGAGGTGCATCGGAATGTAAAACTGGTGACACAGGAAACGCTCAAAACATAGACAGTAGGAAGACTCAGTCTTCCTGTACTTAAGTCGGCATTGTGTCTCTTATATTTAATTCCGATGCAATTTCTGTGTTTCATTGTCAATGGGAGGGTCCAAGGGATACAGTAAACCTGCAGAGGTGCATCAGAATGTAAAACTGCTGACACAGGAAACGCTCAACACATAGACAGTAGGAAGACTCAGTCTTCCTGTACTTAAGTCGGCATTATGTCTCTTATATTTAATTCCGATGCAATTTCTGTGTTTCATCGTCAATGGGAAGGTCCAAGGGATACAGTAAACCTGCAGAGGTGCATCGGAATATTAAAACTGGTGACACAGGAAACGCTCAAAACATTGACAGTAGGAAGACTCAGTCTTCCTGTACTTAAGTCGGCATTGTGTCTCTTATATTTATTTTTGATGAAATTTCTGTGTTTCATCGTGAATGGGAAGGTCCAAGGGATATAGTAAACCTGGAGAGGTGCATCGGAATGTAAAACTGGTGACACAGGAAACGCTCAAAACATTGACAGTAGGAAGACTCAGTCTTCCTGTACTTAAGTCGGCATTGTGTCTCTTATATTTAATTCCGATGTAATTTCTGTGTTTCATCGTAACTGTAGAGGTCCAAGGGATACAGCAAACCTCTAGAGGTGCATCGGAATGTAAAACTGGTGACACAGGAAACGCTCAAATTATAGACAGTAGGAAGACTCAGTCTTCCTGTACTTAAGTCGGCATTGTGTCCCTTATATATAATTCCGATGCAATTTCTGTGTTTCATCGTCAATTTGAAGGTCCCAGGGATACAGTAAACCTGCAGAGGTGCATCGGAATGTAAAACTGGTGACACAGGAAACGCTCAAAACATAGACAGTAGGAAGACTCAGTCTTCCTGTACTTAAGTCGGCATTGTGTCCCTTATATTTAATTCCGATGCAATTTCTTTGTTTCATCGTCATTGTGAAGGTCCAAGGGATACAGTAAACCTGCAGTGGTGCATCTGAATTTAAAACTGGTGACACAGGAAACGCTCAACACATAGACAGTAGGAAGACTCATTCTTCCTGTACTTATGTCGGCATTGTGTCTCTTATATTTAATTCCGATGCAATTTCTGTGTTTCATCGTCAATGGGAAGGTCCAAGGGATACAGTAAACCTGCAGAGGTGTCTCGGAATGTAAAACTGATGACACAGGAAACGCTCAAAACATAGACAGTAGGAACTCAGTCTTCCTGTACTGATCGGCATTGTGTCTCTTATATTTAATTCCGATGCAATTTCTGTGTTTCATCGTCAATGGGAAGGTCCAAGGGATACAGAAATCATGCAGGGGTGCATCAGAATGTAAAACTGGTGACACAGGAAACGCTCAAAACATAAACAGTAGGAAGACTCAGTCTTCCTGTACTTAAGTCGGCATTGTGTCTCTTATATTTTATTCCGATGCAATTTCTGTGTTTCATCGTCAATGGGCAGGTCCAAGGGATACAGTAAACCTGTAGAGGTGCATCGGAATGTAAAACTGGTGACACAGGAAACGCTCAAATTATAGACAGTAGGAAGATTCAGTCTTCCGTTACTTAAATCGGCATTGTGTCTCTTATATTTAATTCCGATGCAATTTCTGTGTTTCATCGTCAATGGGAAGGTCCAAGGGATACAGTAAACCTGCAGAGGTGCATCAGAATGTAAAACTGGTGACACAGGAACCGCTAAAAACATAGACAGTAGGAAGACTCAGTCTTCCTGTACTTAAGTCGGCATTGTGTCTCTTATATTTATTTCCGATGCAATTTCTGTGTTTCTTCGTCAATGGGAAGCTCCAATGGATACAGAAAATCTGCAGAGGTGCATCGGAAAGTAAAACTGGTGACACAGGAAACGCTCAAAACATTGACAGTAGGAAGACTCAGTCTTCCTGTACTTAAGTCGGCATTGTGTCTCTTATATTTAAATTCATTGCAATTTGTGTGTTCCATCGCCAATGGGAAGGTCCAAGGGATACAGTAAACCTGCAGAGGTGCATCGGAATGTAAAACTGGTGACACAGGAAACGCTCAAAGCATTGACTGTAAGAAGACTGTTTTCTTGTACTTAAGTCGGCATTGTGTCTCTTATATTTAATTCCGATGCAATTTCTGTGTTTCATCGTCACTGTGAAGGTCCAAGGGATACAGAAAACCTGTATATGTGCATCGGAAAGTAAAACTGGTGATACAGGAAACGCTCAAATTATAGACACTAGGAAGACTCAGTCTTCCTGTACTTAAGTCGGCATTGTGTATCTTATATTTAATTCCGATGCAATTTCTGTGTTTCATCGTCAATGGGAAGGTCCAAGGGATACAGTAAACCTGCAAAGGTGCATCGGAATGTAAAACTAGTGACACAGGAAACGTTAAAACAATAGACAGTAGGAAGACTCAGTCTTCTTGTACTTAAGTCGGCATTGTGTCTCTTATATTTAATTCCGATTCAATTTCTGTGTTTCATCGTGAATGGGAAGGTCCAATGGATACAGTAAACCTGCAGAGGTGCATCGGAGTGTAAAACTGGTAACACAGGAAACGCTCAAAACATAGCCAGTAGGAAGACTCAGTCTTCCTGTACTTAAGTCGGCATTGTGTCTCTTATATATATTTCCTATGAAATTTCTGTGTTTAATCGTGAATGGGAACGTCCAAGGCATACAGTAAACCTGCAGAGGTGCATCGGAATGTAAAACTAGTGACACAGAAAAGCTCAAAACATAGACAGTAGGAAGACTCAGTCTTCCTGTACTTAAGTCGGCATTGTGTCTCTTAAATTTAATTCCGATGCAATTTCTGTATTTCATCGCCAATGGGAAGGTCCAAGGGATACAGTAAACCTGCAGAGGTGCATCGGAATGTAAAACTGACGACACAGTAAATGCTCAAAACATAGACAGTAGGAAGACTCAGTCTTCCTGTACTTAAGTCGGCATTGTGTCTCTTATATTTAATTCCGATGCGATTTCTGTGTTTAATCGACAATGGGAAGGTCCCAGGGATACAGTAAACCTGCAGAGGTGCAAAGGAATGTACAACTGGTGACACAGGAAACGCTCAAACATTGACTGTAAGAAGACTGTTTTCTTGTACTTAAGTCGGCATTGTGTCTCTTATATTTAATTCCGATGCAATTTCTATGTTTCATCGTCACTGTGAAGGTCCAAGGGATACAGAAAACCTGTATATGTGCATCGGAATATAAAACTGGTGATACAGGAAACGCTCAAATTATAGACAGTAGGAAGACTCCGTCTTCCTGTACTTATGTCGTCATTGTGTCTCTTATATTTATTTCCGATGAAATTTCTGTGTTTCATCGTGAATGGGAAAGTCCAAGGGATATATTAAACCTGCAGAGGTGCATCGGAAAGTAAAACTGATGACACAGGAAACGCTCAAAACATAGACAGTAGGAAGACTTAGTCTTCCTGTACATAAGTCGGAATTGTTTCTCTTATATTTAATTCCGATGCAATTTCTGTTTTTCGTCGTCAATGGGAAGGGCCAAGGGATACAGTAAACCTGCAGAGGTGCATCGGAAGGTAAAACTGACTACACAGGAAACGCTCAAAACATAGACAGTAGGAAGACTCAGTCTTCCTGTACTTAAGTCGGCATTGTGTCTCTTATATTTAATTCCGATGCAATTTCTGTGTTTCATCGACAATGGGAAGGTCCAAGGGATACAGTAAATCGGCAGAGGTGCATCGGAATGTAAAACTGGTGACACAGGAACCGCTCAAACATTGACCGTACGAAGACTGTTTTCTTGTACTTAAGTCGGCATTGTGTCTCTTATATTTAATTTCGATGCATTTTCTGTATTTCATCGTCAATGGGAAGGTCCAAGGGATACAGGAAACCTGCAGAGGTGCTTCGGAATGTAAAACTGGTGACACAATAAACGCTCAAAACATAGAGAGTAGGAGGACTCAGTTTTCCTGTACTTAAGTCGGCATTGTGTCTCTCATATTTAATTCCGATGCAATTTCTGCGATTCTTCGTCAATGGGAAGGTCCAAGGGATACAATAAACCTGCAGAGGTGCATCGGAATATAAAACTGGTGACACAGGAAACGCTCAAAACATAGACAGTAGGAAGACTCAGTCTTCCTATACTTAAGTCGGCATTGTGTCTCTTATATTTAATTCCGATGCAATTTCTGTGTTTCATCCTCACTGCGAAGGTCCAAGGGATACAGTAAACCTGTAGAGGTGCATCGGAATGTAAAACTGGTGACACAGGAAACGCTCAAATTACAGACAGTAGGAAGACTCAGTCTTCCTGTACTTAAGTCGGCATTGTGTCTCTTATATTTAATTCCGATGCAACTTCTGTGTTTCATCGCCAATGGGAAGGTCCAAGGGATACCGTAAAACTGCAGAGGTGCATCAGAATGTAAAACTGGTGACACAGGAAACGCTCAAAACGTAGAGAGTAGGAAGACTCAGTCTTCCTGTTTTTAAGTCGGCATTGTGTCTCTTACATTTAATTCCGATGCAATTTCTGAGTTTCATCGTCAATGGGTAGGTCCAAGGGATACAGTAAACCTGCAGAGGTGCATCGGAATGTAAAACTAGTGACACAGGAAACGCTCAAAACATAGCCAGTAGTAAGACTCAGTCTTCCTGTACTTAATTCGGCATTGTGTCCCTTATATTTAATTCCGATGCAATTTCTGTGTTTCATCGTCAATGGGAAGGTCCAAGGGATACAGTAAACCTGCAGAGGTGCATCGGAATGTAAAACTGGTGACACAGGAAAAGCTCAAAACATATACAGTAGGAAGACTCAGTCTTCCTGTACTTAAGTCGGCATTGTGTCTCTTATATTTAATTCCGATGCAATTTCTGTGTTTCATCGACAATGTGAAGGTCCAAGGGATACAATAAACCGGCAGAGGTGCATCGGAATGTTAAACTGGTGACACAGGAAACGCTCAAAAGTACTTATGTCGGCATTGTGTCTTTTATATTTAATTTCGATGCAATTTCTGTGTTTCATCGTCAATGGGAAGGTCCAAGGGATACAGGAAACCTGCAGAGGTGCATCGGAATATAAAACTGGTGACACAGGAAACGCTCAAAACATAGAGAGTAGGAAGACTCAGTGTTCCTGTACTTAAGTCGGCATTGTGTCTCTTATATTTAATTCCGATGCAATATCTGTGTTTCATCGTCAATGGGAAGGTTCAAGGGATACAGTAAACCTGTAGAGGTGCATCGGAATGTAAAACTGGTGACACAGGAAACGCTCAAACATAGACAGTAGGAAGACTCAGTCTTCCTGTACTTACGTCGGCATTGTGTCTCCTATATTTAATTCTGATGCAATTTCTGTGTTTCATCGTCAATGGGAAGGTCCAATGGATACAGTAAACCTGCAGAGGTGCATCGGAATGTAAAACTAGTGATACAGGTAACGTTAAAGCATAGACAGCAGGAAGACTCAGTCTTCTTGTACTTAAGTCGGCATTGTGTCTCTTATATTTAATTCCGGTTCAATTTCTGTGTTTCATTGTGAATGGGATGGTCCAAGGGATACAGTAAACCTGCAGAGGTGCATCGGAGTGTAAAACTGGTGACACAGGAAACGCTCAAAACATAGCCAGTAGCAAGACTCAGTCTTCCTGTACTTATGTCGGCATTGTGTCTCTTATATTTATTTACGGTGAAATTTCTGTGTTTCATCGTGAATGGGAAGGTCCAAGGGATACAGTAAACCTGCAGAGGTGCATCGGAATGTAAAACCAGTGACACAGGAAACGCTCAAAACATAGACAGTAGGAAGACTCAGTCTTCCTGTACTTAAGTCGGCATTGGGTCTCTTACATTTAATTCCGATGCAATTTCTGTGTTTCATCGTCAATGGGAAGGTCCAAGGGTTACAGTAAATCTGCAGAGGTGCATCGGAATGTAAAACTGGTGACACAGGAAACGCTCAAAGCATAGAGAGTAGGAAGACTCAGTCTTCCTGTACTTAAGTCGTCATTGTGTCTCTTATATTTATTTCCGATGAAATTTCTGTGTTTCATCGTGAATGGGAAGGTCCAAGGGATATAGTAAACCTGCAGAGGTGCATCGGAAAGTAAAACTGATGACACAGGAAACGCTCAATACATAGGCAGTAGGAAGACTTAGTCTTCCTGTACTTAAGTCGGAATTGTGTCTCTTATATTTAATTCCGATGCAATTTCTGTGTTTCATCGTCATTGGGAAGGTCCAAGGGATACAGTACACCTGCAGAGGTGCATCGGAATGTAAAACTGACGACACAGAAAACGCTCAAAACATAGACAGTAGGAAGACTCAGTCTTCCTGTACTTAAGTCGGCACTGTGTCTCTTATATTTAATTCCGATGCGATTACTGTGTTTCATCGACAATGGGAAGGTCCAAGGGATACAGGAAACCGGCAGAGGTGCATCGGAATGAAAAACTGGTGACACAGGAAACGCTCAAAACATAGAGAGTAGGAAGACTCAGTCTTCCTGTACTTAAGTCGGCATTGTGTCTCTCATATTTAATTCCGATGCAATTTCTGTGTTTCTTCGTTAATGGGAAGGTCCAAGGGATACAATAAACCTGCAGAGGTGCATCGGAATGTAAAACTGGTGACACAGGAAACGCTCAAAACATAGACAGTAGGAAGACTCAGTCTTCCTATACTTAAGTCGACATAGTGTCTCTTATATTTATTTCCGATGAAATTTCTGTGTTTCATCGTGAATGGGAAGGTCCAAGGGATACAATAAACCTGCAGAGGTGCATCGGAAAGTAAAACTGATGACACAGGAAAAGCTCAAATCATAGACAGTAGGAAGACTTAGTCTTCCTGTACTTAAGTCGGCATTGTGTCTCTTATATTTAATTCCGATGCAATTTCTGTGTTTCATCCTCACTGTGAAGGTCCAAGGGATACAGTAAACCTGTAGAGGTGCATCGGAATGTAAAACTGGTGACACAGGAAACGCTCAAATTACAGACAGTAGGAAGACTCAGTCTTCCTGTACTTAAACGGCATTGTGTCTCTTATAATTAATTCCGATGCAATTTCTGAGTTTCATCGTCAATGGGTAGCTCCAAGGGATACAGTAAACCTGCTGAGGTGCATCGGAATGTAAAACTAGTGACACAGGAAACGCTCAAAACATAGACAGTAGGAAGACTCAGTCTTCCTGTAGTTAAGTCAGCATTGTGTCTCTTACATTTAATTCTGATGCAATTTCTGTGTTTTATCGTCAATGGGAAGGTCCAAGGGATACAGTAAACCTGCAGAGGTGCATCGGAATGTAAAACTGGTGACACAGGAAACGCTCAAAACATAGCCAGTAGGAAGACTCAGTCTTCCTGTACTTAAGTCGGCATTGTGTCTCTTATATCTAATTCCGATGCAATTTCTGTGTTTCATTGTCAATGGGAGGGTCCAAGGGATACAGTAAACATGCAGAGGTGCATCAGAATGTAAAACTGGTGACACAGGAAACGCTCAACACATAGACAGTAGGAAGACTCAGTCTTCCTGTTCTTAAGTCGGCATTGTGTCTCTTTTATTTAATTCCGATGCAATTTCTTTGTTTCTTCGTCAATGGGAAGCTCCAATGGATACAGAAAATCTGCAGAGGTGCATCAGATTGTAAAACTGGTGACACAGGAAACGCTCAAAACATAGACAGTAGGAAGACTCAGTCTTCCTGTACTTAAGTCGGCATTGTGTCTCTTATATTTAATTCCGATGCGAATTCTGTGTTTCATCGACAATGGGAAGGTCCAAGGGATACAGTAAACCAGCAGAGGTGCATCAGAATGTAAAACTGGTGACACAGGAAACGCTCAAAACATAGACCGTACGAAGACTGTTTTCTTGTACTTAAGTCGGCATTGTGTCTCATATATTTAATTCCGATGCAATTTCTGTGTTTCATCGTCACTGTGAAGGTCCAAGGGATACAGAAAACCTGTATATGTGCATCGGAATGTAAAACTGGTGATACAGGAAACGCTCAAATTATAGACAGTAGGAAGACTCAGTCTTCCTGTACTTAAGTCGGCATTGTGTATCTTATATTTAATTCCGATGCAATTTCTGTGTTTCATCGTCAATGGGAATGTCCAAGGGATACAGTAAACCTGCAAAGGTGCATCGGAATGTAAAACTAGTGACACAGGAAACGTTAAAACAATAGACAGAAGGAAGACTCAGTCTTCTTGTACTTAAGTCGGCATTGTGTCTCTTATATTTAATTCCGATTCAATTTCTGTGTTTCATCGTGAATGGGAAGGTCCAATGGATACAGTAAACCTGCAGAGGTGCATCGGAGTGTAAAACTGGTAACACAGGAATCGCTCAAAACATAGCCAGTAGGAAGACTCAGTCTTCCTGTACTTAAGTCGGCATTGTGTCTCTTATATTTATTTTCTATGAAATTTCTGTGTTTCATCGTGAATGGGAACGTCCAACGGATACAGTAAACCTGCAGAGGTGCATCGGAATGTAAAACTAGTGACACAGGAAACGCTCGAAACATAGACAGTAGGAAGACTCAGTCTTCCTGTACTTAAGTCGGCATTGTGTCTCTTAAATTTAATTCCGATGCAATTTCTGTGTTTCATCGCCAATGGGAATGTCCAAGGGATACAGTAAACCGGCAGAGGTGCATCGAAATGTAAAACTGACGACACAGTAAATGCTCAAAACATAGACAGAAGGAAGACTCGGTCTTCCTGTACTTATGTCGGCATTGTGTCTTTTATATTTAATTTCGATGCAATTTCTGTGTTTCATCGTCAATGGGAAGGTCCAAGGGATACAGGAAACCTGCAGAGGTGCATCGGAATATAAAACTGGTGACACAGGAAACGCTCAAAACATAGAGAGTAGGAAGACTCAGTGTTCCTGTACTTAAGTCGGCATTGTGTCTCTTATATTTAATTCCGATGCAATTTCTGTGTTTCATCGTCAATGGGAAGGTTCAAGGGATACAGTAAACCTGTAGAGGTGCATCGGAATGTAAAACTGGTGACACAGGAAACGCTCAAACATAGACAGTAGGAAGACTCATTCTTCCTGTACTTACGTCGGCATTGTGTCTCCTATATTTAATTCTGATGCAATTTCTGTGTTTCATCGTCAATGGGAAGGTCCAATGGATACAGTAAACCTGCAGAGGTGCATCGGAATGTAAAACTAGTGATACAGGTAACGTTAAAGCATAGACAGCAGGAAGACTCAGTCTTCTTGTACTTAAGTCGTCATTGTGTCTCTTATATTTAATTCCGGTTCAATTTCTGTGTTTCATCGTGAATGGGATGGTCCAAGGGATACAGTAAACCTGCAGAGGTGCATCGGAGTGTAAAACTGGTGACACAGGAAACGCTCAAAACATAGCCAGTAGCAAGACTCAGTCTTCCTGTACTTAAGTCGGCATTGTGTCTCTTATATTTATTTACGATGAAATTTCTGTGTTTCATCGTGAATGGGAAGGTCCAAGGGATACAGTAAACCTGCAGAGGTGCATCGGAATGTAAAACCAGTGACACAGGAAACGCTCAAAACATAGACAGTAGGAAGACTCAGTCTTCCTGTACTTAAGTCGGCATTGGGTCTCTTACATTTAATTCCGATGCAATTTCTGTGTTTCATCGTCAATGGGAAGGTCCAAGGGATACAGTAAATCTGCAGAGGTGCATCGGAATGTAAAACTGGTGACACAGGAAACGCTCAAAGCATAGAGAGTAGGAAGACTCAGTCTTCCTGTACTTAAGTCGTCATTGTGTCTCTTATATTTATTTCCGATGAAATTTCTGTGTTTCATCGTGAATGGGAAGGTCCAAGGGATATAGTAAACCTGCAGAGGTGCATCGGAAAGTAAAACTGATGACACAGGAAACGCTCAAAACATAGGCAGTAGGAAGACTTAGTCTTCCTGTACTTAAGTCGGAATTGTGTCTCTTATATTTAATTCCGATGCAATTTCTGTGTTTCATCGTCATTGGGAAGGTCCAAGGGATACAGTACACCTGCAGAGGTGCATCGGAATGTAAAACTGACGACACAGAAAACGCTCAAAACATAGACAGTAGGAAGACTCAGTCTTCCTGTACTTAAGTCGGCATTGTGTCTCTTATATTTAATTCCGATGCGATTACTGTGTTTCATCGACAATGGGAAGGTCCAAGGGATACAGGAAACCGGCAGAGGTGCATCGGAATGAAAAACTGGTGACACAGGAAACGCTCAAAACATAGAGAGTAGGAAGACTCAGTCTTCCTGTACTTAAGTCGGCATTGTGTCTCTCATATTTAATTCCGATGCAATTTCTGTGTTTCTTCGTTAATGGGAAGGTCCAAGGGATACAATAAACCTGCAGAGGTGCATCGGAATGTAAAACTGGTGACACAGGAAACGCTCAAAACATAGACAGTAGGAAGACTCAGTCTTCCTATACTTAAGTCGACATAGTGTCTCTTATATTTATTTCCGATGAAATTTCTGTGTTTCATCGTGAATGGGAAGGTCCAAGGGATACAATAAACCTGCAGAGGTGCATCGGAAAGTAAAACTGATGACACAGGAAAAGCTCAAATCATAGACAGTAGGAAGACTTAGTCTTCCTGTACTTAAGTCGGCATTGTGTCTCTTATATTTAATTCCGATGCAATTTCTGTGTTTCATCCTCACTGTGAAGGTCCAAGGGATACAGTAAACCTGTAGAGGTGCATCGGAATGTAAAACTGGTGACACAGGAAACGCTCAAATTACAGACAGTAGGAAGACTCAGTCTTCCTGTACTTAAGTCGGCATTGTGTCTCTTATATTTAATTCCGATGCAATTTCTGAGTTTCATCGTCAATGGGTAGCTCCAAGGGATACAGTAAACCTGCAGAGGTGCATCGGAATGTAAAACTAGTGACACAGGAAACGCTCAAAACATAGACAGTAGGAAGACTCAGTCTTCCTGTAGTTAAGTCGGCATTGTGTCTCTTACATTTAATTCCGATGCAATTTCTGTGTTTTATCGTCAATGGGAAGGTCCAAGGGATACAGTAAACCTGCAGAGGTGCATCGGAATGTAAAACTGGTGACACAGGAAACGCTCAGAACATAGACAGTAGGAAGACTCAGTCTTCCTGTACTTAAGTCGGCATTGTGTCTCTTATATTTAATGCCGATGCAATTTCTGTGTTTCATTGTCAATGGGAGGGTCCAAGGGATACAGTAAACCTGCAGAGGTGCATCAGAATGTAAAACTGCTGACACAGGAAACGCTCAACATATAGACAGTAGGAAGACTCAGTCTTCCTGTTCTTAAGTCGGCATTGTGTCTCTTTTATTTAATTCCGATGCAATTTCTTTGTTTCTTCGTCAATGGGAAGCTCCAATGGATACAGAAAATCTGCAGAGGTGCATCAGATTGTAAAACTGGTGACACAGGAAACGCTCAAAACATAGACAGTAGGAAGACTCAGTCTTCCTGTACTTAAGTCGGCATTGTGTCTCTTATATTTAATTCCGATGCGAATTCTGTGTTTCATCGACAATGGGAAGGTCCAAGCGATACAGTAAACCAGCAGAGGTGCATTAGAATGTAAAACTGGTGACACAGGAAACGCTCAAAACATAGACCGTACGAAGACTGTTTTCTTGTACTTAAGTCGGCATTGTGTCTCTTATATTTAATTCCGATGCAATTTCTGTGTTTCATCGTCACTGTGAAGGTCCAAGGGATACAGAAAACCTGTATATGTGCATCGGAATGTAAAACTGGTGATACAGGAAACGCTCAAATTATAGACAGTAGGAAGACTCAGTCTTCCTGTACTTAAGTCGGCATTGTGTATCTTATATTTAATTCCGATGCAATTTCTGTGTTTCATCGTCAATGGGAAGGTCCAAGGGATACAGTAAACCTGCAAAGGTGCATCGGAATGTAAAACTAGTGACACAGGAAACGTTAAAACAATAGACAGTAGGAAGACTCAGTCTTCTTGTACTTAAGTCGGCATTGTGTCTCTTATATTTAATTCCGATTCAATTTCTGTGTTTCATCGTGAATGGGAAGGTCCAATGGATACAGTAAACCTGCAGAGGTGCATCGGAGTGTAAAACTGGTAACACAGGAAACGCACAAAACATAGCCAGTAGGAAGACTCAGTCTTCCTGTACTTAAGTCGGCATTGTGTCTCTTATATTTATTTCCTATGAAATTTCTGTGTTTCATCGTGAATGGGAACGTCCAACGGATACAGTAAACCTGCAGAGGTGCATCGGAATGTAAAACTAGTGACACAGGAAACGCTCAAAACATAGACAGTAGGAAGACTCAGTCTTCCTGTACTTAAGTCGGCATTGTGTCTCTTAAATTTAATTCCGATGCAATTTCTGTGTTTCATCGCCAATGGGAATGTCCAAGGGATACAGTAAACCGGCAGAGGTGCATCGAAATGTAAAACTGACGACACAGTAAATGCTCAAAACATAGACAGAAGGAAGACTCGGTCTTCCTGTACTTAAGTCGGCATTGTGTCTCTCATATTTAATTCCGATGCGATTTCTGTGTTTCTTCGTCAATGGGAAGGTCCAAGGGATACAATAAACCTGCAGAGGTGCATCGGAATGTAAAACTGGTGACACAGGAAACGCTCAAAACATAGACAGTAGGAAGACTCAGTCTTCCTATACTTAAGTCGACATAGTGTCTCTTATATTTATTTCCGATGAAATTTCTGTGTTTCATCGTGAATGGGAAGGTCCAAGGGATATAGTAAACCTGCAGAGGTGCATCGGAAAGTAAAACTGATGACACAGGAAAAGCTCAAATCATAGACAGTAGGAAGACTTAGTCTTCCTGTACTTAAGTCGGCATTGTGTCTCTTATATTTAATTCCGATGCAATTTCTGTGATTCATCCTCACTGTGAAGGTCCAAGGGATACAGTAAACCTGCAGAGGTGCATCGGAATGTAAAACTGGTGACACAGGAAACGCTCAAAACATAGACAGTAGGAAGACTCAGTCTTCCTGTACTTAAGTCGGCATTGTGTCTCTTATATTTAATTCCGATGCAATTTCTGTGTTTCATTGTCAATGGGAGGGTCCAAGGGATACAGTAAACCTGCAGAGGTGCATCAGAATGTAAAACTGCTGACACAGGAAACGCTCAACACATAGACAGTAGGAAGACTCAGTCTTCCTGTTCTTAAGTCGGCATTGTGTCTCTTTTATTTATTTCCGATGCAATTTCTGTGTTTCTTCGTCAATGGGAAGCTCCAATGGATACAGAAAATCTGCAGAGGTGCATCAGATTGTAAAACTGGTGACACAGGAAACGCTCAAAACATAGACCGTACGAAGACTGTTTTCATGTACTTAAGTCGGCATTGTGTCTTTTATATTTAATTTCGATGCAATTTCTGTGTTTCATCGTCAATGGGAAGGTCCAAGGGATACAGTAAACCTGTAGAGGAGCATCGGAATGTAAAACTGGTGACACAGGAAACGCTCAAATCATAGCCAGTAGGAAGACTCAGTCTTCCTGTACTTAAGTCGGCATTGTGTCTCTTATATTTAAATTCGATGCAATTTGTGTGTTTCATCGCCAATGGGAAGGTCCAATGGATACAGTAAACCTGCAAAGAGGCATCGGAGTGTAAAACTGGTGACACAGGAAACGCTCAAATCATTGACTGTAAGAAGACTGTTTTCTTGTTCTTAAGTCGCATTGTGTCTCTTATATTTAATTCCGATGCAATTTATGTGTTTCATCCTCACTGTGAAGGTCCAAGGGATACAGTTAACCTGTAGAGGTGCATCGGAATGTAAAACTGGTGACACAGGAAACGCTCAAATTACAGACAGTAGGAAGACTCAGTCTTCCTGTACTTAAGTCGGCATTCTGTCTCTTATATTTAATTCCGATGCAATTTCTGAGTTTCATCGTCAATGGGTAGGTCCAAGGGATACAGTAAAACTGCAGAGGTGCATCGGAATGTAAAACTAGTGACACAGGAAACGCTCAAAACATAGACAGTAGGAAGACTCAGTCTTCCTGTACTTAAGTCGGCATTGTGTCTCTTATATTTATTTCCTATGAAATTTCTGTGTTTCATCGTGAATGGGAACGTCCAACGGATACAGTAAACCTGCAGAGGTGCATCGGAATGTAAAACTAGTGACACAGGAAACGCTCAAAACATAGACAGTAGGAAGACTCAGTCTTCCTGTACTTAAGTCGGCATTGTGTCTCTTAAATTTAATTCCGATGCAATTTCTGTGTTTCATCGCCAATGGGAATGTCCAAGGGATACAGTAAACCGGCAGAGGTGCATCGAAATGTAAAACTGACGACACAGTAAATGCTCAAAACATAGACAGAAGGAAGACTCGGTCTTCCTGTACTTAAGTCGGCATTGTGTCTCTCATATTTAATTCCGATGCGATTTCTGTGTTTCTTCGTCAATGGGAAGGTCCAAGGGATACAATAAACCTGCAGAGGTGCATCGGAATGTAAAACTGGTGACACAGGAAACGCTCAAAACATAGACAGTAGGAAGACTCAGTCTTCCTATACTTAAGTCGACATAGTGTCTCTTATATTTATTTCCGATGAAATTTCTGTGTTTCATCGTGAATGGGAAGGTCCAAGGGATATAGTAAACCTGCAGAGGTGCATCGGAAAGTAAAACTGATGACACAGGAAAAGCTCAAATCATAGACAGTAGGAAGACTTAGTCTTCCTGTACTTAAGTCGGCATTGTGTCTCTTATATTTAATTCCGATGCAATTTCTGTGTTTCATCCTCACTGTGAAGGTCCAAGGGATACAGTAAACCTGCAGAGGTGCATCGGAATGTAAAACTGGTGACACAGGAAACGCTCAAAACATAGACAGTAGGAAGACTCAGTCTTCCTGTACTTAAGTCGGCATTGTGTCTCTTATATTTAATTCCGATGCAATTTCTGTGTTTCATTGTCAATGGGAGGGTCCAAGGGATACAGTAAACCTGCAGAGGTGCATCAGAATGTAAAACTGCTGACACAGGAAACGCTCAACACATAGACAGTAGGAAGACTCAGTCTTCCTGTTCTTAAGTCGGCATTGTGTCTCTTTTATTTATTTCCGATGCAATTTCTGTGTTTCTTCGTCAATGGGAAGCTCCAATGGATACAGAAAATCTGCAGAGGTGCATCAGATTGTAAAACTGGTAACACAGGAAACGCTCAAAACATAGACCGTACGAAGACTGTTTTCATGTACTTAAGTCGGCATTGTGTCTTTTATATTTAATTTCGATGCAATTTCTGTGTTTCATCGTCAATGGGAAGGTCCAAGGGATACAGTAAACCTGTAGAGGAGCATCGGAATGTAAAACTGGTGACACAGGAAACGCTCAAATCATAGCCAGTAGGAAGACTCAGTCTTCCTGTACTTAAGTCGGCATTGTGTCTCTTATATTTAAATTCGATGCAATTTGTGTGTTTCATCGCCAATGGGAAGGTCCAATGGATACAGTAAACCTGCAGAGAGGCAACGGAGTGTAAAACTGGTGACACAGGAAACGCTCAAATCATTGACTGTAAGAAGACTGTTTTCTTGTTCTTAAGTCGCATTGTGTCTCTTATATTTAATTCCGATGCAATTTATGTGTTTCATCCTCACTGTGAATGTCCAAGGGATACAGTTAACCTGTAGAGGTGCATCGGAATGTAAAACTGGTGACACAGGAAACGCTCAAATTACAGACAGTAGGAAGACTCAGTCTTCCTGTACTTAAGTCGGCATTCTGTCTCTTATATTTAATTCCGATGCAATTTCTGAGTTTCATCGTCAATGGGTAGGTCCAAGGGATACAGTAAAACTGCAGAGGTGCATCGGAATGTAAAACTAGTGACACAGGAAACGCTCAAAACATAGACAGTAGGAAGACTCAGTCTTCCTTTAGTTAAGTCGGCAATGTGTCTCTTACATTTAATTCCGATGCAATTTCTGTGTTTTATCGTCAATGGGAAGGTCCAAGGGATACAGTAAACCTGCAGAGGTGCATCGGAATGTAAAACTGGTGACACAGGAAACGCTCAAAACATAGACAGTAGGAAGACTCAGTCTTCCTGTTCTTAAGTCGGCATTGTGTCTCTTTTATTTAATTCCGATGCAATGTCTTTGTTTCTTCGTCAATGGGAAGCTCCAATGGATACAGAAAATCTGCAGAGGTGCATCAGATTGTAAAACTGGTGACACAGGAAACGCTCAAAACATAGACAGTAGGAAGACTCAGTCTTCCTGTACTTAAGTCGGCATTGTGTCTCTTATATTTAATTCCGATGCGATTTCTGTGTTTCATCGTGAATGGGAAGGTCCAAGGGATACAGGAAACCTGCAGAGGTGCATCGGAGTGTAAAACTGGTAACACAGGAAACGCTCAAAACATAGCCAGTAGGAAGACTCAGTCTTCCTGTACTTAAGTCGGCATTGTGTCTCTTATATTTATTTTCTATGAAATTTCTGTGTTTCATCGTGAATGGGAACGTCCAACGGATACAGTAAACCTGCAGAGGTGCATCGGAATGTAAAACTAGTGACACAGGAAACGCTCAAAACATAGACAGTAGGATGACTCAGTCTTCCTGTACTTAAGTCGGCATTGTGTCTCTTAAATTTAATTCCGATGCAATTTCTATGTTTCATCGCCAATGGGAATGTCCAAGGGATACAGTAAACCGGCAGAGGTGCATCGAAATGTAAAACTGACGACACAGTAAATGCTCAAAACATAGACAGAAGGAAGACTCGGTCTTCCTGTACTTATGTCGGCATTGTGTCTTTTATATTTAATTTCGATGCAATTTCTGTGTTTCATCGTCAATGGGAAGGTCCAAGGGATACAGGAAACCTGCAGAGGTGCATCGGAATATAAAACTGGTGACACAGGAAACGCTCAAAACATAGAGAGTAGGAAGACTCAGTGTTCCTGTACTTAAGTCGGCATTGTGTCTCTTATATTTAATTCCGATGCAATTTCTGTGTTTCATCGTCAATGGGAAGGTTCCAGGGATACAGTAAACCTGTAGAGGTGCATCGGAATGTAAAACTGGTGACACAGGAAACGCTCAAACATAGACAGTAGGAAGACTCAGTCTTCCTGTACTTACGTCGGCATTGTGTCTCCTATATTTAATTCTGATGCAATTTCTGTGTTTCATCGTCAATGGGAAGGTCCAATGGATACAGTAAACCTGCAGAGGTGCATCGGAATGTAAAACTAGTGATACAGGTAACGTTAAAGCATAGACAGCAGGAAGACTCAGTCTTCTTGTACTTAAGTCGGCATTGTGTCTCTTATATTTAATTCCGGTTCAATTTCTGTGTTTCATCGTGAATGGGATGGTCCAAGGGATACAGTAAACCTGCAGAGGTGCATCGGAGTGTAAAACTGGTGACACAGGAAACGCTCAAAACATAGCCAGTAGCAAGACTCAGTCTTCCTGTACTTAAGTCGGCATTGTGTCTCTTATATTTATTTACGATGAAATTTCTGTGTTTCATCGTGAATGGGAAGGTCCAAGGGATACAGTAAACCTGCAGAGGTGCATCGGAATGTAAAACCAGTGACACAGGAAACGCTCAAAACATAGACAGTAGGAAGACTCAGTCTTCCTGTACTTAAGTCGGCATTGGGTCTCTTACATTTAATTCCGATGCAATTTCTGTGTTTCATCGTCAATGGGAAGGTCCAAGGGATACAGTAAATCTGCAGAGGTGCATCGGAATGTAAAACTGGTGACACAGGAAACGCTCAAAGCATAGAGAGTAGGAAGACTCAGTCTTCCTGTACTTAAGTCGTCATTGTGTCTCTTATATTTATTTCCGATGAAATTTCTGTGTTTCATCGTGAATGGGAAGGTCCAAGGGATATAGTAAACCTGCAGAGGTGCATCGGAAAGTAAAACTGATGACACAGGAAACGCTCAAAACATAGGCAGTAGGAAGACTTAGTCTTCCTGTACTTAAGTCGGAATTGTGTCTCTCATATTTAATTCCGATGCAATTTCTGTGTTTCATCGTCATTGGGAAGGTCCAAGGGATACAGTACACCTGCAGAGGTGCATCGGAATGTAAAACTGACGACACAGAAAACGCTCAAAACATAGACAGTAGGAAGACTCAGTCTTCCTGTACTTAAGTCGGCATTGTGTCTCTTATATTTAATTCCGATGCGATTACTGTGTTTCATCGACAATGGGAAGGTCCAAGGGATACAGGAAACCGGCAGAGGTGCATCGGAATGAAAAACTGGTGACACAGGAAACGCTCAAAACATAGAGAGTAGGAAGACTCAGTCTTCCTGTACTTAAGTCGGCATTGTGTCTCTCATATTTAATTCCGATGCAATTTCTGTGTTTCTTCGTTAATGGGAAGGTCCAAGGGATACAATAAACCTGCAGAGGTGCATCGGAATGTAAAACTGGTGACACAGGAAACGCTCAAAACATAGACAGTAGGAAGACTCAGTCTTCCTATACTTAAGTCGACATAGTGTCTCTTATATTTATTTCCGATGAAATTTCTGTGTTTCATCGTGAATGGGAAGGTCCAAGGGATACAATAAACCTGCAGAGGTGCATCGGAAAGTAAAACTGATGACACAGGAAAAGCTCAAATCATAGACAGTAGGAAGACTTAGTCTTCCTGTACTTAAGTCGGCATTGTGTCTCTTATATTTAATTCCGATGCAATTTCTGTGTTTCATCCTCACTGTGAAGGTCCAAGGGATACAGTAAACCTGTAGAGGTGCATCGGAATGTAAAACTGGTGACACAGGAAACGCTCAAATTACAGACAGTAGGAAGACTCAGTCTTCCTGTACTTAAGTCGGCATTGTGTCTCTTATTTTTAATTCCGATGCAATTTCTGAGTTTCATCGTCAATGGGTAGCTCCAAGGGATACAGTAAACCTGCAGAGGTGCATCGGAATGTAAAACTAGTGACACAGGAAACGCTCAAAACATAGACAGTAGGAAGACTCAGTCTTCCTGTAGTTAAGTCGGCATTGTGTCTCTTACATTTAATTCCGATGCAATTTCTGTGTTTTATCGACAATGGGAAGGTCCAAGGGATACAGTAAACCTGCAGAGGTGCATCGGAATGTAAAACTGGTGACACAGGAAACGCTCAAAACATAGACAGTAGGAAGACTCAGTCTTCCTGTACTTAAGTCGGCATTGTGTCTCTTATATTTAATGCCGATGCAATTTCTGTGTTTCATTGTCAATGGGAGGGTCCAAGGGATACAGTAAACCTGCAGAGGTGCATCAGAATGTAAAACTGCTGACACAGGAAACGCTCAACATATAGACAGTAGGAAGACTCAGTCTTCCTGTTCTTAAGTCGGCATTGTGTCTCTTTTATTTAATTCCGATGCAATTTCTTTGTTTCTTCGTCAATGGGAAGCTCCAATGGATACAGAAAATCTGCAGAGGTGCATCAGATTGTAAAACTGGTGACACAGGAAACGCTCAAAACATAGACAGTAGGAAGACTCAGTCTTCCTGTACTTAAGTCGGCATTGTGTCTCTTATATTTAATTCCGATGCGAATTCTGTGTTTCATCGACAATGGGAAGGTCCAAGGGATACAGTAAACCAGCAGAGGTGCATCAGAATGTAAAACTGGTGACACAGGAAACGCTCAAAACATAGACCGTACGAAGACTGTTTTCTTGTACTTAAGTCGGCATTGTGTCTCTTATATTTAATTCCGATGCAATTTCTGTGTTTCATCGTCACTGTGAAGGTCCAAGGGATACAGAAAACCTGTATATGTGCATCGGAATGTAAAACTGGTGATACAGGAAACGCTCAAATTATAGACAGTAGGAAGACTCAGTCTTCCTGTACTTAAGTCGGCATTGTGTATCTTATATTTAATTCCGATGCAATTTCTGTGTTTCATCGTCAATGGGAAGGTCCAAGGGATACAGTAAACCTGCAAAGGTGCATCGGAATGTAAAACTAGTGACACAGGAAACGTTAAAACAATAGACAGTAGGAAGACTCAGTCTTCTTGTACTTAAGTCGGCATTGTGTCTCTTATATTTAATTCCGATTCAATTTCTGTGTTTCATCGTGAATGGGAAGGTCCAATGGATACAGTAAACCTGCAGAGGTGCATCGGAGTGTAAAACTGGTAACACAGGAAACGCTCAAAACATAGCCAGTAGGAAGACTCAGTCTTCCTGTACTTAAGTCGGCATTGTGTCTCTTATATTTATTTCCTATGAAATTTCTGTGTTTCATCGTGAATGGGAACGTCCAACGGATACAGTAAACCTGCAGAGGTGCATCGGAATGTAAAACTAGTGACACAGGAAACGCTCAAAACATAGACAGTAGGAAGACTCAGTCTTCCTGTACTTAAGTCGGCATTGTGTCTCTTAAATTTAATTCCGATGCAATTTCTGTGTTTCATCGCCAATGGGAATGTCCAAGGGATACAGTAAACCGGCAGAGGTGCATCGAAATGTAAAACTGACGACACAGTAAATGCTCAAAACATAGACAGAAGGAAGACTCGGCTCTTCCTGTACTTAAGTCGGCATTGTGTCTCTCATATTTAATTCCGATGCGATTTCTGTGTTTCTTCGTCAATGGGAAGGTCCAAGGGATACAATAAACCTGCAGAGGTGCATCGGAATGTAAAACTGGTGACACAGGAAACGCTCAAAACATAGACAGTAGGAAGACTCAGTCTTCCTATACTTAAGTCGACATAGTGTCTCTTATATTTATTTCCGATGAAATTTCTGTGTTTCATCGTGAATGGGAAGGTCCAAGGGATATAGTAAACCTGCAGAGGTGCATCGGAAAGTAAAACTGATGACACAGGAAAAGCTCAAATCATAGACAGTAGGAAGACTTAGTCTTCCTGTACTTAAGTCGGCATTGTGTCTCTTATATTTAATTCCGATGCAATTTCTGTGTTTCATCCTCACTGTGAAGGTCCAAGGGATACAGTAAACCTGCAGAGGTGCATCGGAATGTAAAACTGGTGACACAGGAAACGCTCAAAACATAGACAGTAGGAAGACTCAGTCTTCCTGTTCTTAAGTCGGCATTGTGTCTCTTTTATTTATTTCCGATGCAATTTCTGTGTTTCTTCGTCAATGGGAAGCTCCAATGGATACAGAAAATCTGCAGAGGTGCATCAGATTGTAAAACTAGTGACACAGGAAACGCTCAAAACATAGACCGTACGAAGACTGTTTTCATGTACTTAAGTCGGCATTGTGTCTTTTATATTTAATTTCGATGCAATTTCTGTGTTTCATCGTCAATGGGAAGGTCCAAGGGATACAGTAAACCTGTAGAGGAGCATCGGAATGTAAAACTGGTGACACAGGAAACGCTCAAATCATAGCCAGTAGGAAGACTCAGTCTTCCTGTACTTAAGTCGGCATTGTGTCTCTTATATTTAAATTCGATGCAATTTGTGTGTTTCATCGCCAATGGGAAGGTCCAATGGATACAGTAAACCTGCAAAGAGGCATCGGAGTGTAAAACTGGTGACACAGGAAACGCTCAAATCATTGACTGTAAGAAGACTGTTTTCTTGTTCTTAAGTCGCATTGTGTCTCTTATATTTAATTCCGATGCAATTTATGTGTTTCATCCTCACTGTGAAGGTCCAAGGGATACAGTTAACCTGTAGAGGTGCATCGGAATGTAAAACTGGTGACACAGGAAACGCTCAAATTACAGACAGTAGGAAGACTCAGTCTTCCTGTACTTAAGTCGGCATTCTGTCTCTTATATTTAATTCCGATGCAATTTCTGAGTTTCATCGTCAATGGGTAGGTCCAAGGGATACAGTAAAACTGCAGAGGTGCATCGGAATGTAAAACTAGTGACACAGGAAACGCTCAAAACATAGACAGTAGGAAGACTCAGTCTTCCTGTACTTAAGTCGGCATTGTGTCTCTTATATTTATTTCCTATGAAATTTCTGTGTTTCATCGTGAATGGGAACGTCCAACGGATACAGTAAACCTGCAGAGGTGCATCGGAATGTAAAACTAGTGACACAGGAAACGCTCAAAACATAGACAGTAGGAAGACTCAGTCTTCCTGTACTTAAGTCGGCATTGTGTCTCTTAAATTTAATTCCGATGCAATTTCTGTGTTTCATCGCCAATGGGAATGTCCAAGGGATACAGTAAACCGGCAGAGGTGCATCGAAATGTAAAACTGACGACACAGTAAATGCTCAAAACATAGACAGAAGGAAGACTCGGTCTTCCTGTACTTAAGTCGGCATTGTGTCTCTCATATTTAATTCCGATGCGATTTCTGTGTTTCTTCGTCAATGGGAAGGTCCAAGGGATACAATAAACCTGCAGAGGTGCATCGGAATGTAAAACTGGTGACACAGGAAACGCTCAAAACATAGACAGTAGGAAGACTCAGTCTTCCTATACTTAAGTCGACATAGTGTCTCTTATATTTATTTCCGATGAAATTTCTGTGTTTCATCGTGAATGGGAAGGTCCAAGGGATATAGTAAACCTGCAGAGGTGCATCGGAAAGTAAAACTGATGACACAGGAAAAGCTCAAATCATAGACAGTAGGAAGACTTAGTCTTCCTGTACTTAAGTCGGCATTGTGTCTCTTATATTTAATTCCGATGCAATTTCTGTGTTTCATCCTCACTGTGAAGGTCCAAGGGATACAGTAAACCTGCAGAGGTGCATCGGAATGTAAAACTGGTGACACAGGAAACGCTCAAAACATAGACAGTAGGAAGACTCAGTCTTCCTGTACTTAAGTCGGCATTGTGTCTCTTATATTTAATTCCGATGCAATTTCTGTGTTTCATTGTCAATGGGAGGGTCCAAGGGATACAGTAAACCTGCAGAGGTGCATCAGAATGTAAAACTGCTGACACAGGAAACGCTCAACACATAGACAGTAGGAAGACTCAGTCTTCCTGTTCTTAAGTCGGCATTGTGTCTCTTTTATTTATTTCCGATGCAATTTCTGTGTTTCTTCGTCAATGGGAAGCTCCAATGGATACAGAAAATCTGCAGAGGTGCATCAGATTGTAAAACTGGTAACACAGGAAACGCTCAAAACATAGACCGTACGAAGACTGTTTTCATGTACTTAAGTCGGCATTGTGTCTTTTATATTTAATTTCGATGCAATTTCTGTGTTTCATCGTCAATGGGAAGGTCCAAGGGATACAGTAAACCTGTAGAGGAGCATCGGAATGTAAAACTGGTGACACAGGAAACGCTCAAATCATAGCCAGTAGGAAGACTCAGTCTTCCTGTACTTAAGTCGGCATTGTGTCTCTTATATTTAAATTCGATGCAATTTGTGTGTTTCATCGCCAATGGGAAGGTCCAATGGTTACAGTAAACCTGCAGAGAGGCATCGGAGTGTAAAACTGGTGACACAGGAAACGCTCAAATCATTGACTGTAAGAAGACTGTTTTCTTGTTCTTAAGTCGCATTGTGTCTCTTATATTTAATTCCGATGCAATTTATGAGTTTCATCCTCACTGTGAAGGTCCAAGGGATACAGTTAACCTGTAGAGGTGCATCGGAATGTAAAACTGGTGACACAGGAAACGCTCAAATTACAGACAGTAGGAAGACTCAGTCTTCCTGTACTTAAGTCGGCATTCTGTCTCTTATATTTAATTCCGATGCAATTTCTGAGTTTCATCGTCAATGGGTAGGTCCAAGGGATACAGTAAAACTGCAGAGGTGCATCGGAATGTAAAACTAGTGACACAGGAAACGCTCAAAACATAGACAGTAGGAAGACTCAGTCTTCCTTTAGTTAAGTCGGCAATGTGTCTCTTACATTTAATTCCGATGCAATTTCTGTGTTTTATCGTCAATGGGAAGGTCCAAGGGATACAGTAAACCTGCAGAGGTGCATCGGAATGTAAAACTGGTGACACAGGAAACGCTCAAAACATAGACAGTAGGAAGACTCAGTCTTCCTGTTCTTAAGTCGGCATTGTGTCTCTTTTATTTAATTCCGATGCAATGTCTTTGTTTCTTCGTCAATGGGAAGCTCCAATGGATACAGAAAATCTGCAGAGGTGCACCAGATTGTAAAACTGGTGACACAGGAAACGCTCAAAACATAGACAGTAGGAAGACTCAGTCTTCCTGTACTTAAGTCGGCATTGTGTCTCTTATATTTAATTCCGATGCGATTTCTGTGTTTCATCGTGAATGGGAAGGTCCAAGGGATACAGGAAACCTGCAGAGGTGCATCGGAGTGTAAAACTGGTAACACAGGAAACGCTCAAAACATAGCCAGTAGGAAGACTCAGTCTTCCTGTACTTAAGTCGGCATTGTGTCTCTTATATTTATTTTCTATGAAATTTCTGTGTTTCATCGTGAATGGGAACATCCAACGGATACAGTAAACCTGCAGAGGTGCATCGGAATGTAAAACTAGTGACACAGGAAACGCTCAAAACATAGACAGTAGGATGACTCAGTCTTCCTGTACTTAAGTCGGCATTGTGTCTCTTAAATTTAGTTCCGATGCAATTTCTATGTTTCATCGCCAATGGGAATGTCCAAGGGATACAGTAAACCGGCAGAGGTGCATCGAAATGTAAAACTGACGACACAGTAAATGCTCAAAACATAGACAGAAGGAAGACTCGGTCTTCCTGTACTTATGTCGGCATTGTGTCTTTTATATTTAATTTCGATGCAATTTCTGTGTTTCATCGTCAATGGGAAGGTCCAAGGGATACAGGAAACCTGCAGAGGTGCATCGGAATATAAAACTGGTGACACAGGAAACGCTCAAAACATAGAGAGTAGGAAGACTCAGTGTTCCTGTACTTAAGTCGGCATTGTGTCTCTTATATTTAATTCCGATGCAATTTCTGTGTTTCATCGTCAATGGGAAGGTTCCAGGGATACAGTAAACCTGTAGAGGTGCATCGGAATGTAAAACTGGTGACACAGGAAACGCTCAAACATAGACAGTAGGAAGACTCAGTCTTCCTGTACTTACGTCGGCATTGTGTCTCCTATATTTAATTCTGATGCAATTTCTGTGTTTCATCGTCAATGGGAAGGTCCAATGGATACAGTAAACCTGCAGAGGTGCATCGGAATGTAAAACTAGTGATACAGGTAACGTTAAAGCATAGACAGCAGGAAGACTCAGTCTTCTTGTACTTAAGTCGGCATTGTGTCTCTTATATTTAATTCCGGTTCAATTTCTGTGTTTCATCGTGAATGGGATGGTCCAAGGGATACAGTAAACCTGCAGAGGTGCATCGGAGTGTAAAACTGGTGACACAGGAAACGCTCAAAACATAGCCAGTAGCAAGACTCAGTCTTCCTGTACTTAAGTCGGCATTGTGTCTCTTATATTTATTTACGATGAAATTTCTGTGTTTCATCGTGAATGGGAAGGTCCAAGGGATACAGTAAACCTGCAGAGGTGCATCGGAATGTAAAACCAGTGACACAGGAAACGCTCAAAACATAGACAGTAGGAAGACTCAGTCTTCCTGTACTTAAGTCGGCATTGGGTCTCTTACATTTAATTCCGATGCAATTTCTGTGTTTCATCGTCAATGGGAAGGTCCAAGGGATACAGTAAATCTGCAGAGGTGCATCGGAATGTAAAACTGGTGACACAGGAAACGCTCAAAGCATAGAGAGTAGGAAGACTCAGTCTTCCTGTACTTAAGTCGTCATTGTGTCTCTTATATTTATTTCCGATGAAATTTCTGTGTTTCATCGTGAATGGGAAGGTCCAAGGGATATAGTAAACCTGCAGAGGTGCATCGGAAAGTAAAACTGATGACACAGGAAACGCTCAAAACATAGGCAGTAGGAAGACTTAGTCTTCCTGTACTTAAGTCGGAATTGTGTCTCTCATATTTAATTCCGATGCAATTTCTGTGTTTCATCGTCATTGGGAAGGTCCAAGGGATACAGTACACCTGCAGAGGTGCATCGGAATGTAAAACTGACGACACAGAAAACGCTCAAAACATAGACAGTAGGAAGACTCAGTCTTCCTGTACTTAAGTCGGCATTGTGTCTCTTATATTTAATTCCGATGCGATTACTGTGTTTCATCGACAATGGGAAGGTCCAAGGGATACAGGAAACCGGCAGAGGTGCATCGGAATGAAAAACTGGTGACACAGGAAACGCTCAAAACATAGAGAGTAGGAAGACTCAGTCTTCCTGTACTTAAGTCGGCATTGTGTCTCTCATATTTAATTCCGATGCAATTTCTGTGTTTCTTCGTTAATGGGAAGGTCCAAGGGATACAATAAACCTGCAGAGGTGCATCGGAATGTAAAACTGGTGACACAGGAAACGCTCAAAACATAGACAGTAGGAAGACTCAGTCTTCCTATACTTAAGTCGACATAGTGTCTCTTATATTTATTTCCGATGAAATTTCTGTGTTTCATCGTGAATGGGAAGGTCCAAGGGATACAATAAACCTGCAGAGGTGCATCGGAAAGTAAAACTGATGACACAGGAAAAGCTCAAATCATAGACAGTAGGAAGACTTAGTCTTCCTGTACTTAAGTCGGCATTGTGTCTCTTATATTTAATTCCGATGCAATTTCTGTGTTTCATCCTCACTGTGAAGGTCCAAGGGATACAGTAAACCTGTAGAGGTGCATCGGAATGTAAAACTGGTGACACAGGAAACGCTCAAATTACAGACAGTAGGAAGACTCAGTCTTCCTGTACTTAAGTCGGCATTGTGTCTCTTATTTTTAATTCCGATGCAATTTCTGAGTTTCATCGTCAATGGGTAGCTCCAAGGGATACAGTAAACCTGCAGAGGTGCATCGGAATGTAAAACTAGTGACACAGGAAACGCTCAAAACATAGACAGTAGGAAGACTCAGTCTTCCTGTAGTTAAGTCGGCATTGTGTCTCTTACATTTAATTCCGATGCAATTTCTGTGTTTTATCGACAATGGGAAGGTCCAAGGGATACAGTAAACCTGCAGAGGTGCATCGGAATGTAAAACTGGTGACACAGGAAACGCTCAAAACATAGACAGTAGGAAGACTCAGTCTTCCTGTACTTAAGTCGGCATTGTGTCTCTTATATTTAATGCCGATGCAATTTCTGTGTTTCATTGTCAATGGGAGGGTCCAAGGGATACAGTAAACCTGCAGAGGTGCATCAGAATGTAAAACTGCTGACACAGGAAACGCTCAACATATAGACAGTAGGAAGACTCAGTCTTCCTGTTCTTAAGTCGGCATTGTGTCTCTTTTATTTAATTCCGATGCAATTTCTTTGTTTCTTCGTCAATGGGAAGCTCCAATGGATACAGAAAATCTGCAGAGGTGCATCAGATTGTAAAACTGGTGACACAGGAAACGCTCAAAACATAGACAGTAGGAAGACTCAGTCTTCCTGTACTTAAGTCGGCATTGTGTCTCTTATATTTAATTCCGATGCGAATTCTGTGTTTCATCGACAATGGGAAGGTCCAAGGGATACAGTAAACCAGCAGAGGTGCATCAGAATGTAAAACTGGTGACACAGGAAACGCTCAAAACATAGACCGTACGAAGACTGTTTTCTTGTACTTAAGTCGGCATTGTGTCTCTTATATTTAATTCCGATGCAATTTCTGTGTTTCATCGTCACTGTGAAGGTCCAAGGGATACAGAAAACCTGTATATGTGCATCGGAATGTAAAACTGGTGATACAGGAAACGCTCAAATTATAGACAGTAGGAAGACTCAGTCTTCCTGTACTTAAGTCGGCATTGTGTATCTTATATTTAATTCCGATGCAATTTCTGTGTTTCATCGTCAATGGGAAGGTCCAAGGGATACAGTAAACCTGCAAAGGTGCATCGGAATGTAAAACTAGTGACACAGGAAACGTTAAAACAATAGACAGTAGGAAGACTCAGTCTTCTTGTACTTAAGTCGGCATTGTGTCTCTTATATTTAATTCCGATTCAATTTCTGTGTTTCATCGTGAATGGGAAGGTCCAATGGATACAGTAAACCTGCAGAGGTGCATCGGAGTGTAAAACTGGTAACACAGGAAACGCTCAAAACATAGCCAGTAGGAAGACTCAGTCTTCCTGTACTTAAGTCGGCATTGTGTCTCTTATATTTATTTCCTATGAAATTTCTGTGTTTCATCGTGAATGGGAACGTCCAACGGATACAGTAAACCTGCAGAGGTGCATCGGAATGTAAAACTAGTGACACAGGAAACGCTCAAAACATAGACAGTAGGAAGACTCAGTCTTCCTGTACTTAAGTCGGCATTGTGTCTCTTAAATTTAATTCCGATGCAATTTCTGTGTTTCATCGCCAATGGGAATGTCCAAGGGATACAGTAAACCGGCAGAGGTGCATCGAAATGTAAAACTGACGACACAGTAAATGCTCAAAACATAGACAGAAGGAAGACTCGGCTCTTCCTGTACTTAAGTCGGCATTGTGTCTCTCATATTTAATTCCGATGCGATTTCTGTGTTTCTTCGTCAATGGGAAGGTCCAAGGGATACAATAAACCTGCAGAGGTGCATCGGAATGTAAAACTGGTGACACAGGAAACGCTCAAAACATAGACAGTAGGAAGACTCAGTCTTCCTATACTTAAGTCGACATAGTGTCTCTTATATTTATTTCCGATGAAATTTCTGTGTTTCATCGTGAATGGGAAGGTCCAAGGGATATAGTAAACCTGCAGAGGTGCATCGGAAAGTAAAACTGATGACACAGGAAAAGCTCAAATCATAGACAGTAGGAAGACTTAGTCTTCCTGTACTTAAGTCGGCATTGTGTCTCTTATATTTAATTCCGATGCAATTTCTGTGTTTCATCCTCACTGTGAAGGTCCAAGGGATACAGTAAACCTGCAGAGGTGCATCGGAATGTAAAACTGGTGACACAGGAAACGCTCAAAACATAGACAGTAGGAAGACTCAGTCTTCCTGTTCTTAAGTCGGCATTGTGTCTCTTTTATTTATTTCCGATGCAATTTCTGTGTTTCTTCGTCAATGGGAAGCTCCAATGGATACAGAAAATCTGCAGAGGTGCATCAGATTGTAAAACTAGTGACACAGGAAACGCTCAAAACATAGACCGTACGAAGACTGTTTTCATGTACTTAAGTCGGCATTGTGTCTTTTATATTTAATTTCGATGCAATTTCTGTGTTTCATCGTCAATGGGAAGGTCCAAGGGATACAGTAAACCTGTAGAGGAGCATCGGAATGTAAAACTGGTGACACAGGAAACGCTCAAATCATAGCCAGTAGGAAGACTCAGTCTTCCTGTACTTAAGTCGGCATTGTGTCTCTTATATTTAAATTCGATGCAATTTGTGTGTTTCATCGCCAATGGGAAGGTCCAATGGATACAGTAAACCTGCAAAGAGGCATCAGAGTGTAAAACTGGTGACACAGGAAACGCTCAAATCATTGACTGTAAGAAGACTGTTTTCTTGTTCTTAAGTCGCATTGTGTCTCTTATATTTAATTCCGATGCAATTTATGTGTTTCATCCTCACTGTGAAGGTCCAAGGGATACAGTTAACCTGTAGAGGTGCATCGGAATGTAAAACTGGTGACACAGGAAACGCTCAAATTACAGACAGTAGGAAGACTCAGTCTTCCTGTACTTAAGTCGGCATTCTGTCTCTTATATTTAATTCCGATGCAATTTCTGAGTTTCATCGTCAATGGGTAGGTCCAAGGGATACAGTAAAACTGCAGAGGTGCATCGGAATGTAAAACTAGTGACACAGGAAACGCTCAAAACATAGACAGTAGGAAGACTCAGTCTTCCTGTACTTAAGTCGGCATTGTGTCTCTTATATTTATTTCCTATGAAATTTCTGTGTTTCATCGTGAATGGGAACGTCCAACGGATACAGTAAACCTGCAGAGGTGCATCGGAATGTAAAACTAGTGACACAGGAAACGCTCAAAACATAGACAGTAGGAAGACTCAGTCTTCCTGTACTTAAGTCGGCATTGTGTCTCTTAAATTTAATTCCGATGCAATTTCTGTGTTTCATCGCCAATGGGAATGTCCAAGGGATACAGTAAACCGGCAGAGGTGCATCGAAATGTAAAACTGACGACACAGTAAATGCTCAAAACATAGACAGAAGGAAGACTCGGTCTTCCTGTACTTAAGTCGGCATTGTGTCTCTCATATTTAATTCCGATGCGATTTCTGTGTTTCTTCGTCAATGGGAAGGTCCAAGGGATACAATAAACCTGCAGAGGTGCATCGGAATGTAAAACTGGTGACACAGGAAACGCTCAAAACATAGACAGTAGGAAGACTCAGTCTTCCTATACTTAAGTCGACATAGTGTCTCTTATATTTATTTCCGATGAAATTTCTGTGTTTCATCGTGAATGGGAAGGTCCAAGGGATATAGTAAACCTGCAGAGGTGCATCGGAAAGTAAAACTGATGACACAGGAAAAGCTCAAATCATAGACAGTAGGAAGACTTAGTCTTCCTGTACTTAAGTCGGCATTGTGTCTCTTATATTTAATTCCGATGCAATTTCTGTGTTTCATCCTCACTGTGAAGGTCCAAGGGATACAGTAAACCTGCAGAGGTGCATCGGAATGTAAAACTGGTGACACAGGAAACGCTCAAAACATAGACAGTAGGAAGACTCAGTCTTCCTGTACTTAAGTCGGTATTGTGTCTCTTATATTTAATTCCGATGCAATTTCTGTGTTTCATTGTCAATGGGAGGGTCCAAGGGATACAGTAAACCTGCAGAGGTGCATCAGAATGTAAAACTGCTGACACAGGAAACGCTCAACACATAGACAGTAGGAAGACTCAGTCTTCCTGTTCTTAAGTCGGCATTGTGTCTCTTTTATTTATTTCCGATGCAATTTCTGTGTTTCTTCGTCAATGGGAAGCTCCAATGGATACAGAAAATCTGCAGAGGTGCATCAGATTGTAAAACTGGTAACACAGGAAACGCTCAAAACATAGACCGTACGAAGACTGTTTTCATGTACTTAAGTCGGCATTGTGTCTTTTATATTTAATTTCGATGCAATTTCTGTGTTTCATCGTCAATGGGAAGGTCCAAGGGATACAGTAAGCCTGTAGAGGAGCATCGGAATGTAAAACTGGTGACACAGGAAACGCTCAAATCATAGCCAGTAGGAAGACTCAGTCTTCCTGTACTTAAGTCGGCATTGTGTCTCTTATATTTAAATTCGATGCAATTTGTGTGTTTCATCGCCAATGGGAAGGTCCAATGGATACAGTAAACCTGCAGAGAGGCATCGGAGTGTAAAACTGGTGACACAGGAAACGCTCAAATCATTGACTGTAAGAAGACTGTTTTCTTGTTCTTAAGTCGCATTGTGTCTCTTATATTTAATTCCGATGCAATTTATGTGTTTCATCCTCACTGTGAAGGTCCAAGGGATACAGTTAACCTGTAGAGGTGCATCGGAATGTAAAACTGGTGACACAGGAAACGCTCAAATTACAGACAGTAGGAAGACTCAGTCTTCCTGTACTTAAGTCGGCATTCTGTCTCTTATATTTAATTCCGATGCAATTTCTGAGTTTCATCGTCAATGGGTAGGTCCAAGGGATACAGTAAAACTGCAGAGGTGCATCGGAATGTAAAACTAGTGACACAGGAAACGCTCAAAACATAGACAGTAGGAAGACTCAGTCTTCCTTTAGTTAAGTCGGCAATGTGTCTCTTACATTTAATTCCGATGCAATTTCTGTGTTTTATCGTCAATGGGAAGGTCCAAGGGATACAGTAAACCTGCAGAGGTGCATCGGAATGTAAAACTGGTGACACAGGAAACGCTCAAAACATAGACAGTAGGAAGACTCAGTCTTCCTGTTCTTAAGTCGGCATTGTGTCTCTTTTATTTAATTCCGATGCAATGTCTTTGTTTCTTCGTCAATGGGAAGCTCCAATGGATACAGAAAATCTGCAGAGGTGCATCAGATTGTAAAACTGGTGACACAGGAAACGCTCAAAACATAGACAGTAGGAAGACTCAGTCTTCCTGTACTTAAGTCGGCATTGTGTCTCTTATATTTAATTCCGATGCGATTTCTGTGTTTCATCGTGAATGGGAAGGTCCAAGGGATACAGGAAACCTGCAGAGGTGCATCGGAGTGTAAAACTGGTAACACAGGAAACGCTCAAAACATAGCCAGTAGGAAGACTCAGTCTTCCTGTACTTAAGTCGGCATTGTGTCTCTTATATTTATTTTCTATGAAATTTCTGTGTTTCATCGTGAATGGGAACGTCCAACGGATACAGTAAACCTGCAGAGGTGCATCGGAATGTAAAACTAGTGACACAGGAAACGCTCAAAACATAGACAGTAGGAAGACTCAGTCTTCCTGTACTTAAGTCGGCATTGTGTCTCTTAAATTTAATTCCGATGCAATTTCTGTGTTTCATCGCCAATGGGAATGTCCAAGGGATACAGTAAACCGGCAGAGGTGCATCGAAATGTAAAACTGACGACACAGTAAATGCTCAAAACATAGACAGAAGGAAGACTCGGTCTTCCTGTACTTATGTCGGCATTGTGTCTTTTATATTTAATTTCGATGCAATTTCTGTGTTTCATCGTCAATGGGAAGGTCCAAGGGATACAGGAAACCTGCAGAGGTGCATCGGAATATAAAACTGGTGACACAGGAAACGCTCAAAACATAGAGAGTAGGAAGACTCAGTGTTCCTGTACTTAAGTCGGCATTGTGTCTCTTATATTTAATTCCGATGCAATTTCTGTGTTTCATCGTCAATGGGAAGGTTCCAGGGATACAGTAAACCTGTAGAGGTGCATCGGAATGTAAAACTGGTGACACAGGAAACGCTCAAACATAGACAGTAGGAAGACTCAGTCTTCCTGTACTTACGTCGGCATTGTGTCTCCTATTTTTAATTCTGATGCAATTTCTGTGTTTCATCGTCAATGGGAAGGTCCAATGGATACAGTAAACCTGCAGAGGTGCATCGGAATGTAAAACTAGTGATACAGGTAACGTTAAAGCATAGACAGCAGGAAGACTCAGTCTTCTTGTACTTAAGTCGGCATTGTGTCTCTTATATTTAATTCCGGTTCAATTTCTGTGTTTCATCGTGAATGGGATGGTCCAAGGGATACAGTAAACCTGCAGAGGTGCATCGGAGTGTAAAACTGGTGACACAGGAAACGCTCAAAACATAGCCAGTAGCAAGACTCAGTCTTCCTGTACTTAAGTCGGCATTGTGTCTCTTATATTTATTTACGATGAAATTTCTGTGTTTCATCGTGAATGGGAAGGTCGAAGGGATACAGTAAACCTGCAGAGGTGCATCGGAATGTAAAACCAGTGACACAGGAAACGCTCAAAACATAGACAGTAGGAAGACTCAGTCTTCCTGTACTTAAGTCGGCATTGGGTCTCTTACATTTAATTCCGATGCAATTTCTGTGTTTCATCGTCAATGGGAAGGTCCAAGGGATACAGTAAATCTGCAGAGGTGCATCGGAATGTAAAACTGGTGACACAGGAAACGCTCAAAGCATAGAGAGTAGGAAGACTCAGTCTTCCTGTACTTAAGTCGTCATTGTGTCTCTTATATTTATTTCCGATGAAATTTCTGTGTTTCATCGTGAATGGGAAGGTCCAAGGGATATAGTAAACCTGCAGAGGTGCATCGGAAAGTAAAACTGATGACACAGGAAACGCTCAAAACATAGGCAGTAGGAAGACTTAGTCTTCCTGTACTTAAGTCGGAATTGTGTCTCTTATATTTAATTCCGATGCAATTTCTGTGTTTCATCGTCATTGGGAAGGTCCAAGGGATACAGTACACCTGCAGAGGTGCATCGGAATGTAAAACTGACGACACAGAAAACGCTCAAAACATAGACAGTAGGAAGACTCAGTCTTCCTGTACTTAAGTCGGCATTGTGTCTCTTATATTTAATTCCGATGCGATTACTGTGTTTCATCGACAATGGGAAGGTCCAAGGGATACAGGAAACCGGCAGAGGTGCATCGGAATGAAAAACTGGTGACACAGGAAACGCTCAAAACATAGAGAGTAGGAAGACTCAGTCTTCCTGTACTTAAGTCGGCATTGTGTCTCTCATATTTAATTCCGATGCAATTTCTGTGTTTCTTCGTTAATGGGAAGGTCCAAGGGATACAATAAACCTGCAGAGGTGCATCGGAATGTAAAACTGGTGACACAGGAAACGCTCAAAACATAGACAGTAGGAAGACTCAGTCTTCCTATACTTAAGTCGACATAGTGTCTCTTATATTTATTTCCGATGAAATTTCTGTGTTTCATCGTGAATGGGAAGGTCCAAGGGATACAATAAACCTGCAGAGGTGCATCGGAAAGTAAAACTGATGACACAGGAAAAGCTCAAATCATAGACAGTAGGAAGACTTAGTCTTCCTGTACTTAAGTCGGCATTGTGTCTCTTATATTTAATTCCGATGCAATTTCTGTGTTTCATCCTCACTGTGAAGGTCCAAGGGATACAGTAAACCTGTAGAGGTGCATCGGAATGTAAAACTGGTGACACAGGAAACGCTCAAATTACAGACAGTAGGAAGACTCAGTCTTCCTGTACTTAAGTCGGCATTGTGTCTCTTATTTTTAATTCCGATGCAATTTCTGAGTTTCATCGTCAATGGGTAGCTCCAAGGGATACAGTAAACCTGCAGAGGTGCATCGGAATGTAATACTAGTGACACAGGAAACGCTCAAAACATAGACAGTAGGAAGACTCAGTCTTCCTGTAGTTAAGTCGGCATTGTGTCTCTTACATTTAATTCCGATGCTATTTCTGTGTTTTATCGTCAATGGGAAGGTCAAAGGGATACAGTAAACCTGCAGAGGTGCATCGGAATGTAAAACTGGTGACACAGGAAACGCTCAAAACATAGACAGTAGGAAGACTCAGTCTTCCTGTACTTAAGTCGGCATTGTGTCTCTTATATTTAATTCCGATGCGAATTCTATGTTTCATCGACAATGGGAAGGTCCAAGGGATACAGTAAACCAGCAGAGGTGCATCAGAATGTAAAACTGGTGACACAGGAAACGCTCAAAACATAGACCGTACGAAGACTGTTTTCTTGTACTTAAGTCGGCATTGTGTCTCTTATATTTAATTCCGATGCAATTTCTGTGTTTCATCGTCACTGTGAAGGTCCAAGGGATACAGAAAACCTGTATATGTGCATCGGAATGTAAAACTGGTGATACAGGAAACGCTCAAATTATAGACAGTAGGAAGACTCAGTCTTCCTGTACTTAAGTCGGCATTGTGTATCTTATATTTAATTCCGATGCAATTTCTGTGTTTCATCGTCAATGGGAAGGTCCAAGGGATACAGTAAACCTGCAAAGGTGCATCGGAATGTAAAACTAGTGACACAGGAAACGTTAAAACAATAGACAGTAGGAAGACTCAGTCTTCTTGTACTTAAGTCGGCATTGTGTCTCTTATATTTAATTCCGATTCAATTTCTGTGTTTCATCGTGAATGGGAAGATCCAATGGATACAGTAAACCTGCAGAGGTGCATCGGAGTGTAAAACTGGTAACACAGGAAACGCTCAAAACATAGCCAGTAGGAAGACTCAGTCTTCCTGTACTTAAGTCGGCATTGTGTCTCTTATATTTATTTCCTATGAAATTTCTGTGTTTCATCGTGAATGGGAACGTCCAACGGATACAGTAAACCTGCAGAGGTGCATCGGAATGTAAAACTAGTGACACAGGAAACGCTCAAAACATAGACAGTAGGAAGACTCAGTCTTCCTGTACTTAAGTCGGCATTGTGTCTCTTAAATTTAATTCCGATGCAATTTCTGTGTTTCATCGCCAATGGGAATGTCCAAGGGATACAGTAAACCGGCAGAGGTGCATCGAAATGTAAAACTGACGACACAGTAAATGCTCAAAACATAGACAGAAGGAAGACTCGGTCTTCCTGTACTTAAGTCGGCATTGTGTCTCTCATATTTAATTCCGATGCGATTTCTGTGTTTCTTCGTCAATGGGAAGGTCCAAGGGATACAATAAACCTGCAGAGGTGCATCGGAATGTAAAACTGGTGACACAGGAAACGCTCAAAACATAGACAGTAGGAAGACTCAGTCTTCCTATACTTAAGTCGACATAGTGTCTCTTATATTGATTTCCGATGAAATTTCTGTGTTTCATCGTGAATGGGAAGGTCCAAGGGATATAGTAAACCTGCAGAGGTGCATCGGAAAGTAAAACTGATGACACAGGAAAAGCTCAAATCATAGACAGTAGGAAGACTTAGTCTTCCTGTACTTAAGTCGGCATTGTGTCTCTTATATTTAATTCCGATGCAATTTCTGTGTTTCATCCTCACTGTGAAGGTCCAAGGGATACAGTAAACCTGCAGAGGTGCATCGGAATGTAAAACTGGTGACACAGGAAACGCTCAAAACATAGACAGTAGGAAGACTCAGTCTTCCTGTACTTAAGTCGGCATTGTGTCTCTTATATTTAATTCCGATGCAATTTCTGTGTTTCATTGTCAAAGGGAGGGTCCAAGGGTTACAGTAAACCTGCAGAGGTGCATCAGAATGTAAAACTGCTGACACAGGAAACGCTCAACACATAGACAGTAGGAAGACTCAGTCTTCCTGTTCTTAAGTCGGCATTGTGTCTCTTTTATATATTTCCGATGCAATTTCTGTGTTTCTTCGTCAATGGGAAGCTCCAATGGATACAGAAAATCTGCAGAGGTGCATCAGATTGTAAAACTGGTGACACAGGAAACGCTCAAAACATAGACCGTACGAAGACTGTTTTCATGTACTTAAGTCGGCATTGTGTCTTTTATATTTAATTTCGATGCAATTTCTGTGTTTCATCGTCAATGGGAAGGTCCAAGGGATACAGTAAACCTGTAGAGGAGCATCGGAATGTAAAACTGGTGACACAGGAAACGCTCAAATCATAGCCAGTAGGAAGACTCAGTCTTCCTGTACTTAAGTCGGCATTGTGTCTCTTATATTTAAATTCGATGCAATTTGTGTGTTTCATCGCCAATGGGAAGGTCCAATGGATACAGTAAACCTGCAGAGAGGCATCGGAGTGTAAAACTGGTGACACAGGAAACGCTCAAATCATTGACTGTAAGAAGACTGTTTTCTTGTACTTAAGTCGCATTGTGTCTCTTATATTTAATTCCGATGCAATTTCTGTGTTTCATCGTCAATGGGAAGGTCCAAGGGATACAGTAACTCTGTAGAGGTGCATCGGAATGTAAAACTAGTGACACAGGAAACGTTAAAAACATAGACAGTAGGAAGACTCAGTCTTCTTGTACTTAAGTCGGCATTGTGTCTCTTATATTTAATTCCGATTCAATTTCTGTGTTTCATCGTGAATGGGAAGGTCCAAGGGATACAGTAAACCTGCAGAGGTGCATCGGAGTGTAAAACTGGTGACACAGGAAACGCTCAAAACATAGCCAGAAGGAAGACTCAGTCTTCCAGTACTTAAGTCGGCATTGTGTCTCTTATATTTATTTACGATGAAATTTCTGTGTTTCATCGTGAATGGGAAGGTCCAAGGGATACAGTAAACCTGCAGAGGTGCATCGGAATGTAAAACCAGTGACACAGGAAACGCTCAAAACATAGACAGTAGGAAGACTCAGTCTTCCTGTACTTAAGTCGGCATTGTGTCTCTTACCATTTAATTCCGATGCAATTTCTGTGTTTCATCGTCAATGGGAAGGTCCAAGGGATACAGTAAATCTGCAGAGGTGCATCGGAATGTAAAACTGGTGACACAGGAAACGCTCAAAGCATACAGAGTAGGAAGACTCAGTCTTCCTGTACTTAAGTCGTCATTGTGTCTCTTATATTTATTTCCGATGAAATTTCTGTGTTTCATCGTGAATGGGAAGGTCCAAGGGATATAGTAAACCTGCAGAGGTGCATCGGAAAGTAAAACTGATGACACAGGAAACGCTCAAAACATAGGCAGTAGGAAGACTTAGTCTTCCTGTACTTAAGTCGGAATTGTGTCTCTTATATTTAATTCCGATGCAATTTCTGTGTTTCATCGTCATTGGGAAGGTCCAAGGGATACAGTACGACTGCAGAGGTGCATCGGAATGTAAAACTGACGACACAGAAAACGCTCAAAACATAGACAGTAGGAAGACTCAGTCTTCCTGTACTTAAGTCGGCATTGTGTCTCTTATATTTAATTCCGATGCGATTTCTGTGTTTCATCGACAATGGGAAGGTCCAAGGGATACAGGAAACCGGCAGAGGTGCATCGGAATGAAAAACTGGTGACACAGGAAACGCTCAAAACATAGAGAGTAGGAAGACTCAGTCTTCCTGTAATTAAGTCGGCATTGTGTCTCTCATATTTAATTCCGATGCAATTTCTGTGTTTCTTCGTTAATGGGAAGGTCCAAGGGATACAATAAAACTGCAGAGGTGCATCGGAATGTAAAACTGGTGACACAGGAAAATCTCAAAACATAGACAGTAGGAAGACTCAGTCTTCCTATACTTAAGTCGACATAGTGTCTCTTATATTTATTTCCGATGAAATTTCTGTGTTTCATCGTGAATGGGAAGGTCCAAGGGATACAATAAACCTGCAGAGGTGCATCGGAAAGTAAAACTGATGACACAGGAAAAGCTCAAATCATAGACAGTAGGAAGACTTAGTCTTCCTGTACTTAAGTCGGCATTGTGTCTCTTATATTTAATTCCGATGCAATTTATGTGTTTCATCCTCACTGTGAAGGTCCAAGGGATACAGTTAACCTGTAGAGGTGCATCGGAATGTAAAACTGGTGACACAGGAAACGCTCAAATTACAGACAGTAGGAAGACTCAGTCTTCCTGTACTTAAGTCGGCATTCTGTCTCTTATATTTAATTCCGATGCAATTTCTGAGTTTCATCGTCAATGGGTAGGTCCAAGGGATACAGTAAAACTGCAGAGGTGCATCGGAATGTAAAACTAGTGACACAGGAAACGCTCAAAACATAGACAGTAGGAAGACTCAGTCTTCCTTTAGTTAAGTCGGCATTGTGTCTCTTACATTTAATTCCGATGCAATTTCTGTGTTTTATCGTCAATGGGAAGGTCCAAGGGATACAGTAAACCTGCAGAGGTGCATCGGAATGTAAAACTGGTGACACAGGAAACGCTCAAAACATAGACAGTAGGAAGACTCAGTCTTCCTGTACTTAAGTCGGCATTGTGTCTCTTTTATTTAATTCCGATGCAATTTCTTTGTTTCTTCGTCAATGGGAAGCTCCAATGGATACAGAAAATCTGCAGAGGTGCATCAGATTGTAAAACTGGTGACACAGGAAACGCTCAAAACATAGACAGTAGGAAGACTCAGTCTTCCTGTACTTAAGTCGGCATTGTGTCTCTTATATTTAATTCCGATGCGATTTCTGTGTTTCATCGACAATGGGAAGGTCCAAGGGATACAGTAAACCAGCAGAGGTGCATCAAAATGTAAAACTGGTGACACAGGAAACGCTCAAAACATAGACCGTACGAAGACTGTTTTCATGTACTTAAGTCGGCATTGTGTCTTTTATATTTAATTTCGATGCAATTTCTGTGTTTCATCGTCAATGGGAAGGTCCAAGGGATACAGTAAACCTGTAGAGGTGCATCGGAATGTAAAACTGGTGACACAGGAAACGCTCAAAACATAGAGAGTAGGAAGACTCAGTCTTCGTGTACTTAAGTCGGCATTGTGTCTCTTATATTTAATTCCGATGCAATTTTTGTGTTTCATCGTCAATGGGAAGGTCCAAGGGATACAGTAAACCTGCAGAGGCGAATCGGAATGTAAAACTGGTGACACAGGAAACGCTCAAAACATTGACAGTAGGAAGACTCAGTCTTCCTGTACTTAAGTCGGCATTGTGTCTCTTATATTTAAATTCGATGCAATTTGTGTATTTCATCGCCAATGGGAAGGTCCAAGGGATACAGTAAACCTGCAGAGGTGCATCGGAATGCAAAACTGGTGACACAGGAAACGCTCAAAACATTGACTGTAAGAAGACTGTTTTCTTGTACCTAAGTCGGCATTGTGTCTCTTATATTTAATTCCGATGCAATTTCTGTGTTTCATCGTCACTGTGAAGGTCCAAGGGATACAGAAAACCTGTATATGTGCATCGGAATGTAAAACTGGTGATACAGGAAACGCTCAAATTATAGACAGTAGGAAGACTCAGTCTTCCTGTACTTAAGTCGGCATTGTGTCTCTTATATTTAATTCCGATGCAAATTCTGTGTTTCATCGTCAATGGGAAGGTCCAAGGGATACAGTAACTCTGTAGAGGTGCATCGGAATGTAAAACTAGTGACACAGGAAACGTTAAAAACATAGACAGTAGGAAGACTCAGTCTTCTTGTACTTAAGTCGGCATTGTGTCTCTTACATTTAATTCCGATTCAATTTCTGTGTTTCATCGTGAATGGGAAGGTCCAAGGGATACAGTAAACCTGCAGAGGTGCATCGGAGTGTAAAACTGGTGACACAGGAAACGCTCAAAACATAGCCAGAAGGAAGACTCAGTCTTCCTGTACTTAAGTCGGCATTGTGTCTCTTATATTTATTTACGATGAAATTTCTGTGTTTCATCGTGAATGGGAAGGTCCAAGGGATACAGTAAACCTGCAGAGGTGCATCGGAATGTAAAACCAGTGACACAGGAAACGCTCAAAACATAGACAGTAGGAAGACTTAGTCTTCCTGTACTTAAGTCGGCATTGTGTCTCTTATATTTAATTCCGATGCAATTTCTGTGTTTCATCCTCACTGTGAAGGTCCAAGGGATACAGTAAACCTGTAGAGGTGCATCGGAATGTAAAACTGGTGACACAGGACACGCTCAAATTACAGACAGTAGGAAGACTCAGTCTTCCTGTACTTAAGTCGGCATTGTGTCTCTTATATTTAATTCCGATGCAATTTCTGAGTTTCATCGTCAATGGGTAGGTCCAAGGGATACAGTAAACCTGCAGAGGTGCATCGGAATGTAAAACTAGTGACACAGGAAACACTCAAAACATAGACAGTAGGAAGACTCAGTCTTCCTGTAGTTAAGTCGGCATTGTGTCTCTTACATTTAATTCCGATGCAATTTCTGTGTTTTATCGTCAATGGGAAGGTCCAAGGGATACAGTAAACCTGCAGAGGTGCATCGGAATGTAAAACTGGTGACACAGGAAACGCTCAAAACATAGACAGTAGGAAGACTCAGTCTTCCTGTACTTAAGTCGGCATTGTGTCTCTTATATTTAATTCCGATGCAATTTCTGTGTTTCATTGTCAATGGGAGGGTCCAAGGGATACAGTAAACCTGCAGAGGTGCATCAGAATGTAAAACTGCTGACTCAGGAAACGCTCAACACATAGACAGTAGGAAGACTCAGTCTTCCTGTTCTTAAGTCGGCATTGTGTCTCTTTTATTTAATTCCGATGCAATTTCTTTGTTTCTTCGTCAATGGGAAGCTCCAATGGATACAGAAAATCTGCAGAGGTGCATCAGATTGTAAAACTGGTGACACAGGAAACGCTCAAAACATAGACAGTAGGAAGACTCAGTCTTCCTGTACTTAAGTCGGCATTGTGTCTCTTACATTTAATTCCGATGCGATTTCTGTGTTTCATCGACAATGGGAAGGTCCAAGGGATACAGTAAACCAGCAGAGGTGCATCAGAATGTAAAACTGGTGACACAGGAAACGCTCAAAGCATAGACCGTACGAAGACTGTTTTCATGTACTTAAGTCGGCATTGTGTCTTTTATATTTAATTCCGATTCAATTTCTGTGTTTCATCGTCAATGGGAAGGTCCAATGGATACAGTAAACCTGCAGAGGTGCATCGGAGTGTAAAACTGGTAACACAGGAAACGCTCAAAACATAGCCAGTAGGAAGACTCAGTCTTCCTGTACTTAAGTCGGCATTGTGTCTCTTATATTTATTTCCTATGAAATTTCTGTGTTTCATCGTGAATGCGAACGTCCAACGGATACAGTAAACCTGCAGAGGTGCATCGGAATGTAAAACTAGTGACACAGGAAACGCTCAAAACATAGACAGTAGGAAGACTCAGTCTTCCTGTACTTAAGTCGGCATTGTGTCTCTTAAATTTAATTCCGATGCAATTTCTGTGTTTCATCGCCAATGGGAAGGTCCAAGGGATACAGTAAACCGGCAGAGGTGCATCGAAATGTAAAACTGACGACACAGTAAATGCTCAAAACATAGACAGAAGGAAGACTCGGTCTTCCTGTACTTAAGTCGGCATTGTGTCTCTCATATTTAATTCCGATGCGATTTCTGTGTTTCTTCGTCAATGGGAAGGTCCAAGGGATACAATAAACCTGCAGAGGTGCATCGGAATGTAAAACTGGTGACACAGGAAACGCTCAAAACATAGACAGTAGGAAGACTCAGTCTTCCTGTACTTAAGTCGGCATTTTGTATCTTATATTTAATTCCGATGCAATTTCTGTGTTTCATCGTCAATGGGAAGGTCCAAGGGATACAGTAAACCTGCAAAGGTGCATCGGAATGTAAAACTAGTGACACAGGAAACGTTAAAACAATAGACAGTAGGAAGACTCAGTATTCTTGTACTTAAGTCGGCATTGTGTCTCTTAAATTTAATTCCGTTTCAATTTCTGTGTTTCATCGTCAATGGGAAGGTCCAATGGATACAGTAAACCTGCAGAGGTGCATCGGAGTGTAAAACTGGTAACACAGGAAACGCTCAAAACATAGCCAGTAGGAAGACTCAGTCTTCCTGTACTTAAGTCGGCATTGTGTCTCTTATATTTATTTCCTATGAAATTTCTGTGTTTCATCGTGAATGCGAACGTCCAACGGATACAGTAAACCTGCAGAGGTGCATCGGAATGTAAAACTAGTGACACAGGAAACGCTCAAAACATAGACAGTAGGAAGACTCAGTCTTCCTGTACTTAAGTCGGCATTGTGTCTCTTAAATTTTATTCCGATGCAATTTCTGTGTTTCATCGCCAATGGGAAGGTCCAAGGGATACAGTAAACCGGCAGAGGTGCATCGAAATGTAAAACTGACGACACAGTAAATGCTCAAAACATAGACAGAAGGAAGACTCGGTCTTCCTGTACTTAAGTCGGCATTGTGTCTCTCATATTTAATTCCGATGCGATTTCTGTGTTTCTTCGTCAATGGGAAGGTCCAAGGGATACAATAAACCTGCAGAGGTGCATCGGAATGTAAAACTGGTGACACAGGAAACGCTCAAAACATAGACAGTAGGAAGACTCAGTCTTCCTATACTTAAGTCGACATAGTGTCTCTTATATTTATTTCCGATGAAATTTCTGTGTTTCATCGTGAATGGGAAGGTCCAAGGGATATAGTAAACCTGCAGAGGTGCATCGGAAAGTAAAACTGATGACACAGGAAAAGCTCAAATCATAGACAGTAGGAAGACTTAGTCTTCCTGTACTTAAGTCGGCATTGTGTCTCTTATATTTAATTCCGATGCAATTTCTGTGTTTCATCCTCACTGTGAAGGTCCAAGGGATACAGTAAACCTGTAGAGGTGCATCGGAATGTAAAACTGGTGACACAGGAAACGCTCAAATTACAGACAGTAGGAAGACTCAGTCTTCCTGTAGTTAAGTCGGCATTGTGTCTCTTACATTTAATTCCGATGCAATTTCTGTGTTTTATCGTCAATGGGAAGGTCCAAGGGATACAGTAAACCTGCAGAGGTGCATCGGAATGTAAAACTGGTGACACAGGAAACGCTCAAAACATAGACAGTAGGAAGACTCAGTCTTCCTGTACTTAAGTCGGCATTGTGTCTCTTATATTTAATTCCGATGCAATTTCTGTGTTTCATTGTCAATGGGAGGGTCCAAGGGATACAGTAAACCTGCAGAGGTGCATCAGAATGTAAAACTGCTGACACAGGAAACGCTCAAAACATAGACCGTAGGAAGACTCAGTCTTCCTGTTCTTAAGTCGGCATTGTGTCTCTTTTATTTATTTCCGATGCAATTTCTGTGTTTCTTCGTCAATGGGAAGCTCCAATGGAAACAGAAAATCTGCAGAGGTGCATCAGATTGTAAAACTGGTGACACAGGAAACGCTCAAAACATAGACAGTAGGAAGACTCAGTCTTCCTGTACTTAAGTCGGCGTTGTGTCTCTTATATTTAATTCCGATGCGATTTCTGTGTTTCATCGACAATGGGAAGGTCCAAGGGATACAGTAAACCAGCAGAGGTGCATCAGAACGTAAAACTGGTGACACAGGAAACGCTCAAAACATAGACCGTACGAAGACTGATTTCATGTACTTAAGTCGGCATTGTGTCTTTTATATTTAATTTCGATGCAATTTCTGTGTTTCGTCGTCAATGGGAAGGTCCAAGGGATACAGTAAACCTGTAGAGGAGCATCGGAATGTAAAACTGGTGACACAGGAAACGCTCAAAACATAGAGAGTAGGAAGACTCAGTCTTCGTGTACTTAAGTCGGCATTGTGTCTCTTATATTTAATTCCGATGCAATTTCTGTGTTTCATCGTCAATGGGAAGGTCCAAGGGATACAGTAAACCTGTAGAGGAGCATCGGAGTGTAAAACTGGTGACACAGGAAACGCTAAAAACATAGCCAGTAGGAAGACTCAGTCTTCCTGTACTTAAGTCGGCATTGTGTCTGTTATATTTAAATTCGATGCAATTTGTGTGTTTCATCGCCAATGGGAAGGTCCAATGGATACAGTAAACCTGCAGAGAGGCATCGGAGTGTAAAACTGGTGACACAGGAAACGCTCAAATCATTGACTGTAAGAAGACTGTTTTCTTGTACTTAAGTCGCATTGTGTCTCTTATATTTAATTCCGATGCCTTTCTGTGTTTCATCGTCACTGTGAAGGTCCAAGGGATACAGAAAACCTGTATATGTGCATCGGAATGTAAAACTGGTGATACAGGAAACGCTCAAATTATAGACAGTAGGAAGGCTCAGTCTTCCTGTACTTAAGTCGGCATTGTGTCTCTTATATTTAATTCCGATGCGATTTCTGTGTTTCATCGACAATGGGAAGGTCCAAGGGATACAGGAAACCGGCAGAGGTGCATCGGAATGAAAAACTGGTGACACAGGAAACGCTCAAAACATAGAGAGTAGGAAGACTCAGTCTTCCTGTAATTAAGTCGGCATTGTGTCTCTCATATTTAATTCCGATGCAATTTCTGTGTTTCTTCGTTAATGGGAAGGTCCAAGGGATACAATAAACCTGCAGAGGTGCATCGGAATGTAAAACTGGTGACACAGGAAACGCTCAAAACATAGACAGTAGGAAGACTCAGTCTTCCTATACTTAAGTCGACATAGTTTCTCTTATATTTATTTCCGATGAAATTTCTGTGTTTCATCGTGAATGGGAAGGTCCAAGGGATATAGTAAACCTGCAGAGGTGCATCGGAAAGTAAAACAGATGACACAGGAAAAGCTCAAATCATAGACAGTAGGAAGACTTAGTCTTCCTGTACTTAAGTCGGCATTGTGTCTCTTATATTTAATTCCGATGCAATTTCTGTGTTTCATCCTCACTGTGAAGGTCCAAGGGATACAGTAAACCTGTAGAGGTGCATCGGAATGTAAAACTGGTGACACAGGAAACGCTCAAATTACAGACAGTAGGAAGACTCAGTCTTCCTGTAGTTAAGTCGGCATTGTGTCTCTTACATTTAATTCCGATGCAATTTCTGTGTTTTATCGTCAATGGGAAGGTCCAAGGGATACAGTAAACCTGCAGAGGTGCATCGGAATGTAAAACTGGTGACACAGGAAACGCTCAAAACATAGACAGTAGGAAGACTCAGTCTTCCTGTACTTAAGTCGGCATTGTGTCTCTTATATTTAATTCCGATGCAATTTCTGTGTTTCATTGTCAATGGGAGGGTCCAAGGGATACAGTAAACCTGCAGAGGTGCATCAGAATGTAAAACTGCTGACACAGGAAACGCTCAAAACATAGACCGTAGGAAGACTCAGTCTTCCTGTTCTTAAGTCGGCATTGTGTCTCTTTTATTTATTTCCGATGCAATTTCTGTGTTTCTTCGTCAATGGGAAGCTCCAATGGAAACAGAAAATCTGCAGAGGTGCATCAGATTGTAAAACTGGTGACACAGGAAACGCTCAAAACATAGACAGTAGGAAGACTCAGTCTTCCTGTACTTAAGTCGGCGTTGTGTCTCTTATATTTAATTCCGATGCGATTTCTGTGTTTCATCGACAATGGGAAGGTCCAAGGGATACAGTAAACCAGCAGAGGTGCATCAGAACGTAAAACTGGTGACACAGGAAACGCTCAAAACATAGACCGTACGAAGACTGTTTTCATGTACTTAAGTCGGCATTGTGTCTTTTATATTTAATTTCGATGCAATTTCTGTGTTTCGTCGTCAATGGGAAGGTCCAAGGGATACAGTAAACCTGTAGAGGAGCATCGGAATGTAAAACTGGTGACACAGGAAACGCTCAAAACATAGAGAGTAGGAAGACTCAGTCTTCGTGTACTTAAGTCGGCATTGTGTCTCTTATATTTAATTCCGATGCAATTTCTGTGTTTCATCGTCAATGGGAAGGTCCAAGGGATACAGTAAACCTGTAGAGGAGCATCGGAGTGTAAAACTGGTGACACAGGAAACGCTCAAAACATAGCCAGTAGGAAGACTCAGTCTTCCTGTACTTAAGTCGGCATTGTGTCTCTTATATTTAAATTCGATGCAATTTGTGTGTTTCATCGCCAATGGGAAGGTCCAATGGATACAGTAAACCTGCAGAGAGGCATCGGAGTGTAAAACTGGTGACACAGGAAACGCTCAAATCATTGACTGTAAGAAGACTGTTTTCTTGTACTTAAGTCGCATTGTGTCTCTTATATTTAATTCCGATGCCATTTCTGTGTTTCATCGTCACTGTGAAGGTCCAAGGGATACAGAAAACCTGTATATGTGCATCGGAATGTAAAACTGGTGATACAGGAAACGCTCAAATTATAGACAGTAGGAAGGCTCAGTCTTCCTGTACTTAAGTCGGCATTGTGTCTCTTATATTTAATTCCGATGCGATTTCTGTGTTTCATCGACAATGGGAAGGTCCAAGGGATACAGGAAACCGGCAGAGGTGCATCGGAATGAAAAACTGGTGACACAGGAAACGCTCAAAACATAGAGAGTAGGAAGACTCAGTCTTCCTGTAATTAAGTCGGCATTGTGTCTCTCATATTTAATTCCGATGCAATTTCTGTGTTTCTTCGTTAATGGGAAGGTCCAAGGGATACAATAAACCTGCAGAGGTGCATCGGAATGTAAAACTGGTGACACAGGAAACGCTCAAAACATAGACAGTAGGAAGACTCAGTCTTCCTATACTTAAGTCGACATAGTGTTTCTTATATTTATTTCCGATGAAATTTCTGTGTTTCATCGTGAATGGGAAGGTCCAAGGGATACAATAAACCTGCAGAGGTGCATCGGAAAGTAAAACTGATGACACAGGAAAAGCTCAAATCATAGACAGTAGGAAGACTTAGTCTTCCTGTACTTAAGTCGGCATTGTGTCTCTTATATTTAATTCCGATGCAATTTCTGTGTTTCATCCTCACTGTGAAGGTCCAAGGGATACAGTAAACCTGTAGAGGTGCATCGGAATGTAAAACTGGTGACACAGGAAACGCTCAAATTACAGACAGTAGGAAGACTCAGTCTTCCTGTACTTAAGTCGGCATTGTGTCTCTTATATTTAATTCCGATGCAATTTCTGAGTTTCATCGTCAATGGGTAGGTCCAAGGGATACAGTAAACCTGCAGAGGTGCATCGGAATGTAAAACTAGTTACACAGGAAACGCTCAAAACATAGACAGTAGGAAGACTCAGTCTTCCTGTAGTTAAGTCGGCATTGTGTCTCTTACATTTAATTCCGATGCAATTTCTGTGTTTTATCGTCAATGGGAAGGTCCAAGGGATACAGTAAACCTGCAGAGGTGCATCGGAATGTAAAACTGGTGACACAGGAAACGCTCAAAACATAGACAGTAGGAAGACTCAGTCTTCCTGTACTTAAGTCGGCATTGTGTCTCTTATATTTAATTCCGATGCAATTTCTGTGTTTCATTGTCAATGGGAGGGTCCAAGGGATACAGTAAACCTGCAGAGGTGCATCAGAATGTAAAACTGCTGACACAGGAAACGCTCAACACATAGACAGTAGGAAGACTCAGTCTTCCTGTTCTTAAGTCGGCATTGTGTCTCTTTTATTTAATTCCGATGCAATTTCTTTGTTTCTTCGTCAATGGGAAGCTCCAATGGATACAGAAAATCTGCAGAGGTGCATCAGATTGTAAAACTGGTGACACAGGAAACGCTCAAAACATAGACAGTAGGAAGACTCAGTCTTCCTATACTTAAGTCGACATAGTGTTTCTTATATTTATTTCCGATGAAATTTCTGTGTTTCATCGTGAATGGGAAGGTCCAAGGGATACAATAAACCTGCAGAGGTGCATCGGAAAGTAAAACTGATGACACAGGAAAAGCTCAAATCATAGACAGTAGGAAGACTTAGTCTTCCTGTACTTAAGTCGGCATTGTGTCTCTTATATTTAATTCCGATGCAATTTCTGTGTTTCATCCTCACTGTGAAGGTCCAAGGGATACAGTAAACCTGTAGAGGTGCATCGGAATGTAAAACTGGTGACACAGGAAACGCTCAAATTACAGACAGTAGGAAGACTCAGTCTTCCTGTACTTAAGTCGGCATTGTGTCTCTTATATTTAATTCCGATGCAATTTCTGAGTTTCATCGTCAATGGGTAGGTCCAAGGGATACAGTAAACCTGCAGAGGTGCATCGGAATGTAAAACTAGTTACACAGGAAACGCTCAAAACATAGACAGTAGGAAGACTCAGTCTTCCTGTAGTTAAGTCGGCATTGTGTCTCTTACATTTAATTCCGATGCAATTTCTGTGTTTTATCGTCAATGGGAAGGTCCAAGGGATACAGTAAACCGGCAGAGGTGCATCGAAATGTAAAACTGACGACACAGTAAATGCTCAAAACATAGACAGAAGGAAGACTCGGTCTTCCTGTACTTAAGTCGGCATTGTGTCTCTCATATTTAATTCCGATGCGATTTCTGTGTTTCTTCGTCAATGGGAAGGTCCAAGGGATACAATAAACCTGCAGAGGTGCATCGGAATGTAAAACTGGTGACACAGGAAACGCTCAAAACATAGACAGTAGGAAGACTCAGTCTTCCTGTACTTAAGTCGGCATTTTGTATCTTATATTTAATTCCGATGCAATTTCTGTGTTTCATCGTCAATGGGAAGGTCCAAGGGATACAGTAAACCTGCAAAGGTGCATCGGAATGTAAAACTAGTGACACAGGAAACGTTAAAAGAATAGACAGTAGGAAGACTCAGTATTCTTGTACTTAAGTCGGCATTGTGTCTCTTATATTTAATTCCGATTCAATTTCTGTGTTTCATCGTCAATGGGAAGGTCCAATGGATACAGTAAACCTGCAGAGGTGCATCGGAGTGTAAAACTGGTAACACAGGAAACGCTCAAAACATAGCCAGTAGGAAGACTCAGTCTTCCTGTACTTAAGTCGGCATTGTGTCTCTTATATTTATTTCCTATGAAATTTCTGTGTTTCATCGTGAATGCGAACGTCCAATGGATACAGTAAACCTGCGGAGGTGCATCGGAATGTAAAACTAGTGACACAGGAAACGCTCAAAACATAGACAGTAGGAAGACTCAGTCTTCCTGTACTTAAGTCGGCATTGTGTCTCTTAAATTTTATTCCGATGCAATTTCTGTGTTTCATCGCCAATGGGAAGGTCCAAGGGATACAGTAAACCGGCAGAGGTGCATCGAAATGTAAAACTGACGACACAGTAAATGCTCAAAACATAGACAGAAGGAAGACTCGGTCTTCCTGTACTTAAGTCGGCATTGTGTCTCTCATATTTAATTCCGATGCGATTTCTGTGTTTCTTCGTCAATGGGAAGGTCCAAGGGATACAATAAACCTGCAGAGGTGCATCGGAATGTAAAACTGGTGACACAGGAAACGCTCAAAACATAGACAGTAGGAAGACTCAGTCTTCCTATACTTAAGTCGACATAGTGTCTCTTATATTTATTTCCGATGAAATTTCTGTGTTTCATCGTGAATGGGAAGGTCCAAGGGATATAGTAAACCTGCAGAGGTGCATCGGAAAGTAAAACTGATGACACAGGAAAAGCTCAAATCATAGACAGTAGGAAGACTTAGTCTTCCTGTACTTAAGTCGGCATTGTGTCTCTTATATTTAATTCCGATGCAATTTCTGTGTTTCATCCTCACTGTGAAGGTCCAAGGGATACAGTAAACCTGTAGAGGTGCATCGGAATGTAAAACTGGTGACACAGGAAACGCTCAAATTACAGACAGTAGGAAGACTCAGTCTTCCTGTAGTTAAGTCGGCATTGTGTCTCTTACATTTAATTCCGATGCAATTTCTGTGTTTTATCGTCAATGGGAAGGTCCAAGGGATACAGTAAACCTGCAGAGGTGCATCGGAATGTAAAACTGGTGACACAGGAAACGCTCAAAACATAGACAGTAGGAAGACTCAGTCTTCCTGTACTTAAGTCGGCATTGTGTCTCTTATATTTAATTCCGATGCAATATCTGTGTTTCATTGTCAATGGGAGGGTCCAAGGGATACAGTAAACCTGCAGAGGTGCATCAGAATGTAAAACTGCTGACACAGGAAACGCTCAAAACATAGACCGTAGGAAGACTCAGTCTTCCTGTTCTTAAGTCGGCATTGTGTCTCTTTTATTTATTTCCGATGCAATTTCTGTGTTTCTTCGTCAATGGGAAGCTCCAATGGAAACAGAAAATCTGCAGAGGTGCATCAGATTGTAAAACTGGTGACACAGGAAACGCTCAAAACATAGACAGTAGGAAGACTCAGTCTTCCTGTACTTAAGTTGGCGTTGTGTCTCTTATATTTAATTCCGATGCGATTTCTGTGTTTCATCGACAATGGGAAGGTCCAAGGGATACAGTAAACCAGCAGAGGTGCATCAGAACGTAAAACTGGTGACACAGGAAACGCTCAAAACATAGACCGTACGAAGACTGTTTTCATGTACTTAAGTCGGCATTGTGTCTTTTATATTTAATTTCGATGCAATTTCTGTGTTTCGTCGTCAATGGGAAGGTCCAAGGGATACAGTAAACCTGTAGAGGAGCATCGGAATGTAAAACTGGTGACACAGGAAACGCTCAAAACATAGAGAGAAGGAAGACTCAGTCTTCGTGTACTTAAGTCGGCATTGTGTCTCTTATATTTAATTCCGATGCAATTTCTGTGTTTCATCGTCAATGGGAAGGTCCAAGGGATACAGTAAACCTGTAGAGGAGCATCGGAGTGTAAAACTGGTGACACAGGAAACGCTCAAAACATAGCCAGTAGGAAGACTCAGTCTTCCTGTACTTAAGTCGGCATTGTGTCTCTTATATTTAAATTCGATGCAATTTGTGTGTTTCATCGCCAATGGGAAGGTCCAATGGATACAGTAAACCTGCAGAGAGGCATCGGAGTGTAAAACTGGTGACACAGGAAACGCTCAAATCATTGACTGTAAGAAGACTGTTTTCTTGTACTTAAGTCGCATTGTGTCTCTTATATTTAATTCCGATGCCATTTCTGTGTTTCATCGTCACTGTGAAGGTCCAAGGGATACAGAAAACCTGTATATGTGCATCGGAATGTAAAACTGGTGATACAGGAAACGCTCAAATTATAGACAGTAGGAAGGCTCAGTCTTCCTGTACTTAAGTCGGCATTGTGTCTCTTATATTTAATTCCGATGCGATTTCTGTGTTTCATCGACAATGGGAAGGTCCAAGGGATACAGGAAACCGGCAGAGGTGCATCGGAATGAAAAACTGGTGACACAGGAAACGCTCAAAACATAGAGAGTAGGAAGACTCAGTCTTCCTGTAATTAAGTCGGCATTGTGTCTCTCATATTTAATTCCGATGCAATTTCTGTGTTTCTTCGTTAATGGGAAGAACCAAGGGATACAATAAACCTGCAGAGGTGCATCGGAATGTAAAACTGGTGACACAGGAAACGCTCAAAACATAGACAGTAGGAAGACTCAGTCTTCCTATACTTAAGTCGACATAGTGTCTCTTATATTTATTTCCGATGAAATTTCTGTGTTTCATCGTGAATGGGAAGGTCCAAGGGATATAGTAAACCTGCAGAGGTGCATCGGAAAGTAAAACTGATGACACAGGAAAATCTCAAATCATAGACAGTAGGAAGACTTAGTCTTCCTGTACTTAAGTCGGCATTGTGTCTCTTATATTTAATTCCGATGCAATTTCTGTGTTTCATCCTCACTGTGAAGGTCCAAGGGATACAGTAAACCTGTAGAGGTGCATCGGAATGTAAAACTGGTGATACAGGAAACGCTCAAATTACAGACAGTAGGAAGACTCAGTCTTCCTGTAGTTAAGTCGGCATTGTGTCTCTTACATTTAATTCCGATGCAATTTCTGTGTTTTATCGTCAATGGGAAGGTCCAAGGGATACAGTAAACCTGCAGAGGTGCATCGGAATGTAAAACTGGTGACACAGGAAACGCTCAAAACATAGACAGTAGGAAGACTCAGTCTTCCTGTACTTAATTCGGCATTGTGTCTCTTATATTTATTTCCGATGCAATTTCTGTGTTTCATTGTCAATGGGAGGGTCCAAGGGATACAGTAAACCTGCAGAGGTGCATCAGAATGTAAAACTGCTGACACAGGAAACGCTCAAAACATAGACCGTAGGAAGACTCAGTCTTCCTGTTCTTAAGTCGGCATTGTGTCTCTTTTATTTATTTCCGATGCAATTTCTGTGTTTCTTCGTCAATGGGAAGCTCCAATGGAAACAGAAAATCTGCAGAGGTGCATCAGATTGTAAAACTGGTGACACAGGAAACGCTCAAAACATAGACAGTAGGAAGACTCAGTATTCCTGTAGTTAAGTCGGCATTGTGTCTCTTACATTTAATTCCGATGCAATTTCTGTGTTTCATCGTCAATGGGAAGGTCCAAGGGATACAGTAAACCTGCAGAGGTGCATCGGAATGTAAAACTGGTGACACAGGAAACGCTCAAAACATAGACAGTAGGAAGACTCAGTCTTCCTGTACTTAAGTCGGCATTGTGTCTCTTATATTTAATTCCGATGCAATTTCTGTGTTTCATTGTCAATGGGAGGGTCCAAGGGATACAGTAAACCTGCAGAGGTGCATCAGAATGTAAAACTGCTGACACAGGAAACGCTCAACACATAGACAGTAGGAAGACTCAGTCTTCCTGTTCTTAAGTCGGCATTGTGTCTCTTTTATTTAATTCCGATGCAATTTCTTTGTTTCTTCGTCAATGGGAAGCTCCAATGGATACAGAAAATCTGCAGAGGTGCATCAGATTGTAAAACTGGTGACACAGGAAACGCTCAAAACATAGACAGTAGGAAGACTCAGTCTTCCTGTACTTAAGTCGGCATTGTGTCTCTTATATTTAATTCCGATGCGATTTCTGTGTTTCATCGACAATGGGAAGGTCCAAGGGATACAGTAAACCAGCAGAGGTGCATCAGAATGTAAAACTGGTGACACAGGAAACGCTCAAAACATAGACAGTAGGAAGACTGAGTCTTCTTGTACTTAAGTCGGCATTGTGTCTCTTATATTTAATTCCGATTCAATTTCTGTGTTTCATCGTGAATGGGAAGGTCCAAGGGATACAGTAAACCTGCAGAGGTGCATCGGAGTGTAAAACTGGTGACACACGAAACGCTCAAAACATAGCCAGAAGGAAGACTCAGTCTTCCTGTACTTAAGTCGGCATTGGGTCTCTTATATTTAATTCCGATGCAATTTCTGTGTTTCATCGTCAATGGGAAGGTCCAAGGGATACAGTAAACCAGCAGAGGTGCATCAGAATGTAAAACTGGTGACACAGGAAACGCTCAAAACATAGACCGTACGAAGACTGTTTTCATGTACTTAAGTCGGCATTGTGTCTTTTATATTTAATTTCGATGCAATTTCTGTGTTTCATCGTCAATGGGAAGGTCCAAGGGATACAGTAAACCTGTAGAGGTGCATCGGAATGTAAAACTGGTGACACAGGAAACGCTCAAAACGTAGAGAGTAGGAAGACTCAGTCTTCGTGTACTTAAGTCGGCATTGTGTCTCTTATATTCAATTCCGATGCGATTTCTGTGTTTCATCGACAATGGGAAGGTCCAAGGGATACAGGAAACCTGCAGAGGTGCATCGGAATGTAAAACTGGTGACACAGGAGACGCTCAAAACATAGACAGTAGGAAGACTCAGTCTTCCTATACTTAAGTCGACATAGTGTTTCTTATATTTATTTCCGATGAAATTTCTGTGTTTCATCGTGAATGGGAAGGTCCAAGGGATACAATAAACCTGCAGAGGTGCATCGGAAAGTAAAACTGATGACACAGGAAAAGCTCAAATCATAGACAGTAGGAAGACTTAGTCTTCCTGTACTTAAGTCGGCATTGTGTCTCTTATATTTAATTCCGATGCAATTTCTGTGTTTCATCCTCACTGTGAAGGTCCAAGGGATACAGTAAACCTGTAGAGGTGCATCGGAATGTAAAACTGGTGACACAGGAAACGCTCAAATTACAGACAGTAGGAAGACTCAGTCTTCCTGTACTTAAGTCGGCGTTGTGTCTCTTATATTTAATTCCGATGCAATTTCTGAGTTTCATCGTCAATGGGTAGGTCCAAGGGATACAGTAAACCTGCAGAGGTGCATCGGAATGTAAAACTAGTTACACAGGAAACGCTCAAAACATAGACAGTAGGAAGACTCAGTCTTCCTGTAGTTAAGTCGGCATTGTGTCTCTTACATTTAATTCCGATGCAATTTCTGTGTTTCATCGTCAATGGGAAGGTCCAAGGGATACAGTAAACCTGCAGAGGTGCATCGGAATGTAAAACTGGTGACACAGGAAACGCTCAAAACATAGACAGTAGGAAGACTCAGTCTTCCTGTACTTAAGTCGGCATTGTGTCTCTTATATTTAATTCCGATGCAATTTCTGTGTTTCATTGTCAATGGGAGGGTCCAAGGGATACAGTAAACCTGCAGAGGTGCATCAGAATGTAAAACTGCTGACACAGGAAACGCTCAACACATAGACAGTAGGAAGACTCAGTCTTCCTGTTCTTAAGTCGGCATTGTGTCTCTTTTATTTAATTCCGATGCAATTTCTTTGTTTCTTCGTCAATGGGAAGCTCCAATGGATACAGAAAATCTGCAGAGGTGCATCAGATTGTAAAACTGGTGACACAGGAAACGCTCAAAACATAGACAGTAGGAAGACTCAGTCTTCCTGTACTTAAGTCGGCATTGTGTCTCTTATATTTAATTCCGATGCGATTTCTGTGTTTCATCGACAATGGGAAGGTCCAAGGGATACAGTAAACCAGCAGAGGTGCATCAGAATGTAAAACTGGTGACACAGGAAACGCTCAAAACATAGACAGTAGGAAGACTGAGTCTTCTTGTACATAAGTCGGCATTGTGTCTCTTATATTTAATTCCGATTCAATTTCTGTGTTTCATCGTGAATGGGAAGGTCCAAGGGATACAGTAAACCTGCAGAGGTGCATCGGAGTGTAAAACTGGTGACACACGAAACGCTCAAAACATAGCCAGAAGGAAGACTCAGTCTTCCTGTACTTAAGTCGGCATTGGGTCTCTTATATTTAATTCCGATGCAATTTCTGTGTTTCATCGTCAATGGGAAGGTCCAAGGGATACAGTAAACCAGCAGAGGTGCATCAGAATGTAAAACTGGTGACACAGGAAACGCTCAAAACATAGACCGTACGAAGACTGTTTTCATGTACTTAAGTCGGCATTGTGTCTTTTATATTTAATTTCGATGCAATTTCTGTGTTTCATCGTCAATGGGAAGGTCCAAGGGATACAGTAAACCTGTAGAGGTGCATCGGAATGTAAAACTGGTGACACAGGAAACGCTCAAAACGTAGAGAGTAGGAAGACTCAGTCTTCGTGTACTTAAGTCGGCATTGTGTCTCTTATATTCAATTCCGATGCGATTTCTGTGTTTCATCGACAATGGGAAGGTCCAAGGGATACAGGAAACCTGCAGAGGTGCATCGGAATGTAAAACTGGTGACACAGGAGACGCTCAAAACATAGACAGTAGGAAGACTCAGTCTTCCTATACTTAAGTCGACATAGTGTTTCTTATATTTATTTCCGATGAAATTTCTGTGTTTCATCGTGAATGGGAAGGTCCAAGGGATACAATAAACCTGCAGAGGTGCATCGGAAAGTAAAACTGATGACACAGGAAAAGCTCAAATCATAGACAGTAGGAAGACTTAGTCTTCCTGTACTTAAGTCGGCATTGTGTCTCTTATATTTAATTCCGATGCAATTTCTGTGTTTCATCCTTACTGTGAAGGTCCAAGGGATACAGTAAACCTGTAGAGGTGCATCGGAATGTAAAACTGGTGACACAGGAAACGCTCAAATTACAGACAGTAGGAAGACTCAGTCTTCCTGTACTTAAGTCGGCATTGTGTCTCTTATATTTAATTCCGATGCAATTTCTGAGTTTCATCGTCAATGGGTAGGTCCAAGGGATACAGTAAACCTGCAGAGGTGCATCGGAATGTAAAACTAGTTACACAGGAAACGCTCAAAACATAGACAGTAGGAAGACTCAGTCTTCCTGTAGTTAAGTCGGCATTGTGTCTCTTACATTTAATTCCGATGCAATTTCTGTGTTTTATCGTCAATGGGAAGGTCCAAGGGATACAGTAAACCTGCAGAGGTGCATCGGAATGTAAAACTGGTGACACAGGAAACGCTCAAAACATAGACAGTAGGAAGACTCAGTCTTCCTGTACTTAAGTCGGCATTGTGTCTCTTATATTTAATTCCGATGCAATTTCTGTGTTTCATTGTCAATGGGAGGGTCCAAGGGATACAGTAAACCTGCAGAGGTGCATCAGAATGTAAAACTGCTGACACAGGAAACGCTCAACACATAGACAGTAGGAAGACTCAGTCTCCCTGTTCTTAAGTCGGCATTGTGTCTCTTTTATTTAATTCCGATGCAATTTCTTTGTTTCTTCGTCAATGGGAAGCTCCAATGGATACAGAAAATCTGCAGAGGTGCATCAGATTGTAAAACTGGTGACACAGGAAACGCTCAAAACATAGACAGTAGGAAGACTCAGTCTTCCTGTACTTAAGTCGGCATTGTGTCTCTTATATTTAATTCCGATGCGATTTCTGTGTTTCATCGACAATGGGAAGGTCCAAGGGATACAGTAAACCAGCAGAGGTGCATCAGAATGTAAAACTGGTGACACAGGAAACGCTCAAAACATAGACCGTACGAAGACTGTTTTCATGTACTTAAGTCGGCATTGTGTCTTTTATATTTAATTTCGATGCAATTTCTGTGTTTCATCGTCAATGGGAAGGTCCAAGGGATACAGTAAACCTGTAGAGGTGCATCGGAATGTAAAACTGGTGACACAGGAAACGCTCAAAACATAGAGAGTAGGAAGACTCAGTCTTCGTGTACTTATGTCGGCATTGTGTCTCTTATATTTAATTCCGATGCATTTTCTGTGTTTCATCGTCAATGGGAAGGTCCAAGGGATACAGTAAACCAGCAGAGGCGAATCGGAATGTAAAACTGGTGACACAGGAAGCGCTCAAAACATTGACAGTAGGAAGACTCAGTCTTCCTGTACTTAAGTCGGCATTGTGTCTCTTATATTTAAATTCATTGCAATTTGTGTATTTCATCGCCAATGGGTAGGTCCAAGGGATACAGTAAACCTGCAGAGGTGCATCGGAATGCAAAACTGGTGACACAGGAAACGCTCAAAACATTGACTGTAAGAAGACTGTTTTCTTGTACTTAAGTCGGCATTGTGTCTCTTATATTTAATTCCGATGCAATTTCTGTGTTTCATCGTCACTGTGAAGGTCCAAGGGATACAGAAAACCTGTATATGTGCATCGGAATGTAAAACTGGTGATACAGGAAACGCTCAAATTATAGACAGTAGGAAGACTCAGTCTTCCTGTACTTAAGTCGGCATTGTGTATCTTATATTTAATTCCGATGCAATTTCTGTGTTTCATCGTCAATGGGAAGGTCCAAGGGATACAGTAAACCTGCAAAGGTGCATCGGAATGTAAAACTAGTGACACAGGAAACGTTAAAATAATAGACAGTAGGAAGACTCAGTCTTCTTGTACTTAAGTCGGCATTGTGTCTCTTATATTTAATTCCGATTCAATTTCTGTGTTTCATCGTGAATGGGAAGGTCCAATGGATACAGTAAACCTGCAGAGGTGCATCGGAGTGTAAAACTGGTAACACAGGAAACGCTCAAAACATAGCCAGTAGGAAGACTCAGTCTTCCTGTACTTAAGTCGGCATTGTGTCTCTTATATTTATTTCCTATGAAATTTCTGTGTTTCATCGTGAATGGGAACGTCCAACGGATACAGTAAACCTGCAGAGGTGCATCGGAATGTAAAACTAGTGACACAGGAAACGCTCAAAACATAGACAGTAGGAAGACTCAGTCTTCCTGTACTTAAGTCGTCATTGTGTCTCTTAAATTTAATTCCGATGCAATTTCTGTGTTTCATCGCCAATGGGAAGGTCCAAGGGATACAGTAAACCGGCAGAGGTGCATCGAAATGTAAAACTGACGACACAGTAAATGCTCAAAACATAGACAGAAGGAAGACTCGGTCTTCCTGTACTTAAGTCGACATTGTGTCTCTCATATTTAATTCCGATGCGATTTCTGTGTTTCTTCGTCAATGGGAAGGTCCAAGGGATACACTAAACCTGCAGAGGTGCATCGGAATGTAAAACTGGTGACACAGGAAACGCTCAAAACATAGACAGTAGGAAGACTCAGTCTTCCTATACTTAAGTCGACATAGTGTCTCTTATATTTATTTCCGATGAAATTTCTGTGTTTCATCGTGAATGGGAAGGTCCAAGGGATATAGTAAACCTGCAGAGGTGCATCGGAAAGTAAAACTGATGACACAGGAAAAGCTCAAATCATAGACAGTAGGAAGACTTAGTCTTCCTGTACTTAAGTCGGCATTGTGTCTCTTATATTTAATTCCGATGCAATTTCTGTGTTTCATCCTCACTGTGAAGGTCCAAGGGATACAGTAAACCTGTAGAGGTGCATCGGAATGTAAAACTGGTGACACAGGAAACGCTCAAATTACAGACAGTAGGAAGACTCAGTCTTCCTGTAGTTAAGTCGGTATTGTGTCTCTTACATTTAATTCCGATGCAATTTCTGTGTTTTATCGTCAATGGGAAGGTCCAAGGGATACAGTAAACCTGCAGAGGTGCATCGGAATGTAAAACTGGTGACACAGGAAACGCTCAAAACAACGACAGTAGGAAGACTCAGTCTTCCTATACTTATGTCGGCATTGTGTCTCTTATATTTAATTCCGATGCAATTTCTGTGTTTCATTGTCAATGGGAGGGTCCAAGGGATACAGTAAACCTGCAGAGGTGCATCAGAATGTGAAACTGCTGACACAGGAAACGCTCAACACATTGACAGTAGGAAGACTCAGTCTTCCTGTTCTTAAGTCGGCATTGTGTCTCTTTTATTTAATTCCGATGCAATTTCTGTGTTTCTTCGTCAATGGGAAGCTCCAATGGATACAGAAAATCTGCAGAGGTGCATCAGATTGTAAAACTGGTGACACAGGAAACGCTCAAAACATAGACAGTAGGAAGACTCAGTCTTCCTGTACTTAAGTCGGCATTGTGTCTCTTATATTTAATTCCGATGCGATTTCTGTGTTTCATCGACAATGGGAAGGTCCAAGGGATACAGTAAACCAGCAGAGGTGCATCAGAATGTAAAACTGGTGACACAGGAAACGCTCAAAACATAGACCGTACGAAGACTGTTTTCATGTATTAAGTCGGCATTGTGTCTTTTATATTTAATTTCGATGCAATTTCTGTGTTTCATCGTCAATGGGAAGGTCCAAGGGATACAGTAAACCTGTAGAGGAGCATCGGAATGTAAAACTGGTGACACAGGAAACGCTCAAAACATAGAGAGTAGGAAGACTCAGTCTTCGTGTACTTAAGTCGGCATTGTGTCTCTTATATTTAATTCCGATGCAATTTCTGTGTTTCATCGTCAATGGGAAGGTCCAAGGGATACAGTAAACCTGCAGAGGCGAATCGGAATGTAAAACTGGTGACACAGGAAACGCTCAAAACATTGACAGTAGGAAGACTCAGTCTTCCTGTACTTAAGTCGGCATTGTGTCTCTTATATTTAAATTCATTACAATTTGTGTATTTCATCGCCAATGGGAAGGTCCAAGGGATACAGTAAACCTGCAGAGGTGCATCGGAATGCAAAACTGGTGACACAGGAAACGCTCAAAACATTGACTGTAAGAAGACTGTTTTCTTGTACTTAAGTCGGCATTGTGTCTCTTATATTTAATTCCGATGCAATTTCTATGTTTCATCGTCACTGTGAAGGTCCAAGGGATACAGAAAACCTGTATATGTGCATCGGAATGTAAAACTGGTGATACAGGAAACGCTCAAATTATAGACAGTAGGAAGACTCAGTCTTCCTGTACTTAAGTCGCCATTGTGTCTCTTATATTTATTTCCGATGAAATTACTGTGTTTCATCGTGAATGGGAAGGTCCAAGGGATATATTAAACCTGCAGAGGTGCATCGGAAAGTAAAACTGATGACACAGGAAACGATCAAAACATAGACAGTAGGAAGACTTAGTCTTCCTGTACTTAAGTCGGAATTGTGTCTCTTATATTTAATTCCGATGCAATTTCTGTTTTTCATCGTCAATGGGAAGGGCCAAGGGATACAGTAAACCTGCAGAGGTGCATCGGAATGTAAAACTGACGACACAGAAAACGCTCAAAACATAGACAGTAGGAAGACTCAGTCTTCCTGTTCTTAAGTCGGCTTTGTGTCTCTTATATTTAATTCCGATGCAATTTCTGTGTTTCATCGACAATGGGAAGGTCCAAGGGATACAGTAAACCGGCAGAGGTGCATCGGAATGTAAAACTGGTGACACAGGAACCGCTCAAACATTGACCGTACGAAGACTGTTTCCTTGTACTTAAGTCGGCATTGTGTCTCTTATATTTAATTTCGATGCATTTTCTGTGTTTCATCGTCAATGGGAAGGACAAGGGATACAGGAAACCTGCAGAGGTGCTTCGGAATGTAAAACTGGTGACACAGGAAACGCTCAAAACATAGAGAGTAGGAAGACTCAGTCTTCCTGTACTTAAGTCGGCATTGTGTCTCTCATATTTAATTCCGATGCAATTTCTGTGTTTCTTCGTCAATGGGAAGGTCCAAGGGATACAATAAACCTGCAGAGGTGCATCGGAATGTAAAACTGGTGACACAGGAAACGCTCAAAACATAGACAGTAGGAAGACTCAGTCTTCCTATACTTAAGTCGGCATTGTGACTCTTATATTTATTTCCGATGAAATTTCTGTTATTCATCGTGAATGGGAAGGTCCAAGGGATATAGTAAACCTGCAGAGGTGCATCGGAAAGTAAAACTGATGACACAGGAAAAGCTCGAATCATAGACAGTAGGAAGACTTAGTCTTCCTGTACTAAAGTCGGCATTGTGTCTCTTATATTTAATTCCGATGCAATTTCTGTGTTTCATCCTCACTGCGAAGGTCCAAGGGATACAGTAAAACTGCAGAGGTGCATCAGAATGTAAAACTGGTGACACAGGAAACGCTCAAAACGTAGAGAGTAGGAAGACTCAGTCTTCCTGTTTTTAAGTCGGCATTGTGTCTCTTATATATAATTCCGATGCAATTTCTGTGTTTCATCGTCAATGGGAAGGTCCAAGGGATACAGTAAACCTGCAGTGGTGCATCGGAATGTAAAACTGGTGACACAGGAAACGCTCAAAACATAGACAGTAGGAAGACTCAGTCTTCCTGTACTTAAGTTGGCATTATGTCTCTTATATTTAATTCCGATGCAATTTCTGTGTTTCATCGTCAATGGGAGGGTCCAAGGGATACAGTAAACGTGCAGAGGTGCATCAGAATGTAAAACTGCTGACACAGGAAACGCTCAACACATAGACAGTAGGAAGACTCAGTCTTCCTGTACTTAAGTCGGCATTGTGTCTCTTATGTTTAATTCCGATGCAATTTCTGTGTTTCATCGTCAATGGGAAGGTCGAAGGGATACAGTAAACCTGCAGAGGTGCATCGGAATATAAAAACTGGTGACACAGGAAACGCTCAAAGCATTGACAGTAGGAAGACTCAGTCTTCCTGTACTTAAGTCGGCATTGTGTCTCTTATATTTATTTCCGATGAAATTTCTGTGTTTCATCGTGAATGGGAAGGTCCAAGGGTTATAGTAAACCAGGAGAGGTGCATCGGAAAGTAAAACTGATGACACAGGAAACGCTCAAAACATAGACAGTAGGAAGACCTAGTCTTCCTGTACTTAAGTCTGCATTGTGTCTCTTATATTTAATTTCGATGCAATTTGTGTTTCATGGCCAATGGGAAGGTCCAAGGGATACAGTAAACATGCAGAGGTGCATCGAAATGTAAAACTGGTGACACAGGAAACGCTCAAATTATAGACAGTAGGAAGACTCAGTCTTCCTGTACTTAAGTCGGCATTGTGTCTCTTATATATAATTCCGATGTAATTTCTGTGTTTCGTCGTAACTGTAGAGGTCCAAGGGATACAGCAAACCTCTAGAGGTGCATCGGAATGTAAAACTGGTGACACAGGAAACGCTCAAATTATAGACAGTAGGAAGACTCAGTCTTCCTGTACTTAAGTCGGCATTGTGTCTCTTATATATAATTCCGATGCAATTTCTGTGTTTCATCGTCAATGGGAAGGTCCAAGGGATACAGTAAACCTGCAGAGGTGCATCGGAATGTAAAACTGGTGACACAGGAAACGCTCAAAACATAGACCGTAGGAAGACTCAGTCTTCCTGTACTTAAGTCGGCATTGTGTCTCTTATATTTAATTCCGATGCAATTTCTTTGTTTCATCGTCACTGTGAAGGTCCAAGGGATACAGTAAACCTGCAGAGGTGCATCTGAATTTAAAACTGGTGACACAGGAAACGCTCAACACATAGACAGTAGGAAGACTCATTCTTCCTGTACTTAAGTCGGCATTGTGTCTCTTATATTTAATTCCGATGCAATTTCTGTGTTTCATCGTCAATGGGAAGGTCCAAGGGATACAGTAAACCTGCAGAGGTGTCTCGGAATGTAAAACTGATGACACAGGAAACGCTCAAAACATAGACAGTAGGAACTCAGTCTTCCTGTACTGATCGGCATTGTGTCTCTTATATTTAATTCCGATGCAATTTATGTGTTTCATCGTCAATGGGCAGTTCCAAGGGATACAGACAACCTGCAGAGGTGCATCAGAATGTGAAACTGGTGACACAGGAAACGCTCAAGACATAGACAGTAGGAAGACTCAGTCTTCCTGTACTTAAGTCGGCATTGTGTCTCTTATATTTAATTCCGATGCAATTTCTGTGTTTCATCGTCAATGGGCAGGTCCAAGGGATACAGTCAACCTGTAGAGGTGCATCGGAATGTAAAACTGGTGACACAGGAAACGCTCAAATTACAGACAGTAGGAAGACTCAGTCTTCCTGTAGTTAAGTCGGCATTGTGTCTCTTACATTTAATTCCGATGCAATTTCTGTGTTTTATCGTCAATGGGAAGGTCCAAGGGATACAGTAAACCTGCAGAGGTGCATCGGAATGTAAAACTGGTGACACAGGAAACGCTCAAAACATAGACAGTAGGAAGACTCAGTCTTCCTGTACTTAAGTCGGCATTGTGTCTCTTATATTTAATTCCGATGCAATTTCTGTGTTTCATTGTCAATGGGAGGGTCCAAGGGATACAGTAAACCTGCAGAGGTGCATCAGAATGTAAAACTGCTGACACAGGAAACGCTCAACACATAGACAGTAGGAAGACTCAGTCTTCCTGTTCTTAAGTCGGCATTGTGTCTCTTTTATTTAATTCCGATGCAATTTCTGTGTTTCTTCGTCAATGGGAAGCTCCAATGGATACAGAAAATCTGCAGAGGTGCATCAGATTGTAAAACTGGTGACACAGGAAAGGCTCAAAACATAGACAGTAGGAAGACTCAGTCTTCCTGTACTTAAGTCGGCATTGTGTCTCTTATATTTAATTCCGATGAAATTTCTGTGTTTCATCGTGAATGGGAAGGTCCAAGGGATATAGTATATCGGCAGAGGTGCATCGGAAAGTAAAACTGATGACACAGGAAACGCTCAAAACATAGACACTAGGAAGACTTAGTCTTCCTGTACTTAAGTCGGCATTGTGTTTCTTATATTTAATTCCGATGCAATTCCTGAGTTTCATCGTCACTGTGAAGGTCCAAGGGATACAGTAAACCTGTAGAGGTGCATCGGAATATAAAACTGGTGACACAGGAAACGCTCAAATTATAGACAGTAGGAAGACTTAGTCTTCCTGTACTTAAGTCGGCATTGAGTCTCTTATATTTAATTCCGATGCAATTTCTGTGTTTCATCGTCAATGGGAAGGTCCAAGGGATACAGTAAACCTGCAGAGGTGCATCAGAATGTAAAACTGGTGACACAGGAAACGCTCAACACATAGACAGTAGGAAGACTCATTCTTCCTGTACTGAAGTCGGCATTGTGTCTCTTATATTTAATTCCGATGCAATTTCTGTGTTTCATCGTCAATGGGAAGGTCCAAGGGATACAGTAAACCTGCAGAGGTGTCTCGGAATGTGAAGCTGATGACACAGGAAACGCTCAAAACATAGACAATAGGAACTCAGTCTTCCTGTACTGATCGGCATTGTGTCTCTTATATTTAATTCCGATGCAATTTCTGTGTTTCATCGTCAATGGGAAGGTCCAAGGGATACAGAAAACCTGCAGAGGTGCATCAGAATGTAAAACTGGTGACACAGGAAACGCTCAAAACATAGACAGTAGGAAGACTCAGTCTTCCTGTACTTAAGTCGGCATTGTGTCTCTTATATTTAATTCCGATGCAATTTCTGTGTTTCATCGTCAATGGGGAGGTCCAAGGGATACATTAAACCTGCAGAGGTGCATCGGAATGTAAAACTAGTGACACAGGAAATGCTCAAAACATAGACAGTAGGAAGACTCAGTCTTCCTGTACTTAACTCGGCATTGTGTCTCTTATATTTAATTCCGATGCAATTTCTGTGTTTCATCGTCAATGGGAAGGTCCAGGGATACAGTAAACCTGCAGAGGTGCATCGGAATGTAAAACTGGTGACACAGGAAACGCTCAAAGCATAGACAGTAGGAAGACTCAGTCTTCCTGTACCTAAGTCGGCATTGTGTCTCTTATATTTAATTCCGATGCAATTTCTGTGTTTCATCGTCAATGGGAAGGTCCAAGGGATACAGTAAACCTGCAGAGGTCCATCGGAATGTATAACTGGTGACACAGTAACCGCTCAAAACATAGACAGTAGGAAAACTCAGTCTTCCTGTACTTAAGTCGGCATTGTGTCTCTTATATTTATTTCCGATGAAATTTCTGTGTTTCATCGTGAATGGGAAGGTCCAAGGGATATAGTAAACCTGCAGAGGTGCATCGGAAAGTAAAACTGATGACACAGGAAACGCTCAAAACATAGACAGTAGGAAGACTCAGTCTTCCTGTACTTATGTCGGCATTGTGTCACTTACATTTAATTCCGATGCACTTTCTGTGTTTCATCGTCACTGTGAAGGTCCAAGGGATACAGTAAACCTGTAGAGGTGCATCGGAATGTAAAACTGGTGACACAGGAAACGCTCAAATTATAGACAGTAGGAAGACTCAGTCTTCCTGTACTTAAGTGGGCATTGTGTCACTTATAATTCCTTCTGATGCAATTTCTGTATTTCATCGTCAATGGGAAGGTCCAAGGGATACAGTAAACATGCAGAGGTGCATCTGAATTTAAAACTGGTGACACAGGAAACGCTCAACACATAGACGGTAGGAAGACTCATTCTTCCTGTACTTAAGTCGGCATTGTGTCTCTTATATTTAATTTCGATGCAATTTCTGTGTTTCATCGTCAATGGGAAGGTCCAAGGCATATAGTAAACCTGCAGAGGTGTATCGGAATGTAAAACTGATGACACAGGAAACGCTCAAAATATAGACAGCAGGAAGACTCAGTCTTCCCGTACTGATCGGCATTGTGTCTCTTATATTTAATTCCGATGAAATTTCTGTGTTTCATCGTCAATGGGAAGGTCCAAGGGATACAGTAAACCTGTAGAGGTGCATCGGAATGTATAACTGGTGACACAGGAAACGCTCAATTTATAGACAGTACGAAGACTCAGTCTTCCTGTACTTAAGTCGGCATTGTGTCTCTTATATTTATTTCCGATGAAATATCTGTGTTTCATCGTGAATGGGAAGGTCCAAGGGATATAGTAAACCTGCAGAGGAGCATCGGAAAGTAAAACTGATGACACAGGAAACGCTCAACACATAGACAGTAGGAAGACTTAGTCTTCCTGTACTTAAGTCGGTATTGTGTCTCTTATATTTAATTCCGAAGCAATTTCTGTTTTTCATCGTCAATGGGAAGGTCCAAGGGATACAGTAAACCTGCAGAGGTGCATCGGAATGTAAAACTAATGACACAGAAAACGCTCAAAACATAGACAGTAGGATGACTCAGTCTTCCTGTACTTAAGTCGGCATTGTGTCTCTTATATTTAATTCCGATGCAATTTCTGTGTTTCATCGTCAATGGGAAGTTCCAAGGGATACAGTAAACCTGCAGAGGTGCATCAGAATGTAAAACTGCTGACACAGGAAACGCTCAAAACATAGACAGTAGGAAGACTAAATCTTCCTGTACCTAAGTCAGCATTGTGTCTCTTATATTTAATTCCGATGCAATTTCTGTGTTTCATTGTCAATGGGAAGGTCCAAGGGATACAGTAAACCTGCAGAGGTGCATCGGAAATTAAAACTAGTGACACAGAAAACGCTCAAAACATAGACAGTAGGAAGACTTAGTCTTATTGTACTTAAGTCGGCATTGTGTCTCTTATATTTAATTCCGATGCAATTCCTGTGTTTCATCGTCACTGTGAAGGTCCAAGGGATACAGTAAACCTGTAGAGGTGCATCGGAATATAAAACTGGTGACACAGGAAACGCTCAAATTATAGACAGTAGGAAGACTCAGTCTTCCTGTACTTAAGTCGGCATTGTGTCTCTTATATTTAATTCCGATGCAAATTCTGTGTTTCATCGTCAATGGGAAGGTCCAAGGGATACAGTAAACCTGCAGAGGTGCATCGGAAAGTAAAACTGATTACACAGGAAACGCTCAAAACATAGACAGTAGGAAGACTCAGTCTTCCTGTACTTAAGTCGGCCTTGTGTCTCTTATATTTAATACCGATGGAATTTCTGTGTTTCATCGTCACTGTGAAGGTCCAAGGGATACAGTGAACCTGTAGAGGTGCATCGGAATGTAAAACTGGTGACACAGGAAACGCTCAAACCATAGACAGTACGAGGACTCAGTCTTCCTGTACTTAATTCGGCATTGTGTCTCTTATATTTATTTCCGATGAAATTTCTGTGTTTCATCGTGAATGGGAATGTCTAAGGGATATAGTAAACCTTCAGAGGTGCATCGGAAATTAAAACTGATGACACAGGAAACGCTCAAAACATAGACAGTAGGAAGACGTACTCTTATTGTACTTAAGTCGGCATTGTGTCTCTTATATTTAATTCCGATGGAATTACTGTGTTTCATCGTCACTGTGAAGGTATAAGGGATACAGTAAACCTGTAGAGGTGCATCGGAATGTAAAACTGGTGACACAGGAAACGCTCAAATTATAGACAGTAGGAAGACTCAGTCTTCCTGTACTTAAGTCGGCATTGTGTCTCTTATATTTAATTCCGATGCAATTTCTGTGTTTCATCGTCAATGGGAAGGTCCAAGGGATACAGTAAACATGCAGAGGTGCATCTGAATTTAAAACTGTTGACACAGGAAACGCTCAACACATAGACGGTAGGAAGACTCATTCTTCCTGTACTTAAGTCGGCATTGTGTCTCTTATATATAATTTCGATGCAATTTCTGTGTTTCATCGTCAATGGGAAGGTCCAAGGGATACAGTAAACCTGCATAGGTGTATCGGAATGTAAAACTGATAACACATTAAACGCTCAAAACATAGACAGTAGGAAGACTCAGTCTTCCTGTACTGATCGGTTTTGTGTCTCTTATATTTAATTCCGATGCAATTTCTGTGTTTCATCGTCAATGGGAAGGTCCAACGGATACTGAAAACCTGCAGAGGTGAATCAGAATGTAAAACTGGTGACACAACAAACGCTCAAAACATAGACAGTAGGAAGACTCAGTCTTCCTGTACTTAAGCCTGCATTGTGTCTCTTATATTTAATTCCGATGCAATTTCTGTGTTTCATCGTCAATGGGAAGCTCCAAGGGAAACAGTAAACCTGCAGAGGTGCATCGGAATGTAAAAGTGGTGACACAGGAAACGCTTAAAACATAGACAGTAGTAAGACTCAGTCTTCCTGTACTTAAGTCGGCATTGTGTCTCTTATATTTATTTCCGATGAAATTTCTGTGTTTCATCGTGAATGGGAATGTCTAAGGGATATAGTAAACCAGCAGAGGTGCATCGGAAAGTAAAACTGATGACACAGGAAACGCTCAAAACATAGACAGTAGGAAGACTCAGTCTTCCTGTACTTAAGTCGGCATTGTGTCTCTTATATTTAATTCCGATGCACTTTCTGTGTTTCATCGTCACTGTGAAGGTCCAAGGGATACAGTAAACCTGTAGAGGTGCATCGGAATGTAAAACTGGTGACACAGGAAACGCTCAAATTATAGACAGTAGGAAGACTCAGTCTTCCTGTACTTAAGTGGGCATTGTGTCACTTATAATTCCTTCCGATGCAATTTCTGTATTTCATCGTCAATGGGAAGGTCCAAGGGATACAGTAAACATGCAGAGGTGCATCTGAATTTAAAACTGTTGACACAGGAAACGCTCAACACATAGACGGTAGGAAGACTCATTCTTCCTGTACTTAAGTCGGCATTGTGTCTCTTATATATAATTTCGATGCAATTTCTGTGTTTCATCGTCAATGGGAAGGTGCAAGGGATACAGTAAACCTGCAGAGGTGTATCGGAATGTAAAACTGATGACACAGGAAACGCTCAAAACATAGACAGCAGGAAGACTCAGTCTTCCTGTACTGATCGGCATTGTGTCTCTTATATTTAATTCCGATGAAATTTCTGTGTTTCATCGTCAATATGAAGGTCCAAGGGATACAGAAAACCTGCAGATGTGCATCACAATGTAAAAGTGGTGACACAGGAAACGCTCAAATCATAGACAGTAGGAAGACTCAGTCTTCCTGTACTTAAGTCGGCATTGTGACTCTTATATTTAATTCCGATGCAATTTCTGTGTTTCATCGTCAATGGGAAGGTCCAAGGTATACAGTAAACCTGCAGAGGTGCATCGAAATGCAAAACTAGTGACACAGGAAACGCTCAAAACATACACAGTAGGAAGACTCAGTCTTCCTGTACTTAAGTCGGCATTGTGTCTCTTATATTTAATTCCGATGCAATTTCTGTGTTTCATCGTCAATGGGATGGTCCAAGGGATACAGTAAACCTGCAGAGGTGCATCGGAATGTAAAAGTGGTGACACAGGAAACGCTCAAAACATAGACAGTAGGAAGACTCAGTCTTCCTGTACTTAAGTCGGCATTGTGTCTCTTATATTTATTTCCGATGAAATTTCTGTGTTTCATCGTGAATGGGAAGGTCCAAGGGATATAGTAAACCTTCAGAGGTGCATCGGAAATTAAAACTGATGACACAGGAAACGCTCAAAACATAGACAGTAGGAAGACGTATTCTTATTGTACTTAAGTCGGCATTGTGTCTCTTATATTTAATTCCGATGGAATTCCTGTGTTTCATCGTCACTGTGAAGGTATAAGGGATACAGTAAACCTGTAGAGGTGCATCGGAATGTAAAACTGGTGACACAGGAAACGCTCAAATTATAGACAGTAGGAAGACTCAGTCTTCCTGTACTTAAGTCGGCATTGTGTCTCTTATATTTAATTCCGATGGAATTTCTGTGTTTCATCGTCAATGGGAAGGTCCAAGGGATACAGTAAACCTGCAGAGGTGCATCAGAATGTAAAACTGGTGACACAGGAAACGCTCAACACATAGACAGTAGGAAGACTCATTCTTCCTGTACTTAAGTCGGCATTGTGTCTCTTATATTTAATTCCGATGCAATTTCTGTGTTTCATCGTTAATGGGATGGTCCAAGGGATACAGTAAACCTGCAGAGGTGCATCGGAATGTAAAAATAGTGACACAGGAAACGCTCAAATTATAGACAGTAGGAAGACTCAGTCTTCCCGTACTTAAGTCGGCATTGTGTCTCTTATATTTAATTCCGATGCAATTCCTGTGTTTCATCGTCACTGTGATGGTCCAAGGGATACAGTAAACCTGTAGAGGTGCATCGGAATGTAAAACTGGTGACACAGGAAACGCTAAACACATAGACAGTAGGAAGACTCATTCTTCCTGTACTTAAGTCGGCATTGTATCTCTTATATTTAATTCCGATGCAATTTCTGTGTTTCATCGTCAATAGGAAGGTCCAAGGGATACAGTAAACCTGCATAGGTGTATCGGAATGTAAAACTGATAACACATTAAACGCTCAAAACGTAGACAGTAGGAAGACTCAGTCTTCCTGTACTGATCGGCATTGTGTCTCTTATATTTAATTCCGATGCAATTTCTGTGTTTCATCGTCAATGGGAAGGTCCAACGGATACAGAAAACCTGCAGAGGTGAATCAGAATGTAAAACTGGTGACAAAACAAACGCTCAAACATAGACAGTAGGAAGACTCAGTCTTCCTGTACTTAAGCCTGCATTGTGTCTCTTATATTTAATTCCGATGCAATTTCTGTGTTTCATCGTCAATGGGAAGCTCCAAGGGAAACAGTAAACCTGCAGAGGTGCATCGGAATGTAAAAGTGGTGACACAGGAAACGCTTAAAACATAGACAGTAGTAAGACTCAGTCTTCCTGTACTTAAGTCGGCATTGTGTCTCTTATATTTATTTCCGATGAAATTTCTGTGTTTCATCGTGAATGGGAATGTCTAAGGGATATTGTAAACCTGCAGAGGTGCATCGGAAAGTAAAACTGATGACACAGGAAACGCTCAAAACATAGACAGTAGGAAGACTCAGTCTTCCTGTACTTAAGTCGGCATTGTGTCTCTTATATTTAATTCCGATGCACTTTCTGTGTTTCATCGTCACTGTGAAGGTCCAAGGGATACAGTAAACCTGTAGAGGTGCATCGGAATGTAAATCTGGTGACATAGGAAACGCTCAAATTATAGACAGTAGGAAGACTCAGTCTTCCTGTACTTAAGTGGGCATTGTGTCACTCATAATTCCTTCCGATGCAATTTCTGTATTTCATCGTCAATGGGAAGGTCCAAGGGATACAGTAAACATGCAGAGGTGCATCTGAATTTAAAACTGGTGACACAGGAAACGCTCAACACATAGACGGTAGGAAGACTCATTCTTCCTGTACTGAAGTCGGCATTGTGTCTCTTATATTTAATTTCGATGCAATTTCTGTGTTTCATCGTCAATGGGAAGGTGCAAGGGATACAGTAAACCTGCAGAGGTGTATCGGAATGTAAAACTGATGACACAGGAAACGCTCAAAACATAGACAGCAGGAAGACTCAGTCTTCCTGTACTGATCGGCATTGTGTCTCTTATATTTAATTCCGATGAAATTTCTGTGTTTCATCGTCAATATGAAGGTCCAAGGGATACAGAAAACCTGCAGATGTGCATCACAATGTAAAAGTGGTGACACAGGAAACGCTCAAATCATAGACAGTAGGAAGACTCAGTCTTCCTGTACTTAAGTCGGCATTGTGACTGTTATATTTAATTCCGATGCAATTTCTGTGTTTCATCGTCAATGGGAAGGTCCAAGGGATACAGTAAACCTGCAGAGGTGCATCGAAATGAAAAACTAGTGACACAGGAAACGCTCAAAGCATACACAGTAGGAAGACTCAGTCTTCCTGTACTTAAGTCGGCATTGTGTCTCTTATATTTAATTCCGATGCAATTTCTGTGTTTCATCGTCAATGGGATGGTCCAAGGGATACAGTAAACCTGCAGAGGTGCATCGGAATGTAAAAGTGGTGACACAGGAAACGCTCAAAACATAGACAGTAGGAAGACTCAGTCTTCCTGTACTTAAGTCGGCATTGTGTCTCTTATATTTATTTCCGATGAAATTTCTGTGTTTCATCGTGAATGGGAAGGTCCAAGGGATATAGTAAACCTTCAGAGATGCATCGGAAATTAAAACTGATGACACAGGAAACGCTCAAAACATAGACAGTAGGAAGACGTATTCTTATTGTACTTAAGTCGGCATTGTGTCTCTTATATTTAATTCCGATGGAATTCCTGTGTTTCATCGTCACTGTGAAGGTATAAGGGATACAGTAAACCTGTAGAGGTGCATCGGAATGTAAAACTGGTGACACAGGAAACGCTCAAATTATAGACAGTAGGAAGACTCTGTCGTCCTGTACTTAAGTCGGCATTGTGTCTCTTATATTTAATTCCGATGGAATTTCTGTGTTTCATCGTCAATGGGAAGGTCCAAGGGATACAGTAAACCTGCAGAGGTGCATCAGAATGTAAAACTGGTGACACAGGAAACGCTCAACACATAGACAGTAGGAAGACTCATTCTTCCTGTACTTAAGTCGGCATTGTGTCTCTTATATTTAATTCCGATGCAATTTCTGTGTTTCATCGTTAATGGGATGGTCCAAGGGATACAGTAAACCTGCAGAGGTGCATCGGAATGTAAAAATAGTGACACAGGAAACGCTCAAATTATAGACTGTAGGAAGACTCAGTCTTCCTGTACTTAAGTCGGCATTGTGTGTCTTATATTTAATTCCGATGCAATTTCAATGTTTCATCGTCAATGGGAAGGTCCAAGGGATACAGTAAACCTGCAGAGGTGCATCGGAATGTAAAACTGGTGACACAGGAAACGCTCAAAACATAGACAGTAGGAAGACTCAGTCTTCCCGTACTTAAGTCGGCATTGTGTCTCTTATATTTATTTCCGATGAAATTTCTGTGTTTCATCGTGAATGGGAATGTCTAAGGGATATAGTAAACCTGCAGAGGTGCATCGGAAAGTAAAACTGATGACACAGGAAACGCTCAAAACATAGACAGTAGGAAGACTCAGTCTTCCTGTACTTAAGTCGGCATTGTGTCTCTTATATTTAATTCCGATGCACTTTCTGTGTTTCATCGTCACTGTGAAGGTCCAAGGGATACAGTAAACCTGTAGAGGTGCATCGGAATGTAAAACTGGTGACATAGGAAACGCTCAAATTATAGACAGTAGGAAGACTCCGTCTTCCTGTACTTAAGTGGGCATTGTGTCACTTATAATTCCTTCCGATGCAATTTCTGTATTTCATCGTCAATGGGAAGGTCCAAGGGATACAGTAAACATGCAGAGGTGCATCTGAATTTAAAACTGGTGACACAGGAAACGCTCAACACATAGACGGTAGGAAGACTCATTCTTCCTGTACTTAAGTCGGCATTGTGTCTCTTATATTTAATTTCGATGCAATTTCTGTGTTTCATCGTCAATGGGAAGGTGCAAGGGATACAGTAAACCTGCAGAGGTGTATCGGAATGTAAAACTGATGACACAGGAAACGCTCAAAACATAGACAGCAGGAAGACTCAGTCTTCCTGTACTGATCGGCATTGTGTCTCTTATATTTATTTCCGATGAAATTTCTGTGTTTCATCGTGAATGGGAAGGTCCAAGGGATATAGTAAACCTTCAGAGGTGCATCGGAAATTAAAACTGATGACACAGGAAACGCTCAAAACATAGACAGTAGGAAGACGTATTCTTATTGTACTTAAGTCGGCATTGTGTCTCTTATATTTAATTCCGATGGAATTCCTGTGTTTCATCGTCACTGTGAAGGTATAAGGGATACAGAAAACCTGCAGATGTGCATCACAATGTAAAAGTGGTGACACAGGAAACGCTCAAATCATAGACAGTAGGAAGACTCAGTCTTCCTGTACTTAAGTCGGCATTGTGACTGTTATATTTAATTCCGATGCAATTTCTGTGTTTCATCGTCAATGGGAAGGTCCAAGGGATACAGTAAACCTGGAGAGGTGCATCGAAATGAAAAACTAGTGACACAGGAAACGCTCAAAGCATACACAGTAGGAAGACTCAGTCTTCCTGTACTTAAGTCGGCATTGTGTCTCTTATATTTAATTCCGATGCAATTTCTGTGTTTCATCGTCAATGGGATGGTCCAAGGGATACAGTAAACCTGCAGAGGTGCATCGGAATGTAAAAGTGGTGACACAGGAAACGCTCAAAACATAGACAGTAGGAAGACTCAGTCTTCCTGTACTTAAGTCGGCATTGTGTCTCTTATATTTATTTCCGATGAAATTTCTGTGTTTCATCGTGAATGGGAAGGTCCAAGGGATATAGTAAACCTTCAGAGGTGCATCGGAAATTAAAACTGATGACACAGGAAACGCTCAAAACATAGACAGTAGGAAGACGTATTCTTATTGTACTTAAGTCGGCATTGTGTCTCTTATATTTAATTCCGATGGAATTCCTGTGTTTCATCGTCACTGTGAATGTATAAGGGATACAGTAAACCTGTAGAGGTGCATCGGAATGTAAAACTGGTGACACAGGAAACGCTCAAATTATAGACAGTAGGAAGACTCAGTCTTCCTGTACTTAAGTCGGCATTGTGTCTCTTATATTTATTTCCGATGAAATTTCTGTGTTTCATCGTGAATGGGAATGTCTAAGGGATATAGTAAACCTGCAGAGGTGCATCGGAAAGTAAAACTGATGACACAGGAAACGCTCAAAACATAGACAGTAGGAAGACTCAGTCTTCCTGTACTTAAGTCGGCATTGTGTCTCTTATATTTAATTCCGATGCACTTTCTGTGTTTCATCGTCACTGGGAAGGTCCAACGGATACAGAAAACCTGCAGAGGTGAATCAGAATGTAAAACTGCTGACAAAACAAACGCTCAAACATAGACAGTAGGAAGACTCAGTCTTCCTGTACTTAAGCCTGCATTGTGTCTCTTATATTTAATTCCGATGCAATTTCTGTGTTTCATCGTCAATGGGAAGCTCCAAGGGAAACAGTAAACCTGCAGAGGTGCATCGGAATGTAAAAGTGGTGACACAGGAAACGCTTAAAACATAGACAGTAGTAAGACTCAGTCTTCCTGTACTTAAGTCGGCATTGTGTCTCTTATATTTATTTCCGATGAAATTTCTGTGTTTCATCGTGAATGGGAATGTCTAAGGGATATAGTAAACCTGCAGAGGTGCATCGGAAAGTAAAACTGATGACACAGGAAACGCTCAAAACATAGACAGTAGGAAGACTCAGTCTTCCTGTACTTAAGTCGGCATTGTGTCTCTTATATTTAATTCCGATGCACTTTCTGTGTTTCATCGTCACTGTGAAGGTCCAAGGGATACAGTAAACCTGTAGAGGTGCATCGGAATGTAAAACTGGTGACATAGGAAACGCTCAAATTATAGACAGTAGGAAGACTCAGTCTTCCTGTACTTAAGTGGGCATTGTGTCACTTATAATTCCTTCCGATGCAATTTCTGTATTTCATCGTCAATGGGAAGGTCCAAGGGATACAGTAAACATGCAGGGGTGCATCTGAATTTAAAACTGGTGACACAGGAAACGCTCAACACATAGACGGTAGGAAGACTCATTCTTCCTGTACTTAAGTCGGCATTGTGTCTCTTATATTTAATTTCGATGCAATTTCTGTGTTTCATCGTCAATGGGAAGGTGCAAGGGATACAGTAAACCTGCAGAGGTGTATCGGAATGTAAAACTGATGACACAGGAAACGCTCAAAACATAGACAGCAGGAAGACTCAGTCTTCCTGTACTGATCGGCATTGTGTCTCTTATATTTATTTCCGATGAAATTTCTGTGTTTCATCGTGAATGGGAAGGTCCAAGGGATATAGTAAACCTTCAGAGGTGCATCGGAAATTAAAACTGATGACACAGGAAACGCTCAAAACATAGACAGTAGGAAGACGTATTCTTATTGTACTTAAGTCGGCATTGTGTCTCTTATATTTAATTCCGATGGAATTCCTGTGTTTCATCGTCACTGTGAAGGTATAAGGGATACAGTAAACCTGTAGAGGTGCATCGGAATGTAAAACTGGTGACACAGGAAACGCTCAAATTATAGACAGTAGGAAGACTCAGTCTTCCTGTACTTAAGTCGGCATTGTGTCTCTTATATTTAATTCCGATGGAATTTCTGTGTTTCATCGTCGATGGGAAGCTCCAAGGGAAACAGTAAACCTGCAGAGGTGCATCAGAATGTAAAACTGGTGACACTGGAAACGCTCAACACATAGACAGTAGGAAGACTCATTCTTCCTGTACTTAAGTCGGCATTGTGTCTCTTATATTTAATTCCGATGCAATTTCTGTGTTTCATCGTTAATGGGATGGTCCAAGGGATACAGTAAACCTGCCGAGGTGCATCGGAATGTAAAAATAGTGACACAGGAAACGCTCAAATTATAGACAGTAGGAAGACTCAGTCTTCCTGTACTTTAGTCGGCATTGTGTCTCTTATATTTAATTCCGATGCAATTTCTGTGTTTCATCGTCAATGGGAAGGTCCAAGGGATACAGTAAACCTGCAGAGGTGCATCGGAATGTAAAACTGGTGACACAGGAAACGCTCAAATCATAGACAGTAGGAAGACTCAGTCTTCCCGTACTTAAGTCGGCATTGTGTCTCTTATATTTAATTCCGATGCAATTCCTGTGTTTCATCGTCACTGTGATGGTCCAAGGGATACAGTAAACCTGTAGAGGTGCATCGGAATGTAAAACTGGTGACACAGGAAACGCTAAACACATAGACAGTAGGAAGACTCATTCTTCCTGTACTTAAGTCGGCATTGTATCTCTTATATTTAATTCCGATGCAATTTCTGTGTTTCATCGTCAATAGGAAGGTCCAAGGGATACAGTAAACCTGCATAGGTGTATCGGAATGTAAAACTGATAACACATTAAACGCTCAAAACATAGACAGTAGGAAGACTCAGTCTTCCTGTACTGATCGGCATTGTGTCTCTTATATTTAATTCCGATGCAATTTCTGTGTTTCATCGTCAATGGGAAGGTCCAACGGATACAGAAAACCTGCAGAGGTGAATCAGAATGTAAAACTGGTGACACAACAAACGCTCAAAACATAGACAGTAGGAAGACTCAGTCTTCCTGTACTTAAGCCTGCATTGTGTCTCTTATATTTAATTCCGATGCAATTTCTGTGTTTCATCGTCAATGGGAAGCTCCAAGGGAAACAGTAAACCTGCAGAGGTGCATCGGAATGTAAAAGTGGTGACACAGGAAACGCTTAAAACATAGACAGTAGTAAGACTCAGACTTCCTGTACTTAAGTCGGCATTGTGTCTCTTATATTTATTTCCGATGAAATTTCTGTGTTTCATCGTGAATGGGAATGTCTAAGGGATATAGTAAACCTGCAGAGGTGCATCGGAAAGTAAAACTGATGACACAGGAAACGCTCAAAACATAGACAGTAGGAAGACTCAGTCTTCCTGTACTTAAGTCGGCATTGTGTCTCTTATATTTAATTCCGATGCACTTTCTGTGTTTCATCGTCACTGTGAAGGTCCAAGGGATACAGTAAACCTGTAGAGTTGCATCGGAATGTAAAACTGGTGACACAGGAAACGCTCAAATTATAGACAGTAGGAAGACTCAGTCTTCCTGTACTTAAGTCGGCATTGTGTCTCTTATATTTAATTCCGATGGAATTTCTGTGTTTCATCGTCAATGGGAAGGTCCAAGGGATACAGTAAACCTGCAGAGGTGCATCAGAATGTAAAACTGGTGACACAGGAAACGCTCAACACATAGACAGTAGGAAGACTCATTCTTCCTGTACTTAAGTCGGCATTGTGTCTCTTATATTTAATTCCGATGCAATTTCTGTGTTTCATCGTTAATGGGATGGTCCAAGGGATACAGTAAACCTGCAGAGGTGCATCGGAATGTAAAAATAGTGACACAGGAAACGCTCAAATTATAGACAGTAGGAAGACTCAGTCTTCCTGTACTTAAGTCGGCATTGTGTCTCTTATATTTAATTCCGATGCAATTTCTGTGTTTCATCGTCAATGGGAAGGTCCAAGGGATACAGTAAACCTGCAGAGGTGCATCGGAATGTAAAACTGGTGACACAGGAAACGCTCAAAACATAGACAGTAGGAAGACTCAGTCTTCCTGTACTGATCTGCATTGTGTCTCTTATATTTAATTCCGATGCAATTTCTGTGTTTCATCGTCACTGGGAAGGTCCAACGGATACAGAAAACCTGCAGAGGTGAATCAGAATGTAAAACTGGTGACACAAGAAACGCTCTAAACATAGACAGTAGGCAGACTCAGTCTTCCTGTACTTAAGTCGGCATTGTGACTGTTATATTTAATTCCGATGCAATTTCTGTGTTTCATCGTCAATGGGAAGGTCCAAGCGATACAGTAAACCTGCAGAGGTGCATCGAAATGCAAAACTAGTGACACAGGAAACGCCAAAACATAGACAGTAGGAAGACTCAGTCTTCCTGTACTTAAGTCGGCATTGTGTCTCTTATATTTAATTCCGATGCAATTTCTGTGTTTCATCGTCAATGGGATGGTCCAAGGGATACAGTAAACCTGCAGAGGTGCATCGGAATGTAAAAGTTGTGACACAGGAAACGCTCAAAACATAGACAGTAGGAAGACTCAGTCTTCCCGTACTTAAGTCGGCATTGTGTCTCTTATATTTATTTCCGATGAAATTTCTGTGTTTCATCGTGAATGGGAAGGTCCAAGGGATATAGTAAACCTTCAGAGGTGCATCGGAAATTAAAACTGATGACACAGGAAACGCTCAAAACATAGACAGTAGGAAGACGTATTCTTATTGTACTTAAGTCGGCATTGTGTCTCTTATATTTAATTCCGATGGAATTCCTGTGTTTCATCGTCACTGTGAAGGTATAAGGGATACAGTAAACCTGTAGAGTTGCATCGGAATGTAAAACTGGTGACACAGGAAACGCTCAAATTATAGACAGTAGGAAGACTCAGTCTTCCTGTACTTAAGTCGGCATTGTGTCTCTTATATTTAATTCCGATGGAATTTCTGTGTTTCATCGTCAATGGGAAGGTCCAAGGGATACAGTAAACCTGCAGAGGTGCATCAGAATGTAAAACTGGTGACACAGGAGACGCTCAACACATAGACAGTAGGAAGACTCATTCTTCCTGTACTTAAGTCGGCATTGTGTCTCTTATATTTAATTCCGATGCAATTTCTGTGTTTCATCGTTAATGGGATGGTCCAAGGGATACAGTAAACCTGCAGAGGTGCATCGGAATGTAAAAATAGTGACACAGGAAACGCTCAAATTATAGACAGTAGGAAGACTCAGTCTTCCTGTACTTAAGTCGGCATTGTGTCTCTTATATTTAATTCCGATGCAATTTCTGTGTTGCATCGTCAATGGGAAGGTCCAAGGGATACAGTAAACCTGCAGAGGTGCATCGGAATGTAAAACTGGTGACACAGGAAACGCTCAAAACATAGACAAAAAATGGTTCAAATGGCTCTGAGCACTATGGGACTCAACTGCTGAGGTCATTAGTCCCCTAGAACTTAGAACTAGTTAAACCTAACTAACCTAAGGACATCACACACATCCATGCCCGAGGCAGGATTCGAACCTGCGACCGTAGCGGTCTCGCGGTTCCAGACTGCAGCGCCAGAACCGCGCGGCCACTTCGGCCGGCAAACATAGACAGTAGGAAGACTCAGTCTTCCCGTACTTAAGTCGGCATTGTGTCTCTTATATTTAATTCCGATGCAATTCCTTTGTTTCATCGTCTCTGTGATGGTCCAAGGGATACAGTAAACCTGTAGAGGTGCATCGGAATGTAAAACTGGTGACACAGGAAACGCTCAACACATAGACAGTAGGAAGACTCATTCTTCCTGTACTTAAGTCGGCATTGTGTCTCTTATATTTAATTCCGATGCAATTTCTGTGTTTCATCGTCAATGGGAAGGTCCAAGGGATTCAGTAAACCTGCATAGGTGTATCGGAATGTAAAACTGATAACACATTAAACGCTCAAAACATAGACAGTAGGAAGACTCAGTCTTCCTGTACTGATCTGCATTGTGTCTCTTATATTTAATTCCGATGCAATTTCTGTGTTTCATCGTCACTGGGAAGGTCCAACGGTTACAGAAAACCTGCAGAGGTGAATCAGAATGTAAAACTGGTGACACAAGAAACGCTCAAAACATAGACAGTAGGAAGACTCAGTCTTCCTGTACTTAAGCCTGCATTGTGTCTCTTATATTTAATTCCGATGCAATTCCTGTGTTTCTTCGTCAATGGGAAGGTCCAAGGGATACAGTAAACCTGCAGAGGTGCATCTGAATGTAAAACGCGTGACACAGGAAACGCTCAAAACATAGACAGTAGGAAGACTCAGTCTTCCCGTACTTAAGTCGGCACTGTGTCTCTTATATTTAATTCCGATGCAATCTCTGTGTTTCATCGTCAATGGGAAGGTCCAAGGGATACAGTAAACCTGCAGAGGTGCTGTAACAAATAAAAAAATATAATAATAATAAAATATAATAATAATAATAATTGTAATAATAATAATTGTTTGTTTGGATAAGTAATTGAGGATTAAAATTTTACGCCGTGAATTTATCGAGCTTCGCACGTCCGAAGATGTACGGAACGTAGCCAGGGCTCATTATGTATTTTTTTTGTAGACAAAGTCTCATATCTGACCTCAGCTTCAATCATGAAAATGGAGTGACTAAAACTACTAAGACAAAGAAAAGCATACGATTAAATTTAACATATATTCATTTCAACACATACATTACGATATAAATTACTCTTACGTAAAATTCTAGATAAATAATGGCAGATCATTCACAAATGAGAGCGACTTATTAATGCTGCGCCTCTTTTCTGCTAATAAATATCAATATGGCTAACAGTGGAGCCGACAAAATATTGAGTCCTTCTAGGATAACGAATAACATGAGAGTGTTGATGCGTACAGGCTGTGACAAGAGAGCGGTGTTAATTGCTTTATTTTGCATTCTCTTGTCTTAAAAAATCGATACATATAATCTAAGTTAACTAAATTAAATATTGTCTGTGCTCGAGTGCAAATGGTTCCTTAAACTGCCCCCCAAATTGCGAGAGCAAAGGTGTACCACCTGCAGCTGAGCAATTTGTTGACGTATTTTCTTTATTTGTCATGTCATGAATCATAAGTTATTACGTATCTTGTTTCACAGATTCAACATACTTAAAATATGATAAAATGTCATACATCCACAAAAATACATAAATAATATTTACATACAAGATCAATGAAAGTGAAAAGAAAAAATAAAAATATTTGTTTTGTAGCAGAATTGAACCCGGGAACTTCAGTACCATAGGCCAGTGCAGTGGCTCAGTGCTATCACTGCTAACTCGAAAGAAGTTCTCATTATTGTATAACAGTTCTCTACAGACTGTAACAAATTTCACAGTTCGTATTCACTTGTGCTGTTACTTTGTAAAAATTTTGTTGGGCATATAGTCCGTTGTTCTCTTTCACTTCAAAATATTATTACATATGTTCATTCAATACATAAAATTAATTAATGTTTTTTGTGCATATTCAGAGATATGTGAACGTATTCTGTGTAGAATGTCACTTGTTAGAAATGGTTTATACTGTGCTAGCGTGCTAAAGTCTTTGCACTTTAAAATAACTGTCACGTGTCACACGTTTTGTTTACATTGAGACGAAAGTTCTTGAAGAAGAGAGTTGGAGATCAACAGTCCCGCAAAGAAGCGTGCTTTGGAAGACGTAATTAAAATGTGGTTTCGTCTTGGTAGGAATTCATGGTGTGAGTGGTTCCTTGTGACCAGTCCGTTTTACATCTACTCAATAACCTCCAATTTCGTCTTCCGAAAGGCGTATATCGTCTCCTGGATATTGTGTCGTCGTTTCGTCGAAAAGTGTACCGTGGTTTTGCAACTCACGTCACCTATAGTGTCCCATCATGAGTGCAGTGAACCGTTTTTTTTTTTTTTTTTTTTTTTTAATATTTGCACACAACTTGTTCGTTGCAAAACAGAATGTTCGTTCACAACAGAGAGCACAAAACGTAACAAATATCACTTCACTTTGAGTACAGTTTTCTGTTACATATTTACATAGATATAAAAATTTTCTGTGAAACATGTACTTATACATTTACATTACATTGTTTGGTAATACATATACATATTTTACATTTTTCAATTGCATTAAACTAGATATTTACAAATACATATGGGTCAGACATAAAAATTATGTTATAGGTTCAGTGTATTGTGATACATTCAGAAAATCCATTTTCTTTTATAAGTCTCTTCCCCTTTTTAATAAGGTTTTCCTTTTAAGTATATTTTCCTTTACATCAGTACTACACAATAAGTGTTCTTCCTCATTAAATGTTTCCTGCAACATAAACTTTAATAATAGGTTAGAAAACATCCTTGAGATGATCTGTCCTGAAAAGTCATGATTACAATAAGACACGACACGTCACATCCACAATCAATTCCAAATTAGCACATGCACAAGGTATCATTTACAAATAAAATGAAGTATATAGCCTTGCTCAATTAATCTCATTTGTCATTTCCCGTAGAGTGTTTTTGTGCATGTTGTGTTCATGTGGATTGTGGTGTGAGTGTGAATAGCAGATAAAGTGTCTATCATGCCAATTAATATATCAGGTTCAGGGCAGCAATTAATTGTCTCCGGTTATTTAGTCTGTCAGCTTGTCTGCAGGGTATTAATAAATATAATGAGTAGCTGTGCTTTGCATGAAAATTGTTAGTTCTTCCTGTGTCTTATCTTCTTGCTGCTGCTGCTGTTACTGCTAGTGCTGTAAAATGTAAATACTTAAGATTATAGCTTATATTTTGTTCTTCTTCCAGCTTGAAGTACCAGATGTGACTTACCTTGTTTTTGTATCAGCATACTCTGCTAAGGGCTAAAAGTTTTCAAATCTTTGTGAGGGTACAAACCTAAAATTCTCTTATTCTTGGGGTTTTGTAGAAGATGTTGTGTCGATTCCCTAAGGTCTCGACACAATGAGTGGCTAGGTGCACGCGAAACTAACGCAGACGGGCGTAAATTCTGAAACAGGAGACTGGATGAAAAACTATAAAGAAAAGAATAGAGATTTTAATATACTTAACTTTAATGTAGTCTTGTTCTTGTTGAAATACATCTCTTGCATAGTAGTAAGCAATTAGCAATGATACACATGGCGCCTTGCTAGGTAGTAGCGATGGACTAGCTGAAGGCTATTTAATATGTCTCTCGGCAAATGAGAGGAAGACGTGATACGTGTGGTCGCAAGCTATGTCGTCCGTACAACTGGGGCGAGGTCAAGTCCGTGTCTTGTGACCTGCCCTGTGGTGGCGCTACGTTTGCGAATACACAGTGGCGACACGCGGGTCCGACATGTACTACAGGACCGCGGCCGATTTAAGTTACCACCTAGCAAGTGTGGTGTCTAGCGGTGACACCACATTCCTCCCCCGCAAATCGGCGAACGGTCGTGAGATAAGGCTTCCGCCCGCCGTGGGGAGGACCCCATGTTGACGTATGCGATGAGGTGGGGAGCCTAACAACAGGCGAGGCTGTGCCACCCGCACCCGGCCATTCGGTCCGAGGGGAGCTAGGAAACGCCTGCAAACCTAGTCCAGGGTGCACGTCAACATGAGGTGTTTGCGCACGGAATGATATAAGAGGAGCCGCGGGGTCGACCTCCATGTGGTCGGAGCACCCGACGGGCGAAGACGACATCTGGTCCGGAGCGGGCAAGAGGTCCATGGCGGAGGACGGCTGGTCACGGGAAGCAAGCGGCGGCGCGTGACCCAGGGAGGCGCGAGGCGGCTGCAGCGAAGCGTCCGCTGCTGGCGGCGCCGGCGGCGGCTGCGGCGGCGCGACGCCATGAGGCAAAATGGAAGGCATCGTCGGTAACACCTGGGGATGAGGCGAGCCAGTAGATGGGTCCCCAAGGCGCTGACCGGACGGCTCCGTCGCTGAAAGCAGACGGGGAGCGGCAGAACCCAGGCGACGACAGAGGCGCAGCTGATTGAGATGCCGACGCACCTCACCAGAGGCCCCCAAAACCAAATACATCGCGCGGCCGAGGCAGCGAAGAATGCGCCCTGCGAGCCAACGCTGTGAACCGCGATAGTTGCGATAATAGACAACGTCGCCAGGAGCAAAAGCAGGAGTCTGCCGCTGCACAGGAACCTGATGTGGCGGATGCAGCAAAGACATCAGAGTTCGATGAGGACGACCATGGAGCAATTCAGCCGGCGAGCGACCATCGCGGGGCTGAGAGCGATATGAGGACAAAAAGAGCAACAAAGCGTCCTCCCGAGAATGCGACTCTTTCAACTTCAACATCTGTGACTTGAAAGTCCGGACCAATCGTTCAGCGGCACCGTTTGACTGAGGCGAAAACGGCGCGGACGTCAGATGTTGAATACCATTGGCCTGGCAGAATGACTGAAATTCTGCGGACATGAATTGTGGGCCATTGTCGGAAACAATAGTCTGCGGAAGACCTTCAATGCAAAAGATAGCAGACAAGGCTTGGATTGTGGCAGAAGACGTCGTGGAAGACATCCGGACAACAAAAGGAAAATTACTGAAAGCATCGACCACAACCAACCATCGAGCATTCCAGAATGGACCAGCAAAATCGATGTGCAAGCGTTGCCAAGGGGAAGTGGCTTTCGGCCATGCAAAGAATTTCCGCGGCGGTGCGGATTGTTGTTCGGCACACGCCACGCAAGAGGAGCACATATTCGCAATCGCAGCATCGATTCCGAACCAAGTACAGTGCTGTCGAGCAAGTTGTTTCGTTCGCACTATACCCCAATGTCCTTGGTGAAGAAGCCGTAAGACAGAGGACTGTAACGAACGTGGGACTACGACTCGGGATTGATCATTATCGGAACGCAACAACAAAACACCACGTCGTACAAAAAGTCTCTCCTTGTGAGCAAAAAAACGGCGAACCAAAGGATCCTCGATCCGTGACTTTGACAAGGGCCATTGCGTAGCAACAAAACGCAAAACGGGAGCAAGGACAGGGTCAGCAGCTGTGGCTGTAGCTACACGACGAAAATCAATCGGAAACGATGCGACCACGTCATCGGCTTCCGAATCAATGAACATGCAAGCAAGTTCGGAAGAATCGAATGCCTTATCCTCAGCAACAGGCAAACGGGACAACGCATCAGCGTTGCCGTGCTTAGCAGTGGACCGATACAAGATATCGTAGCGGTACTGCGAGAGAAAAAGTGACCAGCGAATGAATTTCTGCGCTGTACGTGGAGGTACAGGCTTGTTCGGATGAAAAAGCGATGTCAAAGGCTTGTGGTCCGTGATGATTGTAAAGTGACGACCATACAAGAAGTCATGGAACTTGGTAACACCAAACACGAGAGCTAAAGCTTCTTTCTCTATTTGTGAATAATTTCTTTGCGCAGATGAGAGCAATTTGGACGCAAAGGCAATAGGGCGATCATGCGAGCCATCCTTGTGCGCAAGCACCGCACCGATCCCGAAATCCGATGCATCAACCATCAACAAAAGGGGTTTTCGGGGATCGAATGGCGTAAGGCAAGTATTGGAAAGTAACGCCGATTTCAACTGGCGAAAGGCGCGTTCGCATTCCGTCGTCCAGACGAACGGAACACCTTTACGGCGTAAGCGATGAAGCGGAGCTGAAATGGAAGAAGCATTGCGCACAAACCGATGATAATAATTTACCTTACCCAGCACACTCTGTAGCTGTTTTAAGTTCTGCGGTGACGGCAAGTCCTGAATGGCACGAAGGTGCTCTGGACTCGGATGTATACCTTGGGCGTTAAGGACATGGCCCAGGTACGGTAAGTCACGAGCAAAAAACACACATTTGTCCTTCCTCAAGCGAAGACCATTCTGACGCAAGACCTGAAAGAAGGTCCGGAGATTCTGCAAATGTTCGGCTTCTGTCTTTCCTGAGATCACAATATCGTCCAGATAGTTCGCAGCAGTAGGGACCGACGCACAAATAGTTTGTAAATATTGCTGAAATAAAGCAGGGGCGGATGCACACCCGAATGGCAGTCTTTTGAAGCGATACAAGCCAAGATGCGTGTTAACCACTAAGACGCGCTGGGATTCTTCGTCCACAGGTAGTTGCAAGTACGCATCTGCTAGGTCCAATTTTGAAAAATATTTTCCCGGGCACAGTTTGTCAAAAAGATCTTCCGGGCGGGGCAAAGGAAAAGTAGCAGTCACAAGTTGTGGATTCACAGTGGCCTTGAAGTCCACGCAAAGTCTCAGTTTTCCGGAAGGTTTTGGCAAAATGACTAAGGGTGAGGCCCAGAGAGAAGCCTGCACACGTTCAATTACACCTTGAGATTCTAATTCGGCTAATGTTTTTGCGACCTCATCACGCAATGCGTGGGGAACATTGCGCGCTCTGAAAAATTTCGGTTGCGCGTTGTCTTTCAGTTCCAAATGCGCTTCATAGTTCTTAGCGCAACCAAGGCCCGGTGCAAAAATGTCTGCAAATTCTTCACAAAGACTAGAAACACTGGCGGAAGGCACAGTCTGATTCACTGATAGGACCTGATTCACTATAGACATATTAAACAATTGAAACAAATCTAAGCCAAACAAGTTCACTGCACTAGAGGAACGAAGAACATAAAATGACACAAGTTTTGTCTGTCCCTTGTATGTTGCAAGAAGGCTGCACTGTCCTAACACAGGTATATGCTGTCGTGAGTAACTAGTTAACGTAACATTTGCGGCACGCAATGGCGGTCTGCCCAGTTGTTTGTACGTGTCGTGATTGAGCAATGAAACAGCAGCTCCGGTATCGAGCTGGAATGGTATCACTTTTCCTGCAAAGTCTAAGTCCACAAAAAGTTTATTGTCTTGTTGACGACAAGAGCGACTGTCTCGTGCAATTTGAACTGATACAGGTCCAGAAGCACTTGCAACTTTACGGGATTTCCGGCGACGTCGACGCACACTTTGGGTGGGACGAACACAATCACTGTTAGCTAAAGTGTCACTGGACGGGTGGGAATGAACTACATGAATGTCCATGGGCGAAGGTCCACGAGCCTGATTGTCCTGGGTTCGATGCCGGCGCGAAGCAAAAGGCCTGGAAGTATTGCGAGTGTCTGATCTTAACTTTTTCTGGCAAACACTTTGTACATGTCCTTTCTTTTGGCAGTAAAAGCAAATAGCTTGGCGTGACGGGCAATTTTCACGCGAATGTCTAGTTGCACACCGCGGGCAAGATTTCACTGCATTTGCTTGCTTACGCGGCGCACGTGGTTGCAAGCTAGGCGGCCGCAGCGAAGTCGGGCGCGAGGGCCGCTGAGCGTCCCGTGCTGCGGGCCCGGCGGGCCGATTAATGTGACACACTGCTGGCGAAGTTTCAAATGATGCCTGAGCAAAGTCAAGTGTGTCTTGCCTGTCCAATATGTCTATCACTTGTTGCAGGGAGGGATTAACTAGTTTCAAAATCTGTTCCCTTATGCGAACATCAGAAACGTTCTGTGCAATTGCATCACGCACCATAGTATCTGAATATGGGAGGCCACATTCACAGGCAAACGCGCAGTCTCTAGTAAGGCCTTGCAAAGTTGCTACCCACTCCCTGTTAGTCTGACCGGCCGTACGTTTTGTACGAAAAAACGTATACCGTTTTGCAACTACATTTACTGTTTCTTTGAAATAGGCATCTAAAGCCGACAAAATTTCCTCGTAGGACAGAGTTGCTACGTCGCGTCGGGGAAACAATTTCACTATCACCCGGTAGGTAGACACACCGACACAAGAAAGCAAAAACGGCTGCCGCTCTTTACCTTGAATTCCATAAGCAGTGAGGTGGAAGTTGAACTGATCGGCCCACTCAGTCCAGCTCTCGTTATGGGCCTCAAAGGGCCTAAATGGCGGTGCGACAGCGGTGTGTGGCTGCGGTAGCGAAGAAGCGGCTGCCGCCGCATCGGTTTGCAGCGCACGTTGACCCTGGACGAGCTGTCCAAGGGCTTCCAATAACGCCTGCGTCTGCTGATTCTGCAAGCGAAAAAATTCGGACAGTACATCTGGAGAATGCGGCGAAGCCATGACACAAGCAAATTAGAGCAAGTATAACACAAAGACTGCAACGTGGGCGCGGCACCACTCCTCGGCGCCAAAATATTGTTGTGTCGATTCCCTAAGGTCTCGACACAATGAGTGGCTAGGTGCACGCGAAACTAACGCAGACGGGCGTAAATTCTGAAACAGGAGACTGGATGAAAAACTATAAAGAAAAGAATAGAGATTTTAATATACTTAACTTTAATGTAGTCTTGTTCTTGTTGAAATACATCTCTTGCATAGTAGTAAGCAATTAGCAATGATACACATGGCGCCTTGCTAGGTAGTAGCGATGGACTAGCTGAAGGCTATTTAATATGTCTCTCGGCAAATGAGAGGAAGACGTGATACGTGTGGTCGCAAGCTATGTCGTCCGTACAACTGGGGCGAGGTCAAGTCCGTGTCTTGTGACCTGCCCTGTGGTGGCGCTACGTTTGCGAATACACAGTGGCGACACGCGGGTCCGACATGTACTACAGGACCGCGGCCGATTTAAGTTACCACCTAGCAAGTGTGGTGTCTAGCGGTGACACCACAGAAGATATGCTCCAGGGTGTGGTATATCAATGATTGTGTAAGGACCTTCATATAATGGACGCCACTTAACATTACGTTTTAGAGGTAATGACGATTTGTAGTGGGTCTTAAGTAAAACTTGCATGCCTCTTGTAAAGTTTTGTCTTCTTTTCAGATTAGCACCATAGTTCTTATTTCTAATGTCAGCTTGTTCAGTAATTGCAATGAGTACTTCCCTTACCTTTTCCTCGTGTGAAGGTTTGGTGTCAGAAAATTTTGGTAGTGGGTTGCTCCATTCATTAGTTTCCTTTGTGTCAAACATGATTTCTCTGGGAGTATAGGGTGTGTTGTATATATTTAAATTGTTGTGTATTTCCTCAAAAAGTGCTAGGTAATGTATCCAGTTTGTTTGCTGTGTTGAGGTATAAGTTCTCATGAATCTATTTAATTCTCTAAAAATTCTCTCACAAGGGTTGGCTGATGCATGAAACTTTGAAATAAAGATGCTCTTAATGTCATTGTCCTTTAGAAATTTTCTCCAGGTGAATCCTGCATAATACTTGGCGTTATCTGATAGAATGGCTTTAGGTTTTCCACAGTATGGCATGTAATCATTTGTGAATCTTCTCAAACCGCAGGTCGCAGAGCTAGAGGTACATTGTATGACTTGTGGTAATAGATTTGGTGAGGCTTGACTTCAATCGTATACATATATGTGTTGATCCTACCTGGCTTACTAGTGAAAACATCCTTATTCTTAAGTAAAATATGTTTAAGCTGGGATCTCTCCTCTTCATTAATAGCCTCACATTCTGATAACTTAGAGTTAGTTTGTGTAAGTACATCATTCACTACCTCACCGTGTGATACAGGTTGTTGTGTGGAATCTATGTCAGTCTCACGTATAATCTGTATCTTGTAGCCAGAACAGTGCTTGTTATGGGCGACTAGTCGAGTGTCCAAGTTCAAAACTATGTCTCTGCCTTCATACTTAAAATAACAAATGCCTTTGGAGAAGTCTATAGTACAGTACTTCTCGCAAAGAAAATCAATACCCAATATACAATTGGCAGCAAGGCTTTGGACAACTAGGAAAGGCCATTGTACGATTCCATTTCCCATATTAACAGTCACAAATACCTGCTTATTAACTCTACTTGACTTATTACCTAATGCAGTTAATATTAAACAGTTTTGAACTGGGAACTCTGGTATCTTAGAAGTTTTCTTCATCATAGTATAAAAATTGTGAGAAATCACACTGACAGCAGCTCCTGTATCAATAATTATGTTAGTAGGTATACCTCCTACAATGCCTGAGGTGGAAGACAGTACAAATCTTTTCTTTACATTGTGACATTGTGTGTTGTCATTTATCAGATCATCAGCTAAGTTTCGACTTTCATTATATCTTAAGAATAGTGTAGGCAACTCTCGTTGTGTAAATGTTAATTTTTCTTGTTTCACAGTTTCACTAGCAAGTGTGTATTCAAACATAGCTTATAAATTGAAGTTGCCCCCCAAATGTTCCTCAGTCACGACCTGGGGCTCAGTATGACTGGTTCTAGTTTACCTGGTTTGTCTGGTCATTGGCAAGTGTAGTTGTAGTTTCATTAGCTACCTCAATAATATTTACATTAGGATATTGTCTTTGCCAATCGCCTGTCTGTTTTCGGTTCGCTGAAGTCACTTGTTGGTTTGTGTTGCTTGTTTGTGCTAAATTCCCTTGTGGCATCTGAATATGATTTTGTGGTGGCGGTTGCGGTGTTTGCCACTGTCTCACATAATACTGGTTGTCGTTCTGGTTAAAGTGCGGTGTAAGTGTTCCATTTCTTGTGTAATCTGTGTTGTTGTTTCTTTGCCAGTGTTTCTGTTTGGCTTTGTGTCCGTTGTTGTTTCCATTATTCCTTCTTGAATTAAAATTGTCGTTTCTTCATTTTTTGTAGGGGTTATCTCCCTGTGTATAGTTGCAGTTGTTGTTTGTGTGCAGCTGTGAGTTGTGGTGATTGTTTTGCATGTTTACTGTGTGTTGTGAATTTTGCTGCGTGTTTGGTAATGTAGCAATGTAGACATGTTGATTCCTACTGCGTGAGTTGTGTGTTGGTTCTTCTTCTTCATATAGTAAATCAACAGCGTCTAACTTTTCCAAAAAATATTCAGGATCGTCATCCGGTAAGTACAGTAATTTCTCTTTAATATTAAAAGGAAGTCTTGCTTTCAGTGATCGGATCACATCTTTTGGTTTCACTGGTTCATTAAGGAAGTGTGTCATGTTTAGGTACTTCTCGAAATATCTGCGCAGGTTGCCGTTTTTAGGATTGAAGTGTTCGGGTTCAGTGACTTGTTTTCGGATACGTTCCTGCACAGTGGGTGACCAAAACTTATTCAAGAAGGCGCGTTCAAACTGCTCGTATGTTACACATCTGTCGCTTTCATGGTAAGCCCAGACAGCAGCGTCCCCTTGAATGTAATCAACAACGTACGCAATGCGTTTGTGGTCGCTCGACGAACGAGGGAATGCGTTCCTAAAAGCTTTTAAGAAGATGACAGGGTGTACAGTGTTTTTGCCTGGTATAAAAGGTTGGAATTTACGGTGCTTGAATAGACTTTCTTCTTCTTTGTTACGTGTTCGTCTGTTTCTTTCCGTGTAATCATTGAATTCTTCCCTGTGTGTACATGGTTCTTCATCAGAATGATAATTGTATTGTATTTCGGGTGATGGATATCTGTTGCTATGCGTGTCAGTGTATTGTGTATTTGAGTGTTGAAATTCGTGTGTGTACATGTGTTCATTCCCGAATCGAGAATTTCTTCTGTGTGTGTAAAAATGTGTAGTGGGTGTACTATTTTGTTGTACCTGGCACTGAGTTGTCTTTGTTTGCATATCGTCATCGATGACTTGTCTATTGTTGTTCATGTATTCCACTACAGAATCGTGCACAATATGTGGCAATTTGTTTTGTATACATTCTTCAAAAATTTGGTCTTTGTGTGCTGTCCATTCTTTAAATTGTGAATTAATGCGAGACAAATGGGGTTCAGCCTCTATCTGTATTGTTGTGTGAATCTGTTTGTGAATGTCAGCTACGTTTGTTTCTATTGTATTCACCTTTAAATTAATTTCGTCACATGCGTGCGTATTTGATTCTAATTTGCAATTAATAGTTTCACAGGTTTTTGTCAAGTCATGGATGTGATTGGCATTGTCGCTTTGTCGTAACTCTAAATTTTCGAATTTTTCCGTAAGATCGTCGACCTGTTTGGAAAGACGTGTATTAATTTCATCTACCTTTTGAGTCAGTGTGGCGAAGTCTGATTTTATGTCATTTCTGAAGGCTGCATTGTCTGTCATTAATTGTGAGAATTTTTCGTCATTATCTTGCTTAATATTGGATATGCCTTCCAAAATTGAATTCAGTATAGCGGCGAAATTTTGATTGCAAAATGAACTTGCCCCCGCCGCGTCATTACACGTGACGTGGTCTCTCAGGTTTGGTTCTGAATTGCTCCTCTCGGCGTTTATTTGTGTCTGTAGCGGATTATTTTGATGTGTTTGCGTGTCTGTATTAATTTCTGTGACTGAATGTGTCTGTGTATCCATGTTTGCATTACTTGATTGTTGTTCCATTGTGTATTGGTGTCGAGTTTTTACCATATCGTGAATAAATTGTGTGCAAGAAAAAAATTGTTTAAACGCGTAGTGTGAAAATGTACTGCCTATGTGTGTTTTTAAATGACTGAGAATGATTGAGAGATGACTTTAAAGATCGTAAGTAGCATACGTGTTAATGGTGACTAGCCATGTTGCTTGAATCTTGTACAACGTCGGCCATATTGTGCAATGTAACTTGCGTATTGTTGGATCGGAAAGTAATCGTCTGAATGAGATATCGCGGAATTTGGAAAAAGTTACTGAATGAAAAGTGAATATTGAATTTAATGCTGAGAAAAATAATTTAGAATGAAAAATGTGCTTGGAATCAATTGTGGATGCGCGAGTGCTGCGTCTTACCGGACATGTCGTCTTGATGCGAAGATTGCATTTCCAGTCCAAATGGTCTGCAGATTTTATTCGTTTTCTTCAATATTCTCATCACATAGGTTGTTGCCGGTCAGGATGTACATGAAAAAGAACAATTAGTTGTAGTACAGATACAACAATGAGTCCTGGCACATAGTCGCCAGTGTAACAAATAAAAAATATAATAATAATAATATATATAATAAAATATAATAATAATAATAATTGTAATAATAATAATTGTTTGTTTGGATAAGTAATTGAGGATTAAAATTTTACGCCGTGAATTTATCGAGCTTCGCACGTCCGAAGATGTACGGAACGTAGCCAGGGCTCATATTGTATTTTTTTTTGTAGACAAAGTCTCATATCTGACCTCAGCTTCAATCATGAAAATGGAGTGACTAAAACTACTAAAACAAAGAAAAGCATAAGATTAAATAAAACATATATTCATTTCAACACATACATTACGATATAAATTACACTTACGTAAAATTCTAGATAAATAATGGCAGATCATTCACAAATGAGAGCGACTTATTAATGCTGCGCCTCTTTTCTGCTAATAAATATCAATATGGCTAACAGTGGAACCGCACAAAATATTAAGTCCTTCTAGGATAACGAATAACATGAGAGTGTTGATGCGTACAGGCTGTGACAAGAGAGCGGTGTTAATTGCTTTATTTTGCATTCTCTTGTCTTAAAAAATCGATACATATAATCTAAGTTAACTAAATTAAATATTGTCTGTGCTCGAGTGCAAATGGTTCCTTAAAGTGCATCGGAATGTAAAACTAGTGACACAGGAGACGCTCAAATTACAGACAGTAGGAAGACTCAGTCTTCCTGTACTTATGTCGGCATTGTGTCTCTTATATTTAATTCCGATGCAATTTCTGTGTTTCATCGTCAATGGGAAGGTCCAAGGGATACAGTTAACCTGCAGAGGTGCATCGGAATGTATAACTAGTGACACAGGAAACGCTCAAAACATAGACAGTAGGAAGACTCGGTCTTCCTGTACTTAAGTCGGCATTGTGTCTCTTATATTTAATTCCTATGCAATTTCTGTGTTTCATCGTCAATGGGAAGGTCCAAGGGATACAGTAAACCTGCAGAGGTGCATCGGAGTGTAAAACTGGTGACACAGGAAACGCTCAAAACATAGACAGTAGGAAGACTCAGTCTTCCTGTACTTAAGTCGGCACTGTGTCTCTTATATTTAAATCCGATGCGATTTCTGTGTTTCATCGACAATGGGAAGGTCCAAATGATACAGTAAACCGGCAGAGGTACATCGGAATGTAAAACTGGTGACACAGGAAACGCTCAAAACATTGACCGTACGAAGACTGTTTTCTTGTACTTAAGTCGGCATTGTGTCTCTTATATTTAATTTCGGTGCAATTTCTGTGTATCATCGGCACTGTGAAGGTCCAAGGGGTACAGTAAACCTGTAGAGGTGCATCGGAATGTAAAACTGGTGACACAGGAAACGCTCAAATTATAGACAGTAGGAAGACTCAGTCTTCCTGTACTTAAGTAGGCATTGTGTCTCTTAAATTTAACTCCGATGCAATTTCTGTGTTTCATCGTCAATCGGAAGGTCCAAGGGATACAGTAAACCTGCAAAGGTGCATCAGAATGTAAAACTGGTGACACAGGAAACGCTCAAAACATAGACAGTAGGAAGACTCAGTCTTCCTGTACTTAAGTCGGCATAGTGTCTCTTATATTTAATTGCGATGCATTTTCTGTGTTTCATCGTCAATGGGAAGGTCCAAGGGATACAGTAAACCTGCAGAGGTGCATCGGAATATAAAACTAGTGTCACAGGAAACGCTCAAAACATAGACAGTAGGAAGACTCAGTCTTCCTGTACTTAAGTCGGCATTGTGTCTTTTATATTTAATTCCGATGCAATTTCTGTGTTTCATCGTCAATGGGATGGTCCAAGGGATACAGTAAACCTGCAGAGATGCATCGGAATGTAAAACTGATGACACAGGAAACGCTCAAATCATAGACAGTAGGAAAACTCAGTCTTGCTGTACTTAAGTCGGCATTGTGTCTCTTATATTTATTTCCGATGAAATTTCTGTGTTTCATCGTCAATGGGAAGGTCCAAGGGATATAGTAAACCAGCAGAGGTGCATCAGAATGTAAAACTGGTGACACAGGAAACGCTCAAAACATAGACAGTAGGAAGACTCAGTCTTCCTGTGCTTAAGTGGCATTGTGTCTCTTATATTTAATTCCGATGCAATTTCTGTGTTTCATCGTCACTGTGAAGGTCCAAGGGATACAGTAAACCTGTACAGGTGCATCGGAATGTAAAACTGGTGACACAGGAAGCGCTCAAATCATAGACAGTAGGAAGACTCAGTCTTCCTGTACTTAAGTCGGCATTGTGTCTCTTATATTTAATTCCGATGCAATTTCTGTGTTTCATCGTGAATGGGAAGGACCAAGGGATATAGTAAACCTGCAAAGGTGCATCGGAAAGTAAAACTGATGACACAGGAAACGCTCAAAACATAGACAGTAGGAAGACTTAGTCTTCAAGTACTTAAGTCGGCATTGTGTCTCTTATATTTAATTCCGATGCAATTTCTGTGTTTCATCGTCAATGGGAAGGTCCAAGGGATACAGTAAACCTGCAGAGGTGCATCAGAATGTAAAACTAGTGACACAGGAAACGCTCAAAACATTGACAGTAGGAAGATTCTGTCTTCCTGTACTTAAGTCGGCATTGTGTCTCTTATATTTATTTCCGATGAAATTTCAGTGTTTCATCGTGAATGGTAAGGTCCAAGGGATATAGTAAACCTGCAGAGGTGCATCGGAAAGTAAAACTGATGACACAGGAAACGCTCAAAACATAGACAGTAGGAAGACTTAGTCTTCAAGTACTTAAGTCGGCATTGTGTCTCTTAAATTTAATTCCGATGCAATTTCTGTTTTTCATCGTCAACGGGAAGGTCCAATGGATACAGTAAACCTGCTGAGGTGCATCGGAATGTAAAACTAGTGACACAGGAAACGCTCAAAACATAGACAGTAGGAAGACTCAGTCTTCCTGTACTTATGTCGGCATTGTGTCTCTTATATTTAATTCCGATGAAATTTCTGTGTTTCATCGTCAATGGGAAGGTCCAAGGGATACAGTTAACCTGCAGAGGTGCATCGGAATGTATAACTAGTGACACAGGAAACGCTCAAAACATAGACAGTAGGAACACTCGGTCTTCCTGTACTTAAGTCGCCATTGTGTCTCTTATATTTAATTCCTATGCAATTTCTGTGTTTCATCGTCAATGGGAAGGTCCAAGGGATACAGTAAACCTGCAGAGGTGCATCGGAGTGTAAAACTGGTGACACAGGAAACGCTCAAAGCATAGACAGTAGGAAGACTCAGTCTTTCTGTTATTAAGTCGGCATTGTGTCTCTTATATTTAATTCCAATGCAATGTCTGTGTTTCATCGTCAATGGGAAGGTCCAATGGATACCGTAAACCTGCAGAGGTGCATCGGAGTGTAAAACTGGTGACACAGGAAACGTTCAAAACATAGCCAGTAGGAAGACTCAGTCTTCCTGTACTTAAGTCGGCATTGTGTCTCTTATATTTAATTCAGATGCGATTTCTGTGTTTCATCGTCAATGGGAAGGTCCAAGGGATACAGTAAACCTGCAGAGGTGCATCAGAATGTAAAACTAGTGACACAGGAACGCTCAAAACATTGACAGTAGGAAGACTCTGTCTTCCTGTACTTAAGTCGGCATTGTGTCTCTTAAATTTAATTCCGATGCAATTTCTGTTTTTCATCGTCAATGGGAAGGTCCAATGGATACAGTAACCTGCAGAGGTGCATCGGAATGTAAAACTGATGACAAAGGAAACGCTCAAAACATAGACAGTAGGAAGACTCAGTCTTTCTGTACATAAGTCGGCATTGTGTCTCTTATATTTAATTCCGATGCGATTTCTGTGTTTCATCGTCAATGGGAAGGTCCAAGGGATACAATAAACAGGCAGAGGTGCATCGGAATGTAAAACTGGTGACACAGGAACCGCTCAAACATTGACCGTACGAGGACTGTTTTCTTGTACTTAAGTCGGCATTGTGTCTCTTATATTTAATTTCGATGCAATTTCTGTGTTTCATCGTCAATGGGATGGTCCAAGGGATACAGGAAACCTGCAGAGGTGCATCGGAATGTAAAACTGGTGACACAGGAAACGCTCAAATCATAGACAGTAGGAAGACTCAGTCTTCCTGTACTTAAGTCGGCATTGTGTGTCTTATATTTAATTCCGATGCAATTTCTGTGTTTCATCGTGAATGGGAAGGTCCAAGGGATTTAGTAAACCTGCAGAGGTGCATCGGAAAGTATAACTGATGACACAGGAAACGCTCAAACATAGACCGTAGGAAGACTTAGTCTTCCTGTACTTGAGTCGGCATTGTGTCTCTTATATTTAAATCCGATGCGATTTCTGTGTTTCATCGTCAATGGGAAGGTCCAAGGGATACAGTAAACCTGCAGAGGTGCATCGGAGTGTAAAACTAGTGTCACAGGAAACGCTCAAAACATAGACAGTAGGAAGACTCAGTCTTCCTGTACTTAAGTCGGCACTGTGTCTCTTATATTTAAATCCGATGCGATTTCTGTGTTTCATCGACAATGGGAAGGTCCAAATGATACAGTAAACCGGCAGAGGTACATCGGAATGTAAAACTGGTGACACAGGAAACGCTCAAAACATTGACCGTACGAAGACTGTTTTCTTGTACTTAAGTCGGCATTGTGTCTCTTATATTTAATTTCGGTGCAATTTCTGTGTATCATCGGCACTGTGAAGGTCCAAGGGGTACAGTAAACCTGTAGAGGTGCATCGGAATGTAAAACTGGTGACACAGGAAACGCTCAAATTATAGACAGTAGGAAGACTCAGTCTTCCTGTACTTAAGTAGGCATTGTGTCTCTTAAATTTAACTCCGATGCAATTTCTGTGTTTCATCGTCAATCGGAAGGTCCAAGGGATACAGTAAACCTGCAAAGGTGCATCAGAATGTAAAACTGGTGACACAGGAAACGCTCAAAACATAGACAGTAGGAAGACTCAGTCTTCCTGTACTTAAGTCGGCATAGTGTCTCTTATATTTAATTGCGATGCATTTTCTGTGTTTCATCGTCAATGGGAAGGTCCAAGGGATACAGTAAACCTGCAGAGGTGCATCGGAATATAAAACTAGTGTCACAGGAAACGCTCAAAACATAGACAGTAGGAAGACTCAGTCTTCCTGTACTTAAGTCGGCATTGTGTCTTTTATATTTAATTCCGATGCAATTTCTGTGTTTCATCGTCAATGGGATGGTCCAAGGGATACAGTAAACCTGCAGAGATGCATCGGAATGTAAAACTGATGACACAGGAAACGCTCAAATCATAGACAGTAGGAAGACTCAGTCTTGCTGTACTTAAGTCGGCATTGTGTCTCTTATATTTATTTCCGATGAAATTTCTGTGTTTCATCGTCAATGGGAAGGTCCAAGGGATATAGTAAACCAGCAGAGGTGCATCAGAATGTAAAACTGGTGACACAGGAAACGCTCAAAACATAGACAGTAGGAAGACTCAGTCTTCCTGTGCTTAAGTGGCATTGTGTCTCTTATATTTAATTCCGATGCAATTTCTGTGTTTCATCGTCACTGTGAAGGTCCAAGGGATACAGTAAACCTGTACAGGTGCATCGGAATGTAAAACTGGTGACACAGGAAGCGCTCAAATCATAGACAGTAGGAAGACTCAGTCTTCCTGTACTTAAGTCGGCATTGTGTCTCTTATATTTATTTCCGATGAAATTTCAGTGTTTCATCGTGAATGGTAAGGTCCAAGGGATATAGTAAACCTGCAGAGGTGCATCGGAAAGTAAAACTGATGACACAGGAAACGCTCAAAACATAGACAGTAGGAAGACTTAGTCTTCAAGTACTTAAGTCGGCATTGTGTCTCTTAAATTTAATTCCGATGCAATTTCTGTTTTTCATCGTCAACGGGAAGGTCCAATGGATACAGTAAACCTGCTGAGGTGCATCGGAATGTAAAACTAGTGACACAGGAAACGCTCAAAACATAGACAGTAGGAAGACTCAGTCTTCCTGTACTTATGTCGGCATTGTGTCTCTTATATTTAATTCCGATGAAATTTCTGTGTTTCATCGTCAATGGGAAGGTCCAAGGGATACAGTTAACCTGCAGAGGTGCATCGGAATGTATAACTAGTGACACAGGAAACGCTCAAAACATAGACAGTAGGAACACTCGGTCTTCCTGTACTTAAGTCGCCATTGTGTCTCTTATATTTAATTCCTATGCAATTTCTGTGTTTCATCGTCAATGGGAAGGTCCAAGGGATACAGTAAACCTGCAGAGGTGCATCGGAGTGTAAAACTGGTGACACAGGAAACGCTCAAAGCATAGACAGTAGGAAGACTCAGTCTTTCTGTTATTAAGTCGGCATTGTGTCTCTTATATTTAATTCCAATGCAATGTCTGTGTTTCATCGTCAATGGGAAGGTCCAATGGATACCGTAAACCTGCAGAGGTGCATCGGAGTGTAAAACTGGTGACACAGGAAACGTTCAAAACATAGCCAGTAGGAAGACTCAGTCTTCCTGTACTTAAGTCGGCATTGTGTCTCTTATATTTAATTCCGATGCGATTTCTGTGTTTCATCGTCAATGGGAAGGTCCAAGGGATACAGTAAACCTGCAGAGGTGCATCAGAATGTAAAACTAGTGACACAGGAACGCTCAAAACATTGACAGTAGGAAGACTCTGTCTTCCTGTACTTAAGTCGGCATTGTGTCTCTTAAATTTAATTCCGATGCAATTTCTGTTTTTCATCGTCAATGGGAAGGTCCAATGGATACAGTAACCTGCAGAGGTGCATCGGAATGTAAAACTGATGACAAAGGAAACGCTCAAAACATAGACAGTAGGAAGACTCAGTCTTTCTGTACATAAGTCGGCATTGTGTCTCTTATATTTAATTCCGATGCGATTTCTGTGTTTCATCGTCAATGGGAAGGTCCAAGGGATACAATAAACAGGCAGAGGTGCATCGGAATGTAAAACTGGTGACACAGGAACCGCTCAAACATTGACCGTACGAAGACTGTTTTCTTGTACTTAAGTCGGCATTGTGTCTCTTATATTTAATTTCGATGCAATTTCTGTGTTTCATCGTCAATGGGATGGTCCAAGGGATACAGGAAACCTGCAGAGGTGCATCGGAATGTAAAACTGGTGACACAGGAAACGCTCAAATCATAGACAGTAGGAAGACTCAGTCTTCCTGTACTTAAGTCGGCATTGTGTGTCTTATATTTAATTCCGATGCAATTTCTGTGTTTCATCGTGAATGGGAAGGTCCAAGGGATTTAGTAAACCTGCAGAGGTGCATCGGAAAGTATAACTGATGACACAGGAAACGCTCAAACATAGACCGTAGGAAGACTTAGTCTTCCTGTACTTGAGTCGGCATTGTGTCTCTTATATTTAAATCCGATGCGATTTCTGTGTTTCATCGTCAATGGGAAGGTCCAAGGGATACAGTAAACCTGCAGAGGTGCATCGGAATATAAAACTAGTGTCACAGGAAACGCTCAAAACATAGACAGTAGGAAGACTCAGTCTTCCTGTACTTAAGTCGGCATTGTGTGTCTTATATTTAATTCCGATGCAATTTCTGTGTTTCATCGACAATGGGAAGGTCCAAATGATACAGTAAACCGGCAGAGGTGCATCGGAATGTAAAACTGGTGACACAGGAAACGCTCAAAACATTGACCGTACGAAGACTGTTTTCTTGTACTTAAGTCGGCATTGTGTCTCTTATATTTAATTTCGGTGCAATTTCTGTGTTTCATCGTCAATGGGAAGGTCCAAGGGATACAGTAAACCTGCAGTGGTGCATCGGAATATAAAACTAGTGTCACAGGAAACACTCAAAACATAGACAGTAGGAAGACTCAGTCTTACTGTACTTAAGTCGGCATTGTGTCTTTTATATTTAATTCCGATGCAATTTCTGTGTTTCATCGTCAATGGGAAGGTCCAAGGGATACAGTAAACCTGCAGAGATGCATCGGAATGTAAAACTGATGACACAGGAAACGCTCAAATCATAGACAGTAGGAAGACTCAGTCTTGCTGTACTTAAGTCGGCATTGTGTCTCTTATATTTATTTCCGATGAAATTTCTGTGTTTCATCGTCAATGGGAAGGTCCAAGGGATATAGTAAACCAGCAGAGGTGCATCAGAATGTAAAACTGGTGACACAGGAAACGCTGAAAACATAGACAGTAGGAAGACTCAGTCTTCCTGTACTTAAGTCGGCATTGTGTCTCTTATATTTAATTCCGATGCAATTTCTGTGTTTCATCGTCACTGTGAAGGTCCAAGGGATACAGTAAACCTGTACAGGTGCATCGGAATGTAAAACTGGTGACACAGGAAACGCTCAAAACATAGACAGTAGGAAGACTCAGTCTTCCTGTACTTAAGTCGGCATTGTGTCTCTTATATTTAATTCCGATGCAATTTCTGTGTTTCATCGTGAATGGGAAGGACCAAGGGATATAGTAAACCTGCAAAGGTGCATCGGAAAGTAAAACTGATGACACAGGAAACGCTCAAAACATAGACAGTAGGAAGACTTAGTCTTCCTGTACTTAAGTCGGCATTGTGTCTCTTATATTTAATTCCGATGCAATTCCTGTGTTTCATCGTCAATGGGAAGGTCCAAGGGATACAGTAAACCTGCAGAGGTGCATCAGAATGTAAAACTAGTGACACAGGAAACGCTCAAAACATTGACAGTAGGAACACTCGGTCTTCCTGTACTTAAGTCGGCATTGTGTCTCTTATATTTAATTCCTATGCAATTTCTGTGTTTCATCGTCAATGGGAAGGTCCAAGGGATACAGTAAACCTGCAGAGGTGCATCGGAGTGTAAAACTGGTGACACAGGAAACGCTAAAAACATAGCCAGTAGGAAGACTCAGTCTTCCTGTACTTAAGTCGGCATTGTGTCTCTTATATTTAATTCCGATGCGATTTCTGTGTTTCATCGTCAATGGGAAGGTCCAAGGGATACAGTAAACCTGCAGAGGTGCATCAGAATGTAAAACTAGTGACACAGGAACGCTCAAAACATTGACAGTAGGAAGACTCTGTCTTCCTGTACTTAAGTCGGCATTGTGTCTCTTAAATTTAATTCCGATGTAATTTCTGTTTTTCATCGTCAATGGGAAGGTCCAATGGATACAGTAACCTGCAGAGGTGCATCGGAATGTAAAACTGATGACAAAGGAAACGCTCAAAACATAGACAGTAGGAAGACTCAGTCTTTCTGTACATAAGTCGGCATTGTGTCTCTTATATTTAATTCCAATGCAATTTCTGTGCTTTATCGTCAATGGGAAGGTCCAAGGGATACAGTAAACCTGCAGAGGTGCATCGGAGTGTAAAACTGGTGACACAGGAAACGCTCAAAACATAGACAGTAGGAAGACTCAGTCTTCCTGTACTTAAGTCGGCACTGTGTCTCTTATATTTAAATCCGATGCGATTTCTGTGTTTCATCGACAATGGGAAGGTCCAAATGAAACAGTAAACCGGCAGAGGTGCATCGGAATGTAAAACTGGTGACACAGGAACCGCTCAAAACATTGACCGTACGAAGACTGTTTTCTTGTACTTAAGTCGGCATTGTGTCTCTTATATTTAATTTCGGTGCAATTACTGTGTTTCATCGGCACTGTGAAGGTCCAAGGGGTACAGTAAACCTGTAGAGGTGCATCGGAATGTAAAACTGGTGACACAGGAAACGCTCAAATTATAGACAGTAGGAAGACTCAGTCTTCCTGTACTTAAGTAGGCATTGTGTCTCTTAAATTTAACTCCGATGCAATTTCTGTGTTTCATCGCCAATGGGAAGGTCCAAGGGATACAGTAAACCTGCAGAGGTGCATCAGAATGTAAAACTGGTGACACAGGAAACGCTCAAAACATAGACAGTAGGAAGACTCAGTCTTCCTCTACTTAAGTCGGCATAGTGTCTCTTATATTGAATTGCGATGCATTTTCTGTGTTTCATCGTCAATGGGAAGGTCCAAGGGATACAGTAAACCTGCATAGGTGCATCGGAATATAAAACTAGTGTCACAGGAAACGCTCAAAACATAGACAGTAGGAAGACTCAGTCTTGCTGTACTTAAGTCGGCATTGTGTCTCTTATATTTATTTCCGATGAAATTTCTGTGTTTCATCGTGAATGGGAAGGTCCAAGGGATATAGTAAACCAGCAGAGGTGCATCAGAATGTAAAACTGGTGACACATGAAACGCTCAAAACATAGACAGTAGGAAGACTCAGTCTTCCTGTACTTAAGTCGGCATTGTGTCTCTTATTTTTAATTCCGATGCAATTTCTGTGTTTCATCGTCACTGTGAAGGTCCAAGGGATACAGTAAACCTGTACAGGTGCATCGGAATGTAAAACTGGTGACACAGGAAGCGCTCAAATTATAGACAGTAGGAAGACTCAGTCTTCCTGTACTTAAGTCGGCATTGTGTCTCTTATATTTAATTCCGATGCAATTTCTGTGTTTCATCGTGAATGGGAAGGACCAAGGGATATAGTAAACCTGCAAAGGTGCATCGGAAAGTAAAACTGATGACACAGGAAACGCTCAAAACATAGACAGTAGGAAGACTTAGTCTTCAAGTACTTAAGTCGTCATTGTGTCTCTTATATTTAATTCCGATGCAATTTCTGTGTTTCATCGTCAATGGGAAGGTCCAAGGGATACAGTAAACCTGCAGAGGTGCATCAGAATGTAAAACTAGTGACACAGGAAACGCTCAAAACATTGACAGTAGGAAGACTCTGTCTTCCTGTACTTAAGTCGGCATTGTGTCTCTTATATTTATTTCCGATGAAATTTCAGTGTTTCATCGTGAATGATAAGGTCCAAGGGATATAGTAAACCTGCAGAGGTGCATCGGAAAGTAAAACTGATGACACAGGAAACGCTCAAAACATAGACAGTAGGAAGTCTTAGTCTTCAAGTACTTAAGTCGGCATTGTGTCTCTTAAATTTAATTCCGATGCAATTTCTGTTTTTCATCGTCAACGGGAAGGTCCAATGGATACAGTAAACCTGCTGAGGTGCATCGGAATGTAAAACTAGTGACACAGGAAACGCTCAAAACATAGACAGTAGGAAGACTCAGTCTTCCTGTACTTATGTCGGCATTGTGTCTCTTATATTTAATTCCGATGCAATTTCTCTGTTTCATCGTCAATGGGAAGGTCCAAGGGATACAGTTAACCTGCAGAGGTGCATCGGAATATATAACTAGTGACACAGGAAACGCTCAAAACATAGACAGTAGGAACACTCGGTCTTCCTGTACTTAAGTCGGCATTGTGTCTCTTATATTTAATTCCTATGCAATTTCTGTGTTTCATCGTCAATGGGAAGGTCCAAGGGATACAGTAAACCTGCAGAGGTGCATCGGAGTGTAAAACTGGTGACACAGGAAACGCTCAAAACATAGACAGTAGGAAGACCCAGTCTTTCTGTTATTAAGTCGGCATTGTGTCTCTTATATTTAATTCCAATGCAATGTCTGTGTTTCATCGTCAATGGGAAGGTCCAATGGATACAGTAAATCTGCAGAGGTGCATCGGAGTGTAAAACTGGTGACACAGGAAACGTTCAAAACATAGCCAGTAGGAAGACTCAGTCTTCCTGTACTTAAGTCGGCATTGTGTCTCTTATATTTAATTCCGATGCGATTTCTGTGTTTCATCGTCAATGGGAAGGTCCAAGGGATACAGTAAACCTGCAGAGGTGCATCAGAATGTAGAACTAGTGACACAGGAACGCTCAAAACATTGACAGTAGGAAGAATCTGTCTTCCTGTACTTAAGTCGGCATTGTGTCTCTTAAATTTAATTCCGATGCAATTTCTGTGTTTCATCGTGAATGGGAAGGTCCAAGGGATTTAGTAAACCTGCAGAGGTGCATCGGAAAGTAAAACTGATGACACAGGAAACGCTCAAAACATAGACCGTAGGAAGACTTAGTCTTCCTGTACTTGAGTCGGCATTGTGTCTCTTAAATTTAATTCCGATGCTATTTTTGTCTTTCATCGTCAATGGGAAGGTCCAAGGGATACAGTAAACCTGCAGAGGTGCATCGGAATGTAAAACTGATGACACAGGAAACGCACGAAACATAGACAGTAGGAAGACTCAGTCTTTCTGTACTTAAGTTAGCATTGTGTCTCTTATATTTAATTCCAATGCAATTTCTGTGCTTTATCGTCAATGGGAAGGTCCAAGGGATACAGTAAATCTGCGGAGGTGCATCAGAATGTATAACTAGTGACAGAGGAAACATCTCAAAACATAGACAGTAGGAAGACTCGGTCTTCCTGTACTTAAGTCGGCATTGTGTCTCTTATATTTAATTCCTATGCAATTTCTGTGTTTCATCGTCAATGGGAAGGTCCAAGGGATACAGTAAACCTGCAGAGGTGCATCGGAGTGTAAAACTGGTGACACAGGAAACGCTCAAAACATAGACAGTAGGAAGACTCAGTCTTCCTGTACTTAAGTCGGCACTGTGTCTCTTATATTTAAATCCGATGCGATTTCTGTGTTTCATCGACAATGGGAAGGTCCAAATGAAACAGTAAACCGGCAGAGGTGCATCGGAATGTAAAACTGGTGACACAGGAAACGCTCAAAACATTGACCGTACGAAGACTGTTTTCTTGTACTTAAGTCGGCATTGTGTCTCTTATATTTAATTTCGGTGCAATTTCTGTGTTTCATCGGCACTGTGAAGGTCTAAGGGGTACAGTAAACCTGTAGAGGTGCATCGGAATGTAAAACTGGTGACACAGGAAACGCTCAAATTATAGACAGTAGGAAGACTCAGTCTTCAAGTACTTAAGTCGGCATTGTGTCTCTTATATTTAATTCCGATGCAATTTCTGTGTTTCATCGTCAATGGGAAGGTCCAAGGGATACAGTAAACCTGCAGAGGTGCATCAGAATGTAAAACTAGTGACACAGGAAACGCTCAAAACATTGACAGTAGGAAGACTCTGTCTTCCTGTACTTAAGTCGGCATTGTGTCTCTTATATTTATTTCCGATGAAATTTCAGTGTTTCATCGTGAATGGTAAGGTCCAAGGGATATAGTAAACCTGCAGAGGTGCATCGGAAAGTAAAACTGATGACACAGGAAACGCTCAAAACATAGACAATAGGAAGACTTAGTCTTCAAGTACTTAAGTCGGCATTGTGTCTCTTAAATTTAATTCCGATGCAATTTCTGTTTTTCATCGTCAACGGGAAGGTCCAATGGATACAGTAAACCTGCTGAGGTGCATCGGAATGTAAAACTAGTGACACAGGAAACGCTCAAAACATAGACAGTAGGAAGACTCAGTCTTTCTGTTATTAAGTCGGCATTGTGTCTCTTATATTTAATTCCAATGCAATGTCTGTGTTTCATCGTCAATGGGAAGGTCCAATGGATACAGTAAACCTGCAGAGGTGCATCGGAGTGTAAAACTGGTGACACAGGAAGCGTTCAAAACATAGCCAGTAGTAAGACTCAGTCTTCCTGTACTTAAGTCGGCATTGTGTCTCTTATATTTAATTCCGATTCGATTTCTGTGTTTCATCGTCAATGGGAAGGTCCAAGGGATACAGTAAACCTGCAGAGGTGCATCAGAATGTAAAACTAGTGACACAGGAACGCTCAAAACATTGACAGTAGGAAGACTCTGTCTTCCTGTACTTAAGTCGGCATTGTGTCTCTTAAATTTAATTCCGATGCAATTTCTGTTTTTCATCGTCAATGGGAAGGTCCAATGGATACAGTAACCTGCAGAGGTGCATCGGAATGTAAAACTGATGACAAAGGAAACGCTCAAATCATAGACAGTAGGAAGACTCAGTCTTTCTGTACATAAGTCGGCATTGTGTCTCTTATATTTAATTCCGATGCGATTTCTGTGTTTCATCGTCAATGGGAAGGCCCAAGGGATACAGGAAACCTGCAGAGGTGCATCGGAATATAAAACTAGTGTCACAGGAAACGCTCAAAACATAGACAGTAGGAAGGCTCAGTCTTCCTGTACTTAAGTCGGCATTGTGTCTCTTATATTTATTTCCGATGAAATTTCAGTGTTTCATCGTGAATGGTAAGGTCCAAGGGATATAGTAAACCTGCAGAGGTGCATCGGAAAGTAAAACTGATGACAAAGGAAACGCTCAAAACATAGACAGTAGGAAGACTTAGTCTTCAAGTACTTAAGTCGGCATTGTGTCTCTTAAATTTAATTCCGATGCAATTTCTGTTTTTCATCGTCAACGGGAAGGTCCAATGGATACAGTAAACCTGCTGAGGTGCATCGGAATGTAAAACTAGTGACACTGGAAACGCTCAAAACATAGACAGTAGGAACACTCGGTCTTCCTGTACTTAAGTCGGCATTGTGTCTCTTATATTTAATTCCAATGCAATGTCTGTGTTTCATCGTCAATGGGAAGGTCCAATGGATACAGTAACCTGCAGAGGTGCATCGGAATGTAAAACTGATGACAAAGGAAACGCTCAAAACATAGACAGTAGGAAGACTCAGTCTTTCTGTACATAAGTCGGCATTGTGTCTCTTATATTTAATTCCGATGCGATTTCTGTGTTTCATCGTCAATGGGAAGGTCCAAGGGATACAATAAACAGGCAGAAGTGCATCGGAATGTAAAACTGGTGACACAGGAACCGCTCAAACATTGACCGTACGAAGACTGTTTTCTTGTACTTAAGTCGGCATTGTGTCTCTTATATTTAATTTCGATGCAATTTCTGTGTTTCATCGTCAATGGGATGGTCCAAGGGATACAGGAAACCTGCAGAGGTGCATCGGAATGTAAAACTGGTGACACAGGAAACGCTCAAATCATAGACAGTAGGAAGACTCAGTCTTCCTGTACTTAAGTCGGCATTGTGTGTCTTATATTTAATTCCGATGCAATTTCTGTGTTTCATCGTGAATGGGAAGGTCCAAGGGATTTAGTAAACCTGCAGAGGTGCATCGGAAAGTAAAACTGATGACACAGGAAACGCTCAAAACATAGACCGTAGGAAGACTTAGTCTTCCTGTACTTGAGTCGGCATTGTGTCTCTTAAATTTAATTCCGATGCTATTTTTGTTTTTCATCGTCAATGGGAAGGTCCAAGGGATACAGTAAACCTGCAGAGGTGCATCGGAATGTAAAACTGATGACACAGGAAACGCACGAAACATAGACAGTAGGAAGACTCAGTCTTTCTGTACTTAAGTCAGCATTGTGTCTCTTATATTTAATTCCAATGCAATTTCTGTGTTTCATCGCCAATGGGAAGGTCCAAGGGATACAGTAAACCTGCAGAGGTGCATCAGAATGTAAAACTGGTGACACAGGAAACGCTCAAAGCATAGACAGTAGGAAGACTCAGTCTTCCTGTACTTAAGTCGGCATAGTGTCTCTTATATTTAATTGCGATGCATTTTCTGTGTTTCATCGTCAATGGGAAGGTCCAAGGGATACAGTAAACCTGCAGAGGTGCATCGGAATATAAAACTAGTGTCACAGGAAACGCTCAAAACATAGACAGTAGGAAGACTCCTGTACTTAAGTCGGCATTGTGTCTTTTATATTTAATTCCGATGCAATTTCTGTGTTTCATCGTCAATGGGAAGGTCCAAGGGATACAGTAAACCTGCAGAGATGCATCGGAATGTAAAACTGATGACACAGGAAACGCTCAAATCATAGACAGTAGGAAGACTCAGTCTTGCTGTACTTAAGTCGGCATTGTGTCTCTTATATTTATTTCCGATGAAATTTCTGTGTTTCATCGTCAATGGGAAGGTCCAAGGGATATAGTAAACCAGCAGAGGTGCATCAGAATGTAAAACTGGTGACACAGGAAACGCTCAAAACATAGACAGTAGGAAGACTCAGTCTTCCTGTACTTAAGTCGGCATTGTGTCTCTTATATTTAATTCCGATGCAATTTCTGTGTTTCATCGTCACTGTGAAGGTCCAAGGGATACAGTAAACCTGTACAGGTGCATCGGAATGTAAAACTGGTGACACAGGAAGCGCTCAAATTATAGACAGTAGGAAGACTCAGTCTTCCTGTACTTAAGTCGGCATTGTGTCTCTTATATTTAATTCCGATGCAATTTCTGTGTTTCATCGTGAATGGGAAGGACCAAGGGATATAGTAAACCTGCAAAGGTGCATCGGAAAGTAAAACTGATGACACAGGAAACGCTCAAAACATAGACAGTAGGAAGACTTAGTCTTCAAGTACTTAAGTCGGCATTGTGTCTCTTATATTTAATTCCGATGCAATTTCTGTGTTTCATCGTCAATGGGAAGGTCCAAGGGATACAGTAAACCTGCAGAGCTGCATCAGGATGTAAAACTAGTGACACAGGAAACGCTCAAAACATTGACAGTAGGAAGACTCTGTCTTCCTGAACATAAGTCGGCATTATGTCTCTTATATTTATTTCCGATGAAATTTCAGTGTTTCATCGTGAATGGTAAGGTCCAAGGGATATAGTAAACCTGCAGAGGTGCATCGGAAAGTAAAACTGATGACACAGGAAACGCTCAAAACATAGACAGTAGGAAGACTTAGTCTTCAAGTACTTAAGTCGGCATTGTGTCTCTTATATTTAATTCCGATGCAATTTCTCTGTTTCCTCGTCAATGGGAAGGTCCAAGGGATACAGTTAACCTGCAGAGGTGCATCGGAATGTATAACTAGTGACACAGGAAACGCTCAAAACATAGACAGTAGGAACACTCGGTCTTCCTGTACTTAAGTCGGCATTGTGTCTCTTATATTAAATTCCTATGCAATTTCTGTGTTTCATCGTCAATGGGAAGGTCCAAGGGATACAGTAAACCTGCAGAGGTGCATCGCAGTGTAAAACTGGTGACACAGGAAACGCTCAAAACATAGACAGTAGGAAGACTCAGTCTTTCTGTTATTAAGTCGGCATTGTGTCTCTTATATTTAATTCCAATGCAATGTCTGTGTTTCATCGTCAATGGGAAGGTCCAATGGATACAGTAAACCTGCAGAGGTGCATCGGGGTGTAAAACTGGTGACACAGGAAACGTTCAAAACATAGCCAGTAGGAAGACTCAGTCTTCCTGTACTTAAGTCGGCATTGTGTCTCTTATATTTAATTCCGATGCGATTTCTGTGTTTCATCGTCAATGGGAAGGTCCAAGGGATACAATAAACAGGCAGAGGTGCATCGGAATGTAAAACTGGTGACACAGGAACCGCTCAAACATTGACCGTACGAAGACTGTTTTCTTGTACTTAAGTCGGCATTGTGTCTCTTATATTTAATTTCGATGCAATTTCTGTGTTTCATCGTCAATGGGATGGTCCAAGGGATACAGGAAACCTGCAGAGGTGCATCGGAATGTAAAACTGGTGACACAGGAAACGCTCAAATTATAGACAGTAGGAAGACTCAGTCTTCCTGTACTTAAGTAGGCATTGTGTCTCTTAAATTTAATTCCGATGCAATTTCTGTGTTTCATCGCCAATGGGAAGGTCGAAGGGATACAGTAAACCTGCAGAGGTGCATCAGAATGTAAAACTGGTGACACAGGAAACGCTCAAAACATAGACAGTAGGAAGACTCAGTCTTCCTGTACTTAAGTCGGCATAGTGTCTCTTATATTTAATTGCGATGCATTTTCTGTGTTTCATCGTCAATGGGAAGGTCCAAGGGATACAGTAAACCTGCAGAGGTGCATCGGAAAGTAAAACTGATGACACAGGAAACGCTCAAAACATAGACAGTAGGAAGACTTAGTCTTCAAGTACTTAAGTCGGCATTGTGTCTCTTAAATTTAATTCCGATGCAATTTCTGTTTTTCATCGTCAACGGGAAGGTCCAATGGATACAGTAAACCTGCTGAGGTGCATCGGAATGTAAAACTAGTGTCACAGGAAACGCTCAAAACATAGACAGTAGGAACACTCGGTCTTCCTGTACTTAAGTCGGCATTGTGTCTCTTATATTTAATTCCAATGCAATGTCTGTGTTTCATCGTCAATGGGAAGGTCCAATGGATACAGTAAACCTGCAGAGGTGCATCGGAGTGTAAAACTGGTGACACAGGAAATGTTCAAAACATAGCCAGTCGGAAGACTCAGTCTTCCTGTACTTAAGTCGGCATTGTGTCTCTTATATTTAATTCCGATGCGATTTCTGTGTTTCATCGTCAATGGGAAGGTCCAAGGGATACAGTAAACCTGCAGAGGTGCATCAGAATGTAAAACTAGTGACACAGGAACGCTCAAAACATTGACAGTAGGAAGACTCAGTCTTCCTGTACTTAAGTCGGAATTGTGTCTCTTATATTTAATTCCGATGCAATTTCTGTGTTTCATCGTCAATGGGAAAGTTGAAGGGAAACACTATACCTGCAGAGGTGCATCGGAATGTAAAACTGGTGACACAGGAAACGCTCAAAACATAGACAGTAGGAAGACTCAGTCTTCTTGTACTTAAGTCGCCATTGTGTCTCTTATATTTAATTCCGATGCGATTTCTGTGTTTCATCGACAATAGGAAGGTCCAAGGGATACAGTAAACCGGCAGAGGTGCATCGGAATGTAAAACTGGTGACACAGGAAACGCTCAAATCATTGACCGTACGTGGACTTTTTTCTTGTACTTAAGTCGGGATTGTGTCTCTTAAATTTAATTTCGATGCAATTTCTGTGTTTCATCGTCAATGGGAAGGTCCAAGGGATACAGGAAACCTGCAGAGGTGCATCGGAATGTGAAACTGGTGACACAGGAAACGCTCAAATCATAGACAGTAGGAAGACTCAGTCTTCCTATACTCAAGTCGGCATTGTGTCTCTTATATTTATTTCCGATGAAATTTCTGTGTTTCATCGTTAATGGGAAGGTCCAAGGGATACAGTAAACCTGCAGAGGTGCATCACAATGTAAAACTGGTGACACAGGAAACGCTTAAAACATAAACAGTAGGAAGACTCAGTCTTCCTGTACTTATGTCGGCATTGTGTCTCTTATATTTAATTCCGATGCAATTTCTGTGTTTCATCGTCAATGGGAATTTCCAATGGATACAGAAGCCCTGCAGAGGTGGATCAGAATGTAAATCTGGTGACACAGGAAACGCTCAAAACATAGACAGTAGGAAGACTCACTCTTCCTATACTTAAGTCGGCATTGTGTCTCTTATATTTATTTCCGATGAAATTTCTGTGTTTCATCGTGAATGGGAAGGTCCAAGGGATATAGTAAACCTGCAGAGGTGCATCGGAAAGTGAAACTGATGACACAGGAAACGTTAAAATCATAGACAATTTGAAGACTTAGTCTTCCTGTACTTAAGACGGCATTGTGTCTCTTATATTTACTTCCGATGCAATTTCTGTGTTTCATCGTCACTGTGAAGGTCCAACGGATACAGTAAACCTGTACAGGTGCATCGGAATGTAAAACTGGTGAGACAGGAAACGCTCAAATTATAGACAGTGGGAAGACTCAGTCTTCCTGTACTTAAGTCGGCATTTTGTCTCTTATATATAATTCCGATGCAATTTTTGTGTTTCATCGTCAATGGGAAGGTCCAAGGGATACAGTAAGCCTGCAGAGGTGAATCAGAATGTAAAACTGGTGACACAGGAAACGCTCAAAACATAGAGTGTAGGAAGACTCAGTCTTCCTGTACTTAAGTCGGCGTTGTGTCTCTTAAATTTAATTCCGATGCAATTTCTGTTTTTCATCGTCAACGGGAAGGTCCAATGGATACAGTAAACCTGCTGAGGTGCATCGGAATGTAAAACTAGTGACACAGGAAACGCTCAAAGCATAGACAGTAGGAAGACTCAGTCTTCAAGTACTTATGTCGGCATTGTGTCTCTTATATTTAATTCCGATGCAATTTCTGTGTTTCATTGTCAATGGGAAGGTCCAAGGGATACAGTTAACCTGCAGAGGTGCATCGGAATGTATAACTAGTGACACAGGAAACGCTCAAAACATAGACAGTAGGAAGACTCGGTCTTCCTGTACTTAAGTCGGCATTGTGTCTCTTATATTTAATTCCGATGCAATTTCTGTGTTTCATCGTCAATGGGAAGGTCCAAGGGATACAGTAAACCTGCAGAGGTGCATCGGAGTGTAAAACTGGTGACACAGGAAACGCAAAACATAGACAGTAGGAAGACTCAGTCTTCCTGTACTTACGTCGGTACTGTGTCTCTTATATTTAAATCCGATGCGATTTCTGTGTTTCATCGACAATGGGAAGGTCCAAATGATACAGTAAACCGGCAGAGGTGCATCGGAATGTAAAACTGGTGACACAGGAAACGCTCAAAACATTGACCGTACGAAGACTGTTTTCTTGTACTTAAGTCGGCATTGTGTCTCTTATATTTAATTTCGGTGCAATTTCTGTGTTTCATCGGCACTGTGAAGGTCCAAGGGGTACAGTAAACCTGTAGAGGTGCATCGGAATGTAAAACTGGTGACACAGGAAACGCTCAAATTATAGACAGTAGGAAGACTCAGTCTTCCTGTACTTAAGTAGGCATTGTGTCTCTTAAATTTAACTCCGATGCAATTTCTGTGTTTCATCGACAATGGGAAGGTCCAAGGGATACAGTAAACCTGCAGAGGTGCATCAGAATGTAAATCTGGTGACACAGGAAACGCTCAAAACATAGACAGTAGGAAGACTCAGTCTTCCTGTACTTAAGTCGGCATAGTGTCTCTTATATTTAATTGCGATGCATTTTCTGTGTTTCATCGTCAATGGGAAGGTCCAAGGGATACAGTAAACCTGCAGAGGTGCATCGGAATGTAAAACTAGTGTCACAGGAAACGCTCAAAACATAGACAGTAGGAAGACTCAGTCTTCCTGTACTTAAGTCGGCATTGTGTCTCTTATATTTAATTCCGATGCAATTTCTGTGTTTCATCGTCAATGGGAAGTTCCATGGGATACAGTAAACCTGCAGAGATGCATCGGAATGTAAAACTGATGACACAGGAAACGCTCAAATCATAGACAGTAGGAAGACTCAGTCTTGCTGTACTTAAGTCGGCATTGTGTCTCTTATATTTATTTCCGATGAAATTTCTGTGTTTCATCGTGAATGGGAAGGTCCAAGGGATACAGTAAACCAGCAGAGGTGCATCAGAATGTAAAACTGGTGACACAGGAAACGCTCAAAACATAGACAGTAGGATGACTCAGTCTTCCTGTATTTAAGTCGGCATTGTGTCTCTTATATTTAATTCCGATGCAATTTCTGTGTTTCATCGTCACTGTGAAGGTCCAAGGGATACAGTAAACCTGTACAGGTGCATCGGAATGTAAAACTGGTGACACAGGAAGCGCTCAAATTATAGACAGTAGGAAGACTCAGTCTTCCTGTCCTTAAGTCGGCATTGTGTCTCTTATATTTAATTCCGATGCAATTTCTGTGTTTCATCGTCAATGGGAATGTCCAAGGGATACAGTAAACCTGCAGAGGTGCATCGGAGTGTAAAACTGGTGACACAGGAAACGCTCAAATTATAGACAGTAGGAAGACTCAGTCTTTCTGTTATTAAGTCGGCATTGTGTCTCTTATATTTAATTCCAATGCAATGTCTGTGTTTCATCGTCAATGGGAAGGTCCAAGGGATACAGTAAACCTGCAGAGGTGCATCAGAATGTAAAACTAGTGACACAGGAATCGCTCAAAACATAGACAGTAGGAACACTCGGTCTTCCTATACTTAAGTCGGCATTGTGTCTCTTATATTTAATTCCTATGCGATTTCTTTGTTTCTTCGTCAATGGGAAGGTCTAAGGGATACAGTAAACCTGCAGAGGTGCATCGGATTGTAAAACTGGTGACACAGGAAACGCTCAAAACATAGACAGTAGGAAGACTCAGTCTTTCTGTTATTAAGTCGGCATTGTGTCTCTTATATTTAATTCCAATGCAATGTCTGTGTTTCATCGTCAATGGGAAGGTCCAATGGATACAGTAAACCTGCAGAGGTGCATCGGAGTGTAAAACTGGTGACACAGGAAACGTTCAAAACATAGCCAGTAGGAAGACTCAGTCTTCCTGTACTTAAGTCGGCATTGTGTCTCTTATATTTAATTCCGATGCGATTTCTGTGTTTCATCGTCAATGGGAAGGTCCAAAGGATACAGTAAACCTGCAGAGGTGCATCAGAATGTAAAACTAGTGACACAGAAACGCTCAAAACATTGACAGTAGGAAGACTCTGTCTTCCTGTACTTAAGTCGGCATTGTGTCTCTTATATTTAATTCCGATTCAATTTCTGTGTTTCATCGTGAATGGGAAGATCCAAGTGATACAGTAAACCTGCAGAGGTGCATCGGAGAGTAAAACTGGTGACACAGGAAACGCTCAAAACATAGCCAGTAGGAAGACTCAGTCTTCCTGTACTTAAGTCGGCATTGTGTCTCTTATATTTATTTCCGATGAAATTTCAGTGTTTCATCGTGAATGTGAAGGTCCAAGCGATATAGTAAACCTGCAGAGGTGCATCGGAAAGTAAAACTGATGACACAGGAAACGCTCAAAACATAGACAGTAGGAAGACTTAGTCTTCAAGTACTTAAGTCGGCATTGTGTCTCTTTAATTTAATTCCGATGCAATTTCTGCTTTTCATCGTCAATGGGAAGGTCCAATGGATACAGTAACCTGCAGAGGTGCATCGGAATGTAAAACTGATGACAAAGGAAACGCTCAAAACATAGACAGTAGGAAGACTCAGTCTTTCTGTACATAAGCCGGCATTGTGTCTCTTATATTTAATTCCGATGCGATTTCTGTGTTTCATCGTCAATAGGAAGGTCCAAGGGATACAATAAACAGGCAGAGGTGCATCGGAATGTAAAACTGGTGACACAGGAACCGCTCAAACATTGACCGTACGAAGACTGTTTTCTTGTACTTAAGTCGGCATTGTGTCTCTTATATTTAATTTCGATGCAATTTCTGTGTTTCATCGTCAATGGGATGGTCCAAGGGATACAGGAAACCTGCAGAGGTGCATCGGAATGTAAAACTGGTGACACAGGAAACGCACAAAACATAGACAGTAGGAAGACTCAGTCTTCCTGTACTTGAGTCGGCATTGTGTCTCTTAAATTTAATTCCGATGCTATTTTTGTTTTTCATCGTCAATGGGAAGGTCCAAGGGATACAGTAAACCTGCAGAGGTGCATCGGAATGTAAAACTGATGACACAGGAAACGCACAAAACATAGACAGTAGGAAGACTCAGTCTTTCTGTACTTAAGTCAGCATTGTGTCTCTTATATTTAATTCCAATGCAATTTCTGTGCTTTATCATCAATGGGAAGGTCCAAGGGATACAGTAAACCTGCGGAGGTGCATCAGAATGTAAAACTGGTGACACAGGAAACGCTCAAAACATAGACAGTAGGAAGACTCAGTCTTCCTGTACTTAAGTCGGCATTGTGTCTCTTATATTTAATTCCGATGCAATTTCTGTGTTTCATCGTCAATGGGAAAGTTGAAGGGAAACACTATACCTGCAGAGGTGCATCGGAATGTAAAACTGGTGACACAGGAAACGCTCAAAACATAGATAGTAGGAAGACTTAGTCTTCTTGTACTTAAGTCGCCATTGTGTCTCTTATATTTAATTCCGATGCGATTTCTGTGTTTCATCGACAATGGGAAGGTCCAAGGGATACAGTAAACCGGCAGAGGTGCATCGGAATGTAAAACTGGTGACACAGGAAACGCTCAAAACATTGACCGTACGTGGACTTTTTTCTTGTACTTAAGTCGGCATTGTGTCTCTTTTATTTATTTCTGATGAAATTTCAGTGTTTCATCGTTAATGGGAAGGTCCAAGGGAACCAGTAAACCTGAAGAGGTGCATCACAATGTAAAACTGGTGACACAGGAAACGCTTAAAACATAGACAGTAGGAAGACTCAGTCTTCCTGTACTTAAGTCGGCATTGTGTCTCTTATATTTAATTCCGACGCAATTTCTGTGTTTCATCGTCAATGGGAATTTCCAATGGATACAGAAGACCTGCAGAGGTGCATCAGAATGTAAATCTGGTGACACAGGAAACGCTCAAAACATAGACAGTAGGAAGACTCAGTCTTCCTATACTTAAGTCGGCATTGTGTCTCTTATATTTATTTCCGATGAAATTTCTGTGTTTCATCGTGAATGGGAAGGTCCAAGGGATATAGTAAATCTGCAGAGGTGCATCGGAAAGTGAAACTGATGACACAGGAAACGTTAAAATCATAGACAGTTGGAAGACTTAGTCTTCCTGTACTTAAGACGGCATTGTGTCTCTTATATTTACTTCCGATGCAATTTCTGTGTTTCATCGTCACTGTGAAGGTCCAACGGATACAGTAAACCTGCACAGGTGCATCGGAATGTAAAACTGGTGAGACAGGAAACGCTCAAATTATAGACAGTGGGAAGACTCAGTCTTCCTGTACTTAAGTCGGCATTTTGTCTCTTATATATAATTCCGATGCAATTTTTGTGTTTCATCGTCAATGGGAAGGTCCAAGGGATACAGTAAGCCTGCAGAGGTGAATCAGAATGTAAAACTGGTGACACAGGAAACGCACAAAACATTGAGTGTAGGAAGACTCAGTCTTCCTGTACTTAAGTCGGCGTTGTGTCTCTTATGTTTAATTCCGATGCAATTTCTGTGTTTCATCGTCAATGGGAAGGTCCAAGGGATACTGTAAACCTGCAGAGGTGCATCGGAATGTAAAACTAGTGACACAGGAAACGCTCAAAACATAGACAGTAGGAAGACTCAGTCTTCCTGTACTTAAGTCGGCATTGTGTCTCTTATATTTAATTCCGATGCAATTTCTGTGTTTCATCGTCAATGGGAAGGTCCAAGGGATACAGTAAACCTGCAGAGATGCATCGGAATGTAAAACTGATGACACAGGAAACGCTCAAAACATAGACAGTAGGAAGACTTAGTCTTCAAGTACTTATGTCGGCATTGTGTCTCTTAAATTTAATTCCGATGCAATTTCTGTTTTTCATCGTCAATGGGAAGGTCCAAGGGATATAGTAAACTTGCAGAGGTGCATCAGAATGTAAAACTGGTGACACAGGAAACGCTCAAAACATAGACAGTAGGAAGACTCAGTCTTCCTGTACTTAAGTCGGCATTGTGTCTCTTATATTTAATTCCGATGCAATTTCTGTGTTTCATCGTCAATGGGAAGGTCCAAGGGATACAGTAACCTGCAGAGGTGCATCGGAATGTAAAACTGGTGACACAGGAAACGCTCAAAACATAGACAGTAGGAAGACTCAGTCTTCCTGTACTTAAGTCGGCATTGTGTCTCTTATATTTAATTCCGATGAAATTTGAGTGTTTCATCGCGAATGGGAAGGTCCAAGGGATATAGTAAACCTGCAGAGGTGCATCGGAAAGTAAGACTGATGACACAAGAAACGCTCAAAACATAGACAGTCGGAAGACTTAGTCTTCCTGTACTTGAGTCGGCATTGTGTCTCTTAAATTTAATTCCGATGCTATTTCTGTATTTCATCGACAATGGGAAGGTCCAAGGGATACAGTAAACCTGCAGAGGTGCATCGGAATGTAAAACTGATGACACAGGAAACGCACAAAACATAGATAGTAGGAAGACTCAGTCTTTCTATACTTAAGTCGGCATTGTGTCTCTTATATTTAATTCCGATGCAGTTTCTGTGTTTCATCGTGAATGAGAAGGACCAAGGGATATAGTAAACCTCCAAAGGTGCATCGGAAGTAAAACTGATGACACAGGAAACGCTCAAAACATAGACAGTAGGAAAACTTAGTCTTCAAGTACTTAAGTCGGCATTGTGTCTCTTATATTTAATTCCGATGCAATTTCTGTGTTTCATCGTCAATAGGAAGGTCCAAGGGATACAGTAAACCTGCAGAGGTGCATCGGAGTGTAAAAGTGGTGACACAGGAAACGCTCAAAACATAGACAGTAGGAAGACTCAGTCTTTCTGTTATTAAGTCGGCATTGTGTGTCTTATATTTAATTCCAATGCAATGTCTGTGTTTCATCGTCAATGGGAAGATCCAATGGATACAGTAAACCTGCAGAGGTGCATCGGAGTGTAAAACTGGTGACACAGGAAACGTTCAAAACATAGCCAGTAGGAAGACTTAGTCTTCCTGTACTTAAGTCGGCATTGTGTCTCTTATATTTAATTCCGATGCTATTTCTGTGTTTCATCGTCAATGGGAAGGTCCAAGGGATATAGTAAACCTGCAGAGGTGCATCGGAATGTAAAACTAGTGACACAGGAAACGCTCAAAACATAGACATTAGGAAGACTCAGTCTTCCTGTACTTAAGTCGGCATTGTGTCTCTTATATTTAATTCCGATGCAATTTCTGTGTTTCATTGTCAATGGGAAGGTCCAAGGGATACAGTAAACCTGCAGAGATGCATCGGAATGTAAAACTGATGACACAGGAAACGCTCAAAACATAGACAGTAGGAAGACTTAGTCTTCAAGTACTTATGTCGGCATTGTGTCTCTTAAATTTAATTCCGATGCAATTTCTGTTTTTCATCGTCAATGGGAAGGTCCAAGGGATATAGTAAACTTGCAGAGGTGCATCAAAATGTAAAACTGGTGACACAGGAAACGCTCAAAACATAGACAGTAGGAAGACTCAGTCTTCCTGTACTTAAGTCGGCATAGTGTCTCTTATATTTAATTCCGATGCAATTTCTGTGTTTCATTGTCAATGGGAAGGTCCAAGGGATACAGTAAACCTGCAGAGATGCATCGGAATGTAAAACTGATGACACAGGAAACGCTCAAATCATAGACAGTAGGAAGACTCAGTCTTGCTGTACCTAAGTCGGCATTGTGTCTCTTATATTTATTTCCGATGAAATTTCTGTGTTTCATCGTCAATGGGAAGGTCCAAGGGATATAGTAAACCTGCAGAGGTGCATCAGAATGTAAACCCGCTGACACAGGAAACGCTCAAAACATAGACAGTAGGAAGACTCAGTCTTCCTGTACTTAAGTCGGCATTGTGTCTCTTATATTAAATTCCGATGCAATTTCTGTGTTTCATCGTGAATGGGAAGGACCAAGGGATATAGTAAACCTGCAAAGGTGCATCGGAAAGTAAAATTGATGACACAGGAAACGCTCAAAACATAGACAGTAGGAAGACTTAGTCTTCAAGTACTTAAGTCGGCATTGTGTCTCTTATATTTAATTCCGATGCAATTTCTGTGTTTCATCGTCTATGGGAAGGCCCAAGGGATACAGTAAACCTGCAGAGGTGCATCGGAGTGTAAAACTGGTGACACAGGAAACGCTCAAAACATAGACAGTAGGAAGACTCAGTCTTTCTGTTATTAAGTCGGCATTGTGTCTCTTATATTTAATTCCAATGCAATGTCTGTGTTTCATCGTCAATGGGAAGGTCCAAGGGATACAGTAAACCTGCAGAGGTGCATCAGAATGTAAAACTAGTGACACAGGAAACGCTCAAAACATTGACAGTAGGAAGACTCTGTCTTCCTCTACTTAAGTCGGCATTGTGTCTCTTATATTTATTTCCGATGAAATGTCAGTGTTTCATCGTGAATGGTAAGGTCCAAGGGATATAGTAAACCTGCAGAGGTGCATCGGAAATTAAAACTGATGACACAGGAAACGCTCAAAACATAGACAGTAGGAAGACAGTCTTCAAGTACTTAAGTCGGCATTGTGTCTCTTAAATTTAATTCCGACGCAATTTCTGTTTTTCATCGTCAATGGGAAGGTCCAATGGATACAGTAAACCTGCTGAGGTGCAACGGAATGTAAAACTAGTGACACAGGAAACGCTCAAAATATAGACAGTAGGAAGACTCAGTCTTCCTGTACTTAAGTCGGCATTGTGTCTCTTATATTTAATTCCGATGCAATTTCTGTGTTTCATCGTCAATGGGAAGGTCCAAGGGATACAGTAACCTGCAGAGGTGCATCGGAATGTAAAACTGGTGACACAGGAAACGCTCAAAACATAGACAGTAGGAAGACTCAGTCTTCCTGTACTTAAGTCGGCATTGTGTCTCTTATATTTAATTCCGATGAAATTTGAGTGTTTCATCGCGAATGGGAAGGTCCAAGGGATATAGTAAACCTGCAGAGGTGCATCGGAAAGTAAGACTGATGACACAAGAAACGCTCAAAACATAGACAGTCGGAAGACTTAGTCTTCCTGTACTTGAGTCGGCATTGTGTCTCTTAAATTTAATTCCGATGCTATTTCTGTATTTCATCGACAATGGGAAGGTCCAAGGGATACAGTAAACCTGCAGAGGTGCATCGGAATGTAAAACTGATGACACAGGAAACGCACAAAACATAGATAGTAGGAAGACTCAGTCTTTCTATACTTAAGTCGGCATTGTGTCTCTTATATTTAATTCCGATGCAGTTTCTGTGTTTCATCGTGAATGAGAAGGACCAAGGGATATAGTAAACCTCCAAAGGTGCATCGGAAGTAAAACTGATGACACAGGAAACGCTCAAAACATAGACAGTAGGAAAACTTAGTCTTCAAGTACTTAAGTCGGCATTGTGTCTCTTATATTTAATTCCGATGCAATTTCTGTGTTTCATCGTCAATAGGAAGGTCCAAGGGATACAGTAAACCTGCAGAGGTGCATCGGAGTGTAAAAGTGGTGACACAGGAAACGCTCAAAACATAGACAGTAGGAAGACTCAGTCTTTCTGTTATTAAGTCGGCATTGTGTGTCTTATATTTAATTCCAATGCAATGTCTGTGTTTCATCGTCAATGGGAAGATCCAATGGATACAGTAAACCTGCAGAGGTGCATCGGAGTGTAAAACTGGTGACACAGGAAACGTTCAAAACATAGCCAGTAGGAAGACTTAGTCTTCCTGTACTTAAGTCGGCATTGTGTCTCTTATATTTAATTCCGATGCTATTTCTGTGTTTCATCGTCAATGGGAAGGTCCAAGGGATATAGTAAACCTGCAGAGGTGCATCGGAATGTAAAACTAGTGACACAGGAAACGCTCAAAACATAGACATTAGGAAGACTCAGTCTTCCTGTACTTAAGTCGGCATTGTGTCTCTTATATTTAATTCCGATGCAATTTCTGTGTTTCATTGTCAATGGGAAGGTCCAAGGGATACAGTAAACCTGCAGAGATGCATCGGAATGTAAAACTGATGACACAGGAAACGCTCAAAACATAGACAGTAGGAAGACTTAGTCTTCAAGTACTTATGTCGGCATTGTGTCTCTTAAATTTAATTCCGATGCAATTTCTGTTTTTCATCGTCAATGGGAAGGTCCAAGGGATATAGTAAACTTGCAGAGGTGCATCAAAATGTAAAACTGGTGACACAGGAAACGCTCAAAACATAGACAGTAGGAAGACTCAGTCTTCCTGTACTTAAGTCGGCATAGTGTCTCTTATATTTAATTCCGATGCAATTTCTGTGTTTCATTGTCAATGGGAAGGTCCAAGGGATACAGTAAACCTGCAGAGATGCATCGGAATGTAAAACTGATGACACAGGAAACGCTCAAATCATAGACAGTAGGAAGACTCAGTCTTGCTGTACCTAAGTCGGCATTGTGTCTCTTATATTTATTTCCGATGAAATTTCTGTGTTTCATCGTCAATGGGAAGGTCCAAGGGATATAGTAAACCTGCAGAGGTGCATCAGAATGTAAACCCGCTGACACAGGAAACGCTCAAAACATAGACAGTAGGAAGACTCAGTCTTCCTGTACTTAAGTCGGCATTGTGTCTCTTATATTAAATTCCGATGCAATTTCTGTGTTTCATCGTGAATGGGAAGGACCAAGGGATATAGTAAACCTGCAAAGGTGCATCGGAAAGTAAAATTGATGACACAGGAAACGCTCAAAACATAGACAGTAGGAAGACTTAGTCTTCAAGTACTTAAGTCGGCATTGTGTCTCTTATATTTAATTCCGATGCAATTTCTGTGTTTCATCGTCTATGGGAAGGCCCAAGGGATACAGTAAACCTGCAGAGGTGCATCGGAGTGTAAAACTGGTGACACAGGAAACGCTCAAAACATAGACAGTAGGAAGACTCAGTCTTTCTGTTATTAAGTCGGCATTGTGTCTCTTATATTTAATTCCAATGCAATGTCTGTGTTTCATCGTCAATGGGAAGGTCCAAGGGATACAGTAAACCTGCAGAGGTGCATCAGAATGTAAAACTAGTGACACAGGAAACGCTCAAAACATTGACAGTAGGAAGACTCTGTCTTCCTCTACTTAAGTCGGCATTGTGTCTCTTATATTTATTTCCGATGAAATGTCAGTGTTTCATCGTGAATGGTAAGGTCCAAGGGATATAGTAAACCTGCAGAGGTGCATCGGAAATTAAAACTGATGACACAGGAAACGCTCAAAACATAGACAGTAGGAAGACAGTCTTCAAGTACTTAAGTCGGCATTGTGTCTCTTAAATTTAATTCCGACGCAATTTCTGTTTTTCATCGTCAATGGGAAGGTCCAATGGATACAGTAAACCTGCTGAGGTGCAACGGAATGTAAAACTAGTGACACAGGAAACGCTCAAAATATAGACAGTAGGAAGACTCAGTCTTCCTGTACTTATGTCGGCATTGTGTCTCTTATATTTAATTCCGATGCAATTTCTGTGTTTCATCGTCAATGGGAAGGTCCAAGGGATACAGTTAACGTGCAGAGGTGCATCGGAATGTATAACTAGTGACACAGGAAACGCTCAAAACATAGACAGTAGGAACACTCGTTCTTCCTGTACCTAAGTCGGCATTGTGTCTCTTATATTTAATTCCTATGCAATTTCTGTGTTTCATCGTCAATGGGAAGGTCCAAGGGATACAGTAAACCTGCAGAGGTGCATCGGAGTGTAAAACTGGTGACACAGGAAACGCTCAAAACATAGACAGTAGGAAGACTCAGTCTTTCTGTTATTAAGTCGGCATTGTGTCTCTTATATTTAATTCCAATGCAATGTCTGTGTTTCATCGTCAATGGGAAGATCCAATGGATACAGTAAACCTGCAGAGGTGCATCGGAGTGTAAAACTGGTGACACAGGAAACGTTCAAAACATAGCCAGTAGGAAGACTCAGTCTTCCTGTACATAAGTCGGCATTGTGTCTCTTATATTTAATTCCGATGCGATTTCTGTGTTTCATCGTCAATGGGAAGGTCCAAGGGATACAGTAAACCTGCAGAGGTGCATCAGAATGTAAAACTAGTGACACAGGAACGCTCAAAACATTGACAGTAGGAAGACTCTGTCTTCCTGTACTTAAGTCGGCATTGTGTCTCTTATATTTATTTCCGATTCAATTTCTGTGTTTCATCGTGAATGGGAAGATCCAAGTGATACAGTAAACCTGCAGAGGTGCATCGGAGTGTAAAACTGGTGACACAGGAAACGCTCAAAACATAGCCAGTAGGAAGACTCAGTCTTCCTGTACTTAAGTCGGCATTGTGTCTCTTATATTTATTTCCGATGAAATTTCAGTGTTTCATCGTGAATGGGAAGGTCCAAGGGATATAGTAAACCTGCAGAGTTGCATCGGAAACTAAAACTGATGACACAGGAAACGCTCAAAACATAGACAGTAGGAAGACTTAGTCTTCAAGTACTTAAGTCGGCATTGTGTCTCTTCAATTTAATTCCGATGCAATTTCTGTTTTTCATCGTCAATGGGAAGGTCCAATGGATACAGTAACCTGCAGAGGTGCATCGGAATGTAAAACTGATGACAAAGGAAACGCTCAAAACATAGACTGTAGGAAGACTCAGTCTTTCTGTACATAAGTCGGCATTGTGTCTCTTATATTTAATTCCGATGCGATTTCTGTGTTTCATCGTCAATGGGAAGGTCCAAGGGATACAATAAACAGGCAGAGGTGCATCGGAATGTAAAACTGGTGACACAGGAACCGCTCAAACATTGACCGTACGAAGACTGTTTTCTTGTACTTAAGTCGGCATTGTGTCTCTTACATTTAATTTCGATGCAATTTCTGTGTTTCATCGTCAATGGGATGGTCCAAGGGATACAGGAAACCTGCAGAGGTGCATCGGAATGTAAAACTGGTGACACAGGAAACGCTCAAATTATAGACAGTAGTAAGACTCAGTCTTCCTGTACTTAAGTCGGCATTGTGTCTCTTATATTTAACTCCGATGCTATTTCTGTGTTTCATCGTCAATGGGAAGGTCCAAGGGATACAGTAAACCTGCAGAGGTGCATCGGAATGTAAAACTGGTGACACAGGAAACGCTCAAATCATAGACAGTAGGAAGACTCAGGCTTCCTGTACTTAAGTCGGCATTGTGTCTCTTATATTTAATTCCGATGAAATTTCAGTGTTTCATCGCGAATGGGAAGGTCCAAGGGATATAGTAAACCTGCAGAGGTGCATCGGAAAGTAAAACTGATGACACAAGAAACGCTCAAAACATAGACAGTAGGAAGACTTAGTCTTCCTGTACTTGAGTCGGCATTGTGTCTCTTAAATTTAATTCCGATGCTATTTTTGTTTTTCATCGTCAATGGGAAGGTCCAAGGGATACAGTAAACCTGCAGAGGTGCATCGGAATGTAAAACTGATGACACAGGAAACGCACAAAACATAGACAGTAGGAAGACTCAGTCTTTCTGTACTTAAGTCAGCATTGTGTCTCTTCTATTTATTTCCGATGCGATTTCTGTGTTTCATCGACAATGGGAAGGTCCAAGGGATACAGTAAACCGGCAGAGGTGAATCGGAATGTAAAACTGGTGACACAGGAAACGCTCAAAACATTGACCGTACGTGGACTTTTTTCTTGTACTTAAGTCGGGATTGTGTCTCTTAAATTTAATTTCGATGTAATTTCTGTGTTTCATTGTCAATGGGAAGGTCCAAGGGATACAGGAAACCTGCAGAGGTGCATCGGAATGTGAAACTGGTGACACAGAAAACGCTCAAATCATAGACAGTAGGAAGACTCAGTCTTCCTATACTCAAGTCGGCATTGTGTCTCTTATATTTATTTCCGATGAAATTTCTGTGTTTCATCGTTAATGGGAAGGTCGAAGGGATACAGTAAACCTGCAGAGGTGCATCACAATGTAAAACTGGTGACACAGGAAACGCTTAAAACATAGACAGTAGGAAGACTCAGTCTTCCTGTACTTAAGTCGGCATTGTGTCTCTTATATTTAATTCCGATGCAATTTCTGTGTTTCATCGTCAATGGGAATTTCCAATGGATACAGAAGACCTGCAGAGGTGCATCAGAATGTAAATCTGGTGACACAGGAAACGCTCAAAACATAGACAGTAGGAAGACTCAGTCTTCCTATACTTAAGTCGGCATTGTGTCTCTTATATTTATTTCCGATGAAATTTCTGTGTTTCATCGTGAATGGGAAGGTCCAAGGGATATATTAAACCTGCAGAGGTGCATCGGAAAGTGAAACTGATGACACAGGAAACGTTAAAATCATAGACAGTTGGAAGACTTAGTCTTCCTGTACTTAAGACGGCATTGTGTCTCTTATATTTACTTCTGATGCAATTTCTGTGTTTCATCGTCACTGTGAAGGTCCAGCGGATACAGTAAACCTGTACAGGTGCATCGGAATGTAAAACTGGCGAGACAGGAAGCGCTCAAATTATAGACAGTGGGAAGACTCAGTCTTCCTGTACTTAAGTCGGCATTTTGTCTCTTATATATAATTCCGATGCAATTTTTGTGTTTCATCGTCAATGGGAAGGTCCAAGGGATACAGTAAGCCTGCAGAGGTGAATCAGAATGTAAAACTGGTGACAAAGGAAACGCTCAAAACATAGAGTGTAGGAAGACTCAGTCTTCCTGTACTTAAGTCGGCGTTGTGTCTCTTATATTTAATTCCGATGCAATTTCTGTGTTTCATCGTCAATGGGAAGGTCCAAGGGATACTGTAAACCTGCAGACGTGCATCGGAATGTAAAATTAGTGACACAGGAAACGCTCAAAACATAGACAGTAGGAAGACTCAGTCTTCCTGTACTTAAGTCGGCATTGTGTCTCTTATATTTAATTCCGATGCAATTCCTGTGTTTCATCGTCAATGGGAAGGTCCAAGGGATACAGTAAACATGTGGAGGTGCATCGGAATATAAAACTGGTGACACAGGAAACGCTCAAAACATAGACAGTAGGAAGACTCAGTCTTCCTGTACTTAAGTCGGCATTGTGTCTCTTATATTTAATTCCGATGCAATTTCTGTGTTTCATCGTCAATGGGAAGGTCCAAAGGATACAGGAAACCTGCAGAGGTGCATCGGAATGTAAAACTGGTGACACAGGAAACGCTCAAATCATAGACAGTAGGAAGACTCAATCTTCCTATACTCAAGTCGGCATTGTGTCTCTTTAATTTATTTCCGATGTAATTTCTGCGTTTCATCGTGAATGGGAAGGTCCAAGGGATATAGTAAGCCTGCAGAGGTGCATCGGAAAGTAAAGCTGATGACACAGGAAACGCTCAAAACATAGACAGTAGGAAGACTTAGTCTTCCTGTTCTTATGTCGGCCTTGTGTCTCTTATATTTAATTCCGATGCAATTTCTGTGTTTCATCGTCAATGGGAAGGTCCAAGGGATACAGTAAACCTGCAGAGGTGCATCGGAATGTAAAGCTGATGACACAGGAAACGCTCAAAACATAGACAGTAGGAAGACTTAGTCTTCCTGTTCTTATGTCGGCCTTGTGTCTCTTATATTTAATTCCGATGCAATTTCTGTGTTTCATCGTCAATGGGAAGGTCCAAGGGATACAGTAAACCTGCAGAGGTGCATCGGAATGTAAAACTAGTGACACAGGAAACGCTCAAAACATAAACAGTAGGAAGACTCAGTCTTCCTGTACTTAAGTCGGCATTGTGTCTCTTATATTTAATTCTGATGCAATTTCTGTGTTTCATCGTCAATGGGTAGGTCCAAGGGATACAGTAAACCTGCAGAGGTGCATCGGAATGTAAAACTGGTGACACAGGAAACGCTCAAAACATAGACAGTAGGAAGACTCAATCTTCCTGTACTTAAGTCGGCATTGTGTCTCTTATATTTAATTCCGATGCAATTTCTGTGTTTCATCGTCAGTGGGAAGGTCCAAGGGATACAGTAAACCTGCAGAGGTGCATCGGAATGTAAAACTCGTGACACAGGAAACGCTCAAAACATAGACAGTAGGAAGACTTAGTCTTCCTGTACTTAAGTCGGCATTGTGCCTCTTATATTTAATTCCGATTCAATTTCTGTGTTTCATCGCCACTGTGAAGGTCCAAGGGATACAGGAAACCTGTAGAGGTGCATCGGGATGTAAAACTGGTGACACAGGAAACGCTCAAATTATAGACAGTAGTAAGACTCAGTCTTCCTGTACTTAAGTCGGCATTGTGTCTCTTATATTTAATTCCGATGCAATTTCTGTGTTTCATCGTCAATGGGAAGGTCCAAGGGATACAGTAAACCTGCAGAGGTGCATCGGAATGTAAAACTGGTGACACAGGAAACACTCAAAACATAGACAGTAGGAAGACTCAGTCTTCCTGTACTTAAGTCGGCATTGTGTCTCTTATATTTAATTCCGATGAAATTTGAGTGTTTCATCGCGAATGAGAAGGTCCAAGGGATATAGTAAACCTGCAGAGGTGCATCGGAAAGTAAAACTGATGACACAAGAAACGCTCAAAACATAGACAGTCGGAAGACTTAGTCTTCCTGTACTTGAGTCGGCATTGTGTCTCTTAAATTTAATTCCGATGCTATTTCTGTTTTTCATCGTCAATGGGAAGGTCCAAGGGATACAGTAAACCTGCAGAGGTGCATCGGAATGTAAAACTGATGACACAGGAAACGCACAAAACATAGATAGTAGGAAGACTCAGTCTTTCTGTACTTAAGTCAGCATTGTGTCTCTTATATTTAATTCCGATGCAATTTCTGTGTTTCATCGTGAATGAGAAGGACCAAGGGATATAGTAAACCTGCAAAGGTGCATCGGAAAGTAAAACTGATGACACAGGAAACGCTCAAAACATAGACAGTAGGAAGACTTAGTCTTCAAGTACTTAAGTCGGCATTGTGTCTCTTATATTTAATTCCGATGCAATTTCTGTGTTTCATCGTCAATGGGAAGGTCCAAGGGATACAGTAAACCTGCAGAGGTGCATCGGAATGTAAAACTGGTGACACAGGAAACGCTCAAATCATAGACAGTAGGAAGACTCAATCTTCCTATACTCAAGTCGGCATTGTGTCTCTTTAATTTATTTCCGATGTAATTTCTGCGTTTCATCGTGAATGGGAAGGTCCAAGGGATATAGTAAGCCTGCAGAGGTGCATCGGAAAGTAAAGCTGATGACACAGGAAACGCTCAAAACATAGACAGTAGGAAGACTTAGTCTTCCTGTTCTTATGTCAGCCTTGTGTCTCGTATATTTAATTCCGATGCAATTTCTGTGTTTCATCGTCAATGGGAAGGTCCAAGGGATACAGTAAACCTGCAGAGGTGCATCGGAATGTAAAGCTGATGACACAGGAAACGCTCAAAACATAGACAGTAGGAAGACTTTGTCTTCCTGTTCTTATGTCGGCCTTGTGTCTCTTATATTTAATTCCGATGCAATTTCTGTGTTTCATCGTCAATGGGAAGGTCCAAGGGATACAGTAAACCTGCAGAGGTGCATCGGAATGTAAAACTAGTGACACAGGAAACGCTCAAAACATAAACAGTAGGAAGACTCAGTCTTCCTGTACTTAAGTCGGCATTGTGTCTCTTATATTTAATTCTGATGCAATTTCTGTGTTTCATCGTCAATGGGTAGGTCCAAGGGATACAGTAAACCTGCAGAGGTGCATCGGAATGTAAAACTGGTGACACAGGAAACGCTCAAAACATAGACAGTAGGAAGACTCAATCTTCCTGTACTTAAGTCGGCATTGTGTCTCTTATATTTAATTCCGATGCAATTTCTGTGTTTCATCGTCAGTGGGAAGGTCCAAGGGATACAGTAAACCTGCAGAGGTGCATCGGAATGTAAAACTCGTGACACAGGAAACGCTCAAAACATAGACAGTAGGAAGACATAGTCTTCCTGTACTTAAGTCCGCATTGTGCCTCTTATATTTAATTCCGATTCAATTTCTGTGTTTCATCGCCACTGTGAAGGTCCAAGGGATACAGGAAACCTGTAGAGGTGCATCGGGATGTAAAACTGGTGACACAGGAAACGCTCAAATTATAGACAGTAGTAAGACTCAGTCTTCCTGTACTTAAGTCGGCATTGTGTCTCTTATATTTAATTCCGATGCAATTTCTGTGTTTCATCGTCAATGGGAAGGTCCAAGGGATACAGTAAACCTGCAGAGGTGCATCGGAATGTAAAACTGGTGACACAGGAAACACTCAAAACATAGACAGTAGGAAGACTCAGTCTTCCTGTACTTAAGTCGGCATTGTGTCTCTTATATTTAATTCCGATGAAATTTGAGTGTTTCATCGCGAATGAGAAGGTCCAAGGGATATAGTAAACCTGCAGAGGTGCATCGGAAAGTAAAACTGATGACACAAGAAACGCTCAAAACATAGACAGTCGGAAGACTTAGTCTTCCTGTACTTGAGTCGGCATTGTGTCTCTTAAATTTAATTCCGATGCTATTTCTGTTTTTCATCGTCAATGGGAAGGTCCAAGGGATACAGTAAACCTGCAGAGGTGCATCGGAATGTAAAACTGATGACACAGGAAACGCACAAAACATAGATAGTAGGAAGACTCAGTCTTTCTGTACTTAAGTCAGCATTGTGTCTCTTATATTTAATTCCGATGCAATTTCTGTGTTTCATCGTGAATGAGAAGGACCAAGGGATATAGTTAACCTGCAAAGGTGCATCGGAAAGTAAAACTGATGACACAGGAAACGCTCAAAACATAGACAGTAGGAAGACTTAGTCTTCAAGTACTTAAGTCGGCATTGTGTCTCTTATATTTAATTCCGATGCAATTTCTGTGTTTCATCGTCAATGGGAAGGTCCAAGGGATACAGTAAACCTGCAGAGGTGCATCGGAGTGTAAAAGTGGTGACACAGAAAACGCTCAAAACATAGACAGTAGGAAGACTCAGTCTTTCTGTTATTAAGTCGGCATTGTGTCTCTTATATTTAATTCCAATGCAATGTCTGTGTTTCATCGTTAATGGGAAGGTCCAATGGATACAGTAAACCTGCAGAGGTGCATCGGAGTGTAAAACTGGTGACACAGGAAACGTTCAAAACATAGCCAGTAGGAAGACTCAGTCTTCCTGTACTTAAGTCGGCATTGTGTCTCTTATATTTAATTCCGATGCAATTTCTGTGTTTCATCGTCAATGGGAAGGTCCAAGGGATACAGTAAACCTGCAGAGATGCATCGGAATGTAAAACTGATGACACAGGAAACGCTCAAACATAGACAGTAGGAAGACTTAGTCTTCAAGTACTTATGTCGGCATTGTGTCTCATAAATTTAATTCCGATGCAATTTCTGTTTTTCATCGTCAATGGGAAGGTCCAAGGGATATAGTAAACTTGCAGAGGTGCATCAGAATGTAAAACTGGTGACACAGGAAACGCTCAAAACATAGACAGTAGGAAGACTCAGTCTCCCTGTACTTAAGTCGGCATTGTGTCTCTTATATTTAATTCCGATGCAATTTCTGTGTTTCATCGTCAATGGGAAGGTCCAAGGGATACAGTAAACCTGCAGAGATGCATCGGAATGTAAAACTGATGACACAGGAAACGCTCAAATCATAGACAGTAGGAAGACTCAGTCTTGCTGTACTTAAGTCGGCATTGTGTCTCTTATATTTATTTCCGATGAAATTTCTGTGTTTCATCGTCAATGGGAAGGTCCAAGGGATATAGTAAACCTGCAGAGGTGCATCAGAATGTAAAACTGGTGACACAGGAAACGCTCAAAACATAGACAGTAGGAAGACTCAGTCTTCCTGTACTTAAGTCGGCATTGTGTCTCTTGTATTAAATTCCGATGCAATTTCTGTGTTTCATCGTGAATGGGAGGGACCAAGGGATATAGTAAACCTGCAAAGGTGCATCGGAAAGTAAAACTGATGACACAGGAAACGCTCAAAACATAGACAGTAGGAAGACGTAGTCTTCAAGTACTTAAGTCGGCATTGTGTCTCTTATACTTAATTCCGATGCAATTTCTGTGTTTCATCGTCAATGGGAAGGCCCAAGGGATACAGTAAACCTGCAGAGGTGCATCGGAGTGTAAAACTCGGGACACAGGAAACGCTCAAAACATAGACAGTAGGAAGACTCAGTCTTTCTGTTATTAAGTCGGCATTGTGTCTCTTATATTTAATTCCAATGCAATGTCTGTGTTTCATCGTCAATGGGAAGGTCCAAGGGATACAGTAAACCTGCAGAGGTGCATCAGAATGTAGAACTAGTGACACAGGAAACGCTCAAAACATTGACAGTAGGAAGACTCTGTCTTCCTGTACTTAAGTCGGCATTGTGTCTCTTATATTTATTTCCGATGAAATTTCAGTGTTTCATCGTGAATGGTAAGGTCCAAGGGATATAGTAAACCTGCAGAGGTGCATCGGAAATTAAAACTGATGACACAGGAAACGCTGAAAACATAGACAGTAGGAAGACTTAGTCTTCAAGTACTTAAGTCGGCATTGTGTCTCTTAAATTTAATTCCGATGCAATTTCTGTTTTTCATCGTCAATGGAAGGTCCAATGGATACAGTAAACCTGCTGAGGTGCATCGGAATGTAAAACTAGTGACACAGGAAACGCTCAAAACGTAGACAGTAGGAAGACTCAGTCTTCCTGTACTTATGTCGGCATTGTGTCTCTTATATTTAATTCCGATGCAATTTCTGTGTTTCATCGTCAATGGGAAGGTCCAAAGGATACAGTTAACCTGCAGAGGTGCATCGGAATGTATAACTAGTGACACAGGAAACGCTCAAAAACATAGACAGTAGGAACACTCGGTCTTCCTGTACTTAAGTCGGCATTGTGTCTCTTATATTTAATTCCTATGCAATTTCTGTGTTTCATCGTCAATGGGAAGGTCCAAGGGATACAGTAAACCTGCAGAGGAGCATCGGAGTGTAAAACTGGTGACACAGGAAACGCTCAAAACATAGACAGTAGGAAGACTCAGTCTTTCTGTTATTAAGTCGGCATTGTGTCTCTTATATTTAATTCCAATGCAATGTCTGTGTTCCATCGTCAATGGGAAGGTCCAATGGATATAGTAAACCTGCAGAGGTGCATCGGAGTGTAAAACTGGTGACACAGGAAACGTTCAAAACATAGCCAGTAGGAAGACTCAGTCTTCCTGTACTTAAGTCGGCATTGTGTCTCTTATATTTAATTCCGATGCGATTTCTGTGTTTCATCGTCAATGGGAAGGTCCAAGGATTACAGTAAACCTGCAGAGGTGCATCGGAGTGTAAAACTGGTGACACAGGAAACGCTCAAAGCATAGCCAGTAGGAAGACTCAGTCTTCCTGTACTTAAGTCGGCAATGTGTCTCTTATATTTATTTCCGATGAAATTTCAGTGTTTCATCGTGAATGGGAAGGTCCAAGGGATATAGTAAACCTGCAGAGGTGCATCGGAAAGTAAAACTGATGACACAGGAAACGCTCAAAACATAGACAGTAGGAAGACTTAGTCTTCAGGTACTTAAGTCGGCATTGTGTCTCTTAAATTTAATTCCGATGCAATTTGTGTTTTTCATCGTCAATGGGAAGGTCCAATGGATACAGTAACCTGCAGAGGTGCATCGGAATGTAAAACTGATGACAAAGGAAACGCTCAAATCATAGACAGTAGGAAGACTCAGTCTTTCTGTACATAAGTCGGCATTGTGTCTCTTATATTTAATTCCGATGCGATTTCTGTGTTTCATCGTCAATGGGAAGGTCCAAGGGATACAATAAACAGGCAGAGGTGCATCGGAATGTAAAACTGGTGACACAGGAAACGCTCAAATCATAGACAGTAGGAAGACTCAGGCTTCCTGTACTTAAGTCGGCATTGTGTCTCTTATATTTAATTCCGATGAAATTTCAGTGTTTCATCGCGAATGGGAAGGTCCAAGGGATATAGTAAACCTGCAGAGGTGCATCGGAAAGTAAAACTGATGACACAAGAAACGCTCAAAACATAGACAGTAGGAAGACTTAGTCTTCCTGTACTTGAGTCGGCATTGTGTCTCTTAAATTTAATTCCGATGCTATTTTTGTTTTTCATCGTCACTGGGAAGGTCCAAGGGATACAGTAAACCTGCAGAGGTGCATCGGAATGTAAAACTGATGACACAGGAAACGCACAAAACATAGACAGTAGGAAGACTCAGTCTTTCTGTGCTTAAGTCAGCATTGTGTCTCTTATATTTAATTCCAATGCAATTCCTGTGTTTCATCGTCAATGGGAAAGTTGAAGGGAAACACTATACCTGCAGAGGTGCATCGGAATGTAAAACTGGTGACACAGGAAACGCTCAAAACATAGACAGTAGGAAGACTCAGTCTTCTTGTATGTAAGTCGCATTGTGTCTCTTATATTTATTTCCGATGCGATTTCTGTGTTTCATCGACAATGGGAAGGTCCAAGGGATACAGTAAACCGGCAGAGGTGCATCGGAACGTAAAACTGGTGACACAGGAAACGCTCAAATCATTGACCGTACGTGGACTTTTTTCTTGTACTTAAGTCGGGATTGTGTCTCTTAAATTTAATTTCGATGCAATTTCTGTGTTTCATTGTCAATGGGAAGGTCCAAGGGATACAGGAAACCTGCAGAGGTGCATCGGAATGTGAAACTGGGACACAGAAAACGCTCAAATCATAGACAGTAGGAAGACTCAGTCTTCCTATACTCAAGTCGGCATTGTGTCTCTTATATTTATTTCCGATGAAATTTCTGTGTTTCATCGTTAATGGGAAGGTCGAAGGGATACAGTAAACCTGCAGAGGTGCATCACAATGTAAAACTGGTGACACAGGAAACGCTTAAAACATAGACAGTAGGAAGACTCAGTCTTCCTGTACTTAAGTCGGCATTGTGCCTCTTATATTTAATTCCTATGCAATTTCTGTGTTTCATCGTCAATGGGAATTTCCAATGGATACAGAAGACCTGCAGAGGTGCATCAGAATGTAAATCTGGTGACACAGGAAACGCTCAAAACATAGACAGTAGGAAGACTCAGTCTTCCTATACTTAAGTCGGCATTGTGTCTCTTATATTTATTTCCGATGAAATTTCTGTGTTTCATCGTGAATGGGAAGGTCCAAGGGATATATTAAACCTGCAGAGGTGCATCGGAAAGTGAAACTGATGACACAGGAAACGTTAAAATCATAGACAGTTGGAAGACTTAGTCTTCCTGTACTTAAGACGGCATTGTGTCTCTTATATTTACTTCCGATGCAATTTCTGTGTTTCATCGTCACTGTGAAGGTCCAGCGGATACAGTAAACCTGTACAGGTGCATCGGAATGTAAAACTGGTGAGACAGGAAGCGCTCAAATTATAGACAGTGGGAAGACTCAGTCTTCCTGTACTTAATTCGGCATTTTGTCTCTTATATATAATTCCGATGCAATTTTTGTGTTTCATCGTCAATGGGAAGGTCCAAGGGATACAGTAAGCCTGCAGAGGTGAATCAGAATGTAAAACTGGTGACACAGGAAACGCTCAAAACATAGAGTGTAGGAAGACTCAGTCTTCCTGTACTTAAGTCGGCGTTGTGTCTCTTATATTTAATTCCGATGCAATTTCTGTGTTTCATCGTCAATGGGAAGATCCAAGGGATACTGTAAACCTGCAGACGTGCATCGGAATGTAAAATTAGTGACACAGGAAACGCTCAAAACATAGACAGTAGGAAGACTCAGTCTTCCTGTACTTAAGTCGGCATTGTGTCTCTTATATTTAATTCCGATGCAATTCCTGTGTTTCATCGTCAATGGGAAGGTCCAAGGGATACAGTAAACATGCGGAGGTGCATCGGAATATAAAACTGGTGACACACGAAACGCTCAAAATATAGACAGTAGGAAGACTCAGTCTTCCTGTACTTAAGTCGGCATTGTGTCTCTTATATTTAATTCCGATGCAATTTCTGTGTTTCATCGTCAATGGGAAGGTCCAAAGGATACAGGAACCCTGCAGAGGTGCATCGGAATGTAAAACTGGTGACACAGGAAACGCTCAAATCATAGACAGTAGGAAGACTCAGTCTTCCTATACTCAAGTCGGCATTGTGTGTCTTTAATTTATTTCCGATGTAATTTCTGCGTTTCAACGTGAATGGGAAGGTCCAAGGGATATAGTAAACCTGCAGAGGTGCATCGGAAAGTAAAGCTGATGACACAGGAAACGCTCAAAACATAGACAGTAGGAAGAATTAGTCTTCCTGTTCTTATGTCTGCCTTGTGTCTCTTATATTTAATTCCGATGCAATTTCTGTGTTTCATCGTCACTGTGAAAGTCCAAGGGATACAGTAAACCTGTAGAGGTGTATCGAAATGTAAAACTGGTGACACAGGAAACGCTCTAAACATAGACAGTAGGAAGACTCAGTCTTCCTGTACTTAAATCGGCATTGTGTCTCTTATATTTTATTCCGATGCAATTTCTGTGTTTCATCGTCAATGGGAAGGTCCAAGGGATACAGTAAACCTGCAGAGGTGCATCGGAATGTAAAACTGGTGACACAGGAAACGCTCAAAAGATAGACAGTAGGAAGACTCAGTCTTCCTGCACTTATGTCGGCATTGTGTCTCTTATATTTAATTCAGATGCAATTTCTGTGTTTCATCGTCAATGGGAAAGTTGAAGGGAAACACTATACCTGCAGAGGTGCATCGGAATGTAAAACTGGTGACACAGTAAACGCTCAAAACATAGACAGTAGGAAGACTCAGTCTTCCTGTACTTAAGTCGCCATTGTGTCTCTTATATATAATTCCGATGAAATTTCTGTGTTTCATCGACAATGGGAAGGTCCAAGGGATACAGTAAACCGGCAGAGGTGCATCGGAATGTAAAACTGGTGACACTGGAAACGCTCAAAACATTGACCGTACGTGGACTTTTTTCTTGTACTTAAGTCGGGATTGTGTCTCTTAAATTTAATTTCGATGCAATTTCTGTGTTTCATCGTCAGTGGGAAGGTCCAAGGGATACAGGAAACCTGCAGAGGTGCATCGGAATGTGAAACTGGTGACACAGGAAACGCTCAAATCATAGACAGTAGGAAGACTCAGTCTTCCTATACTCAAGTCGGCATTGTGACTCTTATATTTATTTCCGATGAAATTTCTGTGTTTCATCGTTAATGGGAAGGTCCAAGGGATACAGTAAACCTGCAGAGGTGCATCACAATGTAAAACTGGTGACACAGGAAACGCTTAAAACATAGACAGTAGGAAGACTCTGTCTATCTGTACTTAAGTCTGCATTGTGTCTCTTATATTTAATTCCGATGCAATTTCTGTGTTTCATCGTCAATGGGAAGGTCCAATGGATACAGAAGACTTGCAGAGGTGCATCAGAATGTAAATCTGGTGACACAGGAAACGCTCAAAACATAGACAGTAGGAAGACTCAGTCTTCCTATACTTAAGTCGGCATTGTGTCTCTTATATTTATTTCCGATGAAATTTCTGTGTTTCATCGTGAATGGGAAGGTCCAAGGGATACAGTAAACCTGCAGAGGTGCATCGGAAAGTGAAACTGATGACACAGGAAACGTTAAAATCATAGACAGTTGGAAGACTTAGTCTTCCTGTACATAAGACGGCATTGTGTCTCTTATATTTACTTCCGATGCAATTTCTGTGTTTCATCGTCACAGTGAAGGTCCAACGGATACAGTAAACCTGTACAGGTGCATCGGAATGTAAAACTGGTGAGACAGGAAACGCTCAAATTATAGACAGTGGGAAGACTCAGTCCTCCTGTACTTAAGTCGGCATTTTGTCTCTTATATATAATTCCGATGCAATTTCTGTGTTTCATCGTCAATGGGAAGGTCCAAGGGATACAGTAAGCCTGCAGAGGTGAATCAGAATGTAAAACTGGTGACACAGGAAACGCTCAAAACACAGAGTGTACGAAGACTCAGTCTTCCTGTACTTAAGTCGGCATTGTGTCTCTTATATTTATTTCCGATGCAATTTCTGTGTTTCATCGTCAATGGGAAGGTCCAAGGGATACAGTAAACATGCGGAGGTGCATCGGAATATAAAACTGGTGACACACGAAACGCTCAAAATATAGACAGTAGGAAGACTCAGTCTTCCTGTACTTAAGTCGGCATTGTGTCTCTTATATTTAATTCTGATGCAATTTCTGTGTTTCATCGTCAATGGGAAGGTCCAAAGGATACAGGAAACCTGCAGAGGTGCATCGGAATGTAAAACTGGTGACACAGGAAACGCTCAAATCATAGCCAGTAGGAAGACTCAGTCTTCCTATACTCAAGTCGCCATTGTGTGTCTTTAATTTATTTCCGATGTAATTTCTGCGTTTCAACGTGAATGGGAAGGTCCAAGGGATATAGTAAACCTGCAGAGGTGCATCGGAAAGTAAAGCTGATGACACAGGAAACGCTCAAAACATAGACAGTAGGAAGAATTAGTCTTCCTGTTCTTATGTCTGCCTTGTGTCTCTTATATTTAATTCCGATGCAATTTCTGTGTTTCATCGTGACTGTGAAGGTCCAAGGGATACAGTAAACCTGTAGAGGTGTATCGAAATGTAAAACTGGTGACACAGGAAACGCTCTAAACATAGACAGTAGGAAGAATTAGTCTTCCTGTTCTTATGTCTGCCTCTGTGTCTGCCTCTGTGTCTGCCTTGTGTCTCTTATATTTAATTCCGATGCAATTTCTGTGTTTCATCGTGACTGTGAAGGTCCAAGGGATACAGTAAACCTGTAGAGGTGTATCGAAATGTAAAACTGGTGACACAGGAAACGCTCTAAACATAGACAGTAGGAAGACTCAGTCTTCCTGTATTTAAGTCGCCATTGTGTCTCTTATATATAATTCCGATGAAATTTCTGTGTTTCATCGACAATGGGAAGGTCCAAGGGATACAGTAAACCGGCAGAGGTGCATCGGAATGTAAAACTGGTGACACAGGAAACGCTCAAAACATTGACCGTACGTGGACTTTTTTCTTGTACTTAAGTCGGGATTGTGTCTCTTAAATTTAATTTCGATGCAATTTCTGTGTTTCATCGTCAATGGGAAGGTCCAAGGGATACAGGAAACCTGCAGAGGTGCATCGGAATGTGAAACTGGTGACACAGGAAACGCTCAAATGATAGACAGTAGGAAGACTCAGTCTTGCTATACTCAAGTCGGCATTGTGACTCTTATATTTATTTCCGATGAAATTTCTGTGTTTCATCGTAAATGGGAAGGTCCAAGGGATACAGTAAACCTGCAGAGGTGCATCACAATGTAAAACTGGTGACACAGGAAACGCTCTAAACATAGACAGTAGGAAGACTCAGTCTTCCTGTACTTAAATCGGCATTGTGTCTCTTATATTTTATTCCGATGCAATTTCTGTGTTTCATCGTCAATGGGAAGGTCCAAGGGATACAGTAAACCTGCAGAGGTGCATCGGAATGTAAAACTGGTGACACAGGAAACGCTCAAAAGATAGACAGTAGGAAGACTCAGTCTTCCTGCACTTATGTCGGCATTGTGTCTCTTATATTTAATTCAGATGCAATTTCTGTGTTTCATCGTCAATGGGAAGGTCCAATGGATACAGAAAACCTGCAGAGGTGCATCAGAATGAAAAACTGGTGACACAGGAAACGCTTAAAACATAGACAGTAGGAAGACTCAGTCTTCCTGTACTTAAGTCGGTATTGTGTCTCTTATACTTAATTCCGATGCAATTTCTGTGTTTCATCGTCAATGGGAAGGTCCAATGGATACAGAAGACCTGCAGAGATGCATCAGAATGTAAATCTGGTGACACAGGAAACGCTCAAAACATAGACAGCAGGAAGACTCAGTCTTCCTATACTTAACTCGGCATTGTGTGTCTTTAATTTATTTCCGATGAAATTTCTGTGTTTCATCGTGAATGGGAAGGTCCAAGGGATATAGTAAACTTGCAGAGGTGCAACGGAAAGTGACACTGATGACACAGGAAACGCTCAAAACATAGACAGTTGGAAGACTTAGTCTTCCTGTACTTAAGACGGCATTGTGTCTCTTATATTTACTTCCGATGCAATTTCTGTGTTTCATCGTCACTGTGAAGGTCCAACGGATACAGTAAACCTGTACAGGTGCATCGGAATGTAAAACTGGTGAGACAGGAAACGCTCAAATTATAGACAGTAGGAAGACTCAGTCTTCCTTTATTTAAGTCGGCATTTTGTCTCTTATATTTAATTCCGATGCAATTTCTGTGTTTCATCGTCAATGGGAAGGTCCAAGGGATACAGTATGCCTGCAGAGGTGCATCAGAATGTAAAACTGATGACACAGGAAACACTCAAAATTTAGAGAGTAGGAAGACTCAGTCTTCCTGTACTTAAGTCGGCATTGTGTCTCTTATATTTAATTCCGATGGAATTTCTGTGTTTCATCGTCAATGGGAAGGTCCAAGGGATACAGTAAACCTGCAGAGGTGCTTCGGAATGTAAAACTAGTGACACAGGAAACGCTCAAAACATAGACAGTAGGAAGACTCAGTCTTCCTGTACTTAAGTCGGCATTGTGTCTCTTATATTTAATTCCGATGCAATTTCTGTGTTTCATCGTCAATGGGAAGGTCCAATGGATACAGAAGACCTGTACAGGTGCATCGGAATGTAAAACTGGTGAGACAGGAAACGCTCAAATTATAGACAGTGGGAAGACTCAGTCCTCCTGTACTTAAGTCGGCATTTTGTCTCTTATATATAATTCCGATGCAATTTCTGTGTTTCATCGTCAATGGGAAGGTCCAAGGGATACAGTAAGCCTGCAGAGGTGAATCAGAATGTAAAACTGGTGACACAGGAAACGCTCAAAACACAGAGTGTAGGAAGACTCAGTCTTCCTGTACTTAAGTCGGCATTGTGTCTCTTATATTTAATTCCGATGCAATTTCTGTGTTTCATCGTCAATGGGAAGGTCCAAGGGATACAGTAAACATGCGGAGGTGCATCGGAATATAAAACTGGTGACACACGAAACGCTCAAAATATAGACAGTAGGAAGACTCAGTCTTCCTGTACTTAAGTCGGCATTGTGTCACTTATATTTAATTCCGATGCAATTTCTGTGTTTCATCGTCAATGGGAAGGTCCAAAGGATACAGGAAACCTGCTGAGGTGCATCGGAATGTAAAACTGGTGACACAGGAAACGCTCAAATCATAGACAGTAGGAAGACTCAGTCTTCCTATACTCAAGTCGGCATTGTGTGTCTTTAATTTATTTCCGATGTAATTTCTGCGTTTCATCGAGAATGGGAAGGTCCAAGGGATATAGTAAACCTGCAGAGGTGCATCGGAATGTAAAACTGGTGAGACAGGAAACGCTCAAATTATAGACAGTAGGAAGACTCAGTCTTCCTGTACTTAAGTCGGCATTTTGTCTCTCATATTTAATTCCGATGCAATTTATGTGTTTCATCGTCAATGGGAAGGTCCAAGGGATACAGTAGGCCTGCAGAGGTGCATCAGAATGTAAAACTGGTGTCACAGGAAACGCCCAAATCATAGAGAGTAGGAAGACTCAGTCTTCCTGTACTTAAGTCGGCATTGTGTCTCTTATATTTAATTCCGATGCAATTTCTGTGTTTCATCGTCAATGGGAAGGTCCAAGGGATACAGTAAACCTGCAGAGGTGCATCGGAATGTAAAACTAGTGACACAGGAAACGCTCAAAACATAGACAGTAGGAAGACTCAGTCTTCCTGTACTTAAGTCGGCATTGTGTCTCTTATATTTAATTCCGATGCAATTTCTGTGTTTCATCGTCAATGGGAAGGTCTAATGGATACAGAAAACCTGCAGAGGTGCATCAGAATGTAAAACTGGTGACACAGGAAACGCTTAAAACATAGACAGTAGGAAGACTCTGTCTTCCTGTACTTAAGTAGGCATTGTGTCTCTTATATTTAATTCCGATGCAATTTCTCTGTTTCATCGTCAGGGGGAAGGTTCGATGGATACAGAAGACCTGCAGAGGTGCATCAGAATGTAAATCTGGTGACACAGGAAACGCTCAAAACATAGAGAGTAGGAAGACTCATTCTTCCTATACTTAAGTCGGCATTGTGTCACTTATATTTATTTCCGATGAAATTTCTGTGTTTCATCGTGAATGGGAAGGTCCAAGGGATATAGTAAACTTGCAGAGGTGCATCGGAAAGTGAAACTGATGACACAGGAAACGCTCAAAACATAGACAGTTGGAAGACTTAGTCTTCCTGTACTTAAGACGGCATTGTGTCTCTTATACTTACTTCCGATGCAATTTCTGTGTTTCATCGTCACTGTGAAGGTCCAACGGATACAGTAAACCTGTACAGGTGCATCGGAATGTAAAACTGGTGAGGCAGGAAACTCTCAAATTATAGACAGTAGGAAGACTCAGTCTTCCTTTACTTAAGTCGGCATTTTGTCTCTTATATTTAATTCCGATGCAATTTCTGTGTTTCATCGTCAATGGGAAGGTGCAAGGGATACAGTAAGCCTGCAGAGGTGCAACAGAATGTAAAACTGATGACACAGGAAACGCTCAAAATATAGAGAGTAGGAAGGCTCAGTCTTCCTGTACTTAAGTCGGCATTGTGTCTCTTATATTTAATTCCGATGCAATTTCTGTGTTTCATCGTCAATGGGAAGGTCCAAGGGATACAGTAAACCTGCAGAGGTGCTTCGGAATGTAAAACTAGTGACACAGGAAACGCTCAAAACATAGACAGTAGGAAGACTCAGTCTTCCTGTACTTAAGTCGGCATTGTGTCTCTTATATTTAATTCCGATGCAATTTCTGTGTTTCATCGTCAATGGGAAGGTCCAAGGGATACAGTAAACCTGCAGAGGTGCATCGGAATGTAAAACTGGTGACACAGGAAACGCTCAAAACATAGACAGTAGGACGACTCAGTCTTCCTGCACTTAAGTCGGCATTGTGTCACTTATATTTATTTCCGATGAAATTTCTGTGTTTCATCGTGAATGGGAAGGTCCAAGGGATATAGTAAACTTGCAGAGGTGCATCGGAAAGTGAAACTGATGACACAGGAAACGCTCAAAACATAGACAGTTGGAAGACTTAGTCTTCCTGTACTTAAGACGGCATTGTGTCTCTTATATTTACTTCCGATGCAATTTCTGTGTTTCATCGTCACTGTGAAGGTCCAACGGATACAGTAAACCTGTACAGGTGCATCGGAATGTAAAACTGGTGAGACAGGAAACGCTCAAATTATAGACAGTAGGAAGACTCAGTCTTCCTGTACTTAAGTCGGCATTTTGTCTCTTATATTTAATTCCGATGCAATTTCTGTGTTTCATCGTCAATGGGAAGGTCCAAGGGATACAGTAAGCCTGCAGAGGTGCATCAGAATGTAAAACTGGTGACACAGGAAACGCTCAAAGCATAGAGAGTAATAAGACTCAGTCTTCCTGTACTTAAGTCGGCATTGTGTCTCTTATATTTAATTCCGATGCAATTTCTGTGTTTCATCGTCAATGGGAAGGTCCAAGGGATACAGTAAACCTGCAGAGGTGCTTCGGAATGTAAAACTAGTGACACAGGAAACGCTCAAAACATAGACAGTAGGAAGACTCAGTCTTCCTGTACTTAAGTCGGCATTGTGTCTCTTATATTTAATTCCGATGCAATTTCTGTGTTTCATCGTCAATGGGAAGGTCCAAGGGATACAGTAAACCTGCAGAGGTGCATCGGAATGTAAAACTAGTGACACAGGAAACGCTCAAAGCATAGACAGTAGGAAGACTCAGTCTTCCTGTACTTAAGTCGGCATTGTGTCTCTTACATTTAATTCCGATGCAATTTCTGTGTTTCATCGTCAATGGGAAGGTCCAAGGGATACAGTAAACCTGCAGAGGTGCATCAGAATGTAAAACTGGTGACACAGTAATCGCTCAACACATAGACAGTAGGAAGACTCATTCTTCCTGTAATTAAGTCGGCATTGTGTCTCTTATATTTAATTCCGATGCAATTTCTGTGTTTCATCGTCAATGGGAAGGTCCAAGGGATACAGTAAACCTGCATTGGTGCATCGGAATGTAAAACTAGTGACACAGGAAGCGCTCAAAACATAGACAGTAGGAAGACTCACTCTTCCTGTACTTAAGTCGGCATTGTGTCTATTATATTTAGTTCCGATGCAATTTCTGTGTTTCATCGTCAATGGGAAGGTCCAAGGGAAACAGTAAACCTCCAGAGGTGCATCGAAATGTAAAACTGGTGACAGAGGAAACGCTCAAAACATAGACAGTAGGAAGACTCAGTCTTCCTGTACTTAAGTCGGCATTGTGTCTCTTATATTTATTTCCGATGAAATTTCTGTGTTTCATCGTGAATGGGAAGGTCCAAGGGATATAGTAATCCTGCAGAGGTGCATCGGAATGTAAAACTGATGACACAGGAATCGCTCAAAACATAGACAGTAGGAAGACTCAGTCTTCCTGTACTTAAGTCGGCATTGTGTCTCTTATATTTAATTCCGATTCAATTTCTATTTTTCATCGTCAATGGGAAGGTCCAAGGGATACAGTAAACCTGCAGAGGTGCATCAGTATGTAAAACTGGTGACACAGGAAATGCTCAACACATAGACAGTAGGAAGACTCATTCTTCCTGTAATTAAGTCGGCATTGTGTCTCTTATATATAACTCCGATGCAATTTCTGTGTTTCATCGTCACTGTGAAGGTTCAAGGTATACAGTAATTCTGTAGAGGTGCATCGGGATGTAAAACTGGTGACACGGGAAACGCTCAAATTATAGACAGTAGTAAGACTCAGTCTTCTTGTACTTAAGTCGGCATTGTGTCTCTTATATTTAATTACGATGAAATTTCAGTGTTTCATCGTGAATGGGAAGGTCCAAGGGACATAGTAAACCAGCAGAGGTGCATCGGAAAGTAAAACTGATGACACAGGAAACGCACAAAACATAGACAGTAGGAAGACTTAGTCTTCCTGTACTTAAGTCGGCATTGCGTCTCTTAAATTTAATCCCGATGCAATTTCTGTTTTTCATCGTCAATGGGAAGGTCCAAGGGATACAGTAAACCTGCAGAGGTGCATCGGAATGTAAAACTGATGACACAGGAAACGCACACACCATAGACAGTAGGAAGACTCAGCCTTTCTCTACTTAAGACGGCATTGTGTCTCTTATATTTAATTCCAATGCAATTTCTGTGCTTCATCGTCAATGGGAAGGTCCAATGGATACAGTAAACCTGCGGAGGTGCATCAGAATGTAAAACTAGTGACACAGGAAACGCTCAAAACATAGACAGTAGGAAGACTCAGTCTTCCTGTACTTAAGTCGGCATTGTGTCCCTTATATTTAATTCCGATGCAATATCTGTGTTTCATCGTCAATGGGAAGGTCCGATGGATGCAGTAAACCTGCAGAAGTGCATCAAAATGTAAAACTGGTGACACAGGAAACGCTCAAAACATAGACAGTAGGAAGACTCAGTCTTCCTGCACTTAAGTCGGCATTGTGTCTCTTATATTTTTTTCCGATGCGATTTCTGTGTTTCATCGACTATGGGAAGGTTCAAGGGATACAGTAAACCAGCAGAGGTGCATCGGAATGTAAAACTGGTGCAACAGGAAACGCTCAAAACATTGACCGTACGTAGACTGTTTTCTTGTACTTAAGTCGGCATTGTGTCTCTTATATTTAATTTCGATGCAATTTCTGTGTTTCATCGTCAATGGGAAGATCCAAGGGATACAGGAAACCTGCAGAGGTGCATCGGAATGTAAAACTGGTGACACAGGAAACGCTCAAATCATAGATAGTAGGAAGACTCAGTCTTCCTATACTCAAGTCGCATTGTGTCTCTTATATTTATTTCCGATGAAATTTCTGTGTTTCATCGTGAATGGGAAGGTCCAAGGGATATAGTAAACCTGCAGAGGTGCATCGGAAAGTAAAACTGATGACACAGGAAACGCTCAAAACATACACAGTAGGAAGACTCAGTCTTCCTGTACTTAAGTCGGAATTGTGTCTCTTATATTTAATTCCGATTCAATTTCTGTGTTTCATCGTCACTGTGAAGGTCCAAGGGATACAGTAAACCTGCAGAAGTGCATCAGAATGTAAAACTAGTGACACAGGAAACGCTCAAAACATAGACAGTAGGAAGAACCAGTCTTCCTGTACTTAAGTCGTCATTGTGTCTCTTATATTTAATTCCGATGCAATTTCTGTGTTTCATCGTCAATGGGAAGGTCCAAGGGATACATTAAACCTGCAGAGGTGCATCAGAATGTAAAACTAGTGACACAGGAAACGCTCAAAACATAGACAGTAGGAAGAACCAGTCTTCCTGTACTTAAGTCGGCATTGTGTCTCTTATATTTAATTCCGATGCAATTTCTGTTTTTCATCGTCAATGGGAAGGTCCAAGGGATAAAGTAATACTGCAGAGGTGCATCGGAAAGTAAAACTGATGACACAGGAAACGCTCAAAACATAGACAGTAGGAAGACTTAGTCTTCTTGTACTTAAGTCGGCATTGTGTCTCTTATATTTAATTTCGATGCAATTTGTGTTTCATCGCCAATGGGAAGGTCCAAGGGATACAGTAAACATGCAGAGGTGCATCGAAATGTAAAACTAATGACACAGGAAACGCTCAAAACATTGACTGCAAGAAGACTCTGTATTCCTGTACTTACGTAGGCATTGTGTCTCTTATATTTAATTCCGATGCAATTTCTGTGTTTTATCGTCAATGGGAAGGTACAAGGGATACAGTAAACCTGCAGAGGTACATCGGAACGTAAAACTAGTGACACAGGAAATGCTCAAAACATAGACAGTAGGAAGACTCAGTCTTCCTGTACTTAAGTCGGCATTGTGTCTCTTATATTTAATTCCGATGCAATTTCTGTGTTTCATCGTCAATGGGAAGGTCCAAGGGATACAGTAAAACTGCAGAGGTGCATCGGAATGTAAATCTGGTGACACAGGAAACACTCAAAGCATAGACAGTAGGAAGACTCAGTCTTCCTGTACTTAATTCGGCATTGTGTCTCTTATATTTAATTCCAATGCAATTTCTGTGCTTCATCGTCAATGGGAAGGTCCAATGGATACAGTAAACCTGCGGAGGTGCATCAGAATGTAAAACTAGTGACACAGGAAACGCTCAAAACATAGACAGTAGGAAGACTCAGTCTTCCTGTACTTAAGTCGGCATTGTGTCCCTTATATTTAATTCCGATGCAATATCTGTGTTTCATCGTCAATGGGAAGGTCCGATGGATGCAGTAAACCTGCAGAAGTGCATCAAAATGTAAAACTGATGACACAGGAAACGCTCAAAACATAGACAGTAGGAAGACTCAGTCTTCCTGCACTTAAGTCGGCATTGTGTCTCTTATATTTTGTTCCGATGCGATTTCTGTGTTTCATCGACTATGGGAAGGTTCAAGGGATACAGTAAACCAGCAGAGGTGCATCGGAATGTAAAACTGGTGCAACAGGAAACGCTCAAAACATTGACCGTACGTAGACTGTTTTCTTGTACTTAAGTCGGCATTGTGTCTCTTATATATAATTTCGATGCAATTTCTGTGTTTCATCGTCAATGGGAAGATCCAAGGGATACAGGAAACCTGCAGAGGTGCATCGGAATGTAAAACTGGTGACACAGGAAACGCTCAAATCATAGATAGTAGGAAGACTCAGTCTTCCCATACTCAAGTCGCATTGTGTCTCTTATATTTATTTCCGATGAAATTTCTGTGTTTCATCGTGAATGGGAAGGTCCAAGGGATATAGTAAACCTGCAGAGGTGCATCGGAAAGTAAAACTGATGACACAGGAAACGCTCAAAACATACACAGTAGGAAGACTCAGTCTTCCTGTACTTAAGTCGGAATTGTGTCTCTTATATTTAATTCCGATTCAATTTCTGTGTTTCATCGTCACTGTGAAGGTCCAAGGGATACAGTAAACCTGCAGAGGTGCATCAGAATGTAAAACTAGTGACACAGGAAACGCTCAAAACATAGACAGTAGGAAGAACCAGTCTTCCTGTACTTAAGTCGTCATTGTGTCTCTTATATTTAATTCCGATGCAATTTCTGTGTTTCATCGTCAATGGGAAGGTCCAAGGGATACATTAAACCTGCAGAGGTGCATCAGAATGTAAAACTAGTGACACAGGAAACGCTCAAAACATAGACAGTAGGAAGAACCAGTCTTCCTGTACTTAAGTCGGCATTGTGTCTCTTATATTTAATTCCGATGCAATTTCTGTTTTTCATCGTCAATGGGAAGGTCCAAGGGATAAAGTAATACTGCAGAGGTGCATCGGAAAGTAAAACTGATGACACAGGAAACGCTCAAAACATAGACAGTAGGAAGACTTAGTCTTCTTGTACTTAAGTCGGCATTGTGTCTCTTACATTTAATTTCGATGCAATTTGTGTTTCATCGCCAATGGGAAGGTCCAAGGGATACAGTAAACATGCAGAGGTGCATCGAAATGTAAAACTAATGACACAGGAAACGCTCAAAACATTGACTGCAAGAAGACTCTGTATTCCTGTACTTACGTAGGCATTGTGTCTCTTATATTTAATTCCGATGCAATTTCTGTGTTTTATCGTCAATGGGAAGGTCCAAGGGATATAGTAATCCTGCAGAGGTGCATCGGAAAGTAAAACTGATGACACAGAAAACGCTCAAAACATAGACAGTAGGAAGACTTAGTCTTCCTGTACTTAAGTCGGCATTGTGTCACTTATTTTTAATTCCGATGCAATTTCTGTTTTTCATCGTCAATGGGAAGGTCCAAAGGATACAGTAAACCTGCAGAGGTGCTTCTGAATGTATAACTGGTGACACAGAAAACGCTCAAAACATAGACAGTAGGAAGACTCAGTCTTCCTGTACTTAAGTCGGCATTGTGTCTCTTATATTTAATTCCGATGCAATTTCTGTTTTTCATCGTCAATGGGAAGGTCCAAGGGATAAAGTAATACTGCAGAGGTGCATCGGAATGTAAAACTGGTGACACAGGAAACACTCAAAGCATAGACAGTAGGAAGACTCAGTCTTCCTGTACTTAATTCGGCATTGTGTCTCTTGTATTTATTTCCGATGAAATTTCTGTGTTTCATCGTGAATGGGAAGTTCCAAGGGATATAGTAATCCTGCAGAGGTGCATCGGAAAGTAAAACTGATGACACAGAAAACGCTCAAAACATAGACAGTAGGAAGACTTAGTCTTCCTGTACTTAAGTCGGCATTGTGTCACTTATTTTTAATTCCGATGCAATTTTTGTTTTTCATCGTCAATGGGAAGGTCCAAAGGATACAGTAAACCTGCAGAGGTGCATCTGAATGTATAACTGGTGACACAGAAAACGCTCAAAACATAGACAGTAGGAAGACTTAGTCTTCCTGTACTTAAGTCGGCATTGTGTCACTTATTTTTAATTCCCATGCAATTTCTGTTTTTCATCGTCAACGGGAAGGTCCAAGGGATAAAGTAATACTGCAGAGGTGCATCGGAAAGTAAAACTGATGACACAGGAAACGCTCAAAACATAGACAGTAGGAAGACTTAGTCTTCCTGTACTTAAGTCGGAATTGTGTCTCTTATATTTAATTTCTATGCAATTTGTGTTTCATCGCCAATGGGAAGGTCCAAGGGATACAGTAAACATGCAGAGGTGCATCGAAATGTAAAACTAATGACACAGGAAACGCTCAAAACATTGACTGCAAGAAGACTCTGTATTCCTGTACTTACGTAGGCATTGTGTCTCTTATATTTAATTCCGATGCAATTTCTGTGTTTTATCGTCAATGGGAAGGTACAAGGGATACAGTAAACCTGCAGAGGTGCATCGGAACGTAAAACTAGTGGCACAGGAAATGCTCAAAACATAGACAGTAGGAAGACTCAGTCTTCCTGTACTTAAGTCGGCATTGTGTCTCTTATATTTAATTCCGATGCAATATCTGTGTTTCATCATCAATGGGAAGGTCCAAGGGATACAGTAAACCTGCAGAGGTTGCATCGGAATGTAAAACTGGTGACACAGGAAACACTCAAAGCATAGACAGTAGGAAGACTCAGTCTTCCTGTACTTAATTCGGCATTGTGTCTCTTATATTTATTCCCGATGAAATTTCTGTGTTTCATCGTGAATGGGAAGGTCCAAAGGATATAGTAATCCTGCAGAGGTGCATCGGAAAGTAAAACTGATGACACAGAAAACGCTCAAAACATAGACAGTAGGAAGACTTAGTCTTCCTGTACATAAGTCGGCATTGTGTCACTTATTTTTAATTCCGATGCAATTTCTGTTTTTCATCGTCAATGGGAAGGTTCAAAGGATACAGTAAACCTGCAGAGGTGCATCTGAATGTATAACTGGTGACACAGAAAACGCACAAAACATAGACAGTAGGAAGACTCAGTCTTCCTGTACTTAAGTCGGCATTGTGTCTCTTATATTTAATTCCGATGCAATTTCAGTTTTTCATCGTCAATGGGAAGGTCCAAGGGATAAAGTAATACTGCAGAGGTGCATCGGAATGTAAAACTGGTGATACAGGAAACACTCAAAGCATAGACAGTAGGAAGACTCAGTCTTCCTGTACTTAATTCGGCATTGTGTCTCTTATATTTATTTCCGATGAAATTTCTGTGTTTCATCGTGAATGGGAAGGTCCAAGGGATATAGTAATCCTGCAGAGGTGCATCGGAAAGTAAAACTGATGACACAGAAAACGCTCAAAACATAGACAGTAGGAAGACTTAGTGTTCCTGTACTTAAGTCGGCATTGTGTCACTTATTTTTAATTCCGATGCAATTTCTGTTTTTCATCGTCAATGGGAAGGTCCAAAGGATACAGTAAACCTGCAGAGGTGCATCTGAATGTATAACTGGTGACACAGAAAACGCTCAAACCATAGACAGTAGGAAGACTTAGTCTTCCTGTACTTAAGTCGGCATTGTGTCACTTATTTTTAATTCCGATGCAATTTCTGTTTTTCATCGTCAATGGGAAGGTCCAAAGGATACAGTAAACTTGCAGAGGTGCATCTGAATGTATAACTGGTGACACAGAAAACGCTCAAAACATAGACAGTAGGAAGACTCAGTCTTCCTGTACTTAAGTCGGCATTGTGTCTCTTATATTTAATTCCGATGCAATTTCTGTTTTTCATCGTCAATGGGAAGGTCCAAGGGATAAAGTAATACTGCAGAGGTGCATCGGAAAGTAAAACTGATGACACAGGAAACGCTCAAAACATAGACAGTAGGAAGACTTAGTCTTCCTGTACTTAAGTCGGCATTGTGTCTCTTATATTTAATTTCGATGCAATTTGTGTTTCATCGGCAATGGGAAGGTCCAAGGGATACAGTAAACATGCAGAGGTGCATCGAAATGTAAAACTAATGACACAGGAAACGCTCAAAACATTGACTGCAAGAAGACTCTGTATTCCTGTACTTACGTAGGCATTGTGTCTCTTATATTTAATTCCGATGCGATTTCTGTGTTTTATCGTCAATGGGAAGGTACAAGGGATACAGTAAACCTGCAGAGGTGGATCGGAACGTAAAACTAGTGACACAGGAAATGCTCAAAACATAGACAGTAGGAAGACTCAGTCTTCCTGTACTTAAGTCGGCATTGTGTCTCTTATATTTAATTCCGATGCAATTTCTGTGTTTCATCGTCAATGGGAAGGTCCAAGGGATACAGTAAACCTGCAGAGGTGCATCGGAATGTAAAACTGGTGACACAGGAAACACTCAAAGCATAGACAGTAGGAAGACTTAGTCTTCCTGTACTTAATTCGGCATTGTGTCTCTTATATTTATTTCCGATGAAATTCCTGTGTTTCATCGTGAATGGGAAGGTCCAAGGGATATAGTAAACCTGCAGAGGTGCATCGGAAAGTAAAACTGATGACACAGGAAACGCTCAAAACATCGACAGTAGGAAGACTCTGTCTTCCTGTACTTACGTCGGCATTGTGTCTCTTATATTTAATTCCGATGCAATTTCTGTGTTTCATCGTCAATGGGAAGGTCCAAGGGATACAGTAAACCTATAGAGGTGCATCTGAATGTAAAACTGGTGACACAGGAAACGCTCAAATTATAGACAGTAGGAAGACTCAGACTTCCTGTACTTAAGTCGGCATTGTGTCACTTATAATTAATTCCGATGCAATTTCTGTGTTTCATCGTCAATGGGAAGGTTCAAGGGATACAGTAAACCTGCAGAGGTGCATCGGAATGTAAAACTAGTGACACAGGAAACGCTCAAAACATAGACAGTAGGAAGACTCAGTCTTCCTGTACTTAAGTCGGCATTATGTCTCTTATATTTATTTCCGATGAAATTTCTGTGTTTCATCGTGAATGGGAAGGTCCAAGGGATATAGTAAACCTGCAGAGGTGCATCGGAAAGTAAAACTGATGACACAGGAAACGCTCAAAACATAGACAGTAGGAAGACTCAGTCTTCCTGTACTTACGTCGGCATTGTGTCTCTTATATTTAATTCCGATGCAATTTCTGTGTTTAATCGTCACTGTGAAGGTCCAAGGGATACAGTAAACCTGTAGAGGTGCATCGGAATGTAAAACTGGTGACACAGGAAACGCTCAAATTATAGACAGTAGGAAGACTCAGACTTCCTGTACTTAAGTCGGCATTGTGTCTCTTATATTTAATTCCGATGCAATTTCTGTGTTTCATCGTCAATGGGAAGGTCCAAGGGATACAGTAAACCTGCAGAGGTCCATCGGAATGTAAAACTAGTGACACAGGAAACGCTCAAAACATAGACAGTAGGAAGACTCAGTCTTCCTGCACTTATGTCGGCATTGTGTCTCTTATATTTAATTCCGATGCAATTTATGTGTTTCATCGTCAATGGGAAGGTCCAAGGGATACAGTAAACCTGTAGACGTGCATCGGAATGTAAAACTGGTGACACAGGAAACGCTCAAAACATAGACAGTAGGAAGACTCAGTCTTCCTATACTTAAGTCGGCATTGTGTCTCTTATATTTAATTCCGATGCAATTTCTGTGTTTCATCGTCAATGGGAAGTTCCAAGGGATACAGTAAACCTGCAGAGGTGCATCAGAATGTAAAACTGGTGACACAGGAAACGCTCAAAACATAGACAGTAGGAAGACTCATTCTTCCTGTACTTAAGTCGGCATTGTGTCTCTTATATTTAATTCCGATGCAATTTCTGTTTTTCATCGTCAATGGGAAGGTCCAAAGGAAACAGTAAACCTCCAGAGGTGCATCGGAATGTAAAACTGGTGACACAGGAAACGCTCAAAACATAGACAGTAGGAACAAAAAAGGTGAATGGCCTTTCAGATCATGATGCGCAAATTTTAACTTTAAAAGATTTTTATGTTGCAACTCGTGTTAAATATAGTCATCAGTTGTTCAGGAAAGCTGATCCGGTTGCTGTAGAGACCTTTGTAAACCTTATAAAGGAACAAGAGTGGCAAGATGTTTATAGCGCTGAGACAGTAAACGATAAATATAATGCTTTTCTAAAGACCTTTCTCATGCTCTTTGAAAGTTGCTTTCCGTTACAACGTTTAAAACAGGGTACTAGCACAAACAGGCAACCTGGGTGGCTGACTAGAGGGATAAGAATATCTTGTAGAACAAAGTGGCAATTATATCAAAACGTTAGAAACAGTCAAAATCTAAATGCAGCAGCCCATTACGAACAGTATTGTAAGGTGCTTAAAAATGTTATTAGGAAGGCAAAAAGTATGTGGTATGCAGATAGAATAGCTAAGTCTCAGGATAAAATTAAAACCATATGGTCAGTCGTAAAGGAAGTTGCTGGTCTGCAGAGACAGGTCGAGGATATAGAATCAGTGCGTAGTGGGAATGTCCGTGTTACTGATAAGTCGCATATATGTACAGTATTTAATAATCACTTTCTGAATATAGCAGGTGAACTAAATAGAAACCTAATTCCAACAGGGAATCATATAGTGCTCTTAGAAAAAAGTGTTCCAAGACTGTTACCTGAAATGCTCCTCCATGATACTGACAAGAGGGAGATTGAGTTAATAATTAAATCACTAAAGACCAAGAACTCTCATGGATATGACGGGGTATCTAGCAGAATACTGAAATATTGTTCTATGTATGTTAGCCCAGTACTTAGCCATATCTGTAACTTTTCCTTTAGGAGTGGTCGGTTTCCTGATCGATTAAAATACTCGGTAGTGAAGCCACTTTATAAAAAGGGAGACATTGATAATGTTGACAATTTTAGACCTATTTCTATGCCATCGGTGTTTGCTAAAGTTATCGAGAAGGTTGTATATACAAGGTTACTGGAGCATTTAAATTCACATAATTTGCTGTCAAATGTTCAGTTTGGTTTTAGAAATGGTTTAACAACTGAAAATGCTATATTCTCTTTTCTCTGTGAGGTTTTCGACGGATTAAATAAAAGGTTGCGAACGCTAGGTGTTTTCTTTGATTTAACGAAGGCTTTTGACTGTGTTGACCACAAAATATTACTGCAGAAGTTGGACCATTATGGAGTAAGGGGAGTAGCTTACAATTGGTTCGCCTCTTACTTTAAGAACAGAAAGCAGAGGGTAATTCTCCGCAATATTGAGAGTGGTAGTGATGTTCAGTCCCAATGGGGCACTGTTAAGTGGGGCGTTCCCCAAGGGTCGGTGCTGGGGCCACTGCTGTTTCTTATTTATATAAATGATATGCCTTCTAGTATTACAGGTGATTCAAAAATATTTCTGTTTGCTGATGACACCAGCTTTATAGTGAAGGATCTTGTGTGTAATATTGAAACAGTAACAAATAATTTAGTTCATGAAATAAGTTTGTGGCTTGTGGAAAATAATTTGATGCTAAATCACAGTAAGACTCAGTTTTCACAGTTTCTAACTCACAATTCAACAAGAACTGACATTTTAATCAGGCAGAATGGGCATGTTATAAGCGAGACGGAACAGTTCAAGTTCCTAGGCGTACAGATAGATAGTAAGCTGTTGTGGAAAGCCCATGTTCAGGATCTTGTTCAGAAACTAAATGCTGCTTTATTTACCATTAGAACAGTATCTGAAATAAGTGACACTTCAACACGAAAAGTAGTCTACTTCGCATATTTTCATACGCTTATGTCGTATGGTATTATTTTTTGGGGTAATTCTTCTGATTCAAAAAGGGTATTTTTGGCTCAAAAACGGGCTGTTCGAGCTATATGTGGTGTAAGTTCGAGAACCTCTTATCGACCACTATTAAAAAATCCGGGAATTCTGACGTTGCCCTCACAGTATATATTTTCTTTAATGTCGTTTGTTGTTAGCAATTATGCCTATTCCCAAGAGTTAGCAGCTTTCACTCAGTTAATACTAGGCAGAAATCAAATCTGCACGTAGAATGCAGTTCCTTGACTCTTGTGCAGAAAGGAGTGCAGTATTCTGCTGCATACATTTTCAATAAGCTACCACAAGAACTCAAAAATCTTAGCAGTAGCCCAAACTCTTTTAAGTCTAAACTGAAGAGTTTCCTCATGGCTCACTCCTTCTATTCTGTCGAGGAGCTCCTGGAAGAGCTAAAAAAATAAGCAAATTCCAGTGTTACATTGTTGATTGTCTTCATTTAAACTTATGACTTGTCACCTGAATATGTTTTTTTTTTCTATATTTCATTTTATCTGTTTCTAATATCGTGTGATAATTTCATGTATTGACTCGTTCCATGACCATGGACATTTCTCCTTAATTTGGTCCCACGGAACAATAAATAAATAAATAAATAAATAAATAAGACTCAGTCTTCCTGTACTTAAGTCGGCATTGTGTCTTTTATATTTATTTCCGATGAAATTTCTGTGTTTCATCGTGAATGGAAAGGTCCAAGGGATATAGTAATCATGCAGAGGTGCATCGGAAAGTAAAACTGATGACACAGGAAACGCTCAAAACATAGACAGTAGGAAGACTCCGACTTCCTGTACTTAAGTCGGCATTGTGTCTCTTATATTTAATTCCGATGCAATTTCTGTTTTTCATCGTCAATGGGAAGGTCCAAGGGATACAGTAAACCTGCAGAGGTGCATCTGAATGTATAACTGGTGACACAGAAAACGCTCAAAACATAGACAGTAGGAAGACTCAGTCTTCCTGTACTTAAGTCGGCATTATGTCTCTTATATTTAATTCCGATGCAATTTCTGTGTTTCATCGTCAATGGGAAGGTCCAAGGGATACAGTAATCCTGCAGAGGTGCATCAGAATGTAAAACTGCTGACACAGGAAACGCTCAAAACATAGACAGTAGGAAGACTCAGTCTTCCTGTACTTAAGTCGGCATTGTGTCTCTTATATTTAATTCCGATGCAATTTCTGTGTTTCATCGTCAATGGGAAGGTCCAAGGGATACAGTAATCCTGCAGAGGTGCATCAGAATGTAAAACTGGTGACACAGGAAACGCTCAAAACATAGACAGTAGGAAGACTTAGTCTTCATGTACTTAAGTCGGCATTGTGTCTCTTATAGTTAATTTCGATGCAATTTGTGTTTCATCGCCAATGGGAAGGTCCAAGAGATACAGTAAACATGCAGAGGTGCATCGAAATGTAAAACTGGTGACACAGGAAACGCTCAAAACATTGACTGTAAGAAGACGGTTTTCTTGTACTTAAGTCGGCATTGTGTCTCGTATATTTAATTCCGATGTAATTTCTGTGTTTCATCGTAACTGTGAAGGTCCAAGGGATACAGTAAACCTCTAGAGGTGCATCGGAATGTAAAACTGGTGACACAGGAAACGCTCAAATTATAGACAGTAGGAAGACTCAGTCATCCTGTACTTAAGTCTGCATTGTGTATTTAATTCCGATGCTATTTCTGTGTTTCATCGTCACTGTGAAGGTCCAAGGGATACAGTAAACCTGTAGAGGTGCATCAGAATGTAAAACTAGTGACAAAGGAAACGCTCAAATTATAGACAGTAGGAAGACTCAGTCTTCCTGTACTTAAGTCGGCATTGTGTCTCTTATATTTAATTCCGATGCAATTTCTGTGTTTCATCGTCAATGGGAAGGTCCAAGGGATACAGTAATCCTGCAGAGGTGCATCAGAATGTAAAACTGCTGACACAGGAGACGCTCAAAACATAGACAGTAGGAAGACTCAGTCTTCCTGTACTTAAGTCGGCATTGTGTCTCTTATATTTAATTCCGATGCAATTTCTGTGTTTCATCGTCAATGGGAAGGTCCAAGGGATACAGTAAACCTGCAGAGGTGCATCAGAATGTAAAACTGGTGACACAGGAAACGCTCAAAACATAGACAGTAGGAAGACTTAGTCTTCCTGTACTTAAGTCGGCATTGTGTCTCTTATATTTAATTTCGATGCAATTTGTGTTTCATCGCCAATGGGAAGGTCCAAGGGATACAGTAAACATGCAGAGGTGCATCGAAATGTAAAACTGGAGAAACAGGAAACGCTCAAATTATAGACAGTAGGAAGACTCAGTCATCGTGTACTTAAGTCGGCATTGTGTCTCTTATATTGAATTCCGATGCAATTTCTGTGTTTCATCGTCAATGGGAAGGTCCAAGGGATACAATAAACCTGCAGAGGTGCATCGGAATGTAAAACTGGTGACACAGGAAACGCTCAAAACATAGACTGTAGGAAGACTCAGTCTTCCTGTACTTAAGTCGGCATTGTGTCTCTTATATTTAATTCCGATGCAATTTCTGTGTTTCATCGTCAACGGGAAGGTCCAAGGGATACAGTAAACCTGCAGAGGTGCATCGGAATGTAAAACTGGTGACACAGGAAACGCTCAAAACATAGACAGTAGGAAGACTCAGTCTTCCTGTACTTAATTCGGCTTTGTGTCTCTTATATTTATTTCCGATGAAATTTCTGTGTTTCATCGTGAATGGGAAGGTCCAAGGGATATAGTAAACCTGCAGAGGTGCATCGGAAAGTAAAACTGATGACACAGGAAACGCTCAAAACATAGACAGTAGGAAGACTCTGTCTTCCTGTACTTACGTAGGCATTGTGTCTCTTATATATAATTCCGATGCAATTTCTGTGTTTCATCGTCACTGTGAAGGTCCAAGGGATACAGTAAACCTGTAGAGGTGCATCGGAATGTAAAACTCGTGACACAGGAAACGCTCAAATTATAGACAGTAGGAAGACTCAGTCTTCCTGTACTTAAGTCGGCATTGTGTCACTTATAATTAATTCCGATGCAATTTCTGTGTTTCATCGTCAATGGGAAGGTCCAAGGGATACAGTAAACCTGCAGAGGTGCATCGGAATGTAAAACTAGTGACACAGGAAACAATCAAAACATAGACAGTAGGAAGACTCAGTCTTCCTGTACATAAGTCGGCATTGTGTCTCTTATATTTTTAATTCCGACGCAATTTCTGTGTTTCATCGTCAATGGGGATGCCCAAGGGAAGCAGTAAACCTGCAGAGGTGCATCGGAATGTAAAACTGGTGACACAGGAAACGCTCATAACATAGACTGTAGGAAGACTCAGTCTTCCTGTACTTAAGTCGGCATTGTGTCTCTTATATTTAATTCCGATGCAATTTCTGTGTTTCATCGTCAATGGGAAGGTCCAAGGGATATAATAATCCTGCAGAGGTGCATCGGAAAGTAAAACTGATGACACAGGAAACGCTGAAAACATAGACAGTAGGAAGACATAGTCTTCCTGTACTTAAGTCGGCATTGTGTCTCTTATATTTAATTTCGATGCAATTTGTGTTTCATCGCCAATGGGAAGGTCCAAGGGATACAGTAAACATGCAGAGGTGCATCGAAATGTAAAACTGGTGACACAGGAAACGCTCAAAACATTGACTGTATGAAGACTGTTTTCATGTACTTAAGTCGGCATTGTGTCTCGTATATTTAATTCCGATGTAATTTCTGTGTTTCATCGTAACTGTGAAGGTCCAAGGGATACAGTAAACCTCTAGAGGTGCATCGGAATGTAAAACTGGTGACACAGGAAACGCTCAAATTATAGACAGTAGGAAGACTCAGTCATCCTGTACTTAAGTCTGCATTGTGTATTTAATTCCGATGCTATTTCTGTGTTTCATCGTCACTGTGAAGGTCCAAGGGATACAGTAAACCTGTAGAGGTGCATCGGAATGTACAACTAGTGACAAAGGAAACGCTCAAATTATAGACAGTAGGAAGACTCAGTCTTCATGTACTTAAGTCGGCATTGTGTCTCTTATATTTAATTCCGATGCAATTTCTGTGTTTCATCGTCAATGGGAAGAACCAAGGGATACAGTAAACCTGCAGAGGTGCATCGAAATGTAAAACCGGTGACACAGGAAACGCTCAAAGAATAGACAGTAGGAAGACTCAGTCTTCCTGTACTTAAGTCGGCATTGTGTCTCTTATATATATTTCCGAAGAAATTTCTGTGGTTCATCGTGAATGGGAAGGTCCAAGGGATATAGTAAACCTGCAGAGGTGTATCGGAAAGTAAAACTGATGACACAGGAAACGCTCAACACATAGACAGTAGGAAGACTTAGTCTTCCTGTACTTAAGTCGGCATTGTGTTTCTTATATTTAATTCCGATGCAATTCCTGTGTTTCATCGTCACTGTGAAGCTCCAAGGGATACAGTAAACCTGTAGAGGTGCATCGGAATGTAAAACTGGTGACACAGGAAACGCTCAAATTATAGACAGTAGGAAGACTCAGTCATCCTGTACTTTAGTCTGCATTGTGTATTTAATTCCCATGCTATTTCTGTGTTTCATCGTCACTGTGAAGGTCCAAGGGATACAGTGAACCTGTAGAGGTGCATCGGAATGTACAGCTGGTGACAAAGGAAACGCTCAAATTATAGACAGTAGGAAGACTCAGTCTTCCTGTACTTAAGTCGGCATTGTGTCTCTTATATTTAATTCCGATGCAATTTCTGTGTTTCATCGTCAATGGGAAGGTCCAAGGGATACAGTAAACCTGCAGAGGTGCGTCGGAATGTAAAACTGGTGACACAGGAAACGCTCAAAACATAGACAGTAGGAAGACTCAATCTTCCTGTACTTACGTCGGCATTGTGTCTCTTATATTTAATTCCGATGCAATTTCTGTGTTTCATCGTCACTGTCAAGGTCCAAGGGATACAGTAAATATGTAGAGGTGCATCGGAATGTAAAACTGGTGACACAGGAAACGCTCAAATTATAGACAGTAGGAAGACTTAGTCTTTCTGTACTTAAGTCGGCAATGTGTCTCTTATATATATTTCCGATGACATTTCTGTGTTTCATCGTGAATGGGAAGGTCCAAGGGATATAGTAAACCTGCAGAGGTGCATCGGAAAGTAAAACTGATGACACAGGAAACGCTCAAAGCATAGACAGTATGAAGACTTAGTCTTCCGGTACTTAAGTCGGCATTGTGTTTCTTATATTTATTTCCGATGCAATTCCTGTGTTTCATCGTCACTGTGAAGGTCCAAGGGATACAGTAAAACTGCAGAGCTGCATCAGAATGTAAAACTGGGGACACAGGACACGCTCAAAACATAGAGAGTAGGCAGACTCAGTCTTCCTGTTTTTTAGTCGGCATTGTGCCTGTTATATTTAATTCCGATGCAATTTCTGTGTTTCATCGTCAATGGGAAGGTCCAAGGGATACAGTAAACCTGTAGAGGTGCATCGGAATGTAAAACTGGTGACACAGGAAACGCTCAAATTACAGACAGTAGGAAGACTCAGTCTTCCTGTACGTATGTCGGCATTGTGTCTCTTATATTTAATTCCGTTGCAATTTCTGTGTTTCATCGCCAATGGGAAGGTCTAAGTGATACTGTAAAACTGCAGAGCTGCATCAGAATGTAAAACTGGCGACACAGGAAACGCTCAGAACATAGAGAGTAGGCAGACTCAGTCTTCCTGTTTTTAAGACGGCAATGTGTCTCTTATATTAAATTCCGATGCTATTTCTGTGTTTCATCGTCAATGGGAAGGTCCAAGCGATACAGTAAACCTGCAGAGGTGCATCGGAATGTAAAACTAGTGACACAGGAAACAAAACATAGACAGTTGGAAGACCCAGTCTTCCTGTACTTACGTCCGCATTGTGTCTCTTATATTTAATTCCGATGCAATTTCTGTGTTTCATCGTTAATGGGAATGTCCAAGGGATACAGTAAACCTGCAGAGGTGCATCGGAATGTAAAACTGGTGATACAGGAGACGCTCAAAACATAGACAGTAGGAGGACTCAGCCTTCCTGTACTTAAGTCGGCATTGTGTCTCTTATATTTATTTCCGATGAAATTTCTGTGTTTCATCGTGAATGGGAAGGTCCAAGTGATATAGTAAACCTGCAGAGGTGCATCGGAAAGTAAAACTGATGACACACGAAACGCTCAAAAGATAGACAGTAGGAAGACTTAGTCTTCCTGTACTTAAGTCGGCATTGTGTTTCTTATATTTAATTCCGATGCAATTCCTGTGTTTCATCGTCACTGTGAAGGTCCAAGGGATACAGTAAACCTGTAGAGGTGCATCGGAATGTAAAACTAGTGACACAGGAAACGCTCAAAACATAGACAGTAGGAAGACTCAGTCTTCCTGTACTTAAGTCGGCATTGTGTCTCTTATATATATTTCCGATGACATTTCTGTGTTTCATCGTGAATGGGAAGGTCCAAGGGATATAGTAAACCTGCAGAGGTGCATCGGAAAGTAAAACTGATGACACAGGAAACGCTCAAAGCATAGACAGTATGAAGACTTAGTCGTCCGGTACTTAAGTCGGCATTGTGTTTCTTATATTTATTTCCGATGCAATTCCTGTGTTTCATCGTCACTGTGAAGGTCCAAGGGATACAGTAAACCTGTAGAGGTGCATCGGAATGTAAAACTGGTGACACAGGATACGCTCAAATTATAGACAGTAGGAAGACTTAGTCTTCCTGTACTTAAGTCGGCATTGTGTCTCTTATATTTAATTCCGATGCAATTTCTGTGTTTCATCGTCAATGGGAAGGTCCAAGGGATACAATAAACCTGCAGAGGTGCATCGGAATGTAAAACTGGTGACACAGGAAACGCTCATAACATAGACTGTAGGAAGACTCAGTCTTCCTGTACTTAAGTCGGCATTGTGTCTCTTATATTTAATTCCGATGCAATTTCTGTGTTTCATCGTCAACGGGAAGGTCCAAGGGATACAGTAAACCTTCAGAGGTGCGTCGGAATGTAAAACTGGTGACACAGGAAACGCTCAAAACATAGACAGTAGGAAGACTCAGTCTTCCTGTACTTAATTCGGCTTTGTGTCTCTTATTTTTATTTCCGATGAAATTTCTGTGTTTCATCGTGAATGGGAAGGTCCAAGGGATATAGTAAACCTGCAGAGGTGCATCGGAAAGTAAAACTGATGACACAGGAAACGCTCAAAAATAGACAGTAGGAAGACTCTGTCTTCCTGTACTTACGTCGGCATTGTGTCTCTTATATATAATTCCGATGCAATTTCTGTGTTTCATCGTCACTGTGAAGGTCCCAGGGATACAGTAAACCTGTAGAGGTGCATCGGAATGTAAAACTGGTGACACAGGAAACGCTCAAATTATCGACAGTAGGAAGACTCAGTCTTCCTGTACTTAAGTCGGCATTGTGTCACTTATAATTAATTCCGATGCAATTTCTGTGTTTCATCGTCAATGGGAAGGTCCAAGGGATACAGTAAACCTGCAGAGGTGCATCGGAATGTAAAACTAGTGACACAGGAAACAATCAAAACATAGACAGTAGGAAGACTCAGTCTTCCTGTACTTAAGTCGGCATTGTGTCTCTTATATTTTTAATTCCGATGCAATTTCTGTGTTTCATCGTCAATGGCGATGTCCAAGGGATACAGTAAACCTGCAGAGGTGCATCGGAATGTAAAACAGGTGACACAGGAGACGCTCATAACATAGACTGTAGGAAGACTCAGTCTTCCTGTACTTAAGTCGGCATTGTGTCTCTTATATTTAATTCCGATGCAATTTCCGTGTTTCATCGTCAATGGGGAGGTCCAAGGGATATAATAATCCTGCAGAGGTGCATCGGAAAGTAAAACTGATGACACAGGAAACGCTGAAATCATAGACAGTAGGAAGACTTAGTCTTCCTGTACTTAAGTCGGCATTGTGTCTCTTATATTTAATTTCGATGCAATCTGTGTTTCATCGCCAATGGGAAGGTCCAAGGGATACAGTAATCATGCAGAGGTGCATCGAAATGTAAAACTGATGACACAGGAAACGCTCAAAACATAGACAGTAGGAAGACTCTGTCTTCCTGTACTTACGTCGGCATTGTGTCTCTTATATATAATTCCGATGCAATTTCTGTGTTTCATCGTCACTGTGAAGGTCCAAGGGATACAGTAAACCTGTAGAGGTGCATCGGAATGTAAAACTGGTGACACAGGAAACGCTCAAATTATAGACAGTAGGAAGACTCAGTCTTCCTGTACTTAAGTCGGCATTGTGTCACTTATAATTAATTCCGAAGCAATTTCTGTGTTTCATCGTCAATGGGAAGGTCCAAGGGATACAGTAAACCTGCAGAGGTGCATCGGAATGTAAAACTAGTGACACAGGAAACAATCAAAACATAGACAGTAGGAAGACTCAGTCTTCTTGTACTTAAGTTGGCATTGTGTCTCGTATATTTAATTCCGATGTAATTTTTGTGTTTCATCGTAACTGTGAAGGTCCAAGGGATACAGTAAACCTCTAGAGGTGCATCGGAATGTAAAACTGGTGACACAGGAAACGCTCAAATTATAGACAGTAGGAAGACTCAGTCATCCTGTACTTAAGTCTGCATTGTGTATTTAATTCCAATGCTATTTCTGTGTTTCATCGTCACTGTGAAGGTCCAAGGGATACAGTAAACCTGTAGAGGTGCATCGGAATGTACAACTGGTGACAAAGGACACGCTCAAATTATAGACAGTAGGAAGACTCAGTCTTCCTGTACTTAAGTCGGCATTGTGTCTCTTATATTTAATTCCGATGCAATTTCTGTGTTTCATCGTCAATGGGAAGGTCCAAGGGATACAGTAAACCTGCAGAGGTGCATCGGAATGTAAAACTGGTGACACAGGAAACGCTCAAAGCATAGACAGTAGGAAGACTCAGTCTTCCTATACTTAAGTCGGCATTATGTGTCTTATATTTATTTCCAATGAAATTTCTGTGTTTCATCGCCAATGGGAAGGTCCAAGGGATACAGTAAATCTGCAGAGCTGCATCAGACTGTAAAACTGGGGACACAGGAAACGCTCAAAACATAGAGAGTAGGCAGACTCAGTCTTCCTGTTTTTAAGTCGGCATTGTGTCTGTTATATTTAATTCCGATGCAATTTCTGTGTTTCATCGTCAAAGGGAAGGTCCAAGGGATACAGTAAACCTGTAGAGGTGCATCGGAATGTAAAACTGGTGACACAGGAAACGCTCAAATTACAGACAGTAGGAAGACTCAGTCTTCCTGTACTTATGTCGGCATTGTGTCTCTTATATTTAATTCCGTTGCAATTTCTGTGTTTCATCGCCAATGGGAAGGTCTAAGGGATACAGTAAAACTGCAGAGCTGCATCAGAATGTAAAACTGGGGACACAGGAAACGCTCAGAACATAGAGAGTAGGCAGACTCAGTCTTCCTGTTTTTAAGTCGGCATTGTGTCTCTTATATTTAATTCCGATGCTATTTCTGTGTTTCATCGTCAATGGGAAGGTACAAGCGATACAGTAAACCTGCAGAGGTGCATCGGAATGTAAAACTAGTGACACAGGAAACAAAACATAGACAGTTGGAAGACTCAGTCTTCCTGTACTTAAGTCGGCATGGTGTCTCTTATATTTAATTCCGATGCAATTTCTGTGTTTCATCGTTAATGGGAAGGTCCAAGGGATACAGTAAACCTGCAGAGGTGCATCGGAATGTAAAACTGGTGATACAGGAGACGCTCAAAACATAGACAGTAGGAGGACTCAGCCTTCCTGTACTTAAGTCGGCATTGTGTCTCTTATATTTATTTCCGATGAAATTTTTGTGTTTCATCGTGAATGGGAAGGTCCAAGGGATATAGTAAACCTGCAGAGGTGCATCGGAAAGTAAAACTGATGACACAGAAAACGCTCAAAGCATAGACAGTATGAAGACTTAGTCTTCCGGTACTTAAGTCGGCATTGTGTTTCTTATATTTAATTCCCATGCAATTCCTGTGTTTCATCGTCACTGTGAAGGTCCAAGGGATACAGTAAACCTGTAGAGGTGCATCGGAATGTACAACTGGTGACAAAGGAAACGCTAAAATTATAGACAGTAGGAAGACTCAGTCTTCCTGTACTTAAGTCGGCATTGTGTCTCTTATATTTAATTCCGATGCAATTTCTGTGTTTCATCGTCAATGGGAAGGTCCAAGGGATACAGTAAACCTGCAGAGGTGCATCGGAATGTAAAACCGGTGACACAGGAATCGCTCAAAAAATAGACAGTAGGAAGACTTAGTCTTCCTGTACTTAAGTCGGCATTGTGTTTCTTATATTTAATTCCGATGCAATTCCTGTGTTTCATCGTCATTGTGAAGGTCCAAGGCATACAGTAAACCTGTAGAGGTGCATCGGAATGTAAAACTGGTGACACAGGAAACGCTCAAATTATAGACAGTAGGAAGACTCAGTCATCCTGAACTTAAGTCTGCATTGTATATTTAATTCCGATGCTATTTCTGTGTTTCATCGTCATTGTGAAGGTCCAAGGGATACAGTAAACCTGTAGAGGTGCATCGGAATGTACAACTGGTGACAAAGGAAACGCTCAAATTATAGACAGTTGGAAGACTCAGTCTTCCTGTACTTAAGTCGGCATTGTGTCTCTTATATTTAATTCCGATGCAATTTCTGTGTTTCATCGTCAATGGGAAGGTCCAAGGGATACAGTAAACCTGCAGAAGTGCATCGGAATGTAAAACACAGGAAACGCTCAAAGCATAGACAGTAGGAAGACTCAGTCTTCCTATACTTAAGTCGGCATTATGTGTCTTATATTTATTTCCAATGAAATTTCTGTGTTTCATCGCCAATGGGAAGGTCCAAGGGATACAGTAAATCTGCAGAGCTGCATCAGACTGTAAAACTGGGGACACAGGAAACGCTCAAAACATAGAGAGTAGGCAGACTCAGTCTTCCTGTTTTTATGTCGGCATTGTGTCTGTTATATTTAATTCCGATTCAATTTCTGTGTTTCATCGTCAATGGGAAGGTCCAAGGGATACAGTAAACCTGTAGAGGTGCATCGGAATGTAAAACTGGTGACACAGGAAACGCTCAAATTACAGACAGTAGGAAGACTCAGTCTTCCTGTACTTATGTCGGCATTGTGTCTCTTATATTTAATTCCGTTGCAATTTCTGTGTTTCATCGCCAATGGGAAGGTCTAAGGGATACAGTAAAACTGCAGAGCTGCATCAGAATGTAAAACTGGGGACACAGGAATCGCTCAGAACATAGAGAGTAGGCAGACTCAGTCTTCCTGTTTTTAAGTCGGCATTGTGTCTCTTATATTTAATTCCGATGCTATTTCTGTGTTTCATCGTCAATGGGAAGGTCCAAGCGATACAGTAAACCTGCAGAGGTGCATCGGAATGTAAAACTAGTGACACAGGAAACAAAACATAGACAGTTGGAAGACTCAGTCTTCCTGTACTTAAGTCGGCATGGTGTCTCTTATATTTAATTCCGATGCAATTTCTGTGTTTCATCGTTAATGGGAAGGTCCAAGGGATACAGTAAACCTGCAGAGGTGCATCGGAATGTAAAACTGGTGATACAGGAGACGCTCAAAACATAGACAGTAGGAGGACTCAGCCTTCCTGTACTTAAGTCGGCATTGTGTCTCTTATATTTATTTCCGATGAAATTTCTGTGTTTCATCGTGAATGGGAAGGTCCAAGGGATATAGTAAACCTGCAGAGGTGCATCGGAAAGTAAAACTGATGACACACGAAACGCTCAAAAGATAGACAGTAGGGAGACTTAGTCTTCCTGTACTTAAGTCGGCATTGTGTTTCTTATATTTAATTCCGATGCACTTCCTGTGTTTCATCGTCACTGTGTAGGTCCAAGGGATACAGTAAACCTGTAGAGGTGCATCGGAATGTAAAACTAGTGACACAGGAAACGCTCAAAACATAGACAGTAGGAAGACTCTGTCTTCCTGTACTTACGTCGGCATTGTGTCTCTTATATATAATTCCGATGCAATTTCTGTGTTTCATCGTCACTGTGAAGGTCCAAGGGATACAGTAAACCTGTAGAGGTGCATCGGAATGTAAAACTGGTGACACAGGAAACGCTCAAATTATAGACAGTAGGAAGACTCAGTCTTCCTGTACTTAAGTCGGCATTGTGTCACTTATAATTAATTCCGATGCAATTTCTGTGTTTCATCGTCAATGGGAAGGTCCAAGGGATACAGTAAACCTGCAGAGGTGCATCGGAATGTAAAACTAGTGACACAGGAAACAATCAAAACATAGACAGTAGGAAGACTCAGTCTTCTTGTACTTAAGTCGGCATTGTGTCTCGTATATTTAATTCCGATGTAATTATTGTGTTTCATCGTAACTGTGAAGGTCCAAGGGATACAGTAAACCTCTAGAGGTGCATCGGAATGTAAAACTGGTGACACAGGAAACGCTCAAATTATAGACAGTAGGAAGACTCAGTCATCCTGTACTTAAGTCTGCATTGTGTATTTAATTTCGATGCTATTTCTGTGTTTCATCGTCACTGTGAAGGTCCAAGGGATACAGTAAACCTGTAGAGCTGCATCGGAATGTACAACTGGTGACAAAGGAAACGCTAAAATTATAGACAGTAGGAAGACTCAGTCTTCCTGTACTTAAGTCGGCATTGTGTCTCTTATATTTAATTCCGATGCAATTTCTGTGTTTCATCGTCAATGGGAAGGTCCAAGGGATACAGTAAACCTGCAGAGGTGCATCGGAATGTAAAACCGGTGTCACAGGAATCGCTCAAAAAATAGACAGTAGGAAGACTTAGTCTTCCTGTACTTAACTCGGCATTGTGTTTCTTATATTTAATTCCGATGCAATTCCTGTGTTTCATCGTCATTGTGAAGGTCCAAGGCATACAGTAAACCTGTAGAGGTGCATCGGAATGTAAAACTGGTGACACAGGAAACGCTCAAATTATAGACAGTAGGAAGACTCAGCCATCCTGAACTTAAGTCTGCATTGTATATTTAATTCCGATGCTATTTCTGTGTTTCATCGTCATTGTGAAGGTCCAAGGGATACAGTAAACCTGTAGAGGTGCATCGGAATGTACAACTGGTGACAAAGGAAACGCTCAAATTATAGACAGTAGGAAGACTCAGTCTTCCTGTACTTAAGTCGGCATTGTGTCTCTTATATTTAATTCCGATGCAATTTCTGTGTTTCATCGTCAATGGGAAGGTCCAAGGGATACAGTAAACCTGCAGAGGTGCATCGGAATGTAAAACACAGGAAACGCTCAAAGCATAGACAGTAGGAAGACTCAGTCTTCCTATACTTAAGTCGGCATTATGTGTCTTATATTTATTTCCAATGAAATTTCTGTGTTTCATCGCCAATGGGAAGGTCCAAGGGATACAGTAAATCTGCAGAGCTGCATCAGACTGTAAAACTGGGGACACAGGAAACGCTCAAAACATAGAGAGTAGGCAGACTCAGTCTTCCTGTTTTTAAGTCGGCATTGTGTCTGTTATATTTAATTCCGATTCAATTTCTGTGTTTCATCGTCAATGGGAAGGTCCAAGGGATACAGTAAACCTGTAGAGGTGCATCGCAATGTAAAACTGGTGACACAGGAAACGCTCAAATTACAGACAGTAGGAAGACTCAGTCTTCCTGTACTTATGTCGGCATTGTGTCTCTTATATTTAATTCCGTTGCAATTTCTGTGTTTCATCGCCAATGGGAAGGTCTAAGGGATACAGTAAAACTGCAGAGCTGCATCAGAATGTAAAACTGGGGACACAGGAAACGCTCAGAACATAGAGAGTAGGCAGACTCAGTCTTCCTGTTTTTAAGTCGGCATTGTGTCTCTTATATTTAATTCCGATGCTATTTCTGTGTTTCATCGTCAATGGGAAGGTCCAAGCGATACAGTAAACCTGCAGAGGTGCATCGGAATGTAAAACTAGTGACACAGGAAACAAAACATAGACAGTTGGAAGACTCAGTCTTCCTGTACTTTAGTCGGCATGGTGTCTCTTATATTTAATTCCGATGCAATTTCTGTGTTTCATCGTTAAAGGGAAGGTCCAAGGGATACAGTAAACCTGCAGAGGTGCATCGGAATGTAAAACTGGTGATACAGGAGACGCTCAAAACATAGACAGTAGGAGGACTCAGCCTTCCTGTACTTAAGTCGGCATTGTGTCTCTTATATTTATTTCCGATGAAATTTCTGTGTTTCATCGTGAATGGGAAGGTCCAAGGGATATAGTAAACCTGCAGAGGTGCATCGGAAAGTAAAACTGATGACACACGAAACGCTCAAAAGATAGACAGTAGGGAGACTTAGTCTTCCTGTACTTAAGTCGGCATTGTGTTTCTTATATTTAATTCCGATGCAATTCCTGTGTTTCATCGTCACTGTGTAGGTCCAAGGGATACAGTAAACCTGTAGAGGTGCATCGGAATGTAAAACTAGTGACACAGGAAACGCTCAAAACATAGACAGTAGGAAGACTCAGTCTTCCTGTACTTAAGTCGGCATTGTGTCTCTTATATATATTTCCGATGACATTTCTGTGTTTCATCGTGAATGGGAAGGTCCAAGGGATATAGTAAACCTGCAGAGGTGCATCGGAAAGTAAAACTGATGACACAGAAAACGCTCAAAGCATAGACAGTATGAAGACTTAGTCTTCCGGTACTTAAGTCGGCATTGTGTTTCTTATATTTAATTCCCATGCAATTCCTGTGTTTCATCGTCACTGTGAAGGTCCAAGGGATACAGTAAACCTGTAGAGGTGCATCGGAATGTAAAACTGGTGACACAGGAAACGCTCAAATTATAGACAGTAGGAAGACTCAGTCATCCTGAACTTAAGTCTGCATTGTATATTTAATTCCGATGCTATTTCTGTGTTTCATCGTCATTGTGAAGGTCCAAGGGATACAGTAAACCTGTAGAGGTGCATCGGAATGTACAACTGGTGACAAAGGAAACGCTCAAATTATAGACAGTAGGAAGACTCAGTCTTCCTGTACTTAAGTCGGCATTGTGTCTCTTATATTTAATTCCGATGCAATTTCTGTGTTTCATCGTCAATGGGAAGGTCCAAGGGATACAGTAAACCTGCAGAGGTGCATCGGAATGTAAAACACAGGAAACGCTCAAAGCATAGACAGTAGGAAGACTCAGTCTTCCTATACTTAAGTCGGCATTATGTGTCTTATATTTATTTCCAATGAAATTTCTGTGTTTCATCGCCAATGGGAAGGTCCAAGGGATACAGTAAATCTGCAGAGCTGCATCAGACTGTAAAACTGGGGACACAGGAAACGCTCAAAACATAGAGAGTAGGCAGACTCAGTCTTCCTGTTTTTAAGTCGGCATTGTGTCTGTTATATTTAATTCCGATTCAATTTCTGTGTTTCATCGTCAATGGGAAGGTCCAAGGGATACAGTAAACCTGTAGAGGTGCATCGCAATGTAAAACTGGTGACACAGGAAACGCTCAAATTACAGACAGTAGGAAGACTCAGTCTTCCTGTACTTATGTCGGCATTGTGTCTCTTATATTTAATTCCGTTGCAATTTCTGTGTTTCATCGCCAATGGGAAGGTCTAAGGGATACAGTAAAACTGCAGAGCTGCATCAGAATGTAAAACTGGGGACACAGGAAACGCTCAGAACATAGAGAGTAGGCAGACTCAGTCTTCCTGTTTTTAAGTCGGCATTGTGTCTCTTATATTTAATTCCGATGCTATTTCTGTGTTTCATCGTCAATGGGAAGGTCCAAGCGATACAGTAAACCTGCAGAGGTGCATCGGAATGTAAAACTAGTGACACAGGAAACAAAACATAGACAGTTGGAAGACTCAGTCTTCCTGTACTTTAGTCGGCATGGTGTCTCTTATATGTAATTCCGATGCAATTTCTGTGTTTCATCGTTAAAGGGAAGGTCCAAGGGATACAGTAAACCTGCAGAGGTGCATCGGAATGTAAAACTGGTGATACAGGAGACGCTCAAAACATAGACAGTAGGAGGACTCAGCCTTCCTGTACTTAAGTCGGCATTGTGTCTCTTATATTTATTTCCGATGAAATTTCTGTGTTTCATCGTGAATGGGAAGGTCCAAGGGATATAGTAAACCTGCAGAGGTGCATCGGAAAGTAAAACTGATGACACACGAAACGCTCAAAAGATAGACAGTAGGGAGACTTAGTCTTCCTGTACTTAAGTCGGCATTGTGTTTCTTATATTTAATTCCGATGCAATTCCTGTGTTTCATCGTCACTGTGTAGGTCCAAGGGATACAGTAAACCTGTAGAGGTGCATCGGAATGTAAAACTAGTGACACAGGAAACGCTCAAAACATAGACAGTAGGAAGACTCAGTCTTCCTGTACTTAAGTCGGCATTGTGTCTCTTATATATATTTCCGATGACATTTCTGTGTTTCATCGTGAATGGGAAGGTCCAAGGGATATAGTAAACCTGCAGAGGTGCATCGGAAAGTAAAACTGATGACACAGAAAACGCTCAAAGCATAGACAGTATGAAGACTTAGTCTTCCGGTACTTAAGTCGGCATTGTGTTTCTTATATTTAATTCCCATGCAATTCCTGTGTTTCATCGTCACTGTGAAGGTCCAAGGGATACAGTAAACCTGTAGAGGTGCATCGGAATGTAAAACTGGTGACACAGGAAACGCTCAAATTATAGACAGTAGGAAGACTTAGTCTTCCTGTACTTAAGTCGGCATTGTGTCTCTTATATTTAATTCCGATGCAATTTCTGTGTTTCATCGTCAATGGGAAGGTCCAAGGTATACAATAAACCTGCAGAGGTGCATCGGAATGTAAAACTGGTGACACAGGAAACGCTCATAACATAGACTGTAGGAAGACTCAGTCTTCCTGTACTTAAGTCGGCATTGTGTCTCTTATATTTAATTCCGATGCAATTTCTGTGTTTCATCGTCAACGGGAAGGTCCAAGGGATACAGTAAACCTGCAGAGGTGCGTCGGAATGTAAAACTGGTGACACAGGAAACGCTCAAAACATAGACAGTAGGAAGACTCAGTCTTCCTGTACTTAATTTGGCTTTGTGTCTCTTATATTTATTTCCGATGAAATTTCTGTGTTTCATCGTGAATGGGAAGGTCCAAGGGATATAGTAAACCTGCAGAGGTGCATCGGAAAGTAAAACTGATGACACAGGAAACGCTCAAAACATAGACAGTAGGAAGACTCTGTCTTCCTGTACTTACGTCGGCATTGTGTCTCTTATATATAATTCCGATGCAATTTCTGTGTTTCATCGTCACTGTGAAGGTCCAAGGGATACAGTAAACCTGTAGAGGTGCATCGGAATGTAAAACTGGTGACACAGGAAACGCTCAAATTATAGACAGTAGGAAGACTCAGTCTTCCTGTACTTAAGTCGGCATTGTGTCACTTATATTTAATTCCGATGCAATTTCTGTGTTTCATCGTCAATGGGAAGGTCCAAGGGATACAGTAAACCTGCAGAGGTGCATCGGAATGTAAAACTAGTGACACAGGAAACAATCAAAACATAGACAGTAGGAAGACTCAGTCTTCCTGTACTTAAGTCGGCATTGTGTCTCTTATATTTAATTCCGATGCAATTTCTGTGTTTCATCGTCAATGGGAAGGTCCAAGGGATACAATAAACCTGCAGAGGTGCATCGTAATGTAAAACTGGTGACACAGGAAACGCTCAAAACATAGAGAGTAGGAAGACTCAGTCTTCCTGTACTTAAGTAGGCATTGCGTCTCTTATATTTAATTCCGATGCAATTTCTGTGTTTCATCGCCAATGGGAAGGTCCAAGGGATACAGTAAAACTGCAGAGCTGCATCAGAATGTAAAACTGGGGACACAGGAAACGCTCAAAACATAGAGAGTAGGCAGACTCAGTCTTCCTGTTTTTAAGTCGGCATTGTGTCTGTTATATTTAATTCCGATGCAATTTCTGTGTTTCATCGTCAATGGGAAGGTCCAAGGGATACAGTAAACCTTTAGAGGTGCATCGGAATGTAAAACTGGTGACACAGGAAACGCTCAAATTACAGACAGTAGGAAGACTCAGTCTTCCTGTTTTTAAGTCGGCATTGTGTCTGTTATATTTAATTCCGATGCTATTTCTGTGTTTCATCGTCAATGGGAAGGTCCAAGCGATACAGTAAACCTGCAGAGGTGCATCGGAATGTAAAACTAGTGACACAGGAAACGCTCAAAACATAGACAGTAGGAGGACTCAGCCTTCCTGTACTTAAGTCGGCATTGTGTCTCTTATATTTATTTCCGATGAAATTTCTGTGTTTCATCGTGAATGGGAAGGTCCAAGGGATATAGTAAACCTGCAGAGGTGCATCGGAAAGTAAAACTGATGACACACGAAACGCTCAAAAGATAGACAGTAGGAAGACTTAGTCTTCCTGTACTTAAGTCGGCATTGTGTTTCATATATTTAATTCCGATGCAATTCCTGTGTTTCATCGTCACTGTGAAGGTCCAAGGGATACAGTAAACCTGTAGAGGTGCATCGGAATGTAAAACTAGTGACACAGGAAACGCTCAAAACATAGACAGTAGGAAGACTCAGTCTTCCTGTACTTAAGTCGGCATTGTGTCTCTTATATATATTTCCGATGACATTTCTGTGTTTCATCGTGAATGGGAAGGTCCAAGGGATATAGTAAACCTGCAGAGGTGCATCGGAAAGTAAAACTGATGACACAGGAAACGCTCAAAGCATAGACAGTATGAAGACTTAGTCTTCCGGTACTTAAGTCGGCATTGTGTTTCTTATATTTATTTCCGATGCAATTCCTGTGTTTCATCGTCACTGTGGAGGTCCAAGGGATACAGTAAACCTGTAGAGGTGCATCGGAATGTAAAACTGGTGACACAGGAAACGCTCAAATTATAGACAGTAGGAAGACTTAGTCTTCCTGTACTTAAGTCGGCATTGTGTCTCTTATATTTAATTCCGATGCAATTTCTGTGTTTCATCGTCAATGGGAAGGTCCAAGGGATACAATAAACCTGCAGAGGTGCATCGGAATGTAAAACTGGTGACACAGGAAACGCTCATAACATAGACTGTAGGAAGACTCAGTCTTCCTGTACTTAAGTCGGCATTGTGTCTCTTATATTTAATTCCGATGCAATTTCTGTGTTTCATCGTCAACGGGATGGTCCAAGAGATACAGTAAACCTGCAGAGGTGCGTCGGAATGTAAAACTGGTGACACAGGAAACGCTCAAAACATAGACAGTAGGAAGACTCAGTCTTCCTGTACTTAATTTGGCTTTGTGTCTCTTATATTTATTTCCGATGAAATTTCTGTGTTTCATCGTGAATGGGAAGGTCCAAGGGATATAGTAAACCTGCAGAGGTGCATCGGAAAGTAAAACTGATGACACAGGAAACGCTCAAAACATAGACAGTAGGAAGACTCTGTCTTCCTGTACTTACGTCGGCATTGGGTCTCTTATATATAATTCCGATGCAATTTCTGTGTTTCATCGTCACTGTGAAGGTCCAAGGGATACAGTAAACCTGTAGAGGTGCATCGGAATGTAAAACTGGTGACACAGGAAACGCTCAAAACATAGACAGTAGGAAGACTCAGTCTTCCTGTACTTAAGTCGGCATTGTGTCTCTTATATTTTTAATTCCGATGCAATTTCTGTGTTTCATCGTCAATGGGGATGTCCAAGGGAAACAGTGAACCTGCAGAGGTGCATCGGAATGTAAAACTGGTGACACAGGAAACGCTCATAACATAGACTGTAGGAAGACTCAGTCTTCCTGTACTTAAGTCGGCATTGTGTCTCTTATATTTAATTCCGATGCAATTTCCGTGTTTCATCGTCAATGGGGAGGTCCAAGGGATATAATAATCCTGCAGAGGTGCATCGGAAAGTAAAACTGATGACACAGGAAACGCTGAAAACATAGACAGTAGGAAGACTTAGTCTTCCTGTACTTAAGTCGGCATTGTGTCTCTTATATTTAATTTCGATGCAATCTGTGTTTCATCGCCAATGGGAAGGACCAAGGGATACAGTAAACATGCAGAGGTGCATCGAAATGTAAAACTGGTGACACAGGAAACGCTCAAAACATTGACTGTAAGAAGACTGTTTTCTTGTACTTAAGTCGGCATTGTGTCTCGTATATTTAATTCCGATGTAATTTTTGTGTTTCATCGTAACTGTGAAGGTCCAAGGGATACAGTAAACCTCTAGAGGTGCATCGGAATGTAAAACTGGTGACACAGGAAACGCTCAAATTATATACAGTAGGAAGACTCAGTCATCCTGTACTTAAGTCTGCATTGTGTATTTAATTCCGATGCTATTTCTGTGTTTCATCGTCACTGTGAAGGTCCAAGGGATACAGTAAACCTGTAGAGGTGCATCGGAATGTACAACTGGTGACAAAGGAAACGCTGAAATTATAGACAGTAGGAAGACTCAGTCTTCCTGTACTTAAGTCGGCATTGTGTCTCTTATATTTAATTCCGATGCAATTTCTGTGTTTCATCGTCAATGGGAAGGTCAAAGGGATACAGTAAACCTGCAGAGGTGCATCGGAATGTAAAACCGGTGACACAGGAAACGCTCAAAAAATAGACAGTAGGAAGACTCAGTCTTCCTGTACTTAAGTCGGCTTTGTGTCTCTTATATTTATTTCCGATGCAATTTCTGTGTTTCATCGTGAATGGGAAGGTCCAAGGGATATAGTAAACCTGCAGAGGTGCATCGGAAAGTAAAACTGATGACACAGGAAACGCTCAAAACATAGACAGTAGGAAGACTCTGTCTTCCTGTACTTACGTCGGCATTGTGTCTCTTATATATAATTCCGATGCAATTTCTGTGTTTCATCGTCACTGTGAAGGTCCAAGGGATACAGTATACCTGTAGAGGTGCATCGGAATGTAAAACTGGTGACACAGGAAACGCTCAAATTATAGACAGTAGGAAGACTCAGTCTTCCTGTACTTAAGTCGGCATTGTGTCACTTATATTTAATTCCGATGCAATTTCTGTGTTTCATCGTCAATGGGAAGGTCCAAGGGATACAGTAAACCTGCAGAGGTGCATCGGAATGTAAAACTAGTGACACAGGAAACGCTCAAAACATAGAGAGTAGGAAGACTCAGTCTTCCTGTACTTAAGTCGGCATTGCGTCTCTTATATTTAATTCCGATGCAATTTCTGTGTTTCATCGCCAATGGGAAGGTCCAAGGGATACAGTAAAACTGCAGAGCTGCATCAGAATGTAAAACTGGGGACACAGGAAACGCTCAAAACATAGAGAGTAGGCAGACTCAGTCTTCCTGTTTTTAAGTCGGCATTGTGTCTGTTATATTTAATTCCGATGCAATTTCTGTGTTTCATCGTCAATGGGAAGGTCCAAGGGATACAGTAAACCTTTAGAGGTGCATCGGAATGTAAAACTGGTGACACAGGAAACGCTCAAATTACAGACAGTAGGAAGACTCAGTCTTCCTGTACTTATGTCGGCATTGTGTCTCTTATATTTAATTCCGTTGCAATTTCTGTGTTTCATCGCCAATGGGAAGGTCTAAGGGATACAGTAAAACTGCAGAGCTGCATCAGAATGTAAAACTGGGGACACAGGAAACGCTCAGAACATAGAGAGTAGGCGGACTCAGTCTTCCTGTTTTTAAGACGGCATTGTGTCTCTTATATTTAATTCCGATGCTATTTCTGTGTTTCATCGTCAATGGGAAGGTCCAAGCGATACAGTAAACCTGCAGAGGTGCATCGGAATGTAAAACTAGTGACACAGGAAACGCTCAAAACATAGACAGTAGGAGGACTCAGCCTTCCTGTACTTAAGTCGGCATTGTGTCTCTTATATTTATTTCCGATGAAATTTCTGTGTTTCATCGTGAATGGGAAGGTCCAAGGGATATAGTAAACCTGCAGAGGTGCATCGGAAAGTAAAACTGATGACACACGAAACGCTCAAAAGATAGACAGTAGGAAGACTTAGTCTTCCTGTACTTAAGTCGGCATTGTGTTTCTTATATTTAATTCCGATGCAATTCCTGTGTTTCATCGTCACTGTGAAGGTCCAAGGGATACAGTAAACCTGTAGAGGTGCATCGGAATGTAAAACTAGTGACACAGGAACCGCTCAAAACATAGACAGTAGGAAGACTCAGTCTTCCTGTACTTAAGTCGGCATTGTGTCTCTTATATATATTTCCGATGACATTTCTGTGTTTCATCGTGAATGGGAAGGTCCAAGGGATATAGTAAACCTGCAGAGGTGCATCGGAAAGTAAAACTGATGACACAGGAAACGCTCAAAGCATAGACAGTATGAAGACTTAGTCTTCCGGTACTTAAGTCGGCATTGTGTTTCTTATATTTATTTCCGATGCAATTCCTGTGTTTCATCGTCACTGTGAAGGTCCAAGGGATACAGTAAACATGTAGAGGTGCATCGGAATGTAAAACTGGTGACACAGGAAACGCTCAAATTATAGACAGTAGGAAGACTTAGTCTTCCTGTACTTAAGTCGGCATTGTGTCTCTTATATTTAATTCCGATGCAATTTCTGTGTTTCATCGTCAATGGGAAGGTCCAAGGGATACAATAAACCTGCAGAGGTGCATCGGAATGTAAAACTGGTGACACAGGAAAAGCTCATAACATAGACTGTAGGAAGACTCAGTCTTCCTGTACTTAAGTCGGCATTGTGTCTCTTATATTTAATTCCGATGCAATTTCTGTGTTTCATCGTCAACGGGATTGTCCAAGAGATACAGTAAACCTGCAGAGGTGCGTCGGAATGTAAAACTGGTGACACAGGAAACGCTCAAAACATAGACAGTAGGAAGACTCAGTCTTCCTGTACTTAAGTCGGCATTGCGTCTCTTATATTTAATTCCGATGCAATTTCTGTGTTTCATCGCCAATGGGAAGGTCCAAGGGATACAGTAAAACTGCAGAGCTGCATCAGAATGTAAAACTGGGGACACAGGAAACGCTCAAAACATAGAGAGTAGGCAGACTCAGTCTTCCTGTTTTTAAGTCGGCATTGTGTCTGTTATATTTAATTCCGATGCAATTTCTGTGTTTCATCGTCAATGGGAAGGTCCAAGGGATACAGTAAACCTTTAGAGGTGCATCGGAATGTAAAACTGGTGACACAGGAAACGCTCAAATTACAGACAGTAGGAAGACTCAGTCTTCCTGTACTTATGTCGGCATTGTGTCTCTTATATTTAATTCCGTTGCAATTTCTGTGTTTCATCGCCAATGGGAAGGTCTAAGGGATACAGTAAAACTGCAGAGCTGCATCAGAATGTAAAACTGGGGACACAGGAAACGCTCAGAACATAGAGAGTAGGCGGACTCAGTCTTCCTGTTTTTAAGACGGCATTGTGTCTCTTATATTTAATTCCGATGCTATTTCTGTGTTTCATCGTCAATGGGAAGGTCCAAGCGATACAGTAAACCTGCAGAGGTGCATCGGAATGTAAAACTAGTGACACAGGAAACGCTCAAAACATAGACAGTAGGAGGACTCAGCCTTCCTGTACTTAAGTCGGCATTGTGTCTCTTATATTTATTTCCGATGAAATTTCTGTGTTTCATCGTGAATGGGAAGGTCCAAGGGATATAGTAAACCTGCAGAGGTGCATCGGAAAGTAAAACTGATGACACACGAAACGCTCAAAAGATAGACAGTAGGAAGACTTAGTCTTCCTGTACTTAAGTCGGCATTGTGTTTCTTATATTTAATTCCGATGCAATTCCTGTGTTTCATCGTCACTGTGAAGGTCCAAGGGATACAGTAAACCTGTAGAGGTGCATCGGAATGTAAAACTAGTGACACAGGAAACGCTCAAAACATAGACAGTAGGAAGACTCAGTCTTCCTGTACTTAAGTCGGCATTGTGTCTCTTATAGTCTCTTATATATATTTCCGATGACATTTCTGTGTTTCATCGTGAATGGGAAGGTCCAAGGGATATAGTAAACCTGCAGAGGTGCATCGGAAAGTAAAACTGATGACACAGGAAACGCTCAAAGCATAGACAGTATGAAGACTTAGTCTTCCGGTACTTAAGTCGGCATTGTGTTTCTTATATTTATTTCCGATGCAATTCCTGTGTTTCATCGTCACTGTGAAGGTCCAAGGGATACAGTAAACCTGTAGAGGTGCATCGGAATGTAAAACTGGTGACACAGGAAACGCTCAAATTATAGACAGTAGGAAGACTTAGTCTTCCTGTACTTAAGTCGGCATTGTGTCTCTTATATTTAATTCCGATGCAATTTCTGTGTTTCATCGTCAATGGGAAGGTCCAAGGGATACAATAAACCTGCAGAGGTGCATCGGAATGTAAAACTGGTGACACAGGAAACGCTCATAACATAGACTGTAGGAAGACTCAGTCTTCCTGTACTTAAGTCAGCATTGTGTCTCTTATATTTAATTCCGATGCAATTTCTGTGTTTCATCGTCAACGGGATGGTCCAAGAGATACAGTAAACCTGCAGAGGTGCGTCGGAATGTAAAACTGGTGACACAGGAAACGCTCAAAACATAGACAGTAGGAAGACTCAGTCTTCCTGTACTTAATTTGGCTTTGTGTCTCTTATATTTATTTCCGATGAAATTTCTGTGTTTCATCGTGAATGGGAAGGTCCAAGGGATATAGTAAACCTGCAGAGGTGCATCGGAAAGTAAAACTGATGACACAGGAAACGGTCAAAACATAGACAGTAGGAAGACTCTGTCTTCCTGTACTTACGTCGGCATTGGGTCTCTTATATATAATTCCGATGCAATTTCTGTGTTTCATCGTCACTGTGAAGGTCCAAGGGATACAGTAAACCTGTAGAGGTGCATCGGAATGTAAAACTGGTGACACAGGAAACGCTCAAAACATAGACAGTAGGAAGACTCAGTCTTCCTGTACTTAAGTCGGCATTGTGTCTCTTATATTTTTAATTCCGATGCAATTTCTGTGTTTCATCGTCAATGGGGATGTCCAAGGGAAACAGTGAACCTGCAGAGGTGCATCGGAATGTAAAACTGGTGACACAGGAAACGCTCATAACATAGACTGTAGGAAGACTCAGTCTTCCTGTACTTAAGTCGGCATTGTGTCTCTTATATTTAATTCCGATGCAATTTCCGTGTTTCATCGTCAATGGGGAGGTCCAAGGGATATAATAATCCTGCAGAGGTGCATCGGAAAGTAAAACTGATGACACAGGAAACGCTGAAAACATAGACAGTAGGAAGACTTAGTCTTCCTGTACTTAAGTCGGCATTGTGTCTCTTATATTTAATTTCGATGCAATCTGTGTTTCATCGCCAATGGGAAGGACCAAGGGATACAGTAAACATGCAGAGGTGCATCGAAATGTAAAACTGGTGACACAGGAAACGCTCAAAACATTGACTGTAAGAAGACTGTTTTCTTGTACTTAAGTCGGCATTGTGTCTCGTATATTTAATTCCGATGTAATTTTTGTGTTTCATCGTAACTGTGAAGGTCCAAGGGATACAGTAAACCTCTAGAGGTGCATCGGAATGTAAAACTGGTGACACAGGAAACGCTCAAATTATAGACAGTAGGATGACTCAGTCATCCTGTACTTAAGTCTGCATTGTGTATTTAATTCCGATGCTATTTTTGTGTTTCATCGTCACTGTGAAGGTCCAAGGGATACAGTAAACCTGTAGAGGTGCATCGGAATGTACAACTGGTGACAAAGGAAACGCTCAAATTATAGACAGTAGGAAGACTCAGTCTTCCTGTACTTAAGTCGGCATTGTGTCTCTTATATTTAATTCCGATGCAATTTCTGTGTTTCATCGTCAATGGGAAGGTGAAAGGGATACAGTAAACCTGCAGAGGTGCATCGGAATGTAAAACCGGTGACACAGGAAACGCTCAAAAAATAGACAGTAGAAGACTCAGTCTTCCTGTACTTAAGTCGGCTTTGTGTCTCTTATATTTATTTCCGATGCAATTTCTGTGTTTCATCGTGAATGGGAAGGTCCAAGGGATATAGTAAACCTGCAGAGGTGCATCGGAAAGTAAAACTGATGACACAGGAAACGCTCAAAACATAGACAGTAGGAAGACTCTGTCTTCCTGTACTTACGTCGGCATTGTGTCTCTTATATATAATTCCGATGCAATTTCTGTGTTTCATCGTCACTGTGAAGGTCCAAGGGATACAGTATACCTGTAGAGGTGCATCGGAATGTAAAACTGGTGACACAGGAAACGCTCAAATTATAGACAGTAGGAAGACTCAGTCTTCCTGTACTTAAGTCGGCATTGTGTCACTTATATTTAATTCCGATGCAATTTCTGTGTTTCATCGTCAATGGGAAGGTCCAAGGGATACAGTAAACCTGCAGAGGTGCATCGGAATGTAAAACTAGTGACACAGGAAACAATCAAAACATAGACAGTAGGAAGACTCAGTCTTCCTTTACTTAAGTCGGCATTGTGTCTCTTATATTTAATTCCGATGCAATTTCTGTGTTTCATCGTCAATGGGAAGGTCCAAGGGATACAATAAACCTGCAGAGGTGCATCGGAAAGTAAAACTGGTGACACAGGAAACGCTCAAAACATAGAGAGTAGGAAGACTCAGTCTTCCTGTACTTAAGTCGGCATTGCGTCTCTTATATTTAATTCCGATGCAATTTCTGTGTTTCATCGCCAATGGGAAGGTCCAAGGGATACAGTAAAACTGCAGAGCTGCATCAGAATGTAAAACTGGGGACACAGGAAACGCTCAAAACATAGAGAGTAGGCAGACTCAGTCTTCCTGTTTTTAAGTCGGTATTGTGTCTGTTATATTTAATTCCGATGCAATTTCTGTGTTTCATCGTCAATGGGAAGGTCCAAGGGATACAGTAAACCTTTAGAGGTGCATCGGAATGTAAAACTGGTGACACAGGAAACGCTCAAATTACAGACAGTAGGAAGACTCAGTCTTCCTGTACTTATGTCGGCATTGTGTCTCTTATATTTAATTCCGTTGCAATTTCTGTGTTTCATCGCCAATGGGAAGGTCTAAGGGATACAGTAAAACTGCAGAGCTGCATCAGAATGTAAAACTGGGGACACAGGAAACGCTCAGAACATAGAGAGTAGGCGGACTCAGTCTTCCTGTTTTTAAGACGGCATTGTGTCTCTTATATTTAATTCCGATGCTATTTCTGTGTTTCATCGTCAATGGGAAGGTCCAAGCGATACAGTAAACCTGCAGAGGTGCATCGGAATGTAAAACTAGTGACACAGGAAACGCTCAAAACATAGACAGTAGGAGGACTCAGCCTTCCTGTACTTAAGTCGGCATTGTGTCTCTTATATTTATTTCCGATGAAATTTCTGTGTTTCATCGTGAATGGGAAGGTCCAAGGGATATAGTAAACCTGCAGAGGTGCATCGGAAAGTAAAACTGATGACACACGAAACGCTCAAAAGATAGACAGTAGGAAGACTTAGTCTTCCTGTACTTAAGTCGGCATTGTGTTTCTTATATTTAATTCCGATGCAATTCCTGTGTTTCATCGTCACTGTGAAGGTCCAAGGGATACAGTAAACCTGTAGAGGTGCATCGGAATGTAAAACTAGTGACACAGGAACCGCTCAAAACATAGACAGTAGGAAGACTCAGTCTTCCTGTACTTAAGTCGGCATTGTGTCTCTTATATGTATTTCCGATGACATTTCTGTGTTTCATCGTGAATGGGAAGGTCCAAGGGATATAGTAAACCTGCAGAGGTGCATCGGAAAGTAAAACTGATGACACAGGAAACGCTCAAAGCATAGACAGTATGAAGACTTAGTCTTCCGGTACTTAAGTCGGCATTGTGTTTCTTATATTTATTTCCGATGCAATTCCTGTGTTTCATCGTCACTGTGAAGGTCCAAGGGATACAGTAAACCTGTAGAGGTGCATCGGAATGTAAAACTGGTGACACAGGAAACGCTCAAATTATAGACAGTAGGAAGACTTAGTCATCCTGTAGTTAAGTCGGCATTGTGTCTCTTATATTTAATTCCGATGCAATTTCTGTGTTTCATCGTCAATGGGAAGGTCCAAGGGATACAATAAACCTGCAGAGGTGCATCGGAATGTAAAACTGGTGACACAGGAAACGCTCATAACATAGACTGTAGGAAGACTCAGTCTTCCTGTACTTAAGTCGGCATTGTGTCTCTTATATTTAATTCCGATGCAATTTCTGTGTTTCATCGTCAATGGGAAGGTCGAAGGGATACAGTAAACCTGCAGAGGTGCATCGGAATGTAAAACCGGTGACACAGGAAACGCTCAAAAAATAGACAGTAGAAGACTCAGTCTTCCTGTACTTAAGTCGGCTTTGTGTCTCTTATATTTATTTCCGATGCAATTTCTGTGTTTCATCGTGAATGGGAAGGTCCAAGGGATATAGTAAACCTGCAGAGGTGCATCGGAAAGTAAAACTGATGACACAGGAAACGCTCAAAACATAGACAGTAGGAAGACTCTGTCTTCCTGTACTTACGTCGGCATTGTGTCTCTTATATATAATTCCGATGCAATTTCTGTGTTTCATCGTCACTGTGAAGGTCCAAGGGATACAGTATACCTGTAGAGGTGCATCGGAATGTAAAACTGGTGACACAGGAAACGCTCAAATTATAGACAGTAGGAAGACTCAGTCTTCCTGTACTTAAGTCGGCATTGTGTCACTTATATTTAATTCCGATGCAATTTCTGTGTTTCATCGTCAATGGGAAGGTCCAAGGGATACAGTAAACCTGCAGAGGTGCATCGGAATGTAAAACTAGTGACACAGGAAACAATCAAAAGATAGACAGTAGGAAGACTCAGTCTTCCTTTACTTAAGTCGGCATTGTGTCTCTTATATTTAATTCCGATGCAATTTCTGTGTTTCATCGTCAATGGGAAGGTCCAAGGGATACAATAAACCTGCAGAGGTGCATCGGAATGTAAAACTGGTGACACAGGAAACGCTCAAAACATAGAGAGTAGGAAGACTCAGTCTTCCTGTACTTAAGTCGGCATTGCGTCTCTTATATTTAATTCCGATGCAATTTCTGTGTTTCATCGCCAATGGGAAGGTCCAAGGGATACAGTAAAACTGCAGAGCTGCATCAGAATGTAAAACTGGGGACACAGGAAACGCTCAAAACATAGAGAGTAGGCAGACTCAGTCTTCCTGTTTTTAAGTCGGCATTGTGTCTGTTATATTTAATTCCGATGCAATTTCTGTGTTTCATCGTCAATGGGAAGGTCCAAGGGATACAGTAAACCTTTAGAGGTGCATCGGAATGTAAAACTGGTGACACAGGAAACGCTCAAATTACAGACAGTAGGAAGACTCAGTCTTCCTGTACTTATGTCGGCATTGTGTCTCTTATATTTAATTCCGTTGCAATTTCTGTGTTTCATCGCCAATGGGAAGGTCTAAGGGATACAGTAAAACTGCAGAGCTGCATCAGAATGTAAAACTGGGGACACAGGAAACGCTCAGAACATAGAGAGTATGCGGACTCAGTCTTCCTGTTTTTAAGACGGCATTGTGTCTCTTATATTTAATTCCGATGCTATTTCTGTGTTTCATCGTCAATGGGAAGGTCCAAGCGATACAGTAAACCTGCAGAGGTGCATCGGAATGTAAAACTAGTGACACAGGAAACGCTCAAAACATAGACAGTAGGAGGACTCAGCCTTCCTGTACTTAAGTCGGCATTGTGTCTCTTATATTTATTTCCGATGAAATTTCTGTGTTTCATCGTGAATGGGAAGGTCCAAGGGATATAGTAAACCTGCAGAGGTGCATCGGAAAGTAAAACTGATGACACACGAAACGCTCAAAAGATAGACAGTAGGAAGACTTAGTCTTCCTGTACTTAAGTCGGCATTGTGTTTCTTATATTTAATTCCGATGCAATTCCTGTGTTTCATCGTCACTGTGAAGGTCCAAGGGATACAGTAAACCTGTAGAGGTGCATCGGAATGTAAAACTAGTGACACAGGAACCGCTCAAAACATAGACAGTAGGAAGACTCAGTCTTCCTGTACTTAAGTCGGCATTGTGTCTCTTATATGTATTTCCGATGACATTTCTGTGTTTCATCGTGAATGGGAAGGTCCAAGGGATATAGTAAACCTGCAGAGGTGCATCGGAAAGTAAAACTGATGACACAGGAAACGCTCAAAGCATAGACAGTATGAAGACTTAGTCTTCCGGTACTTAAGTCGGCATTGTGTTTCTTATATTTATTTCCGATGCAATTCCTGTGTTTCATCGTCACTGTGAAGGTCCAAGGGATACAGTAAACCTGTAGAGGTGCATCGGAATGTAAAACTGGTGACACAGGAAACGCTCAAATTATAGACAGTAGGAAGACTTAGTCTTCCTGTACTTAAGTCGGCATTGTGTCTCTTATATTTAATTCCGATGCAATTTCTGTGTTTCATCGTCAATGGGAAGGTCCAAGGGATACAATAAACCTGCAGAGGTGCATCGGAATGTAAAACTGGTGACACAGGAAACGCTCATAACATAGACTGTAGGAAGACTCAGTCTTCCTGTACTTAAGTCGGCATTGTGTCTCTTATATTTAATTCCGATGCAATTTCTGTGTTTCATCGTCAATGGGAAGGTCAAAGGGATACAGTAAACCTGCAGAGGTGCATCGGAATGTAAAACCGGTGACACAGGAAACGCTCAAAAAATAGACAGTAGAAGACTCAGTCTTCCTGTACTTAAGTCGGCTTTGTGTCTCTTATATTTATTTCCGATGCAATTTCTGTGTTTCATCGTGAATGGGAAGGTCCAAGGGATATAGTAAACCTGCAGAGGTGCATCGGAAAGTAAAACTGATGACACAGGAAACGCTCAAAACATAGACAGTAGGAAGACTCTGTCTTCCTGTACTTACGTCGGCATTGTGTCTCTTATATATAATTCCGATGCAATTTCTGTGTTTCATCGTCACTGTGAAGGTCCAAGGGATACAGTATACCTGTAGAGGTGCATCGGAATGTAAAACTGGTGACACACGAAACGCTCAAATTATAGACAGTAGGAAGACTCAGTCTTCCTGTACTTAAGTCGGCATTGTGTCACTTATATTTAATTCCGATGCAATTTCTGTGTTTCATCGTCAATGGGAAGGTCCAAGGGATACAGTAAACCTGCAGAGGTGCATCGGAATGTAAAACTAGTGACACAGGAAACAATCAAAACATAGACAGTAGGAAGACTCAGTCTTCCTTTACTTAAGTCGGCATTGTGTCTCTTATATTTAATTCCGATGCAATTTCTGTGTTTCATCGTCAATGGGAAGGTCCAAGGGATACAATAAACCTGCAGAGGTGCATCGGAATGTAAAACTGGTGACACAGGAAACGCTCAAAACATAGAGAGTAGGAAGACTCAGTCTTCCTGTACTTAAGTCGGCATTGCGTCTCTTATATTTAATTCCGATGCAATTTCTGTGTTTCATCGCCAATGGGAAGGTCCAAGGGATACAGTAAAACTGCAGAGCTGCATCAGAATGTAAAACTGGGGACACAGGAAACGCTCAAAACATAGAGAGTAGGCAGACTCAGTCTTCCTGTTTTTAAGTCGGCATTGTGTCTGTTATATTTAATTCCGATGCAATTTCTGTGTTTCATCGTCAATGGGAAGGTCCAAGGGATACAGTAAACCTTTAGAGGTGCATCGGAATGTAAAACTGGTGACACAGGAAACGCTCAAATTACAGACAGTAGGAAGACTCAGTCTTCCTGTACTTATGTCGGCATTGTGTCTCTTATATTTAATTCCGTTGCAATTTCTGTGTTTCATCGCCAATGGGAAGGTCTAAGGGATACAGTAAAACTGCAGAGCTGCATCAGAATGTAAAACTGGGGACACAGGAAACGCTCAGAACATAGAGAGTAGGCGGACTCAGTCTTCCTGTTTTTAAGACGGCATTGTGTCTCTTATATTTAATTCCGATGCTATTTTTGTGTTTCATCGTCAATGGGAAGGTCCAAGCGATACAGTAAACCTGCAGAGGTGCATCGGAATGTAAAACTAGTGACACAGGAAACGCTCAAAACATAGACAGTAGGAGGACTCAGCCTTCCTGTACTTAAGTCGGCATTGTGTCTCTTATATTTATTTCCGATGAAATTTCTGTGTTTCATCGTGAATGGGAAGGTCCAAGGGATATAGTAAACCTGCAGAGGTGCATCGGAAAGTAAAACTGATGACACACGAAACGCTCAAAAGATAGACAGTAGGAAGACTTAGTCTTCCTGTACTTAAGTCGGCATTGTGTTTCTTATATTTAATTCCGATGCAATTCCTGTGTTTCATCGTCACTGTGAAGGTCCAAGGGATACAGTAAACCTGTAGAGGTGCATCGGAATGTAAAACTAGTGACACAGGAACCGCTCAAAACATAGACAGTAGGAAGACTCAGTCTTCCTGTACTTAAGTCGGCATTGTGTCTCTTATATGTATTTCCGATGACATTTCTGTGTTTCATCGTGAATGGGAAGGTCCAAGGGATATAGTAAACCTGCAGAGGTGCATCGGAAAGTAAAACTGATGACACAGGAAACGCTCAAAGCATAGACAGTATGAAGACTTAGTCTTCCGGTACTTAAGTCGGCATTGTGTTTCTTATATTTATTTCCGATGCAATTCCTGTGTTTCATCGTCACTGTGAAGGTCCAAGGGATACAGTAAACCTGTAGAGGTGCATCGGAATGTAAAACTGGTGACACAGGAAACGCTCAAATTATAGACAGTAGGAAGACTTAGTCTTCCTGTACTTAAGTCGGCATTGTGTCTCTTATATTTAATTCCGATGCAATTTCTGAGTTTCATCGTCAATGGGAAGGTCCAAGGGATACAATAAACCTGCAGAGGTGCATCGGAATGTAAAACTGGTGACACAGGAAACGCTCATAACATAGACTGTAGGAAGACTCAGTCTTCCTGTACTTAAGTCGGCATTGTGTCTCTTATATTTAATTCCGATGCAATTTCTGTGTTTCATCGTCAACGGGATGGTCCAAGAGATACAGTAAACCTGCAGAGGTGCGTCGGAATGTAAAACTGGTGACACAGGAAACGCTCAAAACATAGACAGTAGGAAGACTCAGTCTTCCTGTACTTAATTTGGCTTTGTGTCTCTTATATTTATTTCCGATGAAATTTCTGTGTTTCATCGTGAATGGGAAGGTCCAAGGGATATAGTAAACCTGCAGAGGTGCATCGGAAAGTAAAACTGATGACACAGGAAACGCTCAAAACATAGACAGTAGGAAGACTCTGTCTTCCTGTACTTACGTCGGCATTGTGTCTCTTATATATAATTCCGATGCAATTTCTGTGTTTCATCGTCACTGTGAAGGTCCAAGGGATACAGTAAACCTGTAGAGGTGCATCGGAATGTAAAACTGGTGACACAGGAAACGCTCAAAACATAGACAGTAGGAAGACTCAGTCTTCCTGTACTTAAGTCGGCATTGTGTCTCTTATATATATTTCCGATGACATTTCTGTGTTTCATCGTGAATGGGAAGGTCCAAGGGATATAGTAAACCTGCAGAGGTGCATCGGAAAGTAAAACTGATGACACAGGAAACGCTCAAAGCATAGACAGTATGAAGACTTAGTCTTCCGGTACTTAAGTCGGCATTGTGTTTCTTATATTTATTTCCGATGCAATTTCTGTGTTTCATCGTCAACGGGAAGGTCCAAGGGATACAGTAAACCTGCAGAGGTGCGTCGGAATGTAAAACTGGTGACACAGGAAACGCTCAAAACATAGACAGTAGGAAGACTCAGTCTTCCTGTACTTAAGTCGGCATTGTGTCTCTTATATTTTTAATTCCGATGCAATTTCTGTGTTTCATCGTCAATGGGGATGTCCAAGGGAAACAGTGAACCTGCAGAGGTGCATCGGAATGTAAAACTGGTGACACAGGAAACGCTCATAACATAGACTGTAGGAAGACTCAGTCTTCCTGTACTTAAGTCGGCATTGTGTCTCTTATATTTAATTCCGATGCAATTTCCGTGTTTCATCGTCAATGGGGAGGTCCAAGGGATATAATAATCCTGCAGAGGTGCATCGGAAAGTAAAACTGATGACACAGGAAACGCTGAAATCATAGACAGTTGGAAGACTTAGTCTTCATGTACTTAAGTCGGCATTGTGTCTCTTATATTTAATTTCGATGCAATCTGTGTTTCATCGCCAAGGGGAAGGACCAAGGGATACAGTAAACATGCAGAGGTGCATCGAAATGTAAAACTGGTGACACAGGAAACGCTCAAAACATTGACTGTAAGAAGACTGTTTTCTTGTACTTAAGTCGGCATTGTGTCTCGTATATTTAATTCCGATGTAATTTTTGTGTTTCATCGTAACTGTGAAAGTCCAAGGGATACAGTAAACCTCTAGAGGTGCATCGGAATGTAAAACTGGTGACACAGGAAACGCTCAAATTATAGACAGTAGGAAGACTCAGTCATCCTGTTCTTAAGTCTGCATTGTGTATTTAATTCCGATGCTATTTCTGTGTTTCATCGTCACTGTGAAGGTCCAAGGGATACAGTAAACCTGCATCGGAATGTACAACTGGTGACAAAGGAAACGCTCAAATTATAGACAGTAGGAAGACTCAGTCTTCCTGTACTTAAGTCGGCATTATGTCTCTTATATTTAATTCCGATGCAATTTCTGTGTTTCATCGTCAATGGGAAGGTCCAAGGGATACAGTAAACCTGCAGAGGTGCATCGGAATGTAAAACCGGTGACACAGGAAACGCTCAAAAAATAGACAGTAGGAAGACTCAGTCTTCCTGTACTTAAGTCGGCTTTGTGTCTCTTATATTTATTTCCGATGCAATTTCTGTGTTTCATCGTGAATGGGAAGGTCCAAGGGATATAGTAAACCTGCAGAGGTGCATCGGAAAGTAAAACTGATGACACAGGAAACGCTCAAAACATAGACAGTAGGAAGACTCTGTCTTCCTGTACTTACGTCGGCATTGTGTCTCTTATATATAATTCCGATGCAATTTCTGTGTTTCATCGTCACTGTGAAGGTCCAAGGGATACAGTATACCTGTAGAGGTGCATCGGAATGTAAAACTGGTGACACAGGAAACGCTCAAATTATAGACAGTAGGAAGACTCAGTCTTCCTGTACTTAAGTCGGCATTGTGTCACTTATAATTAATTCCGATGCAATTTCTGTGTTTCATCATCAATGGGAAGGTCCAAGGGATACAGTAAACCTGCAGAGGTGCATCGGAATGTAAAACTAGTGACACAGGAAACAATCAAAACATAGACAGTAGGAAGACTCAGTCTTCCTGTACTTAAGTCGGCATTGTGTCTCTTATATTTTTAATTCCGATGCAATTTCTGTGTTTCATCGTCAATGGGGATGTCCAAGGGAAACAGTGAACCTGCAGAGGTGCATCGGAATGTAAAACTGGTGACACAGGAAACGCTCATAACATAGACTGTAGGAAGACTCAGTCTTCCTGTACTTAAGTCGGCATTGTGTCTCTTATATTTAATTTCGATGCAATCTGTGTTTCATCGCCAATGGGAAGGACCAAGGGATACAGTAAACATGCAGAGGTGCATCGAAATGTAAAACTGGTGACACAGGAAACGCTCAAAACATTGACTGTAAGAAGACTGTTTTCTTGTTCTTAAGTCGGCATTGTGTCTCGTATATTTAATTCCGATGTAATTTTTGTGTTTCATCGTAACTGTGAAGGTCCAAGGGATACAGTAAACCTCTAGAGGTGCATCGGAATGTAAAACTGGTGACACAGGAAACGCTCAAATTATAGACAGTAGGAAGACTTAGTCTTCCTGTACTTAAGTCGGCATTGTGTTTCTTATATTTAATTCCGATGCAATTCCTGTGTTTCATCGTCATTGTGAAGGTCCAAGGCATACAGTAAACCTGTAGAGGTGCATCGGAATGTAAAACTGGTGACACAGGAAACGCTCAAATTATAGACAGTAGGAAGACTCAGTCATCCTGTACTTAAGTCTGCATTGTGTATTTAATTCCGATGCTATTTCTGTGTTTCATCGTCATTGTGAAGGTCCAAGGGATACAGTAAACCTATAGAGGTGCATCGGAATGTACAACTGGTGACAAAGGAAACGCTCAAATTATAGACAGTAGGAAGACTCAGTCTTCCTGTACTTAAGTCGGCATTGTGTTTCTTATATTTAATTCCGATGCAATTTCTGTGTTTCATCGTCAATGGGAAGGTCCAAGGGATACAGTAAACCTGCAGAGGTGCGTCGGAATGTAAAACTGGTGACACAGGAAACGCTCAAAACATAGACAGTAAGAAGACTCAATCTTCCTGTACTTATGTCGGCATTGTGTCTCTTATATTTAATTCCGATGCAATTTCTGTGTTTCATCGTCACTGTCAAGGTCCAAGGGATACAGTAAACATGTAGAGGTGCATCGGAATGTAAAACTGGTGACACAGGAAACGCTCAAATTATATACAGTAGGAAGACTTAGTCTTTCTGTACTTAAGCCGGCATTGTGTCTCTTATATTTAATTCCGATGCAATTTCTGTTTTTCATCGTCAATGGGAAGGTCCAAAGGATACAGTAAACCTGCAGAGGTGCATCGGAATGTAAAACTGATGACACAGAAAACGCTCAAAACATAGACAGTAGGAAGACTCAGTCTTCCTGTACTTATGTCGGCATTGTGTCCCTTATATTTAACTCCGATGCGATTTCTGTGTTTCATCGACAATGTGAAGGTCCAAGGGATACAGTAAACCGGCAGAGGTGCATCGGAATGTAAAACTGGTGACACAGGAACCGCTCAAATATTGACCGTATGAAGACTGTTTTCTTGTACTTAAGTCGGCATTGTGTCTCTTATATTTAATTTCGATGCAATTTCTGTGTTTCATCGTCAATGGGAAGGTCCAAGGGATACAGGAAACCTGCAGAGGTGCATCGGAATGTAAAACTGGTGACACAGGAAACGCTCAAAACATAGAGAGTAGGAAGACTCAGTCTTCCTGTACTTAAGTCGGCATTGCGTCTCTTATATTTAATTCCGATGCAATTTCTGTGTTTCATCGTCAATGGGAAGGTCCAAGGGATACAATAAACCTGCAGAGGTGCATCGGAATGTAAAACTGGTGATACAGGAAACGCTCAAAGCATAGACAGTAGGAAGACTCAGTCTTCCTATACTTAAGTCGGCATTGTGTCTCTTATATTTATTTCCGATGAAATTTCTGTGTTTCATCGCCAATGGGAAGGTCCAAGGGATACAGTAAATCTGCAGAGCTGCATCAGAATGTAAAACTGGGGACACAGGAAACGCTCAAAACATAGAGAGTAGGCAGACTCAGTCTTCCTGTTTTTAAGTCGGCATTGTGTCTGTTATATTTAATTCCGATGCAATTTCTGTGTTTCATCGTCAATGGGAAGGTCCAAGGGATACAGTAAACCTGTAGAGGTGCATCGGAATGTAAAACTGGTGACACAGGAAACGCTCAAATTACAGACAGTAGGAAGACTCAGTCTTCCTGTACTTATGTCGGCATTGTGTCTCTTATATTTAATTCCGTTGCAATTTCTGTGTTTCATCGCCAATGGGAAGGTCTAAGGGATACAGTAAAACTGCAGAGCTGCATCAGAATGTAAAACTGGGGACACAGGAAACGCTCAGAACATAGAGAGTAGGCAGACTCAGTCTTCCTGTTTTTAAGTCGGCATTGTGTCTCTTATATTTAATTCCGATGCAATTTCTGTGTTTCATCGTGAATGGGAAGGTCCAAGGGATATAGTAAACCTGCAGAGGTGCATCGGAAAGTAAAACTGATGACACACGAAACGCTCAAAAGATAGACAGTAGGAAGACTTAGTCTTCCTGTACTTAAGTCGGCATTGTGTTTCTTATATTTAATTCCGATGCAATTCCTGTGTTTCATCGTCACTGTGAAGGTCCAAGGGATACAGTAAACCTGTAGAGGTGCATCGGAATGTAAAACTAGTGACACAGGAAACGCTCAAATCATAGACAGTAGGAAGAGTCAGTCTTCCTGTACTTAAGTCGGCATTGTGTCTCTTATATATATTTCCGATGACATTTCTGTGTTTCATCGTGAATGGGAAGGTCCAAGGGATATAGTAAACCTGCAGAGGTGCATCGGAATGTAAAACTGATGACACAGAAAACGCTCAAAGCATAGACAGTATGAAGACTTAGTCTTCCGGTACTTAAGTCGGCATTGTGTTTCTTATATTTATTTCCGATGCAATTCCTGTGTTTCATCGTCACTGTGAAGGTCCAAGGGATACAGTAAACCTGTAGAGGTGCATCGGAAATTAAAACTGGTGACACAGGAAACGCTCAAATTATAGACAGTAGGAAGACTCAGTCTTCCTGTACTTAAGTCGGCATTGTGTCACTTATAATTAATTCCGATGCAATTTCTGTGTTTCATCGTCAACGAGAAGGTCCAAGGGATACAGTAAACCTGCAGAGGTGCGTCGGAATGTAAAACTGGTGACACAGGAAACGCTCAAAACATAGACAGTAGGAAGACTCAGTCTTCCTGTACTTAAGTCGGCATTGTGTCTCTTATATTTTTAATTCCGATGCAATTTCTGTGTTTCATCGTCAATGGGGATGTCCAAGGGAAACAGTGAACCTGCAGAGGTGCATCGGAATGTAAAACTGGTGACACAGGAAACGCTCATAACATAGACTGTAGGAAGACTCAGTCTTCCTGTACTTAAGTCGGCATTGTGTCTCTTATATTTAATTCCGATGCAATTTCCGTGTTTCATCGTCAATGGGGAGGTCCAAGGGATATAATAATCCTGCAGAGGTGCATCGGAAAGTAAAACTGATGACACAGGAAACGCTGAAATCATAGACAGTTGGAAGACTTAGTCTTCCTGTACTTAAGTCGGCATTGTGTCTCTTATATTTAATTTCGATGCAATCTGTGTTTCATCGCCAATGGGAAGGACCAAGGGATACAGTAAACATGCAGAGGTGCATCGAAATGTAAAACTGGTGACACAGGAAACGCTCAAAACATTGACTGTAAGAAGACTGTTTTCTTGTACTTAAGTCGGCATTGTGTCTCGTATATTTAATTCCGATGTAATTTTTGTGTTTCATCGTAACTGTGAAGGTCCAAGGGATACAGTAAAGCTCTAGAGGTGCATCGGAATGTAAAACTGGTGACACAGGAAACGCTCAAATTATAGACAGTAGGAAGACTCAGTCATCCTGTTCTTAAGTCTGCATTGTGTATTTAATTCCGATGCTATTTCTGTGTTTCATCGTCACTGTGAAGGTCCAAGGGATACAGTAAACCTGTAGAGGTGCATCGGAATGTACAACTGGTGACAAAGGAAACGCTCAAATTATAGACAGTAGGAAGACTCAGTCTTCCTGTACTTAAGTCGGCATTATGTCTCTTATATTTAATTCCGATGCAATTTCTGTGTTTCATCGTCAATGGGAAGGTCCAAGGGATACAGTAAACCTGCAGAGGTGCATCGGAATGTAAAACCGGTGACACAGGAAACGCTCAAAAAATAGACAGTAGGAAGACTCAGTCTTCCTGTACTTAAGTCGGCTTTGTGTCTCTTATATTTATTTCCGATGCAATTTCTGTGTTTCATCGTGAATGGGAAGGTCCAAGGGATATAGTAAACCTGCAGAGGTGCATCGGAAAGTAAAACTGATGACACAGGAAACGCTCAAAACATAGACAGTAGGAAGACTCTGACTTCCTGTACTTACGTCGGCATTGTGTCTCTTATATATAATTCCGATGCAATTTCTGTGTTTCATCGTCACTGTGAAGGTCCAACGGATACAGTATACCTGTAGAGGTGCATCGGAATGTAAAACTGGTGACACAGGAAACGCTCAAATTATAGACAGTAGGAAGACTCAGTCTTCCTGTACTTAAGTCGGCATTGTGTCACTTATAATTAATTCCGATGCAATTTCTGTGTTTCATCATCAATGGGAAGGTCCAAGGGATACAGTAAACCTGCAGAGGTGCATCGGAATGTAAAACTAGTGACACAGGAAACAATCAAAACATAGACAGTAGGAAGACTCAGTCTTCCTGTACTTAAGTCGGCATTGTGTCTCTTATATTTTTAATTCCGATGCAATTTCTGTGTTTCATCGTCAATGGGGATGGCCAAGGGAAACAGTGAACCTGCAGAGGTGCATCGGAATGTAAAACTGGTGACACAGGAAACGCTCATAACATAGACTGTAGGAAGACTCAGTCTTCCTGTACTTAAGTCGGCATTGTGTCTCTAATATTTAATTCCGATGCAATTTCCGTGTTTCATCGTCAATGGGGAGGTCCAAGGGATATAATAATCCTGCAGAGGTGCATCGGAAAGTAAAACTGATGACACAGGAAACGCTGAAAACATAGACAGTAGGAAGACTTAGTCTTCCTGTACTTAAGTCGGCATTGTGTCTCTTATATTTAATTTCGATGCAATCTGTGTTTCATCGCCAATGGGAAGGACCAAGGGATACAGTAAACATGCAGAGGTGCATCGAAATGTAAAACTGGTGACACAGGAAACGCTCAAAACATTGACTGTAAGAAGACTGTTTTCTTGTTCTTAAGTCGGCATTGTGTCTCGTATATTTAATTCCGATGTAATTTTTGTGTTTCATCGTAACTGTGAAGGTCCAAGGGATACAGTAAACCTCTAGAGGTGCATCGGAATGTAAAACTGGTGACACAGGAAACGCTCAAATTATAGACAGTAGGAAGACTTAGTCTTCCTCTACTTAAGTCGGCATTGTGTTTCTTATATTTAATTCCGATGCAATTCCTGTGTTTCATCGTCATTGTGAAGGTCCAAGGCATACAGTAAACCTGTAGAGGTGCATCGGAATGTAAAACTGGTGACACAGGAAACGCTCAAATTATAGACAGTAGGAAGACTCAGTGATCCTGTACTTAAGTCTGCATTGTGTATTTAATTCCGATGCTATTTCTGTGTTTCATCGTCATTGTGAAGGTCCAAGGGATACAGTAAACCTATAGAGGTGCATCGGAATGTACAACTGGTGACAAAGGAAACGCTCAAATTATAGACAGTAGGAAGACTCAGTCTTCCTGTACTTAAGTCGGCATTGTGTTTCTTATATTTAATTCCGATGCAATTTCTGTGTTTCATCGTCAATGGGAAGGTCCAAGGGATACAGTAAACCTGCAGAGGTGCGTCGGAATGTAAAACTGGTGACACAGGAAACGCTCAAAACATAGACAGTAAGAAGACTCAATCTTCCTGTACTTATGTCGGCATTGTGTCTCTTATATTTAATTCCGATGCAATTTCTGTGTTTCATCGTCACTGTCAAGGTCCAAGGGATACAGTAAACATGTAGAGGTGCATCGGAATGTAAAACTGGTGACACAGGAAACGCTCAAATTATATACAGTAGGAAGACTTAGTCTTTCTGTACTTAAGCCGGCATTGTGTCTCTTATATTTAATTCCGATGCAATTTCTGTTTTTCATCGTCAATGGGAAGGTCCAAAGGATACAGTAAACCTGCAGAGGTGCATCGGAATGTAAAACTGATGACACAGAAAACGCTCAAAACATAGACAGTAGGAAGACTCAGTCTTCCTGTACTTATGTCGGCATTGTGTCCCTTATATTTAACTCCGATGCGATTTCTGTGTTTCATCGACAATGTGAAGGTCCAAATGATACAGTAAACCGGCAGAGGTGCATCGGAATGTAAAACTGGTGACACAGGAACCGCTCAAATATTGACCGTATGAAGACTGTTTTCTTGTACTTAAGTCGGCATTGTGTCTCTTATATTTAATTTCGATGCAATTTCTGTGTTTCATCGTCAATGGGAAGGTCCAAGGGATACAGGAAACCTGCAGAGGTGCATCGGAATGTAAAACTGGTGACACAGGAAACGCTCAAAACATAGAGAGTAGGAAGACTCAGTCTTCCTGTACTTAAGTCGGCATTGCGTCTCTTATATTTAATTCCGATGCAATTTCTGTGTTTCATCGTCAATGGGAAGGTCCAAGGGATACAATAAACCTGCAGAGGTGCATCGGAATGTAAAACTGGTGATACAGGAAACGCTCAAAGCATAGACAGTAGGAAGACTCAGTCTTCCTATACTTAAGTCGGCATTGTGTCTCTTATATTTATTTCCGATGAAATTTCTGTGTTTCATCGCCAATGGGAAGGTCCAAGGGATACAGTAAATCTGCAGAGCTGCATCAGAATGTAAAACTGGGGACACAGGAAACGCTCAAAACATAGAGAGTAGGCAGACTCAGTCTTCCTGTTTTTAAGTCGGCATTGTGTCTGTTATATTTAATTCCGATGCAATTTCTGTGTTTCATCGTCGATGGGAAGGTCCAAGGGATACAGTAAACCTGTAGAGGTGCATCGGAATGTAAAACTGGTGACACAGGAAACGCTCAAATTACAGACAGTAGGAAGACTCAGTCTTCCTGTACTTATGTCGGCATTGTGTCTCTTATATTTAATTCCGTTGCAATTTCTGTGTTTCATCGCCAATGGGAAGGTCTAAGGGATACAGTAAAACTGCAGAGCTGCATCAGAATGTAAAACTGGGGACACAGGAAACGCTCAGAACATAGAGAGTAGGCAGACTCAGTCTTCCTGTTTTTAAGTCGGCATTGTGTCTCTTATATTTAATTCCGATGCTATTTCTGTGTTTCATCGTCAATGGGAAGGTCCAAGCGATACAGTAAACCTGCAGAGGTGCATCGGAATGTAAAACTAGTGACACAGGAAACAAAACATAGACAGTTGGATGACTCAGTCTTCCTGTACTTAAGTCGGCATGGTGTCTCTTATATTTAATTCCGATGCAATTTCTGTGTTTCATCGTGAATGGGAAGGTCCAAGGGATATAGTAAACCTGCAGAGGTGCATCGGAAAGTAAAACTGATGACACACGAAACGCTCAAAAGATAGACAGTAGGAAGACTTAGTCTTCCTGTACTTAAGTCGGCATTGTGTTTCTTATATTTAATTCCGATGCAATTCCTGTGTTTCATCGTCACTGTGAAGGTCCAAGGGATACAGTAAACCTGTAGAGGTGCATCGGAATGTAAAACTAGTGACACAGGAAACGCTCAAATCATAGACAGTAGGAAGAGTCAGTCTTCCTGTACTTAAGTCGGCATTGTGTCTCTTATATATATTTCCGATGACATTTCTGTGTTTCATCGTGAATGGGAAGGTCCAAGGGATATAGTAAACCTGCAGAGGTGCATCGGAAAGTAAAACTGATGACACAGAAAACGCTCAAAGCATAGACAGTATGAAGACTTAGTCTTCCGGTACTTAAGTCGGCATTGTGTTTCTTATGTTTATTTCCGATGCAATTCCTGTGTTTCATCGTCACTGTGAAGGTCCAAGGGATACAGTAAACCTGTAGAGGTGCATCGGAAATTAAAACTGGTGACACAGGAAACGCTCAAATTATAGACAGTAGGAAGACTCAGTCTTCCTGTACTTAAGTCGGCATTGTGTCACTTATAATTAATTCCGATGCAATTTCTGTGTTTCATCGTCAACGAGAAGGTCCAAGGGATACAGTAAACCTGCAGAGGTGCGTCGGAATGTAAAACTGGTGACACAGGAAACGCTCAAAGCATAGACAGTGGGAAGACTCAGTCTTCCTGTACTTAATTCGGCTTTTTGTCTCTTATATTTATTTCCGATGAAATTTCTGTGTTTCATCGTGAATGGGAAGGTCCTAGGGATATAGTAAACCTGCAGAGGTGCATCGGAAAGTAAAACTGATGACACAGGAAACGCTCAAAACATAGACAGTAGGAAGACTCTGTCTTCCTGTACTTACGTCGGCATTGTGTCTCTTATATATAATTCCGATGCAATTTCTGTGTTTCATCGTCACTGTGAAGGTCCAAGGGATACAGTAAACCTGTAGAGGTGCATCGGAATGTAAAACTGGTGACACAGGAAACGCTCAAAGCATAGACAGTAGGAAGACTCAGTCTTCCTGTACTTAAGTCGGCATTGTGTCACTTATAATTAATTCCGATGCAATTTCTGTGTTTCATCGTCAGTGGGAAGGTCCAAGGGATACAGTAAACCTGCAGAGGTGCATCGGAATGTAAAACTAGTGACACAGGAAACAATCAAAACATAGACAGTAGGAAGACTCAGTCTTCCTGTACTTAAGTCGGCATTGTGTCTCTTATATTTAATTCCGATGCAATTTCTGTGTTTCATCGTCAATGGGAAGGTCCAAGGGATACAATAAACCTGCAGAGGTGCATCGGAATGTAAAACTGGTGACACACGAAACGCTCAAACATAGACAGTAGGAAGACTCAGTCTTCTTTGACTTAAGTCGGCATTGTGTCTCTTATATTTATTTCCGATGAAATTTCTGTGTTTCATCGCCAATGGGAAGGTCCAAGGGATACAGTAAAACTGCAGAGCTGCATCAGAATGTAGAACTGGTGACACAGGAAACGCTCAAAACATAGACAGTAGGCAGACTCAGTCTTCCTGTTTTTAAGTCGGCATTGTGTCTGTTATATTTAATTCCGATGCCATTTCTGTGTTTCATCGTCAATGGGAAGGTCCAAGGGATACAGTAAACCTGTAGAGGTCCATCGGAATGTAAAACTGGTGACACAGGAAACGCTAAAATTACAGACAGTAGGAAGACTCGGTCTTCCTGTACCTAAGTCGGCATTGTGTCTCTTATATTTAATTCCGATGGAATTTCTGTGTTTCATCGCCAATGGAAAGGTCTAAGAGATACAGTAAAACTGCAGAGCTGCATCAGAATGTAAAACTGGGGACACAGGAAACGCTCAGAACGTAGAGAGTAGGCAGACTCAGTCTTCCTGTTTTTAAGTCGGCATTGTGTCTCTTATATTTAATTCCGATGCAATTTCTGTGTTACATCGTCACTGTGAAGGTCCCTGGGATACAGTAAACCTGTAGAGGTGCATCGGAATGTAAAACTAGTGATACAGGAAACGCTCAAAACATAGACAGTAGGAAGACTCAGTCTTCCTGTACTTAAGTCGGCATTGTGTCTCTTATATTTAATTCCGATGCAATTTCTGTGTTTCATCGTCAATGGGAATGTCCAAGGGATACAGTAAACCTGCAGAGGTGCATCGGAATGTAAAACTGGTGAGACAGGAAACGCTCAAAACATAGACAGTAGGAAGACTCAGTCTTCCTGTACTTAAGTCGGCATTGTGTCTCTTATATATATTTCCGATGAAATTTCTGTGTTTCATCGTGAATGGGAAGGTCCAAGGGATATAGTAAACCTGCAGAGGTGCATCGGAAAGTAAAACTGATGACACAGGAAACGCTCAAAGCATAGACAGTAGGTGAATTAGTCTTTCTGTACTTAAGTCGGCATTGTGTTTCTTATATTTAATTCCGATGCAATTCCTGTGTTTCATCGTCACTGTGAAGGTCCAAGGGATACAGTAAACCTGTAGAGGTGCATCGGAATGTAAAACTGGTGACACAGGAAACGCTCAAATTATAGACAGTAGGAAGACTTAGTCTTCCTGTACTTAAGTCGGCATTGTGTATCTTATATTTAATTCCGATGCAATGTCTGTGTTTCATCGTCAATGGGAAGGTCTAAGGGATACAGTAAACCTGCAGAGGTGCATCAGAATGTAAAACTGGTGACACAGGAAACGCTAAACACATAGACAGTAGGAAGACTCATTCTTCCTGTACTTAAGTCGGCATTGTGTCTCTTATATTTAATTCCGATGCAATTTCTGTGTTTCATCGTCAATGGGAATGTCCAAGGGATACAGTAAACCTGCAGAGGTGCATCGGAATGTAAAACTGGTGACACAGGAAACGCTTAAAACATAGGCAGTAGGAAGACTCAGTCTTCCTGTACTTAAGTCGTCATTGTGTCTCTTATATTTATTTCCGATGAAATTTCTGTGTTTCATCGTGAATGTGAAGGTCCAAGGGATATAGAAAACCTGCAGAGGTGCATCGGAAAGTAAAACTGATGACACAAGAAACGCTCAAAACATAGACAGTAGGAAGACTTAGTCTTCCTGTACTTAAGTCGCCATTGTGTCTCTTATATTTAATTCCGATGCAATTTCTGTTTTTCATCGTCAATGGGAAGGTCCAAGGGATACACTAAACCTGCAGAGGTGCATCGGAATGTAAAACTGATGACACAGAAAACGCTCAAAACATAGACAGTGGGAAGACTCAGTCTTCCTGTACTTATGTCGGCATTGTGTCTCTTATATTTAATTCCGATGCGATTTCTGTGTTTCATCGACAATGGGAAGGTCCAAGGGAAACAGTAAACCGGCAGAGGTGCATCGGAATGTAAAACTGGTGACACAGGAACCGCTCAAACATTGACCGTATAAAGACTGTTTTCTTGTACTTAAGTCGGCATTGTGTCTCTTATATTAAATTTCGATGCAATTTCTGTGTTTCATCGTGAATGGGAAGGTCCAAGGGATACAGTAAACCTGTAGAGGTGCATCGGAATGTAAAACTAGTGACACAGGAAACGCTCAAAACATAGACAGTAGGAAGACTCAGTCTTCCTCTACTTTAGTCGGCATTGTGTCTCTTATATTTAATTCCGATGCGATTTCTGTGTTTCATCGACAATGGGAAGGTCCAAGGGAAACAGTAAACCGGCAGAGGTGCATCGGAATGTAAAACTGGTGACACAGGAACCGCTCAAACATTGACCGTATAAAGACTGTTTTCTTGTACTTAAGTCGGCATTGTGTCTCTTATATTAAATTTCGATGCAATTTCTGTGTTTCATCGTGAATGGGAAGGTCCAAGGGATACAGTAAACCTGTAGAAGTGCATCGGAATGTAAAACTAGTGACACAGGAAACGCACAAAACATAGACAGTAGGAAGACTCAGTCTTCCTCTACTTTAGTCGGCATTGTGTCTCTTATATTTAATTCCGATGCAATTTCTGTGTTTCATCGTCAATGGGAAGGTCCAAGGGATACAGTAAATCTGCAGAGCTGCATCAGAATGTAAAACTGGGGACACAGGAAACGCTCAAAACATAGAGAGTAGGCAGACTCAGTCTTCCTGTTTTTAAGTCGGCATTGTGTCTGTTATATTTAATTCCGATGCAATTTCTGTGTTTCATCGTCAATGGGAAGGTCCAAGGGATACAGTAAACCTGTAGAGGTGCATCGGAATGTAAAACTGGTGACACAGGAAACGCTCAAATTACAGACAGTAGGAAGACTCAGTCTTCCTGTACTTATGTCGGCATTGTGTCTCTTATATTTAATTCCGTTGCAATTTCTGTGTTTCATCGCCAATGGGAAGGTCTAAGGGATACAGTAAAACTGCAGAGCTGCATCAGAATGTAAAACTGGGGACACAGGAAACGCTCAGAACATAGAGAGTAGGCAGACTCAGTCTTCCTGTTTTTAAGTCGGCATGGTGTCTCTTATATTTAATTCCGATGCAATTTCTGTGTTTCATCGTGAATGGGAAGGTCCAAGGGATATAGTAAACCTGCAGAGGTGCATCGGAAAGTAAAACTGATGACACACGAAACGCTCAAAAGATAGACAGTAGGAAGACTTAGTCTTCCTGTACTTAAGTCGGCATTGTGTTTCTTATATTTAATTCCGATGCAATTCCTGTGTTTCATCGTCACTGTGAAGGTCCAAGGGATACAGTAAACCTGTAGAGGTGCATCGGAATGTAAAACTAGTGACACAGGAAACGCTCAAATCATAGACAGTAGGAAGAGTCAGTCTTCCTGTACTTAAGTCGGCATTGTGTCTCTTATATATATTTCCGATGACATTTCTGTGTTTCATCGTGAATGGGAAGGTCCAAGGGATATAGTAAACCTGCAGAGGTGCATCGGAAAGTAAAACTGATGACACAGAAAACGCTCAAAGCATAGACAGTATGAAGACTTAGTCTTCCGGTACTTAAGTCGGCATTGTGTTTCTTATATTTATTTCCGATGCAATTCCTGTGTTTCATCGTCACTGTGAAGGTCCAAGGGATACAGTAAACCTGTAGAGGTGCATCGGAATGTAAAACTGGTGACACAGGAAACGCTCAAATTATAGACAGTAGGAAGACTCAGTCTTCCTGTACTTAAGTCGGCATTGTGTCACTTATAATTAATTCCGATGCAATTTCTGTGTTTCATCGTCAACGAGAAGGTCCAAGGGATACAGTAAACCTGCAGAGGTGCGTCGGAATGTAAAACTGGTGACACAGGAAACGCTCAAAGCATAGACAGTAGGAAGACTCAGTCTTCCTGTACTTAATTCGGCTTTTTGTCTCTTATATTTATTTCCGATGAAATTTCTGTGTTTCATCGTGAATGGGAAGGTCCTAGGGATATAGTAAACCTGCAGAGGTGCATCGGAAAGTAAAACTGATGACACAGGAAACGCTCAAAACATAGACAGTAGGAAGACTCTGTCTTCCTGTACTTACGTCGGCATTGTGTCTCTTATATATAATTCCGATGCAATTTCTGTGTTTCATCGTCACTGTGAAGGTCCAAGGGATACAGTAAACCTGTAGAGGTGCATCGGAATGTAAAACTGGTGACACAGGAAACGCTCAAATTTTAGACAGTAGGAAGACTCAGTCTTCCTGTACTTAAGTCGGCATTGTGTCACTTATAATTAATTCCGATGCTATTTCTGTGTTTCATCGTCAGTGGGAAGGTCCAAGGGATACAGTAAACCTGCAGAGGTGCATCGGAATGTAAAACTAGTGACACAGGAAACAATCAAAACATAGACAGTAGGAAGACTCAGTCTTCCTGTACTTAAGTCGGCATTGTGTCTCTTATATTAAATTTCGATGCAATTTCTGTGTTTCAGCGTCAATGGGAAGGTCCAAGGGAAACAGGAAACCTGCAGAGGTGCATCGGAATGTAAAACTGGTGACACAGGAAACGCTCAAAGCATAGAGAGTAGGAAGACTCAGTCTTCCTGTACTTAAGTCGGCATTGTGTCTCTTATATTTAATTCCGATGCAATTTCTGTGTTTCATCGTCAATGGGAAGGTCCGAGGCATACAATAAACCTGCAGAGGTGCATCGGAATGTAAAACTGGTGACACAGGAAACGCTCAAAGCATAGACAGTAGGAAGACTCAGTCTTCCTGTACTTAAGTCGGCATTGTGTCTCTTATATTAAATTTCGATGCAATTTCTGTGTTTCAGCGTCAATGGGAAGGTCCAAGGGAAACAGGAAACCTGCAGAGGTGCATCGGAATGTAAAACTGGTGACACAGGAAACGCTCAAAGCATAGAGAGTAGGAAGACTCAGTCTTCCTGTACTTAAGTCGGCATTGTGTGATACAGTAAACCTGTAGAAGTGCATCGGAATGTAAAACTAGTGACACAGGAAACGCACAAAACATAGACAGTAGGAAGACTCAGTCTTCCTCTACTTTAGTCGGCATTGTGTCTCTTATATTTAATTCCGATGCAATTTCTGTGTTTCATCGTCAATGGGAAGGTCCAAGGGAAACAGGAAACCTGCAGAGGTGCATCGGAATGTAAAACTGGTGACACAGGAAACGCTCAAAGCATAGAGAGTAGGAAGACTCAGTCTTCCTGTACTTAAGTCGGCATTGTGTCTCTTATATTTAATTCCGATGCAATTTCTGTGTTTCATCGTCAATGGGAAGGTCCGAGGCATACAATAAACCTGCAGAGGTGCATCGGAATGTAAAACTGGTGACACAGGAAACGCTCAAAGCATAGACAGTAGGAAGACTCAGTCTTCCTATACTTAAGTCGGCATTGCGTCTCTTATATTTATTTCCGATGAAATTTCTGTGTTTCATCGCCAATGGGAAGGGCCATGGGATACAGTAAAACTGCAGAGCTGCATCACAATGTAAAAGTGGGGACACAGGAAACGGTCAAAGCATAGAGAGTAGGCAGACTCAGTCTTCCTGTTTTTAAGTCGGCATTGTGTCTCTTATATTTAATTCCGATGCAATTTCTGTGTTTCATCGTTAATGGGAAGGTCCAAGGGATACAGTAAACCTGTAGAGGTGCATCGGAATGTAAAACTGGTGACACAGGAAACGCTCAAATTACAGACAGTAGGAATACTCAGTCTTCCTGTACTTAAGTCGGCATTTTATCTCTTATAGTTAATTCCGATGCAATTTCTGTGTTTCATCGCCAATGGGAAGGCCTAAGGGATACAGTAAAACTGCAGAGCTGCATCAGAATGTAAAACTGGGGACACAGGAAACGCTCAAAACATAGAGAGTAGGCAGACACAGTTTTCCTGTTTTTATGTCGGCATTGTGTCTCTTATATTTAATTCCGATGCAATTTCTGTGTTTCATCGTCAATGTGAATGTCCAAGGGATACAGTAAACGTGCAGAGGTGCATCGGAATGTAGAACTGGTGACACAGGAAACGCTCAAAACATAGACAGTAGGAAGACTCAGCCTTCCTGTACTTAAGTCGGCATTGTGTCTCTTATATTTATTTCCGATGAAATTTCTGTGTTTCATCGTGAATGGGAAGGTCCAAGGGATATAGTAAACCTGCAGAGGTGCATCGGAAAGTAAAACTGATGACACACGAAACGCTCAAAACATAGACAGTAGGAAGACTTAGTCTTCCTGTACTTAAGTCGGCATTGTGTCTCTTATATTTAATTCCGATGCAATTCCTGTGATTCATCTGCACTGTGAAGGTCCAAGGGATACAGTAAACCTGTAGAGGTGCATCGGAATGTAAAACTAGTGACACAGGAAACGCTCAAATCATAGACATTAGGAAGATTCAGTCTTCCTGTACTTAAGTCGGCATTGTGTCTCTTATATTTAATTCCGATGCAATTTCTGTGTTTCACAGTCAATGGGAAAGTCCAAGGGATACAGTAAACCTGCAGAGGTGCATCGGAATGTAAAACTGGTGACACAGGAAACGCTCAAATTATAGACAGTAGGAAGACTCAGTCTTCCTGTACTTAAGTCGGCATTGTGTCTCTTATATTTAATTCCGATGCAATTTCTGTGTTTCATCGTCAATGGGAAGGTCCAAAGGATACAGTAAACCTGCAGAGGTGCATCGGAATGTAAAACTAGTGACACAGGAAACGCTCAAAACATAGACAGTAGGAAGACTCAGTCTTCCTGTACTTAACTCGGTATTGTGTCTGTTATATTTAATTCCGATGAAATTTCTGTGTTTCATCGTCAATGGGAAGGTCCAAGGGATACAGTAAACCTGCAGAGGTGCGTCGGAATGTAAAGCTGGTGACACAGGAAACGCTCAAAACATAGACAGTAGGAAGAATCAGTTTTCCTGTACTTAATTCGGCATTGTGTCTCTTATATTTATTTCCGATGAAATTTCTGTGTTTCATCGTGAATGGGAAGGTCCAAGGGATATAGTAAACCTGCAGAGGTGCATCGGAAAGTAAAACTGATGACACAGGAAACGCTCAAAGCATAGACAGTAGGAAGACTCAGTCTTCCTGTACTTACGTCGGCATTGCGTCTCTTATATTTAATTCTGATGCAATTTCTGTGTTTCTTCGTCACTGTCAAGGTCCAAGGGATACAGTAAACCTGTAGAGGTGCATCGGAATGTAAAACTAGTGACACAGGAAACGCTCAAATCATAGACATTAGGAAGATTCAGTCTTCCTGTACTTAAGTCGGCATTGTGTCTCTTATATTTATTTCCGATGAAATTTCTGTGTTTCATCGTGAATGGGAAGGTCCAAGGGATATAGTAAACCTGCAGAGGTGCATCGGAAAGTAAAACTGATGACACAGGAATCGCTCAAATTATAGACAGTAGGAAGACTTAGTCTTCCTGTACTTAAGTCGGCATTGTGTCTCTTATATTTAATTCCGATGCAATTTCTGTGTTTCATCGTCAATGGGAAGGTCCAAGGGTACAGAAAACCTGCAGAGGTGCATCAGAATGTGAAACTGGTGACACAGGAAACGCTCAAGACATAGACAGTAGGAAGATTCATTCTTCCTGTACTTAAGTCGGCATTGTGTCTCTTATATTTAATTCCGATGCAATTTCTGTGTTTCATCGTGAATGGGAAGGTCCAAGGGATACAGTAAACCTGCAGAGGTGCATCGGAATGTAAAACTAGTGACACATGAAACGCTCAAAATATAGACAGTAGGAAGACTCAGTCTTCCTGTACTTAAGTCGGCATTGTGTCTCTTACATTTAATTCCGATGCAATTTCTGTTTTTCATCGTCAATGGGAAGGTCCAAGGGATACAGTAAACCTGCAGAGGTGCATCGGAATGTAAAACTGATGACACAGAAAACGCTCAAAACATAGACAGTAGGAAGACTCAGTCTTCCTGTACTTATGTCAGCATTGTGTCTCTTATATTTAATTCCGATGCGATTTCTGTGTTTCATCGACAATGGGAAGGTCCAAGGGAAACAGTAAACCGGCAGAGGTGCATCGGAATGTAAAACTGGTGACACAGGAACCGCTCAAACATTGACCGTATAAAGACTGTTTTCTTGTACTTAAGTCGGCATTGTGTCTCTTATATTAAATTTCGATGCAATTTCTGTGTTTCATCGTGAATGGGAAGGTCCAAGGGATACAGTAAACCTGTAGAGGTGCATCGGAATGTAAAACTAGTGCTACAGGAAACGCTCAAAACATAGACAGTAGGAAGACTCAGTCTTCCTCTACTTTAGTCGGCATTGTGTCTCTTATATTTAATTCTGATGCAATTTCTGTGTTTCATCGTCAATGGGAAGGTCCAAGGGATCCAGTAAACCTGCAGAGGTGCATCGGAATGTAAAACTGGTGACACAGGAAACGCTCACACATAGACAGTAGGAGGACTCAGTCTTTCTGTACTTAAGTCGGCATTGTGTCTCTTATATTAAATTTCGATGCAATTTCTGTGTTTCAGCGTCAATGGGAAGGTCCAAGGGAAACAGGAAACCTGCAGAGGTGCATCGGAATGTAAAACTGGTGTCACAGGAAACGCTCAAAGCATAGAGAGTAGGAAGACTCAGTCTTCCTGTACTTAAGTCGGTATTGTGTCTCTTATATTTAATTCCGATGCAATTTCTGTGTTTCATCGTCAATGGGAAGGTCCGAGGGATACAATAAACCTGCAGAGGTGCATCGGAATGTAAAACTGGTGACACAGGAAACGCTCAAAAGCATAGACAGTAGGAAGACTCAGTCTTCCTATACTTAAGTCGGCATTGTGTCTCTTATATTTATTTCCGATGATATTTCTGTGTTTCATCGCCCATGGGAAGGGCCATGGGATACAGTAAAACTGCAGAGCTGCATCACAATGTAAAAGTGGGGACACAGGAAACGGTCAAAGCATAGAGAGTAGGCAGACTCAGTCTTCCTGTTTTTAAGTCGGCATTGTGTCTCTTATATTTAATTCCGATGCAATTTATGTGTTTCATCGTCAATGGGAAGGTCCAAGGGATACAGTAAACCTGTAGAGGTGCATCAGAATGTAAAACTGGTGACACAGGAAACGCTCAAATTACAGACAGTAGGAAGACTCAGTCCTCCTGTACTTAAGTCGGCATTGTATCTCTTATATTTAATTCCGATGCAATTTCTGTGTTTCATCGTAAATGGGAAGGCCTAAGGGCTACAGTAACACTGCAGAGCTGCATCAGAATGTAAAACTGGGGACACAGGAAACGCTCAAAACATAGAGAGTAGCCAGACTCCGTTTTCCTGTTTTTATGTCGGCATTGTGTCTCTTATATTTAATTCCGATGCAATTTCTGTGTTTCATCGTCAATGTGAATGTCCAAGGGATACAGTAAACCTGCTGAGGTGCATCGGAATGTAGAACTGGTGACACAGGAAACGCTCAAAACATAGACAGTAGGAAGACTCAGCCTTCCTGTACTTAAGTCGGCATTGTGTCTCTTATATTTATTTCCGATGAAATTTCTGTGTTTCATCGTGAATGGGAAGGTCCAAGGGATATAGTAAACCTGCAGAGGTGCATCGGAAAGTAAAACTGATGACACACGAAACGCTCAAAACATAGACAGTAGGAAGACTTAGTCTTCCTGTACTTAAGTCGGCATTGTGTCTCTTATATTTAATTCCGATGCAATTCCTGTGATTCATCTGCACTGTGAAGGTCCAAGGGATACAGTAAACCTGTAGAGGTGCATCGGAATGTAAAACTAGTGACACAGGAAACGCTCAAATCATAGACATTAGGAAGATTCTGTCTTCCTGTACTTAAGTCGGCATTGTGTCTCTTATATTTAATTCCGATGCAATTTCTGTGTTTCATCGTCAATGGGAAGGTCCAAGGGATACAGTAAACCTGCAGAGGTTCATCGGAATGTAAAACTGGTGACACAGGAAACGCTCAAATTATAGACAGTAGGAAGACTCAGTCTTCCTGTACTTAAGTCGGCATTGTGTCTCTTATATTTAATTCCGATGCAATTTCTGTGTTTCATCGTCAATGGAAAGGTCCAAAGGATACAGTAAACCTGCAGAGGTGCATCGGAATGTAAAACTAGTGACACAGGAAACGTTCAAAACATAGACAGTAGGAAGACTCAGTCTTCCTGTACTTAAGTCGGTATTGTGTCTGTTATATTTAATTCCGATGCAATTTCTGTGTTTCATCGTCAATGGGAAGGTCCAAGGGATACAGTAAACCTGCAGAGGTGCGTCGGAATGTAAAACTGGTGACACAGGAAACGCTCAAAACATAGACAGTAGGAAGAATCAGTCTTCCTCTACTTAATTTGGCATTGTGTCTCTTATATTTATATCCGATGAAATTTCTGTGTTTCATCGTGAATGGGAAGGTCCAAGGGATATAGTAAACCTGCAGAGGTGCATCGGAAAGTAAAACTGATGACACAGGAAACGCTCAAAACATAGACAGTAGGAAGACTCAGTCTTCCTGTACTTACGTCGGCATTGTGTCTCTTATATTTAATTCTGATGCAATTTCTGTGTTTCTTCGTCACTGTCAAGCTCCAAGGGATACAGTAAACCTGTAGAGGTGCATCGGAATGTAAAACTAGTGACACAGGAAACGCTCAAATCATAGACATTAGGAAGATTCAGTCTTCCTGTACTTAAGTCGGCATTGTGTCTCTTATATTTCTTTCCGATGAAATTTCTGTGTTTGATCGTGAATGGGAAGGTCCAAGGGATATAGTAAACCTGCAGAGGTGCATCGGAAAGTAAAACTGATGACACAGGAATCGCTCAAATTATAGACAGTAGTAAGACTTAGTCTTCCTGTACTTAAGTCGGCATTGTGTCTCTTATATTTAATTCCGATGCAATTTCTGTGTTTCATCGTCAATGGGAAGGTCCAAGGGTACAGAAAACCTGCAGAGGTGCATCAGAATGTGAAACTGGTGACACAGGAAACGCTCAAGACATAGACAGTAGGAAGATTCATTCTTCCTGTACTTAAGTCGGCATTGTGTCTCTTATATTTAATTCCGATGCAATTTCTGTGTTTCATCGTCAATGGGAAGGTCCAAGGGATACAGTAAACCTTCAGAGGTGCATCGGAATGTAAAACTAGTGACACATGAAACGCTCAAAATATAGACAGTAGGAAGACTCAGTCTTCCTGTACTTAAGTCGGCATTGTGTCTCTTACATTTAATTCCGATGCAATTTCTGTGTTTAATCGTCAATGGGAAGGTCCAAGGGATACAGTAAACCTGCAGAGGTGCATCGGAATGTAAAACTGATGACACAGGAAACGCTCAAATTACAGACAATAGGAAGACTCGGTCTTCCTGTACTTAAGTCGGCATTGTGTCTCTTATATTTAATTCCGATGCAATTTCTGTGTTTCATCGCCAATGGGAAGGTCTAAGGGATACAGTAAAACTGCAGAGCTGCATCAGAATGTAAAATTGGGGACACAGGAAACGCTCAAATTATAGACAGTAGGAAGATTCAGTCTTCCTATACTTAAGTCGGCATTGTGTCTCTTATATTTATTTCCGATGAAATTTCTGTGTTTCATCGCCAATGGGAAGGTCCAAGGGATACACTAAAACTGCAGAGCTGCATCAGAATGTAAAACTGGGGACACTGGAAACGCTCAAAACATAGAGAGTAGGTAGACTCAGTCTTCCTGTTTTTAAGTCGGCTTTGTGTCTGTTATATTTAATTCCGAAGCAATTTCTGTGTTTCATCGTCAATGGGAAGGTCCAAGGGATACAGTAAACCTGTGGAGGTGCATCGGAATGTAAAACTGGTGAAACAGGAAACGCTCAAATTACAGACAATAGGAAGACTCGGTCTTCCTGTACTTAAGTCGGCATTGTGTCTCTTATATTTAATTCCGATGCAATTTCTGTGTTTCATCGCCAATGGGAAGGTCTAAGGGATACAGTAAACCTGCAGAGGTGCATCGGAATGTAAAACTGATGACACAGAAAACGCTCAAAACATACCCCGTAGGAAGTCTCAGTCTTCCTGTACTTATGTCGGCATTGTGTCTCTTATATTTAATTCCGATGCGATTTCTGTGTTTCATCGACAATGGGAAGGTCCAAGGGATCCAGTAAACCTGCAGAGGTGCATCGGAATGTAAAACTGGTGACACTGGAAACGCTCAAATTACAGACAGTAGGAAGACTCAGTCTTCCTGTACTTAAGTCGGCATTGTATCTCTTATATTTAATTCCGATGCAATTTCTGTGTTTCATCGCCAATGGGAAGGCCTAAGGGATACAGTAAAACTGCAGAGCTGCATCAGAATGTAAAACTGGGGACACAGGAAACGCTCAAAACATAGAGAGTAGGCAGACTCAGTTTTCCTGTTTTTATGTCGGCATTGTGTCTCTTATATTTAATTCCGATGCAATTTCTGTGTTTCATCGTCAATGTGAATGTCCAAGGGATACAGTAAACCTGCAGAGGTGCATCGGAATGTAGAACTGGTGACACAGAAAACGCTCAAAACATAGACCGTAGGAAGTCTCAGTCTTCCTGTACTTATGTCGGCATTGTGTCTCTTATATTTAATTCCGATGCGATTTCTGTGTTTCATCGACAATGGGAAGGTCCAAGGGAAACAGTAAACCGGCAGAGGTGCATCGGAATGTAAAACTGGTGACACAGGAACCGCTCAAACATTGACCGTATAAAGACTGTTTTCTTGTACTTAAGTCGGCATTGTGTCTCTTATATTAAATTTCGATGCAATTTCTGTGTTTCATCGTGAATGGGAATTTCCAAGGGATACAGTAAACCTGTAGAGGTGCATCGGAATGTAAAACTAGTGACACAGGAAACGCTCAAAACATAGACAGTAGGAAGACTCAGTCTTCCTCTACTGTAGTCGGCATTGTGTCTCTTATATTTAATTCCGATGCAATTTCTGTGTTTCATCGTCAATGGGAAGGTCCAAGGGATCCAGTAAACCTGCAGAGGTGCATCGGAATGTAAAACTGGTGACACAGGAAACGCTCACACATAGACAGTAGGAGGACTCAGTCTTCCTGTACTTAAGTCGGCATTGTGTCTCTTATATTAAATTTCGATGCAATTTCTGTGTTTCAGCGTCAATGGGAAGGTCCACGGGAAACAGGAAACCTGCAGAGGTGCATCGGAATGTAAAACTGGTGTCACAGGAAACGCTCAAAGCATAGAGAGTAGGAAGACTCAGTCTTCCTGTACTTAAGTCGGCATTGTGTCACTTATATTTAATTCCGATGCAATTTCTGTGTTTTATCGACAATGGGAAGGTCCAAGGGAAACAGTAAACCGGCAGAGGTGCATCGGAATGTAAAACTGGTGACACAGGAACCGCTCAAACATTGACCGTATAAAGACTGTTTTCTTGTACTTAAGTCGGCATTGTGTCCTTATATTAAATTTCGATGCAATTTCTGTGTTTCATCGTGAATGGGAAGGTCCAAGGGATACAGTAAACCTGTAGAGGTGCATCGGAATGTAAAACTAGTGACACAGGAAACGCTCAAAACATAGACAGTAGGAAGACTCAGTCTTCCTCCACTGTAGTCGGCATTGTGTCTCTTATATTTAATTCCGATGCAATTTCTGTGTTTCATCGTCAATGGGAAGGTCCAAGGGATCCAGTAAAACTGCAGAGGTGCATCGGAATGTAAAACTGGTGACACAGGAAACGCTCACACATAGACAGTAGGAGGACTCAGTCTTCCTGTACTTAAGTCGGCATTGTGTCTCTTATATTAAATTTCGATGCAATTTCTGTGTTTCAGCGTCAATGGGAAGGTCCAAGGGAAACAGTAAACCTGCAGAGGTGCATCGGAATGTAGAACTGGTGACACAGAAAACGCTCAAAACATAGACCGTAGGAAGACTCAGTCTTCCTGTACTTAAGTCGGCATTGTGTCACTTATATTTAATTCCGATGCAATTTCTGTGTTTTATCGTCAATGGGAAGGTCCGAGGCATACAATAAACCTGCAGAGGTGCATCGGAATGTAAAACTGGTGACACAGGAAACGCTCAAAGCGTAGACAGTAGGAAGACTCAGTCTTCCTATACTTAAGTCGGCATTGTGTCTCTTATATTTATTTCCGATGAAATTTCTGTGTTTCATCGCCAATGGGAAGGGCCATGGGATGCAGTAAAACTGCAGAGCTGCATCACAATGTAAAAGTGGGGACACAGGAAACGGTCAAAGCATAGAGAATAGGCAGACTCAGTCTTCCTGTTTTTAAGTCGGCATTGTGTCTCTTATATTTAATTCCGATGCAATTTCTGTGTTTCATCGTCAATGGGAAGGTCCAAGGGATCCAGTAAACCTGCAGAGGTGCATCGGAATGTAAAACTGGTGACACAGGAAACGCTCACACATAGACAGTAGGAGGACTCAGTCTTCCTGTACTTAAGTCGGCATTGTGTCTCTTATATTAAATTTCGATGCAATTTCTGTGTTTCAGCGTCAATGGGAAGGTCCAAGGGAAACAGGAAACCTGCAGAGGTGCATCGGAATGTAAAACTGGTGACACAGGAAACGCTCAAAGCATAGAGAGTAGGAAGACTCAGTCTTCCTGTACTTAAGTCGGCATTGTGTCTCTTATATTTAATTCCGATGCAATTTCTGTGTTTCATCGTCAATGGGAAGGTCCGAGGCATACAATAAACCTGCAGAGGTGCATCGGAATGTAAAACTGGTGACACAGGAAACGCTCAAAGCATAGACAGTAGGAAGACTCAGTCTTCCTATACTTAAGTCGGCATTGCGTCTCTTATATTTATTTCCGATGAAATTTCTGTGTTTCATCGCCAATGGGAAGGGCCATGGGATACAGTAAAACTGCAGAGCTGCATCACAATGTAAAAGTGGGGACACAGGAAACGGTCAAAGCATAGAGAGTAGGCAGACTCAGTCTTCCTGTTTTTAAGTCGGCATTGTGTCTCTTATATTTAATTCCGATGCAATTTCTGTGTTTCATCGTTAATGGGAAGGTCCAAGGGATACAGTAAACCTGTAGAGGTGCATCGGAATGTAAAACTGGTGACACAGGAAACGCTCAAATTACAGACAGTAGGAATACTCAGTCTTCCTGTACTTAAGTCGGCATTTTATCTCTTATATTTAATTCCGATGCAATTTCTGTGTTTCATCGCCAATGGGAAGGCCTAAGGGATACAGTAAAACTGCAGAGCTGCATCAGAATGTAAAACTGGGGACACAGGAAACGCTCAAAACATAGAGAGTAGGCAGACACAGTTTTCCTGTTTTTATGTCGGCATTGTGTCTCTTATATTTAATTCCGATGCAATTTCTGTGTTTCATCGTCAATGTGAATGTCCAAGGGATACAGTAAACGTGCAGAGGTGCATCGGAATGTAGAACTGGTGACACAGGAAACGCTCAAAACATAGACAGTAGGAAGACTCAGCCTTCCTGTACTTAAGTCGGCATTGTGTCTCTTATATTTATTTCCGATGAAATTTCTGTGTTTCATCGTGAATGGGAAGGTCCAAGGGATATAGTAAACCTGCAGAGGTGCATCGGAAAGTAAAACTGATGACACACGAAACGCTCAAAACATAGACAGTAGGAAGACTTAGTCTTCCTGTACTTAAGTCGGCATTGTGTCTCTTATATTTAATTCCGATGCAATTCCTGTGATTCATCTGCACTGTGAAGGTCCAAGGGATACAGTAAACCTGTAGAGGTGCATCGGAATGTAAAACTAGTGACACAGGAAACGCTCAAATCATAGACATTAGGAAGATTCAGTCTTCCTGTACTTAAGTCGGCATTGTGTCTCTTATATTTAATTCCGATGCAATTTCTGTGTTTCACAGTCAATGGGAAGGTCCAAGGGATACAGTAAACCTGCAGAGGTGCATCGGAATGTAAAACTGGTGACACAGGAAACGCTCAAATTATAGACAGTAGGAAGACTCAGTCTTCCTGTACTTAAGTCGGCATTGTGCCTCTTATATTTAATTCCGATGCAATTTCTGTGTTTCATCGTCAATGGGAAGGTCCAAAGGATACAGTAAACCTGCAGAGGTGCATCGGAATGTAAAACTAGTGACACAGGAAACGCTCGAAACATAGACAGTAGGAAGACTCAGTCTTCCTGTACTTAACTCGGTATTGTGTCTGTTATATTTAATTCCGATGAAATTTCTGTGTTTCATCGTCAATGGGAAGGTCCAAGGGATACAGTAAACCTGCAGAATTGCGTCGGAATGTAAAGCTGGTGACACAGGAAACGCTCAAAACATAGACAGTAGGAAGAATCAGTTTTCCTGTACTTAATTCGGCATTGTGTCTCTTATATTTATTTCCGATGAAATTTCTGTGTTTCATCGTGAATGGGAAGGTCCAAGGGATATAGTAAACCTGCAGAGGTGCATCGGAAAGTAAAACTGATGACACAGGAAACGCTCAAAGCATAGACAGTAGGAAGACTCAGTCTTCCTGTACTTACGTCGGCATTGCGTCTCTTATATTTAATTCTGATGCAATTTCTGTGTTTCTTCGTCACTGTCAAGGTCCAAGGGATACAGTAAACCTGTAGAGGTGCATCGGAATGTAAAACTAGTGACACAGGAAACGCTCAAATCATAGACATTAGGAAGATTCAGTCTTCCTGTACTTAAGTCGGCATTGTGTCTCTTATATTTATTTCCGATGAAATTTCTGTGTTTCATCGTGAATGGGAAGGTCCAAGGGATATAGTAAACCTGCAGAGGTGCATCGGAAAGTAAAACTGATGACACAGGAATCGCTCAAATTATAGACAGTAGGAAGACTCAGTCTTCCTGTACTTATGTCAGCATTGTGTCTCTTATATTTAATTCCGATGCGATTTCTGTGTTTCATCGACAATGGGAAGGTCCAAGGGAAACAGTAAACCGGCAGAGGTGCATCGGAATGTAAAACTGGTGACACAGGAACCGCTCAAACATTGACCGTATAAAGACTGTTTTCTTGTACTTAAGTCGGCATTGTGTCTCTTATATTAAATTTCGATGCAATTTCTGTGTTTCATCGTGAATGGGAAGGTCCAAGGGATACAGTAAACCTGTAGAGGTGCATCGGAATGTAAAACTAGTGCTACAGGAAACGCTCAAAACATAGACAGTAGGAAGACTCAGTCTTCCTCTACTTTAGTCGGCATTGTGTCTCTTATATTTAATTCCGATGCAATTTCTGTGTTTCATCGTCAATGGGAAGGTCCAAGGGATCCAGTAAACCTGCAGAGGTGCATCGGAATGTAAAACTGGTGACACAGGAAACGCTCACACATAGACAGTAGGAGGACTCAGTCTTTCTGTACTTAAGTCGGCATTGTGTCTCTTATATTAAATTTCGATGCAATTTCTGTGTTTCAGCGTCAATGGGAAGGTCCAAGGGAAACAGGAAACCTGCAGAGGTGCATCGGAATGTAAAACTGGTGTCACAGGAAACGCTCAAAGCATAGAGAGTAGGAAGACTCAGTCTTCCTGTACTTATGTCGGTATTGTGTCTCTTATATTTAATTCCGATGCAATTTCTGTGTTTCATCGTCAATGGGAAGGTCCGAGGGATACAATAAACCTGCAGAGGTGCATCGGAATGTAAAACTGGTGACACAGGAAACGCTCAAAAGCATAGACAGTAGGAAGACTCAGTCTTCCTATACTTAAGTCGGCATTGTGTCTCTTATATTTATTTCCGATGATATTTCTGTGTTTCATCGCCCATGGGAAGGGCCATGGGATACAGTAAAACTGCAGAGCTGCATCACAATGTAAAAGTGGGGACACAGGAAACGGTCAAAGCATAGAGAGTAGGCAGACTCAGTCTTCCTGTTTTTAAGTCGGCATTGTGTCTCTTATATTTAATTCCGATGCAATTTCTGTGTTTCATCGTCAATGGGAAGGTCCAAGGGATACAGTAAACCTGTAGAGGTGCATCAGAATGTAAAACTGGTGACACAGGAAACGCTCAAATTACAGACAGTAGGAAGACTCAGTCCTCCTGTACTTAAGTCGGCATTGTATCTCTTATATTTAATTCCGATGCAATTTCTGTGTTTCATCGTAAATGGGAAGGCCTAAGGGATACAGTAACACTGCAGAGCTGCATCAGAATGTAAAACTGGGGACACAGGAAACGCTCAAAACATAGAGAGTAGCCAGACTCCGTTTTCCTGTTTTTATGTCGGCATTGTGTCTCTTATATTTAATTCCGATGCAATTTCTGTGTTTCATCGTCAATGTGAATGTCCAAGGGATACAGTAAACCTGCTGAGGTGCATCGGAATGTAGAACTGGTGACACAGGAAACGCTCAAAACATAGACAGTAGGAAGACTCAGCCTTCCTGTACTTAAGTCGGCATTGTGTCTCTTATATTTATTTCCGATGAAATTTCTGTGTTTCATCGTGAATGGGAAGGTCCAAGGGATATAGTAAACCTGCAGAGGTGCATCGGAAAGTAAAACTGATGACACACGAAACGCTCAAAACATAGACAGTAGGAAGACTTAGTCTTCCTGTACTTAAGTCGGCATTGTGTCTCTTATATTTAATTCCGATGCAATTCCTGTGATTCATCTGCACTGTGAAGGTCCAAGGGATACAGTAAACCTGTAGAGGTGCATCGGAATGTAAAACTAGTGACACAGGAAACGCTCAAATCATAGACATTAGGAAGATTCAGTCTTCCTGTACTTAAGCCGGCATTGTGTCTCTTATATTTAATTCCGATGCAATTTCTGTGTTTCATCGTCAATGGGAAGGTCCAAGGGATACAGTAAACCTGCAGAGGTTCATCGGAATGTAAAACTGGTGACACAGGAAACGCTCAAATTATAGACAGTAGGAAGACTCAGTCTTCCTGTACTTAAGTCGGCATTGTGTCTCTTATATTTAATTCCGATGCAATTTCTGTGTTTCATCGTCAATGGAAAGGTCCAAAGGATACAGTAAACCTGCAGAGGTGCATCGGAATGTAAAACTAGTGACACAGGAAACGCTCAAAACATAGACAGTAGGAAGACTCAGTCTTCCTGTACTTAAGTCGGTATTGTGTCTGTTATATTTAATTCCGATGCAATTTCTGTGTTTCATCGTCAATGGGAAGGTCCAAGGGATACAGTAAACCTGCAGAGGTGCGTCGGAATGTAAAACTGGTGACACAGGAAACGCTCAAAACATAGACAGTAGGAAGAATCAGTCTTCCTCTTCTTAATTTGGCATTGTGTCTCTTATATTTATATCCGATGAAATTTCTGTGTTTCATCGTGAATGGGAAGGTCCAAGGGATATAGTAAACCTGCAGAGGTGCATCGGAAAGTAAAACTGATGACACAGGAAACGCTCAAAACATAGACAGTAGGAAGACTCAGTCTTCCTGTACTTACGTCGGCATTGTGTCTCTTATATTTAATTCTGATGCAATTTCTGTGTTTCTTCGTCACTGTCAAGCTCCAAGGGATACAGTAAACCTGTAGAGGTGCATCGGAATGTAAAACTAGTGACACAGGAAACGCTCAAATCATAGACATTAGGAAGATTCAGTCTTCCTGTACTTAAGTCGGCATTGTGTCTCTTATATTTCTTTCCGATGAAATTTCTGTGTTTGATCGTGAATGGGAAGGTCCAAGGGATATAGTAAACCTGCAGAGGTGCATCGGAAAGTAAAACTGATGACACAGGAATCGCTCAAATTATAGACAGTAGTAAGACTTAGTCTTCCTGTACTTAAGTCGGCATTGTGTCTCTTATATTTAATTCCGATGCAATTTCTGTGTTTCATCGTCAATGGGAAGGTCCAAGGGTACAGAAAACCTGCAGAGGTGCATCAGAATGTGAAACTGGTGACACAGGAAACGCTCAAGACATAGACAGTAGGAAGATTCATTCTTCCTGTACTTAAGTCGGCATTGTGTCTCTTATATTTAATTCCGATGCAATTTCTGTGTTTCATCGTCAATGGGAAGGTCCAAGGGATACAGTAAACCTGCAGAGGTGCATCGGAATGTAAAACTAGTGACACATGAAACGCTCAAAATATAGACAGTAGGAAGACTCAGTCTTCCTGTACTTAAGTCGGCATTGTGTCTCTTACATTTAATTCCGATGCAATTTCTGTGTTTAATCGTCAATGGGAAGGTCCAAGGGATACAGTAAACCTGCAGAGGTGCATCGGAATGTAAAACTGATGACACAGGAAACGCTCAAATTACAGACAATAGGAAGACTCGGTCTTCCTGTACTTAAGTCGGCATTGTGTCTCTTATATTTAATTCCGATGCAATTTCTGTGTTTCATCGCCAATGGGAAGGTCTAAGGGATACAGTAAAACTGCAGAGCTGCATCAGAATGTAAAATTGGGGACACAGGAAACGCTCAAATTATAGACAGTAGGAAGATTCAGTCTTCCTATACTTAAGTCAGCATTGTGTCTCTTATATTTATTTCCGATGAAATTTCTGTGTTTCATCGCCAATGGGAAGGTCCAAGGGATACACTAAAACTGCAGAGCTGCATCAGAATGTAAAACTGGGGACACTGGAAACGCTCAAAACATAGAGAATAGGTAGACTCAGTCTTCCTGTTTTTAAGTCGGCTTTGTGTCTGTTATATTTAATTCCGAAGCAATTTCTGTGTTTCATCGTCAATGGGAAGGTCCAAGGGATACAGTAAACCTGTGGAGGTGCATCGGAATGTAAAACTGGTGAAACAGGAAACGCTCAAATTACAGACAATAGGAAGACTCGGTCTTCCTGTACTTAAGTCGGCATTGTGTCTCTTATATTTAATTCCGATGCAATTTCTGTGTTTCATCGCCAATGGGAAGGTCTAAGGGATACAGTAAACCTGCAGAGGTGCATCGGAATGTAAAACTGATGACACAGAAAACGCTCAAAACATAGACCGTAGGAAGTCTCAGTCTTCCTGTACTTATGTCGGCATTGTGTCTCTTATATTTAATTCCGATGCGATTTCTGTGTTTCATCGACAATGGGAAGGTCCAAGGGATCCAGTAAACCTGCAGAGGTGCATCGGAATGTAAAACTGGTGACACTGGAAACGCTCAAATTACAGACAGTAGGAAGACTCAGTCTTCCTGTACTTAAGTCGGCATTGTATCTCTTATATTTAATTCCGATGCAATTTCTGTGTTTCATCGCCAATGGGAAGGCCTAAGGGATACAGTAAAACTGCAGAGCTGCATCAGAATGTAAAACTGGGGACACAGGAAACGCTCAAAACATAGAGAGTAGGCAGACTCAGTTTTCCTGTTTTTATGTCGGCATTGTGTCTCTTATATTTAATTCCGATGCAATTTCTGTGTTTCATCGTCAATGTGAATGTCCAAGGGATACAGTAAACCTGCAGAGGTGCATCGGAATGTAGAACTGGTGACACAGAAAACGCTCAAAACATAGACCGTAGGAAGTCTCAGTCTTCCTGTACTTATGTCGGCATTGTGTCTCTTATATTTAATTCCGATGCGATTTCTGTGTTTCATCGACAATGGGAAGGTCCAAGGGAAACAGTAAACCGGCAGAGGTGCATCGGAATGTAAAACTGGTGACACAGGAACCGCTCAAACATTGACCGTATAAAGACTGTTTTCTTGTACTTAAGTCGGCATTGTGTCTCTTATATTAAATTTCGATGCAATTTCTGTGTTTCATCGTGAATGGGAATTTCCAAGGGATACAGTAAACCTGTAGAGGTGCATCGGAATGTAAAACTAGTGACACAGGAAACGCTCAAAACATAGACAGTAGGAAGACTCAGTCTTCCTCTACTGTAGTCGGCATTGTGTCTGTTATATTTAATTCCGATGCAATTTCTGTGTTTCATCGTCAATGGGAAGGTCCAAGGGATCCAGTAAACCTGCAGAGGTGCATCGGAATGTAAAACTGGTGACACAGGAAACGCTCACACATAGACAGTAGGAGGACTCAGTCTTCCTGTACTTAAGTCGGCATTGTGTCTCTTATATTAAATTTCGATGCAATTTCTGTGTTTCTGCGTCAATGGGAAGGTCCACGGGAAACAGGAAACCTGCAGAGGTGCATCGGAATGTAAAACTGGTGACACAGGAAACGCTCAAAGCATAGAGAGTAGGAAGACTCAGTCTTCCTGTACTTAAGTCGGCATTGTGTCACTTATATTTAATTCCGATGCAATTTCTGTGTTTTATCGACAATGGGAAGGTCCAAGGGAAACAGTAAACCGGCAGAGGTGCATCGGAATGTAAAACTGGTGACACAGGAACCGCTCAAACATTGACCGTATAAAGACTGTTTTCTTGTACTTAAGTCGGCATTGTGTCTCTTATATTAAATTTCGATGCAATTTCTGTGTTTCATCGTGAATGGGAATTTCCAAGGGATACAGTAAACCTGTAGAGGTGCATCGGAATGTAAAACTAGTGACACAGGAAACGCTCAAAACATAGACAGTAGGAAGACTCAGTCTTCCTCCACTGTAGTCGGCATTGTGTCTCTTATATTTAATTCCGATGCAATTTCTGTGTTTCATCGTCAATGGGAAGGTCCAAGGGATCCAGTAAAACTGCAGAGGTGCATCGGAATGTAAAACTGGTGACACAGGAAACGCTCACACATAGACAGTAGGAGGACTCAGTCTTCCTGTACTTAAGTCGGCATTGTGTCTCTTATATTAAATTTCGATGCAATTTCTGTGTTTCAGCGTCAATGGGAAGGTCCAAGGGAAACAGGAAACCTGCAGAGGTGCATCGGAATGGAAAACTGGTGACACAGGAAACGCTCAAAGCATAGAGAGTAGGAAGACTCAGTCTTCCTGTACTTAAGTCGGCATTGTGTCACTTATATTTAATTCCGATGCAATTTCTGTGTTTTATCGTCAATGGGAAGGTCCGAGGCATACAATAAACCTGCAGAGGTGCATCGGAATGTAAAACTGGTGACACAGGAAACGCTCAAAGCGTAGACAGTAGGAAGACTCAGTCTTCCTATACTTAAGTCGGCATTGTGTCTCTTATATTTATTTCCGATGAAATTTCTGTGTTTCATCGCCAATGGGAAGGGCCATGGGATGCAGTAAAACTGCAGAGCTGCATCACAATGTAAAAGTGGGGACACAGGAAACGGTCAAAGCATAGAGAGTAGGCAGACTCAGTCTTCCTGTTTTTAAGTCGGCATTGTGTCTCTTATATTTAATTCCGATGCAATATCTGTGTTTCATCGTCAATGGGAAGGTCCAAGGGATACAGTAAACCTGTAGAGGTGCATCGGAATGTAAAACTGGTGACACAGGAAACGCTCAAATTACAGACAGTAGGAAGACTCAGTCTTCCTGTACTTAAGTCGGCATTGTATCTCTTATATTTAATTCCGATGCAATTTCTGTGTTTCATCGCCAATGGGAAGGCCTAAGGGATACAGTAAAACTGCAGAGCTGCATCAGAATGTAAAACTGGGGACACAGGAAACGCTCAAAACATAGAGAGTAGGCAGACTCAGCCTTCCTGTACTTAAGTCGGCATTGTGTCTCTTATATTTAATTCCGATGCAATTCCTGTGATTCATCTGCACTGTGAAGGTCCAAGGGATACAGTAAACCTGTAGAGGTGCATCGGAATGTAAAACTAGTGACACAGGAAACGCTCAAATCATAGACATTAGGAAGATTCAGTCTTCCTGTACTTAAGTCGGCATTGTGTCTCTTATATTTAATTCCGATGCAATTTCTGTGTTTCATCGTCAATGGGAAGGTCCAAGGTATACAGTAAACCTGCAGAGGTGCATCGGAATGTAAAACTGGTGACACAGGAAACGCTCAAATTATAGACAGTAGGAAGACTCAGTCTTCCTGTACTTAAGTCGGCATTGTGTCTCTTATATTTAATTCCGATGCAATTTCTGTGTTTCATCGTCAATGGGAAGGTCCAAAGGATACAGTAAACCTGCAGAGGTGCATCGGAATGTAAAACTAGTGACACAGGAAACGCTCAAAACATAGACAGTAGGAAGACTCAGTCTTCCTCTACTTAAGTCGGTATTGTGTCTGTTATATTTAATTCCGATGCAATTTCTGTGTTTCATCGTCAATGGGAAGGTCCAAGGGATACAGTAAACCTGCAGAGGTGCGTCGGAATGTAAAACTGGTGACACAGGAAACGCTCAAAACATAGACAGTAGGAAGAATCAGTCTTCCTGTACTTAATTCGGCATTGTGTCTCTTATATTTATTTCCGATGAAATTTCTGTGTTTCATCGTGAATGGGAAGGTCCAAGGGATATAGTAAACCTGCAGAGGTGCATCGGAAAGTAAAACTGATGACACAGGAAACGCTCAAAACATAGACAGTAGGAAGACTCAGTCTTCCTGTACTTACGTCGGCATTGTGTCTCTTATATTTAATTCTGATGCAATTTCTGTGTTTCTTCGTCACTGTCAAGGTCCAAGGGATACAGTAAACCTGTAGAGGTGCATCGGAATGTAAAACTAGTGACACAGGAAACGCTCAAATCATAGACATTAGGAAGATTCAGTCTTCCTGTACTTAAGTCGGCATTGTGTCTCTTATTTTTATTTCCGATGAAATTTCTGTGTTTCATCGTGAATGGGAAGGTCCAAGGGATATAGTAAACCTGCAGAGGTGCATCGGAATGTAAAACTAGTGACACATGAAACGCTCAAAATATAGACAGTAGGAAGACTCAGTCTTCCTGTACTTAAGTCGGCATTGTGTCTCTTACATTTAATTCCGCTGCAATTTCTGTGTTTAATCGTCAATGGGAAGGTCCAAGGGATACAGTAAACCTGCAGAGGTGCATCGGAATGTAAAACTGATGACACAGGAAACGCTCAAATTACAGACAATAGGAAGACTCGGTCTTCCTGTACTTAAGTCGGCATTGTGTCTCTTATATTTAATTCCGATGCAATTTCTGTGTTTCATCGCCAATGGGAAGGTCTAAGGGATACAGTAAAACTGCAGAGCTGCATCAGAATGTAAAATTGGGGACACAGGAAACGCTCAAATTATAGACAGTAGGAAGATTCAGTCTTCCTATACTTAAGTCGGCATTGTGTCTCTTATATTTATTTCCGATGAAATTTCTGTGTTTCATCGCCAATGGGAAGGTCCAAGGGATACACTAAAACTGCAGAGCTGCATCAGAATGTAAAACTGGGGACACTGGAAACGCTCAAAACATAGAGAGTAGGTAGACTCAGTCTTCCTGTTTTTAAGTCGGCTTTGTGTCTGTTATATTTAATTCCGAAGCAATTTCTGTGTTTCATCGTCAATGGGAAGGTCCAAGGGATACAGTAAACCTGTGGAGGTGCATCGGAATGTAAAACTGGTGAAACAGGAAACGCTCAAATTACAGACAATAGGAAGACTCGGTCTTCCTGTACTTAAGTCGGCATTGTGTCTCTTATATTTAATTCCGATGCAATTTCTGTGTTTCATCGCCAATGGGAAGGTCTAAGGGATACAGTAAACCTGTAGAGGTGCATCGGAATGTAAAACTGATGACACAGAAAACGCTCAAATCATAGACCGTAGGAAGACTCAGTCTTCCTGTACTTAAGTCGGCATTGTATCTCTTATATTTAATTCCGATGCAATTTCTGTGTTTCATCGCCAATGGGAAGGCCTAAGGGATACAGTAAAACTGCAGAGCTGCATCAGAATGTAAAACTGGGGACACAGGAAACGCTCAAAACATAGAGAGTAGGCAGACTCAGTTTTCCTGTTTTTATGTCGGCATTGTGTCTCTTATATTTAATTCCGATGCAATTTCTGTGTTTCATCGTCAATGTGAATGTCCAAGGGATACAGTAAACCTGCAGAGGTGCATCGGAATGTAGAACTGGTGACACAGGAAACGCTCAAAACATAGACAGTAGGAAGACTCAGCCTTCCTGTACTTAAGTCGGCATTGTGTCTCTTATATTTATTTCCGATGAAATTTCTGTGTTTCATCGTGAATGGGAAGGTCCAAGGGATATAGTAAACCTGCAGAGGTGCATCGGAAAGTAAAACTGATGACACACGAAACGCTCAAAACATAGACAGTAGGAAGACTTAGTCTTCCTGTACTTAAGTCGGCATTGTGTCTCTTATATTTAATTCCGATGCAATTCCTGTGATTCATCTGCACTGTGAAGGTCCAAGGGATACAGTAAACCTGTAGAGGTGCATCGGAATGTAAAACTAGTGACACAGGAAACGCTCAAATCATAGACATTAGGAAGGTTCAGTCTTCCTGTACTTAAGTCGGCATTGTGTCTCTTATATTTAATTCCGATGCAATTTCTGTGTTTCATCGTCAATGGGAAGGTCCAAGGTATACAGTAAACCTGCAGAGGTGCATCGGAATGTAAAATTGGTGACATAGGAAACGCTCAAATTATAGACAGTAGGAAGACTCAGTCTTCCTGTACTTAAGTCGGCATTGTGTCTCTTATATTTAATTCCGATGCAATTTCTGTGTTTCATCGTCAATGGGAAGGTCCAAAGGATACAGTAAACCTGCAGAGGTGCATCGGAATGTAAAACTAGTGACACAGGAAACGCTCAAAACATAGACAGTAGGAAGACTCAGTCTTCCTCCACTTAAGTCGGTATTGTGTCTGTTATATTTAATTCCGATGCAATTTCTGTGTTTCATCGTCAATGGGAAGGTCCAAGGGATACAGTAAACCTGCAGAGGTGCGTCGGAATGTAAAACTGGTGACACAGGAAACGCTCAAAACATAGACAGTAGGAAGAATCAGTCTTCCTGTACTTAATTCGGCATTGTGTCTCTTATATTTATTTCCGATGAAATTTCTGTGTTTCATCGTGAATGGGAAGGTCCAAGGGATATAGTAAACCTGCAGAGGTGCATCGGAAAGTAAAACTGATGACACAGGAAACGCTCAAAACATAGACAGTAGGAAGACTTAGTCTTCCTGTACTTACGTCGGCATTGTGTCTCTTATATTTACTTCTGATGCAATTTCTGTGTTTCTTCGTCACTGTCAAGGTCCAAGGGATACAGTAAAACTGTAGAGGTGCATCGAAATGTAAAACTAGTGACACAGGAAACGCTCAAATCATAGACATTAGGAAGATTCAGTCTTCCTGTACTTAAGTCGGCATTGTGTCTCTTATTTTTATATCCGATGAAATTTCTGTGTTTCATCGTGAATGGGAAGGTCCAAGGGATATAGTAAACCTGCAGAGGTGCATCGGAAAGTAAAACTGATGACACAGGAAACGCTCAAATTATAGACAGTAGGAAGACTTAGTCTTCCTGTACTTAAGTCGGCATTGTGTCTCTTATATTTAATTCCGATGCAATTTCTGTGTTTCATCGTCAATGGGAAGGTCCAAGGGTACAGAAAACCTGCAGAGGTGCATCAGAATGTGAAACTGGTGACACAGGAAACGCTCAAGACATAGACAGTAGGAAGATTCATTCTTCCTGTACTTAAGTCGGCATTGTGTCTCTTATATTTAATTCCGATGCAATTTCTGTGTTTCATCGTCAATGGGAAGGTCCAAGGGATACAGTAAACCTGCAGAGGTGCATCGGAATGTATAACTAGTGACACATGAAACGCTCAAAATATAGACAGTAGGAAGACTCAGTCTTCCTGTACTTAAGTCGGCATTGTGTCTCTTACATTTAATTCCGATGCAATTTCTGTGTTTAATCGTCAATGGGAAGGTCCAAGGGATACAGTAAACCTGCAGAGGTGCATCGGAATGTAAAACTGATGACACAGGAAACGCTCAAATTACAGACAATAGGAAGACTCGGTCTTCCTGTACTTAAGTCGGCATTGTGTCTCTTATATTTAATTCCGATGCAATTTCTGTGTTTCATCGCCAATGGGAAGGTCTAAGGGATACAGTAAAACTGCAGAGCTGCATCAGAATGTAAAATTGGGGACACAGGAAACGCTCAGAACATAGAGAATAGGCAGACTCAGTCTTCCTGTTTTTAAGTCGGCATTGTGTCTCTTATATTTAATTCCGATGCAATTTCTGTGTTTCATCGTCAATGGGAAGGTCCAAAGGATACAGTAAACCTGCAGAGGTGTATCGGAATGTAAAACTAGTGACACAGGAAACAATCAAAACATAGACAGTTGGAAGACTCAGTCTTCATGTACTTACGTCGGCATTGTGTCTCTTATATTTAATTCCGATGCAATTTCTGTGTTTCATCGTTAATGGGAAGGTCCAAGGGATACAGTAAACCTGCAGAGGTGCATCGGAATGTGAAACTGGTGACACAGGAGACGCTCAAAACATAGACGGTAGGAAGACTCAGCCTTCCTGTACTTAAGTCGGCATTCTGTCTCTTATATTTATTTCCGATGAAATTTCTGTGTTTCATCGTGAATGGGAAAGTCCAAGGGATATAGTAAACCTGCAGAGGTGCATCGGAAAGTAAAACTGATGACACACGAAACGCTCAAAACATAGACAGTAGGAAGACTTAGTCTTCCTGTACTTAAGTCGGCATTGTGTCTCTTATATTTAATTCTGATGCAATTCCTGTGTTTCATCGTCACTGTGAAGGTCCAAGGGATACAGTAAACCTGTAGAGGTGCATCGGAATGTAAAACTAGTGACACAGGAAACGCTCAAAACATAGACAGTAGGAAGACTCAGTCTTCCTGTACTTAAGTCGGCATTGTGTCTCTAATATTTAATTCCGATGCAATTTCTGTGTTTCATCGTCAATGGGAAGGTCCAAGGGATACAGTAAACCTGCAGAGGTGCATCGGAATGTAAAACTGGTGACACAGGAAACGCTCAAAACATAGACAGTAGTAAGACTCAGTCTGCCTGTACTTAGGTCGGCATTGTGTCTCTTATATTTAATTCCGATGCAATTTCTGTGTTTCATCGTCAATGGGAAGGTCCAAGGGATACAATAAACCTGCAGAGGTGCATCGGAATGTAAAACTGGTGACACAGGAAACGCTCAAAGAATAGACAGTAGGAAGATTCAGTCTTCCTATACTTAAGTCGGCATTGTTTCTCTTATATTTATTTCCGATGAAAGTTCTGTGTTTCATCGCCAATGGGAAGGTCCAAGGGATACAGTAAAACTGCAGAGCTGCATCAGAATGTAAATCTGGGGACACTGGAAACGCTCAAAACATAGAGAGTAGGCAGACTCAGTCTTCCTGTTTTTAAGTCGGCTTTGTGTCTGTTATATTTAATTCCGAAGCAATTTCTGTGTTTCATCGTCAATGGGAAGGTCCAAGGGATACAGTAAACCTGTGGAGGTGCATCGGAATGTAAAACTGGTGACACAGGAAACGCTCAAATTACAGACAATAGGAAGACTCGGTCTTCCTGTACTTAAGTCGGCATTGTGTCTCTTATATTTAATTCCGATGCAATTTCTGTGTTTCATCGCCAATGGGAAGGTCTAAGGGATACAGTAAAACTGCAGAGGTGCATCGGAATGTAAAACTAGTGACACAGGAAACAATCAAAACATAGACAGTTGGAAGACTCAGTCTTCCTGTACTTACGTCGGCATTGTGTCTCTTATATTTAATTCCGATGCAATTTCTGTGTTTCATCGTTAATGGGAAGGTCCAAGGGATACAGTAAACCTGCAGAGGTGCATCGGAATGTGAAACTGGTGACACAGGAGACGCTGAAAACATAGACAGTAGGAAGACTCAGCCTTCCTGTACTTAAGTCGGCATTCTGTCTCTTATATTTATTTCCGATGAAATTTCTGTGTTTCATCGTGAATGGGAAAGTCCAAGGGATATAGTAAACCTGCAGAGGTGCATCGGAAAAAAAAACTGATGACACACGAAATGCTCAAAACATAGACAGTAGGAAGACTTAGTCTTCCTGTACTTAAGTCGGCATTGTGTCTCTTATATTTAATTCCGATGCAATTCCTGTGTTTCATCGTCACTGTGAATGTCCAAGGGATACAGTAAACCTGTAGAGGTGCATCGGAATGTAAAACTAGTGACACAGGAAACGCTCAAAACATAGACAGTAGGAAGACTCAGTCTTCCTGTACTTAAGTCGGCATTGTGTCTCTTATATTTAATTCCGATGCAATTTCTGTGTTTCATCGTCAATGGGAAGGTCCAAGGGATACAGTAAACCTGCAGAGGTGCATCGGAATGTAAAACTGGTGACACAGGAAACGCTCAAAACATAGACAGTAGTAAGACTCAGTCTTCCTGTACTTAAGTCGGCTTTGTGTCTCTTATATATATTTCCGATGAAATTTCTGTGTTTCATCGTGAATGGGAAGGTCTAAGTGATATAGTAAACCTGCAGAGGTGCATCGGAAGTAAAACTGATGACACAGGAAACGCTCAAAACATAGACAGTAGGAAGACTTAGTCTTCCTGTACTTAAGTCGGCATTGTGTCTCTTATATTTAATTCCGATGCAATTCCTGTGTTTCATCGTCACTGTGAAGGTCCAAGGGATACAGCAAACCTGTAGAGGTGCATCGGAATGTAAAACTGGTGACACAGGAAACGCTCAAAACATAGACAGCAGGAAGACTCAGTCTTCCTGTTTTTAAGTCGGCATTGTGTCTCTTATATATATTTCCGATGAAATTTCTGTGTTTCATCGTCAATGGGAAGGTCCAAAGGATACAGTAAACCTGCAGAGGTGCATCGGAATGTAAAACTAGTGACACAGGAAACAATCAAAACATAGACAGTTGGAAGACTCAGTCTTCCTGTACTTACGTCGGCATTGTGTCTCTTATATTTAATTCCGATGCAATTTCTGTGTTTCATCGTTAATGGGAAGGTCAAGGGATACAGTAAACCTGCAGAGGTGCATCGGAATGTGAAACTGGTGACACAGGAGACGCTGAAAACATAGACAGTAGGAAGACTCAGCCTTCCTGTACTTAAGTCGGCATTCTGTCTCTTATATTTATTTCCGATGAAATTTCTGTGCTTCATCGTGAATGGGAAAGTCCAAGGGATATAGTAAACCTGCAGAGGTGCATCGGAAAGTAAAACTGATGACACACGAAACGCTCAAAACATAGACAGTAGGAAGACTTAGTCTTCCTGTACTTAAGTCGGCATTGTGTCTCTTATATTTAATTCCGATGCAATTCCTTTGTTTCATCGTCACTGTGAATGTCCAAGGGATACAGTAAACCTGTAGAGGTGCATCGGAATGTAAAACTAGTGACACAGGAAACGCTCAAAACATAGACAGTAGGAAGACTCAGTCTTCCTGTACTTAAGTCGGCATTGTGTCTCTTATATTTAATTCCGATGCACAATCTGTGTTTCATCGTCAATGGGAAGGTCCAAGGGATACAGTAAACCTGCAGAGGTGCATCGGAATGTAAAACTGGTGACACAGGAAACGCTCAATACATAGACAGTAGTAAGACTTAGTCTTCCTGTACTTAAGTCGGCATTGTGTCTCTTATATTTAATTCCGATGCAATTCCTGTGTTTCATCGTCACTGTGAAGGTCCAAGGGATACAGCAAACCTGTAGAGGTGCATCGGAATGTAAAACAGGTGACACAGGAAACGCTCAAAACATAGACAGCAGGAAGACTCAGTCTTCCTGTACTTAAGTCGGCATTGTGTCTCTTATATATAATTCCGATGCAATTACTGTGTTTCATCGTCAATGGGAAGGTCGAAGGGATACAATAAACCTGCAGAGGTGCATCGGAATGTAAAACTAGTGACACAGGAAACGCTCAAAACATAGACAGTAGGAAGACTCAGTCTTCCTGTACTTAAGTCGGCATTGTGTCTCTTACATTTAATTCCGATGCAATTTCTGTGTTTCATCGTCAATGGGAAGGTCCAAGGGATACAGTAAACCTGCAGAGGTGCATCGGAAAGTAAAACTGATGACACACGAAACGCTCAAAACATAGACAGTAGGAAGACATAGTCTTCCTGTACTTAAGTCGGCATTGTGTCTTTTATATTTAATTCCGATGCAATTCCTGTGTTTCATCTGCACTGTGAAGGTCCAAGGGATACAGAAAACCTGTAGAGGTGCATCGGAATGTAAAACTAGTGACACAGGAAACGCTCAAATCATAGACATTAGGAAGATTCAGTCTTCCTGTACTTAAGTCGGCATTGTGTCTCTTATATTCAATTCCGATGCAATTTCTGTGTTTCATCGTCAATGGGAAGGTCCAAGGGATACAGTAAACCTGCAGAGGTGCATCGGAATGTAAAACTGGTGACACAGGAAACGCTCAAATTATAGACAGTAGGAAGACTCAGTCCTCCTGTACTTAAGTCGGCATTGTGTCTCTTATATTTAATTCCGATGCAATTTCTGTGTTTCATCGCCAATGGGAAGGTCCAAAGGATACAGTAAACCTGCAGAGGTGCATCGGAAAGTAAAACTGATGACACAGGAAACGATCAAAACATAGACAGTAGGAAGTCTCAGTCTTCCTGTTCTTAAGTCGGTATTGTGTCTCTTATATTTAATTCCGATGCAATTTCTGTGCTTCATCGTGAATGGGAAGGTCCAAGGGATACAGTAAACCTGCAGAGGTGCGTCGGAATGTAAAACTGGTGACACAGGAAACGCTCAAAACATAGACAGTAGGAAGAATCAGTCTTCCTGTACTTTATTCGGCATTGTGTCTCTTATATTTATTTCCGATGAAATTTCTGTGTTTCATCGTGAATGGGAAGGTCCAAGGGATATAGCAAACCTGCAGAGGTGCATCGGAAAGTAAATCTGATGACACAGTTAACGCTCAAAACATAGACAGTAGGAAGACTCAGTCCTCTTGTACTTACGTCGGCATTGTGTCTCTTATATTTAATTCCGATGCAATTTCTGTGTTTCTTCGTCACTGTCAAGGTCCAAGGGATACAGTACACCTGTAGAGGTGCATCGGTATGTAAAACTGGTGACACAGGAAACGCTCAAATTATAGACAGTAGGAAGACTCAGTCTTCCTGTACTTAAGTCGGCATTGTGTCACTTATAATTAATTCCGATGCAATTTCTGTGTTTCATCGTCAATGGGAAGGTCCAAGGGATACAGTAAACCTGCAGAGGTGCATCGGTATGTAAAACTAGTGACACAGGAAACAATCAAAACATAGACAGTTGGAAGACTCAGTCTTCCTGTACTTAAGTCGGCATTGTGTTTCTTATATTTAATTCCGATGCAATTCCTGTGTTTCATCGTCACTGTGAAGGTCCAAGGCATACAGTAAACCTGCAGAGGTGCATCGGAATGTAAAACTGGTGACACAGGAAACGCTCAAATTATAGACAGAAGGAAGACTTAGTCTTCCTGTACTTAAGTCGGCATTGTGTCTCTTATATTTAATTCCGATGCAATTTCTGTGTTTCATCGTCAATGGGAAGGTCCATGGGTACAGAAAACCTGCAGAGGTGCATCAGAATGTAAAGCTGGTGACACAGGAAACGCTCAACACATAGACAGTAGGAAGACTCATTCTTCCTGTACTTAAGTCGGCATTGTGTCTCTTATATTTAATTCCGATGGAATTTCTGTGTTTCATGGTCAATGGGAAGGTCCAAGCGATACAGTAAACCTGCAGAGGTGCATCGGAATGTAAAACTAGTGACACAGGAAACGCTCAAAATATAGACAGTAGGAAGACTCAGTCTTCCTGTACTTAAGTCGGCATTGTGTCTCTTACATTTAATTCCGATGCCATTTCTGTGTTTCATCGTCAATGGGAAGGTCAAAGGGATCCACTAAACCTGCAGAGGTGCATCGGAATGTAAAACTGGTGACACAGGAAACGCTCAAAACATAGGCAGTAGGAAGACTCTGTCTTCCTGTACTTAAGTCGTCATTGTGTCTCTTATATTTAATTCCGATGCAATTTCTGTGTTTCATCGTCAATGGGAAGGTCCAAGGGATACAGTAAACCTGCAGAGGTGCATCGGAATGTAAAACTGGTGACACAGGAAACGCTCAAATTATAGACAGAAGGAAGACTCAGTCCTCCTGTACTTAAGTCGGCATTGTGCCTCTTATATTAAATTCCGATGCAATTTCTGTGTTTCATCGTCAATGGGAAGGTCCAAAGGATACAGTAAACCTGCAGAGGTGCATCGGAAAGTAAAACTGATGACACAGGACACGCTCAAAACATAGACAGTAGGAAGACTCAGTCTTCTTGTACTTACGTCGGCATTGTGTCTCTTATATTTAATTCCGATGCAATTTCTGTGTTTCTTCGTCACTGTCAAGGTCCAAGGGATACAGTAAACCTGTAGAGGTGCATCGGTATGTAAAACTGGTGACACAGGAAACGCTCAAATTATAGACATTAGGAAGACTCAGTCTTCCTAAACTTAAGTCGGCATTGTGTCACTTATAATTAATTCCGATGCAATTTCTGTGTTTCATCGTCAATGGGAAGGTCCAAGGGATACAGTAAACCTGCAGAGGTGCATCGGTATGTAAAACTAGTGACACAGGAAACAATCAAAACATAGACAGTTGGAAGACTCAGTCTTCATGTACTTAAGTCGGCATTGTGTTTCTTATATTTAATTCCGATGCAATTCCTGAGTTTCATCGTCACTGTGAAGGTCCAAGGGATACAGTAAACCTGCAGAGGTGCATCGGAATGTAAAACTGGTGACACAGAAACGCTCAAATTATAGACAGTAGGAAGACTTAGTCTTCCTGTACTTAAGTCGGCATTGTGTCTCTTATATTTAATTCCGATGCAATTTCTGTGTTTCATCGTCAATGGGAAGGTCCATGGCTACAGAAAACCTGCAGAGGTGCATCATAATGTAAAACTGGTGACACAGGAAACGCTCAACACATAGACAGTAGGAAGACTCATTCTTCCTGTACTTAAGTCGGCATTGGGTCTCTCATATTTAATTCCGATGCAATTTCTGTGTTTCATCGTCAAGGGGAAGGTCCAAGGGATACAGTAAACCTGCAGAGGTGCATCGGAATGTAAAACTAGTGACACAGGAAACGCTCAAAATATAGACAGTAGGAAGACTCAGTGTTCCTGTACTTAAGTCGGCATTGTGTCTCTTACATTTAATTCCGATGCAATTTCTGTGTTTCATCGTCAATGGGAAGGTCCAAGGGATACACTAAACCTGCAGAGGTGCATCGGAATGTAAAACTGGTGACAAAGGAAACGCTCAAATCTTCGGCAGTAGGAAGACTCTGTCTTTCTGTACTTAAGTCGTCATTGTGTCTCTTATATTTATTTCCGATGAAATTTCTGTGTTTCATCGTGAATGGGAAGGTCCAAGGGATATAGTAAACCTGCAGAGGTGCATCGGAAAGTAAAACTGATGACACAGGAAACGCTCAAATCATAGACAGTAGGAAGACTTAGTCTTTCTGTACTTAAGTCGGCATTGTGTCTCTTATATTTAATTCCGATGCAATTTCTGTTTTTCATCGTCAATGGGAAGGTCCAAGGGATACAGTAAACCTGCAGAGGTGCATCGGAATATAAAACTGATGACACAGAAAACGCTCAAAACATAGACAGTAGGAAGACTCAGTCTTCCTGTACTTATGTCGGCATTGTGTCCCTTATATTTAATTCCGATGCGATTTCTGTGTTTCATCGACAATGGGAAGGTCCAAGGGATACAGGAAACCTGGAGAGGTGCATCGGAATGTAAAACTGGTGACACAGGAAACGCTCAAAACATAGAGAGTAGGAAGACTCAGTCTTCCTGTACTTAAGTCGGCATTGTGTCTCTTATATTTAATTCCGAAGCAATTTCTGTGTTTCATCGTCAATGGGAAGGTCCAAGGGATACAGTAAACCTGTAGAGGTGCATCGGAATGTAAAACTGGTGACACAGGAAACGCTCAAATTACAGACAGTAGGAAGACTCGGTCTTCATGTACTTAAGACGGCATTGTGTCTCTTATATTTAATTCCGATGCAATTTCTGTGTTTCATCGTCAATGGGAAGGTCCAAGGGATACAGTAAACCTGCAGAGGTGCATCGGAATGTAAAACTAGTGACACAGGAAACGCTCAAAATATAGACAGTAGGAAGACTCAGTCTTCCTGTACTTAAGTCGGCATTGTGTCTCTTACATTTAATTCCGATGCAATTTCTGTGTTTCATCGTCAATGGGAAGGTCCAAGGGATACACTAAACCTGCAGAGGTGCATCGGAATGTAAAACTGGTGACACAGGAAACGCTCAAAACATAGGCAGTAGGAAGACTCCGACTTCCTGTACTTAAGTCGTCATTGTGTCTCTTATATTTAATTCCGATGCAATTTCTGTGTTACATCGTCAATGGGAAGGTCCAAGGGATACAGTAAACCTGCAGAGGTGCATCGGAATGTAAAACTGGTGACACAGGAAACGCTCAAATTATAGACAGTAGGAAGACTCAGTCCTCCTGTACTTAAGTTGGCATTGTGTCTCTTATATTAAATTCCGAAGCAATTTCTGTGTTTCATCGTCAATGGGAAGGTCCAAAGGATACAGTAAACCTGCAGAGGTGCATCGGAAAGTACAACTGATGACACAGGAAACGCTCAAAACATAGACAGTAGGAAGACTCAGTCTTCCTGTACTTAAGTCGGTATTGTGTCTCTTATATTTAATTCCGATGCAATTTCTGTGTTTCATCGTTAATGGGAAGGTCCAAGGGATACAGTAAACCTGCAGAGGTGCGTCGGAATGTAAAACTGGTGACACAGGAAACGCTCAAAACATAGACAGTAGGAAGAATCAGTCTTCCTGTACTTAATTCGGCATTGTGTCTCTTATATTTATTTCCGATGAAATTTCTGTGTTTCATCGTGAATGGGAAGGTCCAAGGGATATAGTAACCCTGCAGAGGTGCATCGGAAAGTAAAACTGATGACACAGTTAACGCTCAAAACATAGACAGTAGGAAGATTCAGTCTTCTTGTACTTACGTCGGCATTGTGTCTCTTATATTTAATTCCGATGCAATTTCTGTGTTTCTTCGTCACTGTCAAGGTCCAAGGGATACAGTAAACCTGCAGAGGTGCATCGGAAAGTAAAACTGATGACACACGAAACGCTCAAAACATAGACAGTAGGAAGTCTCAGTCTTCCTGTTCTTAAGTCGGTATTGTGTCTCTTATATTTAATTCCGATGCAATTTCTGTGCTTCATCGTGAATGGGAAGGTCCAAGGGATACAGTAAACCTGCAGAGGTGCGTCGGAATGTAAAACTGGTGACACAGGAAACGCTCAAAACATAGACAGTAGGAAGAATCAGTCTTCCTGTACTTTATTCGGCATTGTGTCTCTTATATTTATTTCCGATGAAATTTCTGTGTTTCATCGTGAATGGGAAGGTCCAAGGGATATAGCAAACCTGCAGAGGTGCATCGGAAAGTAAAACTGATGACACAGTTAACGCTCAAAACATAGACAGTAGGAAGACTCAGTCTTCCTGTACTTAAGTCGGTATTGTGTCTCTTATATTTAATTCCGATGCAATTTCTGTGTTTCTTCGTCACTGTCAAGGTCCAAGGGATACAGTACACCTGTAGAGGTGCATCGGTATGTAAAACTGGTGACACAGGAAACGCTCAAATTATAGACAGTAGGAAGACTCAGTCTTCCTGTACTTAAGTCGGCATTGTGTCACTTATAATTAATTCCGATGTTATTTCTGTGTTTCATCGTCAATGGGAAGGTCCAAGAGATACAGTAAACCTGCAGAGGTGCATCGGTATGTAAAACTAGTGACACAGGAAACAATCAAAACATAGACAGTTGGAAGACTCAGTCTTCCTGTACTTAAGTCGGCATTGTGTTTCTTATATTTAATTCCGATGCAATTCCTGTGTTTCATCGTCACTGTGAAGGTCCAAGGCATACAGTAAACCTGCAGAGGTGCATCGGAATGTAAAACTGGTGACACAGGAAACGCTCAAATTATAGACAGTAGGAAGACTTAGTCTTCCTGTACTTAAGTCGGCATTGTGTCTCTTATATTTAATTCCGATGCAATTTCTGTGTTTCATCGTCAATGGGAAGGTCCATGGGTACAGAAAACCTGCAGAGGTGCATCAGAATGTAAAACTGGTGACACAGGAAACGCTCAACACATAGACAGTAGGAAGACTCATTCTTCCTGTACTTAAGTCGGCATTGTGTCTCTTATATTTAATTCCGATGGAATTTCTGTGTTTCATGGTCAATGGGAAGGTCCAAGCGATACAGTAAACCTGCAGAGGTGCATCGGAATGTAAAACTAGTGACACAGGAAACGCTCAAAATATAGACAGTAGGAAGACTCAGTCTTCCTGTACTTAAGTCGGCATTGTGTCTCTTACATTTTATTCCGATGCAATTGCTGTGTTTCATCGTCAATGGGAAGGTCCAAGGGATACACTAAACCTGCAGAGGTCCATCGGAATGTAAAACTGGTGACACAGGAAACGCTCAAAACATAGGCAGTAGGAAGACTCTGTCTTCCTGTACTTAAGTCGTCATTGTGTCTCTTATATTTAATTCCGATGCAATTTCTGTGTTTCATCGTCAATGGGAAGGTATAAGGGATACAGTAAACCTGCAGAGGTGCATCGGAATGTAAAACTGGTGACACAGGAAACGCTCAAATTATAGACAGTAGGAAGACTCAGTCCTCCTGTACTTAAGTCGGCATTGTGTCTCTTATATTAAATTCCGATGCAATTCCTGTGTTTCATCGTCAATGGGAAGGTCCAAAGGATACAGTAAACCTGCAGAGGTGCATCGGAAAGTAAAACTGATGACACAGGAAACGCTCAAAACATAGACAGTAGGAAGACTCAGTCTTCCTGTACTTAAGTCTGTATTGTGTCTCTTATATTTAATTCCGATGCAATTTCTGTGTTTCATCGTGAATGGGAAGGTCCAAGGGATATAGTAAACCTGCAGAGGTGCATCGGAAAGTAGAACTGATGACACAGTTAACGCTCAAAACATAGACGGTAGGAAGACTCAGTCTTCTTGTACTTACGTCGGCATTGTGTCTCTCATATTTAATTCCGATGCAATTTCTGTGTTTCTTCGTCACTGTCAAGGTCCAAGGGATACAGTAAACCTGTAGAGGTGCATCGGTATGTAAAACTGGTGACACAGGAAACGCTCAAATTATAGACATTAGGAAGACTCAGTCTTCCTAAACTTAAGTCGGCATTGTGTCACTTATAATTAATTCCGATGCAATTTCTGTGTTTCATCGTGAATGGGAAGGTCCAAGGGATATAGTAAACCTGCAGAGGTGCATCGGAAAGTAGAACTGATGACACAGTTAACGCTCAAAACATAGACAGTAGGAAGACTCAGTCTTCTTGTACTTACGTCGGCATTGTGTCTCTTATATTTAATTCCGATGCAATTTCTGTGTTTCTTCGTCACTGTCAAGGTCCAAGGGATACAGTAAACCTGCAGAGGTGCATCGGAAAGTAAAACTGATGACACACGAAACGCTCAAAACATAGACAGTAGGAAGTCTCAGTCTTCCTGTTCTTAAGTCGGTATTGTGTCTCTTATATTTAATTCCGATGCAATTTCTGTGCTTCATCGTGAATGGGAAGGTCCAAGGGATACAGTAAACCTGCAGAGGTGCGTCGGAATGTAAAACTGGTGGCACAGGAAACGCTCAAAACATAGACAGTAGGAAGAATCAGTCTTCCTGTACTTTATTCGGCATTGTGTCTCTTATATTTATTTCCGATGAAATTTCTGTGTTTCATCGTGAATGGGAAAGTCCAAAGGATATAGCAAACCTGCAGAGGTGCATCGGAAAGTAAAACTGATGACACAGTTAACGCTCAAAGCATAGACAGTAGGAAGACTCAGTCCTCTTGTACTTACGTCGGCATTGTGTCTCTTATATTTAATTCCGATGCAATTTCTGTGTTTCTTCGTCACTGTCAAGGTCCAAGGGATACAGTACACCTGTAGAGGTGCATCGGTATGTAAAACTGGTGACACAGGAAACGCTCAAATTATAGACAGTAGGAAGACTCAGTCTTCCTGTACTTAAGTCGGCATTGTGTCACTTATAATTAATTCCGATGCAATTTCTTTGTTTCATCGTCAATGGGAAGGTCCAAGGGATACAGTAAACCTGCAGAGGTGCATCGGTATGTAAAACTAGTGACACAGGAAACAATCAAAACATAGACAGTTGGAAGACTCAGTCTTCCTGTACTTAAGTCGGCATTGTGTTTCTTATATTTAATTCCGATGCAATTCCTGTGTTTCATCGTCACTGTGAAGGTCCAAGGCATACAGTAAACCTGCAGAGGTGCATCGGAATGTAAAACTGGTGACACAGGAAACGCTCAAATTATAGACAGTAGGAAGACTTAGTCTTCCTGTACTTAAGTCGGCATTGTGTCTCTTATATTTAATTCCGATGCAATTTCTGTGTTTCATCGTCAATGGGAAGGTCCATGGGTACAGAAAACCTGCAGAGGTGCATCAGAATGTAAAACTGGTGACACAGGAAACGCTCAACACATAGACAGTAGGAAGACTCATTCTTCCTGTACTTAAGTCGGCATTGTGTCTCTCATATTTAATTCCGATGCAATTTCTGTGTTTCATCGTCAAGGGCAAGGTTTAAGGGATACAGTAAACCTGCAGAGGTGCATCGGAATGTAAAACTAGTGACACAGGAAACGCTCAAAATATAGACAGTAGGAAGACTCAGTGTTCCTGTACTTAAGTCGGCATTGTGTCTCTTACATTTAATTCCGATGCAATTTCTGTGTTTCATCGTCAATGGGAAGGTCCAAGGGATACACTAAACCTGCAGAGGTGCATCGGAATGTAAAACTGGTGACACAGGAAACGCTCAAAACATAGGCAGTAGGAAGACTCTGTCTTTCTGTACTTAAGTCGTCATTGTGTCTCTTATATTTATTTCCGATGAAATTTCTGTGTTTCATCGTGAATGGGAAGGTCCAAGGGATATAGTAAACCTGCAGAGGTGCATCGGAAAGTAAAACTGATGACACAGGAAACGCTCAAATCATAGACAGTAGGAAGACTTAGTCTTTCTGTACTTAAGTCGGCATTGTGTCTCTTATATTTAATTCCGATGCAATTTCTGTTTTTCATCGTCAATGGGAAGGTCCAAGGGATACAGTAAACCTGCAGAGGTGCATCGGAATATAAAACTGATGACACAGAAAACGCTCAAAACATAGACAGTAGGAAGACTCAGTCTTCCTGTACTTATGTCGGCATTGTGTCCCTTATATTTAATTCCGATGCGATTTCTGTGTTTCATCGACAATGGGAAGGTCCAAGGGATACAGGAAACCTGGAGAGGTGCATCGGAATGTAAAACTGGTGACACAGGAAACGCTCAAAACATAGAGAGTAGGAAGACTCAGTCTTCCTCTACTTAAGTCGGCATTGTGTCTCTTATATTTAATTCCGAAGCAATGTCTGTGTTTCATCGTCAATGGGAAGGTCCAAGGGATACAGTAAACCTGTAGAGGTGCATCGGAATGTAAAACTGGTGACACAGGAAACGCTCAAATTACAGACAGTAGGAAGACTCGGTCTTCATGTACTTAAGACGGCATTGTGTCTCTTATATTTAATTCCGATGCAATTTCTGTGTTTCATCGTCAATGGGAAGGTCCAAAGGATACAGTAAACCTGCAGAGGTGCATCGGAATGTAAAACTAGTGACACAGGAAACGCTCAAAATATAGACAGTAGGAAGACTCAGTCTTCCTGTACTTAAGTCGGCATTGTGTCTCTTACATTTAATTCCGATGCAATTTCTGTGTTTCATCGTCAATGGGAAGGTCCAAGGGATACACTAAACCTGCAGAGGTGCATCGGAATGTAAAACTGGTGACACAGGAAACGCTCAAAACATAGGCAGTAGGAAGACTCCGACTTCCTGTACTTAAGTCGTCATTGTGTCTCTTATATTTAATTCCGATGCAATTTCTGTGTTTCATCGTCAATGGGAAGGTCCAAGGGATACAGTAAACCTGCAGAGGTGCATCGGAATGTAAAACTGGTGACACAGGAAACGCTCAAATTATAGACAGTAGGAAGACTCAGTCCTCCTGTACTTAAGTTGGCATTGTGTCTCTTATATTAAATTCCGATGCAATTTCTGTGTTTCATCGTCAATGGGAAGATCCAAAGGATACAGTAAACCTGCAGAGGTGCATCGGAAAGTACAACTGATGACACAGGAAACGCTCAAAACATAGACAGTAGGAAGACTCAGTCTTCCTGTACTTAAGTCGGTATTGTGTCTCTTATATTTAATTCCGATGCAATTTCTGTGTTTCATCGTTAATGGGAAGGTCCAAGGGATACAGTAAACCTGGAGAGGTGCGTCGGAATGTAAAACTGGTGACACAGGAAACGCTCAAAACATAGACAGTAGGAAGAATCAGTCTTCCTGTACTTAATTCGGCATTGTGTCTCTTATATTTATTTCCGATGAAATTTCTGTGTTTCATCGTGAATGGGAAGGTCCAAGGGATATAGTAAACCTGCAGAGGTGCATCGGAAAGTAAACCTGATGACACAGTTAACGCTCAAAACATAGACAGTAGGAAGATTCAGTCTTCTTGTACTTACGTCGGCATTGTGTCTCTTATATTTAATTCCGATGCAATTTCTGTGTTTCTTCGTCACTGTAAAGGTCCAAGGGATACAGTAAACATGCAGAGGTGCATCGGAAAGTAAAACTGATGACACACGAAACGCTCAAAACATAGACAGTAGGAAGTCTCAGTCTTCCTGTTCTTAAGTCGGTATTGTGTCTCTTATATTTAATTCCGATGCAATTTCTGTGCTTCATCGTGAATGGGAAGGTCCAAGGGATACCGTAAACCTGCAGAGGTGCGTCGGAATGTAAAACTGGTGACACAGGAAACGCTCAAAACATAGACAGTAGGAAGAATCAGTCTTCCTGTACTTTATTCGGCATTGTGTCTCTTATATTTATTTCCGATGAAATTTCTGTGTTTCATCGTGAATGGGAAGGTCCAAGGGATATAGCAAACCTGCAGAGGTGCATCGGAAAGTAAAACTGATGACACAGTTAACGCTCAAAACATAGACAGTAGGAAGACTCAGTCTTCCTGTACTTAAGTCGGTATTGTGTCTCTTATATTTAATTCCGATGCAATTTCTGTGTTTCTTCGTCACTGTCAAGGTCCAAGGGATACAGTAAACCTGTAGAGGTGCATCGGTATGTAAAACTGGTGACACAGGAAACGCTCAAATTATAGACAGTAGGAAGACTCAGTCTTCCTGTACTTAAGTCGGCATTGTGTCACTTATAATTAATTCCGATGCAATTTCTGTGTTTCATCGTCAATGGGAAGGTCCAAGGGATACAGTAAACCTGCAGAGGTGCATCGGTATGTAAAACTAGTGACACAGGAAACAATCAAAACATAGACAGTTGGAAGACTCAGTCTTCCTGTACTTAAGTCGGCATTGTGTTTCTTATATTTAATTCCGATGCAATTCCTGTGTTTCATCGTCACTGTGAAGGTCCAAGGCATACAGTAAACCTGCAGAGGTGCATCGGAATGTAAAACTGGTGACACAGGAAACGCTCAAATTATAGACAGTAGGAAGACTTAGGCTTCCTGTACTTAAGTCGGCATTGTGTCTCTTATATTTAATTCCGATGCAATTTCTGTGTTTCATCGTCAATGGGAAGGTCCATGGGTACAGAAAACCTGCAGAGGTGCATCAGAATGTAAAACTGGTGACACAGGAAACGCTCAACACATAGACAGTAGGAAGACTCATTCTTCCTGTACTTAAGTCGGCATTGTGTCTCTTATATTTAATTCCGATGGAATTTCTGTGTTTCATGGTCAATGGGAAGGTCCAAGCGATACAGTAAACCTGCAGAGGTGCATCGGAATGTAAAACTAGTGACACAGGAAACGCTCAAAATATAGACAGTAGGAAGACTCAGTCTTCCTGTACTTAAGTCGGCATTGTGTCTCTTACATTTAATTCCGATGCAATTGCTGTGTTTCATCGTCAATGGGAAGGTATAAGGGATACAGTAAACCTGCAGAGGTGCATCGGAATGTAAAACTGGTGACACAGGAAACGCTCAAATTATAGACAGTAGGAAGACTCAGTCCTCCTGTACTTAAGTCGGCATTGTGTCTCTTATATAAATTCCGATGCAATTCCTGTGTTTCATCGTCAATGGGAAGGTCCAAAGGATACAGTAAACCTGCAGAGGTGCATCGGAAAGTAAAACTGATGACACAGGAAACGCTCAAAACATAGACAGTAGGAAGACTCAGTCTTCCTGTACTTAAGTCGGTATTGTGTCTCTTATATTTAATTCCGATGCAATTTCTATGTTTCATCGTGAATGGGAAGGTCCAAGGGATATAGTAAACCTGCAGAGGTGCATCGGAAAGTAGAACTGATGACACAGTTAACGCTCAAAACATAGACGGTAGGAAGACTCAGTCTTCTTGTACTTACGTCGGCATTGTGTCTCTTATATTTAATTCCGATGCAATTTCTGTGTTTCTTCGTCACTGTCAAGGTCCAAGGGATACAGTAAACCTGTAGAGGTGCATCGGTATGTAAAACTGGTGACACAGGAAACGCTCAAATTATAGACATTAGGAAGACTCAGTCTTCCTAAACTTAAGTCGGCATTGTGTCACTTATAATTAATTCCGATGCAATTTCTGTGTTTCATCGTGAATGGGAAGGGATATAGTAAACCTGCAGAGGTGCATCGGAAAGTAGAACTGATGACACAGTTAACGCTCAAATCATAGACAGTAGGAAGACTCAGTCTTCTTGTACTTACGTCGGCATTGTGTCTCTTATATTTAATTCCGATGCAATTTCTGTGTTTCTTCGTCACTGTCAAGGTCCAAGGGATACAGTAAACCTGCAGAGGTGCATCGGAAAGTAAAACTGATGACACACGAAACGCTCAAAACATAGACAGTAGGAAGTCTCAGTCTTCCTGTTCTTAAGTCGGTATTGTGTCTCTTATATTTAATTCCGATGCAATTTCTGTGCTTCATCGTGAATGGGAAGGTCCAAGGGATACAGTAAACCTGCAGAGGTGCGTCGGAATGTAAAACTGGTGACACAGGAAACGCTCAAAACATAGACAGTAGGAAGAATCAGTCTTCCTGTACTTTATTCGGCATTGTGTCTCTTATATTTATTTCCGATGAAATTTCTGTGTTTCATCGTGAATGGGAAAGTCCAAGGGATATAGCAAACCTGCAGAGGTGCATCGGAAAGTAAAACTGATGACACAGTTAACGCTCAAAACATAGACAGTAGGAAGACTCAGTCCTCTTGTACTTACGTCGGCATTGTGTCTCTTATATTTAATTCCGATGCAATTTCTGTGTTTCTTCGTCACTGTCAAGGTCCAAGGGATACACTACACCTGTAGAGGTGCATCGGTATGTAAAACTGGTGACACAGGAAACGCTCAAATTATAGACAGTAGGAAGACTCAGTCTTCCTGTACTTATGTCGGCATTGTGTCCCTTATATTTAATTCCGATGCGATTTCTGTGTTTCATCGACAATGGGAAGGTCCAAGGGATACAGGAAACCTGGAGAGGTGCATCGGAATGTAAAACTGGTGACACAGGAAACGCTCAAAACATAGAGAGTAGGAAGACTCAGTCTTCCTCTACTTAAGTCGGCATTGTGTCTCTTATATTTAATTCCGAAGCAATGTCTGTGTTTCATCGTCAATGGGAAGGACCAAGGGATACAGTAAACCTGTAGAGGTGCATCGGAATGTAAAACTGGTGACACAGGAAACGCTCAAATTACAGACAGTAGGAAGACTCGGTCTTCATGTACTTAAGACGGCATTGTGTCTCTTATATTTAATTCCGATGCAATTTCTCTGTTTCATCGTCAATGGGAAGGTCCAAAGGATACAGTAAACCTGCAGAGGTGCATCGGAATGTAAAACTAGTGACACAGGAAACGCTCAAAATATAGACAGTAGGAAGACTCAGTCTTCCTGTACTTAAGTCGGCATTGTGTCTCTTACATTTAATTCCGATGCAATTTCTGTGTTTCATCGTCAATGGGAAGGTCCAAGGGATACACTAAACCTGCAGAGGTGCATCGGAATGTAAAACTGGTGACACAGGAAACGCTCAAAACATAGGCAGTAGGAAGACTCCGACTTCCTGTACTTAAGTCGTCATTGTGTCTCTTATATTTAATTCCGATGCAATTTCTGTGTTTCATCGTCAATGGGAAGGTCCAAGGGATACAGTAAACCTGCAGAGGTGCATCGGAATGTAAAACTGGTGACACAGGAAACGCTCAAATTATAGACAGTAGGAAGACTCAGTCCTCCTGTACTTAAGTTGGCATTGTGTCTCTTATATTAAATTCCGATGCAATTTCTGTGTTTCATCGTCAATGGGAAGGTCCAAAGGATACAGTAAACCTGCAGAGGTGCATCGGAAAGTACAACTGATGACACAGGAAACGCTCAAAACATAGACAGTAGGAAGACTCAGTCTTCCTGTACTTAAGTCGGTATTGTGTCTCTTATATTTAATTCCGATGCAATTTCTGTGTTTCATCGTTAATGGGAAGGTCCAAGGGATACAGTAAACCTGCAGAGGTGCGTCGGAATGTAAAACTGGTGACACAGGAAACGCTCAAAACATAGACAGTAGGAAGAATCAGTCTTCCTGTACTTAATTCGGCATTGTGTCTCTTATATTTATTTCCGATGAAATTTCTGTGTTTCATCGTGAATGGGAAGGTCCAAGGGATATAGTAAACCTGCAGAGGTGCATCGGAAAGTAAAACTGATGACACAGTTAACGCTCAAAACATAGACAGTAGGAAGATTCAGTCTTCTTGTACTTACGTCGGCATTGTGTCTCTTATATTTAATTCCGATGCAATTTCTGTGTTTCTTCGTCACTGTAAAGGTCCAAGGGATACAGTAAACATGCAGAGGTGCATCGGAAAGTAAAACTGATGACACACGAAACGCTCAAAACATAGACAGTAGGAAGTCTCAGTCTTCCTGTTCTTAAGTCGGTATTGTGTCTCTTATATTTAATTCCGATGCAATTTCTGTGCTTCATCGTGAATGGGAAGGTCCAAGGGATACCGTAAACCTGCAGAGGTGCGTCGGAATGTAAAACTGGTGACACAGGAAACGCTCAAAACATAGACAGTAGGAAGAATCAGTCTTCCTGTACTTTATTCGGCATTGTGTCTCTTATATTTATTTCCGATGAAATTTCTGTGTTTCATCGTGAATGGGAAGGTCCAAGGGATATAGCAAACCTGCAGAGGTGCATCGGAAAGTAAAACTGATGACACAGTTAACGCTCAAAACATAGACAGTAGGAAGACTCAGTCTTCCTGTACTTAAGTCGGTATTGTGTCTCTTATATTTAATTCCGATGCAATTTCTGTGTTTCTTCGTCACTGTCAAGGTCCAAGGGATACAGTAAACCTGTAGAGGTGCATCGGTATGTAAAACTGGTGACACAGGAAACGCTCAAATTATAGACAGTAGGAAGACTCAGTCTTCCTGTACTTAAGTCGGCATTGTGTCACTTAAAATTAATTCCGATGCAATTTCTGTGTTTCATCGTCAATGGGAAGGTCCAAGGGATACAGTAAACCTGCAGAGGTGCATCGGTATGTAAAACTAGTGACACAGGAAACAATCAAAACATAGACAGTTGGAAGACTCAGTCTTCCTGTACTTAAGTCGGCATTGTGTTTCTTATATTTAATTCCGATGCAATTCCTGTGTTTCATCGTCACTGTGAAGGTCCAAGGCATACAGTAAACCTGCAGAGGTGCATCGGAATGTAAAACTGGTGACACAGGAAACGCTCAAATTATAGACAGTAGGAAGACTTAGTCTTCCTGTACTTAAGTCGGCATTGTGTCTCTTATATTTAATTCCGATGCAATTTCTGTGTTTCATCGTCAATGGGAAGGTCCATGGGTACAGAAAACCTGCAGAGGTGCATCAGAATGTAAAACTGGTGACACAGGAAACGCTCAACACATAGACAGTAGGAAGACTCATTCTTCCTGTACTTAAGTCGGCATTGTGTCTCTTATATTTAATTCCGATGGAATTTCTGTGTTTCATGGTCAATGGGAAGGTCCAAGCGATACAGTAAACCTGCAGAGGTGCATCGGAATGTAAAACTAGTGACACAGGAAACGCTCAAAATATAGACAGTAGGAAGACTCAGTCTTCCTGTACTTAAGTCGGCATTGTGTCTCTTACATTTAATTCCGATGCAATTGCTGTGTTTCATCGTCAATGGGAAGGTCCAAGGGATACACTAAACCTGCAGAGGTGCATCGGAATGTAAAACTGGTGACACAGGAAACGCTCAAAACATAGGCAGTAGGAAGACTCTGTCTTCCTGTACTTAAGTCGTCATTGTGTCTCTTATATTTAATTCCGATGCAATTTCTGTGTTTCATCGTCAATGGGAAGGTATAAGGGATACAGTAAACCTGCAGAGGTGCATCGGAATGTAAAACTGGTGACACAGGAAACGCTCAAATTATAGACAGTAGGAAGACTCAGTCCTCCTGTACTTAAGTCGGCATTGTGTCTCTTATATAAATTCCGATGCAATTCCTGTGTTTCATCGTCAATGGGAAGGTCCAAAGGATACAGTAAACCTGCAGAGGTGCATCGGAAAGTAAAACTGATGACACAGGAAACGCTCAAAACATAGACAGTAGGAAGACTCAGTCTTCCTGTACTTAAGTCGGTATTGTGTCTCTTATATTTAATTCCGATGCAATTTCTGTGTTTCATCGTGAATGGGAAGGTCCAAGGGATATAGTAAACCTGCAGAGGTGCATCGGAAAGTAGAACTGATGACACAGTTAACGCTCAAAACATAGACGGTAGGAAGACTCAGTCTTCTTGTACTTACGTCGGCATTGTGTCTCTTATATTTAATTCCGATGCAATTTCTGTGTTTCTTCGTCACTGTCAAGGTCCAAGGGATACAGTAAACCTGTAGAGGTGCATCGGTATGTAAAACTGGTGACACAGGAAACGCTCAAATTATAGACATTAGGAAGACTCAGTCTTCCTAAACTTAAGTCGGCATTGTGTCACTTATAATTAATTCCGATGCAATTTCTGTGTTTCATCGTGAATGGGAAGGGATATAGTAAACCTGCAGAGGTGCATCGGAAAGTAGAACTGATGACACAGTTAACGCTCAAAACATAGACAGTAGGAAGACTCAGTCTTCTTGTACTTACGTCGGCATTGTGTCTCTTATATTTAATTCCGATGCAATTTCTGTGTTTCTTCGTCACTGTCAAGGTCCAAGGGATACAGTAAACCTGCAGAGGTGCATCGGAAAGTAAAACTGATGACACACGAAACGCTCAAAACATAGACAGTAGGAAGTCTCAGTCTTCCTGTTCTTAAGTCGGTATTGTGTCTCTTATATTTAATTCCGATGCAATTTCTGTGCTTCATCGTGAATGGGAAGGTCCAAGGGATACAGTAAACCTGCAGAGGTGCGTCGGAATGTAAAACTGGTGACACAGGAAACGCTCAAAACATAGACAGTAGGAAGAATCAGTCTTCCTGTACTTTATTCGGCATTGTGTCTCTTATATTTATTTCCGATGAAATTTCTGTGTTTCATCGTGAATGGGAAAGTCCAAGGGATATAGCAAACCTGCAGAGGTGCATCGGAAAGTAAAACTGATGACACAGTTAACGCTCAAAACATAGACAGTAGGAAGACTCAGTCCTCTTGTACTTACGTCGGCATTGTGTCTCTTATATTTAATTCCGATGCAATTTCTGTGTTTCTTCGTCACTGTCAAGGTCCAAGGGATACACTACACCTGTAGAGGTGCATCGGTATGTAAAACTGGTGACACAGGAAACGCTCAAATTATAGACAGTAGGAAGACTCAGTCTTCCTGTACTTAAGTCGGCATTGTGTCACTTATAATTAATTCCGATGCAATTTCTGTGTTTCATCGTCAATGGGAAGGTCCAAGGGATACAGTAAACCTGCAGAGGTGCATCGGTATGTAAAACTAGTGACACAGGAAACAATCAAAACATAGACAGTTGGAAGACTCAGTCTTCCTGTACTTAAGTCGGCATTGTGTTTCTTATATTTAATTCCGATGCAATTCCTGTGTTTCATCGTCACTGTGAAGGTCCAAGGCATACAGTAAACCTGCAGAGGTGCATCGGAATGTAAAACTGGTGACACAGGAAACGCTCAAATTATAGACAGTAGGAAGACTTAGTCTTCCTGTACTTAAGTCGGCATTGTGTCTCTTATATTTAATTCCGATGCAATTTCTGTGTTTCATCGTCAATGGGAAGGTCCATGGGTACAGAAAACCTGCAGAGGTGCATCAGAATGTAAAACTGGTGACACAGGAAACGCTCAACACATAGACAGTAGGAAGACTCATTCTTCCTGTACTTAAGTCGGCATTGTGTCTCTTATATTTAATTCCGATGGAATTTCTGTGTTTCATGGTCAATGGGAAGGTCCAAGCGATACAGTAAACCTGCAGAGGTGCATCGGAATGTAAAACTAGTGACACAGGAAACGCTCAAAATATAGACAGTAGGAAGACTCAGTCTTCCTGTACTTAAGTCGGCATTGTGTCTCTTACATTTAATTCCGATGCAATTTCTGTGTTTCATCGTCAATGGGAAGGTCCAAGGGATACACTAAACCTGCAGAGGTGCATCGGAATGTAAAACTGGTGACACAGGAAACGCTCAAAACATAGGCAGTAGGAAGACTCTGTCTTCCTGTACTTAAGTCGTCATTGTGTCTCTTATATTTAATTCCGATGCAATTTCTGTGTTTCATCGTCAATGGGAAGGTCCGAGGGATCCAGTAAACCTGCAGAGGTGCATCGGAATGTAAAACTGGTGACACAGGAAACGCTCAAATTATAGACAGTAGGAAGACTCAGTCCTCCTGTACTTAAGTCGGCATTGTGTCTCTTATATTAAATTCCGATGCAATTTCTGTGTTTCATCGTCAATGGGAAGGTCCAAAGGATACAGTAAACCTGCAGAGGTGCATCGGAAAGTAAAACTGATGACACAGGAAACGCTCAAAACATAGACAGTAGGAAGACTCAGTCTTCCTGTACTTAAGTCGGTATTGTGTCTCTTATATTTAATTCCGATGCAATTTCTGTGTTTCATCGTGAATGGGAAGGTCCAAGGGATATAGTAAACCTGCAGAGGTGCATCGGAAAGTAGAACTGATGACACAGTTAACGCTCAAAACATAGACAGTAGGAAGACTCAGTCTTCTTGTACTTACGTCGGCATTGTGTCTCTTATATTTAATTCCGATGCAATTTCTGTGTTTCTTCGTCACTGTCAAGGTCCAAGGGATACAGTAAACCTGTAGAGGTGCATCGGTATGTAAAACTGGTGACACAGGAAACGCTCAAATTATAGACATTAGGAAGACTCAGTCTTCCTAAACTTAAGTCGGCATTGTGTCACTTATAATTAATTCCGATGCAATTTCTGTGTTTCATCGTCAATGGGAAGGTCCAAGGGATACAGTAAACCTGCAGAGGTGCATCGGTATGTAAAACTAGTGACACAGGAAACAATCAAAACATAGACAGTTGGAAGACTCAGTCTTCCTGTACTTAAGTCGGCATTGTGTTTCTTATATTTAATTCCGATGCAATTCCTGAGTTTCATCGTCACTGTGAAGGTCCAAGGGATACAGTAAACCTGCAGAGGTGCATCGGAATGTAAAACTGGTGACACAGAAACGCTCAAATTATAGACAGTAGGAAGACTTAGTCTTCCTGTACTTAAGTCGGCATTGTGTCTCTTATATTTAATTCCGATGCAATTTCTGTGTTTCATCGTCAATGGGAAGGTCCATGGCTACAGAAAACCTGCAGAGGTGCATCAGAATGTAAAACTGGTGACACAGGAAACGCTCAACACATAGACAGTAGGAAGACTCATTCTTCCTGTACTTAAGTCGGCATTTTGTCTCTCATATTTAATTCCGATGCAATTTCTGTGTTTCATCGTCAAGGGGAAGGTCCAAGGGATACAGTAAACCTGCAGAGGTGCATCGGAATATAAAACTGATGACACAGAAAACGCTCAAAACATAGACAGTAGGAAGACTCAGTCTTCCTGTACTTATGTTGGCATTGTGTCCCTTATATTTAATTCCGATGCGATTTCTGTGTTTCATCGACAATGGGAAGGTCCAAGGGATACAGGAAACCTGGAGAGGTGCATCGGAATGTAAAACTGGTGACACAGGAAACGCTCAAAACATAGAGAGTAGGAAGACTCAGTCTTCCTGTACTTAAGTCGGCATTGTGTCTCTTATATTTAATTCCGAAGCAATTTCTGTGTTTCATCGTCAATGGGAAGGTCCAAGGGATACAGTAAACCTGTAGAGGTGCATCGGAATGTAAAACTGGTGACACAGGAAACGCTCAAATTACAGACAGTAGGAAGACTCGGTCTTCCTGTACTTAAGACGGCATTGTGTCTCTTATATTTAATTCCGATGCAATTTCTGTGTTTCATCGTCAATGGGAAGGTCCAAGGGATACAGTAAACCTGCAGAGGTGCATCGGAATGTAAAACTAGTGACACAGGAAACGCTCAAAATATAGACAGTAGGAAGACTCAGTCTTCCTGTTCTTAAGTCGGCATTGTGTCTCTTACATTTAATTCCGATGCAATTTCTGTGTTTCATCGTCAATAGGAAGGTCCAAGGGATACACTAAACCTGCAGAGGTGCATCGGAATGTAAAACTGGTGACACAGGAAACGCTCAAAACATAGGCAGTAGGAAGGCTCCGACTTCCTGTACTTAAGTCGTCATTGTGTCTCTTATATTTAATTCCGATGCAATTTCTGTGTTTCATCGTCAATGGGAAGGTCCAAGGGATACAGTAAACCTGCAGAGGTGCATCGGAATGTAAAACTGGTGACACAGGAAACGCTCAAATTATAGACAGTAGGAAGACTCAGTCCTCCTGTACTTAAGTCGGCATTGTGTCTCTTATATTTAATTCCGATGCAATTTCTGTGTTTCATCGTCAATGGGAAGGTCCAAAGGATACAGTAAACCTGCAGAGGTGCATCGGAAAGTACAACTGATGACACAGGAAACGCTCAAAACATAGACAGTAGGAAGACTCAGTCTTCCTGTACTTAAGTCGGTATTGTGTCTCTTATATTTAATTCCGATGCAATATCTGTGTTTCATCGTTAATGGGAAGGTCCAAGGGATACAGTAAACCTGCAGAGGTGCGTCGGAATGTAAAACTGGTGACACAGGAAACGCTCAAAACATAGACAGTACGAAGAATCAGTCTTCCTGTACTTAAGTCGGTATTGTGTCTCTTATATTTAATTCCGATGCAATTTCTGTGTTTCATCGTGAATGGGAAGGTCCAAGGGATATAGTAAACCTGCAGAGGTGCATCGGAAAGTAGAACTGATGACACAGTTAACGCTCAAAACATAGACAGTAGGAAGACTCAGTCTTCTTGTACTTACGTCGGCATTGTGTCTCTTATATTTAATTCCGATGCAATTTCTGTGTTTCTTCGTCACTGTCAAGGTCCAAGGGATACAGTAAACCTGTAGAGGTGCATCGGTATGTAAAACTGGTGACACAGGAAACGCTCAAATTATAGACATTAGGAAGACTCAGTCTTCCTAAACTTAAGTCGGCATTGTGTCACTTATAATTAATTCCGATGCAATTTCTGTGTTTCATCGTCAATGGGAAGGTCCAAGGGATACAGTAAACCTGCAGAGGTGCATCGGTATGTAAAACTAGTGACACAGGAAACAATCAAAACATAGACAGTTGGAAGACTCAGTCTTCCTGTACTTAAGTCGGCATTGTGTTTCTTATATTTAATTCCGATGCAATTCCTGAGTTTCATCGTCACTGTGAAGGTCCAAGGGATACAGTAAACCTGCAGAGGTGCATCGGAATGTAAAACTGGTGACACAGAAACGCTCAAATTATAGACAGTAGGAAGACTTAGTCTTCCTGTACTTAAGTCGGCATTGTGTCTCTTATATTTAATTCCGATGCAATTTCTGTGTTTCATCGTCAATGGGAAGGTCCATGGCTACAGAAAACCTGCAGAGGTGCATCAGAATGTAAAACTGGTGACACAGGAAACGCTCAACACATAGACAGTAGGAAGACTCATTCTTCCTGTACTTAAGTCGGCATTGTGTCTCTCATATTTAATTCCGATGCAATTTCTGTGTTTCATCGTCAAGGGGAAGGTCCAAGGGATACAGTAAACCTGCAGAGGTGCATCGGAATATAAAACTGATGACACAGAAAACGCTCAAAACATAGACAGTAGGAAGACTCAGTCTTCCTGTACTTATGTTGGCATTGTGTCCCTTATATTTAATTCCGATGCGATTTCTGTGTTTCATCGACAATGGGAAGGTCCAAGGGATACAGGAAACATGGAGAGGTGCATCGGAATGTAAAACTGGTGACACAGGAAACGCTCAAAACATAGAGAGTAGGAAGACTCAGTCTTCCTGTACTTAAGTCGGCATTGTGTCTCTTATATTTAATTCCGAAGCAATTTCTGTGTTTCATCGTCAATGGGAAGGTCCAAGGGATACAGTAAACCTGTAGAGGTGCATCGGAATGTAAAACTGGTGACACAGGAAACGCTCAAATTACAGACAGTAGGAAGACTCGGTCTTCCTGTACTTAAGACGGCATTGTGTCTCTTATATTTAATTCCGATGCAATTTCTGTGTTTCATCGTCAATGGGAAGGTCCAAGGGATACAGTAAACCTGCAGAGGTGCATCGGAATGTAAAACTAGTGACACAGGAAACGCTCAAAATATAGACAGTAGGAAGAATCAGTCTTCCTGTTCTTAAGTCGGCATTGTGTCTCTTACATTTAATTCCGATGCAATTTCTGTGTTTCATCGTCAATAGGAAGGTCCAAGGGATACACTAAACCTGCAGAGGTGCATCGGAATGTAAAACTGGTGACACAGGAAACGCTCAAAACATAGGCAGTAGGAAGGCTCCGACTTCCTGTACTTAAGTCGTCATTGTGTCTCTTATATATAATTCCGATGCAATTTCTGTGTTTCATCGCCAATGGGAAGGGCCATGGGATGCAGTAAAACTGCAGAGCTGCATCACAATGTAAAAGTGGGGACACAGGAAACGGTCAAAGCATAGAGAGTAGGCAGACTCAGTCTTCCTGTTTTTAAGTCGGCATTGTGTCTCTTATATTTAATTCCGATGCAATATCTGTGTTTCATCGTCAATGGGAAGGTCCAAGGGATACAGTAAACCTGTAGAGGTGCATCGGAATGTAAAACTGGTGACACAGGAAACGCTCAAATTACAGACAGTAGGAAGACTCAGTCCTCCTGTACTTAAGTCGGCATTGTGTCTCTTATATTAAATTCCGATGCAATTTCTGTGTTTCATCGTCAATGGGAAGGTCCAAAGGATACAGTAAACCTGCAGAGGTGCATCGGAAAGTAAAACTGATGACACAGGAAACGCTCAAAACATAGACAGTAGGAAGACTCAGTCTTCCTGTACTTAAGTCGGTATTGTGTCTCTTATATTTAATTCCGATGCAATTTCTGTGTTTCATCGTGAATGGGAAGGTCCAAGGGATATAGTAAACCTGCAGAGGTGCATCGGAAAGTAGAACTGATGACACAGTTAACGCTCAAAACATAGACAGTAGGAAGACTCAGTCTTCTTGTACTTACGTCGGCATTGTGTCTCTTATATTTAATTCCGATGCAATTTCTGTGTTTCTTCGTCACTGTCAAGGTCCAAGGGATACAGTAAACCTGTAGAGGTGCATCGGTATGTAAAACTGGTGACACAGGAAACGCTCAAATTATAGACATTAGGAAGACTCAGTCTTCCTAAACTTAAGTCGGCATTGTGTCACTTATAATTAATTCCGATGCAATTTCTGTGTTTCATCGTCAATGGGAAGGTCCAAGGGATACAGTAAACCTGCAGAGGTGCATCGGTATGTAAAACTAGTGACACAGGAAACAATCAAAACATAGACAGTTGGAAGACTCAGTCTTCCTGTACTTAAGTCGGCATTGTGTTTCTTATATTTAATTCCGATGCAATTCCTGAGTTTCATCGTCACTGTGAAGGTCCAAGGGATACAGTAAACCTGCAGAGGTGCATCGGAATGTAAAACTGGTGACACAGAAACGCTCAAATTATAGACAGTAGGAAGACTTAGTCTTCCTGTACTTAAGTCGGCATTGTGTCTCTTATATTTAATTCCGATGCAATTTCTGTGTTTCATCGTCAATGGGAAGGTCCATGGCTACAGAAAACCTGCAGAGGTGCATCAGAATGTAAAACTGGTGACACAGGAAACGCTCAACACATAGACAGTAGGAAGACTCATTCTTCCTGTACTTAAGTCGGCATTTTGTCTCTCATATTTAATTCCGATGCAATTTCTGTGTTTCATCGTCAAGGGGAAGGTCCAAGGGATACAGTAAACCTGCAGAGGTGCATCGGAATATAAAACTGATGACACAGAAAACGCTCAAAACATAGACAGTAGGAAGACTCAGTCTTCCTGTACTTATGTTGGCATTGTGTCCCTTATATTTAATTCCGATGCGATTTCTGTGTTTCATCGACAATGGGAAGGTCCAAGGGATACAGGAAACCTGGAGAGGTGCATCGGAATGTAAAACTGGTGACACAGGAAACGCTCAAAACATAGAGAGTAGGAAGACTCAGTCTTCCTGTACTTAAGTCGGCATTGTGTCTCTTATATTTAATTCCGAAGCAATTTCTGTGTTTCATCGTCAATGGGAAGGTCCAAGGGATACAGTAAACCTGTAGAGGTGCATCGGAATGTAAAACTGGTGACACAGGAAACGCTCAAATTACAGACAGTAGGAAGACTCGGTCTTCCTGTACTTAAGACGGCATTGTGTCTCTTATATTTAATTCCGATGCAATTTCTGTGTTTCATCGTCAATGGGAAGGTCCAAGGGATACAGTAAACCTGCAGAGGTGCATCGGAATGTAAAACTAGTGACACAGGAAACGCTCAAAATATAGACAGTAGGAAGACTCAGTCTTCCTGTTCTTAAGTCGGCATTGTGTCTCTTACATTTAATTCCGATGCAATTTCTGTGTTTCATCGTCAATAGGAAGGTCCAAGGGATACACTAAACCTGCAGAGGTGCATCGGAATGTAAAACTGGTGACACAGGAAACGCTCAAAACATAGGCAGTAGGAAGGCTCCGACTTCCTGTACTTAAGTCGTCATTGTGTCTCTTATATTTAATTCCGATGCAATTTCTGTGTTTCATCGTCAATGGGAAGGTCCAAGGGATACAGTAAACCTGCAGAGGTGCATCGGAATGTAAAACTGGTGACACAGGAAACGCTCAAATTATAGACAGTAGGAAGACTCAGTCCTCCTGTACTTAAGTCGGCATTGTGTCTCTTATATTTAATTCCGATGCAATTTCTGTGTTTCATCGTCAATGGGAAGGTCCAAAGGATACAGTAAACCTGCAGAGGTGCATCGGAAAGTACAACTGATGACACAGGAAACGCTCAAAACATAGACAGTAGGAAGACTCAGTCTTCCTGTACTTAAGTCGGTATTGTGTCTCTTATATTTAATTCCGATGCAATATCTGTGTTTCATCGTTAATGGGAAGGTCCAAGGGATACAGTAAACCTGCAGAGGTGCGTCGGAATGTAAAACTGGTGACACAGGAAACGCTCAAAACATAGACAGTACGAAGAATCAGTCTTCCTGTACTTAAGTCGGTATTGTGTCTCTTATATTTAATTCCGATGCAATTTCTGTGTTTCGTCGTGAATGGGAAGGTCCAAGGGATATAGTAAACCTGCAGAGGTGCATCGGAAAGTAGAACTGATGACACAGTTAACGCTCAAAACATAGACAGTAGGAAGACTCAGTCTTCTTGTACTTACGTCGGCATTGTGTCTCTTATATTTAATTCCGATGCAATTTCTGTGTTTCTTCGTCACTGTCAAGGTCCAAGGGATACAGTAAACCTGTAGAGGTGCATCGGTATGTAAAACTGGTGACACAGGAAACGCTCAAATTATAGACATTAGGAAGACTCAGTCTTCCTAAACTTAAGTCGGCATTGTGTCACTTATAATTAATTCCGATGCAATTTCTGTGTTTCATCGTCAATGGGAAGGTCCAAGGGATACAGTAAACCTGCAGAGGTGCATCGGTATGTAAAACTAGTGACACAGGAAACAATCAAAACATAGACAGTTGGAAGACTCAGTCTTCCTGTACTTAAGTCGGCATTGTGTTTCTTATATTTAATTCCGATGCAATTCCTGAGTTTCATCGTCACTGTGAAGGTCCAAGGGATACAGTAAACCTGCAGAGGTGCATCGGAATGTAAAACTGGTGACACAGAAACGCTCAAATTATAGACAGTAGGAAGACTTAGTCTTCCTGTACTTAAGTCGGCATTGTGTCTCTTATATTTAATTCCGATGCAATTTCTGTGTTTCATCGTCAATGGGAAGGTCCATGGCTACAGAAAACCTGCAGAGGTGCATCAGAATGTAAAACTGGTGACACAGGAAACGCTCAACACATAGACAGTAGGAAGACTCATTCTTCCTGTACTTAAGTCGGCATTGTGTCTCTCATATTTAATTCCGATGCAATTTCTGTGTTTCATCGTCAAGGGGAAGGTCCAAGGGATACAGTAAACCTGCAGAGGTGCATCGGAATATAAAACTGATGACACAGAAAACGCTCAAAACATAGACAGTAGGAAGACTCAGTCTTCCTGTACTTATGTTGGCATTGTGTCCCTTATATTTAATTCCGATGCGATTTCTGTGTTTCATCGACAATGGGAAGGTCCAAGGGATACAGGAAACATGGAGAGGTGCATCGGAATGTAAAACTGGTGACACAGGAAACGCTCAAAACATAGAGAGTAGGAAGACTCAGTCTTCCTGTACTTAAGTCGGCATTGTGTCTCTTATATTTAATTCCGAAGCAATTTCTGTGTTTCATCGTCAATGGGAAGGTCCAAGGGATACAGTAAACCTGTAGAGGTGCATCGGAATGTAAAACTGGTGACACAGGAAACGCTCAAATTACAGACAGTAGGAAGACTCGGTCTTCCTGTACTTAAGACGGCATTGTGTCTCTTATATTTAATTCCGATGCAATTTCTGTGTTTCATCGTCAATGGGAAGGTCCAAGGGATACAGTAAACCTGCAGAGGTGCATCGGAATGTAAAACTAGTGACACAGGAAACGCTCAAAATATAGACAGTAGGAAGAATCAGTCTTCCTGTTCTTAAGTCGGCATTGTGTCTCTTACATTTAATTCCGATGCAATTTCTGTGTTTCATCGTCAATAGGAAGGTCCAAGGGATACACTAAACCTGCAGAGGTGCATCGGAATGTAAAACTGGTGACACAGGAAACGCTCAAAACATAGGCAGTAGGAAGGCTCCGACTTCCTGTACTTAAGTCGTCATTGTGTCTCTTATATATAATTCCGATGCAATTTCTGTGTTTCATCGTCAATGGGAAGGTCCAAGGGATACAGTAAACCTGCAGAGGTGCATCGGAATGTAAAACTGGTGACACAGGAAACGCTCAAATTATAGACAGTAGGAAGACTCAGTCCTCCTGTACTTAAGTCGGCATTGTGTCTCTTATATTTAATTCCGATGCAATTTCTGTGTTTCATCGTCAATGGGAAGGTCCAAAGGATACAGTAAACCTGCAGAGGTGCATCGGAAAGTACAACTGATGACACAGGAAACGCTCAAAACATAGACAGTAGGAAGACTCAGTCTTCCTGTACTTAAGTCGGTATTGTGTCTCTTATATTTAATTCCGATGCAATATCTGTGTTTCATCGTTAATGGGAAGGTCCAAGGGATACAGTAAACCTGCAGAGGTGCGTCGGAATGTAAAACTGGTGACACAGGAAACGCTCAAAACATAGACAGTACGAAGAATCAGTCTTCCTGTACTTAATTCGGCATTGTGTCTCTTATATTTATTTCCGATGAAATTTCTGTGTTTCATCGTGAATGGGAAGGTCCAAGGGATATAGTAAACCTGCAGAGGTGCATCGGAAAGTAAAACTGATGACACAGTTAACGCTCAAATCATAGACAGTAGGAAGATTCAGTCTTCTTGTACTTACGTCGGCATTGTGTCTCTTATATTTAATTCCGATGCAATTTCTGTGTTTCTTCGTCACTGTCAAGGTCCAAGGGATACAGTAAACCTGTAGAGGTGCATCGGTATGTAAAACTGGTGACACAGGAAACGCTCAAATTATAGACAGTAGGAAGAATCAGTCTTCCTGTACTTTATTCGGCATTGTGTCTCTTATATTTATTTCCGATGAAATTTCTGTGTTTCATCGTGAATGGGAAAGTCCAAGGGATATAGCAAACCTGCAGAGGTGCATCGGAAAGTAAAACTGATGACACAGTTAACGCTCAAAACATAGACAGTAGGAAGACTCAGTCCTCTTGTACTTACGTCGGCATTGTGTCTCTTATATTTAATTCCGATGCAATTTCTCTGTTTCTTCGTCACTGTCAAGGTCCAAGGGATACACTACACCCGTAGAGGTGCATCGGTATGTAAAACTGGTGACACAGGAAACGCTCAAATTATAGACAGTAGGAAGACTCAGTCTTCCTGTACTTAAGTCGGCATTGTGTCTCTTACATTTAATTCCGATGCAATTTCTGTGTTTCATCGTCAATGGGAAGGTCCAAGGGATACAGTAAACCTGCAGAGGTGCATCGGTATGTAAAACTAGTGACACAGGAAACAATCAAAACATAGACAGTTGGAAGACTCAGTCTTCCTGTACTTAAGTCGGCATTGTGTTTCTTATATTTAATTCCGATGCAATTCCTGTGTTTCATCGTCACTGTGAAGGTCCAAGGCATACAGTAAACCTGCAGAGGTGCATGGGAATGTAAAACTGGTGACACAGGAAACGCTCAAATTATAGACAGTAGGAAGACTTAGTCTTCCTGTACTTAAGTCGGCATTGTGTCTCTTATATTTAATTCCGATGCAATTTCTGTGTTTCATCGTCAATGGGAAGGTCCATGGGTACAGAAAACCTGCAGAGGTGCATCAGAATGTAAAACTGGTGACACAGGAAACGCTCAACACATAGACAGTAGGAAGACTCATTCTTCCTGTACTTAAGTCGGCATTGTGTCTCTTATATTTAATTCCGATGGAATTTCTGTGTTTCATGGTCAATGGGAAGGTCCAAGCGATACAGTAAACCTGCAGAGGTGCATCGGAATGTAAAACTAGTGACACAGGAAACGCTCAAAATATAGACAGTAGGAAGACTCAGTCTTCCTGTACTTAAGTCGGCATTGTGTCTCTTACATTTAATTCCGATGCAATTTCTGTGTTTCATCGTCAATGGGAAGGTCCAAGGGATACACTAAACCTGCAGAGGTGCATCGGAATGTAAAACTGGTGACACAGGAAACGCTCAAAACATAGGCAGTAGGAAGACTCTGTCTTCCTGTACTTAAGTCGTCATTGTGTCTCTTATATTTAATTCCGATGCAATTTCTGTGTTTCATCGTCAATGGGAAGGTCCGAGGGATCCAGTAAACCTGCAGAGGTGCATCGGAATGTAAAACTGGTGACACAGGAAACGCTCAAATTATAGACAGTAGGAAGACTCAGTCCTCCTGTACTTAAGTCGGCATTGTGTCTCTTATATTAAATTCCGATGCAATTTCTGTGTTTCATCGTCAATGGGAAGGTCCAAAGGATACAGTAAACCTGCAGAGGTGCATCGGAAAGTAAAACTGATGACACAGGAAACGCTCAAAACATAGACAGTAGGAAGACTCAGTCTTCCTGTACTTAAGTCGGTATTGTGTCTCTTATATTTAATTCCGATGCAATTTCTGTGTTTCATCGTGAATGGGAAGGTCCAAGGGATATAGTAAACCTGCAGAGGTGCATCGGAAAGTAGAACTGATGACACAGTTAACGCTCAAAACATAGACAGTAGGAAGACTCAGTCTTCTTGTACTTACGTCGGCATTGTGTCTCTTATATTTAATTCCGATGCAATTTCTGTGTTTCTTCGTCACTGTCAAGGTCCAAGGGATACAGTAAACCTGTAGAGGTGCATCGGTATGTAAAACTGGTGACACAGGAAACGCTCAAATTATAGACATTAGGAAGACTCAGTCTTCCTAAACTTAAGTCGGCATTGTGTCACTTATAATTAATTCCGATGCAATTTCTGTGTTTCATCGTCAATGGGAAGGTCCAAGGGATACAGTAAACCTGCAGAGGTGCATCGGTATGTAAAACTAGTGACACAGGAAACAATCAAAACATAGACAGTTGGAAGACTCAGTCTTCCTGTACTTAAGTCGGCATTGTGTTTCTTATATTTAATTCCGATGCAATTCCTGAGTTTCATCGTCACTGTGAAGGTCCAAGGGATACAGTAAACCTGCAGAGGTGCATCGGAATGTAAAACTGGTGACACAGAAACGCTCAAATTATAGACAGTAGGAAGACTTAGTCTTCCTGTACTTAAGTCGGCATTGTGTCTCTTATATTTAATTCCGATGCAATTTCTGTGTTTCATCGTCAATGGGAAGGTCCATGGCTACAGAAAACCTGCAGAGGTGCATCAGAATGTAAAACTGGTGACACAGGAAACGCTCAACACATAGACAGTAGGAAGACTCATTCTTCCTGTACTTAAGTCGGCATTGTGTCTCTCATATTTAATTCCGATGCAATTTCTGTGTTTCATCGTCAAGGGGAATGTCCAAGGGATACAGTAAACCTGCAGAGGTGCATCGGAATATAAAACTGATGACACAGAAAACGCTCAAAACATAGACAGTAGGAAGACTCAGTCTTCCTGTACTTATGTTGGCATTGTGTCCCTTATATTTAATTCCGATGCGATTTCTGTGTTTCATCGACAATGGGAAGGTCCAAGGGATACAGGAAACCTGGAGAGGTGCATCGGAATGTAAAACTGGTGACACAGGAAACGCTCAAAACATAGAGAGTAGGAAGACTCAGTCTTCCTGTACTTAAGTCGGCATTGTGTCTCTTATATTTAATTCCGAAGCAATTTCTGTGTTTCATCGTCAATGGGAAGGTCCAAGGGATACAGTAAACCTGTAGAGGTGCATCGGAATGTAAAACTGGTGACACAGGAAACGCTCAAATTACAGACAGTAGGAAGACTCGGTCTTCCTGTACTTAAGACGGCATTGTGTCTCTTATATTTAATTCCGATGCAATTTCTGTGTTTCATCGTCAATGGGAAGGTCCAAGGGATACAGTAAACCTGCAGAGGTGCATCGGAATGTAAAACTAGTGACACAGGAAACGCTCAAAATATAGACAGTAGGAAGACTCAGTCTTCCTGTTCTTAAGTCGGCATTGTGTCTCTTACATTTAATTCCGATGCAATTTCTGTGTTTCATCGTCAATAGGAAGGTCCAAGGGATACACTAAACCTACAGAGGTGCATCGGAATGTAAAACTGGTGACACAGGAAACGCTCAAAACATAGGCAGTAGGAAGGCTCCGACTTCCTGTACTTAAGTCGTCATTGTGTCTCTTATATTTAATTCCGATGCAATTTCTGTGTTTCATCGTCAATGGGAAGGTCCAAGGGATACAGTAAACCTGCAGAGGTGCATCGGAATGTAAAACTGGTGACACAGGAAACGCTCAAATTATAGACAGTAGGAAGACTCAGTCCTCCTGTACTTAAGTCGGCATTGTGTCTCTTATATTTATTTCCGATGAAATTTCTGTGTTTCATCGTGAATGGGAAGGTCCAAGGGATATAGTAAACCTGCAGAGGTGCATCGGAAAGTAAAACTGATGACACAGTTAACGCTCAAATCATAGACAGTAGGAAGATTCAGTCTTCTTGTACTTACGTCGGCATTGTGTCTCTTATATTTAATTCCGATGCAATTTCTGTGTTTCTTCGTCACTGTCAAGGTCCAAGGGATACAGTAAACCTGTAGAGGTGCATCGGTATGTAAAACTGGTGACACAGGAAACGCTCAAATTATAGACAGTAGGAAGACTCAGTCTTCCTGTACTTAAGTCGGCATTGTGTCACTTATATTTATTTCCGATGAAATTTCTGTGTTTCATCGTCAATGGGAAGGTCCAAGGGATACAGTAAACCTGCAGAGATGCATCGGTATGTAAAACTAGTGACACAGGAAACAATCAAAACATAGACAGTTGGAAGACTCAGTCTTCCTGTACTTAAGTCGGCATTGTGTTTCTTATATTTAATTCCGATGCAATTCCTGTGTTTCATCGTCACTGTGAAGGTCCAAGGGATACAGTAAACCTGCAGAGGTGCATCGGAATGTAAAACTGGTGACACAGGAAACGCTCAAATTATAGACAGTAGGAAGACTTAGTCTTCCTGTACTTAAGTCGGCATTGTGTCTCTTATATTTAATTCCGATGCAATTTCTGTGTTTCATCGTCAATGGGAAGGTCCATGGGTACAGAAAACCTGCAGAGGTGTATCAGAATGTAAAACAGGTGACACAGGAAACGCTCAACACATAGACAGTAGGAAGACTCATTCTTCCTGTACTTAAGTCGGCATTGTGTCTCTTATATTCAATTCCGATGCAATTTCTGTGTTTCATCGTCAAGGGGAAGGTCCAAGGGATACAGTAAACCTGCAGAGGTGCATCGGAATGTAAAACTAGTGACACAGGAAACGCTCAAAATATAGACAGTAGGAAGACTCAGTCTTCCTGTACTTAAGTCGGCATTGTGTCTCTTACATTTAATTCCGATGCAATTTCTGTGTTTCATCGTCAATGGGAAGGTCCAAGGGATACACTAAACCTGCAGAGGTGCATCGGAATGTAAAACTGGTGACACAGGAAACGCTCAAAACATAGGCAGTAGGAAGACTCTGTCTTCCTGTACTTAAGTCGTCATTGTGTGCCTTATATTTAATTCCGATGCGATTTCTGTGTTTCATCGACAATGGGAAGGTCCAAGGGATACAGGAAACCTGCAGAGGTGCATCGGAATGTAAAACTGGTGACACAGGAAACGCTCAAAACATAGAGAGTAGGAAGACTCAGTCTTCTTGTACTTAAGTCGGCATTGTGTCTCTTATATTTAATTCCGAAGCAATTTCTGTGTTTCATCGTCAATGGGAAGGTCCAAGGGATACAGTAAACCTGTAGAGGTGCATCGGAATGTAAAACTGGTGACACAGGAAACGCTCAAATTACAGACAGTAGGAAGACTCGGTCTTCCTGTACTTAAGTCGGCATTGTGTCTCTTATATTTAATTCCGATGCAATTTCTGTGTTTCATCGTCAATGGGAAGGTCCAAGGGATACAGTAAACCTGCAGAGGTGCATCGGAATGTAAAACTAGTGACACAGGAAACGCTCAAAATATAGACAGTAGGAAGACTCAGTCTTCCTGTTCCTTAAGTCGGCATGGTGTCTCTTACATTTAATTCCGATGCAATTTCTGTGTTTCATCGTCAATGGGAAGGTCCAAGGGATACACTAAACCTGCAGAGGTGCATCGGAATGTAAAACTGGTGACACAGGAAACGCTCAAAACATAGCAGTAGGAAGACTCTGTCTTCCTGTACTTAAGTCGTCATTGTGTCTCTTATATTTATTTCCGATGAAATTTCTGTGTTTCATCGTGTATGGGAAGGTCCAAGGGATATAGTAAACCTGCAGAGGTGCATCGGAAAGTAAAAGTGATGACACAGGAAAGGCTCAAATTATAGACAGTAGGAAGACTTAGTCTTCCTGTACTTAAGTCGGCATTGTGTCTCTTATATTTAATTCCGATGCAATTTCTGTGTTTCATCGTGAATGGGAAGGTCCAAGGGATATAGTAAACCTGCAGAGGTGAATCGGAAAGTAGAACTGATGACACAGTTAACGCTCAAAACATAGACAGTAGGAAGACTCAGTCTTCTTGTACTTACGTCGGCATTGTGTCTCTTATATTTAATTCCGATGCAATTTCTGTGTTTCTTCGTCACTGTCAAGGTCCAAGGGATACAGTAAACCTGTAGAGGTGCATCGGTATGTAAAACTGGTGACACAGGAAACGCTCAAATTATAGACATTAGGAAGACTCAGTCTTCCTAAACTTAAGTCGGCATTGTGTCACTTATAATTAATTCCGATGCAATTTCTGTGTTTCATCGTCAATGGGAAGGTCCAAGGGATACAGTAAACCTGCAGAGGTGCATCGGTATGTAAAACTAGTGACACAGGAAACAATCAAAACATAGACAGTTGGAAGACTCAGTCTTCCTGTACTTAAGTCGGCATTGTGTTTCTTATATTTAATTCCGATGCAATTCCTGAGTTTCATCGTCATTGTGAAGGTCCAAGGGATACAGTAAACCTGCAGAGGTGCATCGGAATGTAAAACTGGTGACACAGAAACGCTCAAATTATAGACAGTAGGAAGACTTAGTCTTCCTGTACTTAAGTCGGCATTGTGTCTCTTATATTTAATTCCGATGCAATTTCTGTGTTTCATCGTCAATGGGAAGGTCCATGGCTACAGAAAACCTGCAGAGGTGCATCAGAATGTAAAACTGGTGACACAGGAAACGCTCAACACATAGACAGTAGGAAGACTCATTCTTCCTGTACTTAAGTCGGCATTGTGTCTCTCATATTTAATTCCGATGCAATTTCTGTGTTTCATCGTCAAGGGGAAGGTCCAAGGGATACAGTAAACCTGCAGAGGTGCATCGGAATATAAAACTGATGACACAGAAAACGCTCAAAACATAGACAGTAGGAAGACTCAGTCTTCCTGTACTTATGTTGGCATTGTGTCCCTTATATTTAATTCCGATGCGATTTCTGTGTTCCATCGACAATGGGAAGGTCCAAGGGATACAGGAAACCTGGAGAGGTGCATCGGAATGTAAAACTGGTGACACAGGAAACGCTCAAAACATAGAGAGTAGGAAGACTCAGTCTTCCTGTACTTAAGTCGGCATTGTGTCTCTTATATTTAATTCCGAAGCAATTTCTGTGTTTCATCGTCAATGGGAAGGTCCAAGGGATACAGTAAACCTGTAGAGGTGCATCGGAATGTAAATCTGGTGACACAGGAAACGCTCAAATTACAGACAGTAGGAAGACTCGGTCTTCCTGTACTTAAGACGGCATTGTGTCTCTTATATTTAATTCCGATGCAATTTCTGTGTTTCATCGGCAATGGGAAGGTCCAAGGGATACAGTAAACCTGCAGAGGTGCATCGGAATGTATAACTAGTGACACAGGAAACGCTCAAAATATAGACAGTAGGAAGACTCAGTCTTCCTGTTCTTAAGTCGGCATTGTGTCTCTTACATTTAATTCCGATGCAATTTCTGTGTTTCATCGTCAATAGGAAGGTCCAAGGGATACACTAAACCTGCAGAGGTGCATCGGAATGTAAAACTGGTGACACAGGAAACGCTCAAAACATAGGCAGTAGGAAGGCTCCGACTTCCTGTACTTAAGTCGTCATTGTGTCTCTTATATTTAATTCCGATGCAATTTCTGTGTTTCATCGTCAATGGGAAGGTCCAAGGGATACAGTAAACCTGCAGAGGTGCATCGGAATGTAAAACTGGTGACACAGGAAACGCTCAAATTATAGACAGTAGGAAGACTCAGTCCTCCTGTACTTAAGTCGGCATTGTGTCTCTTATATTTAATTCCGATGCAATTTCTGTGTTTCATCGTCAATGGGAAGGTCCAAAGGATACAGTAAACCTGCAGAGGTGCATCGGAAAGTACAACTGATGACACAGGAAACGCTCAAAACATAGACAGTAGGAAGACTCAGTCTTCCTGTACTTAAGTCGGTATTGTGTCTCTTATATTTAATTCCGATGCAATTTCTGTGTTTCATCGTTAATGGGAAGGTCCAAGGGATACAGTAAACCTGCAGAGGTGCGTCGGAATGTAAAACTGGTGACACAGGAAACGCTCAAAACATAGACAGTAGGAAGAATCAGTCTTCCTGTACTTAATTCGGCATTGTGTCTCTTATATTTATTTCCGATGAAATTTCTGTGTTTCATCGTGAATGGGAAGGTCCAAGGGATATAGTAAACCTGCAGAGGTGCATCGGAAAGTAAAACTGATGACACAGTTAACGCTCAAATCATAGACAGTAGGAAGATTCAGTCTTCTTGTACTTACGTCGGCATTGTGTCTCTTATATTTAATTCCGATGCAATTTCTTTGTTTCTTCGTCACTGTCAAGGTCCAAGGGATACAGTAAACCTGTAGAGGTGCATCGGTATGTAAAACTGGTGACACAGGAAACGCTCAAATTATAGACAGTAGGAAGACTCAGTCTTCCTGTACTTAAGTCGGCATTGTGTCACTTATATTTATTTCCGATGAAATTTCTGTGTTTCATCGTCAATGGGAAGGTCCAAGGGATACAGTAAACCTGCAGAGATGCATCGGTATGTAAAACTAGTGACACAGGAGACAATCAAAACATAGACAGTTGGAAGACTCAGTCTTCCTGTACTTAAGTCGGCATTGTGTTTCTTATATTTAATTCCGATGCAATTCCTGTGTTTCATCGTCACTGTGAAGGTCCAAGGGATACAGTAAACCTGCAGAGGTGCATCGGAATGTAAAACTGGTGACACAGGAAACGCTCAAATTATAGACAGTAGGAAGACTTAGTCTTCCTGTACTTAAGTCGGCATTGTGTCTCTTATATTTAATTCCGATGCAATTTCTGTGTTTCATCGTCAATGGGAAGGTCCATGGGTACAGAAAACCTGCAGAGGTGTATCAGAATGTAAAACAGGTGACACAGGAAACGCTCAACACATAGACAGTAGGAAGACTCATTCTTCCTGTACTTAAGTCGGCATTGTGTCTCTTATATTCAATTCCGATGCAATTTCTGTGTTTCATCGTCAAGGGGAAGGTCCAAGGGATACAGTAAACCTGCAGAGGTGCATCGGAATGTAAAACTAGTGACACAGGAAACGCTCAAAATATAGACAGTAGGAAGACTCAGTCTTCCTGTACTTAAGTCGGCATTGTGTCTCTTACATTTAATTCCGATGCAATTTCTGTGTTTCATCGTCAATGGGAAGGTCCAAGGGATACACTAAACCTGCAGAGGTGCATCGGAATGTAAAACTGGTGACACAGGAAACGCTCAAAACATAGGCAGTAGGAAGACTCTGTCTTCCTGTACTTAAGTCGTCATTGTGTCTCTTATATTTATTTCCGATGAAATTTCTGTGTTTCATCGTGAATGGGAAGGTCCAAGGGATATAGTAAACCTGCAGAGGTGCATCGGAAAGTAAAACTGATGACACAGGAAACGCTCAAATCATAGACTGTAGGAAGACTTAGTCTTTCTGTACTTAAGTCGGCATTGTGTCTCTTATATTTAATTCCGATGCAATTTCTGGGTTTCAACGTCAATGGGAAGGTCCAAGGGATACAGTAAACCTGCAGAGCTGCATCGGAATGTAAAACTGATGACACAGAAAACGCTCAAAACATAGACGGTAGGAAGACTCAGTCTTCCTGTACTTATGTCGGCATTGTGTCCCTTATATTTAATTCCGATGCGATTTCTGTGTTTCATCGACAATGGGAAGGTCCAAGGGATACAGGAAACCTGCAGAGGTGCATCGGAATGTAAAACTGGTGACACAGGAAACGCTCAAAACATAGAGAGTAGGAAGACTCAGTCTTCTTGTACTTAAGTCGGCATTGTGTCTCTTATATTTAATTCCGAAGCAATTTCTGTGTTTCATCGTCAATGGGAAGGTCCAAGGGATACAGTAAACCTGTAGAGGTGCATCGGAATGTAAAACTGGTGACACAGGAAACGCTCAAATTACAGACAGTAGGAAGACTCGGTCTTCCTGTACTTAAGTCGGCATTGTGTCTCTTATATTTAATTCCGATGCAATTTCTGTGTTTCATCGTCAATGGGAAGGTCCAAGGGATACAGTAAACCTGCAGAGGTGCATCGGAATGTAAAACTAGTGACACAGGAAACGCTCAAAATATAGACAGTAGGAAGACTCAGTCTTCCTGTTCCTTAAGTCGGCATTGTGTCTCTTACATTTAATTCCGATGCAATTTCTGTGTTTCATCGTCAATGGGAAGGTCCAAGGGATACACTAAACCTGCAGAGGTGCATCGGAATGTAAAACTGGTGACACAGGAAACGCTCAAAACATAGGCAGTAGGAAGACTCTGTCTTCCTGTACTTAAGTCGTTATTGTGTCTCTTATATTTATTTCCGATGAAATTTCTGTGTTTCATCGTGAATGGGAAGGTCCAAGGGATATAGTAAACCTGCAGAGGTGCATCGGAAAGTAAAAGTGATGACACAGGAAAGGCTCAAATTATAGACAGTAGGAAGACTTAGTCTTCCTGTACTTAAGTCGGCATTGTGTCTCTTATATTTAATTCCGATGCAATTTCTGTGTTTCATCGTCAATGGGAAGGTCCATGGGTACAGAAAACCTGCAGAGGTGTATCAGAATGTAAAACTGGTGACACAGGAAACGCTCAAAACATAGGCAGTAGGAAGACTCTGTCTTCCTGTACTTAAGTCGTCATTGTGTCTCTTATATTTATTTCCGATGAAATTTCTGTGTTTCATCGTGAATGGGAAGGTCCAAGGGATATAGTAAACCTGCAGAGGTGCATCGGAATGTAAAACTAGTGACACAGGAAACGCTCAAAATATAGACAGTAGGAAGACTCAGTCTTCCTGTACTTAAGTCGGCATTGTGTCTCTTACATTTAATTCCGATGCAATTTCTGTGTTTCATCGTCAATGGGAAGGTCCAAGGGATACACTAAACCTGCAGAGGTGCATCGGAATGTAAAACTGGTGACACAGGAAACGCTCAAAACATAGGCAGTAGGAAGACTCTGTCTTCCTGTACTTAAGTCGTCATTGTGTCTCTTATATTTATTTCCGATGAAATTTCTGTGTTTCATCGTGAATGGGAAGGTCCAAGGGATATAGTAAACCTGCAGAGGTGCATCGGAAAGTAAAAGTGATGACACAGGAAAGGCTCAAATTATAGACAGTAGGAAGACTCAGTCTTCCTGTACTTAAGTCGGCATTGTGTCACTTATAATTAATTCCGATGCAATTTCTGTGTTTCATCGTCAATGGGAAGGTCCAAGGGATACAGTAAACCTGCAGAGGTGCATCGGTATGTAAAACTAGTGACACAGGAAACAATCAAAACAGAGACAGTTGGAAGACTCAGTCTTCCTGTACTTATGTCGGCATTGTGTCCCTTATATTTAATTCCGATGCGATATCTGTGTTTCATCGACAATGGGAAGGTCCAAGGGATACAGGAAACCTGCAGAGGTGCATCGGAATGCAAAACTGGTGACACAGGAAACGCTCAAAACATAGAGAGTAGGAAGACTCAGTCTTCCTGTACTTAAGACGGCATTGTGTCTCTTATATTTAATTCCGATGCAATTTCTGTGTTTCATCGTCAATGGGAAGGTCCAAGGGATACAGTAAACCTGTAGAGGTGCATCGGAATGAAAAACTGGTGACACAGGAAACGCTCAAATTACAGACAGTAGGAAGACTCGGTCTTCCTGTACTTAAGTCGGCATTGTGTCTCTTATATTTAATTCCGATGCAATTTCTGTGTTTCATCGTCAATGGGAAGGTCCAAGGGATACAGTAAACCAGCAGAGGTGCATGGGAATGTAAAACTGGTGACACAGGAGACGCTCAAAACATAGACAGTAGGAAGACCCAGCCTCCCTGTACTAAAGTCGGCATTGTGTCTCTTATATTTATTTCCGATGAAATTTCTGTGTTTCATCGTGAATGGGAAGGTCCAAGGGATATAGTAAACCTGCAGAGGTGCATCGGAAAGTAAAACTGATGACACACGAAACGCTCAAAACATAGACAGTAGGAAGACTTAGTCTTCCTGTACTTAAGTCGGCATTGTGTCTCTTATATATATTTCCGATGAAATTTCTGTGTTTCATCGTGAATGGGAAGGTCTAAGGGATATAGTAAACCTGCAGAGGTGCATCGGAAAGTAAAACTGATGACACAGGAAACGCTCAAAACATAGAGAGTAGGAAGACTAAGTCTTCCTGTGCTTAAGTCGGCATTGTGTTTCTTATATTTAATTCCGATGCAATTCCTTTGTTTCATCGTCACTGTGAAGGTCCAAGGGATACAGCAATCCTGTAGAGGTGCATCGGAATGTAAAACTGGTGACACAGCAAACGCTCAAAACATAGGCAGTAGGAAGACTCTGTCTTCCTGTACTTAAGTCGTCATTGTGTCTCTTATATTTATTTCCGATGAAATTTCTGTGTTTCATCGTGAATGGGAAGGTCCAAGGGATATAGTAAACCTGCAGAGGTGCATCGGAAAGTGAAACTGATGACACAGGAAACGCTCAAATCATAGACAGTAGGAAGACTTACTCTTTCTGTACTTAAGTCGGCATTGTGTCTCTTATATTTAATTCCGATGCAATTTCTGTTTTTCATCGTCAATGGGAAGGTCCAAGGGATACAGTAAACCTGCAGAGGTGCATCGGAATGTAAAACTGATGACACAGAAAACGCTCAAAACATAGACAGTAGGAAGACTCAGTCTTCCTGTACTTATGTCGGCATTGTGTCCCTTATATTTAATTCCGATGCGATATCTGTGTTTCATCGACAATGGGAAGGTCCAAGGGATACAGGAAACCTGCAGAGGTGCATCGGAATGCAAAACTGGTGACACAGGAAACGCTCAAAACATAGAGAGTAGGAAGACTCAGTCTTCCTGTACTTAAGTCGGCATTGTGTCTCTTATATTTAATTCCGATGGAATTTCTGTGTTTCATCGTCAATGGGAAGGTCCAAGGGATACAGTAAACCTGTAGAGGTGCATCGGAATGAAAAACTGGTGACACAGGAAACGCTCAAATAACAGACAGTAGGAAGACTCGGTCTTCCTGTACTTAAGTCGGCATTGTGTCTCTTATATTTAATTCCGATGCAATTTCTGTGTTTCATCGTCAATGGGAAGGTCCAAGGGATACAGCAAACCAGCAGAGGTGCATCGGAATGTAAAACTGGTGACACAGGAGACGCTCAAAACATAGACAGTAGGAAGACCCAGCCTCCCTGTACTTAAGTCGGCATTGTGTCTCTTATATTTATTTCCGATGAAATTTCTGTGTTTCATCGTGAATGGGAAGGTCCAAGGGATATAGTAAACCTGCAGAGGTGCATCGGAAAGTAAAACTGATGACACACGAAACGCTCAAAACATAGACAGTAGGAAGACTTAGTCTTCCTGTACTTAAGTCGGCATTGTGTCTCTTATATATATTTCCGATGAAATTTCTGTGTTTCATCGTGAATGGGAAGGTCTAAGGGATATAGTAAACCTGCAGAGGTGCATCGGAAAGTAAAACTGATGACACAGGAAACGCTCAAAACATAGAGAGTAGGAAGACTAAGTCTTCCTGTGCTTAAGTCGGCATTGTGTTTCTTATATTTAATTCCGATGCAATTCCTTTGTTTCATCGTCACTGTGAAGGTCCAAGGGATACAGCAATCCTGTAGAGGTGCATCGGAATGTAAAACTGGTGACACAGCAAACGCTCAAAACATAGGCAGTAGGAAGACTCTGTCTTCCTGTACTTAAGTCGTCATTGTGTCTCTTATATTTATTTCCGATGAAATTTCTGTGTTTCATCGTGAATGGGAAGGTCCAAGGGATATAGTAAACCTGCAGAGGTGCATCGGAAAGTGAAACTGATGACACAGGAAACGCTCAAATCATAGACAGTAGGAAGACTTACTCTTTCTGTACTTAAGTCGGCATTGTGTCTCTTATATTTAATTCCGATGCAATTTCTGTTTTTCATCGTCAATGGGAAGGTCCAAGGGATACAGTAAACCTGCAGAGGTGCATCGGAATGTAAAACTGATGACACAGAAAACGCTCAAATTACAGACAGTAGGAAGACTTGGTCTTCCTGTACTTAAGTCGGCATTGTGTCTCTTATATTTAATTCCGATGCGATATCTGTGTTTCATCGACAATGGGAAGGTCCAAGGGATACAGGAAACCTGCAGAGGTGCATCGGAATGCAAAACTGGTGACACAGGAAACGCTCAAAACATAGAGAGAAGGAAGACTCAGTCTTCCTGTACTTAAGTCGGCATTGTGTCTCTTATATTTAATTCCGATGCAATTTCTGTGTTTCATCGTCAATGGGAAGGTCCAAGGGATACAGTAAACCTGTAGAGGTGCATCGGAATGAAAAACTGGTGACACAGGAAACGCTCAAATTACAGACAGTAGGAAGACTTGGTCTTCCTGTACTTAAGTCGGCATTGTGTCTCTTATATTTAATTCCGATGCAATTTCTGTGTTTCATCGTCAATGGGAAGGTCCAAGGGATACAGTAAACCAGCAGAGGTGCATCGGAATGTAAAACTGGTGACACAGGAGACGCTCAAAACATAGACAGTAGGAAGACTCAGCCTCCCTGTACTTAAGTCGGCATTGTGTCTCTTATATTTATTTCCGATGAAATTTCTGTGTTTCATCGTGAATGGGAAGGTCCAAGGGATATAGTAAACCTGCAGAGGTGCATCGGAAAGTATAACTGATGACACACGAAACGCTCAAAACATAGACAGTAGGAAGACTTAGTCTTCCTGTACTTAAGTCGGCATTGTGTCTCTTATATATATTTCTGATGAAATTTCTGTGTTTCATCGTGAATGGGAAGGTCTAAGGGATATAGTAAACCTGCAGAGGTGCATCGGAAAGTAAAACTGATGACACAGGAAACGCTCAAAACATAGAGAGTAGGAAGACTAAGTCTTCCTGTGCTTAAGTCGGCATTGTGTTTCTTATATTTAATTCCGATGCAATTCCTTTGTTTCATCGTCATTGTGAAGGTCCAAGGGATACAGCAATCCTGTAGAGGTGCATCGGAATGTAAAACTGGTGACACAGGAAACGCTCAAATTATAGACAGTAGGAAGACTTAGTCTTCCTGTACTTAAGTCGGCATTGTGTCTCTTATATTTAATTCCGACGCAATTCCTGTGTTTTATCGTCACTGTGAAGGTCCAAGGGATACAGCAAACCTGTAGAGGTGCATCGGAATGTAAAACTGGTGACACAGGAAACGCTCAAAACATAGACAGCAGGAAGACTCAGTCTTCCTGTACTTAAGTCGGCATTGTGTCTCTTATATATAATTCCGATGCAATATCTGTGTTTCATCGTCAATGGGAAGGTCGAAGGGATACAGTAAACCTGCAGAGGTGAATCGGAATGTAAAACTAGTGACACAGGAAACGCTCAAAACATAGACAGTAGGAAGACTCAGTCTTCCTGTACTTAAATCGGCATTGTGTCTCTTATATGTAATTCCGATGCAATTTCTGTGTTTCATCGTCAATGGGAATGTCCAAGGTATACAGTAAACCTGCAGAGGTGCATCGGAATGTAAAACTGGTGACACAGGAAACGCTCAAAACATAGACAGTAGTAAGACTCAGTCTTCCTGTACTTAAGTCGGCATTGTGTCTCTTATATATATTTCCGATGAAATTTCTGTGTTTCATCGTGAATGGGAAGGTCTAAGGGATATAGTAAACCTGCAGAGGTGCATCGGAAAGTAAAACTGATGACACAGGAAACGCTCAAAACATAGACAGTAGGAAGACTTAGTCTTCCTGTACTTAAGTCGGCATTGTGTTTCTTATATTTAATTCCGATGCAATTCCTGTGTTTCATCGTCACTGTGAAGGTCCAAGGGATACAGCAAACCTGTAGAGGTGCATCGGAATGTAAAACTGGTGACACAGGAAACGCTCAAATTATAGACAGTAGGTAGACGTAGTCTTCCTGTACTTAAGTCGGCATTGTGTCTCTTATATTTAATACCGATGCAATTTCTGTGTTTCATCGTCAATGGGAAGGTCCAAGGGATACAGTAAACCTGCAGAGGTGCTTCAGAATGTAAAACTGGTGACACAGGAAACGCTCAACACACAGACAGTAGTAAGACTCATTCTGCCTGTACTTATGTCGGCATTGTGTCTCTTATATTTAATTCCGATGCAATTTCTGTGTTTCATCGTCAATGGGAAGGTCCAAGGGATACAGTAAACCTGCAGAGGTGCATCGCTTTGTAAAACTAGTGACACAGGAAACGCTCAAAACATAGACAGTAGGAAGACTCAGCCTCCCTGTACTTAAGTCGGCATTGTGTCTCTTATATTTATTTCCGATGAAATGTCTGTGTTTCATCGTGAATGGGAAGGTCCAAGGGATATAGTAAACCTGCAGAGGTGCATCGGAAAGTATAACTGATGACACACGAAACGCTCAAAACATAGACAGTAGGAAGACTTAGTCTTCCTGTACTTAAGTCGGCATTGTGTCTCTTATATATATTTCTGATGAAATTTCTGTGTTTCATCGTGAATGGGAAGGTCTAAGGGATATAGTAAACCTGCAGAGGTGCATCGGAAAGTAAAACTGATGACACAGGAAACGCTCAAAACATAGAGAGTAGGAAGACTAAGTCTTCCTGTGCTTAAGTCGGCATTGTGTTTCTTATATTTAATTCCGATGCAATTCCTTTGTTTCATCGTCACTGTGAAGGTCCAAGGGATACAGCAATCCTGTAGAGGTGCATCGGAATGTAAAACAGGTGACACAGGAAACGCTCAAATTATAGACAGTAGGAAGACTTAGTCTTCCTGTACTTAAGTCGGCATTGTGTCTCTTATATTTAATTCCGACGCAATTCCTGTGTTTTATCGTCACTGTGAAGGTCCAAGGGATACAGCAAACCTGTAGAGGTGCATCGGAATGTAAAACTGGTGACACAGGAAACGCTCAAAACATAGACAGCAGGAAGACTCAGTCTTCCTGTACTTAAGTCGGCATTGTGTCTCTTATATATAATTCCGATGCAATTTCTGTGTTTCATCGTCAATGGGAAGGTCGAAGGGATACAGTAAACCTGCAGAGGTGAATCGGAATGTAAAACTAGTGACACAGGAAACGCTCAAAACATAGACAGTAGGAAGACTCAGTCTTCCTGTACTTAAGTCGGCATTGTGTCTCTTATATGTAATTCCGATGCAATTTCTGTGTTTCATCGTCAATGGGAATGTCCAAGGTATACAGTAAACCTGCAGAGGTGCATCGGAATGTAAAACTGGTGACACAGGAAACGCTCAAAACATAGACAGTAGTAAGACTCAGTCTTCCTGTACTTAAGTCGGCATTGTGTCTCTTATATATATTTCCGATGAAATTTCTGTGTTTCATCGTGAATGGGAAGGTCTAAGGGATATAGTAAACCTGCAGAGGTGCATCGGAAAGTAAAACTGATGACACAGGAAACGCTCAAAACATAGACAGTAGGAAGACTTAGTCTTCCTGTACTTAAGTCGGCATTGTGTTTCTTATATTTAATTCCGATGAAATTCCTGTGTTTCATCGTCACTGTGAAGGTCCAAGGGATACAGCAAACCTGTAGAGGTGCATCGGAATGTAAAACTGGTGTCACAGGAAACGCTCAAATTATAGACAGTAGGTAGACGTAGTCTTCCTGTACTTAAGTCGGCATTGTGTCTCCTATATTTAATACCGATGCAATCTCTGTGTTTCATCGTCAATGGGAAGGTCCAAGGGATACAGTAAACCTGCAGAGGTGCTTCAGAATGTAAAACTGGTGACACAGGAAACGCTCAACACACAGACAGTAGTAAGACTCATTCTGCCTGTACTTATGTCGGCATTGTGTCTCTTATATTTAATTCCGATGCAATTTCTGTGTTTCATCGTCAATGGGAAGGTCCAAGGGATACAGTAAACCTGCAGAGGTGCATCGCTATGTAAAACTAGTGACACAGGAAACGCTCAAAACATAGACAGTAGGAAGACTCAGCCTCCCTGTACTTAAGTCGGCATTGTGTCTCTTATATTTATTTCCGATGAAATTTCTGTGTTTCATCGTGAATGGGAAGGTCTAAGGGATATAGTAAACCTGCAGAGGTGCATCGGAAAGTAAAACTGATGACACAGGAAACGCTCAAAACATAGAGAGTAGGAAGACTAAGTCTTCCTGTGCTTAAGTCGGCATTGTGTTTCTTATATTTAATTCCGATGCAATTCCTTTGTTTCATCGTCACTGTGAAGGTCCAAGGGATACAGCAATCCTGTAGAGGTGCATCGGAATGTAAAACAGGTGACACAGGAAACGCTCAAATTATAGACAGTAGGAAGACTTAGTCTTCCTGTACTTAAGTCGGCATTGTGTCTCTTATATTTAATTCCGACGCAATTCCTGTGTTTTATCGTCACTGTGAAGGTCCAAGGGATACAGCAAACCTGTAGAGGTGCATCGGAATGTAAAACTGGTGACACAGGAAACGCTCAAAACATAGACAGCAGGAAGACTCAGTCTTCCTGTACTTAAGTCGGCATTGTGTCTCTTATATATAATTCCGATGCAATTTCTGTGTTTCATCGTCAATGGGAAGGTCGAAGGGATACAGTAAACCTGCAGAGGTGAATCGGAATGTAAAACTAGTGACACAGGAAACGCTCAAAACATAGACAGTAGGAAGACTCAGTCTTCCTGTACTTAAGTCGGCATTGTGTCTCTTATATGTAATTCCGATGCAATTTCTGTGTTTCATCGTCAATGGGAATGTCCAAGGTATACAGTAAACCTGCAGAGGTGCATCGGAATGTAAAACTGGTGACACAGGAAACGCTCAAAACATAGACAGTAGTAAGACTCAGTCTTCCTGTACTTAAGTCGGCATTGTGTCTCTTATATATATTTCCGATGAAATTTCTGTGTTTCATCGTGAATGGGAAGGTCTAAGGGATATAGTAAACCTGCAGAGGTGCATCGGAAAGTAAAACTGATGACACAGGAAACGCTCAAAACATAGACAGTAGGAAGACGCAGTCTTCCTGTACTTAAGTCGGCATTGTGTCTCTTACATTTAATTCCAATGCAATTTCTGTGTTTCATCGTCAATGGGAAGGTCCAAGGGTTTACAGTAAACCTGCAGAGGTGCATCGGAATGTAAATCTGGTGACACAGGAAACGCTCAAAACATAGGCAGTAGGAAGACTCAGTCTTCCTGTACTTAAGTCGGCATTGTGTCTCTTACATTTAATTCCAATGCAATTTCTGTGTTTCATCGTCAATGGGAAGGTCCAAGGCATACAGTAAACCGGCAGAGGTGCATCGGAAAGTAAAACTGGTGACACAGGAACCGCTCAAACATTGACCGTATAAAGACTGTTTTCTTGTACTTAAGTCGGCATTGTGTCTCTTATATTAAATTTCGATGCAATTTCTGTGTTTCAGCGTCAATGGGAAGGTCCAAGGGAAACAGGAAACCTGCAGAGGTGCATCGGAATGTAAAACTGATGACACAGGAAACGCTCAAAACATAGAGAGTAGGAAGACTCAGTCTTCCTGTACTTAAGTCGGCATTGTGTCTCTTATATTTAATTCCGATGCAATTTCTGTGTTTCATCGTAAATGGGAAGGGCCAAGGGATACAATAAACCTGCAGAGGTGCATCGGAATGTAAAACTTGTGACACAGGAAACGCTCAAATCATAGACAGTAGGAAGACTCAGTCTTCCTATACTTAAGTAGGCATTGTGTCTCTTATATTTATTTCCGATGAAATTTCTGTGTTTCATCGCCAATGGGAAGGTCCAAGGGATACAGTAAAACTGCAGAGCTGCATCAGAATGTAAAACTGGGGACACAGGAAACGCTCAAAACATAGAGAGTAGGCAGACTCAGTCTTCCTCTTTTTAAGTCGGCATTGTGTCTCTTATATTTAATTCCGATGCAATTTCTGTGTTTCATCGTCAATGGGAAGGTCCAAGGGATACAATAAACCGGTAGAGGTGCATCGGAATGTAAAACTGGTGACACAAAAAACGCTCCAATTACAGACAGTGGGAAGACTCAGTCTTCCTGTACTTAAGTCGGCATTGTGTCTCTGATATTTAATTCCGATGCAATTTCTGTGTTTCATCGCCAATGGGAAGGTCTAAGGGATACAGTACAACTGCAGAGCTGCATCAGAATGTAAAACTGCGGACACAGGAAACGCTCAAAACATAGAGAGTAAGCAGACTCAGTCTTCCTGTTTTTAAGTCGGCATTCTGTCTCTTATATTTAATTCCGATGCAATTTCTGTGTTTCATCGTCAATGGGAAGGTCCAAGGGATACAGTAAACCTGCAGAGGTGCATCGGAATGTAAAACTGGTGACACAGGAAACGCTCAAATTATAGACAGTAGGAAGACTCAGTCTTCCTGTACTTAAGTCGGCATTGTGTCACTTATAACTAATTCCGATGCAATTTCTGTGTTTCATCGTCAGTGGGAAGGTCCAAAAGATACAGTAAACCTGCAAAGGTGCATCGGAATGTAAAACTAGTGACACAGGAAACAATCAAACCATAGACTGTTGGAAGACTCAGTCTTCCTGTACTTAAGTCGGCATTGTGTCTCTTAAATTTAATTCCGATGCAATTTCTGTGTTTCATCGTTAATGGGAAGTTCCAAGGGATACAGTAAACCTGCAGAGGTGCATCGGAATGTAAAACTGGTGACACAGGAGACGCTCAAAGCATAGTAGGACAGTAGGAAGACTCAGCCTTCCTGTACTTAAGTCGGCATTGTGTCCCTTATATTTATTTCCGATGAAATTTCTGTGTTTCATCGTGAATGGGAAGGTCCAAGGGATATAGTAAACCTGCAGAGGTGCATCGGAAAGTAAAACTGATGACACAGGAAACGCTCAAAACATAGACAGTAGGAAGACTTAGTCTTCCTGTACTTAAGTCGGCATTGTGTCTCTTATATTTAATTCCGATGCAATTCCTGTGTTTCATCGTCACTGTGAAGGTCCAAGGGATACAGTAAACCTGTAGAGGTGCATCGGAAGGTAAAACTAGTGACACAGGAAACGCTCAAAACATAGACAGTCGGAAGACTCAGTCTTCCTGTACTTAAGTCGGCATTGTGTCTCTTATATTTAATTCCGATGCAATTTCTGTGTTTCATCGTCAATGGGAAGGTCCAAGGGATACAGTAAACCTGCAGAGGTGCATCGGAATGTAAAACTGGTGACAGAGGAAACGCTCAAACATAGACAGTAGGAAGACTCAGCCTTCCTGTACTTAAGTCGGCATTGTGTATCTTATATTTAATTCCGATGCAATTTCTGTGTTTCATCGTCAATGGGAAGGTCCAAAGGATATAGTAAACCTGCAGAGGTGCATCGGAATATAAAACTAGTGACACAGGAAACGCTCAAAACATAGACAGTAGGAAGACTCAGTCTTCCTGTACTTAAGTCGGCATTGTGTCTCTTATATTTAATTCCGATGCAATTTCTGTGTTTCATCGTCAATGGGAAGGTCCAAGGGATATAGTAAACCTGCAGAGGTGCATCAGAAAGTAAAACTGATGACACACGAAACGCTCAAACATAGACAGTAGGAAGACTTAGTCTTCCTGTACTTAAGTCGGCATTGTGTCTCTTATATTTAATTCCGATGCAATTCCTGTGTTTCATCGTCACTGTGAAGGTCCAAGGGATACAGTAAACCTGTAGAGGTGCATCGGAAGGGAAAACTAGTGACACAGGAAACGCTCAAAACATAGACAGTAGGAAGACTTAGTCTTCCTGTACTTAAGTCGGCATTGTGTCTCTTATATTTAATTCGGATGCAATTTCTGTTTTTTATCGTAATGGGAGGGTCCAAGGGATATAGTAAACCTGCAGAGGTGCATCGGAATGTAAAACTGGTGACACAGGAAACGCTCAAATTATAGACAGTAGGAAGACTTAGTCTTCTTGTACTTAAGTCGGCATTGTGTCTCTTATATTTAAGTCTGATGCAATTCTTGTGTTTCATCTGCACTGAGAAGGTCCAAGGGATACAGTAAACCTGTAGATGTGCATCGGAATGTAAAACTAGTGACACAGGAAACGCTCAAAACATAGACAGTGGGAAGACTTAGTCTTCCTGTACTTAAGTCGGCATTGTGTCTCTTATATTTAATTCCGATGCAATTTCTGTGTTTCATCGTCAATGGGAAGGTCCAAGGGATACAGTAAACCTGCAGAGGTGCATCGCAATGTAAAACTAGTGACACAGGAAACGCTCAAAACATAGACAGTAGGAAGTCTCAGTCTTCCTGTACTTATGTCGGCATTGTGTCTCTTATATTTAATTCCGATGCAATTTCTGTGTTTCATCGTGAATGGGATGGTCCAACGGATATAGTAAACCTGCAGAGGTGCATCGGAAAAAAAATTGATGACACACGAAACGCTCAAAACATAGACAGTAGGAAGACTTAGTCTTCTTGTACTTAAGTCGGCATTGTGTCTCTTATATTTAATTCTGATGCAATTCTTGTGTTTCATCTGCACTGTGAAGGTCCAAGGGATACAGTAAACCTGTAGAGGAGCATTGGAATGTAAATCTGGTGACACAGGAAACGCTCAAATTATAGACAGTAGGAAGACTTAGTCTTCCTGTACTTAAGTCGGCATTGTGTCTCTTATATTTAATTCCGATGCAATTTCTGTGTTTCATCGTCAATGGGAAGGTCCAAGGGATACAGTAAACCTGCAGAGGTGCATCAGAATGTAAAACTGGTGACACAGGAAACACTCAAATTATAGACGGTAGGAAGACTCAGTCTTCCTGTACTTAAGTCGGCATTGTGTCTCTTATATTTAATTCCGATGCAATTTCTGTGTTTCATCGTCAATGGGAAGGTCCAAGGGATACAGTAAACCTGCAGAGGTGCTTCGGAATTTAAAACTAGTGACACAGGACACAATCAAAACATAGACAGTTGGAAGACTCAGTCTTCCTGTACTTAAGTCGGCATTGTGTCTCTTATATTTAATTCCGATGCAATTTCTGTGTTTCATCGTCAATGGGAAGGTCCAAGGGATACAGTAAACCGGCAGAGATGCATCGGAATGTAAAACTGGTGACACAGGAACCGCTCAAACATTGACCGTATGAAGACTGTTTTCTTGTACTTAAGTCGGCATTGTGTCTCTTATATTTAATTCCGATGCAATTTCTGTGTTTCATCGTCAATGGGAAGGTCCAAGGGATACAATAAACCTGCAGAGGTGCATCGGAATGTAAAACTGGTCACACAGGTAACGCTCAAAGCATAGACAGTAGGAAGACTCAATCTTCCTATACTTAAGTCGGCATTGTGTCTCTTATATTTATTTCCGATGAAATTTCTGTGTTCCATCGCCAATGGGAAGGTCCAAGGGATGCAGTAAAACTGCAGAGCTGCATCAGAATGTAAAACTGGGGACACAGAAAGCGCTCAAAACATAGAGAGTAGGCAGTCTCAGTCTTCCTGTTTTTAAGTCGGCATTGTGTCTCTTATATTTAATTCCGATGCAATTTTTGTGTTTCATCGTCAATGGGAAGGTCCAAGGGATACAGTAAACCTGCAGAGGTGCATCGGTATGTAAAACTTGTGACACAGGAAACGCTCAAATTATAGACAGTAGGAAGACTCAGTCTTCCTGTTCTTAAGTCGGCATTGTGTCTCTTATAATTAATTCCGATGCAATTTCTGTGTTTCATCGTCAATGGGAAGGTCCAAGGGATACAGTAAACCTGCAGAGGTGCATCGGAACGTAAAACTGGTGACACAGGAGACGCTCAAAGCATAGTAGGACAGTAGGAAGACTCAGCCTTCCTGTACTTAAGTCGGCATTGTGTCTCTTATATTTATTTCCGATGAAATTTCTGTGTTTCATCGTCAATGGGAAGGTCCAAGGGATACAGTAAACCTGCAGAGGTGCATCGGAATGTAAAACTGGTGACACAGGAAACGCTCAAAACATAGACAGTAGGAAGACTCAGTCTTCCTGTACTTAAGTCGGCATTGTGTCTCTTATATTTAATTCCGATGCAATTTCTATGTTTCATCGTCAATGGGAAGGTCCAAAGGATACAGTAAACCTGCAGAGGTGCATCGGAATGTAAAACCAGTTACACAGGAAACGCTCAAAACATAGACAGTAGGAAGACTCAGTCTTCCTGTACTTAAGTCGGTATTGTGTCTCTTATATTTAATTCCGATGCAATTTCTGTGTTTCATCGTCAATGGGAAGGTCCAAGGGATACAGTAAACCTGCAGAGGTGCGTCGGAATGTAAAACTGGTGACACAGGAAACGCACAAAACATAGACAGTAGGAAGAATCAGTCTTCCTGTACTTAATTCGGCATTGTGTCTCTTATATTTATTTCCGATGAAATTTCTGTGTTTCATCGTGAATGGGAAGGTCCAAGGGATATAGTAAACCTGCAGAGGTGCATCGGAAAGTACAACTAATGACACAGGAAACGCTCAAAACATAGACAGTAGCAAGACTCAGTCTTCCTGTACTTACGTCGGCATTGTGTATCTTATATTTAATTCCGATGCAATTTCTGTGTTTCATCGTCACTGTCAAGGTCCAAGGGATACAATAAACCTGTAGAGGTGCATCGGAATGTAAAACTGGTTACACAGGAAACACTCAAATTATAGACAGTAGGAAGACTCAGTCTTCCTGTACTTAAGTCGGCATTGTGTCACTTATAATTAATTCCGATGCAATTTCTGTGTTTCATCGTCAATGGGAAGGTCCAAGGGATACAGTAAACCTGCAGACGTGCTTCGGAATGTAAAACTAGTGACACAGGAAACAATAAAAACATAGACAGTTGGAAGACTCAGTCTTCCTGTACTTAAGTCGACATTGTGTCTCTTATATTTAATTCCGATGAAATTTCTGTGTTTCATCGTCAATGTGAAGGTCCAAGGGATACAGTAAACCTGCAGAGGTGCATCGGAATGTAAAACTGGTGACACAGGAAACGCTCAAAACATAGACAGTAGGAAGACTCAGCCTTCCTGTACTTAAGTCGGCATTGTGTCTCTTCTATTTATTTCCGATGAGATTTTGTGTTTCATCGTGAATGGGAAGGTCCAAGGGATATAGTTAACCTGCAGAGGTGCATCGGAAAGTAAAACTCATGACACACGAAACGCTCAAAACGTAGACAGTAGGAAGACTTAGTCTTCCTGTACTTAAGTCGGCATTGTGTCTCTTATATTTAATTCCGATGCAATTCCTGTGTTTCATCGTCACTGTGAAGGTCCAAGGGATACAGTAAACCTGTAGAGGTGCATCGGAAGGTAAAACTCGTGACACAGGAAACGCTCAAAACATAGACAGTAGGAAGACTCAGTCTTCCTGTACTTAAGTCGGCATTGTGTCTCTTATATTTAATCCCGATGCAATTTCTGTGATTCATCGTCAATGGGAAGGTCCAAAGGATACAGTAAACCTGCAGAGGTGCATCGGAATGTAAAACTAGTGACACAGGAAACGCTCAAAACATAGACAGTAGTAGGCTCAGTCTTCCTGTACTTAAGTCGGTATTGTGACTCTTATATTTAATTCCGATGCAATTTCTGTGTTTCATCGTCAATGGGAAGGTCCAAGGAATACAGTAAACCTGCAGAGGTGCGTCGGAATGTAAAACTGGTGACACAGGAAACGCTCAAAACATAGACAGTAGGAAGATTCAGTCTTCCTGTACTTAAGTCGGCATTGTGTCTCTTATATATATTTCCGATGAAATTTCTGTGTTTCATCATGAATGGGAAGGTCCAAGGGATATAGTAAACCTGCAGAGGTGCATCGGTAAGTAAAACTGATGACACAGGAAACACTCAAAACATAGACAGTAGGAAGACTTAGTCTTCCTGTACTTAAGTCGGCATTGTGTTTCTTATATTTAATTCCGATGCAATTCCTGTGTTTCATCGTCACTGTGAACGTCCAAGGGATACAGAAAACCTGCAGAGGTGCATCGGAATGTAAAACTGGTGACACAGGAAACGCTCAAATTATAGACAATAGGAAGACTTAGTCTTCCGGTACTTAAGTCGGCATTGTGTCTCTTATATTTAATTCCGATGCAATTTCTGTGTTTCATCGTCAATGGGAAGGTCCAAGGGATACAGTAAACCTGCAGAGGTGCATCGGAATGTAAAACTGGTGACACAGGAAACGCTCAAAACATAGACAGTAGGAAGACTCAGTCTTCCTGTACTTATGTCGTCATTGTGTCTCTTATATTTATTTCCGATGAAATTTCTGTGTTTCATCGTCAATGGGAAGGTCCAAGGGATATATTAAACCTGCAGAGGTGCATCGGAAAGTGAAACTGATGACACAGGAAACGCTCAAAACATAGACAGTAGGTAGACTTAGTCTTCCTGTACTTAAGTCGGCATTGTGTCTCTTATATTTAATTCGGATGCAATTTCTGTTTTTCATCGTAATGGGAAGGTCCGAGGGATACAGTAAACCTGCAGAGGTGCATCGGAATGTAAAACTGATGACACAGAAAACGCTCAAAACATAGAGAGTAGGCAGACTCAGTCTTCCTGTTTTTAAGTCGGCATTGTGTCTCTTATATTTAATTCCGATGCAATTTCTGTCTTTCATCGTCAATGGGAAGGTCCAAGGGATACAGTAAACCTGCAGAGGTGCATCGGAATGTAAAACTGGTGGCACTGGAGACGCTCAAAACATAGACAGTAGGAAGACTCAGCCTTCCTGTACTTAAGTCGGCATTGTGTCTCTTATATTTATCTCCGATGAATTTTCTGTGTTTCATCGTGAATGGGAAGGTCCAAGGGATGTAGTAAACCTGCAGAGGTGCATCGGAAAAAAAATGATGACACACGAAACGCTCAAAACATAGACAGTAGGAAGACTTAGTCTTCCTGAACTTAAGTCGGCATTGTGTCTCTTATATTTAATTCTGATGCAATTCCTGTGTTTCATCTGCACTGTGAAGGTCCAAGGGATACAGTATACCTGTAGAGGTGCATCGGAATGTAAAACAAGTGACACAGGAAACGCTCAATACATAGACAGTGGGAAGATTCAGTCTTCCTGTACTTAAGTCAGCATTGTGTCTCTTATATTTAATTCTGATGCAATTCCTGTGTTTCATCGTAACTGTGAAGGTCCAAGGGATACAGTAAACCTGTAGAGGTGCATCGGAATGTAAAACTGGTGACACAGGAAACGCTCAAATTATAGACAGTAGGAAGACTTAGTCTTCCTGTACTTAAGTCGGCATTGTGTCTCTTATATTTAATTCCGATGCAATTTCTGTGTTTCATCGTCAACGGGAAGGTCCAAGGGATACAGTAAACCTGCAGAGGTGCATCGGAATGTAAAACTGGTGACACAGGAAACGCTCAACACATACACAGTAGGAAGACTCATTCTTCCTGTACTTAAATCGGCATTGTGTCTCTTATATTTAATTCCGATGCAACTTCTGTGTTTCATCGTTAATGGGAAGGTCCAAGGGATACAGTAAACCTGCAGAGGTGCATTGCAATGTAAAACTAGTGACACAGGAAACGCTCAAAACATAGACAGTAGGAAGACTCAGTCTTCCTGTACTTAAGTTGGCATTGTGTCTCTTACATTTAATTGCGATGCAATTTCTGTGTTTCATCGTCAATGGGAAGGTCCAAGGGATACAGTAAACCTGCAGAGGTGCATCGGAATGTAAAACTGGTGACACAGGAAATGCTCAAAACATAGGCAGTAGGAACACTCAGTCTTCCTGTACTTAAGTCGTCATTGTGTCTCTTATATTTATTTCCGATGAAATTTCTGTGTTTCATCGAAACGTGGGAAGGTCCAAGGGATACAGTAAAACTGCAGAGCTGCATCAGAATGTAGAACTGGGGACACAGGAAATGCTCAAAACACAGACAGTAGGAAGACTCAGTCTTCCTGTACTTAAGTCGGCATTGTGTCTCTTATATTTAATTCCGATGCAATTTCTGTGTTTCATCGCCAATGGGAAGGTCTAAGGGATACAGTAAAACTGCAGAGCTGCATCAGAATGTAAAACTGGGGACACAGGAAACGCTCAAAACATAGTGAGTAGGCAGACTCAGTCTTCCTGTTTTTAAGTCGGCATTATGTCTCTTATATTTAATTCCGATGCAATTTCTGTGTTTCATCGTCAATGGGAAGGTCCAGGGGATATAGTAAACCTGCAGAGGTGCATCGGAAAAAAAAACTGATGACACACGAAACGCTCAAAACATAGACAGTAGGAAGACTTAGTCTTCCTGTACTTAAGTCGGCATTGTGTCTCTTATATTTAATTCTGATGCAATTCCTGTGTTTCATCGTCAATGGGAAGGTCCAAGGGATACAGTAAACCTGCAGAGGTGCTTCGGAATGTAAAACTGGTGACACAGGAAACGCTTAAAACATAGACAGTAGGAAGACTCAGTCTTCCTGTACTTAAGTCGGCATTGTGTCTCTTATATTTAATTCCGATGCAATTTCTGTGTTTCATCGTCAATGGGAAGGTCCAAAGGATACAGTAAACCTGCAGAGGTGCATCTGAATGTAAAACTAGTGACACAGGAAACGCTCAAAACATAGACAGTAGGAAGACTCAGTCTTCCAGTACTTAAGTCGGTATTGTGTCTCTTATATTTAATTCCGATGCAATTTCTGTGTTTCATCGTCAATGGGAAGGTCCAAGGGATATAGTAAACCTGCAGAGGTGCGTCGGAATGTAAAACTGGTGACACAGGAAACGCTCAAAACATAGACAGTAGGAAGAATCAGTCTTCCTGTACTTAATTCGGCATTGTGTCTCTTATATTTATTTCCGATGAAATTTCTGTGTTTCATCGTGAATGGGAAGGTCCAAGGGATATAGTAAACCTGCAGAGGTGCATCGGAAAGTAAAACTGATGACACAGGAAACGCTCAAAACATAGACAGTAGGAAGACTCAATCTTCCTGTACTTACGTCGGCATTGTGTCTCTTATATTTAATTCCGATGCAATTTCTGTGTTTCATCGTCACTGTCAAGGTCCAAGGGATACACTAAACATGTAGAGGTGCATCGGAATGTAAAACTGGTGACACAGGAAACGCTCAAAATATAGACAGTAGGAAGACTCAGTCTTCCTGTACTTAAGTCGGCATTGTGTCACTTGTACTTAATTCCGATGCAATTTCTGTGTTTCATCGTCAATGGGAAGGTCCAAGGGATACAGAAACCTGCAGAGGTGCATCGGAATGTAAAACTAGTGACACAGGAAACAAACAAAACATAGACAGTTGGAAGACTCAGTCTTCCTGTACTTTAGTCGGCATTGTGTCTCTTATGTTTAATTCCGATGCAATTTCTGTGTTTCATCGTCAATGGGAAGGTCCAAGGAAGACAGTAAACCTGCAGAGGTGCATCGGAATGTAAAACTGGTGACACAGGAAACGCTCAAAGCATAGACAGTAGGAAGACTCAGTCTTCCTGTACTTAAGTCGGCATTTTGTCTCTTATATTTAATTCCCATACAATTGCTGTGTTTCATCGTCAATGGGAAGGTCCAATGGATACAGAAGACCTGCAGAGGAGCATCAGAATGTAAAACTGTTGACACATTAAACGCTCAAAACATAGACAGCAGGAAGACTCAGTCTTCCTATACTTAAGTCGGCATTGTGTCTCTTATATTTATTTCCGATGAAATTTCTGTGTTTCATCGTGAATGGGAAGGTCCAAGGGATATAGTAAACCTGCAGAGGTGCATCGGAAACGATAACTGATGACACAGGAAACGCTCAAAACATAGACAGTAGGAAGACTTAGTCTTCCTGTTTTTAAGTCGGCATTGTGTCCCTTATATTTAATTCCGATGCAATTTCTGTCTTTCATCGTCAATGGGAAGGTCCAAGGGATACAGTAAACCGGCAGAGGTGCATCGGAATGTAAAACTGGTGACACAGGAAACGCTCAAATTATAGACAGTAGGAAGACTCAGTCTTCCTGTACTTAAGTCGGCATTGTGTCACTTATAATTAATTCCGATGCAATTTCTGTGTTTCATCGTCAATGGGAAGGTCCAATGGATACAGAAAACCTGCAGAGGTGCATCAGAATGTAAAACTGGTGACACAGGAAACGCTCAAAACATAGACAGTAGGAAGACTCAGTTTTCCTGTACTTAAGTCGGCATTGTGTCTCTTATATTTAATTCCGATGCAATTTCTGTGTTTCATCGTCAATGGGAAGGTCCAATGGATACAGAAGACATGCAGAGGAGCATAAGAATGTAAAACTGGTGACACAGGAGACGCTCAAAACATAGACAGTAGGAAGACTCAGTCTTCCTATACTTAAGTCGGCATTGTGTCTCTTATATTTATTTCCGATGAAGTTTCTGTGTTTCATCGTGAATGGGAAGGTCCAAGGGATATAGTAAACCTGCAGAGGTGCATCGGAAAGGAAAACTGATGACACAGGAAACGCTCAAAACATAGACAGTAGGAAGATTTAGTCTTCCTGTACTTAAGTCGGCATTGTGTCTCTTATATTTAATTCCGATGCAATTTCTGTGTTTCATCGTCACTGTGAAGGTCCAACGGATACAGTAAACCTGTAGAGGTGCATCGGAATGTAAAACTGGTGACACAGGACACGCTCAAATTATAGACAGTAGTAAGACTCAGTCTTCCTGTACTTAAGTCGGCATTGTGTCTCTTATATTTAATTCCGATGTAATATCTGTGTTTCATCGTCAATTGGAAGGTCCAAGGGATACAGTAAACCTGCAGAGGTGCATGGGAATGTAAAACTGGTGACACAGGAAACGCTCAAAACATAGACAGTAGGAAGACTCAGTCTTCCTGTACTTAAGTGGGCATTGTGTCTCTTATATTTAATTCCGATGGAATTTCTGTGTTTCATCGTCAATGGGAAGGTCCAATGGATACAGAAAACCTGCAGAGGTGCATCAGAATGTAAAACTGGTGACACAGGAAACGCTCAAAACATAGACAGTAGGAAGACTCAGTCTTCCTATACTTAAGTCGGCATTGTGTCTCTTATATTTATTTCCGATGAAATTTCTGTGTTTCATCGTGAATGGGAAGGTCCAAGGGATATAGTAAACCTGCAGAGGTGCATCGGAAAGGAGAACTGATGACACAGGAAACGCTCAAAACATAGACAGTAGGAAGACTTAGTCTTTCTGTACTTAAGTCGGCATTGTGTCTCTTATATTTAATTCCGATGCAATTTCTGTGTTTCATCATCACTGTGAAGGTCCAACGGATACAGTAAACCTGTAGAGGTGCATCGGAATGTAAAACTGGTGACACAGGAAACGCTCAAATTATAGACAGTAGGAAGACTCAGTCTTCCTGTACTTAAGTCGGCAATGCGTCTCTTATATTTAATTCCGATGCAATTTCTGTGTTTCATCGTCAATGGGAAGGTCCAAGGGATACAGTAAACCTGCAGAGGTGCATCAGAATGTAGAACTGGTGACACAGGAAACGCTCAAAACATAGAGAGTAGCAAGACTCAGTCTTCCTGTACTTAAGTCGGCATTGTGTCTCTTATATTTAATTCCGATGCAATTTCTGTGTTTCGTTGTCAGTGGGAAGGTCCAAGGGATACAGTAAACCTGAAGAGGTGCATCGGAATGTAAAACTAGTGTCACAGGAAACGCTCAAAACATAGACAGTAGGAAGACTCAGTCTTCCTGTACTTAAGTCGGCATTGTGTCTCTTATATTTAATTCCGATGCAATTTCTGTGTTTCATCGTCAATGGGAAGGTCCAAGGGATACAGTAAGCCTGCAGAGGTGCATCAGAATGTAAAACTGGTGACACAGGAAACGCTCAAAACATAGACAGTAGGAAGACTCAGTTTTCCTGTACTTAAGTCGGCATTGTGTCTCTTATATTTATTTCCGATGCAATTTCTGTGTTTCATCGTCAATGGGAAGGTCCAATGGATACAGAAGACCTGCAGAGGAGCATCAGAATGTAAAACTGGTGACACAGGAGACGCTCAAAACATAGACAGTAGGAAGACTCAGTCTTCCTATACTTAAGTCGGCATTGTGTCTCTTATATTTATTTCCGATGAAGTTTCTGTGTTTCATCGTGAATGGGAAGGTCCAAGGGATATAGTAAACCTGCAGAGGTGCATCGGAAAGGAAAACTGATGACACAGGAAACGCTCAAAACATAGACAGTAGGAAGACCTAGTCTTCCTGTACTTAAGTCGGCATTGTGTCTCTTATATTTAATTCCGATGTAATTTCTGTGTTTCATCGTCATTGGGAAGGTCCAAGGGATACAGTAAACCTGCAGAGGTGCATGGGAATGTAAAACTGGTGACACAGGAAACGCTCAAAACATAGACAGTAGGAAGACTCAGTCTTCCTGTACTTAAGTGGGCATTGTGTCTCTTATATTTAATTCCGATGCAATTTCTGTGTTTCATCGTCAATGGGAAGGTCCAATGGATACAGAAAACCTGCAGAGGTGCATCAGAATGTAAAACTGGTGACACAGGAAACGCTCAAAACATAGACAGTAGGAAGACTCAGTTTTCCTATACTTAAGTCGGCATTGTGTCTCTTATATTTAATTCCGATGCAATTTCTGTGTTTAATCGTCAATGGGAAGGTCCAATGGATACAGAAGACCTGCAGAGGAGCATCAGAATGTAAAACTGGTGACACAGGAAACGCTCAAAACATAGACAGCAGGAAGACTCAGTCTTCCTATACTTAAGTCGGCATTGTGTCTCTTATATTTATTTCCGATGAAATTTCTGTGTTTCATCGTGACTGGGAAGGTCCAAGGGATATAGTAAACCTGCAGAGGTGCATCGGAAAGGAGAACTGATGACACAGGAAACGCTCAAAACATAGACAGTAGGAAGACTTAGTCTTCCTGTACTTAAGTCTGCATTGTGTCTCTTATATTTAATTCCGATGGAATTTCTGTGTTTCATCGTCAATGGGAAGGTCCAATGGATACAGAAAACCTGCAGAGGTGCATCAGAATGTAAAACTGGTGACACAGGAAACGCTCAAAACATAGACAGTAGGAAGACTCAGTTTTCCTATACTTAAGTCGGCATTGCGTCTCTTATATTTAATTCCGATACAATTTCTGTGTTACATCGTCAATGGGAAGGTCCAATGGATACAGAAGACCTGCAGAGGAGCATCAGAATGTAAAACTGGTGACACAGGAAACGCTCAAATCATAGACAGCAGGAAGACTCAGTCTTCCTATACTTAAGTCGGCATTGTGTCTCATATATTTATTTCCGATGAAATTTCTGTGTTTCATCGTGAATGGGAAGGTCCAAGGGATATAGTAAACCTGCAGAGGAGCATCGGAAAGGAAAACTGATGACACAGGAAACGATCAAAACATAGACGGTAGGAATACTTAGTCTTCCTGTACTTAAGTCGGCATTGTGTCTCTTATATTTAATTCCGATGCAATTTCTGTGTTTCATCGTCACTGTGAAGGTCCAACGGATACAGTAAACCTGTAGAGGTGCATCGGAATGTAAAACTGGTGACACAGGAAACGCTCAAATTATAGACAGTAGGAAGACTCAGTCTTCCTGTACTTAAGTCGGCAATGTGTCTCTTATATTTAATTCCGATGCAATATCTGTGTTTCATCGTCAATGGGAAGGTCCAAAGGGATACAGTAAACCTGCAGAGGTGCATCAGAATGTAGAACTGGTGACACAGGAAACGCTCAAAACATAGAGAGTAGGAAGACTCAGTCTTCCTCTACATAAGTCGGCATTGTGTCTCTTATATTTAATTCCGATGCAATTTCTGTGTTTCATTGTCAGTGGGAAGGTCCAAGGGATACAGTAAACCTGAAGAGGTGCATCGGAATGTAAAACTAGTGTCACAGGAAACGCTCAAAACATAGACAGTAGGAAGACTCAGTCTTCCTGTACTTAAGTCGGCATTGTGTCTCTTATATTTAATTACGATGCTATTTCTGTGTTTCATCGTCAATGGGAAGGTCCAATGGATACAGAAAACCTGCAGAGGTGCATCAGAATGTAAAACTGGTGACACAGGAAACGCTCAAAACATAGACAGTAGGAAGACTCAGTTTTCCTGTACTTAAGTCGGCATTGTGTCTCTTATATTTAATTCCGATGCTATTTCTGTGTTTCATCGTCAATGGGAAGGTCCAATGGATACAGAAGAGCTGCAGAGGAGCATCAGAATGTAAAACTGGTGACACAGGAGACGCTCAAAACATAGACAGTAGGAAGACTCAGTCTTCCTATACTTAAGTCGGCATTGTGTCTCTTATATTTATTTCCGATGAAGTTTCTGTGTTTCATCGTGAATGGGAAGGTCCAAGGGATATAGTAAACCTACAGAGGTGCATCGGAAAAGAAAACTGATGACACAGGAAACGCTCAAAACATAGACAGTAGGAAGACTTAGTCTTCCTGTACTTAAGTCGGCATTGTGTCTCTTATATTTAATTCCGATGCCATTTCTGTGTTTCATCGTCACTGTGAAGGTCCAACGGATACAGTAAACCTGTAGAGGTGCATCGGAATGTAAAACTGGTGACACAGGACACGCTCAAATTATAGACAGTCGTAAGACTCAGTCTTCCTGTACATAAGTCGGCATTGTGTCTCTTATATTTAATTCCGATGTAATTTCTGTGTTTCATCGTCAATGGGAAGGTCCAAGGGATACAGTAAACCTGGAGAGGTGCATGGGAATGTAAAACTGGTGACACAGGAAACGCTCAAAACATAGACCGTAGGAAGACTCAGTCTTCCTGTACTTAAGTGGGCATTGTGTCTCTTATATTTAATTCCGATGGAATTTCTGTGTTTCATCGTCAATGGGAAGGTCCAATGGATACAGAAAACCTGCAGAGGTGCATCAGAATGTAGAACTGGTGACACAGGAAACGCTCAAAACATAGACAGTAGGAAGACTCAGTTTTCCTATACTTAAGTCGGCATTGTGTCTCTTATATTTAATTCCGATGCAATTTCTGAGTTTCATCGTGAATGGGAAGGTCCAATGGATACAGAATACTTGCAGAGGAGCATCAGAATGTAAAACTGGTGACACAGGAAACGCTCAAAACATAGACAGCAGGAAGACTCAGTCTTCCTATACTTAAGTCGGCATTGTGTCTCTTATATTTATTTCCGATGAAATTTCTGTGTTTCATCGTGAATGGGAAGGTCCAAGGGATATAGTAAACCTGCAGAGGTGCATCGGAAAGGAGAACTGATGACACAGGAAACGCTCAAAACATAGACAGTAGGAAGACTTAGTCTTCCTGTACTTAAGTCGGCATTTTGTCTCGTATATTTAATTCCGATGCAATTTCTGTGTTTCATCATCACTGTGAAGGTCCAACGGATACAGTAAACCTGTAGAGGTGCATCGGAATGTAAAACTGGTGACACAGGAAACGCTCAAATTATAGACAGTAGGAAGACTCAGTCTTCCTGTACTTAAGTCGGCAATGCGTCTCTTATATTGAATTCCGATGCAATTTCGGTGTTTCATCGTCAATGGGAAGGTCCAAGGGATACAGTAAACCTGCAGAGGTGCATCAGAATGTAGAACTGGTGACACAGGAAACGCTCAAAACATAGAGAGTAGCAAGACTCAGTCTTCCTGTACTTAAGTCGGCATTGTGTCTCTTATATTTAATTCAGATGCAAATTCTGTGTTTCATTGTCAGTGGGAAGGTCCAAGGGATACCGTAAAACTGAAGAGGTGCATCGGAATGTAAAACTAGTGTCACAGGAAACGCTCAAAACATAGACAGTAGGAAGACTCAGTCTTCCTGTACTTAAGTCGGCATTGTGTCTCTTATATTTAATTCCGATGCTATTTCTGTGTTTCATCGTCAATGGGAAGGTCCAATGGATACAGAAAACCTGCAGAGGTGCATCAGAATGTAAAACTGGTGACACAGGAAACGCTCAAATCATAGACAGTAGGAAGACTCAGTTTTCCTGTACTTAAGTCGGCATTGTGTCTCTTATATTTAATTCCGATGCAATTTCTGTGTTTCATCGTCAATGGGAAGGTCCAATGGATACAGAAGACCTGCAGAGGAGCATCAGAATGTAAAACTGGTGACACAGGAGACGCTCAAAACATAGACAGTAGGAAAACTCAGTCTTCCTATACTTAAGTCGGCATTGTGTCTCTTATATTTATTTCCGATGAAGTTTCTGTGTTTCATCGTGAATGGGAAGGTCCAAGGGATATAGTAAACCTGCAGACATGCATCGGAAAGGAAAACTGATGACACAGGAAACGCTCAAAACATAGACAGTAGGAAGACTTAGTCTTCCTGTACTTAAGTCGGCATTGTGTCTCTTATATTTAATTCCGATGCAATTTCTGTGTTTCATCGTCACTGTGAAGGTCCAACGGATACAGTAAACCTGTAGAGGTGCATCGGAATGTAAAACCGGTGACACAGGACGCGCTCAAATTATAGACAGTAGTAAGACTCAGTCTTCCTGTACTTAAGTCGGCATTGTGTCTCTTATATTTAATTCCGATGTAATTTCTGTGTTTCATCGTCAATGGGAAGGTCCAAGGGATACAGTAAACCTGCAGAGGTGCATCGGAATGTAAAACTGGTGACACAGGAAACGCTCAAAACATAGACAGTAGGAAGACTCAGTCTTCCTGTACTTAAGTGGGCTTTGTGTCTCTTATATTTAATTCCGATGGAATTTCTGTGTTTCATCGTCAATGGGAAGGTCCAATGGATACAGAAAACCTGCAGAGGTGCATCAGAATGTAAAACTGGTGACACAGGAAACGCTCAAAACATAGACAGTAGGAAGACTCAGTTTTCCTATACTTAAGTCGGCATTGTGTCTCTTATATTTAATTCCGATGCAATTTCTGTGTTTCATCGTCAATGGGAAGGTCCAATGGATACAGAAGACCTGCAGAGGAGCATCAGAATGTAAAACTGGTGACACAGGAAACGCTCAAACATAGACAGCAGGAAGACTCAGTCTTCCTATACTTAAGTCGGCATTGTGTCTCTTATATTTATTTCCGATGAAATTTCTGTGTTTCATCGTGATTGGGAAGGTCCAAGGGATATAGTAAACCTGCAGAGGTGCATCGGAAAAGAAAACTGACGACACAGGAAACGCTCAAAACATAGACAGTAGGAAGACTTAGTCTTCCTGTACTTAAGTCGGCATTGTGTCTCTTATATTTAATTCCGATGCCATTTCTGTGTTTCATCGTCACTGTGAAGGTCCAACGGATACACTAAACCTGTAGTGGTGCATCGGAATGTAAAACTGGTGACACAGGAAACGCTCAAATTATAGACAGTAGGAAGACTCAGTCTTCCAGTACTTAAGTCGGCATTGTGTCTCTTATATTTAATTCCGTTGCAATTTCTGTGTTTCATCGTGAATGGGAAGGTCCAACGGATACAGTAAACCTGAAGAGGTGCATCGGAATGTAAAACTAGAGTCACAGGAAACGCTCAAAACATAGACAGTAGGAAGACTCAGTCTTCCTGTACTTAAGTCGGCATTGTGTCTCTTATATTTAATTCCGATGCAATTTCTGTGTGTCATCGTCAATGGGAAGGTCCAAGGGATACAGTAAACTTGCAGAGGTGCATCGGAATGTAAAACTGGTGACACAGGAAACGCTCAAAACGTAGACAGTAGGAAGACTCAGTCTTCCTGTACTTAAGTCGGCATTGTGTCTCTTATATTTAATTCCGGTGCAATTTCTGTGTTTCATCGTCAATGGGAAGGTCCAAGGGATACAGTAAACCTGCAGTGGTGCATCGGAATGTAACACTAGTGACACAGGAAACGCTCAAAACATAGACAGTAGGAAGACTCTGTCTTCCTGTACTTAAGTCGGCATTGTGTCTCTTATATTTAATTCCGATGCAATTTCTGTGGTTCATCGTCACTGTGAAGCTCCAACGGATACAGTAAACCTGTAGAGGTGCATCGGAATGTAAAACTGGTGACACTGGAAACGCTCAAATTATGGACAGTAGGAAGACTCAGTCTTCCTGTACTTAAGTCGTCATTGTGTCTCTTATATTTAATTCCGATGCAATTTCTGTGTATCATCGTCAATGGGAAGGTCCAAGGGATACAGTAAACCTGCAGAGGTGCATCAGAATGTAGAACTGGTGACACAGGAAACGCTCAAAACATAGAGAGTAGCAAGACTCAGTCTTCCTGTACTTAAGTCGGCATTGTGTCTCTTATATTTAATTCCGATGCAATTTCTGTGTTTCATCGTCAGTGGGAAGTTCCAAGGGATATAGTAAACCTGCAGAGGTGCATCGGAAAGTAAAGCTGATGACGCAGGAAACGCTCAAAACATAGACAGTATGAAGACTTAGTCTTCCTGTACTTAAGTCGGCATTGTGTCTCTTATATTTAATTCCGATTCAATTTCTGTGTTTCATCGTCACTGTGAAGGTCCACGGGATACAGTAAACCTGTAGAGGTGCATCGGAATGTAAAACTGGTGACACAGGAAATGCTCAAATTATAGACAGTAGTAAGACTCAGTCTTCCTGTTCTTAAGTCGGCATTGTGTCTCTTATATTTAATTCCGATGCAATTTCTGTGTTTCATCGTCAATGGGAAGGTCCAAGGGATACAGTAAAACTGCAGAGGTGCATCAGAATGTAAAACTGGTGACACAGGAAACGCTCAAAACATAGAGAGTAGCAAGACTCAGTCTTCCTGTACTTAAGTCGGCATTGTGTCTCTTATATTTAATTCCGATGCTATTTCTGTGTTTCATCGTCAATGGGAAGGTCCAATGGATACAGAAATTCTGCAGAGGTGCATCAGAATGTAAAACTGGTGACACAGGAAACGCTCAAAACATAGACAGTAGGAAGACTCAGTTTTCCTGTACTTAAGTCGGCATTGTGTCTCTTATATTTAATTCCGATGCAATTTCTGTGTTTCATCGTGAATGGGAAGGTCCAAGGGATACAGTAAACGTGAAGAGGTGCATCGGAATGTAAAACTAGTGTCACAGGAAACGCTCAAAACATAGACAGTAGGAAGACTCAGTCTTCCTGTACTTAAGTCGGCATTGTGTCTCTTATATTTAATTCCGATGCAATTTCTGTGTTTCATCGTCAATGGGAAGGTCCAAGGGATACAGTAAACCTGCAGAAGTGCATCGGAATGTAAAACTGGTGACACAGGAAACGCTTAAATTATAGACAGTAGGAAGACTCAGTCTTCCTGTACTTAAGTCGTCATTGTGTCTCTTATATTTAATTCCGATGCAATTTCTGTGTTTCATCGTCAATGGGAAGGTCCAAGGGATACAGTAAACCTGCAGAGGTGCATCAGAATGTAGAACTGGTGACACAGGAAACGCTCAAAACATAGAGAGTAGCAAGACTCAGTCTTCCTGTACTTAAGTCGGCATTGTGTCTCTTATATTTAATTCCGATGCAATTTCTGTGTTTCATCGTCAGTGGGAAGGTCCAAGGTATACAGTAAACCTGAAGAGGTGCATCGGAATGTAAAACTAGTGTCACAGGAAACGCTCAAAACATAGACAGTAGGAAGACTCAGTCTTCCTGTACTTAAGTCGGCATTGTGTCTCTTATATTTAATTCCGATGCTATTTCTGTGTTTCATCGTCACTGTGAAGGTCCAACGGATACCGTAAAACTGTAGAGGTGCATCGTAATGTAAAACTGGTGACACAGGAAACGCTCAAATTATAGACAGTAGGAAGACTCAGTCTTCCTGTACTTAAGTCGGCATTGTGTCTCTTATATTTAATTCCGATGCAATTTCTGTGTTTCATCGTCAATGGGAAGGTCCAAGGGATACAGTAAGCCTGCAGAGGTGCATCAGAATGTAAAACTGGTGACACAGGAAACGCTCAAAACATAGAGAGTAGGAAGACTCAGTCTTCCTGTACTTAAGTCGGCATTGTGTCTCTTATATTTAATTCCGATGCAATTTCTGTGTTTCATCGTCAATGGGTAGGTCCAATGGATACAGAAAACCTGCAGAGGTGCATCAGAATGTAAAACTAGTGACACAGGAAACGCTCAAAACATAGACAGTAGGAAGACTCAGTTTTCCTGTACTTAAGTCGGCATTGTGTCTCTTATATTTAATTCCGATGCAATTTCTGTGTTTCATCGTCAATGGGAAGGTCCAATGGATACAGAAGACCTACAGAGGAGCATCAGAATGTAAAACTGGTGACACAGGAAACGCTCAAAACATAGACAGCAGGAAGACTCAGTCTTCCTATACTTAAGTCGGCATTGTGTCTCTTATATTTAATTCCGATGCAATTTCTGTGTTTCATCGTCAATGGGAAAGTCCAATGGATACAGAAGACCTACAGAGGAGCATCAGAATGTAAAACTGGTGACACAGGAAACGCTCAAAACATAGACAGTAGGAAGACATAGTCTTCCTGTACTTAAGTCGGCATTGTGTCTCTTATATTTAATTACGATGCAATTTCTGCGTTTCATCGTCACTGTGAAGGTCAAACGGATACAGTAAACCTGTAGAGGTGCATCGGAATGTAAAACTGGTGACACAGGAAACGCTAAAATTATAGACAGTAGGAAGACTCAGTCTTCCTGTACTTAAGTCGGCATTGTGTCTCTTATATTCAATTCCGATGCAATTTCTGTGTTTCATCGTCAATGGGAAGGTCCAAGGGATACAGTAAGCCTGCAGAGGTGCATCAGAATGTAAAACTGGTGACACAGGAAACGCTTAAAACATAGAGAGTGGGAAGACTCAGTCTTCCTGTACTTAAGTCGGCATTGTGTCTCTTATATTTAATTCCGATGCAATTTCTTTGTTTCATCGTGAATGGGAAGGTCCAAGGGATACAGTAAACCTGAAGAGGTGCATCGTAATGTAAAACTAGTGTCACAGGAAACGCTCGAAACATAGACAGTAGGAAGACTCAGGCTTCCTGTACTTAAGTCGGCATTGGTTCTCTTATATTTAATTCCGATGCAATATCTGTGTTTCATCGTCAATGGGAAGGTCCAAGGGATACAGTAAACCTGCAGAGGTGCATCGGAATGTAAAACTGGTGACACAGGAAACGCTAAAAACGTAGACAGTAGGAAGACTCAGTCTTCCTGTACTTAAGTCGGCATTGTGTCTCTTATATTTAATTCCGATGCAATTTCTGTGTATCATCGTCAATGGGAAGGTCCAAGGGATACAGTAAACCGACAGAGGTGCATCAGAATGTAAAACTGGTGAACAAGAAACGCTCAACACATAGACAGTAGGAAGACTCATTCTTCCTGTATTTAAGTCGGCATTGTGGCTCTTATATTTAATTCCGATGCAATTTCTGTGTTTCATCGCCAATGGGAAGGTCCAAGGGATACAGTAAACCTGCAGTGGTGCAACGGAATGTAAAACTAGTGACACAGGAAACGCTCAAAACATAGAGAGTAGGAAGACTCAGTCTTCCTGTACTTAAGTCGGCATTGTGTCTCTTATATTTAATTCCGATGCAATTTCTGTGTTTCATCGTCACTGTGAAGGTTCAACGGATACAGGAAACCTGTAGAGGTGCATCGGAATGTAAAACTGGTGACACAGGAAACGCTCAAAACATAGACAGTGGAAGACCCAGTTTTCCTGTACATAATTCGTCATTGTGTCTCTTATATTTAATTCCGATGCAATTTCTGTGTTTCATCGTCAATGGGAAGGTCCAATGGATACAGAAGACCTGCAGAGGAGCATCAGAATGTAAAACTGGTGACACAGGAAACGCTCAAAACGTAGACAGTAGGAAGACTCTGTCTTCCTATACTTAAGTCGGCATTGTGTCTCTTATATTTATTTCCGATGCAATTTCTGTGTTTCATCGTGAATGGGAAGGTCCAAGGGATATAGTAAACCTGCAGAGGTGCATCGGAAAGGAAAACTGATGACACAGGAAACGCTCAAAACATAGACAGTAGGAAGACTTAGTCTTCCTGTACTTAAGTCGGCATTGTGTCTCTTATATTTAATTCCGATGCAATTTCTGTGTTTCATCGTCACTGTGAAGGTCAAACGGATACAGTAAACCTGTAGAGGTGCATCGGAATGTAAAACTGGTGACACAGGAAACGCTAAAATTATAGACAGTAGGAAGACTCAGTCGTCCTGTACTTAAGTCGGCATTGTGTCTCTTATATTTAATTCCGATGCAATTTCTGTGTTTCATCGTCAATGGGAAGGTCCAAGGGATACAGAAAGCCTGCAGAGGTGCATCAGAATGTAAAACTGGTGACACAGGAAACGCTTAAAACATAGAGAGTAGGAAGACTTAGTCTTCCTGTACTTAGTCGGCATTGTGTCTCTTATATTTAATTCCGATGCAATTTCTTTGTTTCATCGTGAATGGGAAGGTCCAAGGGATACAGTAAACCTGAAGAGGTGCATCGTAATGTAAAACTAGTGTCACAGGAAACGCTCAAAACATAGACAGTAGGAAGACTCAGTCTTCCTGTACTTAAGTCGGCATTGGTTCTCTTATATTTAATTCCGATGCAATTTCTGTGTTTCATCGTCAATGGGAAGGTCCAAGGGATACAGTAAACCTGCAGAGGTGCATCGGAATGTAAAACTGGTGACACAGGAAACGCTCAAAACGTAGACAGTAGGAAGACTCAGTCTTCCTGTACTTAAGTCGGCATTGTGTCTCTTATATTTAATTCCGATGCAATTTCTGTGTTTCATCGTCAATGGGAAGGTCCAATGGATACAGGAGACCTGCAGAGGTGCATCAGAATGTAAAACTGGTGACACAGGATACGCTCAAAACGTAGACAGTAGGAAGACTCATTCTTCCTGTATTTAAGTCGGCATTGTGGCTCTTATATTTAATTCCGATGCAATTTCTGTGTTTCATCGCCAATGGGAAGGTCCAAGGGATACAGTAAACCTGCAGTGGTGCAACGGAATGTAAAACTAGTGACACAGGAAACGCTCAAAACATAGAGAGTAGGAAGACTCTGTCTTCCTGTACTTAAGTCGGCATTGTGTCTCTTATATTTAATTCCGATGCAATTTCTGTCTTTCATCGTCACTGTGAAGGTCCAACGGATACAGTAAACCTGTAGAGGTGCATCGGAATGTAAAACTGGTGACACAGGAAACGCTCAAATTATAGACAGTAGGAAGACTCAGTCTTCCTGTACTTAAGTCGGCATTGTGTCTCTTATATTTAATTCCGATGCAATTTCTGTGTTTCATCGTCAATGGGAAGGTCCAAGGGATACAGGAAACCTGTAGAGGTCCATCAGAATGTAAAACTGGTGACACAGGAAACGCTCAAAACATAGACAGTAGGAAGACCCAGTTTTCCTGTACATAAGTCGGCATTGTGTCTCTTATATTTAATTCCGATGCAATTTCTGTGTTTCTTCGTCAATGGGAAGGTCCAATGTATACAGAAGACCTGCAGAGAAGCATCAGAATGTAAAACTGGTGACACAGGAAACGCTCAAAACATAGACAGTAGGAAGACTCAGTATTCCTATACTTAAGTCGGCATTGTGTCTCTTATATTTATTTCCGATGAAATTTCTGTGTTTCATCGTGAATGGGAAGGTCCAAGGGATATAGTAAACCTGCAGAGGTGCATCGGAAAGGAAAACTGATGACACAGGAAACGCTCAAAACATAGACAGTAGGAAGACTTAGTCTTCCTGTACTTAAGTCGGCGTTGTGTCTCTTATATTTAATTCCGATGCAATTTCTGTGTATCATCGTCACTGTGAAGGTCCAACGGATACAGTAAACATGTAGAGGTGCATCGAAATGTAAAACTGGTGACACAGGAAACGCTCAAATTATAGACAGTAGGAAGACTCAGTCTTCCTGTACTTAAGTCGGCATTGTGTCTCTTATATTTAATTCCGATGTAATTTCTGTGTTTCATCGTGAATGGGAAGGTCCAAGGGATACAGTAAACCTAAAGAGGTGCATCGTCATGTAAAACTAGTGTCACAGGAAACGCTCAAAACATAGAGAATAGGAAGACTCAGTCTTCCTGTACTTAAGTCGGCATTGTGTCTCTTATATTTAATTCCGATCCAATTTCTGTGTTTCATCGTGAATGGGAAGGTCCAAGGGATACAAGAAACCTGAAGAGGTGCATCGGAATGTAAAACTAGTGTCACAGAAAACGCTCAAAACATAGACAGTAGGAAGACTCAGTCTTCCTGTACTTAAGTCGGCATTGTGTCTCTTATATTTAATTCCGATGCAATTTCATTGTTTCATCGTGAATGGGAAGGTCCAAGGGATATAGTAAACCTGCAGAGGTGCATCGGAAAGGAAAACTGTTGACACAGGAAACGATCAAATTATAGACAGTAGGAAGACTCAGTCTTCCTGTACTTAAGTCGGCATTGTGTCTCTTATATTTAATTCCGATGCAATTTCTGTGTTTCATCGTCAATGGGAAGGTCCAAGGGACACAGTAAGCCTGCAGAGGTGCATCAGAATGCAAAACTGGTGACACAGGAAACGCTCAAAACATAGAGAGTAGGAAGACTCAGTCTTCCTGTACTTAAGTCGGCATTGTGTCTCTTATATTTAATTCCGATGCAATTTCTGTGTTTCATCGTGAATGGGAAGGTCCAAGGGATACAGTAAACCTAAAGAGGTGCATCGTCATGTAAAACTAGTGTCACAGGAAACGCTCAAAACATAGACAGTAGGAAGACTCATTTTTCCTGTACTTAAGTCGGCATTGGTTCTCTTATATTTAATTCCGATGCAATTTCTGTGTTTCATCGTCAATGGGAAGGTCCAAGGGATACAGTAAACCTGCAGAGGTGCATCGGAATGTAAAACTGGTGACACAGGAAACGCTCAAAACGTAGACAGTAGGAAGACTCAGTCTTCCTGTACTTAAGTCGGCATTGTGTCTCTTATATTTAATTCCGATGCAATTTCTGTGTTTCATCGTCAATGGGAAGGTCCAAGGGATACAGTAAACCGGCAGAGGTGCATCAGAATGTAAAACTGGTGAACAGGAAACGCTCAACACATAGACAGTAGGAAGACTCATTCTTCCTGTATTTAAGTCGGCATTGTGGCTCTTATATTTAATTCCGATGCAATTTCTGTGTTTCATCGCCGATGGGAAGGTCCAAGGGATACAGTAAACCTGCAGTGGTGCAACGGAATGTAAAACTAGTGACACAGGAAACGCTCAAAACATAGAGAGTAGGAAGACTCAGTCTTCCTGTACTTAAGTCGGCATTGTGTCTCTTATATTTAATTCCGATGCAATTTCTGTGTTTCATCGTCACTGTGAAGGTTCAACGGATACAGTAAACCTGTAGAGGTGCATCGGAATGTAAAACTGGTGACACAGGAAACGCTCAAAACATAGACAGTTGAAGACCCAGTTTTCCTGTACATAAGTCGTCATTGTGTCTCTTATATTTAATTCCGATGCAATTTCTGTGTTTCATCGTCAATGGGAAGGTCCAATGGATACAGAAGACCTGCAGAGGAGCATCAGAATGTAAAACTGGTGACACAGGAAACGCTCAAAACATAGACAGTAGGAAGACTCTGTCTTCCTATACTTAAGTCGGCATTGTGTCTCTTATATTTATTTCCGATGCAATTTCTGTGTTTCATCGTGAATGGGAAGGTCCAAGGGATATAGTAAACCTGCAGAGGTGCATCGGAAAGGAAAACTGATGACACAGGAAACGCTCAAAACATAGACAGTAGGAAGACTTAGTCTTCCTGTACTTAAGTCGGCATTGTGTCTCTTATATTTAATTCCGATGCAATTTCTGTGTTTCATCGTCACTGTGAAGGTCAACGGATACAGTAAACCTAAAGAGGTGCATCGGAATGTAAAACTGGTGACACAGGAAACGCTAATATTATAGACAGTAGGAAGACTCAGTCGTCCTGTACTTAAGTCGGCATTGTGTCTCTTATATTTAATTCCGATGCAATTTCTGTGTTTCATCGTCAATGGGAAGGTCCAAGGGATACAGAAAGCCTGCAGAGGTGCATCAGAATGTAAAACTGGTGACACAGGAAACGCTTAAAACATAGAGAGTAGGAAGACTTAGTCTTCCTGTACTTAAGTCGGCATTGTGTCTCTTATATTTAATTCCGATGCAATTTCTTTGTTTCATCGTGAATGGGAAGGTCCAAGGGATACAGTAAACCTGAAGAGGTGCATCGTAATGTAAAACTAGTGTCACAGGAAACGCTCAAAACATAGACAGTAGGAAGACTCAGTCTTCCTGTACTTAAGTCGGCATTGGTTCTCTTATATTTAATTCCGATGCAATTTCTGTGTTTCATCGTCAATGGGAAGGTCCAAGGGATACAGTAAACCTGCAGAGGTGCATCGGAATAAAAAACTGGTGACACAGGAAACGCTCAAAACGTAGACAGTAGGAAGACTCAGTCTTCCTGTACTTAAGTCGGCATTGTGTCTCTTATATTTAATTCCGATGCAATTTCTGTGTTTCATCGTCAATGGGAAGGTCCAATGGATACAGGAGACCTGCAGAGGTGCATCAGAATGTAAAACTGGTGACACAGGATACGCTCAAAACGTAGACAGTAGGAAGACTCATTCTTCCTGTATTTAAGTCGGCATTGTGGCTCTTATAATTAATTCCGATGCAATTTCTGTGTTTCATCGCCAATGGGAAGGTCCAAGGGATACAGTAAACCTGCAGTGGTGCAACGGAATGTAAAACTAGTGACACAGGAAACGCTCAAAACATAGAGAGTAGGAAGACTCTGTCTTCCTGTACTTAAGTCGGCATTGTGTCTCTTATATTTAATTCCGATGCAATTTCTGTCTTTCATCGTCACTGTGAAGGTCCAACGGATACAGTAAACCTGTAGAGGTGCATCGGAATGTAAAACTGGTGACACAGGAAACGCTCAAATTATAGACAGTAGGAAGACTCAGTCTTCCTGTACTTAAGTCGGCATTGTGTCTCTTATATTTAATTCCGATGCAATTTCTGTGTTTCATCGTCAATGGGAAGGTCCAAGGGATACAGTAAACCTGTAGAGGTGCATCAGAATGTAAAACTGGTGACACAGGAAACGCTCAAAACATAGACAGTAGGAAGACCCAGTTTTCCTGTACATAAGTCGGCATTGTGTCTCTTATATTTAATTCCGATGCAATTTCTGTGTATCTTCGTCAATGGGAAGGTCCAATGGATACAGAAGACCTGCAGAGGAGCATCAGAATGTAAAACTGGTGACACAGGAAACGCTCAAAACATAGACAGTAGGAAGACTCAGTATTCCTATACTTAAGTCGGCATTGTGTCTCTTATATTTATTTCCGATGAAATTTCTGTGTTTCATCGTGAATGGGAAGGTCCAAGGGATATAGTAAACCTGCAGAGGTGCATCGGAAAGGAAAACTGATGACACAGGAAACGCTCAAAACATAGACAGTAGGAGGACTTAGTCTTCCTGTACTTAAGTCGGCGTTGTGTCTCTTATATTTAATTCCGATGCAATTTCTGTGTATCATCGTCACTGTGAAGGTCCAACGGATACAGTAAACATGTAGAGGTGCATCGAAATGTAAAACTGGTGACACAGGAAACGCTCAAATTATAGACAGTAGGAAGACTCAGTCTTCCTGTACTTAAGTCGGCATTGTGTCTCTTATATTTAATTCCGATGCAATTTCATTGTTTCATCGTCAATGGGAAGGTCCAAGGGATACAGTAAGCCTGCACAGGTGCATCAGAATGTAAAACCGGTGACACAGGAAACGCTCAAAACATAGAGAATAGGAAGACTCAGTCTTCCTGTACTTAAGTCGGCATTGTGTCTCTTATATTTAATTCCGATGCAATTTCTGTGTTTCATCGTGAATGGGAAGGTCCAAGGGATACAGTAAACCTGAAGAGGTGCATCGGAATGTAAAACTAGTGTCACAGAAAACGCTCAAAACATAGACAGTAGGAAGACTCAGTCTTCCTGTACTTAAGTCGGCATTGTGTCTCTTATATTTAATTCCGATGCAATTTCATTGTTTCATCGTGAATGGGAAGGTCCAAGGGATATAGTAAACCTGCAGAGGTGCATCGGAAAGGAAAACTGTTGACACAGGATACGATCAAATTATAGACAGTAGGAAGACTCAGTCTTCCTGTACTTAAGTCGGCATTGTGTCTCTTATATTTAATTCCGATGCAATTTCTGTGTTTCATCGTCAATGGGAAGGTCCAAGGGACACAGTAAGCCTGCAGAGGTGCATCAGAATGCAAAACTGGTGACACAGGAAACGCTCAAAACATAGAGAGTAGGAAGACTCAGTCTTCCTGTACTTAAGTCGGCATTGTGTCTCTTATATTTAATTCCGATGCAATTTCTGTGTTTCATCGTGAATGGGAAGGTCCAAGGGATACAGTAAACCTAAAGAGGTGCATCGTAATGTAAAACTAGTGTCACAGGAAACGCTCAAAACATAGACAGTAGGAAGACTCATTTTTCCTGTACTTAAGTCGGCATTGGTTCTCTTATATTTAATTCCGATGCAATTTCTGTGTTTCATCGTCAATGGGAAGGTCCAAGGGATACAGTAAACCTGCAGAGGTGCATCGGAATGTAAAACTGGTGACACAGGAGGTGCTCAAAACGTAGACAGTAGGAAGACTCAGTCTTCCTGTACTTAATTCGGCATTGTGTCTCTTATATTTAATTCCGATGCAATTTCTGTGTTTCATCGTCAATGGGACGGTCCAAGGGATACAGTAAACCTGCAGAGGTGCATCAGAATGTAAAACTGGTGACACAGGAAACGCTCAACACATAGACAGTAGGAAGACTCATTCTTCCTGTATTTAAGTCGACATTGTGGCTCTTATATTTAATTCCGATGCAATTTCTGTGTTTCATCGTCAATGGGAAGGTCCAAGGGATACAGTGAACCTGCAGTGGTGCAACGGAATGTAAAACTAGTGACACAGGAAACGTTCAAAACATAGACAGTAGGAAGACTCAGTCTTCCTATACTTAAGTCGGCATTGTGCCTCTTATATTTATTTCCGATGAAATTTCTGTGCTTCATCGTGAATGGGAAGGTCCAAGGGATATAGTAAACCTGCAGAGGTGCATCGGAAAGGAAAACTGATGACACAGGAAACGCTCAAAACATAGACAGTAGGAAGACTTAGTCTTCCTGTACTTAAGTCGGCATTGTGTCTCTTATATTTAATTCCGATGAAATTTCTGTGCTTCATCGTGAATGGGAAGGTCCAAGGGATATAGTAAACCTGCAGAGGTGCATCGGAAAGGAAAACTGGTGACACAGGAAACGCTCAAAACATAGAGAGTAGGAAGACTCAGTCTTACTGTACTTAAGTCGGCATTGTGTCTCTTATATTTAATTCCGATGCAATTTCTGTGTTTCATCGTGAATGGGAAGGTCCAAGGGATACAGTAAACCTGAAGAGGTGCATCGGAATGTAACACTAGTGTCACAGGAAACGCTCAAAACATAGACAGTAGGAAGACTCAGTCTTCCTGTACTTAAGTCGGCATTGTGTCTCTTATTTTTAATTCCGATGCAATTTCTGTGTTTCATCGTCAATGGGAAGGTCCAAGGGATACAGTAAACCTGCAGAGGTGCATCGGAATGTAAAACTGGTGACACAGGAAACGCTCAAAACGTAGACAGTAGGAAGACTCAGTCTTCCTGTACTTAAGTCGGCGTTGTGTCTCTTATATTTAATTCCGATGCAATTTCTGTGTTTCATCGTCAATGGGAAGGTCCAAGGGATACAGTAAACCTGCAGAGGTGCATCAGAATGTAAAACTGGTGACACAGGAAACGCTCAACACATAGACAGTAGGAAGACTCATTCTTCCTGTATTTAAGTCGGCATTGTGGCTCTTATATTTACTTCCGATGCAATTTCTGTGTTTCATCGCCAATGGGAAGATCCAAGGGATACAGTAAACCTGCAGTGGTGCATCGAAATGTAAAACTAGTGACACAGGAAACGCTCAAAACATAGACAGTAGGAAGACTCTGTCTTCCTGTATTAAGTCGGCATTGTGTCTCTAATATTTAATTCCGATGCAATTTCTGTGTTTCATCGTCAATGGGAAGGTCCAAGGGATACAGTAAGCCTGCAGAGGTGCATCAGAAAGTAAAACTGGTGACACAGGAAACGCTCAAAACATAGAGAGTAGGAAGACTCAGTCTTCCTGTACCTAAGTCGGCATTGTGTGTCTTATATTTAATTCCGATGCAATTCCTGTGTTTCATCGTCAATGGGAAGGACCAAGGAATACAGTAAACCTGCAGAGGTGCATCGGAATGTAAAACTAGTGACACAGGAAACGCTCAAAACATAGACAGTTGGAAGACTCAGTCTTCCTATACTTAAGTCGGCATTGTGTCTCTTATATTTATTTCCGATGAAATTTCTGTGTTTCATCGTGAATGGGAAGGTCCAAGGGATATAGTAATCCTGCAGAGGTGCATCGGAAAGTAAAGCTGATGACACAGGAAACGCTCAAAACATAGACAGTATGAAGACTTAGTCTTCCTGTACTTAAGTCGGCATTGTGTCTCTTATATTTAATTCCGATTCAATTTCTGTGTTTCATCGTCAATGTTAAGGTCCACGGGATACAGTAAACCTGTAGAGGTGCATCGGAATGTAAAACTGGTGACACAGGAAACGCTCAAATTATAGACAGTAGTAAGACTCAGTCTTCCTGTACTTAAGTCGGCATTGTGTCTCTTATATTTAATTCCGATGCAATTTCTGTGTTTCATCGTCAATGGGAAGGTCCAAGGGATACAGTAAACCTGCAGAGGTGCATCGGAATGTAAAACTGATGACACAGGAAACGCTCAAAACATAGACAGATGGAAGACTCAGACATCCAGTACTTAAGTCTGCATTGTGTCACTTATATTTAATTCCGATGCAATTTCTGTGTTTCATCGTCAATGGGAAGGTCCAATGGATACAGAAAACCTGCAGAGGTGCATCAGAATGTAAAACTGGTGACACAGGAAACGCTCAAAACATGTACAGTAGGAAGACTCAGTTTTCCTGTACTTAAGTCGGCATTGTGTCTCTTATATTTAATTCCGATGCAATTTCTGTGTTTCATCGTCAATGGGAAGGTCCAATGGATACAGAAGACCTGCAGAGGAGCATCAGAATGTAAAACTGGTGACACAGGAAACGCTCAAAACATAGACAGCAGGAAGACTCAGTCTTCCTATACTTAAGTCGGCATTGTGTCTCTTATATTTATTTCCGATGAAATTTCTGTGTTTCATCGTGAATGGGAAGGTCCAAGGGATATAGTAAACCTGCAGAGGTGCATCGGAAAGGAAAACTGATGACACAGGAAACGCTCAAAACATAGACAGTAGGAAGACTTAGTCTTCCTGTACTTAAGTCGACATTGTGTCTCTTATATTTAATTCCGATGCAATTTCTGTGTTTCATCGTCACTGTGAAGGTCCAACGGATACAGTAAACCTGTAAAGGTGCATCGGAATGTAAAACTGGTGACACAGGAAACGCTCAAATTATGACAGTAGGAAGACTTCGTCTTCCTGTACTTAAGTCGGCATTGTGTCTCTTATATTTAATTCCGATGCAATTTCTGTGTTTCATCGTCAATGGGAAGGTCCAAGGGATACAGTAAACCTGCAGAGGTGCATCGGAATGTAAAACTGGTGACACAGGAAACGCTCAAAACATAGACAGTAGGAAGACTCAGTCTTCCTGTACTTAAGTCTGCATTGTGTCTCTTATATTTAATTCCGATGCAATTTCTGTGTTTCATCGTCAATTGGAAGATCCAATGGATACAGAAAACCTGCAGAGGTGCATCAGAATGTAAAACTGGTGACACAGGAAACGCTCAAAACATAGACAGTAGGAAGACTCAGTTTTCCTGTTCTTAAGTCGGCATTGTGTCTCTTATATTTAATTCCGATGCAATTTCTGTGTTTCATCGTCAATGGGGAGGTCCAATGGATACAGAAAACCTGCAGAGGTGCATCAGAATGTAAAACTAGTGACACAGGAAACGCTCAAAACATAGACAGTAGGAAGACTCAGTTTTCCTGTACTTAAGTCGGCATTGTGTCTCTTATATTTAATTCCGATGCAATTTCTGTGTTTCATCGTCAATGGGAAGGTCCAATGGATACAGAAGACCTGCAGAGGAGCATCAGAATGTAAAACTGGTGACGCAGGTGACGCTCAAAACATAGACAGTAGGAAGACTCAGTCTTCCTATACTTAAGTCGGAATTGTGTCTCTTATATTTATTTCCGATGAAATTTCTGTGTTTCATCGTGAATGGGAAGGTCCAAGGGATATACTAAACCTGCAGAGGTGCATCGGAAAGGAAAACTGATGACACAGGAAAAGCTCAAAACATAGACAGTAGGAAGACTTAGTCTTCCTGTACTTAAGTGTGCATTGTGTCTCTTATATTTAATTCCGATGCAATTTCTGTGTTTCATCGTCACTGTGAAGGTCCAACGGATACAGTAAACCTGCAGAGGTGCATCGGAATGTAAAACTGGTGACAGAGGAAACCTTCAAAACATAGACAGTAGGAAGACTCAGTCTTCCTGTACTTAAGTGTGCATTGTGTCTCTTATATTTAATTCCGATGGAATTTCTGTGTTTCATCGTCAATGGGAAGGTCCAATGGATGCAGAAGACCTACAGAGGAGCATCAGAATGTAAAACTGGTGACACAGGAAACGCTCAAAACATAGACAGCAGGAAGACTCAGTCTTCCTATACTTAAGTCGGCATTGTGTCTCTTATATTTATTTCCGATGAAATTTCTGTGTTTCATTGTGAATGGGAAGGTCCAAGGGATATAGTAAACCTGCAGAGGTGCATCGGAAAGGAAAACTGATGACACAGAAAACGCTCAAAACATAGACAGTAGGAAGACTTAGTCTTCCTGTACTTAAGTCGGCATTGTGTCTCTTATATTTAATTCCGATGCAATTTCTGTGTTTCATCGTCACTGTGAAGGTCAAACGGATACAGTAAACCTGTAGAAGTGCATCGGAATGTAAAACTGGTGACACAGGAAACGCTAAAATTATAGACAGTAGGAAGACTCAGTCTTCCTGTACTTAAGTCGGCATTGTGTCTCTTATATTTAATTCCGATGCAATTTCTGTGTTTCATCGTTAATGGGAAGGTCCAAGGGATACAGTAAGCCTGCAGAGGTGCATCAGAATGTAAAACTGGTCACACAGGAAACGCTTAAAACATACAGAGTAGGAAGACTCAGTCTTCCTGTACTTTAGTCGGCATTGTGTCTCTTATATTTAATTCCGATGAAATTTCTTTGTTTCATCGTGAATGGGAAGGTCCAAGGGATACAGTAAACCTGAAGAGGTGCATCGTAATGTAAAACTAGTGTCACAGGAAACGCTCAAAACATAGACAGTAGGAAGACTCAGTCTTCCTGTACTTAAGTCGGCATTGGTTCTCTTATATTTAATTCCGATGCAATTTCTGTGTTTCATCGTCAATGGGAAGGTCCAAGGGATACAGTAAACCTGCAGAGGTGCATCGGAATGTAAAACTGGTGACACAGGAAACGCTCAAAACGTAGACAGTAGGAAGACTCAGTCTTCCTGTACTTATGTCGACATTGTGTCTCTTATATTTAATTCCGATGCAATTTCTGTGTTTCATCGTCACTGTGAAGGTCCAACGGATACAGTAAACCTGCAGAGGTGCATCGGAATGTAAAACTGGTGACACAGGAAACCTTCAAAACATAGACAGTAGGAAGACTCAGTCTTCCTGTACTTAAGTGTGCATTGTGTCTCTTATATTTAATTCCGATGGAATTTCTGTGTTTCATCGTCAATGGGAAGGTCCAATGGATACAGAAAACCTGCAGAGGTGCATCAGAATGTAAAACTGGTGACAATGGAAACGCTCAAAACATAGACAGCAGGAAGACTCAGTCTTCCTGTACTTAAGTCGGCATTGTGTCTCTTATATTTAATTCCGATGCAATTTCTTTGTTTCATCGTGAATGGGAAGGTCCAAGGGATACAGTAAACCTGAAGAGGTGCATCGTAATGTAAAACTAGTGTCACAGGAAACGCTCAAAACATAGACAGTAGGAAGACTCAGTCTTCCTGTACTTAAGTCGGCATTGGTTCTCTTATATTTAATTCCGATGCAATTTCTGTGTTTCATCGTCAATGGGAAGGTCCAAGGGATACAGTAAACCTGCAGAGGTGCATCGGAATGTAAAACTGGTGACACAGGAAACGCTCAAAACGTAGACAGTAGGAAGACTCAGTCTTCCTGTACTTAAGTGGGCATTGTGTCTCTTATATTTAATTCCGATGCAATTTCTGTGTTTCATCGTCAATGGGAACGTCCAAGGGATACAGTAAACCTGCAGAGGTGCATCAGAATGTAAAACTGGTGAACAGGAAACGCTCAACACATAGACAGTAGGAAGACTCATTCTTCCTGTATTTAAGTCGGCATTGTGGCTCTTATATTTAATTCAGATGCAATTTCTGTGTTTCATCGCCAATGGGAAGGTCCAAGGGATACAGTAAACCTGCAGTGATGCAACGGAATGTAAAACTAGTGACACAGGAAACGCTCAAAACATAGAGAGTAGGAAGACTCTGTCTTCCTGTACTTAAGTCGGCATTGTGACTCTTATATTTAATTCCGATGCAATTTCTGTGTTTCATCGTCACTGTGAAGGTCCAACGGATACAGTAAACCTGTAGAGGTGCATCGGAATGTAAAACTGGTGACACAGGAAACGCTCAAATTATAGACAGTAGGAAGACTCAGTCTTCCTGTACTTAAGTCGGCATTGTGTCTCTTATATTTAATTCCGACGCAATTTCTGTGTTTCATCGTCAATGGGAAGGTCCAAGGGATACAGTAAACCTGTAGAGGTGCATCAGAATGTAAAACTGGTGACACAGGATACGCTCAAAACATAGACAGTAGGAAGACCCAGTTTTCCTGTACATAAGTCGTCATTGTGTCTCTTATATTTAATTCCGATGCAATTTCTGTGTTTCATCGTCAATGGGAAGGTCCAATGGATACAGAAGACCTGCAGAGAAGCATCAGAATGTAAAACTGGTGACACAGGAAACGCTCAAAACATAGACAGTAGGAAGACTCTGTCTTCCTATACTTAAGTCGGCATTGTGTCTCTTATATTTATTTCCGATGAAATTTCTGTGTTTCATCGTGAATGGGAAAATCCAAGGGATATAGTAAACCTGCAGAGGTGAATCGGAAAGGAAAACTGATGACACAGGAATCGCTCAAAACATAGACAGTAGGAAGACTTAGTCTTCCTGTACTTAAGTCGGCATTGTGTCTCTTATATTTAATTCCGATGCAATTTCTGTGTTTCATCGTCACTGTGAAGGTCCAACGGATACAGTAAACCTGTAGAGATGCATCGGAATGTAAAACTGGTGACACAGGAAACGCTCAAATTATAGACAGTAGTAAGACTCAGTCTTCCTGTACTTAAGTCGGCATTGTGTCTCTTATATTTAATTCCGATGTAATTTCTGTGTTTCATCGTCAATGGGAAGGTCCAAGGGATACAGTAAACGTGCAGAGGTGCATAGGAATGTAAAACTGGTGACACAGGAAACGCTCAAAAAATAGACAGTAGGAAGACTCAGTCTTCCTGTACTTAAGTGTGCATTGTGTCTCTTATATTTAATTCCGATGGAATTTCTGTGTTTCATCGTCAATGGGAAGGTCCAATGGATACAGAAAACCTGCAGAGGTGCATCAGAATGTAAAACTGGTGACACAGGAAACGCTCAAAGCATAGACAGTAGGAAGACTCAGTTTTCCTATACTTAAGTCGGCATTGTGTCTCTTATATTTAATTCCGATGCAATTTCTGTGTTTCATCGTCACTGTGAAGGTCCAACGGATACAGTAAACCTGTAGAGATGCATCGGAATGTAAAACTGGTGACACAGGAAACGCTCAAATTATAGACAGTAGTAAGACTCAGTCTTCCTGTACTTAAGTCGGCATTGTGTCTCTTATATTTAATTCCGATGTAATTTCTGTGTTTCATCGTCAATGGGAAGGTCCAAGGGATACAGTAAACGTGCAGAGGTGCATAGGAATGTAAAACTGGTGACACAGGAAACGCTCAAAAAATAGACAGTAGGAAGACTCAGTCTTCCTGTACTTAAGTGTGCATTGTGTCTCTTATATTTAATTCCGATGGAATTTCTGTGTTTCATCGTCAATGGGAAGGTCCAATGGATACAGAAAACCTGCAGAGGTGCATCAGAATGTAAAACTGGTGACACAGGAAACGCTCAAAGCATAGACAGCAGGAAGACTCAGTCTTCCTATACTTAAGTCGGCATTGTGTCTCTTATATTTATTTCTGATGAAATTTCTGTGTTTCATTGTGAATGGGAGGGTCCAAGGGATATTGTAAACCTGCAGAGGTGCATCGGAAAGGAAAACTGATGACACAGGAAACGCTCAAAACATAGACAGTAGGAAGACTTAGTCTTCCTGTACTTAAGTCGGCATTGTGTCTCTTATATTTAATTCCGATGCAATTTCTGTGTTTCATCGTCAATGGGAAGTTCCAAGGGATACAGTAAGCCTGCAGAGGTGCATCAGAATGTAAAACTGGTGACACAGGAAACGCTTAAAACATAGAGAGTAGGAAGACTCAGTCTTCCTGTACTTAAGTCGGCATTGTGTCTCTTATATTTAATTCCGATGCAATTTCTTTGTATCATCGTGAATGGGAAGGTCCAAGGCATACAGTAAACCTGAAGAGGTGCATCGTAATGTAAAACTAGTGTCACAGGAAACGCTCAAAACATAGACAGTAGGAAGACTCAGTCTTCCTGTACTTAAGTCGGCATTGGTTCTCTTATATTTAATTCCGATGCAAATTCTGTGTTTCATCGTCAATGGGAAGGTCCAAGGGATACAGTAAACCTGCAGAGGTGCATCGGAATGTAAAACTGGTGACACAGGAAACGCTCAAAACGTAGACAGTAGGAAGACTCAGTCTTCCTGTACTTAAGTCGGCATTGTGTCTCTTATATTTAATTCCGATGCAATTTCTGTGTTTCATCGTCAATGGGAAGGTCCAAGGGATACGGTAAACCTGCAGAGGTGCATCAGAATGTAAAACTGGTGAACAGGAAACGCTCAAAACATAGACAGTAGGAAGACTCATTCTTCCTGTATTTAAGTCGGCATTGTGGCTCTTATATTTATTTCCGATGAAATGTCTGTGTTTCATCGTGAATGGGAAGGTCCAAGGGATATAGTAAACCTGCAGAGGTGCATCGGAAAGGAAAACTGATGACACAGGAAACGCTCAAAACGTAGACAGTAGGAAGACTTAGTCTTCCTGTACTTAAGTCGGCATTGTGTCTCTTATATTTAATTCCGATGCAATTTCTGTGTATCATCGTCACTGTGAAGGTCCAACGGATACTGTAAGCATGTAGAGGTGCATCGAAATGTAAAACTGGTGACACAGGAAACGCTCAAAACGTAGACAGTAGGAAGACTCAGTCTTCCTGTACTTAAGTCGGCATTGTGTCTCTTATATTTAATTCCGATGCAATTTCTGTGTTTCATCGTGAATGGGAAGGTCCAAGGGATACAGTAAACCTGAAGAGGTGCATCGGAATGTAAAACTAGTGTCACAGGAAACGCTCAAAACATAGACAGTAGGAAGACTCAGTCTTCCTGTACTTAAGTCGGCATTGTGTCTCTTATATTTAATTCCGATGCAATTTCATTGTTTCATCGTGAATGGGAAGGTCCAAGGGATATAGTAAACATGCAGAGGTGCATCGGAAAGGAAAACTGATGACACAGGAAACGCTCAAAACATAGACAGTAGGAAGACTTAGTCTTCCTGTACTTAAGTCGGGATTGTGTCGCTTATATTTAATTCCGATGCAATTTCTGTGTTTCATCGTCACTGTGAAGGTCAAACGGATACAGTAAACCTGTAGAGGTGCATCGGAATGTAAAACTGGTGACACAGGAAACGATCAAATTATAGACAGTAGGAAGACTCAGTCTTCCTGTACTTAAGTCGGCATTGTGTCTCTTATATTTAATTCCGATGCAATTTCTGTGTTTCATCGTCAATGGGAAGGTCCAAGGGATACAGTAAGCCTGCAGAGGTGCATCAGAATGCAAAACTGGTGACACAGGAAACGCTCAAAACATAGAGAGTAGGAAGACTCAGTCTTCGTGTACTTAAGTCGGCATTGTGTCTCTTATATTTAATTCCGATGCAATTTCTGTGTTTCATCGTGAATGGAACGGTCCAAGGGATACAGTAAACCTAAAGAGGTGCATCGTAATGTAAAACTAGTGTCACAGGAAACGCGCAAAACATAGACAGTAGGAAGACTCAGTCTTCCTGTACTTAAGTCGGCATTGGTTCTCTTATATTTAATTCCGATGCAATTTCTGTGTTTCATCGTCAATGGGAAGGTCCAAGGGATTCAGTAAACCTGCAGAGGTGCATCGGAATGTAAAACTGGTGACACAGGAGGCGCTCAAAACGTAGACAGTAGGAAGACTCAGTCTTCCTGTACTTAATTCGGCATTGTGTCTCTTATATTTAATTCCGATGCAATTTCTGTGTTTCATCGTCAATGGGAAGGTCCAAGGGATACAGAAAACCTGCAGAGGTGCATCAGAATGTAAAACTGGTGACAATGGAAACGCTCAAAACATAGACAGCAGGAAGACTCAGTCTTCCTGTACTTAAGTCGGCATTGTGTCTCTTATATTTAATTCCGATGCAATTTCTGTGTTTGATCGTCACTGTGAAGGTCCAACGGATACAGTAAACCTGCAGAGGTGCATCGGAATGTAAAACTGGTGACACAGGAAACCTTCAAAACATAGACAGTAGGAAGACTCAGTCTTCCTGTACTTAAGTGTGCATTGTGTCTCATATATTTAATTCCGATGGAATTTCTGTGTTTCATCGTCAATGGGAAGGTCCAATGGATACAGAAAACCTGCAGAGGTGCATCAGAATGTAAAACTGGTGACAATGGAAACGCTCAAAACATAGACAGCAGGAAGACTCAGTCTTCCTGTACTTAAGTCGGCATTGTGTCTCTTATATTTAATTCCGATGCAATTTCTTTGTTTCATCGTGAATGGGAAGGTCCAAGGGATACAGTAAACCTGAAGAGGTGCATCGTAATGTAAAACTAGTGTCACAGGAAACGCTCAAAACATAGACAGTAGGAAGACTCAGTCTTCCTGTACTTAAGTCGGCATTGGTTCTCTTATATTTAATTCCGATGCAATTTCTGTGTTTCATCGTCAATGGGAAGGTCCAAGGGATACAGTAAACCTGCAGAGGTGCATCGGAATGTAAAACTGGTGACACAGGAAACGCTCAAAACGTAGACAGTAGGAAGACTCAGTCTTCCTGTACTTAAGTGGGCATTGTGTCTCTTATATTTAATTCCGATGCAATTTCTGTGTTTCATCGTCAATGGGAACGTCCAAGGGATACAGTAAACCTGCAGAGGTGCATCAGAATGTAAAACTGGTGAACAGGAAACGCTCAACACATAGACAGTAGGAAGACTCATTCTTCCTGTATTTAAGTCGGCATTGTGTCTCTTATATTTAATTCCGATGCAATTTCTTTGTTTCATCGTGAATGGGAAGGTCCAAGGGATACAGTAAACCTGAAGAGGTGCATCGTAATGTAAAACTAGTGTCACAGGAAACGCTCAAAACGTAGACAGTAGGAAGACTCAGTCTTCCTGTACTTAATTCGGCATTGTGTCTCTTATATTTAATTCCGATGCAATTTCTGTGTTTCATCGTCAATGGGAAGGTCCAAGGGATACAGTAAACCTGCAGAGGTGCATCAGAATGTAAAACTGGTGACACAGGAAACGCTCAACACATAGACAGTAGGAAGTCTCATTCTTCCTATATTTAAGTCGGCATTGTGACTCTTATATTTAATTCCGATGCAATTTCTGTGTTTCATCGTCAATGGGAAGGTCCAAGGGATACAGAAGACCTGCAGAGGAGCATCAGAATGTAAAACTGGTGACACAGGAAACGCTCAAAACATAGACAGTAGGAAGACTCAGTCTTCCTATACTTAAGTCGGCATTGTGTCTCTTATATTTATTTCCGATGAAATTTCTGTGCTTCATCGTGAATGGGAAGGTCCAAGGGATATAGTAAACCTGCAGAGGTGCATCGGAAAGGAAAACTGATGACACAGGAAACGCTCAAAACATAGACAGTAGGAAGACTTAGTCTTCCTGTACTTAAGTCGGCATTGTGTCTCTTATATTTAATTCCGATGCAATTTCTGTGTTTCATCGTCACTCTGAGGGTCCAACGGATACAGTAAACATGTAGAGGTGCATCGAAATGTAAAACTGGTGACACAGGAAACGCTCAAATTATAGACAGTAGGAAGACTCAGTCTTCCTGTACTTAAGTTCGCATTGTGTCTCTTATATTTAATTCCGATGCAATTTCATTGTTTCATCGCCAATGGGAAGGTCCAAGGGATACAGTAAGCCTGCAGAGGTGCATCAGAATGTAAAACTGGTGACACAGGAAACGCTCAAAACATAGAGAGTAGGAAGACTCAGTCTTCCTGTACTTAAGTCGGCATTGTGTCTCTTATATTTAATTCCGATGCAATTTCTGTGTTTCATCGTCACTGTGAAGGTCCAAGGGATACAGAAAACCTGTAGATGTGCATCGGAATGTAAAACTGGTGATACAGGAAACGCTCAAGTTATAGACAGTAGGAAGACTCAGTCTTCCTGTACTTAAGTCGGCATTGTGTCTCTTATATTTAATTCCGATGCAATTTCTGTGTTTCATCGTCAATGGGAAGGTCCAAGGGATACAGTAAACCTGCAGAGGTGCATCGGAATGTAAAACTTGTGACACAGGAAACGCTCAAAACAAAGACAGTAGGAAGACTCAGTCTTCCTGTACTTAAGTCGGCATTGTGTGTCTTATATTTAATTCCGATGCAATTCCTGTGTTTCATCGTCAATGGGAAAGTCCAAGGGATACAGTAAACCTGCAGAGGTGCATCGGAATGTAAAACTAGTGACACAGGAAACGCTCAAAACATAGACAGTTGGAAGACTCAGTCTTCCTATACTTAAGTCGGCATTGTGTCTCTTATATTTATTTCCGATGAAATTTCTGTGTTTCATCGTGAATGGGAAGGTCCAAGGGATATAGTAAACCTGCAGAGGTGCATCGGAAAGTAAAGCTGATGACACAGGAAACGCTCAAAACATAGACAGTATGAAGACTTAGTCTTCCTTTACTTAAGTCGGCATTGTGTCTCTTATATTTAATTCCGATTCAATTTCTGTGTTTCATCGTCAATGGGAAGGTCCACGGGATACAGTAAACCTGTAGAGGTGCATCGGAATGTAAAACTGGTGACACAGGAAACGCTCAAATTATAGACAGTAGTAAGACTCAGTCTTCCTGCACTTAAGTCGGCATTGTGTCTCTTATAGTTAATTCCGATTCAATTTCTGTGTTTCATCGTCACTGTGAAGGTCCAAGGGATACAGTAAACCTGTAGAGGTGCATCGGAATGTAAAACTGGTGACACAGGAAACGCTCAAATTATAGACAGTAGTAAGACTCAGTCTTCCTGTACTTAAGTCGGCATTGTGCGTCTTATATTTAATTCCGATGCAATTTCTGTGTTTCATCGTCAATGGGAAGCTCCACGGGATACAGTAAACCTGCAGAGGTGCATCGGAATGTAAATCTGGTGACACAGGAAACGCTCAAATCATAGACGGTAGGAAGACTCAGTCTTCCTATACTTAAGTCGGCATTGTGTCTCTTATATTTAATTCCGATGCAATTTCTGTGTTTCATCGTCACTGTGAAGATCCAACGGATACAGTAAACCTGTAGAGGTGCATCGGAATGTAAAACTGGTGACACAGGAAACGCTCAAATTATAGACAGTAGGAAGACTCAGTCTTCCTGTACTTAAGTCGGCATTGTGACTCTTATATTTAATTCCGATGCAATTTCATTGTTTCATCGTCAATGGGAAGGTCCAAGGGATACAGTAAGCCTGCAGAGGTGCATCAGAAAGTAAAACTGGTGACACAGGAAACGCTCAAAACATAGAGAGTAGGAAGACTCAGTCTTCCTGTACTTAAGTCGGCATTGTGTCTCTTATATTTAACTCCGATGCAATTCCTGTGTTTCATCGTCAATGGGAAGGTCCAAGGGATACAGTAAACCTGCAGAGGTGCATCGGAATGTAAAACTAGTGACACATGAAACGCTCAAAACATAGACAGTAGGAAAACTCAGTCTTCCTGTACTTAAGTCGGCATTGTGTCTCTTATATTTAATTCCGATGCAATTTCTGTGTTTCATCGTCAATAGGAAGGTCCAAGGGATACAGTAAACCTGCAGAGGTGCATCCAAATGTAAAACTGGTGACACAGGAAACGCTCAACACATAGACAGTAGGAAGACTCATTCTTCCTGCACTTAAGTCGGCATTGTGTCTCTTATAGTTAATTCCGATTCAATTTCTGTGTTTCATCGTCACTGTGAAGGTCCAAGAGATACAGTAAACCTGTAGAGGTGCATCGGAATGAAAAACTGGTGACACAGGAAACGCTCAAATTATAGACAGTAGTAAGACTCAGTCTTCCTGTACTTAAGTCGGCATTGTGCGTCTTATTTTTAATTCCGATGCAATTTCTGTGTTTCATCGTCAATGGGAAGCTCCACGGGATACAGTAAACCTGCAGAGGTGCATCGGAATGTAAATCTGGTGACACAGGAAACGCTCAAATCATAGACGGTAGGAAGACTCAGTCTTCCTATACTTAAGTCGGCATTGTGTCTCTTATATTTAATTCCGATGCAATTTCTGTGTTTCATCGTCACTGTGAAGGTCCAACGGATACAGTAAACCTGTAGAGGTGCATCGGAATGTAAAACTGGTGACACAGGAAACGCTCAAATTATGACAGTAGGAAGACTCAGTCTTCCTGTACTTAAGTCGGCATTGTGTGTCTTATATTTAATTCCGATGCAATTTCTGTGTTTCATCGTCAATGGGAAGCTCCACGGGATACAGTAAACCTGCAGAGGTGCATCGGAATGTAAATCTGGAGACACAGGAAACGCTCAAATCATAGACGGTAGGAAGACTCAGTCTTCCTATACTTAAGTCGCCATTGTGTCTCTTATATTTATTTCCGATGAAATTTCTGTGTTTCATCGTGAATGGGAAGGTCCAAGGGATATAGTAGACCTGCAGAGGTGCATCGGAAAGTAAGGCTGATGACACAGGAAACGCTCAAAACACAAACAGTATGAAGACTTAGTCTTCCTGTACTTAAGTCGCCATTGTGTCTCTTATATTTAATTCCGATTCAATTTCTGTGTTTCATCGTCACTGTGAAGGCCTAAGGGATACAGTAAACCTATAGACGTGCATCGGAATGTAAAACTGGTGACACAGGAAACGCTCAAATTATAGACAGTAGTAAGACTCAGTCTTCCTGTACTTAAGTCGGCATTGTGTCTCTTATATTTAATTCCGATGCAATTTCTGTGTTTCATCGTCAATGGGAAGGTCCAAGGGATACAGTAAACCTGCAGAGGTGCATCGGAATGTAAAACTGGTGACACAGGAAACGCTGAAAACATAGACAGTAGGAAGACTCAGTCTTCCTGTACTTAAGTCTGGATTGTGTCTCTTATATTTAATTCCGATGCAATTTCTGTGTTTCATCGTCAATGGGAAGATCCAATGGATACAGAAAACCTGCAGAGGTGCATCAGAATGTAAAACTGGTGACACAGGAAACGCTCAAAACATAGACAGTAGGAAGACTCAGTTTTCCTGTACTTAAGTCGGCATTGTGCCTCTTATATTTAATTCCGATGCAATTTCTGTGTTTCATCGTCAATGGGAAGGTCCAATGGATACAGAAGACCTGCAGAGGAGCATCAGAATGTAAAACTGGTGACACAGGAAACGCTCAAAACATAGACAGCAGGAAGACTCGGTCTTCCTATACTTAAGTCGGAATTGTGTCTCTTATATTTATTTCCGATGAAATTTCTGTGTTTCATCGTGAATGAGAAGGTCCAAGGGATATAGTAAACCTGCAGAGGTGCATCGGAAAGGAAAACTGATGACAAAGGAAACGCTCAAAACATAGACAGTAGGAAGACTTAGTCTCCCTGTACTTAAGTCGGCATTGTGTCTCTTATATTTAATTCCGATGCAATTTCTGTGTTTCATCGTCACTGTGAAGGTCCAACGGATGCAGTAAACCTGTAGAGGTGCATCGGAATGTAAAACTGGTGACACAGGAAACGCTCAAATTATAGACAGTAGGAAGACTCAGTCTTCCTGTACTTAAGTCGGCATTGTGTCTCTTATATTTAATTCCGATGCAATTTCTGTGTTTCATCGTCAATGGGAAGGTCCAATGGATACAGAAGACCTGCAGAGGAGCATCAGAATGTAAAACTGGTGACACAGGAAACGCTCAAAACATAGACAGAGGGAAGACTCAGTCTTCCTATACTTAAGTCGGCATTGTGTCTCTTATTTTATTTCCGATGAAATTTCTGTGTTTCATCGTGAATGGGAAGGTCCAAGGGATATAGTAAACCTGCAGAGGTGCATCGGAAAGGAAAACTGATGACACAGGAAACGCTCAAAACATAGACAGTAGGAAGACTTAGTCTTCCTGTACTTAAGTCGGCATTGTGTCTCTTATATTTAATTCCGATGCAATTTCTGTGTTTCATCGTCACTGTGAAGATCCAACGGATACAGTAAACCTGTAGAGGTGCATCGGAATGTAAAACTGGTGACACAGGAAACGCTCAAATTATAGACAGTAGGAAGACTCAGTCTTCCTGTACTTAAGTCGGCATTGTGACTCTTATATTTAATTCCGATGCAATTTCATTGTTTCATCGTCAATGGGAATGTCCAAGGGATACAGTAAGCCTGCAGAGGTGCATCAGAAAGTAAAACTGGTGACACAGGAAACGCTCAAAACATAGAGAGTAGGAAGACTCAGTCTTCCTGTACTTAAGTCGGCATTGGGTCTCTTATATTTAATTCCGATGCAATTCCTGTGTTTCATCGTCAATGGGAAGGTCCAAGGGATACAGTAAACCTGCAGAGGTGCATCGGAATGTAAAACTGGTGACACAGGAAACGCTCAAAACATAGACAGTAGGAAAACTCAGTCTTCCTGTACTTAAGTCGGCATTGTGTCTCTTATATTTAATTCCGATGCAATTTCTGTGTTTCATCGTCAATGGGAAGGTCCAAGGGATACAGTAAACCTGCAGAGGTGCATCAGAATGTAAAACTGGTGACACAGGAAACGCTCAACACATAGACAGTAGGAAGACTCATTCTTCCTGCACTTAAGTCGGCATTGTGTCTCTTACAGTTAATTCCGATTCAATTTCTGTGTTTCATCGTCACTGTGAAGGTCCAAGGGATACAGTAAACCTGTAGAGGTGCATCGGAATGTAAAACTGGTGACAGAGGAAACGCTCAAATTATAGACAGTAGTAAGACTCAGTCTTCCTGTACTTAAGTCGGCATTGTGTCTCTTACATTTAATTCCGATGCAATTTCTGTGTTTTATCGTCAATGGGAAGGTCCAAGGGATACAGTAAACCTGCAGAGGTGCATCGGAATGTAAAACTAGTGACACAGGAAACGCTCAAAGCATAGACAGTAGGAAGACTCAGTCTTCCTGTACTTAAGTCGGCATTGTGTCTCTTATATTTGATTCCGATGCAATTTCTGTGTTTCATCGTCAATGGGAAGGTCCAAGGGATACAGTAATCCTGCAGAGGTGCATCAGAATGTAAAACTGGTGACACAGGAAACGCTCAACACATAGACAGTAGGAAGACTCATTCTTCCTGTACTTAAGTCGGCATTGTGCGTCTTATATTTAATTCCGATGCAATTTCTGTGTTTCATCGTCAATGGGAAGCTCCACGGGATACAGTTAACCTGCAGAGGTGCATCGGAATGTAAATCTGGTGACACAGGAAACGCTCAAATCATAGACGGTAGGAAGACTCAGTCTTCCTATACTTAAGTCGGCATTGTGTCTCTTATATTTAATTCCGATGCAATTTCTGTGTTTCATCGTCACTGTGAAGATCCAACGGATACAGTAAACCTGTAGAGGTGCATCGGAATGTAAAACTGGTGACACAGGAAACGCTCAAATTATAGACAGTAGGAAGACTCAGTCTTCCTGTACTTAAGTCGGCATTGTGACTCTTATATTTAATTCCGATGCAATTTCATTGTTTCATCGTCAATGGGAAGGTCCAAGGGATACAGTAAGCCTGCAGAGGTGCATCAGAAAGTAAAACTGGTGACACAGGAAACGCTCAAAACATAGAGAGTAGGAAGACTCAGTCTTCCTGTACTTAAGTCGGCATTGTGTCTCTTATATTTAATTCCGATGCAATTCCTGTGTTTCATCGTCAATGGGAAGGTCCAAGGGATACAGTAAACCTGCAGAGGTGCATCGGAATGTAAAACTAGTGACACATGAAACGCTCAAAACATAGACAGTAGGAAAACTCAGTCTTCCTGTACTTAAGTCGGCATTGTGTCTCTTATATTTAATTCCGATGCAATTTCTGTGTTTCATCGTCAATAGGAAGGTCCAAGGGATACAGTAAACCTGCAGAGGTGCATCAAAATGTAAAACTGGTGACACAGGAAACGCTCAACACATAGACAGTAGGAAGACTCATTCTTCCTGCACTTAAGTCGGCATTGTGTCTCTTATAGTTAATTCCGATTCAATTTCTGTGTTTCATCGTCACTGTGAAGGTCCAAGAGATACAGTAAACCTGTAGAGGTGCATCGGAATGAAAAACTGGTGACACAGGAAACGCTCAAATTATAGACAGTAGTAAGACTCAGTCTTCCTGTACTTAAGTCGGCATTGTGCGTCTTATATTTAATTCCGATGCAATTTCTGTGTTTCATCGTCAATGGGAAGCTCCACGGGATACAGTAAACCTGCAGAGGTGCATCGGAATGTAAATCTGGTGACACAGGAAACGCTCAAATCATAGACGGTAGGAAGACTCAGTCTTCCTATACTTAAGTCGGCATTGTGTCTCTTATATTTAATTCCGATGCAATTTCTGTGTTTCATCGTCACTGTGAAGGTCCAACGGATACAGTAAACCTGTAGAGGTGCATCGGAATGTAAAACTGGTGACACAGGAAACGCTCAAATTATGACAGTAGGAAGACTCAGTCTTCCTGTACTTAAGTCGGCATTGTTTCTCTTATATTTAATTCCGATGCAATTTCTGTGTTTCATCGTCAATGGGAAGGTCCAAGGGATACAGTAAAACTGCAGAGGTGCATCAGAATGTAAAACTGGTGACACAGGAAACGCTCAAAACGTGGAGAGTAGGAAGACTCAGTCTTCCTGTACTTAAGTCGGCATTGTGTCTCTTATATTTAATTCCGATGCTATTTCTGTGTTTCATCGTCAATGGGAAGGTCCAAGGGATACAGTAAACCTGCAGAGGTGCATCGGAATGTAAAACTGGTGACACAGGAAACGCTCAAAACATAGACAGTAGGAAGACTCAGTCTTCATGTACTTAAGTCTGGATTGTGTCTCTTATATTTAATTCCGATGCAATTTCTGTGTTTCATCGTCAATGGGAAGATCCAATGGATACAGAAAACCTGCAGAGGTGCATCAGAATGTAAAACTGGTGACACAGGAAACGCTCAAAACATAGACAGTAGGAAGACTCAGTTTTCCTGTACTTAAGTCGGCATTGTGCCTCTTATATTTAATTCCGATGCAATTTCTGTGTTTCATCGTCAATGGGAAGGTCCAATGGATACAGAAGACCTGCAGAGGAGCATCAGAATGTAAAACTGGTGACACAGGAAACGCTCAAAACATAGACAGCAGGAAGACTCGGTCTTCCTATACTTAAGTCGGAATTGTGTCTCTTATATTTATTTCCGATGAAATTTCTGTGTTTCATCGTGAATGAGAAGGTCCAAGGGATATAGTAAACCTGCAGAGGTGCATCGGAAAGGAAAACTGATGACAAAGGAAACGCTCAAAACATAGACAGTAGGAAGACTTAGTCTCCCTGTACTTAAGTCGGCATTGTGTCTCTTATATTTAATTCCGATGCAATTTCTGCGTTTCATCGTCACTGTGAAGGTCCAACGGATGCAGTAAACCTGTAGAGGTGCATCGGAATGTAAAACTGGTGACACAGGAAACGCTCAAATTATAGACAGTAGGAAGACTCAGTCTTCCTGTACTTAAGTCGGCATTGTGCCTCTTATATTTAATTCCGATGCAATTTCTGTGTTTCATCGTCAATGGGAAGGTCCAAGGGATACAGTAAAACTGCAGAGGTGCATCAGAATGTAAAACTGATGACAAAGGAAACGCTCAAAACATAGACAGTAGGAAGACTTTGTCTTCCTGTACTTAAGTCGGCATTGTGTCTCTTATATTTAATTCCGATGCAATTTCTGTGTTTCATCGTCAATGGGAAGGTCCAATGGATACAGAAGACCTGCAGAGGAGCATCAGAATGTAAAACTGGTGACACAGGAAACGCTCAAAACATAGACAGAGGGAAGACTCAGTCTTCCTATACTTAAGTCGGCATTGTGTCTTTTATATTTATTTCCGATGAAATTTCTGTGTTTCATCGTGAATGGGAAGGTCCAAGGGATATAGTAAACCTGCAGAGGTGCATCGGAAAGGAAAACTGATGACACAGGAAACGCTCAAAACATAGACAGTAGGAAGACTTAGTCTTCCTGTACTTAAGTCGGCATTGTGTCTCTTATATTTAATTCCGATGCAATTTCTGTGTTTCATCGTCACTGTGAAGATCCAACGGATACAGTAAACCTGTAGAGGTGCATCGGAATGTAAAACTGGTGACACAGGAAACGCTCAAATTATAGACAGTAGGAAGACTCAGTCTTCCTGTACTTAAGTCGGCATTGTGACTCTTATATTTAATTCCGATGCAATTTCATTGTTTCATCGTCAATGGGAATGTCCAAGGGATACAGTAAGCCTGCAGAGGTGCATCAGAAAGTAAAACTGGTGACACAGGAAACGCTCAAAACATAGAGAGTAGGAAGACTCAGTCTTCCTGTACTTAAGTCGGCATTGGGTCTCTTATATTTAATTCCGATGCAATTCCTGTGTTTCATCGTCAATGGGAAGGTCCAAGGGATACAGTAAACCTGCAGAGGTGCATCGGAATGTAAAACTAGTGACACAGGAAACGCTCAAAACATAGACAGTAGGAAAACTCAGTCTTCCTGTACTTAAGTCGGCATTGTGTCTCTTATATTTAATTCCGATGCAATTTCTGTGTTTCATCGTCAATGGGAAGGTCCAAGGGATACAGTAAACCTGCAGAGGTGCATCAGAATGTAAAACTGGTGACACAGGAAACGCTCAACACATAGACAGTAGGAAGACTCATTCTTCCTGCACTTAAGTCGGCATTGTGTCTCTTATAGTTAATTCCGATTCAATTTCTGTGTTTCATCGTCACTGTGAAGGTCCAAGGGATACAGTAAACCTGTAGAGGTGCATCGGAATGTAAAACTGGTGACAGAGGAAACGCTCAAATTATAGACAGTTGTAAGACTCAGTCTTCCTGTACTTAAGTCGGCATTGTGCGTCTTATATTTAATTCCGATGCAATTTCTGTGTTTCATCGTCAATGGGAAGCTCCACGGGTTACAGTAATCCTGCAGAGGTGCATCGGAATGTAAATCTGGTGACACAGGAAACGCTCAAATCATAGACGGTAGGAAGACTCAGTCTTCCTATACTTAAGTCGGCATTGTGTCTCTTATATTTATTTCCGATGAAATTTCTGTGTTTCATCGTGAATGGGAAGGTCCAAGGGATATAGTAATCCTGCAGAGGTGCATCGGAATGTAAAACTGGTGACACAGGAAACGCTCAAAACATAGACAGTAGGAAGACTCAGTCTTCCTGTACTTAAGTCTGCATTGTGTCTCCTATATTTAATTCCGATGCAATTTCTGTGTTTCATCGTCAGTGGGAAGGTCCAATGGATACAGAAAACCTGCAGAGGTGCATCAGAATGTAAAGCTGGTGACACAGGAAACGCTCAAAACATAGACAGTAGGAAGACTCAGATTTCCTGTACTTAAGTCGGCATTGTGCCTCTTATATTTAATTCCGATGCAATTTCTGTTTTTCATCGTCAATGGGAAGGTCCAAGGGATACAGTAAGCCTGCAGAGGTGCATTAGAATGTAAAACTGGTGACACAGGAAACGCTCAAAGGCATATAGAGTAGGAAGACTCACTCTTCCTTTTCTTAAGTCGGCATTGTGTCTCTTATATTTAATTCCGATGCAATTTCTGTGTTTTATCGTCAATGGGAAGGTCCAAGGGATACAGTAAACCTGCAGAGGTGCATCGGAATGTAAAACTAGTGACACAGGAAACGCTCAAAGCATAGACAGTAGGAAGACTCAGTCTTCCTGTACTTAAGTCGGCATTGTGTCTCTTATATTTGATTCCGATGCAATTTCTGTGTTTCATCGTCAATGGGAAGGTCCAAGGGATACAGTAATCCTGCAGAGGTGCATCAGAATGTAAAACTGGTGACACAGGAAACGCTCAACACATAGACAGTAGGAAGACTCATTCTTCCTGTACTTAAGTCGGCATTGTGTCTCTTATATTTAATTCCGATGCAATTTCTGTGTTTCATCGTCAATGGGAAGGTCCAAGTGATACAGTAAACCTGCAGTGGTGCATCGGAATGTAAAACTAGTGACACAGGAAACGCTCAAAACATAGACAGTAGGAAGACTCTGTCTTCCTGTACTTAAGTCGGCATTGTGTCTCTTATATTTAATTCCGATGCAATTTCTGTGTTTCATCGTCAATGGGAAGGTCCAAGGGATACAGTAAACCTGCAGAGGTGCATCAGAATGTAAAACTGGTGACACAGGAAACGCTCAACACATAGACAGTAGGAATACTTATTCTTCCTGTACTTAAGTCGGCATTGTGTCTCTTATATTTAATTCCGATGCAATTTCTGTGTTTCATCGTCAATGGGAAGGTCCAAGTGATACAGTAAACCTGCAGTGGTGCATCGGAATGTAAAACTAGTGACACAGGAAATGCTCAAAACATAGACAGTAGGAAGACTCTGTCTTCCTGTACTTAAGTCGGCATTGTGTCTCTTATATTTAATTCCGATGCAATTTCTGTGTTTCATCGTCAATGCGAAGGTCCAAGGGAAACAGTAAACCTGCAGAGGTGCATCGGAATGTAAAACTGGTGACACAGGAAACGCTCAAAACAATGACAACAGGAAGACTCAGTCTTCCTGTACTTAAGTCGGCATTGTGTCTCTTATATTTATTTCCGATGAAATTTCTGTGTTTCATCGTGAATGGGAAGATCCAAGGGATATAATAATCCTGCAGAGGTGCATCGGAAAGTAAAACTGATGACACAGGAAACGCTCAAAACATAGACAGTAGGAAGACTCAGTCTTCCTGTACTGAAGTCGGCATTGTGTCTCTTATATTTAATTCCGATGCAATTTCTGTGTTTCATCGTCAATGGGAAGGTCCAAGGGATTCAGTAAACCTGCAGAGGTGCATCAGAATGTAAAACTGGTGACACAGGAAATGCTCAACTCATAGACTGTAGGAAGACTCATTCTTCCTGCACTTAAGTCGGCATTGTGTCTCTTATATTTAATTCCGATGCAATTTCTATGTTTCATCGTGAATGGGAAGGTCCAATGGATACAGAAGACATGCAGAGGAGCATCAGAATGTAAAACTGGTGACACAGGAAACGCTCAAAACATAGACAGCAGGAAGACTCAGTCTTCCTATACTTAAGTCGGCATTGTGTCTCTTATATTTATTTCCGATGAAATTTCTGTGTTTCATCGTGAATGGGAAGGTCCAAGGGATATAGTAAACCTGCAGAGGTGCATCGGAAAGGAAAACTGATGACACAGGAAACGCTCAAAACATAGACAGTAGGAAGACTTAGTCTTCCTGTACTTAAGTCGGCATTGTGTCTCTTATATTTAATTCCGATGCAATTTCTGTGTTTCATCGTCACTGTGAAGGTCCAACTGATACAGTAAACCTGTAGAGGTGCATCGGAATGTAAAACTGGTGACACAGGAAACGCTGAAATCATAGACAGTAGGAAGACTCAGTCTTACTGTACTTAAGTCGGCATTGTGTCTCTTATATTTAATTCCGATGCAATTTCTGTGTTTCATCGTCAATGCGAAGGTCCAAGGGATACAGTAAGCCTGCAGAGGTGCATCAGAATGTAAAACTGGTGACACAGGAAACGCTCAACACATAGCAGTAGGAAGACTCATTGTTCCTCTATTTAAGTCGGCATTGTATCTTTTATATTTAATTCCGATGCAATTTCTGTGTTTCATCGTCAATGGGAAGGTCCAAGGGATACAGTAAACCTGCAGTGGTGCATCGGAATGTAAAACTAGTGACACAGGAAACGCTCAAAGCATAGACAGAAGGAAGACTTAGTCTTCCTGTACTTAAGTCGGCATTGTGTCTCTTATATTTAATTCCGATGCAATTTCTGTTTTTCATCGTCAATGGGAAGGTCCAAGGGATACAGTAAGCCTGCAGAGGTGCATTAGAATGTAAAACTGGTGACACAGGAAACGCTCAAAGGCATAGAGAGTAGGAAGACTCACTCTTCCTTTTCTTAAGTCGGCATTGTGTCTCTTATATTTAATTCCGATGCAATTTCTGTGTTTCATCGTCAATGGGAAGGTCCAAGAGATACAGTAAACCTGCAGAGGTGCATCGGAATGTAAAACTAGTGACACAGGAAACGCTCAAAACATAGACAGTAGGAAGACTCATTCTTCCTGTACTTAAGTCGGCATCGTGTCTCTTATATTTAATTCCGATGCAATTTCTGTGTTTCATCGTCAATGGGACGGTCCAAGTGATACAGTAAACCTGCAGTGGTGCATCGGAATGTGAAACTAGTGACACAGGAAACGCTCAAAACATAGACAGTAGGAAGACTCTGTCTTCCTGTACTTAAGTCGGCATTGTGTCTCTTATATCTAATTCCGATGCAATTTCTGTGTTTCATCGTCAATGGGAAGGTCCAAGGGATACAGTAAACCTGCAGAGGTGCATCAGAATGTAAAACTGGTGACACAGGAAACGCTCAACACATAGACAGTAGGAATACTCATTCTTCCTGTACTTAAGTCGGCATTGTGTCTCTTATATTTAATTCCGATGCAATTTCTGTGTTTCATCGTCAATGGGAAGGTCCAAGGGATACAGTAAACCTGCAGTGGTGCATCGGAATGTAAAACTAGTGACACAGGAAATGCTCAAAACATAGACAGTAGGAAGACTCTGTCTTCCTGTACTTAAGTCAGCATTGTGTCTCTTATATTTAATTCCGATGCAATTTCTGTGTTTCATCGTCAATGCGAAGGTCCAAGGGAAACAGTGAACCTGCAGAGGTGCATCGGAAAGTAAAACTGATGACATAGGAAACGCTCAAAACATAGACAGTAGGAAGACTTAGTCTTCCTGTACTTAAGGCGCCATTCTGTCTCTTATATTTAATTCCGATGCAATTTCTGTTTTTCATCGTCAATGGGAAGGTCCAAGGGATACAGTAAACCTGCAGAGGTGCATCTGAAAGTAAAACTGATGACACAGAAAACGCTCAAAAACATAGACAGTAGGAAGACTCAGTCTTCCTGTACTTAAGTCGGCATTATGTCTCTTATATTTAATTCCGATGCAATTTCTGTGTTTCATCGTCAATGGGAAGGTCCAAGGGATACAGTAATCCTGCAGAGGTGCATCAGAATGTAAAACTGCTGACACAGGAAACGCTCAAAGCATAGACAGTAGGAAGACTCAGTCTTCCTGTACTTAAGTCGGCATTGTGTCTCTTATAATTAATTCCGATGCAATTTCTGTGTTTCATCGTCAATGGGAAGGACCAATGGATACAGAAAACCTGCAGAGGTGCATCAGAATATAAAACTGGTGACACAGGAAACGCTCAAAACATAGACAGTAGGAAGACTCAGTTTTCCTGTACTTAAGTCGGGTTTGTGTCTCTTATATTTAATTCCGATGCAATTTCTGTGTTTCATCGTCAATGGGAAGGTAAAATGGATACAGAAGACCTGCAGAGGACCATCAGAATGTGAAACTGGTGACACAGGAAACGCTCAAAACATAGACAGTAGGAAGACTCAGTCTTCCTATACTTAAGTTGGCATTGTGTCTCTTATATTTAATTCCGATGCGATTTCTGTGTTTCATCGACAAGGGGGAAGGTCCAAGGGATACAGTAAACCGGCAGAGGTGCATCGGAATATAAAACTGGTGACACAGGAAACGCTTAAAACATTGACCGTACGAAGACTGTTTTCTTGTACTTAAGTCGGCTTTGTGTCTCTTATATTTAATTTCGATGCAATTTCTGTGTTTCATCGTCAATGGGAAGGTCCAAGGGATACAGGAAACCAGCAGAGGTGCATCGGAATGTCAAACTGGTAACACAGGAAACGCTCAAAACATAGAGAGTAGGAAGACTCTGTCTTCCTGTACTTAAGTCGGCATTGTGTCTCTTATATTTAATTCCGATGCAATTTCTGTGTTTCATCGTCAATGCGAAGGTCCAAGGGAAACAGTAAACATGCAGAGGTGCATCGGAATGTAAAACTGGTGACACAGGAAACGCTCAAAACAATGACAGTAGGAAGACTCAGTCTTCCTGTACTTAAGTCGGCATTGTGTCTCTTATATTTAATTCCGATGCAATTTCTGTTTTTCATCGTCAATGGGAAGGTCCAAGGGATACAGTAATCCTGCAGAGGTGCATCAGAATGTAAAACTGTTGACACAGGAAACGCTCAACACATAGACAGTAGGAAGACTCATTCTTCCTGTACTTAAGTCGGCATTGTGTCTCTTGTATTTAATTCCGATGCCATTTCTGTGTTTCATCTTCAATGGGAAGGTCCAAGGGATACAGTAAACCTGCAGAGGTGCATCGGAATGTAAAACTAGTGACACAGGAAACGCTCAAAACATAGACAGTATGAAGACTCAGCCTTCCTGTACTTAAGGCAGCATTGTGTCTCTTATATTTAATTCCGATGCAATTTCTGTGTTTCATCGTCAATGGGAAGGTCCAAGGGAAACAGTAAACCTGCAGAGGTGCATCGGAATGTAAAACTGTTACACAGGAAACGCTCAAAACATAGACAGTAGGAAGACTCAGTCTTCCTGTACTTAAGTCGGCATTGTGTCTCTTATATTTATTTCCGATGAAATTTCTGTGTTTCATCGTGAATGGGAAGATCCAAGGGATATAATAATCCTGCAGAGGTGCATCGGAAAGTAAAACTGATGACACAGGAAACGCTCAAAACATAGACAGTAGGAAGACTTAGTCTTCCTGTACTTAAGTCGGCATTGTGTCTCTTATATTTAATTCCGATGCAATTTCTGTTTTTCATCGTCAATGGGAAGGTCCAAGGGATACAGTAAACCTGCAGAGGTGCATCTGAAAGTAAAACTGCTGACACAGAAAACGCTCAAAAACATAGACAGTAGGAAGACTCAGTCTTCCTGTACTTAAGTCGGCATTGTGTCTCTTATATTTAATTCCGATGCAATTTCTGTGTTTCATCGTCAATGGGAAGGTCCAAGGGATACAGAAAACCTGCAGAGGTGCATCAGAATGTAAAACTGGTGACACAGGAAACGCTCAAAACATAGACAGTAGGAAGACTCAGTTTTCCTGTACTTAAGTCGGCATTGTGTCTCTTATATTTATTTCCGATGAAATTTCTGTGTTTCATCGTGAATGGGAAGATCCAAGGGATATAATAATCCTGCAGAGGTGCATCGGAAAGTAAAACTGATGACACAGGAAACGCTCAAAACATAGACAGTAGGAAGACTCAGTCTTCCTGTACTTAAGTCGGCATTGTGTCTCTTATATTTAATTCCGATGCAATTTCTGTGTTTCATCGTCAATGGGAAGGTCCAAGGGATTCAGTAAACCTGCAGAGGTGCATCAGAATGTAAAACTGGTGACACAGGAAATGCTCAACTCATAGACAGTAGGAAGACTCATTCTTCCTGCACTTAAGTCGGCATTGTGTCTCTTATAGTTAATTCCGATTCAATTTCTGTGTTTCGTCGTCACTGTGAAGGTCCAAGGGATACAGTAAACCTGTAGAGGTGCATCGGAATGTAAAACTGGTGACACAGGAAACGCTCAAATTATAGACAGTAGGAAGACTCAGTCTTCCTGTACTTAAGTCGGCATTGTGTCTCTTATATTTAATTCCGATGCAATTTCTGTGTTTCATCGTCAATGGGAAGGTCCAAGGGATACAGTAAGCCTGCAGAGGTGCATCAGAATGTAAAACTGGTGACACAGGAAACGCTCAACACATAGCAGTAGGAAGACTCATTCTTCCTCTATTTAAGTCGGCATTGTATCTTTTATATTTAATTCCGATGCAATTTCTGTGTTTCATCGTCAATGGGAAGGTCCAAGTGATACAGTAAACCTGCAGTGGTGCATGGGAATGTAAAACTAGTGACACAGGAAATGCTCAAAACATAGACAGTAGGAAGACTCTGTCTTCCTGTACTTAAGTCGGCATTGTGTCTCTTATATTTAATTCCGATGCAATTTCTGTGTTTCATCGTCAATGCGAAGGTCCAAGGGAAACAGTAAACCTGCAGAGGTGCATCGGAATGTAAAACTGGTGACACAGGAAACGCTCAAAACAATGACAGTAGGAAGACTCAGTCTTCCTGTACTTAAGTCGGCATTGTGTCTCTTATATTTATTTCCGATGAAATTTCTGTGTTTCATCGTGAATGGGAAGATCCAAGGGATATAATAATCCTGCAGAGGTGCATCGGAAAGTAAAACTGAAGACACAGGAAACGCTCAAAACATAGACAGTAGGAAGACTTAGTCTTCCTGTACTTAAGGCGGCATTGTGTCTCTTATATTTAATTCCGATGCAATTTCTGTTTTTCATCGTCAATGGGAAGGTCCAAGGGATACAGTAAACCTGCAGAGGTGCATCTGAAAGTAAAACTGATGACACAGAAAACGCTCAAAAACATAGACAGTAGGAAGACTCAGTCTTCCTGTACTTAAGTCGGCATTGTGTCTCTTATATTTAATTCCGATGCAATTTCTGTGTTTCATCGTCAATGGGAAGGTCCAAGGGATACAGTTATCCTGCAGAGGTGCATCAGAATGTAAAACTGCTGACACAGGAAACGCTCAAAGCATAGACAGTAGGAAGACTCAGTCTTCCTGTACTTAAGTCGGCATTGTGTCTCTTATAATTAATTCCGATGCAATTTCTGTGTTTCATCGTCAATGGGAAGGACCAATGGATACAGAAAACCTGCAGAGGTGCATCAGAATATAAAACTGGTGACACAGGAAACGCTCAAAACATAGACAGTAGGAAGACTCAGTTTTCCTGTACTTAAGTCGGCTTTGTGTCTCTTATATTTAATTCCGATGCAATTACTGTGTTTCATCGTCAATGGGAAGGTAAAATGGATACAGAAGACCTGCAGAGGACCATCAGAATGTGAAACTGGTGACACAGGAAACGCTCAAAACATAGACAGTAGGAAGACTCAGTCTTCCTATACTTAAGTTGGCATTGTGTCTCTTATATTTAATTCCGATGCGATTTCTGTGTTTCATCGACAAGGGGAAGGTCCAAGGGATACAGTAAACCGGCAGAGGTGCATCGGAATGTAAAACTGGTGACACAGGAAACGCTTAAAACATTGACCGTACGAAGACTGTTTTCTTGTACTTAAGTCGGCTTTGTGTCTCTTATATTTAATTTCGATGCAATTTCTGTGTTTCATCGTCAATGGGAAGGTCCAAGGGAGACAGGAAACCTGCAGAGGTGCATCGGAATGTCAAACTGGTAACACAGGAAACGCTCAAAACATAGAGAGTAGGAAGACTCAGTCTTCCTGTACTTATGTCGGCATTGTGACTCTTATATTTAATTCCGATGCAATTTCTGTGTTTCATCGTGATTGGGAAGGTCCAAGGGATACAGTAAACCTGCAGAGGTGCATCAGAATGTAAAACTGGTGACACAGGAATCGCTCAACACATAGACAGTAGGAATACTCATTCTTCCTGTACTTAAGTCGGCATTGTGTCTCTTATATATAATTCCGATGCAATTTCTGTGTTTCATCGTCAATGGGAAGGTCCAATGGATACAGTAAACCTGCAGTGGTGCCTCGGAATGTAAAACTAGTGACACAGGAAACGCTCAAAACATAGACAGGAGGAAGACTCTGTCTTCCTGTACTTAAGTCGGCATTGTGTCTCTTATATTTAATTCCGATGCAATTTCTGTGTTTCATCGTCAATGCGAAGGTCCAAGGGAAACAGTAAAGCTGCAGAGGTGCATCGGAATGTAAAACTGGTGACACAGGAAACGCTCAAAACAATGACAGTAGGAAGACTCAGTCTTCCTGTACTTAAGTCGGCATTGTGTCTCTTATATTTAATTCCGATGCAATTTCTGTTTTTCATCGTCAATGGGAAGGTCCAAGGGATACAGTAATCCTGCAGAGGTGCATCAGAATGTAAAACTGGTGACACAGGAAACGCTCAACACATAGACAGTAGGAAGACTCATTCTTCCTGTACTTAAGTCGGCATTGTGTCTCTTGTATTTAATTCCGATGCCATTTCTGTGTTTCATCTTCAATGGGAAGGTCCAAGGGATACAGTAAACCTGCAGAGGTGCATCGGAATGTAAAACTAGTGACACAGGAAACGCTCAAAACATAGACAGTATGAAGACTCAGCCTTCCTGTACTTAAGTCAGCATTGTGTCTCTTATATTTAATTCCGATGCAATTTCTGTGTTTCATCGTCAATGGGAAGGTCCAAGGGAAACAGTAAACCTGCAGAGGTGCATCGGAATGTAAAACTGTTACACAGGAAACGCTCAAAACATAGACAGTAGGAAGACTCAGTCTTCCTGTACTTAAGTCGGCATTGTGTCTCTTATATTTATTTCCGATGAAATTTCTGTGTTTCATCGTTTATGGGAAGGCCCAATGGATACAGAAAACCTGCAGAGGTGCATCAGAATGTAAAACTGGTGACACAGGAAACGCTCAAAACATAGACAGTAGGAAGACTCAGTTTTCCTGTACTTAAGTCGGCATTGTGTCTCTTATATTTAATTCCGATGCAATTTCTGTGTTTCATCGTCAATGGGAAGGTAAAATGGATACAGAAGACCTTCAGAGGAGCATCAGTATGTGAAACTGGTGACACAGGAAACGCTCATAACATAGACAGTAGGAAGACTCAGTCTCCCTATACTTAAGTTGGCATTGTACCTCTTATATTTAATTCCGATGCGATTTCTGTGTTTCATCGACAAGGGGAAGGTCCAAGGGATACAGTAAACCGGCAGAGCTGCATCGGAATGTAAAACTGGTGACACAGGAAACGCTTAAAACATTGACCTTACGAAGACTGTTTTCTTGTACTTAAGTCGGCATTGTGTCTCTTATATTTAATTTCGATGCAATTTCTGTGTTTCATCGTCAATGGGAAGGTCCAAGGGATACAGGAAACCTGCAGAGGTGCATCGGAATGTCAAACTGGTAACACAGGAAACGCTCAAAACATAGAGAGTAGGAAGACTCAGTCTTCCTGTACTTATGTCGGCATTGTGACTCTTATATTTAATTCCGATGCAATTTCTGTGTTTCATCGTGATTGGGAAGGTCCAAGGGATACAGTAAACCTGCAGAGGTGCATCGGAATGTAAAACTGGTGACACAGGAAACGCTCAAAACATAGACAGAGGAAGACTCAGTCTTCCCATACCTAAGTCGGCATTGTGTCTCTTATATTTGTTTCCGATGAAATGTCTGTGTTTCATCGTGAATGGGAAGGTCCAAGGTATATAGTAAACCTGCAGAGGTGCATCAGAAAGTAAAACTGATGACACAGGAAACGCTCAAAACATAGACAGTAGGAAGACTCAGTTTTCCTGTACTTAAGTCGGCATTGTGTCTCTTATATTTATTTCCGATGCATTTTCTGTGTTTCATCGTCACTGTGAAGGTCCAAGGGATACAGTAAACCTGTAGAGGTGCATCGGAATGTAAAACTGGTGACACAGGAAACGCTCAAATTATAGACGGTAGGAAGACTCAGTCTTCCTGTACTTAAGTCGGCATTGTGTCTCTTATATTTAATTCCGATGCAATTTCTGTGTTTCATCGTCAATGGGAAGGTCCAAGGGATACAGTAACCCTTCAGAGGTGCATCAGAATGTAAAACTGGTGACACAGGAAATGCTCAAAACATAGACTGTAGGAAGACTCAGTCGTCCTGTACTTAAGCCGGCATTGCGTCTCTTATATTTAATTCCGATGCAATTTCTGTATTTCATTGTCAATGGGAAGGTCCAAGGGATACAGTAAACCTGCAGATTTGCATCGGAATGTAAAACTAGTGACACAGGAAACGCTCAAAACATAGACTGTAGGAAGACTCAGTTTTCCTGTACTTAAGCCGGCATTGTGTCTCTTATATTTAATTCCGATGCGATTTATGTGTTTAATCGACAGTGGAAAGGTCCAAGGGATACAGTAAACCTGCAGAGGTGCATCGGAATGTAAAACTGGTGACACAGGAAACGCTCAAAGCATTGACCGTACGTAGACTGTTTTCTTGTACTTAAGTAGGCATTGTGTCTCTTATATTTGATTTCGATGCAATTTCTGTGTTTCATCGTCAATGGGAAGGTCTAAGGTATACAGGAAACCTGCAGAGGTGCATCGGAATGTAAAACTGGTGACACAGGAAACGCTCAAACCATAGACAGGAGGAAGACTCAGTCTTCCTGTACTTAACTCGGCATTGTGTGTCTTATATTTAATTCCGATGCAATTTCTGTGTTTCATCGTCAATGGGAAGCTGTACGGTATACAGTAAACCTGCAGAGGTGCATCGGAATGTAAATCTGGTGACACAGGAAACGCTCAAATCATAGACAGTAGGAAGACTCAGTCTTCCTATACTTAAGTCGGCATTGTGTCACTTATATTTATTTCCGATGAAATTTCTGTGTTTCATCGTGAATGGGAAGGTCCAAGGGATATAGTAAACCTGCAGAGGTGCATCGGAAAGTAAAACTGATGACACAGGAAACGCTCAAATCATAGACAGTAGGAAGACTTAGTCTTCCTGTACTTAAATCGGCATTGTGTCTCTTATATTTAATTCCGATTCAATTTCTGTGTTTCATCGTCACTGTGAAGGTCCAAGGGATACAGTAAACCTGTAGAGGTGCATCGGAATGTAAAACTGGTGACACAGGAAACGCTCAAATTATAGACAGTAGGAAGACTCAGTCTTCCTGTACTTAAGTCGGCATTGTGTCTCTTATATTTAATTCCGATGCTGTTTCTGTGTTTCATCGTCAATGGGAAGGTCCAAGGAATACAGTAAGCCTGCAGAGGTGCATCAGAATGTAAAACTGGTGACACAGGAAACGCTCAAAGCATAGAGAGTAGGAAGACTCAGTCCTCGTGTACTTAAGTCGGCATTGTGTCTCTTATATTTAATTCCGATGCAATTTCTGTGTTTCATCGTCAATGGGAAGGTCAAATGGATACAGAAAACCTGCAGATGTGCATCAGAATGTAAAACTGGTGACACAGGAAACGCTCAAAACATAGACAGTAGGAAGACTCAGTCTTCCTATACTTTAGTCGGCATTGTGTCTCCTATATTTAATTCCGATGCGATTTCTGTGTTTCATCGTCAAGGGGAAGGTCCAAGGGATACAGTAAACCGGCAGAGGTGCATCGGAATGTATAACTGGTGACACAGGAAACGCTTAAAACATTGACCGTACGAAAACTGTTTTCTTGTACTTAAGTCGGCATTGTGACACTTATATTTAATTCCGATGCAATTCCTGTGTTTCATCGTCATTGGGAAGATCCAAGGGATACAGTAAACCAGCAGAGGTGCATCGGAATGTAAAACTGGTGACACAGGAAACGCTCAAAACATAGACAGAGGAAGACTCAGTCTTCCCATACGTATGTCGGCATTGTGTCTCTTATATTTGTTTCCTATGAAATGTCTGTGTTTCATCGTGAATGGGAAGGTCCAAGGGATATAGTAAACCTGCAGAGGTGCATCAGAAAGTAAAACTGATGACACAGGAAACGCTCAAAACATAGACAGTAGGAAGACTTAGTCTTCCTGTACTTAAGTCGGCATTGTGTCATTTATATTTAATTCCGACGCATTTTATGTGTTTCATCGTCACTGTGAAGGTCCAAGGGATACAGTAAACCTGTAGAGGTGCATCGGAATGTAAAACTGGTGACACAGGAAACGCTCAAATTATAGACAGTAGGAAGACTCAGTCTTCCTGTACTTAAGTCGGCATTGTGTCTCTTATATTTAATTCCGATGCAATTTCTGTGTTTCATCGTCAATGGGAAGGTCCAAAGGATACAGTAACCCTGCAGAGGTGCATCAGAATGTAAAACTGGTGACACAGGAAACGCTCAAAACATAGTCTGTAGGAAGACTCAGTCTTCCTGTACTTAAGCCGGCATTGTGTCTCTTATATTTAATTCCGATGCAATTTCTGTGTTTCGTTGTCAATGGGAAGGTCCAAGGGATACAGTAAACCTGCAGATTTGCATCGGAATGTAAAACTAGTGACACAGGAAACGCTCAAAACATAGATAGTAGGAAGACTCATTCTTCCTGTACTTAAGTCGGCATTGTGTCTCTTACATTTAATTCCGATGCAATATCTGTGTTTCATCGTCAATGGGAAGGTCCAAGGAATACAGTAAACCTGCAGAGGTGCATCGGAATGTAAAACTAGTGACACAGGAAACGCTCAAAACATAGACAGTAGGAAAACTCAGTCTTCCTGCACTTAAGTCGGCATTGTGTCTCTTATATTTAATTCCGATGCAAAATCTGTGTTTCATCGTCAATGGGAAGGTCCAAGGGAAGCAGTAAACCTGCAGAGGTGCATCGGAATGTAAAACTGGTGACACAGGAAACGCTCAAAACATAGACAGTAGGACGACTCAGTCTTCCTGTACTTAAGTCGGCATTGTGTCTCTTATATTTATTTCCGATGAAATTTCTGTGTTCCATCGTGAATGGGAAGCTCCAATGGATACAGAAAACCTGCAGAGGTGCATCAGAATGTAAAACTGGTGACACAGGAAACGCTCAAAACATAGACAGTAGGAAGACTCAGTCTTCCTGTACTTAAGTCGGCATTGTGTCTCTTATATTTAAATTCGATGCAATTTGTGTGTTTCATCGCCAATTTGAAGGCCCAAGGGATACAGTAAACCTGCAGAGGTGCATCGGAATGTAAAACTGGTGACACAGGAAACGCTCAAAACATTGACCGTACGTAGACTGTTTTCTTGTACTTAAGTAGGCATTGTGTCTCTTATATTTAATTTCGATGCAATTTCTGTGTTTCATCGTCAATGGGAAGGTCTAAGGTATACAGGAAACCTGCAGAGGTGCATCGGAATGTAAAACTGGTGACACAGGAAACGCTCAAATCATAGACAGGAGGAAGACTCAGTCTTCCTGTACTTAACTCGGCATTGTGTGTCTTATATTTAATTCCGATGCAATTTCTGTGTTTCATCGTCAATGGGAAGCTGTACGGTATACAGTAAACCTGCAGAGGTGCATCGGAATGTAAATCTGGTGACACAGGAAACGCTCAAATCATAGACAGTAGGAAGACTCAGTCTTCCTATACTTAAGTCGGCATCGTGTCACTTATATTTATTTCCGATGAAATATCTGTGTTTCATCGTGAATGGGAAGGTCCAAGGGATATAGTAAACCTGCAGAGGTGCATCGGAAAGTAAAACTGATGACACAGGAAACGCTCAAATCATAGACAGTAGGACGACTTAGTCTTCCTGTACTTAAATCGGCATTGTGTCTCTTATATTTAATTCCGATTCAATTTCTGTGTTTCATCGTCACTGTGAAGGTCCAAGGGATACAGTAAACCTGTAGAGGTGCATCGGAATGTAAAACTGGTGACACAGGAAACGCTCAAATTATAGACAGTAGGAAGACTCAGTCTTCCTGTACTTAAGTCGGCATTGTGTCTCTTATATTTAATTCCGATGCTGTTTCTGTGTTTCATCGTCAATGGGAAGGTCCAAGGAATACAGTAAGCCTGCAGAGGAGCATCAGAATGTAAAACTGGTGACACAGGAAACGCTCAAAGCATAGAGAGTAGGAAGACTCAGTCCTCCTGTACTTAAGTCGGCATTGTGTCTCTTATATTTAACTCCGATGCAATTTCTGTGTTTCATCGTCAATGGGAAGGTCCAATGGATACAGAAAACCTGCAGATGTGCATCAGAATGTAAAACTGGTGACACAGGAAACGCTCAAAACATAGACAGTAGGAAGACTCAGTCTTCCTATACTTTAGTCGGCATTGTGTCTCCTATATTTAATTCCGATGCGATTTCTGTGTTTCATCGACAAGGGGAAGGTCCAAGGGATACAGTAAACCGGCAGAGGTGCATCGGAATGTATAACTGGTGACACAGGAAACGCTTAAAACATTGACCGTACGAAAACTGTTTTCTTGTACTTAAGTCGGCATTGTGACTCTTATATTTAATTCCGATGCAATTTCTGTGTTTCATCGTCATTGGGAAGATCCAAGGGATACAGTAAACCTGCAGAGGTGCATCGGAATGTAAAACTGATGACACAGGAAACGCTCAAAACATAGACAGAGGAAGACTCAGTCTTCCCATACGTATGTCGGCATTGTGTCTCTTATATTTGTTTCCGATGAAATGTCTGTGTTTCATCGTGAATGGGAAGGTCCAAGGGATATAGTAAACCTGCAGAGGTGCATCAGAATGTAAAACTGTTGACACAGGAAACGCTCAAAACATAGACTGTAGGAAGACTCAGTCTTCCTGTACTTAAGCCGGCATTGTGTCTCTTATATTTAATTCCGATGCAATTTCTGTGTTTCATTGTCAATGGGAAGGTCCAAGGGATACAGTAAACCTGCAGATTTGCATCGGAATGTAAAACTAGTGACACAGGAAACGCTCAAAACATAGATAGTAGGAAGACTCATTCTTCCTGTACTTAAGTCGGCATTGTGTCTCTTACATTTAATTCCGATGCAATATCTGTGTTTCATCGTCAATGGGAAGGTCCAAGGAATACAGTAAACCTGCAGAGGTGCATCGGAATGTAAAACTAGTGACACAGGAAACGCTCAAAACATAGACAGTAGGAAAACTCAGTCTTATTGCACTTAAGTCGGCATTGTGTCTCTTATATTTAATTCCGATGCAAAATCTGTGTTTCATCGTCAATGGGAAGGTCCAAGGGAAGCAGTAAACCTGCAGAGGTGCATCGGAATGTAAAACTGGTGACACAGGAAACGCTCAAAACATAGACAGTAGGACGACTCAGTCTTCCTGTACTTAAGTCGGCATTGTGTCTCTTATATTTATTTCCGATGAAATTTCTGTGTTCCATCGTGAATGGGAAGCTCCAATGGATACAGAAAACCTGCAGAGGTGCATCAGAATGTAAAACTGGTGACACAGGAAACGCTCAAAACATAGACAGTAGGAAGACTCAGTCTTCCTGTACTTAAGTCGGCATTGTGTCTCTTATATTTAAATTCGATGCAATTTGTGTGTTTCATCGCCAATTTGAAGGCCCAAGGGATACAGTAAACCTGCAGAGGTGCATCGGAATGTAAAACTGGTGACACAGGAAACGCTCAAAACATTGACTGTAAGAAGACTGTTTTCTTGTACTTAAGTCGGCATTGTGTCCCTTATATTTATTTCCGATGAAATTTCTGTGTTTCATCGTGAATGGGAAGGTCCAAGGTATATAGTAATCCTGCAGAGGTGCATCGGAAAGTAAAACTGATGATACAGGAAACGCTCAAAACATAGACAGTAGGAAGACTTAGTCTTCCTGTACTTAAGTCGGCATTGTGTCTCTTATATTTAATTCCGATGCAATTTCTGTTTTTCATCGTCAATGGGAAGGTCGAAGGGATACAGTAAACCTGCAGAGGTGCATCTGAATGTAAAACTGATGACTCAGAAAACGCTCAAAGCATAGACAGTAGGAAGACTCAGTCTTCCTGTACTTAAGTCGGCATTGTGTTTCTTGTATTTAATTCCGATGCAATTTCTGTGTTTCATCGTCAATGGGAAGCTCCAATGGATACAGTAAACCTGCAGAGGTGCATCAGAATGTAAAACTGGTGACACAGGAAACGCTCAAAACATAGACAGTAGGAAGACTCAGTTTTCCTGTACTTAAGTCGGCATTGTGTCTCTTATATTTAAATTCGATTCAATTTGTGTGTTTCATCGCCAATTTGAAGGTCCAAGGGATACAGTAAACCTGCAGAGGTGCATCGGAATGTAAAACTGGTGACACAGGAAACGCTCAAAACATGGACAGTAGGAAGACTCAGTTTTCCTGTACTTAAGTCGGCATTGTGTCTCTTATATTTAATTCCGATGCAATTTCTGTGTTTCATCGTCAATGGGAAGGTCCAATGGATACAGAAGGCCTGCAGAGGAGCATCAGAATGTAAAACTGGTGACACAGGAAACGCTCAAAACATAGAAAGCAGGAAGACTCAGTCTTCCTATACTTAAGTCGGCATTGTGTCTCTTATATTTATTTCCGATGAAATATCTGTGTTTCATCGTGAATGGGAAGGTAGAAGGTATATAGTAAACCTGCAGAGGTGCATCGGAAAGGAAAACTGATGACACAGGAAACGCTGAAAACATAGACAGTAGGAAGACTTAGTCTTCCTGTACTTAAGTCGGCATTGTGTCTATTATATTTAATTCCGATGCAATTTCTGTGTTTCATCGTCACTGTGAAGGTCCAACGGATACAGTAAACATGTAGAGGTGCATCGGAATGTAAAACTGGTGACACAGGAAACGCTCAAATTATAGGAAGACTCAGTCTTCTTGTACTTATGTCGGCATTGTTTCTCTTATATTTAATTCCGATGCAATTTCTGTGTTTCATCGTCAATGAGAAGGTACAAGGGATACAGTAAACCTGCAGAGGTGCATCGGAATGTAAAACTGGTGACGCAGGACACGCTCAAAACATAGACAGTAGGAAGACTCAGTCTTCCTGTACTTAAGTCGGCATTGTGTCTCTTATATTTAATTCCGATGCAATTTCTCTGTTTCATCGTCAATGAGAAGGTCCAAGGGATACAGTAAACCTGCAGAGGTGCATCGGAATGTAAAACTAGTGTCACAGGAAACGCTCAAATCATAGACAGTAGGAAGACTCAGTCTTCCTGTACTTAAGTCGGCATTGTGTTTCTTGTATTTAATTCCGATGCAATGTCTGTGTTTCATCGTCAATGGGAAGCTCCAATGGATACAGAAAACCTGCAGAGGTGCATCAGAATGTAAAACTGGTGACACAGGAAACGCTCATAACATAGACAGTAGGAAGACTCAGTCTTCCTGTACTTAAGTCGGCATTGTGTCTCTTATATTTAAATTCGATGCAATTTGTGTGTTTCATCGCCAATTTGAAGGTCCAAGGGATACAGTAAACCTGCAGAGGTGTATCGGAATGTAAAACTGGTGACACAGGAAACGCTCAAAACATAGACAGTAGGAAGACTCAGTCTTCCTGTACTTAAGCCGGCATTGTGTCTCTTATATTTAATTCCGATGCAATTTCTGTGTTTCATTGTCAATGGGAAGGTCCAAGGGATACAGTAAACCTGCAGAGGTGCATCGGAATGTAAAACTAGTGTCACAGGAAACGCTCAAAACACAGACAGTAGGAAGACTCGGTCTTCCTGTACTTAAGTCGGCATTGTGTCTCTTATATTTAATTCCGATGCAATTTCTGTGTTTCATCGTCAATGGGAAGGTCCAAGGGATACAGTAAACCTGCAGAGGTGCATCGGAATGTAAAACTGGTGACACAGGAAACGCTCAAAACGTAGACGGTAGGAAGACTCAGTCTTCCTGTACTTAAGTCGGCATTGTGTCCCTTATATTTAATTCCGATGCAATTTCTGTGTTTCATCGTCAATGAGAAGGTCCAAGGGATACAGTCAACCTGCAGAGTGCAACAGAATGTAAAACTGGTCACACAGGAAACGCTCAACACATAGACAGTAGGAAGACTCATTCTTCCTGTGTTTAAGTCGGCATTGTGTCTCTTATATTTAATTCCGATGCAATTTCTGTGTTTCATCGTCAATGGGAAGGTCCAATGGATACAGAAAACCTGCAGAGGTGCATCAGAATGTAAAACTGGTGACACAGGAAACGCTCAAAACATAGACAGTAGGAAGACTTAGTCTTCCTGTACTGAAGTCGGCATTGTGTTTCTTATATTTAATTCCGATGCGATTTCTGTTTTTCATCGAGAAAGGGAAGGTGAAAGGGATACAGTAAACCGGCAGAGGTGCATCGGAATGTAAAAGTGGTGACACAGGAAACGCTCAAAACATTGACCATACGAAGACTGTTTTCTTGCACTTAAGTCGGCATTGTGTCTCTTATATTTAATTTCGATGGAATTTCTGTGTTTCATCGTCAATGTGAAGGCCAAGGGATACAGAAAAAACCTGCAGAGGTGCATCGGAATGTAAAACTAGTGTCACAGGAAACGCTCAAAACATAGACAGTAGGAAGACTCAGTCTTCCTGTACTTAAGTCGGCATAGTGTCTCTTATATTTAATTCCGATGCAATTTCTGTGTTTCATCGTCAATGGGAAGGTCCAAGGGATACAGTAAACCTGCAGAGGTACATCGGAATGTAAAACTGGTGACACAGGAAACGCTCAAAACGTAGACAGTAGGAAGACTCAGTCTTCCTGTACTTAAGTCGGCATTGTGTCTCTTATATTTAATTCCGATGCAATTTCTGTGTTTCATCGTCAATGGGAAGGTCCAAGGGATACAGTAAACCTGCAGAGGTGCATCAGAATGAAAAACTGGTGACTCAGGAAACGCTCATCACATAGACAGTAGGAAGACTCAGTCTTCCTGTACTTAAGTCGGCATTGTGTCTCTTATATTTATTTCCGATGAAATATCTGTGTTTCATCGTGAATGGGAAGGTAGAAGGTATATAGTAAACCTGCAGAGGTGCATCGGAAAGGAAAACTGATGACACAGGAAACGCTGAAAACATAGACAGTAGGAAGACTTAGTCTTCCTGTACTTAAGTCGGCATTGTGTCTCTTATATTTAATTCCGATGCAATTTCTGTGTTTCATCGTCACTATGAAGGTCCAACGGATACAGTAAACATGTAGAGGTGCATCGGAATGTAAAACTGGTGACACAGGAAACGCTCAAATTATAGGAACACTCAGTCTTCCTGTACTTATGTCGGCATTGTGTCTCTTATATTTAATTCCGATGCAATTTCTGTGTTTCATCGTCAATGGGAAGGTACAAGGGATACAGTAAACCTGCAGAGGTGCATCGGAATGTAAAACTGGTGACACAGGACACGCTCAAAACATAGACAGTAGGAAGACTCAGTCTTCCTGTACTTAAGTCGGCATTGTGTCTCTTATATTTAATTCCGATCCAATTTCTGTGTTTCATCGTCAATGAGAAGGTCCAAGGGATACAGTAAACCTGCAGAGGTGCATCGGAATGTAAAACTAGTGTCACAGGAAACGCTCAAAACATAGACAGTAGGAAGACTCTGTCTTCCTGAACTTAAGTCGGCATTGTGTCTCTTATATTAAATTCCGATGCAATTTTTGTGTTTCATCGTCAACGGGAAGGTCCAAGGGATACAGTAAACCTGCAGAGGTGCATCGGAATGTAAAACTGGTGACACAGGAAACACTCAAAACGTAGACAGTAGGAAGACTCAGTCTTCCTGTACTTAAGTCGGCATTGTGTCCCTTATATTTAATTCCAATGCAATTTCTGTGTTTCATCGTCAATGAGAAGGTCCAAGGGATAGAGTAAACCTGCAGAGTTGCATCAGAATGTAAAACTGGTGACACAGGAAACGCTCAACACATAGACAGTAGGAAGACTCATTCTTCCTGTATTTAACTCGGCATTGTGTCTCTTATATTTAATTCCGATGCAATTTCTGTGCTTCATCGTCAATGGGAAGGTCCAAGGGATACAGTAAACCTGCAGAGGTGCATCGGAATGTAAAACTAGTGACACAGGAAACGCTCAAAACATAGACAGTAGGAAGACTCAGTCTTCCTGCACTTAAGTCGGCATTGTGTCTCTTATATTTATTTCCGATGAAATTTCTGTGTTCCATCGTGAATGGGAAGGTCCAAGGGATATAGTAATCCTGCAGAGGTGCATCGGAAAGTAAAACTGATGACACAGGAAACGCTCAAAACATAGACAGTAGGAAGACTTAGTCTTCCTGTACTTAAGTCGGCATTGTCTCTCTTATATATAATTCCGATGCAATTTCTGTTTTTCATCGTCAATGGGAAGGTCCAAGGGATACAGTAAACCTGCAGAGGTGCATCTGAATGTAAAACTGATGACACAGAAAACGCTCAAAACATAGACAGTAGGAAGACTCAGTCTTCCTGTATTTAAGTCGGCATTGTGTCTCTTATATTTAATTCCGATGCAATTTCTGTGTTTCATCGACAATGGGAAGGTCCAAGGGATACAGTAAACCTGCAGTGGTGCATCGGAATGTAAAAATAGTGACACAGGAAACGCTCAAAACATAGAGAGTAGGAAGACTCAGTCTTCCTGTACTTAAGTCGGCATTGTATCTCTTATATTTATTTCCGATGAAATTTCTGTGTTCCATCGTGAATGGGAAGGTCCAAGGGATATAGTAATCCTGCAGAGGTGCATCGGAAAGTAAAACTGATGATTCAGGAAACGCTCAAAACATAGACAGTAGGAAGACTTAGTCTTCCTGTACTTAAGTCGGCATTGTGTCTCTTATATTTAATTCCGATGCAATTTCTGTGTTTCATCGTCAATGGGAATTCCAAGGGATACAGTAAACCTGCAGAGGTGCATCGGAATGTAAAACTAGTGTCACAGGAAACGCTCAAAACACAGACAGTAAGAAGACTCGGTCTTCCTGTACTTAAGTCGGCATTGTGTCTCTTATATTTAATTCCGATGCAATTTCTGTGTTTCATCGTCAATGGGAAGGTCCAAGGGATACAGTAAACCTGCAGAGGTGCATCGGAATGTAAAACTGGTGACACAGGAAACGCTCAAAACGTAGACGGTAGGAAGACTCAGTCTTCCTGTACTTAAGTCGGCATTGTGTCCCTTATATTTAATTCCGATGCAATTTCTGTGTTTCATCGTCAATGAGAAGGTCCAAGGGATACAGTCAACCTGCAGAGTGCAACAGAATGTAAAACTGGTCACACAGGAAACGCTCAACACATAGACAGTAGGAAGACTCATTCTTCCTGTGTTTAAGTCGGCATTGTGTCTCTTATATTTAATTCCGATGCAATTTCTGTGTTTCATCGTCAATGGGAAGGTCCAATGGATACAGAAAACCTGCAGAGGTGCATCAGAATGTAAAACTGGTGACACAGGAAACGCTCAAAACATAGACAGTAGGAAGACTTAGTCTTCCTGTACTGAAGTCGGCATTGTGTTTCTTATATTTAATTCCGATGCGATTTCTGTTTTTCATCGAGAAAGGGAAGGTCAAAGGGATACAGTAAACCGGCAGAGGTGCATCGGAATGTAAAAGTGGTGACACAGGAAACGCTCAAAACATTGACCATACGAAGACTGTTTTCTTGCACTTAAGTCGGCATTGTGTCTCTTATATTTAATTTCGATGGAATTTCTGTGTTTCATCGTCAATGTGAAGGCCAAGGGATACAGAAAAAACCTGCAGAGGTGCATCGGAATGCAAAACTAGTGTCACAGGAAACGCTCAAAACATAGACAGTAGGAAGACTCAGTCTTCCTGTACTTAAGTTGGCATAGTGTCTCTTATATTTAATTCCGATGCAATTTCTGTGTTTCATCGTCAATGGGAAGGTCCAAGGGATACAGTAAACCTGCAGAGGTGCATCGGAATGTAAAACTGGTGACACAGGAAACGCTCAAAACGTAGACAGTAGGAAGACTCAGTCTTCCTGTACTTAAGTCGGCATTGTGTCTCTTATATTTAATTCCGATGCAATTTCTGTGTTTCATCGTCAATGGGAAGGTCCAAGGGATACAGTAAACCTGCAGAGGTGCATCAGAATGAAAAACTGGTGACACAGGAAACGCTCATCACATAGACAGTAGGAAGACTCATTCTTCCTGTATTTAAGTCGGCATTGTGTCTGTTATATTTAATTCCGATGCAATTTCTGTGTTTCATCGACAATGGGAAGGTCCAAGGGATACAGTAAACCTGCAGTGGTGCATCGGAATGTAAAACTAGTGACACAGGAAACGCTCAAAACATAGAGTGTAGGAAGACTCAGTCTTCCTGTACTTAAGTCGGCATTGTGTCTCTTATATTTATTTCCGAAGAAATTTCTGTGTTCCATCGTGAATGGGAAGGTCCAAGGGATATAGTAATCCTGCAGAGGTGCATCGGAATGTAAAACTGATGACACAGGAAACGCTCAAAACATAGACAGTAGGAAGACTTAGTCTTCCTGTTCTTAAGTCGGCATTGTGTCAATTATATATAATTCCGATGCGATTTCTGTGTTTCATCGTCAATGGGAAGGTCCAAGGAATACAGTAATCCTGCAGAGGTGCATCAGAATGTAAAACTGCTGACACCGGAAACGCTCAAAACATAGACAGTAGGAAGACTCAGTCTTCCTGTACTTAAGTAGGCATTGTGTTTCTTATATTTAATTCCGATGAAATTTCTGTGTTTCATCGTCAATGGGAAGGTCCAATGGATACAGAAAACCTGCAGAGGTGCATCAGAATGTAAAACTGGTGACACAGGAAACGCTCAAAACGTAGACAGTAGGAAGACTCAGTCTTCCTGTACTTACGTCGGCATTGCTTCTCTTATATTTAATTCCGATGCAATTTCTGTGTTTCATCGTCAATGGGAAGGTCCAAGGGATACAGTAGACCTGCAGAGGTGCATCAGAATCTAAAACTGGTGACACAGGAAACGCTCAACACATAGACAGTAGGAAGACTCATTCTTCCTGTATTTAAGTCGGCATTGTGTCTCTTATATTTAATTCCGATGCAATTTCTGTGTTTCATCGACAATGGGAAGGTCCAAGGGATACAGTAAACCTGCAGTGGTGCATCGGAATGTAAAACTAGTGACACAGGAAACGCTCAAAACATAGAGAGTAGGAAGACTCAGTCTTCCTGTACTTAAGTCGGCATTGTGTCTCTTATATTTCATTCCGATGCGATTTCTGTGTTTCATCGAGAAAGGGAAGGTTAAAGGGATACAGTAAACCGGCAGAGTTGCATCGGAATGTAAAACTGGTGACACAGGAAACGCTCAAAACATTGACCGTACGAAGACTGTTTTCTTGTAAAGTCGGCATTGTGTCTCTTATATTTAATTTCGATACAATTCCTGTGTTTCATCGTCAATGGGAAGGTCCAAGGGATACAGGAAACCTGCAGAGGTGCATCGGAATGTAAAACTGGTGAGACAGGAAAAGCTCAAATCACAGACAGTAGGAAGACTCCGTCTTCCTGTACTTAAGTCGGCATTGTGTGTCTTATATTTAATTCCGATGCAATTTCTGTGATTAATCGTCAATGGGAAGCTCCACGGGATACTGTAAACCTGCAGAGGTGCATCGGAATGTAAATCTGGTGACACAGGAAACGCTCAAATCATAGACAGTAGGAAGACTCCGTCTTCCTATACTTAAGTCGGCATTGTGTCTCTTATATTTATTTCCGATGAAATTTCTGTGTTTCATCGTCAATGGGAAGGTCCAATGGATACAGAAAACCTGCAGAGGTGCATCAGAATGTAAAACTGGTGACACAGGAAACGCTCAAAACATAGACAGTAGCAAGTCTCAGTTTTCCTGTACTTAAATCGGCATTGTGTCTCTTATATTTAATTCCGATGGAATTTCTGTGTTTCATCGTCAACGGGAAGGTCCAATGGATACAGAAGACCTGCAGAGGAGCATCAGAATGTAAAACTGGTGACACAGGAAACGCTCAAAACATAGACAGCAGGAAGACTCAGTCTTCCTATGCTTAAGTCGGCATTGTGTCTCTTATATTTATTTCAGATGAAATTTCTGTGTTTCATCGTGAATGGGAAGGTCCAAGGGATATAGTAAACCTGCAGAGGTGCATCGGAAAGGAAAACTGATGACACAGGAAACGCTCAAAACATAGACAGTAGGAAGACTTAGTCTTCCTGTACTTAAGTCGGCATTGTGTCTCTTATATTTAATTCCGATGCAATTTCTGTGTTTCATCGTCACTGTGAAGGTCCAACGGATACAGTAAACATGTAGAGGTGCATCTAAATGTAAAACTGGTGACACAGGAAACGCTCAAATTATAGGAAGACTCAGTCTTCCTGTACTTAAGACGGCATTGTGTCTCTTATATTTAATTCCGATGCAATTTCTGTGTTTCATCGTCAATGGGAAGGTCAAAGGGATACAGTAAGCCTGCAGAGGTACATCAGAATGTAAAACTGGTGACACAGGAAACGCTCAAAAGAAAGAGAGTAGGAAGACTCAGTCTTCCTGTACTTAAGTCGGCATTGTGTCCCTTATATTCAATTCCGATGCAATTTCTGTGTTTCATCGTCAATGGGAAGGTCCAAGGGATACAGTAAACCTGCAGTGGTGCATCGGAATGTAAAACTAGTGACACAGGAAACGCTCAAAACATAGACAGTAGGAAGACTCAGTCTTCCTGTACTTTAGTCGAAATTGTGTCTCTTATATTTATTTCCGATGAATTTTTTGTGTTCCATCGTGAATGGGAAGGTCCAAGGGATATAGTAATCCTGCAGAGGTGCATCGGAAAGTAAAACTGATGACACAGGAAACGCTCAAAACATAGACAGTAGGAAGACTTAGTCTTCCTGTAATTAAGTCGGCATTGTGTCTCTTATATTTAATTCCGATGCAATTTCTGTTTTTGATCGTCAATGGGAAGGTCCAAGGGATACAGTAAACCTGCAGAGGTGCATCTGAATGTAAAACTGGTGACACAGAAAACGCTCAAAACATAGACAGTAGGAAGACTCAGTCTTCCTGTACTTAAGTCGGCATTGTGTCTCTTATATTTAATTCCGATGCGATTTCTGTGTTTCATCGAGAAAGGGAAGGTCAAAGGGATACAGTAAACCGGCGGAGGTGCATCGGAATGTAAAACTGGTGACACAGGAAACGCTCAAAACATTGACCGTACGAAGACTGTTTTCTTGCACTTAAGTCGGCATTGTGTCTCTTATATTTAATTTCGATGCAATTTCTGTGTTTCATCGTCAATGGGAAAGTCCAAGCGATACAGAAAAAACCTGCAGAGGTGCATCGGAATGTAAAACTAGTGTCACAGGAAACGCTCAGAACATAGACAGTAGGAAGACTCCGTCTTCCTATACTTAAGTCGGCATTGTGTCTCTTATATTTATTTCAGATGAAATTTCTGTGTTTCATCGTGAATGGGAAGGTCCAAGGGATATAGTAAACCTGCAGAGGTGCATCGGAAAGGAAAACTGATGACACAGGAAACGCTCAAAACATAGACAGTAGGAAGACTTAGTCTTCCTGTACTTAAGTCGGCATTGTGTCTCGTATATTTAATTCCGATGCAATTTCTGTGTTTCATCGTCACTGTGAAGGTCCAACGGATACAGTAAACATGTAGAGGTGCATCTAAATGAAAAACTGGTGACACAGGATACGCTCAAACTATAGGAAGACTCAGTCTTCCTGTACTTAAGACGGCATTGTGTCTCTTATATTTAATTCCGATGCAATTTCTGTGTTTCATCGTCAATGGGAAGGTCCAAGGGATACAGTAAGCCTGCAGAGGTGCATCAGAATGTAAAACTGGTGACACAGGAAACGCTCAAAACAAAGAGAGTAGGAAGACTCAGTCTTCCTGTACTTAAGTCGGCATTGTGTCCCTTATATTCAATTCCGATGCAATTTCTGTGTTTCATCGTCAATGGGAAGGTCCAAGGGATACAGTAAACCTGCAGTGGTGCATCGGAATGTAAAACTAGTGACACAGGAAACGCTCAAAACATAGACAGTAGGAAGACTCAGTCTTCCTGTACTTAAGTCGTTATTGTGTCTCTTATATTTATTTCCGATGAATTTTTTGTGTTCCATCGTGAATGGGAAGGTCCAAGGGATATAGTAATCCTGCAGTGGTGCATCGGAAAGTAAAACTGATGACACAGGAAACGCTCAAAACATAGACAGTGGGAAGACTTAGTCTTCCTGTACTTAAGTCGGCATTGTGTCTCTTATATTTAATTCCGATGCAATTTCTGTGTTTCATCAACAATGGGAAGGTCCAAGGGATACAGTAATCCTGCAGAGGTGCATCAGAATGTAAAACTGCTGACACCGGAAACGCTCAAAACATAGACAGTAGGAAGACTCAGTCTTCCTGTACTTAAGTCGGAATTGTGTTTCTTATATTTAATTCCGATGCAATTTCTGTGTTTCATCGTCATGGGAAGGTCCAATGGATACAAAAAACCTGCAGAGGTGCATCAGAATGTAAAACTGGTGACACAGGAAACGCTCAAAACATAGACAGTAGGAAGACTCAGTCACCCTGTACTTATGACGGGATTGTGTTTCTTATATTTAATTCCGATGCGATTTCTGTGTTTCATCGAGAAAGGGAAGGTCAAAGGGATACAGTAAACCGGCGGAGGTGCATCGGAATGTAAAACTGGTGACACAGGAAACGCTCAAAACATTGACCGTACGAAGACTCCGTCTTCCTGAACTTAAGTCGGCATTGTGTGTCTTATATTTAATTCCGATGCAATTTCTGTGTTTCATCGTCAATGGGAAGGTCCAAGGGATACAGTAAACCTGCAGAGGTGCATCTGAATGTAAAACTGGTGACACAGGAAAAGCTCAAAACATTGACCGTACGAAGACTGTTTTCTTGCACTTAAGTCGGCATTGTGTCTCTTATATTTAATTCCGATGCATTTTCTGTGTTTCATCGTCAAAGGGAAGGTCCAAGGGATACAGTAAACCTGCAGAGGTGCATCAGAATGTAAAACTGGTGACACAGGAAACGCTCAACACATAGACAGTAGGAAGACTCATTCTTCCTGTATTTAAGTCGGCATTGTGTCTCTTATATTTAATTCCGATGCAATTTCTGTGTTTCATCGACAATGGGAAGGTCCAAGGGATACAGTAAACCTGCAGTGGTGCATCGGAATGTAAAACTAGTGACACAGGAAACGCTCAAAACATAGAGAGTAGGAAGACTCAGTCTTCCTGTACTTAAGTCGGCATTGTGTCTCTTATATTTAATTCCGATGCAATTTCTGTTTTTCATCGTCAATGGGAAGGTCCAAGGGATACAGTAAACCTGCAGAGGTGCATCTGAATGTAAAACTGATGACACAGAAAACGCTCAAAACATAGACAGCTGGAAGACTCAGTCTTCCTGTACTTAAGTCGGCATTGTGTCTCTTATATTTAATTCCGATGCAATTTCTGTGTTTCATTGTCAATGGGAAGGTCCAAGGGATACAGTAATCCTGCAGAGGTGCATCAGAATGTAAAACTGCTGACACCGGAAACGCTCAAAACATAGACAGTAGGAAGACTCAGTCTTCCTGTATTTAAGTCGGCATTGTGTTTCTTATATTTAATTCCGATGCAATTTCTGTGTTTCATCGTCAATGGGAAGGTCCAATGGATACAATAAACCTGCAGAGGTGCATCAGAATGTAAAACTGGTGACACAGGAAACGCTCAAACCATAGACAGTAGGAAGACTCAGTCTTCCGGTACTTATGTCGGCATTGTGTTTCTTATATTTAATTCCGATGCGATTTCTGTGTTTCATCGAGAAAGGGAAGGTCAAAGGGATACAGTATACCGGCGGAGGTGCATCGGAATGTAAAACTGGTGACACAGGAAACGCTCAAAACATTGACCGTACGAAGACTGTTTTCTTGCACTTAAGTCGGCATTGTGTCTCTTATATTTAATTTCGATGCAATTTCTGTGTTTCATCGTCAATGGGAAAGTCCAAGGGATACAGAAAAAACCTGCAGAGGTGCATCGGAATGTAAAACTAGTGTCACACGAAACGCGCAAAACATAAACAGTAGGAAGACTCAGTCTTCCTGTACTTAAGTCGGCATTGTGTCTCTTATATTTAATTCCGATGCAATTTCTGTGTTTCATCGTCAATGGGAAGGTCCAAGGGATACAGTAAACCTGCAGAGGTGCATCGGAATGTAAAACTGGTGACACAGGAAACGCTCAAAACGTAGACAGTAGGAAGACAGTCTTCCTGTACTTACATCGGCATTGTGTCTCTTATATTTAATTCCGATGCAATTTCTGTGTTTCATCGTCAATGGGAGGGTCCAAGGGATACAGTAAACCTGCAGAGATGCATCCGAATGTAAAACTGGTGACACAGGAAACGCTCAAAACATAGACAGTAGGAAGACTTAGTCTTCCTGTAGTTAAGTCGGCATTGTGTCTCTTATATTTAATTCCGATGCAATTTCTGTTTTTCATCGTCAATGGGAAGGTCCAAGGGATACAGTAAAACTGCAGAGGTGCATCTGAATGTAAAACTGATGACACAGAAAACGCTCAAAGCATAGACAGTAGGAAGACTCAGTCTTCCTAGACTTAAGTCGGCATTGTGCCTCTTATATTTAATTCCGATGCAATTTCTGTGTTTCATCGTCAATGGGAAGGTCCAAGGGATACAGTAATCCTGCAGAGGTGCATCAGAATGTAAAACTGTTGACACAGGAAACGCTCAAAACATAGACAGTAGGAAGACTCAGTCTTCCTGTACTTAAGTCGGAATTGTGTTTCTTATATTTAATTCCGATGCAATTTCTGTGATTCATCGTCAATGGGAAGGTCCAATGGATACAGAAAACCTGCAGAAGTGCATCAGAATGTGAAACTGGTGACACAGGAAACGCTCAAAACATAGACAGTAGGAAGATTCAGTCTTCCTGTACTTAAGTCGGCATTGTGTTTCTTATATTTAATTCCGATGCGATTTCTGTGTTTCATCGAGAAAGGGAAGGTCAAAGGGATACAGTAAACCGGCAGAGGTGCTTCGGAATGTAAAACTGGTGACACAGGAAACGCTCAAAACATTGACCGTACGAAAACTGTTTTCTTGTACTTAAGTCGGCATTGTGTCTCTTATATTTAATTTCGATGCAATTTCTGTGTTTCATCGTCAATGGGAAGGTCCAAGGGATACAGGAAACCTGCAGAGGTGCATCGGAATGTCAAACTGGTAACACAGGAAACTCTCAAAGCATAGAGAGTAGGAAGACTCAGTCTTCCTGTACTTAAGTCGGCATTGTGTCTCTTATATTTAATTCCGATGCAATTTCTGTGTTTCATCGTCACTGTGAAGGTCCAAGGGATACAGAAAACCTGTAGATGTGCATCGGAATGTAAAACTGGTGACACAGGAAACGCTCAAAACATTGACCGTACGAAGACTGTTTTCTTGTACTTAAGTCGGCATTGTGTCTCTTATATTTAATTTCGATACAATTTCTGTGTTTCATCGTCAATGGGAAGGTCCAAGGGATACAGTAATCCTGCAGAGGTGCATCAGAATGTAAAACTGCTGACACCGGAAACGCTCAAAACATAGACAGTGGGAAGACTTAGTCTTCCTGTACTTAAGTCGGCATTGTGTCTCTTATATTTAATTCCGATGCAATTTCTGTGTTTCATCGTCAATGGGAAGGTCCAAGGGATACAGTAATCCTGCAGAGGTGCATCAGAATGTAAAACTGCTGACACCGGAAACGCTCAAAACATAGACAGTAGGAAGACTCAGTCTTCCTGTACTTAAGTCGGCATTGTGTCTCTTATATTTAATTCCGATGCAATTTCTGTGTTTCATCGTCAATGGGAAGGTCCAAGGGATACACTAATCCTGCAGAGGTGCATCAGAATGTAAAACTGCTGACACCGGAAACGCTCAAAACATAGACAGTAGGAAGACTCAGTCTTCCTGTACTTAAGTCGGCATTGTGTTTCTTATATTTAATTCCGATGCAATTTCTGTGTTTCATCGTCAATGGGAAGGTCCAATGGATACAAAAAACCTGCAGAGGTGCATCAGAATGTAAAACTGGTGACACAGGAAACGCTCAAAACATAGACAGTAGGAAGACTCAGTCTTCCTGTACTTATGTCGGGATTGTGTTTCTTATATTTAATTCCGATGCGATTTCTGTGTTTCATCGAGAAAGGGAAGGTCAAAGGGATACAGTAAACCGGCGGAGGTGCATCGGAATGTAAAACTGGTGACACAGGAAACGCTCAAAACATTGACCGTACGAAGACTGTTTTCTTGCACTTAAGTCGGCATTGTGTCTCTTATATTTAATTTCGATGCAATTTCTGTGTTTCATCGTCAATGGGAAAGTCCAAGGGATACAGAAAAAACCTGCAGAGGTGCATCGGAATGTAAAACTAGTGTCACAGGAAACGCTCAAAACATAGACAGTAGGAAGACTCAGTCTTCCTGTACTTAAGTCGGCATTGTGTCTCTTATATTTAATTCCGATGCAATTTCTGTGTTTCATCGTCAATGGGAAGGTCCAAGGGATACAGTAAACCTGCAGAGTTGCATCGGAATGTAAAACTGGTGACACAGGAAACGCTCAAAACGTAGACAGTAGGAAGACAGTCTTCCTGTACTTAAGTCGGCATTGTGTCTCTTATATTTAATTCCGATGCAATTTCTGTGTTTCATCGTCAATGGGAAGGTCCAAGGGATACAGTAAACCTGCAGAGGTGCATCCGAATGTAAAAGTGGTGACACAGGAAACTCTCAAAACATAGACAGTAGGAAGACTTAGTCTTCCTGTACTTAAGTCGGCATTGGGTCTCTTATATTTAATTCCGATGCAATTTCTGTTTTTCATCGTCAATGGGAAGGTCCAAGGGATACAGTAAAACTGCAGAGGTGCATCTGAATGTAAAACTGATGACACAGAAAACGCTCAAGGCATAGACAGTAGGAAGACTCAGTATTCCTAGACTTAAGTCGGCATTGTGCCTCTTATATTTAATTCCGATGCAATTTCTGTGTTTCATCGTCAATGGGAAGGTCCAAGGGATACAGTAATCCTGCAGAGGTGCATCAGAATGCAAAACTGTTGACACAGGAAACGCTCAAAACATAGACAGTAGGAAGACTCAGTCTTCCTGTACTTAAGTCGGAATTGTGTTTCTTATATTTAATTCCGATGTAATTTCTGTGTTTCATCGTCCATGGGAAGGTCCAATGGATACAGAAAACCTGCAGAAGTGCATCAGAACGTGAAACTGGTGACACAGGAAACGCTCAAAACATAGACAGTAGGAAGACTCAGTCTTCCTGTACTTAAGTCGGCATTGTGTTTCTTATATTTAATTCCGATGCGATTTCTGTGTTTCATCGAGAAAGGGAAGGTCAAAGGGATACAGAAAACCTGTAGATGTGCATCGGAATGTAAAACTGGTGACACAGGAAACGCTCAAAACATTGACCGTACGAAGACTGTTTTCTTGTACTTAAGTCGGCATTGTGTCTCTTATATTTAATTTCGATACAATTTCTGTGTTTCATCGTCAATGGGAAGGTCCAAGGGATACAGGAAACCTGCAGAGGTGCATCGGAATGTAAAACTGGTGAGACAGGAAAAGCTCAAATCACAGACAGTAGGAAGACTCCGTCTTCCTGTACTTAAGTCGGCATTGTGTGTCTTATATTTAATTCCGATGCAATTTCTGTGTTTCATCGTCAATGGGAAGCTCCACGGGATACAGTAAACCTGCAGAGGTGCATCGGAATGTAAATCTGGTGACACAGGAAACGCTCAAATCATAGACAGTAGGAAGACTCCGTCTTCCTATACTTAAGTCGGCATTGTGTCTCTTATATTTATTTCCGATGAAATTTCTGTGTTTCATCGTGAATGGGAAGGTCCAAGGGATATAGTAAACCTGCAGAGGTGCATCGGAAAGGAAAACTGATGACACAGGAAACGCTCAAAACATAGACAGTAGGAAGACTTAGTCTTCCTGTACTTAAGTCGGCATTGTGTCTCTTATATTTAATTCCGATGCAATTTCTGTGTTTCATCGTCACTGTGAAGGTCCAACGGATACAGTAAACATGTAGAGGTGCATCGAAATGTAAAACTGGTGACACAGGAAACGCTCAAATTATAGGAAGTCTCAGTCTTCCTGTACTTAAGTCGGCATTGTGTCTCTTATATTTAATTCCGATGCAATTTCTGTGTTTCATCGTCAATGGGAAGCTCCAAGGGATACAGTAAGCCTGCAGAGGTGCATCAGAATGTAAAACTGGTGACACAGGAAACGCTCAAAACAAAGAGAGTAGGAAGACTCAGTCTTCCTGTACTTAAGTCGGCATTGTGTCCCTTATATTTAATTCCGATGCAATTTCTGTGTTTCATCGTCAAAGGGAAGGTCCAAGGGATACAGTAAACCTGCAGAGGTGCATCAGAATGTAAAACTGGTGACACAGGAAACGCTCAACACATAGACAGTAGGAAGACTCATTCTTCCTGTATTTAAGTCGGCATTGTGTCTCTTATATTTAATTCCGATGCAATTTCTGTGTTTCATCGACAATGGGAAGGTCCAAGGGATACAGTAAACCTGCAGTGGTGCATCGGAATGTAAAACTAGTGACACAGGAAACGCTCAAAACATAGAGAGTAGGAAGACTCAGTCTTCCTGTACTTAAGTCGGCATTGTGTCTCTTATATTTATTTCCGATGAAATTTCTGTGTTCCATCGTGAATGGGAAGGTCCAAGGGATATAGTAATCCTGCAGAGGTGCATCGGAAAGTAAAACTGATGATACAGAAAACGCTCAAAACATGGACAGTAGGAAGACTTAGTCTTCCTGTACTTAAGTCGGCATTGTGTCTCTTATATTTAATTCCGATGCAATTTCTGTTTTTCATCGTCAATGGGAAGGTCCAAGGGATACAGTAAACCTGCAGAGGTGCATCTGAATGTAAAACTGATGACACAGAAAACGCTCAAAACATAGACAGCAGGAAGACTCAGTCTTCCTGTACTTAAGTCGGCATTGTGTCTCTTATATTTAATTCCGATGCAATTTCTGTGTTTCATTGTCAATGGGAAGGTACAAGGGATACAGTAATCCTGCAGAGGTGCATCAGAATGTAAAACTGCTGACACCGGAAACGCTCAAAACATAGACAGTAGGAAGACTCAGTCTTCCTGTACTTAAGTCGGCATTGTGTTTCTTATATTTAATTCCGATGCAATTTCTGTGTTTCATCGTCAATGGGAAGGTCCAATGGATACAATAAACCTGCAGAGGTGCATCAGAATGTAAAACTGGTGACACAGGAAACGCTCAAAACATTGACCGTACGAAGACTGTTTTCTTGTACTTAAGTCGGCGTTGTGTCTCTTATATTTAATTTCGATGCAATTTCTGTGTTTCATCGTCAATGGGAAAGTCCAAGGGATACAGAAAAAACCTGCAGAGGTGCATCGGAATGTAAAACTAGTGTCACAGGAAACGCGCAAAACATAGACAGTAGGAAGACTCAGTCTTCCTGTACTTAAGTCGGCATTGTGTCTCTTATATTTAATTCCGATGCAATTTCTGTGTTTCATCGTCAATGGGAAGGTCCAAGGGATACAGTAAACCTGCAGAGGTGCATCAGAATGTAAAACTGGTGACACAGGAAACGCTCAAAACGTAGACAGTAGGAAGACAGTTTTCCTGTACTTACGTCGGCATTGTGTCTCTTATATTTAATTCCGATGCAATTTCTGTGTTTCATCGTCAATGAGTGGGTCCAAGGGATACAGTAAACCTGCAGAGGTGCATCCGAATGTAAAACTGGTGACACAGGAAACGCTCAAAACATAGACAGTAGGAAGACTTAGTCTTCCTGTAGTTAAGTCGGCATTGTGTCTCTTATATTTAATTCCGATGCAATTTCTGTTTTTCATCGTCAATGGGAAGGTCCAAGGGATACAGTAAAACTGCAGAGGTGCATCTGAATGTAAAACTGATGACACAGAAAACGCTCAAAGCATAGACAGTAGGAAGACTCAGTCTTCCTAGACTTAAGTCGGCATTGTGCCTCTTATATTTAATTCCGATGCAATTTCTGTGTTTCATCGTCAATGGGAAGGTCCAAGGGATACAGTAATCCTGCAGAGGTGCATCAGAATGTAAAACTGTTGACACCGGAAACGGTCAAAACATAGACAGTAGGAAGACTCAGTCTTCCTGTACCTAAGTCGGAATTGTGTTTCTTATATTTAATTCCGATGCAATTTCTGTGATTCATCGTCAATGGGAAGGTCAATGGATACAGAAAACCTGCAGAAGTGCATCAGAATGTGAAACTGGTGACACAGGAAACGCTCAAAACATAGACAGTAGGAAGATTCAGTCTTCCTGTACTTAAGTCGGCATTGTGTTTCTTATATTTAATTCCGATGCGATTTCTATGTTTCATCGAGAAAGGGAAGGTCAAAGGGATACAGTAAACCGGCAGAGGTGCATCGGAATGTAAAACTGGTGACACAGGAAACGCTCAAAACATTGACCGTACGAAAACTGTTTTCTTGTACTTAAGTCGGCATTGTGTCTCTTATATTTAATTTCGATGCAATTTCTGTGTTTCATCGTCAATGGGAAGGTCCAAGGGATACAGGAAACCTGCAGAGGTGCATCGGAATGTCAAACTGGTAACACAGGAAACTCTCAAAGCATAGAGAGTAGGAAGACTCAGTCTTCCTGTACTTAAGTCGGCATTGTGTCTCTTATATTTAATTCCGATGCAATTTCTGTGTTTCATCGTCACTGTGAAGGTCCAAGGGATACAGAAAACCTGTAGATGTGCATCGGAATGTAAAACTGGTGACACAGGAAACGCTCAAAACATTGACCGTACGAAGACTGTTTTCTTGTACTTAAGTCGTCATTGTGTCTCTTATATTTAATTTCGATACAATTTCTGTGTTTCATCGTCAATGGGAAGCTCCACGGGATACAGTAAACGTGCAGAGGTGCATCGGAATGTAAATCTGGTGACACAGGAAACGCTCAAATCATAGACAGTAGGAAGACTCCGTCTTCCTATACTTAAGTCGGCATTGTGTCTCTTATATTTATTTCCGATGAAATTTCTGTGTTTCATCGTGAATGGGAAGGTCCAAGGGATATAGTAAACCTGCAGAGGTGCATCGGAAAGGAAAACTGATGACACAGGAAACGCTCAAAACATAGACAGTAGGAAGACTTAGTCTTCCTGTACTTAAGTCGGCATTGTGTCTCTTATATTTAATTCCGATGCAATTTCTGTGTTTCATCGTCACTGTGAAGGTCCAACGGATACAGTAAACATGTAGAGGTGCATCGAAATGTAAAACTGGTGACACAGGAAACGCTCAAATTATAGGAAGTCTCAGTCTTCCTGTACTTAAGTCGGCATTGTGTCTCTTATATTTAATTCCGATGCAATTTCTGTGTTTCATGGTCAATGGGAAGCACCAAGGGATACAGTAAGCCTGCAGAGGTGCATCAGAATGTAAAACTGGTGACACAGGAAACGCTCAAAACAAAGAGAGTAGGAAGACTCAGTCTTCCTGTACTTAAGTCGGCATTGTGTCCCTTATATTCAATTCCGATGCAATTTCTGTGTTTCATCGTCAATGGGAAGGTCCAAGGGATACAGTAAACCTGCAGAGGTGCATCAGAATGTAAAACTGGTGACACAGGAGACGCTCAACACATAGACAGTAGGAAGACTCATTCTTCCTGTATTTAAGTCGGCATTGTGTCTCTTATATTTAATTCCGATGCAATTTCTGTTTTTGATCGTCAATGGGAAGGTCCAAGGGATACAGTAAACCTGCAGAGGTGCATCAGAATGTAAAACTGGTGACACAGGAAAAGCTCAAATCACAGACAGTAGGAAGACTCCGTCTTCCTGAACTTAAGTCGGCATTGTGTGTCTTATATTTAATTCCGATGCAATTTCTGTGTTTCATCGTCAATGGGAAGGTCCAAGGGATACAGTAAACCTGCAGAGGTGCATCTGAATGTAAAACTGGTGACACAGGAAAAGCTCAAAACATTGACCGTACGAAGACTGTTTTCTTGCACTTAAGTCGGCATTGTGTCTCTTTTATTTAATTCCGATGCAATTTCTGTGTTTCATCGTCAAAGGGAAGGTCCAAGGGATACAGTAAACCTGCAGAGGTGCATCAGAATGTAAAACTGGTGACACAGGAAACGCTCAACACATAGACAGTAGGAAGACTCATTCTTCCTGTATTTAAGTCGGCATTGTGTCTCTTATATTTAATTCCGATGCAATTTCTGTGTTTCATCGACAATGGGAAGGTCCAAGGGATACAGTAAACCTGTAGTGGTGCATCGGAATGTAAAACTAGTGACACAGGAAACGCTCAAAACATAGAGAGTAGGAAGACTCAGTCTTCCTGTACTTAAGTCGGCATTGTGTCTCTTATATTTATTTCCGATGAAATTTCTGTGTTCCATCGTCAATGGGAAGGTCCAAGGGATATAGTAATCCTGCAGAGGTGCATCGGAAAGTAAAACTGATGATACAGAAAACGCTCAAAACATGGACTGTAGGAAGACTTAGTCTTCCTGTACTTAAGTCGGCATTGTGTCTCTTATATTTAATTCCGATGCAATTTCTGTTTTTCATCGTCAATGGGAAGGTCCAAGGGATACAGTAAACCTGCAGAGGTGCATCTGAATGTAAAACTGATGACACAGAAAACGCTCAAAACATAGACAGCAGGAAGACTCAGTCTTCCTGTACTTAAGTCGGCATTGTGTCTCTTATATTTAATTCCGATGCAATTTCTGTGTTTCATTGTCAATGGGAAGGTCCAAGGGATACAGTAATCCTGCAGAGGTGCATCAGAATGTAAAACTGCTGACACCGGAAACGCTCAAAACATAGACAGTAGGAAGACTCAGTCTTCCTGTACTTAAGTCGGCATTGTGTTTCTTATATTTAATTCCGATGCAATTTCTGTGTTTCATCGTCATGGGAAGGTCCAATGGATACAAAAAACCTGCAGAGGTGCATCAGAATGTAAAACTGGTGACACAGGAAACGCTCAAAACATAGACAGTAGGAAGACTCAGTCACCCTGTACTTATGACGGGATTGTGTTTCTTATATTTAATTCCGATGCGATTTCTGTGTTTCATCGAGAAAGGGAAGGTCAAAGGGATACAGTAAACCGGCGGAGGTGCATCGGAATGTAAAACTGGTGACACAGGAAACGCTCAAAACATTGACCGTACGAAGACTCCGTCTTCCTGAACTTAAGACGGCATTGTGTGTCTTATATTTAATTCCGATGCAATTTCTGAGTTTCATCGTCAATGAGTGGGTCCAAGGGATACAGTAAACCTGCAGAGGTGCATCCGAATGTAAAACTGGTGACACAGGAAACGCTCAAAACATAGACAGTAGGAAGACTTAGTCTTCCTGTAGTTAAGTCGGCATTGTGTCTCTTATATTTAATTCCGATGCAATTTCTGTTTTTCATCGTCAATGGGAAGGTCCAAGGGATACAGTAAAACTGCAGAGGTGCATCTGAATGTAAAACTGATGACACAGAAAACGCTCAAAGCATAGACAGTAGGAAGACTCAGTCTTCCTAGACTTAAGTCGGCATTGTGCCTCTTATATTTAATTCCGATGCAATTTCTGTGTTTCATCGTCAATGGGAAGGTCCAAGGGATACAGTAATCCTGCAGAGGTGCATCAGAATGTAAAACTGTTGACACAGGAAACGGTCAAAACATAGACAGTAAGAAGACTCAGTCTTCCTGTACTTAAGTCGGAATTGTGTTTCTTATATTTAATTCCGATGCAATTTCTGTGATTCATCGTCAATGGGAAGGTCAATGGATACAGAAAACCTGCAGTAGTGCATCAGAATGTGAAACTGGTGACACAGGAAACGCTCAAAACATAGACAGTAGGAAGATTCAGTCTTCCTGTACTTAAGTCGGCATTGTGTTTCTTATATTTAATTCCGATGCGATTTCTATGTTTCATCGAGAAAGGGAAGGTCAAAGGGATACAGTAAACCGGCAGAGGTGCATCGGAATGTAAAACTGGTGACACAGGAAACGCTCAAAACATTGACCGTACGAAAACTGTTTTCTTGTACTTAAGTCGGCATTGTGTCTCTTATATTTAATTTCGATGCAATTTCTGTGTTTCATCGTCAATGGGAAGGTCCAAGGGATACAGGAAACCTGCAGAGGTGCATCGGAATGTCAAACTGGTAACACAGGAAACTCTCAAAGCATAGAGAGTAGGAAGACTCAGTCTTCCTGTACTTAAGTCGGCATTGTGTCTCTTATATTTAATTCCGATGCAATTTCTGTGTTTCATCGTCACTGTGAAGGTCCAAGGGATACAGAAAACCTGTAGATGTGCATCGGAATGTAAAACTGGTGACACAGGAAACGCTCAAAACATTGACCGTACGAAGACTGTTTTCTTGTACTTAAGTCGGCATTGTGTCTCTTATATTTAATTTCGATACAATTTCTGTGTTTCATCGTCAATGGGAAGCTCCACGGGATACAGTAAACGTGCAGAGGTGCATCGGAATGTAAATCTGGTGACACAGGAAACGCTCAAATCATAGACAGTAGGAAGACTCCGTCTTCCTATACTTAAGTCGGCATTGTGTCTCTTATATTTATTTCCGATGAAATTTCTGTGTTTCATCGTGAATGGGAAGGTACAAGGGATATAGTAAACCTGCAGAGGTGCATCGGAAAGGAAAACTGATGACACAGGAAACGCTCAAAACATAGACAGTAGGAAGACTTAGTCTTCCTGTACTTAAGTCGGCATTGTGTCTCTTATATTTAATTCCGATGCAATTTCTGTGTTTCATGGTCAATGGGAAGCTCCAAGGGATACAGTAAGCCTGCAGAGGTGCATCAGAATGTAAAACTGGTGACACAGGAAACGCTCAAAACAAAGAGAGTAGGAAGACTCAGTCTTCCTGTACTTAAGTCGGCATTGTGTCCCTTATATTCAATTCCGATGCAATTTCTGTGTTTCATCGTCAATGGGAAGGTCCAAGGGATACAGTAAACCTGCAGAGGTGCATCAGAATGTAAAACTGGTACACAGGAGACGCTCAACACATAGACAGTAGGAAGACTCATTCTTCCTGTATTTAAGTCGGCATTGTGTCTCTTATATTTAATTCCGATGCAATTTCTGTTTTTGATCGTCAATGGGAAGGTCCAAGGGATACAGTAAACCTGCAGAGGAGCATCAGAATGTAAAACTGGTGACACAGGAAAAGCTCAAATCACAGACAGTAGGAAGACTCCGTCTTCCTGAACTTAAGTCGGCATTGTGTGTCTTATATTTAATTCCGATGCAATTTCTGTGTTTCATCGTCAATGGGAAGGTCCAAGGGATACAGTAAACCTGCAGAGGTGCATCTGAATGTAAAACTGGTGACACAGGTAAAGCTCAAAACATTGACCGTACGAAGACTGTTTTCTTGCACTTAAGTCGGCATTGTGTCTCTTATATTTAATTCCGATGCAATTTCTGTGTTTCATCGTCAAAGGGAAGGTCCAAGGGATACAGTAAACCTGCAGAGGTGCATCAGAATGTAAAACTGGTGACACAGGAAACGCTCAACACATAGACAGTAGGAAGACTCATTCTTCCTGTATTTAAGTCGGCATTGTGTCTCTTATATTTAATTCCGATGCAATTTCTGTGTTTCATCGACAATGGGAAGGTCCAAGGGATACAGTAAACCTGCAGTGGTGCATCGGAATGTAAAACTAGTGACACAGGAAACGCTCAAAACATAGAGAGTAGGAAGACTCAGTCTTCCTGTACTTAAGTCGGCATTGTGTCTCTTATATTTATTTCCGATGAAATTTCTGTGTTCCATCGTCAATGGGAAGGTCCAAGGGATATAGTAATCCTGCAGAGGTGCATCGGAAAGTAAAACTGATGATACAGAAAACGCTCAAAACATGGACTGTAGGAAGACTTAGTCTTCCTGTACTTAAGTCGGCATTGTGTCTCTTATATTTAATTCCGATGCAATTTCTGTTTTTCATCGTCAATGGGAAGGTCCAAGGGATACAGTAAACCTGCAGAGGTGCATCTGAATGTAAAACTGATGACACAGAAAGCGCTCAAAACATAGACAGCAGGAAGACTCAGTCTTCCTGTACTTAAGTCGGCATTGTGTCTCTTATATTTAATTCCGATGCAATTTCTGTGTTTCATTGTCAATGGGAAGGTCCAAGGGATACAGTAATCCTGCAGAGGTGCATCAGACTGTAAAACTGCTGACACCGGAAACGCTCAAAACATAGACAGTAGGAAGACTCAGTCTTCCTGTACTTAAGTCGGCATTGTGTTTCTTATATTTAATTCCGATGCAATTTCTGTGTTTCATCGTCAATGGGAAGGTCCAATGGATACAATAAACCTGCAGAGGTGCATCAGAATGTAAAACTGGTGACACAGGAAACGCTCAAACCATAGACAGTAGGAAGACTCAGTCTTCCGGTACTTATGTCGGCATTGTGTTTCTTATATTTAATTCCGATGCGATTTCCGTGTTTCATCGAGAAAGGGAAGGTCAAAGGGATACAGTAAACCGGCGGAGGTGCATCGGAATGTAAAACTGGTGACACAGGAAACGCTCAAAACATTGACCGTACGAAGACTGTTTTCTTGCACTTAAGTCGGCATTGTGTCTCTTATATTTAATTTCGATGCAATTTCTGTGTTTCATCGTCAATGGGAAAGTCCAAGGGATACAGAAAAAGCCTTCAGAGGTGCATCGGAATGTAAAACTAGTGTCACAGGAAACGCGCAAAACATAGACAGTAGGAAGACTCAGTCTTCCTGTACTTAAGTCGGCATTGTGTCTCTTATATTTAATTCCGATGCAATTTCTGTGTTTCATCGTCAATGGGAAGGTCCAAGGGATACAGTAATCCTGCAGAGGTGCATCAGAATGTAAAACTGCTGACACCGGAAACGCACAAAACATAGACAGTAGGAAGACTCAGTCTTCCTGTACTTACGTCGGCATTGTGTCTCTTATATTTAATTCCGATGCAATTTCTGTGTTTCATCGTCAATGGGAGGGTCCAAGGGATACAGTAAACCTGCAGAGGTGCATCCGAATGTAAAACTGGTGACACAGGAAACGCTCAAAACATAGACAGTAGGAAGACTTAGTCTTCCTGTAGTTAAGTCGGCATTGTGTCTCATATATATAATTCCGATGCAATTTCTGTTTTTCATCGTCAATGGGAAGGTCCAAGGGATACAGTAAAACTGCAGAGGTGCATCTGAATGTAAAACTGATGACACAGAAAACGCTCAAAGCATAGACAGTAGGAAGACTCAGTCTTCCTAGACTTAAGTCGGCATTGTGCCTCTTATATTTAATTCCGATGCAATTTCTGTGTTTCATCGTCAATGGGAAGGTCCAAGGGATACAGTAATCCTGCAGAGGTGCATCAGAATGTAAAACTGTTGACACAGGAAACGCTCAAAACATAGACAGTAGGAAGACTCAGTCTTCCTGTACTTAAGTCGGAATTGTGTTTCTTATATTTAATTCCGATGCAATTTCTGTGATTCACCGTCAATGGGAAGGTCCAATGGATACAGAAAACCTGCAGAAGTGCATCAGAATGTGAAACTGGTGACACAGGAAACGCTCAAAACATAGACAGTAGGAAGATTCAGTCTTCCTGTACTTAAGTCGGCATTGTGTTTCTTATATTTAATTCCGATGCGATTTCTGTGTTTCATCGAGAAAGGGAAGGTCAAAGGGATACAGTAAACCGGCAGAGGTGCATCGGAATGTAAAACTGGTGACACAGGAAACGCTCAAAACATTGACCGTACGAAAACTGTTTTCTTGTACTTAAGTCGGCATTGTGTCTCTTATATTTAATTTCGATGCAATTTCTGTGTTTCATCGTCAATGGGAAGGTCCAAGGGATACAGTAAACCTGCAGAGGTGCATCTGAATGTAAAACTGATGACACAGAAAACGCTCAAAACATAGACAGCAGGAAGACTCAGTCTTCCTGTACTTAAGTCGGCATTGTGTCTCTTATATTTAATTCCGATGCAATTTCTGTGTTTCATTGTCAATGGGAAGGTCCAAGGGATACAGTAATCCTGCAGAGGTGCATCAGAATGTAAAACTGCTGACACCGGAAACGCTCAAAACATAGACAGTAGGAAGACTCAGTCTTCCTGTACTTAAGTCGGCATTGTGTCTCTTATATTTAATTCCGATGCAATTTCTGTGTTTCATCGTCACTGTGAAGGTCCAAGGGATACAGAAAACCTGTAGATGTGCATCGGAATGTAAAACTGGTGACACAGGAAACGCTCAAAACATTGACCGTACGAAGACTGTTTTCTTGTACTTAAGTCGGCATTGTGTCTCTTATATTTAATTTCGATACAATTTCTGTGTTTCTTCGTCAATGGGAAGGTCCAAGGGATACAGGAAACCTGCAGAGGTGCGTCGGAATGTAAAACTGGTGAGACAGGAAAAGCCCAAATCACAGACAGTAGGAAGACTCCGTCTTCCTGTACTTAAGTCGGCATTGTGTGTCTTATATTTAATTCCGATGCAATTTCTGTGTTTCATCGTCAATGGGAAGCTCCACGGGATACAGTAAACGTGCAGAGGTGCATCGGAATGTAAATCTGGTGACACAGGAAACGCTCAAATCATAGACAGTAGGAAGACTCCGTCTTCCTATACTTAAGTCGGCATTGTGTCTCTTATATTTATTTCCGATGAAATTTCTGTGTTTCATCGTGAATGGGAAGGTCCAAGGGATATAGTAAACCTGCAGAGGTGCATCGGAAAGGAAAACTGATGACACAGGAAACGCTCAAAACATAGACAGTAGGAAGACTTAGTCTTCCTGTACTTAAGTCGGCATTGTGTCTCTTATATTTAATTCCGATGCAATTTCTGTGTTTCATCGTCACTGTGAAGGTCCAACGGATACAGTAAACATGTAGAGGTGCATCGAAATGTAAAACTGGTGTCACAGGAAACGCTCAAATTATAGGAAGACTCAGTCTTCCTGTACTTAAGTCGGCATTGTGTCTCTTATATTTAATTCCGATGCAATTTCTGTGTTTCATCGTCAATGGGAAGGTCCAAGGGATACAGTAAGCCTGCAGAGGTGCATCAGAATGTAAAACTGGTGACACAGGAGACGCTCAACACATAGACAGTAGGAAGACTCATTCTTCCTGTATTTAAGTCGGCATTGTGTCTCTTATATTTAATTCCGTTGCAATTTCTGTTTTTCATCGTCAATGGGAAGGTCCAAGGGATACAGTAAATCTGCAGTGGTGCATCGGAATGTAAAACTAGTGACACAGGAAACGCTCAAAACATAGAGAGTAGGAAGACTCAGTCTTCCTGTACTTAAGTCGGCATTGTGTCTTATATTTATTTCCGATGAAATTTCTGGTTTCCATCGTGAATGGGAAGGTCCAAGGGATATAGTAATCCTGCAGAGGTGCATCGGAAAGTAAAACTGATGATACAGAAAACGCTCAAAACATAGACAGTAGGAAGACTTAGTCTTCCTGTACTTAAGTCGGCATTGTGTCTCTTATATTTAATTCCGATGCAATTTCTGTTTTTCATCGTCAATGGGAAGGTCCAAGGGATACAGTAAACCTGCAGAGGTGCATCTGAATGTAAAACTGATGACACAGAAAACGCTCAAAGCATAGACAGTAGGAAGACTCAGTCTTCCTGTACTTAAGTTGGCATTGTGCCTCTTATATTTAATTCCGATGCAATTTCTGTGTTTCATCGTCAATGGGAAGGTCCAAGGGATACAGTAATCGTGCAGAGGTGCATCAGAATGTAAAACTGCTGACACAGGAAACGCTCAAAACATAGAGAGTAGGAAGACTCAGTCTTCCTATACTTAAGTCGGCATTGTGTCTCTTATATTTATTTCCGATGAAATTTCTGTGTTTCATCGTGAATGGGAAGGTCCAAGGGATATAGTAAACCTGCAGAGGTGCATCGGAAAGGAAAACTGATGACACAGGAAACGCTCAAAACATAGATAGTAGGAAACCTTAGTCTTCCTGTACTTAAGTCGGCAATGTGTCTCTTATATTTAATTCCGATGCAATTTCTGTGTTTCATCGTCACTGTGAAGGTCCAACGGATACAGTAAACATGTAGAGGTGCATCGAAATGTAAAACTGGTGACACAGGAAACGCTCAAATTATAGGAAGACTCAGTCTTCCTGTACTTAAGTCGGCATTGTGTCTCTTATATTTAATTCCGATGCAATTTCTGTGTTTCATCGTCAATGGGAAGGTCCAAGGGATACAGTAAGCCTGCAGAGGTGCATCAGAATGTAAAACTGGTGACACAGGAATCGCTCAAAACAAAGAGAGTAGGAAGACTCAGTCTTCCTGTACTTAAGTCGGCATTGTGTCCCTTATATTCAATTCCGATGCAATTTCTGTGTTTCATCGTCAATGGGAAGGTCCAAGGGATACAGTAAACCTGCAGAAGTGCATCGGAAAGTAAAACTAGTGTCACAGGAAACGCTCAAAACATAGACAGTAGGAAGACTCAGTCTTCCTGTACTTAAGTCGGAATTGTGTCTCTTATATTTAATTCCGATGCAATTTTTGTGTTTCATCGTCAATGGGAAGGTCCAAGGGATACAGTAAACCTGCAGAGGTGCATCAGAATGTAAAACTGGTGACACAGGAGACGCTCAACACATAGACAGTAGGAAGACTCATTCTTCCTGTATTAAAGTCGGCATTGTGTCTCTTATATTTAATTCCGATGCAATTTCTGTTTTTCATCGTCAATGGGAAGGTCCAAGGGATACAGTAAACCTGCAGAGGAGCATCAGAATGTAAAACTGGTGACACAGGAAAAGCTCAAATCACAGACAGTAGGAAGACTCCGTCTTCCTGTACTTAAGTCGGCATTGTGTGTCTTATATTTAATTCCGATGCAATTTCTGTGTTTCATCGTCAATGGGAAGCTCCACGGGATACAGTAAACCTGCAGAGGTGCATCGGAATGTAAATCTGGTGACACAGGAAACGCTCAAATCATAGACAGTAGGAAGACTCAGTCTTCCTATACTTAAGTCGGCATTGTGTCTCTTATATTTATTTCCGATGCAATTTCTGTGTTTCATCGTCAATGGGAAGGTTCAATGGATACAGAAAGCCTGCAGAGGTGCATCAGAATGTAAAACTGGTGACACAGAAACGCTCAAAACATAGACAGTAGGAAGACTCAGTTTTCCTGTACTTAAGTCGGCATTGTGTTTCTTATATTTAATTCCGATGTGATTTCTGTGTTTCATCGAGAAAGGGAAGGTCAAAGGGATACAGTAAACCGGCAGAGGTGCATCGGAATGTAAAACTGGTGACACAGGAAACGCTCAAAACATTGACCGTACGAAAACTGTTTTCTTGTACTTAAGTCGGCATTGTGTCTCTTATATTTAGTTTCGATGCAATTTCTGTGTTTCATCGTCAATGGGAAGGTCCAAGGGATACAGGAAACCTGCAGAGGTGCATCGGAATGTCAAACTGGTAACACAGGAAATTCTCAAAGCATAGAGAGTAGGAAGACTCAGTCTTCCTGTACTTAAGTCGGCATTGTGTCTCTTATATTTAATTCCGATGCAATTTCTGTGTTTCATCGTCACTGTGAAGGTCCAAGGGATACAGAAAACCTGTAGATGTGCATCGGAATGTAAAACTGGTGACACAGGAAACGCTCAACACATAGACAGTAGGAAGACTCATTCTTCCTGTATTTAAGTTGGCATTGTGTCTCTTATATTTAATTCCGATGCAATTTCTGTTTTTCATCGTCAATGGGAAGGTCCAAGGGATACAGTAAACCTGCAGAGGTGCATCTGAATGTAAAACTGGTGACACAGGAAAAGCTCAAAACATTGACCGTACGAAGACTGTTTTCTTGCACTTAAGTCGGCATTGTGTCTCTTATATTTAATTTCGATACAATGTCTGTGTTTCATCGTCAATGGGAAGGTCCAAGTGATACAGGAAACCTGCAGAGGTGCATCGGAATGTAAAACTGGTGAGACAGGAAAATCTCAAATCACAGACAGTAGGAAGACTCCGTCTTCATGTACTTAAGTCGGCATTGTGTGTCTTATATTTAATTCCGATGCAATTTCTGTGTTTCATCGTCAATGGGAAGCTCCACGGGATACAGTAAACGTGCAGAGGTGCATCGGAATGTAAATCTGGTGACACAGGAAACGCTCAAATCATAGACAGTAGGAAGACTCCGTCTTCCTATACTTAAGTCGGCATTGTGTCTCTTATATTTATTTCCGATGAAATTTCTGTGTTTCATCGTGAATGGGAAGGTCCAAGGGATATAGTAAACCTGCAGAGGTGCATCGGAAAGGAAAACTGATGACACAGGAAACGCTCAAAACATAGACAGTAGGAAGACTTAGTCTTCCTGTACTTAAGTCGGCATTGTGTCTCTTATATTTAATTCCGATGCAATTTCTGTGTTTCATCGTCACTGTGAAGGTCCAACGGATACAGTAAACATGTAGAGGTGCATCGAAATGTAAAACTGGTGACACAGGAAACGCTCAAATTATAGGAAGACTCAGTCTTCCTGTACGTAAGTCGGCATTGTGTCTCTTATATTTAATTCCGATGCAATTTCTGTGTTTCATCGTCAATGGGAAGGTCCAAGGGATACAGTAAGCCTGCAGAGGTGCATCAGAATGTAAAACTGGTGACACAGGAAACGCTCAAAACAAAGAGAGTGGGAAGACTCAGTCTTCCTGTACTTAAGTCGGCATTGTGCCCCTTATATTCAATTCCGATGCAATTTCTGTGTTTCATCGACAATGGGAAGGTCCAAGGGATACAGTAAATCTGCAGTGGTGCATCGGAATGTAAAACTAGTGACACAGGAAACGCTCAAAACATAGAGAGTAGGAAGACTCAGTCTTCCTGTACTTAAGTCGGCATTGTGTCTCTTATATTTATTTCCGATGAAATTTCTGTGTTCCATCGTGAATGGGAAGGTCCAAGGGATATAGTAATCCTGCAGAGGTGCATCGGAAAGTAAAACTGATGATACAGAAAACGCTCAAAACATAGACAGTAGGAAGACTTAGTCTTCCTGTACTTAAGTCGGCATTGTGTCTCTTATATTTAATTCCGATGCAATTTCTGTTTTTCATCGTCAATGGGAAGGTCCAAGGGATACAGTAAACCTGCAGAGGTGCATCTGAATGTAAAACCGATGACACAGAAAACGCTCAAAGCATAGACAGTAGGAAGACTCAGTCTTCCTGTACTTAAGTTGGCATTGTGCCTCTTATATTTAATTCCGATGCAATTTCTGTGTTTCATCGTCACTGTGAAGGTCCAACGGATACAGTAAACATGTAGAGGTGCATCGAAATGTAAAACTGGTGACACAGGAAACGCTCAAATTATAGGAAGACTCAGTTTTCCTGTACTTAAGTCGGCATTGTGTTTCTTATATTTAATTCCGATGCGATTTCTGTGTTTCATCGAGAAAGGGAAGGTCAAAGGGATACAGTAAACCGGCAGAGGTGCATCGGAATGTAAAACTGGTGACACAGGAAACGCTCAAAACATTGACCGTACGAAAACTGTTTTCTTGTACTTAAGTCGGCATTGTGTCTCTTATATTTAGTTTCGATGCAATATCAGTGTTTCATCGTCAATGGGAAGGTCCAAGGGATACAGGAAACCTGCAGAGGTGCATCGGAATGTCAAACTGGTAACACAGGAAATTCTCAAAGCATAGAGAGTAGGAAGACTCAGTCTTCCTGTACTTAAGTCGGCATTGTGTCTCTTATATTTAATTCCGATGCAATTTCTGTGTTTCATCGTCACTGTGAACGTCCAAGGGATACAGAAAACCTGTAGATGTGCATCGGAATGTAAAACTGGTGACACAGGAAACGCTCAACACATAGACAGTAGGAAGACTCATTCTTCCTGTATTTAAGTCGGCATTGTGTCTCTTATATTTAATTCCGATGCAATTTCTGTTTTTCATCGTCAATGGGAAGGTCCAAGGGATACAGTAAACCTGCAGAGGTGCATCTGAATGTAAAACTGGTGACACAGGAAAAGCTCAAAACATTGACCGTACGAAGACTGTTTTCTTGCACTTAAGTCGGCATTGTGTCTCTTATATTTAATTTCGATACAATGTCTGTGTTTCATCGTCAATGGGAAGGTCCAAGGGATACAGGAAACCTGCAGAGGTGCATCGGAATGTAAAACTGGTGAGACAGGAAAAGCTCAAATCACAGACAGTAGGAAGACTCCGTCTTCCTGTACTTAAGTCGGCATTGTGTGTCTTATATTTAATTCCGATGCAATTACTGTGTTTCATCGTCAATGGGAAGCTCCACGGGATACAGTAAACGTGCAGAGGTGCATCGGAATGTAAATCTGGTGACACAGGAAACGCTCAAATCATAGACAGTAGGAAGACTCCGTCTTCCTATACTTAAGTCGGCATTGTGTCTCTTATATTTATTTCCGATGAAATTTCTATGTTTCATCGTGAATGGGAAGGTCCAAGGGATATAGTAAACCTGCAGAGGTGCATCGGAAAGGAAAACTGATGACACAGGAAACGCTCAAAACATAGACAGTAGGAAGACTTAGTCTTCCTGTACTTAAGTCGGCATTGTGTCTCTTATATTTAATTCCGATGCAATTTCTGTGTTTCATCGTCACTGTGAAGGTCCAACGGATACAGTAAACATGTAGAGGTGCATCGAAATGTAAAACTGGTGACACAGGAAACGCTCAAATTATAGGAAGACTCAGTCTTCCTGTACTTAAGTCGGCATTGTGTCTCTTATACTTAATTCCGATGCAATTTCTGTGTTTCATCGTCAATGGGAAGGTCCAAGGGATACAGTAAGCCTGCAGAGGTGCATCAGAATGTAAAACTGGTGACACAGGAAACGCTCAAAACAAAGAGAGTGGGAAGACTCAGTCTTCCTGTACTTAAGTCGGCATTGTGCCCCTTATATTCAATTCCGATGCAATTTCTGTGTTTCATCGTCAATGGGAAGGTCCAAGGGATACAGTAAACCTGCAGAGGTGCATCGGAATGTAAAACTGGTGACACAGGAAACGTTCAAAACATAGACAGTAGGAAGACTCAGTCTTCCTGTACTTAAGTCGGCATTGTGTCTCTTATACTTAATTCCGATGCAATTTCTGTGTTTCATCGTCAATGGGAAGGTCCAAGGGATACAGTAAACCTGCAGAGGTGCATCAGAATGTAAAACTGGTGACACAGGAGACGCTCAACACATAGACAGTAGGAAGACTCATTCTTCCTGTATTTAAGTCGGCATTGTGTCTCTTATATTTAATTCCGATGCAATTTCTGTTTTTCATCGTCAATGGGAAGGTCCAAGGGATACAGTAAACCTGCAGAGGTGCATCTGAATGTAAAACTGGTGACACAGGAAAAGCTCAAAACATTGATCGTACGAAGACTGTTTTCTTGCACTTAAGTCGGCATTGTGTCTCTTATATTTAATTCCGATGCAATTTCTGTGTTTCATCGTCAAAGGGAAGGTCCAAGGGATACAGTAAACCTGCAGAGGTGCATCAGAATGTAAAACTGGTGACACAGGAAACGCTCAACACATAGACAGTAGGAAAACTCATTCTTCCTGTATTTAAGTCGACATTGTATCTCTTATATTTAATTCCGATGCAATTTCTGTGTTTCATCGACAATGGGAAGGTCCAAGGGATACAGTAAATCTGCAGTGGTGCATCGGAATGTAAAACTGGTGACACAGGAAACGCTCAAAACATAGAGAGTAGGAAGACTCAGTCTTCCTGTACTTAAGTCGGCATTGTGTCTCTTATATTTATTTCCGATGAAATTTCTGTGTTCCATCGTGAATAGGAAGGTCCAAGGGATATAGTAATCCTGCAGAGGTGCATCGGAAAGGAAAACTGATGATACAGAAAACGCTCAAAACATAGACAGTAGGAAGACTTAGTCTTCCTGTACTTAAGTCGGCATTGTGTCTCTTATATTTAATTCCGATGCAATTTCTGTTTTTGATCGTCAATGGGAAGGTCCAAGGGATACAGTAAACCTGCAGAGGTGCATCTGAATGTAGAACTGATGACACAGAAAACGCTCAAAGCATAGACTGTAGGAAGACTCAGTCTTCCTGTACTTAAGTCGGCATTGTGCCCCTTATATTCAATTCCGATGCAATTTCTGTGTTTCATCGTCAATGGGAAGGTCCAAGGGATACAGTAAACCTGCAGAGGTGCATCGGAATGTAAAACTGGTGACACAGGAAACGTTCAAAACATAGACAGTAGGAAGACTCAGTCTTCCTGTACTTAAGTCGGCATTGTGTCTCTTATACTTAATTCCGATGCAATTTCTGTGTTTCATCGTCAATGGGAAGGTCCAAGGGATACAGTAAGCCTGCAGAGGTGCATTAGAATGTAAAACTGGTGACACAGGAGACGCTCAACACATAGACAGTAGGAAGACTCATTCTTCCTGTATTTAAGTCGGCATTGTGTCTCTTATATTTAATTCCGATGCAATTTCTGTTTTTCATCGTCAATGGGAAGGTCCAAGGGATACAGTAAACCTGCAGAGGAGCATCAGAATGTAAAACTGGTGACACAGGAAAAGCTCAAATCACAGACAGTAGGAAGACTCCGTCTTCCTGTACTTAAGTCGGCATTGTGTGTCTTATATTTAATTCCGATGCAATTTCTGTGTCTCATCGTCAATGGGAAGGTCCAAGGGATACAGCAAACCTGCAGAGGAGCATCAGAATGTAAAACTGGTGACACAGGAAAAGCTCAAATCACAGACAGTAGGAAGACTCCGTCTTCCTGTACTTAAGTCGGCATTGTGTGTCTTATATTTAATTCCGATGCAATTTCTGTGTTTCATCGTCAATGGGAAGCTCCACGGGATACAGTAAACCTGCAGAGGTGCATCGGAATGTAAATCTGGTGACACAGGAAACGCTCAAATCATAGACAGTAGGAAGACTCAGTCTTCCTATACTTAAGTCGGTATTGTGTCTCTTATATTTATTTCCGATGCAATTTCTGTGTTTCATCGTCAATGGGAAGGTCCAATGGATACAGAAAGCCTGCAGAGGAGCATCAGAATGTAAAACTGGTGACACACAAACGCTCAAAAAATAGACAGTAGGAAGACTCAGTTTTCCTGTACTTAAGTCATCATTGTGTCTCTTATTTTTTAATTTCGAAACAATTTCTGTGTTTCATCGTCAATGGGAAGGTCCAAGGAATACAGGAAACCTGCAGAGGTGCATCGGAATGTAAATCTGGTGACACAGGAAACGCTCAAATCATAGACAGAAGGAAGACTCAGTCTTCCTATACTTAAGTCGGCATTGTGTCTCTTATATTTATTTCCGATGAAATTTCTGTGTTTCATTGTGAATGGGAAGGTCCAAGGGATATAGTAAACCAGCAGAGGTGCATCGGAAAGTAAAACTGATGACACAGGAAACGCTCAAAGCATAGACAGTATGATGACTTAGTCTACCTGTACGTAAGTCGGCATTGTGTCTCTTATATTTAATTCCGATTCAATTTCTGTGTTTCATCGTCAATGGCAAGGTCCAATGGATACAGAAAACCTGCAGAGGTGCATCAGAATGTAAAACTGGTGACACAGGAAACGCTCAAAACATAGACAGTAGGAAGACTCAGTTTTCCTGTACTTAAGTCGGCATTGTGTCTCTTATATTTAATTCCGATGCAATTTCTGTGTTTCATCGTCAACGGGAAGGTCCAATGGATACAGAAGACCTGCAGAGGAACATCAGAATGTAAAACTGGTGACACAGGAAACTCTCAAAACATAGACAGCAGGAAGACTCAGTCTTCCTATACTTCAGTCGGCATTGTGTCTCTTATATTTATTTCCGATGAAATTTCTGTGTTTCATCGTGAATGGGAAGGTCCAAGGGATATAGTAAACCTGCAGAGGTGCATCGGAAAGGAAAACTGATGACACAGGAAACGCTCAAAACATAGAGAGTAGGAAGACTTAGTCTTCCTGTACTTAAGTCGGCATTGTGTCTCTTATATTTAATTCCGATGCAATTTCTGTGTTTCATCGTCACTGTGAAGGTCCAACGGATACAGTAAACATGTAGAGGTGCATCGAAATGTAAAACTGGTGACACAGGAAACGCTCAAATTATAGGAAGACTCAGTCTTCCTGTACTTAAGTCGGCATTGTCTCTTTTATATTTAATTCCGATGCAATTTTTGTGTTTCATCGTCAATGGGAAGGTCCAAGGGATACAGTAAACCTGCAGAGGTGCATCGGAATGTAAAACTGGTTACACAGGAAACGCTCAAAACGTAGACAGTAGGAAGACTCAGTCTTCCTGTACTTAAGTCGGCATTGTGTCTCTTATACTTAATTCCGATGCAATTTCTGTGTTTCATCGTCAATGGGAAGGTCCAAGGGATACAGTAAACCTGCAGAGGTGCATCAGAATGTAAAATTGGTGACACAGGAAACGCTCAACACATAGACAGTAGGAAGACTCATTCTTCCTGTATTTATGTCGGCATTGTGTCTCTTATATTTAATTCCGATGCAATTTCTTTGTTTCATCGTCAATGGGAAGGTGCAAGGGATACAGTAAACCTGCAGTGGTGCATCGGAATGTAAATCTAGTGACACAGGAAACGCTCATAACATAGACAGTAGGAAGACTCTGTCTTCCTGTACTTAAGTCGGCATTGTGTCTCTTATATTTAATTCCGATGCAATTTCTGTGTTTCATCGTCAATGGGAAGGTCCAAGGGAAACAGTGAACCTGCAGAGGTGCATCGGAATGTAAAACTGGTGACACAGGAAACGCTCAAAACATAGACAGTAGGAAGACTCAGTCTTCCTGTACTTAAGTCGGCATTGTGTCTCTTATGTTTATTTCCGATGAAATTTCTGTGTTACATCGTGAATGGGAAGGTCCAAGGAATATAGTAATCCTGCAGAGGTGCATCGGAAAGTAAAACTGATGACACAGGAAACGCTCAAAACATAGACAGTAGGAAGACTCAGTCTTCCTGTACTTAAGTCGGCATTGTGTCTCTTATATTTAATTCCGATGCAATTTCTGTTTTTGATCGTCAATGGGAAGGTCCAAGGGATACAGTAAACCTGCAGAGGAGCATCAGAATGTAAAACTGGTGACACACGAAAAGCTCAAATCACAGACAGTAGGAAGACTCTGTCTTCCTATACTTAAGTCGGCATTGTGTGTCTTATATTTAATTCCGATGCAATTTCTGTGTTTCATCGTCAATGGGAAGCTCCACGGGATACAGTAAACCTGCAGAGGTGCATCGGAATGTAAATCTGGTGACACAGGAAACGCTCAAATCATAGACAGTAGGAAGACTCAGTCTTCCTGTACTTAAGTCGGCATTGTGTCTCTTATATTTATTTCCGATTTAATTTTTGTGTTTCATCGTGAATGGGAAGTTCCAAGGGATATAGTAAACCTGCAGAGGTGCATCGGAAAGTAAAACTGATGACAGAGGAAACGCTCAAAACATAGACAGTATGATGACTTAGTCTTCCTGTACGTAAGTCGGCATTGTGCCTCTTATATTTAATTCCGATTCAATTTCTGTGTTTCATCGTCAATGGGAAGGTCCAATGGATACAGAAAGCCTGCAGAGGTGCATCAGAATGTAAAACTGGTGACACAGGAAACGCTCAAAACATAGACAGTAGGAAGACTCAGTTTTCCTGTACCTAAGTCGGCATTGTGTCTCTTATATTTAATTCCGATGCAATTTCTGTGTTTCATCGTCAATGGGAAGGTCCAATGGATACAGTAGACCTGCAGAGGAGCATCAGAATGTAAAACTGGTGACACAGGAAACGCTCAAATCATAGACAGCAGGAAGACTCAGTCTTCCTATACTTAAGTCGGCATTGTGTCTCTTATATTTTTTTTCCGATGAAATTTCTGTGTTTCATCGTGAATGGGAAGGTCCAAGGGATATAGTAAACCAGCAGAGGTGCATCGGAAAGGAAAACTGATGACACAGGAAACGTTCAAAACATAGACAGTAGGAAGACTTAGTCTTCCTGTACTTAAGTCGGCATTGTGTCTCTTATATTTAATTCCGATGCAATTTCTGTGTTTCATCGTCACTGTGAAGGTCCAACGGATACAGTAAACATGTAGAGGTGCATCGAAATGTAAAACTGGTGACACAGGAAACGCTCAAATTATATTAAGACTCAGTCTTACTGTACTTAAGTCGGCATTGTGTCTCTTATATTTAATTCCGATGCAATTTCTGTGTTTCATCGTCAATGGGAAGGTCCAAGGGATACAGTAAGCCTGCAGAGGTGCATCAGAATGTAAAACTGGTGACACAGGAAACGCTCAAATCAAAGAGAGTAGGAAGACTCAGTCTTCCTGTACTTAAGTCGGCATTGTGTCCCTTATATTCAATTCCGATGCAATTTCTGTGTTTCATCGTCAATGGGAAGGTCCAAGGGAAACAGTAAACCTGCAGAGGTGCATCGGAATGTAAAACTAGTGTCACAGGAAACGCTCAAAACATAGACAGTAGGAAGACTCAGTCTTCCTGTACTTAAGTCGGCATTGTGTCTCTTATATTTAATTCCGATGCAATTTTTGTGTCTCATCGTCAATGGGAAGGTCCAAGGGATACAGTAAACCTGCAGAGGTGCATCGGAATGTAAAACTGGTTACACAGGAAACGCTCAAAACGTAGACAGTAGGAAGACTCAGTCTTCCTGTACTTAAGTCGGCATTGTGTCTCTTATACTTAATTCCGATGCAATTTCTGTGTTTCATCGTCAATGGGAAGGTCCAAGGGATACAGTAAACCTGCAGAGGTGCATCGGAATGTAAAACTGGTTACACAGGAAACGCTCAAAACGTAGACAGTAGGAAGACTCAGTCTTCCTGTACTTAAGTCGGCATTGTGTCTCTTATACTTAATTCCGATGCAATTTCTGTGTTTCATCGTCAATGTGAAGGTCCAAGGGATACAGTAAACCTGCAGAGGTGCATCGAAATGTAAAACTGGTGACACAGGAAACGCTCAAATTATAGGAAGACTCAGTCTTCCTGTACTTAAGTCGGCATTGTGTCTCTTATATTTATTTCTGATGAAATTTCTGTGTTTCATCGTGAATGGGAAGGTCCAAGGGATATAGTAAACCTGCAGAGGTGCATCGGAAAGGAAAACTGATGACTAAGGAAACGCTCAAATTATAGACAGTAGGAAGACTTAGTCTTCCTGTACTTAAGTCGGCATTGTGTCTCTTATATTTAATTCCGATGCAATTTCTGTGTTTCATCGTGAATGGGAAGGTCCAAGGGATATAGTAAACCTGCAGAGGTGCATCGGAAAGTAAAACTGATGACACAGGAAACGCTCAAAACATACACAGTATGATGACTTAGTCTTCCTGTACGTAAGTCGGCATTGTGTTTCTTATATTTAATTCCGATTCAATTTCTGTGTTTCATCGTCAATGGGAAGGTCCAATGGATACAGAAAGCCTGCAGAGGTGCATCAGAATGTAAAACTGGTGACACAGGAAACGCTCAAAACATAGACAGTAGGAAGACTTAGTCTTCGGGTACTTAAGTCGGCATTGTGTCTCTTATATTTAATTCCGATGCAATTTCTGTGTTTCATCGTCACTGTGAAGGTCCAACGGAAACAGTAAACATGTAGAGGTGCATCTGAATGAAAAACTGATGACACAGAAAACGCTCAAAACATAGACAGTAGGAAGACTCAGTCTTCCTGTACTTAAGTCAGCATTGTGTCTCTTATATTTAATTCCGATGCAATTTCTGTGTTTCATCGTCAATGGGAAGGTCCAAGGGATACAGAAAAAACCTGCAGAGGTGCATCAGAATGTATAACTGCTGCACAGGAAACGCTCAAAACATAGACAGTGGGAAGACTCAGTCTTCCTGTACTTAAGTCGGCATTGTGTCTCTTATATTAATTCCGATGCAATTTCTGTGTTTTATCGTCAATGGGAAGGTCCAATGGATACAGAAGACCTGCAGAGGCGCATCAGAATGTAAAACTGGTGACCTAGGAACGCTCAAACCATAGACAGTAGGAAGATTCAGTCTTCCTATACTTAAGTCGGCATTGTGTCTCTTATATTTATTTCCGATGAAATTTCTGTGTTTCATCGTGAATGGGAAGGTTCAAGGGATATAGTAAACCTGCAGTGGAGCATCGGAAAGTAAAACTAATGACACAGGAATCGCTCAAAACATAGACAGTAGGAAGACTTAGTCTTCCTGTACTTAAGTCGGCATTGTGTCTCTTATATTTAATTCCGATGCAATTTCTGTGTTTCATCGTCACTGTGAAGGTCCAACGGATACAGTAAACCTGTAGAGTTGCATCGGAATGTAAAACTGGTGACACAGGAAACGCTCAAATTATAGACAGTTGGAAGACTCAGTCTTCCTGTACTTAAGTCGGCATTGTGTCTCTTATATTTATTTCCGATGAAATTTCTGTGTTTCATCGTGAATGGGAAGGTCCAAGGGATATAGTAATCCTGCAGAGGTGCATCGGAAAGTAAAACTGATGACACAGGAAACGCTCAAAACATAGACAGTAGGAAGACTTAGTCTTCCTGTACTTAAGTCGGCATTGTGTCTCTTATATTTAATTCCGATGCAATTTCTGTTTTTCATCGTCAATGGGAAGGTCCAAGGGATACAGTAAACCTGCAGAGGTGCATCTGAATGAAAAACTGATGACACAGAAAACGCTCAAAACATAGACAATAGGAAGACTCAGTCTTCCTGTACTTAAGTCGGCATTGTGTCTCTTATATTTAATTCCGATGCAATTTCTGTGTTTCATCGTCAATGGGTAGGTCCAAGGGATACAGAAAAAACCTGCAGAGGTGCATCAGAATGTAAAACTTCTGCACAGGAAACGCTCAAAACATAGACAGTGGGAAGACTCAGTCTTCCTGTACTTAAGTCGGCATTGTGTCTCTTATATTTAATTCCGATGCAATTTCTGTGTTTCATCGTCAATGGGACGGTCCAAGGGATACAGTAAACCTGCAGAGGTGCATCGGAATATAAAACTGGTGACACAGGAAACGCTCAAAACATAGACAGTAGGAAGACTCAGTCTTCCTGTACTTAAGTCGGCATTGTGTCTCTTATATTTATTTCCGATGAAATTTCTGTGTTACATCGTGAATGGGAAGGTCCAAGGGATATAGTAATCCTGCAGAGGTGCATCGGAAAGTAAAACTGATGACACAGGAAACGCTCATAACATAGACAGTAGGAAGACTCAGTCTTCCTGTACTTAAGTCGGCATTGTGTCCCTTATATTTAATTCCGATGCAATTTCTGTTTTTCATCGTCAATGTGAAGGTCCAAGGGATACAGTAAACCTGCAGAGGAGCATCAGAATGTAAAACTGGTGACACAGGAAACGCTCAACACATAGACAGCAGGAAGACTCATTCTTCCTGTACTTAAGTCGGCATTGTGTCTCTTATATTTAATTCCGATGCAATTTCTGTGTTTCATCATCAATGGGAAGGTCCAAGGGAACAGTAAACCTGCAGAGGTGCTTCGGAATGTAAAACTGGTGACACAGGAAACGCTCAAATCATAGACAGTAGGAAGACTCAGTCTTCCTGTACTTAAGTCGGCATTGTGTCTCTTATATTTATTTCCGATGCAATTCCTGTGTTTCATCGTGAATGGGAAGATCCAAGGGATATAGTAATCCTGCAGAGGTGCATCGGAATGTAAAACTTGTGACACAGGAAACGCTCAAAATATAGACCGTAAGAAGAATGTTTTCTGGTACTTAAGTCGGCATTGTGTCTCTTATATTGAATTCCGATGCAATTTCTGTGTTTCATCGTCAATGGGAAGGTCCAAGGGATACAGTAAACTTGCCGTGGTGCATCGGAATGTAAAACTAGTGACACAGGAAACGCTCAAAACATAGACAGTAGGAAGACTCAGTCTTCCTGTACTTAAGTCGGCATTGTGTCTCTTATATTTAATTCCGATGGTATTTCTGTGTTTCATCGTCAATGGGAAGGTCCAAGGGGTACAGTAAACCTGCAGAGGTGCATCGGAATGTAAAACTAGTGACACAGGAAACGCTCAAAACTTAGACAGTAGGAAGACTCAGTCTTCCTGTACATATGTCGGCATTGTGTCTCTTATATTTAATTCCGATGCAATTTCTGTGTTTCATCGTCAATTGGAAGGTCCAAGGGAAACAGTAAACCTGCAGAGGAGCATCGGAATGTAAAACTGGTGACACAGGAAACGCTCAAAACATAGACAGTAGGAAGACTCAGTCTTCCTGTACTTAAGTCGGCATTGCGTCTCTTATATTTATTTCCGATGAAATTTCTGTGTTTCATCGTGAATGGGAAGGTCCAAGGGATATAGTAATCCTGCAGAGGTGCATCGGAAAGTAAAACTGATGACACAGGAAACGCTCAAACATAGACCGTAGGAAGACTTAGTCTTTCTGTACTTAAGTCGGCATTGTGTCTCTTATATTTAATTCCAATGCAATTTCTGTGTTTCGTCGTCACTGTGAAGGTCCAACAGATACAGTAAACCTGCCGAGGTGCATCGGAATGTAAAACTGGTGACACAGGAAACGCTCAAATTATAGACAGTTGGAAGACTCAGTCTTCCTGTACTTAAGTCGGCATTGTGTCTCTTATATTTATTTCCGATGAAATTTCTGTGTTTCATCGTGAATGGGAAGGTTCAAGGGATATAGTAAACCTGCAGTGGTGCATCGGAAAGTAAAACTAATGACACAGGAATCGCTCAAAACATAGACAGTAGGAAGACTTAGTCTTCCTGTACTTAAGTCGGCATTGTGTCTCTTATATTTAATTCCGATGCAATTTCTGTGTTTCATCGTCACTGTGAAGGTCCAACGGATACAGTAAACCTGTAGAGTTGCATCGGAATGTAAAACTGGTGACACAGGAAACGCTCAAATTATAGACAGTTGGAAGACTCAGTCTTCCTGTACTTAAGTCGGCATTGTGTCTCTTATATTTATTTCCGATGAAATTTCTGTGTTTCATCGTGAATGGGAAGGTCCAAGGGATATAGTAATCCTGCAGAGGTGCATCTTAAAGTAAAACTGATGACACAGGAAACGCTCAAAACATAGACAGTAGGAAGACTTAGTCTTCCTGTACTTAAGTCGGCATTGTGTCTCTTATATTTAATTCCGATGCAATTTCTGTTTTTCATCGTCAATGGGAAGGTCCAAGGGATACAGTAAACCTGCAGAGGTGCATCTGAATGAAAAACTAATGACACAGAAAACGCTCAAAACATAGACAGTAGGAAGACTCAGTCTTCCTGTACTTAAGTCGGCATTGTGTCTCTTATATTTAATTCCGATGCAATTTCTGTGTTTCATCGTCAATGGGTAGGTCCAAGGGATACAGAAAAAACCTGCAGAGGTGCATCAGAATGTAAAACTGCTGCACAGGAAACGCTCAAAACATAGACAGTGGGAAGACTCAGTCTTCCTGTACTTAAGTCGGCATTGTGTCTCTTATATTTAATTCCGATGCAATTTCTGTGTTTCATCGTCAATGGGACGGTCCAAGGGATACAGTAAACCTGCAGAGGTGCATCGGAATATAAAACTGGTGACACAGGAAACGCTCAAAACATAGACAGTAGGAAGACTCAGTCTTCCAGTACTTAAGTCGGCATTGTGTCTCTTATATTTATTTCCGATGAAATTTCTGTGTTACATCGTGAATGGGAAGGTCCAAGGGATATAGTAATCCTGCAGAGGTGCATCGGAAAGTAAAACTGATGACACAGGAAACGCTCATAACATAGACAGTAGGAAGACTCAGTCTTCCTGTACTTAAGTCGGCATTGTGTCCCTTATATTTAATTCCGATGCAATTTCTGTTTTTCATCGTCAATGTGAAGGTCCATGGGATACAGTAAACCTGCAGAGGAGCATCAGAATGTAAAACTGGTGACACAGGAAACGCTCAACACATAGACAGCAGGAAGACTCATTCTTCCTGTACTTAAGTCGGCATTGTGTCTCTTATATTTATTTCCGATGCAATTTCTGTGTTTCATCGTCAATGGGAAGGTCCAAGGGAAACAGTAAACCTGCAGAGGTGCTTCGGAATGTAAAACTGGTGACACAGGAAACGCTCAAATCATAGACAGTAGGAAGACTCAGTCTTCCTGTAGTTAAGTCGGCATTGTGTCTCTTATATTTATTTCCGATGCAATTCCTGTGTTTCATCGTGAATGGGAAGATCCAAGGGATATAGTAATCCTGCAGAGGTGCATCGGAATGTAAAACTTGTGACACAGGAAACGCTCAAAATATAGACCGTAAGAAGAATGTTTTCTGGTACTTAAGTCGGCATTGTGTCTCTTATATTGAATTCCGATGCAATTTCTGTGTTTCATCGTCAATGGGAAGGTCCAAGGGATACAGTAAACTTGCCGTGGTGCATCGGAATGTAAAACTAGTGACACAGGAAACGCTCAAAACATAGACAGTAGGAAGACTCAGTCTTCCTGTACTTAAGTCGGCATTGTGTCTCTTATATTTAATTCCGATGGTATTTCTGTGTTTCATCGTCAATGGGAAGGTCCAAGGGGTACAGTAAACCTGCAGAGGTGCATCGGAATGTAAAACTAGTGACACAGGAAACGCTCAAAACTTAGACAGTAGGAAGACTCAGTCTTCCTGTACATAAGTCGGCATTGTGTCTCTTATATTTAATTCCGATGCAATTTCTGTGTTTCATCGTCAATTGGAAGGTCCAAGGGAAACAGTAAACCTGCAGAGGAGCATCGGAATGTAAAACTGGTGACACAGGAAACGCTCAAAACATAGACAGTAGGAAGACTCAGTCTTCCTGTACTTAAGTCGGCATTGCGTCTCTTATATTTATTTCCGATGAAATTTCTGTGTTTCATCGTGAATGGGAAGGTCCAAGGGATATAGTAATCCTGCAGAGGTGCATCGGAAAGTAAAACTGATGACACAGGAAACGCTCAAACATAGACCGTAGGAAGACTTAGTCTTTCTGTACTTAAGTCGGCATTGTGTCTCTTATATTTAATTCCAATGCAATTTCTGTGTTTCTTCGTCACTGTGAAGGTCCAACAGATACAGTAAACCTGTAGAGGTGCATCGGAATGTAAAACTGGTGACACAGGAAACGCTCAAATTATAGACAGTTGGAAGACTCAGTCTTCCTGTACTTACGTCGGCATTGTGTCTCTTATATTTCATTTTGATGCAATTTCTGTGTTTCATCGTCAATGGGAAGGTCCAAGGGATACAGTAAGCCTGCAGAGGTGCATCGGAATGTAAAACTGGTAACACAGGAAACGCTCAAAACATAGACAGTAGGAAGACTCAGTCTTCCTGTACTTAAGTCGGCATTGTGTCTCTTATATTTATTTCCGATGAAATATCTGTGCTTCATCGTGAATGGGAAGGTCCAAAGGATACAGAAGACCTGCAGAGGCGCATCAGAATGTAAAACTGGTGACCCAGGAACGCTCAAACCATAGACAGTAGGAAGACTCAGTCTTCCTGTACTTAAGTCGGCATTGTGTCTCTTATATTTAATTCCGATGCAATTTCTGTGTTTCATCGTCAATGGGTAGGTCCAAGGGATACAGAAAAAACCTGCAGAGGTGCATCAGAATGTAAAACTGCTGCACAGGAAATGCTCAAAACATAGACAGTGGGAAGACTCAGTCTTCCTGTACTTAAGTCGGCATTGTGTCTCTTATATTTAATTCCGATGCAATTTCTGTGTTTCATCGTCAATGGGACGGTCCAAGGGATACAGTAAACCTGCAGAGGTGCATCGGAATGTAAAACTGGTGACACAGGAAACGCTCAAAACATAGACAGTAGGAAGACTCAGTCTTCCTGTACTTAAGTCGGCATTGTGTCTCTTATATTTATTTCCGATGAAATTTCTGTGTTACATCGTGAATGGGAAGGTCCAAGGGATATAGTAATCCTGCAGAGGTGCATCGGAAAGTAAAACTGATGACACAGGAAACGCTCATAACATAGACAGTAGGAAGACTCAGTCTTCCTGTACTTAAGTCGGCATTGTGTCCCTTATATTTAATTCCGATGCAATTTCTGTTTTTCATCGTCAATGTGAAGGTCCAAGGGATACAGTAAACCTGCAGAGGAGCATCAGAATGTAAAACTGGTGACACAGGAAACGCTCAACACATAGACAGCAGGAAGACTCATTCTTCCTGTACTTAAGTCGGCATTGTGTCTCTTATATTTAATTCCGATGCAATTTCTGTGTTTCATCGTCAATGGGATGGTCCAAGGGAAACAGTAAACCTGCAGAGGTGCTTCGGAATGTAAAACTGGTGACACAGGAAACGCTCAAATCATAGACAGTAGGAAGACTCAGTCTTCCTGTACTTAAGTCGGCATTGTGTCTCTTATATTTATTTCCGATGCAATTCCTGTGTTTCATTGTGAATGGGAAGATCCAAGGGATATAGTAATCCTGCAGAGGTGCATCGGAATGTAAAACTTGTGACACAGGAAACGCTCAAAATATAGACCGTAAGAAGAATGTTTTCTGGTACTTAAGTCGGCATTGTGTCTCTTATATTGAATTCCGAAGCAATTTCTGTGTTTCATCGTCAATGGGAAGGTCCAAGGGATACAGTAAACTTGCCGTGGTGCATCGGAATGTAAAACTAGTGACACAGGAAACGCTCAAAACATAGACAGTAGGAAGACTCAGTCTTCCTGTACTTAAGTCGGCATTGTGTCTCTTATATTTAATTCCGATGCTATTTCTGTGTTTCATCGACAATGGGAAGGTCCAAGGGGTACAGTAAACCTGCAGAGGTGCATCGGAATGTAAAACTAGTGACACAGGAAACGCTCAAAACTTAGACAGTAGGAAGACTCAGTCTTCCTTTACATAAGTCGGCATTGTGTCTCTTATATTTAATTCCGATGCAATTTCTGTGTTTCATCGTCAATTGGAAGGTCCAAGGGAAACAGTAAACCTGCAGAGGAGCATCGGAATGTAAAACTGGTGACACAGGAAACGCTCAAAACATAGACAGTAGGAACACTCAGTCTTCCTGTACTTAAGTCGGCATTGCGTCTCTTATATTTATTTCCGATGAAATTTCTGTGTTTCATCGTGAATGGGAAGGTCCAAGGGATATAGTAATCCTGCAGAGGTGCATCGGAAAGTAAAACTGATGACACAGGAAACGCTCAAAACATAGACCGTAGGAAGACTTAGTCTTTCTGTACTTAAGTCGGCATTGTGTCTCTTATATTTAATTCCAATGCAATTTCTGTGTTTCGTCGTCACTGTGAAGGTCCAACAGATACAGTAAACCTGTAGAGGTGCATCGGAATGTAAAACTGGTGACACAGGAAACGCTCAAATTATAGACAGTTGGAAGACTCAGTCTTCCTGTACTTAAGTCGGCATTGTGTCTCTTATATTTCATTTTGATGCAATTTCTGTGTTTCATCGTCAATGGGAAGGTCCAAGGGATACAGTAAGCCTGCAGAGGTGCATCGGAATGTAAAACTGGTAACACAGGAAACGCTCAAAACATAGACAGTAGGAAGACTCAGTCTTCCTGTACTTAAGTCGGCATTGTGTCTCTTATATTTATTTCCGATGAAATTTCTGTGCTTCATCGTGAATGGGAAGGTCCAAGGGATATAGTAATCCTGCAGAGGTGCATCGGAAAGTAAAACTGATGACACAGGAAACGCTCAAAACATAGACAGTAGGAAGACTTAGTCTTCCTGCACTTAAGTCGGCATTGTGTCTCTTATATTTAATTCCGATGCAATTTCTGTTTTTCATCGTCAATGGGAAGGTCCAAGGGATACAGTAAACCTGCAGAGGTGCATCTGAATGAAAAACTGATGACACAGAAAACGCTCAAAACATAGACAGTAGGAAGACTCAGTCTTCCTGTACTTAAGTCGGCATTGTGTCTCTTATATTTAATTCCGATGCAATTTCTGTTTTTCATCGTCAATGGGAAGGTCCAAGGGATACAGTAAACCTGCAGAGGTGTATCTGAATGAAAAACTGATGACACAGAAAACGCTCAAAACATAGACAGTAGGAAGACTCAGTCTTCCTGTACTTAAGTCGGCATTGTGTCTCTTATATTTAATTCCGATGCAATTTCTGTGTTTCATCGTCAATGGGAAGGTCCAAGGGATACAGAAAAAACCTGCAGAGGTGCATCAGAATGTATAACTGCTGCACAGGAAACGCTCAAAACATAGACAGTGGGAAGACTCAGTCTTCCTGTACTTAAGTCGGCATTGTGTCTCTTATATTAATTCCGATGCAATTTCTGTGTTTTATCGTCAATGGGAAGGTCCAATGGATACAGAAGACCTGCAGAGGCGCATCAGAATGTAAAACTGGTGACCCAGGAAACCCTCAAACCATAGACAGTAGGAAGACTCAGTCTTCCTATACTTAAGTCGGCATTGTGTCTCTTATATTTATTTCCGATGAAATTTCTGTGTTTCATCGTGAATGGGAAGGTTGAAGGGATATAGTAAACCTGCAGTGGTGCATCGGAAAGTAAAACTAATGACACAGGAATCGCTCAAAACATAGACAGTAGGAAGACTTAGTCTTCCTGTACTTACGTCGGCATTGTGTCTCTTATATTTAATTCCGATGCAATTTCTGTGTTTCATCGTCACTGTGAAGGTCCAACGGATACAGTAAACCTGTAGAGTTGCATCGGAATGTAAAACTGGTGACACAGGAAACGCTCAAATTATAGACAGTTGGAAGACTCAGTCTTCCTGTACTTAAGTCGGCATTGTGTCTCTTATATTTATTTCCGATGAAATTTCTGTGTTTCATCGTGAATGGGAAGGTCCAAGGGATATAGTAATCCTGCAGAGGTGCATCGGAAAGTAAAACTGATGACACAGGAAACGCTCAAAACATAGACAGTAGGAAGACTTAGTCTTCCTGTACTTAAGTCGGCATTGTGTCTCTTATATTTAATTCCGATGCAATTTCTGTTTTTCATCGTCAATGGGAAGGTCCAAGGGATACAGTAAACCTGCAGAGGTGCATCTGAATGAAGAACTGATGACACAGAAAACGCTCAAAACATAGACAGTAGGAAGACTCAGTCTTCCTGTACTTAAGTCGGCATTGTGTCTCTTATATTTAATTCCGATGCAATTTCTGTGTTTCATCGTCAATGGGAAGGTCCAAGGGATACAGAAAAAACCTGCAGAGGTGCATCAGAATGTAAAACTGCTGCACAGGAAACGCTCAAAACATAGACAGTGGGAAGACTCAGTCTTCCTGTACTTAAGTCGGCATTGTGTCTCTTATATTAATTCCGATGCAATTTCTGTGTTTTATCGTCAATGTGAAGGTCCAAGGGATACAGAAGACCTGCAGAGGCGCATGAGAATGTAAAACTGGTGACCCAGGAAACGCTCAAACCATAGACAGTAGGAAGACTCAGTCTTCCTATACTTAAGTCGGCATTGTGTCTCTTATATTTATTTCCGATGAAATTTCTGTGTTTCATCGTGAATGGGAAGGTTCAAGGGGTATAGTAAACCTGCAGTGGTGCATCGGAAAGTAAAACTAATGACACAGGAATCACTCAAAACATAGACAGTAGGAAGACTTAGTCTTCCTGTACTTAAGTCGGCATTGTGTCTCTTATATTTAATTCCGATGCAATTTCTGTGTTTCATCGTCACTGTGAAGATCCAACTTATACAGTAAACCTGTAGAGGTGCATCGGAATATAAAACTGGTGACACAGGAAACGCTCAAATTATAGACAGTAGGAAGACTCAGTCTTCCTGTACTTAAGTCGGCATTGTGTCTCTTATATTTAATTCCGATGCAATTTCTGTGTTTCGCGTCAATGGGAAGGTCCAAGGGATACAGTAAGCCTGCAGAGGTGCATCAGAATGTAAAACTGGTGACACAGGAAACGCTCAAAACATAGAGAGTAGGAATACTCAGTCTTCCTGTACTTAAGTCGGCATTGTGTCTCTTGTATTTAATTCCGATGCAATTTCTGTGTTTCATCGTCAATGGGAAGGTCCAAGGGATACAGTAAACCTGCAGAGGTGCATCGGAATGTAAAACTAGTGACACAGGAAACGCTCAAAACATAGACAGTAGGAAGACAGTCTTCCTGTACTTAAGTCGGCATTGTGTCTCTTATATTTAATTCCGATGCAACTCCTTCCGTGGCATTTAATATACAGAAATACGTGGTACCAAGAAAACTTACCTTGTCTGTTCACATCGCATCATGAAAACAATAAAATAGCACTTGAGGAAGACTCCTTTTACTTGAGAGTAGCCTATTTGTTGTTTAACTTGGACGTATTTATTCTTGTTATTATCGTTGTGTGATCATTTAGCAAAACATACATGTAATTGGGCGTATTTCAAAGGACAGGTAGACGGCAGCATGTAGTCACTGATCTACTGGTAGTTACGAAGGCGTGTTACTATCATGCTTTTATGGTAAAGCTTTAGTAGCTGTTTTTGTTCACTATACACTAAATCAACAAGTTAAATGTGAATCCCTTTGAAATATACAAGATTAACTGATTCTTTCTCTACGTGTTCTTTTGATAAGGACAACTTTCCCCTTAATTCCATGATTAAGGAATGTTTGTGTTTTTAATTCTCGACTGCTACGATAACGTTACTGGAGACGTTAAATGACAAGACAAAATGATTACATAACTTTCATCTCTTCCATTAACATGTGACATCATAAATTCTATTACCAGTTACCAATGGTTGCCAATTCTTATGTCTACTTATAACTAACATGCACAATTTAATTAAATGTATAGTAACTTCGGTGTTTTCCGTCAATTAATACTCTTGCTGCATGCAGGACTTTTCCAACTGTTTACATACCATTCCAGACCTACTTTCAGGAACGCAAATCATAGGGGTTTGACCTTAGAGCATATCTACGTTGCTGTCTAGGCGGTTGTATTACCTTCTTTCTTGCTTTTTTGGGTGGAACTACTGGCTTAATAGGCCCGGTTTCACTATTAGGTGGGGGTGGCTCGGGTCCTTTATACAGTTTCAATCTGTCAAAATGAACGATCACTGTCCGTTCCGCTAACTGAATTTCCGCATTTACTGGTGAAGTAAGCCGGATGATACGGTACGGTTCTTCGTAAGTAGGTGTAAACTTTTTGGTTCTTCCCTTTTTACGACTGGATTGCTCAACATAACTAGGTCTCCTACTTTGTACTCTGGCATTTTTGCTTTTTGATTACTTCTCTTTAACTGTTGGGCGGTGGCTCGGGCATTGTTCCCTCTTACTTTTTTCCAAATGGATTTTAGACGTCGAGCTAGACCTTTCACATCTTTGGATTTAATTCCAGGGGGCAGTTTGTCAATTTCAAAAGGCGAATTCATAGGGCGGCCATATACTGCTTCATAAGGTGAGTACCCTGTAGCTTCATGGACACGGCTGTTATATGCTGACGTAACGTATTGAACATACTTATCCCAGTCAGAGTGATGTTTATTAACATAGTAAGACAGCATGCGCATAACGGTGCGGTGGACTCGCTCCAGGCGACCGTTTGCTTTTGGGTTGAACGGCGTCGTTCGCCACTTTTTAATTCGCAATAACCGACAAACTTCGGTAAATACCGCAGACATGAAATTCGTACCCTGGTCTGTGAGTACAGCTTCAGGGCTTCCGTATGGTAACACCAAATGGGTGACAAAAGCACGCGCTACTGTTTCAGCGGACATATCTGGTATAGGAATGAGAATCAAGAACCTAGAGAAATGATCTATAAGGGACAGAATATACCGATTATTTTGGGGGCTCACAGGGAAAGGACCGACAATATCTGCTGCTACTACTGCCCAGGGATAAGTGGCTTCTGGTACCTGCTGTAAAGGCACTTTCGTTCGAGGTGGTAATGACCTCTTAACGCAAGGTAGACAATTTTGTATATACTTTTGCACGTCTTTCCGTCTTCCTGCTCAGAAATAACGGGCGGCTATTCGGCAATTTGTGGCGCGAAGGCCGTTATGACATGCCTGCAAGCTATCGTGACACTGTGCGATAATCTTGGAACGTCTTTCGGGATTACTGCCTGTTTACCCAAGTGGGTCTTTCGATATAAAATTCCATCTTCAACGGAAAATTCAGGCAAAGCCACATATTTCTGACATTCGACGTCTCTTTGCTGTGCCTCCCTTAATTCTTCAATAGAAACGTCATTAGCTACGATCACTCTGACCTTTCGGCTTAATGCGTCGGCGTTTTGATGTAACTTGCCCGGTTTGTGTTTCACCTCATACTCAAATTCGCTCAATTTCAAAGCCCAACGAGTTAGCCTACTACTAGGGTCTTTTAAGCTCAACATCCACTGTAACGCGGCGTGATCAGTGATGACAGTGAATTTTCTCCCATACAAATAACATCGGAAATAAGTTACACCAAACATGAGTGCTAGTAGTTCCTTCTCAGTTGTGCTGTAATTTGACTCTGCTTTATTTAGCTGTCGAGACGCATAACCAATTGGTCGTTCTTCGCCATCTATCTCTTGTGACAGGATGGCTCCTACAGCATAATCTGAGGCGTCCACTGACAGTATGAATGGTTTTTCAAAATCCGGGTACGCTAGTACAGGGGCTCTAGTTAAAACATGTTGAATTTGTTGCATAGCTTTATCACATTCTTTGGTCCAAATAAAACTAACTCCTTTTTTCAATAAATTAGTCAGGGGCTTAGCAAGGGTGGCATATTTATTCACAAAACGTCTGTAGTAGTTTGCAAGGCCTAAAAATGACTGTAGTTCCTTGACATTTGTCGGTGTTGGAAATTCCTTTACTGCGGTGGTCAAACGGGGGTCCGGTTTGACACCTTCTCCACTTATTATATGACCTAAATATTGTACTTGTGACTGGGCGAAAGCACACTTTTCTAATTTTACACTCAAATGAGCTCCTTTTAACCTTTGCAAAACATCCCTCAGTCTTTCTGCATGTTCTTTTATCGTTTTAGAAAAAATAATAATGTCATCTAAATACACCAAGCATGTTGTAGGTTTCAACCCACGCAGCAAATCTTTGAAAAGTGGCAGGGGCGTTTCTCAATCCAAACGGCATCCTTACAAATTCATACAATCCTGTAGGTACAACAAAAGCAGTTTTATGGCGGTCCTGGGGTGCAACAGGGATTTGATGGTACCCAAAACGCAAATCAAGGGTGGTAAAATACTTACAGTTGCCCAATCGGTCCAATGTTTCATCAATGCGCGGTAACGGATATGTGTCTGGTGTCGTTACCCGATTTACTGCCCGCATATCGACACATAGGCGATAGGCTTTCTCCCCATTTACTGATTTCTTTGGCACAACGACCACGGGGGACGCCCACGCACTCGAGGAGGGTTGTATGATTCCTGCAGCTAATTGCTGCTGAATCGTATCTTCAACTACAGACTGCAAATGATATGGTATACGGTAAGGTTTTTGTGCAATTGGCCGAGCTTCTCCGGTCGGAATTTCGTGCTGAACCAAATCCGTAGCCGGTAGAAACTGCCTCTCTTCAAACAACCACGAAAATTCCTCTAATACTGGCTGCAACATTCTTTTCTCCTCACTGTTTAAATGACCTAACTTCTCTGCTAACTTACTCCTTAACGTCGACGCGACATATCGCACTTCCCTAACTGAACATTTCTTTCCTTTCCTTCCTTTCTCATCTTTATCTCGCTGCTTCTCAGCTCCTCTTATTTCCTCAAAAATTTCTTGACCACTGGCAACAATAGTACCCTTCGGTATCACAACATCTTCTACACCAAAATTATCTATACTCACTGGTATCGCAAAACCCTTCTGTCTCCTTTCCGGTCGGCACATACTTCTCTTTATAAGTACTGACTGACGAAATAAAACATCATTCTGGGTGAGCGGGTCAACCAGAATGTCTGTCTTGGGCTGTTCTTGATTTTTGACATCTATCCAGAGAATCTTTCCACTTCCGCCTTTTATCCTCACAGGGTCAGTGGTTTTTATCGCCCCCATCTGCGGTTTTATGGGAGACTGCGAACGGCGCCTTTCGCAGCTCCCTCGCGTCTGACGGGGGTGCGCACTGCCAAATCGATGAATTGCTTCGTCGAACTGCACAGTTCTCGTTCGATAATCCACTATCCCCTGATAACGGTGCAGGAAGTCATTCCCTAGTATGATGTCAAATTCACCCTTCTTTAGCCTTACTACCTCCATCCTCTGACTGTATTTACCCTCGTCGATTTGCAGATTCACTACACACGAACCTGCAGGGACAATTACTTCCTCTCCAAGGCCACTGATATGGTACCGGGGTGGCTGTAACACCCTTCGATCATTTTTCTCCACAAACAGTACACTAACTTCAGCACCAGTATCAACTAAAATTCTAACTAATTTGTTCCCGAGTACACCAAATAGACTAACGTGTTCCACCTCTTTACATTTTTCGGTCCTAACCGGGTGTATTACTTTTGTCGGGGGCGCGGGTGGGTGGCGGAACCTGCCCCCCAAGCGTTTCCCTGATTCGACCCCGCGTTGCGGCGGTGGCCGCGCATCTGATTTGAAAATGGTGACTTTGTGGGGCAAACATTATTAGGATGACCTACTGTCTGGCAAATGGTGCAATACGGCGCGCGACAGCGCATTGCCGTATGGTTGGGCTTCCCACAACGCTGACAAAATACTTCTTTTCCTGGGACCGGTACTGGGTCCGGCGGGCGCGGTGCGGCAGCGCAAAAGCGCAACACCTCTTCGCGAAGCATTGCCGAACGAACAGCTTCAAACAGAGAAGTGGGGGAGGCTGCTTTGACTTCTCCTCCGATGCGGGGGTCAATACCGCGAACAAATGCATCAATTGCACGCGCTTCCGCTTCTGAGCGCCAAATTCTGTTTTCACTGGCATTTTCACCTAGCTTATATGTACGACCGGATACTGCTCGTATGCGATCTGCAAAGGCATCAAAATCCTCGTTAGGCTTCTGCCTAAGGGTTGATAATTGATCTCTGTAATATGCGGAATAACGCGTAGTCAATCCGCGGGCCAATACTTCAAATTCGTGCGTGTCACGCAATTCGTCCACCGTTTCTATGAACATTCGGGCTTCCCCTGTCAACTTCAGTCTGGCTACATTGACCAGTAGATCATCCGGCCAGGCACACGTGCGACCCACATCACGAATATTTTCTAAAAACATAGCCACATTTTCGTGGGACTTCCCAGAAAAGGTGGGAATGAAATCAGCCGCAGGAAAATTGCTTACAGTCGCCATGTTAGCAGAAATTGTGGCGTTTGTATTAGAGACGGAATTAGTGTTAGTTGCCTCTGTTTGAGCATTTGTTACAGGGGCGGAGCTAGCCACAGGTATGGAAGTTCGCGCACTAGCTTCCAGCGTCTGTTTCAAGACGCGGTTTTGCTCAAGTAGCTCCTGATTTTGTGCGAATAACTGGCGCATTTGTGCATTTATGGCCTCGAGCGGGTCTTGTGAGACAGGTGCCTCTACGGGGGTATCCCGTTCCGTCGCTCGTGTCCCTATCGGCATGTTTACAATTTTATGGGACGCTAGTGACCAGAAAAAAGTAATGATTGTTACAAAAAAAGGACGGCCACAAAGATTCTCAATCCAGCGGCGGAAGATCGTCGAAGCTATAGTTGTAAGCATCGCGGCGACTTACATGGCGATGGACGCGGTGCGACGCAGTGGTGGCGGCGACGGCGTGGAGCAGTGGCTGCGGCGGCGGTGGTCGGTGGTCGGTGGGCGGCAGCGGGCGGCGGCGGCGGCATCCGGACCCTCGGGCGGCGGCAGATGTGTTGGCGGCGGGCGACGGTGGGCGGCGCGGCGGCGGCGGCTGGCGCGGCGGCGGCTGGCGCGGCGGCGGATGACGGCGGCCCGGCCGGTCGCGCAGCGCAGCGCTGGCCCCTCGAACTCAGGCAGCGGGCAGCGCGGCGGCGTCCGGCTCACGTGGCTGACTAGCGTGGGCTGCCTCGCTGCAGCGCGCGCCCTGTGCGTGTTTAGTGGAGCAGCCACGGCCCACGTGGAGCAAACGTGGCGGCCGGTTGGCGCATTCCATGCGCGAAGTGTACGGCGTCTTGCCAGGAGAAATTTAGTGTAGCGACAAAGTCACTACGGGAACGGAATCCCACTTCTGACACCAATTTGTACAGGATGGCGGGTATGGGCAGGCGGTGGGCGTTATGGAATAATAGAGTAATTTTTAGAGAAAGGCCATTTATTGGCTAAAGCATGTTGAACGGGGCTACATAGGCCTAGGGAGGTGAGGGTGAGCCAGAGCTTGCAATTTGGCGAACATTGTTCGCGAAGCTACCGAAAGTGGTTGTCTGCCAAAACTAAGTCCGCAGTGCCGTAGCACCGGGAGAAGCGGGAGATGTTCAATGCTACAGGGCGCGCATCCGACTCGCGGGTGAGCAAGAATACAAGAGAGCGGGCCCGGCGACGGGCGGCCGGGAATATTCGACGCACCACGCGGCTTCCTTCACCCTGATTGGTCAGGACCGAGCAAACCGTGCGGGCGGCATGGAACTTTCCAGAGCGTTGCCTGCTAAGCGACGCCTGGGACGGCGTTACCTCGTCAGCACACGAGAGAGGCGCGTGAACAAGGTGCCCTTCCTCGGTGCTGACTTCCTGTTACTAGACAGTGGGACGAAAGAATTTACAGGCAGCTAACACTGCCGGCCGTGGCTTGGCCGTAATGGAAAAATGAAGTTACCGGTTGGAGGCTCATATAATAAAGTAAAATCCCTTATTGTCTGGCTCATCCTTTACACTAGTGACACAGGAAACGCTCAAAACATAGACAGTAGGAAGACTCTGACTTCCTATACTTAAGTCGGCATTGTGTCTCTTATATTTATTTCCGATGAAATTTCTGTGTTTCATCGTGAATGGGAAGGTCCAAGGTATATAGTAAACCAGCAGAGGTGCATCGGAAAGTAAAACTGATGACACAGGAAACGCTCAAAACATAGACAGTAGGAAGACTTAGTCTTCCTGTACTTAAGTCGGCATTGTGTCTCTTATATTTAATTCCGATGCAATTTCTGTGTTTCATCGTCACTGTGAAGGTCCAACGGATACAGTAAACCTGTAGAGGTGCATCGGAATGTAAAACTAGTGACACAGGAAACGCTCAAATTATAGACAGTAGGAAGACTCAGTCTTCCTGTACTTAAGTCGGCATTGTGTCTCTTATATTTAATTCCGATGCAATTTCTGTGTTTCGCGTCAATGGGAAGGTCCAAGGGATACAGTAAACCTGCAGAGGTGCTTCGGAATGTAAAACTGGTGACACAGGAAACGCTCAAAACATAGACAGTAGGAAGACTCAGTCTTCCTGTACTTTAGTCGGCTTTGTGTCTCTTATATTTAATTCCGATGCAATTTCTGTGTTTCATCGTCAATGGGAACGTCCAAGGGATACAGTAAACATGCAGAGGTGCATCAGAATGTAAAACTGGTGACACAGGAAACGCTCAACACATAGACAGTAGGAAGACTCATTCTTCCTGTACTTAAGTCGGCATTGTGTCTCTTATATTTAATTCCGATGCAATTTCTGTGTTTCATCGTCAATGGGAAAGTCCAAGGGATACAGTAAACCTGCAGTGGTGCATCTGAATGTAAAACTAGTGACACAGGAAACGCTCAAAACATAGACAGTAGGAAGACTCAGTCTTCCTGTACTTAAGTCGGCATTGTGTCTCTTATATTTAATTCCGATGCAATTTCTGTTTTTCATCGTCAATGGGAAGGTCCAAGGGATACAGTAAACCTGCAGAGGTGCATCAGAATGTAAAATTAGTGACACAGGAAACGCTCAACACATAGACATTAGGAAGACTCATTCTTCCTGTACTTAAGTCGGCATTGTGTCTCTTATATTTCATTCCGATGCAATTTCTGTGTTTCATCGTCAATGGGAAGGTCCAACGGATACAGTAAACCTGCAGAGGTGCATCGGAATGTAAAACTAATGACACAGGAAACGCTCAAAACATAGACAGTAGGAAGACTCAGTCTTCCTGTACTTAAGTCGGCATTGTGTCTCTTATATTTAATTCCGATGCAATTTCTCTGTTTCATCGTCAATGGGAAGGTCCAAGGGAAACAGTAAACCTGCAGAGGTGCATCGGAATGTAAAACTGGTGACACAGGAAACGCTCAAAACATAGACAGTAGGAAGACTCAGTCTTCCTGTACTTAAGTCGGCATTGTGTCTCTTATATTTAATTCCGATGCAATTTCTGTGTTTCATCGTCACTGTGAAGGTCCAAGGGATACAGTAAACCTGTAGAGGTGCATCGGAATGTAAAACTAGTGACACAGGAAACGCTCAAATTATAGACAGTAGGAAGACTCAGTCTTCCTGTACTTAAGTCGGCATTGTGTCTCTTATATTTAATTCCGATGCAATTTCTGTGTTTCGCGTCAATGGGAAGGTCCAAGGGATACAGTAAACCTGCAGAGGTGCTTCGGAATGTAAAACTGGTGACACAGGAAACGCTCAAAACATAGACAGTAGGAAGACTCAGTCTTCCTGTACTTTAGTCGGCTTTGTGTCTCTTATATTTAATTCCGATGCAATTTCTGTGTTTCATCGCCAATGGGAACGTCCAAGGGATACAGTAAACATGCAGAGGTGCATCAGAATGTAAAACTGGTGACACAGGAAACGCTCAACACATAGACAGTAGGAAGACTCATTCTTCCTGTACTTAAGTCGGCATTGTGTCTCTTATATTTAATTCCGATGCAATTTCTGTGTTTCATCGTCAATGGGAAAGTCCAAGGGATACAGTAAACCTGCAGTGGTGCATCTGAATGTAAAACTAGTGACACAGGAAACGCTCAAAACATAGACAGTAGGAAGACTCAGTCTTCCTGTACTTAAGTCGGCATTGTGTCTCTTATATTTAATTCCGATGCAATTTCTGTTTTTCATCGTCAATGGGAAGGTCCAAGGGATACAGTAAACCTGCAGAGGTGCATCAGAATGTAAAATTAGTGACACAGGAAACGCTCAACAAATAGACATTAGGAAGACTCATTCTTCCTGTACTTAAGTCGGCATTGTGTCTCTTATATTTCATTCCGATGCAATTTCTGTGTTTCATCGTCAATGGGAAGGTCCAACGGATACAGTAAACCTGCAGAGGTGCATCGGAATGTAAAACTAATGACACAGGAAACGCTCAAAACATAGACAGTAGGAAGACTCAGTCTTCCTGTACTTAAGTCGGCATTGTGTCTCTTATATTTAATTCCGATGCAATTTCTCTGTTTCATCGTCAATGGGAAGGTCCAAGGGAAACAGTAAACCTGCAGAGGTGCATCGGAATGTAAAACTGGTGACACAGGAAACGCTCAAAACATAGACAGTAGGAAGACTCAGTCTTCCTGTACTTATGTCGGCATTGTGTCTCTTATATTTAATTCCGATGCAATTTCTGTGTTTCATCGTCAATGGGAAGGTCCAAGGGATACAGTAATCCTGCAGAGGTGCATCAGAATGTAAAACTGCTGACACAGGAAACGCTCAAAACATAGACAGTAGGAAGACTCAGTCTTCCTGTACTTAAGTCGGCATTGTGTCTCTTATATTTAATTCCGATGCAATTTCTGTGTTTCATCGTCAATGGGAAGGTCCAATGGATACAGAAAACCTGCAGAGGTGCATCAGAATGTAAAACTGGTGTCACAGGAAACGCTCAAAACATAGACAGTAGGAAGACTCAGTTTCCCTGTACTTAAGACGGCATTGTGTCTCCTTTATTTAATTCCGATGCAATATCTGTGTTTCATCGTCAATGGGAAGGTCCAATGGATACGGAAGACCTGCAGAGGAGCATCAGAATGTAAAACTGGTGACACAGGAAACGCTCAAAAAATAGACAGTAGCAAGACTCAGTCTTCTTGTACTTAAGTCGGCATTGTGTCTCTTATATTTAATTCCGATGCAATTTCTGTGTTTCATCGACAAGGGGAAGGTCCAAGGGATACAGTAAACCGGCAGAGGTGCATCGGAATGTAAAACTGGTGACACAGGAAACGCTCAAAACATTGACCGTACGAAGACTGTTTTCTTGTACTTATGTTGGCATTGTGTCTCTTATATTTAATTTCGATGCAATTTCTGTGTTTCATCGTCAGTGGGAAGGTCCAAGGGATACGGGAAACCTGCAGAGGTGCATCCGAATGTCAAACTGGTAACACAGGAAACGCTCAAAACATAGAGAGTAGGAAGACTCTGTCTTCCTGTACTTAAGATGGCATTGTGTCTCTTATATTTAATTCCGATGCAATTTCTGTGTTTCATCGTCAATGGGAAGGTCCAAGGGATACAGTAAACCTGCAGAGTTGCATCGGAATGTAAAACTGGTGACACAGGAAACGCTCAAAACATAGACAGAGGAAGACTCAGTCTTCCCATACTTAAGTCGGCATTGTGTCTCTTATATTTATTTCCGATGAAATGTCTGTGTTTCATCGTAAATGGGAAGGTCCAAGGGATATAGTAAACCTGCAGACGTGCGTAAGAAAGTAAAACTGATGACACAGGAAACGCTCAAATCATAGACAGTAGGAGGACTTAGTATTCCTGTACTTAAGTCGGCATTGTGTCTCTTATATTTAATTCCGATGCAATTTCTGAGTTTCATCGTCACTCTGAAGGTCCAAGGGATACAGTAAACCTGTAGAGGTGCACCGGAATGTAAAACTGGTGACACAGGAAACGCTCAAATTATAGACACTAGGAAGACTCAGTCTTCCTGTACTTAAGTCGGCATTGTGTCTCTTATATTTAATTCCGATGCAATATCTGTGTTTCATCGTCAATGGGAAGATCCGAGGGATACAGTAAACCTGCAGAGTGGCATCAGAATGTAAAACTGGTGACACAGGAAACGCTCAAAACATAGACAGAGGAAGACTCAGTCTTCCCATACTTAAGTCGGCATTGTGTCTCTTATATTTAATTCCGATGAAATGTCTGTGTTTCATCGTGAATGGGAAGGTCCAAGGGACATAGTAAACCTGCAGAGGTGCGTCAGAAAGTATAACTGATGACACAGGAAACGCTCAAAACATAGACAGTAGGAGGACTTAGTCTTCCTGTACTTAAGTCGGCATTGTGTCTCTTATATTTAATTCCGATGCTATTTATGTGTTTCATCGTCACTGTGAAGGTCCAAGGGATACAGTAAACCTGTAGAGGTGCATCGGAATGTAAAACTGGTGACACAGGAAACGCTCAAATTATAGACACTAGGAAGACTCAGTCTTCCTGTACTTAAGTCGGCATTGTGTCTCTTATATTTAATTCCGATGCAATTTCTGTGTTTCATCGTCAATGGGAAGGTCCGAGGGATACAGTAAACCTGCAGAGTGGCATCAGAATGTAAAACTGGAGACACAGGAAACGCTCAAAACAAAGACTGTAGGAAGACTCAGTCTTCCTGTACTTAAGACGGAATTGTGTCTCTTATATTTAATTCCGATGCAATTTCTGTGTTTCATCGTCAATGGGAATGTCCAAGGGATACAGTAATCCTGCAGAGGTGCATCAGAATGTAAAACTGCTGACACAGGAAACGCTCAAAACATAGACAGTAGGAAGACTCAGTCTTCCTGTACTTAAGTCGGCATTGTGTCTCTTATATTTAATTCCGATGCAATTTCTGTGTTTCATCGTCAATGGGAAGGTCCAATGGATACAGAAAACCTGCAGAGGTGCATCAGAATGTAAAACTGGTGTCACAGGAAACGCTCAAAACATAGACAGTAGGAAGACTCAGTTTCCCTGTACTTAAGACGGCATTGTGTCTCTTATATTTAATTCCGATGCAATATCTGTGTTTCATCGTCAATGGGAAGGTCCAATGGATACAGAAGACCTGCAGAGGAGCATCAGAATGTAAAACTGGTGACACAGGAAACGCTCAAAAAATAGACAGTAGCAAGACTCAGTCTTCCTATACTTAAGTCGGCATTGTGTCTCTTATATTTAATTCCGATGCGATTTCTGTGTTTCATCGACAAGGGGAAGGTCCAAGGGATACAGTAAACCGGCAGAGGTGCATCGGAATGTAAAACTGGTGACACAGGAAACGCTCAAAACATTGACCGTACGAAGACTGTTTTCTTGTACTTAAGTTGGCATTGTGTCTCTTATATTTAATTTCAATGCAATTTCTGTGTTTCATCGTCAGTGGGAAGGTCCAAGGGATACAGGAAACCTGCAGAGGTGCATCCGAATGTCAAACTGGTAACACAGGAAACGCTCAAAACATAGAGAGTAGGAAGATTCTGTCTTCCTGTACTTAAGATGGCATTGTGTCTCTTATATTTAATTCCGATGCAATTTCTGTGTTTCATCGTCAATGGGAAGGTCCAAGGGATACAGTAAACCTGCAGAGTTGCATCGGAATGTAAAACTGGTGACACAGGAAACGCTCAAAACATAGACAGAGGAAGACTCAGTCTTCCCATACTTAAGTCGGCATTGTGTCTCTTACATTTATTTCCGATGAAATGTCTGTGTTTCATCGTGAATGGGAAGGTCCAAGGGATATAGTAAACCTGCAGACGTGCGTCAGAAAGTAAAACTGATGACACAGAAAACGCTCAAATCATAGACAGTAGGAGGACTTAGTCTTCCTGTACTTAAGTCGGCATTGTGTCTCTTATATTTAATTCCGATGCAATTTCTGAGTTTCATCGTCACTCTGAAGGTCCAAGGGATACAGTAAACCTGTAGAGGTGCACCGGAATGTAAAACTGGTGACACAGGAAACGCTCAAATTATAGACACTAGGAAGACTCAGTCTTCCTGTACTTAAGTCGGCATTGTGTCTCTTATATTTAATTCCGATGCAATTTCTGTGTTTCATCGTCAATGGGAAGATCCGAGGGATACAGTAAACCTGCAGAGTGGCATCAGAATGTAAAACTGGTGACACAGGAAACGCTCAAAACATAGACAGAGGAAGACTCAGTCTTCCCATACTTAAGTCGGCATTGTGTCTCTTATATTTAATTCCGATGAAATGTCTGTGTTTCATCGTGAATGGGAAGGTCCAAGGGACATAGTAAACCTGCAGAGGTGCGTCAGAAAGTATAACTGATGACACAGGAAACGCTCAAAACATAGACAGTAGGAGGACTTAGTCTTCCTGTACTTAAGTCGGCATTGTGTCTCTTATATTTAATTCCGATGCTATTTATGTGTTTCATCGTCACTGTGAAGGTCCAAGGGATACAGTAAACCTGTAGAGGTGCATCGGAATGTAAAACTGGTGACACAGGAAACGCTCAAATTATAGACACTAGGAAGACTCAGTCTTCCTGTACTTAAGTCGGCATTGTGTCTCTTATATTTAATTCCGATGCAATTTCTGTGTTTCATCGTCAATGGGAAGGTCCGAGGGATACAGTAAACCTGCAGAGTGGCATCAGAATGTAAAACTGGAGACACAGGAAACGCTCAAAACAAAGACTGTAGGAAGACTCAGTCTTCCTGTACTTAAGACGGAATTGTGTCTCTTATATTTAATTCCGATGCAATTTCTGTGTTTCATCGTCAATGGGAAGGTCCAAGGGATACAGTAATCCTGCAGAGGTGCATCAGAATGTAAAACTGCTGACACAGGAAACGCTCAAAACATAGACAGTAGGAAGACTCAGTCTTCCTGTACTTAAGTCGGCATTGTGTCTCTTATATTTAATTCCGATGCAATTTCTGTGTTTCATCGTCAATGGGAAGGTCCAATGGATACAGAAAACCTGCAGAGGTGCATCAGAATGTAAAACTGGTGTCACAGGAAACGCTCAAAACATAGACAGTAGGAAGACTCAGTTTCCCTGTACTTAAGACGGCATTGTGTCTCTTATATTTAATTCCGATGCAATATCTGTGTTTCATCGTCAATGGGAAGGTCCAATGGATACAGAAGACCTGCAGAGGAGCATCAGAATGTAAAACTGGTGACACAGGAAACGCTCAAAAAATAGACAGTAGCAAGACTCAGTCTTCCTATACTTAAGTCGGCATTGTGTCTCTTATATTTAATTCCGATGCGATTTCTGTGTTTCATCGACAAGGGGAAGGTCCAAGGGATACAGTAAACCGGCAGAGGTGCATCGGAATGTAAAACTGGTGACACAGGAAACGCTCAAAACATTGACCGTACGAAGACTGTTTTCTTGTACTTAAGTTGGCATTGTGTCTCTTATATTTAATTTCAATGCAATTTCTGTGTTTCATCGTCAGTGGGAAGGTCCAAGGGATACAGGAAACCTGCAGAGGTGCATCCGAATGTCAAACTGGTAACACAGGAAACGCTCAAAACATAGAGAGTAGGAAGATTCTGTCTTCCTGTACTTAAGATGGCATTGTGTCTCTTATATTTAATTCCGATGCAATTTCTGTGTTTCATCGTCAATGGGAAGGTCCAAGGGATACAGTAAACCTGCAGAGTTGCATCGGAATGTAAAACTGGTGACACAGGAAACGCTCAAAACATAGACAGAGGAAGACTCAGTCTTCCCATACTTAAGTCGGCATTGTGTCTCTTACATTTATTTCCGATGAAATGTCTGTGTTTCATCGTGAATGGGAAGGTCCAAGGGATATAGTAAACCTGCAGACGTGCGTCAGAAAGTAAAACTGATGACACAGAAAACGCTCAAATCATAGACAGTAGGAGGACTTAGTCTTCCTGTACTTAAGTCGGCATTGTGTCTCTTATATTTAATTCCGATGCAATTTCTGAGTTTCATCGTCACTCTGAAGGTCCAAGGGATACAGTAAACCTGTAGAGGTGCACCGGAATGTAAAACTGGTGACACAGGAAACGCTCAAATTATAGACACTAGGAAGACTCAGTCTTCCTGTACTTAAGTCGGCATTGTGTCTCTTATATTTAATTCCGATGCAATTTCTGTGTTTCATCGTCAATGGGAAGATCCGAGGGATACAGTAAACCTGCAGAGTGGCATCAGAATGTAAAACTGGTGACACAGGAAACGCTCAAAACATAGACAGAGGAAGACTCAGTCTTCCCATACTTAAGTCGGCATTGTGTCTCTTATATTTATTTCCGATGAAATGTCTGTGTTTCGTCGTGAATGGGAAGGTCCAAGGGACATAGTAAACCTGCAGAGGTGCGTCAGAAAGTATAACTGATGACACAGGAAACGCTCAAAACATAGACAGTAGGAGGACTTAGTCTTCCTGTACTTATGTCGGCATTGTGTCTCTTATATTTAATTCCGATGCAATTTCTGTGTTTCATCGTCACTGTGAAGGTCCAAGGGATACAGTAAACCTGTAGAGGTGCATCGGAATGTAAAACTGGTGACACAGGAAACGCTCAAATTATAGACATTAGGAAGACTCAGTCTTCCTGTACTTAAGTCGGCATTGTGTCTCTTATATTTAATTCCGATGCAATTTCTGTGTTTCATCGTCAATGGGAAGGTCCGAGGGATACAGTAAACCTGCAGAGTGGCATCAGAATGTAAAACTGGAGACACAGGAAACGCTCAAAACAAAGACTGTAGGAAGACTCAGTCTTCCTGTACTTAAGACGGCATTGTGTCTCTTATATTTAATTCCGATGCAATTTCTGTGTTTCATCGTCAATGGGAAGGTCCAAGGGATACAGTAAACTTGCGGATTTGCATCGGAATGTAAAACTAGTGACACAGGAAACGCTCAAAACATAGAGAGTAGGAAGACTCAGTCTTCCTGTACTTAAGTCGGCATTGTGTCTCTTATATTCTATTCCGATGCAATTTCTGTTTCATCGTCAATGGGAAGGTCCAAGGGATACAGTAAACCTGCAGAGGTGCATCGGAATGTAAAACTGGTGACACAGGAAACGCTCAAAACATTGACAGTAGGAAGACTCAGTCTTCCTGTACTTAAGTCGGCATTGTATCTCTTATATTTAATTCTGATGAAATTTCAGTGTTTCATCGTGAATGGGAAGGTCCAAGGGATATAGTAAACCTGCAGAGGTGCATCGTAAAGTAAAACTGATGACACAGGAAACGCTCAAAACATAGACAGTAGGAAGACTTAGTCTTCCTGTACTTAAGTCGGCATTGTGTCTCTTAAATTTAATTCCGATGCAATTTCTGTGTTTCATCGCCGATGGGAAGGTCCAAGGGATACAGTAAACCTGCAGAGGTGCATCGGAATGTAAAACTGGTGACACAGGAAACGCTCAAAACATAGACAGTAGGAAGACTCAGTCTTTCTGTACTTAAGTCGGCATTGTGTTTCCTATATTTAATTCCGATGCGATTTCTGTGTTTCATCGACAATGGGAAGTTCCAAGGGATACAGTAAACCTGCAGAGGTGCATCAGAATGTAAAACTGGTGACACAGGAAACGCTCAAAACATTGTCCGTACGTAGACTGTTATCTTGTACTTAAGTAGGCATTGTGTCTCTTATATTTAATTCCGATGCGATTTCTGTGTTTCATCGACAAGGGGAAGGTCCAAGGGATACAGTAAACCGGCAGAGGTGCATCTGAATGTAAAAATGGTGACACAGGAAACGCTCAAGACATTGACCGTACGAAGACTGTTTTCTTGTACCTAAGTCGGCATTGTATCTCTTATATTTAATTTCGATGCAATTTCTTTGTTTCATCGTCAATGGGAAGGTCCAAGAAGGGATACAGGAAACCTGCAGAATTGCATCGGAATGTAAAACTGGTGACACAGGAAACGCTCAAAACATAGACAGAGGAAGACTCAGTCCTGCAGAGATGCATCGGAATGTCAAACTGGTAACACAGGAAACGCTCAAAACATAGAGAATAGGAAGACTCAGTCTTCCTGTACTTAAGTTGCCATTGTGACTCTGATATTTAATTCCGATGCAATTACTGTGTTTCATCGTCAACGGGAAGGTCCAAGGGATACAGTAAACCTGCAGAGGTGCATCGGAATGTAAAACTAGTGACACAGGAAACGCTCAAAACATAGACAGTAGGAAGACTCTGTCTTCCTGTACTTAAGTCGGCATTGTGTCTCTTATATTTAATTCCGATGCAATTTCTGTGTTTCATCGTCAATGGGAAGGTCCAAGGAATACAGTAAACCTGCAGAGGTGCTTCGGAATGTAAAACTGGTAACACAGGAATCGCTCAAAACATAGACAGTAGGAAGACTCATTCTTCCTGTGCTTAAGTCGGCATTGTGTCTCTTATATTAAATTCCGATGCAATTTCTGTGTTTCATCGTCAATGGGAAGGTCCAAGGGAAACAGTAAACCTGCAGAGGTGCATCGTAATGTAAAACAGGTGACACAGGAAACGCTCAAAACATACACAGTAGGAAGACTCAGTCTTCCTGTACTTAAGTCGGCATTGTGTCTCTTGTATTTAATTCCGATGATATTTCTGTGTTTCATCGTGAATGGGAAGGTCCAAGGGATATAGTAATCCTGCAGAGGTGCATCGGAAAGTAAAACTAATGACACAGGAAACGCTCAAAACATAGACAGTAGGAAGACTTAGTCTTCCTGTACTACAGTCGGCATTGTGTCTCTTATATTTAATTCCGATGCAATTTCTGTTTTTCATCGTCAATGGGAAGGTCCAAGGGATACAGTAAACATGCAGAGGTGCATCAGAATGTAAAACTGTTGACACAGGAAACGCTCAACACATAGACAGTTGGAAGACTCATTCTTCCTGTACTTAAGTCGGCATTGTGTCTCTTATATTTAATTGCGATGCAATTTCTGTGTTTCATCGTCAGTGGGAAGGTCCAAGGAATACAGTAAACCTGCAGAGGTGCATCGGAATGTAAAACTAGTGACACAGGAAACGCTCAAACATAGACAGTAGGAAAACTCTGTCTTCCTGTACTTAAGTCGGCATTGTGTCTCTTATATTTAATTCCGATGCAATTTCTGTGTTTCATCGTCAATGGGAAGGTCCAAGGGAAACAGTAAACCTGCAGAGGTGCATCGGAATGTAAAACTGGTGACACAGGAAACGCTCAAAACATAGACAGTAGGAAGACTCAGTCTTCCTGTACTTAAGTCGGCATTGTGTCTCTTATATTTAATTCCGATGCAAATTCTGTGTTTCATCGTCAATGGGAAGGTCCAAGGGAAACAGTAAACCTGCAGAGGTGCATCGGAATGTAAAACTGGTGACACAGGAAACGCTCAAAACATAGACAGTAGGAAGACTCAGTCTTCCTGTACTTAAGTCGGCATTGTGTCTCTTGTATTTAATTCCGATGAAATTTCTGTGATTCATCGTCAATGGGAAGGTCCAAGGGAAACAGTAAACCTGCAGAGGTGCATCGGAATGTAAAACTGGTGACACAGGAAACGCTCAAAACATAGACAGTAGGAAGACTTAGTCTTCCTGTACTTCAGTCGGCTTTGTGTCTCTTATATTTAATACCGATGCAATTTCTGTTTTTCATCGCCAATGGGAAGGTCCAAGGGATCCAGTAAACCTGCAGAGGTGCATCTGAATGTAAAACTGGTGACACAGAAAATGCTCAAAACACAGACAGTAGGAAGACTCAGTCTTCCTGTACTTAAGACGGCATTGTGTCTCTTATATTTAATTCCGATGCAATTTCTGTGTTTCATCGTCAATGGGAAGGTCCAAGGGATAGAGTAATCCTGCAGAGGTGCATCAGAATGTAAAACTGCTGACACAGGAAACGCTCAAAACATAGACAGTAGAAAGACTCAGTCTTCCTGTACTCAAGTCGGCATTGTGTTTCTTATATGTAATTCCGATGCAATTTCTGTGTTTCATCGTCAATGGGAAGGTCCAATGGATACAGAAAACCTGCAGAGGTGCATCAGAATGTAAAACTGGTGACACAGGAAACGCTCAAAACATAGGCAGTAGGAAGACTCAGTCTTCCTGTACTTAAGTCGGCATTGAGTTTCTTATAATTAATTCCGATGCGATTTCTGTGTTTCATCGACAATGGGAGGGTCCAAGGGATACAGTAATCCGGCAGAGATGCATCGGAATGTAAAACTGGTGACACAGGAATCGCTCAAAACATTGACCGTACGAAGACTGTTTTCTTGTACTTAAGTCGGCATTGTGTCTTTTATATTTATTTCCGATGAAATTTCTGTGTTTCATCGTGAAAGGGGAAGGTCCAAGGGATATAGTAAACTTGTAGAGGTGCATCGGAAAATAAAACTGGTGACACAGGAAACGCTCAAATTATAGACAGTAGGAAGACTCAGTCTTCCTGTACTTAAGTCGGCATTGTGTCTCTTATATTTAATTCCGATGCAATTTCTGTGTTTCATCGTCAATGGGAAGGTCCAAGGGATACAGGAAACCTGCAGAGGTGCATCGGAATGTAAAACTGGTGACACAGGAAACGCTCAAAACGTTGTCCGTACGTAGACTGTCATCTTGTACTTAAGTAGGCATTGCGTTTCTTATATTTAATTCCGATGCGATTTCTGTGTTTCATCGACAAGGGGAAGGTCCAAGGGATACAGTAAACCGGCAGAGGTGCATCGGAATGTAAAACTGGTGACACAGGAAACGTTCAAGACATTGACCGTACGAAGACTGTTTTCTTGTACTTAAGTCGGCATTGTGTCTCTTATATTTAATTTCGATGCAATTTCTGTGTTTCATCGTCAATGGGAAGGTCCAAGGGATACAGGAAACCTGCAGAGGTGCATCGGAATGTCAACCTGGTAACACAGGAAACCCTCAAAACATAGAGAGTAGGAAGACTCAGTCTTCCGGTACTTAAGTTGGCATTGTGACTCTTATATTTAATTCCGATGCAATTTCTGTGTTTCATCGTCAATGGGAAGGTCCAAGGGATACAGTAAACCTGCAGAGTTGAATCGGAATGTAAAACTGGTGACACAGGAAACGCTCAAAACATAGACAGAGGAAGACTCAGTCTTCCCATACTTAAGTCGGCATAGTGTCTCTTATATTTATTTCCAATGAAATGTCTGTGTTTCATCGTGAATGGGAAGGTCCAAGTTATATAGTAAACCTGCAGAGGTGCGTCAGAAAGTTAAACTGATGACACAGGAAACGCTCAAAACATAGACAGTAGGAGGACTTAGTCTTCCTGTACTTAAGTCGGCATTGTGTCTCTTATATTTAATTTCGATGCAATTTCTGTGTTTCATCGTCACTGTGAAGGTCCAAGGGATACAGTAAACCTGTAGAGGTGCAACGGAATGTAAAACTGGTGACACAGGAAACGCTCAAATTATAGACACTAGGAAGACTCACTCTTCCTGTACTTAAGTCGGCATTGTGTCTCTTATATTTAATTCCGATGCAATTTCTGTGTTTCATCGTCAATGGGAAGGACCAAGGAATACAGTAAACCTGAAGAGGTGCATCGGAATGTAAAACTGGTGACACAGGAAACGCTCAAAACATAGACAGTAGGAAGACTCAGTCTTCCTGTACTTAAGTCGGCATTGTGTCTCTTATATTTAATTCCGATGCAAATTCTGTGTTTCATCGTCAATGGGAAGGTCCAAGGGAAACAGTAAACCTGCAGAGGTGCATCGGAATGTAAAACTGGTGACACAGGAAACGCTCAAAACATAGACAGTAGGAAGACTCAGTCTTCCTGTACTTAAGTCGGCATTGTGTCTCTTGTATTTAATTCCGATGAAATTTCTGTGATTCATCGTCAATGGGAAGGTCCAAGGGAAACAGTAAACCTGCAGAGGTGCATCGGAATGTAAAACTGGTGACACAGGAAACGCTCAAAACATAGACAGTAGGAAGACTTAGTCTTCCTGTACTTCAGTCGGCTTTGTGTCTCTTATATTTAATACCGATGCAATTTCTGTTTTTCATCGTCAATGGGAAGGTCCAAGGGATCCAGTAAACCTGCAGAGGTGCATCTGAATGTAAAACTGGTGACACAGAAAATGCTCAAAACACAGACAGTAGGAAGACTCAGTCTTCCTGTACTTAAGACGGCATTGTGTCTCTTATATTTAATTCCGATGCAATTTCTGTGTTTCATCGTCAATGGGAAGGTCCAAGGGATAGAGTAATCCTGCAGAGGTGCATCAGAATGTAAAACTGCTGACACAGGAAACGCTCAAAACATAGACAGTAGAAAGACTCAGTCTTCCTGTACTCAAGTCGGCATTGTGTTTCTTATATGTAATTCCGATGCAATTTCTGTGTTTCATCGTCAATGGGAAGGTCCAATGGATACAGAAAACCTGCAGAGGTGCATCAGAATGTAAAACTGGTGACACAGGAAACGCTCAAAACATAGGCAGTAGGAAGACTCAGTCTTCCTGTACTTAAGTCGGCATTGAGTTTCTTATAATTAATTCCGATGCGATTTCTGTGTTTCATCGACAATGGGAAGGTCCAAGGGATACAGTAAACCGGCAGAGATGCATCGGAATGTAAAACTGGTGACACAGGAATCGCTCAAAACATTGACCGTACGAAGACTGTTTTCTTGTACTTAAGTCGGCATTGTGTCTTTTATATTTATTTCCGATGAAATTTCTGTGTTTCATCGTGAAAGGGGAAGGTCCAAGGGATATAGTAAACTTGTAGAGGTGCATCGGAAAATAAAACTGGTGACACAGGAAACGCTCAAATTATAGACAGTAGGAAGACTCAGTCTTCCTGTACTTAAGTCGGCATTGTGTCTCTTATATTTAATTCCGATGCAATTTCTGTGTTTCATCGTCAATGGGAAGGTCCAAGGGATACAGGAAACCTGCAGAGGTGCATCGGAATGTAAAACTGGTGACACAGGAAACGCTCAAAACGTTGTCCGTACGTAGACTGTCATCTTGTACTTAAGTAGGCATTGCGTTTCTTATATTTAATTCCGATGCGATTTCTGTGTTTCATCGACAAGGGGAAGGTCCAAGGGATACAGTAAACCGGCAGAGGTGCATCGGAATGTAAAACTGGTGACACAGGAAACGTTCAAGACATTGACCGTACGAAGACTGTTTTCTTGTACTTAAGTCGGCATTGTGTCTCTTATATTTAATTTCGATGCAATTTCTGTGTTTCATCGTCAATGGGAAGGTCCAAGGGATACAGGAAACCTGCAGAGGTGCATCGGAATGTCAACCTGGTAACACAGGAAACCCTCAAAACATAGAGAGTAGGAAGACTCAGTCTTCCGGTACTTAAGTTGGCATTGTGACTCTTATATTTAATTCCGATGCAATTTCTGTGTTTCATCGTCAATGGGAAGGTCCAAGGGATACAGTAAACCTGCAGAGTTGAATCGGAATGTAAAACTGGTGACACAGGAAACGCTCAAAACATAGACAGAGGAAGACTCAGTCTTCCCATACTTAAGTCGGCATAGTGTCTCTTATATTTATTTCCAATGAAATGTCTGTGTTTCATCGTGAATGGGAAGGTCCATGTTATATAGTAAACCTGCAGAGGTGCGTCAGAAAGTTAAACTGATGACACAGGAAACGCTCAAAACATAGACAGTAGGAGGACTTAGTCTTCCTGTACTTAAGTCGGCATTGTGTCTCTTATATTTAATTTCGATGCAATTTCTGTGTTTCATCGTCACTGTGAAGGTCCAAGGGATACAGTAAACCTGTAGAGGTGCATCGGAATGTAAAACTGGTGACACAGGAAACGCTCAAATTATAGACACTAGGAAGACTCACTCTTCCTGTACTTAAGTCGGCATTGTGTCTCTTATATTTAATTCCGATGCAATTTCTGTGTTTCATCGTCAATGGGAAGGACCAAGGAATACAGTAAACCTGAAGAGGTGCATCGGAATGTAAAACTAGTGACACAGGAAACGCTCAAAACATAGACAGTAGGAAGACTCTGTCTTCCTGTACTTAAGTCGGCATTGTGTCTCTTATATTTAATTCCGATGCAATTTCTGTGTTTCATCGTCAATGGGAAGGTCCAAGGGTACAGTAAACCTGCAGAGGTGCATCGGAATGTAAAACTAGTGACACAGGAATCGCTCAAAACATAGACAGTAGGAAGACTCAGTCTTCCTGTACTTAAGTCGGCATTGTGTCTCTTATATTTAATTCCGATGCAATTTCTGTGTTTCATCGTCAATGGGAAAGTCCAAGGGAAACAGTAAACCTGCAGAGGTGCATCGGAATATAAAACTGGTGACACAGGAAACGCTCAAAACATAGACAGTAGGAAGACTCAGTCTTCCTGTACCTAAGTCGGCATTGTGTCTCTTATATTTATTTCCGATGCAATTTCTGTGTTTCATCGTCAATGGGAAGGTCCAATGGATACAGAAAACCTGCAGATGTGCATCAGAATGTAAAACTGGTGTCACAGGAAACGCTCAAAACATAGACAGTAGGAAGACTCAGTTTTCCTGTACTTAAGACAGCATTGTGTCTCTTATATTTAATTCCGATGCAATATCTGTGTTTCATCGTCAATGGGAAGGTCCAATGGATACAGAAGACCTGCAGACGAGCATCAGAATGTAAAACTGGTGACACAGGAAACGCTCAAAACATAGACAGTAGGAAGACTCAGTCTTCCTATACTTAAGTCGGCATTGTGTCTCTTATATTTAATTCCGATGCAATTTCTGTGTTTCATCGTCCATGGGAAGGTCCAAGGGATACAGTAAACCTGCAGAGGAGCATCAGAATGCAAAACTGGTGACACAGGAAACGCTCAAAACATAGACAGTAGGAAGACTCAGTCTTCCCATACTTAAGTCGGCATTGTGTCTCTTATATTTAATTCCGATGCAATTTCTGTGTTTCATCGTCCATGGGAAGGTCCAAGGGATACAGTAAACCTGCAGAGGAGCATCAGAATGTAAAACTGGTGACACAGGAAACGCTCAAAACATAGACAGTTGGAAGACTCAGTCTTCCCATACTTAAGTCGGCATTGTGTCTCTTATATTTATTTCCGATGAAATGTCTGTGTTTCATCATGAATGGGAAGGTCCAAGGGATATAGTAAACCTGCAGAGGTGCGTCAGAAAGTAAAACTGATGACACAGGAAAAGCTCAAAACATAGACAGAGGAAGACTCAGTCCTGCAGAGGTGCATCGGAATGTCAAACTGTTAACACAGGAAACGCTCAAAACATAGAGAATAGGAAGACTCAGTCTTCCTGTACTTAAGTTGGCATTGTGACTCTGATATTTAATTCCGATGCAATTTCTGTGTTTCATCGTCAATGGGAAGGTCCAAGGGATACAGTAAACCTGCAGAGTTGCATCGGAATGTAAAACTGGTGACACAGCAAACACTCAAAACATAGACAGAGGAACACTAAGTCGTCCCATACTTAAGTCGGCATTGGGTCTCTTATATTTATGTGCGATGAAATGTCTGTGTTTCATCGTGAATGGGAAGGTCCAAGGGATATAGTAAACCTGTAGAGGTGCATCAGAATGTAAAACTGGTGACACAGGAAACGCTCAACACATAGACAGTAGGAAGACTCTGACTTCCTGTACTTAAGTCGGCATTGTGTCTCTTATATTTAATTCCGATGCAATTTCTGTGTTTGATCGTCAATGGGAAGGTTCAAGGGAAACAGTAAACCTGCAGAGGTGCATCAGAATGTAAAACTGGTGACACAGGAAACGCTCAAAACGTTGTCCGTACGTAGACTGTCATCTTGTACTTAAGTAGGCATTGCGTTTCTTATATTTAATTCCGATGCGATTTCTGTGTTTCATCGACAAGGGGAAGGTCCAAGGGATACAGTAAACCGGCAGAGGTGCATCGGAATGTAAAACTGGTGACACAGGAAACGCTCAAGATATTGACCGTACGAAGACTGTTTTCTTGTACTTAAGTCGGCATTGTGTCTCTTATATTTAATTTCGATGCAATTTCTGTGTTTCATCGTCAATGGGAAGGTCCAAGGGATACAGGAAACCTGCAGAGGTGCATCGGAATGTCAACCTGGTAACACAGGAAACGCTCAAAACATAGAGAGTAGGAAGACTCAGTCTTCCGGTACTTAAGTTGGCATTGAGACTCTTATATTTAATTCCGATGCAATTTCTGTGTTTCATCGTCAATGGGAAGGTCCAAGGGATACAGTAAACCTGCAGAGTTGAATCGGAATGTAAAACTGGTGACACAGGAAACGCTCAAAACATAGACAGAGGAAGACTCAGTCTTCCCATACTTAAGTCGGCATAGTGTCTCTTATATTTATTTCCAATGAAATGTCTGTGTTTCATCGTGAATGGGAAGGTCCAAGTTATATAGTAAACCTGCAGAGGTGCGTCAGAAAGTTAAACTGATGACACAGGAAACGCTCAAACATAGACAGTAGGAGGACTTAGTCTTCCTGTACTTAAGTCGGCATTGTGTCTCTTATATTTAATTTCGATGCAATTTCTGTGTTTCATCGTCACTGTGAAGGTCCAAGGGATACAGTAAACCTGTAGAGGTGCATCGGAATGTAAAACTGGTGACACAGGAAACGCTCAAATTATAGACACTAGGAAGACTCACTCTTCCTGTACTTAAGTCGGCATTGTGTCTCTTATATTTAATTCCGATGCAATTTCTGTGTTTCATCGTCAATGGGAATGTCCAAGGAATACAGTAAACCTGAAGAGGTGCATCGGAATGTAAAACTAGTGACACAGGAAACGCTCAAAACATAGACAGTAGGAAGACTCTGTCTTCCTGTACTTAAGTCGGCATTGTGTCTCTTATATTTAATTCCGATGCAATTTCTGTGTTTCATCGTCAATGTGAAGGTCCAAGGGTACAGTAAACCTGCAGAGGTGCATCGGAATGTAAAACTAGTGACACAGGAATCGCTCAAAACATAGACAGTAGGAAGACTCAGTCTTCCTGTACTTAAGTCGGCATTGTGTCTCTTATATTTAATTCCGATGCAATTTCTGTGTTTCATCGTCAATGGGAAAGTCCAAGGGAAACAGTAAACCTGCAGAGGTGCATCGGAATGTAAAACTGGTGACACAGGAAACGCTCAAAACATAGACAGTAGGAAGACTCAGTCTTCCCATACTTAAGTCGGCATTGTGTCTCTTATATTTATTTCCGATGAAATGTCTGTGTTTCATGTGAATGGGAAGGTCCAAGGGATATAGTAAACCTGCAGAGGTGCGTCAGAAAGTGAAACTGATGACACAGGAAAAGCTCAAAACATAGACAGAGGAAGACTCAGTCCTGCAGAGGTGCATCGGAATGTCAAACTGGTAACACAGGAAACGCTCAAAACATAGAGAATAGGAAGACTCAGTCTTCCTGTACTTAAGTTGGCATTGTGACTCTGATATTTAATTCCGATGCAATTTCTGTGTTTCATCGTCAATGGGAAGGTCCAAGGGATACAGTAAACCTGCAGAGTTGCATCGGAATGTAAAACTGGTGACACAGCAAACGCTCAAAACATAGACAGAGGAACACTCAGTCGTCCCATACTTAAGTCGGCATTGGGTCTCTTATATTTATGTGCGATGAAATGTCTGTGTTTCATCGTGAATGGGAAGGTCCAAGGGATATAGTAAACCTGCAGAGGTGCATCAGAATGTAAAACTGGTGACACAGAAAACGCTCAACACATAGACAGTAGAAAGACTCTGTCTTCCTGTACTTAAGTCGGCATTGTGTCTCTTATATTTAATTCCGATGCAATTTCTGTGTTTGATCGTCAATGGGAAGGTCCAAGGGAAACAGTAAACCTGCAGAGGTGCATCAGAAAGTAAAACTGGTGACACAGGAAACGCTCAACACATAGACAGTAGGAAGACTCATTCTTCCAGTACTTAAGTCGGCATTGTGTCTCTTATATTTAATTCCGATGCAATTTCTGTGTTTCATCGTCAATGGGAAGGTCCAATGGATACAGAAAACCTGCAGATGTGCATCAGAATGTAAAACTGGTGTCACAGGAAACGCTCAAAACATAGACAGTAGGAAGACTCAGTTTTCCTGTACTTAAGACAGCATTGTGTCTCTTATATTTAATTCCGATGCAATATCTGTGTTTCATCGTCAATGGGAAGGTCCAATGGATACAGAAGACCTGCAGAGGAGCATCAGAATGTAAAACTGGTGACACAGGAATCGCTCAAAACATAGACAGTAGGAAGACTCAGTCTTCCTATACTTAAGTCGGCATTGTGTCTCTTATATTTAATTCCGATGCAATTTCTGTGTTTCATCGTCCATGGGAAGGTCCAAGGGATACAGTAAACCGGCAGAGGTGCATCGGAATGTAAAACTGGTGACACAGGAAACGCTCAAGATATTGACCGTACGAAGACTGTTTTCTTGTACTTAAGTCGGCATTGTGTCTCTTATATTTAATTTCGATGCAATTTCTGTGTTTCATCGTCAATGGGAAGGTCCAAGGGATACAGGAAACCTGCAGAGGTGCATCGGAATGTCAACCTGGTAACACAGGAAACGCTCAAAACATAGAGAGTAGGAAGACTCAGTCTTCCGGTACTTAAGTTGGCATTGTGACTCTTATATTTAATTCCGATGCAATTTCTGTGTTTCATCGTCAATGGGAAGGTCCAAGGGATACAGTAAACCTGCAGAGTTGAATCGGAATGTAAAACTGGTGACACAGGAAACGCTCAAAACATAGACAGAGGAAGACTCAGTCTTCCCATACTTAAGTCGGCATAGTGTCTCTTATATTTATTTCCAATGAAATGTCTGTGTTTCATCGTGAATGGGAAGGTCCAAGTTATATAGTAAACCTGCAGAGGTGCGTCAGAAAGTTAAACTGATGACACAGGAAACGCTCAAACATAGACAGTATGAGGACTTAGTCTTCCTGTACTTAAGTCGGCATTGTGTCTCTTATATTTAATTTCGATGCAATTTCTGTGTTTCATCGTCACTGTGAAGGTCCAAGGGATACAGTAAACCTGTAGAGGTGCATCGGAATGTAAAACTGGTGACACAGGAAACGCTCAAATTATAGACACTAGGAAGACTCACTCTTCCTGTACTTAAGTCGGCATTGTGTCTCTTATATTTAATTCCGATGCAATTTCTGTGTTTCATCGTCAATGGGAATGTCCAAGGAATACAGTAAACCTGAAGAGGTGCATCGGAATGTAAAACTAGTGACACAGGAAACGCTCAAAACATAGACAGTAGGAAGACTCTGTCTTCCTGTACTTAAGTCGGCATTGTGTCTCTTATATTTAATTCCGATGCAATTTCTGTGTTTCATCGTCAATGTGAAGGTCCAAGGGTACAGTAAACCTGCAGAGGTGCATCGGAATGTAAAACTAGTGACACAGGAATCGCTCAAAACATAGACAGTAGGAAGACTCAGTCTTCCTGTACTTAAGTCGGCATTGTGTCTCTTATATTTAATTCCGATGCAATTTCTGTGTTTCATCGTCAATGGGAAAGTCCAAGGGAAACAGTAAACCTGCAGAGGTGCATCGGAATGTAAAACTGGTGACACAGGAAACGCTCAAAACATAGACAGTAGGAAGACTCAGTCTTCCTGTACCTAAGTCGGCATTGTGTCTCTTATATTTATTTCCGATGAAATTTCTGTGTTTCATCGTGAATGGGAAGGTCCAAGGGATATAGTAATCCTGCAGAGGTGCAGCGGAAAGTAAATCTGATGACACAGGAAACGCTCAAAACATAGACAGTAGGAAGACTTAGTCTTCCTGTACTTAAGTCGGCATTGTGTCTCTTATATTTAATTCTGATGCAATTTCTGTGTTTCATCGTCAATGGGAAGGTCCAAGGGATACAGTAAACCTGCAGAGGAGCATCAGAATGTACAACTGGTGACACAGGAAACGCTCAAAACATAGACAGTAGGAAGACTCAGTCTTCCCATACTTAAGTCGGCATTGTGTCTCTTATATTTATTTCCGATGAAATGTCTGTGTTTCATGTGAATGGGAAGGTCCAAGGGATATAGTAAACCTGCAGAGGTGCGTCAGAAAGTGAAACTGATGACACAGGAAAAGCTCAAAACATAGACAGAGGAAGACTCAGTCCTGCAGAGGTGCATCGGAATGTCAAACTGGTAACACAGGAAACGCTCAAAACATAGAGAATAGGAAGACTCAGTCTTCCTGTACTTAAGTTGGCATTGTGACTCTGATATTTAATTCCGATGCAATTTCTGTGTTTCATCGTCAATGGGAAGGTCCAAGGGATACAGTAAACCTGCAGAGTTGCATCGGAATGTAAAACTGGTGACACAGCAAACGCTCAAAACATAGACAGAGGAACACTCAGTCGTCCCATACTTAAGTCGGCATTGGGTCTCTTATATTTATGTGCGATGAAATGTCTGTGTTTCATCGTGAATGGGAAGGTCCAAGGGATATAGTAAACCTGCAGAGGTGCATCAGTATGTAAAACTGGTGACACAGAAAACGCTCAACACATAGACAGTAGAAAGACTCTGTCTTCCTGTACTTAAGTCGGCATTGTGTCTCTTATATTTAATTCCGATGCAATTTCTGTGTTTGATCGTCAATGGGAAGGTCCAAGGGAAACAGTAAACCTGCAGAGGTGCATCAGAAAGTAAAACTGGTGACACAGGAAACGCTCAACACATAGACAGTAGGAAGACTCATTCTTCCAGTACTTAAGTCGGCATTGTGTCTCTTATATTTAATTCCGATGCAATTTCTGTGTTTCATCGTCAATGGGAAGGTCCAATGGATACAGAAAACCTGCAGATGTGCATCAGAATGTAAAACTGGTGTCACAGGAAACGCTCAAAACATAGACAGTAGGAAGACTCAGTTTTCCTGTACTTAAGACAGCATTGTGTCTCTTATATTTAATTCCGATGCAATATCTGTGTTTCATCGTCAATGGGAAGGTCCAATGGATACAGAAGACCTGCAGAGGAGCATCAGAATGTAAAACTGGTGACACAGGAATCGCTCAAAACATAGACAGTAGGAAGACTCAGTCTTCCTATACTTAAGTCGGCATTGTGTCTCTTATATTTAATTCCGATGCAATTTCTGTGTTTCATCGTCCATGGGAAGGTCCAAGGGATACAGTAAACCTGCAGAGGAGCATCAGAATGTAAAACTGGTGACACAGGAAACGCTCAAAACATAGACAGTAGGAAGACTCAGTCTTCCCATACTTAAGTCGGCATTGTGTCTCTTATATTTATTTCCGATGAAATGTCTGTGTTTCATCGTGAATGGGAAGGTCCAAGGGATATAGTAAACCTGCAGAGGTGCGTCAGAAAGTAAAACTGATGACACAGGAAAAGCTCAAAACATAGACAGAGGAAGACTCAGTCCTGCAGAGGTGCATCGGAATGTCAAACTGTTAACACAGGAAACGCTCAAAACATAGAGAATAGGAAGACTCAGTCTTCCTGTACTTAAGTTGGCATTGTGACTCTGATATTTAATTCCGATGCAATTTCTGTGTTTCATCGTCAATGGGACGGTCCAAGGGATACAGTAAACCTGCAGAGGTGCATCGGAATATAAAACTGGTGACACAGGAAACGCTCAAAACATAGACAGTAGGAAGACTCAGTCTTCCAGTACTTAAGTCGGCATTGTGTCTCTTATATTTAATTCCGATGCAATTTCTGTGTTTCATCGTCCATGGGAAGGTTCAAGGGAAACAGTAAACCTGCAGAGGTGCATCAGAATGTAAAACTGGTGACACAGGAAACGCTCAAAACGTTGTCCGTACGTAGACTGTCATCTTGTACTTAAGTAGGCATTGCGTTTCTTATATTTAATTCCGATGCGATTTCTGTGTTTCATCGACAAGGGGAAGGTCCAAGGGATACAGTAAACCGGCAGAGGTGCATCGGAATGTAAAACTGGTGACACAGGAAACGCTCAAGATATTGACCGTACGAAGACTGTTTTCTTGTACTTAAGTCGGCATTGTGTCTCTTATATTTAATTTCGATGCAATTTCTGTGTTTCATCGTCAATGGGAAGGTCCAAGGGATACAGGAAACCTGCAGAGGTGCATCGGAATGTCAACCTGGTAACACAGGAAACGCTCAAAACATAGAGAGTAGGAAGACTCAGTCTTCCGGTACTTAAGTTGGCATTGTGACTCTTATATTTAATTCCGATGCAATTTCTGTGTTTCATCGTCAATGGGAAGGTCCAAGGGATACAGTAAACCTGCAGAGTTGAATCGGAATGTAAAACTGGTGACACAGGAAACGCTCAAAACATAGACAGAGGAAGACTCAGTCTTCCCATACTTAAGTCGGCATAGTGTCTCTTATATTTATTTCCAATGAAATGTCTGTGTTTCATCGTGAATGGGAAGGTCCAAGTTATATAGTAAACCTGCAGAGGTGCGTCAGAAAGTTAAACTGATGACACAGGAAACGCTCAAACATAGACAGTAGGAGGACTTAGTCTTCCTGTACTTAAGTCTGCATTGTGTCTCTTATATTTAATTTCGATGCAATTTCTGTGTTTCATCGTCACTGTGAAGGTCCAAGGGATACAGTAAACCTGTAGAGGTGCATCGGAATGTAAAACTGGTGACACAGGAAACGCTCAAATTATAGACACTAGGAAGACTCACTCTTCCTGTACTTAAGTCGGCATTGTGTCTCTTATATTTAATTCCGATGCAATTTCTGTGTTTCATCGTCAATGGGAATGTCCAAGGAATACAGTAAACCTGAAGAGGTGCATCGGAATGTAAAACTAGTGACACAGGAAACGCTCAAAACATAGACAGTAGGAAGACTCTGTCTTCCTGTACTTAAGTCGGCATTTTGTCTCTTATATTTAATTCCGATGCAATTTCTGTGTTTCATCGTCAATGTGAAGGTCCAAGGGTACAGTAAACCTGCAGAGGTGCATCGGAATGTAAAACTAGTGACACAGGAATCGCTCAAAACATAGACAGTAGGAAGACTCAGTCTTCCTGTACTTAAGTCGGCATTGTGTCTCTTATATTTAATTCCGATGCAATTTCTGTGTTTCATCGTCAATGGGAAAGTCCAAGGGAAACAGTAAACCTGCAGAGGTGCATCGGAATGTAAAACTGGTGACACAGGAAACGCTCAAAACATAGACAGTAGGAAGACTCAGTCTTCCTGTACCTAAGTCGGCATTGTGTCTCTTATATTTATTTCCGATGAAATTTCTGTGTTTCATCGTGAATGGGAAGGTCCAAGGGATATAGTAATCCTGCAGAGGTGCAGCGGAAAGTAAATCTGATGACACAGGAAACGCTCAAAACATAGACAGTAGGAAGACTTAGTCTTCCTGTACTTAAGTCGGCATTGTGTCTCTTATATTTAATTCTGATGCAATTTCTGTGTTTCATCGTCAATGGGAAGGTCCAAGGGATACAGTAAACCTGCAGAGGAGCATCAGAATGTACAACTGGTGACACAGGAAACGCTCAAAACATAGACAGTAGGAAGACTCAGTCTTCCCATACTTAAGTCGGCATTGTGTCTCTTATATTTATTTCCGATGAAATGTCTGTGTTTCATGTGAATGGGAAGGTCCAAGGGATATAGTAAACCTGCAGAGGTGCGTCAGAAAGTGAAACTGATGACACAGGAAAAGCTCAAAACATAGACAGAGGAAGACTCAGTCCTGCAGAGGTGCATCGGAATGTCAAACTGGTAACACAGGAAACGCTCAAAACATAGAGAATAGGAAGACTCAGTCTTCCTGTACTTAAGTTGGCATTGTGACTCTGATATTTAATTCCGATGCAATTTCTGTGTTTCATCGTCAATGGGAAGGTCCAAGGGATACAGTAAACCTGCAGAGTTGCATCGGAATGTAAAACTGGTGACACAGCAAACGCTCAAAACATAGAGGAACACTCAGTCGTCCCATACTTAAGTCGGCATTGGGTCTCTTATATTTATGTGCGATGAAATGTCTGTGTTTCATCGTGAATGGGAAGGTCCAAGGGATATAGTAAACCTGCAGAGGTGCATCAGAATGTAAAACTGGTGACACAGAAAACGCTCAACACATAGACAGTAGAAAGACTCTGTCTTCCTGTACTTAAGTCGGCATTGTGTCTCTTATATTTAATTCCGATGCAATTTCTGTGTTTGATCGTCAATGGGAAGGTCCAAGGGAAACAGTAAACCTGCAGAGGTGCATCAGAAAGTAAAACTGGTGACACAGGAAACGCTCAACACATAGACAGTAGGAAGACTCATTCTTCCAGTACTTAAGTCGGCATTGTGTCTCTTATATTTAATTCCGATGCAATTTCTGTGTTTCATCGTCAATGGGAAGGTCCAATGGATACAGAAAACCTGCAGATGTGCATCAGAATGTAAAACTGGTGTCACAGGAAACGCTCAAAACATAGACAGTAGGAAGACTCAGTTTTCCTGTACTTAAGACAGCATTGTGTCTCTTATATTTAATTCCGATGCAATATCTGTGTTTCATCGTCAATGGGAAGGTCCAATGGATACAGAAGACCTGCAGAGGAGCATCAGAATGTAAAACTGGTGACACAGGAATCGCTCAAAACATAGACAGTAGGAAGACTCAGTCTTCCTATACTTAAGTCGGCATTGTGTCTCTTATATTTAATTCCGATGCAATTTCTGTGTTTCATCGTCCATGGGAAGGTCCAAGGGATACAGTAAACCTGCAGAGGAGCATCAGAATGTAAAACTGGTGACACAGGAAACGCTCAAAACATAGACAGTAGGAAGACTCAGTCTTCCCATACTTAAGTCGGCATTGTGTCTCTTATATTTATTTCCGATGAAATGTCTGTGTTTCATCGTGAATGGGAAGGTCCAAGGGATATAGTAAACCTGCAGAGGTGCGTCAGAAAGTAAAACTGATGACACAGGAAAAGCTCAAAACATAGACAGAGGAAGACTCAGTCCTGCAGAGGTGCATCGGAATGTCAAACTGTTAACACAGGAAACGCTCAAAACATAGAGAATAGGAAGACTCAGTCTTCCTGTACTTAAGTTGGCATTGTGACTCTGATATTTAATTCCGATGCAATTTCTGTGTTTCATCGTCAATGGGAAGGTCCAAGGGATACAGTAAACCTGCAGAGTTGCATCGGAATGTAAAACTGGTGACACAGCAAACACTCAAAACATAGACAGAGGAACACTAAGTCGTCCCATACTTAAGTCGGCATTGGGTCTCTTATATTTATGTGCGATGAAATGTCTGTGTTTCATCGTGAATGGGAAGGTCCAAGGGATATAGTAAACCTGTAGAGGTGCATCAGAATGTAAAACTGGTGACACAGGAAACGCTCAACACATAGACAGTAGGAAGACTCATTCTTCCAGTACTTAAGTCGGCATTGTGTCTCTTATATTTAATTCCGATGCAATTTCTGTGTTTAATCGTCAATGGGAAGGTCCAAGGAATACAGTAAACCTGCAGAGGTGCATCGGAATGTAAAACTACTGACACAGGAAACGCTCAAAACATAGACAGTAGTAAGACTCAGTTTTCCTGTACTTAAGTCGGCATTGTGTCTCTTGTATTTAATTCCGATGAAATTTCTGTGTTTCATCGTGAATGGGAAGTTCCAAGGGATATAGTAATCCTGCAGAGGTGCATCGGAAAGTAAAACTGATGACACAGGAAACGCTCAAAACATAGACAGTAGGAAGACTTAGTCTTCCTGTACTTCAGTCGGCATTGTGTCTCTTATATTTAATTCCGTAGCAATTTCTGTTTTTCATCGTCAATGGGATGGTCCAAGGGATACAGTAAACCTGCAGAGGTGCATCAGAATGTAAAACAGTTGACACAGGAAACGCTCAACACATAGACAGTAGGAAGACTCATTCTTCCTGTACCTAAGTCGGCATTGTGTCTCTTATATTAAATTCCGATGCAATTTCTGTGTTTCATCGTCAATGGGAAGGTCCAAGGGAAACAGTAAACCTGCAGAGGTGCATCGGAATGTAAAACTGGTGACACAGGAAACGCTCAAAATATACACAGTAGGAAGACTCAGTCTTCCTGTACTTAAGTCGGCATTGTGTCTCTTGTATCTAATTCCGATGAAATTTCTGTGTTTCATCGTGAATGGGAAGGTCCAAGGGATATAGTAATCCTGCAGAGGTGCATCGGAAAGTAAAACTAATGACACAGGAAACGCTGATATCATAGACAGTAGGAGGACTTAGTCTTCCTGTACTTCAGTCGGCATTGTGTCTCTTATATTTAATTCCGATGCAATTTCTGTTTTTCATCGTCAATGGGAAGGTCCAAGGGATACAGTAAACATGCAGAGGTGCATCAGAATGTAAAACTGTTTACACAGGAAACGCTCAACACATAGACAGTAGGAAGACTCATTCTTCCTGTACTTAAGTCGGCTTTGTGTCTCTTATATTTAATTGCGATGCAATTTCTGTGTTTCATCGTCAATGGGAAGGTCCAAGGAATACAGTAAACCTGCAGAGGTGCATCGGAATGTAAAACTAGTGACACAGGAAACGCTCAAACATAGACAGTAGGAAAACTCTGTCATCCTGTACTTAAGTCGGCATTGTGTCTCTTATATTTTATTCCGATGCAATTTCTGTGTTTCATCGTCAATGGGAAGGTCCAAGCGATACAGTAAACCTGCAGATGTGCATCAGAATGTAAAACTGGTGACACAGGAAACGCTCAACACATAGACAGTAGGAAGGCTCATTCTTCCAGTACTTATGTCGGCATTCAGTTTCTTATATTTAATTCCGATGCGATTTCTGTGTTTCATCGACAATGGGAAGGTCCAAGGGATACAGTAAACCGGCAGAGATGCATCGGAATGTAAAATTGGTGACACAGGAAACGCTCAAAACATTGACCGTACGAAGACTGTTTTCTTGTACTTAAGTCGGCATTGTGTCTCTTATATTTAATTTCGATGCAATTTCTGTGTTTCATCGTCAATGGGAAGGTCCAAGGGATACAGGAAACCTGCAGAGGTGCATCGGAATGTCAAACTGGTAACACAGGAAACGCTCAAAGCATAGAGAGTAGGAAGACTCAGTCTTCCTGTACTTAAGACGGCATTGTGTCTCTTATATTTAATTCCGATGCAATTTCTGTGTTTCATCGTCAATGGGACGGTCCAAGGGATACAGTAAACCTGCAGAGGTGCATCGGAATGTAAAACTGGTGACCCAGGAAACGCTCAAAACATAGACAGTAGGAAGACTCAGTCTTCCTATACTTAAGTCGGCGTTGTGTCTTTTATATTTATTTCCGATGAAATTTCTGTGTTTCATTGTGAATGGGAAGGTCCAAGGGATATAGTAAACCTGTAGAGGTGCATCGGAAAATAAAACTGGTGACACAGGAAACGCTCAAATTATAGACAGTAGGAAGACTCAGTCTTCCTGTACTTAAGTCGGCATTGTGTCTCTTATATTTAATTCCGATGCAATTTCTGTGTTTCATCGTCAACGGGAAGGTCCAAGGGATACAGTAAACCTGCAGAGGTGCATCAGAATGTAAAACTGGTAACAGAGGAAACGCTCAAAACATAGACTGTAGGAAGACTCAGTCTTCCTGTACTTAAGTCGGCATTGTGTCTCTTATATTTAATTCCGATGCAATTTCTGTGTTTCATCGTCAATGGGAAGGTCCAAGGGATACAGTAAACCTGCAGAAGTGCAACAGAATGTAAAACTGGTGACACAGGAAACGCTCAACACATAGACAGTAGGAAGACTCATTCTTCCTGTACTTAAGTCGGCTTTGTGTCTCTTATATTTAATTCCGATGCAATTTCTGTGTTTCATCGTCAATGGGAAGGTCCAAGGAATACAGTAAACCTGCAGAGGTGCATCGGAATGTAAAACTAGTGACACAGGAAACGCTCAAATGATAGACAGTAGGAAGACTCTGTCTTCCTCTACTTAAGTCGGCATTGTGTCTCTTATATTTAATTCCGATGCAATTTCTGTGTTTCATCGTCAATGGGAAGGTCCAAGGCATACAGTAAGCCTACAGAGGTGCATCAGAATGTAAAACTGGTGACACAGAAAACGCTCAAAGCATAGAGAGTGGGAAGACTCAGTCTTCCTGTACTTCAGTCGGCATTGTGTCTCTTATATTTAATTCCGATGCAATTTCTGTGTTTCATCGTCAAAGGGAAGGTCCAAGGGATACAGTAAACCTGCAGAGGTGCATCGGAATGTAAAACTGGTGACACAGGAAACGCTCAAAACATAGACAGTAGGAAGACTCAGTCTTTCTGTACTTAAGTCGGCATTGTGTCTCCTATATTTAATTCCAATGCGATTTCTGTGTTTCACCGACAATGGGAAGGTCCAAGGGATACAGTAAACCTGCAGAGGTGCATCGGAATGTAAAACTGGTGACACAGGAAACGCTCAAAACGTTGTCCGTACCTAGACTGTCATCTTGTACTTAAGTAGGCATTGCGTCTCTTATATTTAATTCCGATGCGATTTCTGTGTTTCATCGACAAGGGGAAGGTCCAAGGGATACAGTAAACCGGCAGAGGTGCATCGGAATGTAAAACTGGTGACACAGGAAACGCTCAAGACATTGACCGTACGAAGACTGTTTTCTTGTACTTAAGTCGGCATTGTGTCTCTTATATTTAATTTCGATGCAATTTCTGTGTTTCATCGTCAATGGGAAGGTCCAAGGGATACAGGAAACCTGCAGAGGTGCATCGGAATGTCAACCTGGTAACACAGGAAACGCTCAAAACATAGAGAGTAGGAAGACTCAGTCTTCCTGTACTTAAGTTGGCATTGTGACTCTTATATTTAATTCCGATCAATTTCTGTGTTTCATCGTCAATGGGAAGAGTCCAAGGGATACAGTAAACCTGCAGAGTTGCATCGGAATGTAAAACTGGTGACACAGGAAACGCACAAAACATAGACAGAGGAAGACTCAGTCTTCCCATACTTAAGTCGGCATAGTGTCTCTTATATTTATTTCCAATGAAATGTCTGTGTTTCATCGTGAATGGGAAGGTCCAAGTTATATAGTAAACCTGCAGAGGTGCGTCAGAAAGTTAAACTGATGACACAGGAAACGCTCAAAACATAGACAGTAGGAGGACTTAGTCTTCCTGTACTTAAGTCGGCATTGTGTCTCTTATATTTAATTCCGATGCAATTTCTGTGTTTCATCGTCACTGTGAAGGTCCAAGGGATACAGTAAACCTGTAGAGGTGCATCGGAATGTAAAACTGGTGACACAGGAAACGCTCAAATTATAGACACTAGGAAGACTCAGTCTTCCTGTACTTAGGTCGGCATTGTGTCTCTTATATTTAATTGCGATTCAATTTCTGTGTTTCATCGTCAATGGGAAGGTCCAAGGAATACAGTAAACCTGCAGAGGTGCATCGGAATGTAAAACTAGTGACACAGGAAACGCTCAAAACATAGTCAGTAGGAAGACTCTGTCTTCCTGTACTTAAGTCGGCATTGTGTCTCTTATATTTAATTCCGATGCAATTTCTGTGTTTCATCGTCAATGGAAGGTCCAAGGGTACAGTAAACCTGCAGAGGTGCATCGGAATGTAAAACTAGTGACACAGGAATCGCTCAAAACATAGACAGTAGGAAGACTCAGTCTTCCTGTTCTTAAGTCGGCATTGTGTCTCTTATATTTAATTCCGATGCAATTTCTGTGTTTCATCGTCAATGGGAAAGTCCAAGGGAAACAGTAAACCTGCAGAGGTGCATCGGAATGTAAAACTGGTGACACAGGAAACGCTCAAAACATAGACAGTAGGATGACTCTTCTTCCTGTACCTAAGTCGGCATTGTGTCTCTTATATTTATTTCCGATGAAATTTCTGTGTTTCATCGTGAATGGGATGGTCCAAGGGATATAGTAATCCTGCAGAGGTGCAGCGGAAAGTAAAACTGATGACACAGGAAACGCTCAAAACATAGACAGTAGGAAGACTTAGTCTTCCTGTACTTAAGTCGGCTTTGTGTCTCTTATATTTAATTTCGATGCAATTTCTGTTTTTCATCGTCAATGGGAAGGTCCAAGGGATACAGTAAACCTGCAGAGGTGCATCTGAATGTAAAACTGATGACACAGAAAACGCTCAAAACATAGACATTAGGAAGACTCAGTCTTCCTGTACTTAAGTCGGCATTGTGTCTCTTATATTTAATTTCGATGCAATTTCTGTGTTTCATCGTCAATGGGAAGGTCCAAGGGATACAGGAAACCTGCAGAGGTGCATCGGAATGTCAAACTGGTAACACAGGAAACGCTCAAAGCATAGAGAGTAGGAAGACTCAGTCTTCCTGTACTTAAGACGGCATTGTGTCTCTTATATTTAATTCCGATGCAATTTCTGTGTTTCATCGTCAATGGGACGGTCCAAGGGATACAGTAAACCTGCAGAGGTGCATCGGAATGTAAAACTGGTGACCCAGGAAACGCTCAAAACATAGACAGTAGGAAGACTCAGTCTTCCTATACTTAAGTCGGCGTTGTGTCTTTTATATTTATTTCCGATGAAATTTCTGTGTTTCATTGTGAATGGGAAGGTCCAAGGGATATAGTAAACCTGTAGAGGTGCATCGGAAAATAAAACTGGTGACACCGGAATCGCTCAAATTATAGACAGTAGGAAGACTCAGTCTTCCTGTACTTAAGTCGGCATTGTGTCTCTTATATTTAATTCCGATGCAATTTCTGTGTTTCATCGTCAACGGGAAGGTCCAAGGGATACAGTAAACCTGCAGAGGTGCATCAGAATGTAAAACTGGTAACAGAGGAAACGCTCAAAACATAGACTGTAGGAAGACTCAGTCTTCCTGTACTTAAGTCGGCATTGTGTCTCTTATATTTAATTCCGATGCAATTTCTGTGTTTCATCGTCAATGGGAAGGTCCAAGGGATACAGTAAACCTGCAGAAGTGCAACAGAATGTAAAACTGGTGACACAGGAAACGCTCAACACATAGACAGTAGGAAGACTCATTCTTCCTGTACTTAAGTCGGCTTTGTGTCTCTTATATTTAATTCCGATGCAATTTCTGTGTTTCATCGTCAATGGGAAGGTCCAAGGAATACAGTAAACCTGCAGAGGTGCATCGGAATGTAAAACTAGTGACACAGGAAACGCTCAAATGATAGACAGTAGGAAGACTCTGTCTTCCTGTACTTAAGTCGGCATTGTGTCTCTTATATTTAATTCCGATGCAATTTCTGTGTTTCATCGTCAATGGGAAGGTCCAAGGCATACAGTAAGCCTACAGAGGTGCATCAGAATGTAAAACTGGTGACACAGGAAACGCTCAAAGCATAGAGAGTGGGAAGACTCAGTCTTCCTGTACTTCAGTCGGCATTGTGTCTCTTATATTTAATTCCGATGCAATTTCTGTGTTTCATCGTCAAAGGGAAGGTCCAAGGGATACAGTAAACCTGCAGAGGTGCATCGGAATGTAAAACTGGTGACACAGGAAACGCTCAAAACATAGACAGTAGGAAGACTCAGTCTTTCTGTACTTAAGTCGGCATTGTGTCTCCTATATTTAATTCCAATGCGATTTCTGTGTTTCACCGACAATGGGAAGGTCCAAGGGATACAGTAAACCTGCAGAGGTGCATCGGAATGTAAAACTGGTGACACAGGAAACGCTCAAAACGTTGTCCGTACGTAGACTGTCATCTTGTACTTAAGTAGGCATTGCGTCTCTTATATTTAATTCCGATGCGATTTCTGTGTTTAATCGACAAGGGGAAGGTCCAAGGGATACAGTAAACCGGCAGAGGTGCATCGGAATGTAAAACTGGTGACACAGGAAACGCTCAAGACATTGACCGTACGAAGACTGTTTTCTTGTACTTAAGTCGGCATTGTGTCTCTTATATTTATTTCCAATGAAATGTCTGTGTTTCATCGTGAATGGGAAGGTCCAAGTTATATAGTAAACCTGCAGAGGTGCGTCAGAAAGTTAAACTGATGACACAGGAAACGCTCAAAACATAGACAGTAGGAGGACTTAGTCTTCCTGTACTTAAGTCGGCATTGTGTCTCTTATATTTAATTCCGATGCAATTTCTGTGTTTCATCGTCACTGTGAAGGTCCAAGGGATACAGTAAACCTGTAGAGGTGCATCGGAATGTAAAACTGGTGACACAGGAAACGCTCAAATTATAGACACTAGGAAGACTCAGTCTTCCTGTACTTAGGTCGGAATTGTGTCTCTTATATTTAATTGCGATTCAATTTCTGTGTTTCATCGTCAATGGGAAGGTCCAAGGAATACAGTAAACCTGCAGAGGTGCATCGGAATGTAAAACTAGTGACACAGGAAACGCTCAAAACATAGTCAGTAGGAAGACTCTGTCTTCCTGTACTTAAGTCGGCATTGTGTCTCTTATATTTAATTCCGATGCAATTTCTGTGTTTCATCGTCAATGGAAGGTCCAAGGGTACAGTAAACCTGCAGAGGTGCATCGGAATGTAAAACTAGTGACACAGGAATCGCTCAAAACATAGACAGTAGGAAGACTCAGTCTTCCTGTTCTTAAGTCGGCATTGTGTCTCTTATATTTAATTCCGATGCAATTTCTGTGTTTCATCGTCAATGGGAAAGTCCAAGGGAAACAGTAAACCTGCAGAGGTGCATCGGAATGTAAAACTGGTGACACAGGAAACGCTCAAAACATAGACAGTAGGATGACTCTTCTTCCTGTACCTAAGTCGGCATTGTGTCTCTTATATTTATTTCCGATGAAATTTCTGTGTTTCATCGTGAATGGGATGGTCCAAGGGATATAGTAATCCTGCAGAGGTGCAGCGGAAAGTAAAACTGATGACACAGGAAACGCTCAAAACATAGACAGTAGGAAGACTTAGTCTTCCTGTACTTAAGTCGGCTTTGTGTCTCTTATATTTAATTTCGATGCAATTTCTGTTTTTCATCGTCAATGGGAAGGTCCAAGGGATACAGTAAACCTGCAGAGGTGCATCTGAATGTAAAACTGATGACACAGAAAACGCTCAAAACATAGACATTAGGAAGACTCAGTCTTCCTGTGCTTAAGTCGGCATTGTGTCTCTTATATTTAATTCCGATGCAATTTCTGTGTTTCATCGTCAATGGGAAGGTCCAAAGGATACAGTAATCCTGCAGAGGTGCATCAGAATGTAAAACTGCTGACACAGGAAACGCTCAAAACATAGACAGTAGGAAGACTCAGTCTTCCTGTACTTAAGTCGGCATTGTGTCTCTTATATTTAATTCCGATGCAATTTCTGTGTTTCATCGTCAATGGGAAGGTCCAATGGATACAGAAAACCTGCAGATGTGCATCAGAATGTAAAACTGGTGTCACAGGAAACGCTCAAAACATAGACAGTAGGAAGACTCAGTTTTCCTGTACTTCAGACGGCATTGTGTCTCTTATATTTAATTCCGATGCAATATCTGTGTTTCATCGTCAATGGGAAGGTCCAATGGATACAGAAGACCTGCAGAGGAGCATCAGAATGTAAAACTGGTGACACAGGAAACGCTCAAAACATAGACAGTAGGAAGACTCAGTCTTCCTATACTTAAGTCGGCATTGTGTCTCTTATATTTAATTCCGATGCAATTTCTGTGTTTCATCGTCAATGGGAAGGTCCAAGGGATACAGTAAACCTGCAGAGGAGCATCAGAATGTAAAACTGGTGACACAGGAAACGCTCAAAACATAGACAGTAGGAAGACTCAGTCTTCCTATACTTAAGTCGGCATTGTGTCTCTTATATTTATTTCCGATGAAATGTCTGTGTTTCATCGTGAATGGGAAGGTCCAAGGGCTATAGTAAACCTGCAGAGGTGCGTCAGAAAGTAAAACTGATGACACAGGAAAAGCTCAAAACATTGACAGTAGGAGGACTTAGTCTTCCTCTACTTAAGTCGGCATTGTGTCTCTCATATTTAATTCCGATGGAATTTCTGTGTTTCATCGTCACTGTGAAGGTCCAAGGGATACAGTAAACCTGTAGAGGTGCATCGGAATGTAAAACTGGTGACACAGGAAACGCTCAAATTATAGACACTAGGAAGACTCAGTCTTCCTGTACTTAAGTCGGCATTGTGTTTCTTATATTTAATTCCGATTCAATTTCTGTGTTTCATCGTCAATGGGAAGGTCCAAGGAATACAGTAAACCTGCAGAGGTGCATCGGAATGTAAAACTGGTGACACAGGAAACGCTCAAAACATAGACAGTAGGAAGACTCAGTCTTCCTGTACCTAAGTCAGCATTGTGTCTCTTATATTTATTTCCGATGAAATTTCTGTGTTTCATCGTGAATGGGAAGGTCCAAGGGATATAGTAATCCTGCAGAGGTGCAGCGGAAAGTAAAACTGATGACACAGGAAACGCTCAAAACTTAGACAGTAGGAAGACTTAGTCTTCCTGTACTTAAGTCGGCATTGTGTCTCTTATATTTAATTCCGATGAAATTTCTGTTTTTCATCGTCAATGGGAAGGTCCAAGGGATACAGTAAACCTGCAGAGGTGCATCTGAATGTAAAACTGATGACACAGAAAACGCTCAAAGCATAGACAGTAGGAAGACTCAGTCTTCCTGTACTTAAGTCGGCATTGTGTCTCTTATATTTAATTCCGATGCAATTTCTGTGTTTCATCGTCAATGGGAAGGTCCAAGGGATACAGTAATCCTGCAGAGGTGCATCAGAATGTAAAACTGCTGACACAGGAAACGCTCAAAACATAGACAGTAGGAAGACTCAGTCTTCCTGTACTTAAGTCGGCATTGTGTCTCTTATATTTAATTCCGATGCAATTTCTGTGTTTCATCGTCAATGGGAAGGTCCAATGGATACAGAAAACCTGCAGATGTGCATCAGAATGTAAAACTGGTGTCACAGGAAACGCTCAAAACATAGACAGTAGGAAGACTCAGTTTTCCTGTACTTAAGACGGCATTGTGTCTCTTATATTTAATTCCGATGCAATTTCTGTGTTTCATCGTCAACGGGAAGGTCCAAGGGATACAGTAAACCTGCAGAGGTGCATCAGAATGTAAAACTGGTAACAGAGGAAACGCTCAAAACATAGACTGTAGGAAGACTCAGTCTTCCTGTACTTAAGTCGGCATTGTGTCTCTTATATTTAATTCCGATGCAATTTCTGTGTTTCATCGTCAATGGGAAGGTCCAAGGGATACAGTAAACCTGCAGAAGTGCAACAGAATGTAAAACTGGTGACACAGGAAACGCTCAACACATAGACAGTAGGAAGACTCATTCTTCCTGTACTTAAGTCGGCTTTGTGTCTCTTATATTTAATTCCGATGCAATTTCTGTGTTTCATCGTCAATGGGAAGGTCCAAGGAATACAGTAAACCTGCAGAGGTGCATCGGAATGTAAAACTAGTGACACAGGAAACGCTCAAATGATAGACAGTAGGAAGACTCTGTCTTCCTGTACTTAAGTCGGCATTGTGTCTCTTATATTTAATTCCGATGCAATTTCTGTGTTTCATCATCAATGGGAAGGTCCAAGGCATACAGTAAGCCTACAGAGGTGCATCAGAATGTAAAACTGGTGACACAGGAAACGCTCAAAGCATAGAGAGTGGGAAGACTCAGTCTTCCTGTACTTCAGTCGGCATTGTGTCTCTTATATTTAATTCCGATGCAATTTCTGTGTTTCATCGTCAAAGGGAAGGTCCAAGGGATACAGTAAACCTGCAGAGGTGCATCGGAATGTAAAACTGGTGACACAGGAAACGCTCAAAACATAGACAGTAGGAAGACTCAGTCTTTCTGTACTTAAGTCGGCATTGTGTCTCCTATATTTAATTCCAATGCGATTTCTGTGTTTCACCGACAATGGGAAGGTCCAAGGGATACAGTAAACCTGCAGAGGTGCATCGGAATGTAAAACTGGTGACAAAGGAAACGCTCAAAACGTTGTCCGTACCTAGACTGTCATCTTGTACTTAAGTAGGCATTGCGTCTCTTATATTTAATTCCGATGCGATTTCTGTGTTTCATCGACAAGGGGAAGGTCCAAGGGATACAGTAAACCGGCAGAGGTGCATCGGAATGTAAAACTGGTGACACAGGAAACGCTCAAGACATTGACCGTACGAAGACTGTTTTCTTGTACTTAAGTCGGCATTGTGTCTCTTATATTTAATTTCGATGCAATTTCTGTGTTTCATCGTCAATGGGAAGGTCCAAGGGATACAGGAAACCTGCAGAGGTGCATCGGAATGTCAACCTGGTAACACAGGAAACGCTCAAAACATAGAGAGTAGGAAGACTCAGTCTTCCTGTACTTAAGTTGGCATTGTGACTCTTATATTTAATTCCGATCAATTTCTGTGTTTCATCGTCAATGGGAAGAGTCCAAGGGATACAGTAAACCTGCAGAGTTGCATCGGAATGTAAAACTGGTGACACAGGAAACGCACAAAACATAGACAGAGGAAGACTCAGTCTTCCCATACTTAAGTCGGCATAGTGTCTCTTATATTTATTTCCAATGAAATGTCTGTGTTTCATCGTGAATGGGAAGGTCCAAGTTATATAGTAAACCTGCAGAGGTGCGTCAGAAAGTTAAACTGATGACACAGGAAACGCTCAAAACATAGACAGTAGGAGGACTTAGTCTTCCTGTACTTAAGTCGGCATTGTGTCTCTTATATTTAATTCCGATGCAATTTCTGTGTTTCATCGTCACTGTGAAGGTCCAAGGGATACAGTAAACCTGTAGAGGTGCATCGGAATGTAAAACTGGTGACACAGGAAACGCTCAAATTATAGACACTAGGAAGACTCAGTCTTCCTGTACTTAGGTCGGCATTGTGTCTCTTATATTTAATTGCGATTCAATTTCTGTGTTTCATCGTCAATGGGAAGGTCCAAGGAATACAGTAAACCTGCAGAGGTGCATCGGAATGTAAAACTAGTGACACAGGAAACGCTCAAAACATAGTCAGTAGGAAGACTCTGTCTTCCTGTACTTAAGTCGGCATTGTGTCTCTTATATTTAATTCCGATGCAATTTCTGTGTTTCATCGTCAATGGAAGGTCCAAGGGTACAGTAAACCTGCAGAGGTGCATCGGAATGTAAAACTAGTGACACAGGAATCGCTCAAAACATAGACAGTAGGAAGACTCAGTCTTCCTGTTCTTAAGTCGGCATTGTGTCTCTTATATTTAATTCCGATGCAATTTCTGTGTTTCATCGTCAATGGGAAAGTCCAAGGGAAACAGTAAACCTGCAGAGGTGCATCGGAATGTAAAACTGGTGACACAGGAAACGCTCAAAACATAGACAGTAGGATGACTCTTCTTCCTGTACCCAAGTCGGCATTGTGTCTCTTATATTTATTTCCGATGAAATTTCTGTGTTTCATCGTGAATGGGATGGTCCAAGGGATATAGTAATCCTGCAGAGGTGCAGCGGAAAGTAAAACTGATGACACAGAAAACGCTCAAAACATAGACAGTAGGAAGACTTAGTCTTCCTGTACTTAAGTCGGCTTTGTGTCTCTTATATTTAATTTCGATGCAATTTCTGTTTTTCATCGTCAATGGGAAGGTCCAAGGGATACAGTAAACCTGCAGAGGTGCATCTGAATGTAAAACTGATGACACAGAAAACGCTCAAAACATAGACATTAGGAAGACTCAGTCTTCCTGTACTTAAGTCGGCATTGTGTCTCTTATATTTAATTTCGATGCAATTTCTGTGTTTCATCGTCAATGGGAAGGTCCAAGGGATACAGGAAACCTGCAGAGGTGCATCGGAATGTCAAACTGGTAACACAGGAAACGCTCAAAGCATAGAGAGTAGGAAGACTCAGTCTTCCTGTACTTAAGACGGCATTGTGTCTCTTATATTTAATTCCGATGCAATTTCTGTGTTTCATCGTCAATGGGACGGTCCAAGGGATACAGTAAACCTGCAGAGGTGCATCGGAATGTAAAACTGGTGACCCAGGAAACGCTCAAAACATAGACAGTAGGAAGACTCAGTCTTCCTATACTTAAGTCGGCGTTGTGTCTTTTATATTTATTTCCGATGAAATTTCTGTGTTTCATTGTGAATGGGAAGGTCCAAGGGATATAGTAAACCTGTAGAGGTGCATCGGAAAATAAAACTGGTGACACCGGAATCGCTCAAATTATAGACAGTAGGAAGACTCAGTCTTCCTGTACTTAAGTCGGCATTGTGTCTCTTATATTTAATTCCGATGCAATTTCTGTGTTTCATCGTCAACGGGAAGGTCCAAGGGATACAGTAAACCTGCAGAGGTGCATCAGAATGTAAAACTGGTAACAGAGGAAACGCTCAAAACATAGACTGTAGGAAGACTCAGTCTTCCTGTACTTAAGTCGGCATTGTGTCTCTTATATTTAATTCCGATGCAATTTCTGTGTTTCATCGTCAATGGGAAGGTCCAAGGGATACAGTAAACCTGCAGAAGTGCAACAGAATGTAAAACTGGTGACACAGGAAACGCTCAACACATAGACAGTAGGAAGACTCATTCTTCCTGTACTTAAGTCGGCTTTGTGTCTCTTATATTTAATTCCGATGCAATTTCTGTGTTTCATCGTCAATGGGAAGGTCCAAGGAATACAGTAAACCTGCAGAGGTGCATCGGAATGTAAAACTAGTGACACAGGAAACGCTCAAATGATAGACAGTAGGAAGACTCTGTCTTCCTGTACTTAAGTCGGCATTGTGTCTCTTATATTTAATTCCGATGCAATTTCTGTGTTTCATCGTCAATGGGAAGGTCCAAGGCATACAGTAAGCCTACAGAGGTGCATCAGAATGTAAAACTGGTGACACAGGAAACGCTCAAAGCATAGAGAGTGGGAAGACTCAGTCTTCCTGTACTTCAGTCGGCATTGTGTCTCTTATATTTAATTCCGATGCAATTTCTGTGTTTCATCGTCAAAGGGAAGGTCCAAGGGATACAGTAAACCTGCAGAGGTGCATCGGAATGTAAAACTGGTGACACAGGAAACGCTCAAAACATAGACAGTAGGAAGACTCAGTCTTTCTGTACTTAAGTCGGCATTGTGTCTCCTATATTTAATTCCAATGCGATTTCTGTGTTTCACCGACAATGGGAAGGTCCAAGGGATACAGTAAACCTGCAGAGGTGCATCGGAATGTAAAACTGGTGACACAGGAAACGCTCAAAACGTTGTCCGTACGTAGACTGTTATCTTGTACTTAAGTAGGCATTGCGTCTCTTATATTTAATTCCGATGCGATTTCTGTGTTTCATCGACAAGGGGAAGGTCCAAGGGATACAGTAAACCGGCAGAGGTGCATCGGAATGTAAAACTGGTGACACAGGAAACGCTCAAGACATTGACCGTACGAAGACTGTTTTCTTGTACTTAAGTCGGCATTGTGTCTCTTATATTTATTTCCAATGAAATGTCTGTGTTTCATCGTGAATGGGAAGGTCCAAGTTATATAGTAAACCTGCAGAGGTGCGTCAGAAAGTTAAACTGATGACACAGGAAACGCTCAAAACATAGACAGTAGGAGGACTTAGTCTTCCTGTACTTAAGTCGGCATTGTGTCTCTTATATTTAATTCCGATGCAATTTCTGTGTTTCATCGTCACTGTGAAGGTCCAAGGGATACAGTAAACCTGTAGAGGTGCATCGGAATGTAAAACTGGTGACACAGGAAACGCTCAAATTATAGACACTAGGAAGACTCAGTCTTCCTGTACTTAGGTCGGAATTGTGTCTCTTATATTTAATTGCGATTCAATTTCTGTGTTTCATCGTCAATGGGAAGGTCCAAGGAATACAGTAAACCTGCAGAGGTGCATCGGAATGTAAAACTAGTGACACAGGAAACGCTCAAAACATAGTCAGTAGGAAGACTCTGTCTTCCTGTACTTAAGTCGGCATTGTGTCTCTTATATTTAATTCCGATGCAATTTCTGTGTTTCATCGTCAATGGAAGGTCCAAGGGTACAGTAAACCTGCAGAGGTGCATCGGAATGTAAAACTAGTGACACAGGAATCGCTCAAAACATAGACAGTAGGAAGACTCAGTCTTCCTGTTCTTAAGTCGGCATTGTGTCTCTTATATTTAATTCCGATGCAATTTCTGTGTTTCATCGTCAATGGGAAAGTCCAAGGGAAACAGTAAACCTGCAGAGGTGCATCGGAATGTAAAACTGGTGACACAGGAAACGCTCAAAACATAGACAGTAGGATGACTCTTCTTCCTGTACCTAAGTCGGCATTGTGTCTCTTATATTTATTTCCGATGAAATTTCTGTGTTTCATCGTGAATGGGATGGTCCAAGGGATATAGTAATCCTGCAGAGGTGCAGCGGAAAGTAAAACTGATGACACAGGAAACGCTCAAAACATAGACAGTAGGAAGACTTAGTCTTCCTGTACTTAAGTCGGCTTTGTGTCTCTTATATTTAATTTCGATGCAATTTCTGTTTTTCATCGTCAATGGGAAGGTCCAAGGGATACAGTAAACCTGCAGAGGTGCATCTGAATGTAAAACTGATGACACAGAAAACGCTCAAAACATAGACATTAGGAAGACTCAGTCTTCCTGTGCTTAAGTCGGCATTGTGTCTCTTATATTTAATTCCGATGCAATTTCTGTGTTTCATCGTCAATGGGAAGGTCCAAAGGATACAGTAATCCTGCAGAGGTGCATCAGAATGTAAAACTGCTGACACAGGAAACGCTCAAAACATAGACAGTAGGAAGACTCAGTCTTCCTGTACTTAAGTCGGCATTGTGTCTCTTATATTTAATTCCGATGCAATTTCTGTGTTTCATCGTCAATGGGAAGGTCCAATGGATACAGAAAACCTGCAGATGTGCACCAGAATGTAAAACTGGTGTCACAGGAAACGCTCAAAACATAGACAGTAGGAAGACTCAGTTTTCCTGTACTTAAGACGGCATTGTGTCTCTTATATTTAATTCCGATGCAATATCTGTGTTTCATCGTCAATGGGAAGGTCCAATGGATACAGAAGACCTGCAGAGGAGCATCAGAATGTAAAACTGGTGACACAGGAAACGCTCAAAACATAGACAGTAGGAAGACTCAGTCTTCCTATACTTAAGTCGGCATTGTGTCTCTTATATTTAATTCCGATGCAATTTCTGTGTTTCATCGTCAATGGGAAGGTCCAAGGGATACAGTAAACCTGCAGAGGAGCATCAGAATGTAAAACTGGTGACACAGGAAACGCTCAAAACATAGACAGTAGGAAGACTCAGTCTTCCTATACTTAAGTCGGCATTGTGTCTCTTATATTTATTTCCGATGAAATGTCTGTGTTTCATCGTGAATGGGAAGGTCCAAGGGCTATAGTAAACCTGCAGAGGTGCGTCATAAAGTAAAACTGATGACACAGGAAAAGCTCAAAACATTGACAGTAGGAGGACTTAGTCTTCCTCTACTTAAGTCGGCATTGTGTCTCTCATATTTAATTCCGATGGAATTTCTGTGTTTCATCGTCACTGTGAAGGTCCAAGGGATACAGTAAACCTGTAGAGGTGCATCGGAATGTAAAACTGGTGACACAGGAAACGCTCAAATTATAGACACTAGGAAGACTCAGTCTTCCTGTACTTAAGTCGGCATTGTGTTTCTTATATTTAATTCCGATTCAATTTCTGTGTTTCATCGTCAATGGGAAGGTCCAAGGAATACAGTAAACCTGCAGAGGTGCATCGGAATGTAAAACTGGTGACACAGGAAACGCTCAAAACATAGACAGTAGGAAGACTCAGTCTTCCTGTACCTAAGTCAGCATTGTGTCTCTTATATTTATTTCCGATGAAATTTCTGTGTTTCATCGTGAATGGGAAGGTCCAAGGGATATAGTAATCCTGCAGAGGTGCAGCGGAAAGTAAAACTGATGACACAGGAAACGCTCAAAACTTAGACAGTAGGAAGACTTAGTCTTCCTGTACTTAAGTCGGCATTGTGTCTCTTATATTTAATTCCGATGAAATTTCTGTTTTTCGTCGTCAATGGGAAGGTCCAAGGGATACAGTAAACCTGCAGAGGTGCATCTGAATGTAAAACTGATGACACAGAAAACGCTCAAAGCATAGACAGTAGGAAGACTCAGTCTTCCTGTACTTAAGTCGGCATTGTGTCTCTTATATTTAATTCCGATGCAATTTCTGTGTTTCATCGTCAATGGGAAGGTCCAAGGGATACAGTAATCCTGCAGAGGTGCATCAGAATGTAAAACTGCTGACACAGGAAACGCTCAAAACATAGACAGTAGGAAGACTCAGTCTTCCTGTACTTAAGTCGGCATTGTGTCTCTTATATTTAATTCCGATGCAATTTCTGTGTTTCATCGTCAATGGGAAGGTCCAATGGATACAGAAAACCTGCAGATGTGCATCAGAATGTAAAACTGGTGTCACAGGAAACGCTCAAAACATAGACAGTAGGAAGACTCAGTTTTCCTGTACTTAAGACGGCATTGTGTCTCTTATATTTAATTCCGATGCAATATCTGTGTTTCATCGTCAATGGGAAGGTCCAATGGATACAGAAGACCTGCAGAGGAGCATCAGAATGTAAAACTGGTGACACAGGAAACGCTCAAAACATAGACAGTAGGAAGACTCAGTCTTCCTATACTTAAGTCAGCATTGTGTCTCTTATATTTAATTCCGATGCAATTTCTGTGTTTCATCGTCAATGAGAAGGTCCAAGGGATACAGTAAACCTGCAGAGGAGCATCAGAATGTAAAACTGGTGACACAGGAAACGCTCAAAACATAGACAGTAGGAAGACTCAGTCTTCCCATACTTAAGTCGGCATTGTGTCTCTTATATTTATTTCCGATGAAATGTCTGTGTTTCATCGTGAATGGGAAGGTCCAAGGGATATAGTAAACCTGCAGAGGTGCATCGGAAAGTAAAACTGGTGACACAGGAAACGCTCAAATTATAGACACTAGGAAGACTCAGTCTTCCTGTACTTAAGTCGGCATTGTTTCTCTTATATTTAATTCCGATGCAATTTCTGTGTTTCATCGTCAATGGGAAGGTCCGAGGGATACAGTAAACCTGCAGAGTGCATCAGAATGTAAAACTGGTGAGAAAGGAAACGCTCAAAACATAGAGAGTAGGAAGACTCTGTCTTCCTGTACGTAAGTTGGCATTGTGACTCTTATATTTAATTCCGATGCAATTTTAGTGTTTCATTGTCAATGGGAAGGTCCAAGGGCTACAGTAAACCTGCAGAATTGCATCGGAATGTAAAACTGGTGACACAGGAAACGCTCAAAACATAGACAGAGGAAGACTCATTCATCCCATACTTAAGTCGGCATTGTGTCTCTTATATTTATTTCCGATGAAATGTCTGTGTTTCATCGTGAATGGGAAGGTCCAAGGGACATAGTAAACCTGCAGAAGTGCGTCAGAAAGTAAAACTGATGACACAGGAAACGCTCAAAACATAGACAGTAGGAGGACTTAGTCTTCCTGTACTTAAGTCGGCATTGTGTCTCTTATATTTAATTCCGATGCAATTTCTGTGTTTCATCGTGACTGTGAAGTTCCAAGGGATACAGTAAACCTGTAGATGTGCATCGGAATGTAAAACTGGTGACACAGGAAACGCTCAAAACATAGACAGTAGGAAGACTCAGTCTTCCTGTACCTAAGTCGGCATTGTGTCTCTTATATTTAATTCCGATGCAATTTCTGTGTTTCATCGTGAATGGGAAGGTCCAAGGGAAACAGTAAACCTGCAGAGGTTCATCGGAATGTAAAGCTGGTGACACAGGAAACGCTCAAAACATAGACAGTAGGAAGACTCAGTCTTCCTGTACCTAAGTCGGCATTGTGTCTCTTATATTTATTTCCGATGAAATTTCTGTGTTTCATCGTGAATGGGAAGGTCCAAGGGATATAGTAATCCTGCAGAGGTGCAGCGGAAAGAAAAACTGATGACACAGGAAACGCTCAAAACATAGACAATAGGATGACTTAGTCTTCCTGTACTTAAGTCGGCATTGTGTCTTTTATATTTAATTCCGATGCAATTTCTGTTTTTCATCGTCAATGGGAAGGTCCAAGGGATACAGTAAACCTGCAGAGGTGCATCTGAATGTAAAACTGATGACACAGAAAACGCTCAAAACATAGACAGTAGGAAGACTCAGTCTTCCTGTACTTAAGTCGGCATTGTGTCTCTTATATTTAATTCCGATGCAATTTCTGTGTTTCATTCTCAATGGGAAGGTCCAAGGGATACAGTAATCCTGCAGAGGTGCATCAGAATGTAAAACTGCTGACACAGGAAACGCTCAAAACATAGACAGTAGGAAGACTCAGTCTTCCTGTACTTAAGTCGGCATTGTGTCTCTTATATTTAATTCCGATGCAATTTCTGTGTTTCATCGTCAATGGGAAGGTCCAATGGATACAGAAAACCTGCTGATGTGCATCAGAATGTAAAACTGGTGTCACAGGAAACGCTCAAAACATAGACAGTAGGAAGACTCAGTTTTCCTGTACTTAAGACGGCATTGTGTCTCTTATATTTAATTCCGATGCAATATCTGTGTTTCATCGTCAATGGGAAGGTCCAATGGATACAGAAGACCTGCAGAGGAGCATCAGAATGTAAAACTGGTGACACAGGAAACGCTCAAACATAGACAGTAGGAAGACTCAGTCTTCCTATACTTAAGTCGGCATTGTGTCTCTTATATTTAATTCCGATGCAATTTCTGTGTTTCATCGTCAATGGGAAGGTCCAAGGGATACAGTAAACCTGCAGAGGAGCATCAGAATATAAAACTGGTGACACAGAAAACGCTCAAAGCATAGACAGTAGGAAGACTCAGTCTTCCTATACTTAAGTCGGCATTGTGTCTCTTATATTTAATTCCGATGCAATTTCTGTGTTTCATCGTCAATGGGAAGGTCCAAGGGATACAGTAAACCTGCAGAGGAGCATCAGAATGTAAAACTGGTGACACAGGAAACGCTCAAATCATAGACAGTAGGAAGACTCAGTCTTCCCATACTTAAGTCGGCATTGTGTCTCTTATATTTATTTCCGATGAAATGTCTGTGTTTCATCGTGAATGGGAAGGTCCAAGGGATATAGTAAACCTGCAGAGGTGCATCGGAAAGTAAAACTGGTGACACAGGAAACGCTCAAATTATAGGCACTAGGAAGACTCAGTCTTCCTGTACTTAAGTCGGCATTGTGTCTCTTATATTCAATTCCGATGCAATTTCTGTGTTTCATCGTCAATGGGAAGGTCCGAGGGATACAGTAAACCTGCAGAGTGCATCAGAATGTAAAACTGGTGAGAAAGGAAACGCTCAAAACATAGAGAGTAGGAAGACTCTGTCTTCCTGTACATAAGTTGGCATTGTGACTCTTATATTTAATTCCGATGCAATTTTAGTGTTTCATTGTCAATGGGAAGGTCCAAGGGATACAGTAAACCTGCAGAATTGCATCGGAATGTAAAACTGGTGACACAGGAAACGCTCAAAACATAGACAGAGGAAGACTCAGTCATCCCATACTTAAGTCGGCATTGTGTCTCTTATATTTATTTCCGATGGAATGTCTGTGTTTCATCGTGAATGGGAAGGTCCAAGGGACATAGTAAACCTGCAGAGGTGCGTCAGAAAGTAAAACTGATGACACAGGAAACGCTCAAAACATAGACAGTAGGAGGACTTAGTCTTCCTGTACTTAAGTCGGCATTGTGTCTCTTATATTTAATTCCGATGCAATTTCTGTGTTTCATCGTCACTGTGAAGTTCCAAGGGATACAGTAAACCTGTAGAGGTGCATCGGAATGTAAAACTGGTGACACAGGAAACGCTCAAAACATAGACAGTAGGAAGACTCAGTCTTCCTGTACTTAAGTCGGCATTGTGTCGCTTATATTTAATTCCGATGCAATTTCTGTGTTTCATCGTGAATGGGAAGGTCCAAGGGAAACAGTAAACCTGCAGAGGTTCATCGGAATGTAAAACTGGTGACACAGGAAACGCTCAAAACATAGACAGTAGGAAGACTCAGTCTTCCTGTACCTAAGTCGGCATTGTGTCTCTTATATTTATTTCCGATGAAATTTCTGTGTTTCATCGTGAATGGGAAGGTCCAAGGGATATAGTAATCCTGCAGAGGTGCAGCGGAAAGAAAAACAGATGACACAGGAAACGCTCAAAACATAGACAATAGGATGACTTAGTCTTCCTGTACTTAAGTCGGCATTGTGTCTTTTATATTTAATTCCGATGCAATTTCTGTTTTTCATCGTCAATGGGAAGGTCCAAGGGATACAGTAAACCTGCAGAGGTGCATCTGAATGTAAAACTGATGACACAGAAAACGCTCAAAACATAGACAGTAGGAAGACTCAGTCTTCCTGTACTTAAGTCGGCATTGTGTCTCTTATATTTAATTCCGATGCAATTTCTGTGTTTCATTATCAATGGGAAGGTCCAAGGGATACAGTAATCCTGCAGAGGTGCATCAGAATGTAAAACTGCTGACACAGGAAACGCTCAAAACATAGACAGTAGGAAGACTCAGTCTTCCTGTACTTAAGTCGGCATTGTGTCTCTTATATTTAATTCCGATGCAATTTCTGTGTTTCATCGTCAATGGGAAGGTCCAATGGATACAGAAAACCTGCAGATGTGCATCAGAATGTAAAACTGGTGTCACAGGAAACGCTCAAAACATAGACAGTAGGAAGACTCAGTTTTCCTGTACTTAAGACGGCATTGTGGCTCTTATATTTAATTCCGATGCAATATCTGTGTTTCATCGTCAATGGGAAGGTCCAATGGATACAAAAGAATTGCAGAGGAGCATCAGAATGTAAAACTGGTGACACAGGAAACGCTCAAACATAGGCAGTAGGAAGACTCAGTCTTCCTATACTTAAGTCGGCATTGTGTCTCTTATATTTAATTCCGATGCAATTTCTGTGTTTCATCGTCAATGGGAAGGTCCAAGGGATACAGTAAACCTGCAGAGGAGCATCAGAATGTAAAACTGGTGACACAGGAAACGCTCCAAACATAGACTGTAGGAAGACTGAGTCTTCCTGTACTTAAGACGGCATTGTGTCTCTTATATTTAATTCCGATGCAATTTCTGTGTTTCATCGTCAATGGGAAGGTCCAAGGGATACAGTAAACCGGCAGATTTGCATCGGAAAGTAAAACTAGTGACACAGGAAACGCTCAAAACATAGACAGTAGGAAGACTCAGTCTTCCTGTACTTAAGTCGGCATTGTGTCTCTTATATTTTATTCCGATGCAATTTCTGTGTTTCATCGTCAATGGGAAGGTCCAAGGGATACAGTAAACCTGCAGAGGTGCATCGGAATATAAAACTGGTGACACAGGAAACGCTCAAAACATAGACAGTAGGAAGACTCTGTGTTCCTGTACTTAAGTCGGCATTGTGTCTCTTATATTTATTTCCGATGAAATTTCAGTGTTTCATCGTGAATGGGAAGGTCCAAGGGATATAGTAAACCTGCAGAGGTGCATCAGAAAGTAAAACTGATGACATAGGAAACGCTCAAAACACAGACAGTAGGAAGACTTTATCTTCCTGTACTTAAGTCGGCATTGTGTCTCTTAAATTTAATTCCGATGCAATTTCTGCGTTTCATCGTCAATGGGAAGGTCCAAGGGATACAGTAAACCTGCAGAGGTGCATCGGAATGTAAAACTGGTGACACAGGAAACGCTCAAACATAGACAGTAGGAAGACTCAGTCTTCCTATACTTAAGTCGGCATTGTGTCTCTTATATTTAATTCCGATGCAATTTCTGTGTTTCATCGTCAATGGGAAGGTCCAAGGGATACAGTAAACCTGCAGAGGTGCATCTGAATGTAAAACTGATGACACAGAAAACGCTCAAAACATAGACAGTAGGAAGACTCAGTCTTCCTGTACTTAAGTCGGCATTGTGTCTCTTATATTTAATTCCGATGCAATTTCTGTTTCATTCTCAATGGGAAGGTCCAAGGGATACAGTAATCCTGCAGAGGTGCATCAGAATGTAAAACTGCTGACACAGGAAACGCTCAAAACATAGACAGTAGGAAGACTCAGTCTTCCTGTACTTAAGTCGGCATTGTGTCTCTTATATTTAATTCCGATGCAATTTCTGTGTTTCATCGTCAATGGGAAGGTCCAATGGATACAGAAAACCTGCTGATGTGCATCAGAATGTAATACTGGTATCACAGGAAACGCTCAAAACATAGACAGTAGGAAGACTCAGTTTTCCTGTACTTAAGACGGCATTGTGTCTCTTATATTTAATTCCGATGCAATATCTGTGTTTCATCGTCAATGGGAAGGTCCAATGGATACAGAAGACCTGCAGAGGAGCATCAGAATGTAAAACTGGTGACACAGGAAACGCTCAAACATAGACAGTAGGATGACTCAGTCTTCCTATACTTAAGTCGGCATTGTGTCTCTTATATTTAATTCCGATGCAATTTCTGTGTTTCATCGTCAATGGGAAGGTCCAAGGGATACAGTAAACCTGCAGAGGAGCATCAGAATGTAAAACTGGTGACACAGAAAACGCTCAAAGCATAGACAGTAGGAAGACTCAGTCTTCCTATACTTAAGTCGGCATTGTGTCTCTTATATTTAATTCCGATGCAATTTCTGTGTTTCATCGTCAATGGGAAGGTCCAAGGGATACAGTAAACCTGCAGAGGAGCATCAGAATGTAAAACTGGTGACACAGGAAACGCTCAAAACATAGACAGTAGGAAGACTCAGTCTTCCCATACTTAAGTCGGCATTGTGTCTCTTATATTTATTTCCGATGAAATGTCTGTGTTTCATCGTGAATGGGAAGGTCCAAGGGATATAGTAAACCTGCAGAGGTGCATCGGAAAGTAAAACTGGTGACACAGGAAACGCTCAAATTATAGGCACTAGGAAGACTCAGTCTTCCTGTACTTAAGTCGGCATTGTGTCTCTTATATTCAATTCCGATGCAATTTCTGTGTTTCATCGTCAATGGGAAGGTCCGAGGGATACAGTAAACCTGCAGAGTGCATCAGAATGTAAAACTGGTGAGAAAGGAAACGCTCAAAACATAGAGAGTAGGAAGACTCTGTCTTCCTGTACATAAGTTGGCATTGTGACTCTTATATTTAATTCCGATGCAATTTTAGTGTTTCATTGTCAATGGGAAGGTCCAAGGGATACAGTAAATCTGCAGAATTGCATCGGAATGTAAAACTGGTGACACAGGAAACGCTCAAAACATAGACAGAGGAAGACTCAGTCATCCCATACTTAAGTCGGCATTGTGTCTCTTATATTTATTTCCGATGAAATGTCTGTGTTTCATCGTGAATGGGAAGGTCCAAGGGACATAGTAAACCTGCAGAGGTGCGTCAGAAAGTAAAACTGATGACACAGGAAACGCTCAAAACATAGACAGTAGGAGGACTTAGTCTTCCTGTACTTAAGTCGGCATTGTGTCTCTTATATTTAATTCCGATGCAATTTCTGTGTTTCATCGTCACTGTGAAGTTCCAAGGGATACAGTAAACCTGTAGAGGTGCATCGGAATGTAAAACTGGTGACACAGGAAACTCTCAAAACATAGACAGTAGGAAGACTCAGTCTTCCTGTACTTAAGTCGGCATTGTGTCTCTTATATTTAATTCCGATGCAATTTCTGTGTTTCATCGTGAATGGGAAGGTCCAAGGGAAACAGTAAACCTGCAGAGGTTCATCGGAATGTAAAACTGGTGACACAGGAAACGCTCAAAACATAGACAGTAGGAAGACTCAGTCTTCCTGTACCTAAGTCGGCATTGTGTCTCTTATATTTATTTCCGATGAAATTTCTGTGTTTCATCGTGAATGGGAAGGTCCAAGGGATATAGTAATCCTGCAGAGGTGCAGCGGAAAGAAAAACAGATGACACAGGAAACGCTCAAAACATAGACAATAGGATGACTTAGTCTTCCTGTACTTAAGTCGGCATTGTGTCTTTTATATTTAATTCCGATGCAATTTCTGTTTTTCATCGTCAATGGGAAGGTCCAAGGGATACAGTAAACCTGCAGAGGTGCATCTGAATGTAAAACTGATGACACAGAAAACGCTCAAAACATAGACAGTAGGAAGACTCAGTCTTCCTGTACTTAAGTCGGCATTGTGTCTCTTATATTTAATTCCGATGCAATTTCTGTGTTTCATTATCAATGGGAAGGTCCAAGGGATACAGTAATCCTGCAGAGGTGCATCAGAATGTAAAACTGCTGACACAGGAAACGCTCAAAACATAGACAGTAGGAAGACTCAGTCTTCCTGTACTTAAGTCGGCATTGTGTCTCTTATATTTAATTCCGATGCAATTTCTGTGTTTCATCGTCAATGGGAAGGTCCAATGGATACAGAAAACCTGCAGATGTGCATCAGAATGTAAAACTGGTGTCACAGGAAACGCTCAAAACATAGACAGTAGGAAGACTCAGTTTTCCTGTACTTAAGACGGCATTGTGTCTCTTATATTTAATTCCGATGCAATATCTGTGTTTCATCGTCAATGGGAAGGTCCAATGGATACAAAAGAATTGCAGAGGAGCATCAGAATGTAAAACTGGTGACACAGGAAACGCTCAAACATAGGCAGTAGGAAGACTCAGTCTTCCTATACTTAAGTCGGCATTGTGTCTCTTATATTTAATTCCGATGCAATTTCTGTGTTTCATCGTCAATGGGAAGGTCCAAGGGATACAGTAAACCTGCAGAGGAGCATCAGAATGTAAAACTGGTGACACAGGAAACGCTCCAAACATAGACTGTAGGAAGACTGAGTCTTCCTGTACTTAAGACGGCATTGTGTCTCTTATATTTAATTCCGATGCAATTTCTGTGTTTCATCGTCAATGGGAAGGTCCAAGGGATACAGTAAACCGGCAGATTTGCATCGGAAAGTAAAACTAGTGACACAGGAAACGCTCAAAACATAGACAGTAGGAAGACTCAGTCTTCCTGTACTTAAGTCGGCATTGTGTCTCTTATATTTTATTCCGATGCAATTTCTGTGTTTCATCGTCAATGGGAAGGTCCAAGGGATACAGTAAACCTGCAGAGGTGCATCGGAATATAAAACTGGTGACACAGGAAACGCTCAAAACATAGACAGTAGGAAGACTCTGTGTTCCTGTACTTAAGTCGGCATTGTGTCTCTTATATTTATTTCCGATGAAATTTCAGTGTTTCATCGTGAATGGGAAGGTCCAAGGGATATAGTAAACCTGCAGAGGTGCATCGGAAAGTAAAACTGATGACATAGGAAACGCTCAAAACACAGACAGTAGGAAGACTTTATCTTCCTGTACTTAAGTCGGCATTGTGTCTCTTAAATTTAATTCCGATGCAATTTCTGCGTTTCATCGTCAATGGGAAGGTCCAAGGGATACAGTAAACCTGCAGAGGTGCATCGGAATGTAAAACTGGTGACACAGGAAACGCTCAAAACATAGACAGTAGGAAGACTCAGTCTTCCTATACTTAAGTCGGCATTGTGTCTCTTATATTTAATTCCGATGCAATTTCTGTGTTTCATCGTCAATGGGAAGGTCCAAGGGATACAGTAAACCTGCAGAGGTGCATCTGAATGTAAAACTGATGACACAGAAAACGCTCAAAACATAGACAGTAGGAAGACTCAGTCTTCCTGTACTTAAGTCGGCATTGTGTCTCTTATATTTAATTCCGATGCAATTTCTGTGTTTCATTCTCAATGGGAAGGTCCAAGGGATACAGTAATCCTGCAGAGGTGCATCAGAATGTAAAACTGCTGACACAGGAAACGCTCAAAACATAGACAGTAGGAAGACTCAGTCTTCCTGTACTTAAGTCGGCATTGTGTCTCTTATATTTAATTCCGATGCAATTTCTGTGTTTCATCGTCAATGGGAAGGTCCAATGGATACAGAAAACCTGCTGATGTGCATCAGAATGTAAAACTGGTATCACAGGAAACGCTCAAAACATAGACAGTAGGAAGACTCAGTTTTCCTGTACTTAAGACGGCATTGTGTCTCTTATATTTAATTCCGATGCAATATCTGTGTTTCATCGTCAATGGGAAGGTCCAATGGATACAGAAGACCTGCAGAGGAGCATCAGAATGTAAAACTGGTGACACAGGAAACGCTCAAACATAGACAGTAGGATGACTCAGTCTTCCTATACTTAAGTCGGCATTGTGTCTCTTATATTTAATTCCGATGCAATTTCTGTGTTTCATCGTCAATGGGAAGGTCCAAGGGATACAGTAAACCTGCAGAGGAGCATCAGAATGTAAAACTGGTGACACAGAAAACGCTCAAAGCATAGACAGTAGGAAGACTCAGTCTTCCTATACTTAAGTCGGCATTGTGTCTCTTATATTTAATTCCGATGCAATTTCTGTGTTTCATCGTCAATGGGAAGGTCCAAGGGATACAGTAAACCTGCAGAGGAGCATCAGAATGTAAAACTGGTGACACAGGAAACGCTCAAAACATAGACAGTAGGAAGACTCAGTCTTCCCATACTTAAGTCGGCATTGTGTCTCTTATATTTATTTCCGATGAAATGTCTGTGTTTCATCGTGAATGGGAACGTCCAAGGGATATAGTAAACCTGCAGAGGTGCATCGGAAAGTAAAACTGGTGACACAGGAAACGCTCAAATTATAGGCACTAGGAAGACTCAGTCTTCCTGTACTTAAGTCGGCATTGTGTCTCTTATATTCAATTCCGATGCAATTTCTGTGTTTCATCGTCAATGGGAAGGTCCGAGGGATACAGTAAACCTGCAGAGTGCATCAGAATGTAAAACTGGTGAGAAAGGAAACGCTCAAAACATAGAGAGTAGGAAGACTCTGTCTTCCTGTACATAAGTTGGCATTGTGACTCTTATATTTAATTCCGATGCAATTTCTGTGTTTCATTGTCAATGGGAAGGTCCAAGGGATACAGTAAACCTGCAGAATTGAATCGGAATGTAAAACTGGTGACACAGGAAACGCTCAAAACATAGACAGAGGAAGACTCAGTCATCCCATACTTAAGTCGGCATTGTGTCTCTTATATTTATTTCCGATGAAATGTCTGTGTTTCATCGTGAATGGGAAGGTCCAAGGGACATAGTAAACCTGCAGAGGTGCGTCAGAAAGTAAAACTGATGACACAGGAAACGCTCAAAACATAGACAGTAGGAGGACTTAGTCTTCCTGTACTTAAGTCGGCATTGTGTCTCTTATATTTAATTCCGATGCAATTTCTGTGTTTCATCGTCACTGTGAAGTTCCAAGGGATACAGTAAACCTGTAGAGGTGCATCGGAATGTAAAACTGGTGACACAGGAAACGCTCAAAACATAGACAGTAGGAAGACTCAGTCTTCCTGTACTTAAGTCGGCATTGTGTCTCTTATATTTAATTCCGATGCAATTTCTGTGTTTCATCGTGAATGGGAAGGTCCAAGGGAAACAGTAAACCTGCAGAGGTTCATCGGAATGTAAAACTGGTGACACAGGAAACGCTCAAAACATAGACAGTAGGAAGACTCAGTCTTCCTGTACCTAAGTCGGCATTGTGTCTCTTATATTTATTTCCGATGAAATTTCTGTGTTTCATCGTGAATGGGAAGGTCCAAGGGATATAGTAATCCTGCAGAGGTGCAGCGGAAAGAAAAACAGATGACACAGGAAACGCTCAAAACATAGACAATAGGATGACTTAGTCTTCCTGTACTTAAGTCGGCATTGTGTCTTTTATATTTAATTCCGATGCAATTTCTGTTTTTCATCGTCAATGGTAAGGTCCAAGGGATACAGTAAACCTGCAGAGGTGCATCTGAATGTAAAACTGATGACACAGAAAACGCTCAAAACATAGACAGTAGGAAGACTCAGTCTTCCTGTACTTAAGTCGGCATTGTGTCTCTTATATTTAATTCCGATGCAATTTCTGTGTTTCATTATCAATGGGAAGGTCCAAGGGATACAGTAATCCTGCAGAGGTGCATCAGAATGTAAAACTGCTGACACAGGAAACGCTCAAAACATAGACAGTAGGAAGACTCAGTCTTCCTGTACTTAAGTCGGCATTGTGTCTCTTATATTTAATTCCGATGCAATTTCTGTGTTTCATCGTCAATGGGAAGGTCCAATGGATACAGAAAACCTGCAGATGTGCATCAGAATGTAAAACTGGTGTCACAGGAAACGCTCAAAACATAGACAGTAGGAAGACTCAGTTTTCCTGTACTTAAGACGGCATTGTGTCTCTTATATTTAATTCCGATGCAATATCTGTGTTTCATCGTCAATGGGAAGGTCCAATGGATACAAAAGAATTGCAGAGGAGCATCAGAATGTAAAACTGGTGACACAGGAAACGCTGAAACATAGGCAGTAGGAAGACTCAGTCTTCCTATACTTAAGTCGGCATTGTGTCTCTTATATTTAATTCCGATGCAATTTCTGTGTTTCATCGTCAATGGGAAGGTCCAAGGGATACAGTAAACCTGCAGAGGAGCATCAGAATGTAAAACTGGTGACACAGGAAACGCTCCAAACATAGACTGTAGGAAGACTGAGTCTTCCTGTACTTAAGACGGCATTGTGTCTCTTATATTTAATTCCGATGCAATTTCTGTGTTTCATCGTCAATGGGAAGGTCCAAGGGATACAGTAAACCGGCAGATTTGCATCGGAAAGTAAAACTAGTGACACAGGAAACGCTCAAAACATAGACAGTAGGAAGACTCAGTCTTCCTGTACTTAAGTCGGCATTGTGTCTCTTATATTTTATTCCGATGCAATTTCTGTGTTTCATCGCAATGGGAAGGTCCAAGGGATACAGTAAACCTGCAGAGGTGCATCGGAATATAAAACTGGTGACACAGGAACGCTCAAAACATAGACAGTAGGAAGACTCTGTGTTCCTGTACTTAAGTCGGCATTGTGTCTCTTATATTTATTTCCGATGAAATTTCAGTGTTTCATCGTGAATGGGAAGGTCCAAGGGATATAGTAAACCTGCAGAGGTGCATCGGAAAGTAAAACTGATGACATAGGAAACGCTCAAAACACAGACAGTAGGAAGACTTTATCTTCCTGTACTTAAGTCGGCATTGTGTCTCTTAAATTTAATTCCGATGCAATTTCTGCGTTTCATCGTCAATGGGAAGGTCCAAGGGATACAGTAAACCTGCAGAGGTGCATCGGAATGTAAAACTGGTGACACAGGAAACGCTCAAAACATAGACAGTAGGAAGACTCAGTCTTTCTGTACTTAAGTCGGCATTGTGTCTCCTATATTTAATTCCGATGCGATTTCTGTGTTTCATCGACAATGGGAAGGTCCAAGGGATACAGTAAACCTGCAGAGGTGCATCGGAATGTAAAACTGGTGAGAAAGGAAACGCTCAAAACATAGAGAGTAGGAAGACTCTGTCTTCCTGTATATAAGTTGGCATTGTGACTCTTATATTTAATTCCGATGCAATTTTAGTGTTTCATTGTCAATGGGAAGGTCCAAGGGATACAGTAAACCTGCAGAGTTGCATCGGAATGTAAAACTGGTGACACAGGAAACGCTCAAAACATAGACAGAGGAAGACTCAGTCATCCCATACTTAAGTCAGCATTGTGTCTCTTATATTTATTTCCGATGAAATGTCTGTGTTTCATCGTGAATGGGAAGGTCCAAGGGACATAGTAAACCTGCAGAAGTGCGTCAGAAAGTAAAACTGATGACACAGGAAACGCTCAAAACATAGACAGTAGGAGGACTTAGTCTTCCTGTACTTAAGTCGGCATTGTGTCTCTTATATTTAGTTCCGATGCAATTTATGTGTTTCATCGTCACTGTGAAGGTCCAAGGGATACAGTAAACCTGTAGAGGTGAATCGGAATGTAAAACTGGTGACACAGGAAACGCTCAAATTATAGACACTAGGAAGACTCAGTCTTCCTGTACTTAAGTCGGCATTGTGTATCTTATATTTAATTCCGATGCAATTTCTGTGTTTCATCGTCAATGGGAAGGTCCAAGGGATACAGTAAACCTGCAGAGTGGCATCAGAATGTAAAACTGGTGACACAGGAAACGCTCAAAACAAAGACTGTAGGAATACTCAGTCTTCCTGTACTTAAGTCGGCATTGTGTCTCTTATATTTAATTCCCATGCAATTTCTGTGTTTCATCGTCAATGGGAAGGTCCAAGGGAAACAGTAAACCTGCAGAGGTGCATCGGAATGTAAAACTGGTGACACAGGAAACGCTCAAAACATAGACAGTAGGAAGACTCAGTCTTCCTGTACTTAAGTCGGCATTGTGTCTCTTATATTTAATTCCGATGCAATTTCTGTGTTTCATCGTGAATGGGAAGGTCCAAGGGAAACAGTAAACCTGCAGAGGTTCATCGGAATGTAAAACTGGTGACACAGGAAACGCTCAAAACATAGACAGTAGGAAGACTCAGTCTTCCTGTACCTAAGTCGGCATTGTGTCTCTTATATTTATTTCCGATGAAATTTCTGTGTTTCATCGTGAATGGGAAGGTCCAAGGATTATAGTAATCCTGCAGAGGTGCAGCGGAAAGAAAAACAGATGACACAGGAAACGCTCAAAACATAGACAATAGGATGACTTAGTCTTCCTGTACTGAAGTCGGCATTGTGTCTTTTATATTTAATTCCGATGCAATTTCTGTTTTTCATCGTCAATGGGAAGGTCCAAGGGATACAGTAAACCTGCAGAGGTGCATCTGAATGTAAAACTGATGACACAGAAAACGCTCAAAACATAGACAGTAGGAAGACTCAGTCTTCCTGTACTTAAGTCGGCATTGTGTCTCTTATATTTAATTCCGATGCAATTTCTGTGTTTCATTATCAATGGGAAGGTCCAAGGGATACAGTAATCCTGCAGAGGTGCATCAGAATGTAAAACTGCTGACACAGGAAACGCTCAAAACATAGACAGTAGGAAGACTCAGTCTTCCTGTACTTAAGTCGGCATTGTGTCTCTTATATTTAATTCCGATGCAATTTCTGTGTTTCATCGTCAATGGGAAGGTCCAATGGATACAGAAAACCTGCAGATGTGCATCAGAATGTAAAACTGGTGTCACAGGAAACGCTCAAAACATAGACAGTAGGAAGACTCAGTTTTCCTGTACTTAAGACGGCATTGTGTCTCTTATATTTAATTCCGATGCAATATCTGTGTTTCATCGTCAATGGGAAGGTCCAATGGATACAAAAGAATTGCAAAGGAGCATCAGAATGTAAAACTGGTGACACAGGAAACGCTCAAACATAGGCAGTAGGAAGACTCAGTCTTCCTATACTTAAGTCGGCATTGTGTCTCTTATATTTAATTCCGATGCAATTTCTGTGTTTCATCGTCAATGGGAAGGTCCAAGGGATACAGTAAACCTGCAGAGGAGCATCAGAATGTAAAACTGGTGACACAGGAAACGCTCCAAACATAGACTGTAGGAAGACTGAGTCTTCCTGTACTTAAGACGGCATTGTGTCTCTTATATTTAATTCCGATGCAATTTCTGTGTTTCATCGTCAATGGGAAGGTCCAAGGGATACAGTAAACCGGCAGATTTGCATCGGAAAGTAAAACTAGTGACACAGGAAACGCTCAAAACATAGACAGTAGGAAGACTCAGTCTTCCTGTACTTAAGTCGGCATTGTGTCTCTTATATTTTATTCCGATGCAATTTCTGTGTTTCATCGTCAATGGGAAGGTCCAAGGGATACAGTAAACCTGCAGAGGTGCATCGGAATATAAAACTGGTGACACAGGAAACGCTCAAAACATAGACAGTAGGAAGACTCTGTGTTCCTGTACTTAAGTCGGCATTGTGTCTCTTATATTTATTTCCGATGAAATTTCAGTGTTTCATCGTGAATGGGAAGGTCCAAGGGATATAGTAAACCTGCAGAGGTGCATCGGAAAGTAAAACTGATGACATAGGAAACGCTCAAAACACAGACAGTAGGAAGACTTTATCTTCCTGTACTTAAGTCGGCATTGTGTCTCTTAAATTTAATTCCGATGCAATTTCTGCGTTTCATCGTCAATGGGAAGGTCCAAGGGATACAGTAAACCTGCAGAGGTGCATCGGAATGTAAAACTGGTGACACAGGAAACGCTCAAACATAGACAGTAGGAAGACTCAGTCTTCCTATACTTAAGTCGGCATTGTGTCTCTTATATTTAATTCCGATGCAATTTCTGTGTTTCATCGTCAATGGGAAGGTCCAAGGGATACAGTAAACCTGCAGAGGTGCATCTGAATGTAAAACTGATGACACAGAAAACGCTCAAAACATAGACAGTAGGAAGACTCAGTCTTCCTGTACTTAAGTCGGCATTGTGTCTCTTATATTTAATTCCGATGCAATTTCTGTGTTTCATTCTCAATGGGAAGGTCCAAGGGATACAGTAATCCTGCAGAGGTGCATCAGAATGTAAAACTGCTGACACAGGAAACGCTCAAAACATAGACAGTAGGAAGACTCAGTCTTCCTGTACTTAAGTCGGCATTGTGTCTCTTATATTTAATTCCGATGCAATTTCTGTGTTTCATCGTCAATGGGAAGGTCCAATGGATACAGAAAACCTGCTGATGTGCATCAGAATGTAAAACTGGTATCACAGGAAACGCTCAAAACATAGACAGTAGGAAGACTCAGTTTTCCTGTACTTAAGACGGCATTGTGTCTCTTATATTTAATTCCGATGCAATATCTGTGTTTCATCGTCAATGGGAAGGTCCAATGGATACAGAAGACCTGCAGAGGAGCATCAGAATGTAAAACTGGTGACACAGGAAACGCTCAAACATAGACAGTAGGATGACTCAGTCTTCCTATACTTAAGTCGGCATTGTGTCTCTTATATTTAATTCCGATGCAATTTCTGTGTTTCATCGTCAATGGGAAGGTCCAAGGGATACAGTAAACCTGCAGAGGAGCATCAGAATGTAAAACTGGTGACACAGAAAACGCTCAAAGCATAGACAGTAGGAAGACTCAGTCTTCCTATACTTAAGTCGGCATTGTGTCTCTTATATTTAATTCCGATGCAATTTCTGTGTTTCATCGTCAATGGGAAGGTCCAAGGGATACAGTAAACCTGCAGAGGAGCATCAGAATGTAAAACTGGTGACACAGGAAACGCTCAAAACATAGCCAGTAGGAAGACTCAGTCTTCCCATACTTAAGTCGGCATTGTGTCTCTTATATTTATTTCCGATGAAATGTCTGTGTTTCATCGTGAATGGGAAGGTCCAAGGGATATAGTAAACCTGCAGAGGTGCATCGGAAAGTAAAACTGGTGACACAGGAAACGCTCAAATTATAGGCACTAGGAAGACTCAGTCTTCCTGTACTTAAGTCGGCATTGTGTCTCTTATATTCAATTCCGATGCAATTTCTGTGTGTTTCATCGTCAATGGGAAGGTCCGAGGGATACAGTAAACCTGCAGAGTGCATCAGAATGTAAAACTGGTGAGAAAGGAAACGCTCAAAACATAGAGAGTAGGAAGACTCTGTCTTCCTGTACATAAGTTGGCATTGTGACTCTTATATTTAATTCCGATGCAATTTTAGTGTTTCATTGTCAATGGGAAGGTCCAAGGGATACAGTAAACCTGCAGAATTGCATCGGAATGTAAAACTGGTGACACAGGAAACGCTCAAAACATAGACAGAGGAAGACTCAGTCATCCCATACTTAAGTCGGCATTGTGTCTCTTATATTTATTTCCGATGAAATGTCTGTGTTTCATCGTGAATGGGAAGGTCCAAGGGACATAGTAAACCTGCAGAGGTGCGTCAGAAAGTAAAACTGATGACACAGGAAACGCTCAAAACATAGACAGTAGGAGGACTTAGTCTTCCTGTACTTAAGTCGGCATTGTGTCTCTTATATTTAATTCCGATGCAATTTCTGTGTTTCATCGTCACTGTGAAGTTCCAAGGGATACAGTAAACCTGTAGAGGTGCATCGGAATGTAAAACTGGTGACACAGGAAACGCTCAAAACATAGACAGTAGGAAGACTCAGTCTTCCTGTACTTAAGTCGGCATTGTGTCTCTTATATTTAATTCCGATGCAATTTCTGTGTTTCATCGTGAATGGGAAGGTCCAAGGGAAACAGTAAACCTGCAGAGGTTCATCGGAATGTAAAACTGGTGACACAGGAAACGCTCAAAACATAGACAGTAGGAAGACTCAGCCTTCCTGTACCTAAGTCGGCATTGTGTCTCTTATATTTATTTCCGATGAAATTTCTGTGTTTCATCGTGAATGGGAAGGTCCAAGGGATATAGTAATCCTGCAGAGGTGCAGCGGAAAGAAAAACAGATGACACAGGAAACGCTCAAAACATAGACAATAGGATGACTTAGTCTTCCTGTACTTAAGTCGGCATTGTGTCTTTTATATTTAATTCCGATGCAATTTCTGTTTTTCATCGTCAATGGTAAGGTCCAAGGGATACAGTAAACCTGCAGAGGTGCATCTGAATGTAAAACTGATGACACAGAAAACGCTCAAAACATAGACAGTAGGAAGACTCAGTCTTCCTGTACTTAAGTCGGCATTGTGTCTCTTATATTTAATTCCGATGCAATTTCTGTGTTTCATTATCAATGGGAAGGTCCAAGGGATACAGTAATCCTGCAGAGGTGCATCAGAATGTAAAACTGCTGACACAGGAAACGCTCAAAACATAGACAGTAGGAAGACTCAGTCTTCCTGTACTTAAGTCGGCATTGTGTCTCTTATATTTAATTCCGATGCAATTTCTGTGTTTCATCGTCAATGGGAAGGTCCAATGGATACAGAAAACCTGCAGATGTGCATCAGAATGTAAAACTGGTGTCACAGGAAACGCTCAAAACATAGACAGTAGGAAGACTCAGTTTTCCTGTACTTAAGACGGCATTGTGTCTCTTATATTTAATTCCGATGCAATATCTGTGTTTCATCGTCAATGGGAAGGTCCAATGGATACAAAAGAATTGCAGAGGAGCATCAGAATGTAAAACTGGTGACACAGGAAACGCTCAAACATAGGCAGTAGGAAGACTCAGTCTTCCTATACTTAAGTCGGCATTGTGTCTCTTATATTTAATTCCGATGCAATTTCTGTGTTTCATCGTCAATGGGAAGGTCCAAGGGATACAGTAAACCTGCAGAGGAGCATCAGAATGTAAAACTGGTGACACAGGAAACGCTCCAAACATAGACTGTAGGAAGACTGAGTCTTCCTGTACTTAAGACGGCATTGTGTCTCTTATATTTAATTCCGATGCAATTTCTGTGTTTCATCGGTAATGGGAAGGTCCAAGGGATACAGTAAACCGGCAGATTTGCATCGGAAAGTAAAACTAGTGACACAGGAAACGCTCAAAACATAGACAGTAGGAAGACTCAGTCTTCCTGTACTTAAGTCGGCATTGTGTCTCTTATATTTTATTCCGATGCAATTTCTGTGTTTCATCGTCAATGGGAAGGTCCAAGGGATACAGTAAACCTGCAGAGGTGCATCGGAATATAAAACTGGTGACACAGGAACGCTCAAAACATAGACAGTAGGAAGACTCTGTGTTCCTGTACTTAAGTCGGCATTGTGTCTCTTATATTTATTTCCGATGAAATTTCAGTGTTTCATCGTGAATGGGAAGGTCCAAGGGATATAGTAAACCTGCAGAGGTGCATCGGAAAGTAAAACTGATGACATAGGAAACGCTCAAAACACAGACAGTAGGAAGACTTTATCTTCCTGTACTTAAGTCGGCATTGTGTCTCTTAAATTTAATTCCGATGCAATTTCTGCGTTTCATCGTCAATGGGAAGGTCCAAGGGATACAGTAAACCTGCAGAGGTGCATCGGAATGTAAAACTGGTGACACAGGAAACGCTCAAAACATAGACAGTAGGAAGACTCAGTCTTTCTGTACTTAAGTCGGCATTGTGTCTCCTATATTTAATTCCGATGCGATTTCTGTGTTTCATCGACAATGGGAAGGTCCAAGGGATACAGTAAACCTGCAGAGGTGCATCGGAATGTAAAACTGGTGAGAAAGGAAACGCTCAAAACATAGAGAGTAGGAAGACTCTGTCTTCCTGTATATAAGTTGGCATTGTGACTCTTATATTTAATTCCGATGCAATTTTAGTGTTTCATTGTCAATGGGAAGGTCCAAGGGATACAGTAAACCTGCAGAGTTGCATCGGAATGTAAAACTGGTGACACAGGAAACGCTCAAAACATAGACAGAGGAAGACTCAGTCATCCCATACTTAAGTCAGCATTGTGTCTCTTATATTTATTTCCGATGAAATGTCTGTGTTTCATCGTGAATGGGAAGGTCCAAGGGACATAGTAAACCTGCAGAGGTGCGTCAGAAAGTAAAACTGATGACACAGGAAACGCTCAAAACATAGACAGTAGGAGGACTTAGTCTTCCTGTACTTAAGTCGGCATTGTGTCTCTTATATTTAATTCCGATGCAATTTATGTGTTTCATCGTCACTGTGAAGGTCCAAGGGATACAGTAAACCTGTAGAGGTGAATCGGAATGTAAAACTGGTGACACAGGAAACGCTCAAATTATAGACACTAGGAAGACTCAGTCTTCCTGTACTTAAGTCGGCATTGTGTATCTTATATTTAATTCCGATGCAATTTCTGTGTTTCATCGTCAATGGGAAGGTCCAAGGGATACAGTAAACCTGCAGAGTGGCATCAGAATGTAAAACTGGTGACACAGGAAACGCTCAAAACAAAGACTGTAGGAATACTCAGTCTTCCTGTACTTAAGTCGGCATTGTGTCTCTTATATTTAATTCCCATGCAATTTCTGTGTTTCATCGTCAATGGGAAGGTCCAAGGGAAACAGTAAACCTGCAGAGGTGCATCGGAATGTAAAACTGGTGACACAGGAAACGCTCAAAACATAGACAGTAGTAAGACTCAGTCTTCCTGAACCTAAGTCGGCATTGTGTCTCTTATATTTATTTCCGATGAAATTTCTGTGTTTCATCGTGAATGGGAAGGTCCAAGGGATATAGTAATCCTGCAGAGGTGCAGCGGAAAGTATAACTGATGACACAGGAAACGCTCAAAACATAGACAGTAGGAAGACTTAGTCTTCCTGTACTTAAGTCGGCATTGTGTCTCTTATATTTAATTCCGATGCAATATCTGTTTTTCATCGTCAATGGGAAGGTCCAAGGGATACAGTAAACCTGCAGAGGTGCATCTGAATGTAAAACTGATGACACAGAAAACGCTCAAAACATAGACAGTAGGAAGACTCAGTCTTCCTGTACTTAAGTCGGCATTGTGTCTCTTATATTTAATTCCGATGCAATTTCTGTGTTTCATCGTCAATGGGAAGGTCCAAGGGATACAGTAATCCTGCAGAGGTGCATCAGAATGTAAAACTGCTGACACAGGAAACGCTCAAAACATAGACAGTAGGAAGACTCAGTCTTCCTGTACTTAAGTCGGCATTGTGTCTCTTATATTTAATTCCGATGCAATACTGTGTTTCATCGTCAATGGGAAGGTCCAATGGATACAGAAAACCTGCAGATGTGCATCAGAATGCAAAACTGGTGTCACAGGAAACGCTCAAAACATAGACAGTAGGAGGACTCAGTTTTCCTGTACTTAAGACGGCATTGTGTCTCTTATATTTAATTCCGATGCAATATCTGTGTTTCATCGTCAATGGGAAGGTCCAATGGATACAGAAAACCTGCAGAGGAGCATCAGAATGTAAAACTGGTGACACAGGAAACGCTCAAAACATAGACAGTAGGAAGACTCAGTCTTCCTATACTTAAGTCGGCATTGTGTCTCTTATATTTAATTCCGATGCAATTTCTGTGTTTCATCGTCAATGGGAAGGTCCAAGGGATACAGTAAACCTGCAGAGGTGCGTCAGAAAGTAAAACTGATGACACAGGAAACGCTCAAAACATAGACAGTAGGAGGACTTAGTCTTCCTGTACTTAAGTCGGCATTGTGTCTCTTATATTTAATTCCGATGCAATTTCTGTGTTTCATCGTCACTGTGAAGGTCCAAGGGATACAGTAAACCTGTAGAGGTGCATCGGAACGTAAAACTGGTGACACAGAAAACGCTCAAATTATAGACACTAGGAAGACTCAGTCTTCCTGTACTTAAGTCGGCATTGTGTCTCTTATATTTAATTCCGATGCAATTTCTGTGTTTCATCGTCAATGGGAAGGTCCAAGGGATACAGTAAACCTGCAGAGGTGCATCGGAATGTAAAACTGGTGACACAGGAAACGCTCAAAACATAGACAGTAGGAAGACTCAGTCTTCCTGTACTTAAGTCGGCATTGTGTCTCTTATATTTAATTCTGATGAAATTTCAGTGTTTCATCGTGAATGGGAAGGTCCAAGGGATATAGTAAACCTGCAGAGGTGCATCAAAATGTAAAACTGGTGACACAGGAAACGCTCAAAACATAGACAGTAGGAAGACTCAGTCTTTCTGTACTTAAGTCGGCATTGTGTCTCCTATATTTAATTCCGATGCGATTTCTGTGTTTCATCGACAATGGGAAGGTCCAAGGGATACAGTACACCTGCAGAGGTGCATCAGGATGTAAAACTGGTGACAAAGGAAACGCTCAAAACATTGTCCGTACGTAGACTGTTATCTTGTACTTAAGTAGGCATTGTGTCTCTTATATTTAATTCCGATGCGATTTCTGTGTTTCATCGACAAAGGGAAGGTCCAAGGGATATAGTAAACCTGCAGATGTGCGTCAGTAAGTAAATCTGATGACACAGGAAACGCTCAAAACATAGACAGTAGAAGGACTTAGCCTTCCTGTACTTAAGTCGGCATTGTGTCTCTGATATTTAATTCCGATGCAATTTCTGTGTTTCATCGTCACTGTGAAGGTCCAAGGGATACAGTAAACCTGTAGAGGTGTATCGGAATGTAAAACTGGTGACACAGGAAACGCTCAAAGCATAGAGTGTATTAAGACTTAGTCTTCCTGTACTTCACTCGGCAGTGTGTCTCATATATTTAATTCCGATGCAATTTCTGTGTTTCATCGTCAATGGGAAGGTCTAAGGAATACAGCAAACCTGCAGAGGTGCATCGGAATGTAAAACTAGTGACACAGGAAACGCTCAAAACATAGACAGTAGGAAGACTCTGTCTTCCTGTACTTAAGTCGGCAGTGTGTCTCTTATATTTAATTCGGATGCAATTTCTGTGTTTCATCGTCAATGGGAAGGACAAAGGAATACAATAAACCTGCAGAGGTGCTTCGGAATGTAAAACTTGTGTCACAGGAAACGCTCAAAACATAGACAGTAGGAAGACTCATTCTTCCAGTACTTAAGTCGGCATTGTGCCTCTTATATTTAATTCCGATGCAATTTCTGTGTTTCATCGTCAATGGGAAGGTCTAAGGAATACAGCAAACCTGCAGAGGTGCATCGGAATGTAAAACTAGTGACACAGGAAACGCTCAAAACATAGACAGTAGGAAGACTCAGTCTTCCTGTACTTAAGTCGGCATTGTGTCTCTTATATTTAATTCCGATGCAATTTCTGTGTTTCATCGTCAATGGGAAGGTCCAAGGGAAACAGTAAACCTGCAGAGGTGCATCGGAATGTAAAACTGGTGACACAGGAAACGCTCAAAACATAGACAGTAGGAAGACTCAGTCTTCCTGTACTTAAGTCGGCAATGTGCCTCTTGTATTTAATTCCGATGAAATTTCTGTGTTTCGTCGTGAATGGGAAGGTCCAAGGGATATAGTAATCCTGCGGAGGTGCATCGGAAAGTAAAACCGATGACACAGGAAACGCTCAAAACATAGACAGTAGGAAGACTTAGTCTTCCTGTACTTCAGTCGGCATTGTGTCTCTTATATTTAATTCCGATGCAATTTCTGTTTTTCATCGTCAATGGGAAGGTCCAAGGGATAAAGTAAACCTGCAGAGGTGCATCAGAATGTAAAACTGTTGACACAGGAAACGCTCAATACATAGACAGTAGGAAGACTCATTCTTCCTGTACTTAAGTTGGCATTGTGTCTCTTATATTTAATTCCGATGCAATTTCTGTGTTTCATCGTCAATGGGAAGGTCCAAGGAATACAGTAAACCTGCAGAGGTGCATCGGAATGTAAAACTAGTGACACAGGAAACGCTCAAAACATAGACAGTAGGAAGACTCTGTCTTCCTGTACTTAAGTCGGCATTGTGTCTCTTATATTTAATTCCGATGCAATTTCTGTGTTTCATCGTTAATGGGAAGGTCCAAGGGATACAGTAAGCCTGCAGAGGTGCATCAGAATGTAAAACTGGTGACACAGGAAACGCTCAAAGCATAGAGTGTAGGAAGACTCAGTCTTCCTGTACATCAGTCGCCAGTGTGTCTCTTATATTTAATTCCGATGCAATATCTGTGTTTCATCGTCAATGGGAAGTTCCAAGGGAAACAGTAAACCTGCAGAGGTGCATCTGAATGTAAATCTGGTAACACAGGAAACGCTCAAAACATAGACAGTAGGAAGACTCGGTCTTCCTGTACTTAAGTCGGCATTGTGTCTCTTATATTTATTTCCGATGAAATTTCTATGTTTCACCGTCAATGGGAAGGTCCAAGCGATACAGTAAACCTGCAGATGTGCATCAGAATGTAAAACTGGTGACACAGGAAACGCTCAACACATTGACAGTAGGAAGGCTCATTCTTCCAGTACTTAAGTCGGCATTGTGTCTCTTATATTTAATTCCGATGCAATTTCTGTGTTTCATCGTCAATGGGAAGGTCCAAGGAATACAGTAAACCTGCAGAGGTGCATCGGAATGTAAAACTAGTGACACAGGAAACACTAAAACATAGACAGTAGGAAGACTCAGTCTTCCTGTACTTAAGTCGGCATTGTGTCTCGTATATTTAATTCCGATGCAATTTCTGTGTTTCATCGTCAATGGGAAGGTCCAAGGGAAACAGTAAACCTGCAGAGGTGCATCTGAATGTAAAACTGGTGACACAGGAAACGCTCAAAACATAGACAGTAGGAAGACTCAGTCTTCCTGTACTTAAGTCGGCATTGTGTCTCTTGTATTTAATTCCGATGAAATTTCTGTGTTTCATCGTGAGTGGGAAGGTCCAAGGGATATAGTAATCCCGCAGAGGTGCATCGGAAAGTAAAACTGATGACACAGGATACGCTCAAAACATAGACAGTAGGCAGACTTAGTCTTCCTGTACTTCAGTCGGCATTGTGTCTCTTATATTTAATTCCGATGCAATTTCTGTTTTTCATCGTCAATGGGAAGGTCCAAGGGATACAGTAAACCTGCAGAGGTGCATCTGAATGTAAAACTGATGACACAGAAAACGCTCAAAACATAGACAGTAGGAAGACTCAGTCTTCCTGTTCTTAAGTCGGCATTGTGTCTCTTATATTTAATTCAGATGCAATTTCTGTGTTTCATCGTCAATGGGAAGGTCCAAGGGATACAGTAATCCTGCAGAGGTGCATCAGAATGTAAAACTGCTGACACAGGAAACGCTCAAAACATAGACAGTAGAAAGACTCAGTCTTCCTGTACTTAAGTCGGCATTGTGTTTCTTATATTTAATTCCGATGCGAATTCTGTGTTTCATCGACAATGGGAAGGTCCAAGGGATACAGTAAACCGGCAGACGTGCATCGGAATGTAAAACTGGTGACACAGGAAACGCTCAAAACATAGACAGTAGGAAGACTCAGTCTTCCTGTACTTAAGTCGGCATTGTGTCTCTTATATTTAATTCTGATGAAATTTCAGTGTTTCATCGTGAATGGGAAGGTCCAAGGGATATAGTAAACCTGCAGAGGTGCATCAAAATGTAAAACTGGTGACACAGGAAACGCTCAAAACATAGACAGTAGGAAGACTCAGTCTTTCTGTACTTAAGTCGGCATTGTGTCTCCTATATTTAATTCCGATGCGATTTCTGTGTTTCATCGACAATGGGAAGGTCCAAGGGATACAGTAAACCTGTAGAGGTGCATCAGGATGTAAAACTGGTGACAAAGGAAACGCTCAAAACATTGTCCGTACGTAGACTTTTATCTTGTACTTAAGTAGGCATTGTGTCTCTTATATTTAATTCCGATGCGATTTCTGTGTTTCATCGACAAGGGGAAGGTCCAAGGGATACAGTAAACCGGCAGAGGTGCATCGGAATGTAAAACTGGTGACAAAGGAAACGCTCAAGCCATTGACCGTTCGAAGACTGTTTTCTTGTACGTAAGTCGGCATTGTGTCTCTTATATTTAATTTCGATGCAATTTCTGTGTTTCATCGTCAATGGGAACGTCCAAGAAGGGATACAGGAAACCTGCAGAGGTGCATCGGAATGTTGAACTGGTAACACAGGAAACGCTCAAAACATAGACAGAGGAACACTCAGTTGTCCCATACTTAAGTCGGCATTGGGTCTCTTATATTTATTTCCGATGAAATGTCTGTGTTTCATCGTGAATGGGAAGGTCCAAGGGATATAGTAAACCTGCAGAGGTGCGTCACAAAGTAAATCTGATGACACAGGAAACGCTCAAAACATAGACAGTAGGAGGACTTAGTCTTCCTGTACTTAAGTCGGCATTGTGTCTCTGATATTTAATTCCGATGCAATTTCTGTGTTTCATCGTCACTGTGAAGGTCCAAGGGATACAGTAAAACTGTAGAGGTGTATCGGAATGTAAAACTGGTGACACAGGAAACGCTCAAAGCATAGAGTGTATTAAGACTCAGTCTTCCTGTACTTCACTCGGCAGTGTGTCTCATATATTTAATTCCGATGCAATTTCTGTGTTTGATCGTCAATGAGAAGGTCGAAGGGAAACAGTAAACCTGCAGAGGTGCATCGTAATGTAAAACTGGTGACACAGGAAACGCTCAAAACATAGACAGTAGGAAGACTCAGTCTTCCTGTACTTAAGTCGGCATTGTGTCTCTTATATTTATTTCCGATGAAATTTCTATGTTTCATCGTCAATGGGAAGGTCCAAGGGATACAGTAAACCTGCAGAGGTGCATCAGAATGTAAAACTGGTGACACAGGAAACGCTCAACACATAGACAGTAGGAAGACTCATACTTCCATTACTTAAGTCGGCATTGTGTCTCTTATATTTAATTCCGATGCAATTTCTGTGCTTCATCGTCAATGGGAAGGTCCAAGGAATACAGTAAACCTGCAGAGGTGCATCGGAATGTAAAACTAGTGACACAGGAAACGCTCAAAACATAGACAGTAGGAAGACTCAGTCTTCCTGTACTTAAGTCGGCATTGTGTCTCTTGTATTTAATTCCGATGAAATTTCTGTGTTTCATCGTGAATGGGAAGGTCCAAGGGATATAGTAATCCTGCAGAGGTGCATCGGAAAGTAAGACTGATGACACAGGAAACGCTCAAAACATAGACAGTAGGAAGACTTAGTCTTCCTGTACCTCAGTCGGCATTGTGTCTCTTATAATTAATTCCGATGCAATTTCTGTTTTTCATCGTCAATGGGAAGGTCCAAGGGATACAGTAAACCTGCAGAGGTGCATCAGAATGTAAAACTGTTGACACAGGAAACGCTCAACACATAGACAGTAGGAAGACTCATTCTTCCTGTACCTAAGTCGGCATTGTGTCTCTTATATTTAATTCCCATGCAATTTCTGTGTTTCATCGTCAATGGGAAGGTCCAAGGAATACAGTAAACCTGCAGAGGTGCATCGGAATGTAAAACTAGTGACACAGGAAACGCTCAAAACATAGACAGTAGGAGGACTCTGTCTTCCTGTACTTAAGTCGGCATTGTGTCTCTTATATTTAATTCGGATGCAATTTCTGTGTTTCATCGTCAATGGGAAGGACAAAGGAATACAGTAAACCTGCAGAGGTGCTTCGGAATGTAAAACTAGTGTCACAGGAAACGCTCAAAACATAGACAGTAGGAAGACTCATTCTTCCAGTACTTAAGTCGGCATTGTGTCTCTTATATTTAATTCCGATGCAATTTCTGTGTTTCATCGTCAATGGGAAGGTCTAAGGAATACAGCAAACCTGCAGAGGTGCATCGGAAAGTAAAACTAGTGACACAGGAAACGCTCAAAACATAGACAGTAGGAAGACTCAGTCTTCCTGTACTTAAGTCGGCATTGTGTCTCTTATACTTAATTCCGATGCAATTTCTGTGTTTCATCGTCAATGGGAAGGTCCAAGGGAAACAGTAAACCTGCAGAGGTGCATCGGAATGTAAAACTGGTGACACAGGAAACGCTCAAAACATAGACAGTAGGAAGACTCAGTCTTCCTGTACTTAAGTCGGCAATGTGCCTCTTGTATTTAATTCCGATGAAATTTCTGTGTTTCATCGTGAATGGGAAGGTCCAAGGGATATAGTAATCCTGCGGAGGTGCATCGGAAAGTAAAACTGATGACACAGGAAACGCTCAAAACATAGACAGTAGGAAGACTTAGTCTTCCTGTACTTCAGTCGGCATTGTGTCTCTTATATTTAATTCCGATGCAATTTCTGTTTTTCATCGTCAATGGGAAGGTCCAAGGGATAAAGTAAACCTGCAGAGGTGCATCAGAATGTAAAACTGTTGACACAGGAAACGCTCAATACATAGACAGTAGGAAGACTCATTCTTCCTGTACTTAAGTCGGCATTGTGTCTCTTATATTTAATTCCGATGCAATTTCTGTGTTTCATCGTCAATGAGAAGGTCCAAGGAATACAGTAAACCTGCCGAGGTGCATCGGAATGTAAAACTAGTGACACAGGAAACGCTCAAAACATAGACAGTAGGAAGACTCTGTCTTCCTGTACTTAAGTCGGCATTGTGTCTCTTATATTTAATTCCGATGCAATTTCTGTGTTTCATCGTCAATGGGAAGGTCCAAGGGATACAGTAAGCCTGCAGAGGTGCATCAGAATGTAAAACTGGTAACACAGGAAACGCTCAAAACATAGACAGTAGGAAGACTCGGTCTTCCTGTACTTAAGTCGGCATTGTGTCTCTTATATTTATTTCCGATGAAATTTCTATGTTTCACCGTCAATGGGAAGGTCCAAGCGATACAGTAAACCTGCAGATGTGCATCAGAATGTAAAACTGGTGACACAGGAAACGCTCAACACATTGACAGTAGGAAGGCTCATTCTTCCAGTACTTAAGTCGGCATTGTGTCTCTTATATTTAATTCCGATGCAATTTCTGTGTTTCATCGTCAATGGGAAGGTCCAAGGAATATAGTAAACCTGCAGAGGTGCATCGGAATGTAAAACTAGTGACACAGGAAACGCTCAAAACATAGACAGTAGGCAGACTTAGTCTTCCTGTACTTCAGTCGGCATTGTGTCTCTTATATTTAATTCCGATGCAATTTCTGTGTTTCATCGTCAATGGGAAGGTCCAAGGGAAACAGTAAACCTGCAGAGGTGCATCTGAATGTAAAACTGGTGACACAGGAAACGCTCAAAACATAGACAGTAGGAAGACTCAGTCTTCCTGTACTTAAGTCGGCATTGTGTCTCTTGTATTTAATTCCGATGAAATTTCTGTGTTTCATCGTGAGTGGGAAGGTCCAAGGGATATAGTAATCCCGCAGAAGTGCATCGGAAAGTAAAACTGATGACACAGGATACGCTCAAAACATAGACAGTAGGCAGACTTAGTCTTCCTGTACTTCAGTCGGCATTGTGTCTCTTATATTTAATTCCGATGCAATTTCTGTTTTTCATCGTCAATGGGAAGGTCCAAGGGATACAGTAAACCTGCAGAGGTGCATCTGAATGTAAAACTGATGACACAGAAAACGCTCAAAACATAGACAGTAGGAAGACTCAGTCTTCCTGTACTTAAGTCGGCATTGTGTCTCTTATATTTAATTCCGATGCAATTTCTGTGTTTCATCGTCAATGGGAAGGTCCAAGGGATACAGTAATCCTGCAGAGGTGCATCAGAATGTAAAACTGCTGACACAGGAAACGCTCAAAACATAGACAGTAGAAAGACTCAGTCTTCCTGTACTTAAGTCGGCATTGTGTTTCTTATATTTAATTCCGATGCGAATTCTGTGTTTCATTGACAATGGGAAGGTCCAAGGGATACAGTAAACCGGCAGAGATGCATCGGAATGTAAAACTGGTGACACAGGAAACGCTCAAAACATTGACCGTACGAAGACTGTTTTCTTGTACTTAAATCGGCATTATGTCTCTTATATTTAATTTCGATGCAATTTCTGTGTTTCATCGACAATGGGAAGGTCCAAGGGAAACAGTAAACCTGCAGAGGTGCATCGGAATGTAAAACTGGTGACACAGGAAACGCTCAAAACATAGACAGTAGAAAGACTCAGTCTTCCTGTACTTAGGTCGGCATTGTGTCTCTTGTATTTAATTCCGATGAAATTTCTGTGATTCATCGTCAATGGGAAGGTCCAAGGGAAACAGTAAACCTGCAGAGGTGCATCGGAATGTAAAACTGGTGACACAGGAAACGCTCAAATCATAGACAGTAGGAAGACTTAGTCTTCCTGTACTTCAGTCGGCTTTGTGTCTCTTATATTTAATACCGATGCAATTTCTGTTTTTCATCGTCAATGGGAAGGTCCAAGGGATACAGTAAACCTGCAGAGGTGCATCTGAATGTAAAACTGATGACACAGAAAACGCTCAAAACACAGACAGTAGGAAGACTCAGTCTTCCTGTACTTAAGTCGGCATTGTGTCTCTTATATTTAATTCCGATGCAATTTCTGTGTTTCATCGTCAATGGGAAGGTCCAAGGGATACAGTAATCATGCAGAGGTGCATCAGAATGTAAAACTGCTGACACAGGAAACGCTTAAAACATAGACAGTAGAAAGACTCAGTCTTCCTGTACTCAAGTCGGCATTGTGTTTCTTATATGTAATTCCGATGCAATTTCTGTGTTTCATCGTCAATGGGAAGGTCCAATGGATACAGAAAACCTGCAGAGGTGCATCATAATGTAAAACTGGTGACAAAGGAAACGCTCAAAACATAGGCAGTAGGAAGACTCAGTCTTCCTGTACTTAAGTCGGCATTGAGTTTCTTATATTTAATTCCGATGCGATTTCTGTGTTTCATCGACAATGGGAAGGTCCAAGGGATACAGTAAACCGGCAGAGATGCATCGGAATGTAAAACTGGTGACACAGGAATCGCTCAAAACATTGACCGTACAAAGACTGTTTTCTTGTACTTAAGTCGGCATTGTGTCTCTTATATTTAATTTCGATGCAATGTCTGTGTTTCATCGTCAATGGGAAGGTCCAAGCGATACAGGAAACCTGCAGAGGTGCATCAGAATGTAGAACTGGTGACACAGGAAACGCTCAAAGCATAGAGAGTAGGAAGACTCAGTCTTCCTGTACTTAAGTCGGCATTGTGTGTCTTATATTTAATTCCGATGACATTTCTGTGATTCATCGTCAATGGGAAGGTCCAAGGGAAACAGTAAACCTGCAGAGGTGCATCGGAATGTAAAACTGGTGACACAGGAAACGCCCAAAACATAGACAGTAGGAAGACTTAGTCTTCCTGTACTTCAGTCGGCTTTGTGTCTCTTATATTTAATACCGATGCAATTTCTGTTTTTCATCGTCAATGGGAAGGTCCAAGGGATACAGTAAAACTGCAGAGGTGCATCTGAATGTAAAACTGATGACACAGAAAACGCTCAAAACACAGATAGTAGGAAGACTCAGTCTTCCTGTACTTAAGTCGGCATTGTGTCTCTTATATTTAATTCCGATTCAATTTCTGTGTTTCATCGTCAATGGGAAGGTCCAAGGGATACAGTAATCCTGCAGAGGTGCATCAGAATGTAAAACTGCTGACACAGGAAACGCTCAAAACATAGACAGTAGAAAGACTCAGTCTTCCTGTACTTAAGTCGGCATTGTGTTTGTTATATGTAATTCCGATGCAATTTCTGTGTTTCATCGTCAATGGGAAGGTCCAATGGATACAGAAAACCTGCAGAGGTGCATCAGAATGTAAAACTGGTGACACAGGAAACGCTCAAAACATAGGCAGTAGGAAGACTCAGTCTTCCTGTACTTAAGTCGGCATTGAGTTTCTTATATTTAATTCCGATGCGATTTCTGTGTTTCATCGACAATGGGAACGTCCAAGGGATACAGTAAACCGGCAGAGATGCATCGGAATGTAAAACTGGTGACACAGGAAACGCTCCAAACATTGACCGTACGAAGACTGTTTTCTTGTACTTAAGTCGGCATTGTGTCTCTTATATTTAATTTCGATGCAATGTCTGTGTTTCATCGTCAATGGGAAGGTCCAAGGGATACAGGAAACCTGCAGAGGTGCATCGGAATGTCAAACTGGTAACACAGGAAACGCTCAAAGCATAGAGAGTAGGAAGACTCAGTCTTCCTGTACTTATGTCGGCATTGTGTCTCTTATATTTAATTCCGATGCAATTTCTGTGTTTCATCGTCAATGGGACGGTCCAAGGGAACAGTAAACCTGCAGAGGTGCATCGGAATGTAAAACTGGTGACCCAGGAAACGCTCAAAACATAGACAGTAGGAAGACTCAGTCTTCCTATACTGAAGTCGGCATTGTGTCTTTTATATTTATTTCCGATGAAATTTCTGTGTTTCATCGTGAAAGGGGAAGGTCCAAGGGATATAGTAAACCTGTAGAGGTGCATCGGAAAATAAAACTGGTGACACAGGAAACGCTCAAATTATAGACAGTAGGAAGACTCAGTCTTCCTGTACTTAAGTCGGTATTGTGTCTCTTATATTTAATTCCGATGCAATTTCTGTGTTTCATCGTCAATGGGAAGGTCCAAGGCATACAGTAAGACTGCAGAGGTGCATCAGAATGTAAAACTGGTGGCACAGGAAACGCTCAAAGCATAGAGAGTAGCAAGACTCAGTCTTCCTGTACTTCAATCGGCATTGTGTCTCTTATATTTAATTCCGATGCAATTTCTGTGTTTCATCGTCAAAGGGAAGGTCCAAGGGATACAGTAAACCTGCAGGGGTGCATCGGAATGTAAAACGGGTGACACAGGAAACGCTCAAAACATAGACAGTAGGAAGACTCAGTCTTTCTGTACTTAAGTCGGCATTGTGTGTCCAATATTTAATTCCAATGCGATTTCTGTGTTTCACCGACAATGGGAAGGTCCAAGGGATACAGTAAACCTGCAGAGGTGCATCGGAATGTAAAACTGGTGACACAGGAAACGCTCAAAACGTTGTCCGTACGTAGACTGTCATCTTGTACTTAAGTAGGCATTGCGTCTCTTATATTTAATTCCGATGCGATTTCTGTGTTTCATCGACAAGGGGAAGGTCCAAGGGATACAGTAAACCGGCAGAGGTGCATCGGAATGTAAAACTGGTGACACAGGAAACGCTCAAGACATTGACCGTACGAAGACTGTTTTCTTGTACTTAAGTCGGCATTGTGTCTCTTATATTTAATTTCGATGCAATTTCTGTGTTTCATCGTCAATGGGAAGGTCCAAGGGATACAGGAAACCTGCAGAGGTGCATCGGAATGTCAACCTGGTAACACAGGAAACGCTCAAAACATAGAGAGTAGGAAGACTCAGTCTTCCGGTACTTAAGTTGGCATTGTGACTCTTATATTTAATTCCGATGCAATTTCTGTGTTTCATCGTCAATGGGAAGGTCCAAGGGATACAGTAAACCTGCAGAGTTGAATCGGAATGTAAAACTGGTGACACAGGAAACGCTCAAAACATAGACAGAGGAAGACTCAGTCTTCCCATACTTAAGTCGGCATTTTGTCTCTTATATTTATTTCCAATGAAATGTCTGTGTTTCATCGTGAATGGGAAGGTCCAAGTTATATAGTAAACCTGCAGAGGTGCGTCAGAAAGTTAAACTGATGACACAGGAAACGCTCAAAACATAGACAGTAGGAGGACTTAGTCTTCCTGTACTTAAGTCGGCATTGTGTCTCTTATATTTAATTTCGATGCAATTTCTGTGTTTCATCGTCACTATGAAGGTCCAAGGGATACAGTAAACCTGTAGAGGTGCATCGTAATGTAAAACTGGTGACACAGGAAACGCTCAAATTATAAACACTAGGAAGACTCACTCTTCCTGTACTTAAGTCGGCATTGTGTCTCTTATATTTAATTCCCATGCAATTTCTGTGGTTCATCGTCAATGGGAAGGTCCAAGGAATACAGTAAACCTGCAGAGGTGCATCGGAATGTAAAATTAGTGACACAGGAAACGCTCAAAACATAGACAGTAGGAAGACTCTGTCTTCCTGTACTTAAGTCGGCATTGTGTCTCTTATATTTAATTCCGATGCAATTTCTGTGTTTCATCGTCAGTGGGAAGGTCCAAGGGTACAGTAAACATGCAGAGGTGCATCGGAATGTAAAACTAGTGACACAGGAATCGCTCAAAACATAGACAGTAGGAAGACTCAGTCTTCCTGTACTTATGTCGGCATTGTGTCTCTTATATTTAATTCCGATGCAATTTCTGTGTTTCATCGTCAATGGGAAAGTCCAAGGGAAACAGTAAACCTGCAGAGGTGCATCGGAATGTAAAACTGGTGACACAGGAAACGCTCAAAACATAGACAGTAGGAAGACTCAATCTTCCTGTACCTAAGTCGGCTTTGTGTCTCTTATATTTATTTCCGATGAAATTTCTGTGTTTCATCGTGAATGGGAAGGTCCAAGGGATATAGTAATCCTGCAGAGGTGCAGCGGAAAGTAAAACTGATGACACAGGAAACGCTCAAAACATAGACAGTAGGAAGACTTAGTCTTCCTGTACTTAAGTCGGCATTGTGTCTCTTATATTTAATTCCGATGCAATTTCTGTGTTTCATCGTCAATGGGAAGGTCCAAGGGATACAGTAAACCTGCAGAGGAGCATCAGAATGTAAAACTGGTGACAGAGGAAACGCTCAAAACATAGACAGTAGGAAGACTCAGTCTTCCCATACTTAAGTCGGCATTGTGTCTCTTATATTTATTTCCGATGAAATGTCAGTGTTTCATCGTGAATGGGAAGGTCCAAGGGATATAGTAAACCTGCAGAGGTGCGTCAGAAAGTAAAACTGATGACACAGGAAAAGCTCAAAACATAGACAGAGGAAGACTCAGTCCTGCAGAGGTGCATCGGAATGTCAAACTGGAAACACAGGAAACGCTCAAAACATAGAGAATAGGAAGACTCAGTCTTCCTGTACTTAAGTTGGCATTGTGACTCTGATATTTAATTCCGATGCAATTTCTGTGCTTCATCGTCAATGGGAAGGTCCAAGGGATACAGTAAACCTGCAGAGTTGCATCGGAATGTAAAACTGGTGACACAGCAAACGCTCAAAACATAGACAGAGGTACACTCAGTCGTCCCATACTTAAGTCGGCATTGGTCTCTTATATTTATGTGCGATGAAATGTCTGTGTTTCATCGTGAATGGGAAGGTCCAAGGGATATAGTAAACCTGCAGAGGTGCATCAGAATGTAAAACTGGTGACACAGGAAACGCTCAACACATAGACAGTAGAAAGACTCTGTCTTCCTGTACTTAAGTCGGCATTGTGTCTCTTATATTTAATTCCGATGCAATTACTGTGTTTGATCGTCAATGGGAAGGTCCAAGGGAAACAGTAAACCTGCAGAGGTGCATCAGAATGTAAAACTGGTGACACAGGAAACGCTCAACACATAGACAGTAGGAAGACTCATTCTTCCAGTACTTAAGTCGGCATTGTGTCTCTTATATTTAATTCCGATGCAATTTCTGTGTTTCATCGTCAATGGGAAGGTCCAAGGAATACAGTAAACCTGCAGAGGTGCATCGGAATGTAAAACTAGTGACACAGAAAACGCTCAAAACATAGACAGTAGGAAGACTCAGTCTTCCTGTACTTAATTCGGCATTGTGTCTCTTATATTTAATTCCGATGCAATTTCTGTGTTTCATCGTCGATGGGAAGGTCCAAGGGATACAGTAATCCTGCAGAGGTGCATCAGAATGTAAAACTGCTGACACAGGAAACGCTCAAAACATAGACAGTAGGAAGACTCAGTCTTCCTGTACTTAAGTCGGCATTGTGTCTCTTATATTTAATTCCGATGCACTTTCTGTGTTTCATCGTCAATGGGAAGGTCCAATGGATACAGAAAACCTGCAGATGTGCATCAGAATGTAAAACTGGTGTCACAGGAAACGCTCAAAACATAGACAGTAGGAAGACTCAGTTTTCCTGTACTTAAGACGGCATTGTGTCTCTTATATTTAATTCCGATGCAATATCTGTGTTTCATCGTCAAAAGGAAGGTCCAATGGATACAGAAGACCTGCAGAGGAGCATCAGAATGTAAAACTGGTGACACAGGAAACGCTCAAAACATAGACAGTAGGAAGACTCAGTCTTCCTATACTTAAGTCGGCATTGTGTCTCTTATATTTAATTCCGATGCAATTTCTGTGTTTCATCGTCAATGGGAAGGTCCAAGGGATACAGTAAACCTGCAGAGGAGCATCAGAATGTAAAACTGGTGACACAGGAAACGCTCAAAACATAGACAGTAGGAAGACTCAGTCTTCCCATACTTAAGTCGGCATTGTGTCTCTTATATTTATTTCCGATGAAATGTCTGTGTTTCATCGTGAATGGGAAGGTCCAAGGGATATAGTAAACCTGCAGAGGTGCGTCAGAAAGTAAAACTGATGACACAGGAAAAGCTCAAAACATAGACAGAGGAAGACTCAGTCCTGCAGAGGTGCATCGGAATGTCAAACTGGTAACACAGGAAACGCTCAAAACATAGAGAATAGGAAGACTCAGTCTTCCTGTACTTAAGTTGGCATTGTGACTCTGATATTTAATTCCGATGCAATTTCTGTGTTTCATCGTCAATGGGAAGGTCAAGGGATACAGTAAACCTGCAGAGTTGCATCGGAATGTAAAACTGGTGACACAGCAAACACTCAAAACATAGACAGAGGAACACTCAGTCGTCCCATACTTAAGTCGGCATTGGGTCTCTTATATTTATGTGCGATGAAATGTCTGTGTTTCATCGTGAATGGGAAGGTCCAAGGGATATAGTAAACCTGCAGAGGTGCATCGGAATGTAAAACTAGTGACACAGGAAACGCTCAAAACATAGACAGTAGGAAGACTCAGTCTTCCTGTACTTAAGTCGGCATTGTGTCTCTTATATTTATTTCCGATGAAATTTCTATGTTTCATCGTCAATGGGAAGGTCCAAGGGATACAGTAAACCTGCAGAGGTGCATCAGAATGTAAAACTGGTGACACAGGAAACGCTCAACACATAGACAGTAGGAAGACTCATACTTCCATTACTTAAGTCGTCATTGTGTCTCTTATATTTAATTCCGATGCAATTTCTGTGTTTCATCGTCAATGGGAAGGTCCAAGGAATACTGTAAACCTGCAGAGGTGCATCGGAATGTAAAACTAGTGACACAGGAAACGCTCAAAACATAGACAGTAGGAAGACTCAGTCTTCCTGTACTTAAGTCGGCATTGTGTCTCTTGTATTTAATTCCGATGATATTTCTGTGTTTCATCGTGAATGGGAAGGTCCAAGGGATATAGTAATCCTGCAGAGGTGCATCGGAAAGTAAGACTGATGACACAGGAAACGCTCAAAACATAGACAGTAGGAAGACTTAGTCTTCCTGTACCTCAGTCGGCATTGTGTCTCTTATAATTAATTCCGATGCAATTTCTGTTTTTCATCGTCAATGGGAAGGTCCAAGGGATACAGTAAACCTGCAGAGGTGCATCAGAATGTAAAACTGTTGACACAGGAAACGCTCAACACATAGACAGTAGGAAGACTCATTCTTCCTGTACCTAAGTCGGCATTGTGTCTCTTATATTTAATTCCCATGCAATTTCTGTGTTTCATCGTCAATGGGAAGGTCCAAGGAATACAGTAAACCTGCAGAGGTGCATCGGAATGTAAAACTAGTGACACAGGAAACGCTCAAAACATAGACAGTAGGAGGACTCTGTCTTCCTGTACTTAAGTCGGCATTGTGTCTCTTATATTTAATTCGGATGCAATTTCTGTGTTTCATCGTCAATGGGAAGGTCGAAGGGAAACAGTATACCTGCAGAGGTGTATCGGAATGTAAAACTGGTGACACAGGAATCGCCCAAAACATAGACAGTAGGAAGACTCAGTCTTCCTGTACTTAAGTCGGCAATGTGCCTCTTGTATTTTATTCCGATGAAATTTCTGTGTTTCATCGTGAATGGGAAGGTCCAAGGGATATAGTAATCCTGCGGAGGTGCATCGGAAAGTAAAACTGATGACACAGGAAACGCTCAAAACATAGACAGTAGGAAGACTTAGTCTTCCTGTACTTCAGTCGGCATTGTGTCTCTTATATTTAATTCCGATGCAATTTCTGTTTTTCATCGTCAATGGGAAGGTCGAAGGGATAAAGTAAACCTGCAGAGGTGCATCAGAATGTAAAACTGTTGACACAGGAAACGCTCAATACATAGACAGTAGGAAGACTCATTCTTCCTGTACTTAAGTCGGCATTGTGTCTCTTATATTTAATTCCGATGCAATTTCTGTGTTTCATCGTCAATGGGAAGGTCCAAGGAATACAGTAAACCTGCCGAGGTGCATCGGAATGTAAAACTAGTGACAAAGGAAACGCTCAAAACATAGACAGTAGGAAGACTCTGTCTTAATGTACTTAAGTCGGCATTGTGTCTCTTATATTTAATTTCGATGCAATGTCTGTGTTTCATCGTCAATGGGAAGGTCCAAGGGATACAGGAAACCTGCAGAGGTGCATCAGAATGTAGAACTGGTGACACAGGAAACGCTCAAAGCATAGAGAGTAGGAAGACTCAGTCTTCCTGTACTTAAGTCGGCATTGTGTCTCTTATATTTAATTCCGATGACATTTCTGTGATTCATCGTCAATGGGAAGGTCCAAGGGAAACAGTAAACCTGCAGAGGTGCATCGGAATGTAAAACTGGTGACACAGGAAACGCCCAAAACATAGACAGTAGGAAGACTTAGTCTTCCTGTACTTCAGTCGGCTTTGTGTCTCTTATATTTAATACCGATGCAATTTCTGTTTTTCATCGTCAATGGGAAGGTCCAAGGGATACAGTAAACCTGCAGAGGTGCATCTGAATGTAAAACTGATGACACAGAAAACGCTCAAAACACAGATAGTAGGAAGACTCAGTCTTCCTGTACTTAAGTCGGCATTGTGTCTCTTATATTTAATTCCGATGCAATTTCTGTGTTTCATCGTCAATGGGAAGGTCCAAGGGATACAGTAATCCTGCAGAGGTGCATCAGAATGTAAAACTGCTGACACAGGAAACGCTCAAAACATAGACAGTAGAAAGACTCAGTCTTCCTGTACTCAAGTCGGCATTGTGTTTCTTTTATGTAATTCCGATGCAATTTCTGTGTTTCATCGTCAATGGGAAGGTCCAATGGATACAGAAAACCTGCAGAGGTGCATCAGAATGTAAAACTGGTGACACAGGAAACGCTCAAAACATAGGCAGTAGGAAGACTCAGTCTTCCTGTACTTAAGTCGGCATTGAGTTTCTTATATTTAATTCCGATGCGATTTCTGTGTTTCATCGACAATGGGAACGTCCAAGGGATACAGTAAACCGGCAGAGATGCATCGGAATGTAAAACTGGTGACACAGGAAACGCTCCAAACATTGACCGTACGAAGACTGTTTTCTTGTACTTAAGTCGGCATTGTGTCTCTTATATTTAATTTCGATGCAATGTCTGTGTTTCATCGTCAATGGGAAGGTCCAAGGGATACAGGAAACCTGCAGAGGTGCATCAGAATGTAGAACTGGTGACACAGGAAACGCTCAAAGCATAGAGAGTAGGAAGACTCAGTCTTCCTGTACTTAAGTCGGCATTGTGTGTCTTATATTTAATTCCGGTGACATTTCTGTGATTCATCGTCAATGGGAAGGTCCAAGGGAAACAGTAAACCTGCAGAGGTGCATCGGAATGTAAAACTGGTGACACAGGAAACGCCCAAAACATAGACAGTAGGAAGACTTAGTCTTCCTGTACTTCAGTCGGCTTTGTGTCTCTTATATTTAATACCGATGCAATTTCTGTTTTTCATCGTCAATGGGAAGGTCCAAGGGATACAGTAAACCTGCAGAGGTGCATCTGAATGTAAAACTGATGACACAGAAAACGCTCAAAACACAGATAGTAGGAAGACTCAGTCTTCCTGTACTTAAGTCGGCATTGTGTCTCTTATATTTAATTCCGATGCAATGTCTGTGTTTCATCGTCAATGGGAAGGTCCAAGGGATACAGGAAACCTGCAGAGGTGCATCAGATGTAGAACTGGTGACACAGGAAACGCTCAAAGCATAGAGAGTAGGAAGACTCAGTCTTCCTGTACTTAAGTCGGCATCGTGTCTCTTATATTTAATTCCGATGACATTTCTGTGATTCATCGTCAATGGGAAGGTCCAAGGGAAACAGTAAACCTGCAGAGGTGCATCGGAATGTAAAACTGGTGACACAGGAAACGCCCAAAACATAGACAGTAGGAAGACTTAGTCTTCCTGTACTTCAGTCGGCTTTGTGTCTCTTATATTTAATACCGATGCAATTTCTGTTTTTCATCGTCAATGGGAAGGTCCAAGGGATACAGTAAACCTGCAGAGGTGCATCTGAATGTAAAACTGATGACACAGAAAACGCTCAAAACACAGATAGTAGGAAGACTCAGTCTTCCTGTACTTAAGTCGGCATTGTGTCTCTTATATTTAATTCCGATGCAATTTCTGTGTTTCATCGTCAATGGGAAGGTCCAAGGGATACAGTAATCCTGCAGAGGTGCATCAGAATGTAAAACTGCTGACACAGGAAACGCTCAAAACATAGACAGTAGAAAGACTCAGTCTTCCTGTACTCAAGTCGGCATTGTGTTTCTTATATGTAATTCCGATGCAATTTCTGTGTTTCATCGTCAATGGGAAGGTCCAATGGATACAGAAAACCTGCAGAGGTGCATCAGAATGTAAAACTGGTGACACAGGAAACGCTCAAAACATAGGCAGTAGGAAGACTCAGTCTTCCTGTACTTAAGTCGGCATTGAGTTTCTTATATTTAATTCCGATGCGATTTCTGTGTTTCATCGACAATGGGAACGTCCAAGGGATACAGTAAACCGGCAGAGATGCATCGGAATGTAAAACTGGTGACACAGGAAACGCTCCAAACATTGACCGTACGAAGACTGTTTTCTTGTACTTAAGTCGGCATTGTGTCTCTTATATTTAATTTCGATGCAATGTCTGTGTTTCATCGTCAATGGGAAGGTCCAAGGGATACAGGAAACCTGCAGAGGTGCATCGGAATGTCAAACTGGTAACACAGGAAACGCTCAAAGCATAGAGAGTAGGAAGACTCAGTCTTCCTGTACTTATGTCGGCATTGTGTCTCTTATATTTAATTCCGATGCAATTTCTGTGTTTCATCGTCAATGGGACGGTCCAAGGGAACAGTAAACCTGCAGAGGTGCATCGGAATGTAAAACTGGTGACCCAGGAAACGCTCAAAACATAGACAGTAGGAAGACTCAGTCTTCCTATACTGAAGTCGGCATTGTGTCTTTTATATTTATTTCCGATGAAATTTCTGTGTTTCATCGTGAAAGGGGAAGGTCCAAGGGATATAGTAAACCTGTAGAGGTGCATCGGAAAATAAAACTGGTGACACAGGAAACGCTCAAATTATAGACAGTGGGAAGACTCAGTCTTCCTGTACTTAAGTCGGCATTGTGTCTCTTATATTTAATTCCGATGCAATTTCTGTGTTTCATCGTCAATGGGAAGGTCCAAGGCATACAGTAAGACTGCAGAGGTGCATCAGAATGTAAAACTGGTGACACAGGAAACGCTCAAAGCATAGAGAGTAGCAAGACTCAGTCTTCCTGTACTTCAGTCGGCATTGTGTCTCTTATATTTAATTCCGATGCAATTTCTGTGTTTCATCGTCAAAGGGAAGGTCCAAGGGATACAGTAAACCTGCAGAGGTGCATCGGAATGTAAAACGGGTGACACAGGAAACGCTCAAAACATAGACAGTAGGAAGACTCAGTCTTTCTGTACTTAAGTCGGCATTGTGTCTCCAATATTTAATTCCAATGCGATTTCTGTGTTTCACCGACAATGGGAAGGTCCAAGGGATACAGTAAACCTGCAGAGGTGCATCGGAATGTAAAACTGGTGACACAGGAAACGCTCAAAAGGTTGTCCGTACGTAGACTGTCATCTTGTACTTAAGTAGGCATTGCGTCTCTTATATTTAATTCCGATGCGATTTCTGTGTTTCATCGACAAGGGGAAGGTCCAAGGGATACAGTAAACCGGCAGAGGTGCATCGGAATGTAAAACTGGTGACACAGGAAACGCTCAAGACATTGACCGTACGAAGACTGTTTTCTTGTACTTAAGTCGGCATTGTGTCTCTTATATTTAATTTCGATGCAATTTCTGTGTTTCATCGTCAATGGGAAGGTCCAAGGGATACAGGAAACCTGCAGAGGTGCATCGGAATGTCAACCTGGTAACACAGGAAACGCTCAAAACATAGAGAGTAGGAAGACTCAGTCTTCCGGTACCTAAGTTGGCATTGTGACTCTTATATTTAATTCCGATGCAATTTCTGTGTTTCATCGTCAATGGGAAGGTCCAAGGGATACAGTAAACCTGCAGAGTTGAATCGGAATGTAAAACTGGTGACACAGGAAACGCTCAAAACATAGACAGAGGAAGACTCAGTCTTCCCATACTTAAGTCGGCATTTTGTCTCTTATATTTATTTCCAATGAAATGTCTGTGTTTCATCGTGAATGGGAAGGTCCAAGTTATATAGTAAACCTGCAGAGGTGCGTCAGAAAGTTAAACTGATGACACAGGAAACGCTCAAAACATAGACAGTAGGAGGACTTAGTCTTCCTGTACTTAAGTCGGCATTGTGTCTCTTATATTTAATTTCGATGCAATTTCTGTGTTTCATCGTCACTGTGAAGGTCCAAGGGATACAGTAAACCTGTAGAGGTGCATCGGAATGTAAAACTGGTGACACAGGAAACGCTCAAATTATAAACACTAGGAAGACTCACTCTTCCTGTACTTAAGTCGGCATTGTGTCTCTTATATTTAATTCCGATGCAATTTCTGTGTTTCATCGTCAATGGGAAGGTCAAGGGATACAGTAAACCTGCAGAGTTGCATCGGAATGTAAAACTGGTGACACAGCAAACACTCAAAACATAGACAGAGGAACACTCAGTCGTCCCATACTTAAGTCGGCATTGGGTCTCTTATATTTATGTGCGATGAAATGTCTGTGTTTCATCGTGAATGGGAAGGTCCAAGGGATATAGTAAACCTGCAGAGGTGCATCGGAATGTAAAACTAGTGACACAGGAAACGCTCAAAACATAGACAGTAGGAAGACTCAGTCTTCCTGTACTTAAGTCGGCATTGTGTCTCTTATATTTATTTCCGATGAAATTTCTATGTTTCATCGTCAATGGGAAGGTCCAAGGGATACAGTAAACCTGCAGAGGTGCATCAGAATGTAAAACTGGTGACACAGGAAACGCTCAACACATAGACAGTAGGAAGACTCATACTTCCATTACTTAAGTCGGCATTGTGTCTCTTATATTTAATTCCGATGCAATTTCTGTGTTTCATCGTCAATGGGAAGGTCCAAGGAATACTGTAAACCTGCAGAGGTGCATCGGAATGTAAAACTAGTGACACAGGAAACGCTCAAAACATAGACAGTAGGAAGACTCAGTCTTCCTGTACTTAAGTCGGCATTGTGTCTCTTGTATTTAATTCCGATGAAATTTCTGTGTTTCATCGTGAATGGGAAGGTCCAAGGGATATAGTAATCCTGCAGAGGTGCATCGGAAAGTAAGACTGATGACACAGGAAACGCTCAAAACATAGACAGTAGGAAGACTTAGTCTTCCTGTACCTCAGTCGGCATTGTGTCTCTTATAATTAATTCCGATGCAATTTCTGTTTTTCATCGTCAATGGGAAGGTCCAAGGGATACAGTAAACCTGCAGAGGTGCATCAGTATGTAAAACTGTTGACACAGGAAACGCTCAACACATAGACAGTAGGAAGACTCATTCTTCCTGTACCTAAGTCGGCATTGTGTCTCTTATATTTAATTCCCATGCAATTTCTGTGTTTCATCGTCAATGGGAAGGTCCAAGGAATACAGTAAACCTGCAGAGGTGCATCGGAATGTAAAACTAGTGACACAGGAAACGCTCAAAACATAGACAGTAGGAGGACTCTGTCTTCCTGTACTTAAGTCGGCATTGTGTCTCTTATATTTAATTCGGATGCAATTTCTGTGTTTCATCGTCAATGGGAAGGTCGAAGGGAAACAGTATACCTGCAGAGGTGCATCGGAATGTAAAACTGGTGACACAGGAAACGCCCAAAACATAGACAGTAGGAAGACTCAGTCTTCCTGTACTTAAGTCGGCAATGTGCCTCTTGTATTTAATTCCGATGAAATTTCTGTGTTTCATCGTGAATGGGAAGGTCCAAGGGATATAGTAATCCTGCGGAGGTGCATCGGAAAGTAAAACTGATGACACAGGAAACGCTCAAAACATAGACAGTAGGAAGACTTAGTCTTCCTGTACTTCAGTCGGCATTGTGTCTCTTATATTTAATTCCGATGCAATTTCTGTTTTTCATCGTCAATGGGAAGGTCCAAGGGATAAAATAAACCTGCAGAGGTGCATCAGAATGTAAAACTGTTGACACAAAACGCTCAATACATAGACAGTAGGAAGACTCATTCTTCCTGTACTTAAGTCGGCATTGTGTCTCTTATATTTAATTCCGATGCAATTTCTGTGTTTCATCGTCAATGGGAAGGTCCAAGGAATACAGTAAACCTGCCGAGGTGCATCGGAATGTAAAACTAGTGACAAAGGAAACGCTCAAAACATAGACAGTAGGAAGACTCTGTCTTCCTGTACTTAAGTCGGCATTGTGTCTCTTATATTTAATTCCGATGCAATTTCTGTGTTTCATCGTCAATGGGAAGGTCCAAGGGATACAGTAAGCCTGCAGAGGTGCATCAGAATGTAAAACTGGTAACACAGGAAACGCTCAAAACATAGACAGTAGGAAGACTCGGTCTTCCTGTACTTAAGTCGGCATTGTGTCTCTTATATTTATTTCCGATGAAATTTCTATGTTTCACCGTCAATGGGAATGTCCAAGCGATACAGTAAACCTGCAGATGTGCATCAGAATGTAAAACTGGTGACACAGGAAACGCTCAACACATTGACAGTAGGAAGGCTCATTCTTCCAGTACTTAAGTCGGCATTGTGTCTCTTATATTTAATTCTGATGCAATTTCTGTGTTTCATCGTCAATGGGAAGGCCCAAGGAATACAGTAAACCTGCAGAGGTGCATCGGAATGTAAAACTAGTGACACAGGAAACACTCAAAACATAGACAGTAGGAAGACTCAGTCTTCCTGTACTTAAGTCGGCATTGTGTCTCGTATATTTAATTCCGATGCAATTTCTGTGTTTCATCGTCAATGGGAAGGTCCAAGGGAAACAGTAAACCTGCAGAGGTGCATCTGAATGTAAAACTGGTGACACAGGAAACGCTCAAAACATAGACAGTAGGAAGACTCAGTCTTCCTGTACTTAAGTCGGCATTGTGTCTCTTGTATTTAATTCCGATGAAATTTCTGTGTTTCATCGTGAGTGGGAAGGTCCAAGGGATATAGTAATCCCGCAGAGGTGCATCGGAAAGTAAAACTGATGACACAGGATACGCTCAAAACATAGACAGTAGGCAGACTTAGTCTTCCTGTACTTCAGTCGGCATTGTGTCTCTTATATTTAATTCCGATGCAATTTCTGTTTTTCATCGTCAATGGGAAGGTCCAAGGGATACAGTAAACCTGCAGAGGTGCATCTGAAAGTAAAACTGATGACACAGAAAACGCTCAAACCATAGACAGTAGGAAGACTCAGTCTTCCTGTACTTAAGTCGGCATTGTGTCTCTTATATTTAATTCCGATGCAATTTCTGTGTTTCATCGTCAATGGGAAGGTCCAAGGGATACAGTAATCCTGCAGAGGTGCATCAGAATGTAAAACTGCTGACACAGGAAACGCTCAAAACATAGACAGTAGAAAGACTCAGTCTTCCTGTACTTAAGTCGGCATTGTGTTTCTTATATTTAATTCCGATGCGAATTCTGTGTTTCATTGACAATGGGACGGTCCAAGGGATACAGTAAACCGGCAGAGGTGCATCGGAATGTAAAACTGGTGACACAGGAAACGCTCAAAACATTGACCGTACGAAGACTGTTTTCTTGTACTTAAATCGGCATTATGTCGCTTATATTTAATTTCGATGCAATTTCTGTGTTTCATCGACAATGGGAAGGTCCAAGGGAAACAGTAAACCTGCAGAGGTGCATCGGAATGTAAAACTGGTGACACAGGAAACGCTCAAAACATAGACAGTAGGAAGACTCTGTCTTCCTGTACTTAAGTCGGCATTGTGTCTCTTGTATTTAATTCCGATGAAATTTCTGTGATTCATCGTCAATGGGAAGGTTCAAGGGAAACAGTAAACCTGCAGAGGTGCATCGGAATGTAAAACTGGTGACACAGGAAACGCCCAAAACATAGACAGTAGGAAGACTCAGTCTTCCTGTACTTAAGTCGGCAATGTGCCTCTTGTATTTAATTCCGATGAAATTTCTGTGTTTCATCGTGAATGGGAAGGTCCAAGGGATATAGTAATCCTGCGGAGGTGCATCGGAAAGTAAAACTGATGACACAGGAAACGCTCAAAACATAGACAGTAGGAAGACTTAGTCTTCCTGTACTTCAGTCGGCATTGTGTCTCTTATATTTAATTCCGATGCAATTTCTGTTTTTCATCGTCAATGGGAAGGTCCAAGGGATAAAGTAAACCTGCAGAGGTGCATCAGAATGTAAAACTGTTGACACAAAACGCTCAATACATAGACAGTAGGAAGACTCATTCTTCCTGTACTTAAGTCGGCATTGTGTCTCTTATATTTAATTCCGATGCAATTTCTGTGTTTCATCGTCAATGGGAAGGCCCAAGGAATACAGTAAACCTGCAGAGGTGCATCGGAATGTAAAACTAGTGACACAGGAAACACTCAAAACATAGACAGTAGGAAGACTCAGTCTTCCTGTACTTAAGTCGGCATTGTGTCTCGTATATTTAATTCCGATGCAATTTCTGTGTTTCATCGTCAATGGGAAGGTCCAAGGGAAACAGTAAACCTGCAGAGGTGCATCTGAATGTAAAACTGGTGACACAGGAAACGCTCAAAACATAGACAGTAGGAAGACTCAGTCTTCCTGTACTTAAGTCGGCATTGTGTCTCTTGTATTTAATTCCGATGAAATTTCTGTGTTTCATCGTGAGTGGGAAGGTCCAAGGGATATAGTAATCCCGCAGAGGTGCATCGGAAAGTAAAACTGATGACACAGGATACGCTCAAAACATAGACAGTAGGCAGACTTAGTCTTCCTGTACTTCAGTCGGCATTGTGTCTCTTATATTTAATTCCGATGCAATTTCTGTTTTTCATCGTCAATGGGAAGGTCCAAGGGATACAGTAAACCTGCAGAGGTGCATCTGAATGTAAAACTGATGACACAGAAAACGCTCAAAACATAGACAGTAGGATGACTCAGTCTTCCTGTACTTAAGTCGGCATTGTGTCTCTTATATTTAATTCCGATGCAATTTCTGTGTTTCATCGTCAATGGGAAGGTCCAAGGGATACAGTAATCCTGCAGAGGTGCATCAGAATGTAAAACTGCTGACACAGGAAACGCTCAAAACATAGACAGTAGAAAGACTCAGTCTTCCTGTACTTAAGTCGGCATTGTGTTTCTTATATTTAATTCCGATGCGAATTCTGTGTTTCATTGACAATGGGAAGGTCCAAGGGATACAGTAAACCGGCAGAGATGCATCGGAATGTAAAACTGGTGACACAGGAAACGCTCAAAACATTGACCGTACGAAGACTGTTTTCTTGTACTTAAATCGGCATTATGTCGCTTATATTTAATTTCGATGCAATTTCTGTGTTTCATCGACAATGGGAAGGTCCAAGGGAAACAGTAAACCTGCAGAGGTGCATCGGAATGTAAAACTGGTGACACAGGAAACGCTCAAAACATAGACAGTAGGAAGACTTAGTCTTCCTGTACTTCAGTCGGCTTTGTGTCTCTTATATTTAATACCGATGCAATTTCTGTTTTTCATCGTCAATGGGAAGGTCCAAGGGATACAGTAAACCTGCAGAGGTGCATCTGAATGTAAAACTGATGACACAGAAAACGCTCAAAACACAGACAGTAGGAAGACTCAGTCTTCCTGTACTTAAGTCGGCATTGTGTCTCTTATATTTAATTCCGATGCAATTTCTGTGTTTCATCGTCAATGGGAAGGTCCAAGGGATACAGTAATCCTGCAGAGGTGCATCAGAATGTAAAACTGCTGACACAGGAAACGCTCAAAACATAGACAGTAGAAAGACTCAGTCTTCCTGTACTCAAGTCGGCATTGTGTTTCTTATATGTAATTCCGATGCAATTTCTGTGTTTCATCGACAATGGGAAGGTCCAATGGATACAGAAAACCTGCAGAGGTGCATCAGAATGTAAAACTGGTGACACAGGAAACGGTCAAAACATAGGCAGTAGGAAGACTCAGTCTTCCTGTACTTAAGTCGGCATTGAGTTTCTTATATTTAATTCCGATGCGATTTCTGTGTTTCATCGACAATGGGAAGGTCCAAGGGATACAGTAAACCGGCAGAGATGCATCGGAATGTAAAACTGGTGACACAGGAATCGCTCAAAACATTGACCGTACAAAGACTGTTTTCTTGTACTTAAGTCGGCATTGTGTCTCTTATATTTAATTTCGATGCAATGTCTGTGTTTCATCGTCAATGGGAAGGTCCAAGGGATACAGGAAACCTGCAGAGGTGCATCAGAATGTAGAACTGGTGACACAGGAAACGCTCAAAGCATACAGAGTAGGCAGACTCAGTCTTCCTGTACTTAAGTCAGCATTGTGTCTCTTATATTTAATTCCGATGACATTTCTGTGATTCATCGTCAATGGGAAGGTCCAAGGGAAACAGTAAACCTGCAGAGGTGCATCGGAATGTAAAACTGGTGACACAGGAAACGCCCAAAACATAGACAGTAGGAAGACTTAGTCTTCCTGTACTTCAGTCGGCTTTGTGTCTCTTATATTTAATACCGATGCAATTTCTGTTTTTCATCGTCAATGGGAAGGTCCAAGGGATACAGTAAACCTGCAGAGGTGCATCTGAATGTAAAACTGATGACACAGAAAACGCTCAAAACACAGATAGTAGGAAGACTCAGTCTTCCTGTACTTAAGTCGGCATTGTGTCTCTTATATTTAATTCCGATGCAATTTCTGTGTTTCATCGTCAATGGGAAGGTCCAAGGGATACAGTAATCCTGCAGAGGTGCATCAGAATGTAAAACTGCTGACACAGGAAACGCTCAAAACATAGACAGTAGAAAGACTCAGTCTTCCTGTACTCAAGTCGGCATTGTGTTTCTTATATGTAATTCCGATGCAATTTCTGTGTTTCATCGTCAATGGGAAGGTCCAATGGATACAGAAAACCTGCAGAGGTGCATCAGAATGTAAAACTGGTGACACAGGAAACGCTCAAAACATAGGCAGTAGGAAGACTCAGTCTTCCTGTACTTAAGTCGGCATTGAGTTTCTTATATTTAATTCCGATGCGATTTCTGTGTTTCATCGACAATGGGAACGTCCAAGGGATACAGTAAACCGGCAGAGATGCATCGGAATGTAAAACTGGTGACACAGGAAACGCTCCAAACATTGACCGTACGAAGACTGTTTTCTTGTACTTAAGTCGGCATTGTGTCTCTTATATTTAATTTCGATGCAATGTCTGTGTTTCATCGTCAATGGGAAGGTCCAAGGGATACAGGAAACCTGCAGAGGTGCATCAGAATGTAGAACTGGTGACACAGGAAACGCTCAAAGCATAGAGAGTAGGAAGACTCAGTCTTCCTGTACTTAAGTCGGCATTGTGTCTCTTATATTTAATTCCGATGACATTTCTGTGATTCATCGTCAATGGGAAGGTCCAAGGGAAACAGTAAACCTGCAGAGGTGCATCGGAATGTAAAACTGGTGACACAGGAAACGCCCAAAACATAGACAGTAGGAAGACTTAGTCTTCCTGTACTTCAGTCGGCTTTGTGTCTCTTATATTTAATACCGATGCAATTTCTGTTTTTCATCGTCAATGGGAAGGTCCAAGGGATACAGTAAACCTGCAGAGGTGCATCTGAATGTAATACTGATGACACAGAAAACGCTCAAAACACAGATAGTAGGAAGACTCAGTCTTCCTGTACTTAAGTCGGCATTGTGTCTCTTATATTTAATTCCGATGCAATTTCTGTGTTTCATCGTCAATGGGAAGGTCCAAGGGATACAGTAATCCTGCAGAGGTGCATCAGAATGTAAAACTGCTGACACAGGAAACGCTCAAAACATAGACAGTAGAAAGACTCAGTCTTCCTGTACTCAAGTCGGCATTGTGTTTCTTATATGTAATTCCGATGCAATTTCTGTGTTTCATCGTCAATGGGAAGGTCCAATGGATACAGAAAACCTGCAGAGGTGCATCAGAATGTAAAACTGGTGACACAGGAAACGCTCAAAACATAGGCAGTAGGAAGACTCAGTCTTCCTGTACTTAAGTCGGCATTGAGTTTCTTATATTTAATTCCGATGCGATTTCTGTGTTTCATCGACAATGGGAACGTCCAAGGGATACAGTAAACCGGCAGAGATGCATCGGAATGTAAAACTGGTGACACAGGAAACGCTCCAAACATTGACCGTACGAAGACTGTTTTCTTGTACTTAAGTCGGCATTGTGTCTCTTATATTTAATTTCGATGCAATGTCTGTGTTTCATCGTCAATGGGAAGGTCCAAGGGATACAGGAAACCTGCAGAGGTGCATCGGAATGTCAAACTGGTAACACAGGAAACGCTCAAAGCATAGAGAGTAGGAAGACTCAGTCTTCCTGTACTTATGTCGGCATTGTGTCTCTTATATTTAATTCCGATGCAATTTCTGTGTTTCATCGTCAATGGGACGGTCCAAGGGAACAGTAAACCTGCAGAGGTGCATCGGAATGTAAAACTGGTGACCCAGGAAACGCTCAAAACATAGACAGTAGGAAGACTCAGTCTTCCTATACTTAAGTCGGCATTGTGTCTTTTATATTTATTTCCGATGAAATTTCTGTGTTTCATCGTGAAAGGGGAAGGTCCAAGGGATATAGTAAACCTGTAGAGGTGCATCGGAAAATAAAACTGGTGACACAGGAAACGCTCAAATTATAGACAGTAGGAAGACTCAGTCTTCCTGTACTTAAGTCGGCATTGTGTCTCTTATATTTAATTCCGATGCAATTTCTGTGTTTCATCGTCAATGGGAAGGTCCAAGGCATACAGTAAGACTGCAGAGGTGCATCAGAATGTAAAACTGGTGACACAGGAAACGCTCAAAGCATAGAGAGTAGCAAGACTCAGTCTTCCTGTACTTCAGTCGGCATTGTGTCTCTTATATTTAATTCCGATGCAATTTCTGTGTTTCATCGTCAAAGGGAAGGTCCAAGGGATACAGTAAACCTGCAGAGGTGCATCGGAATGTAAAACGGGTGACACAGGAAACGCTCAAAACATAGACAGTAGGAAGACTCAGTCTTTCTGTACTTAAGTCGGCATTGTGTCTCCAATATTTAATTCCAATGCGATTTCTGTGTTTCACCGACAATGGGAAGGTCCAAGGGATACAGTAAACCTGCAGAGGTGCATCGGAATGTAAAACTGGTGACACAGGAAACGCTCAAAAGGTTGTCCGTACGTAGACTGTCATCTTGTACTTAAGTAGGCATTGCGTCTCTTATATTTAATTCCGATGCGATTTCTGTGTTTCATCGACAAGGGGAAGGTCCAAAGGATACAGTAAACCGGCAGAGGTGCATCGGAATGTAAAACTGGTGACACAGGAAACGCTCAAGACATTGACCGTACGAAGACTGTTTTCTTGTACTTAAGTCGGAATTGTGTCTCTTATATTTAATTTCGATGCAATTTCTGTGTTTCATCGTCAATGGGAAGGTCCAAGGGATACAGGAAACCTGCAGAGGTGCATCGGAATGTCAACCTGGTAACACAGGAAACGCTCAAAACATAGAGAGTAGGAAGACTCAGTCTTCCGGTACTTAAGTTGGCATTGTGACTCTTATATTTAATTCCGATGCAATTTCTGTGTTTCATCGTCAATGGGAAGGTCCAAGGGATACAGTAAACCTGCAGAGTTGAATCGGAATGTAAAACTGGTGACACAGGAAACGCTCAAAACATAGACAGAGGAAGACCCAGTCTTCCCATACTTAAGTCAGCATTTTGTCTCTTATATTTATTTCCAATGAAATGTCTGTGTTTCATCGTGAATGGGAAGGTCCAAGTTATATAGTAAACCTGCAGAGGTGCGTCAGAAAGTTAAACTGATGACAGAGGAAACGCTCAAAACATAGACAGTAGGAGGACTTAGTCTTCCTGTACTTAAGTCGGCATTGTGTCTCTTATATTTAATTTCGATGCAATTTCTGTGTTTCATCGTCACTGTGAAGGTCCAAGGGATACAGTAAACCTGTAGAGGTGCATCGGAATGTAAAACTGGTGACACAGGAAACGCTCAAATTATAAACACTAGGAAGACTCACTCTTCCTGTACTTAAGTCGGCATTGTGTCTCTTATATTTAATTCCCATGCAATTTCTGTGTTTCATCGTCAATGGGAAGGTCCAAGGAATACAGTAAACCTGCAGAGGTGCATCGGAATGTAAAACTAGTGACACAGGAAACGCTCAAAACATAGACAGTAGGAAGACTCTGTCTTCCTGTACTTAAGTCGGCATTGTGTCTCTTATATTTAATTCCGATGCAATTTCTGTGTTTCATCGTCAGTGGGAAGGTCCAAGGGTACAGTAAACATGCAGAGGTGCATCGGAATGTAAAACTAGTGACACAGGAATCGCTCAAAACATAGACAGTAGGAAGACTCAGTCTTCGTGTACTTATGTCGGCATTGTGTCTCTTATATTTAATTCCGATGCAATTTCTGTGTTTCATCGTCAATGGGAAAGTCCAAGGGAAACAGTAAACCTGCAGAGGTGCATCGGAATGTAAAACTGGTGACACAGGAAACGCTCAAAACATAGACAGTAGGAAGACTCAATCTTCCAGTACCTAAGTCGGCATTGTGTCTCTTATATTTATTTCCGATGAAATTTCTGTGTTTCATCGTGAATGGGAAGGTCCAAGGGATATAGTAATCCTGCAGAGGTGCAGCGGAAAGTAAAACTGATGACACAGGAAACGCTCAAAACATAGACAGTAGGAAGACTTAGTCTTCCTGTACTTAAGTCGGCATTGTGTCTCTGATATTTAATTCCGATGCAATTTCTGTGTTTCATCGTCAATGGGAAGGTCCAAGGGATACAGTAAACCTGCAGAGGAGCATCAGAATGTAAAACTGGTGACAGAGGAAACGCTCAAAACATAGACAGTAGGAAGACTCAGTCTTCCCATACTTAAGTCGGCATTGTGTCTCTTATATTTATTTCCGATGAAATGTCTGTGTTTCATCGTGAATGGGAAGGTCCAAGGGGTATAGTAAACCTGCAGAGGTGCGTCAGAAAGTAAAACTGATGACACAGGAAAAGCTCAAAACATAGACAGAGGAAGACTCAGTCCTGCAGAGGTGCATCGGAATGTCAAACTGGTAACACAGGAAACGCTCAAAACATAGAGAATAGGAAGACTCAGTCTTCCTGTACTTAAGTTGGCATTGTGACTCTGATATTTAATTCCGATGCAATTTCTGTGCTTCATCGTCAATGGGAAGGTCCAAGGGATACAGTAAACCTGCAGAGTTGCATCGGAATGTAAAACTGGTGACACAGCAAACGCTCAAAACATAGACAGAGGAACACTCAGTCGTCCCATACTTAAGTCGGCATTGGGTCTCTTATATTTATGTGCGATGAAATGTCTGTGTTTCATCGTGAATGGGAAGGTCCAAGGGATATAGTAAACCTGCAGAGGTGCATCAGAATGTAAAACTGGTGACACAGGAAACGCTCAACACATAGACAGTAGAAAGACTCTGTCTTCCTGTACTTAAGTCGGCATTGTGTCTCTTATATTTAATTCCGATGCAATTACTGTGTTTGATCGTCAATGGGAAGGTCCAAGGGAAACAGTAAACCTGCAGAGGTGCATCAGAATGTAAAACTGGTGACACAGGAAACGCTCAACACATAGACAGTAGGAAGACTCATTCTTCCAGTACTTAAGTCGGCATTGTGTCTCTTATATTTAATTCCGATGCAATTTCTGTGTTTCATCGTCAATGGGAAGGTCCAAGGAATACAGTAAACCTGCAGAGGTGCATCGGAATGTAAAACTAGTGACACAGAAAACGCTCAAAACATAGACAGTAGGAAGACTCAGTCTTCCTGTACTTAATTCGGCATTGTGTCTCTTATATTTAATTCCGATGCAATTTCTGTGTTTCATCGTCGATGGGAAGGTCCAAGGGATACAGTAATCCTGCAGAGGTGCTTCAGAATGTAAAACTGCTGACACAGGAAACGCTCAAAACATAGACAGTAGGAAGACTCAGTCTTCCTGTACTTAAGTCGGCATTGTGTCTCTTATATTTAATTCCGATGCAATTTCTGTGTTTCATCGTCAATGGGAAAGTCCAAGGGAAACAGTAAACCTGCATAGGTGCATCGGAATGTAAAACTGGTGACACAGGAAACGCTCAACACATAGACAGTAGGAAGACTCAATCTTCCAGTACCTAAGTCGGCATTGTGTCTCTTATATTTATTTCCGATGAAATTTCTGTGTTTCATCGCGAATGGGAAGGTCCAAGGGATATAGTAATCCTGCAGAGGTGCAGCGGAAAGTAAAACTGATGACACAGGAAACGCTCAAAACATAGACAGTAGGAAGACTTAGTCTTCCTGTACTTAAGTCGGCATTGTGTCTCTGATATTTAATTCCGATGCAATTTCTGTGTTTCATCGTCAATGGGAAGGTCCAAGGGATACAGTAAACCTGCAGAGGAGCATCAGAATGTAAAACTGGTGACAGAGGAAACGCTCAAAACATAGACAGTAGGAAGACTCAGTCTTCCCATACTTAAGTCGGCATTGTGTCTCTTATATTTATTTCCGATGAAATGTCTGTGTTTCATCGTGAATGGGAAGGTCCAAGGGATATAGTAAACCTGCAGAGGTGCGTCAGAAAGTAAAACTGATGACACAGGAAAAGCTCAAAACATAGACAGAGGAAGACTCAGTCCTGCAGAGGTGCATCGGAATGTCAAACTGGTAACACAGGAAACGCTCAAAACATAGAGAATAGGAAGACTCAGTCTTCCTGTACTTAAGTTGGCATTGTGACTCTGATATTTAATTCCGATGCAATTTCTGTGCTTCATCGTCGATGGGAAGGTCCAAGGGATACAGTAATCCTGCAGAGGTGCTTCAGAATGTAAAACTGCTGACACAGGAAACGCTCAAAACATAGACAGTAGGAAGACTCAGTCTTCCTGTACTTAAGTCGGCATTGTGTCTCTTATATTTAATTCCGATGCACTTTCTGTGTTTCATCGTCAATGGGAAGGTCCAATGGATACAGAAAACCTGCAGATGTGCATCAGAATGTAAAACGGGTGTCACAGGAAACGCTCAAAACATAGACAGTAGGAAGACTCAGTTTTCCTGTACTTAAGACGGCATTGTGTCTCTTATATTTAATTCCGATGCAATATCTGTGTTTCATCGTCAAAAGGAAGGTCCAATGGATACAGAAGACCTGCAGAGGAGCATCAGAATGTAAAACTGGTGACACAGGAAACCCTCAAAACATAGACAGTAGGAAGACTCAGTCTTCCTCTACTTAAGTCGGCATTGTGTCTCTTATATTTAATTCCGATGCAATTTCTGTGTTTCATCGTCAATGGGAAGGTCCAAGGGATACAGTAAACCTGCAGAGGAGCATCAGAATGTAAAACTGGTGACACAGGAAACGCTCAAAACATAGACAGTAGGAAGACTCAGTCTTCCCATACTTAAGTCGGCATTGTGTCTCTTATATTTATTTCCGATGAAATGTCTGTGTTTCATCGTGAATGGGAAGGTCCAAGGGATATAGTAAACCTGCAGAGGTGCGTCAGAAAGTAAAACTGATGACACAGGAAAAGCTCAAAACATAGACAGAGGAAGACTCAGTCCTGCAGAGGTGCATCGGAATGCCAAACTGGTAACACAGGAAACGCTCAAAACATAGAGAATAGGAAGACTCAGTCTTCCTCTACTTAAGTTGGCATTGTGACTCTGATATTTAATTCCGATGCAATTTCTGTGTTTCATCGTCAATGGGAAGGTCCAAGGGATACAGTAAACCTGCAGAGTTGCATCGGATTGTAAAACTGGTGACACAGCAAACACTCAAAACATAGACAGAGGAACACTCAGTCGTCCCATACTTAAGTCGGCATTGGGTCTCTTATATTTATGTGCGATGAAATGTCTGTGTTTCATCGTGAATGGGAACGTCCAAGGGATATAGTAAACCTGCAGAGGTGCATCAGAATGTAAAACTGGTGACACAGGAAACGCTCAACACATAGACAGTAGGAAGACTCTGTCTTCCTGTACTTAAGTCGGCATTGTGTCTCTTATATTTAATTCCGATGCAATTTCTGTGTTTGATCGTCAATGGGAAGGTCCAAGGGAAACAGTAAACCTGCAGAGGTGCATCAGAATGTAAAACTGGTGACACAGGAAACGCTCAACACATAGACAGTAGGAAGACTCATTCTTCCAGTACTTAAGTCGGCATTGTGTCTCTTGTATTTAATTCCGATGAAATTTCTGTGTTTCATCGTGAATGGGAAGTTCCAAAGGATATAGTAATCCTGCAGAGGTGCATCGGAAAGTAAAACTGATGACACAGGAAACGCTCAAAACATAGACAGTAGGAAGACTTAGTCTTCCTGTACTTCAGTCGGCATTGTGTCTCTTATATTTAATTCCGTAGCAATTTCTGTTTTTCATCGTCAATGGGAAGGTCCAAGGGATACAGTAAACCTGCAGAGGTGCATCAGAATGTAAAACAGTTGACACAGGAAACGCTCAACACATAGACAGTAGGAAGACTCATTCTTCCTGTACCTAAGTCGGCATTGTGTCTCTTATATTTAATTGCGATGCAATTTCTGTGTTTCATCGTCAATGGGAAGGTCCAAGGAATACAGTAAACCTGCAGAGGTGCATCGGAATGTAAAACTAGTGACACAGGAAACGCTCAAACATAGACAGTAGGAAAACTCTGTCTTCCTGTACTTAAGTCGGCATTGTGTTTCTTATATTTTATTCCGATGCAATTTCTGTGTTTCATCGTCAATGGGAAGGTCCAAGCGATACAGTAAACCTGCAGATGTGCATCAGAATGTAAAACTGGTGACACAGGAAACGCTCAACACATAGACAGTAGGAAGGCTCATTCTTCCAGTACTTAAGTCGGCATTGTGTCTCTTATATTTAATTCCGATGCAATTTCTGTGTTTCATCGTCAATGGGAAGGTCCAAGGGAAACAGTAAACCTGCAGAGGTGCATCGGAATGTAAAACTGGTGACACAGGAAACGCTCAAAACATAGACAGTAGGAAGACTCTGTCTTCCTGTACTTAAGTCGGCATTGTGTCTCTTATATTTAATTCCGATGCAATTTCTGTGATTCATCGTCAATGGGAAGGTCCAAGGGATACAGTAAACCTGCAATGGTGCATCAGAATGTAAAACTGCTGACACAGGAAACGCTCAAAACATAGACAGTAGAAAGACTCAGTCTTCCTGTACTCAAGTCGGCATTGTGTTCCTTATATGTAATTCCGATGCAATTTCTGTGTTTCATCGTCAATGGGAAGGTCCAATGGATACAGAAAACCTGCAGAGGTGCATCAGAATGTAAAACTGGTGACACAGGAAACGCTCAAAACATAGGCAGTAGGAAGACTCAGTCTTCCTGTACTTAAGTCGGCATTCAGTTTCTTATATTTAATTCCGATGCGATTTCTGTGTTTCATCGACAATGGGAAGGTCCAAGGGATACAGTAAACCGGCAGAGATGTATCGGAATGTAAAACAGGTGACACAGGAAACGCTCAAAACATTGACCGTACGAAGACTGTTTTCTTGTACTTAAGTCGGCATTGTGTCTCTTATATTTAATTTCGATGCAATTTCTGTTTTTCATCGTCAATGGGACGGTCCAAGGGATACAGTAAACCTGCAGAGGTGCATCGGAATGTAAAACTGGTGACCCAGGAAACGCTCAAAACATAGACAGTAGGAAGACTCAGTGTTCCTGTACTTAAGTCGGCATTGTGTCTCTTATATTTAATTCCGATGCAATTTCTGTGTTTCATCGTCAATGGGACGGTCCAAGGGATACAGTAAACCTGCAGAGGTGCATCGGAATGTAAAACTGGTGACCCAGGAAACGCTCAAAACATAGACAGTAGGAAGACTCAGTGTTCCTATACTTAAGTCGGCATTGTGTCTTTTATATTTATTTCCGATGAAATTTCTGTGTTTCATCGTGAATGGGAAGGTCCAAGGGATATAGTAAACCTGTAGATGTGCATCGGAAAATAAAACTGGTGACACAGGAAACGCTCAAATTATAGACAGTAGGAAGACTCAGTCTTCCTGTACTTAAGTCGGCATTGTGTCTCTTATATTTAATTCCGATGCAATTTCTGTGTTTCATCGTCAACGGGAAGGTCCAAGGGATACAGTAAACCTGCAGAGGTGCATCAGAATGTAAAACTGGTAACACAGGAAACGCTCAAAACATAGACTGTTGGAAGACTCAGTCTTCCTGTACTTAAGTCGGCATTGTGTCTCTTATATTTAATTCCGATGCAATTTCTGTGTTTCATCGTCAATGGGAAGGTCCAAGGGATACAGTAAACCTGCAGAGGTGCAACAGAATGTAAAACTGGTGACACAGGAAACGCTCAACACATAGACAGTAGGAAGACTCATTCTTCCTGTACTTAAGTCGGCTTTGTGTCTCTTATATTTAATTCCGATGCAATTTCTGTGTTTCATCGTCAATGGGAAGGTCCAAGGAATACAGTAAACCTGCAGAGGTGCATCGGAATGTAAAACTAGTGACACAGGAAACGCTCAAATGATAGACAGTAGGAAGACTCTGTCTTCCTGTACTTAAGTCGGCATTGTGTCTCTTATATTTAATTCCGATGCAATTTCTGTGTTTCATCGTCAATGGGAAGGTCCAAGGCATACAGTAAGCCTGCAGAGGTGCATCAGAATGTAAAACTGGTGACACAGGAAACGCTCAAAGCATAGAGAGTAGGAAGACTCAGTCTTCCTGTACTTCAGTCGGCATTGTGTTTCTTATATTTAATTCCGATGCAATTTCTGTGTTTCATCGTCAAAGGGAAGGTCCAAGGGATACAGTAAACCTGCAGAGGTGCATCGGAATGTAAAACTGGTGACACAGGAAACGCTCAAAACATAGACAGTAGGAAGACTCAGTCTTTCTGTACTTAAGTCGGCATTGTGTCTCCTATATTTAATTCCAATGCGATTTCTGTGTTTCACCGACAATGGGAAGGTCCAAGGGATACAGTAAACCTGCAGAGGTGCATCGGAATGTAAAACTGGTGACACAGGAAACGCTCAAAACGTTGTCCGTACGTAGACTGTCATCTTGTACTTAAGTAGGCATTGCGTCTCTTATATTTAATTCCGATGCGATTTCTGTGTTTCATCGACAAGGGGAAGGTCCAAGGGATACAGTAAACAGGCAGAGGTGCATCGGAATGTAAAACTGGTGACACAGGAAACGCTCAAGACATTGACCGTACGAAGACTGTTTTCTTGTACTTAAGTCGGCATTGTGTCTCTTATATTTAATTTCGATGCAATTTCTGTGTTTCAGCGTCAATGGGAAGGTCCAAGGGATACAGGAAACCTGCAGAGGTGCATCGGAATGTCAACCTGGTAACACAGGAAACGCTCAAATCATAGAGAGTAGGAAGACTCAGTCTTCCTGTACTTAAGTTGGCATTGTGACTCTTATATTTAATTCCGATGCAATTTCTGTGTTTCATCGTCAATGGGAAGGTCCAAGGGATACAGTAAACCTGCAGAGTTGCATCGGAATGTAAAACTGGTGACACAGGAAACGCACAAAACATAGACAGAGGAAGACTCAGTCTTCCCATACTTAAGTCGGCATAGTGTCTCTTATATTTATTTCCAATGACATGTCTGTGTTGCATCGTGAATGGGAAGGTCCAAGTTATATAGTAAACCTGCAGAGGTGCGTCAGAAAGTTAAACTGATGACACAGGAAACGCTCAAAACATAGACAGTAGGAGGACTTAGTCTTCCTGTACTTAAGTCGGCATTGTGTCTCGTATATTTAATTGCGATGCAATTTCTGTGTTTCATCGTCACTGTGAAGGTCCAAGGGATACAGTAAACCTGTAGAGGTGCATCGGAATGTAAAACTGGTGACACAGGAAACGCTCAAATTATAGACACTAGGAAGACTCAGTCTTCCTGTACTTAAGTCGGCATTGTGTCTCTTATATTTAATTCCGATTCAATTTCTGTGTTTCATCGTCAATGGGAAGGTATAAAGAATACAGTAAACCTGCAGAGGTGCATCGGAATGTAAAACTAGTGACACAGGAAACGCTCAAAACATAGACAGTAGGAAGACTCTGTCTTCCTGTACTTAAGTCGGCATCGTGTCTCTTATATTTAATTCCGATGCAATTTCTGTGTTTCATCGTCAATGGAAGGTCCAAGGGTACAGTAAACCTGCAGAGGTGCATCGGAATGTAAAACTAGTGACACAGGAATCGCTCAAAACATAGACAGTAGGAAGACTCAGTCTTCCTGTACTTAAGTCGGCATTGTGTCTCTTATATTTAATTCCGATGCAATTTCTGTGTTTCATCGTCAATGGGAAAGTCCAAGGGAAACAGTAAACCTGCAGAGGTGCATCGGAATGTAAAACTGGTGACACAGGAAACGCTCAAAACATAGACAGTAGGAAGACTCTTCTTCCTGTACCTAAGTCGGCATTGTGTCTCTTATATTTATTTCCGATGAAATTTCTGTGTTTCATCGTGAATGGGAAGGTCCAAGGGATATAGTAATCCTGCAGAGGTGCAGCGGAAAGTAAAACTGATGACACAGGAAACGCTCAAAACATAGACAGTAGGAAGACTTAGTCTTCCTGTACTTAAGTCGGCTTTGTGTCTCTTATATTTAATTTCGATGCAATTTCTGTTTTTCATCGTCAATGGGAAGGTCCAAGGGATACAGTAAACCTGCAGAGGTGCATCTGAATGTAAAACCGATGACACAGAAAACGCTCAAAACGTAGACATTAGGAAGACTCAGTCTTCCTGTACTTAAGTCGGCATTGTGTCTCTTATATTTAATTCTGATGCAATTTCTGTGTTTCATCGTCAATGGGAAGGTCCAAGGGATACAGTAATCCTGCAGTGGTGCATCAGAATGTAAAACTGCTGACACAGGAAACGCTCAAAACATAGACAGTAGGAAGACTCAGTCTTCCTGTACTTAAGTCGGCATTGTGTCTCTTATATTTAATTCCGATGCAATTTCTGTGTTTCATCGTCAATGGAAAGGTCCAATGGATACAGAAAACCTGCAGATGTGCATCAGAATGTAAAACTGGTGTCACAGGAAACGCTCAAAACATAGACAGTAGGAAGACTCAGTTTTCCTGTACTTAAGACGGCATTGTGTGTCTTATATTTAATTCCGATGCAATATCTGTGTTTCATCTTCAATGGGAAGGTCCAATGGATACAGAAGACCTGCAGAGGAGCATCAGAATGTAAAACTGGTGACACAGGAAACGCTCAAAACATAGACAGTAGGAAGACTCAGTTTTCCTATACTTAAGTCGGCATTGTGTCTCTTATATTTAATTCCGATGCAATTTCTGTGTTTCATCGTCAATGGGAAGGTCCAAGGGATACAGTAAACCTGCAGAGGAGCATCAGAATGTAAAACTGGTGACTCAGGAAACGCTCAAAACATAGACAGTAGGAAGACTCAGTCTTCCCATACTTAAGTCGGCATTGTGTCTCTTATATTTATTTCCGATGAAATGTCTGTGTTTCATCGTGAATGGGAAGGTCCAAGGGATATAGTAAACCTGCAGAGGTGCGTCAGAAAGTAAAACTGATGACACAGGAAAAACTCAAAACATATACAGTAGGAGGACTTAGTCTTCCTGTACTTAAGTCGGCATTGTGTCTCTTATATTTAATTCCGATGCAATTTCTGTGTTTCATCGTCACTGTGAAGGTCCAAGGGATTCAGTAAACCTGTAGAGGTGCATCGGAATGTAAAACTGGTGACACAGGAAACGCTCAAATTATAGACACTAGGAAGACTCAGTCTTCCTGTACTTAAGTCGGCATTGTGTCTCTTATATTTAATTCCGATTCAATTTCTGTTTTTCATCGTCAATGGGAAGGTCCAAGGGATACAGTAAACCTGCAGAGGTGCATCTGAATGTAAAACTGATGACACAGAAAACGCTCAAAGCATAGACAGTAGGAAGACTCAGTCTTCCTGTACTTAAGTCGGCATTGTGTCTCTTATATTTAATTCCGATGCAATTTCTGTGTTTCATCGTCAATGGGAAGGTCCAATGGATACAGAAAACCTGCAGATGTGCATCAGAATGTAAAACTGGTGTCACAGGAAACGCTCAAAACATAGACAGTAGGAAGACTCAGTTTTCCTGTACTTAAGACGGCATTGTGTCTCTTATATTTAATTCCGATGCAATATCTGTGTTTCATCGTCAATGGGAAGGTCCAATGGATACAGAAGACCTGCAGAGGAGCATCAGAATGTAAAACTGGTGACACAGGAAACGCTCAAATCATAGACAGTAGGAAGACTCAGTCTTCCTATACTTAAGTCGGCATTGTGTCTCTTATATTTAATTCCGATGCAATTTCTGTGTTTCATCGTCAATGGGAAGGTCCAAGGGATACAGTAAACCTGCAGAGGAGCATCAGAATGTAAAACTGGTGAGACAGGAAACGCTCAAAACATAGACAGTAGCAAGACTCAGTCTTCCCATACTTAAGTCGGCATTGTGTCTCTTATATTTATTTCCGATGAAATGTCTGTGTTTCATCGTGAATGGGAAGGTCCAAGGGATATAGTAAACCTGCAGAGGTGCATCGGAAAGTAAAACTGGTGACACAGGAAACGCTCAAATTATAGACACTAGGAAGACTCAGTATACCTGTACTTAAGTCGGCATTGTGTCTCTTATATTTAATTCTGATGCAATTTCTGTTTTTCATCGTCAATGGGAAGGTCCAAGGGATACAGTAAACCTGCAGAGGTGCATCTGAATGTAAATCTGATGACACAGGAAACGCTCAAAACATAGACAGTAGGAAGACTCTGTCTTCCTGTACTTAAGTCGGCATTGTGTCTCTTATATTTAATTCCGATGCAATTTCTGTGTTTCATCGTCAATGGGAAGGTCCAAGGGATACAGTAAACCTGCAATGGTGCATCAGAATGTAAAACTGCTGACACAGGAAACGCTCAAAACATAGACAGTAGAAAGACTCAGTCTTCCTGTACTCAAGTCGGCATTGTGTTCCTTATATGTAATTCCGATGCAATTTCTGTGTTTCATCGTCAATGGGAAGGTCCAAGGGATACAGTAAACCTGCAATGGTGCATCAGAATGTAAAACTGCTGACACAGGAAACGCTCAAAACATAGACAGTAGAAAGACTCAGTCTTCCTGTACTCAAGTCGGCATTGTGTTCCTTATATGTAATTCCGATGCAATTTCTGTGTTTCATCGTCAATGGGAAGGTCCAAGGGATACAGTAAACCGGCACAGATGCATCGGAATGTAAAACTGGTGACACAGGAAACGCTCAAAACATTGACCGTACGAAGACTGTTTTCTTGTACTTAAGTCGGCATTGTGTCTCTTATATTTAATTTCGATGCAATTTCTGTGTTTCATCGTCAATGGGAAGGTCCAAGGGATACAGGAAACCTGCAGAGGTGCATCGGAATGTCAAACTGGTAACACAGGAAACGCTCAAAGCATAGAGAGTAGGAAGACTCAGTCTTCCTGTACTTAAGTCGGCATTGTGTCTCTTATATTTAATTCCGATGCAATTTCTGTGTTTCATCGTCAATGGGACGGTCCAAGGGATACAGTAAACCTGCAGAGGTGCATCGGAATGTAAAACTGGTGACCCAGGAAACGCTCAAAACATAGACAGTAGGAAGACTCAGTCTTCCTATACTTAAGTCGGCATTGTGTCTTTTATATTTAATTCCGATGCAATTTCTGTGATTCATCGTCAATGGGAAGGTCCAAGGGATACAGTAAACCTGCAATGGTGCATCAGAATGTAAAACTGCTGACACAGGAAACGCTCAAAACATAGACAGTAGAAAGACTCAGTCTTCCTGTACTCAAGTCGGCATTGTGTTCCTTATATGTAATTCCGATGCAATTTCTGTGTTTCATCGTCAATGGGAAGGTCCAATGGATACAGAAAACCTGCAGAGGTGCATCAGAATGTAAAACTGGTGACACAGGAAACGCTCAAAACATAGGCAGTAGGAAGACTCAGTCTTCCTGTACTTAAGTCGGCATTCAGTTTCTTATATTTAATTCCGATGCGATTTCTGTGTTTCATCGACAATGGGAAGGTCCAAGGGATACAGTAAACCGGCAGAGATGTATCGGAATGTAAAACAGGTGACACAGGAAACGCTCAAAACATTGACCGTACGAAGACTGTTTTCTTGTACTTAAGTCGGCATTGTGTCTCTTATATTTAATTTCGATGCAATTTCTGTTTTTCATCGTCAATGGGAAGGTCCAAGGGATACAGGAAACCTGCAGAGGTGCATCGGAATGTCAAACTGGTAACACAGGAAACGCTCAAACCATAGAGAGTAGGAAGACTCAGTCTTCCTGTACTTAAGTCGGCATTGTGTCTCTTATATTTAATTCCGATGCAATTTCTGTGTTTCATCGTCAATGGGACGGTCCAAGGGATACAGTAAACCTGCAGAGGTGCATCGGAATGTAAAACTGGTGACCCAGGAAACGCTCAAAACATAGACAGTAGGAAGACTCAGTGTTCCTATACTTAAGTCGGCATTGTGTCTTTTATATTTATTTCCGATGAAATTTCTGTGTTTCATCGTGAATGGGAAGGTCCAAGGGATATAGTAAACCTGTAGATGTGCATCGGAAAATAAAACTGGTGACACAGGAAACGCTCAAATTATAGACAGTAGGAAGACTCAGTCTTCCTGTACTTAAGTCGGCATTGTGTCTCTTATATTTAATTCCGATGCAATTTCTGTGTTTCATCGTCAACGGGAAGGTCCAAGGGATACAGTAAACCTGCAGAGGTGCATCAGAATGTAAAACTGGTAACACAGGAAACGCTCAAAACATAGACTGTTGGAAGACTCAGTCTTCCTGTACTTAAGTCGGCATTGTGTCTCTTATATTTAATTCCGATGCAATTTCTGTGTTTCATCGTCAATGGGAAGGTCCAAGGGATACAGTAAACCTGCAGAGGTGCAACAGAATGTAAAACTGGTGACACAGGAAACGCTCAACACATAGACAGTAGGAAGACTCATTCTTCCTGTACTTAAGTCGGCTTTGTGTCTCTTATATTTAATTCCGATGCAATTTCTGTGTTTCATCGTCAATGGGAAGGTCCAAGGAATACAGTAAACCTGCAGAGGTGCATCGGAATGTAAAACTAGTGACACAGGAAACGCTCAAATGATAGACAGTAGGAAGACTCTGTCTTCCTGTACTTAAGTCGGCATTGTGTCTCTTATATTTAATTCCGATGCAATTTCTGTGTTTCATCGTCAATGGGAAGGTCCAAGGCATACAGTAAGCCTGCAGAGGTGCATCAGAATGTAAAACTGGTGACACAGGAAACGCTCAAAGCATAGAGAGTAGGAAGACTCAGTCTTCCTGTACTTCAGTCGGCATTGTGTTTCTTATATTTAATTCCGATGCAATTTCTGTGTTTCATCGTCAAAGGGAAGGTCCAAGGGATACAGTAAACCTGCAGAGGTGCATCGGAATGTAAAACTGGTGACACAGGAAACGCTCAAAACATAGACAGTAGGAAGACTCAGTCTTTCTGTACTTAAGTCGGCATTGTGTCTCCTATATTTAATTCCAATGCGATTTCTGTGTTTCACCGACAATGGGAAGGTCCAAGGGATACAGTAAACCTGCAGAGGTGCATCGGAATGTAAAACTGGTGACACAGGAAACGCTCAAAACGTTGTCCGTACGTAGACTGTCATCTTGTACTTAAGTAGGCATTGCGTCTCTTATATTTAATTCCGATGCGATTTCTGTGTTTCATCGACAAGGGGAAGGTCCAAGGGATACAGTAAACAGGCAGAGGTGCATCGGAATGTAAAACTGGTGACACAGGAAACGCTCAAGACATTGACCGTACGAAGACTGTTTTCTTGTACTTAAGTCGGCATTGTGTCTCTTATATTTAATTTCGATGCAATTTCTGTGTTTCAGCGTCAATGGGAAGGTCCAAGGGATACAGGAAACCTGCAGAGGTGCATCGGAATGTCAACCTGGTAACACAGGAAACGCTCAAATCATAGAGAGTAGGAAGACTCAGTCTTCCTGTACTTAAGTTGGCATTGTGACTCTTATATTTAATTCCGATGCAATTTCTGTGTTTCATCGTCAATGGGAAGGTCCAAGGGATACAGTAAACCTGCAGAGTTGCATCGGAATGTAAAACTGGTGACACAGGAAACGCACAAAACATAGACAGAGGAAGACTCAGTCTTCCCATACTTAAGTCGGCATAGTGTCTCTTATATTTATTTCCAATGACATGTCTGTGTTGCATCGTGAATGGGAAGGTCCAAGTTATATAGTAAACCTGCAGAGGTGCGTCAGAAAGTTAAACTGATGACACAGGAAACGCTCAAAACATAGACAGTAGGAGGACTTAGTCTTCCTGTACTTAAGTCGGCATTGTGTCTCGTATATTTAATTGCGATGCAATTTCTGTGTTTCATCGTCACTGTGAAGGTCCAAGGGATACAGTAAACCTGTAGAGGTGCATCGGAATGTAAAACTGGTGACACAGGAAACGCTCAAATTATAGACACTAGGAAGACTCAGTCTTCCTGTACTTAAGTCGGCATTGTGTCTCTTATATTTAATTCCGATTCAATTTCTGTGTTTCATCGTCAATGGGAAGGTATAAAGAATACAGTAAACCTGCAGAGGTGCATCGGAATGTAAAACTAGTGACACAGGAAACGCTCAAAACATAGACAGTAGGAAGACTCTGTCTTCCTGTACTTAAGTCGGCATCGTGTCTCTTATATTTAATTCCGATGCAATTTCTGTGTTTCATCGTCAATGGAAGGTCCAAGGGTACAGTAAACCTGCAGAGGTGCATCGGAATGTAAAACTAGTGACACAGGAATCGCTCAAAACATAGACAGTAGGAAGACTCAGTCTTCCTGTACTTAAGTCGGCATTGTGTCTCTTATATTTAATTCCGATGCAATTTCTGTGTTTCATCGTCAATGGGAAAGTCCAAGGGAAACAGTAAACCTGCAGAGGTGCATCGGAATGTAAAACTGGTGACACAGGAAACGCTCAAAACATAGACAGTAGGAAGACTCTTCTTCCTGTACCTAAGTCGGCATTGTGTCTCTTATATTTATTTCCGATGAAATTTCTGTGTTTCATCGTGAATGGGAAGGTCCAAGGGATATAGTAATCCTGCAGAGGTGCAGCGGAAAGTAAAACTGATGACACAGGAAACGCTCAAAACATAGACAGTAGGAAGACTTAGTCTTCCTGTACTTAAGTCGGCTTTGTGTCTCTTATATTTAATTTCGATGCAATTTCTGTTTTTCATCGTCAATGGGAAGGTCCAAGGGATACAGTAAACCTGCAGAGGTGCATCTGAATGTAAAACCGATGACACAGAAAACGCTCAAAACGTAGACATTAGGAAGACTCAGTCTTCCTGTACTTAAGTCGGCATTGTGTCTCTTATATTTAATTCTGATGCAATTTCTGTGTTTCATCGTCAATGGGAAGGTCCAAGGGATACAGTAATCCTGCAGTGGTGCATCAGAATGTAAAACTGCTGACACAGGAAACGCTCAAAACATAGACAGTAGGAAGACTCAGTCTTCCTGTACTTAAGTCGGCATTGTGTCTCTTATATTTAATTCCGATGCAATTTCTGTGTTTCATCGTCAATGGAAAGGTCCAATGGATACAGAAAACCTGCAGATGTGCATCAGAATGTAAAACTGGTGTCACAGGAAACGCTCAAAACATAGACAGTAGGAAGACTCAGTTTTCCTGTACTTAAGACGGCATTGTGTGTCTTATATTTAATTCCGATGCAATATCTGTGTTTCATCTTCAATGGGAAGGTCCAATGGATACAGAAGACCTGCAGAGGAGCATCAGAATGTAAAACTGGTGACACAGGAAACGCTCAAAACATAGACAGTAGGAAGACTCAGTTTTCCTATACTTAAGTCGGCATTGTGTCTCTTATATTTAATTCCGATGCAATTTCTGTGTTTCATCGTCAATGGGAAGGTCCAAGGGATACAGTAAACCTGCAGAGGAGCATCAGAATGTAAAACTGGTGACTCAGGAAACGCTCAAAACATAGACAGTAGGAAGACTCAGTCTTCCCATACTTAAGTCGGCATTGTGTCTCTTATATTTATTTCCGATGAAATGTCTGTGTTTCATCGTGAATGGGAAGGTCCAAGGGATATAGTAAACCTGCAGAGGTGCGTCAGAAAGTAAAACTGATGACACAGGAAAAACTCAAAACATATACAGTAGGAGGACTTAGTCTTCCTGTACTTAAGTCGGCATTGTGTCTCTTATATTTAATTCCGATGCAATTTCTGTGTTTCATCGTCACTGTGAAGGTCCAAGGGATTCAGTAAACCTGTAGAGGTGCATCGGAATGTAAAACTGGTGACACAGGAAACGCTCAAATTATAGACACTAGGAAGACTCAGTCTTCCTGTACTTAAGTCGGCATTGTGTCTCTTATATTTAATTCCGATTCAATTTCTGTTTTTCATCGTCAATGGGAAGGTCCAAGGGATACAGTAAACCTGCAGAGGTGCATCTGAATGTAAAACTGATGACACAGAAAACGCTCAAAGCATAGACAGTAGGAAGACTCAGTCTTCCTGTACTTAAGTCGGCATTGTGTCTCTTATATTTAATTCCGATGCAATTTCTGTGTTTCATCGTCAATGGGAAGGTCCAATGGATACAGAAAACCTGCAGATGTGCATCAGAATGTAAAACTGGTGTCACAGGAAACGCTCAAAACATAGACAGTAGGAAGACTCAGTTTTCCTGTACTTAAGACGGCATTGTGTCTCTTATATTTAATTCCGATGCAATATCTGTGTTTCATCGTCAATGGGAAGGTCCAATGGATACAGAAGACCTGCAGAGGAGCATCAGAATGTAAAACTGGTGACACAGGAAACGCTCAAATCATAGACAGTAGGAAGACTCAGTCTTCCTATACTTAAGTCGGCATTGTGTCTCTTATATTTAATTCCGATGCAATTTCTGTGTTTCATCGTCAATGGGAAGGTCCAAGGGATACAGTAAACCTGCAGAGGAGCATCAGAATGTAAAACTGGTGAGACAGGAAACGCTCAAAACATAGACAGTAGCAAGACTCAGTCTTCCCATACTTAAGTCGGCATTGTGTCTCTTATATTTATTTCCGATGAAATGTCTGTGTTTCATCGTGAATGGGAAGGTCCAAGGGATATAGTAAACCTGCAGAGGTGCATCGGAAAGTAAAACTGGTGACACAGGAAACGCTCAAATTATAGACACTAGGAAGACTCAGTCTACCTGTACTTAAGTCGGCATTGTGTCTCTTATATTTAATTCTGATGCAATTTCTGTTTTTCATCGTCAATGGGAAGGTCCAAGGGATACAGTAAACCTGCAGAGGTGCATCTGAATGTAAATCTGATGACGCAGGAAACGCTCAAAACATAGACAGTAGGAAGACTCTGTCTTCCTGTACTTAAGTCGGCATTGTGTCTCTTATATTTAATTCCGATGCAATTTCTGTGTTTCATCGTCAATGGGAAGGTCCAAGGGATACAGTAAACCTGCAATGGTGCATCAGAATGTAAAACTGCTGACACAGGAAACGCTCAAAACATAGACAGTAGAAAGACTCAGTCTTCCTGTACTCAAGTCGGCATTGTGTTCCTTATATGTAATTCCGATGCAATTTCTGTGTTTCATCGTCAATGGGAAGGTCCAAGGGATACAGTAAACCTGCAATGGTGCATCAGAATGTAAAACTGCTGACACAGGAAACGCTCAAAACATAGACAGTAGAAAGACTCAGTCTTCCTGTACTCAAGTCGGCATTGTGTTCCTTATATGTAATTCCGATGCAATTTCTGTGTTTCATCGTCAATGGGAAGGTCCAAGGGATACAGTAAACCGGCACAGATGCATCGGAATGTAAAACTGGTGACACAGGAAACGCTCAAAACATTGACCGTACGAAGACTGTTTTCTTGTACTTAAGTCGGCATTGTGTCTCTTATATTTAATTTCGATGCAATTTCTGTGTTTCATCGTCAATGGGAAGGTCCAAGGGATACAGGAAACCTGCAGAGGTGCATCGGAATGTCAAACTGGTAACACAGGAAACGCTCAAAGCATAGAGAGTAGGAAGACTCAGTCTTCCTGTACTTAAGTCGGCATTGTGTCTCTTATATTTAATTCCGATGCAATTTCTGTGTTTCATCGTCAATGGGACGGTCCAAGGGATACAGTAAACCTGCAGAGGTGCATCGGAATGTAAAACTGGTGACCCAGGAAACGCTCAAAACATAGACAGTAGGAAGACTCAGTCTTCCTATACTTAAGTCGGCATTGTGTCTTTTATATTTATTTCCGATGAAATTTCTGTGTTTCATCGTGAATGGGAAGGTCCAAGGGATATAGTAAACCTGTAGAGGTGCATCGGAAAATAAAACTGGTGACACAGGAAACGCTCAAATTATAGACAGTAGGAAGACTCAGTCTTCCTGTACTTAAGTCGGCATTGTGTCTCTTATATTTAATTCCGATGCAATTTCTGTGTTTCATCGTCAACGGGAAGGTCCAAGGGATACAGTAAACCTGCAGAGGTGCATCAGAATGTAAAACTGGTAACACAGGAAACGCTCAAAACATAGACTGTTGGAAGACTCAGTCTTCCTGTACTTAAGTCGGCATTGTGTCTCTTATATTTAATTCCGATGCAATTTCTGTGTTTCATCGTCAATGGGAAGGTCCAAGGGATACAGTAAACCTGCAGAGGTGCAACAGAATGTAAAACTGGTGACACAGGAAACGCTCAACACATAGACAGTAGGAAGACTCATTCTTCCTGTACTTAAGTCGGCTTTGTGTCTCTTATATTTAATTCCGATGCAATTTCTGTGTTTCATCGTCAATGGGAAGGTCCAAGGAATACAGTAAACCTGCAGAGGTGCATCGGAATGTAAAACTAGTGACACAGGAAACGCTCAAATGATAGACAGTAGGAAGACTCTGTCTTCCTGTACTTAAGTCGGCATTGTGTCTCTTATATTTAATTCCGATGCAATTTCTGTGTTTCATCGTCAATGGGAAGGTCCAAGGCATACAGTAAGCCTGCAGAGGTGCATCAGAATGTAAAACTGGTGACACAGGAAACGCTCAAAGCATAGAGAGTAGGAAGACTCAGTCTTCCTGTACTTCAGTCGGCATTGTGTCTCTTATATTTAATTCCGATGCAATTTCTGTGTTTCATCGTCAAAGGGAAGGTCCAAGGGATACAGTAAACCTGCAGAGGTGCATCGGAATGTAAAACTGGTGACACAGGAACGCTCAAAACATAGACAGTAGGAAGACTCAGTCTTTCTGTACTTAAGTCGGCATTGTGTCTCCTATATTTAATTCCAATGCGATTTCTGTGTTTCACCGACAATGGGAAGGTCCAAGGGATACAGTAAACCTGCAGAGGTGCATCGGAATGTAAAACTGGTGACACAGGAAACGCTCAAAACGTTGTCCGTACGTAGACTGTCATCTTGTACTTAAGTAGGCATTGCGTCTCTTATATTTAATTCCGATGCGATTTCTGTGTTTCATCGACAAGGGGAAGGTCCAAGGGATACAGTAAACCGGCAGAGGTGCATCGGAATGTAAAACTGGTGACACAGGAAACGCTCAAGACATTGACCGTACGAAGACTGTTTTCTTGTACTTAAGTCGGCATAGTGTCTCTTATATTTATTTCCAATGAAATGTCTGTGTTTCATCGTGAATGGGAAGGTCCAAGTTATATAGTAAACCTGCAGAGGTGCGTCAGAAAGTTAAACTGATGACACAGGAAACGCTCAAAACATAGACAGTAGGAAGACTTAGTCTTCCTGTACTTAAGTCGGCTTTGCGTCTCTTATATTTAATTTCGATGCAATTTCTGTTTTTCATCGTCAATGGGAAGGTCCAAGGGATACAGTAAACCTGCAGAGGTGCATCTGAATGTAAAACTGATGACACAGAAAACGCTCAAAACATAGACATTAGGAAGACTCAGTCTTCCTGTACTTAAGTCGGCATTGTGTCTCTTATATTTAATTCCGATGCAATTTCTGTGTTTCATCGGCAATGGGAAGTTCCAAGGGATACAGTAATCCTGCAGAGGTGCATCAGAATGTAAAACTGCTGACACAGGAAACGCTCAAAACATAGACAGTAGGAAGACTCAGTCTTCCTGTACTTAAGTCGGCATTGTGTCTCTTATATTTTATTCCGATGCAATTTCTGTGTTTCATCGTCAATGGGAAGGTCCAATGGATACAGAAAACCTGCAGATGTGCATCAGAATGTAAAACTGGTGACACAGGAAACGCTCAAAACATAGACAGTAGGAGGACTCAGTTTTCCTGTACTTAAGTCGGCATTGTGTCTCTTATATTTTATTCCGATGCAATTTCTGTGTTTCATCGTCAATGGGAAGGTCCAATGGATACAGAAAACCTGCAGATGTGCATCAGAATGTAAAACTGGTGACACAGGAAACGCTCAAAACATAGACAGTAGGAGGACTCAGTTTTCCTGTACTTAAGACGGCATTGTGTCTCTTATATTTAATTCCGATGCAATATCTGTGTTTCATCGTCAATGGGAAGGTCCAATGGATACAGAAGACCTGCAGAGGAGCATCAGAATGTAAAACTGGTGACACAGGAAACGCTCAAAACATAGACAGTAGGAGGACTTAGTCTTCCTATACTTAAGTCGGCATTGTGTCTCTTATATTTAATTCCGATGCAATTTCTGTGTTTCATCATCACTGTGAAGGTCCAAGGGATACAGTAAACCTGTAGAGGTGCATCGGAATGTAAAACTGGTGACACAGGAAACGCTCAAATTATAGACACTAGGAAGACTCAGTCTTCCTGTACTTAAGTCGGCATTGTGTCTCTTATATTTAATTCCGATTCAATTTCTGTGTTTCATCGTCAATGGGAAGGTCCAAGGAATACAGTAAACCTGCAGAGGTGCATCGGAATGTAAAACTAGTGACACAGGAAACGCTCAAAACATAGACAGTAGGAAGACTCTGTCTTCCTGTACTTAAGTCGGCATTGTGTCTCTTATATTTAATTCCGATGCAATTTCTGTGTTTCATCGTCAATGGAAGGTCCAAGGGTACAGTAAACCTGCAGAGGTGCATCGGAATGTAAAACTAGTGACACAGGAATCGCTCAAAACATAGACAGTAGGAAGACTCAGTCTTCCTGTACTTAAGTCGGCATTGTGTCTCTTATATTTAATTCCGATGCAATTTCTGTGTTTCATCGTCAATGGGAAAGTCCAAGGGAAACAGTAAACCTGCAGAGGTGCATCGGAATGTAAAACTGGTGACACAGGAAACGCTCAAAACATAGACAGTAGGAAGACTCTTCTTCCTGTACCTAAGTCGGCATTGTGTCTCTTATATTTATTTCCGATGAAATTTCTGTGTTTCATCGTGAATGGGAAGGTCCAAGGGATATAGTAATCCTGCAGAGGTGCAGCGGAAAGTAAAACTGATGACACAGGAAACGCTCAAAACATAGACTGGTGACACAGGAAACGCTCAAAACATAGACAGTAGGAAGACTCTTCTTCCTGTACCTAAGTCGGCATTGTGTCTCTTATATTTATTTCCGATGAAATTTCTGTGTTTCATCGTGAATGGGAAGGTCCAAGGGATATAGTAATCCTGCAGAGGTGCAGCGGAAAGTAAAACTGATGACACAGGAAACGCTCAAAACATAGACAGTAGGAAGACTTAGTCTTCCTTTACTTAAGTCGGCTTTGCGTCTCTTATATTTAATTTCGATGCAATTTCTGTTTTTCATCGTCAATGGGAAGGTCCAAGGGATACAGTAAACCTGCAGAGGTGCATCTGAATGTAAAACTGATGACACAGAAAACGCTCAAAACATAGACATTAGGAAGACTCAGTCTTCCTGTACTTAAGTCGGCATTGTGTCTCTTATATTTAATTCCGATGCAATTTCTGTGTTTCATCGGCAATGGGAAGTTCCAAGGGATACAGTAATCCTGCAGAGGTGCATCAGAATGTAAAACTGCTGACACAGGAAACGCTCAAAACATAGACAGTAGGAAGACTCAGTCTTCCTGTACTTAAGTCGGCATTGTGTCTCTTATATTTAATTCCGATGCAATTTCTGTGTTTCATCGTCAATGGGAAGGTCCAATGGATACAGAAAACCTGCAGATGTGCATCAGAATGTAAAACTGGTGTCACAGGAAACGCTCAAAACATAGACAGTAGGAAGACTCAGTTTTCCTGTACTTAAGACGGCATTGTGTCTCTGATATTTAATTCCGATGCAATATCTGTGTTTCATCGTCAATGGGAAGGTCCAATGGATACAGAAGACCTGCAGAGGAGCATCAGAATGTAAAACTGGTGACACAGGAAACGCTCAAAACATAGACAGTAGGAATACTCAGTCTTCCTATACTTAAGTCGGCATTGTGTCTCTTATATTTAATTCCGATGCAATTTCTGTGTTTCATCGTCAATGGGAAGGTCCAAGGGATACAGTAAACCTGCAGAGGAGCATCAGAATGTAAAACTGGTGACACAGGAAACGCTCAAAACATAGACAGTAGGAAGACTCAGTCTTCCCATACTTAAGTCGGCATTGTGTCTCTTATATTTATTTCCGATGAAATGTCTGTGTTTCATCGTCAATGGGAAGGTCCAAGGGATATAGTAAACCTGCAGAGGTGCGTCAGAAAGTAAAACTGATGACACAGGAAAAGCTCAAAACATAGACAGTAGGAGGACTTAGTCTTCCTGTACTTAAGTCGGCATTGTGTCTCTTATATTTAATTCCAATGCAATTTCTGTGTTTCATCGTCACTGTGAAGGTCCAAGGGATACAGTAAACCTGTAGAGGTGCATCGGAATGTAAAACTGGTGACACAGGAAACGCTCAAATTATAGACACTAGGAAGACTCAGTCTTCCTGTACTTAAGTCGGCATTGTGTTTCTTATATTTAATTCCGATTCAATTTCTGTTTTTCATCGTCAATGGGAAGGTCCAAGGGATACAGTAAACCTGCAGAGGTGCATCTGAATGTAAAACTGATGACACAGAAAACGCTCAAAGCATAGACAGTAGGAAGACTCAGTCTTCCTGTACTGAAGTCGGCATTGTGTCTCTTATATTTAATTCCGATGCAATTTCTGTGTTTCATCGTCAATGGGAAGGTCCAATGGATACAGAAAACCTGCAGATGTGCATCAGAATGTAAAACTGGTGTCACAGGAAACGCTCAAAACATAGACAGTAGGAAGACTCAGTTTTCCTGTACTTAAGACGGCATTGTGTCTCTTATATTTAATTCCGATGCAATATCTGTGTTTCATCGTCAATGGGAAGGTCCAATGGATACAGAAGACCTGCAGAGGAGTATCAGAATGTAAAACTGGTGACACAGGAAACGCTCAAAACATAGACAGTAGGAAGACTCAGTCTTCCTATACTTAAGTCGGCATTGTGTCTCTTATATTTAATTCCGATGCAATTTCTGTGTTTCATCGTCAATGGGAAGGTCCAAGGGATACAGTAAACCTGCAGAGGAGCATCAGAATGTAAAACTGGTGAGACAGGAAACGCTCAAAACATAGACAGTAGGAAGACTCAGTCTTCCCATACTTAAGTCGGCATTGTGTCTCTTATATTTATTTCCGATGAAATGTCTGTGTTTCATCGTGAATGGGAAGGTCCAAGGGATATAGTAAACCTGCAGAGGTGCATCGGAAAGTAAAACTGGTGACACAGGAAACGCTCAAATTATAGACACTAGGAAGACTCAGTCTACCTGTACTTAAGTCGGCATTGTGTCTCTTATATTTAATTCCGATGCAATTTCTGTGTTTCATCGTCAATGGGAAGGTCCAAGGGATACAGTAAACCTGCTGAGTGCATCAGAATGTAAAACTGGTGACACAGGAAACGCTCCACACATAGACAGTAGGAAGACTCAGTCTTCCTGTACTTAAGTCGGCATTGTGTCTCTTATATTTAATTCCGATGCAATTTCTGTGTTTCATCGTCAATGGGAAGGTCCAAGGGATACAGTAATCCTGCAGAGGTGCATCAGAATGTAAAACTGTTGACACAGGAAACGCTCAAAACATAGACAGTAGGAAGACTCAGTCTTCCTGTACTTAAGTCGGCATTGTGTGTCTTATATTTAATTCCGATGCAATTTCTGTGTTTCATCGTCAATGGGAAGGTCCAATGGATACAGAAAACCTGTAGATGTGCATCAGAATGTAAAACTGGTGTCACAGGAAACGCTCAAAACATAGACAGTAGGAAGACTCAGTTTTCCTGTACTTAAGACGGCATTGTGTCTCTTATATTTAATTCCGATGCAATATCTGTGTTTCATCGTCAATGGGAAGGTCCAATGGATACACAAGACCTGCAGAGGAGCATCAGAATGTAAAACTGGAGACACAGGAAACGCTCAAAACATAGACAGTAGGAAGACTCAGTCTTCCTATACTTAAGTCGGCATTGTGTCTCTTATATTTAATTCCGATGCAATTTCTGTGTTTCATCGTCAATGGGAAGGTCCAAGGGATACAGTAAACCTGCAGAGTAGCATCAGAATGTAAAACTTCGTGACACAGGAAACGCTCAAAACATAGACAGTAGGAAGACTTAGTCTTCCTGTACTTAAGTCGGCATTGTGTCTCTTATATTTAATTCCGATGCAATTTCTGTGTTTCATCGTCACTGTGAAGGTCCAAGGGATACAGTAAACCTGTAGAGGTGCATCGGAATGTAAAACTGGTGACACAGGAAACGCTCAAATTATAGACACTAGGAAGACTCAGTCTTCCTGTACGTAAGTCGGCATTGTGTTTCTTATATTTAATTCCGATTCAATTTCTGTGTTTCATCGTCAATGGGAAGGTCCAAGGAATACAGTAAACCTGCAGAGGTGCATCGGAATGTAAAACTGGTGACACAGGAAACGCTCAAAACATAGACAGTAGGAAGACTCAGTCTTCCTGTACCTAAGTCGGCATTGTGTCTCTTATATTTATTTACGATGAAATTTCTGTGTTTCATCGTGAATGGGGAAGGTCCAAGGGATATAGTAATCCTGCAGAGGTGCAGCGGAAAGTAAAACTGATGTCACAGGAAACGCTCAAAACATAGACAGTAGGAAGACTTAGTCTTCCTGTACTTAAGTCGGCATTGTGTCTCTTCTATTTAATTCCGATGCAATTTCTGTTTTTCATCGTCAATGGGAAGGGCCAAGGGATACAGTAAACCTGCAGAGGTGCATCTGAATGTAAAACTGATGACACAGAAAACGCTCAAAGCATAGACAGTAGGAAGACTCAGTCTTCCTGTACTTAAGTCGGCATTGTGTCTCTTATATTTAATTCCGATGCAATTTCTGTGTTTCATCGTCAATGGGAAAGTCCAAGGGAAACAGTAAACCTGCAGAGGTGCATCGGAATGTAAAACTGGTGACACAGGAAACGCTCAAAACATAGACAGTAGGAAGACTCTTCTTCCTGTACCTAAGTCGGCATTGTGTCTCTTATATTTATTTCCGATGAAATTTCTGTGTTTCATCGTGAATGGGAAGGTCCAAGGGATATAGTAATCCTGCAGAGGTGCAGCGGAAAGTAAAACTGATGACACAGGAAACGCTCAAAACATAGACTGGTGACACAGGAAACGCTCAAAACATAGACAGTAGGAAGACTCTTCTTCCTGTACCTAAGTCGGCATTGTGTCTCTTATATTTATTTCCGATGAAATTTCTGTGTTTCATCGTGAATGGGAAGGTCCAAGGGATATAGTAATCCTGCAGAGGTGCAGCGGAAAGTAAAACTGATGACACAGGAAACGCTCAAAACATAGACAGTAGGAAGACTTAGTCTTCCTTTACTTAAGTCGGCTTTGCGTCTCTTATATTTAATTTCGATGCAATTTCTGTTTTTCATCGTCAATGGGAAGGTCCAAGGGATACAGTAAACCTGCAGAGGTGCATCTGAATGTAAAACTGATGACACAGAAAACGCTCAAAACATAGACATTAGGAAGACTCAGTCTTCCTGTACTTAAGTCGGCATTGTGTCTCTTATATTTAATTCCGATGCAATTTCTGTGTTTCATCGGCAATGGGAAGTTCCAAGGGATACAGTAATCCTGCAGAGGTGCATCAGAATGTAAAACTGCTGACACAGGAAACGCTCAAAACATAGACAGTAGGAAGACTCAGTCTTCCTGTACTTAAGTCGGCATTGTGTCTCTTATATTTAATTCCGATGCAATTTCTGTGTTTCATCGTCAATGGGAAGGTCCAATGGATACAGAAAACCTGCAGATGTGCATCAGAATGTAAAACTGGTGTCACAGGAAACGCTCAAAACATAGACAGTAGGAAGACTCAGTTTTCCTGTACTTAAGACGGCATTGTGTCTCTGATATTTAATTCCGATGCAATATCTGTGTTTCATCGTCAATGGGAAGGTCCAATGGATACAGAAGACCTGCAGAGGAGCATCAGAATGTAAAACTGGTGACACAGGAAACGCTCAAAACATAGACAGTAGGAATACTCAGTCTTCCTATACTTAAGTCGGCATTGTGTCTCTTATATTTAATTCCGATGCAATTTCTGTGTTTCATCGTCAATGGGAAGGTCCAAGGGATACAGTAAACCTGCAGAGGAGCATCAGAATGTAAAACTGGTGACACAGGAAACGCTCAAAACATAGACAGTAGGAAGACTCAGTCTTCCCATACTTAAGTCGGCATTGTGTCTCTTATATTTATTTCCGATGAAATGTCTGTGTTTCATCGTCAATGGGAAGGTCCAAGGGATATAGTAAACCTGCAGAGGTGCGTCAGAAAGTAAAACTGATGACACAGGAAAAGCTCAAAACATAGACAGTAGGAGGACTTAGTCTTCCTGTACTTAAGTCGGCATTGTGTCTCTTATATTTAATTCCAATGCAATTTCTGTGTTTCATCGTCACTGTGAAGGTCCAAGGGATACAGTAAACCTGTAGAGGTGCATCGGAATGTAAAACTGGTGACACAGGAAACGCTCAAATTATAGACACTAGGAAGACTCAGTCTTCCTGTACTTAAGTCGGCATTGTGTTTCTTATATTTAATTCCGATTCAATTTCTGTTTTTCATCGTCAATGGGAAGGTCCAAGGGATACAGTAAACCTGCAGAGGTGCATCTGAATGTAAAACTGATGACACAGAAAACGCTCAAAGCATAGACAGTAGGAAGACTCAGTCTTCCTGTACTGAAGTCGGCATTGTGTCTCTTATATTTAATTCCGATGCAATTTCTGTGTTTCATCGTCAATGGGAAGGTCCAATGGATACAGAAAACCTGCAGATGTGCATCAGAATGTAAAACTGGTGTCACAGGAAACGCTCAAAACATAGACAGTAGGAAGACTCAGTTTTCCTGTACTTAAGACGGCATTGTGTCTCTTATATTTAATTCCGATGCAATATCTGTGTTTCATCGTCAATGGGAAGGTCCAATGGATACAGAAGACCTGCAGAGGAGTATCAGAATGTAAAACTGGTGACACAGGAAACGCTCAAAACATAGACAGTAGGAAGACTCAGTCTTCCTATACTTAAGTCGGCATTGTGTCTCTTATATTTAATTCCGATGCAATTTCTGTGTTTCATCGTCAATGGGAAGGTCCAAGGGATACAGTAAACCTGCAGAGGAGCATCAGAATGTAAAACTGGTGAGACAGGAAACGCTCAAAACATAGACAGTAGGAAGACTCAGTCTTCCCATACTTAAGTCGGCATTGTGTCTCTTATATTTATTTCCGATGAAATGTCTGTGTTTCATCGTGAATGGGAAGGTCCAAGGGATATAGTAAACCTGCAGAGGTGCATCGGAAAGTAAAACTGGTGACACAGGAAACGCTCAAATTATAGACACTAGGAAGACTCAGTCTACCTGTACTTAAGTCGGCATTGTGTCTCTTATATTTAATTCCGATGCAATTTCTGTGTTTCATCGTCAATGGGAAGGTCCAAGGGATACAGTAAACCTGCTGAGTGCATCAGAATGTAAAACTGGTGACACAGGAAACGCTCCACACATAGACAGTAGGAAGACTCAGTCTTCCTGTACTTAAGTCGGCATTGTGTCTCTTATATTTAATTCCGATGCAATTTCTGTGTTTCATCGTCAATGGGAAGGTCCAAGGGATACAGTAATCCTGCAGAGGTGCATCAGAATGTAAAACTGTTGACACAGGAAACGCTCAAAACATAGACAGTAGGAAGACTCAGTCTTCCTGTACTTAAGTCGGCATTGTGTGTCTTATATTTAATTCCGATGCAATTTCTGTGTTTCATCGTCAATGGGAAGGTCCAATGGATACAGAAAACCTGTAGATGTGCATCAGAATGTAAAACTGGTGTCACAGGAAACGCTCAAAACATAGACAGTAGGAAGACTCAGTTTTCCTGTACTTAAGACGGCATTGTGTCTCTTATATTTAATTCCGATGCAATATCTGTGTTTCATCGTCAATGGGAAGGTCCAATGGATACACAAGACCTGCAGAGGAGCATCAGAATGTAAAACTGGAGACACAGGAAACGCTCAAAACATAGACAGTAGGAAGACTCAGTCTTCCTATACTTAAGTCGGCATTGTGTCTCTTATATTTAATTCCGATGCAATTTCTGTGTTTCATCGTCAATGGGAAGGTCCAAGGGATACAGTAAACCTGCAGAGTAGCATCAGAATGTAAAACTTCGTGACACAGGAAACGCTCAAAACATAGACAGTAGGAAGACTTAGTCTTCCTGTACTTAAGTCGGCATTGTGTCTCTTATATTTAATTCCGATGCAATTTCTGTGTTTCATCGTCACTGTGAAGGTCCAAGGGATACAGTAAACCTGTAGAGGTGCATCGGAATGTAAAACTGGTGACACAGGAAACGCTCAAATTATAGACACTAGGAAGACTCAGTCTTCCTGTACGTAAGTCGGCATTGTGTTTCTTATATTTAATTCCGATTCAATTTCTGTGTTTCATCGTCAATGGGAAGGTCCAAGGAATACAGTAAACCTGCAGAGGTGCATCGGAATGTAAAACTGGTGACACAGGAAACGCTCAAAACATAGACAGTAGGAAGACTCAGTCTTCCTGTACCTAAGTCGGCATTGTGTCTCTTATATTTATTTACGATGAAATTTCTGTGTTTCATCGTGAATGGGGAAGGTCCAAGGGATATAGTAATCCTGCAGAGGTGCAGCGGAAAGTAAAACTGATGTCACAGGAAACGCTCAAAACATAGACAGTAGGAAGACTTAGTCTTCCTGTACTTAAGTCGGCATTGTGTCTCTTCTATTTAATTCCGATGCAATTTCTGTTTTTCATCGTCAATGGGAAGGGCCAAGGGATACAGTAAACCTGCAGAGGTGCATCTGAATGTAAAACTGATGACACAGAAAACGCTCAAAGCATAGACAGTAGGAAGACTCAGTCTTCCTGTACTTAAGTCGGCATTGTGTCTCTTATATTTAATTCCGATGCAATTTCTGTGTTTCATCGTCAATGGGAAGGTCCAAGGGATACAGTAATCCTGCAGAGGTGCATCAGAATGTAAAACTGCTGACACAGGAAACGCTCAAAACATAGACAGTAGGAAGACTCAGTCTTCCTGTACATAAGTCGTCATTGTGTCTCTTATATTTAATTCCGATGCAATTTCTGTGTTTCATCGTCAATGGGAAGGTCCAATGGATACAGAAAACCTGCAGATGTGCATCAGAATGTAAAACTGGTGTCACAGGAAACGCTCAAAGCATAGACAGTAGGAAGACTCAGTTTTCCTGTACTTAAGTCGGCATTGTGTCTCTTATATTTAATTCCGATGCAATATCTGTGTTTCATCGTCAATGGGAAAGACCAATGGATAAAGAAGACCTGCAGAGGAGCATCAGAATGTAAAACTGGTGACACAGGAAACGCTCAAAACATAGACAGTAGGAAGACTCAGTCTTCCTATACTTAAGTTGGCATTGTGTCTCTTATATTTAATTCCGATGCAATTTCTGTGTTTCATCGTCAATGGGAAGGTCCAAGGGATACAGTAAACCTGCAGAGGAGCATCAGAATGTAAAACTGGTGACACTGGAAACGCTCAAAACATAGACAGTAGGAAGACTCAGTCTTCCCATACTTAAGTCGGCATTGTGTCTCTTATATTTATTTCCGATGAAATGTCTGTGTTTCATCGTGAATGGGAAGGTCCAAGGGATATAGTAAACCTGCAGAGGTGCATCGGAAAGTAAAACTGGTGACACAGGAAACGCTCAAATTATAGACACTAGGAAGGCTCAGTCTTCCTGTACTTAAGTCGGCATTGTGTCTCTTATATTTAATTCCGATGCAATTTCTGTGTTTCATCGTCAATGGGAAGGTCCGAGGGATACAGTAAACCTGCAGAGTGCATCAGAATGTAAAACTGGTGACACAGGAAACGCTCCACACATAGACTGTAGGAAGACTCAGTCTTCCTGTACTTAAGACGGCATTGTGTCTCTTATATTTAATTCCGATGCAATTTCTGTGGTTCATCGTCAATGGGAAGGTCCAAGGGATACAGTAAACCTGCAGATTTGCATCGGAAAGTAAAACTAGTGACACAGGAAACGCTCAAAACATAGACAGTAGGAAGACTCAGTCTTCCTGTACTTAAGTCGGCATTGTGTCTCTTATATTTTATTCCGATGCAATTTCTGTGTTTCATCGTCAATGGGAAGGTCCAAGGGATACAGTAAACCAGCAGAGGTGCATCGGAATGTAAAACTGGTGACACAGGAAACGCTCAAAACATAGACAGTAGGAAGACTCAGTCTTTCTGTACTGAAGTCGGCATTGTGTCTCCTATATTTAATTCCGATGCGATTTCTGTGTTTCATCGACAATGGGAAGGTCCAAGGGATACAGTAAACCTGCAGAGGTGCATCGGAATGTAAAACTGGTGAGACAGGAAACGCTCAAAACATAGAGAGTAGGAAGACTCTGTCTTCCTGTACATAAGTTGGCATTGTGACTCTTATATTTAATTCCGATGGAATTTTAGTGTTTCATTGTCAATGGGAAGGTCCAAGGGATACAGTAAACCTGCAGAATTGCATCGGAATGTAAAACTGGTGACACAGGAAACGCTCAAAACATAGACAGAGGAAGACTCAGTCATCCCATACTTAAGTCGGCATTGTGTCTCTTATATTTATTTCCGATGAAATGTCTGTGTTTCATCGTGAATGGGAAGGTCCAAGGGACATAGTAAACCTGCAGAGGTGCATCAGAAAGTAAAACTGATGACACAGGAAACGCTCAAAACATAGACAGTAGGAGGACTTAGTCTTCCTGTACTTAAGTCGGCATTGTGTCTCTTATATTTAATTCCGATGCAATTTTTGTGTTTCATCGTCACTGTGAAGGTCCAAGGGATACAGTAAACCTGTAGAGGTGCATCGGAAAGTAAAACTGGTGACACAGGAAACGCTCAAAACATAGACAGTAGGAAGACTCAGTCTTCCTGTACTTAAGTCGGCATTATGTCTCTTATATTTAATTCCGATGCAATTTCTGTGTTTCATCGTGAATGGGAAGGTCCCAGGGAAACAGTAAACCTCCAGAGGTTCATCGGAATGTATAACTGCTGACACAGGAAACGCTCAAAACATAGACAGTAGGAAGACTCAGTCTTCCTGTACCTAAGTCGGCATTGTGTCTCTTATATTTATTTCCGATGAAATTTCTGTGTTTCATCGTGAATGGGAAGGTCCAAGGGATATAGTAATCCTGCAGAGGTGCAGCGGAAAGAAAAACTGATGACACAGGAAACGCTCAAAACATAGACAATAGGATGACTTAGTCTTCCTGTACTTAAGTCGGCATTGTGTCTTTTATATTTAATTCCGATGCAATTTCTGTTTTTCATCGTCAATGGGAAGGTCCAAGGGATACAGTAAACCTGCAGAGGTGCATCTGAATGTAAAACTGATGACACAGAAAACGCTCAAAACATAGACAGTAGGAAGACACAGTCTTCCTGTACTTAAGTCGGCATTGTGTCTCTTATATTTAATTCCGATGCAATTTCTGTGTTTCATTCTCAATGGGAAAGTCCAAGGGATACAGTAATCCTGCAGAGGTGCATCAGAATGTAAAACTGCTGACACAGGAAACGCTCAAAACATAGACAGTAGGAAGACTCAGTCTTCCTGTACTTAAGTCGGCATTGTGTCTCTTATATTTAATTCCGATGCAATTTCTGTGTTTCATCATCAATGGGAAGGTCCAATGGATACAGAAAACCTGCAGATGTGCATCAGAATGTAAAACTGGTGTCACAGGAAACGCTCAAAACATAGACAGTAGGAGGACTCAGTTTTCCTGTACTTAAGACGGCATTGTGTCTCTTATATTTAATTCCGATGCAATATCTGTGTTTCATCGTCAATGGGAAGGTCCAATGGATACAGAAGACCTGCAGAGGAGCATCAGAATGTAAAACTGGTGACACAGGAAACGCTCAAACATAGACAGTAGGAAGAATCAGTCTTCCTATACTTAAGTCGGCATTGTGTCTCTTATATTTAATTCCGATGCAATTTCTGTGTTTCATCGTCAATGGGAAGGTCCAAGGGATACAGTAAACCTGCAGAGGAGCATCAGAATGTAAAACTGTTTACACAGGAAACGCTCCAAACATAGACTGTAGGAAGACTGAGTCTTCCTGTATTTAAGACGGCATTGTGTCTCTTATATTTAATTCCGATGCAATTTCTGTGTTTCATCGTCAATGGGAAGGTCCAAGGGATACAGTAAACCGGCAGATTTGCATCGGAAAGTAAAACTAGTGACACAGGAAACGCTCAAAACATAGACAGTAGGAAGACTCAGTCTTCCTGTACTTAAGTCGGCATTGTGTCTCTTATATTTTATTCCGATGCAATTTCTGTGTTTCATCGTCAATGGGAAGGTGCAAGGGATACAGTAAACCTGCAGAGGTGCATCGGAATATAAAACTGGTGACACAGGAAACGCTCAAAACATAGACAGTAGGAAGACTCTGTGTTCCTGTACTTAAGTCTGCATTGTGTCTCTTATATTTATTTCCGATGAAATGTCAGTGTTTCATCGTGAATGGGAATGTCCAAGGGATATAGTAAACCTGCAGAGGTGCATCGGAAAGTAAAACTGATGACATAGGAAACGCTCAAAACACAGACAGTAGGAAGACTTTATCTTCCTGTACTTAAGTCGGCATTGTGTCTCTTAAATTTAATTCCGATGCAATTTCTGTGTTTCATCGTCAATGGGAAGGTCCAAGGGATACGGTAAACCTGCAGAGGTGCATCGGAATGTAAAACTGGTGACATAGGAAACGCTCAAAACATAGACAGTAGGAAGACTCAGTCTTTCTGTACTTAAGTCGGCATTGTGTCTCCTATATTTAATTCCGATGCGATTTCTGTGTTTCATCGACAATGGGAAGGTCCAAGGGATACAGTAAACCTGCAGAGGTGCATCGGAATGTAAAACTGGTGAGAAAGGAAACGCTCAAAACATAGAGAGTAGGAAGACTCTGTCTTCCTGTATATAAGTTGGCATTGTGACTCTTATATTTAATTCCGATGCAATTTTAGTGTTTCATTGTCAATGGGAAGGTCCAAGGGATACAGTAAACCTGCAGAGTTGCATCGGAATGTAAAACTGGTGACACAGGAAACGCTCAAAACATAGACAGAGGAAGACTCAGTCATCCCATACTTAAGTCGGCATTGTGTCTCTTATATTTATTTCCGATGAAATGTCTGTGTTTCATCGTGAATGGGAAGGTCCAAGGGACATAGTAAACCTGCAGAGGTGCGTCAGAAAGTAAAACTGATGACACAGGAAACGCTAAAAACATAGACAGTAGGAGGACTTAGTCTTCCTGTACTTAAGTCGGCATTGTGTCTCTTATATTTAAATCCGATGCAATTTCTGTGTTTCATCGTCACTGTGAAGGTCCAAGGGATACAGTAAACCTGTAGAGGTGCATCGGAATGTAAAACTGGTGACACAGGAAACGCTCAAAACATAGACAGTAGGAAGACTCAGTCTTCCCATACTTAAGTCGGCATTGTGTCTCTTATATTTATTTCCGATGAAATGTCTGTGTTTCATCGTCAATGGGAAGGTCCAAGGGATATAGTAAACCTGCAGAGGTGCGTCAGAAAGTAAAACTGATGACACAGGAAAAGCTCAAAACATAGACAGTAGGAGGACTTAGTCTTCCTGTACTTAAGTCGGCATTGTGTCTCTTATATTTAATTCCAATGCAATTTCTGTGTTTCATCGTCACTGTGAAGGTCCAAGGGATACAGTAAACCTGTAGAGGTGCATCGGAATGTAAAACTGGTGACACAGGAAACGCTCAAATTATAGACACTAGGAAGACTCAGTCTTCCTGTACTTAAGTCGGCATTGTGTTTCTTATATTTAATTCCGATTCAATTTCTGTTTTTCATCGTCAATGGGAAGGTCCAAGGGATACAGTAAACCTGCAGAGGTGCATCTGAATGTAAAACTGATGACACAGAAAACGCTCAAAGCATAGACAGTAGGAAGACTCAGTCTTCCTGTACTGAAGTCGGCATTGTGTCTCTTATATTTAATTCCGATGCAATTTCTGTGTTTCATCGTCAATGGGAAGGTCCAATGGATACAGAAAACCTGCAGATGTGCATCAGAATGTAAAACTGGTGTCACAGGAAACGCTCAAAACATAGACAGTAGGAAGACTCAGTTTTCCTGTACTTAAGACGGCATTGTGTCTCTTATATTTAATTCCGATGCAATATCTGTGTTTCATCGTCAATGGGAAGGTCCAATGGATACAGAAGACCTGCAGAGGAGTATCAGAATGTAAAACTGGTGACACAGGAAACGCTCAAAACATAGACAGTAGGAAGACTCAGTCTTCCTATACTTAAGTCGGCATTGTGTCTCTTATATTTAATTCCGATGCAATTTCTGTGTTTCATCGTCAATGGGAAGGTCCAAGGGATACAGTAAACCTGCAGAGGAGCATCAGAATGTAAAACTGGTGAGACAGGAAACGCTCAAAACATAGACAGTAGGAAGACTCAGTCTTCCCATACTTAAGTCGGCATTGTGTCTCTTATATTTATTTCCGATGAAATGTCTGTGTTTCATCGTGAATGGGAAGGTCCAAGGGATATAGTAAACCTGCAGAGGTGCATCGGAAAGTAAAACTGGTGACACAGGAAACGCTCAAATTATAGACACTAGGAAGACTCAGTCTACCTGTACTTAAGTCGGCATTGTGTCTCTTATATTTAATTCCGATGCAATTTCTGTGTTTCATCGTCAATGGGAAGGTCCAAGCGATACAGTAAACCTGCTGAGTGCATCAGAATGTAAAACTGGTGACACAGGAAACGCTCCACACATAGACAGTAGGAAGACTCAGTCTTCCTGTACTTAAGTCGGCATTGTGTCTCTTATATTTAATTCCGATGCAATTTCTGTGTTTCATCGTCAATGGGAAGGTCCAAGGGATACAGTAATCCTGCAGAGGTGCATCAGAATGTAAAACTGTTGACACAGGAAACGCTCAAAACATAGACAGTAGGAAGACTCAGTCTTCCTGTACTTAAGTCGGCATTGTGTGTCTTATATTTAATTCCGATGCAATTTCTGTGTTTCATCGTCAATGGGAAGGTCCAATGGATACAGAAAACCTGTAGATGTGCATCAGAATGTAAAACTGGTGTCACAGGAAACGCTCAAAACATAGACAGTAGGAAGACTCAGTTTTCCTGTACTTAAGACGGCATTGTGTCTCTTATATTTAATTCCGATGCAATATCTGTGTTTCATCGTCAATGGGAAGGTCCAATGGATACACAAGACCTGCAGAGGAGCATCAGAATGTAAAACTGGAGACACAGGAAACGCTCAAAACATAGACAGTAGGAAGACTCAGTCTTCCTATACTTAAGTCGGCATTGTGTCTCTTATATTTAATTCCGATGCAATTTCTGTGTTTCATCGTCAATGGGAAGGTCCAAGGGATACAGTAAACCTGCAGAGTAGCATCAGAATGTAAAACTTCGTGACACAGGAAACGCTCAAAACATAGACAGTAGGAAGACTTAGTCTTCCTGTACTTAAGTCGGCATTGTGTCTCTTATATTTAATTCCGATGCAATTTCTGTGTTTCATCGTCACTGTGAAGGTCCAAGGGATACAGTAAACCTGTAGAGGTGCATCGGAATGTAAAACTGGTGACACAGGAAACGCTCAAATTATAGACACTAGGAAGACTCAGTCTTCCTGTACGTAAGTCGGCATTGTGTTTCTTATATTTAATTCCGATTCAATTTCTGTGTTTCATCGTCAATGGGAAGGTCCAAGGAATACAGTAAACCTGCAGAGGTGCATCGGAATGTAAAACTGGTGACACAGGAAACGCTCAAAACATAGACAGTAGGAAGACTCAGTCTTCCTGTACCTAAGTCGGCATTGTGTCTCTTATATTTATTTACGATGAAATTTCTGTGTTTCATCGTGAATGGGGAAGGTCCAAGGGATATAGTAATCCTGCAGAGGTGCAGCGGAAAGTAAAACTGATGTCACAGGAAACGCTCAAAACATAGACAGTAGGAAGACTTAGTCTTCCTGTACTTAAGTCGGCATTGTGTCTCTTCTATTTAATTCCGATGCAATTTCTGTTTTTCATCGTCAATGGGAAGGGCCAAGGGATACAGTAAACCTGCAGAGGTGCATCTGAATGTAAAACTGATGACACAGAAAACGCTCAAAGCATAGACAGTAGGAAGACTCAGTCTTCCTGTACTTAAGTCGGCATTGTGTCTCTTATATTTAATTCCGATGCAATTTCTGTGTTTCATCGTCAATGGGAAGGTCCAAGGGATACAGTAATCCTGCAGAGGTGCATCAGAATGTAAAACTGCTGACACAGGAAACGCTCAAAACATAGACAGTAGGAAGACTCAGTCTTCCTGTACATAAGTCGTCATTGTGTCTCTTATATTTAATTCCGATGCAATTTCTGTGTTTCATCGTCAATGGGAAGGTCCAATGGATACAGAAAACCTGCAGATGTGCATCAGAATGTAAAACTGGTGTCACAGGAAACGCTCAAAGCATAGACAGTAGGAAGACTCAGTTTTCCTGTACTTAAGTCGGCATTGTGTCTCTTATATTTAATTCCGATGCAATATCTGTGTTTCATCGTCAATGGGAAAGACCAATGGATAAAGAAGACCTGCAGAGGAGCATCAGAATGTAAAACTGGTGACACAGGAAACGCTCAAAACATAGACAGTAGGAAGACTCAGTCTTCCTATACTTAAGTTGGCATTGTGTCTCTTATATTTAATTCCGATGCAATTTCTGTGTTTCATCGTCAATGGGAAGGTCCAAGGGATACAGTAAACCTGCAGAGGAGCATCAGAATGTAAAACTGGTGACACTGGAAACGCTCAAAACATAGACAATAGGAAGACTCAGTCTTCCCATACTTAAGTCGGCATTGTGTCTCTTATATTTATTTCCGATGAAATGTCTGTGTTTCATCGTGAATGGGAAGGTCCAAGGGATATAGTAAACCTGCAGAGGTGCATCGGAAAGTAAAACTGGTGACACAGGAAACGCTCAAATTATAGACACTAGGAAGGCTCAGTCTTCCTGTACTTAAGTCGGCATTGTGTCTCTTATATTTAATTCCGATGCAATTTCTGTGTTTCATCGTCAATGGGAAGGTCCGAGGGATACAGTAAACCTGCAGAGTGCATCAGAATGTAAAACTGGTGACACAGGAAACGCTCCACACATAGACTGTAGGAAGACTCAGTCTTCCTGTACTTAAGACGGCATTGTGTCTCTTATATTTAATTCCGATGCAATTTCTGTGGTTCATCGTCAATGGGAAGGTCCAAGGGATACAGTAAACCTGCAGATTTGCATCGGAAAGTAAAACTAGTGACACAGGAAACGCTCAAAACATAGACAGTAGGAAGACTCAGTCTTCCTGTACTTAAGTCGGCATTGTGTCTCTTATATTTTATTCCGATAAAATTTCTGTGTTTCATCGTCAATGGGAAGGTCCAAGGGATACAGTAAACCAGCAGAGGTGCATCGGAATGTAAAACTGGTGACACAGGAAACGCTCAAAACATAGACAGTAGGAAGACTCAGTCTTTCTGTACTGAAGTCGGCATTGTGTCTCCTATATTTAATTCCGATGCGATTTCTGTGTTTCATCGACAATGGGAAGGTCCAAGGGATACAGTAAACCTGCAGAGGTGCATCGGAATGTAAAACTGGTGAGACAGGAAACGCTCAAAACATAGAGAGTAGGAAGACTCTGTCTTCCTGTACATAAGTTGGCATTGTGACTCTTATATTTAATTCCGATGGAATTTTAGTGTTTCATTGTCAATGGGAAGGTCCAAGGGATACAGTAAACCTGCAGAATTGCATCGGAATGTAAAACTGGTGACACAGGAAACGCTCAAAACATAGACAGAGGAAGACTCAGTCATCCCATACTTAAGTCGGCATTGTGTCTCTTATATTTATTTCCGATGAAATGTCTGTGTTTCATCGTGAATGGGAAGGTCCAAGGGACATAGTAAACCTGCAGAGGTGCGTCAGAAAGTAAAACTGATGACACAGGAAACGCTCAAAACATAGACAGTAGGAGGACTTAGTCTTCCTGTACTTAAGTCGGCATTGTGTCTCTTATATTTAATTCCGATGCAATTTTTGTGTTTCATCGTCACTGTGAAGGTCCAAGGGATACAGTAAACCTGTAGAGGTGCATCGGAAAGTAAAACTGGTGACACAGGAAACGCTCAAAACATAGACAGTAGGAAGACTCAGTCTTCCTGTACTTAAGTCGGCATTGTGTGTCTTATATTTAATTCCGATGCAATTTCTGTGTTTCATCGTCAATGGGAAGGTCCAATGGATACAGAAAACCTGTAGATGTGCATCAGAATGTAAAACTGGTGTCACAGGAAACGCTCAAAACATAGACAGTAGGAAGACTCAGTCTTCCTGTACCTAAGTCGGCATTGTGTCTCTTATATTTATTTCCGATGAAATTTCTGTGTTTCATCGTGAATGGGAAGGTCCAAGGGATATAGTAATCCTGCAGAGGTGCAGCGGAAAGAAAAACGGATGACACAGGAAACGCTCAAAACATAGACAATAGGATGACTTAGTCTTCCTGTACTTAAGTCGGCATTGTGTCTTTTATATTTAATTTAGATGCAATTTCTGTTTTTCATCGTCAATGGGAAGGTCCAAGGGATACAGTAAACCTGCAGAGGTGCATCTGAATGTAAAACTGATGACACAGAAAACGCTCAAAACATAGACAGTAGGAAGACACAGTCTTCCTGTACTTAAGTCGGCATTGTGTCTCTTATATTTAATTCCGATGCAATTTCTGTGTTTCATTCTCAATGGGAAAGTCCAAGGGATACAGTAATCCTGCAGAGGTGCATCAGAATGTAAAACTGCTGACACAGGAAACGCTCAAAACATAGACAGTAGGAAGACTCAGTCTTCCTGTACTTAAGTCGGCATTGTGTCTCTTATATTTAATTCCGATGCAATTTCTGTGTTTCATCGTCAATGGGAAGGTCCAATGGATACAGAAAACCTGCAGATGTGCATCAGAATGTAAAACTGGTGTCACAGGAAACGCTCAAAACATAGACAGTAGGAGGACTCAGTTTTCCTGTACTTAAGACGGCATTGTGTCTCTTATATTTAATTCCGATGCAATATCTGTGTTTCATCGTCAATGGGAAGGTCCAATGGATACAGAAGACCTGCAGAGGAGCATCAGAATGTAAAACTGGTGACACAGGAAACGCTCAAACATAGACAGTAGGAAGAATCAGTCTTCCTATACTTAAGTCGGCATTGTGTCTCTTATATTTAATTCCGATGCAATTTCTGTGTTTCATCGTCAATGGGAAGGTCCAAGGGATACAGTAAACCTGCAGAGGAGCATCAGAATGTAAAACTGTTTACACAGGAAACGCTCCAAACATAGACTGTAGGAAGACTGAGTCTTCCTGTATTTAAGACGGCATTGTGTCTCTTATATTTAATTCCGATGCAATTTCTGTGTTTCATCGTCAATGGGAAGGTCCAAGGGATACAGTAAACCGGCAGATTTGCATCGGAAAGTAAAACTAGTGACACAGGAAACGCTCAAAACATAGACAGTAGGAAGACTCAGTCTTCCTGTACTTAAGTCGGCATTGTGTCTCTTATATTTTATTCCGATGCAATTTCTGTGTTTCATCGTCAATGGGAAGGTGCAAGGGATACAGTAAACCTGCAGAGGTGCATCGGAATATAAAACTGGTGACACAGGAAACGCTCAAAACATAGACAGTAGGAAGACTCTGTGTTCCTGTACTTAAGTCTGCATCGTGTCTCTTATATTTATTTCCGATGAAATGTCAGTGTTTCATCGTGAATGGGAATGTCCAAGGGATATAGTAAACCTGCAGAGGTGCATCGGAAAGTAAAACTGATGACATAGGAAACGCTCAAAACACAGACAGTAGGAAGACTTTATCTTCCTGTACTTAAGTCGGCATTGTGTCTCTTAAATTTAATTCCGATGCAATTTCTGTGTTTCATCGTCAATGGGAAGGTCCAAGGGATACGGTAAACCTGCAGAGGTGCATCGGAATGTAAAACTGGTGACATAGGAAACGCTCAAAACATAGACAGTAGGAAGACTCAGTCTTTCTGTACTTAAGTCGGCATTGTGTCTCCTATATTTAATTCCGATGCGATTTCTGTGTTTCATCGACAATGGGAAGGTCCAAGGGATACAGTAAACCTGCAGAGGTGCATCGGAATGTAAAACTGGTGAGAAAGGAAACGCTCAAAACATAGAGAGTAGGAAGACTCTGTCTTCCTGTATATAAGTTGGCATTGTGACTCTTATATTTAATTCCGATGCAATTTTAGTGTTTCATTGTCAATGGGAAGGTCCAAGGGATACAGTAAACCTGCAGAGTTGCATCGGAATGTAAAACTGGTGACACAGGAAACGCTCAAAACATAGACAGAGGAAGACTGAGTCATCCCATACTTAAGTCGGCATTGTGTCTCTTATATTTATTTCCGATGAAATGTCTGTGTTTCATCGTGAATGGGAAGGTCCAAGGGACATAGTAAACCTGCAGAGGTGCGTCAGAAAGTAAAACTGATGACACAGGAAACGCTAAAAACATAGACAGTAGGAGGACTTAGTCTTCCTGTACTTAAGTCGGCATTGTGTCTCTTATATTTAATTCCGATGCAATTTCTGTGTTTCATCGTCACTGTGAAGGTCCAAGGGATACAGTAAACCTGTAGAGGTGCATCGGAATGTAAAACTGGTGACACAGGAAACGCTCAAATTATAGACACTAGGAAGACTCAGTCTTCCTGTACTTAAGTCGGCATTGTGTATCTTATATTTAATTCCGATGCAATTTCTGTGTTTCATCGTCAATGGGAAAGTCCAAAGGATACAGTAAACCTGCAGAGTGGCATCAGAATGTAAAACTGGTGACACAGGAAACGCTCAAAACAAAGACTGTAGGAAGACTCAGTCTTCATGTACTTAAGTCGGCATTGTGTCTCTTATATTTAATTCCCATGCAATTTCTGTGTTTCATCGTCAATGGGAAGGTCCAAGGGAAACTGTAAACCTGCAGAGGTGCATCGGAATGTAAAACTGGTGACACAGGAAACGCTCAAAACATAGACAGTAGTAAGACTCAGTCTTGCTGAACCTAAGTCGGCATTGTGTCTCTTATATTTATTTCCGATGAAATTTCTGTGTTTCATCGTGAATGGGAAGGTCCAAGGGATATAGTAATCCTGCAGAGGTGCAGCGGAAAGTAAAACTGATGACACAGGAAACGCTCAAAACATAGACAGTAGGAAGACTTAGTCTTCCTGTACTTAAGTCGGCATTGTGTCTCTTATATTTAATTCCGATGCAATTTCTGTTTTTCGTCGTCAATGGGAAGGTCCAAGGGATACAGTAAACCTGCAGAGGAGCATCTGAATGTAAAACTGATGACACAGAAAACGCTCAAAACATAGACAGTAGGAAGACTCAGTCTTCCTGTACTTAAGTCGGCATTGTGTCTCTTATATTTAATTCCGATGCAATTTCTGTGTTTCATCGTCAATGGGAAGGTCCAAGGGATGCAGTAATCCTGCAGAGGTGCATCAGAATGTAAAACTGCTGACACAGGAAACGCTCAAAACATAGACAGTAGGAAGACTCAGTCTTCCTGTACTTAAGTCGGCATTGTGTCTCTTATATTTAATTCCGATGCAATTTCTGTGTTTCATCGTCAATGGGTAGGTCCAATGGATACAGAAAACCTGCAGATGTGCATCAGAATGTAAAACTGGTGTCACAGGAAACGCTCAAAACATAGACAGTAGGAAGACTCAGTTTTCCTGTACTTAAGACGGCATTGTGTCTCTTATATTTAATTCCGATGCAATATCTGTGTTTCATCGTCAATGGGAAGGTCCAATGGATACAGAAAACCAGCAGAGGAGCATCAGAATGTAAAACTGGTGACACAGGAAACGCTCAAAACATAGACAGTAGGAAGACTCAGTCTTCCTATACTTAAGTCGGCATTGTGTCTCTTATATTTAATTCCGATGCAATTTCTGTGTTTCATCGTCAATGGGAAGGTCCAAAGGATACAGTAAACCTGCAGAGTGGCATCAGAATGTAAAACTGGTGACACAGGAAACGCTCAAAACAAAGACTGTAGGAAGACTCAGTCTTCCTGTACTTAAGTCGGCATTGTGTCTCTTATATTTAATTCCCATGCAATTTCTGTGTTTCATCGTCAATGGGAAGGTCCAAGGGAAACTGTAAACCTGCAGAGGTGCATCGGAATGTAAAACTGGTGACACAGGAAACGCTCAAAACATAGACAGTAGTAAGACTCAGTCTTGCTGAACCTAAGTCGGCATTGTGTCTCTTATATTTATTTCCGATGAAATTTCTGTGTTTCATCGTGAATGGGAAGGTCCAAGGGATTAGGTAATCCTGCAGAGGTGCAGCGGAAAGTAAAAATGATGACACAGGAAACGCTCAAAACATAGACAGTAGGAAGACTTAGTCTTCCTGTACTTAAGTCGGCATTGTGTCTCTTATATTTAATTCCGATGCAATTTCTGTTTTTCATCGTCAATGGGAAGGTCCAAGGGATACAGTAAACCTGCAGAGGTGCATCTGAATGTAAAACTGATGACACAGAAAACGCTCAAAACATAGACAGTAGGAAGACTCAGTCTTCCTGTACTTAAGTCGGCATTGTGTCTCTTATATTTAATTCCGATGCAATTTCTGTGTTTCATCGTCAATGGGAAGGTCCAAGGGATACAGTAATCCTGCAGAGGTGCATCAGAATGTAAAACTGCTGACACAGGAAACGCTCAAAACATAGACAGTAGGAAGACTCAGTCTTCCTGTACTTAAGTCGGCATTGTGTCTCTTATATTTAATTCCGATGCAATTTCTGTGTTTCATCGTCAATGGGTAGGTCCAATGGATACAGAAAACCTGCAGATGTGCATCAGAATGTAAAACTGGTGTCACAGGAAACGCTCAAAACATAGACAGTAGGAAGACTCAGTTTTCCTGTATTTAAGACGGCATTGTGTCTCTTATATTTAATTCCGATGCAATATCTGTGTTTCATCGTCAATGCGAAGGTCCAATGGATACAGAAAACCAGCAGAGGAGCATCAGAATGTAAAACTGGTGACACAGGAAACGCTCAAAACATAGACAGTAGGAAGACTCAGTCTTCCTATACTTAAGTCGGCATTGTGTCTCTTATATTTAATTCCGATGCAATTACTGTGTTTCATCGTCAATGAGAAGGTCCAAGGGATACAGTAAACCTGCAGAGGTGCGTCAGAAAGTAAAACTGATGACACAGGAAACGCTCCAAACATAGACAGTAGGAGGACTTAGTCTTCCTGTACTTAAGTCGGCATTGTGTCTCTTATATTTAATTCCGATGCAATTTCTGTGTTTCATCGTCACTGTGAAGGTCCAAGGGATACAGTAAACCTGTAGAGGTGCATCGGAATGTAAAACTGGTGACACAGGAAACGCTAAAATTATAGACACTAGGAAGACTCAGTCTTCCTGTACTTAAGTCGGCATTGTGTCTCTTATATTTAATTCCGATGCAATTTCTGTGTTTCATCGTCAATGGGAAGGTCCGAGGGATACAGTAAACCTGCAGAGTGGCATCAGAATGTAAAACTGGTGACACAGGAAACGCTCCAAACATAGACTGTAGGAAGACTCAGTCTTCCTGTACTTAAGACGGCATTGTGTCTCTTATATTTAATTCCGATGCAATTTCTGTGTTTCATCGTCAATGGGAATGTCCAAGGGATACAGTAAACTTGCAGATTTGCATCGGAATGTAAAACTAGTGACACAGGAAACGCTCAAAACATAGACAGTAGGAAGACTCAGTCTTCCTGTACTTAAGTCGGCATTGTGTCTCTTATATTTTATTCCGATGCAATTTCTGTGTTTCATCGTCAATGGGAAGGTCCAAGGGATACAGTAAACCTGCAGAGGTGCATCGGAATGTAAAACTGGTGACACAGGAAACGCTCAAAACATAGACAGTAGGAAGACTCAGTCTTCCTGTACTTAAGTCGGCATTGTGTCTCTTATATTTAATTCTGATGAAATTTCAGTGTTTCATCGTGAATGGGAAGGTCCAAGGGATATAGTAAACCTGCAGAGGTGCATCGTAAAGTAAAACTGATGACACAGGAAACGCTCAAAACATAGACAGTAGGAAGAATTAGTCTTCCTGTACTTAAGTCGGCATTGTGTCTCTTAAATTTAATTCCGATGCAATTTCTGTGTTTCATCGTCAATGGGAACGTCCAAGAAGGGATACAGGAAACCTGCAGAGGTGCATCGGAATGTTAAACTGGTAACACAGGAAACGCTCAAAACATAGACAGAGGAACACTCAGTCGTCCCATACTTAAGTCGGCATTGGGTCTCTTATATTTATTTCCAATGAAATGTCTGTATTTCATCGTGAATGGGAAGGTCCAAGGGATATAGTAATCCTGCAGAGGTGCATCGGAAAGTAAGACTGATGACACAGGAAACGCTCAAAACATAGACAGTAGGAAGACTTAGTCTTCCTGTACCTCAGTCGGCATTGTGTCTCTTATAATTAATTCCGATGCAATTTCTGTTTTTCATCGTCAATGGGAAGGTCCAAGGGATACAGTAAACCTGCAGAGGTGCATCAGAATGTAAAACTGGTGACACAGGAAACGCTCAAAGCATAGAGTGTATTAAGACTCAGTCTTCCTGTACTTCACTCGGCAGTGTGTCTCATATATTTAATTCCGATGCAATTTCTGTGTTTGATCGTCAATGGGAGGGTCCAAGGGATACAGTGAACCTGCAGAGGTGCATCAGAATGTAAAACTGGTGACACAGGAAACGCTCAACACATAGACAGTAGGAAGACTCATTCTTCCAGTACTTAAGTCGGCATTGTGTCTCTTATATTTAATTCCGATGCAATTTCTGTGTTTCATCGTCAATGGGAAGGTCCAAGGAATACAGTAAACCTGCAGAGGTGCATCGGAATGTAAAACTAGTGACACAGGAAACGCTCAAAACATAGACAGTAGGAAGACTCAGTCTTCCTGTACTTAAGTTGGCATTGTGTCTCTTGTATTTAATTCCGATGAAATTTCTGTGTTTCATCGTGAATTGGAAGGTCCAAGGGATATAGTAATCCTGCAGAGGTGCATCGGAAAGTAAGACTGATGACACAGGAAACGCTCAAAACATAGACAGTAGGAAGACTTAGTCTTCCTGTACCTCAGTCGGCATTGTGTCTCTTATAATTAATTCCGATGCAATTTCTGTTTTTCATCGTCAATGGGAAGGTCCAAGGGATACAGTAAACCTGCAGAGGTGCATCAGAATGTAAAACTGTTGACACAGGAAACGCTCAACACATAGACAGTAGGAAGACTCATTCTTCCTGTACCTAAGTCGGCATTGTGTCTCTTATATTTAATTCCCATGCAATTTCTGTGTTTCATCGTCAGTGGGAAGGTCCAAGGAATACAGTAAAGCTGCAGAGGTGCATCGGAATGTAAAACTAGTGACACAGGAAACGCTCAAAACATAGACAGTAGGAAGACTCTGTCTTCCTGTACTTAAGTCGGCATTGTGTCTCTTATATTTAATTCGGATGCAATTTCTGTGTTTCATCGTCAATGGGAAGGACAAAGGAATACAGTAAACCTGCAGAGGTGCTTCGGAATGTAAAACTAGTGTCACAGGAAACGCTCAAAACATAGACAGTAGGAAGACTCATTCTTCCAGTACTTCAGTCGGCATTGTGTCTCTTATATTTAATTCCGATGCAATTTCTGTGTTTCATCGTCAATGGGAAGGTCTAAGGAATACAGCAAACCTGCAGAGGTGCATCGGAAAGTAAAACTAGTGACACAGGAAACGCTCAAAGCATAGACAGTAGGAAGACTCAGTCTTCCTGTACTTAAGTCGGCATTGTGTCTCTTATATTTAATTCCGATGCAATTTCTGTGTTTCATCGTCAATGGGAAGGTCCAAGGGAAACAGTAAACCTGCAGAGTTGCATCGGAATGTAAAACTGTTGACACAGGAAACGCTCAAATCATAGACAGTAGGAAGACTCAGTCTTCCTGCACTTAAGTCGGCAATGTGCCTCTTGTATTTAATTCCGATTAAATTTCTGTGTTTCATCGTGAATGGGAAGGTCCAAGGGATATAGTAATCCTGCGGAGGTGCATCGGAAAGTAAAGCTGTTGACACAGGAAACGCTCAATACATAGACAGTAGGAAGACTCATTCTTCCTGTACTTAAGTCGGCATTGTGTCTCTTATATTTAATTCCGATGCAATTTCTGTGTTTCATCGTCAATGGGAAGGTCCAAGGAATGCAGTAAACCTGCAGAGGTGCATCGGAATGTAAAACTAGTGACACCGGAAACGCTCAAACATAGACAGTAGGAAGACTCTGTCTTCCTGTACTTAAGTCGGCATTGTGTCTCTTATATTTAATTCCGATGCAATTTCTGTGTTTCATCGTCAATGGGACGGTCCAAGGGATACAGTAAGCCTGCAGATGTGCATCAGAATGTAAAACTGGTGACACAGGAAACGCTCAAAGCATAGAGTGTAGGAAGACTCAGACTTCCTGTACATCAGTCGGCAGTGTGTCTCTTATATTTAATTCCGATGCAATATCTGTGTTTAATCGTCAATGGGAAGGTCCAAGGGATACAGAAAACCTGCAGAGGTGCATCAGAATGTAAAACTGGTGACACAGGAAACGCTCAAAACATAGGCCGTAGGAAGACTCAGTCTTCCTGTACTTAAGTCGGCATTGTGTTTCTTATATTTAATTCCGATGCGAATTCTGTGTTTCATCGACAATGGGAAGGTCCAAGGGATACAGTAAACCGGCAGAGATGCATCGGAATGTAAAACGGGTGACACAGGAAACGCTCAAAACATTGACCGTACGAAGACTGTTTTCTTGTACTTAAATCGGCATTATGTCTCTTATATTTAATTTCGATGCAATTTCTGTGTTTCATCGTCAATGGGATGGTCCAAGGGATACAGTAAACCTGCAGAGGTGCATCGGAATGTAAAACTGGTGACACAGGAAACGCTCAAAACATAGACAGTAGGAAGACTCAGTCTTTCTGTACTTAAGTCGGCATTGTGTCTCCTATATTTAATTACGATGCGATTTCTGTGTTTCATCGTCAATGGGAAGGTCCAAGGGATACAGTAAACCTGCAGAGGTGCATCGGAATGTAAAACTGGTGACACAGGAAACGCTCAAACCATAGACAGAGGAAGACTCAGTCTTCCCATACTTAAGTCGGCATTGTGTCTCTTATATTTAATTCCGATGAAATGTCTGTGTTTCATCGTGAATGGGAAGGTCCAAGGGACATAGTAAACCTGCAGAGGTGCGTCAGAAAGTAAAAGTGATGACACAGGAAACGCTCAAAACATAGACAGTAGGAGGACTTAGTCTTCCTGTACTTATGTCGTCATTGTGTCTCTTATATTTAATTCCGATGCAATTTCTGTGTTTCATCGTCACTGTGAAGGTCCAAGGGATACAGTAAACCTGTAGAGGTGCATCGGAATGTAAAACTGGTGACACAGGAAACGCTCAAATTATAGACACTAGGAAGACTCAGTCTTCCTGTACTTAAGTCGGCATTGTGTCTCTTATATTTAATTCCGATGCAATTTCTGTGTTTCATCGTCAATAGGAAGGTCCAAGGGATACAGTAAACCTGCAGAGTGGCATCAGAATGTAAAACTGGTGACACAGGAAACGCTCAAAACAAAGACTGTAGGAAGACTCAGTCTTCCTGTACTTAAGTCGGCATTGTGTTTCTTATATGTAATTCCGATGCAATTTCTGTGTTTCATCGTCAATGGGAAGGTCCAAGGGATACAGAAAACCTGCAGAGGTGCATCAGAATGTAAAACTGGTGACACAGGAAACGCTCAAAACATAGGCCGTAGGAAGACTCAGTCTTCCTGTACTTAAGTCGGCATTGTGTTTCTTATATTTAATTCCGATGCGAATTCTGTGTTTCATCGACAATGGGAAAGTCCAAGGGGTACAGTAGACCGGCAGAGATGCATCGGAATGTAAAACTGGTGACACAGGAAACGCTCAAAACATTGACCGTACGAAGACTGTTTTCTTGTACTTAAATCGGCATTATGTCTCTTATATTTAATTTCGATGCAATTTCTGTGTTTCATCGTCAATGGGATGGTCCAAGGGATACAGTAAACCTGCAGAGGTGCATCGGAATGTAAAACTGGTGACACAGGAAACGCTCAAAACATAGACAGTAGGAAGACTCAGTCTTTCTGTACTTAAGTCGGCATTGTGTGTCCTATATTTAATTACGATGCGATTTCTGTGTTTCATCGTCAATGGGAAGGTCCAAGGGATACAGTAAACCTGCAGAGGTGCATCGGAATGTAAAACTGGTGACACAGGAAACGCTCAAAACATAGACAGAGGAAGACTCAGTCTTCCCATACTTAAGTTGGCATTGTGTCTCTTATATTTAATTCCGATGAAATGTCTGTGTTTCATCGTGAATGGGAAGGTCCAAGGGACATAGTAAACCTGCAGAGGTGCGTCAGAAAGTAAAAGTGTTGACACAGGAAACGCTCAAAACATAGACAGTAGGAGGACTTAGTCTTCCTGTACTTATGTCGGCATTGTGTCTCTTATATTTCATTCCGATGCAATTTCTGTGTGTCATCGTCACTGTGAAGGTCCAAGGGATACAGTAAACCTGTAGAGGAGCATCGGAATGTAAAACTGGTGACACAGGAAACGCTCAAATTATAGACACTAGGAAGACTCAGTCTTCATGTACTTAAGTCGGCATTGTGTCTCTTATATTTAATTCCGATGCAATTTCTGTGTTTCATCGTCAATAGGAAGGTCCAAGGGATACAGTAAACCTGCAGAGTGGCATCAGAATGTAAAACTGGTGACACAGGAAACGCTCAAAACAAAGACTGTAGGAAGACTCGGTCTTCCTGTACTTAAGTCGGCATTGTGTTTCTTATATGTAATTCCGATGCAATTTCTGTGTTTCATCGTCAATGGGAAGGTCCAAGGGATACAGAAAACCTGCAGAGGTGCATCAGAATGTAAAACTGGTGACACAGGAAACGCTCAAAACATAGGCCGTAGGAAGACTCAGTCTTCCTGTACTTAAGTCGGCATTGTGTTTCTTATATTTAATTCCGATGCGAATTCTGTGTTTCATCGTCAATGGGAAGGTCCAAGGGATACAGTAAACCGGCAGAGATGCATCGGAATGTAAAACTGGTAACACAGGAAACGCTCAAACATAGACAGTAGGAAGACTCAGTCTTCCTGTACTTAAGTCGGCATTGTGTCTCTTATATTTATTTCCGATGAAATTTCTATGTTTCACCGTCAATGGGAAGGTCCAATCGATACAGTAAACCTGCAGATGTGCATCAGAATGTAAAACTGGTGACACAGGAAACGTTCAACACATAGACAGTAGGAAGGCTCATTCTTCCAGTACTTAAGTCGGGATTGTGTCTCTTATATTTAATTCCGATGCAATTTCTGTGTTTCATCGTCAATGGGAAGGTCCAAGGAATACGGTAAACCTGCAGAGGTGCATCGGAATGTAAAACTAGTGACACAGGAAACGCTCAAAACATAGACAGTAGGAAGACTCAGTCTTCCTGTACTTAAGTCGGCATTGTGTCTCTTATATTTAATTCCGATGCAATTTCTGTGTTTCATCGTCAATAGGAAGGTCCAAGGGAAACAGTAAACCTGCAGAGGTGCATCGGAATGTAAAACTGGTGACACAGGAAACGCTCAACACATTAGCCAGTAGGAAGACTCAGTCTTCCTGTACTTAAGTCGGCATTGTGTCTCTTGTATTTAATTCCGATGAAGTTTCTGTGTTTCATCGTGAATGGGAAGGTCCAAGGGATATATTAATCCTGCAGAGGTGCATCGGAAAGTAAAACTGATAACACAGGATACGCTCAAAACATAGACAGTAGGCAGACTTAGTCTTTCTGTACTTCAGTCGGCATTGTGTCTCTTATATTTAATTCCGATGCAATTTCTGTTTTTCATCGTCAATGGGAAGGTCCAAGAGATACAGTAAACCTGCAGAGGTGCATCTGAATGTAAAACTGATGACACAGAAAACGCTCAAAACATAGACAGTAGGAAGACTCAGTCTTCCTGTACTTAAGTCGGCATTGTGTCTCTTATATTTAATTCCGATGCAATTTCTGTGTTTCATCGTCAATGGGACGGTCCAAGGGATACAGAAAACCTGCAGAGGTGCATCAGAATGTAAAACTGGTGACACAGGAAACGCTCAAAACATAGACAGTAGGAAGACTTAGTCTTCCTGTACTTATGTCGGCATTGTGTCTCTTAAATTTAATTCCGATGCAATTTCTGTGTTTCATCGTCAATGGGAAGGTCCAAGGGATACAGTAATCCTGCAGAGGTGCATCAGAATGTAAAACTAGTGACACCGGAAACGCTCAAACATAGACAGTAGGAAGACTCTGTCTTCCTGTACTTAAGTCGGCATTGTGTCTCTTATATTTAATTCCGATGCAATTTCTGTGTTTCATCGTCAATGGGACGGTCCAAGGGATACAGAAAACCTGCAGAGGTGCATCAGAATGTAAAACTGGTGACACAGGAAACGCTCAAAACATAGGCCGTAGGAAGACTCAGTCTTCCTGTACTTAAGTCGGCATTGTGTTTCTTATATTTAATTCCGATGCGAATTCTGAGTTTCATCGACAATGGGAAGGTCCAAGGGATACAGTAAACCGGCAGAGATGCATCGGAATGTAAAACGGGTGACACAGGAAACGCTCAAAGCATTGACCGTACGAAGACTGTTTTCTTGTACTTAAATCGGCATTATGTCTCTTATATTTAATTTCGATGCAATTTCTGTGTTTCATCGTCAATGGGATGGTCCAAGGGATACAGTAAACCTGCAGAGGTGCATCGGAATGTAAAACTGGTGACACAGGAAACGCTCAAAACATAGACAGTAGGAAGACTCAGTCTTTCTGTACTTAAGTCGGCATTGTGTCTCCTATATTTAATTACGATGCGATTTCTGTGTTTCATCGTCAATGGGAAGGTCCAAGGGATACAGTAAACCTGCAGAGGTGCATCGGAATGTAAAACTGGTGACACAGGAAACGCTCAAAACATTGACAGAGGAAGACTCAGTCTTCCCATACTTAAGTCGGCATTGTGTCTCTTATATTTAATTCCGATGAAATGTCTGTGTTTCATCGTGAATGGGAAGGTCCAAGGGACATAGTAAACCTGCAGAGGTGCGTCAGAAAGTAAAAGTGATGACACAGGAAACGCTCAAAACATAGACAGTAGGAGGACTTAGTCTTCCTGTACTTATGTCGTCATTGTGTCTCTTATATTTAATTCCGATGCAATTTCTGTGTTTCATCGTCACTGTGAAGGTCCAAGGGATACAGTAAACCTGTAGAGGTGCATCGGAATGTAAAACTGGTGACACAGGAAACGCTCAAATTATAGACACTAGGAAGACTCAGTCTTCCTGTACTTAAGTCGGCATTGTGTCTCTTATATTTAATTCCGATGCAATTTCTGTGTTTCATCGTCAATAGGAAGGTCCAAGGGATACAGTAAACCTGCAGAGTGGCATCAGAATGTAAAACTGGTGACACAGGAAACGCTCAAAACAAAGACTGTAGGAAGACTCAGTCTTCCTGTACTTAAGTCGGCATTGTGTTTCTTATATGTAATTCCGATGCAATTTCTGTGTTTCATCGTCAATGGGAAGGTCCAAGGGATACAGAAAACCTGCAGAGGTGCATCAGAATGTAAAACTGGTGACACAGGAAACGCTCAAAACATAGGCCGTGGGAAGACTCAGTCTTCCTGTACTTAAGTCGGCATTGTGTTTCTTATATTTAATTCCGATGCGAATTCTGTGTTTCATCGACAATGGGAAGGTCCAAGGGATACAGTAAACCGGCAGAGATGCATCGGAATGTAAAACTGGTGACACAGGAAACGCTCAAAACATTGACCGTACGAAGACTGTTTTCTTGTACTTAAATCGGCATTATGTCTCTTATATTTAATTTCGATGCAATTTCTGTGTTTCATCGTCAATGGGATGGTCTAAGGGATACAGTAAACCTGCAGAGGTGCATCGGAATGTAAAACTGGTGACACAGGAAACGCTCAAAACATAGACAGTAGGAAGACTCAGTCTTTCTGTACTTAAGTCGGCATTGTGTCTCCTATATTTATTTTACGATGCGATTTCTGTGTTTCATCGTCAATGGGAAGGTCCAAGGGATACAGTAAACCTGCAGAGTTGCATCGGAATGTAAAACTGGTGACACAGGAAACGCTCAAAACATAGACAGAGGAAGACTCAGTCTTCCCATACTTAAGTCGGCATTGTGTCTCTTATATTTAATTCCGATGAAATGTCTGTGTTTCATCGTGAATGGGAAGGTCCAAGGGACATAGTAAACCTGCAGAGGTGCGTCAGAAAGTAAAAGTGATGACACAGGAAACGCTCAAAACATAGACAGTAGGAGGACTTAGTCTTCCTGTACTTATGTCGGCATTGTGTCTCTTATATTTCATTCCGATGCAATTTCTGTGTTTCATCGTCACTGTGAAGGTCCAAGGGATACAGTAAACCTGTAGAGGTGCATCGGAATGTAAAACTGGTGACACAGGAAACGCTCAAATTATAGACACTAGGAAGACTCAGTCTTCCTGTACTTAAGTCGGCATTGTGTCTCTTATATTTAATTCCGATGCAATTTCTGTGTTTCATCGTCAATAGGAAGGTCCAAGGGATACAGTAAACCTGCAGAGTGGCATCAGAATGTAAAACTGGTGACACAGGAAAGACTCAAAACAAAGACTGTAGGAAGACTCAGTCTTCCTGTACTTTAGTCGGCATTGTGTTTCTTATATGTAATTCCGATGCAATTTCTGTGTTTCATCGTCAATGGGAAGGTCCAAGGGATACAGAAAACCTGCAGAGGTGCATCAGAATGTAAAACTGGTGACACAGGAAACGCTTAAAACATAGGCCGTAGGAAGACTCAGTCTTCCTGTACTTAAGTCGGCATTGAGTTTCTTATATTTAATTCCGATGCGAATTCTGTGTTTCATCGTCAATGGGAAGGTCCAAGGGATACAGTAAACCGGCAGAGATGCATCGGAATGTAAAACTGGTAACACAGGAAACGCTCAAACATAGACAGTAGGAAGACTCAGTCTTCCTGTACTTAAGTCGGCATTGTGTCTCTTATATTTATTTCCGATGAAATTTCTATGTTTCACCGTCAATGGGAAGGTCCAATCGATACAGTAAACCTGCAGATGTGCATCAGAATGTAAAACTGGTGACACAGGAAACGCTCAACACATAGACAGTAGGAAGGCTCATTCTTCCAGTACTTAAGTCGGCATTGTGTCTCTTATATTTAATTCCGATGCAATTTCTGTGTTTCATCGTCAATGGGAAGGTCCAAGGAATACGGTAAACCTGCAGAGGTGCATCGCAATGTAAAACTAGTGACACAGGAAACGCTCAAAACATAGACAGTAGGAAGACTCAGTCTTCCTGTACTTAAGTCGGCATTGTGTCTCTTATATTTAATTCCGATGCAATTTCTGTGTTTCATCGTCAATGGGAAGGTCCAAGGAATACGGTAAACCTGCAGAGGTGCATCGGAATGTAAAACTGGTGACACAGGAAACGCTCAACACATTAGCCAGTAGGAAGACTCAGTCTTCCTGTACTTAAGTCGGCATTGTGTTTCTTATATTTAATTCCGATGCGAATTCTGTGTTTCATCGACAATGGGAAGGTCCAAGGGATACAGTAAACCGGCAGAGATGCATCGGAATGTAAAACGGGTGACACAGGAAACGCTCAAAGCATTGACCGTACGAAGACTGTTTTCTTGTACTTAAATCGGCATTATGTCTCTTATACTTAATTTCGATGCAATCTCTGTGTTTCATCGTCAATGGGATGGTCCAAGGGATACAGTAAACCTGCAGAGGTGCATCGGAATGTAAAACTGGTGACACAGGAAACGCTCAAAACATAGACAGTAGGAAGACTCAGTCTTTCTGTACTTAAGTCGGCATTGTGTCTCCTATATTTAATTACGATGCGATTTCTGTGTTTCATCGTCAATGGGAAGGTCCAAGGGATACAGTAAACCTGCAGAGGTGCATCGGAATGTAAAACTGGTGACACAGGAAACGCTCAAAACATAGACAGAGGAAGACTCAGTCTTCCCATACTTAAGTCGGCATTGTGTCTCTTATATTTAATTCCGATGAAATGTCTGTGTTTCATCGTGAATGGGAAGGTCCAAGGGACATAGTAAACCTGCAGAGGTGCGTCAGAAAGTAAAAGTGATGACACAGGAAACGCTCAAAACATAGACAGTAGGAGGACTTAGTCTTCCTGTACTTATGTCGTCATTGTGTCTCTTATATTTAATTCCGATGCAATTTCTGTGTTTCATCGTCACTGTGAAGGTCCAAGGGATACAGTAAACCTGTAGAGGTGTATCGGAATGTAAAACTGGTGACACAGGAAACGCTCAAATTATAGACACTAGGAAGACTCAGTCTTCCTGTACTTAAGTCGGCATTGTGTCTCTTATATTTAATTCCGATGCAATTTCTGTGTTTCATCGTCAATAGGAAGGTCCAAGGGATACAGTAAACCTGCAGAGTGGCATCAGAATGTAAAACTGGTGACACAGGAAACGCTCAAAACAAAGACTGTAGGAAGACTCAGTCTTCCTGTACTTAAGTCGGCATTGTGTTTCTTATATGTAATTCCGATGCAATTTCTGTGTTTCATCGTCAATGGGAAGGTCCAAGGGATACAGAAAACCTGCAGAGGTGCATCAGAATGTAAAACTGGTGACACAGGAAACGCTCAAAACATAGGCCGTAGGAAGACTCAGTCTTCCTGTACTTAAGTCGGCATTGTGTTTCTTATATTTAATTCCGATGCGAATTCTGTGTTTCATCGACAATGGGAAGGTCCAAGGGATACAGTAAACCGGCAGAGATGCATCGGAATGTAAAACTGGTGACACAGGAAACGCTCAGAACATTGACCGTACGAAGACTGTTTTCTTGTACTTAAATCGGCATTATGTCTCTTATATTTAATTTCGATGCAATTTCTGTGTTTCATCGTCAATGGGATGGTCTAAGGGATACAGTAAACCTGCAGAGGTGCATCGGAATGTAAAACTGGTGACACAGGAAACGCTCAAAACATAGACAGTAGGAAGACTCAGTCTTTCTGTACTTAAGTCGGCATTGTGTCTCCTATATTTATTTTACGATGCGATTTCTGTGTTTCATCGTCAATGGGAAGGTCCAAGGGATACAGTAAACCTGCAGAGGTGCATCGGAATGTAAAACTGGTGACACAGGAAACGCTCAAAACATAGACAGAGGAAGACTCAGTCTTCCCATACTTAAGTCGGCATTGTGTCTCTTATATTTAATTCCGATGAAATGTCTGTGTTTCATCGTGAATGGGAAGGTCCAAGGGACATAGTAAACCTGCAGAGGTGCGTCAGAAAGTAAAAGTGATGACACAGGAAACGCTCAAAACATAGACAGTAGGAGGACTTAGTCTTCCTGTACTTATGTCGGCATTGTGTCTCTTATATTTCATTCCGATGCAATTTCTGTGTTTCATCGTCACTGTGAAGGTCCAAGGGATACAGTAAACCTGTAGAGGTGCATCGGAATGTAAAACTGGTGACACAGGAAACGCTCAAATTATAGACACTAGGAAGACTCAGTCTTCCTGTACTTAAGTCGGCATTGTGGCTCTTATATTTAATTCCGATGCAATTTCTGTGTTTCATCGTCAATAGGAAGGTCCAAGGGATACAGTAAACCTGCAGAGTGGCATCAGAATGTAAAACTGGTGACACAGGAAAGACTCAAAACAAAGACTGTAGGAAGACTCAGTCTTCCTGTACTTTAGTCGGCATTGTGTTTCTTATATGTAATTCCGATGCAATTTCTGTGTTTCATCGTCAATGGGAAGGTCCAAGGGATACAGAAAACCTGCAGAGGTGCATCAGAATGTAAAACTGGTGACACAGGAAACGCTTAAAACATAGGCCGTAGGAAGACTCAGTCTTCCTGTACTTAAGTTGGCATTGAGTTTCTTATATTTAATTCCGATGCGAATTCTGTGTTTCATCGTCAATGGGAAGGTCCAAGGGATACAGTAAACCGGCAGAGATGCATCGGAATGTAAAACTTGTAACACAGGAAACGCTCAAACATAGACAGTAGGAAGACTCAGTCTTCCTGTACTTAAGTCGGCATTGTGTCTCTTATATTTATTTCCGATGAAATTTCTATGTTTCACCGTCAATGGGAAGGTCCAATCGATACAGTAAACCTGCAGATGTGCATCAGAATGTAAAACTGGTGACACAGGAAACGCTCAACACATAGACAGTAGGAAGGCTCATTCTTCCAGTACTTAAGTCGGCATTGTGTCTCTTATATTTAATTCCGATGCAATTTCTGTGTTTCATCGTCAATGGGAAGGTCCAAGGAATACGGTAAACCTGCAGAGGTGCATCGGAATGTAAAACTAGTGACACAGGAAACGCTCAAAACATAGACAGTAGGAAGACTCAGTCTTCCTGTACTTAAGTCGGCATTGTGTCTCTTATATTTAATTCCGATGCAATTTCTGTGTTTCATCGTCAATGGGAAGGTCCAAGGAATACGGTAAACCTGCAGAGGTGCATCGGAATGTAAAACTGGTGACACAGGAAACGCTCAACACATTAGCCAGTAGGAAGACTCAGTCTTCCTGTACTTAAGTCGGCATTGTGTCTCTTGTATTTAATTCCGATGAAGTTTCTGTGTTTCATCGTGAATGGGAAGGTCCAAGGGATATATTAATCCTGCAGAGGTGCATCGGAAAGTAAAACTGATAACACAGGATACGCTCAAAACATAGACAGTAGGCAGACTTAGTCTTTCTGTACTTCAGTCGGCATTGTGTCTCTTATATTTAATTCCGATGCAATTTCTGTTTTTCATCGTCAATGGGAAGGTCCAAGAGATACAGTAAACCTGCAGAGGTGCATCTGAATGTAAAACTGATGACACAGAAAACGCTCAAAACATAGACAGTAGGAAGACTCAGTCTTCCTGTACTTAAGTCGGCATTGTGTCTCTTATATTTAATTCCGATGCAATTTCTGTGTTTCATCGTCAATGGGAAGGTCCAAGGGATACAGTAATCCTGCTGAGGTGCATCAGAATGTAAAACTGCTGACACAGGAAACGCTCAAAACATAGACAGTAGAAAGACTCAGTCTTCCTGTACTTAAGTCGGCATTGTGTTTCTTATATGTAATTCTGATGCAATTTCTGTGTTTCATCGTCAATGGGAAGGTCCAATGGATACAGAAAACCTGCAGAGGTGCATCAGAATGTAAAACTGGTGACACAGGAAACGCTCAAAACATAGGCCGTAGGAAGACTCAGTCTTCCTGTACTTAAGTCGGCATTGTGTTTCTTATATTTAATTCCGATGCAATTTCTGTGTTTCATCGTCAACGGGAAGGTCCAAGGGATACAGTAAACTTGAAGATTTGCATCGGAATGTAAAACTAGTGACACAGGAAACGCTCAAAACATAGACTGTAACGCTCAAAACAAAGACTGTAGGAAGACTCAGTCTTCCTGTACTTAAGTCGGCATTGTGTCTCTAATATTTAATTCTGATGAAATTTCAGTGTTTCATCGTGAATGGGAAGGTCCAAGGGATATAGTAAACCTGCCGAGGTGCATCGTAAAGTAAAACTGATGACACAGGAAACGCTCAAAACATAGACAGTAGGAAGACTTAGTCTTCCTGTACTTAAGTCGGCATTGTGTCTCTTAAATTTAATTCCGATGCAATTTCTGTGTTTCATCGTCAATGGGAAGGTCCAAGGGATACAGTAAACCTGCAGAGTGGCATCAGAATGTAAAACTGGTGACCCAGGAAACGCTCAAAACAAAGACTGTAGGAAGAGTCAGTCTTTCTGTACTTAAGACGGCATTGGGTCTCTTATATTTAATTCCGATGCAATTTCTGTGTTTCATCGTCAATGGGAAGGTCCAAGGGATACAGTAAACTTGAAGTTTTGCATCGGAATGTAAAACTAGTGACACAGGAAACGCTCAAAACATAGACAGTGGGAAGACTCAGTCTTCCTGTACTTAAGTCGGCATTGTGTCTCTAATATTTAATTCTGATGAAATTTCAGTGTTTCATCGTGAATGGGAAGGTCCAAGGGATATAGTAAAGCTGCCGAGGTGCATCGTAAAGTAAAACTGATGACACAGGAAACGCTCAAAACATAGACAGTAGGAAGACTTAGTCTTCCTGTACTTATGTCGGCATTGTGTCTCTTAAATTTAATTCCGATGCAATTTCTGTGTTTCATCGTCAATGGGAAGGTCCAAGGGATACAGTAAACCTGCAGAAGTGCATCGGAATGTAAAACTGGTGACACAGGAAACGCTCAAAACATATACAGTAGGGAGACTCAGTCTTTCTGTACTTAAGTCGGCATTGTGTCTCCTATATTTAATTCCGATGCGATTTCTGTGTTCCATCGACAATGGGAAGGTCCAAGGGATACAGTAAACCTGCAGAGGTGCATCAGAATGTAAAACTGGTGACACAGGAAACGCTCAAAACATTGTCCGTACGTAGACTGTTATCTTGTACTTAAGTAGGCATTGTGTCTCTTATATTTAATTCCGATGCGATTTCTGTGTTTCATCGACAAGGGGAAGGTCCAAGGGATACAGTAAACCTGCAGAGGTGCATCGGAATGTAAAACTGGTGACACAGGAAACGCTCAAGACATTGACCGTACGAAGACTGTTTTCTTGTACCTAAGTCGGCATTGTGTCTCTTATATTTAATTTCGATGCAATTTCTGTGTTTCATCGTCAATGGGAAGGTCCAAGGGATACAGTAAACCTGCAGAGGTGCATCGGAATGTAAAACTGGTGACACAGGAAACGCTCAAAACATAGGCAGAGGAACACTCAGTCGTCCCATACATAATTCGACATTGGGTCTCTTATATTTAAGTCCGATGAAATGTCTGTGTTTCATCGTGAATGGGAAGGTCCAAGGGATATAGCAAACCTGCAGAGGTGCGTCAGAAAGTAAAACTGATGACACAGGAAACGCTCAAAATATAGACAGTAGGAGGACTTAGTCTTCCTCTACTTAAGTCGGCATTGTGTCTCTTATATTTAATTCCGATGCAATTTCTGTGTTTCATCGTCACTGTGAAGGTCCAAGGGATACAGTAAACCTGTAGATGTGCATCGGAATGTAAAACTGGTGACACAGGAAACGCTCAAAGCATAGAGTGTATTAAGACTCAGTCTTCCTGTACTTCAGTCGGCAGTGTGTCTCTTATATTTAATTCCGATGCGATTTCTGTGTTTCATCGACAAGGGGAAGGTCCAAGGGATACAGTAAACCTGCAGAGGTGCATCGGAATGTAAAACTGGTGACACAGGAAACGCTCAAGACATTGACCGTACGAAGACTGTTTTCTTGTACCTAACTCGGCATTGTGTCTCTTATATTTAATTCCGATGCAATTTCTGTGTTTCATCGTCAATGGGAAGGTCTAAGGGAAACAGTAAACCTGCAGAGGTGCATCGGAATGTAAAACTGGCGACACAGGAAACGCTCAAAACATAGACAGTAGGAAGACTCAGCCTTCCTGTACTTAAATCGGCATTGTGTTTCTTGTATTTAATTCCGATGAAATTTCTGTGTTTCATCGTGAATGGGAAGGTCCAAGGGATATAGTAATCCTGCAGACGTGCATCGGAAAGTAAAACTGATGACACAGGAAACGCTCAAAACATAGACAGTAGGAAGATTTAGTCTTCCTGTACTTCAGTCGGCATTGTGTCTCTTATATTTAATTCCGATGCAATTTCTGTTTTTCATCGTCAATGGGAAGGTATAAGGGATACAGTAAACCTGCAGAGGTGCATCAGAATGTAAAACTGTTGACACAGGAAACGCTCAACACATAGACAGTAGGAAGACTTATTCTTCCTGTAAATAAGTCGGCATTGTGTCTCTTATATTTAATTCCGATGCAATTTCTGTGTTTCATCGTCAATGGGAAGTTCCAAGGAATACAGTAAACCTGCAGAGGTGAATCGGAATGTAAAACTAGTGACACAGGAAACGCTCAAAACATAGACAGTAGGAAGACTCTGTCTTCCTGTACTTAAGTCGGCATTGTGTCTCTTATATTTAATTCCGATGCAATTTCTGTGTTTCATCGTCAATGGGAACGTCCAAGGAATACAGTAAACCTGCAGAGGTGCTTCGGAATGTAAAACTGGTAACACAGGAAACGCTCAAAACATAGACAGTAGGAAGACTCAGTCTTCCTGTACTTAAGTCGGCATTGTGTCTCTTGTATTTAATTCCGATGAAATTTCTGTGTTTCATCGTGAATGGGAAGGTCCAAGGGATATAGTAATCCTGCAGAGGTGCATCGGAAAGTAAAACTGATGACACAGGAAACGCTCAAAACATAGACAGTAGGAAGACTTAGTCTCCCTGTACTTCAGTCGGCATTGTGTCTCTTATATTTAATTCCGATGCAATTTCTGTTTTTCATCGTCAATGGGAAGGTCCAAGGGATATAGTAAACCTGCAGAGGTGCATCAGAATGTAAAACTGTTGACACAGGAAACGCTCAACACATAGACAGTAGGAAGACTCATTCTTCCTGTACTTAAGTCGGCATTGTGTCTCTTATATTTAATTCCGATGCAATTTCTGTGTTTCATCGTCTTTGGGAAGGTCCAAGGAATACAGTAAACCTGCAGAGGTGCATCGGAATGTAAAACTAGTGACACAGGAAACGCTCAAAACATAGACAGTAGGAAGACTCTCTCTTCCTGTACTTAAGTCTGCATTGTGTCTCTTATATTTAATTCCGATGCAATTTCTGTGTTTCATCGTCAATGGGAAGGTCCAAGGGATACAGTAAGCCTGCAGAGGTGCATCAGAATGTAAAACTGGTGACACAGGAAACGCTCAAAACATAGAGTGTAGGAAGACTCAGTCTTCCTGTACTTCAGTCGGCAGTGTGTCTCTTATATTTAATTCCGATGCAATTTCTGTGTTTCATCGTCAATGGGAAGGTCCAATGGATACAGAAAACCTGCAGAGGTGCATCAGAATGTAAAACTGGTGACACAGGAATCGCAAAAAACATAGGCAGTAGGAAGACTCAGTCTTCCTGTACTTAAGTCGGCATTGTGTTTCTTATATTTAATTCCGATGCGATTTCTGTGTTTCATCGACAATGGGAAGGTCCAAGGGATACAGTAAACCGGCAGAGATGCATCGGAATGTAAAACTGGTGACACAGGATACGCTCAAAACATTGACCGTACGAAGACTGTTTTCTTGTACTTAAGTCGGCATTGTGTCTCTTATATTTAATTCCGTTGCAATTTCTGTGTTTCATCGTCAATGGGACGGTCCAAGCGATACAGTAAACCTGCAGATGTGCATCAGAATGTAAAACTGGTGACACAGGAAACGCTCAACACATAGACAGTAGGAAGGCTCATTCTTCCAGTACTTAAGTCGGCATTGTGTCTCTTATATTTAATTCTGATGAAATTTCAGTGTTTCATCGTGAATGGGAAGGTCCAAGGGATATAGTAAACCTGCAGAGGTGCGTCAGAAAGTAAAAGTGATGACACAGGACACGCTCAAAACATAGACAGTAGGAGGACTTAGTCTTCCTGTACTTATGTCGGCATTGTGTCTCTTATATTTAATTCCGATGCAATTTCTGTGTTTCATCGTCACTGTGAAGGTCCAAGGGATACAGTAAACCTGTAGAGGTGCATCAGAATGTAAAACTGGTGACACAGGAAACGCTCAAATTATAGACACTAGGAAGACTCAGTCTTCCTGTACTTAAGTCGGCATTGTGTCTCTTATATTTCATTCCGATGCAATTTCTGTGTTTCATCGTCAATAGGAAGGTCCAAGGGATACAGTAAACCTGCAGAGTGGCATCAGAATGTAAAACTGGTGACACAGGAAACGCTCAAAACAAAGACTGTAGGAAGACTCAGTCTTCCTGTACTTAAGACGGCATTGTGTCTCTTATAGTTAATTCCGATGCAATTTCTGTGTTTCATCGTCAATGGGAAGGTCCAAATGATACAGTAAACTTGCAGATTTGCATCGGAATGTAAAACTAGTGACACAGGAAACGCTCAAAACATAGACAGTAGGAAGACTCAGTCTTCCTGTACTTAAGTCGGCATTGTGTCTCTTATATTTTATTCTGATGCAATTCCTGTGTTTCATCGTCAATGGGAAGGTCCAAGGGATACAGTAAACCTGCAGAGGTGCATCGGAATGTAAAACTGGTGACACAGGAACCGCTCAAAACATAGACAGTAGGAAGACTCAGTCTTCCTGTACTTAAGTCGGCATTGTGTCTCTTGTATTTAATTCCGATGCAATTTCTGTTTTTCATCGTCAATGGGAAGGTCCAAGGGATACAGTAAACCTGCAGAGGTGCATCAGAATGTAAAACTGTTGACACAGGAAACGCTCAACACATAGACAGTAGGAAGACTCATTCTTCCTGTACTTAAGTCGGCATTGTGTCTCTTATATTTAATTCCGATGCAATTTCTGTATTTCATCGTCAATGGGAAGGTCCAAGGAATACAGTAAACCTGCAGAGGTGCATCGGAATGTAAAACTAGTGACACAGGAAACGCTCAAAACATAGACAGTAGGAAGACTCTGTCTTCCTGTACTTCAGTCGGCATTGTGTCTCTTATATTTAATTCCGATGCAATTTCTGTGTTTCATCGTCAATGGGAAGGTCCAAGGGATACAGTAAGCCTGCAGAGGTGCATCAGAATGTAAAACTGGTGACACAGGAAACGCTCAAAGCACAGAGTGTAGGAAGACTCAGTTTTCCTGTACTTCAGTCGGCAGTGTGTCTCTTATATTTAAATCCGATGCAATTTCTGTGTTTCATCGTCAATGGGAAGTTCCAAGGGAAACAGTGAACCTGCAGAGGTGCATCGGAATGTAAAACTGGTAACACAGGAAACGCTCAAACACAGACAGTAGGAAGACTCAGTCTTCCTGTACTTAAGTCGGCATTGTGTCTCTTATATTTATTTCCGATGAAATTTCTATGTTTCACCGCCAATGGGAAGGTCCAATCGATACAGTAAACCTGCAGATGTGCATCAGAATGTAAAACTGGTGACACAGGAAACGCTCAACACATAGACAGTAGGAAGGCTCATTCTTCCAGTACTTAAGTCGGCATTGTGTCTCTTATATGTAATTCCGATGCAATTTCTGTGTTTCATCGTCAATGGGAAGGTCCAAGGAATACGGTAAACCTGCAGAGGTGCATCGGAATGTAAAACTAGTGACACAGGAAACGCTCAAAACATAGACAGTAGGAAGACTCAGTCTTCCTGTACTTAAGTCGGCATTGTGTCTCTTATATTTAATTCCGATGCAATTTCTGTGTTTCATCGTCAATGGGAAGGTCCAAGGGAAACAGTAAACCTGCAGAGGTGCATCGGAATGTAAAACTGGTGACACAGGAAACGCTCAACACATTAGCCAGTAGGAAGATTCAGTCTTCCTGTACTTAAGTCGGCATTGTGTCTCTTGTATTTAATTCCGATGAAGATTCTGTGTTTCATCGTGAATGGGAAGGTCCAAGGGATATATTAATCCTGCAGAGGTGCATCGGAAAGTAAAACTGATAACACAGGATACGCTCAAAACATAGACAGTAGGCAGACATAGTCTTTCTGTACTTCAGTCGGCATTGTGTCTCTTATATTTAATTCCGATGCAATTTCTGTTTTTCATCGTCAATGGGAAGGTCCAAGAGATACAGTAAACCTGCAGAGGTGCATCTGAATGTAAAACTGATGACACAGAAAACGCTCAAAACATAGACAGTAGGAAGACTCAGTCTCCCTGTACTTAAGTCGGCATTGTGTCTCTTATATTTAATTCCGATGCAATTTCTGTGTTTCATCGTCAATGGGAAGGTCCAAGGGATACAGTAATCCTGATGAGGTGCATCAGAATGTAAAACCGCTGACACAGGAAACGCTCAAAACATAGACAGTAGAAAGACTCAGTCTTCCTGTACTTAAGTCGGCATTGTGTTTCTTATATGTAATTCTGATGCAATTTCTGTGTTTCATCGTCAATGGGAAGGTTCAATGGATACAGAAAACCTGCAGAGGTGCATCAGAATGTAAAACTGGTGACACAGGAAACGCTCAAAACATAGGCCGTAGGAAGACTCAGTGTTCCTGTACTTAAGTCGGCATTGTGTTTCTTATATTTAATTCCGATGCAATTTCTGTGTTTCATCGTCAACGGGAAGGTCCAAGGGTTACAGTAAACTTGAAGATTTGCATCGGAATGTAAAACTAGTGACACAGGAAACGCTCAAAACATAGACAGTAGGAAGACTCAGTCTTCCTGTACTTAAGTCGGCATTGTGTCTCTAATATTTAATTCTGATGAAATTTCAGTGTTTCATCGTGAATGGGAAAGTCCAAGGGATATAGTAAAGCTGCCGAGGTGCATCGTAAAGTAAAACTGATGACACAGGAAACGCTCAAAACATAGACAGTAGGAAGACTTAGTCTTCCTGTACTTATGTCGGCATTGTGTCTCTTAAATTTAATTCCGATGCAATTTCTGTGTTTCATCGTCAATGGGAAGGTCCAAGGGATACAGTAATCCTGCAGAGGTGCATCAGAATGTAAAACTAGTGACACCGGAAACGCTCAAACATAGACAGTAGGAAGACTCTGTCTTCCTGTACTTAAGTCGGCATTGTGTCTCTTATATTTAATTCCGATGCAATTTCTGTGTTTCATCGTCAATGGGACGGTCCAAGGGATACAGAAAACCTGCAGAGGTGCATCAGAATGTAAAACTGGTGACACAGGAAACGCTCAAAACATAGGCCGTAGGAAGACTCAGTCTTCCTGTACTTAAGTCGGCATTGTGTTTCTTATATTTAATTCCGATGCGAATTCTGTGTTTCATCGACAATGGGAAGGTCCAAGGGATACAGTAAACCGGCAGAGATGCATCGGAATGTAAAACGGGTGACACAGGAAACGCTCAAAGCATTGACCGTACGAAGACTGTTTTCTTGTACTTAAATCGGCATTATGTCTCTTATATTTAATTTCGATGCAATTTCTGTGTTTCATCGTCAATGGGATGGTCCAAGGGATACAGTAAACCTGCAGAGGTGCATCGGAATGTAAAACTGGTGACACAGGAAACGCTCAAAACATAGACAGTAGGAAGACTCAGTCTTTCTGTACTTAAGTCGGCATTGTGTCTCCTATATTTAATTACGATGCGATTTCTGTGTTTCATCGTCAATGGGAAGGTCCAAGGGATACAGTAAACCTGCAGAGGTGCATCGGAATGTAAAACTGGTGACACAGGAAACGCTCAAAACATAGACAGAGGAAGACTCAGTCTTCCCATACATAAGTCGGCATTGTGTCTCTTATATTTAATTACGATGAAATGTCTGTGTTTCATCGTGAATGGGAAGGTCCAAGGGACATAGTAAACCTGCAGAGGTGCGTCAGAAAGTAAAAGTGATGACACAGGAAACGCTCAAAACATAGACAGTAGGAGGACTTAGTCTTCCTGTACTTATGTCGGCATTGTGTCTCTTATATTTCATTCCGATGCAATTTCTGTGTTTCATCGTCACTGTGAAGGTCCAAGGGATACAGTAAACCTGTAGAGGTGCATCGGAATGTAAAACTGGTGACACAGGAAACGCTCAAATTGTAGACACTAGGAAGACTCAGTCTTCCTGTACTTAAGTCGGCATTGTGTCTCTTATATTTAATTCCGATGCAATTTCTGTGTTTCATCGTCAATAGGAAGGTCCAAGGGATACAGTAAACCTGCAGAGTGGCATCAGAATGTAAAACTGGTGACACAGGAAAGACTCAAAACAAAGACTGTAGGAAGACTCAGTCTTCCTGTACTTAAGTCGGCATTGAGTTTCTTATATTTAATTCCGATGCGAATTCTGTGTTTCATCGCCAATGGGAAGGTCCAAGGGATACAGTAAACCGGCAGAGATGCATCGGAATGTAAAACTGGTAACACAGGAAACGCTCAAACATAGACAGTAGGAAGACTCAGTCTTCCTGTACTTAAGTCGGCATTGTGTCTCTTATATTTATTTCCGATGAAATTTCTATGTTTCACCGTCAATGGGAAGGTCCAATCGATACAGTAAACCTGCAGATGTGCATCAGAATGTAAAACTGGTGACACAGGAAACGCTCAACACATAGACAGTAGGAAGGCTCATTCTTCCAGTACTTAAGTCGGCATTGTGTCTCTTATATTTAATTCCGATGCAATTTCTGTGTTTCATCGTCAATGGGAAGGTCCAAGGAATACGGTAAACCTGCAGAGGTGCATCGGAATGTAAAACTAGTGACACAGGAAACGCTCAAAACATAGACAGTAGGAAGACTCAGTCTTCCTGTACTTAAGTCGGCATTGTGTCTCTTATATTTAATTCCGATGCAATTTCTGTGTTTCATCGTCAATGGGAAGGTCCAAGGGAAACAGTAAACCTGCAGAGGTGCATCGGAATGTAAAACTGGTGACACAGGAAACGCTCAACACATTAGCCAGTAGGAAGACTCAGTCTTCCTGTACTTAAGTCGGCATTGTGTCTCTTGTATTTAATTCCGATGAAGTTTCTGTGTTTCATCGTGAATGGGAAGGTCCAAGGGATATATTAATCCTGCAGAGGTGCATCGGAAAGTAAAACTGATAACACAGGATACGCTCAAAACATAGACAGTAGGCAGACTTAGTCTTTCTGTACTTCAGTCGGCATTGTGTCTCTTATATTTAATTCCGATGCAATTTCTGTTTTTCATCGTCAATGGGAAGGTCCAAGAGATACAGTAAACCTGCAGAGGTGCATCTGAATGTAAAACTGATGACACAGAAAACGCTCAAAACATAGACAGTAGGAAGACTCAGTCTTCCTGTACTTAAGTCGGCATTGTGTCTCTTATATTTAATTCCGATGCAATTTCTGTGTTTCATCGTCAATGGGAAGGTCCAAGGGATACAGTAATCCTGCTGAGGTGCATCAGAATGTAAAACTGCTGACACAGGAAACGCTCAAAACATAGACAGTAGAAAGACTCAGTCTTCCTGTACTTAAGTCGGCATTGTGTTTCTTATATGTAATTCTGATGCAATTTCTGTGTTTCATCGTCAATGGGAAGGTCCAATGGATACAGAAAACCTGCAGAGGTGCATCAGAATGTAAAACTGGTGACACAGGAAACGCTCAAAACATAGGCCGTAGGAAGACTCAGTCTTCCTGTACTTAAGTAGGCATTGTGTTTCTTATATTTAATTCCGATGCAATTTCTGTGTTTCATCGTCAACGGGAAGGTCCAAGGGATACAGTAAACTTGAAGATTTGCATCGGAATGTAAAACTAGTGACACAGGAAACGCTCAAAACATAGACTGTAACGCTCAAAACAAAGACTGTAGGAAGACTCAGTCTTCCTGTACTTAAGTCGGCATTGTGTCTCTAATATTTAATTCTGATGAAATTTCAGTGTTTCATCGTGAATGGGAAGGTCCAAGGGATATAGTAAACCTGCCGAGGTGCATCGTAAAGTAAAACTGATGACACAGGAAACGCTCAAAACATAGACAGTAGGAAGACTTAGTCTTCCTGTACTTAAGTCGGCATTGTGTCTCTTAAATTTAATTCCGATGCAATTTCTGTGTTTCATCGTCAATGGGAAGGTCCAAGGGATACAGTAAACCTGCAGAGTGGCATCAGAATGTAAAACTGGTGACCCAGGAAACGCTCAAAACAAAGACTGTAGGAAGAGTCAGTCTTTCTGTACTTAAGACGGCATTGGGTCTCTTATATTTAATTCCGATGCAATTTCTGTGTTTCATCGTCAATGGGAAGGTCCAAGGGATACAGTAAACTTGAAGATTTGCATCGGAATGTAAAACTAGTGACACAGGAAACGCTCAAAACATAGACAGTAGGAAGACTCAGTCTTCCTGTACTTAAGTCGGCATTGTGTCTCTAATATTTAATTCTGATGAAATTTCAGTGTTTCATCGTGAATGGGAAGGTCCAAGGGATATAGTAAAGCTGCCGAGGTGCATCGTAAAGTAAAACTGATGACACAGGAAACGCTCAAAACATAGACAGTAGGAAGACTTAGTCTTCCTGTACTTATGTCGGCATTGTGTCTCTTAAATTTAATTCCGATTCAATTTCTGTGTTTCATCGTCAATGGGAAGGTCCAAGGGATACAGTAAACCTGCAGAAGTGCATCGGAATGTAAAACTGGTGACACAGGAAACGCTCAAAACATATACAGTAGGGAGACTCAGTCTTTCTGTACTTAAGTCGGCATTGTGTCTCCTATATTTAATTCCGATGCGATTTCTGTGTTTCATCGACAATGGGAAGGTCCAAGGGATACAGTAAACCTGCAGAGGTGCATCAGAATGTAAAACTGGTGACACAGGAAACGCTCAAAACATTGTCCGTACGTAGACTGTTATCTTGTACTTAAGTAGGCATTGTGTCTCTTATATTTAATTCCGATGCGATTTCTGTGTTTCATCGACAAGGGGAAGGTCCAAGGGATACAGTAAACCTGCAGAGGTGCATCGGAATGTAAAACTGGTGACACAGGAAACGCTCAAGACATTGACCGTACGAAGACTGTTTTCTTGTACCTAAGTCGGCATTGTGTCTCTTATATTTAATTTCGATGCAATTTCTGTGTTTCATCGTCAATGGGAAGGTCCAAGAAGGGATACAGGAAACCTGCAGAGGTGCATCGGAATGTCAAACTGGTAACACAGGAAACGCTCAAAACATAGACAGTAGGAAGACTTAGTCTTCCTGTACTTAAGTCGGCATTGTGTCTCTTAAATTTAATTCCGATGCAATTTCTGTGTTTCATCGTCAATGGGAAGGTCCAAGGGATACAGTAAACCTGCAGAGGTGCATCGGAATGTAAAACTGGTGACACAGGAAACGCTCAAAACATAAGCAGAGGAACACTCAGTCGTCCCATACTTAAGTCGACATTGGGTCTCTTATATTTATGTCCGATGAAATGTCTGTGTTTCATCGTGAATGGGAAGGTCCAAGGGATATAGCAAACCTGCAGAGGTGCGTCAGAAAGTAAAACTGATGACACAGGAAACGCTCAAAATAAAGACAGTAGGAGGACTAAGTCTTCCTCTACTTAAGTCGGCATTGTGTCTCTTATATTTAATTCCGATGCAATTTCTGTGTTTCATCGTCACTGTGAAGGTCCAAGGGATACAGTAAACCTGTAGATGTGCATCGGAATGTAAAACTGGTGACACAGGAAACGCTCAAAGCATAGAGTGTATTAAGACTCAGTCTTCCTGTACTTCAGTCGGCAGTGTGTCTCTTATATTTAATTCCGATGCAATTTCTGTGTTTGATCGTCAATGGGAAGGTCCAAGGGAAACAGTAAACCTGCAGAGGTGCATCGGAATGTAAAACTGGTGACACAGGAAATGCTCAAAACATAGACAGTAGGAAGACTCAGTCTTCCTGTACTTAAGTCGGCATTGTGTCTCTTATATTTATTTCCGATCAAATTTCTATGTTTCATCGTCAATGGGAAGGTCCAAGGGGTACAGTAAACCTGCAGAGGTGCATCAGAATGTAAAACTGTTGACACAGGAAACGCTCAACACATAGACAGTAGGAAGTCTTATTCTTCCTGTAAATAAGTCGGCATTGTGTCTCTTATATTTAATTCCGATGCAATTTCTGTGTTTCATCGTCAATGGGAAGTTCCAAGGAATACAGTAAACCTGCAGAGGTGCTTCGGAATGTAAAACTGGTAACACAGGAAACGCTCAAAACATAGACAGTAGGAAGACTCAGTCTTCCTGTACTTAAGTCGGCATTGTGTCTCTTGTATTTAATTCCGATGAAATTTCTGTGTTTCATCGTGAATGGGAAGGTCCAAGGGATATAGTAATCCTGCAGAGGTGCATCGGAAAGTAAAACTGATGACACAGGAAACGCTCAAAACATAGACAGTAGGAAGACTTAGTCTTCCTGTACTTCAGTCGGCATTGTGTCTCTTATATTTAATTCCGATGCAATTTCTGTTTTTCATCGTCAATGGGAAGGTCCAAGGGATATAGTAAACCTGCAGAGGTGCATCAGAATGTAAAACTGTTGACACAGGAAACGCTCAACACATAGACAGTAGGAAGACTCATTCTTCCTGTACTTAAGTCGGCATTGTGTCTCTTATATTTAATTCCGATGCAATTTCTGTGTTTCATCGTCTTTGGGAAGGTCCAAGGAATACAGTAAACCTGCAGAGGTGCATCGGAATGTAAAACTAGTGACACAGGAAACGCTGAAAACATAGACAGTAGGAAGACTCTCTCTTCCTGTACTTAAGTCTGCATTGTGTCTCTTATATTTAATTCCGATGAAATTTCTGTGTTTCATCGTCAATGGGAAGGTCCAAGGGATACAGTAAGCCTGCAGAGGTGCATCAGAATGTAAAACTGGTGACACAGGAAACGCTCAAAACATAGAGTGTAGGAAGACTCAGTCTTCCTGTACTTCAGTCGGCAGTGTGTCTCTTATATTTAATTCCGATGCAATTTCTGTGTTTCATCGTCAATGGGAAGGTCCAGTGGATACAGAAAACCTGCAGAGGTGCATCAGAATGTAAAACTGGTGACACAGGAATCGCAAAAAACATAGGCAGTAGGAAGACTCAGTCTTCCTGTACTTAAGTCGGCATTGTGTTTCTTATATTTAATTCCGATGCGATTTCTGTGTTTCATCGACAATGGGAAGGTCCAAGGGATACAGTAAACCGGCAGAGATGCATCGGAATGTAAAACTGGTGACACAGGATACGCTCAAAACATTGACCGTACGAAGACTGTTTTCTTGTACTTAAGTCGGCATTGTGTCTCTTATATTTAATTCCGTTGCAATTTCTGTGTTTCATCGTCAATGGGACGGTCCAAGCGATACAGTAAACCTGCAGATGTGCATCAGAATGTAAAACTGGTGACACAGGAAACGCTCAACACATAGACAGTAGGAAGGCTCATTCTTCCAGTACTTAAGTCGGCATTGTGTCTCTTATATTTAATTCTGATGAAATTTCAGTGTTTCATCGTGAATGGGAAGGTCCAAGGGATATAGTAAACCTGCAGAGGTGCGTCAGAAAGTAAAAGTGATGACACAGGACACGCTCAAAACATAGACAGTAGGAGGACTTAGTCTTCCTGTACTTATGTCGGCATTATGTCTCTTATATTTAATTCCGATGCAATTTCTGTGTTTCATCGTCACTGTGAAGGTCCAAGGGATACAGTAAACCTGTAGAGGTGCATCAGAATGTAAAACTGGTGACACAGGAAACGCTCAAATTATAGACACTAGGAAGACTCAGTCTTCCTGTACTTAAGTCGGCATTGTGTCTCTTATATTTCATTCCGATGCAATTTCTGTGTTTCATCGTCAATAGGAAGGTCCAAGGGATACAGTAAACCTGCAGAGTGGCATCAGAATGTAAAACTGGTGACAGAGGAAACGCTCAAAACAAAGACTGTAGGAAGACTCAGTCTTCCTGTACTTAAGACGGCATTGTGTCTCTTATAGTTAATTCCGATGCAATTTCTGTGTTTCATCGTCAATGGGAAGGTCCAAATGATACAGTAAACTTGCAGATTTGCATCGGAATGTAAAACTAGTGACACAGGAAACGCTCAAAACATAGACAGTAGGAAGACTCAGTCTTCCTGTACTTAAGTCGGCATTGTGTCTCTTATATTTTATTCTGATGCAATTTCTGTGTTTCATCGTCAATGGGAAGGTCCAAGGGATACAGTAAACCTGCAGAGGTGCATCGGAATGTAAAACTGGTGACACAGGAAACGCTCAAAACATAGACAGTAGGAAGACTCAGTCTTCCTGTACTTAAGTCGGCATTGTGTCTCTTGTATTTAATTCCGATGCAATTTCTGTTTTTCATCGTCAATGGGAAGGTCCAAGGGATACAGTAAACCTGCAGAGGTGCATCAGAATGTAAAACTGTTGACACAGGAAACGCTCAACACATAGACAGTAGGAAGACTCATTCTTCCTGTACTTAAGTCGGCATTGTGTCTCTTATATTTAATTCCGATGCAATTTCTGTATTTCATCGTCAATGGGAAGGTCCAAGGAATACAGTAAACCTGCAGAGGTGCATCGGAATGTAAAACTAGTGACACAGGAAACGCTCAAAACATAGACAGTAGGAAGACTCTGTCTTCCTGTACTTCAGTCGGCATTGTGTCTCTTATATTTAATTCCGATGCAATTTCTGTGTTTCATCGTCAATGGGAAGGTCCAAGGGATACAGTAAGCCTGCAGAGGTGCATCAGAATGTAAAACTGGTGACACAGGAAACGCTCAAAGCACAGAGTGTAGGAAGACTCAGTTTTCCTGTACTTCAGTCGGCAGTGTGTCTCTTATATTTAAATCCGATGCAATTTCTGTGTTTCATCGTCAATGGGAAGTTCCAAGGGAAACAGTGAACCTGCAGAGGTGCATCGGAATGTAAAACTGGTAACACAGGAAACGCTCAAACATAGACAGTAGGAAGACTCAGTCTTCCTGTACTTAAGTCGGCATTGTGTCTCTTATATTTATTTCCGATGAAATTTCTATGTTTCACCGTCAATGGGAAGGTCCAATCGATACAGTAAACCTGCAGATGTGCATCAGAATGTAAAACTGGTGACACAGGAAACGCTCAACACATAGACAGTAGGAAGGCTCATTCTTCCAGTACTTAAGTCGGCATTGTGTCTCTTATATTTAATTCCGATGCAATTTCTGTGTTTCATCGTCAATGGGAAGGTCCAAGGAATACGGTAAACCTGCAGAGGTGCATCGGAATGTAAAACTAGTGACACAGGAAACGCTCAAAACATAGACAGTAGGAAGACTCAGTCTTCCTGTACTTAAGTCGGCATTGTGTCTCTTATATTTAATTCCGATGCAATTTCTGTGTTTCATCGTCAATGGGAAGGTCCAAGGGAAACAGTAAACCTGCAGAGGTGCATCGGAATGTAAAACTGGTGACACAGGAAACGCTCAACACATTAGCCAGTAGGAAGATTCAGTCTTCCTGTACTTAAGTCGGCATTGTGTCTCTTGTATTTAATTCCGATGAAGTTTCTGTGTTTCATCGTGAATGGGAAGGTGCAAGGGATATATTAATTCTGCAGAGGTGCATCGGAAAGTAAAACTGATAACACAGGATACGCTCAAAACATAGACAGTAGGCAGACTTAGTCTCTCTGTACTTCAGTCGGCATTGTGTCTCTTATATTTAATTCCGATGCAATTTCTGTTTTTCATCGTCAATGGGAAGGTCCAAGAGATACAGTAAACCTGCAGAGGTGCATCTGAATGTAAAACTGATGACACAGAAAACGCTCAAAACATAGACAGTAGGAAGACTCAGTCTCCCTGTACTTAAGTCGGCATTGTGTCTCTTATATTTAATTCCGATGCAATTTCTGTGTTTCATCGTCAATGGGAAGGTCCAAGGGATACAGTAATCCTGATGAGGTGCATCAGAATGTAAAACTGCTGACACAGGAAACGCTCAAAACATAGACAGTAGAAAGACTCAGTCTTCCTGTACTTAAGTCGGCATTGTGTTTCTTATATGTAATTCTGATGCAATTTCTGTGTTTCATCGTCAATGGGAAGGTCCAATGGATACAGAAAACCTGCAGAGGTGCATCAGAATGTAAAACTGGTGACACAGGAAACGCTCAAAACATAGGCCGTAGGAAGACTCAGTCTTCCTGTACTTAAGTCGGCATTGTGTTTCTCATATTTAATTCCGATGCAATTTCTGTGTTTCATCGTCAATGGGAAGGTCCAAGGGATACAGTAAACTTGAAGATTTGCATCGGAATGTAAAACTAGTGACACAGGAAACGCTCAAAACTTAGACAGTAGGAAGACTCAGTCTTCCTGTACTTAAGTCGGCATTGTGTCTCTAATATTTAATTCTGATGAAATTTCAGTGTTTCATCGTGAATGGGAAGGTCCAAGGGATATAGTAAACCTGCCGAGGTGCATCGTAAAGTAAAACTGATGACACAGGAAACGCTCAAAACATAGACAGTAGGAAGACTTAGTCTTCCTGTACTTAAGTCGGCATTGTGTCTCTTAAATTTAATTCCGATGCAATTTCTGTGTTTCATCGTCAATGGGAAGGTCCAAGGGATACAGTAAACCTGCAGAGGTGCATCGGAATGTAAAACTGGTGACACAGGAAACGCTCAAAACATATACAGTAGGGAGACTCAGTCTTTCTTTACTTAAGTCGGCATTGTGTCTCCTATATTTAATTCCGATGCGATTTCTGTGTTTCATCGACAATGGGAAGGTCCAAGGGATACAGTAAACCTGCAGAGGTGCATCAGAATGTAAAACTGGTGACACAGGAAACGCTCAAAACATTGTCCGTACGTAGACTGTTATCTTGTACTTAAGTAGGCATTGTGTCTCTTATATTTAATTCCGATGCGATTTCTGTGTTTCATCGACAAGGGGAAGGTCCAAGGGATACAGTAAACCTGCAGAGGTGCATCGGAATGTAAAACTGGTGACACAGGAAACGCTCAAGACATTGACCGTACGAAGACTGTTTTCTTGTACCTAAGTCGGCATTGTGTCTCTTATATTTAATTTCGATGCAATTTCTGTGCTTCATCGTCAATGGGAAGGTCCAAGAAGGGATACAGGAAACCTGCAGAGGTGCATCGGAATGTCAAACTGGTAACACAGGAAACGCTCAAAACATAGACAGTAGGAAGACTTAGTCTTCCTGTACTTAAGTCGGCATTGTGTCTCTTAAATTTAATTCCGATGCAATTTCTGTGTTTCATCGTCAATGGGAAGGTCCAAGGGATACAGTAAACCTGCAGAGGTGCATCGGAATGTAAAACTGGTGACACAGGAAACGCTCAAAACATAGACAGAGGAACGCTCAGTCGTCCCATACTTAAGTCGACATTGGGTCTCTTATATTTATGTCCGATGAAATGTCTGTGTTTCATCGTGAATGGGAAGGTCCAATGGATATAGCAAACCTGCAGAGGTGCGTCAGAAAGTAAAACTGATGACACAGGAAACGCTCAAAATATAGACAGTAGGAGGACTTAGTCTTCCTCTACTTAAGTCGGCATTGTGTCTCTTATATTTAATTCCGATGCAATTTCTGTGTTTCATCGTCATTGTGAAGGTCCAAGGGATACAGTAAACCTGTAGATGTGCATCGGAATGTAAAACTGGTGACACAGGAATCGCTCAAAGCATAGAGTGTATTAAGACTCAGTCTTCCTGTACTTCAGTCGGCAGTGTGTCTCTTATATTTAATTCCGATGCAATTTCTGTGTTTGATCGTCAATGGGAAGGTCCAAGGGAAACAGTAAACCTGCAGAGGTGCATCGGAATGTAAAACTGGTGACACAGGAAATGCTCAAAACATAGACAGTAGGAAGACTCAGTCTTCCTGTACTTAAGTCGGCATTGTGTCTCTTATATTTATTTCCGATGAAATTTCTATGTTTCATCGTCAATGGGAAGGTCCAAGGGATACAGTAAACCTGCAGAGGTGCATCGGAATGTAAAACTAGTGACACAGGAAACGCTCAAAACATAGACAGTAGGAAGACTCAGTCTTCCTGTACTTAAGTCGGCATTGTGTCTCTTATATTTAATTCCGATGCAATTTCTGTGTTTCATCGTCAATGGGAAGGTCCAAGGGAAACAGTAAACCTGCAGAGGTGCATCGGAATGTAAAACTGGTGACACAGGAAACGCTCAAAACATAGACAGTAGGAAGACTCAGCCTTCCTGTACTTAAATCGGCATTGTGTTTCTTGTATTTAATTCCGATGAAATTTCTGTGTTTCATCGTGAATGGGAAGGTCCAAGGGATATAGTAATCCTGCAGACGTGCATCGGAAAGTAAAACTGATGACACAGGAAACGCTCAAAACATAGACAGTAGGAAGATTTAGTCTTCCTGTACTTAAGTCGGCATTGTGTCTCTTATATTTAATTCCGATGCAATTTCTGTTTTTCATCGTCAATGGGAAGGTATAAGGGATACAGTAAACCTGCAGGGGTGCATCAGAATGTAAAACTGTTGACACAGGAAACGCTCAACACATAGACAGTAGGAAGACTTATTCTTCCTGTAAATAAGTCGGCATTGTGTCTCTTATATTTAATTCCGATGCAATTTCTGTGTTTCATCGTCAATGGGAAGTTCCAAGGAATACAGTAAACCTGCAGAGGTGAATCGGAATGTAAAACTAGTGACACAGGAAACGCTCAAAACATAGACAGTAGGAAGATTCTGTCTTCCTGTACTTAAGTCGGCATTGTGTCTCTTATATTTAATTCCGATGCAATTTCTGTGTTTCATCGTCAATGGGAACGTCCAAGGAATACAGTAAACCTGCAGAGGTGCTTCGGAATGTAAAACTGGTAACACAGGAAACGCTCAAAACATAGACAGTAGGAAGACTCAGTCTTCCTGTACTTAAGTCGGCATTGTGTCTCTTGTATTTAATTCCGATGAAATTTCTGTGTTTCATCGTGAATGGGAAGGTCCAAGGGATATAGTAATCCTGCAGAGGTGCATCGGAAAGTAAAACTGATGACACAGGAAACGCTCAAAGCATAGCCAGTAGGAAGACTTAGTCTTCCTGTACTTCAGTCGGCATTGTGTCTCTTATATTTAATTCCGATGCAATTTCTGTTTTTCATCGTCAATGGGAAGGTCCAAGGGATATAGTAAACCTGCAGAGGTGCATCAGAATGTAAAACTGTTGACACAGGAAACGCTCAACACATAGACAGTAGGAAGACTCATTCTTCCTGTACTTAAGTCGGCATTGTGTCTCTTATATTTAATTCCGATGCAATTTCTGTGTTTCATCGTCTTTGGGAAGGTCCAAGGAATACAGTAAACCTGCAGAGGTGCATCGGAATGTAAAACTAGTGACACAGGAAACGCTGAAAACATAGACAGTAGGAAGACTCTCTCTTCCTGTACTTAAGTCTGCATTGTGTCTCTTATATTTAATTCCGATGAAATTTCTGTGTTTCATCGTCAATGGGAAGGTCCAAGGGATACAGTAAGCCTGCAGAGGTGCATCAGAATGTAAAACTGGTGACACAGGAAACGCTCAAACATAGAGTGTAGGAAGACTCAGTCTTCCTGTACTTCAGTCGGCAGTGTGTCTCTTATATTTAATTCCGATGCAATTTCTGTGTTTCATCGTCAATGGGAAGGTCCAATGGATACAGAAAACCTGCAGAGGTGCATCAGAATGTAAAACTGGTGACACAGGAATCGCAAAAAACATAGGCAGTAGGAAGACTCAGTCTTCCTGTACTTAAGTCGGCATTGTGTTTCTTATATTTAATTCCGATGCGATTTCTGTGTTTCATCGACAATGGGAAGGTCCAAGGGATACAGTAAACCGGCAGAGATGAATCGGAATGTAAAACTGGTGACACAGGATACGCTCAAAACATTGACCGTACGAAGACTGTTTTCTTGTACTTAAGTCGGCATTGTGTCTCTTATATTTAATTTCGATGCAATTTCTGTGTTTAATCGTCAATGGGAAGGTCCAAGGGATACATGAAACCTGCAGAGGTGCATCGGAATGTCAAACTGGTAACACAGGAAACGCCCAAAGCATAGAGAGTAGGAAGACTTAGTCTTCCTGTACTTAAGTCGGCATTGTGTCTCTTATATTTAATTCCGATGCAATTTCTGTGTTTCATCGTCAATGGGACGGTCCAAGCGATACAGTAAACCTGCAGATGTGCATCAGAATGTAAAACTGGTGACACAGGAAACGCTCAACACATAGACAGTAGGAAGGCTCATTCTTCCAGTACTTAAGTCGGCATTGTGTCTCTTATATTTAATTCTGATGAAATTTCAGTGTTTCATCGTGAATGGGAAGGTCCAAGGGATATAGTAAACCTGCAGAGGTGCATCGTAAAGTAAAACTGATGACACAGGAAACGCTCAAAACATAGACAGTAGGAAGACTTAGTCTTCCTGTACTTAAGTCGGCATTGTGTCTCCTATATTTAATTCCGATGCGATTTCTGTGTTTCATCGACAATGGGAAGGTCCAAGGGATACAGTAAACCTGCAGAGGTGCATCAGAATGTAAAACTGGTGACACAGGAAACGCTCAAACATTGTCCGTACGTAGACTGTTATCTTGTACTTAAGTAGGCATTGTGTCACTTATATTTCATTCCGATGCGATTTCTGTATTTCATCGACAAGGGGAAGGTCCAAGGGATACAGTAAGCCGGCAGAGGTGCATCGGAATGTAAAACTTGTGACACAGGAAACGCTCAAGACATTGACCGCACGAAGACTGTTTTCTTGTACCTAAGTCGGCATTGTGTCCCTTATATTTAATTTCGATGCAATTTCTGTGATTCATCGTCAATGGGAAGGTCCAAGAAGGGATACAGGAAACCTGCAGAGGTGCATCGGAATGTCAAACAGGTAACACAGGAAACACTCAAAACATAGAGAGTAGGAAGACTCAGTCTTACTGTACTTAAGTTGGCATTGTGACCCTTATATTTAATTCCGATGCAATTTCTGTGTTTCATAGTCAATGGGAAGGTCCAAGGGATACAGTAAACCTGCAGAGTTGCATCGGAATGTAAAACTGGTGACACAGGAAACGCTCAAAACATAGACAGAGGAACACTCAGTCGTCCCATACTTTAGTCGGCATTGGGTCTCTTATATTTATTTCCGATGAAATGTCTGTGTTTCATCGTGAATGGGAAGGTCCAAGGGATATAGCAAACCTGCAGAGGTGCGTCAGAAAGTAAAACTGATGACACAGGAAACGCTCAAAATATAGACAGTAGGAGGACTTAGTCTTCCTCTACTTAAGTCGGCATTGTGTCTCTTATATTTAATTCCGATGCAATTTCTGTGTTTCATCGTCACTGTGTAGGTCCAAGGGATACAGTAAACCTATAGAGGTGCATCGGAATGTAAAACTGGTGACACAGGAAACGCTCAAAGCATAGAATGTATTAAGACTCAGTCTTCCTGTACTTCAGTCGGCAGTGTGTCTCTTATATTTAATTCCGATGCAATTTCTGTGTTTGATCGTCAATGGGAAGGTCCAAGGGAAACAGTAAACCTGCAGAGGTGCATCGGAATGTAAAACTGGTGACACAGGAAACGCTCAAAACATAGACAGTAGGAAGATTCAGTCTTCCTGTACTTAAGTCGGCATTGTGTCTCTTATATTTATTTCCGATTATATTTTGATGTTTCATCGTCAATGGGAAGGTCCAAGGGATACAGTAAACCTGCAGAGGTGCATCGGAATGAAAAACTAGTGACACAGGAAACGATCAAACATAGACAGTAGGAAGACTCAGTCTTCCTGTACTTAAGTCGGCATTGTGTCTCTTATATTTAATTCCGATGCAATTTCTGTGTTTCATCGTCAATGGGAAGGTCCAAGGGAAACAGTAAACCTGCAGAGGTGCATCGGAATGTAAAACTGGTGACACAGGAAACGCTCAAAACATAGACAGTAGGAAGACTCAGTCTTCCTGTACTTAAGTCGGCATTGTGTCTCTTGTATTTAATTCCGATGAAATTTCTGTGTTTCATCGTGAATGGGAAGGTCCAAGGGATACAGTAAACCTGCAGAGGTGCATCAGAATGTAAAACTGTTGACACAGGAAACGCTCAACACATAGACAGTAGGAAGACTCATTCTTCCTGTAAATAAGTCGGCATTGTGTCTCTTATATTTAATTCCGATGCAATTTCTGTGTTTCATCGTCAATGGGAAGTTCCAAGGAATACAGTAAACCTGCAGAGGTGCATCGGAATGTAAAACTAGTGACACAGGAAACGCTCAAAACATAGAGAGTAGGAAGACTCAGTCTTCCTGTACTTAAGTTTTCATTGTGACCCTTATATTTAATTCCGATGCAATTTCTGTGTTTCATAGTCAATGGGAAGGTCCAAGGGATACAGTAAACCTGCAGAGTTGCATCGGAATGTAAAACTGGTGACACAGGAAACGCTCAAAACATAGACAGAGGAACACTCAGTCGTCCCATACTTAAGTCGGCATTGGGTCTCTTATATTTATTTCCGATGAAATGTCTGTGTTTCATCGTGAATGGGAAGGTCCAAGGGATATAGCAAACCTGCAGAGGTGCGTCAGAAAGTAAAACTGATGACACAGGAAACGCTCAAAATATAGACAGTAGGAGGACTTAGTCTTCCTCTACTTAAGTCAGCATTGTGTCTCTTATATTTAATTCCGATGCAATTTCTGTGTTTCATCGTCACTGTGAAGGTCCAAGGGATACAGTAAACCTATAGAGGTGCATCGGAATGTAAAACTGGTGACACAGGAAACGCTCAAAGCATAGAATGTATTAAGACTCAGTCTTCCTGTACTTCTGTCGGCAGTGTGTCTCTTATATTTAATTCCGATGCAATTTCTGTGTTTGATCGTCAATGGGAAGGTCCAAGGGAAACAGTAAACCTGCAGAGGTGCATCGGAATGTAAAACTGGTGACACAGGAAACGCTCAAAATATAGACAGTAGGAAGACTCAGTCTTCCTGTACTTAAGTCGGCATTGTGTCTCTTATATTTATTTCCGATGAAATTTTGATGTTTCATCGTCAATGGGAAGGTCCAAGGGATACAGTAAACCTGCAGAGGTGCATCGGAATGAAAAACTAGTGACACAGGAAACGCTCAAACATAGACAGTAGGAAGACTCAGTCTTCCTGTACTTAAGTCGGCATTGTGTCTCTTATATTTAATTCCGATGCAATTTCTGTGTTTCATCGTCAATGGGAAGGTCCAAGGGAAACAGTAAACCTGCAGAGGTGCATCGGAATGTAAAACTGGTGACACAGGAAACGCTCAAAACATAGACAGTAGGAAGACTCAGTCTTCCTGTACTTAAGTGGGCATTGTGTCTCTTGTATTTAATTCCTATGAAATTTCTGTGTTTCATCGTGAATGGGAAGGTCCAAGGGATATAGTAATCCTGCAGACGTGCGTCGGAAAGTAAAACTGATGACACAGGAAACGCTCAAAACATAGACAGTAGGAAGACTTAGTCTTCCTGTACTTCAGTCGGCATTGTGTCTCTTATATTTAATTCCGGTGCAATATCTGTTTTTCATCGTCAATGGGAAGGTCCAAGGGATACAGTAAACCTGCAGAGGTGCATCAGAATGTAAAACTGTTGACACAGGAAACGCTCAACACATAGACAGTAGGAAGACTCATTCTTCCTGTAAATAAGTCGGCATTGTGTCTCTTATATTTAATTCCGATGCAATTACTGTGTTTCATCGTCAATGGGAAGTTCCTAGGAATACAGTAAACCTGCAGAGGTGCATCGGAATATAAAACTAGTGACACAGGAAACGCTCAAAACATAGAGAGTAGGAAGACTCAGTCTTCCTGTACTTAAGTTGGCATTGTGACCCTTATATTTAATTCCGATGCAATTTCTGTGTTTCATAGTCAATGGGAAGGTCCAAGGGATACAGTAAACCTGCCGAGTTGCATCGGAATGTAAAACTGGTGACACAGGAAACGCTCAAAACATAGACAGAGGAACACTCAGTCGTCCCATACTTAAGTCGGCATTGGGTCTCTTATATTTATTTCCGATGAAATGTCTGTGTTTCATCGTGAATGGGAAGGTCCAAGGGATATAGCAAACCTGCAGAGGTGCGTCAGAAAGTAAAACTGATGACACAGGAAACGCTCAAAATATAGACAGTAGGAGGACTTAGTCTTCCTCTACTTAAGTCGGCATTGTGTCTCTTATATTTAATTCCGATGCAATTTCTGTGTTTCATCGTCACTGTGAAGGTCCAAGGGATACAGTAAACCTGCAGAGGTGCATCTGAATGTAAAACTGGTGACACAGGAAACGCTCAAAGCATAGAATGTATTAAGACTCAGTCTTCCTGTACTTCTGTCGGCAGTGTGTCTCTTATATTTAATTCCGATGCAATTTCTGTGTTTGATCGTCAATGGGAAGGTCCAAGGGAAACAGTAAACCTGCAGAGGTGCATCGGAATGTAAAACTGGTGACACAGGAAACGCTCAAAACATAGACAGCAGGAAGACTCAGTCTTCCTGTACTTAAGTCGGCATTGTGTCTCTTATATTTATTTCCGATGAAATTTCTATGTTTCATCGTCAATGGGAAGGTCCAAGGGATACAGTAAACCTGCAGAGGTGCATCGGAATGAAAAACTAGTGACACAGGAAACGCTCAAAACATAGACAGTAGGAAGACTCAGTCTTCCTGTACTTAAGTCGGCATTGTGTCTCTTATATTTAATTCCGATGCAATTTCTGTGTTTCATCGTCAGTGGGAAGGTCCAAGGGAAACAGTAAACCTGCAGAGGTGCATCGGAATGTAAAACTGGTGACACAGGAAACGCTCAAAACATAGACAGTAGGAAGACTCAGTCTTCCTGTACTTAAGTCGGCATTGTGTCTCTTGTATTTAATTCCGATGAAATTTCTGTGTTTCATCGTGAATGGGAAGGTCCAAGGGATATAGTAATCCTGCAGACGTGCATCGGAAAGTAAAACTGATGACACAGGAAACGCTCAAAACATAGACAGTAGGAAGACTTAGTCTTCCTGTACTTCAGTCGGCATTGTGTCTCTTATATTTAATTCCGATGCAATTTCTGTTTTTCATCGTCAAAGGGACGGTCCAAGGGATACAGTAAACCTGCAGAGGTGCATCAGAATGTAAAACTGTTGACACAGGAAACGCTCAACACATAGACAGTAGGAAGACTCAATCTTCCTGCAAATAAGTCGGCATTGTGTCTCTTATATTTAATTACGATGCAATTTCTGTGTTTCATCGTCAATGGGAAGTTCCAAGGAATACAGTAAACCTGCAGAGGTGCATCGGAATGTAAAACTAGTGACACAGGAAACGCTCAAAACATAGACAGTAGGAAGACTCTGTCTTCCTGTACTTAAGTCGGCATTGTGTCTCTTATATTTAATTCCGATGCAATTTCTGTGTTTCATCGTCAATGGGAAGGTCCAAGGAATACAGTAAACCTGCAGAGGTGCTTCGGAATGTAAAACTGGTAACACAGGAAACGCTCAAAACATAGACAGTAGGAAGACTCAGTCTTCCTGTACTTAAGTCGGCATTGTGTCTCTTGTATTTAATTCCGATGAAATTTCTGTGTTTCATCGTGAATGGGAAGGTCCAAGGGATATAGTAATCCTGCAGAGGTGCATCGGAAAGTAAAACTGAAGACACAGGAAACGCTCAAAACATAGACAATAGGTAGACTTAGTCTTCCTGTACTTCAGTCGGCATTGTGTCTCTTATATTTAATTCCGATGCAATTTCTGTTTTTCATCGTCAATGGGAAGGTCCAAGGGATACAGTAAACCTGCAGAGGTGCATCAGAATGTAAAACTGTTGACACAGGAAACGCTCAACACATAGACAGTAGGAAGACTCATTCTTCCTGTACTTAAGTCGGCATTGTGCCTCTTATATTTAATTCCGATGCAATTTCTGTGTTTAATCGTCAATGGGAAGGTCCAAGGAATACAGTAAACCTGCAGAGGTGTATCGGAATGTAAAACTAGTGACACAGGAAACGCTCAAAACATAGACAGTAGGAAGACTCTGTCTTCCTGTACTTGAGTCGGCATTGTGTCTCTTACATTTAATTCCGATGCAATTTCTGTGGTTCATCGTCAATGGGAAGGTCCAAGGGACACAGTAAGCCTGCAGAGGTGCATCAGAATGTAAAACTTTTGACACAGGAAACGCTCAAAGCATAGAGTGTAGGAAGACTCAGTCTTCCTGTACTTCAGTCGGCAGTGTGTCTCTTATATTTAATTCCGATGCAATTTCTGTGTTTCATCGTCAATGGGAAGGTCCAATGGATACAGAAAACCTGCAGAGGTGCATCAGAATGTAAAACTGGTGACACAGGAATCGCTCAAAACATAGGCAGTAGGAAGACTCAGTCTTCCTGTACTTAAGTCGGCATTGTGTTTCTTATATTTAATTCCGATGCGATTTCTGTGTTTCACCGACAATGGGACGGTCCAAGGGATACAGTAAACCGGCAGAGATGCATCGGAATGTGAAACTGGTGACACAGGAAACGCTCAAAACATTGACCGTACGAAGACTGTTTTCTTGTACTTAAGTCGGCATTGTGTCTCTTATACTTAATTTCGATGCAATTTCTGTGTTTCATCGTCAATGGGAAGGTCCAAGGGATACAGGAAACCTGCAGAGGTGCATCGGAATGTCAAACTGGTAACACAGGAAACGCTCAAAACATAGACAGTAGGAAGACTCAGTCTTCCTATACTTAAGTCGGCATTTTTTCTCTTATATTTATTTCGGATGAAATTTCTGTGTTTCATCGTGAATGGGAAGGTCCAAGGGATATAGTAAACCTGTAGAGGTGCATCGGAAAATAAAACTGGTGACACAGGAAACGCTCAAATTATAGACAGTAGGAAGACTCAGTCTTCCTGTACTTAAGTCGGCATTGTGTCTCTTATATTTAATTCCGATGCAATTTCTGTGTTTCAACGTCAACGGGAAGGTCCAAGGGATACAGTAAACCTGCAGAGGTGCATCAGAATGTAAAACTGGTAACACAGGAAACGCTCAAAACATAGATTGTAGGAAGACTAAGTCTTCCTGTACTTAAGTCGGCATTGTGTCTCTTATATTTAATTCCGATGCAATTTCTGTGTTTCATCGTCAATGGGAAGGTCCAAGGGATACAGTAAACCTGCAGAGGTGCATCAGAATGTAAAATTGGTGACACAGGAAACGCTCAACACATAGACAGTAGGAAGACTCATTCTTCCTGTACTTAAGTCAGCTTTGTGTCTCTTATATTTAATTCCGATGCAATTTCTGTGTTTCATCGTCAATGGGAAGGTCCAAGGAATACAGTAAACCTGCAGAGGTCCATCGGAATGTAAAACTAGTGACACAGGAAACGCTCAAATCATAGACAGTAGGAAGACTCTGTCTTCCTGTACTTAAGTCGGCATTGTGTCTCTTATATTTAATTCCAATGCAATTTCTGTGTTTCATCGTGAATGGGAAAGTCCATGGGATACAGTAAACCTGCAGAGGTGCATCGGAGTGTAAAACTGGTGACACAGGAAACGCTCAAATTATAGACAGTAGTAAGACTCGGTCTTCCTGTACTTAGGTCGGTATTTTGTCTCTTATATTTAATTCCGATGCAATTTCAGTGTTTCATCGTCAATGGGAAGGTCCAAGGGATACAGTAAACCTGCAGAGGTGCATCGGAATGTAAAACTGGTACACAGGAAACGCTCAAAACATAGACAGTAGGAAGACTCAGTCTTTCTGTACTTAAGTCGGCATTGTGTCTCCTATATTTAATTCCAATGCGATTTCTGTGTTTCATCGACAATGGGAAGGTCCAAGGGATACAGTAAACCTGCAGAGGTGCATCGGAATGTAAAATTGGTAACACAGGAAACGCTCAAAACATAGAGAGTAGGAAGACTCAGTCTTCCTGTACTTAAGTTGGCATTGTGATTCTTATATTTAATTCCGATGCAATTTCTGTGTTTCATCGTCAATGGGAAGGTCCAAGGGATATAGTAAACCTGCAGAGTTGAATCGGAATGTAAAACTGGTGACACAGGAGACGCTCAAAACATAGACAGAGGAAGACTCAGTCTTCCCATACTTCAGTCGGCATAGTGTCTCTTATATTTATTTCCGATGAAGTGTCTGTATTCATTGTGAATGGGAAGGTCCAAGGGATATAGTAAACCTGCAGAGGTGCGTCAGAAAGTTAAACTGATGACACAGGAAACGCTCAAAACATAGACAGTAGGAGGACTTAGTCTTCCTGTACTTAAGTCGGCATTGTGTCTCTTATATTTAATTCCGATGCAATTTCTGTGTTTCATCGTCAATGGGAAGGTCCAAGGGATATAGTAAACCTGCAGAGGTGCATCAGAATGTAAAACTGGTGACACAGGAAACGCTCAACACATAGACAGTAGGAAGACTCATTCTTTCTGTACTTAAGTCGGCTTTGTGTCTCTTATATTTAATTCCGATGCAATTTCTGTGTTTCATCGTCAATGGGAAGGTCCAAGGAATACAGTAAACCTGCAGAGGTGCATCGGAATGTAAAACTAGTGACACAGGAAACGCTCAAATCATAGACAGTAGGAAGACTCTGTCTTCCTGTACTTAAGTCGGCATTGTGTCTCTTATATTTAATTCCGATGCAATTTCTGTGTTTCATCGTGAATGGGAAGGTCCATGGGATACAGTAAACCTGCAGAGGTGCATCGGAGTGTAAAATTGGGGACACAGCAAACGCTCAAATTATAGACAGTAGGAAGACTCGGTCTTCCTGTACTTAAGTTGGCATTGTGATTCTTATATTTAATTCCGATGCAATTTCTGTGTTTCATCGTCAATGGGAAGGTCCAAGGGATATAGTAAACCTGCAGAGTTGAATCGGAATGTAAAACTGGTGACACAGGAGACGCTCAAAACATAGACAGAGGAAGACTCAGTCTTCCCATACTTAAGTCTGCATAGTGTCTCTTATATTTATTTCCGATGAAGTGTCTGTATTCATTGTGAATGGGAAGGTCCAAGGGATATAGTAAACCTGCAGAGGTGCGTCAGAAAGTTAAACTGATGACACAGGAAACGCTCAAAACATAGACAGTAGGAGGACTTAGTCTTCCTGTACTTAAGTCGGCATTGTGTCTCTTATATTTAATTCCGATGCAATTTCTGTGTTTCATCGTCAATGGGAAGGTCCAAGGGATACAGTAAACCTGTAGAGGTGCATCAGAATGTAAAACTGGTGACACAGGAAACGCTCAACACATAGACAGTAGGAAGACTCATTCTTTCTGTACTTAAGTCGGCTTTGTGTCTCTTATATTTAAATCCGATGCAATTTCTGTGTTTCATCGTCAATGGGAAGGTCCAAGGAATACAGTAAACCTGCAGAGGTGCATCGGAATGTAAAACTAGTGACACAGGAAACGCTCAAATCATAGTCAGTAGGAAGACTCTGTCTTCCTGTACTTAAGTCGGCATTGTGACTCTTATATTTAATTCCGATGCAATTTCTGTGTTTCATCGTGAATGGGAAGGTCCATGGGATACAGTAAACCTGCAGAGGTGCATCGGAGTGTAAAATTGGGGACACAGCAAACGCTCAAATTATAGACAGTAGGAAGACTCGGTCTTCCTGTACTTAAGTCGGTGTTTTGTCTCTTATATTTAATTACGATGCAATTTCTGTGTTTCATCGTCAATGGGAAGGTCCAAGGGATACAGTAAACCTGCAGAGGTGCATCGGAATGTAAAACTGGTGACACAGGAAACGCTCAAAACATAGACAGTAGCAAGACTCAGTCTTCCTGTACTTAAGTCGGCATTGTGGCTCCTATATTTAATTCCAATGCGATTTCTGTGTTTCATCGACAATGGGAAGTTCCAAGGGATACAGTAAACCTGCAGACGTGCATCGGAATGTAAAACTGGTAACACAGGAAACGCTCAAAACATAGAGCGTAGGAAGACTCAGTCTTCCTGTACTTAAGTTGGCATTGTGACTCTTATATTTAATTCCGATGCAATTTCTGTGTTTCATCGTCAATGGGAAGGTCCAAGGGATATAGTAAACCTGCAGAGTTGCATCGGAATGTATAACTGGTGACACAGGAGACGCTCAAAACATAGACAGAGGAAGACTCAGTCTTCCCATACTTAAGTCGGCATAGTGTCTCTTATATTTATTTCCGATGAAATGTCTGTATTCATCGTGAATGGGAAGGTCCAAGGGATATAGTAAACCTGCAGAGGTGCGTCAGAAAGTTAAACTGATGACACAGGAAACGCTGAAATCATAGACAGTAGGAGGACTTAGTCTTCCTGTACTTAAGTCGGCATTGTGTCTCTTATATTTAATTCCGATGCAATTTCTGTGTTTCATCGTCACTGTGAAGGTCCAAGGGATACAGTAAACCTGTAGAGGTGCATCGGAATGTAAAACTGGTGACACAGGAAACGCTCAAATTATAGACACTAGGAAGACTCAGTCTTCCTGTACTTAAGTCGGCATTGTGTCTCTTATATTTAATTCCGATTCAATTTCTGTGTTTCATCGTCAATGGGAAGGTCCAAGGAATACAGTAAACCTGCAGAGGTGCATCGGAATGTGAAGCTATTGACACAGGAAACGCTCAAAACATAGACAGTAGGAAGACTCTGTCTTCCTGTACTTAAGTCGTCATTGTGTCTCTTATATTTAATTCCGATGCAATTTCTGTGTTTCATCGTCAATGGGAAGGTCCAAGGGATACAGTAAGCCAGCAGAGGTGCATCAGAATGTAAAACTGGTGACACAGGAAACGCTCAAAGCATAGAGTGTAGGAAGACTAAGTCTTCCTGTACTTCAGTCGGCAGTGTGTCTCTTATATTTAATTCCGATGCAATTTCTGTGTTTCATCGTCAATGGGAAGGTCCAATGAATACAGTAAACCTGCAGAGGTGCATCGGAATGTAAAACTAGTGACACAGGAAACGCTCAAAACATTGACTGTACGAAGACTGTTTTCTTGTACTTAAGTCGGCATTGTGTCTCTTATATTTAATTTCGATGCAATTTCTGTGTTTCATCGTCAATGGGAAGGTCCAAGGGATACAGGAAACCTGCAGAGGTGCATCGGAATGTCAAACTGGTAACACAGGAAACGCTCAAAGCATAGAGAGTAGGAAGACTCAGTCTTCCTGTACTTAAGTCGGCATTGTGTCTCTTATATTTAATTCCGATGCAATTTCTGTGTTTCATCGTCAATGGGACGGTCCAAGGGATACAGTAAACCTGCAGAGGTGCATCGGAATGTAAAACTGGTGACACAGGAAACGCTCAAAACATAGACAGTAGGAAGACTCAGTCTTCCTATACTTAAGTTGGCATTGTGTCTCTTATATTTATTTCCGATGAAATTTCTGTGTTTCATCGTGATTGGGAAGGTACAAGGGATATAGTAAACCTGTAGAGGTGCATCGGAAAATAAAACTGGTGACACAGGAAACGTTCAAATTATAGACAATAGGAAGACTCAGTCTTCCTGTACTTAAATCGGCATTGTGTCTCTTATATTTAATTCCGATGCAATTTCTGTGTTTCATCGTCAACGGGAAGGTCCAAGGGATACAGTGAACCTGCAGAGGTGCATCAGAATGTAAAGCTGGTGACACAGGAAACGCTCAACACATAGACAGTAGGAAGACTCATTCTTCCTGTACTTAAGTCGGCTTTGTGTCTCTTATATTTTATTCCGATGCAATTTCTGTGTTTCAACGTCAATGGGAAGGTCCAAGGAATACAGTAAACCTGCAGAGGTGCATCGGAATGTAAAACTAGTGACACAGGAAACGCTCAAATCATAGACAGTAGGAAGACTCTGTCTTCCTGTACTTAAGTCGGCATTGTGTCTCTTATATTTAATTCCGATGCAATTTCTGTGTTTCATCGTCAATGGGAAGGTCCAAGGCATACAGTAAGCCTGCAGAGGTGCATCGGAATGTAAAACTGGTGACACAGGAAACGCTCAAAACATAGACAGTAGGGAGACTCAGTCTTTCTGTACTTAAGTCGGCATTGTGTCTCCTATATTTAATTCCAATGCGATTTCTGTGTTTCATCGACAATGGGAAGGTCCAAGGGATACAGTAAACCTGCAGAGGTGCATTGGAATGTAAAACTGGTGACACAGGAAACGCTCAAATCATTGTCCGTACGTAGACTGTTATCTTGTACTTAAGTAGGCATTGTGACTCTTATATTCAATTCCGATGCGATTTCTGTGTTTCATCGACAAGGGGAAGGTCCAAGGGATGCAGTAAACCGGCAGAGGTGCATCGGAATGTAAAACTGGTGACACAGGAAACGCTCAAGACATTGACCGTACGAAGACAGTTTTCTTGTACTTAAGTCGGCATTGTGTCTCTTATATTTAATTTCGATGCAATTTCTGTGTTTCATCGTCGATGGGAAGGTCCAATGGATATAGTAAACCTGCAGAGTTGCATCGGAATGTAAAACTGGTGACACAGGAAACGCTCAAAACATAGATAGAGGAAGACTCAGTCCTCCCATACTTAAGTCGGCATAGTGTCTCTTATATTTATTTCCGATGAAATGTCTGTGTTTCATCGTGAATGGGAAGGTCCAAGGGATATAGTAAACCTGCAGAGGTGCGTCAGAAAGTTAAACTGATGACACAGGAAACGCTCAAAACATAGACAGTAGGAGGACTTAGTCTTCCTGTACTTAAGTCTGCATTGTGTCTCTTATATTTAATTCCGATGCAATTTCTGTGTTTCATCGTCACTGTGAAGGTCCAAGGGATACAGTAAACCTGTAGAGGTGCATCGGAATGTAAAACTGGTGACACAGGAAACGCTCAAATTATAGACACTAGGAAGACTCAGTCTTCCTGTACTTAAGTCGGCATTGTGTCTCTTATATTTAATTCCGATTCAATATCTGTGTTTCATCGTCAATGGGAAGGTCCAAGGAATACAGTAAACCTGCAGAGGTGTATCGGAATGTAAAACTAGTGACACAGGAAACGCTCAAAACATAGACAGTAGGAAGACTCTGTCTTCCTGTACTTAAGTCGGCATTGTGTCTCTTATATTTAATTCCGATGCAATTTCTGTGTTTCATCGACAATGGGAAGGTCCAAGGGATACAGTAAGCCTGCAGAGCTGCATCAGAATGTAAAACTGGTGACACAGGAAACGCTCAAAGCATAGAGCGTAGGAATACTAAGTCTTCCTGTACTTCAGTCGGCAGTGTGTGTCTCTTATATTTAATTCAGATGCAATTTCTGTGTTTCATCGTCAATGGGAAGGTCCTAGGTAAACAGTAAACCTGCAGAGGTGCATCGGAATGTAAAACTGGTGACACAGGAAACGCTCAAAACATAGACAGTAGGAAGACTCAGTCTTCCTGTACTTAAGTCGGCATTGTGTCTCTTATATTTATTTCCGATGAAATTTCTATGTTTCACCGTCAATGGGAAGGTCCAAGCTATACAGTAAACCTGCAGATGTGCATCAGAATGTAAAACTGGTGACACAGGAAACGCTCAACACATAGACAGTAGGAAGGCTCATTCTTCCAGTACTTAAGTCGGCATTGTGTCTCTTATATTTAATTCCGATGCAATTTCTGTGTTTCATCGTCAATGGGAAGGTCCAATGAATACAGTAAACCTGCAGAGGTGCATCGGAATGTAAAACTAGTGACACAGGAAACGCTCAAAACATAGACAGTAGAAAGACTCAGTCTTCCTGTACTTAAGTCGGCATTGTGTTTCTTATATGTAATTCCGATGCAATTTCTGTGTTTCATGGACAATGGGAAGGTCCAAGGGATACAGTAAACCGGCAGAGATGCATCGGAATGTAAAACTGGTGACACAGGAAACGCTCAAAACATTGACTGTACGAAGACTGTTTTCTTGTACTTAAGTCGGCATTGTGTCTCTTATATTTAATTTCGATGTAATTTCTGTGTTTCATCGTCAATGGGAAGGTCCAAGGGATACAGGAAACCTGCAGAGGTGCATCGGAATGTCAAACTGGTAACACAGGAAACGCTCAAAGCATAGAGAGTAGGAAGACTCAGTCTTCCTGAACTTAAGTCGGCATTGTGTCTCTTATATTTAATTCCGATGCAATTTCTGTGTTTCATCGTCAATGGGACGGTCCAAGGGATACAGTCAAACTGCAGAGGTGCATCGGAATGTAAAACTGGTGACACAGGAAACGCTCAAAACATAGACAGTACGAAGACTCAGTCTTCCTATACTTAAGTTGGCATTGTGTCTCTTATATTTATTTCCGATGAAATTTCTGTGTTTCATCGTGAATGGGAAGGTCCAAGGGATATAGTAAACCTGTAGAGGTGCATCGGAAAATAAAACTGGTGACACAGGAAACGTTCAAATTATAGACAGTAGGAAGACTCAGTCCTCCTGTACTTAAGTTGGCATTGTGACTCTTATATTTAATTCCGATGCAATTTCTGTGTTTCATCGTCAATGGGACGGTCCAAGGGATACAGTCAAACTGCAGAGGTGCATCGGAATGTAAAACTGGTGACACAGGAGACGCTCAAAACATAGACAGTACGAAGACTCAGTCTTCCTATACTTAAGTTCGCATTGTGTCTCTTATATTTATTTCCGATGAAATTTCTGTGTTTCATCGACAATGGGAAGGTCCAAGGGATACAGTAAACCTGCAGACGTGCATCGGAATGTAAAACTGGTAACACAGGAAACGCTCAAAACATAGAGCGTAGGAAGACTCAGTCTTCCTGTACTTAAGTTGGCATTGTGACTCTTATATTTAATTCCGATGCAATTTCTGTGTTTCATCGTCAATGGGAAGGTCCAAGGGATATAGTAAACCTGCAGAGTTGCATCGGAATGTATAACTGGTGACACAGGAGACGCTCAAAACATAGACAGAGGAAGACTCAGTCTTCCCATACTTAAGTCGGCATAGTGTCTCTTATATTTATTTCCGATGAAATGTCTGTATTCATCGTGAATGGGAAGGTCCAAGGGATATAGTAAACCTGCAGAGGTGCGTCAGAAAGTTAAACTGATGACACAGGAAACGCTGAAATCATAGACAGTAGGAGGACTTAGTCTTCCTGTACTTAAGTCGGCATTGTGTCTCTTATATTTAATTCCGATGCAATTTCTGTGTTTCATCGTCACTGTGAAGGTCCAAGGGATACAGTAAACCTGTAGAGGTGCATCGGAATGTAAAACTGGTGACACAGGAAACGCTCAAATTATAGACACTAGGAAGACTCAGTCTTCCTGTACTTAAGTCGGCATTGTGTCTCTTATATTTAATTCCGATTCAATTTCTGTGTTTCATCGTCAATGGGAAGGTGCAAGGGATACAGTAAGCCAGCAGAGGTGCATCAGAATGTAAAACTGGTGACACAGGAAACGCTCAAAGCATAGAGTGTAGGAAGACTAAGTCTTCCTGTACTTCAGTCGGCAGTGTGTCTCTTATATTTAATTCCGATGCAATTTCTGTGTTTCATCGTCAATGGGAAGGTCCAATGAATACAGTAAACCTGCAGAGGTGCATCGGAATGTCAAACTAGTGACACAGGAAACGCTCAAAACATTGACTGTACGAAGACTGTTTTCTTGTACTTAAGTCGGCATTGTGTCTCTTATATTTAATTTCGATGCAATTTCTGTGTTTCATCGTCAATGGGAAGGTCCAAGGAATACAGGAAACCTGCAGAGGTGCATCGGAATGTCAAACTGGTAACACAGGAAACGCTCAAAGCATAGAGAGTAGGAAGACTCAGTCTTCCTGTACTTAAGTCGGCATTGTGTCTCTTATATATAATTCCGATGCAATTTCTGTGTTTCATCGTCAATGGGACGGTCCAAAGGATACAGTAAACCTGCAGAGGTGCATCGGAATGTAAAACTGGTGACACAGGAAACGCTCAAAACATAGACAGTAGGAAGACTCAGTCTTCCTATACTTAAGTTGGCATTGTGTCTCTTATATTTATTTCCGATGAAATTTCTGTGTTTCATCGTGATTGGGAAGGTCCAAGGGATATAGTAAACCTGTAGAGGTGCATCGGAAAATAAAACTGGTGACACAGGAAACGTTCAAATTATAGACAGTAGGAAGACTCAGTCTTCCTGTACTTAAATCGGCATTGTGTCTCTTATATTTAATTCCGATGCAATTTCTGTGTTTCATCGTCAACGGGAAGGTCCAAGGGATACAGTGAACCTGCAGAGGTGCATCAGAATGTAAAGCTGGTGACACAGGAAACGCTCAACACATAGACAGTAGGAAGACTCATTCTTCCTGTACTTAAGTCGGCTTTGTGTCTCTTATATTTTATTCCGATGCAATTTCTGTGTTTCAACGTCAATGGGAAGGTCCAAGGAATACAGTAAACCTGCAGAGGTGCATCGGAATGTAAAACTAGTGACACAGGAAACGCTCAAATCATAGACAGTAGGAAGACTCTGTCTTCCTGTACTTAAGTCGGCATTGTGTCTCTTATATTTAATTCCGATGCAATTTCTGTGTTTCATCGTCAATGGGAAGGTCCAAGGCATACAGTAAGCCTGCAGAGGTGCATCGGAATGTAAAACTGGTGACACAGGAAACGCTCAAAACATAGACAGTAGGGAGACTCAGTCTTTCTGTACTTAAGTCGGCATTGTGTCTCCTATATTTAATTCCAATGCGATTTCTGTGTTTCATCGACAATGGGAAGGTCCAAGGGATACAGTAAACCTGCAGAGGTGCATCGGAATGTAAAACTGGTGACACAGGAAACGCTCAAATCATTGTCCGTACGTAGACTGTTATCTTGTACTTAAGTAGGCATTGTGACTCTTATATTCAATTCCGATGCGATTTCTGTGTTTCATCGACAAGGGGAAGGTCCAAGGGATGCAGTAAACCGGCAGAGGTGCATCGGAATGTAAAACTGGTGACACAGGAAACGCTCAAGACATTGACCGTACGAAGACAGTTTTCTTGTACTTAAGTCGGCATTGTGTCTCTTATATTTAATTTCGATGCAATTTCTGTGTTTCTTCGTCGATGGGAAGGTCCAAGGGATATAGTAAACCTGCAGAGTTGCATCGGAATGTAAAACTGGTGACACAGGAAACGCTCAAAACATAGACAGAGGAAGACTCAGTCCTCCCATACTTAAGTCGGCATAGTGTCTCTTATATTTATTTCCGATGAAATGTCTGTGTTTCATCGTGAATGGGAAGGTCCAAGGGATATAGTAAACCTGCAGAGGTGCGTCAGAAAGTTAAACTGATGACACAGGAAACGCTCAAAACATAGACAGTAGGAGGACTTAGTCTTCCTGTACTTAAGTCGGCATTGTGTCTCTTATATTTAATTCCGATGCAATTTCTGTGTTTCATCGTCACTGTGAAGGTCCAAGGGATACAGTAAACCTGTAGAGGTGCATCGGAATGTAAAACTGGTGACACAGGAAACGCTCAAATTATAGACACTAGGAAGACTCAGTCTTCCTGTACTTAAGTCGGCATTGTGTCTCTTATATTTAATTCCGATTCAATATCTGTGTTTCATCGTCAATGGGAAGGTCCAAGGAATACAGTAAACCTGCAGAGGTGCATCGGAATGTAAAACTAGTGACACAGGAAACGCTCAAAACATAGACAGTAGGAAGACTCTGTCTTCCTGTACTTAAGTCGGCATTGTGTCTCTTATATTTAATTCCGATGCAATTTCTGTGTTTCATCGACAATGGGAAGGTCCAAGGGATACAGTGAACCTGCAGAGGTGCATCAGAATGTAAAGCTGGTGACACAGGAAACGCTCAACACATAGACAGTAGGAAGACTCATTCTTCCTGTACTTAAGTCGGCTTTGTGTCTCTTATATTTTATTCCGATGCAATTTCTGTGTTTCAACGTCAATGGGAAGGTCCAAGGAATACAGTAAACCTGCAGAGGTGCATCGGAATGTAAAACTAGTGACACAGGAAACGCTCAAATCATAGACAGTAGGAAGACTCTGTCTTCCTGTACTTAAGTCGGCATTGTGTCTCTTATATTTAATTCCGATGCAATTTCTGTGTTTCATCGTCAATGGGAAGGTCCAAGGCATACAGTAAGCCTGCAGAGGTGCATCGGAATGTAAAACTGGTGACACAGGAAACGCTCAAAACATAGACAGTAGGGAGACTCAGTCTTTCTGTACTTAAGTCGGCATTGTGTCTCCTATATTTAATTCCAATGCGATTTCTGTGTTTCATCGACAATGGGAAGGTCCAAGGGATACAGTAAACCTGCAGAGGTGCATCGGAATGTAAAACTGGTGACACAGGAAACGCTCAAATCATTGTCCGTACGTAGACTGTTATCTTGTACTTAAGTAGGCATTGTGACTCTTATATTCAATTCCGATGCGATTTCTGTGTTTCATCGACAAGGGGAAGGTCCAAGGGATGCAGTAAACCGGCAGAGGTGCATCGGAATGTAAAACTGGTGACACAGGAAACGCTCAAGACATTGACCGTACGAAGACAGTTTTCTTGTACTTAAGTCGGCATTGTGTCTCTTATATTTAATTTCGATGCAATTTCTGTGTTTCATCGTCGATGGGAAGGTCCAAGGGATATAGTAAACCTGCAGAGTTGCATCGGAATGTAAAACTGGTGACACAGGAAACGCTCAAAACATAGACAGAGGAAGACTCAGTCCTCCCATACTTAAGTCGGCATAGTGTCTCTTATATTTATTTCCGATGAAATGTCTGTGTTTCATCGTGAATGGGAAGGTCCAAGGGATATAGTAAACCTGCAGAGGTGCGTCAGAAAGTTAAACTGATGACACAGGAAACGCTCAAAACATAGACAGTAGGAGGACTTAGTCTTCCTGTACTTAAGTCGGCATTGTGTCTCTTATATTTAATTCCGATGCAATTTCTGTGTTTCATCGTCACTGTGAAGGTCCAAGGGATACAGTAAACCTGTAGAGGTGCATCGGAATGTAAAACTGGTGACACAGGAAACGCTCAAATTATAGACACTAGGAAGACTCAGTCTTCCTGTACTTAAGTCGGCATTGTGTCTCTTATATTTAATTCCGATTCAATATCTGTGTTTCATCGTCAATGGGAAGGTCCAAGGAATACAGTAAACCTGCAGAGGTGCATCGGAATGTAAAACTAGTGACACAGGAAACGCTCAAAACATAGACAGTAGGAAGACTCTGTCTTCCTGTACTTAAGTCGGCATTGTGTCTCTTATATTTAATTCCGATGCAATTTCTGTGTTTCATCGACAATGGGAAGGTCCAAGGGATACAGTAAGCCTGCAGAGCTGCATCAGAATGTAAAACTGGTGACACAGGAAACGCTCAAAGCATAGAGCGTAGGAATACTAAGTCTTCCTGTACTTCAGTCGGCAGTGTGTGTCTCTTATATTTAATTCAGATGCAATTTCTGTGTTTCATCGTCAATGGGAAGGTCCTAGGTAAACAGTAAACCTGCAGAGGTGCATCGGAATGTAAAACTGGTGACACAGGAAACGCTCAAAACATAGACAGTAGGAAGACTCAGTCTTCCTGTACTTAAGTCGGCATTGTGTCTCTTATATTTTTTTCCGATGAAATTTCTATGTTTCACCGTCAATGGGAAGGTCCAAGCTATACAGTAAACCTGCAGATGTGCATCAGAATGTAAAACTGGTGACACAGGAAACGCTCAACACATAGACAGTAGGAAGGCTCATTCTTCCAGTACTTAAGTCGGCATTGTGTCTCTTATATTTAATTCCGATGCAATTTCTGTGTTTCATCGTCAATGGGAAGGTCCAATGAATACAGTAAACCTGCAGAGGTGCATCGGAATGTAAAACTAGTGACACAGGAAACGCTCAAAACATAGACAGTAGAAAGACTCAGTCTTCCTGTACTTAAGTCGGCATTGTGTTTCTTATATGTAATTCCGATGCAATTTCTGTGTTTCATGGACAATGGGAAGGTCCAAGGGATACAGTAAACCGGCAAAGATGCATCGGAATGTAAAACTGGTGACACAGGAAACGCTCAAAACATTGACTGTACGAAGACTGTTTTCTTGTACTTAAGTCGGCATTGTGTCTCTTATATTTAATTTCGATGTAATTTCTGTGTTTCATCGTCAATGGGAAGGTCCAAGGGATACAGGAAACCTGCAGAGGTGCATCGGAATGTCAAACTGGTAACACAGGAAACGCTCAAAGCATAGAGAGTAGGAAGACTCAGTCTTCCTGTACTTAAGTCGGCATTGTGTCTCTTATATTTAATTCCGATGCAATTTCTGTGTTTCATCGTCAATGGGACGGTCCAAGGGATACAGTCAAACTGCAGAGGTGCATCGGAATGTAAAACTGGTGACACAGGAAACGCTCAAAACATAGACAGTACGAAGACTCAGTCTTCCTATACTTAAGTTGGCATTGTGTCTCTTATATTTATTTCCGATGAAATTTCTGTGTTTCATCGTGAATGGGAAGGTCCAAGGGATATAGTAAACCTGTAGAGGTGCATCGGAAAATAAAACTGGTGACACAGGAAACGTTCAAATTATAGACAGTAGGAAGACTCAGTCTTCCTGTACTTAAATCGGCATTGTGTCTCTTATATTTAATTCCGATGCAATTTCTGTGTTTCATCGTCAATGGGAAGGTCCAAGGGATACAGTGAACCTGCAGAGGTGCATCAGAATGTAAAGCTGGTGACACAGGAAACGCTCAACACATAGACAGTAGGAAGACTCATTCTTCCTGTACTTAAGTCGGCTTTGTGTCTCTTATAGTTAATTCCGATGCAATTTCTGTGTTTCAACGTCAATGGGAAGGTCCAAGGAATACAGTAAACCTGCAGAGGTGCATCGGAATGTAAAACTAGTGACACAGGAAACGCTCAAATCATAGACAGTAAGAAGACTCTGTCTTCCTGTACTTAATTCGGCATTGTGTCTCTTATATTTAATTCCGATGCAATTTCTGTGTTTCATCGTCAATGGGAAGGTCCAAGGCATACAGTAAGCCTGCAGAGGTGCATCGGAATGTAAAACTGGTGACACAGGAAACGTTCAAAACATAGACAGTAGGAAGACTCAGTCTTTCTGTACTTAAGTCAGCATTGTGTCTCCTATATTTAATTCCAATGCGATTTCAGTGTTTCATCGACAATGGGAAGGTCCAAGGGATACAGTAAACCTGCAGAGGTGCATCGGAATGTAAAACTGGTGACACAGGAAACGCTCAAAACATTGTCCGTACGTAGACTGTTATCTTGTACTTAAGTAGGCATTGTGACTCTTATATTTAATTCCGATGCGATTTCTGTGTTTCATCGACAAGGGGAAGGTCCAAGGGATGCAGTAAACCGGCAGAGGTGCATCGGAATGTAAAACTGGTGACACAGGAAATGCTCAACACATTGACCGTACGAAGACTGTTTTCTTGTACTTAAGTCGGCATTGCGTCTCTTATATTTAATTTCGATGCAATTTCTGTGTTTCATCGTCAATGGGAAGGACAAGGAATATAGTACACCTGCAGAGTTGCATCGGAATGTAAAACTGGTGACACAGGAAACGCTCAAAACATAGACAGAGGAAGACTCAGTCTTCCCATACTTAAGTCGGCATAGTGTCTCTTTTATTCAATTTCGATGCAATTTCTGTGTTTCATCGTCACTGTGAAGGTCCAAGGGATACAGTAAACCTGTAGAGGTGCATCGGAATGTAAAACTGGTGACACAGGAAACGCTCAAATTATGGACACTAGGTAGACTCAGTCTTCCTGTACTTAAGTCGGCATTGTGTCTCTTATACTTAATTCCGATTCAATTTCTGTGTTTCATCGTCAATGGGAAGGTCCAAGGAATACAGTAAACCTGCAGAGGTGCATCGGAATGTAAAACTAGTGACACAGGAAACGCTCAAAACATAGACAGTAGGAAGACTCTGTCTTCCTGTACTTAAGTCGGCATTGTGTCTCTTATATTTAATTCCGATGCAATTTCTGTGTTTCATCGACATTGGGAAGGTCCAAGGGATACAGTAAGCCTGCAGAGCTGCATCAGAATGTAAACTGGTGACACAGGAAACGCTCAAAGCATAGAGTGTAGAAATACTAAGTCTTCCCGTACTTCAGTCGGCAGTGTGTGTCTCTTATATTTAATTCCGATGCAATTTCTGTGTTTCATCGTCAATGGGAAGGTCCTAGGTAAACAGTAAACCTGCAGAGGTGCATCGGAATGTAAAACTGGTGACACAGGAAACGCTCAAAACATAGACAGTAGGAAGACTCAGTCTTCCTGTACTTAAGTCGGCATTGTGTCTCTTATATTTATTTCCGATGAAATTTCTATGTTTCACCGTCAATGGGAAGGTCCAAGCGATACAGTAAACCTGCAGATGTGCATCAGAATGTAAAACTGGTGACACAGGAAACGCTCAACACATAGACAGTAGGAAGGCTCATTCTTCCAGTACTTAAGTCGGCATTGTGTCTCTTATATTTAATTCCGATGCAATTTCTGTGTTTCATCGTCAATGGGAAGGTCCAATGAATACAGTAAACCCGCAGAGGTGCATCGGAATGTGAAACTAGTGACACAGGAAACGCTCAAAACATAGACAGTAGGAAGACTCAGTCTTCCTGTACTTAAGTCGGCATTGTGTCTCTTATATTTAATTCCGATGCAATTTCTGTGTTTCATCGTCAATGGGAAGGTCCAAGGGAAACAGTAAACCTGCAGAGGTGAATCGGAATGTAAAACTGGTGACACAGGAAACGCTCAAAACATAGACAGTAGGAAGACTCAGTCTTCCTGTACTTAAGTCGGCATTGTGTCTCTTATATGTAATTCCGATGCAATTTCTGTGTTTCATCGTCAATGGGAAGGTCCAATGGATACAGAAAACCTGCAGAGGTGCATCAGAATGTAAAACTGGTGACACAGGAAACGCTCAAAACATAGACAGTAGGAAGACTGAGTCTTCCTGTACTTAAGTCGGCATTGTGTTTCTTATATTTAATTCCGATGCGATTTCTGTGTTTCATCGACAATGGGAAGGTCCAAGGGATACAGTAAACCGGCAGAGATGCATCGGAATGTAAAACTGGTGACACAGGAAACGCTCAAAACATTGACCGTACGAAGACTGTTTTCTTGTACTTAAGTCGGCATTGTGTCTCTTATATTTAATTTCGATGCAATTTCTGAGTTTCATCGTCAATGGGAAGGTCCAAGGGATACAGTAAACCTGCAGAGGTGCATCGGAATGTCAAACTGGTAACACAGGAAACGCTCAAAGCATAGAGAGTAGGAAGACTCAGTCTTCCTGTACTTAAGTCGGCATTGTGTCTCTTATATTTAATTCCGATGCAATTTCTGTGTTTCATCGTCAATGGGAAGGTCCAAGGGATACAGTAAACCTGCAGAGGTGCATCGGAATGTAAAACTGGTGACACAGGAAACGCTCAAAACATAGACAGTAGGAAGACTGAGTCTTCCTATACTTAAGTCGGCATTGTGTCTCTTATATTTAACTCCGATGTAATTTCTGTGTTTCATCGTCACTGTGAAGGTCCAAGGGATACAGTAATTCTGTAGAGGTGCATCGGAATGTAAAACTAGTGACACAGGAAACGCTCAAATCATAGACAGTAGGAAGACTCTGTCTTCCTGTACTTAAGTCGGCATTGTGTCTCTTATAATTAATTCCGATGCAATTTCTGTGTTTCATCGTCAATGGGAAGGTCCAAGGGATACAGTAAGCCTGCAGAGGTGCATCAGAATGTAAAACTGGTGACACAGGAAACGCTCAAAGCATAGAGTGTAGGAAGACTAAGTCTTCCTGTACTTCAGTCGGCAGTGTGTCTCTTATATTTAATTCCGATGCAATTTCTGTGTTTCATCGTCAATGGGAAGGTCCTAGGGAAACAGTAAACCTGCAGAGGTGCATCAGAATGTAAAACTGGTGACACAGGAAACGCTCAAAACATAGACAGTAGGAAGACTCAGTCTTCCTGTACTTAAGTCGGCATTGTGTCTCTTATATTTATTTCCGATGAAATTTCTATGTTTCACCGTCAATGGGAAGGTCCAAGCGATACAGTAAACCTGCAGATGTTCATCAGAATGTAAAACTGGTGACACAGGAAACGCTCAACACATAGACAGTAGGAAGGCTCATTCTTCCAGTACTTAAGTCGGCATTGTGTCTCTTATATTTAATTCCGATTCAAATTCTGTGTTTCATCGTCAATGGGAAGGTCCAAGGCATACAGTAAGCCTGCAGAGGTGCATCAGAATGTAAAACTGGTGACACAGGAAACGCTCAAAGCATAGAGAGTAGGAAGACTCAGTCTTCCTGTACTTCAGTCGGCATTGTGTCTCTTATATTTAATTGCGATGCAATTTCTGTGTTTCATCGTCAATGGGAAGGTCCAAGGAATACAGTAAACCTGCAGAGGTGCATCGGAATGTAAAACTAGTGACACAGGAAACGCTCAAACATAGACAGTAGGAAAACTCTGTCTTCCTGTACTTAAGTCGGCATTGTGTTTCTTATATTTAATTCCGATGCAATTTCTGTGTTTCATCGTCAATGGGAAGGTCCAAGGGATACAGTAAACCTGCAGAGGTGCATCGGAATGTAAAACTGGTGACACAGGAAACGCTCAAAACATAGACAGTAGGAAGACTCAGTCTTTCTGTACTTAAATCGGCATTGTGTCTCCTATATTTAATTCCAATGCGATTTCTGTGTTTCATCGACAATGGGAAGGTCCAAGGGATACAGTAAACCTGCAGAGGTGCATCGGAATGTAAAACTGGTGACACAGGAAACGCTCAAAACATTGTCCGTACGTAGACTGTTATCTTGTATTTAAGTAGGCATTGTGTCTCTTATATTTAATTCCGATGCGATTTCTGTGTTTCATCGACAAGGGGAAGGTCCAAGGGATGCAGTAAACCGGCAGAGCTGCATCGGAATGTAAAACTGGTGACACAGGAAACGCTCAAGACATTGACCGTACGAAGACTGTTTTCTTGTACTTAAGTCGGCATTGTGTCTCTTATATTTAATTTCGATGCAATTTCTGTGTTTCATCGTCAATGGGAAGGTCCAAGGAATACAGTAAACCTGCAGAGGTGCATCGGAATGTAAAACTAGTGACACAGGAAACGCTCAAAGCATAGAGTGTAGGAAGATTAAGTCTTCCTGTACTTCAGTCGGCAGTGTGTCTCTTATATTTAATTCCGATGCAATTTCTGTGTTTCATCGACAATGGGAAGGTCCTAGGGAAACAGTAAACCTGCAGAGGTGCATCGGAATGTAAAACTGGTGACACAGGAAACGCTCAAAACATAGACAGTAGGAAGACTCAGTCTTCCTGTACTTAAGTCGGCATTGTGTCTCTTATACTTATTTCCGATGAAATTTCTATGTTTCACCGTCAATGGGAAGGTCCAAGCGATACAGTAAACCTGCAGATGTGCATCAGAAAGTAAAACTGGTGACACAGGAAACGCTCAACACATAGACAGTAGGAAGGCTCATTCTTCCAGTACTTAAGTCGGCATTGTGTCTCTTATATTTAATTCTGATTCAATTTCTGTGTTTCATCGTCAATGGGAAGGTCCAATGAATACAGTAAACCTGCAGAGGTGCATCGGAATGTAAAACTGATGACACAGGATACGCTCAAAACATAGACAGTAGGAGGACTTAGTCTTCCTGTACTTCAGTCGGCATTGTGTCTCTTATATTTAATTCCGAGGCAATTTCTGTTTTTCATCGTCAATGGGAAGGTCCAAGGGATACAGTAAACCTGCAGAGGTGCATCTGAATGTAAAACTGATGACACAGAAAACGCTCAAAACATAGACAGTAGGAAGACTCAGTCTTCCTGTACTTAAGTCGGCATTGTGTCTCTTATATTTAATTCCGATGCAATTTCTGTGATTCATCGTCAATGGGAGGGTCCAAGAAATACAGTAATCCTGCAGAGGTGCATCAGAATGTAAAACTGCTGACACAGGAAACGCTCAAAGCATTGACCGTACGAAGACTGTTTTCTTGTACTTAAGTCGGCATTGTGTCTCTTATATTTAATTTCGATGCAATTTCTGTGTTTCATCGTCAATGGGAAGGTCCAAGGGATACAGGAAACCTGCAGAGGTGCATCGGAATGTCAAACTGGTAACACAGGAAACGCTCAAAGCATAGAGAGTAGGAAGACTCAGTCTTCCTGTACTTAAGTCGGCATTGTGTCTCTTATATTTAATTCCGATGCAATTTCTGTGTTTCATCGACAATGGGACGGTCCAAGGGATACAGTAAACCTGCAGAGGTGCATCGGAATGTAAAACTGGTGACACAGGAAACGCTCAAAACATAGACAGTAGGAAGACTCAGTCTTCCTATACTTAAGTTGGCATTGTGTCTCTTATATTTATTTCCGATGAAATTTCTGTGTTTCATCGTGAATGGGAAGGTCCAAGGGATATAGTAAACCTGTAGAGGTGCATCGGAAAATAAAACTGGTGACACAGGAAACGTTCAAATTATAGACAGTAGGAAGACTCAGTCTTCCTGTACTTAAATCGGCATTGTGTCTCTTATATTTAATTCCGATGCAATTTCTGTGTTTCATCGTCAACGGGAAGGTCCAAGGCATACAGTAAACCTGCAGAGGTGCATCAGAATGTAAAACTGGTAACACAGGAAACGCTCAAAACATAGACTGTAGGAAGACTCAGTCTTCCTGTACTTAAGTCGGCATTGTGTCTCTTATATTTAATTCCTATGCAATTTCTGTGTTTCATCGTCAATGGGAAGGTCCAAGGGATACAGTAAACCTGCAGAGGTGCATCAGAATGTAAAGCTGGTGACACAGGAAACGCTCAACACATAGACAGTAGGAAGACTCATTCTTCCTGTACTTAAGTCGGCTTTGTGTCTCTTATATTTAATTCCGATGCAATTTCTGTGTTTCAACGTCAATGGGAAGGTCCAAGCTATACAGTAAACCTGCAGATGTGCATCAGAATGTAAAACTGGTGACACAGGAAACGCTCAACACATAGACAGTAGGAAGGCTCATTCTTCCAGTACTTAAGTCGGCATTGTGTCTCTTATATTTAATTCCGATGCAATTTCTGTGTTTCATCGTCAATGGGAAGGTCCAATGAATACAGTAAACCTGCAGAGGTGCATCGGAATGTAAAACTAGTGACACAGGAAACGCTCAAAACATAGACAGTAGAAAGACTCAGTCTTCCTGTACTTAAGTCGGCATTATGTCTCCTATATTTATTCCAATGCGATTTCTGTGTTTCATCGACAATGGGAAGGTCCAAGGGATACAGTAAACCTGCAGAGTTGCATCGGAATGTAGAACTGGTGACACAGGAAACGCTCAAAACATTGTCCGTACGTAGACTGTTATCTTGTACTTAAGTAGGCATTGTGTCTCTTATATTTAATTCCGATGCGATTTCTGTGTTTCATCGACAAGGGGAAGGTCCAAGGCATGCAGTAAACTGGGAGAGCTGCATCGGAATGTAAAACTGGTGACACAGGAAACGCTCAAGGCATTGACCGTACGAAGACTGTTTTCTTGTACTTAAGTCGGCATTGTGTCTCTTATATTTAATTTCGATGAATTTCTGTGTTTCATCGTCAATGGTAAAGTCCAAGGGATATAGTAAACCTGCAGAGTTGCATCGGAATGTAAAACTGGTGACACAGGAAACGCTCAAAACATAGACAGAGGAAGACTCAGTCTTCCCATACTTAAGTCGGCATAGTGTCTCTTATATTTATTTCTGATGAAATGTCTGTGTTTCATCGTGAATGGGAAGGTCCAAGGGATATAGTAAACCTGCAGAGGTGCGTCAGAAAGTTAAACTGATGACACAGGAAACGCTCAAAACATAGACAGTAGGAGGACTTAGTCTTCCTGTACTTAAGTCAGCATTGTGTCTCTTATATTTAATTCCGATGCAATTTCTGTGTTTCATCGTCAACGGGAAGGTCCAAGGCATAGAGTAAACCTGCAGAGGTGCATCAGAATGTAAAACTGGTAACACAGGAAACGCTCAAAACATAGACTGTAGGAAGACTCAGTCTTCCTGTACTTAAGTCGGCATTGTGTCTCATATTTAATTCCTATGCAATTTCTGTGTTTCATCGTCAATGGGAAGGTCCAAGGGATACAGTAAACCTGCAGAGGTGCATCGGAATGTAAAACTAGTGACACAGGAAACGCTCAAAACATAGACAGTAGGAAGACTCTGTCTTCCTGTACTTAAGTCGGCATTGTGTCTCATATATTTAATTCCGAAGCAATTTCTGTGTTTCATCGTCAATGGGAAGGTCCAAGGGATACAGTAAGCCTGCAGAGCTGCATCAGAATGTAAAACTGGTGACACAGGAAACGCTCAAAGCAGAGAGTGTAGGAATACTAAGTCTTCCTGTACTTCAGTCGGCAGTGTGTGTCTCTTATATTTAATTCCGATGCAATTTCTGTGTTTCATCGACAATGGGAAGGTCCTAGGGAAACAGTAAACCTGCAGAGGTGCATCGGAATGTAAAACTGGTGACACAGGAAAAGCTCAAAGCATAGACAGTAGGAAGACTCAGTCTTCCTGTACTTAAGTCGGCATTGTGTCTCTTATATTTATTTCCGATGAAATTTCTATGTTTCACCGTCAATGGGAAGGTCAAAGCGATACAGTAAACCTGCAGATGTGCATCAGAATGTAAAACTGGTGACACAGGAACCGCTCAACACATAGACAGTAGGAAGGCTCATTCTTCCAGTACTTAAGTCGTTATTGTGTCTCTTATATTTAATTCCGATGCAATTTCTGTGTTTCATCGTCAATGGGAAGGTCCAATGAATACAGTAAACCTGCAGAGGTGCATCGGAATGTAAAACTAGTGACACAGGAAACGCTCAAAACATAGACAGTAGGAAGACTCAGTCTTCCTGTACTTAAGTCGGCATTGTGTCTCTTATATTTAATTCCGATGCAATTTCTGTGTTTCATCGTCAATGGGAAGGTCCAAGGGATACAGGAAACCTGCAGAGGTGCATCGGAATGTAAAACTGGTGACACAGGAAACGCTCAAAACATAGACAGTAGGAAGACTCAGTCTTCCTGTACTTAAGTCGGCATTGTGTCTCTTATATTTAATTCCGATGCAATTTCTGTGTTTCAACGTCAATGGGAAGGTCCAAGGAATACAGTAAACCTGCAGAGGTGCATCGGAATGTAAAACTAGTGACACAGGAAACGCTCAAATCATAGACAGTAGGAAGACTCTGTCTTCCTGTACTTAAGTCGGCATTGTGTCTCTTATATTAAATTCCGATGCAATTTCTGTGTTTCATCGTCAATGGGAAGGCCCAAGGCATACAGTAAGCCTGCAGAGGTGCATCAGAATGGTTAACTGGTGACACAGGAAACGCTCAAAGCATAGAGAGTAGGAAGACTCAGTCTTTCTGTACTTAAGTCGGCATTGTGTCTCCTATATTTAATTCCAATGCGATTTCTGTGTTTCATCGAAAATGGGAAGGTCCAAGGAATACAGTAAACCTGCAGAGTTGCATCGGAATGTAGAACTGGTGACACAGGAAACGCTCAAAACATTGTCCGTACGTAGACTGTTATCTTGTACTTAAGTAGGCATTGTGTCTCTTATATTTAATTCCGATGTGATTTCTGTGTTTCATCGACAAGGGGAAGGTCCAAGGCATGCAGTAAACCGGCAGAGCTGCATCGGAATGTAAAACTGGTGACACAGGAAACGCTCAAGACATTGACCGTACGAAGACTGTTTTCTTGTACTTAAGTCGGCATTGTGTCTCTTATATTTAATTTCGATGCAATTTCTGTGTTTCATCGTCAATGGGAAGGTCCAAGGGATATAGTAAACCTGCAGAGTTGCATCGGAATGTAAAACTGGTGACACAGGAAACGCTCAAAACATAGACAGAGGAAGACTCAGTCTTCCCATACTTAAGTCGGCATAGTGTCTGTTATATTTATTTCTGATGAAATGTCTGTGTTTCATCGTGAATGGGAAGGTCCAAGGGATATAGTAAACCTGCAGAGGTGCGTCAGAAAGTTAAACTGATGACACAGGAAACGCTCAAAACATAGACAGTAGGAGGACTTAGTCTTCCTATACTTAAGTCGGCATTGTGTCTCTTATATTTAATTCCGATGCAATTTCTGTGTTTCATCGTCACTGTGAAGGTCCAAGGGATACAGTAATTCTGTAGAGGTGCGTCGGAATGTAAAACTAGTGACACAGGAAACGCTCAAAACATAGACAGTAGGAAGACTCTGTCTTCCTGTACTTAAGTCGGCATTGTGTCTCTTATATTTAATTCCGATGCAATTTCTGTGCTTCATCGTCAATGGGAAGGTCCAAGGGATACAGTTAGCCTGCAGAGGTGCATCAGAATGTAAAACTGGTGACACAGGAAACGCTCAAAGCATAGAGTGTAGGAAGACTAAGTCTTCCTGTACTTCAGTCGGCAGTGTGTCTCTTATATTTAATTCCGATGCAATTTCTGTGTTTCATCGTCAATGGGAAGGTCCTACGGAAAGAGTAAACCTGCAGAGGTGCATCGGAATGTAAAACTGGTGACACAGGAAACGCTCAACACATAGACAGTAGGAAGGCTCATTCTTCCAGTACTTAAGTCGGCATTGTGTCTCTTATATTTAATTCCGATTCAATTTCTGTGTTTCATCGTCAATGGGAAGGTCCAATGAATACAGTAAACCTGCAGAGGTGCATCGGAATGTAAAACTAGTGATACAGGAAACGCTCAAAACATAGACAGTAGGAAGACTCAGTCTTCATGTACTTAAGTCGGCATTGTTTCTCTTATATTTAATTCCGATGCAATTTCTGTGTTTCATCGTCAGTGGGAAGGTCCAAGGGATACAGTAAACCTGCAGAGGTGCATCGGAATGTAAAACTGGTGACACAGGAAACGCTCAAAACATAGACAGTAGGGAGACTCAGTCTTCCTGTACTTAAGTCGGCATTGTGTCTCTTGTATTTAATTCCGATGAAATTTCTGTGTTTCATCGTGAATGGGAAGGTCCAAGGGATATAGTAATCCTGCAGAGGTGCATCGGAAAGTAAAACTGATGACACAGGATACGCTCAAAACATAGACAGTAGGAAGACTTAGTCTTCCTGTACTTCAGTCGGCATTGGGCTTCTTATATTTAATTCCGATGCAATTTCTGTTTTTCATCGTCAATGGGAAGGTCCAAGGGATACAGTAAACCTGCAGAGGTGAATCTGAATGTAAAACTGATGACACAGAAAACGCTCAAAACATAGACAGTAGGAAGACTCATTCTTCCTGTACTTGGCATTGTGTCTCTTATATTTAATTCCGATGCAATTTCTGTGTTTCATCGTTAATGGGAAGGTCCAAGGGATACAGTAATCCTGCAGAGGTGCATCAGAATGTAAAACTGCTGACACAGGAAACGCTCAAAGCATAGACAGTAGAAAGACTCAGTCTTCCTGTACTTAAGTCGGCATTGTGTTTCTTATATGTAATTCCGATGCAATTTCTGTGTTTCATCGTCAATGGGAAGGTCCAATGGATACAGAAAACCTGCAGAGGTGCATCAGAATGTAAAACTGGTGACACAGGAAACGCTCAAACATAGACAGTAGGAAGACTCAGTCTTCCTGTACTTAACTCGGCATTGTGTCTCTTATATTTAATTCCGACGCGATTTCTGTGTTTCATCGACAATGGGAAGGTCCAAGGGATACACTAAACCGGCAGAGATGCATCGGAATGTAAAACTGGTGACACAGGAAACGCTCAAATTATAGACACTAGGAAGACTGTTTTCTTGTACTTAAGTCGGCATTGTGTCTCTTATATTTAATTTCGATGCAATTTCTGTGTTTCATCGTCAATGGGAAGGTCCAAGGGATACAGTAAACCTGCAGAGGTGCATCGGAATGTAAAACGGGTGACACAGGAAACGCTCAAAACATAGACAGTAGGAAGACTCAGTCTTCCTATACTTAAGTCGGCATTGTCTCTCTTATATTTATTTCCGATGAAATTTCTGTTTCATCGTGAATGGGAAGGTCCAAGGGATATAGTAATCCTGCAGAGGTGCATCAGAATGTAAAACTGGTGACACAGGAAACGCTCAAACATAGACAGTAGGAAGCCTCAGTCTTCCTGTACTTAAGTCGGCATTGTGTCTCTTATATTTAATTCCGATGCAATTTCTGTGTTTCATCGTCATTGGGAAGGTCCAAGGGATACAGTAAACCTGCAGAGGTGCATCGGAATGTAAAACGGGTGACACAGGAAACGCTCAAAACATAGACAGTAGGAAGACTCAGTCTTCCTATACTTAAGTCGGCATTGTCTCTCTTATATTTATTTCCGATGAAATTTCTGTTTCATCGTGAATGGGAAGGTCCAAGGGATATAGTAATCCTGCAGAGGTGCATCGGAAAGTAAAACTGATGACACAGGATACGCTCAAAACATAGACAGTAGGAAGACTTAGTCTTCCTGTACTTTAGTCGGTATTGTGTCTCTTATATTTAATTCCGAGGCAATTTCTGTGTTTCATCGTCAACGGGAAGGTCCAAGGGATACAGTAAACCTGCAGAGGTGCATCAGAATGTAAAACTGGTAACACAGGAAACGCTCAAAACATAGACTGTAGGAAGACTCAGTCTTCCTGTACTTAAGTCGGCATTGTGTCTCTTATATTTAATTCCGATGCAATTTCTGTGTTTCATTGTCAATGGGAAGGTCCAAGGGATACAGTAAACCTGCAGAGGTGCATCAGAATTTAAAACTGGTGACACAGGAAACGCTGAACACATAGAGAGTAGGAAGACTCATTCTTCCTGTACTTAAGTCGGCATTGTGTCTCTTATATTTAATTCCGATGCAATTTCTGTGTTTCATCGTCAATGGGAAGGTCCAAGGAATACAGTAAACCTGCAGAGGTGCATCGGAATGTAAAACTAGTGACACAGGAAACGCTCAAATCATAGACAGTAGGAAGACTCTGTCTTCCTATACTTAAGTCGGCATTGTGTCTGTTATATTTAATTCCGATGCAATTTCTGTGTTTCATCGTCAATGGGAAGGTCCAAGGCATACAGTAAGCCTGCAGAGGTGCATCAGAATGTAAAACTGGTGACACAGGAAACGCTCAAAGCATAGAGATTAGGAAGACTGAGTCTTCCTGTACTTCAGTCGGCATTCTGTCTCTTATATTTAATTCCGATGCGATTTCTGTGTTTCATCGACAAGGGGAAGGTCCAAGGGATACAGTAAACCGGCAGAGGTGCACCGGAATGTAAAACTGGTGACACAGGAAACGCTCAAGACATTGACCGTACGAAGACTGTTTTCTTGTACTTAAGTCGGCATTGTGTCTCTTATATTTAATTTCGATGCAATTTCTGTGTTTCATCGTCAATGGGAAGGTCCAAGGGATACAGGACACCTGCAGAGGTGCATCGGAATGTCAACCTGGTAACACAGGAAACGCTCAAAACATAGAGAGTAGGAAGATTCAGTCTTCCTGTACTTATGTTGGCATTGTGACTCTTATATTTAATTCCGATGCAATTTCTGTGTTTCATCGTCAATGGGAAGGTCCAAGGGATACAGTAAACCTGCAGAGTTGCATCGGAATGTAAAACTGGTGACACAGGAAACGCTCAAAACATAGACAGAGGAAGACTCAGTCTTCCCATACTTAAGTCGGCATAGTGTCTCTTAATTTTATTTCCGATGAAATGTCTGTGTTTCATCGTGAATGGGAAGGTCCAAGGGATATAGTAAACCTGCAGAGGTGCGTCAGAAAGTTAAACTGATGACACAGGAAACGCTCAAATCATAGACAGTAGGAGGACTTAGTCTTCCTGTACTTAAGTCGGCATTGTGTCTCTTATATTTAATTCCGATGCAATTTCTGTGTTTCATCGTCACTGTGAAGGTCCAAGGGATACAGTATACCTGTAGAGGTGCATCGCAATGTAAAACTGGTGACACAGGAAACGCTCAAATTATAGACACTAGGAAGACTCAGTCTTCCTGTACTTAAGGCGGCATTGTGTCTCTTACATTTAATTCCGATGCAATTTCTGTGTTTCATCGTCAATGGGAAGGTCCAAGGGATACAGTAAACCTGCAGATTTGCATCGGAATGTAAAACTAGTGACACAGGAAACGCTCAAAACATAGAAAGTAGGAAGACTCAGTCTTCCTGTACTTAAGTCGGCATTGTGTCTCTTATATTTTATTCCGATTCAATTTCTGTGTTTCATCGTCAATGGGAAGGTCCAATGGATACAGTAAACCTGCAGAGGTGCATCGGAATGTAAAACTGGTGACACAGGAAACGCTCAAAACAAAGACAGTAGGAAGACTCAATCTTCCTGTACTAAAGTCGGCATTGTGTCTCTTATATTTAATTCCGATGAAATTTCAGTGTTTCGTCGTGAATGGGAAGGTCCAAGGGATATAGTAAACCTGCAGAGGTGCATCGGAAAGTAAAACTGATGACACAGAAAACGCTCAAAACATAGACAGTAGGAACGCTTAGTCTTCCTGTACTAAAGTCGGCATTGTGTCTCTTAAATTTAATTCCGATGCAATTTCTGTGTTTCATCATCAATGGGAAGGTCCAAGGGATACAGTAAACCTGCAGAAGTGCATCGGAATGTGAAACTGGTAACACAGGAAACGCTCAAAACATAGAGAGTAGGAAGACTCAGTCTTCCTGTACTTAAGTCGGCATTGTGTCTCTTATATTTAATTCCGATGCAATTTGTGTGTTTCATCGTCAATGGGAAGGTCCAAGGGATACAGTAAACCTGCAGAGGTGCATCCGAATGTAAAACTGGTGACACAGGAAACGCTCAAAACATGACAGTAGGAAGACTCAGTCTTCCTATACTTAAGTCGGCATCGTGTCTCTTATATTTAACTCCGATGCAATTTCTGTGTTTCATCGTCACTGTGAACGTCAAACGGATACAGTAAACCTGTAGAGGTGCATCGGAATGTAAAACTAGTGACACAGGAAACGCTCAAAACATATACAGTAGGAAGACTCTGTCTTCCTGTACTTAAGTCGGCATTGTGCCTCTTATATTTAATTCCCATGCAATTCCTGTGTTTCATCGTCAATGGGAAGGTCCAAGGGATACAGTAAGCCTGCAGGGTGCATCAGAATGTAAAACTGGTGACACAGGAAACGCTCAAAGCATAGAGTGTAGGAAGACTAAGTCTTCCTGTACTTCAGTCGGCAGTGTGTCTCTTATATTTAATTCCGATGCAATTTCTGTGTTTCATCGTCAATGGGAAGGTCCTAGGGAAACAGTAAACCTGCAGAGGTGCATCGGAATGTAAAACTGGTGACACAGGAAACGCTCAAAACATAAACAGTAGGAAGACTCAGTCTTCCTGTACTTAAGTCGGCATTGTGTCTCTTATATTTATTTCCGATGAAATTTCTATGTTTCACCGTCAATGGGAAGGTCCAAGCGATTCAGTAAACCAGCAGATGGTGCATCAGAATGTAAAACTGGTGACACAGGAAACGCTCAACACATAGACAGTAGGAAGGCTCATTCTTCCAGTACTTAAGTCGGCATTGTGTCTCTTATATTTAATTCCGATTCAATTTCTGTGTTTCATCGTCAATGGGAAGGTCCAATGAATACAGTAAACCTGCAGAGGTGCATCGGAATGTAAAACTAGTGATACAGGAAACGCTCAAAACATAGACAGTAGGAAGACTCAGTCTTCATGTACTTTAGTCGGCATTGTGTCTCTTATATTTAATTCCGATGCAATTTCTGTGTTTCATCGTCAATGGGTAGGTCCAAGGGAAACAGTAAACCTGCAGAGGTGTATCGGAATGTAAAACTGGTGACACAGGAGACGCTCAAAACATAGACAGTAGGAAGACTCAGTCTTCCTGTACTTAAGTCGGCATTGTGTCTCTTGTATTTAATTCCGATGAAATTTCTGTGTTTCATCGTGAATGGGAAGGTCCAAGGGATATAGTAATCCTGCAGAGGTCCATCGGAAAGTAGAACTGATGACACAGGATACGCTCAAAACATAGACAGTAGGAAGACTTAGTCTTCCTGTACTTCAGTCGGCATTGTGTCTCTTATATTTAATTGCGATGCAATTTCTGTTTTTCATCGTCAATGGGAAGGTCCAAGGGATACAGTAAACCTGCAGAGGTGAATCTGCATGTAAAACTGATGACACAGAAAACGCTCAAAACATAGACAGTAGGAAGACTCAGTCTTCCTGTACTTAAGTCGGCATTGTGTCTCTTATATTTAATTCCGATGCAATTTCTGTGTTTCATCGTCAATGGGAAGGTCCAAGGGATACAGTAATCCTGCAGAGGTGCATCAGAATGTAAAACTGCTGACACAGGAAACGCTCAAAACATAGACAGTAGAAAGACTCAGTCTTCCTGTACTTAAGTCGGTATTGTGTTTCTTATATGTAATTCCGATGCAATTTCTGTGTTTCATCGTCAATGGGAAGGTCCAATGGATAGAGAAAACCTGCAGAGGTGCATCAGAATGTAAAACTGGTGACACAGGAAACGCTCAAAACATAGACAGTAGGAAGACTCAGTCTTCCTGTACTTAAGTCAGCATTGTGTCTCTTATATTTAATTCCGATGCGATTTCTGTGTTTCATCGACAATGGGAAGGTCCAAGGGATACACTAAACCGGCAGAGATGCATCGGAATGTAAAACTGGTGACACAGAAAACGCTCAGAACATTGACCGTACGAAGACTGTTTTCTTGTACTTAAGTCGGCGTTGTGTCTCTTATATTTAATTTCGATGCAATTTCTGTGTTTCATCGTCAATGGGAAGGTCCAAGGGATACAGGAAACCTGCTGAGGTGCATCGGAATGTCAAACTGGTAACACAGGAAACGCTAAAAGCATAGAGAGTAGGCGGCCTCAGTCCTCCTGTACTTACGTCGGCATTGTGTCTCTTATATTTAATTCCGATGCAATTTCTGTGTTTCATCGTCAATGGGAAGGTCCAAGGGATACAGTAAACCTGCAGAGGTGCATCGGAATGTAAAACTGGTGACACAGGAAACGCTCAAAACATAGACAGTAGGAAGACTCAGTCTTCCTATACTTAAGTCGGCATTGTCTCTCTTATATTTATTTCCGATGAAATTTCTGGTTCATCGTGAATGGGAAGGTCCAAGGGATATAGTAAACCTGTAGAGGTGCATCGGAAAATAAAACTGGTGACACAGGAAACGCTCAAATTATAGACAGTAGGAAGACTCAGTCTTCCTGTACTTTAGTCGGTATTGTGTCTCTTATATTTAATTCCGATACAATTTCTGTGTTTCTTCGTCAACGGGAAGGTCCAAGGAATACAGTAAACCTGCAGAGGTGCATCAGAATGTAAAACTGGTAACACAGGAAACGCTCAAATCATAGACTGTAGGAAGACTCAGTCTTCCTGTACTTAAGTCGGCATTGTGTGTCTTATATTTAATTCCAAATGCAATTTCTGTGTTTCATTGTCAATGGGAAGGTCCAAGGGATACAGTAAACCTGCAGAGGTGCATCAGAATGTAAAACTGGTGACACAGGAAACGCTCAACACATAGACAGTAGGAAGACTCATTCTTCCTGTACTTAAGTCGGCATTGTGTCTCTTATATTTAATTCCGATGCAATTTCTGTGTTTCATCGCAAATGGGAAGCTCCAAGGAATACAGTAAACCTGCAGAGGTGCATCGGAATGTAAAACTAGTGACACAGATAACGCTCAAATCATAGACAGTAGGAAGACTCTGTCTTCCTATACTTAAGTCGGCATTGTGTCTGTTATATTTAATTCCGATGCAATTTCTGTGTTTCATCGTCAATGGGAAGGTCCAAGGCATACAGTAAGCCTGCAGAGGTGCATCAGAATGTAAAACTGGTGACACAGGAAACGCTCAAAGCATAGAGAGTAGGAAGACTCAGTCTTCCTGTACTTCAGTCGGCATTCTGTCTCTTATATTTAATTCCGATGCGATTTCTGTGTTTCATCGACAAGGGGAAGGTCCAAGGGATACAGTAAACCGGCAGAGGTGCATCGGAATGTAAAACTGGTGACACAGGAAACGCTCAAGACATTGACCGTACGAAGACTGTTTTCTTGTACTTAAGTCGGCATTGTGTCTCTTATATTTAATTTCGATGCAATTTCAGTGTTTCATCGTCAATGGGAAGGTCCAAGGGATACAGGAAACCTGCAGAGGTGCATCGGAATGTCAACCTGGTAACACAGGAAACGCTCAAAACATAGAGAGTAGGAAGACTCAGTCTTCCTGTACTTATGTTGGCACTGTGACTCTTATATTTAATTCCGATGCAATTTCTGTGTTTCATCGTCAATGGGAAGGTCCAAGGGATACAGTCAACCTGCAGAGTTGCATCGGAATGTAAAACTGGTGACACAGGAAACGCTCAAAGCATAGACAGAGGAAGACTCAGTCTTCCCATACTTAAGTCGGCATACTGTCTCTTAAATTTATTTCCGATGAAATGTCTGTGTTTCATCGTGAATGGGAAGGTCCAAGGGATATAGTAAACCTGCAGAGGTGCGTCAGAAAGTTAAACTGATGACACAGGAAACGCTCAAAACATAGACAGTAGGAGGACTTAGTCTTCCTGTACTTAAGTCGGCATTGTGTCTCTTATATTTAATTCCGATGCAATTTCTGTGTTTCATCGTCACTGTGAAGGTCCAAGGGATACAGTAAACCTGTAGAGGTGCATCGGAATGTAAAACTGGTGACACAGGAAACGCTCAAATTATAGACACTAGGAAGACTCAGTCTTCCTGTGCTTAAGTCGGCATTGTGTCTCTTATATTTTATTCCGATTCAATTTCTGTGTTTCATCGTCAATGGGAAGGTCCAATGGATACAGTAAACCTGCAGAGGTGCATCGGAATGTAAAACTGGTGACACAGGAAACTCTCAAAACAAAGACAGTAGGAAGACTCAGTCTTCCTGTACTTAAGTCGGCATTGTGTCTCTTATATTTAATTCCGATGAAATTTCAGTGTTTCATCGTGAATGGGAAGGTCCAAGGGATATAGTAAACCTGCAGAGGTGCATCGGAATGTAAAACTGATGACACAGAAAACGCTCAAAACATAGACAGTAGGAACGCTTAGTCTTCCTGTACTTAAGTCGGCATTGTGTCTCTTAAATTTAATTCCGATGCAATTTCTGTGTTACATCATCAATGAGAAGGTCCATGGGATACAGTAAACCTGCAGATTTGCATCGGAATGTAAAACTGGTGACACAGGAAACGCTCAGAACATAGACAGAGGAAGACTCAGTCTTCCCATACTTAAGTCGGCATAGTGTCTCTTAAATTTATTTCCGATGAAATGTCTGTGTTTCATCGTGAATGGGAAGCTCCACGGGATACAGTAAACCTGCAGAGGTGCATCGGAATGTAAATCTGGTGACACAGGAAACGCTCAAATCATAGACAGTAGGAAGACTCAGTCTTCCTGTACTTAAGTCGGCATTGTGTCTCTTATATTTAATTCCGATGAAATTTCAGTGTTTCATCGTGAATGGGAAGGTCCAAGGGATATAGTAAACCTGCAGAGGTGCATCGGAAAGTAAAACTGATGACACAGAAAACGCTCAAAACATAGACAGTAGGAACGCTTAGTCTTCCTGTACTTAAGTCGGCATTGTGTCTCTTATATTTAATTCCGATGCAATTTCTGTGTTTCATCGTCAATGGGAAGGTCCAACGGATACAGTAAACCTGCAGAGGTGCATCAGAATGTAAAACTGGTGACACATGAATCGCTCAAATCATAGACAGTAGGAAGACTCAGTCTTCCCGTACTTAAGTCGGGCCAGCCGAAGTGGCCGTGCGGTTAAAGGCGCTGCAGTCTGGAACCGCAAGTCCGCTACGGTCGCAGGTTCGAATCCTGCCTCAGGTATGGATGTTTGTGATGTCCTTAGGTTAGTTAGGTTTAACTAGTTCTAAGTTCTAGGGGACTAATGACCTCATTAGTTGAGTCCCATAGTGCTCAGAGCCATTTTTTTTTACTTGAGTCGGCATTGTGTGTCTTATATTTAATTCCGATGCAATTTCTGTGTTTCATCGTCAATGGGAAGCTCCACGGGATACAGTAAACCTGCAGAGGTGCATCGGAATGTAAATCTGGTGACACAGGAAACGCTTAAAGCAGAGACAGTAGGAAGACTCAGTCTTCCTGTACATAAGTCTGCATTGTGTCTCTTATATTTATTTCCGATGAAATTTCTATGTTTCATCGTCAATGGGAAGGTCCAAGGGATACAGTAAACCTGCAGAGGTGCATCAGAATGTAAAACTGGTGACACAGGAAACGCTCAACACATAGACAGTAGGAAGACTCATTCTTCCAGTACTTAAGTCGGCATTGTGTATCTTATATTTAATTCCGATGCAATTTCTGTGTTTCATCGTCAATTAAAAGGTCCAAGGAATACAGTAAACCTGCAGAGGTGCATCGGAATGTAAAACTAGTGACACAGGTAACGCTCAAAACATAGACAGTAGGAAGACTCAGTCTTCCTGTACTTAAGTCGGCATTGTGTCTCTTATATTTAATTCCGATGCAATTTCTGTGTTTCATCGTCAACGGGAAGGTCCAAGGGATACAGTAAACCTGCAGAGGTGCATCAGAATGTAAAACTGGTGACACAGGAAACACTCAAGACATAGAATGTAGGAAGACTCAGTCTTCCTGTACTTAAGTCGGCATTGTGTCTGTTATATTTAATTCCGATGCAATTTCTGTGTTTCATCGTCAATGGGAAGGTCCAAGGGATACAGTAAACCTGCAGAGGTGCATCAGAATGTAAAACTGGTGACACATGAATCGCTCAAATCATAGACAGTAGGAAGACTCAGTCTTCCCGTACTTAAGTCGGGCCGGCCGAAGTGGCCGTGCGGTTAAAGGCGCTGCAGTCTGGAACCGCAAGTCCGCTACGGTCGCAGGTTCGAATCCTGCCTCAGGCATGGATGTTTGTGATGTCCTTAGGTTAGTTAGGTTTAACTAGTTCTAAGTTCTAGGGGACTAATGACCTCATTAGTTGAGTCCCATAGTGCTCAGAGCCATTTTTTTTTACTTGAGTCGGCATTGTGTGTCTTATATTTAATTCCGATGCAATTTCTGTGTTTCATCGTCAATGGGAAGGTCCAAGGGAAACAGTAAACTTGCAGAGGTGCATTGGAATGTAAAACTGGTGACACAGGAAACGCTTAAAGCAGAGACAGTAGGAAGACTCAGTCTTCCTGTACATAAGTCTGCATTGTGTCTCTTATATTTATTTCCGATGAAATTTCTATGTTTCATCGTCAATGGGAAGGTCCAAGGGATACAGTAAACCTGCAGAGGTGCATCAGAATGTAAAACTGGTGACACAGGAAACGCTCAACACATAGACAGTAGGAAGACTCATTCTTCCAGTACTTAAGTCGGCATTGTGTATCTTATATTTAATTCCGATGCAATTTCTGTGTTTCATCGTCAATTAAAAGGTCCAAGGAATACAGTAAACCTGCAGAGGTGCATCGGAATGTAAAACTAGTGACACAGGTAACGCTCAAAACATAGACAGTAGGAAGACTCAGTCTTCCTGTACTTAAGTCGGCATTGTGTCTCTTATATTTAATTCCGATGCAATTTCTGTGTTTCATCGTCAACGGGAAGGTCCAAGGGATACAGTAAACCTGCAGAGGTGCATCAGAATGTAAAACTGGTGACACAGGAAACACTCAAGACATAGAATGTAGGAAGACTCAGTCTTCCTGTACTTAAGTCGGCATTGTGTCTGTTATATTTAATTCCGATGCAATTTCTGTGTTTCATCGTCAATGGGAAGGTCCAAGGGATACAGTAAACCTGCAGAGGTGCATCAGAATGTAAAACTGGTGACACAGGAAACGCTCAAAGCATAGAGAGTAGGATGACTCAGTCTTCCTGTACTTCAGTCGGCATTGTGTCTCTTATATTTAATTCCGATGCAATTTCTGTGTTTCATCGTCAATGGGAAGGTCCAAGGGATACAGTAAACCTGCAGAGGTGCATCGGAATGTAAAACTAGTGACACAGGAAACGCTCAAAATATAGACAGTAGGAAGACTCTGTCTTCCTGTACTTAAGTCGGCATTGTGTCTCGTATATTAAATTCCGATGCAATTTCTGTGTTTCATCGTCAATGGAAAGGTCCAAGGGAAACAGTAAACCTGCAGAGGTGCATCGGAATGTAAAACTGGTGACACAGGAAACGCTCAAATCATAGACAGTAGGAAGACTCAGTCTTCCTGTACTTAAGTCGGCATTCTGTCTCTTATATTTATTTCCGATGAAATTTCTATGTTTCATCGTCAATGGGAAGGTCCAAGGGATACAGTAAACCTGCAGAGGTGCATCAGAATTTAAAACTGGTGACACAGGAAACGCTCAACACATAGACAGTAGGAAGACTCATTCTTCCTGTACTTAAGTCGGCATTGTATCTCTTATATATAATTCCGATGCAATTTCTGTGTTCCATCGTCAATGGGAAGGTCCAAGGAATACAGTAAACCTGCAGAGGTGCATCAGAATGTAAAACTAGTGACACAGGAAACGCTCAAAACATAGACAGTAGGAAGACTCAGTCTTCCTGTACTTAAGTCGGCATTGTGTCTCTTATATTTAATTCCGATGCAATTTCTGTGTTTCATCGTCAATGGGAGGGTCCAATGGATACAGAAAACCTGCAGAGGTGCATCAGAATGTAAAACTGGTGACACAAGAAAAGCTCAAAGCATAGACAGAAGGAAGACTCAGTCTTCCTGTACTTAAGTCGGCATTGTGTTTCTTATATTTAATTCCGATGCGATTACTGTGTTTCATCGACAATGGGAAGGTCCAAGGGATACAGTAAACCGGCAGAGATGCATCGGAATGTAAAACTGGTGACACAGGAAACGCTCAAAACAATGACCGTACGAAGACTGTTTTCTTGTACTTAAGTCGGCATTGTGTCTCTTATATTTAATTTCGATGCAATTTCTGTGTTTCATCGTCAACGGGAAGGTCCAAGGGATACAGTAAACCTGCAGAGGTGCATCAGAATGTAAAACTGGTGACACAGGAAACACTCAAAACATAGACTGTAGGAAGACTCAGTCTTCCTGTACTTAAGTCGGCATTGTGTATCTTATATTTAATTCCGATGCAATTTCTGTGTTTCATCGTCCATGGGAAGGTCGAAGGAATGCAGTAAACCTGCAGAGGTGCATCGGAATGTAAAACTAGTGACACAGGAAACGCTCAAAACATAGACAGTAGGAAGACTCAGTCTACCTGTACTTAAGTCGGCATTGTGTCTCTTATATTTAATTCCGATGCAATTTCTGTGTTTCATCGTCAATGGGAAGGTCCAAGTGAAACAGTAAACCTGCAGATGTGCATCGGAATGTAAAGCTGGTGACACAGGAAACGCTCAAAACATAGACAGTAGGAAGACTCAGTCTTCCTGTACTTAAGTCGGCATTTTGTCTCTTATATTTAATTCCGATGCTATTTCTGTGTTTCATCGTCAATGGGAAGGTCCAAGGGATACAGTAATCCTGCAGAGGTGCATCATAATGTAAAACTGCTGACACAGGAAACGCTCAAAACATAGACAGTAGGAAGACTCAGTCTTCCTGTACTTAAGTCGGCATTGTGTTTCTTATATTTAATTCCGATGCAATTTCTGTGTTTCATCGTCAATGGGAAGGTCCAATGGTTTCAGAAAACCTGCAGAGGTGCATCAGTTTGTAAAACTGGTGACACAGGAAACGCTCAAAGCATAGACAGTAGGAAGACTCAGTCTTCCTGTACTTAAGTCGGCATTGTGTCTCTTATATTTAATTCCGACGCAATTTCTGTGTTTCATCGTCAATGGGAAGGTCCAAGGGATACAGTAATCCTGCAGAGGTGCATCAGAATGTAAAACTGATGACACAGGAAACGCTCAAAACATAGACAGTAGGAAGACTCAGTCTTCCTGTACTTAAGTCGGCATTGTGTCTCTTATATTTAATTCCGATGCAATTTCTGTGTTTCATCGTCAACAGGAAGGTCCAAGGGATACAGTAAACCTGCAGAGGTGCATCAGAATGTAAAACTGGTGACACAGGAAACTCTCAAAACATAGACTGTAGGAAGACTCAGTCTTCCTGTACTTAAGTCGGCATCGTGTCTCTTATATTTAATTCCGATGCAATTTCTGTGTTTCATCGTCAATGGGAAGGTCCAAGGGATACAGTAAACCTGCAGAGGTGCATCAGAATGTAAAACTGGTGACACAGGAAACGCTCAAAGCATAGAGAGTAGGAAGACTCAGTCTTCCTGTACTTAAGTCGGCATTGTGTCTCTTATATTTAATTCCGATGCAATTTCTGTGTTTCATCGTCAATGGAAAGGTCCAAGGGATACAGTAATCCTGCAGAGGTGCATCGGAATGTAAAACTAGTGACACAGGAAACGCTCAAAACTTAGACAGTAGGAAGACTCTGTCTTCCTGTACTTAAGTCGGCATTGTGTCTCGTATATTTAATTTCGATGCAATTTCTGTGTTTCATCGTCAATGGAAAGGTCCAAGGGAAACAGTAAACCTGCAGAGGTGCATCGAAATGTAAAACTGGTTACACAGGAAACGCTCAAATCATAGACAGTAGGAAGACTCAGTCTTCCTGTACTTAAGTCGGCATTCTGTCTCTTATATTTATTTCCGATGAAATTTCTATGTTTCATCGTCAATGGGAAGGTCCAAGGGATACAGTAAACCTGCAGAGGTGCATCAGAATTTAAAACTGGTGACACAGGAAACGCTCAACACTTAGACAGTAGGAAGACTCATTCTTCCTGTACTTAAGTCGGCATTGTATCTCTTATATATAATTCCGATGCAATTTCTGTGTTCCATCGTCAATGGGAAGGTCCAAGGAATACAGTAAACCTGCAGAGGTGCATCGGAATGTAAAACTAGTGACACAGGAAACGCACAAAACATAGACAGTAGGAAGACTCTGTCTTCCTATACTTAAGTCGGCATTGTGTCTCTTATATTTAATTCCGATGCAATTTCTGTGTTTCATCGTCAATGGGAAGGTCCAAGGGATACAGTAAGCCTGCAGAGGTGCATCAGAATGTAAAACTGTTGACACAGGAAACGCTCAACACATAGACAGTAGGAAGACTTATTCTTCCTGTAAATAAGTCGGCATTGTGTCTCTTATATTTAATTCCGATGCAATTTCTGTGTTTCATCGTCAATGGGAAGGTACAAGTGATACAGTAAACCTGCAGAGGTGCATCGGAATGTAACACTAGTGACACAGGAAACGCTCAAAACATAGACAGAAGGAAGACTCTGTCTTCCTGTACTTAAGTCGGCATTGTGTCTCTTATATTTAATTCCGATGCAATTTCTGTGTTTCATCGTCAATGGGAAGGTCCAAAGGAAACAGTAAACCTGCAGAGGTGCATCGGAATGTAAAGCTGGTGACACAGGAAACGCTCAAAACATAGACAGTAGGAAGACTCAGTCATTCCTGTTCTTAAGTCGGCATTGTGTCTCTTATATTTATTTCCGATGAAATTTCTATGTTTCATCGTCAATGGGAAGGTCCAAGGGATACAGTAAACCTGCAGAGGTGCATCAGAATGTAAAACTGGTGACACAGGAAACGCTCAACACATAGACAGTAGGAAGACTCATTGTTCCAGTACTTAAGTCGGCATTGTGTATCTTATATTTAATTCCGATGCAATTTCTGTGTTTCATCGTCAACGGGAAGGTCCAAGGGATACAGTAAACCTGCAGAGGTGCATCAGAATTTAGAACTGGTGACACAGGAAACGCTCAACACTTAGACAGTAGGAAGACTCATTCTTCCTGTACTTAAGTCGGCATTGTATCTCTTATATATAATTCCGATGCAATTTCTGTGTTCCATCGTCAATGGGAAGGTCCAAGGAATACAGTAAACCTGCAGAGGTGCATCGGAATGTAAAACTAGTGACACAGGAAACGCACAAAACATAGACAGTAGGAAGACTCTGTCTTCCTGTACTTAAGTCGGCATTGTGTCTCTTATATTTAATTCCGATGCAATTTCTGTGTTTCATCGTCAATGGGAAGGTCCAAGGGATACAGTAAGCCTGCAGAGGTGCATCAGAATGTAAAACTGGTGACACAGGAAACGCTCAAAGCATAGAGTGTAGGAAGACTCAGTCTTCCTGTACTTCAGTCGGCATTGTGTCTCTTATATTTAATTCCGATGCAATTTCTGTGTTTCATCGTCAATAGGAAGGTACAAGTGATACAGTAAACCTGCAGAGGTGCATCGGAATGTAAAACTAGTGACACAGGAAACGCTCAAAACATATACAGAAGGAAGACTCTGTCTTCCTGTACTTAAGTCGGCATTGTGTCTCTTATATTTAATTCCGATGCAATTTCTGTGTTTCATCGTCATTGGGAAGGTCCAAAGGACACAGTAAACCTGCAGAGGTGCATCGGAATGTAAAGCTGGTGACACAGGAAACGCTCAAAACATAGACAGTAGGAAGACTCAGTCATTCCTGTTCTTAAGTCGGCATTGTGTCTCTTATATTTATTTCCGATGAAATTGCTATGTTTCATCGTCAATGGGAAGGTCCAAGGGATACAGTAAACCTGCAGAGGTGCATCAGAATGTAAAACTGGTGACACAGGAAACGCTCAACACATAGGCAGTAGGAAGACTCATTGTTCCAGTACTTAAGTCGGCATTGTGTATCTTATATTTAATTCCGATGCAATTTCTGTGTTTCATCGTCTCTGGGAAGGTCGAAGGAATACAGTGAACCTGCAGAGGTGCATCGGAATGTAAAACTAGTGACGCATTAAACGCTCAAAACATAGACAGTAGGAAGACTCAGTCTTCCTGTACTTAAGTCGGCATTGTATCTCTTATATTTAATTCCGATGCAATTTTTGTGTTTCCTCGTCAATGGGAAGGTCCAAGGGAAACAGTAAACCTGCAGAGGTGCATCGGAATGTAAATCTGGTGACACAAGAAACGCTCGAATCATAGACAGTAGGAAGACTCAGTCTTCCTATACTTAAGTCGGCATTGTGTCTCTTATATTTATTTCCGATGAAATATCTATGTTTCATCGTCAATGGGAAGGTCCAAGGGATACAGTAAACCTGCAGAGGTGCATCAGAATGTAAAACTGGTGACACAGGAAACGCTCAAAACATAGACAGTAGGAAGACTCAGTCTTCCTGTACTTAAGTCGGCATTGTGTCTCTTATATTTATTTCCGATGAAATTTCTATGTTTCATCGTCAATGGGAAGGTCCGAGGGATACAGTAAGCCTGCAGAGGTGCATCAGAATGTAAAACTGTTGACACAGGAAACGCTCAACACATAGACAGTAGGAAGACTCATTTTTCCTGTACTTAAGTCGGCATTGTGTCTCTTATATTTTATTCCGATGCAATTTCTGTGTTTCATCGTCAATGGGAAGGTCCAAGGAATACAGTAAACCTGCAGAGGTGCATCGGAATGTAAAACTGGTGACACAGGAAACGCTCAAAACATAGACAATAGGAAGACTCTGTCTTCCTGTACTTAAGTCGGCATTGTGTCTCTTATATTTAATTCCGATGCAATTTCTTTGTTTCATTGTCAATGGGAAGGTCCAAGCGATACAGTATGCCTGCAGAGGTGCATCAGAATGTAAAACTGGTGACACAGGAAACGCTCAAAGCGTAGAGTGTAGGAACACTCAGTCTTCCTGTACTTCAGTCGGCATTGTGTCTCTTATATTTAATTCCGATGCAATTTCTGTGTTTCATCGTCAATGGGAAGGTCCAAGGGATACAGAAAACCTGCAGAGGTGCATCGGAATGTAAAACTGGTGACACAGGAAACGCTTAAAACATAGACAGTAGGAAGACTCAGTCTTCCTGTACTTAAGTCTGCATTGTGTCTCTTATATTTATTTCCGATGAAATTTTTTATGTTTCATCGTCAATGGGAAGGTCGAAGGGATACAGTAAACCTGCAGAGGTGCATCGGAATGTAAAACTAGTGACACAGGAAACGCTCAAAACATAGACAGTAGGAAGACTCAGTCTTCCTGTACTTAAGCCGGCATTGTGTCTCTTATATTTAATTCCGATGCAATTTCTGTGTTTCATCGTCAACGGGAAGGTCCAAGGGATACAGTAAACCTGCAGAGGTGCATCAGAATGTAAAACTGGTGACACAGGAAACACTCAAAACATAGAATGTAGGAAGACTCAGTCTTCCTGTACTTAAGTCGGCATTGTGTCTCTTATATTTAATTCCGATGCAATTTCTGTGTTTTATCGTCAATGGGAAGGTCCAAGGGATACAGTAAACCTGCAGAGGTGCATCAGAATGTAAAACTGGTGACACAGGAAACGCTCAAAGAATAGAGAGTAGGAAGACTCAGTCTTCCTGTACTTCAGTCGGCATTGTGTCTCTTATATTTAATTCCGATGCAATTTCTGTGTTTCATCGTCAATGGGAAGGTCCAAGGGATACCGTAAACCTGCAGAGGTGCATCGGAATGTAAAACTAGTGACACAGGAAACGCTCAAAACATAGACAGTAGGAAGACTCTGTCTTCCTGTACTTAAGTCGGCATTGTGTCTCGTATATTAAATTCCGATGCAATTTCTGTGTTTCATCGTCAATGGAAAGGTCCAAGGGAAACAGTAAACCTGCAGAGGTGCATCGGAATGTAAAACTGGTGACACAGGAAACGCTCAAAACATAGACTGTAGGAATACTCAGTCTTCCTGTATTTAAGTCGGCATTGTGTCTCTTATATTTAATTCCGATGCAATTTCTGTGTTTCATCGTCAATGGGAGGGTCCAATGGATACAGAAAACCTGCAGAGGTGCATCAGAATGTAAAACTGGTGACACAAGAAAAGCTCAAAGCGTAGACAGAAGGAAGACTAAGTCTTCCTGTACTTAAGTCGGCATTGTGTTTCTTATATTTAATTCCGATGCGATTACTGTGTTTCATCGACAATGGGAAGGTCCAAGGGATACAGTAAACCGGCAGAGATGCATCGGAATGTAAAACTGGTGACACAGGAAACGCTCAAAACAATGACCGTACGATGACTGTTTTCTTGTACGTAAGTCGGCATTGTGTCTCTTATATTTAATTTCGATGCAATTTCTGTGTATCATCGTCAACGGGAAGGTCCAAGGGATACAGTAAACCTGCAGAGGTGCATCAGAATGTAAAACTGGTGACACAGGAAACACTCAAAACATAGACTGTAGGAAGACTCAGTTTTCCTGTACTTAAGTCGGCATTGTGTATCTTATATTTAATTCCGATGCAATTTCTGTGTTTCATCGTCCATGGGAAGGTCGAAGGAATACAGTAAACCTGCAGAGGTGCATCGGAATGTAAAACTAGTGACACAGGAAACGCTCAAAACATAGACAGTAGGAAGACTCAGTCTTCCTGTACTTAAGTCGGCATTGTGTCTCTTACATTTAATTCCGATGCAATTTCTGTGTTTCATCGTCAATGGGAAGGTCCAAGGGAAACAGTAAACCTGCAGATGTTCATCGGAATGTAAAGCTGGTGACACAGGAAACGCTCAAAACATAGACAGTAGGAAGACTCAGTCTTCCTGTACTTAAGTCGGCATTGTGTCTCTTATATTTAATTCCGATGCAATTTCTGTGTTTCATCGTCAATGGGAAGGTCCAAGGGATACAGTAATCCTGCAGAGGTGCTTCAGAATGTAAAACTGCTGACACAAGAAACGCTCAAAACATAGACAGTAGGAAGACTCAGTCTTCCTGTACTTAAGTCGGCATTGTGTTTCTTATAATTAATTCCGATGCAATTTCTGTGTTTCATCGTCAATGGGAAGGTCCAGTGGATACAGAAAACCTGCAGAGGTGCATCAGTTTGTAAAACTGGTGACACAGGAAACGCTCAAAGCATAGACAGTAGGAAGACTCAGTCTTCCTGTACTGAAGTCGGCATTGTGTCTCTTATATTTAATTCCGATGCAATTTCTGTGTTTCATCGTCAATGGGAAGGTCCAAGGGATACAGTAATCCTGCAGAGGTGCATCAGAATGTAAAACTGATGACACAGGAAACGCTCAAATCATAGACAGTAGGAAGACTCAGTCTTCCTGTACTTAAGTCGGCATTGTGACTCTTATATTTAATTCCGATGCAATTTCTGTGTTTCATCGTCAACGGGAAGGTCCAAGGGATACAGTAAACCTGCAGAGGTGCATCAGAATGTAAAACTGGTGACACAGGAAACACTCAAAACATAGACTGTAGGAAGACTCAGTCTTCCTGTACTTAAGTCGGCATCGTGTCTCTTATATTTAATTCCGATGCAATTTCTGTGTTTCATCATCAATGGGAAGGTCCAAGGGATACAGTAAACCTGCAGAGGTGCATCAGAATGTAAAACTGGTGACACAGGAAACGCTCAAAGCATAGAGAGTAGGAAGACTCAGTCTTCCTGTACTTCAGTCGGCATTGTGTCTCTTATATTTAATTCCGATGCAATTTCTGTGTTTCATCGTCAATGGGAAGGTCCAAGGGATACAGTAAACCTGCAGAGGTGCATCGGAATGTAAAACTAGTGACACAGGAAACGCTCAAAACATAGACAGTAGGAAGACTCTGTCTTCCTGTACTTAAGTCGGCATTGTGTCTCGTATATTTAATTCCGATGCAATTTCTGTGTTTCATCGTCAATGGGAAGGTCCAAGGGATACAGTAATCCTGCAGAGGTGCATCAGAATGTAAAACTGATGACACAGGAAACGCTTAAAACATAGACAGTAGGAAGACTCAGTCTTCCTGTACTTAAGTCGGCATTGTGTTTCTTATATTTAATTCCGATGCAATTTCTGTGTTTCATCGTCAATGGGAGGGTCCAATGGATACAGAAAACCTGCAGAGGTGCATCAGAATGTAAAACTGGTGACACAGGAAACGCTCAAAGCATAGACAGAAGGAAGACTCAGTCTTCCTGTACTTAGGTCGGCATTGTGTTTCTTATATTTAATTCCGATGCGATTTCTGTGTTTCATCGACAATGGGAAGGTCCAAGGGATATAGTAATCCTGCAGAGGTTCATCGGAAAGTAAAACTGATGACACAGGAAACGCTCAAAACATAGACAGTAGGAACGCTTAGTCTTCCTGTACTTAAGTCGGCATTGTGTCTCTTAAATTTAATTCCGATGCAATTTCTGTGTTTCATCATCAATGGGAAGGTCCAAGGGATACAGTAAACCTGCAGAGGTGCATCGGAATGTAAAACTGGTGACACAGGAAATGCTCAAAACATAGACAGTAGGAAGACTCAGTCTTCCTGTACTTCAGTCGGCATTGTGTCACTTATATTTAATTCCGATGCAATTTCTGTGTTTCATCGTCAATGGGAAGGTCCAAGGGATACAGTAAACCTGCAGAGGTGCATCGGAATGTAAAACTAGTGACACAGGAAACGCTCAAACATAGACAGTAGGAAGACTCTGTCTTCCTGTACTTAAGTCGGCATTGTGTCTCGTATATTTCATTCCGATGCAATTTCTGTGTTTCATCGTCAATGGGAAGGTCCAAGGGATACAGTAATCCTGCAGAGGTGCATCAGAATGTAAAACTGATGACACAGGAAACGCTTAAAACATAGACAGTAGGAAGACTCAGTCTTCCTGTACTTAAGTCGGCATTGTGTTTCTTATATTTAATTCCGATGCAATTTCTGTGTTTCATCGTCAATGGGAGGGTCCAATGGATACAGAAAACCTGCAGAGGTGCATCAGAATGTAAAACTGGTGACACAGGAAACGCTCAAAGCATAGACAGAAGGAAGACTCAGTCTTCCTGTACTTAGGTCGGCATTGTGTTTCTTATATTTAATTCCGATGCGATTTCTGTGTTTCATCGACAATGGGAAGGTCCAAGGGATACAGTAAACCGGCAGAGATGCATCGGAATGTAAAACTGGTGACACAGGAAACGCTCAAAACAATTACCGTACGAAGACTGTTTTCTTGTACTTAGGTCGGCATTGTGTCTCTTATATTTAATTTCGATGCAATTTCTGTGTTTCATCATCAATGGGAAGGTCCAAGGGATACAGTAAACCTGCAGAGGTGCATCAGAATGTAAAACTGGTGACACAGGAAACGCTCAAAACATAGACTGTAGGAAGACTCAGACTTCCTGTACTTAAGACGGCATTGTGTCTCTTATATTTTATTCCGATTCAATTTCTGTGTTTCATCGTCAATGGGAAGGTCCAATGGATACAGTAAACCTGCAGAGGTGCATCGGAATGTAAAACTGGTGACACAGGAAACGCTCAAAACAAAGACAGTAGGAAGACTCAGTCTTCCTGTACTTAAGTCGGCATTGTGTCTCTTAGATTTAATTCCGATGAAATTTCAGTGTTTCATCGTGAATGGGAAGGTCCAAGGGATATAGTAAACCTGCAGAGGTTCATCGGAAAGTAAAACTGATGACACAGGAAACGCTCAAAACATAGACAGTAGGAACGCTTAGTCTTCCTGTACTTAAGTCGGCATTGTGTCTCTTAAATTTAATTCCGATGCAATTTCTGTGTTTCATCATCAATGGGAAGGTCCAAGGGATACAGTAAACCTGCAGAGGTGCATCGGAATGTAAAACTGGTGACACAGGAAACGCTCAAAACATAGACAGTAGGAAGACTCAGTCTTTCTGTACTTAAGTCGGCATTGTGTATCCTATATTTAATTCCGATGCGATTTCTATGTTTCATCGACAATGGGAAGGTCCAAGGGATACAGTAAACCTGCAGAGGTGCATCGGAATGTAAAACTGGTGACACAGGAAACGCTCAAAACATTGACCGTACGTAGACTGTTATCTTGTACTTAAGTAGGCCTTGTATCTCTTATATTTAATTGCGATGCAATTTCTGTGTTTCATCGTCAATGGGAAGGTCCAAGGGATACAGGAAACCTGCAGAGGTGCATCAGAATGTAAAACTGGTGACACATGAGTCGCTCAAATCATAGACAGTAGGAAGACTCATTGTTCCAGTACTTAAGTCGGCATTGTGTCTCTTATATTTAATTCCGATGCAATTTCTGTGTTTCATCGTCAACGGGAAGGTCCAAGGGATACAGTAAACCTGCAGAGGTGTATCAGAATGTAAAACTGGTGACACAGGAAACACTCAAAACATAGACTGTAGGAAGACTCAGTCTTCCTGTACTTAAGTCGGCATCGTGTCTCTTATATTTAATTCCGATGCAATTTCTGTGTTTCATCGTCAATGGGAAGGTCCAAGGGATACAGTAAACCTGCAGAGGTGCATCAGAATGTAAAACTGGTGACACAGGAAACGCTCAAAACATAGACTGTAGGAAGACTCAGACTTCCTGTACTTAAGACGGCATTGTGTCTCTTATATTTTATTCCGATTCAATTTCTGTGTTTCATCGTCAATGGGAAGGTCCAATGGATACAGTAAACCTGCAGAGGTGCATCGGAATGTAAAACTGGTGACACAGGAAACGCTCAAAACAAAGACAGTAGGAAGACTCAGTCTTCCTGTACTTAAGTCGGCATTGTGTCTCTTAGATTTAATTCCGATGAAATTTCAGTGTTTCATCGTGAATGGGAAGGTCCAAGGGATATAGTAAACCTGCAGAGGTTCATCGGAAAGTAAAACTGATGACACAGGAAACGCTCAAAACATAGACAGTAGGAACGCTTAGTCTTCCTGTACTTAAGTCGGCATTGTGTCTCTTAAATTTAATTCCGATGCAATTTCTGTGTTTCATCATCAATGGGAAGGTCCAAGGGATACAGTAAACCTGCAGAGGTGCATCGGAATGTAAAACTGGTGACACAGGAAACGCTCAAAACATAGACAGTAGGAAGACTCAGTCTTTCTGTACTTAAGTCGGCATTGTGTATCCTATATTTAATTCCGATGCGATTTCTATGTTTCATCGACAATGGGAAGGTCCAAGGGATACAGTAAACCTGCAGAGGTGCATCGGAATGTAAAACTGGTGACACAGGAAACGCTCAAAACATTGACCGTACGTAGACTGTTATCTTGTACTTAAGTAGGCCTTGTATCTCTTATATTTAATTGCGATGCAATTTCTGTGTTTCATCGTCAATGGGAAGGTCCAAGGGATACAGGAAACCTGCAGAGGTGCATCAGAATGTAAAACTGGTGACACATGAGTCGCTCAAATCATAGACAGTAGGAAGACTCATTGTTCCAGTACTTAAGTCGGCATTGTGTCTCTTATATTTAATTCCGATGCAATTTCTGTGTTTCATCGTCAACGGGAAGGTCCAAGGGATACAGTAAACCTGCAGAGGTGTATCAGAATGTAAAACTGGTGACACAGGAAACACTCAAAACATAGACTGTAGGAAGACTCAGTCTTCCTGTACTTAAGTCGGCATCGTGTCTCTTATATTTAATTCCGATGCAATTTCTGTGTTTCATCGTCAATGGGAAGGTCCAAGGGATACAGTAAACCTGCAGAGGTGCATCAGAATGTAAAACTGGTGACACAGGAAACGCTCAAAGCATAGAGAGTAGGAAGACTCAGTCTTCCTGTACTTCAGTCGGCATTGTGTCACTTATATTTAATTCCGATGCAATTTCTGTGTTTCATCGTCAATGGGAAGGTCCAAGGGATACAGTAAACCTGCAGAGGTGCATCGGAATGTAAAACTAGTGACACAGGAAACGCTCAAAACATAGACAGTAGGAAGACTCTGTCTTCCTGTACTTAAGTCGGCATTGTGTCTCGTATATTTAATTCCGATGCAATTTCTGTGTTTCATCGTCAATGGAAAGGTCCAAGGGATACAGTAAACCTGCAGAGGTGCATCGGAATGTAAAACTAGTGACACAGGAAACGCTCAAAACATAGACAGTAGGAAGACTCTGTCTTCCTGTACTTAAGTCGGCATTGTATCTCTTATATATAATTCCGATGCAATTTCTGTGTTCCATCGTCAATGGGAAGGTCCAAGGAATACAGTAAACCTGCAGAGGTGCATCAGAATGTAAAACTAGTGACACAGGAAACGCTCAAAACATAGACAGTAGGAAGACTCTGTCTTCCTGTACTTAAGTCGGCATTGTGTCTCTTATATTTAATTCCGATGCAATTTCTGTGTTTCATCGTCAATGGGAAGGTCCAAGGGATACAGTAAGCCTGCAGAGGTGCATCAGAATGAAAAACTGGTGACACAGGAAACGCTCAAAGCATGGGGTGTAGGAAGACTCAGTCTTCCTGTACTTCAGTCGGCATTGTGTCCCTTATATTTAAGTCCGATGCAATTTCTGTGATTCATCGTCAATGGGAAGGTCCAAGGGATACAGTAAACCTGCAGAGGTGCATCGGAATGTAAAACTAGTGACACAGGAAACGCTCAAAGCATAGAGTGTAGGAAGACTCAGTCTTCCTGTACTTCAGTCGGCATTGTGTCTCTTATATTTAATTCCGATGCAATTTCTGTGTTTCATCGTCAATGGGAAGGTCCAAACGAAACAGTAAACCTGCAGAGGTGCATCGGAATGTAAAGCTGGTGACACAGGAAACGCTCAAAACATAGACAGTAGGAAGACTCAGTCATTCCTGTCCTTAAGTCGGCATTGTGTCTCTTATATTTATTTCAAAAGAAATTACTATGTTTCATCGTCAATGTGAAGGTCCAAGGGATACAGTAAACCTGCAGAGGTGCATCAGAATGTAAAACTGGTGACACAGGAAACGCTCAACACATAGACAGTAGGAAGACTCATTGTTCCAGTACTTAAGTCGGCATTGTGTATCTTATATTTAATTCCGATGCAATTTCTGTGTTTCATCGTCTCTGGGAAGGTCGAAGGAATACAGTAAACCTGCAGAGGTGCATCGGAATGTAAAACTAGTGACGCATTAAACGCTCAAAACATAGACAGTAGGAAGACTCAGTCTTCCTGTACTTAAGTCGGCATTGTATCTCGTATATTTAATTCCGATGCAATTTCTGTGTTTCATCGTCAATGGAAAGGTCCAAGGGAAACAGTAAACCTGCAGAGGTGCATCGAAATGTAAAACTGGTGACACAGGAAACGCTCAAATCATAGACAGTAGAAAGACTCAGTCTTCCTGTACTTAAGTCGGCATTCTGTCTCTTATATTTATTTCCGATGAAATTTCTGTGTTTCATCGTCAATGGGAAGATCCAATGGATACAGAAAACCCGCAGAGGTGCATCAGAATGTAAAACTGGTGACACAGGAAACGCTCAACACATAGACAGTGGGAAGACTCATTGTTCCAGTACTTAAGTCGGCATTGTGTATCTTATATTTAACTCCGATGCAATTTCTGTGTTTCATCGTCTCTGGGAAGGTCGAAGGAATACAGTAAACCTGCAGAGGTGCATCGGAATGTAAAACTGATGACACAGGAAACGCTCAAAACATAGACAGTAGGAAGACTCGGTCTTCCTGTACTTAAGTCGACATTGTGTATCTTATATTTAATTCCGATGCAATTTCTGTGTTTCATCGTCAATGGGAGGGTCCAATGGATACAGAAATCCTGCAGAGGTGCATCAGAATGTAAAACTGGTGACACAGGAAATGCTCAAAGCATAGACAGTAGGAAGGCTCAGTCTTCCTGTACTTAAGTCGGCATTGTGTCTCTTATATTTAATTCCGATGCAATTTCTGTGTTTCATCGTCAATGGGAAGGTCCAAGGGATACAGTAATCCTGCAGAGGTGCATCAGAATGTAAAACTGATGACACAGGAAACGCTTAAAACATAGACAGTAGGAAGACTCAGTCTTCATGTACTTAAGTCGGCATTGTGTTTCTTATATTTAATTCCGATGCAATTTCTGTGTTTCATCGTCAATGGGAGGGTCCAATGGATACAGAAAACCTGCAGAGGTGCATCAGAATGTAAAACTGGTGACACAGGAAACGCTCAAAGCATAGACAGAAGGAAGACTCAGTCTTCCTGTACTTAGGTCGGCATTGTGTTTCTTATATTTAATTCCGATGCGATTTCTGTGTTTCATCGACAATGGGAAGGTCCAAGGGATACAGTAAACCGGCAGAGATGCATCGGAATGTAAAACTGGTGACACAGGAAACGCTCAAAACAATTACCGTACGAAGACTGTTTTCTTGTACTTAAGTCGGCATTGTGTCTCTTATATTTAATTTCGATGCAATTTCTGTGTTTCATCGTCTATGGGAAGGTCCAAGGGATACAGTAACCCTGCAGATTTGCATCGGAATGTAAAACTAGTGACACAGGAAACGCTCAAACATAGACAGTAGGACGACTCAGTCTTCCTGTACTTAAGTCGGCATTGTGTCTCTTATATTTTATTCCGATTCAATTTCTGTGTTTCATCGTCAATGGGAAGGTCCAATGGATACAGTAAACCTGCAGAGGTGCATCGGAATGTAAAACTGGTGACACAGGAAACGCTCAAAACAAAGACAGTAGGAAGACTCAGTCTTCCTGTACTTAAGTCGGCATTGTGTCTCTTATATTTAATTCCGATGAAATTTCAGCGTTTCATCTTGAATGGGAAGGTCCAAGGGATATAGTAAACCTGCAGAGGTTCATCGGAAAGTAAAACTGATGACACAGGAAACGCTCAAAACATAGACAGTAGGAACGCTTAGTCTTCCTGTACTTAAGTCGGCATTGTGTCTCTTAAATTTAATTCCGATGCAATTTCTGTGTTTCATCGACAATGGGAAGGTCCAAGGGATACAGTAAACCTGCAGAGGTGCATCGGAATGTAAAACTGGTGACACAGGAAACGCTAAAAACATTGACCGTACGTAGACTGTTATCTTGTACTTAAGTAGGCCTTGTATCTCTTATATTTAATTGCGATGCAATTTCTGTGTTTCATCGTCAATGGGAAGGTCCAAGGGATACAGGAAACCTGCAGAGGTGCATCAGAATGTAAAACTGGTGACACATGAGTCGCTCAAATCATAGACAGTAGGAAGACTCAGTCTTCCTGTACTTAAGTCGGCATTGTGTCTCTTATATTTAATTCCGATGCAATTTCTGTGTTTCATCGTCAACGGGAAGGTCCAAGGGATACAGTAAACCTGCAGAGGTGTATCAGAATGTAAAACTGGTGACACAGGTAACACTCAAAACATAGACTGTAGGAAGACTCAGTCTTCCTATACTTAAGTCGGCATCGTGTCTCTTATATTTAATTCCGATTCAATTTCTGTGTTTCATCGTCAATGGGAAGGTCCAAGGGATACAGTAAACCTGCAGAGGTGCATCAGAATGTAAAACTGGTGACACAGGAAACGCTCAAAGCATAGAGAGTAGGAAGACTCAGTGTTCCTGTACTTCAGTCGGCATTGTGTCTCTTATATTCAATTCCGATGCAATTTCTGTGTTTCATCGTCAATGGGAAGGTCCAAGGGATACAGAAAACCTGCAGAGGTGCATCGGAATGTAAAACTAGTGACACAGGAAACGCTCAAAACATAGACAGTAGGAAGACTCTGTCTTCCTGTACTTAAGTCGGCATTGTGTCTCGTATATTTAATTCCGATGCAATTTCTGTGTTTCATCGTCAATGGAAAGGTCCAAGGGAAACAGTAAACCTGCAGAGGTGCATCGAAATGTAAAACTGGTGACACAGGAAACGCTCAAATCATAGACAGTAGGAAGACTCAGTCTTTTTGTACTTAAGTCGGCATTCTGTCTCTTATATTTATTTCCGATGAAATTTCTATGTTTCATCGTCAATGGGAAGGTCCAAGGGATACAGTAAACCTGCAGAGGTGCATCAGAATTTAAAACTGGTGACACAGGAAACGCTCAACACATAGACAGTAGGAAGACTCATTCTTCCTGTACTTAAGTCGGCATTGTATCTGTTATATATAATTCCGATGCAATTTCTGTGTTCCATCGTCAATGGGAAGGTCCAAGGAATACAGTAAACCTGCAGAGGTGCATCAGAATGTAAAACTAGTGACACAGGAAACGCTCAAAACATAGACAGTAGGAAGACTCTGTCTTCCTGTACTTAAGTCGGCATTGTGTCTCTTATATTTAATTCCGATGCAATTTCTGTGTTTCATCGTCAATTGGAAGGTCCAAGGGATACAGTAAGCCTGCAGAGGTGCATCAGAATGTAAAACTCGTGACACAGGAAACGCTCAAAGCATGGGGTGTAGGAAGACTCAGTCTTCCTGTACTTCAGTCGGCATTGTGTCCCTTATATTTAATTCCGATGCAATTTCTGTGTTTCATCGTCAATGGGAAGGTCCAAGGGATACAGTAAACCTGCAGAGGTGCATCGGAATGTAAAACTAGTGACACAGGAAACGCTCAAAGCATAGAGTGTAGGAAGACTCAGTCTTCCTGTACTTCAGTCGGCATTGTGTCTCTTATATTTAATTCCGATGCAATTTCTGTGTTTCATCGTCAATGGGAAGGTCCAAAGGAAACAGTAAACCTGCAGAGGTGCATCGGAATGTAAAGCTGGTGACACAGGAAACGCTCAAAACATAGACAGTAGGAAGACTCAGTCATTCCTGTTCTTAAGTCGGCATTGTGTCTCTTATATTTATTTCCGATGAAATTACTATGTTTCATCGTCAATGTGAAGGTCCAAGGGATACAGTAAACCTGCAGAGGTGCATCAGAATGTAAAACTGGTGACACAGGAAACGCTCAACACATAGACAGTAGGAAGACTCATTGTTCCAGTACTTAAGTCGGCATTGTGTATCTTATATTTAATTCCGATGCAATTTCTGTGTTTCATCGTCTCTGGGAAGGTCGAAGGAATACAGTAATCCTGCAGAGGTGCATCGGAATGTAAAACTAGTGACGCATTAAACACTAGAAAAACATAGACAGTAGGAAGACTCAGTCTTCCTGTACTTAAGTCGGCATTGTGTCTCTTATATTTAATTCCGATGCAATTTCTGTGTTTCATCGCCAATGGGAAGGTCCAAGGGAAACAGTAAACCTGCAGAGGTGCATCGAAATGTAAAACTGGTGACACAGGAAACGCTCAAATCATAGACAGTAGGAAGACTCAGTCTTTTTGTACTTAAGTCGGCATTCTGTCTCTTATATTTATTTCCGATGAAATTTCTATGTTTCATCGTCAATGGGAAGGTCCAAGGGAAACAGTAAACCTGCAGAGGTGCATCGGAATGTAAAACTGGTGACACAGGAAACGCTCAAAACATAGACAGTAGGAAGACTCAGTCTTCCTGTACTTAAGTCGGCATTGTGTCTCTTATATTTAATTCCGATGCAATTTCTGTGTTTCATCGCCAATGGGAAGGTCCAAGGGATACAGTAATCCTGCAGAGGAGTATCAGAATGTAAAACTGATGACACAGGAAACGCTCAAAACATAGACAGTAGGAAGACTCTGTCTTCCTGTACTTAAGTCGGCATTGAGTATCTTATATTTAATGCCGATGCAATTTCTGTGTTTCATCGTCAATGGGAGGGTCCAATGGATACAGAAAACCTGCAGAGGTGCATCAGAATGTAAAACTGGTGACACAGGAAACGCTCAAGGCATAGACAGAAGGAAGACTCAGTCTTCCTGTACTTAAGTCGGCATTGTGTTTCTTATATTTAATTCAGATGCGATTTCTGTGTTTCATCGACAATGGGAAGGTCCAAGGGATACTTTAAACCGGCAGAGATGCATCGGAATGTAAAACTGGTGACACAGGAAACGCTCAAAACAATGACCGTACGAAGACTGTTTTCTTGTACTTAAGTCGGCATTGTGTCTCTTATAATTAATTTCGATGCTATTTCTGTGTTTCATCGTCAATGGGAAGGTACAAGGGATACAGGAAACCTGCGGAGGTGTATACGAATGTCAAACTGGTAACACAGGAAACGCTCAAAGCATAGACAGTAGGAAGACTCAGTCTTCCTGTACTTAAGCCGGCATTGTGTCTCTTATATTTAATTCCGATGCAATTTCTGTGTTTCATCGTCAATGGGAAGGTCCAAGGGATACAGTAAACCTGCAGAGGTGCATCAGAATGTGAAACTGGTGACACAGGAAACGCTCAACACATAGACAAAAGGAAGACTCATTCTTCCAGTACTTAAGTCGGCATTGTGTATCTTATATTTAATTCCGATGCAATTTCTGTGTTTCATCGTCAATGGGAAGGTCGAAGGAATACAGTAAACCTGCAGAGGTGCATCGGAATGTAAAACTAGTGACACAGGAAACGCTGAAAACATAGACAGTAGGAAGACTCAGTCTTCCTGTACTTAAGTCGGCATTGTGTCTCTTATATTTAATTCCGATGCAATTTCTGTGTTTCATCGTCAATGGGAAGGTCCAAGGGAAACAGTAAACCTGCAGATGTTTATCGGAATGTAAAGCTGGTGACACAGGAAACGCTCAAAGCATAGACAGTAGGAAGACTCAGTCTTGCTGTACTAAAGTCGGCATAGTGTCTCTTATATTTAATTCCGATGCAATTTCTGTGTTTCATCGTCAATGGGAAGATCCAAGGGATACAGTAATCCTGCAGAGGTGCATCAGAATGTAAAACTGGTGACACAGGAAACGCTCAAATCATAGACAGTAGGAAGACTCAGTCTTCCTGTACTTAAGTCGGCATTGTGTTTCTTATATTTAATTCCGATGCAATTTCTGTGTTTCATCGTCAATGGGAAGGTCCAATGGATACAGAAAACCTGCAGAGGTGCATCAGATTGTAAAACTGGTGACACAGGAAACGCTCAAAGCATAGACAGTAGGAAGACTCAGTCTTCCTGTACTTAAGTCGGCATTGTGTTTCTTATATTTGATTCCGATGCAATTTCTGTGTTTCATCGTCAACGGGAAGGTCCAATGGATACAGAAAACCTGCAGAGGTGCATCAGATTGTAAAACTGGTGACACAGGAAACGCTCAAAGCATAGAGAGTAGGAAGACTCAGTCTTCCTTTACTTAAGTCGGCATTGTGTCTCTTATATTTAATTCCGATGCAATTTCTGTGTTTCATCGTCAATGGGAAAGTCCAAGGGATACAGTAATCCTGCAGAGGTGCATCAGAATGTAAAACTGATGACACAGGAAACGCTCAAAACATAGACAGTAGGAAGACTCAGTCTTCCTGTACTTAAGTCGGCATTGTGTTTCTTATATTTAATTCCGATGCAATTTCTGTGTTTCATCGTCAATGGGAGGGTCCAATGGATACAGAAAACCTGCAGAGGTGCATCAGAATGTAAAACTGGTGACACAGGAAACGCTCAAAGCATAGACAGAAGGAAGACTCAGTCTTCCTGTACTTAAGTCGGCATTGTGTTTCTTATATTTAATTCCGTTGCGATTTCTGTTTTTCATCGTCAATGGGAAGGTCCAAGGGATACAGTAAACCTGCAGAGGTGCATCTGAATGTAAAACTGATGACACAGAAAACGCTCAAAACAATTACCGTACGAAGACTGTTTTCTTGTACTTAAGTCGGCATTGTGTCTCTTATATTTAATTTCGATGCAATTTCTGTGTTTCATCGTCAATGGGAAGGTCCAAGGGATACAGTAAACCTGCAGAGGTGCATCAGAATGTAAAACTGGTGACACAGGAAACGCTCAAACATAGACTGTAGGAAGACTCAGTCTTCCTGTACTTAAGACGGCATTGTGTCTCTTATATTTAATTCCGATGCAATTTCTGTGTTTCATCGTCTATGGGAAGGTCCAAGGGATACAGTAAACCTGCAGATTTGCATCGGAATGTAAAACTAGTGACACAGGAAACGCTCAAAACATAGACAGTAGGAAGACTCGGTCTTCCTGTACTTAAGTCGGCATTGTGTCTCTTATATTTTATTCCGATTCAATTTCTGTGTTTCATCGTCAGTGGGAAGGTCCAATGGATACAGTAAACCTGCAGAGGTGCATCGGAATGTAAAACTGGTGACACAGGAAACGCTCAAAACAAAGACAGTAGGAAGACTCAGTCTTCCTGTACTTAAGTCGGCATTGTGTCTCTTATATTTAATTCCGATGAAATTTCAGTGTTTCATCGTGAATGGGAAGGTCCAAGGGAGATAGTAAACCTGCAGAGGTGCATCGGAAAGTAAAACTGATGACACAGGAAACGCTCAAAACATAGACAGTAGGAACGCTTAGTCTTCCTGTACTTAAGTCGGCATTGTGTCTCTTAAATTTAATTCCGATGCAATTTCTGAGTTTCATCATCAATGGGAAGGTCCAAGGGATACAGTAAACCTGCAGAGGTGCATCTGAATATAAAACTGGTGACACAGGAAACGCTCAAAACATAGACAGTAGGAAGACTCAGTCTTTCTGTACTTAAGTCGGCATTGTGTTTCCTATATTTAATTCCGATGCGATTTCTGTGTTTCATTGGCAATGGGAAGGTCCAAGGGATACAGTAAACCTGCAGAGGTGCATCGGAATGTAAAACTGGTGACACAGGAAACGCTCAAAACATTGTCCGTACGTAGACTGTTATCTTGTACTTAAGTAGGCGTTGTGTCTCTTATATTTAATTACGATGCAATTTCTGTGTTTCATCGTCAATGGGAAGGTCCAAGGGATACAGGAAACCTGCGGAGGTGCATCAGAATGTATAAATGGTGACACATGAATCGCTCAAATCATAGACAGTAGGAAGACTCAGTCTTCCTGTACTTAAGTCGGCATTGTGTCTCTTATATTTATTTCCGATGAAATTTCTATGTTTCATCGTCAATGGGAAGGTCCAAAGGATACAGTAAACCTGCAGAGGTGCATCATAATGTAAAACTGGTGACACAGGAAACGCTCAACACATAGACAGTAGGAGGACTCATTCTTCCAGTACTTAAGTCGGCAGTGTGTATCTTATATTTAATTCCGATGCAATTTCTGTGTTTCATCGTCAATGGGAAGGTCGAAGGAATACAGTAAACCTGCAGAGGTGCATCGGAATGTAAAACTAGTGACACAGGAAACGCTCAAAACATAGACAGTAGGAAGACTCAGTCCTCCTGTACTTAGGTCGGCATTCTGTCTCTTATATTTAATTCCGATGCAATTTCTGTGTTTCATCGTCAATGGTAAGGTCCAAGGGAAACAGTAAACCTGCAGAGGTGCATCGGAATGTAAAACTGGTGACACAGGAAACGCTCAAACCATAGACAGTAGGAAGACTCAGTCTTCCTGTACTTAAGTCGGCATTGTGTCTCTTATATTTAATTCCGATGCAATTTCTGTGTTTCATCGTCAATGGGAAGGTCCAAGGGATATAGTAAACCTGTAGAGGTGCATCGGAAAATAAAACTGGTGACACAGGAAACGTTCAAATTATAGACAGTAGGAAGACTCAGTCTTCCTGTACTTAAGCCGGCATTGTGTTTCTTATATTTAATTCCGATGCAATTTCTGTGTTTCATCGTCAACATGAAGGTCCAAGGGATACAGAAATCCTGCAGAGGTGCATCAGAATGTAAAACTGCTAACACAGGAAACGCTCAAAACAAAGACAGTAGGAAGACTCAGTCTTCCTGTACTTAAGTCGGCATTGTGTTTCTTATATTTAATTCCGATGGAATTTCTGTGTTTCATCGTCAATGGGAAGGTCCAATGGATACAGAAAACCTGCAGAGGTGCATCAGATTGTAAAACTGGTGACACAGGAAACGCTCAAAGCATAGACAGTAGGAAGACTCAGTCTTCCTGTACTTAAGTCGGCATTGTGTTTCTTATATTTAATTCCGATGCAATTTCTGTGTTTCATCGTCAATGGGAAGGTCCAATGGATACAGAAAACCTGCAGAGGTGCATCAGATTGTAAAACTGGTGACACAGGAAACGCTCAAAGCATAGACAGTAGGAAGACTCAGTCTTCCTGTACTTAAGTCGGCTTTGTGTCTCTTATATTTAATTCCGATGCAATTTCTGTGTTTCATCGTCAATGGGAAGGTCCAAGGGATACAGTAATCCTGCAGACGTGCATCTGAATGTAAAACTGATGACACAGGAAACGCTCAAAACATAGACAGTAGGAAGACTCAGTCTTCCTGTACTTAAGTCGGCATTGTGTTTCTTATATTTAATTCCGATGCAATTTCTGTGTTTCATCGTCAATGGGAGGGTCCAATCGATACAGAAAACCTGCAGAGGTGCATCAGAATGTAAAACTGGTGACACAGGAAACGCTCAAAGCATAGACAGAAGGAAGACTCAGTCTTCCTGTACTTAAGTCGGCATTGTGTTTCTTATATTTAATTCCGATGCGATTTCTGTGTTTCATCGACAATGGGAAGGTCCAAGGGATACAGTAAACCGGCAGAGATGCATCGGAATGTAAAACTGGTGACACAGGAAACGCTCAAAACAATGACCGTACGAAGACTGTTTTCTTGTACTTATGTCGGCATCGTGTCTCTTATATTTAATTTCGATGGAATTTCTGTGTTTCATCGTCAATGGGAAGGTCCAAGGGATACAGTAAACCTGCAGAGGTGCATCAGAATGTAAAACTGGTGACACAGGAAACGCTCAAAACATATACTGTAGGAAGACTCAGTCTTCCTGTACTTAAGACGGCATTGTGTCTCTTATATTTAATTCCGATGCAATTTCTGTGTTTCATCGTCTATGGGAAGGTCCAAGGGATACAGTAAACCTGCAGATTTGCATCGCAATGTAAAACTAGTGACACAGGAAACGCTCAAAACATAGACAGTAGGAAGACTCTGCCTTCCTGTACTTAAGTCGGCATTGTGTCTCTTATATTTTATTCCGATTCAATTTCTGTGTTTCATCGTCAATGGGAAGGTCCAAGGGATACAGTAAACCTGCAGAGGTGCATGGGAATGTAAAACTGGTGACACAGGAAACGCTCAAAACAAAGACAGTAGGAAGACACAGTCTTCCTGTACTTAAGTCGGCATTGTGTCTCTTATAGTTAATTCCGATGAAATTTCAGTGTTTCATCGTGAATGGGAAGGTCCAAGCGATATAGTAAACCTGCAGAGGTGTATCGGAAAGTAAAACTGATGATACAGGAAACGCTCAAAACATAGACAGTAGGATCGCTTAGTCTTCCTGTACTTAAGTCGGCATTGTGTCTCTTAAATTTAATTCCGATGCAATTTCTGTGTTTCATCATCAATGGGAAGGTCCAAGGGATACAGTAAACCTGCAGAGGTGCATCGGAATGTAAAACTGGTGACACAGGAAACGCTCAAAACATAGACAGTAGGAAGACTCACTCTTTCTGTACTTAAGTCGGCATTGTGTCTCCTATATTTAATTCCGATGCGATTTCTGTGTTTCATCGACAATGGGAAGGTCCAAGGGATACAGTAAACCTGCAGAGGTGCATCGGAATGTTAAACTGGTGACACAGGAAACGCTCAAAACATTGTCCGTACGTAGACTGTTATCTTGTACTTAAGTAGGCGTTGTGTCTCTTATATTTAATTTCGATGCAATTTCTGTGTTTCATCGTCAATGGGAAGGTCCAAGGGATACAGGAAACCTGCAGAGGTGCATCAGAATGTAAAACTGGTGACACATGAATCGCTCAAATCATAGACAGTAGGAAGACTCAGTCTTCCCGTACTTAAGTCGGGCCGGCCGAAGTGGCCGTGCGGTTAAAGGCGCTGCAGTCTGGAACCGCAAGTCCGCTACGGCCGCAGGTTCGAATCCTGCCTCGGGCATGGATGTTTGTGATGTCCTTAGGTTAGTTAGGTTTAACTAGTTCTAAGTTCTAGGGGACTAATGACCTCAGCAGTTGAGTCCCATAGTGCTCAGAGCCATTTTTTTTACTTAAGTCGGCATTGTGTGTCTTATATTTAATTCCGATGCAATTTCTGTGTTTCATCGTCAATGGGAAGCTCCACGGGATACAGTAAACCTGCAGAGGTGCATCGGAATGTAAATCTGGTGACACAGGAAACGCTCAAATCATAGACAGTAGGAAGACTCAGTCTTCCTATACTAAAGTCGGCATTGTGTCTCTTATATTTAATTCCGATTCAATTCCTGTGTTTCATCGTCACTGTGAAAGTCCAAGGGATACAGTAAACCTGTAGAGGTGCATCGGAATGTAAAACTAGTGACACAGGAAACGCTCAAAACATAGACAGTAGGAAGACTCTGTCTTCATGTACTTAAGTCGGCATTGTGTCTCTTATATTTAATTCCGATGCAATTTCTGTGTTTCATCGTCAATGGGAAGGTCCAAGGGAAACAGTAAACCTGCAGACGTGCATCGGAATGTAAAACTGGTGACACAGGAAACGCTCAACACATAGACAGTAGGAAGACTCATTTTTCCTGTACTTAAGTCGGCATTGTGTCTCTTATATTTTATTCCGATGCAATTTCTGTGTTTCATCGTCAATGGGAAGGTCCAAGGAATACAGTAAACCTGCAGAAGTGCATCTGAATGTAAAACTGGTGACACAGGAAACGCTCAAAACATAGACAATAGGAAGACTCAGTCTTCCTGTACTTAAGTCGGCATTGTGTCTCTTATATTTAATTCCGATGCAATTTCTTTGTTTCATTGTCAATGGGAAGGTCCAAGCGATACAGTAAGCCTGCAGAGGTGCATCAGAATGTAAAACTGACGACACAGGAAACGCTCAAAGCATAGAGTGTAGGAAGACTCAGTCTTCCTGTACTTCAGTCGGCATTGTGTTTCTTATATTTAATTCCGATGCAATTTCTGGGTTTCATCGTCAATGGGAAGGTCCAAGGGATACAGTAAACCTGCAGAGGTGCATCGGAATGTAAAACTAGTGACACAGAAAACGCTCAAAACATAGACAGAAGGAAGACTCTGTCTTCCTGTACTTCAGTCGGCATTGTGTCTCTTATATTTAATTCCGATGCAATTTCTGGGTTTCATCGTCAATGGGAAGGTCCAAGGGAAACAGTAAACTTGCAGAGGTGCATCGGAATGTAAAACTGGTGACACAGGAAACGCTTAAAACATAGACACTAGGAAGACTCAGTCTTCCTGTACTTAAGTCGGCATTGTGTCTCTTATATTTATTTCCGATGAAATTTCTATGTTTCATCGTCAATGGGAAGGTCCAAGGGATACAGTAAACCTGCAGAGGTGCATCAGAATGTAAAACTGGTGACACAGGAAACGCTCAACACATAGACAGTAGGAAGACTCATTCTTCCAGTACTTAAGTCGGCAGTGTGTATCTTATATTTAATTCCGATGCAATTTCTGTGTTTCATCGTCAATGGGAAGGTCGAAGGAATACAGTAAACCTGCAGAGGTGCATCGGAATGTAAAACTAGTGACACAGGAAACGCTCAAAACATAGACAGTAGGAAGACTCTGTCTTACTGTACTTAAGTCGGCATTGTGTCTCTTATATTTTATTCTGATTCAATTTCTGTGTTTCATCGTAAATGGGAAGGTCCAAGGGATACAGTAAACCTGCAGAGGTGCATGGGAATGTAAAACTGGTGACACAGGAAACGCTCAAAACAAAGACAGTAGGAAGACTCAGTCTTCCTGTACTTAAGTCGGCATTGTGTCTCTTATATTTAATTCCGATGAAATTTCAGTGTTTCATCGTGAATGGGAAGGTCCAAGGGATATAGTAAACCTGCAGAGGTGCATCGGAAAGTAAAACTGATGACACAGGAAACGCTCAAAACATAGACAGTGGGAACGCTTAGTCTTCCTGTACTTAAGTCGGCATTGTGTCTCTTAAATTTAATTCTGATGCAATTTCTGTGTTTCATCATCAATGGGAAGGTCCAAGGGATACAGTAAACCTGCAGAGGTGCATCGGAATGTAAAACTGGTGACACAGGAAACGCTCAAAACATAGACAGTAGGAAGACTCACTCTTTCTGTACTTAAGTCGGCATTGTGTCTCCTATATTTTATTCCGATGCGATTTCTGTGTTTCATCGACAATGGGAAGGTCCAAGGGATACAGTAAACCTGCAGAGGTGCATCAGAATGTAAAACTGGTGACACAGGAAACGCTCAAAGCATAGAGTGTAGGAAGACTCAGTCTTCCTGTACTTCAGTCGGCATTGTGTTTCTTATATTTAATTCCGATGCAATTTCTGTGTTTCATCGTCAATGGGAAGGTCCAAGGGATACAGTAAACCTGCAGAGGTGCATCGGAATGTAAAACTAGTGACACAGAAATCGCTCAAAACATAGACAGAAGGAAGACTCTGTCTTCCTGTACTTAAGTCGGCATTGTGTCTCTTATATTTAATTCCTATGCAATTTCTGTGTTTCATCGTCAATGGGAAGGTCCAAGGGAAACAGTAAACTTGCAGAGGTGCATCGGAATGTAAAACTGGTGACACAGGAAACGCTTAAAACATAGACAGTAGGAAGACTCAGTCTTCCTGTACTTAAGTCGGCATTGTGTCTCTTATATTTATTTCCGATGAAATTTCTATGTTTCATCGTCAATGGGAAGGTCCAAGGGATACAGTAAACCTGCAGAGGTGCATCAGAATGTAAAACTGGTGACACAGGAAACGCTCAACACATAGACAGTAGGAAGACTCATTCTTCCAGTACTTAAGTCGGCAGTGTGTATCTTATATTTAATTCCGATGCAATTTCTGTGCTTCATCGTCAATGGGAAGGACGAAGGAATACAGTAAACCTGCAGAGGTGCATCGGAATGTAAAACTGGTGACACAGGAAACGCTCAAACCATAGACAGTAGGAAGACTCAGTCTTCCTGTTCTTAAGTCGGCATTGTGTCTCTTATATTTAATTCCGATGCAATTTCTGTGTTTCATCGTCAATGGGAAGGTCCAAGGGATACAGTAATCCTGCAGAGGTGCATCAGAATGAAAAACTGCTGACACAGGAAACGCTCAAAACATAGACGGTAGCAAGACTCAGTCTTCCTGTACTTAAGTCGGCATTGTGTTTCTTATATTTAATTCCGATGCAATTTCTGTGGTTCATCGTCAATGGGAAGGTCCAAGGGATATAGTAAACCTGTAGAGGTGCTTCGGAAAATAAAACTGGTGACACAGGAAACGCTCAAATTATAGACAGTAGGAAGACTCAGTCTTCCTGTACTTAAGCCGGCATTGTGTCTCTTATATTTAATTCCGATGCAATTTCTGTGTTTCATCGTCAACATGAAGGTCCAAGGGATACAGTAAACCTGCAGAGGTGCATCGGAATGTAAAACTGGTGACACAGGAAACGCTCAAAACATAGACAGTAGGAAGACTCTGTCTTCCTGTACTTAAGTCGGCATTGTGTCTCGTATATTTAATTCCGATGCAATTTCTGTGTTTCATCGTCAATGGAAAGGTCCAAGGGAAACAGTAAAACTGCAGAGGTGCATCGGAATGTAAAACTGGTGACACAGGAAACGCTCAAATCATAGACAGTAGGAAGACTCAGTCTTCCTGTACTTAAGTCGGCATTCTGTCTCTTATATTTATTTCCGATGAAATTTCTATGTTTCATCGTCAATGGGAAGGTCCAAGGGATACAGTAAACCTGCAGAGGTGCATCAGAATTTAAAACTGGTGACACAGGAAACGCTCAACACATAGACAGTAGGAAGACTCATTCTTCCTGTACTTATGTCGGCATTGTATCTCTTATATTTAATTCCGATGCAATTTCTGTGTTCCATCAGCAATGGGAAGGTCCAAGGAATACAGTAAACCTGCAGAGGTGCATCAGAATGTAAAACTAGTGACACAGGAAACGCTCAAAGCATAGACAGTGGGAAGACTCAGTCTTCGTGTACTTAAGTCGGCATTGTGTCTCTTATATTTATTTCCGATGAAATTTCTGTGTTTCATCGTCAATGGGAAGGTCCAAGGGATACAGTAAGCCTGCAGAGGTGCATCAGAATGTAAAACTGGTGACACAGGAAACGCTCAAAGCATAGAGTGTAGGAAGACTCAGTCTTCCTGTACTTCAGTCGGCATTGTGTCTCTTATATTTAATTCCGATGCAATTTCTGTGTTTCATCGTCAATGGGAAGGTCCAAGGGATACAGTAAACCTGCAGAGGTGCATCGGAATGTAAAACTAGTGACACAGGAAACGCTCAAAACATAGACAGAAGGAAGACTCTGTCTTCCTGTACTTAAGTCGGCATTGTGTCTCTTATATTTAATTCCGATGCAATTTCTGTGTTTCATCGTCAATGGGAAGGTCCAAAGGAAACAGTAAACCTGCAGAGGTGCATCGGAATGTAATGCTGGTGACACAGGAAACGCTCAAAACATAGACAGTAGGAAGACTCAGTCTTCCTGTACTTAAGTCGGCATTGTGTCTCTTATATTTATTTCCGATGAAATTTCTATGTTTCATCGTCAATGGGGGGGTCCAAGGGATACAGTAAACCTGCAGAGGTGCATCAGAATGTAAAACTGGTGACACAGTAAACGCTCAACATATAGACAGTAGGAAGACTCATTGTTCCAGTACTTAAGTCGGCATTGTGTATCTTATATTTAATTCCGATGCAATTTCTGTGTTTCATCGTCTCTGGGAAGGTCGAAGGAATACAGTAAACCTGCAGAGGTGCATAGGAATGTAAAACTAGTGACGCATTAAACATTCAAAACATAGACAGTAGGAAGACTCAGTCTTCCTGTACTTAAGTCGGCATTGTGTCTCTTATATTTAATTCCGATGCAATTTCTGTGTTTCATCGTCAATGGGAAGGTCCAATGGAAACAGTAAACCTGCAGAGGTGCATCTGAATGTAAAACTGGTGACACAGGAAACGCTCAAAACATAGACAGTAGGAAGACTCAGTCTTCCTGTACTTAAGTCGGCATTGTGTCTCTTATATTTAATTCCGATGCAATTTCTGTGTTTCATCGTCAATGGGAAGGTCCAAGGGATACAGTAATCCTGCAGAGGTGCATCAGAATGTAAAACTGATGACACAGGAAACACTCAAAACAACGACAGTAGGAAGACTCGGTCTTCCTGTACTTAAGTCGGCATTGTGTTTCTTATATTTAATTCCGATGCAATTTCTGTGTTTCATCGTCAATAGGAGGGTCCAATGGATACAGAAAGCCTGCAGAGGTGCATCAGAATGTAAAACTGGTGACACAGGAAACGCTCAAAGCATAGACAGATGGAAGACTCAGTCTTCCTGTACTTAAGTCTGCATTGTGTTTCTTATATTTAATTCCAATGTGATTTCTGTGTTTCATCGACAATGGGAAGGTCCAAGGGATACAGTAAACCGGCAGAGATGCATCGGAATGTAAAACTGGTGACACAGGAAACGCTCATAACAATGACCGTACTAAAACTGTTTTCTTGTACTTAAGTCGGCATTGTGTCTCTTATATTTAATTTCGATGCAATTTCTGTGTTTCATCGTCAATGGGAAGGTCCAAGGGATACAGGAAACCTGCAGAGGTGTATACGAATGTCAAACTGGTACCACAGGAAACGCTCAAAGCATAGAGAGTAGGAAGACTCAGTCTTCCTGTACTTAAGCCGCCATTGTGTCTCTTATATTTAATTCCGATGCAATTTCTGTGTTTCATCGTCAATGGGAAGGTCCAAGGGATACAGTAAACCTGCAGAGGTGCATCAGAATGTGAAACTGGTGACACAGGAAACGCTCAACACATTGACAGTAGGAAGACTCATTCTCCCAGTACTTAAGTCGGCATTGTGTATCTTATATTTAATTCCGATGCAATTTCTGTGTTTCATCGTCAATGGGAAGGTCGAAGGAATACAGTAAACCTGCAGAGGTGCATCGGAATGTAAAACTAGTGACACAGGAAACGCTCAAAACATAGACAGTAGGAAGACTCAGTCTTCCTGTACTTAAGTCGGCATTGTGTCTCTTATATTTAATTCCGATGCAATTTCTGTGTTTCATCGTCAATGGGAAGGTCCAAGGGAAACAGTAAACCTGCAGAGGTGCATCGTAATGTAAAGCTGGTGACACAGTAAACGCTCAAAACATAGACAGTAGGAACACTCAGTCTTCCTGTACTTAAGTCGGCATTGTGTCTCTTATATTTAATTCCGATGCAATTTCTGTGTTTCATCGTCAATGGGAAGGTCCAAGGGATACAGTAATCCTGCAGAGGTGCATCAGAATGTAAAACTGCTGACACAGGAAACGCTCAAAACATAGACAGTTGGAAGACTCAGTCTTCCTGTACTTAAGTCGGCATTGTGTTTCTTATATTTAATTCCGATGCAATTTCTGTGTTTCATCGTCAATGGGAAGGTCCAATGGATACAGAAAACCTGCCGAGGTGCATCAGATTGTAAAACTGGTGACACAGGAAACGCTCAAAGCGTAGACAGTAGGAAGACTCAGTCTTCCTGTACTTAAGTCGGCATTGTGTTTCTTATATTTAATTCCGATGCAATTTCTGTGTTTCATCGTCAATGGGAAGGTCCAATGGATACAGAAAACCTGCAGAGGTGCATCAGATTGTAAAACTGGTGACACAGGAAACGCTCAAAGCATAGACAGTAGGAAGACTCAGTCTTCCTGTACTTAAGTCGGCATTGTGTCTCTTATATTTAATTCCGATGCAATTTCTGTGTTTCATCGTCAATGGGAAGGTCCAAGGGATACAGTAATCCTGCAGAGGTGCATCAGAATGTAAAACTGATGACACAGGAAACGCTCAAAACATAGACAGTAGGAAGACTCAGTCTTCCTGTACTTAAGTCGGCATTGTGTTTCTTATATTTAATTCCGATGCAATTTCTGTGTTTCATCGTCAATGGGAGGGTCCAATGGGTACAGAAAACCTGCAGAGGTGCATCAGAATGTAAAACTGGTGACACAGGAAACGGTCAAAGCATAGACAGAAGGAAGGCTCAGTCTTCCTGTACTTAAGTCGGCATTGTGTTTCTTATATTTAATTCCGATGCGATTTCTGTGTTTCATCGACAATGGGAAGGTCCAAAGGATACAGTAAACCGGCAGAGATGCATCGGAATGTAAAACTGGTGACACAGGAAACGCTCAAAACAATGTCCGTACGAAGACTGTTTTCTTGTACTTAAGTCGGCATTGTGTCTCTTATATTTAATTTCGATGCAATTTCTGTGTTTCATCGTCAATGGGAAGGTCCAAGGGATACAGGAAACCTGCAGAGGTGTATACGAATGTCAACTGGTAACACAGGAAACGCTCAAAGCAGAGAGAGTAGGAAGTCTCAGTCTTCCTCTACTTAAGCCGGCATTGTGACTCTTATATTTAATTCCGATGCAAGTTCTGTGTTTCATCGACAATGGGAAGGTCCAAGGGATACAGTAAACCGGCAGAGATGCATCGGAATGTAAAACTGGTGACACAGGAAACGCTCAAAACAATGACCTTACGAAGACTGTTTCCTTGTACTTAAGTCGGCATTATGTCTCTTATATTTAATTTCGATGCAATTTCTGTGTTTCATCGTCAATGGGAAGGTCCAAGGGATACAGGAAACCTGCAGAGGTGCACCGGAATGTCAAACTGGTAACACAGGAAACGCTCAAATCATAGACTGTAGGAAGACTCAGTCTTCCTGTACTTCAGTCGGCATTGTGTCTCTTATATTTAATTCCGATGCAATTTCTGTGTTTCATCGTCAATGGGAAGGTCCAAGGAATACAGAAAACCTGCAGAGGTGCATCAGAATGTAAAACTGGTGACACAGGAAACGCTCAACACATAGACAGTAGGAAGACTCATTCTTCCAGTACTTAAGTCGCCATTAGTGTCTCTTATATTTAATTCCGATGCAATTTCTGTGTTTCATCGTCAATGGGAAGTTCCAAGGAATACAGAAAACCTGCAGAGGTGCATCGGAATGTAAAACTAGTGACACAGGAGAAGCGCAAAACATACACAGTAGGAAGACTCTGTCTTCCTGTACTTAAGTCGGCATTGTGTCTCTTATATTTAATTCCGATGCAATTTCTGTGTTTCATTGTCAATGGGAGGGTCCACGGGATACAGTAAGCCTGCAGAGGTGCGTCAGAAAGTAAAACTGGTGTCACAGGAAACGCTCAAAGCATTGAGAGTAGGAAGACTCAGTCTTCCTGTACTTCAGTCGCCATTGTGTCTCTTATATTTAATTCCGATGCAATTTCTGTGTTTCATCGTCAATGGGAAGGTCGAAGGAATACAGTAATCCTGTAGAGGTGCATCAGAATGTAAAACTGATGACACAGGAAACGCTCAAAACATAGACAGTAGGAAGACTCAGTCTTCCTGTACTTAAGTCGGCATTGTGTTTCTTATATTTAATTCCGATGCAATTTCTGTGTTTCATCGTCAATGGGAGGGTCCAATGGGTACAGAAAACCTGCAGAGGTGCATCAGAATGTAGAACTGGTGACACAGGATCGGTCAAAGCATAGACAGAAGGAAGACTCAGTCTTCCTGTACTTAAGTCGGCATTGTGTTTCTTATATTTAATTCCGATGCGATTTCTGTGTTTCATCGACAATGGGAAGGTCCAAGGGATACAGTAAACCGGCAGAGATGCATCGGAATGTAAAACTGGTGACACAGGAAACGCTCAAAACAATGTCCGTACGAAGACTGTTTTCTTGTACTTAGGTCGGCATTGTGTCTCTTATATTTAATTTCGATGCAATTTCTGTGTTTCATCGTCAATGGGAAGGTCCAAGGGATACAGGAAACCTGCAGAGGTGTATACGAATGTCAAACTGGTAACACAGGAAACGCTCAAAGCATAGAGAGTAGGAAGTCTCAGTCTTCCTGTACTTAAGCCGGCATTGTGTCTCTTATATTTAATTCCGATGCAATTTCTGTGTTTCATCGACAATGGGAAGGTCCAAGGGATACAGTAAACCGGCAGAGATGCATCGGAATGTAAAACTGGTGACACAGGAAACGCTCAAAGCATAGAGAGTAGGAAGACTCAGTCTTCCTGTACTTAAGCCGGCATTGTGTCTCTTATATTTAATTCCGATGCAATTTCTCCGTTTCATCGTCAACGGGAAGGTCCAAGGGATACAGTAAACCTGCAGAGGTGCATCAGAATGTAAAACTGGTGACACAGGAAACGCTCAAATCATAGACTGTAGGAAGACTCAGTCTTCCTGTACTTAAGTCGGCATTGTGTCTCTTATATTTAATTCCGATGCAATTTCTGTGTTTCATCGTCAATGGGAAGGTCCAAGGAATACAGAAAACCTGCAGAGGTGCATCAGAATGTAAAACTGGTGACACAGGAAACGCTCAACACATAGACAGTAGGAAGACTCATTCTTCCAGTACTTAAGTCGCCATTGCGTCTCTTATATTTAATTCCGATGCAATTTCTGTGTTTCATCGTCAATGGGAAGTTCCAAGGAATACAGAAAACCTGCAGAGGTGCATCGGAATGTAAAACTAGTGACACAGGAGAAGCGCAAAACATACACAGTAGGAAGACTCTGTCTTCCTGTACTTAAGTCGGCATTGTGTCTCTTATATTTAATTCCGATGCAATTTCTGTGTTTCATCGTCAATGGGAAGGTCGAAGGAATACAGTAAACCTGCAGAGGTGCATCGGAATGTAAAACTAGTGACACAGGAAACGCTCAAAACATAGACAGTAGGAAGACTCAGTCTTCCTGTACTTAAGTCGGCATTGTGTCTCTTATATTTAATTCCGATGCAATTTCTGTGTTTCATCGTCAATGGGAAGGTCCAAGGGAAACAGTAAACCTGCAGAGGTGCATCGTAATGTAAAGCTGGTGACACAGTAAACGCTCAAAACATAGACAGTAGGAACACTCAGTCTTCCTGTACTTAAGTCGGCATTGTGTCTCTTATATTTAATTCCAATGCAATTTCTGTGTTTCATCGTCAATGGGAAGGTCCAAGGGATACAGTAATCCTGCAGAGGTGCATCAGAATGTAAAACTGCTGACACAGGAAACGCTCAAAACATAGACAGTTGGAAGACTCAGTCTTCCTGTACTTATGTCGGCATTGTGTTTCTTATATTTAATTCCGATGGAATTTCTGTGTTTCATCGTCAATGGGAAGGTCCAATGGATACAGAAAACCTGCAGAGGTGCATCAGATTGTAAAACTGGTGACACAGGAAACGCTCAAAGCGTAGACAGTAGGAAGACTCAGTCTTCCTGTACTTAAGTCGGCATTGTGTTTCTTATATTTAATTCCGATGCAATTTCCGTGTTTCATCGTCAATGGGAAGGTCCAATGGATACAGAAAACCTGCAGAGGTGCATCAGATTGTAAAACTGGTGACACAGGAAACGCTCAAAGCATAGACAGTAGGATGACTCAGTCTTCCTGTACTTAAGTCGGCATTGTGTCTCTTATATTTAATTCCGATGCAATTTCTGTCTTTCATCGTCAATGGGAAGGTCCAAGGGATACAGTAATCCTGCAGAGGTGCATCAGAATGTAAAACTGATGACACAGGAAACGCTCAAAACATAGACAGTAGGAAGACTCAGTCTTCCTGTACTTAAGTCGGCATTGTGTTTCTTATATTTAATTCCGATGCAATTTCTGTGTTTCATCGTCAATGGGAGGGTCCAATGGGTACAGAAAACCTGCAGAGGTGCATCAGAATGTAAAACTGGTGACACAGGAAACGGTCAAAGCATAGACAGAAGGAAGTCTCAGTCTTCCTGTACTTAAGTCGGCATTGTGTTTCTTATATTTAATTCCGATGCGATTTCTGTGTTTCATCGACAATGGGAAGGTCCAAGGGATACAGTAAACCGGCAGTGATGCATCGGAAAGTAAAACTGGTGACACAGGAAACGCTCAAAACAATGTCCGTACGAAGACTGTTTTCTTGTACTTAAGTCGGCATTGTGTCTCTTATATTTAATTTCGATGCAATTTCTGTGTTTCATCGTCAATGGGAAGGTCCAAGGGATACAGGAAACCTGCAGAGGTGTATACGAATGTCAAACTGGTAACACAGGAAACGCTCAAAGCATAGAGAGTAGGAAGTCTCAGTCTTCCTGTACTTAAGCCGGCATTGTGTCTCTTATATTTAATTCCGATGCAATTTCTGTGTTTCATCGACAATGGGAAGGTCCAAGGGATACAGTAAACCGGCAGAGATGCATCGGAATGTAAAACTGGTGACACAGGAAACGCTCAAAACAATGACCTTACGAAGACTGTTTCCTTGTACTTAAGTCGGCATTATGTCTCTTATATTTAATTTCGATGCAATTTCTGTGTTTCATCGTCAATGGGAAGGTCCAAGGGATACAGGAAACCTGCAGAGGTGCACCGGAATGTCAAACTGGTAACACAGGAAACGCTCAAAGCATAGAGAGTAGGAAGACTCAGTCTTCCTGTACTTAAGCCGGCATTGTGTCTCTTATATTTAATTCCGATGCAATTTCTGCGTTTCATCGTCAACGGGAAGGTCCAAGGGATACAGTAAACCTGCAGAGGTGCATCAGAATGTAAAACTGGTGACACAGGAAACGCTCAAATCATAGACTGTAGGAAGACTCAGTCTTCCTGTACTTAAGTCGGCATTGTGTCTCTTATATTTAATTCCGATGCAATTTCTGTGTTTCATCGTCAATGGGAAGGTCCAAGGAATACAGAAAACCTGCAGAGGTGCATCAGAATGTAAAACTGGTGACACAGGAAACGCTCAACACATAGACAGTAGGAAGACTCATTCTTCCAGTACTTAAGTCGCCATTGTGTCTCTTATATTTAATTCCGATGCAATTTCTGTGTTTCATCGTCAATGGGAAGGTCCAAGGGATACAGTAATCCTGCAGAGGTGCATAAGAATGTAAAACTGCTGACACAGGAAACGCTCAAAACATAGACAGTTGGAAGACTCAGTCTTCCAGTACTTAAGTCGGCATTGTGTTTCTTATATTTAATTCCGATGCTATTTCTGTGTTTCTCGTCAATGGGAAGGTCCAATGGATACAGAAAACCTGCAGAGGTGCATCAGATTGTAAAACTGGTGACACAGGAAACGCTCAAAGCGTAGACAGTAGGAAGACTCAGTCTTCCTGTACTTAAGTCGGCATTGTGTTTCTTACATTTAATTCCGATGCAATTTCTGTGTTTCATCGTCAATGGGAAGGTCCAATGGATACAGAAAACCTGCAGAGGTGCATCAGATTGTAAAACTGGTGACACAGGAAACGCTCAAAGCATAGACAGTAGGATGACTCAGTCTTCCTGTACTTAAGTCGGCATTGTGTCTCTTATATTTAATTCCGATGCAATTTCTGTGTTTCATCGTCAATGGGAAGGTCCAAGGGATACAGTAATCCTGCAGAGTTGCATCAGAATGTAAAACTGATGACACAGGAAACGCTCAAAACATAGACAGTAGGAAGACTCAGTCTTCCTGTACTTATTTCGGCATTGTGTTTCTTATATTTAATTCCGATGCAATTTCTGTGTTTCATCGTCAATGGGAGGGTCCAATGGGTACAGAAAACCTGCAGAGGTGCATCAGAATGTAAAACTGGTGACACAGGAAACGGTCAAAGCATAGACAGAAGGAAGACTCAGTCTTCCTGTACTTAAGTCGGCATTGTGTTTCTTATATTTAATTCCGATGCGATTTCTGTGTTTCATCGACAATGGGAAGGTCCAAGGGATACAGTAAACCGGCAGAGATACATCGGAATGTAAAACTGGTGACACAGGAAACGCTCAAAACAATGTCCGTACGAAGACTGTTTTCTTGTACTTAAGTCGGCATTGTGTCTCTTATATTTAATTTCGATGCAATTTCTGTTTTTCATCGTCAATGGGAAGGTCCAAGGGATACAGGAAACCTGCAGAGGTGTATACGAATGTCAAACTGGTAACACAGGAAACGCTCAAAGCATAGAGAGTAGGAAGTCTCAGTCTTCCTGTACTTAAGCCGGCATTGTGTCTCTTATATTTAATTCCGATGCAATTTCTGTGTTTCATCGACAATGGGAAGGTCCAAGGGATACAGTAAACCGGCAGAGATGCATCGGAATGTAAAACTGGTGACACAGGAAACGCTCAAAACAATGACCGTACGAAGACTGTTTCCTTGTACTTAAGTCGGCATTATGTCTCTTATATTTAATTTCGATGCAATTTCTGTGTTTCATCGTCAATGGGAAGGTCCAAGGGATACAGGAAACCTGCAGAGGTGCACCGGAATGTCAAACTGGTAACACAGGAAACGCTCAAAGCATAGAGAGTAGGAAGACTCAGTCTTCCTGTACTTAAGCCGGCATTGTGTCTCTTATATTTAATTCCGATGCAATTTCTGCGTTTCATCGTCAACGGGAAGGTCCAAGGGATACAGTAAACCTGCAGAGGTGCATCGGAATGTAAAACTGGTGACACAGGAAACGCTCAAATCATAGACTGTAGGAAGAGTCAGTCTTCCTGTACTTAAGTCGGCATTGTGTCTCTTATATTTAATTCCGATGCAATTTCTGTGTTTCATCGTCAATGGGAAGGTCCAAGGAATACAGAAAACCTGCAGAGGTGCATCAGAATGTAAAACTGGTGACACAGGAAACGCTCAACACATAGACAGTAGGAAGACTCATTCTTCCAGTACTTAAGTCGCCATTGTGTCTCTTATATTTAATTCCGATGCAATTTCTGTGTTTCATCGTCAATGGGAAGTTCCAGGGAATACAGAAAACCTGCAGAGGTGCATCGGAATGTAAAACTAGTGACACAGGAGAAGCGCAAAACATACACAGTATTAAGACTCTGTCTTCCTGTACTTAAGTCGGCATTGTGTCTCTTATATTTAATTCCGATGCAATTTCTGTGCTTCATCGTCAATGGGAGGGTCCACGGGATACAGTAAGCCTGCAGAGGTGCGTCAGAAAGTGAAACTGGTGTCACAGGAAACGCTGAAAGCATTGAGAGTAGGAAGACTCAGTCTTCCTGTACTTCAGTCGGCATTGTGTCTCTTATATTTAATTCCGATGCAATTACTGTGTTTCATCGTCAATTTGAAGGTCCAAGGGATGCAGTAAACCTGCAGAGGTGCATCGGAATGTAAAACTAGTGACACAGGAAACGCTCAAAACATAGACAGTAGGAAGACTCTATCTTCCTGTACTTAAGTCGGCATTGTGTCTCTTATATTTAATTCCGATGCAATTTCTGTGTTTCATCGTCAATGGAAAGGTCCAAGGGAAACAGTAAACCTGCAGAGGTGCATCGGAATGTAAAACTGGTGACACAGGAAACGCTCAAAGCATAGACAGTAGGAAGACTCAGTCTTCCTGTACTTAAGTCATCATTGTGTCACTTATACTTATTTCCGATGAAATTTCTGTGTTTCATCGTCAATGGGAAGGTCCAAGGGATACAGTAAACCTGCAGAGGTGCATCAGAATTTAAAATTGGTGACACAGGAAACGCTCAACACATAGACAGTAGGAAGACTCATTCTTCCTGTACTTAAGTCGGCATTGTGTTTCTTATATTTAATTCCGATGCAATTTCTTTGTTCCATCGTCAATGGGAAGGTCCAAGGAGTACAGTAAACCTGCAGAGGTGTATCAGAATGTAAAACTAGTGACACAGGAAACGCTCAAAACATAGACAGTAGGAAGACTCAGTCTTCCTGTACTTAAGTCGGCATTGTGTCTCATATATTTAATTCCGATGCAATTTCTGTGTATCATCGTCAATGGGAAGGTCCAAGGGAAACAGTAAACCTGCAGAGGTGCATCGGAATGTAAAACTGGTGACACAGGAAACGCTCAAAGCATATACAGTGCAAAGACTCTGTCTTCCTGTACTTAAGACGGCATTGTGTCTCTTATATTTATTTCCGATGAAATATCTGTGTTTTATCGTGAATGGGAAGGTCCAAGGGATATAGTAATCCTGCAGAGGTGCATCGGAGAGTAAAACTGAAGACACAGGAAACGCTCAAAACATAGACAGTAGGAAGACTTAGTCTTCCTGTACTGAAGTCGGCATTCTGTCTCTATATTTAATTCCGATGCAATTTCTGTTTTTCATCGTCAATGGGAAGGTCCAAGAGACACAGTAAACCTGCAGAGGTGCATCTGAATGTAAAACTGATGACACAGAAAACGCTCAAAACATAGACAGTAGGAAGACTCAGTCTTCCTGTACTTAAGTCGGCATTTGGTTTCTTATATTTCATTCCGATGCAATTTCTGTGTTTCATCGTCAATGGGAAGGTTCAAGGGATACCGTAATCCTGCGGAGGTGCATCAGAATGTAAAACTGCTGACACAGGAAACGCTCAAAACATAGACAGTAGGAAGACTCAGTCTTCCTGTACTTAAGTCGGCATTGTGTTTCTTATATTTAATTCCGATGCAATTTCTGTGTTTCATCGTCAATGGGAAGGTCCAAGGGATATAGTAATCCTGCAGAGGTGCATCGGAGAGTAAAACTGAAGACACAGGAAACGCTCAAAACATAGACAGTAGGAAGACTTAGTCTTCCTGTACTTAAGTCGGCATTCTGTCTCTTATATTTAATTCCGAAGCAATTTCTGTTTTTCATCGTCAATGGGAAGGTCCAAGGGACACAGTAAACCTGCAGAGGTGCATCGGAATGTAAAACTAGTGACACAGGAAACGCTCAAAACATAGACAGTAGGAAGACTCAGTCTTCCTGTACTTAAGTCGGCATTGTGTCTCTTATATTTAATTCCGATGCAATTTCTGTGTTTCATCGTCAATGGGAAGGTCCAAGGGAAACAGTAAACCTGCAGAGGTGCATCGTAATGTAAAGCTGGTGACACAGTAAACGCTCAAAACATAGACAGTAGGAACACTCAGTCTTCCTGTACTTAAGTCGGCATTGTGTCTCTTATATTTAATTCCAATGCAATTTCTGTGTTTCATCGTCAATGGGAAGGTCCAAGGGATACAGTAATCCTGCAGAGGTGCATCAGAATGTAAAACTGCTGACACAGGAAACGCTCAAAACATAGACAGTTGGAAGACTCAGTCTTCCTGTACTTATGTCGGCATTGTGTTTCTTATATTTAATTCCGATGGAATTTCTGTGTTTCATCGTCAATGGGAAGGTCCAATGGATACAGAAAACCTGCAGAGGTGCATCAGATTGTAAAACTGGTGACACAGGAAACGCTCAAAGCGTAGACAGTAGGAAGACTCAGTCTTCCTGTACTTAAGTCGGCATTGTGTTTCTTATATTTAATTCCGATGCAATTTCCGTGTTTCATCGTCAATGGGAAGGTCCAATGGATACAGAAAACCTGCAGAGGTGCATCAGATTGTAAAACTGGTGACACAGGAAACGCTCAAAGCATAGACAGTAGGATGACTCAGTCTTCCTGTACTTAAGTCGGCATTGTGTCTCTTATATTTAATTCCGATGCAATTTCTGTCTTTCATCGTCAATGGGAAGGTCCAAGGGATACAGTAATCCTGCAGAGGTGCATCAGAATGTAAAACTGATGACACAGGAAACGCTCAAAACATAGACAGTAGGAAGACTCAGTCTTCCTGTACTTAAGTCGGCATTGTGTTTCTTATATTTAATTCCGATGTAATTTCTGTGTTTCATCGTCAATGGGAGGGTCCAATGGGTACAGAAAACCTGCAGAGGTGCATCAGAATGTAAAACTGGTGACACAGGAAACGGTCAAAGCATAGACAGAAGGAAGTCTCAGTCTTCCTGTACTTAAGTCGGCATTGTGTTTCTTATATTTAATTCCGATGCGATTTCTGTGTTTCATCGACAATGGGAAGGTCCAAGGGATACAGTAAACCGGCAGTGATGCATCGGAAAGTAAAACTGGTGACACAGGAAACGCTCAAAACAATGTCCGTACGAAGACTGTTTTCTTGTACTTAAGTCGGCATTGTGTCTCTTATATTTAATTTCGATGCAATTTCTGTGTTTCATCGTCAATGGGAAGGTCCAAGGGATACAGGAAACCTGCAGAGGTGTATACGAATGTCAAACTGGTAACACAGGAAACGCTCAAAGCATAGAGAGTAGGAAGTCTCAGTCTTCCTGTACTTAAGCCGGCATTGTGTCTCTTATATTTAATTCCGATGCAATTTCTGTGTTTCATCGACAATGGGAAGGTCCAAGGGATACAGTAAACCGGCAGAGATGCATCGGAATGTAAAACTGGTGACACAGGAAACGCTCAAAACAATGACCTTACGAAGACTGTTTCCTTGTACTTAAGTCGGCATTATGTCTCTTATATTTAATTTCGATGCAATTTCTGTGTTTCATCGTCAATGGGAAGGTCCAAGGGATACAGGAAACCTGCAGAGGTGCACCGGAATGTCAAACTGGTAACACAGGAAACGCTCAAAGCATAGAGAGTAGGAAGACTCAGTCTTCCTGTACTTAAGCCTGCATTGTGTCTCTTATATTTAATTCCGATGCAATTTCTGCGTTTCATCGTCAACGGGAAGGTCCAAGGGATACAGTAAACCTGCAGAGGTGCATCAGAATGTAAAACTGGTGACACAGGAAACGCTCAAATCATAGACTGTAGGAAGACTCAGTCTTCCTGTACTTAAGTCGGCATTGTGTCTCTTATATTTAATTCCGATGCAATTTCTGTGTTTCATCGTCAATGGGAAGGTCCAAGGAATACAGAAAACCTGCAGAGGTGCATCAGAATGTAAAACTGGTGACACAGGAAACGCTCAACACATAGACAGTAGGAAGACTCATTCTTCCAGTACTTAAGTCGCCATTGTGTCTCTTATATTTAATTCCGATGCAATTTCTGTGTTTCATCGTCAATGGGAAGGTCCAAGGGATACAGTAATCCTGCAGAGGTGCATAAGAATGTAAAACTGCTGACACAGGAAACGCTCAAAACATAGACAGTTGGAAGACTCAGTCTTCCAGTACTTAAGTCGGCATTGTGTTTCTTATATTTAATTCCGATGCAATTTCTGTGTTTCTCGTCAATGGGAAGGTCCAATGGATACAGAAAACCTGCAGAGGTGCATCAGATTGTAAAACTGGTGACACAGGAAACGCTCAAAGCGTAGACAGTAGGAAGACTCAGTCTTCCTGTACTTAAGTCGGCATTGTGTTTCTTACATTTAATTCCGATGCAATTTCTGTGTTTCATCGTCAATGGGAAGGTCCAATGGATACAGAAAACCTGCAGAGGTGCATCAGATTGTAAAACTGGTGACACAGGAAACGCTCAAAGCATAGACAGTAGGATGACTCAGTCTTCCTGTACTTAAGTCGGCATTGTGTCTCTTATATTTAATTCCGATGCAATTTCTGTGTTTCATCGTCAATGGGAAGGTCCAAGGGATACAGTAATCCTGCAGAGTTGCATCAGAATGTAAAACTGATGACACAGGAAACGCTCAAAACATAGACAGTAGGAAGACTCAGTCTTCCTGTACTTAAGTCGGCATTGTGTTTCTTATATTTAATTCCGATGCAATTTCTGTGTTTCATCGTCAATGGGAGGGTCCAATGGGTACAGAAAACCTGCAGAGGTGCATCAGAATGTAAAACTGGTGACACAGGAAACGGTCAAAGCATAGACAGAAGGAAGACTCAGTCTTCCTGTACTTAAGTCGGCATTGTGTTTCTTATATTTAATTCCGATGCGATTTCTGTGTTTCATCGACAATGGGAAGGTCCAAGGGATACAGTAAACCGGCAGAGATACATCGGAATGTAAAACTGGTGACACAGGAAACGCTAAAAACAATGTCCGTACGAAGACTGTTTTCTTGTACTTAAGTCGGCATTGTGTCTCTTATATTTAATTTCGATGCAATTTCTGTTTTTCATCGTCAATGGGAAGGTCCAAGGGATACAGGAAACCTGCAGAGGTGTATACGAATGTCAAACTGGTAACACAGGAAACGCTCAAAGCATAGAGAGTAGGAAGTCTCAGTCTTCCTGTACTTAAGCCGGCATTGTGTCTCTTATATTTAATTCCGATGCAATTTCTGTGTTTCATCGACAATGGGAAGGTCCAAGGGATACAGTAAACCGGCAGAGATGCATCGGAATGTAAAACTGGTGACACAGGAAACGCTCAAAACAATGACCGTACGAAGACTGTTTCCTTGTACTTAAGTCGGCATTATGTCTCTTATATTTAATTTCGATGCAATTTCTGTGTTTCATCGTCAATGGGAAGGTCCAAGGGATACAGGAAACCTGCAGAGGTGCACCGGAATGTCAAACTGGTAACACAGGAAACGCTCAAAGCATAGAGAGTAGGAAGACTCAGTCTTCCTGTACTTAAGCCGGCATTGTGTCTCTTATATTTAATTTCGATGCAATTTCTGCGTTTCATCGTCAACGGGAAGGTCCAAGGGATACAGTAAACCTGCAGAGGTGCATCAGAATGTAAAACTGGTGACACAGGAAACGCTCAAATCATAGACTGTAGGAAGAGTCAGTCTTCCTGTACTTAAGTCGGCATTGTGTCTCTTATATTTAATTCCGATGCAATTTCTGTGTTTCATCGTCAATGGGAAGGTCCAAGGAATACAGAAAACCTGCAGAGGTGCATCAGAATGTAAAACTGGTGACACAGGAAACGCTCAACACATAGACAGTAGGAAGACTCATTCTTCCAGTACTTAAGTCGCCATTGTGTCTCTTATATTTAATTCCGATGCAATTTCTGTGTTTCATCGTCAATGGGAAGTTCCAGGGAATACAGAAAACCTGCAGAGGTGCATCGGAATGTAAAACTAGTGACACAGGAGAAGCGCAAAACATACACAGTATTAAGACTCTGTCTTCCTGTACTTAAGTCGGCATTGTGTCTCTTATATTTAATTCCGATGCAATTTCTGTGCTTCATCGTCAATGGGAGGGTCCACGGGATACAGTAAGCCTGCAGAGGTGCGTCAGAAAGTGAAACTGGTGTCACAGGAAACGCTGAAAGCATTGAGAGTAGGAAGACTCAGTCTTCCTGTACTTCAGTCGGCATTGTGTCTCTTATATTTAATTCCGATGCAATTACTGTGTTTCATCGTCAATTTGAAGGTCCAAGGGATGCAGTAAACCTGCAGAGGTGCATCGGAATGTAAAACTAGTGACACAGGAAACGCTCAAAACATAGACAGTAGGAAGACTCTATCTTCCTGTACTTAAGTCGGCATTGTGCCTCTTATATTTAATTCCGATGCAATTTCTGTGTTTCATCGTCAATGGAAAGGTCCAAGGGAAACAGTAAACCTGCAGAGGTGCATCGGAATGTAAAACTGGTGACACAGGAAACGCTCAAAGCATAGACAGTAGGAAGACTCAGTCTTCCTGTACTTAAGTCATCATTGTGTCTCTTATACTTATTTCCGATGAAATTTCTGTGTTTCATCGTCAATGGGAAGGTCCAAGGGATACAGTAAACCTGCAGAGGTGCATCAGAATTTAAAATTGGTGACACAGGAAACGCTCAACACATAGACAGTAGGAAGACTCATTCTTCCTGTACTTAAGTCGGCATTGTGTTTCTTATATTTAATTCCGATGCAATTTCTTTGTTCCATCGTCAATGGGAAGGTCCAAGGAGTACAGTAAACCTGCAGAGGTGTATCAGAATGTAAAACTAGTGACACAGGAAACGCTCAAAACATAGACAGTAGGAAGACTCAGTCTTCCTGTACTTAAGTCGGCATTGTGTCTCTTATATTTAATTCCGATGCAATTTCTGTGTATCATCGTCAATGGGAAGGTCCAAGGGAAACAGTAAACCTGCAGAGGTGCATCGGAATGTAAAACTGGTGACACAGGAAACGCTCAAAGCATATACAGTGCAAAGACTCTGTCTTCCTGTACTTAAGACGGCATTGTGTCTCTTATATTTATTTCCGATGAAATATCTGTGTTTTATCGTGAATGGGAAGGTCCAAGGGATATAGTAATCCTGCAGAGGTGCATCGGAGAGTAAAACTGAAGACACAGGAAACGCTCAAAACATAGACAGTAGGAAGACTTAGTCTTCCTGTACTGAAGTCGGCATTCTGTCTCTATATTTAATTCCGATGCAATTTCTGTTTTTCATCGTCAATGGGAAGATCCAAGAGACACAGTAAACCTGCAGAGGTGCATCTGAATGTAAAACTGATGACACAGAAAACGCTCAAAACATAGACAGTAGGAAGACTCAGTCTTCCTGTACTTAAGTCGGCATTTGGTTTCTTATATTTCATTCCGATGCAATTTCTGTGTTTCATCGTCAATGGGAAGGTTCAAGGGATACCGTAATCCTGCGGAGGTGCATCAGAATGTAAAACTGCTGACACAGGAAACGCTCAAAACATAGACAGTAGGAAGACTCAGTCTTCCTGTACTTAAGTCGGCATTGTGTTTCTTATATTTAATTCCGATGCAATTTCTGTGTTTCATCGTCAATGGGAAGGTCCAATGGATATAGAAAACCTGCAGAGGTGCATCAGAATGTAAAACTGGTCACACAGGAAACGCTCAAAACATAGACAGTAGGAAGACTCAGTCTTCCTGTACTTAAGTCGGCATTGTGCTTCTTATATTTAATTCCGATGCGATTTCTGTGTTTCATCGACAATGGGAAGGTCCAAGGGATACAGTAAACCTGCAGAGGTGCATCGGAATGTAAAACTGGTCACACAGGAAACGCTCAAAACATAGACAGTAGGAAGACTCTGTCTTCCTGTACTTAAGACGGCATTGTGTCTCTTTTATTTATTTCCGATGAAATTTCTGTGTTTTATCGTGAATGGGAAGGTCCAAGGGATATAGTAATCCTGCAGAGGTGCATCGGAGAGTAAAACTGAAGACACAGGAAACGCTCAAAACATAGACAGTAGGAAGACTTAGTCTTCCTGTACTTAAGTCGGCATTCTGTCCCTTATATTTAATTCCGAAGCAATTTCTGTTTTTCATCGTCAATGGGAAGGTCCAAGGGACACAGTAAACCTGCAGAGGTGCATCTGAATGTAAAACTGATGACACAGAAAACGCTCAAAACAAAGACAGTAGGAAGACTCAGTCTTCCTGTACTTAAGTCGGCATTTGGTTTCTTATATTTCATTCCGATGCAATTTCTGTGTTTCATCGTCAATGGGAAGGTTCAAGGGATACAGTAATCCTGCGGAGGTGCATCAGAATGTAAAACTGCTGACACAGGAAACGCTCAAAACATAGACAGTAGGAAGACTCAGTCTTCCTGTACTTAAGTCGGCTTTGTGTTTCTTATATTTAATTCCGATGCAATTTCTGTGTTTCATCGTCAATGGGAAGGTCCAATGGATACAGAAAACCTGCAGAGGTGCATCAGAATGTTAAACTGGTCACACAGGAAACGCTCAAAACATAGACAGTAGGAAGACTCAGTCTTCCTGTACTTAAGTCGGCATTGTGCTTCTTATATTTAATTCCGATGCGATTTCTGTGTTTCATCGACATTGGGAAGGTCCAAGGGGTACAGTAAACCGGCAGAGATGCATCGGAATGTAAAACTGGTGACACAGGAAACGATCAAAACATTGACCGTACGAAGACTGTTTTCTTGTACTTAAGTCTGCATTGTGTCCCTTATATTTAATTTCGATGCAATTTCTGTGTTTCATCGTCAATGGGAAGGTCCAAGGGATACAGGAAACCTGCAGAGGTGCATCGGAATGTCAAACTGGTAACACAGGAAACGCTCAAAGCATAGAGAGTAGGAAGACTCAGTCTTCCTCTACTTAAGTCGGCATTGTGTCTCATATATTTAATTCCGATGCAATTTCTGTGTTTCATCGTCAATGGGAAGGTCCAAGGGATACAGTAAACCTGCAGAGGTGTATCGGAATGTAAAACTGGTGACACAGGAAACGCTCAAAACATAGACAGTAGGAAGACTCAGTCTTCCTGTACTTAAGTCGGCATTGTGTTTCTTATATTTAATTCCGATGCGATTTCTGTGTTTCATCGACAATGGGAAGGTCCAATCGATACAGTAAACCTGCAGAGGTGCATCGGAATGTAAAACTGGTGACAGAGGAAACACTCAAAACATTGACCGTACGAAGACTGTTTTCTTGTACTTAAGTCGGCATTGTGTTTCTTATATTTAATTTCGATGCAATTTCTGTGTTTCATCGTCAATGGGAAGGTCCAAGGGATACAGGAAACCTGCAGAGGTGCATCGGAATGTCAAACTGGTAACACAGGAAACGCTCAAAGCATAGAGAGTAGGAAGACTCAGTCTTCCTGTACTTAAGACGGCATTGTGTCTCTTATATTTTATTCCGATGCAATTTCTATGTTTCATCGTCAATGGGAAGGTCCAAGGGATACAGTAAACCTGCAGAGGTGCATCGGAATGTAAAACTGGTCACACAGGAAACGCTCAAAACATAGACAGTAGGAAGACTCAGTCTTCCTATACTTAGGTCGGCATTGTGTCTCTTATATATATTTCCGATGAAATATCTGTGTTTCATCGTGAATGGGAAGGTCCAAGGGATATAGTAAACCTGCAGAGGTGCATCGGAAAGTAAAACTGATGACACAGGAAACGCTCAAAACATAGACAGTAGGAAGACTTAGTCTTCCTGTACTTAAGTCGGCATTGTGTCTCTTATATTATATTCTGATGCAATTTCTGTGTTTCATCGTCACTGTGAAGGTCCAAGGGATACAGTAAACCTGTAGAGGTGCATCGGAAAATAAACTGGTGACACAGGAAACCCTGAAATTATAGACTGTAGGAAGACTCAGTCTTCCTGTACTTAAGTCGGCATTGTGTCTCTTATATTTAATTCCGTTGCAATTTCTGTGTTTCATCGTCAATGGGAAGGTCCGAAGGATACAGTAAACCTGCAGAGGAGCATCAGAATGAAAAACTGGTGACACAGGACACGCACAAAACATAGACAATAGGAAGACTCAGTCTTCCTGTACTAAAGTCGGCATTGTGTCTCTTATATTTAACTCCAATGCAATTCCTGTGTTTCATCGTAAATGGGAAGGTCCAATGGATACAGTAAACCAGCAGAGGGGCATCGGAATGTAAAACTGGTGACACAGGAAACGCTCAAAACATAGACAGTAGGAAGACTCAGTCTTCCTGTACTTAAGTCGGCAATGTGTCTCTTATATTTAATTCCGATGCGATTTCTGTGTTTCATCGACAATGGGAAGGTCCAAGGGATACAGTAAACCTGCAGAGGTGCATCTGAATGTAAAACTGATGACACAGAAAACGCTCAAAACATAGACAGTAGGAAGACTCAGTCTTCCTGTACTTAAGTCGGCATTTGGTCTCTTATATTTAATTCCGATGCAATTTCTGTGTTTCATCGTCAATGGGAAGGTTCAAGGGATACAGTAATCCTGCGGAGGTGCATCAGAATGTAAAACTGCTGACACAGGAAACGCTCAAAACATAGACAGTAGGAAGACTCAGTCTTCCTGTACTTAAGTCGGCATTGTGTTTCTTATATTTAATTCCGATGCAATTTCTGTGTTTCATCGTCAATGGGAAGGTCCAATAGATACAGAAAACCTGCAGAGGTGCATCAGAATGTAAAACTGGTGACACAGGAAACGCTCAAAACATAGACAGTAGGAAGACTCAGTCTTCCTGTACTTAAGTCGGCATTGTGTTTCTTATATTTAATTCCGATGCGATTTCTGTGTTTCATCGACAATGGGAAGGTCCAAGGGATACAGTAAACCGGCAGAAATGCATCGGAATGTAAAACTGGTGACACAGGAAACGCTCAAAACATTGACCGTACGAAGACTGTTTTCTTGTACTTAAGTATGCATTGTGTCTCTTATATCTAATTCCGATGCAATTTCTGTGTTTCATCGTCAATGGGAAGGTCCAAGGGATACAGGAAACCTGCAGAGGTGCATCGGAATGTCAAACTGGTAACACAGGAAACGCTCAAAGCATAGAGAGTAGGAAGACTCAGTCTTCCTGTACTTAAGTCGGCATTGTGTCTCTTATATTTAATTCCGATGCAATTTCTGTGTTTCATCGTCAATGGGAAGGTCCAAGGGATACAGTAAACCTGCAGAGGTGCAACGGAATGTAAATGTGGTGAAACAGGAAACGCTCAAAACATAGACAGTAGGAAGACTCAGTCTTCCTGTACTTAAGTCGGCATTGTGTCTCTTATATATATTGCCGATGAAATTTCTGTGTTTCATCGTGAATATGAAGGTCCAAGGGATATAGTAAACCTGCAGAGGTGCATCGGAAAGTAAAACTGATGACACAGGAAACGCTCAAAACATAGACAGTAGGAAGACTTAGTCTTCCTGTACTTAAGTCGGCATTGTGTCTCTTATATTTAATTCCGATGCAATTTCTGTTTTTCATCGTCAATGGGAAGGTCCAAGGGATACAGTAAACTTGCAGAGGTGCATCTGAATGTAAAACTGATGACACAGAAAACGCTCAAAACATAGACAGTAGGAAGACTCAGTCTTCCTGTACTTAAGTCGGCATTGTGTTTCTTATATTTATTTCCGATGCGATTTCTGTGTTTCATCGACAATGGGAAGGTCCAATCGATACAGTAAACCGGCAGAGGTGCATCGGAATGTAAAACTGGTGACACAGGAAACGCTCAGAACATTGACCGTACGAAGACTGTTTTCTTGTACTTAAGTCGGAATTGTGTCTCTTATATTTAATTTCGATGCAATTTCTGTGTTACATCGTCAATGGGAAGGTCCAAGGGATACAGGAAACCTGCAGAGGTGCATCGGAATGTCAAACTGGTAACACAGGAAACGCTCAAAGCATAGAGAGTAGGAAGACTCAGTCTTCCTGTACTTAAGACGGCATTGTGTCTCTTATATTTTATTCCGATGCAATGTCTGTGTTTCATCGTCAATGGGAAGGTCCAAGGGATACAGTAAACCTGCAGAGGTGCATCGGAATGTAAACCTGGTCACACAGGAAACGCTCAAAACATAGACAGTAGGAAGACTCAGTCTTCCTATACTTAAGTCGGCATTGTGTCTCTTATATATATTTCCGATGAAATTTCTGTGTTTCATCGTGAATGGGAAGGTCCGAGGGATATAGTAAACCTGCAGAGGTGCATCGGAAAGTAAAACTGATGACACAGGAAACGCTCAAAACATAGACAGTAGGAAGACTTAGTCTTCCTGTACTTAAGTCGGCATTGTGTCTCTTATATTTAATTCTGATGCAATTTCTGTGTTTCATCGTCACTGTGAAGGTCCAAGGGATACCGTAAACCTGTAGAGGTGCATCGGAAAATAAAACTGGGGACACAGGAAACCCTGAAATTATAGACTGTAGGAAGACTCAGTCTTCCTGTACTTAAGTCGGCATTGTGTCTCTTATATTTAATTCCGATGCAATTTCTGTGTTTCATCGTCAATGGGAAGGTCCATGGGATACAGTAAACCTGCAGAGGTGCATCAGAATGTAAAACTGGTGACACAGGAAACGCTCAAAACATAGACTGTAGGAAGACTCAGTCTCCCTGTACTTAAGTCGGCATTGTGTCTCTTATATTTAATTCCGATGCAATTTCTGTGTTTCATCGTCCATGGGAAGGTCTAAGGGATACAGTAAACCTGCAGATTTGCATCGGAATGTAAACCTAGTGACACAGGAAACGCTCAAAACACAGACAGTAGGAAGACTCAGTTTTCCTGTACTTAAGTCGGCATTGTGTCTCTTATATTTAATTCCGATGAAATTTTTGTGTTTCATCGTGAATGGGAAGGTCCAAGGGATATAGTAAACCTGCAGAGGTGCATGGGAAAGTAAAACTGATGACACAGGAATCGTTCAAAACATAGACAGTAGGAAGACTTAGTCTTCCTGTACTTAAGTCGGCATTGTGTCTCTTATATTTAATTCCGTGCAATTTCTGTGTTTCATCGTCAATGGGAAGGTCCAAGGAATACAGTAAACCTGCAGAGGTGAATCGGAATGTAAAACTGGTGACACAGGAAACGCTCAAAATATAGACAGTAGGAAGACTCAGTCTTCCTGTACTTAAGTCGGCATTGTGTCTCCTATATTTAACGCCAATGCAATTTCAGTGTTTCATCGTCAATGGGAAGGTCCAATGGATACAGGAAAACCTGCAGAGGTGCATCAGAATGTAAAACTGGTGACACAGGAAACGCTCAAAACATAGACAGTAGGAAGACTCAGTCTTCCTGTACTTAAGTCGGCAATGTGTCTCTTATATTTAATTCCGATGCGATTTCTGTGTTTCATCGACAATGGGAAGGTCCAAGGGATATAGTAAACCGGCAGAGGTGCATCGGAATGTAAAACTGGTGACACAGGGAACGCTCAAAACATTGACCGTACGAAGACTGTTATCTTGTACTTAAGTCGGCATTGTGTCTCTTATATTTATTTCCGATGAAATTTCTGTGTTTCATCGTGAATGGGAAGGTCCAAGGGATATAGTAAACCTGCAGAGGTGCATCGGAAGTAAAACTGATGACACAGGAAAAGCTCAAAACATAGACAGTAGGAAGGCTTAGTCTTCCTGTACTTAAGTCGGCATTGTGTCTCTTATATTTAATTCCGATGCAATTTCTGTGTTTCATCGTCAATGGGAAGGTCCAAGGGATACAGTAAACCTGCAGAGGTGCATCAGAATGTAAAACTGGTGACACAGGAAACGCTCAAAACATAGACTGTAGGAAGACTCAGTCTTCCTGTACTTAAGTCGGCATTGTGTCTCTTATATTTAATTCCGATGCAATTTCTGTGTTTCATCGTCTATGGGAAAGTCCAAGGGATACAGTAAACCTGCAGATTTGCATCGGAATGTAAAACTAGTGACACAGGAAACGCTCAAAACACAGACAGTAGGAAGACTCAGTCTTCCTGTACTTATGTCGGCATTGTGGCTCTTATATTTAAATCCGATGAAATTTTTGTGTTTCATCGTGAATGGGAAGGTCTAAGGGATATATTAAACCTGCAGAGGTGCATCGGAAAGTAAAACTGATGACACAGGAATCGTTCAAAACATAGACAGTAGGAAGACTTAGTCTTCCTGTACTTAAGTCGGCATTGTGTCTCTTATATTTAATTCCGTGCAATTTCTGTGTTTCATCGACAATGGGAAGGTCCAAGGAATACAGTAAACCTGCAGAGGTGAATCGGAAAGTAAAACTGATGACACAGGAAACGCTCAAAACATAGACAGTAGGAAGACTTAGTCTTCCTGTACTTAAGTCGGCATTGTGTCTCTTATATTTAAATCCGATGCAATTTCTGTTTGTCATCGTCAATGGGAAGGTCCAAGGGATACAGTAAACATGCAGAGGTGCATCTGAATGTAAAACTGATGACACAGAAATCGCTCAAAACATAGACAGTAGGATGACTCAGTCTTCCTGTACTTAAGTCGGCATTGTGTTTCTTATATTTATTTCCGCTGCGATTTCTGTGTTTAATCGACAATGGGAAGGTCCAATCGATACAGTAAACCGGCAGAGGTGCATCGGAATATAAAACTGGTGACACAGGAAACGATCAGAACATTGATCGTACGAAGACTGTTTTCTTGTACTTAAGTCGGAATTGTGTCTCTCATATTTAATTTCGATGCAATTTCTGTGTTTCATCGTCAATGGGAAGGTCCAAGGGACACAGTAAAGCTGCAGAGGTGCATCTGAATGTAAAACTGATGACACAGAAAACGCTCAAAACATAGACAGTAGGAAGACTCAGTCTTCCTGTACTTAAGTCGGCATTGTGTCTCTTATATTTAACGCCAATGCAATTTCAGTGTTTCATCGTCAATGGGAAGGTCCAATGGATACAGTAAACCTGCAGAGGTGCATCAGAATGTAAAACTGGTGACACAGGAAACGCTCAAAACATAGACAGTAGGAAGACTCAGTCTTCCTGTACTTAAGTCGCCAATGTGTCTCTTACATTTAATTCCGATGCGATTTCTGTGTTTCATCGACAATGGGAAGGTCCAAGGGATATAGTAAACCGGCAGAGGTGCATCGGAATGTAAAACTGGTGACACAGGGAACGCTCAAAACATTGACTGTACGAAGACTGTTTTCTTGTACTTAAGTCGGCATTGTGTCTCTTATATTTATTTCCGATGAAATTTCTGTGTTTCATCGTGAATGGGAAGGTCCAAGGGATATAGTAAACCTGCAGAGGTACATCGGAAGTAAAACTGATGACACAGGAAAAGCTCAAAACATAGACAGTAGGAAGGCTTAGTCTTCCTGTACTTAAGTCGGCATTGTGTCTCTTATATTTAATTCCGATGCAATTTCTGTGTTTCATCGTCAATGGGAAGGTCCAAGGGATACAGTAAACCTGCAGAGGTGCATCAGAATGTAAAACTGGTGACACAGGAAACGCTCAAAACATAGACTGTAGGAAGACTCAGTCTTCCTGTACTTAAGTCGGCATTGTGTCTCTTATATTTAATTCCGATGCAATTTCTGTGTTTCATCGTCTACGGGAAGGTCCAAGGGATACAGTAAACCTGCAGATTTGCATCGGAATGTAAAACTAGTGACACAGGAAACGCTCAAAACACAGACAGTAGGAAGACTCAGTCTTCTGTACTTAAGTCGGCATTGTGGCTCTTATATTTACTTCCGATGAAATTTTTGTGTTTCATCGTGAATGGGAAGGTCTAAGGGATATAGTAAACCTGCAGAGGTGCATCGGAAAGTAAAACTGATGACACAGGAATCGTTCAAAACATAGACAGTAGGAAGACTTAGTCTACCTGTACTTAAGTCGGCATTGTGTCTCTTATATTTAATTCCGTGCAATTTCTGTGTTTCATCGTCAATGGGAAGGTCCAAGGAATACAGTAAACCTACAGATGTGAATCGGAATGTAAAACTGGTGACACAGGAAACGCTCAAAACATAGACAGTAGGAAGACTCAGTCTTCCTGTACTTAAGTCGGCAATGTGTCTCTTATATTTAATTCCGATGCGATTTCTGTGTTTCATCGACAATGGGAAGGTCCAAGGGATACAGTAAACCTGCAGAGGTGCATCTGAATGTAAAACTGATGACACAGTAAACGCTCAAAACATAGACAGTAGGAAGACTCAGTCTTCCTGTACTTAAGTCGGCATTGTGTTTCTTATATTTAATTCCGATGCGATTTCTGTGTTTCATCGACAATGGGAAGGTCCAAGGGATACAGTAAACCTGCAGAGGTGCATCAGAATGTAAAACTGGTGACACAGGAAACGCTCAAAACATTGACCGTACGAAGACTGTTTTCTTGTACTTAAGTCTGCATTGTGTCTCTTATATTTAATTTCGATTCAATTTCTGTGTTTCATCGTCAATGGGAAGGTCCAAGGGATGCAGGAAACCTGCAGAGGTGCATCGGAATGTCAAACTGGTAACACAGGAAACGCTCAAAGCATAGAGAGTAGGAAGACTCAGTCTTCCTGTACTTAAGTCGGCATTGTGTCTCTTATATTTAATTCCGATGCAATTTCTGTGTTTCATCGACAATGGGAAGGTCCAAGGGATACAGTAAACCTGCAGAGGTGCATCGGAATGTAAAACTGGTGACACAGGAAACGCTCAAAACATAGACATTAGGAAGACTCAGTCTTCCTGTACTTAAGTCGGCATTGTGTCTCTTATATTTATTGCCGATGAAATTTCTGTGTTTCATCGTGAATGGGAAGGTCCAAGGGATATAGTAAACCTGCAGAGGTGCATCGGAAAGTAAAACTGATGACACAGGAAACGCTCAAAACATAGACAGTAGGAAGACTTAGTCTTCCTGTACTTAAGTCGGCATTGTGTCTCTTATATTTAATTCCGATGCAATTTCTGTTTGTCATCGTCAATGGGAAGGTCCAAGGGATACAGTAAACTTGCAGAGGTGCATCTGAATGTAAAACTGATGACACAGAAAACGCTCAAAACATAGACAGTAGGAAGACTCAGTCTTCCTGTACTTAAGTCGGCATTGTGTTTCTTATATTTATTTCCGATGAGATTTCTGTGTTTAATCGACAATGGGAAGGTCCAATCGATACAGTAAACCGGCAGAGGTGCATCGGAATATAAAACTGGTGACACAGGAAACGATCAGAATATTGACCGTACGAAGACTGTTTTCTTGCACTTAAGTCGGAATTGTGTCTCTTATATTTAATTTCGATGCAATTTCTGTGTTTCATCGTCAATGGGAAAGTCCAAGGGATACATAAAAACCTGCAGAGGTGCATCGGAATGTCAAACTGGTAACACAGGAAACGCTCAAAGCATAGAGAGTAGGAAGACTCAGTCTTCCTGTACTTAAGACGGCATTGTGTCTCTTATATTTTATTCCGATGCAATGTCTGTGTTTCATCGTCAATGGGAAGGTCCAAGGGATACAGTAAACCTGCAGAGGTGCATCGGAATGTAAACCTGGTCACACAGGAAACGCTCAAAACATAGACAGTAGGAAGACTCAGTCTTCCTATACTTAAGTCGGCATTGTGTCTCTTATATATATTTCCGATGAAATTTCTGTGTTTCATCGTGAATGGGAAGGTCCAAGGGATATAGTAAACCTGCAGAGGTGCATCGGAAAGTAAAACTGATGACACAGGAAACGCTCAAAACATAGACAGTAGGTAGACTCAGTCTTCCTGTACTTAAGTCGGCATTGTGTCTCTTATATTTAATTCCGATGCAATTTCTGTGTTTCATCGTCAATGGGAAGGTCCAAGGGATACAGTAAACCTGCAGAGGTGCATCAGAATGTAAAACTGTTGACACAGGAAACGCTCAAAGCATAGACTGAAGGAAGACTCAGTCTTCCTGTACTTAAGTCGGCATTGTGTCTCTTATATTTAATTCCGATGCAATTTCTGTGTTTCATCGTCTATGGGAAGGTCCAAGGGATACAGTAAACCTGCAGATTTGCATCGGAATGTAAACCTAGTGACACAGGAAACGCTCAAGACACAGACAGTAGGAAGACTCAGTCTTGCTGTACTTGAGTCGGCATTGTGTCTCTTATATTTAATTCCGCTGAAATTTTTGTGTTTCATCGTGAATGGGAAGGTCCAAGGGATATAGTAAACCTGCAGAGGTGCATGGAAAGTAAAACTGATGACACAGGAATCGTACAAAACATAGACAGTAGGAAGACTTAATCTTCCTGTACTTAAGTCGGCATTGTGTCTCTTATATTTAATTCCGTGCAATTTCTGTGTTTCATCGTGAATGGGAAGGTCCAAGGGATATAGTAAACCTGCAGAGGTGCATCGGAAGTAAAACTGATGACACAGGAAAAGCTCAAAACATAGGCAGTAGTAAGGCTTAGTCTTCCTGTACCTAAGTCGGCATTGTGTCTCTTATATTTAAATCCGATGCAATTTCTGTTTTTCATCGTCAATGGGAAGGTCCAAGGGATACAGTAAACCTGCAGACGTGCATCGGAATGTAAAACTGATGACACAGGAATGCTCAAAACATAGACAGTAGGAAGACTCAGTTATCTTGTACTTAAGTCGGCGATGTGTCTTTTATAATTAAATTCCTATGCAATTTCTGTGTTTCATCGTCACTGTGAAGGTCCAAGGGATACAGTAAACCTGCAGAGATGCATCGGAATGCAAAACTGGTGACACAGGAAACGCTCAAATTATAGTCAGTAGTAAGACTCAGTCTTCCTGTGCTTACGTAGGCATTGTGTCTCTTAAATCTAACTCCGATGCAATTTCTGTGTTTCATCGTCACTGTGAAAGGCCAAGGGATACAGTAAATTTGCAGAGGTGCATCAGAAAGTAAAACTGGTGACACAGGAAGCGCTCAAAACATAAAAAAGTAGGATGACTCAGTCTTCCTGTACTTAAGTCGGCATTGTGTCTCTTTTATTTAATTCCGATGCAATTTCTGTGTTTCATCGTGAATGGGAAGGTCCAAGGGATACATTAAACCTGCAGATTTGCATGGGAATGTAAAACTAGTGAAACAGGAAACGCTCAAAACATAGACAGTAGGAAGACTCAGTCTTCCTGTACTTAAGTAGGCATTGTGTCTCTTATATTTAATTCCGATGCAATATCTGTGTTTCATCGTCAATGGGAAGGTCCAAGGGATACAGTAATCCTGCAGAGGTGCATCGGAATGAAAAACTGGTGACCCCGGAAACGATCAAAACATAGACATTAGGAAGACTCAGTCTTCCTGTACTTAAGTCGGCATTGTGTCTCTTATATCTATTTCCGATGAAATTTCTGTGTTTCATCGTGAATGGGAAGGTCCAAGGGATATAGTAAACCTGCAGAGGTGCATCGGAAAGTAAAAGTGATGACACAGGAAACGCTCAAAACATAGACTGTAGGACGACTCAGTCTTCCTGTACTTAAGTCGGCATTGTGTCTCTTACATTTAATTCCGATGCAATTTCTGTGTTTCATCGTCAATGGGAAGGTCCAAGGGATATAGTAAACCTGCAGATTTGCATCGGAACGTAAAACTAGTGACACAGGAAACGCTGAAAACATAGACAGTAGGAAGACTCAGTCGTCCTGTACTTAAGTCGGCATTGTGTCTCTTATAATTAATTCCGATGCAATTTCTGTGTTTCATCGTCTATGGGAAGGTCCAAGGGATACAGTAAACCTGCAGATTTGCATCGGAATGTAAAACTAGTGACACAGGAAACGCTCAAAACATAGACAGTAGGAAGACTCAGTCTTCCTGTACTTAAGTCGGCATTGTGTCTCTTATATTTCATTCCGATGAAATTTCTGTGTTTCATCGTGAATGGGAAGGTCCAAGGGATATAGCATACCTGCAGAGGTGCATCGGAAAGTAAAACTGATGACACAGGAATCGTTCAAAGCATAGACAGTAGGAAGACTTAGCCTTCCTGTACTTAAGTCGGCATTGTGTCTCTTATATTTAATTCCGATGCAATTTCTGTGTTTCATCGTCAATGGGAAGGTCCAAGGAATACAGTAAACCTGCAGAGGTGCATCGGAATGTAATACTGGTGACACAGGAAACGCTCAAACATAGACAGTAGGAAGACTCAGTCTTCCTGTACTTAAGTCGGCATTGTGTCTCTTATATTTAACTCCAATGCAATTTCTGTGTTTCATCGTCAATGGGAAGGTCCAACCGATACAGTAAACCTGCAGACGTGCATCAGAATGTAAAACTGGTGACGCAGGAAACGCTCAAAACATAGACAGTAGGAAGACTCAGTCTTCCTGTACTTAAGTCGGCATTGTGTCTCTTATATTTAATTCCGATGCGATTTCTGTGTTTCATCGACAATGGGAAGGTCCAAGGGATATAGTAAACCGGCAGAGGTGCATCGGAATGTAAAACTGGTGACACAGGAAACGCTCATAGCATTGACCGTACGAAGACTGTTTTCTTGTACTTAAGTCGGCATTGTGTTTCTTATATTTAATTTCGATGCAATTTCTGTGTTCCATCGTCAATGGGAAGGTCCAAGGGATACAGGAAACCTGCAGAGGTGCATCGGAATATAAAACTGGTGACTCAGGAAACGCACAAAACATAGACAGTAGGAAGACTCAGTCTTCCTGTACTTAAGTCGTCATTGTGTCTCTTATATTTATTTCCGATGAAATTTCTGTGTTTCATCGTCAATGGGAAGGTCCAAGGGATATAGTAAACCTGCAGAGGTGGATCGGAATGTAAAACTGATGACACAGGAAACGCTCAAAACATAGCCAGTAGGAAGACTTAGTCTTCCTGTACTGAAGTCAGTATTGTGTCTCTTATATTTAAATCCGATGAAATTTCTGTTTTTCATCGTCAATGGGAAGGTCCAAACGATACAGTTAACCTGCAGACGTGCCTCGGAATGTAAAACTGATGACCCAGGAATGCTCAAAACATAGACAGTAGGAAGACTCAGTCTTCCTGTACGTAAGTCGGCATTGTGTCTCTTATATTCAATTCCGATACGATTTCTGTGTTTCATCGACAATGGGAAGGGGCAAGGGATACAGTAAACCGGCATAGGTGCATCGCAATGTAAAACTGGCGACACAGGAAACGCTCAAAACATAGACCGTAAGAAGACTCAGTTTTCTTGTACTTAAGTCGGCGATGTGTCTCTTATATTTAAATTCCGATGCAATTTCTGTGTTTCATCGTCACTGTGAAGGTCCAAGGGATTCAGTAAATCTGTAGAGATGCATCGGAATGCAAAACTGGTGACACAGGAAACGCTCAAATTATAGACAGTAGGAAGACTCAGTCTTCCTGTGCTTAAGTAGGCATTGAGTCCCTTAAATCTAACTCCGATGCAATTTCTGTGTTTCATCGTCACTGTGAAGGTCCAAGGGATACAGTAAACCTGCAGAGGTGCATCAGAAAGTAAAACTGGTGACGCAGGAAGCGCTCAAAACATAGACAGTAGGAAGACTCAGTCTTCCTGTACTTAAGTCGGCATTGTGTCTCTTATATTCAATTCCGATGCAATTTCGGTGTTTCATCGTCAATGGGAAGGTCCAAGGGATACAGTAAACCTGCAGAGGTGCATCGGAATGTAAAACTAGTGACACAGGAAACGCTCAAAACATAGACAGTAGGAAGACTCAGTCTTCCTGTACTTAAGTCGGCATTGTGTCTCTTGTATTTAATTCCGATGCAATTTCTGTGTTTCATCGTCAATGGGAAGGTCCAAGGGATACAGTAAACCTGCAGAGATGCATCGGAATGTAAAACTGGTGACACAGGAAACGCTCAAAACATAGACAGTAGGAAGACTCAGTCTTCCTATACTTAAGTCGGCATTGTGTCTCTTATATTTATTTCCGATGAAATTTCTGTGATTCATCGTGAATGGGAAGGTCCAAGGGATATAGTAAACCTACAGAGGTGCATCGGAAAGTAAAACTGATGAAACAGGAAACGCTCAAATCATAGACAGTAGGAAGACTTAGTCTTCCTGTACTTAAGTCGGCATTGTGTCTCTTATATTTAATTCAGATGCTATTTCTGTGTTTCATCGTCACTGTGAAGGTCCAAGGGATACACTAAACCTGCAGAAGTGCATCGGAATGTAAAACTGGGGACTCAGGAAACGCTCAAATTATAGACAGTAGGAAGACTCAGTCTTCCTGTACTTAAGTCGGCATTGTGTCTCTTATATTTAATTCCGATGCAATTTCTGTGCTTCATCGTCAATGGGAAGGTACAAGGGATATAGTAAACCTGCAGAGGTGCATCGGAAAGTAAAACTGATGACACAGGAAAAGCTCAAAACATTTACAGTAGGAAGATTTAGTCTTCCAGTACTTAAATCGGCATTGCGTCTCTTATATTTAAATCCGATGCAATTTCTGTTTTTCATCGTCAATGGGAAGGTCCAAGGGATACAGTTAACCTGCAGACGTGCATCGGAATGTAAAACTGATGACACAGGAATGCTGAAAACATAGACAGTAGGAAGACTCAGTCTTCCTGTACTTAAGTCGGCATTGTGTCTCTTATATTTAATTCCGATACGATTTCTGTGTTTCATCGACAATGGGAAGGGGCAAGGGATACAGTAAACCGGCATAGGTGCATCGGAATGTAAAACTGGCGACACAGGAAACGCTCAAAACATAGACCGTAAGAAGACTCAGTTTTCTTGTACTTAAGTCGGTGATGTGTGTCTTATATTTAAAGTCCGATGCAATTTCTGTGTTTCATCGTCACTGTGAAGGTCCAAGGGATACAGTAAACCTGTAGAGATGCATCGGAATGCAAAACATAGAAGACTCAAATTTCTTGTACTTAAGTCGGCGATGTGTCTCTTATATTTAAATTCCGATGCAATTTCTGTGTTTCATCGTCACTGTGAAGGTCCAAGGGATACAGTAAACCTGTAGAGATGCATCGGAATGCAAAACTGGTGACACAGGAAACGCTCAAATCGTAGACAGTAGGCTGACTCAGTCTTCGTGAGCCTAAGTAGGCATTGTGTCTCTTAAATCTAGCTCCGATGCAATTTCTGTGCTTCATCGTCACTGTGAAGGTCCAAGGGATACAGTAAACCTGCAGAAGTGCATCAGAAAGTAAAACTGGTGACACAGGAAGCGCTCAAAACATAGACAGTAGGAAGACTCAGTGTTCCTGTACTTAAGTCGGCATTGTGTCTCTTATATTCAATTCCGATGCAATTTCGGTGTTTCATCGACAATGGGAAGGTCCAAGGGATACAGTAAACCCGCAGAGGTGCATCGGAATGTAAAACTGGTGACACAGGAAACGCTCAAAACATAGACAGTAGGAAGACTCAGTCTTCCTATACTTAAGTCGGCATTGTGTCTCTTATATTTATTTCCGATGAAATTTCTGTGATTCATCGTGAATGGGAAGTCCAAGGGATATAGTAAACCTGCAGAGGTGCATCGGAAAGTAAAACTGATGACACAGGAAACGCTCAAAACATAGACAGTAGGAAGACTTAGTCTTCCTGTACTTAAGTCGGCATTGTGTCTCTTATATTTAATTCCGATGCAATTTCTGTGTTTCATCGTCACTGTGAAGATCCAAGGGATACAGTAAACCTGTAGAGGTGCATCGAAAAATAAAACTGGTGACACAGGAAACGCTCAAATTATAGACAGTAGGAAGACTCAGTCTTCCTGTACTTAAGTCGGCATTGTGTCTTTTATACTTATTTCCGATGAAATTTCTGTGTTTCATCGTGAATGGGAAGGTCCAAGGGATATAGTAAACCTGCAGAGGTGCATCGGAAAGTAAAACTGATGACACAGGAAAAGCTCAAACATTTACAGTAGGAAGTTTTAGTCTCCCAGTACTTAAGTCGGCATTGCGTCTCTTATATTTTAATCCGATGCAATTTCTGTTTTTCATCGTCAATGGGAAGGTCCAAGGGATACAGTTAACCTGCAGACGTGCATCGGAATGTAAAACTGATGACACAGGAATGCTGAAAACATAGACAGTAGGAAGACTCAGTCTTCCTGTACTTAAGTCGGCATTGTGTCTCTTATATTTAATTCCGATACGAATTCTGTGTTTCATCGACAATGGGAAGGGGCAAGGGATACAGTAAACCGGCATAGGTGCATCGGAATGTAAAACTGGCGACACAGGAAACGCTCAAAACATAGACCGTAAGAAGACTCAGTTTTCTTGTACTTAAGTCGGTGATGTGTGTCTTATATTTAAAGTCCGATGCAATTTCTGTGTTTCATCGTCACTGTGAAGGTCCAAGGGATACAGTAAACCTGTAGAGATGCATCGGAATGCAAAACTGGTGACACAGGAAACGCTCAAATTATAGACAGTAGGCTGACTCAGTCTTCCTGAGCCTAAGTAGGCATTGTGTCTCTTAAATCTAGCTCCGATGCAATTTCTGTGCTTCATCGTCACTGTGAAGGTCTAAGGGATACAGTAAACCTGCAGAGGTGCATTAGAAAGTAAAACTGGTGACACAGGAAGCGCTCAAAACATAGACAGTAGGAAGACTCAGTGTTCCTGTACTTAAGTCGGCATTGTGTCTCTTATATTCAATTCCGATGCAATTTCGGTGTTTCATCGTCAATGGGAAGGTCCAAGGGATACAGTAAACCTGCAGAGGAGCATCGGAATGTAAAACTAGTGACACAGGAAACGCTCAAAACAATGACAGTAGGAAGACTCAGTCTTCCTGTACTTAAGTCGGCATTGTGTCTCTTGTATTTAAATCCGATGAAATTTCTGTGTTTCATCGTGAATGGGAAGGTCCAAGGGATACAGTAAACCCGCAGAGGTGCATCGGAATGTAAAACTGGTGACATAGGAAACGCTCAAAACATAGACAGTAGGAAGACTCAGTCTTCCTATACTTAAGTCGGCATTGTGTCTCTTACATTTATTTCCGATGAAATTTCTGTGATTCATCGTGAATGGGAAGTCCAAGGGATATAGTAAACCTGCAGAGGTGCATCGGAAAGTAAAACTGATGAATAAGGAAACGCTCAAAACATAGACAATAGGAAGACTTAGTCTTCCTGTACTTAAGTCGGCATTGTGTCTCTTATATTTAATTGCGATGCAATTTCTGTGTTTCATCGTCACTGTGAAGATCCAAGGGATACAGTAAACCTGTAGAGGTGCATCGGAAAATAAAACTGGTGACACAGGAAACGCTCAAATTATAGACAGTAGGAAGACTCAGTCTTCCTGTACTTAAGTCGGCATTGTGTCTCTTATATTTAATTCCGATACAATTTCTGTGTTTCATCGTCAATGGGAAGGTACTAGGGATACAGTAAACCTGCAGAGGTGCATCAGAATGTAAAACTGGTGACACAGAAAACAACTCAAAACATAGACAGTAGGAAGACTCAGTCTTCCTGTACTTAAGTCGGCATTGTGCCTCTTATATTTATTTCCGATGAAATTTCTGTGTTTCATCGTGAATGGGAAGGTCCAAGGGATATAGTAAACCTGCAGAGGTGCATCGGAAAGTAAAACTGATGACACAGGAATCGTTCAAAGCATAGACAGTAGGAAGACTTAGTCTTCCTGTTCTTAAGTCGGCATTGTGTCTCTTATATTTAATTCCGATGCAATTTCTGTGTTTCATCGTAAATGGGAAGGTCCAAGGAATACAGTAAACCTGCAGAGGTGCATCGGAATGTAAAACTGGTGACACAGGAAACGCATAAAACATACACAGTAGGAAGACTCAGTCTTCCTGTACTTAAGTCGGCATTGTGTCTCTTATATTAAACTCCAATGAAATTTCTGTGTTTCATCGTCAATGGGAAGGTCCAAGGGATATAGAAACCTGCGTAGGGGCATCGGAAAGTAAAACTGATGACACAGGAAAAGCTCAAAGCATAGACAGTAGGAAGACTTAGTCTTCCTGTACTTAATCGGCATTGTGTCTCTTACATTTAAATCCGATGCAATTTCTGTTTTTCATTGTCAATGGGAAGGTCCAAGGGATATAGTAAACCTGCAGACGTGCATCGGAATGTAAAACTGATGACACAGGAATGCTCAAAACATAGACAGTAGGAAGACTCAGTCTTCCTGTACTTAAGTCGGCATTGTGTCTCTTATATTTAATTCCGATGCGATTTCTGTGTTTCATCGACAATGGGATGGTCCAAGGGATATAGTAAACCGGCAGAGGTGCATCGGAATGTAAAACTGGTGACACAGGAAACGCTCAAAGCATTGACCGTACGAAGACTGTTTTCTTGTACTTAAGTCGGCATTGTGTTTCTTATATTTAATTTCGATGCAATTTCTGTGTTTCATCGTCAATGGGAAGGTCCAAGGGATACAGGAAACCTGCAGAGGTGCATCGGAATATAAAACTGGTGACTCAGGAAACGCACAAAACATAGACAGTAGGAAGACTCAGTCTTCCTGTACTTAAGTCGTCATTGTGTCTCTTATATTTATTTCCGATGAAATTTCTGTGTTTCATCGTCAATGGGAAGGTCCAAGGGATATAGTAAACCTGCAGAGGTGCATCGGAAAGTAAAACTGATGACACAGGAAACGCTCAAAACATAGCCAGTAGGAAGACTTAGTCTTCCTGTACTGAAGTCGGTATTGTGTCTCTTATATTTAAATCCGATGAAATTTCTGTTTTTCATCGTCAATGGGAAGGTCCAAACGATACAGTTAACCTGCAGACGTGCCTCGGAATGTAAAACTGATGACCCAGGAATGCTCAAAACATAGACAGTAGGAAGACTCAGTCTTCCTGTACGTAAGTCCGCATTGTGTCTCTTATATTCAATTCCGATACGATTTCTGTGTTTCATCGACAATGGGAAGGGGCAAGGGATACAGTAAACCGGCATAGGTGCATCGGAATGTAAAACTGGCGACACAGGAAACGCTCAAAACATAGACCGTAAGAAGACTCAGTTTTCTTGTACTTAAGTCGGCGATGTGTCTCTTATATTTAAATTCCGATGCAATTTCTGTGTTTCATCGTCACTGTGAAGGTCCAAGGGATTCAGTAAATCTGTAGAGATGCATCGGAATGCAAAACTGGTGACACAGGAAACGCTCAAATTATAGACAGTAGGAAGACTCAGTCTTCCTGTGCTTAAGTAGGCATTGAGTCCCTTAAATCTAACTCCGATGCAATTTCTGTGTTTCATCGTCACTGTGAAGGTCCAAGGGATACAGTAAACCTGCAGAGGTGCATCAGAAAGTAAAACTGGTGACGCAGGAAGCGCTCAAAACATAGACAGTAGGAAGACTCAGTCTTCCTGTACTTAAGTCGGCATTGTGTCTCTTATATTCAATTCCGATGCAATTTCTGTGTTTCATCGTGAATGGGAAGGTCCAAGGGATACAGTAAACCTGCAGAGGTGCATCGGAATGTAAAACTAGTGACACAGGAAACGCTCAAAACATAGACAGTAGGAAGACTCAGTCTTCCTGTACTTAAGTCGGCATTGTGTCTCTTGTATTTAATTCCGATGCAATTTCTGTGTTTCATCGTCAATGGGAAGGTCCAAGGGATACAGTAAACCTGCAGAGATGCATCGGAATGTAAAACTGGTGACACAGGAAACGCTCAAAACATAGACAGTAGGAAGACTAAGTCTTCCTATATTTAAGTCGGCATTGTGTCTCTTATATTTATTTCCGATGAAATTTCTGTGATTCATCGTGAATGGGAAGGTCCAAGGGATATAGTAAACCTACAGAGGTGCATCGGAAAGTAAAACTGATGAAACAGGAAACGCTCAAAACATAGACAGTAGGAAGACTTAGTCTTCCTGTACTTAAGTCGGCATTGTGTCTCTTATATTTAATTCAGATGCTATTTCTGTGTTTCATCGTCACTGTGAAGGTCCAAGGGATACACTAAACCTGCAGAAGTGCATCGGAATGTAAAACTGGGGACACAGGAAACGCTCAAATTATAGACAGTAGGAAGACTCAGTCTTCCTGTAATTAAGTCGGCATTGTGTCTCTTATATTTAATTCCGATGCAATTTCTGTGTTTCATCGTCAATGGGAAGGTACAAGGGATATAGTAAACCTGGAGAGGTGCATCGGAAAGTAAAACTGATGACACAGGAAAAGCTCAAAACATTTACAGTAGGAAGATTTAGTCTTCCAGTACTTAAATCGGCATTGCGTCTCTTATATTTAAATCCGATGCAATTTCTGTTTTTCATCGTCAATGGGAAGGTCCAAGGGATACAGTTAACCTGCAGACGTGCATCGGAATGTAAAACTGATGACACAGGAATGCTGAAAACATAGACAGTAGGAAGACTCAGTCTTCCTGTACTTAAGTCGGCATTGTGTCTCTTATATTTAATTCCGATACGATTTCTGTGTTTCATCGACAGTGGGAAGGGGCAAGGGATACAGTAAACCGGCATAGGTGCATCGGAATGTAAAACTGGCGACACAGGAAACGCTCTAAACATAGACCGTAAGAAGACTCAATTTTCTTGTACTTAAGTCGGCGATGTGTCTCTTATATTTCAATTCCGATGCAATTTCTGTGTTTCATCGTCACTGTGAAGGTCCAAGGGATACAGTAAACCTGTAGAGATGCATCGGAATGCAAAACTGGTGACACAGGAAACGCTCAAATCGTAGACAGTAGGCTGACTCAGTCTTCCTGAGCCTAAGTAGGCATTGTGTCTCTTAAATCTAGCTCCGATGCAATTTCTGTGCTTCATCGTCACTGTGAAGGTCCAAGGGATACAGTAAACCTGCAGAGGTGCATCAGAAAGTAAAACTGGTGACACAGGAAGCGCTCAAAACATAGACAGTAGGAAGACTCAGTGTTCCTGTACTTAAGTCGGCATTGTGTCTCTTATATTCAATTCCGATGCAATTTCGGTGTTTCATCGTCAATGGGAAGGTCCAAGGGATACAGTAAACCTGCAGAGGAGCATCGGAATGTAAAACTAGTGACACAGGAAACGCTCAAAACAATGACAGTAGGAAGACTCAGTCTTCCTGTACTTAAGTCGGCATTGTGTCTCTTGTATTTAAATCCGATGAAATTTCTGTGTTTCATCGTGAATGGGAAGGTCCAAGGGATACAGTAAACCCGCAGAGGTGCATCGGAATGTAAAACTGGAAACGCTCAAAACATAGACAGTAGGAAGACTCAGTCTTCCTATACTTAAGTCGGCATTGTGTCTCTTATATTTATTTCCGATGAAATTTCTGTGATTCATCGTGAATGGGAAGTCCAAGGGATATAGTAAACCTGCAGAGGTGCATCGGAAAGTAAAACTGATGAATAAGGAAACGCTCAAAACATAGACAATAGGAAGACTTAGTCTTCCTGTACTTAAGTCGGCATTGTGTCTCTTATATTTAATTGCGATGCAATTTCTGTGTTTCATCGTCACTGTGAAGATCCAAGGGATACAGTAAACCTGTAGAGGTGCATCGGAAAATAAAACTGGTGACACAGGAAACGCTCAAATTATAGACAGTAGGAAGACTCAGTCTTCCTGTACTTAAGTCGGCATTGTGTCTCTTATATTTAATTCCGATACAATTTCTGTGTTTCATCGTCAATGGGAAGGTACTAGGGATACAGTAAACCTGCAGAGGTGCATCAGAATGTAAAACTGGTGACACAGAAAACAACTCAAAACATAGACAGTAGGAAGACTCAGTCTTCCTGTACTTAAGTCGGCATTGTGCCTCTTATATTTATTTCCGATGAAATTTCTGTGTTTCATCGTGAATGGGAAGGTCCAAGGGATATAGTAAACCTGCAGAGGTGCATCGGAAAGTAAAACTGATGACACAGGAATCGTTCAAAGCATAGACAGTAGGAAGACTTAGTCTTCCTGTTCTTAAGTCGGCATTGTGTCTCTTATATTTAATTCCGATGCAATTTCTGTGTTTCATCGTAAATGGGAAGGTCCAAGGAATACAGTAAACCTGCAGAGGTGCATCGGAATGTAAAACTGGTGACACAGGAAACGCATAAAACATACACAGTAGGAAGACTCAGTCTTCCTGTACTTAAGTCGGCATTGTGTCTCTTATATTAAACTCCAATGAAATTTCTGTGTTTCATCGTCAATGGGAAGGTCCAAGGGATATAGAAACCTGCGTAGGTGCATCGGAAAGTAAAACTGATGACACAGGAAAAGCTCAAAGCATAGACAGTAGGAAGACTTAGTCTTCCTGTACTTAAGTCGGCATTGTGTCTCTTACATTTAAATCCGATGCAATTTCTGTTTTTCATTGTCAATGGGAAGGTCCAAGGGATATAGTAAACCTGCAGACGTGCATCGGAATGTAAAACTGATGACACAGGAATGATCAAAACATAGACAGTAGGAAGACTCAGTCTTCCTGTACTTAAGTCGGCATTGTGTCTCTTATATTTAATTCCGATGCGATTTCTGTGTTTCATCGACAATGGGATGGTCCAAGGGATATAGTAAACCGGCAGAGGTGCATCGGAATGTAAAACTGGTGACACAGGAAACGCTCAAAGCATTGACCGTACGAAGACTGTTTTCTTGTACTTAAGTCGGCATTGTGTTTCTTATATTTAATTTCGATGCAATTTCTGTGTTTCATCGTCAATGGGAAGGTCCAAGGGATACAGGAAACCTGCAGAGTTGCATCGGAATATAAAACTGGTGACTCAGGAAACGCACAAAACATAGACAGTAGGAAGACTCAGTCTTCCTGTACTTAAGTCGTCATTGTGTCTCTTATATTTATTTCCGATGAAATTTCTGTGTTTCATCGTCAATGGGAAGGTCCAAGGGATATAGTAAACCTGCAGAGGTGCATCGGAAAGTAAAACTGATGACACAGGAAACGCTCAAAACATAGCCAGTAGGAAGACTTAGTCTTCCTGTACTGAAGTCGGTATTGTGTCTCTTATCTTTAAATCCGATGAAATTTCTGTTTTTCATCGTCAATGGGAAGGTCCAAACGATACAGTTAACCTGCAGACGTGCCTCGGAATGTAAAACTGATGACCCAGGAATGCTCAAAACATAGACAGTAGGAAGACTCAGTCTTCCTGTACGTAAGTCCGCATTGTGTCTCTTATATTCAATTCCGATACGATTTCTGTGTTTCATCGACAATGGGAAGGGGCAAGGGATACAGTAAACCGGCATAGGTGCATCGGAATGTAAAACTGGCGACACAGGAAACGCTCAAAACATAGACCGTAAGAAGACTCAGTTTTCTTGTACTTAAGTCGGCGATGTGTCTCTTATATTTAAATTCCGATGCAATTTCTGTGTTTCATCGTCACTGTGAAGGTCCAAGGGATTCAGTAAATCTGTAGAGATGCATCGGAATGCAAAACTGGTGACACAGGAAACGCTCAAATTATAGACAGTAGGAAGACTCAGTCTTCCTGTGCTTAAGTAGGCATTGAGTCCCTTAAATCTAACTCCGATGCAATTTCTGTGTTTCATCGTCACTGTGAAGGTCAAAGGGATACAGTAAACCTGCAGAGGTGCATCAGAAAGTAAAACTGGTGACGCAGGAAGCGCTCAAAACATAGACAGTAGGAAGACTCAGTCTTCCTGTACTTAAGTCGGCATTGTGTCTCTTATATTCAATTCCGATGCAATTTCTGTGTTTCATCGTGAATGGGAAGGTCCAAGGGATACAGTAAACCTGCAGAGGTGCATCGGAATGTAAAACTAGTGACACAGGAAACGCTCAAAACATAGACAGTAGGAAGACTCAGTCTTCCTGTACTTAAGTCGGCATTGTGTCTCTTGTATTTAATTCCGATGCAATTTCTGTGTTTCATCGTCAATGGGAAGGTCCAAGGGATACAGTAAACCTGCAGAGATGCATCGGAATGTAAAACTGGTGACACAGGAAACGCTCAAAACATAGACAGTAGGAAGACTAAGTCTTCCTATATTTAAGTCGGCATTGTGTCTCTTATATTTATTTCCGATGAAATTTCTGTGATTCATCGTGAATGGGAAGGTCCAAGGGATATAGTAAACCTACAGAGGTGCATCGGAAAGTAAAACTGATGAAACAGGAAACGCTCAAAACATAGACAGTAGGAAGACTTAGTCTTCCTGTACTTAAGTCGGCATTGTGTCTCTTATATTTAATTCAGATGCTATTTCTGTGTTTCATCGTCACTGTGAAGGTCCAAGGGATACACTAAACCTGCAGAAGTGCATCGGAATGTAAAACTGGGGACACAGGAAACGCTCAAATTATAGACAGTAGGAAGACTCAGTCTTCCTGTAATTAAGTCGGCATTGTGTCTCTTATATTTAATTCCGATGCAATTTCTGTGTTTCATCGTCAATGGGAAGGTACAAGGGATATAGTAAACCTGGAGAGGTGCATCGGAAAGTAAAACTGATGACACAGGAAAAGCTCAAAACATTTACAGTAGGAAGATTTAGTCTTCCAGTACTTAAATCGGCATTGCGTCTCCTATATTTAAATCCGATGCAATTTCTGTTTTTCATCGTCAATGGGAAGGTCCAAGGGATACAGTTAACCTGCAGACGTGCATCGGAATGTAAAACTGATGACACAGGAATGCTGAAAACATAGACAGTAGGAAGACTCAGTCTTCCTGTACTTAAGTCGGCATTGTGTCTCTTATATTTAATTCCGATACGATTTCTGTGTTTCATCGACAGTGGGAAGGGGCAAGGGATACAGTAAACCGGCATAGGTGCATCGGAATGTAAAACTGGCGACACAGGAAACGCTCTAAACATAGACCGTAAGAAGACTCAATTTTCTTGTACTTAAGTCGGCGATGTGTCTCTTATATTTCAATTCCGATGCAATTTCTGTGTTTCATCGTCACTGTGAAGGTCCAAGGGATACAGTAAACCTGTAGAGATGCATCGGAATGCAAAACTGGTGACACAGGAAACGCTCAAATCGTAGACAGTAGGCTGACTCAGTCTTCCTGAGCCTAAGTAGGCATTGTGTCTCTTAAATCTAGCTCCGATGCAATTTCTGTGCTTCATCGTCACTGTGAAGGTCCAAGGGATACAGTAAACCTGCAGAGGTGCATCAGAAAGTAAAACTGGTGACACAGGAAGCGCTCAAAACATAGACAGTAGGAAGACTCAGTGTTCCTGTACTTAAGTCGGCATTGTGTCTCTTATATTCAATTCCGATGCAATTTCGGTGTTTCATCGTCAATGGGAAGGTCCAAGGGATACAGTAAACCTGCAGAGGAGCATCGGAATGTAAAACTAGTGACACAGGAAACGCTCAAAACAATGACAGTAGGAAGACTCAGTCTTCCTGTACTTAAGTCGGCATTGTGTCTCTTGTATTTAAATCCGATGAAATTTCTGTGTTTCATCGTGAATGGGAAGGTCCAAGGGATACAGTAAACCCGCAGAGGTGCATCGGAATGTAAAACTGGAAACGCTCAAAACATAGACAGTAGGAAGACTCAGTCTTCCTATACTTAAGTCGGCATTGTGTCTCTTATATTTATTTCCGATGAAATTTCTGTGATTCATCGTGAATGGGAAGTCCAAGGGATATAGTAAACCTGCAGAGGTGCATCGGAAAGTAAAACTGATGAATAAGGAAACGCTCAAAACATAGACAATAGGAAGACTTAGTCTTCCTGTACCTAAGTCGGCATTGTGTCTCTTATATTTAATTGCGATGCAATTTCTGTGTTTCATCGTCACTGTGAAGATCCAAGGGATTCAGTAAACCTGTAGAGGTGCATCGGAAAATAAAACTGGTGACACAGGAAACGCTCAAATTATAGACAGTAGGAAGACTCAGTCTTCCTGTACTTAAGTCGGCATTGTGTCTCTTATATTTAATTCCGATACAATTTCTGTGTTTCATCGTCAATGGGAAGGTACTAGGGATACAGTAAACCTGCAGAGGTGCATCAGAATGTAAAACTGGTGACACAGAAAACAACTCAAAACATAGACAGTAGGAAGACTCAGTCTTCCTGTACTTAAGTCGGCATTGTGTCTCTTATATTTATTTCCGATGAAATTTCTGTGTTTCTTCGTGAATGGGAAGGTCCAAGGGATATAGTAAACCTGCAGAGGTGCATCGGAAAGTAAAACTGATGACACAGGAATCGTTCAAAGCATAGACAGTAGGAAGACTTAGTCTTCCTGTCCTTAAGTCGGCCTTGTGTCTCTTATATTTAATTCCGATGCAATTTCTGTGTTTCATCGTAAATGGGAAGGTCCAAGGAATACAGTAAACCTGCAGAGGTACATCGGAATGTAAAACTGGTGACACAGGTAACGCATAAAACATACACAGTAGGAAGACTCAGTCTTCCTGTACTTAAGTCGGCATTGTGTCTCTTATATTAAACTCCAATGAAATTTCTGTGTTTCATCGTCAATGGGAAGGTCCAAGGGATATAGTAAACCTGCAGACGTGCATCGGAATGTAAAACTGATGACACAGGAATGCTCAAAACATAGACAGTAGGAAGACTCAGTCTTCCTGTACTTAAGTCGGCGTTGTGTCTCTTATATTTATTTCCGATGCGATTTCTGTGTTTCATCGACAATGGGATGGTCCAAGGGATATAGTAAACCGGCAGAGGTGCATCGGAATGTAAAACTGGTGACACAGGAAACGCTCAAGGCATTGACCGTACGAAGACTGTTTTCTTGTACTTATGTCGGCATTGTGTCTCTTATATTTACTTCCGATGAAATTTCTGTGTTTCATCGTGAATGGGAAGGTCCAAGGGATATAGTTAACCTGCAGAGGTGCATCGGAACGTAAAACTGATGACACAGGAATCGTTCAAAGCATAGACAGTAGGAAGACTTAGTCTTCCGGTACTTAAATCGGCATTGTGTCTCTTATATTATTTCCGATGCAATTTCTGTGTTTCATCGTAAATGGGAAGGTCCAAGGAATACAGTAAACCTGCAGAGGTGCATCGGAATGTAAAACTGGTGACACAGGAAACGCTCAAGGCATTGACCGTACGAAGACTGTTTTCTTGTACTTATGTCGGCATTGTGTCTCTTATATTTACTTCCGATGAAATTTCTGTGTTTCATCGTGAATGGGAAGGTCCAAGGGATATAGTAAACCTGCAGAGGTGCATCGGAAAGTAAAACTGATGACACAGGAAACGCTCAAAACATAGACTGTAGGAAGACTCAGTCTTCCTGTACTTAAGTCGGCATTGTGTCTCTTATATTTAATTCTGATGCAATTTCTGTGTTACATCGTCAATGGGAAGGTCCGAGGGATATAGTAAACCTGCAGTTTTGCATCGGAATGTAAAACTAGTGACACAGGAAACGCTCAAACATAGACAGTAGGAAGACTTAGTTTTCCTGTACTTAAGTCGGCATTGAGTCTCTTATATTTAATTCCGATGAAATTTCTGTGTTTCATCGTGAATGGGAAGGTCCGAGGGATATAGTGAACCTGCAGAGGTGCATCGGAAGGTAAAACTGATTACACAGGAATCGTTCAAAACATAAACAGTAGGAAGACTTAGTCTTCCTGTACTTAAGTCGGCATTGTGTCTCTTATATTTAATTCCGATGCAATTTCTGTGTTTCATCGTCAATGAGAAGGTCCAAGGAATACAGTAAACCTGCAGAGGTGCATCGGAATGTAAAACTGGTGACACAGGAAACGCTCAAAACATAGACAGTAGGAAGACTCAATCTTCCTGTACTGAAGTCGGCATTGTGTTTCTTATATTTAATTCCGATGCGATTTCTGTGTTTCATCGACAATGGGATGGTCCAAGGGATATAGTAAACCGGCAGAGGTGCATCGGAATGTAAAACTGGTGACACAGGAAACGTTCAAGGCATTGACCGTACGAAGACTGTTTTCTTGTACTTAAGTCGGCATTGTGTCTCTTATATTTAATTTCGATGCAATTTCTGTGTTTCATCGTCAATGGGAAGGTCCAAGGGATACAGGAAACCTGCAGAGGTGCATCGGAATGTAAAACTGGTGACTCAGGAAACGCTCAAAACATAGACTGTAGGAAGACTCAGTCTTCCTGTACTTAAATCGGCATTGTGTCTCTTATATTTATTTCCGATGAAATTTCTGTGTTTCATCGTGAATGGGAAGGTCCAAGGGATACAGTAAACCGGCATAGGTGCATCGGAATGTAAAACTGGCGACACAGGAAACGCTCAAAACATAGACCGTAAGAAGACTCAATTTTCTTGTACTTAAGTCGGCGATGTGTCTCTTATATTTAAATTCCGATGCAATTTCTGTGTTTCATCGTCACTGTGAAGGTCCAAGGGATACAGTAAACCTGTAGAGATGCATCGGAATGCAAAACTGGTGACACAGGAAACGCTCAAATCGTAGACAGTAGGCTGACTCAGTCTTCCTGAGCCTAAGTAGGCATTGTGTCTCTTAAATCTAGCTCCGATGCAATTTCTGTGCTTCATCGTCACTGTGAAGGTCCAAGGGATACAGTAAACCTGCAGAGGTGCATCAGAAAGTAAAACTGGTGACACAGGAAGCGCTCAAAACATAGACAGTAGGAAGACTCAGTGTTCCTGTACTTAAGTCGGCATTGTGTCTCTTATATTCAATTCCGATGCAATTTCGGTGTTTCATCGACAATGGGAAGGTCCAAGGGATACAGTAAACCCGCAGAGGTGCATCGGAATGTAAAACTGGTGACACAGGAAACGCTCAAAACATAGACAGTAGGAAGACTCAGTCTTCCTATACTTAAGTCGGCATTGTGCCTCTTATATTTATTTCCGATGAAATTTCTGTGATTCATCGTGAATGGGAAGTCCAAGGGATATGGTAAACCTGCAGAGGTGCATCGGAAAGTAAAACTGATGACACAGGAAACGCTCAAAACATAGACAGTAGGAAGACTTAGTCTTCCTGTACTTAAGTCGGCATTGTGTCTCTTATATTTAATTCCGATGCAATTTCTGTGTTTCATCGTCACTGTGAAGATCCAAGGGATACAGTAAACCTGTAGAGGTGCATCGAAAAATAAAACTGGTGACACAGGAAACGCTCAAATTATAGACAGTAGGAAGACTCAGTCTTCCTGTACTTAAGTCGGCATTGTGTCTTTTATATTTATTTCCGATGAAATTTCTGTGTTTCATCGTGAATGGGAAGGTCCAAGGGATATAGTAAACCTGCAGAGGTGCATCGGAAAGTAAAACTGATGACACAGGAAAAGCTCAAACATTTACAGTAGGAAGATTTAGTCTCCCAGTACTTAAGTCGGCATTGCGTCTCTTATATTTTAATCCGATGCAATTTCTGTTTTTCATCATCAATGGGAAGGTCCAAGGGATACAGTTAACCTGCAGACGTGCATCGGAATGTAAACCTGATGACACAGGAATGCTGAAAACATAGACAGTAGGAAGACTCAGTCTTCCTGTACTTAAGTCGGCATTGTGTCTCTTATATTTAATTCCGATACGATTTCTGTGTTTCATCGACAATGGGAAGGGGCAAGGGATACAGTAAACCGGCATAGGTGCATCGGAATGTAAAACTGGCGACACAGGAAACGCTCAAAACATAGACCGTAAGAAGACTCAGTTTTCTTGTACTTAAGTCGGTGATGTGTGTCTTATATTTAAATTCCGATGCAATTTCTGTGTTTCATCGTCACTGTGAAGGTCCAAGGGATACAGTAAACCTGTAGAGATGCATCGGAAAGCAAAACTGGTGACACAGGAAACGCTCAAATTATAGACAGTAGGCTGACTCAGTCTTCCTGAGCCTAAGTAGGCATTGTGTCTGTTAAATCTAGCTCCGATGCAATTTCTGTGCTTCATCGTCACTGTGAAGGTCTAAGGGATACAGTAAACCTGCAGAGGTGCATTAGAAAGTAAAACTGGTGACACAGGAAGCGCTCAAAACATAGACAGTAGGAAGACTCAGTGTTCCTGTACTTAAGTCGGCATTGTGTCTCTTATATTCAATTCCGAAGCAATTTCGGTGTTTCATCGTCAATGGGAATGTCCAAGGGATACAGTAAACCTGCAGAGGAGCATCGGAATGTAAAACTAGTGACACAGGAAACGCTCAAAACAATGACAGTAGGAAGACTCAGTCTTCCTGTACTTAAGTCGGCATTGTGTCTCTTGTATTTAAATCCGATGAAATTTCTGTGTTTCATCGTGAATGGGAAGGTCCAAGGGATACAGTAAACCCGCAGAGGTGCATCGGAATGTAAAACTGGTGACATAGGAAACGCTCAAAACATAGACAGTAGGAAGACTCAGTCTTCCTATACTTAAGTCGGCATTGTGTCTCTTATATTTATTTCCGATGAAATTTCTGTGATTCATCGTGAATGGGAAGTCCAAGGGATATAGTAAACCTGCAGAGGTGCATCGGAAAGTAAAACTGATGAATAAGGAAACGCTCAAAACATAGACAATAGGAAGACTTAGTCTTCCTGTACTTAAGTCGGCATTGTGTCTCTTATATTTAATTGCGATGCAATTTCTGTGTTTCATCGTCACTGTGAAGATCCAAGGGATACAGTAAACCTGTAGAGGTGCATCGGAAAATAAAACTGGTGACACAGGAAACGCTCAAATTATAGACAGTAGGAAGACTCAGTCTTGCTGTACTTAAGTCGGCATTGTGTCTCTTATATTTAATTCCGATACAATTTCTGTGTTTCATCGTCAATGGGAAGGTACTAGGGATACAGTAAACCTGCAGAGGTGCATCAGAATGTAAAACTGGTGACACAGAAAACAACTCAAAACATAGACAGAAGGAAGACTCAGTCTTCCTGTACTTAAGTCGGCATTGTGTCTCTTATATTTAATTCCGATGCAATTTCTGTGTTTCATCGTAAATGGGAAGGTCCAAGGAATACAGTAAACCTGCAGAGGTTCATCGGAATGTAAAACTGGTGACACAGGAAACGCATAAAACATACACAGTAGGAAGACTCAGTCTTCCTGTACTTAAGTCGGCATTGTGTCTCTTATATTAAACTCCAATGAAATTTCTGTGTTTCATCGTCAATGGGAAGGTCCAAGGGATATAGAAACCTGCGTAGGTGCATCGGAAAGTAAAACTGATGACACAGGAAAAGCTCAAAGCATAGACAGTAGGAAGACTTAGTCTTCCTGTACTTAAGTCGGCATTGTGTCTCTTATATTTAAATCCGATGCAATTTCTGTTTTTCATTGTCAATGGGAAGGTCCAAGGGATATAGTAAACCTGCAGACGTGCATCGGAATGTAAAACTGATGACACAGGAATGCTCAAAACATAGACAGTAGGAAGACTCAGTCTTCCTGTACTTAAGTCGGCATTGTGTCTCTTATATTTAATTCCGATGCGATTTCTGTGTTTCATCGACAATGGGATGGTCCAAGGGATATAGTAAACCGGCAGAGGTGCATCGGAATGTAAAACTGGTGACACAGGAAACGCTCAAGGCATTGACCGTACGAAGACTGTTTTCTTGTACTGATGTCGGCATTGTGTCTCTTATATTTACTTCCGATGAAATTTCTGTGTTTCATCGTGAATGGGAAGGTCCAAGGGATATAGTAAACCTGCAGAGGTGCATCGGAACGTAAAACTGATGACACAGGAATCGTTCAAAGCATAGACAGTAGGAAGACTTAGTCTTCCGGTACTTAAATCGGCATTGTGTCTCTTATATTATTTCCGATGCAATTTCTGTGTTTCATCGTAAATGGGAAGGTCCAAGGAATACAGTAAACCTGCAGAGGTGCATCGGAATGTAAAACTGGTGACACAGGAAACGCTCAAAACATAGACAGTAGGAAGACTCAGTCTTCCTGTACTTAAGTCGGCATTGTGTGTCTTATATTTAACTCCAATGCAATTTCTGTGTTTCATCGTCAATGGGAAGGTCCAATGGATACAGTAAACCTGCAGAGGTGCATCAGAATGTAAAACTGGTGACACAGGAAACGCTCAAAACATAGACAGTAGGAAGACTCAGTCTTCCTATACTTAAGTCGGCATTGTGTCTCTTATATTTATTTCCGATGAAATTTCTGTGTTCCATCGTGAATGGGAAGTTCCAAGGGATATAGTAAACCTACAGAGGTGCATCGGAAAGTAAAGCTGATGACACAGGAATCGTTCAAAGCATAGACAGTAGGAAGACTCAGTCTTCCTGTACTTAAGTCGGCATTGTGTCTCTTATATTTAATTCCGATGCGATTTCTGTGTTTCATCGACAATGGGAAGGTCCAAGGGATATAGTAAACCTGCAGAGGTGCATCGGAAAGTAAAACTGATGACACAGGAAACGCTCAAAACATAGACAGTAGGAAGACTCAGTCTTCCTGTACTTAAGTCGGCATTGTGTCTCTTATATTTAATTCCGAGGCAATTTCTGTGTTTCATCGTCAATTGGAAGGTCCAAGGGATACAGTAAACCTGCAGAGGTGCATCAGAATGTAAAACTGGTGACACAGGAAACGCTCAAAACATAGACTGTAGGAAGACTCAGTCTTCCTGTACTTAAGTCGGCATTGTGTCTCTTATATTTAATTCTGATGCAATTTCTGTGTTACATCGTCAATGGGAAGGTCCGAGGGATATAGTAAACCTGCAGATTTGCATCGGAATGTAAAACTAGTGACACAGGAAACGCTCAAACATAGACAGTAGGAAGACTTAGTTTCCCGTACTTAGTCGGCATTGTGTCTCTTATATTTAATTCCGATGCAATTTCTGTGTTTCATCGTCAATGGGAATGTCCATGGGATACAGTACACCTGCAGAGGTGCATCAGAATGTAAAACTGGTGACACAGGAAACGCTCAAAGCATAGACTGTAGGAAGACTCAGTCTTGCTGTACTTAAGTCGGCATTGTGTCTCTTATATTTAATTCCGATGCAATTTCTGTGTTTCATCGTCTATGGGAAGGTCCTAGGGATACAGTAAACCTGCAGATTTGCATCGGAATGAAAACTAGTGACACAGGAAACTCTCAAAACATAGACAGTAGGAAGACTCAGTCTTCCTGTACTTAAGTCGGCATTGTGTCTCTTATATTTACTTCCGATGAAATTTCTGTGTTTCATCGTGAATGGGAAGGTCCAAGGGATATAGTAAACCTGCAGAGGTGCATCGGAAAGTAAAACTGATGACACAGGAATCGTTCAAAGCATAGACAGTAGGAAGACTTAGTCTTCCTGTTCTTAAGTCGGCATTGTGTCTCTTATATTTAATTCCGATGCAATTTCTGTGTTTCATCGTAAATGGGAAGGTCCAAGGAATACAGTAAACCTGCAGAGGTTCATCGGAATGTAAAACTGGTGACACAGGAAACGCATAAAACATACACAGTAGGAAGACTCAGTCTTCCTGTACTTAAGTCGGCATTGTGTCTCTTATATTAAACTCCAATGAAATTTCTGTGTTTCATCGTCAATGGGAAGGTCCAAGGGATATAGAAACCTGCGTAGGTGCATCGGAAAGTAAAACTGATGACACAGGAAAAGCTCAAAGCATAGACAGTAGGAAGACTTAGTCTTCCTGTACTTAAGTCGGCATTGTGTCTCTTATATTTAAATCCGATGCAATTTCTGTTTTTCATTGTCAATGGGAAGGTCCAAGGGATATAGTATACCTGCAGACGTGCATCGGAATGTAAAACTGATGACACAGGAATGCTCAAAACATAGACAGTAGGAAGACTCAGACTTCCTGTACTTAAGTCGGCATTGTGTCTCTTATATTTAATTCCGATGCGATTTCTGTGTTTCATCGACAATGGGATGGTCCAAGGGATATAGTAAACCGGCAGAGGTGCATCGGAATGTAAAACTGGTGACACAGGAAACGCTCAAGGCATTGACCGTACGAAGACTGTTTTCTTGTACTTATGTCGGCATTGTGTCTCTTACATTTACTTCCGATGAAATTTCTGTGTTTCATCGTGAATGGGAAGGTCCAAGGGATATAGTAAACCTGCAGAGGTGCATCGGAACGTAAAACTGATGACACAGGAATCGTTCAAAGCATAGACAGTAGGAAGACTTAGTCTTCCGGTACTTAAATCGGCATTGTGTCTCTTATATTATTTCCGATGCAATTTCTGTGTTTCATCGTAAATGGGAAAGTCCAAGGAATACAGTAAACCTGCAGAGGTGCATCGGAATGTAAAACTGGTGACACAGGAAACGCTCAAAACATAGACAGTAGGAAGACTCAGTCTTCCTGTACTTAAGTCGGCATTGTGTCTCTTATATTTAACTCCAATGCAATTTCTGTGTTTCATCGTCAATGGGAAGGTCCAATGGATACAGTAAACCTGCAGAGGTGCATCAGAATGTAAAACTGGTGACACAGGAAACGCTCAAAACATAGACAGTAGGAAGACTCAGTCTTCCTATACTTAAGTCGGCATTGTGTCTCTTATATTTATTTCCGATGAAATTTCTGTGTTCCATCGTGAATGGGAAGTTCCAAGGGATATAGTAAACCTACAGAGGTGCATCGGAAAGTAAAGCTGATGACACAGGAATCGTTCAAAGCATAGACAGTAGGAAGACTCAGTCTTCCTGTACTTAAGTCGGCATTGTGTCTCTTATATTTAATTCCGATGCGATTTCTGTGTTTCATCGACAATGGGAAGGTCCAAGGGATATAGTAAACCTGCAGAGGTGCATCGGAAAGTAAAACTGATGACACAGGAAACGCTCAAAACATAGACAGTAGGAAGACTCAGTCTTCCTGTACTTAAGTCGGCATTGTGTCTCTTATATTTAATTCCGAGGCAATTTCTGTGTTTCATCGTCAATTGGAAGGTCCAAGGGATACAGTAAACCTGCAGAGGTGCATCAGAATGTAAAACTGGTGACACAGGAAACGCTCAAAACATAGACTGTAGGAAGACTCAGTCTTCCTGTACTTAAGTCGGCATTGTGTCTCTTATATTTAATTGCGATGCAATTTCTGTGTTTCATCGTCACTGTGAAGATCCAAGGGATACAGTAAACCTGTAGAGGTGCATCAGAATGTAAAACTGGTGACACAGAAAACAACTCAAAACATAGACAGTAGGAAGACTCAGTCTTCCTGTACTTAAGTCGGCATTCTGTCTCTTATATTTATTTCCGATGAAATTTCTGTGTTTCATCGTGAATGGGAAGGTCCAAGGGATATAGTAAACCTGCAGAGTTGCATCGGAAAGTAAAACTGATGACACAGGAATCGTTCAAAGCATAGACAGTAGGAAGACTTAGTCTTCCTGTTCTTAAGTCGGCATTGTGTCTCTTATATTTAATTCCGATGCAATTTCTGTGTTTCATCGTAAATGGGAAGGTCCAAGGAATACAGTAAACCTGCAGAGGTTCATCGGAATGTAAAACTGGTGACACAGGAAACGCATAAAACATACACAGTAGGAAGACTCAGTCTTCCTGTACTTAAGTCGGCATTGTGTCTCTTATATTAAACTCCAATGAAATTTCTGTGTTTCATCGTCAATGGGAAGGTCCAAGGGATATAGAAACCTGCGTAGGTGCATCGGAAAGTAAAACTGATGACACAGGAAAAGCTCAAAGCATAGACAGTAGGAAGACTTAGTCTTCCTGTACTTAAGTCGGCATTGTGTCTCTTATATTTAAATCCGATGCAATTTCTGTTTTTCATTGTCAATGGGAAGGTCCAAGGGATATAGTAAACCTGCAGACGTGCATCGGAATGTAAAACTGATGACACAGGAATGCTCAAAACATAGACAGTAGGAAGACTCAGTCTTCCTGTACTTAAGTCGGCATTGTGTCTCTTATATTTAATTCCGATGCGATTTCTGTGTTTCATCGACAATGGGATGGTCCAAGGGATATAGTAAACCGGCAGAGGTGCATCGGAATGTAAAACTGGTGACACAGGAAACGCTCAAGGCATTGACCGTACGAAGACTGTTTTCTTGTACTGATGTCGGCATTGTGTCTCTTATATTTACTTCCGATGAAATTTCTGTGTTTCATCGTGAATGGGAAGGTCCAAGGGATATAGTAAACCTGCAGAGGTGCATCGGAACGTAAAACTGATGACACAGGAATCGTTCAAAGCATAGACAGTAGGAAGACTTAGTCTTCCGGTACTTAAATCGGCATTGTGTCTCTTATATTATTTCCGATGCAATTTCTGTGTTTCATCGTAAATGGGAAGGTCCAAGGAATACAGTAAACCTGCAGAGGTGCATCGGAATGTAAAACTGGTGACACAGGAAACGCTCAAAACATAGACAGTAGGAAGACTCAGTCTTCCTGTACTTAAGTCGGCATTGTGTCTCTTATATTTAACTCCAATGCAATTTCTGTGTTTCATCGTCAATGGGAAGGTCCAATGGATACAGTAAACCTGCAGAGGTGCATCAGAATGTAAAACTGGTGACACAGGAAACGCTCAAAACATAGACAGTAGGAAGACTCAGTCTTCCTATACTTAAGTCGGCATTGTGTCTCTTATATTTATTTCCGATGAAATTTCTGTGTTCCATCGTGAATGGGAAGTTCCAAGGGATATAGTAAACCTACAGAGGTGCATCGGAAAGTAAAGCTGATGACACAGGAATCGTTCAAAGCATACACAGTAGGAAGACTCAGTCTTCCTGTACTTAAGTCGGCATTGTGTCTCTTATATTTAATTCCGATGCGATTTCTGTGTTTCATCGACAATGGGAAGGTCCAAGGGATATAGTAAACCTGCAGAGGTGCATCGGAAAGTAAAACTGATGACACAGGAAACGCTCAAAACATAGACAGTAGGAAGACTCAGTCTTCCTGTACTTAAGTCGGCATTGTGTCTCTTATATTTAATTCCGAGGCAATTTCTGTGTTTCATCGTCAATTGGAAGGTCCAAGGGATACAGTAAACCTGCAGAGGTGCATCAGAATGTAAAACTGGTGACACAGGAAACGCTCAAAACATAGACTGTAGGAAGACTCAGTCTTCCTGTACTTAAGTCGGCATTGTGTCTCTTATATTTAATTCTGATGCAATTTCTGTGTTACATCGTCAATGGGAAGGTCCGAGGGATATAGTAAACCTGCAGATTTGCATCGGAATGTAAAACTAGTGACACAGGAAACGCTCAAACATAGACAGTAGGAAGACTTAGTTTCCCGTACTTAGTCGGCATTGTGTCTCTTATATTTAATTCCGATGCAATTTCTGTGTTTCATCGTCAATGGGAATGTCCATGGGATACAGTACACCTGCAGAGGTGCATCAGAATGTAAAACTGGTGACACAGGAAACGCTCAAAGCATAGACTGTAGGAAGACTCAGTCTTGCTGTACTTAAGTCGGCATTGTGTCTCTTATATTTAATTCCGATGCAATTTCTGTGTTTCATCGTCTATGGGAAGGTCCTAGGGATACAGTAAACCTGCAGATTTGCATCGGAATGAAAACTAGTGACACAGGAAACTCTCAAAACATAGACAGTAGGAAGACTCAGTCTTCCTGTACTTAAGTCGGCATTGTGTCTCTTATATTTATTTCCGATGAAATTTCTGTGTTTCATCGTGAATGGGAAGGTCCAAGGGATATAGTAAACCTGCAGAGGTGCATCGGAAAGTAAAACTGATGACACAGGAATCGTTCAAAGCATAGACAGTAGGAAGACTTAGTCTTCCTGTTCTTAAGTCGGCATTGTGTCTCTTATATTTAATTCCGATGCAATTTCTGTGTTTCATCGTAAATGGGAAGGTCCAAGGAATACAGAAAACCTGCAGAGGTTCATCGGAATGTAAAACTGGTGACACAGGAAACGCATAAAACATACACAGTAGGAAGACTCAGTCTTCCTGTACTTAAGTCGGCATTGTGTCTCTTATATTAAACTCCAATGAAATTTCTGTGTTTCATCGTCAATGGGAAGGTCCAAGGGATATAGAAACCTGCGTAGGTGCATCGGAAAGTAAAACTGAGGACACAGGAAAAGCTCAAAGCATAGACAGTAGGAAGACTTAGTCTTCCTGTACTTAAGTCGGCATTGTGTCTCTTATATTTAATTCCGATGCGATTTCTGTGTTTCATCGACAATGGGATGGTCCAAGGGATATAGTAAACCGGCAGAGGTGCATCGGAATGTAAAACTGGTGACACAGGAAACGCTCAAGGCATTGACCGTACGAAGACTGTTTTCTTGTACTTATGTCGGCATTGTGTCTCTTACATTTACTTCCGATGAAATTTCTGTGTTTCATCGTGAATGGGAAGGTCCAAGGGATATAGTAAACCTGCAGAGGTGCATCGGAACGTAAAACTGATGACACAGGAATCGTTCAAAGCATAGACAGTAGGAAGACTTAGTCTTCCGGTACTTAAATCGGCATTGTGTCTCTTATATTATTTCCGATGCAATTTCTGTGTTTCATCGTAAATGGGAAAGTCCAAGGAATATAGTAAACCTGCAGAGGTGCATCGGAATGTAAAACTGGTGACACAGGAAACGCTCAAAACATAGACAGTAGGAAGACTCAGTCTTCCTGTACTTAAGTCGGCATTGTGTCTCTTATATTTAACTCCAATGCAATTTCTGTGTTTCATCGTCAATGGGAAGGTCCAATGGATACAGTAAACCTGCAGAGGTGCATCAGAATGTAAAACTGGTGACACAGGAAACGCTCAAAACATAGACAGTAGGAAGACTCAGTCTTCCTATACTTAAGTCGGCATTGTGTCTCTTATATTTATTTCCGATGAAATTTCTGTGTTCCATCGTGAATGGGAAGTTCCAAGGGATATAGTAAACCTACAGAGGTGCATCGGAAAGTAAAGCTGATGACACAGGAATCGTTCAAAGCATAGACAGTAGGAAGACTCAGTCTTCCTGTACTTAAGTCGGCATTGTGTCTCTTATATTTAATTCCGATGCGATTTCTGTGTTTCATCGACAATGGGAAGGTCCAAGGGATATAGTAAACCTGCAGAGGTGCATCGGAAAGTAAAACTGATGACACAGGAAACGCTCAAAACATAGACAGTAGGAAGACTCAGTCTTCCTGTACTTAAGTCGGCATTGTGTCTCTTATATTTAATTCCGAGGCAATTTCTGTGTTTCATCGTCAATTGGAAGGTCCAAGGGATACAGTAAACCTGCAGAGGTGCATCAGAATGTAAAACTGGTGACACAGGAAACGCTCAAAACATAGACTGTAGGAAGACTCAGTCTTCCTGTACTTAAGTCGGCATTGTGTCTCTTATATTTAATTCTGATGCAATTTCTGTGTTACATCGTCAATGGGAAGGTCCGAGGGATATAGTAAACCTGAGATTTGCATCGGAATGTAAAACTAGTGACACAGGAAACGCTCAAACATAGACAGTAGGAAGACTTAGTTTCCCGTACTTAGTCGGCATTGTGTCTCTTATATTTAATTCCGATGCAATTTCTGTGTTTCATCGTCAATGGGAATGTCCATGGGATACAGTACACCTGCAGAGGTGCATCAGAATGTAAAACTGGTGACACAGGAAACGCTCAAAGCATAGACTGTAGGTAGACTCAGTCTTGCTGTACTTAAGTCGGCATTGTGTCTCTTATATTTAATTCCGATGCAATTTCTGTGTTTCATCTTCTATGGGAAGGTCCTAGGGATACAGTAAACCTGCAGATTTGCATCGGAATGTAAAACTAGTGACACAGGAAACGCTCAAAACATAGACAGTAGGAAGACTCAGTCTTCCTGTACTTAAGTCGGCATTGTGTCTCTTATATTTAATTCCGATGAAATTTCTGTGTTTCATCGTGAATGGGAAGGTCCGAGGGATATAGTGAACCTGCAGAGGTGCATCGGAAGGTAAAATTGATTACACAGGAATCGTTCAAAACATAAACAGTAGGAAGACTTAGTCTTCCTGTACTTAAGTCGGCATTGTGTCTCTTATATTTAATTCCGATGCAATTTCTGTGTTTCATCGTCAATGAGAAGGTCCAAGGAATACCGTAAACCTGCAGAGGTGCATCGGAATGTAAAACTGGTGACACAGGAAACGCTCAAAACATAGACAGTAGGAAGACTCAGTCTTCCTGTACTGAAGTCGGCATTGTGTTTCTTATATTTAATTCCGATGCGATTTCTGTGTTTCATCGACAATGGGATGGTCCAAGGGATATAGTAAACCGGCAGAGGTGCATCGGAATGTAAAACTGGTGACACAGGAAACGTTCAAGGCATTGACCGTACGAAGACTGTTTTCTTGTACTTAAGTCGGCATTGTGTCTCTTATATTTAATTTCGATGCAATTTCTGTGTTTCATCGTCAATGGGAAGGTCCAAGGCATACAGGAAACTTGCAGAGGTGCATCGGAATTTAAAACTGGTGACTCAGGAAACGCTCAAAACATAGACAGTAGGAAGACTCAGTCTTCCTGTACTTAAGTCGGCATTGTGTCTCTTATATTTATTTCCGATGAAATTTCTGTGTTTCATCGTGAATGGGAAGGTCCAAGGGGTATAGTAAACCTGCAGAGGTGCATCGGAAAGTAAAACTGATGACACAGGAAAAGCTCAAAACATTTACAGTAGGAAGATTTAGTCTTCCAGTACTTAAATCGGCATTGCGTCTCTTATATTTAAATCCGATGCAATTTCTGTTTTTCATCGTCAATGGGAAGGTCCAAGGGATACAGTTAACCTGCAGACGTGCATCGGAATGTAAAACTGATGACACAGGAATGCTGAAAACATAGACAGTAGGAAGACTCAGTCTTCCTGTACTTAAGTCGGCATTGTGTCTCTTATATTTAATTCCGATACGATTTCTGTGTTTCATCGACAATGGGAAGGGGCAAGGGATACAGTAAACCGGCATAGGTGCATCGGAATGTAAAACTGGCGAACAGGAAACGCTCAAAATATAGACCGTAAGAAGACTCAATTTTCTTGTACTTAAGTCGGCGATGTGTCTCTTATATTTAAATTCCGATGCAATTTCTGTGTTTCATCGTCACTGTGAAGGTCCAAGGGATACAGTAAACCCGCAGAGGTGCATCGGAAAGTAAAACTGATGACACAGGAAAAGCTCAAACATTTACAGTAGGAAGATTTAGTCTCCCAGTACTTAAGTCGGCATTGCGTCTCTTATATTTTAATCCGATGCAATTTCTGTCTTTCATCGTCAATGGGAAGGTCCAAGGAATACAGTTAACCTGCAGACGTGCATCGGAATGTAAAACTGATGACACAGGAATGCTGAAAACATAGACAGTAGGAAGACTCAGTCTTCCTGTACTTAAGTCGGCATTGTGTCTCTTATATTTAATTCCGATGCAATTTCTGTGTTTCATCGTAAATGGGAAGGTCCAAGGAATACAGTAAACCTGCAGAGGTGCATCGGAATGTAAAACTGGTGACACAGGAAACGCATAAAACATACACAGTAGGAAGACTCAGTCTTCCTGTACTTAAGTCGGCATTGTGTCTCTTATATTAAACTCCAATGAAATTTCTGTGTTTAATCGTCTATGGGAAGGTCCACGGGATATAGAAACCTGCGTAGGTGCATCGGAAAGTAAAACTGATGACACAGGAAAAGCTCAAAACATAGACAGTAGGAAGACTTAGTCTTCCTGTACTTAAGTCGGCATTGTGTCTCTTATATTTAAATCCGATGCAATTTCTGTTTTTCATTGTCAATGGGAAGATCCAAGGGATATAGTAAACCTGCAGACGTGCATCGGAATGTAAAACTGATGACACAGGAATGCTCAAAACATAGACAGTAGGAAGACTCAGTCTTACTGTACTTAAGTCGGCATTGTGTCTCTTATATTTAATTCCGGTGCGATTTCTGTGTTTCATCGACAATGGGATGGTCCAAGGGACACAGTAAACCGGCAGAGGTGCATCGGAATGTAAAACTGGTGACACAGGAAACGCTCAAGGCATTGACCGTACGAAGACTGTTTTCTTGTACTTAAGTCGGCATTGTGTCTCTTATATTTAATTTCGATGCAATTTCTGTGTTTCATCGTCAATGGGAAGGTCCAAGGGATACAGGAAATCTGCAGAGGTGCATCGGAATGTAAAACTGGTGACTCAGGAAACGCTCAAAACGTAGACAGTAGGAAGACTCAGTCTTCCTGTACTTAAGTCGCCATTGTGTCTCTTATATTTATTTCCGATGAAATTCCTGTGTTTCATCGTGAATGGGAAGGTCCAAGGGATACAGTTAACCTGCAGACGTGCATCGGAATGTAAAACTGATGACACAGGAATGCTGAAAACATAGACAGTAGGAAGACTCTGTCTTCCTGTACTTAAGTCGGCATTGTGTCTCTTATATTTAATTCCGATACGATTTCTGTGTTTCATCGACAATGGGAAGGGGCAAGGGATATAGTAAACCGGCATAGGTGCATCGGAATGCAAAACTGGTGACACAGGAAACGCTCAAATCGTAGACAGTAGGCTGACTCAGTCTTCCTGAGCCTAAGTAGGCATTGTGTCTCTTAAATCTAGCTCCGATGCAATTTCTGTGCTTCATCGTCACTGTGGAGGTCCAAGGGATACAGTAAACCTGCAGAGGTGCATCAGAAAGTAAAACTGGTGACACAAGAAGCGCTCAAAACATAGACAGTAGGAAGACTCAGTGTTCCTGTACTTAAGTCGGCATTGTGTCTCTTGTATTTAATTCCGATGAAATTTCTGTGTTTCATCGTGAGTGGGAAGGTCCAAGGGATACAGTAAACCCGCAGAGGTGCATCGGAATGTAAAACTGGTGACACAGGAAACGCTCAAACATAGACAGTAGCAAGACTCAGTCTTCCTATACTTAAGTCGGCATTGTGTCTCTTATATTTATTTCCGATGAAATTTCTGTGATTCATCGTGAATGGGAAGTCCAAGGGATATAGTAAACCTGCAGAGGTGCATCGGAAAGTAAAACTGATGACACAGGAAACGCTCAAAACATAGACAGTAGGAAGACTTAGTCTTCCTGTACTTAAGTCGGCATTGTGTCTCTTATATTTAATTCCGATGCAATTTCTGTGTTTCATCGTCACTGTGAAGATCCAAGGGATACAGTAAACCTGTAGAGGTGCATCGAAAAATAAAACTGGTGACACAGGAAACGCTCAAATTATAGACAGTAGGAAGACTCAGTCTTCCTGTACTTAAGTCGGCATTGTGTCTCTTATATTTATTTCCGATGAAATTTCTGTGTTTCATCGTGAATGGGAAGGTCCAAGGGATATAGTAAACCTGCAGAGGTGCATCGGAAAGTAAAACTGATGACACAGGAAAAGCTCAAACATTTACAGTAGGAAGATTTAGTCTTCCAGTACTTAAGTCGGCATTGCGTCTCTTATATTTAAATCCGATGCAATTTCTGTTTTTCATCGTCAATGGGAAGGTCCAAGGGATTCAGTTAACCTGCAGACGTGCATCGGAATGTAAAACTGATGACAGAGGAATGCTGAAAACATAGACAGTAGGAAGACTCAGTCTTCCTGTACTTAAGTCGGCATTGTGTCTCTTATATTTAATTCCGATACGATTTCTGTGTTTCATCGACAATGGGAAGGGGCGAGGGATACAGTAAACCGGAATAGGTGCATCGGAATGTAAAACTGGCGACACAGGAAACGCTCAAAACATAGACCGTAAGAAGACTCAGTTTTCTTGTACTTAAGTCGGCGATGTGTCTCTTATATTTAAATTCCGATGCAATTTCTGTGTTTCATCGTCACTGTGAAGGTCCAAGGGATACAGTAAACCTGTAGAGATGCATCGGAATGCAAAACTGGTGACACAGGAAACGCTCAAATTATAGACAGTAGGCTGACTCAGTCTTCCTGAGCCTAAGTAGGCATTGTGTCTCTTAAATCTAGCTCCGATGCAATTTCTGTGCTTCATCGTCACTGTGAAGGTCTAAGGGATACAGTAAACCTGCAGAGGTGCATTAGAAAGTAAAACTGGTGACACAGGAAGCGCTCAAAACATAGACAGTAGGAAGACTCAGTGTTCCTGTACTTAAGTCGGCATTGTGTCTCTTATATTCAATTCCGATGCAATTTCGGTGTTTCATCGTCAATGGGAAGGTCCAAGGGATACAGTAAACCTGCAGAGGAGCAGCGGAGTGTAAAACTAGTGACACAGGAAACGCTCAAAACAATGACAGTAGGAAGACTCAGTATTCCTGTACTTAAGTCGGCATTGTGTCTCTTGTATTTGATTCCGATGAAATTTCTGTGTTTCATCGTGAATGGGAAGGTCGAAGGGATACCGTAAACCCGCAGAGGTGCATCGGAATGTAAAACTGGTGACACAGGAAACGCTCAAAACATAGACAGTAGGAAGACGCAGTCTTCCTATACTTAAGTCGGCATTGTGTCTCTTATATTTATTTCCGATGAAATTTCTGTGATTCATCGTGAATGGGAAGTCCAAGGGATATAGTAAACCTGCAGAGGTGCATCGGAAAGTAAAACTGATGACACAGGAAACGCTCAAAACATAGACAGTAGGAAGACTTAGTCTTCCTGTACTTAAGTCGGCATTGTGTCTCTTATATTTAATTCCGATGCAATATCTGTGTTTCATCGTCACTGTGAAGATCCAAGGGATACCGTAAACCTGTAGAGGTGCATCGGAAAATAAAACTGGTGACACAGGAGACGCTCAAATTATAGACAGTAGGAAGACTCAGTCTTCCTGTACTTAAGTCGGCATTGTGTCTCTTATATTTATTTCCGATGAAATTTCTGTGTTTCATCGTGAATGGGAAGGTCCAAGGGGTATAGTAAACCTGCAGAGGTGCATCGGAAAGTAAAACTGATGACACAGGAAAAGCTCAAAACATTTACAGTAGGAAGATTTAGTCTTCCAGTACTTAAATCGGCATTGCGTCTCTTATATTTAAATCCGATGCAATTTCTGTTTTTCATCGTCAATGGGAAGGTCCAAGGGATACAGTTAACCTGCAGACGTGCATCGGAATGTAAAACTGATGACACAGGAATGCTGAAAACATAGACAGTAGGAAGACACAGTCTTCCTGTACTTAAGTCGGCATTGTGTCTCTTATATTTAATTCCGATACGATTTCTGTGTTTCATCGACAATGGGAAGGGGCAAGGGATACAGTAAACCGGCATAGGTGCATCGGAATGTAAAACTGGCGAACAGGAAACGCTCAAAACATAGACCGTAAGAAGACTCAATTTTCTTGTACTTAAGTCGGCGATGTGTCTCTTATATTTAAATTCCGATGCAATTTCTGTGTTTCATCGTCACTGTGAAGGTCCAAGGGATACAGTAAACCCGCAGAGGTGCATCGGAAAGTAAAACTGATGACACAGGAAAAGCTCAAACATTTACAGTAGGAAGATTTAGTCTCCCAGTACTTAAGTCGGCATTGCGTCTCTTATATTTTAATCCGATGCAATTTCTGTCTTTCATCGTCAATGGGAAGGTCCAAGGGATACAGTTAACCTGCAGACGTGCATCGGAATGTAAAACTGATGACACAGGAATGCTGAAAACATAGACAGTAGGAAGACTCAGTCTTCCTGTACTTAAGTCGGCATTGTGTCTCTTATATTTAATTCCGATGCAATTTCTGTGTTTCATCGTAAATGGGAAGGTCCAAGGAATACAGTAAACCTGCAGAGGTGCATCGGAATGTAAAACTGGTGACACAGGAAACGCATAAAACATACACAGTAGGAAGACTCAGTCTTCCTGTACTTAAGTCGGCATTGTGTCTCTTATATTAAACTCCAATGAAATTTCTGTGTTTAATCGTCTATGGGAAGGTCCAAGGGATATAGAAACCTGCGTAGGTGCATCGGAAAGTAAAACTGATGACACAGGAAAAGCTCAAAACATAGACAGTAGGAAGACTTAGTCTTCCTGTACTTAAGTCGGCATTGTGTCTCTTATATTTAAATCCGATGCAATTTCTGTTTTTCATTGTCAATGGGAAGGTCCAAGGGATATAGTAAACCTGCAGACGTGCATCGGAATGTACAACTGATGACACAGGAATGCACAAAACATAGACAGTAGGAAGACTCTGTCTTCCTGTACTTAAGTCGGCATTGTGTCTCTTATATTTAATTCCGATACGATTTCTGTGTTTCATCGACAATGGGAAGGGGCAAGGGATACAGTAAACCGGCATAGGTGCATCGGAATCCAAAACTGGTGACACAGGAAACGCTCAAATCGTAGACAGTAGGCTGACTCAGTCTTCCTGAGCCTAAGTAGGCATTGTGTCTCAAAAATCTAGCTCCGATGCAATTTCTGTGCTTCATCGTCACTGTGGAGGTCCAAGGGATACAGTAAACCTGCAGAGGTGCATCAGAATGTAAAACTGGTGACACAAGAAGCGCTCAAAACATAGACAGTAGGAAGACTCAGTGTTCCTGTACTTAAGTCGGCATTGTGTCTCTTGTATTTAATTCCGATGAAATTTCTGTGTTTCATCGTGAGTGGGAAGGTCCAAGGGATACAGTAAACCCGCAGAGGTGCATCGGAATGTAAAACTGGTGACACAGGAAACGCTCAAACATAGACAGTAGCAAGACTCAGTCTTCCTATACTTAAGTCGGCATTGTGTCTCTTATATTTATTTCCGATGAAATTTCTGTGATTCATCGTGAATGGGAAGTCCAAGGGATATAGTAAACCTGCAGAGGTGCATCGGAAAGTAAAACTGATGACACAGGAAACGCTCAAAACATAGACAGTAGGAAGACTTAGTCTTCCTGTACTTAAGTCGGCATTGTGTCTCTTATATTTAATTCCGATGCAATTTCTGTGTTTCATCGTCACTGTGAAGATCCAAGGGATACAGTAAACCTGTAGAGGTGCATCGAAAAATAAAACTGGTGACACAGGAAACGCTCAAATTATAGACAGTAGGAAGACTCAGTCTTCCTGTACTTAAGTCGGCATTGTGTCTCTTATATTTATTTCCGATGAAATTTCTGTGTTTCATCGTGAATGGGAAGGGGCGAGGGATACAGTAAACCGGCATAGGTGCATCGGAATGTAAAACTGGCGACACAGGAAACGCTCAAAACATAGACCGTAAGAAGACTCAGTTTTCTTGTACTTAAGTCGGCGATGTGTCTCTTATATTTAAATTCCGATGCAATTTCTGTGTTTCATCGTCACTGTGAAGGTCCAAGGGATACAGTAAACCTGTAGAGATGCATCGGAATGCAAAACTGGTGACACAGGAAACGCTCAAATTTTAGACAGTAGGCTGACTCAGTCTTCCTGAGCCTAAGTAGGCATTGTGTCTCTTAAATCTAGCTCCGATGCAATTTCTGTGCTTCATCGTCACTGTGAAGGTCTAAGGGATACAGTAAACCTGCAGAGGTGCATTAGAAAGTAAAACTGGTGACACAGGAAGCGCTCAAAACATAGACAGTAGGAAGACTCAGTGTTCCTGTACTTAAGTCGGCATTGTGTCTCTTATATTCAATTCCGATGCAATTTCGGTGTTTCATCGTCAATGGGAAGGTCCAAGGGATACAGTAAACCTGCAGAGGAGCAGCGGAGTGTAAAACTAGTGACACAGGAAACGCTCAAAACAATGACAGTAGGAAGACTCAGTCTTCCTGTACTTAAGTCGGCATTGTGTCTCTTGTATTTAATTCCGACGAAATTTCTGTGTTTCATCGTGAATGGGAAGGTCGAAGGGATACCGTAAACCCGCAGAGGTGCATCGGAATGTAAAACTAGTGACACAGGAAACGCTCAAAACATAGACAGTAGGAAGACGCAGTCTTCCTATACTTAAGTCGGCATTGTGTCTCTTATATTTATTTCCGATGAAATTTCTGTGATTCATCGTGAATGGGAAGTCCAAGGGATATAGTAAACCTGCAGAGGTGCATCGGAAAGTAAAACTGATGACACAGGAAACGCTCAAAACATAGACAGTAGGAAGACTTAGTCTTCCTGTACTTAAGTCGGCATTGTGTCTCTTATATTTAATTCCGATGCAATTTCTGTGTTTCATCGTCACTGTGAAGATCCAAGGGATACCGTAAACCTGTAGAGGTGCATCGGAAAATAAAACTGGTGACACAGGAAACGCTCAAATTATAGACAGTAGGAAGACTCAGTCTTCCTGTACTTAAGTCGGCATTGTGTCTCTTATATTTAATTCCGATACAATTTCTGTGTTTCATCGTCAATGGGAAGGTACTAGGGATACAGTAAGCCTGCAGAGGTGCATCAGAATGTAAAACTGGTGACACAGAAAACAACTCAAAACATAGACAGTAGGAAGACTCAGTCTTCCTGTACTTAAGTCGGCATTGTGTCTCTTATATTTATTTCCGATGAAATTTCTGTGTTTCATCGTGAACGGGAAGGTCCAAGGGATATAGTAAACCTGCAGAGGTGCATCGGAAAGTAAAACTGATGACACAGGAAAAGCTCAAAACATAGACAGTAGGAAGATTTAGTCTTCCTGTACTTAAGTCGGCATTGTGTCTCTTATATTTAAATCCGATGCAATTTCTGTTTTTCATTGTCAATGGGAAGGTCCAAGGGATATAGTAAACCTGCAGACGTGCATCGGAATGTAAAACTGATGACACAGAAATGCTCAAAACATAGACAGTAGGAAGACTCAGTCTTCCTGTACTTAAGTCGTCATTGTGTCTCTTATATATAATTCCGATGCAATTTCTGTGTTTCATCGTCACTGTGAAAGTCCAAGGGATACAGTAAACCTGTAGAGGTGCATCGGAAAATAAAACTTGTGACACAGGAAACGCTCTAATTGTAGACAGTAGGAAGACTCAGTCTTCCTGTACTTAAGTAGGCATTGTGTCTCTTATATTTAATTCCGATGCAATATCTGTGTTTCATCGTCAATGGGAAGGTACAAGGGACACAGTAAACCTGCAGAGGTGCATCAGAATGTAAAACTGGTGACACAGGAAACGCTCAAAACATAGACTGTAGGAAGACTCAGTCTTCCTGTACTTAAGTCTGCATTGTGTCTCTTATATTTAATTCCGATGCAATTTCTGTGTTTCATCGTCAATGGGAAGGTCCAAGGGATATAGTAAACCTGCAGATTTGCATCGGAATGTAAAACTAGTGACACATGAAACGCTCAATACATAGACAGTAGGAAGACTCTGTCTTCCTGTACTTAAGTCGGCATTGTGTCTCTTATATTTAATTCCGATGCAATTTCTGTGTTTCATCGTCAATGGGAAGGTCCAAGGGATACAGTAAACCTGCGGAGGTGCATCGGAATGTAAAACTGGTGACCCAGGAACGATCAAAACATAGACGGTAGGAAGACTTAGTCTTCCTGTACTTAAGTCGGCATTGTGTCTCTTATATTTAATTCCGATGCAATTTCTGTGTTTCATCGTCAATGGGAAGGTCCAAGGAATACAGTAAACCTGCAGAGGTGCATCGGAATGTAAAACTGGTGACACAGGAAACGCTCAAAACATAGACAGTAGGAAAACTCAGTCTTCCTGTACTTAAGTCGGCATTGTGTCTCTTGTATTTAACTCCAATGCAATTACTGTGTTTCATCGTCAATGGGAAGGTCCAATGGATACAGTAAACCTGCAGAGGTGCATCAGAATGTAAAACTTGTGACACAGGAAACGCTCAAAACATAGACAGTAGGAAGACTCAGTCTTCCTGTACTTAAGTCGGCATTGTGTCTCTTATATTTAATTCCGATGCGATTTCTGTGTTTCATCGACAATGGGAAGGTCCAAGGGATATAGTAAACCGGCAGAGTTGCATCGGAAGGTAAAACTGGTGACACAGGAAACGCTCAAAACATTGACCGTACGAAGACTGTTTTCTTGTACTTAAGTCGGCATTGTGTCTCTTATATTTAATTTCGATGCAATTTCTGTGTTTCATCGTGAATGGGAAGGTCCAAGGGATACAGGAAACCTGCAGAGGTGCATCGGACTGTAAAACTAGTGACACAGGAAACGCTCAAAACATAGACAGTAGGATGACTCAGTCTTCCTGTACTTAAGTCGGCATTGTGTCTCTTATATTATATTCCGATGCAATTTCTGCGTTTCATCGTCAATGGGAAAGTCCAAGGGATACAGTAAACCTGCAGAGGTGCATCGGAATGTAAAACTAGTGACACATGAAACGCTCAAAACATTGACCGTACGAAGACTGTTTTCTTGTACTTAAGTCGGCATTGTGTCTCTTATATTTAATTTCGATGCAATTTCTGTGTTTCATCGTCAATGGGAAGGTCCAAGGGATACAGGAAACCTGCAGAGGTGCATCGGAATGTAAAACTGGTGACTCAGGAAACGCTCAAAGCATAGACAGTAGGAAGACTCAGTCTTCCTGTACTAAAGTCGGCATTGTGTCTCTCATATTTTTTTCCGATGAAATTTCTGTGTTTCATTGTGAATGGGAAGGTCCACGGGATATAGTAAACCTGCAGAGGTGCATCGGAAAGTAAAACTGATGACACAGGAAAAGCTCAAAACATAGAGAGTAGGAAGACTTAGTCTTCCTGTACTTAAGTCGGCATTGTGTCCCTTATATTCAATTCCGATGCAATTTCTGTGATTCATAGTCAATGGGAAGGTCCAAAAGATACAGTAAAATTGCAGAGGTGCATCGGAATGTAAAACTAGTGACATAGGAAACGCTCAAAACATAGACAGTAGGAAGACTCAGTCTTCCTGTACTTAAGTCGGCATTGTGTCTCTTATATTATATTCCGATGCAATTTCTGCGTTTCATCGTCAATGGGAAAGTCCAAGGGATACAGTAAACCTGCAGAGGTGCATCGGAATGTAAAACTAGTGACACAGGAAACGCTCAAAACATAGACAGCAGGAAGACTCAGTCTTCCTGTACTTAAGTCGTTATTGTGTCTCTTATATTTAATTCCGATGCAATTTCTGTGTTTCATCGTCAATGGGAAGGTCCAATGGATACAGTAAACCTGCAGAGGTGCATCAGAATGTAAAACTGGTGACACAGGAGACGCTCAAAACATAGACAGTAGGAAGACTCAGTCTTCCTGTACTTAAGTCGGCATTGTGTCTCTTATATTTAATTCCGATGCGATTTCTGTGTTTCATCGACAATGGGAAGGTCCAAGGGATATAGTAAACCGGCAGAGGTGCATTGGAATGTAAAACAGGTGACACAGGAGACGCTCAAAGCATTGACCGTACGAAGACTGTTTTCTTGTACTTAAGTCGGCATTGTGTCTCTTATACTTAATGTCGATGCAATTTCTGTGTTTCATCGTCAATGGGAAGGTCCAAGGGATACAGGAAACCTGCAGAGGTGTATCGGAATGTAAAACTGGTGACTCAGGAAACGCTCAAAGCACAGACAGTAGGAAGACTCAGTCTTCCTGTACTTAAGTCGGCATTGTGTCTCTTATATTTATTTCCGATGAAATTTCTGTGTTTTATCGTGAATGGGAAGGTCCGAGGGATATAGTAAACCTGCAGAAGTGCATCGGAAAGTAAAACTGATGACACAGGAAAAGCTCAAAACATTTACAGTAGGAAGACTTAGTCTTCCTGTACTTAAGTCGGCATTGTGTCTCTTATATTTAAATCCGATGCAATTTCTGTTTTTCATCGTCAATGGGAAGGTCCAAGGGATACAGTTAACCTGCAGACGTGCATCGGAATGTAAAACTGATGACACAGGAATGCTCAAAACATTGACAGTAGGCAGATTCAGTCTTCCTGTACTTAAGTCGGCATTGTGTCTCTTATATTTAATTCCGATACGATTTCTGTGTTTCATCGACAATGGGAAGGGGCAAGGGATACAGTAAACCGGCATAGTTGCATCGGAATGTAAAACTGGCGACACAGGAAACGCTCAAAACATAGACCGTAAGAAGACTCAGTTTTCTTGTACTTATGTCGGCGATGTTTCTCTTATATTTAAATTCCGATGCAATTTCTGTGTTTCATCGTCACTGTGAAGGTCCAAGGGATACAGTAAACCTGCAGAGGTGCATCAGAAAGTAAAACTGGTGACACAGGAAGCGCTCAAAACATAGACAGTAGGAAGACTCAGTCTTCCTGTACTTAAGTCGGCATTGTGTCTCTTATATTTAATTCCCATGCAATTTCAGTGTTTCATCGTCAATGGGAAGGTCCAAGGGATACAGTTAACCTGCAGAGGTGAATCGGAATGTAAAACTAGTGACACAGGAAACGCTCAAAACATAGACTGTAGGAAGACTCAGTCTTCCTGTACTTAAGTCGGCATTGTGTCTCTTATATTTAATTTCGATGCAATTTCTGTGTTTCATCGTGAATGGGAAGGTCCAAGGGATACAGGAAACCTGCAGATGTGCATCGGACTGTAAAACTAGTGACACAGGAAACGCTCAAAACATAGACAGTAGGAAGACTCAGTCTTCCTGTACTTAAGTCGGCATTGTGTCTCTTATATTATATTCCGATGCAATTTCTGCGTTTCATCGTCAATGGGAAAGTCCAAGGGATACAGTAAACCTGCAGAGGTGCATCGGAATGTAAAACTAGTGACACATGAAACGCTCAAAACATTGACCGTACGAAGACTGTTTTCTTGTACTTAAGTCGGCATTGTGTCTCTTATATTTAATTTCGATGCAATTTCTGTGTTTCATCGTCAATGGGAAGGTCCAAGGGATACAGGAAATCTGCAGAGGTGCATCGGAATGTAAAACTGGTGACTCAGGAAACGCTCAAAGCATAGACAGTAGGAAGACTCAGTCTTCCTGTACTAAAGTCGGCATTGTGTCTCTCATATTTTTTTCCGATGAAATTTCTGTGTTTCATTGTGAATGGGAAGGTCCACGGGATATAGTAAACCTGCAGAGGTGCATCGGAAAGTAAAACTGATGACACAGGAAAAGCTCAAAACATAGAGAGTAGGAAGACTTAGTCTTCCTGTACTTAAGTCGGCATTGTGTCCCTTATATTCAATTCCGATGCAATTTCTGTGATTCATAGTCAATGGGAAGGTCCAAAAGATACAGTAAAATTGCAGAGGTGCATCGGAATGTAAAACTAGTGACATAGGAAACGCTCAAAACATAGACAGTAGGAAGACTCAGTCTTCCTGTACTTAAGTCGGCATTGTGTCTCTTATATTATATTCCGATGCAATTTCTGCGTTTCATCGTCAATGGGAAAGTCCAAGGGATACAGTAAACCTGCAGAGGTGCATCGGAATGTAAAACTAGTGACACAGGAAACGCTCAAAACATAGACAGCAGGAAGACTCAGTCTTCCTGTACTTAAGTCGTTATTGTGTCTCTTATATTTAATTCCGATGCAATTTCTGTGTTTCATCGTCAATGGGAAGGTCCAATGGATACAGTAAACCTGCAGAGGTGCATCAGAATGTAAAACTGGTGACACAGGAGACGCTCAAAACATAGACAGTAGGAAGACTCAGTCTTCCTGTACTTAAGTCGGCATTGTGTCTCTTATATTTAATTCCGATGCGATTTCTGTGTTTCATCGACAATGGGAAGGTCCAAGGGATATAGTAAACCGGCAGAGGTGCATTGGAATGTAAAACAGGTGACACAGGAGACGCTCAAAGCATTGACCGTACGAAGACTGTTTTCTTGTACTTAAGTCGGCATTGTGTCTCTTATATTTAATGTCGATGCAATTTCTGTGTTTCATCGTCAATGGGAAGGTCCAAGGTATACAGGAAACCTGCAGAGGTGTATCGGAATGTAAAACTGGTGACTCAGGAAACGCTCAAAGCACAGACAGTAGGAAGACTCAGTCTTCCTGTACTTAAGTCGGCATTGTGTCTCTTATATTTATTTCCGATGAAATTTCTGTGTTTTATCGTGAATGGGAAGGTCCGAGGGATATAGTAAACCTGCAGAAGTGCATCGGAAAGTAAAACTGATGACACAGGAAAAGCTCAAAACATTTACAGTAGAAAGACTTAGTCTTCCTGTACTTAAGTCGGCATTGTGTCTCTTATATTTAAATCCGATGCAATTTCTGTTTTTCATCGTCAATGGGAAGGTCCAAGGGATACAGTTAACCTGCAGACGTGCATCGGAATGTAAAACTGATGACACAGGAATGCTCAAAACATTGACAGTAGGCAGATTCAGTCTTCCTGTACTTAAGTCGGCATTGTGTCTCTTATATTTAATTCCGATACGATTTCTGTGTTTCATCGACAATGGGAAGGGGCAAGGGTTACAGTAAACCGGCATAGGTGCATCGGAATGTAAAACTGGCGACACAGGAAACGCTCAAAACATAGACCGTAAGAAGACTCAGTTTTCTTGTACTTATGTCGGCGATGTTTCTCTTATATTTAAATTCCGATGCAATTTCTGTGTTTCATCGTCACTGTGAAGGTCCAAGGGATACAGTAAACCTGCAGAGGTGCATCAGAAAGTAAAACTGGTGACACAGGAAGCGCTCAAAACATAGACAGTAGGAAGACTCAGTCTTCCTGTACTTAAGTCGGCATTGTGTCTCTTATATTTAATTCCCATGCAATTTCAGTGTTTCATCGTCAATGGGAAGGTCCAAGGGATACAGTTAACCTGCAGAGGTGAATCGGAATGTAAAACTAGTGACACAGGAAACGCTCAAAACATAGACTGTAGGAAGACTCAGTCTTCCTGTACTTAAGTCGGCATTGTGTCTCTTATATTTAATTCCGATGCAATTTCTGTGTTTCATCGTCAACGGGAAGGTCCAAGGGATACAGTAAACCTGCAGAGGTGCATCGGAATGTAAAACTGGTGACCCAGGAAACGATCAAAACATAGACAGTAGGAAGACTCAGTCTTCCTGTACTTAAGTCGGCATTGTGTCTCTTATATTTATTTCCGATGAAATTTCTGTGTTTCATCGTGAATGGGAAGGTCCAAGGGATATAGTAAACCTGCAGAGGTGCATCGGAAAGTAAAACTGATGACACAGGAATCGTTCAAACATAGACAGTAGGAAGACTTAGTCTTCCTGTACTTAAGTCGGCATTGTGCCTCTTATATTTAATTCCGATGCAATTTCTGTGTTTCATCGTCAATGGGAAGGTCCAAGGAATACAGTAGACCTGAAGAGGTGCATCGGAATGTAAAACTGGTGACACAGGAAACGCTCAAAACATAGACAGTAGGAAGACTCAGTCTTCCTGTACTTAAGTCGGCATTGTGTCTCTTATATTTAATTCCGATGCGATTTCTGTGTTTCATCGACAATGGGAAGGTCCAAGGGATATAGTAAACCGGCAGAGGTGCATTGGAATGTAAAACAGGTGACACAGGAGACGCTCAAAGCATTGACCGTACGAAGACTGTTTTCTTGTACTTAAGTCGGCATTGTGTCTCTTATACTTAATGTCGATGCAATTTCTGTGTTTCATCGTCAATGGGAAGGTCCAAGGGATACAGGAAACCTGCAGAGGTGTATCGGAATGTAAAACTGGTGACTCAGGAAACGCTCAAAGCACAGACAGTAGGAAGACTCAGTCTTCCTGTACTTAAGTCGGCATTGTGTCTCTTATATTTATTTCCGATGAAATTTCTGTGTTTTATCGTGAATGGGAAGGTCCGAGGGATATAGTAAACCTGCAGAAGTGCATCGGAAAGTAAAACTGATGACACAGGAAAAGCTCAAAACATTTACAGTAGGAAGACTTAGTCTTCCTGTACTTAAGTCGGCATTGTGTCTCTTATATTTAAATCCGATGCAATTTCTGTTTTTCATCGTCAATGGGAAGGTCCAAGGGATACAGTTAACCTGCAGACGTGCATCGGAATGTAAAACTGATGACACAGGAATGCTCAAAACATTGACAGTAGGCAGATTCAGTCTTCCTGTACTTAAGTCGGCATTGTGTCTCTTATATTTAATTCCGATACGATTTCTGTGTTTCATCGACAATGGGAAGGGGCAAGGGATACAGTAAACCGGCATAGTTGCATCGGAATGTAAAACTGGCGACACAGGAAACGCTCAAAACATAGACCGTAAGAAGACTCAGTTTTCTTGTACTTATGTCGGCGATGTTTCTCTTATATTTAAATTCCGATGGAATTTCTGTGTTTCATCGTCACTGTGAAGGTCCAAGGGATACAGTAAACCTGCAGAGGTGCATCAGAAAGTAAAACTGGTGACACAGGAAGCGCTCAAAACATAGACAGTAGGAAGACTCAGTCTTCCTGTACTTAAGTCGGCATTGTGTCTCTTATATTTAATTCCCATGCAATTTCAGTGTTTCATCGTCAATGGGAAGGTCCAAGGGATACAGTTAACCTGCAGAGGTGAATCGGAATGTAAAACTAGTGACACAGGAAACGCTCAAAACATAGACTGTAGGAAGACTCAGTCTTCCTGTACTTAAGTCGGCATTGTGTCTCTTATATTTAATTTCGATGCAATTTCTGTGTTTCATCGTGAATGGGAAGGTCCAAGGGATACAGGAAACCTGCAGATGTGCATCGGACTGTAAAACTAGTGACACAGGAAACGCTCAAAACATAGACAGTAGGAAGACTCAGTCTTCCTGTACTTAAGTCGGCATTGTGTCTCTTATATTATATTCCGATGCAATTTCTGCGTTTCATCGTCAATGGGAAAGTCCAAGGGATACAGTAAACCTGCAGAGGTGCATCGGAATGTAAAACTAGTGACACATGAAACGCTCAAAACATTGACCGTACGAAGACTGTTTTCTTGTACTTAAGTCGGCATTGTGTCTCTTATATTTAATTTCGATGCAATTTCTGTGTTTCATCGTCAATGGGAAGGTCCAAGGGATACAGGAAATCTGCAGAGGTGCATCGGAATGTAAAACTGGTGACTCAGGAAACGCTCAAAGCATAGACAGTAGGAAGACTCAGTCTTCCTGTACTAAAGTCGGCATTGTGTCTCTCATATTTTTTTCCGATGAAATTTCTGTGTTTCATTGTGAATGGGAAGGTCCACGGGATATAGTAAACCTGCAGAGGTGCATCGGAAAGTAAAACTGATGACACAGGAAAAGCTCAAAACATAGAGAGTAGGAAGACTTAGTCTTCCTGTACTTAAGTCGGCATTGTGTCCCTTATATTCAATTCCGATGCAATTTCTGTGATTCATAGTCAATGGGAAGGTCCAAAAGATACAGTAAAATTGCAGAGGTGCATCGGAATGTAAAACTAGTGACATAGGAAACGCTCAAAACATAGACAGTAGGAAGACTCAGTCTTCCTGTACTTAAGTCGGCATTGTGTCTCTTATATTATATTCCGATGCAATTTCTGCGTTTCATCGTCAATGGGAAAGTCCAAGGGATACAGTAAACCTGCAGAGGTGCATCGGAATGTAAAACTAGTGACACAGGAAACGCTCAAAACATGGACAGCAGGAAGACTCAGTCTTCCTGTACTTAAGTCGTTATTGTGTCTCTTATATTTAATTCCGATGCAATTTCTGTGTTTCATCGTCAATGGGAAGGTCCAATGGATACAGTAAACCTGCAGAGGTGCATCAGAATGTAAAACTGGTGACACAGGAGACGCTCAAAACATAGACAGTAGGAAGACTCAGTCTTCCTGTACTTAAGTCGGCATTGTGTCTCTTATATTTAATTCCGATGCGATTTCTGTGTTTCATCGACAATGGGAAGGTCCAAGGGATATAGTAAACCGGCAGAGGTGCATTGGAATGTAAAACAGGTGACACAGGAGACGCTCAAAGCATTGACCGTACGAAGACTGTTTTCTTGTACTTAAGTCGGCATTGTGTCTCTTATATTTAATGTCGATGCAATTTCTGTGTTTCATCGTCAATGGGAAGGTCCAAGGTATACAGGAAACCTGCAGAGGTGTATCGGAATGTAAAACTGGTGACTCAGGAAACGCTCAAAGCACAGACAGTAGGAAGACTCAGTCTTCCTGTACTTAAGTCGGCATTGTGTCTCTTATATTTATTTCCGATGAAATTTCTGTGTTTTATCGTGAATGGGAAGGTCCGAGGGATATAGTAAACCTGCAGAAGTGCATCGGAAAGTAAAACTGATGACACAGGAAAAGCTCAAAACATTTACAGTAGAAAGACTTAGTCTTCCTGTACTTAAGTCGGCATTGTGTCTCTTATATTTAAATCCGATGCAATTTCTGTTTTTCATCGTCAATGGGAAGGTCCAAGGGATACAGTTAACCTGCAGACGTGCATCGGAATGTAAAACTGATGACACAGGAATGCTCAAAACATTGACAGTAGGCAGATTCAGTCTTCCTGTACTTAAGTCGGCATTGTGTCTCTTATATTTAATTCCGATACGATTTCTGTGTTTCATCGACAATGGGAAGGGGCAAGGGATACAGTAAACCGGCATAGGTGCATCGGAATGTAAAACTGGCGACACAGGAAACGCTCAAAACATAGACCGTAAGAAGACTCAGTTTTCTTGTACTTATGTCGGCGATGTTTCTCTTATATTTAAATTCCGATGCAATTTCTGTGTTTCATCGTCACTGTGAAGGTCCAAGGGATACAGTAAACCTGCAGAGGTGCATCAGAAAGTAAAACTGGTGACACAGGAAGCGCTCAAAACATAGACAGTAGGAAGACTCAGTCTTCCTGTACTTAAGTCGGCATTGTGTCTCTTATATTTAATTCCCATGCAATTTCAGTGTTTCATCGTCAATGGGAAGGTCCAAGGGATACAGTTAACCTGCAGAGGTGAATCGGAATGTAAAACTAGTGACACAGGAAACGCTCAAAACATAGACTGTAGGAAGACTCAGTCTTCCTGTACTTAAGTCGGCATTGTGTCTCTTATATTTAATTCCGATGCAATTTCTGTGTTTCATCGTCAACGGGAAGGTCCAAGGGATACAGTAAACCTGCAGAGGTGCATCGGAATGTAAAACTGGTGACCCAGGAAACGATCAAAACATAGACAGTAGGAAGACTCAGTCTTCCTGTACTTAAGTCGGCATTGTGTCTCTTATATTTATTTCCGATGAAATTTCTGTGTTTCATCGTGAATGGGAAGGTCCAAGGGATATAGTAAACCTGCAGAGGTGCATCGGAAAGTAAAACTGATGACACAGGAATCGTTCAAACATAGACAGTAGGAAGACTTAGTCTTCCTGTACTTAAGTCGGCATTGTGCCTCTTATATTTAATTCCGATGCAATTTCTGTGTTTCATCGTCAATGGGAAGGTCCAAGGAATACAGTAGACCTGAAGAGGTGCATCGGAATGTAAAACTGGTGACACAGGAAACGCTCAAAACATAGACAGTAGGAAGACTCAGTCTTCCTGTACTTAAGTCGGCATTGTGTCTCTTATATTTAACTCCAATGCAATTTCCGTGTTTCATCGTCAATGGGAAGGTCCAATGGATACAGCAAACCTGCAGAGGTGCATCAGAATGTAAAACTGGTGACACAGGAAACGCTCAAAACATAGACAGTAGGAAGACTCAGTCTTCCTGTACTTAAGTCGGCATTGTGTCTCTTATATTTTTTTCCGATGAAATTTCTCTGTTTCATTGTGAATGGGAAGGTCCACGGGATATAGTAAACCTGCAGAGGTGCATCGGAAAGTAAAACTGATGACACAGAAAAAGCTCAAAACATAGACAGTAGGAAGACTTAGTCATCCTGTAGTTAATTCGGCATTGTGTCTCTTATATTCATTTCCGATGCAATTTCTGTGTTTCATCGTGAATGGGAATGTCCATGGGATATAGTAAACCTGCAGAGGTGCATCGGAAAGTAAAACTGATGACGCAGGAAAAGCTCAAAGCATAGACAGTAGGAAGACTTAGACTTCCTGTACTTAAGTCGGCATTGTGTCTCTTACATTTAATTCCGATGCGATTTCTGTGTTTCATCGAAAATGGGAAGGTCCAAGGGATATAGTAAACCGGCAGAGGTGCATCGGAAGGTAAAACTGGTGACACAGGAAACGCTCAAAACATTGACCGTACGAAGACTGTTTTCTTGTACTTAAGTCGGCACTGTGTCTCTTATATTTAATTTCGATGCAATTTCTGTGTTTCATCGTCAATGGGAAGGTCCAAGGGACACAGGAAACCTGCAGAGGTGCATCGGAATGTAAAACTGGAGACTCAGGAAACGCTCAAAACATAGACAGTAGGAAGACTCAGTCTTCCTGTACTAAAGTCAGCATTGTGTCTCTTATATTTTTTTCCGATGAAATTTCTGTGTTTCATCGTGAATGGGAATGTCCATGGGATATAGTAAACTTGCAGAGGTGCATCGGAAAGTAAAACTGATGACGCAGGAAAAGCTCAAAACATAGACAGTAGGAAGACTTAGACTTCCTGTACTTAAGTCGGCATTGTGTCTCTTATATTTAAATCCGATGCAACTTCTGTTTTTCATCGTCAATGGGAAGGTCCAAGGGATACAGTAAACCTGCAGACGTGCATCGGAATGTAAAACTAGTGACACAGGAATGCTCAAAACATAGACATTAGGAAGACTCAGTCTTCCTGTACTTAAGTCGGCTTTGTGTCTCTTATATTTAATTCCGATACGATTTCTGTGTTTCATCGACAATGGGAAGGGGCAAAGGATACAGTAAACCGGCATAGGTGCATCGGAATGTAAAACTGGCGACACAGGAAACGCTCAAAACATAGACCGTAAGAAGACTCAGTTTCTTGTACTTAAGTCGGCGATGTGTCTCTTATATTTAAATTCCGATGCAATTTCTGTGTTTCATCGTCACTGTGAAGGTCCAATGGATACAGTAAACCTGTAGAGATGCATCGGAATGCAAAACTGGTGACACAGGAAACGCTCAAATTATAGACAGTAGGAAGGCTCAGTCTTCCTGTGCTTAAGTAGGCATTGTGTCTCTTAAATCTAACTCCGATGCAATTTCTGTGTTTCATCGTCACTGTGAAGGTCCAAGGGATACAGTTAACCTGCAGAGGTGCATCAGAAAGTAAAACTGGTGACACAGGAAGCGCTCAAAACATAGACAGTAGGAAGACTCAGTCTTCGTGTACTTAAGTCGGCATTGTGTCTCTTATATTTAATTCCGATGCAATTTCTGTGTTTCATCGTCACTGTGAACGTCCAAGGGATACAGTAAACCTGCAGAGGTGCATCAGAAAGTAAAACTGGTGACACAGGAAACGCTCAAAACATAGACAGTAGGAAGATTTAGTCTTCCTGTACTTAAGTCGGCATTGTGTCTCTTGTATTTAAATCCGATGAAATTTCTGTTTTTCATCGTCAATGGGAAGGTCCAAATGATACAGTTAACCTGCAGACGTGCATCGGAATGTAAAACTGATGACACAGGAATGCTGAAAACATAGACAGTAGGAAGACTCAGTCTTCCTGTACTTAAGTCGGCATTGTGTCTCTTATATTTAATTCCGATACGTTTTCGGTGTTGCATCGACAATGGGAAGGGGCAAGGGATATAGTAAACCGGCATAGGTGCATCGGAATGTAAAACTGGCGACACAGGAAACGCTCAAAACATAGACCGTAAGAAGACTCAGTTTTCTTGTACTTAAGTCAGCGATGTGTCTCTTATATTTAAATTCCGATGCAATTTCTCTGTTTCATCGTCACTGTGAAGGCCCAAGGGATACAGTAAACCAGTAGAGATGCATCGGAATGCAAAACTGGTGACACAGGAAACGCTCAAATTATAGACTGTAGGAAGACTCAGTCTTCCTGTGCTTAAGTAGGCATTGTGTCTCTTAAATCTAACTCCGATGCAATTTCTGTGTTTCATCGTCACTGTGAAGGTCCAAGGGATACAGTAAACCTGCAGAGGTGCATCAGAAAGTAAAACTGGTGACACAGGAAGCGCTCAAAACATTGACAGTAGGAAGACTCAGTCTTCCTGTACTTAAGTCGGCATTGTGTCTCTTATATTTAATTCCGATGCAATTTCTGTGTTTCATCGTCAATGGGAAGGTCCAAGGGATACAGTAAACCTGCAGAGGTGCATCGGGATGTAAAACTAGTGACACAGGAAACGCTCAAAACATAGACAGTAGGAAGACTCAGTCTTCCTGTACTTAAGTCGGCATTGTGTCTCTTGTATTTAATTCCGACGCAATTTCTGTGTTTCATCGTCAATGGGAAGGTCCAAGGGATACAGTAAACCTGCAGAGGTGCATCGGAATGTAAAACTGTTGACACAGGAAACGGTCAAATCATAGACAGTGGGATGACTCAGTCTTCCTATACTTAAGTCGGCTTGTGTCTCTTATATTTATTTCCGATGAAATTTCTGTGTTTCATCGTGAATGGGAAGGTCCAAGGGATATAGTAAACCTGCAGAGGTGCGTCAGAAAGTAAAACTGATGACACAGGAAACGCTCAAAACAAAGACAGTTGGAAGACTTAGTCTTCCTGTACTTAAGTCGGTATTGTGTCTCTTATATTTAATTCCGATGCAATTTCTGTGTTCCATCGTCAATGGGAAGGTCCAAGGGATACAGTAAACCTGCTGAGGTGCATCGGAATGTAAAACTGGTGACCCAGGTAACGATCAAAACATAGAAAGTAGGAAGACTCAGTCTTCCTGTACTTAAGTCGGCATTGTGTCTCTTATATTTATTTCCGATGAAATTTCTGTGTTTCATCGTGAATGGGAAGGTCCAAGGGATATAGTAAACCTGCAGAGGGGCATCGGATAGTAAAACTGATGACACAGGAATCGTTCAAAGCATAGACGGTAGGAAGACTTAGTCTTCCTGTACTTAAGTCGGCATTGTGTCTCTTATATTTAATTCCGATGCAATTTCTGTGTTTCATCGTCAATGGGAAGGTCCAAGGAATACAGTAAACCTGCAGAGGTGCATCGGAATGTAAAACTGGTGACACAGGAAACGCTCAAACATAGACAGTAGGAAGACTGTACGTAAGTCGGCATTGTGTCTCTTATATTTAACTCCAAAGCAATTTCTGTGTTTCATCGTCAATGGGAATGTCCAATGGATACAGTAAACCTGCAGAGATGCATCAGAATGTAAAACTGGTGACACAGGAAACGCTCAAAACATAGACAGTAGGAAGACTCAGTCTTCCTGTACTTAAGTCGGCATTGTGTCTCTTATATTTAATTCCGATGCGATTTCTGTGTTTCATCGACAATGGGAAGGTCCAAGGGATATAGTAAACCGGCAGAGGTGCATCGGAAGGTAAAACTGGTGACACAGGAAACGCTCAAAACACTGACCGTACGAAGACTGTTTTCTTGTACTTAAGTCGGCATTGTGTCTCTTATATTTCATTTCGATGCAATTTCTGTGTTTCATCGTCAATGGGAAGGTCCAAGGGATACAGGAAACCTGCAGAGGTGCATCGGAATGTAAAACTGGTGACTCAGGAAACGCTCAAAACATAGACAGTAGGAAGACTCAGTCTTCCTGTGCTAAAGTCGGCATTGTGTCTCTTATATTTTTTTCCGATGACATTTCTGTGTTTCATCGTTAATGGGAAGGTCCAAGGGATATAGTAAACCTGCAGAGGTGCATCGGAAAGTAAAACTGGTGACACAGGAATCGTTCAAACATAGACAGTAGGAAGACTCAGTCTTGCTGTACTTAAGTCGGCATTGTGTCTCTTATATTTAATTCCGATGCAATTTCTGTGTTTCATCGTCAATGGGAAGGTCCAAGGAATACAGTAAACCTGCAGAGGTGCATCGGAATGTAAAACTGGTGACACAGGAAACGCTCAAAACATAGACAGTAGGAAGGCTCAGTCTTCCTGTACTTAAGTCGGCATTGTGTCTCTTATATTTAACTCCAATGCAATTTCTGTGTTTTATCGTCAATGGGAAGGTCCAATGGATACAGTAAACCTGCAGAAGTGCAACAGAATGTAAAACTGGTGACACAGGAAACGCTCAAAACATAGACAGTAGGATGACTCACTCTTCCTGTACTTAAGTCGGCATTGTGTCTCTTATATTTAATTCCGATGCGATTTCTGTGTTTCATCGACAATGGGAAGGTCCAAGGGATATAGTAAACCGGCAGAGGTGCATCGGAAGGTAAAACTGGTGACACAGGAAACGCTCAAAACATTGACCGTGCGAAGACTGTTTTCTTGTACTTAAGTCAGCATTGTGTCTCTTATATTTAATTTCGATGCAATTTCTGTGTTTCATCGTCAATGGGAAGGTCCAAGGGATACAGGAAAGCTGCAGAGGTGCATCGGAATGTAAAACTGGTGACTCAGGAAACGCTCAAAACATAGACAGTAGGAAGACTCAGTCTTCCTGTGCTAAAGTCGGCATTGTGTCTCTTATATTTTTTTCCGATGACATTTCTGTGTTTCATCGTTAATGGGAAGGTCCAAGGGATATAGTAAACCTGCAGAGGTGCATCGAAAAGTAAAACTGATGACACAGGAAAAGCTCAAAACATAGACAGTAGGAAGACTTAGTCTTCCTGTACTTAAGTCGGCATTGTGTCTCTTATATTTAAATCCGATGCAATTTCTGTTTTTCATCGTCAATGGGAGGGTCCAAGGGATACAGTAAACCTGTAGATGTGCATCGGAATGTAAAACTAGTGACACAGGAATGCTCAAAACATAGACAGTAGGAAGACTCAGTCTTCCTGTACTTAAGTCGGCATTGTGTCTCTTATATTTAATTCCGATGCAATTTCTGTGTTTCATCGTCAATGGGAAGATCCAACGGATACAGTAAACCTGCAGAGGTGCATCGGGATGTAAAACTAGTGACACAGGAAACGCTCAAAACATAGACAGTAGGAAGACTCAGTCTTCCTGTACTTAAGTCGGCATTGTGTCTCTTGTATTTAATTCCGACGCAATTTCTGTGTTTCATCGTCAATGGGAAGGTCCAAGGGATACAGTAAACCTGCAGAGGTGCATCGGAATGTAAAACTGTTGACACAGGAAACGGTCAAATCATAGACAGTGGGAAGACTCAGTCTTCCTATACTTAAGTCGGCTTGTGTCTCTTATATTTATTTCCGATGAAATTTCTGTGTTTCATCGTGAATGGGAAGGTCCAAGGGATATAGTAAACCTGCAGAGGTACGTCAGAAAGCAAAACTGATGACACAGGAAACGCTCAAAACAAAGACAGTTGGAAGACTTAGTCTTCCTGTACTTAAGTCGGCATTGTGTCTCTTATATTTAATTCCGATGCAATTTCTGTGTTTCATCGTCAATGGGAAGGTCCAAGGAATACAGTAAACCTGCAGAGGTGCATCGGAATGTAAAACTGGTGACACAGGAAACGCTCAAAACATAGACAGTAGGAAGACTGTACTTAAGTCGGCATTGTGTCTCTTATATTTAACTCCAATGCAATTTCTGTGTTTCATCGTCAATGGGAACGTCCAATGGATACAGTAAACCTGCAGAGGTGCATCAGAATGTAAAACTGGTGACACAGGAAACGCTCAAAACATAGACAGTAGGAAGACTCAGTCTTCCTGTACTTAAGTCGGCATTGTGTCTCTTATATTTAATTCCGATGCGATTTCTGTGTTTCATCGACAGTGGGAAGGTCCAAGGGATATAGTAAACCGGCAGAGGTGCATCGGAAGGTAAAACTGGTGACACAGGAAACGCTCAAAACATTGACCGTACGAAGACTGTTTTCTTGTACTTAAGTCGGCATTGTGTCTCTTATATTTCATTTCGATGCAAATTCTGTGTTTCATCGTCAATGGGATGGTCCAAGGGATACAGGAAACCTGCAGAGGTGCATCGGAATGTAAAACTGGTCACACAGGAAACGCTCAAAACATAGACAGTAGGAAGACAGTCTTCCTATACTAAAGTCGGCATTGTGTCTCTTATATTTTTTTCTGATGAAATTTCTGTGTTTCATCGTGAATGGGAAGGTCCAAGGGATATAGTAAACCTGCAGAGGTGCATCGGAAAGTAAAACTGATGACACAGGAATCGTTCAAACATAGACAGTAGGAAGACTTAGTCTTCCTGTACTTAAGTCGGCATTGTGTCTCTTATATTTAATTCCGATGCAATTTCTGTGTTTCATCGTCCATGGGAAGGTCCAAGGAATACAGTAAACCTGCAGAGGTGCATCGGAATGTAAAACTGGTGACACAGGAAACGCTCAAAACATAGACAGTAGGAAGACTCAGTCTTCCTGTACTTAAGTCGGCATTGTGTCTCTTATATTTAACTCCAATGCAATTTCTGTATTTCATCGTCAATGGGAAGGTCCAATGGATACAGTAAACCTGCAGAGGTGCATCAGAATGTAAAACTGGTGACACAGGAAACGCTCAAAACATAGACAGTAGGATGACTCAGTCTTCCTGTACTTAAGTCGGCATTGTGTCTCTTATATTTAATTCCGATGCGATTTCTGTGTTTCATCGACAATGGGAAGGTCCAAGGGATATAGTAAACCGGCAGAGGTGCATCGGAAGGTACAACTGGTGACACAGGAAACGCTCAAAACATTGACCGTACGAAGACTGTTTTCTTGTACTTAAGTCAGCATTGCGTCTCTTATATTTAATTTCGATGCAATTTCTGTGTTTCATCGTCAATGGGAAGGTCCAAGGGATACAGGAAAGCTGCAGAGGTGCATCGGAATTTAAAACTGGTGACTCAGGAACGCTCAAAACATAGACAGTAGGAAGACTCAGTCTTCCTGTGCTAAAGTCGGCATTGTGTCTCTTATATTTTTTTCCGATGACATTTCTGTGTTTCATCGTTAATGGGAAGGTCCAAGGGATATTGTAAACCTGCAGAGGTGGATCGGAAAGTAAAACTGATGACACAGGAAAAGCTCAAAACATAGACAACAGGAAGACTTAGTCTTCCTGTACTTAAGTCGGCATTGTGTCTCTTATATTTAAATCCGATGCAATTTCTGTTTTTCATCGTCAATGGTAGGGTCCAAGGGATACAGTAAACATGTAGACGTGCATCGGAATGTAAAACTAGTGACACAGGAATGCTCAAAACATAGACAGTAGGAAGACTCAGTCTTCCTGTACTTAAGTCGGCATTGTGTCTCTTATATTTAATTCCGATGCAATTTCTGTGTTTCATCGTCAATGGGAAGGTCCAAGGGATACAGTAAACCTGCAGAGGTGCATCGGACTGTAAAACTGGTGACACAGGAAACGCTCAAAACATAGACAGTAGGAAGACTCAGTCTTCCTGTACATAAGTCGGCATTGTGTCTCTTATATTTACTTCCGATGAAATTTCTGTGTTTCATCGTGAATGGGAAGGTCCAAGGGATATAGTAAACCTGCAGAGGTGCATCGGAAAGTAAAACTGATGACACAGGAAACGCTCAAAACATAGACAGTAGGAAGACTTAGTCTTCCAGTACTTAAGTCGGCATTGTGACTCTTATATTTAAATCCGATGAAATTTCTGTTTTTCATCGTCAATGGGAAGGTCCAAGGGATACAGTTAACCTGCAGACGTGCATCGGAATGTAAAACTGATAACACAGGAATGCTGAAGACATAGACAGTAGGAAGACTCAGTCTTCCTGTACTTAAGTCGGCATTGTGTCTCTTATATTTAATTCCGATGCAATTTCTGTGTTTCATCGTCAATGGGAAGGTCCAAGGGATACAGTAAACCTGCAGAGGTGCATCGGGATTTAAAACTAGTGACACAGGAAACGCTCAAAACATAGACAGTAGGAAGACTCAGTCTTCCTGCACTTAAGTCGGCATTGTGTCTCTTGTATTTAATTCCGATGCAATTTCAGTGTTTCATCGTCAATGGGAAGATCCAAGGGATACAGTAAACCGGCATAGGTGAATCGGAATGTAAAACCGGCGACACAGGAAACGCTCAAAACATAGACCGTAAGAAGACTCAGTTTTCTTGTACTTAAGTCGGCGATGTGTCTCTTATATTTAAATTCCGATGCAATTTCTGTGTTTCATCGTCACTGTGAAGGTCCAAGGGATACAGTAAACCTGTAGAGATGCTTCGGAATGCAAAACTGGTGACACAGGAAACGCTCAACTTATAGACAGTAGGGAGACTCAGTCTTCCTGTGCTTAAGTAGGCTTTGTGTCTCTTAAATCTAACTCCGATGCAATTTCTGTGTTTCATCGTCACTGTGAAGGTCCAAGGGATACAGTAAACCTGCAGAGGTGCATCAGAAAGTAAAAATGGTGACACATGAAGCGCTCAAAACATAGACAGTAGGAAAACTCAGTCTTCCTGTACTTAAGTCGGCATTGTGTCTCTTATATTTAATTCCGATGCAATTTCTGTGTTTCATTGTCAATGGGAAGGTCCAAGGGATACAGTAAACCTGCAGAAGTGCATCGGACTGTAAAACTGGTGACACAGGAAACGCTCAAAACATAGACAGTAGGAAGACTCAGTCTTCCTGTACATAAGTCGGCATTGTGTCTCTTATATTTACTTCCGATGAAATTTCTGTGTTTCATCGTGAATGGGAAGGTCCAAGGGATATAGTAAACCTGCAGAGGTGCATCGGAAAGTAAAACTGATGACACAGGAAACGCTCAAAACATAGACAGTAGGAAGACTTAGTCTTCCTGTACTTAAGTCGGCATTGTGACTCTTATATTTAAATCCGATGAAATTTCTGTTTTTCATCGTCAATGGGAAGGTCCAAGGGATACAGTTAACCTGCAGACGTGCATCGGAATGTAAAACTGATGACACAGGAATGGTGAAAACATAGACAGTAGGAAGACTCAGTCTTCCTGCACTTAAGTCGGCATTGTGTCTCTTGTATTTAATTCCGATGCAATTTCAGTGCTTCATCGTCAATGGGAAGGTCCAAGGGATACAGTAAACCTGCAGAGGTGCATCGGAATGTAAAACTGGTGACACAGGAAACGCTCAAATCATAGACAGTGGGAAGACTCAGTCTTCCTATACTTAAGTCGGCTTGTGTCTCTTATATTTATTTCCGATGAAATTTCTGTACTTCATCGTGAATGGGAAGGTCCAAGGGATATAGTAAACCTGCAGAGGTTCATCGGAAAGTAAAACTGATGAAACAGGAAACGCTCAAAAGAAAGACAGTAGGAAGACTTAGTCTTCCTGTACTTAAGTCAGCATTGTGTCTCTTATATTTCATTCCGATGCAATTTCTGTGTTTCATCGTCACTGTGAAGGTCCAAGGGATACAGTAAACCTGTAGAGGTGCATCGGAAAATAAAACTGGTGACACAGGAAACGCTCAAATTATAGACAGTAGGAAGACTCAGTCTTCCTGTACTTAAGTCGGCATTGTGTCTCTTATATTTAATTCCGATACGATTTCTGTGTTTCATCGACAATGGGAAGGGGCAAGGGATACAGTAAACCGGCATAGGTGCATCGGAATGTAAAACTGGCGACACAGGAAACGCTCAAACATAGACCGTAAGAAGACTCAGTATTCTTGTACTTAAGTCGGCGATGTGTCTCTTATATTTAAATTCCGATGCAATTTCCGTGTTTCATCGTCACTGTGAAGGTCCAAGGGATACAGTAAACCTGTAGAGTAGGAAGACTCAGTCTTCCTGTATTTAAGTCGGCATTGTGTCTCTTATAGTTAATTCCGATGCAATTTCTGTTCTTCATCGTCAATGGGAAGGTCCAAGGGATACAGTAAACCTGCAGAGGAGCATCAGAATGTAAAACTGGTGACACAGGAAACGCTCAACACATAGACAGTAGGAAGACTCATTCTTCCTGTACTTAAGTCGGCATTGTGTCTCTTATATTTAATTCCGATGCAATTTCTGTGTTTCATCGTCAATGGGAAGGTCCAATGGATACAGAAAACCTGTAGAGGTGCATCAGAAAGTAAAACTGGTGAAACAGGAAACGCTCAAAACATAGACAGTAGGAAGGCTCAGTCTTCCTATACTTAAGTCGGCATTGTGTCTCTTATATTTATTTCCGATGAAATTTCTGTGTTTCATCGTGAATGGGAAGGTCCAAGGGATATAGTAAACCTGCAGAGGTGCGTCAGAATGTAAAACTGGTGACACAGGAAACGCTCAAAACATTGACAGTAGGAAGACTCAGTCTTCCTGTACTTAAGTCGGCATTGTGTCTCTTATATTTAATTCCGATGCAATTTCTGTGTTTCATCGTCACTGTGAAGGTCAAAGGGATACAGTAAACCTGTAGAGGTGCATCGGAAAATAAAACTTGTGACACAGGAAACGCTCAAATTATAGACAGTAGGAAGCCTCAGTCTTCCTGTACTTAAGTCGCCACTGTGTCTCTTATATTTAATTCCGATGCAATTTCTGTGTTTCATCGTCAATGGGAAGGTCAAAGGGATACAGTAAACCTGCAGAGTTGCATCAGAATGTAAAACTGGTGACACAGGAAACGCTCAAAACATAGACTGTAGGAAGACTCAGTCTTCCTGTACTTAAGTCGGCATTGTGTCTCTTATATTTAATTCCGATACAATTTCTGTGTTTCATCGTCTGTGGGAAGGTCCAAGGGATACAGTAAACCTGCAGATTTCCATCGGAATGTAAAACTAGTGACACAGGAAACGCTCAAACATAGACAGTAGGAAGACTCAGTCTTCCTGTACTTAAGTCGGCATTGTGTCTCTTATATTTAATTTCGATGCAATTTCTGTGTTTCATCGTCATTGGGAAGGTCCAGGAGATACAGTAAACCTGCAGAGGTGCATCGGAATGTAAAACTAGTGACATAGGAAACGCTCAAAACATAGACAGTAGGAAGACTCAGTCTTCCTGTACTCATGTCGGCATTGTGTCTCTTATATTTAATTCCGATGCGATTTCTGTGTTTCATCGACAATGGGAAGGTCCAAGGGATATAGTAAACCGGCAGAGGTGCATCGGAATGTAAATCAGGTGACACAGGAAACGCTCAAAACATTGACCGTACGAAGGCTGTTTTCTTGTACTTAAGTCGGCATTGTGTCTCTTATATTTAATTCCGATGCAATTTCTGTTTTTCATCGTCAATGGGAAGGTCCAATGGATACAGAAAACCTGCAGAGGTGCATCAGAATGTAAAACTGGTGACACAGGAAACGCTCAAATCATAGACAGTAGGAAGGCTCAGTCTTCCTATACTTAAGTCGGCATTGTGTCTCTTATATTTATTTCCGATGAAATTTCTGTGTTTCATCGTGAATGGGAAGGCCCAAGGGATATAGTGAACCTGCAGAGGTGCTTCGGAAAGTAAAACTGATGACACAGGAAACGCTCAAAACATAGACAGTAGGAAGACTTAGTCTTCCTGTACTTAATTCGGCATAGTGTCTCTTATATTTAATTCCGATGCAATTTCTGTGTTTCATCGTCACTGTGAAGGCCCAAGGGATACAGTAAACCTGTAGAGGTGCATCGGAAAATAAAACTGGTGACACAGGAAACGCTCAAATTATAGACAGTAGGAAGACTCAGTCTTCCTGTACTTAAGTCGGCATTGTGTCTCTTATATTTAATTCCGATGCAATTTCTGTGTTTCATCGTCAATGGGAAGGTCCAAGGGATACAGTAAACCTGCAGAGGTGCATCAGAATGTAAAACAGGTGACACAGGAAACGCTCAAAACATAGACAGTAGGAAGACTCAGTCTTCCTGTACTTATGTCGGCATTGTGTCTCTTATATTTAATTCCGATGCGATTTCTGTGTTTCATCGACTATGGGAAGGTCCAAGGGATATAGCAAACCGGCAGAGGTGCATCGGAATGTAAAACAGGTGACACAGGAAACGCTCAAAACATTGACCGTAAGAAGACTGTTTTCTTGTACTTAAGTCGGTATTGTGTCTCTTATATTTAATTTCGATGCAATTTCTGTGTTTCATCGTCAATGGGAAGGTCCAAGGGATACAGGAAACTTGCATAGGTGCATCGGAATGTAAATCTGGTGACTCAAGAACCGCTCAAAACATACACAGTAGGAAGACTCAGTCTTCCTGTACTTACGTCGGCATCGTGTCTCTTATATTTAATTCCGATGCAATTTCTGTGTTTCATCGTCAATGGGAAGGTCCAGGAGATACAGTAAACCTGCAGAGGTGCATCGGAATGTAAAACTAGTGACACTGGAAACGCTCAAAACATAGACAGTAGGAAGACTCAGTCTTCGTGTACTTAAGTCGGCATTGTGTCTCTTATATTTAATTCCGATGTAATTTCTGTATTTCATCGTCAATGGGAAGGTCCAAGGGATACAGTAAACCAGCAGAGGTGCATCGGAATGTAAATCTGGTGACACAGGAAACGCTCAAAACATAGACAGTAGGAAGACTCAGTCTTACTGTACTTAAGTCGGCATTGTGTTCTCTTATATTTATTTCCGATGAAATTTCTGTGTTTCATCGTGAATGGGAAGGTCCAAGGGATATAGTAAACCTGCAGAGGTGCGTCAGAATGTAAAACTGGTGACACAGGAACGCTCAAAACATTGACAGTCGGAAGACTCAGTCTTCCTGTACTTAAGTCGGCATCGTGTCTCTTATATTTAATTCCGATGCAATTTCTGTGTTTCATCGTCAATGGGAAGGTCCAGGAGATACAGTAAACCTGCAGAGGTGCATCGGAATGTAAAACTAGTGACACTGGAAACGCTCAAAACATAGACAGTAGGAAGACTCAGTCTTCGTGTACTTAAGTCGGTATTGTGTCTCTTATATTTAATTTCGATGCTATTTCTGTGTTTTTTCGTCAATGGGAAGGTCCAATGGATACAGTAAACCTGCAGAGGTGGATCGGAATGTAAAGCTGGTGACACAGGAAACGCTCAAAGCATAGACAGTAGGAAGACTCAGTCTTCCTGTACTTAAGTCGGCATTGTGTCTCTTATATTTAATTCCGATACATTTTCTGTGTTTCATCGACAATGGGAAGGTCCAATGGATACAGTAAACCTGCAGAGGTGCATCGGACTGTAAAACTGGTGACACAGGAAACGCTCAAACATTGACAGTAGGAAGACTCTGTCTTCCTGTACTTAAGGCGGCATTGAGACTCTATTATTTTATTCCGATGCAATTTCCGTGTTTCATCGTCAATGGGAAGGTCCAAGGGATACAGTAACCCTGCAGAGGTGCATCGGAATGTAAACTGGTGACACAGGAAGCGCTCATAACATAGACCCTACGAAGACTCAGGTTTTCTTGTAGTTAAGTCGGCATTGTGTCTTATATATTTAATTCCGATGCAATTTCTGTGTTTCAATGTCCGTGGGAAGGTGCAAGGGATACAGTAAACCGGCAGAGGTGCATCGGAATGTAAAACTGGTGACACAGAATACGCTCAAAACATAGACCTTATCAAGACTCAGTTTTCTGCTACTTAAGTCGGCGTTGTGCCTCTTATATTTAATTCCGATGCAATTTCTGTGTGTTTGCCTCAATGGGAAGGTCCAGGGGATACAGTAAACCTGCAGAGGTGCATCGGAATGTAATACTAGTGACACAGGAAAGTCTCAATACATAGACAGTAGGAAGGCTCAGTCTTCCTTAACTTAAGTCTTCGTTGTGTCTCTTATATTTAATTCCGATGCAATTTCTGTGTTTTATCGTCAATGGGAAGGGCCAATGGATACAGTAAACCTGCAGAGGTGCATCGGAATGTAAAACTGGTTACACAGAAAACGCTCAAAACATAGACCGTAAGAAGACTCAGTTTTCTTGTACTTAAGTCGGCGTTGCGTCCCTTATATTTAATTCCGATGCAATTTCTGTGTTTCACCGTCACTGTGAAGATCCAAGGGATACAGTAAACCTGCAGAGGTGCATCAAAATGTAAAACTGATGACACAGGAAATGCTCAAAACGTAGATAGTAGGAAGACTCAGTCTTCCTGTACCGAAGTCGGCATTGTGTCTCTTATATTTAATTCCGATGGAATTTCTGTGTTTCATCGTCAATGGGAAGGTCCACGGGATACAGTGAACCTGCAGAAGTGCATCGGAATGTAAAACTGGTGACAAAGGAAACGCTCAAATCATACACCGTAAGATGACTCAGTTTTCTTTTACTTAAGTCGGCGTTGTGTCTCTTATATTTAATTCCGATGCAATTTCTGTGTTTCATCGTCAATGGGAAGGTCCAATGGATACAGTAAACCTGCAGAGGTGCATCGCAATGTAAAACTGGTGACACAGGAAACGCTCAAAACATAGACAGTAGGAAGACTCAGTCTTTCTGTACTTAAGTCGGCATTGTGTCTCTTATATTTAATTCCGATGCAATTTCTGTGTTTCATCGTCACTGGGAATGTCCAAGGGACACAGTAAACCTGCAGAGGTGCATCGGAATGTAAAACTGGTGACTCAGGAAACGCTCAAAACATAGACAGTAGGAAGACTCAGTCTTCCTGTACTTAATTCATCATTGTGTCTCTTATATTTAATTCCGATGCAATGTCTGTGTTTCATCGTCACTGTGAAGGTCCAAGGGATACAGTAAACGTGCAGAGGTGCATCTGAATGTAAAACTGGTGACACAGGAAACGCTCAAAACATAGACAGTAGGAAGACTCAGTCTTCCTGTACTTTAGTCGGCATTGTGTCTCTTATATTTAATTCCGATGCCATTTCTGTGTTTCATCGCAAATGGGAAGGTCCAAGGGATACAGTAAACCTGCAGAGGAGCATCGGAATGTAAAGCTGGTGATACAGGACACGCTTCAATCATAGATATTAGGAAGGCTCAGTCTTCCTTTACTTAAGTCTTCGTTGTGTCTCTTATATTTAATTCCGATGCAATTTCTGTGTTTTATCGTCAATGGGAAGGGCCAATGGATACAGTGAACCTGCAGAGGTGCATCGGAATGTAATACTGGTGTTACAGGAAAGGCTCAAAACATAGACAGTAGGAAGACTCGTCTTCCTTTACTTAAATCAGCATGGTGTCTCTTATATTTAATTCCGATGCAATTTCTGTGTTTCATCGTCAATGGGAAGGTCCAATGGATACAGTAAACCTGCAGAGGTGCATCGGAATGTAATACTGGTGACACAGGAAAGTCTCAAATCATAGACAGTAGGAAGACTCAGTCTTCCTTTACTTAAATCAGCATGGTGTCTCTTATATTTAATTCCGATGCAATTTCTGTGTTTCATCGTCAATGGAAGGTCCAATGGATACAGTAAACCAGCAGGGAAGCAGCGGAATGTAAAACTGGTGACACAGGAAACGCTCATAACATATACAATAGAAAGACACACTCTTCCTGTACTTAAGTCGACATTGTGTCTCTTCTATTTAATTCCGATGCTATTTCTGTGTTTCATCGTCAATGGGAAGGTCCAATGGATACAGTAGACCTGCATAGGTGCATCGGAATGTAAAACTGGTGACACAGGAAGCGCTCAAATCATAGACCGTAAGAAGACTCAGTTTTCTTGTACTTAAGTCGGCATTGCGTCCCTTATATTTAATTCCGATGCAATTTCTGTGTTTCACCGTCACTGTGAAGATCCAAGGGATACAGTAAACCTGCAGAGGTGCATCAAAATGTAAAACTGATGACACAGGAAATGCTCAAAACGTAGATAGTAGGAAGACTCAGTCTTCCTGTACCGAAGTCGGCATTGTGTCTCTTATATTTAATTCCGATGGAATTTCTGTGTTTCATCGTCCATGGGAAGGTCCACGGGATACAGTGAACCTGCAGAAGTGCATCGGAATGTAAAACTGGTGACAAAGGAAACGCTCAAATCATACACCGTAAGATGACTCAGTTTTCTTTTACTTAAGTCGGCGTTGTGTCTCTTATATTTAATTCCGATGCAATTTCTGTGTTTCATCGTCAATGGGAAGGTCCAATGGATACAGTAAACCTGCAGAGGTGCATCGCAATGTAAAACTGGTGACACAGGAAACGCTCAAAACATAGACAATAGGAAGACTCAGTCTTTCTGTACTTAAGTCTGCATTGTGTCTCTTATATTTAATTCCGATGCAATTTCTGTGTTTCATCGTCACTGGGAATATCCAAGGGACACAGTAAACCTGCAGAGGTGCATCGGAATGTAAAACTGGTGACACAGGAAACGCTCAAAACATAGACAGTAGGAAGACTCAGTCTTCCTGTACTTAATTCATCATTGTGTCTCTTATATTTAATTCCGATGCAATTTCTGTGTTTCATCGTCACTGTGAATGTCCAAGGGATACAGTAAACGTGCAGAGGTGCATCTGAATGTAAAACTGGTGACACAGGAAACGCTCAAAACATAGACAGTAGGAAGACTCAGTCTTCCTGTACTTTAGTCGGCATTGTGTCTCTTATATTTAATTCCGATGCCATTTCTGTGTTTCATCGCAAATGGGAAGGTCCAAGGGATACAGTAAACCTGCAGAGGAGCATCGGAATGTAAAGCTGGTGATACAGGACACGCTTCAATCATAGATATTAGGAAGGCTCAGTCTTCCTTTACTTAAGTCTTCGTTGTGTCTCTTATATTTAATTCCGATGCAATTTCTGTGTTTTATCGTCAATGGGAAGGGCCAATGGATACAGTAAACCTGCAGAGGTGCATCGGAATGTAATACTGGTGTTACAGGAAAGGCTCAAAACATAGACAGTAGGAAGACTCGTCTTCCTTTACTTAAATCAGCATGGTGTCTCTTATATTTAATTTCGATGCAATTTCTGTGTTTCATCGTCAATGGAAGGTCAAATGGATACAGTAAACCAGCAGAGGAGCAGCGGAATGTAAAACTGGTGACACAGGAAACGCTCAAAACATATACAATAGAAAGACACACTCTTCCTGTACTTAAGTCGACATTGTGTCACTTCTATTTAATTCCGATGCTATCTCTGTGTTTCATCGTCAATGGGAAGGTCCAATGGATACAGTAAAACTGCAGAGGTGCATCGGAATGTAAAACTGGTGACACAGGAAACGATCAAAACATAGACAGTAGGAAAACTCAGTCTCCCTGTACTTAAGTCGGCATTGTGTCTCTTATATTTAAATCCGATGCAATTTCTGTGTTTCGTCGTCAATGGGAAGGTCCAAGGGATACAGTAAACATTCAGAGTTCCATCGGAATGTAAAACTGGTGACACAGGAAACGCTCAAAACATAGACAGTAGGAAGACTCAGTCTTCCTGTACTTAATTCATCATTGTGTCTCTTATATTTAATTCCGATGCAATTTCTGTGTTTCATCGTCACTGTGAATGTCCAAGGGATACAGTAAACGTGCAGAGGTGCATCTGAATGTAAAACTGGTGACACAGGAAACGCTCAAAACATAGACAGTAGGAAGACTCAGTCTTCCTGTACTTTAGTCGGCATTGTGTCTCTTATATTTAATTCCGATGCCATTTCTGTGTTTCATCGCAAATGGGAAGGTCCAAGGGATACAGTAAACCTGCAGAGGAGCATCGGAATGTAAAGCTGGTGATACAGGACACGCTTCAATCATAGATATTAGGAAGGCTCAGTCTTCCTTTACTTAAGTCTTCGTTGTGTCTCTTATATTTAATTCCGATGCAATTTCTGTGTTTTATCGTCAATGGGAAGGGCCAATGGATACAGTAAACCTGCAGAGGTGCATCGGAATGTAATACTGGTGTTACAGGAAAGGCTCAAAACATAGACAGTAGGAAGACTCGTCTTCCTTTACTTAAATCAGCATGGTGTCTCTTATATTTAATTTCGATGCAATTTCTGTGTTTCATCGTCAATGGAAGGTCAAATGGATACAGTAAACCAGCAGAGGAGCAGCGGAATGTAAAACTGGTGACACAGGAAACGCTCAAAACATATACAATAGAAAGACACACTCTTCCTGTACTTAAGTCGACATTGTGTCACTTCTATTTAATTCCGATGCTATCTCTGTGTTTCATCGTCAATGGGAAGGTCCAATGGATACAGTAAAACTGCAGAGGTGCATCGGAATGTAAAACTGGTGACACAGGAAACGATCAAAACATAGACAGTAGGAAAACTCAGTCTCCCTGTACTTAAGTCGGCATTGTGTCTCTTATATTTAAATCCGATGCAATTTCTGTGTTTCGTCGTCAATGGGAAGGTCCAAGGGATACAGTAACCCTGCAGAGGTGCATCGGAATGTAAAACTGGTGACACAGGAAGCGCTCATAACATAGACCCTAAGATGACTCAGTTTTCATGTACTTAAGTCGGCATTGTGTCTTTTATATTTACTTCCGATGCAATATCTGTGTTTCATCGTCACTGTGAAGGTCCAAAGGATACAGTAAACCTGCAGAGGTGCATCGGAATGTAAAACTGGTGACACAGGAAACGCACAAAACATAGACAGTAGGAAGACTCAGTCTTCCTGTACTTCAGGCGGCATTGTGTCTCTTATATTTAATTCCGATGCCATTTCTGTGTTTCATCGCCAATGGGAGGGTCCAAGGGATACAGTAAACCTGCAGAGGTGCATCGGAATGTAAAACTGTTGACACAGGACACGCTCAAAACATAGACAGTAGGAAGACTCAGTCTTGCTATACTTATGTCGGCATGGTGTCTCTTATATTTAATTCCGATGTAAATTCTGTGTTTTATCATCAATGGGAAGGTCCAATGGATACAGTAAACCTGCAGAGGTGGATCGGAATGTAAAACTGGTGACACGGGAAACGCTCATAACATAGACCTTAAGAAGACTCAGTTTTCTTGTACTTAAGTCGGCGTTGTGTCTCTTATATTTAATTCCGATGCAATTTTTGTGTTATTTCGTCAATGGGAAGGTCCAAGTTATACAGTAAACCTGCGGAGGTGCATTCGAATGTAAAAAAAAGTTTTGTGTAGAGAAACATATAGAAGCATGTGCCTGTGAGCTTAAATTAAATAAAGGCACATTTATAATTGTAACTGTATATAGGTCCCCATCAGGAAATTTTCATCTATTTCTGAAAAATTTGGACTCCTTGTTGTGCTATCTGTCAGACAGGGGGAAGCAAATTATTATTTGTGGGGACTTCAATGTAGATTCTCTGAAAGAGCGTAATAGGAAAAATGACCTTGAAGTATTACTCGGTTCTTTCAATTTGACACCCGTTATTGATTTTCCTACTCGGGTGGTAAAGGATAGCAGCTCACTGATAGATAACTTCTTTATAGACCAAGATAAGTTTAACCAGATAAATGCTCAGCCTGTTGAGAATGGTCTTTCTGATCATGGTGCACAGCTAGTTACAATATATGACATAGCTCCATTCAGCAATACTAAACAGTCCTCCAAAGTGGTACGTTCAGTCAACGATTTAACAATTGCAAATTTCAGGGAAAGCCTACAGCAGTTAGACTGGGATGAGGTGTACCGTGAACCTGATGCCAATTTAAAGTATAATTTATTTCATGACATTTTTGTAAATGCATTTGAAAACTGCTTCCCCAAGAAAATAGTTAAATATACTCGTAAGAAACCTTGTAAGAAACCATGGCTTACTAAGGGTATAAAAATATCTTGTAACCGCAAAAGGGAAATGTATCTGACAGCAAGAAAGAGTAGTGACCCAGAAACTATCAAAAATTATAAAAACTACTGTGTTATATTAAGAAAAGTTATTAAAAAATCCAGGAGTATGTGTATCATGTCTGAAATCAGCAACTCTGATAATAAAATTAAAACAATTTGGAATATTATTAAAAGAGAAACTGGTCAACCAAGAGCAGAGGAAGACAGTATTACCATCAAATTGAATGAAAACTTTACGAACAAAAAGTCAGAAGTTGAAAATATTTTTAATAATCATTTTCTGAATGTTGTGGATATAGTAGGATCCAGGTGTTCATTAGAAGATGCTAGGCTGTTAATGGAAGAGGCCATACCTATGCAATTTGATACAATTGAAATCTCACCCACTTCTCCCTTTGAAATTAGGAAAATAATAAACTTGCTTAAAAGCAAAAACTCACATGGAATTGATGGCATTTCCAGCAAAATACTAAAAGCTTGTTCTCAACAGATAAGTAAGATTCTCAGCCACCTGTGTAATAGCTCTCTGGAACAGGGCATTTTCCCTGATAGACTGAAATATGCTATTGTTATACCTTTGCATAAAAAGGGGGATAGATCTGATGTCAACAATTACCGTCCAATCTCCCTTCTAACAGCTTTATCCAAAATTTTTGAGAAAGTAATGTATTCAAGAGTAGCTTCACATATCTGTAAAAATGAAGTACTAACAAAATGTCAGTTTGGTTTTCAGAAAGGTTTTTCAACAGAAAATGCCATATATGCTTTCACCAGTAAAATTTTGAATGATCTGAATAACCGAACACCACCCATTGGGATTTTTTGTGATCTCTCAAAGGCTTTTGATTGTGTAAATCATGAAATTCTGCTAGACAAGCTCAAGTATTGTGGCATGAGTGGGACAGTGCACAAATGGTTTAATTCGTACCTAACTGGAAGAGTGCAGAAAGTTGAAATAAGTAGTTCTCGTAACATGCAAAGATCAGCACATTCCTCAAACTGGGGAACTATCAGGAATGGGGTTCCACAAGGGTCAGTCTTGGGTCCTTTGTTGTTCTTATTATATATTAATGACTTGCCATTCTATATTCATGAAGAGGCAAAGTTAGTTCTCTTTGCTGATGATACAAGTATAGTAATCACACCTGACAAACAAGAATTAACTGATGAAATTGTCAATACTGTCTTTCAGAAAATTACTAAGTGGTTCCTTGTAAACGGACTCTCACTGAATTTTGATAAGACACAGTACATACAGTTCCGTACAGTGAATGGTATGACGCCATTAATAAATATAGACCTTAATCAGAAGCATATAGCTAAGGTAGAATATTCCAAATTTTTAGGTGTGTCCATTGATGAGAGATTAAATTGGAAGAAACACATTGATGATCTGCTGAAACGTTTGAGTTCAGCCACTTATGCAATAAGGGTCATTGCAAATTTTGGTGATAAACATCTTAGTAAATTAGCTTACTACGCCTATTTTCACTCATTGCTTTCATATGGCATCATATTTTGGGGTAATTCATCACTGAGGAATAAAGTATTTATTGCACAAAAGCGTGTAATCAGAATAATAGCTGGAGTCCACCCAAGATCATCCTGCAGACATTTATTTAAGGATCTAGGGATATTCACAGTAGCTTCTCAGTATATATACTCTCTTATGAAATTTGTTATTAACAACCAAACCCAATTCAAAAGTAATAGCAGTGTGCATAACTACAATACTAGGAGAAAGGATGATCTTCACTATTCAAGATTAAATCTAACTTTGGCACAGAAAGGGGTGAATTATACTGGCACTAAAGTCTTTGGTCACTTACCAAATAGTATCAAAAGTCTGACAGATAACCAACAAGTATTTAAGAAGAAATTAAAAGAATTTCTGAATGACAACTCCTTCTACTCCATAGAGGAATTTTTAGATATAAATTAAGAAAAAAAAGAAAAAAATATTAAAAAAATAAAAATAAAAAATAAAGAAAAACAAAAACACAAAAAAATAAAGTTGTTATATTAACTTAAGTATGTTGTTAAATTAACCTAATTATGTCATGTATTGGAAAATTCGACTCGTTCCACATCATTACGAAATATCGTATTCATGATCCATGGAACTAGTATTAATCTAATCTAATCTAATCTAATCTAATCTGACACAGGAAACGCTCAAATCATAGACCGTAAGAAGACTCAGTTTTCTTGTACTTAAGTCGGCGTTGTGTCTCTTATATTTAATTCCGATGCAATTTCTGTGTTTCATCGTCATTGGGAAAGTCGAAGGGAAACAGTATACCTGCAGAGGTGCATCGGAATGTAAAACTGGTGACACAGGAGACGCTCAAAGCATAGAGAGTAGGAAGACTCAGTCTTCCCTTACTTAAGTCGGCATTGTGTCTCTTATATTCAATTCAGATGCAATTTCTGTGTTTCATCGTCACCGTGAAGGTCCAAGAGATACGCTAAACATGCAGAGGTGCATTGGAATGTAAAACTGGTGACACAGGAAACGCTCAAAACATAGACAGTAGGAAGACTCAGTCTTCCTGTACTTAAGACGTCATAGTGTCTCTTATATTTAATTCCGATGCAATATCTGTGCTTCATCGCCAATGGGAAGATCCAAGGGACGCAGCAAACCTGCAGAGGTGCATCGGAATTTAAGACTGGTGACACTGGAAACGCTCAAAACATAGACCGTAAGAAGACTCAGTTTTCTTGTACTTAAGTCGGCGTTGTGTCTCTTACATTTAATTCCGAAGCAATTTCTGTGTTTCATCGTCGCTGTGAAGGTCCAAAGGATACAGTAAACCTGCAGAGGTGCATCGGAATGTGAAACTGGTGACACAGGAAACGCTCAAAACATAGACAGTAGGAAGACTCAGTCCTCCTGTACTTCAGTCGGCATTGTGTCTCTTATATTTAATTCCGATGCCAATTCTGTGTTTCATCGCCAATGGGAAGGTCCAAGGGATACAGTAAACCGGCAGAGGTGCATCGGAATGTAAAACTGTTGACACAGGATACGCTCAAAACATAGACAGTAGGAAGACTCAGTCTTCGTATACTTATGTCGGGATGGTGTCTCTTATACTTAATTCCCATGCAATTTCTGTGTTTCATCATCAATGGGAAGGTCCAATGGATACAGTAAACCTGCAGAGGTGCATCGGAATTCAAAACTGGTGTCACGGGAAACGCTCAAACATAGACCTTAAGAAGACTCAGTTTTCTGGTACTTAAGTCGGCGTTGTGTCTCTTATATTTAATTCCGATGCAATTTTTGTGTTTTTTCGTCAATGGGAAGGTCCAAGGGATACAGTAACCCTGCAGAGGTGCATTGGAATGTAAAACTGGTGACACAGGAAACGCTCAAATCATAGACCGTAAGAAGACTCAGTTTTCTTGTACTTAAGTCGGCGTTGTGTCCCTTATATTTAATTCCGATGCAATGTCTGTGTTTCATCGTCAATGGAAGGTCCAACGGATACAGTAAACCAGCAGAGGTGCATCGGAATGTAAAACTGGTGACACAGGAAACGCTCAAAACATAGACAATAGAAAGACACACTCTTCCTGTACTTAAGTCGACATTGTGTAATTCCGATGCAATTTCTGTGTTTCATCGTCAATGGGAAAGTCGAAGGGAAACAGTATAACTGCAGAGGTGCATCGGAATATAAATCTAATGACACAGGAGACGCTCAAAACATAGACACTAGGAAGACTCAGAGTTCCTGTACTTAAGTCGGCATTGCGTCTCTTATATTTAATTCCGATGCAACTTCTGTGTTTCATCGTCACTGTGAATGTCCAAGGGATACAGTAAACATGCAGAAGTGCATCGGAATGTAAAACTGGTGACACGGGAAACGCTCAAAACATAGACAGTAGGAAGACTCAGTCTTCCTGTACTTAAGACGTCATTGTGTCTCTTATATTTAATTCCGATGCAATTTCTGTGTTTCATCGCCATTGGGAAGGTCCAAGGGACACAGTAAACCTGCTGAGTGGCATCGGAATGTAAAACTGGTGACACTGGAAACACTCAAAACATAGACCGTAAGAAGACCCAGTTTTCTTGTACTTAAGTCGTCGTTGTGTCTCTTCTGTTTAATTCCGATGCAATTTCTGTGTTTCATCGTCAATGGGAAAGTCGAAGGGAAACACTATACCTGCAGACGTCCATCGGACTGTACAACTGGTGACACAGGAGACGCTCAATACATAGACAGTAGGAAGACTCAGTCTTCCTGTACTTAAGTCGGCATTGTGTCTCTTATATTTAATTCCGATGCAATTTCTGTGTTTCATCGTCAATGGGAAAGTCCAAGGGTTACAGTAACCCTGCAGAGGTGCATCGGAATGTAAAACTGGTGACACAGGAAGCGCTCATAACATAGACCCTAAGATGACTCAGTTTTCGTGTACTTAAGCCGGCATTGTGTCTTTTATATTTATTTCCGATGCAATTTCTGTGTTTCATCGTCACTGTGAAGGTCCAATGGATACAGTAAACATGCAGAGGTGGATCGGAATGTAAAACTGGTGACACGGGAAACGCTCAAAATATAGACCTTAAGAAGACTCAGTTTTCTGGTACTTAAGTCGGCGTTGTGTCTCTTATATTTAATTCCGATGCAATTTTTGTGTTTTTTCGTCAATGGGAAGGTCCAAGGGATACAGTAAACCTGCAGAGGTGCATTGGAATCTAAAACTGGTGACACAGGAAACGCTCAAATCATAGACCGTAAGAAGACTCAGTTTTCTTGTACTTAAGTCGGCGTTGTGTCTCTTATATTTAATTCCGATGCAATGTCTGGGTTTCATCGTCAATGGAAGGTCCAACGGATACAGTAAACCAGCAGAGGTACATCGGAATGTAAAACTGGTGACACAGGAAACGCGCAAAACATAGACAGTAGGAAGACTCAGTCGTCCTGTACTTCAGTCGGCATTGTGTCTCTTATATTTAATTCCGATGCCATTTCTGTGTTTCATCGCCAATGGGAAGGTCCAAGGGATACAGTAAACCTGCAGAGGTGCATCGGAATGTAAAACTGTTGACACAGGATACGCTCAAAGCATAGACAGTAGGAAGACTCAGTCTACCTATACTTATGTCGGCATGGTGTCTCTTATATTTAATTCCGATGCAATTTCTGTGTTTCATCATCAATGGGATGGTCCAATGGATACAGTAAACCTGCAGAGCTGGATCGGAATGTAAAACTGGTGTCACGGGAAACGCTCAAAACATAGACCTTAAGAAGACTCAGTTTTCTTGTACTTAAGTCGGCGTTGTGTCTCTCATATTTAATTCCGATGCAATGTCTGTGTTTCATCGTCAATGGAAGGTCCAACGGATACAGTAAACCAGCAGAGGTGCATCGGAATGTAAAACTGGTGACACAGGAAACGCTCAAAACATAGACAATAGAAAGACACACTCTTCCTGTACTTAAGTCGACATTGTGTAATTCCGATGAAATTTCTGTGTTTCATCATCAATGGGAAAGTCGAAGGGAAATAGTATACCTGCAGAGGTGCATCGGAATATAAATCTGGTGACACAGGAGACGCTCAAAACATAGACAGTAGGATGACTCTGTCTTCCTGTAGTTAAGTCGGCATTGTGTCTCTTATATTTAATTCCGATGCAATTTCTGTGTTTCATCGTCACTGTGAATGTCCAAGGGATACAGTAAACATGCAGAAGTGCATCGGAATCTAAAACTGGTGACACTGGAAACGCTCAAAACATAGACCGTGACAAGACTCAGTTTTCTTGTACTTAAGTCGTCGTTGTGTCTCTTCTATTTAATTCAGATGCAATTTCTGTGTTTCATGATCAATGGGAAGGTCCAATGGATACAGTAAACCTGCAGAGGTGGATCGGAATGTAAAACAGGTGTCACGGGAAACGCTCAAAACATAGACCTTAAGAAGACTCAGTTTTCTGGTACTTAAGTCGGCGTTGTGTCTCTTATATTTAATTCCGATGCAATTTTTGTGTTTTTTCGTCAATGGGAAGGTCCAAGGGATACAGTAAACCTGCAGAGGTGCATTGGAATGTAAAACGGGTGACACAGGAAACGCTAATATCATAGACCGTAAGAAGACTCAGTTTTTTTGTATTTAAGTCGGCGTTGTGTCTCTTATATTTAATTCCGATGCAATGTCTGTGTTTCATCGTCAATGGAAGGTCCAACGGATACAGTAAACCAGCAGAGGTGCATCGGAATGTAAAACTGGTGAAACAGGAAACGTTCAAAACATAGACAAGAGAAAGACACACTCTTCCTGTACTTAAGTCGACATTGTGTCTCTTATATTTAATTCCGATGCAATTTCTGTGTTTCATCGCCATTGGGACGGTCCAAGGGACACAGTAAATCTGCTGAGGGGCATCGGAATGTAAAACTGGTGACACTTGAAACACTCAAAACATAGACCGTAAGAAGACTCAGTTTTCTTGTGCTTACGTCGTCGTTGTGTCTCTTCTATTTAATTCCGATGCAATTTCTTTGTTTCATCGTCAATGGGAAAGTCGAAGGGAAACAGTATACCTGCAGAGGTGCATTGGAATGTAAAACTGGTGACACAGGAGACTCTCAAAGCATAGAGAGTAGGAAGACTCAGTCTTCCTGTACTTAAGTCGGCATTGTGTGTCTTATATTCAATTCCGATGCAATTTCTGTGTTTCATCTTCACTGTGAAGGTCCAAGAGATACAGTAAACATGCAGAGGTGCATTGGAATGTAAAACTGGTGACACAGGAAACGCTCAAAACATAGACAGTAGGAAGACTCAGTCTTCCTGTACTTAAGACGTCATTGTGTATTTTATATTTAATTCCGATGCAATTTCTGTGTTTCATCGCCAATGGGAAGATCCAAGGGACGCAGTAAACCTGCAGAGGTGCATCGGAATATAAAACTGGTGACACTGGAAACGCTCAAAACATAGACAGTAGGAAGACTCAGTCTTCCTATACTTATGTCGGCATGGTGTCTCTTATATTTAATTCCGATGCAATTTCTGTGTTTCATCATCAATGGGAAGGTCCAATGGATTCAGTAAACCTGCAGAGGAGGATCGGAATCTAAAACTGGTGACACGGGAAACGCTCAAAACATAGAACTTAAGAAGACTCAGTTTTCTGGTACTTAAGTCGGCGTTGTGTCTCTTATATTTAATTCCGATGCAATGTCTGTGTTTCATCGTCAACGGATGGGCCAACGGATACAGTAAACCAGCAGAGGTGCATCGGAATGTAAAACTGGTGACACAGGAAACGCTCAAAACATAGACAATAGAAAGACACACTCTTCCTGTACTTAAGTCGACATTGTGTAATTCCGATGCAATTTCTGTGTTTCATCGTCATTGGGAAAGTCGAAGGGAAACAGTATACCTGCAGAGGTGCATCGGAATATAAATCTGGTGACACAGGAGACGCTCAAAACATAGACAGTAGGAAGACTCAGTCTTCCTGTACTTAAGTCGACATTGTGTCTCTTATATTTAATTCCGATGAAAATTCTGTGTTTCATCGTCACTGTGAAGGTCCAAGGGATACAGTATACATGCAGAAGTGCATCGGAATGTAAAACTGGTGACACAGGAAACGCTCAAAACATAGACAGTAGGAAGACTCAGTCTTCCTGTACTTAAGACGTCATTGTGTCTCTTATATTTAACTCCGATGCAATTTCTGTGTTTCATCATCAATGGGAACGTCAAATGGATACAGTAATCCTGCAGAGGTGGATCGGAATGTAAAACTGGTGACACAGGAAACGCTCAAAACATAGACCTTAAGAAGACTCAGTTTTCTGGTACTTAAGTCGGCGTTGTGTCTCTTATACTTAATTCCGATGCTATTTTTGTGTTTTTTCGTCAATGGGAACGTCGAAGGGAAACAATATACCTGCAGAGGTGCATCGGAAAGTAAAACTGGTGACAAGGGAAATGCTCAAAACATAGACAGTAGGAAGACTCATTCTTTCTGTACTTAAGTAGGCATTGTGTCTCTTATATTTAATTCCGATGCAATTTCTGTGTTTCATCGTCACTGTGAAGGTCCAAGGGATACAGTAAACATGCAGAAGTGCATCGGAATGTAAAACTGGTGATACAGGAAACGCTCAAAACATAGACAGTAGGAAGACTCAGTCTTCCTGTACTTAAGACGTCATTGAGTCCCTTATATTTAATTCCGATGCAATTTCTGTGTTTCATCGCCAATGGGAAGATTCAAGGGACGCAGTAAACCTTCAGAGGTGCATTGGAATGTAAAACTGGTGACACAGGAAACGCTCAAATCATAGACAATAGAAAGACACTCTTCCTGTACTTAAGCCGACATTGTGTAATTCCGATGCAATTTCTGTGTTTCATCGTCAATGGGAAAGTCGAAGGGAAACAGTATACCTGCAGAGGGGCATCGGAATATAAATCTGGTGACACAGGAGACGCTCAAAACATAGACAGTAGGAAGACTCAGTCTTCCTGTACTTAAGTCGGCATTGTGTCTCTTATATTTAATTCCGATGCAATTTCTGTGTTTCATCGTCACTGTGAATGTCCAAGGGATACAGTAAACATACAGAAGTGCATCGGAATGTAAAACTGGTGACACAGGAAACGCTCAAAACATAGACAGTAGGAAGACTCAGTCTTCCTGTACTTAAGACGTCATTCTGTCTCTTATATTTAATTCCGACGCAATTTCTGTGTTTCATCGCCATTGGGAAGGTCCAAGGGACACAGTAAACCTGCTGAGGGGCATCGGAATGTAAAACTGGTGACACTGGAAACGCTCAAAGCATAGACCGTAAGAAGACTCAGTTTTCTTGTACTTAAGTCGTCGTTGTGTCTCTTCTATTTAATTCCGATGCAATTTCTGTGTTTCATCGCCACTGTGAAGGTCCAGGGAAACAGTAAACCTGCAGAGGTGCATTGCAAAGTAAAACTGGTGACACAGGAAACGCTCAAATCATAGACCGTGAGAAGACTCAGTTTTCTTGTACTTAAGTCGACGTTGTGTCTCTTATATTTAATTCCGATGCAATTTCTGTGTTTCATCGTCACTGTGAAGGTCCAGGGATACAGTAAACATGCAGAGGTGCATTGGAAAGTAAAACTGGTTACACAGGAAACGCTCAAATCATAGACCGTAAGAAGACTCAGTTTTCTTGTACTTAAGTCGGCGTTGTGTCTCTTATATTTAATTCCGATGCAATTTCTGTGTTTCATCGTCAATGGAAGCTCCAATGGACACAGTAAACGTGCAGAGGTGCATCGGAATGTAAAACTGGTGACACCGGAAACGCTCAAAACATAGACAGTAGGAAGACTCAGTCTTCCTGTACTTATGTCGGCATTGTGTCTATTATATTTACTTACGATGTAATTTCTGTGTTTCAATGTCAATGGGAAGGTGCAAAGAATACAGTAAACCTGCAGAGGTGCATCGGAATGTAAAACTGGTGACACAGAAAACGCTCAAAACATAGACCTTAAGAAGACTCAGTTTTCTTGTACTTAAGTCGGCGTTGTGCCTCTTATATTTAATTCCGATGTAATTTCTGTGTTTTTGCGTCAATGGGAAGGTCCTGGGGACACAGTAAACCTGCAGAGGTGCATTGGAAAGTAAAACTGGTGACACAGGAAACGCTCAAATCATAGACCGTAAGAAGACTCAGTTTTCTTGTACTTAAGTCGGCGTTGTGTCTCTTATATTTAATTCCGATGCAATTTCTGTGTTTCATCGTCAATGGAAGCTCCAATGGATACAGTAAACTTGCAGAGGTGCATCGGAATGTAAAACTGGTGACACAGGAAACGCTCAAAACATAGACAATAGAAAGACACACTCTTCCTGTACTTAAGTCGACATTGTGTCTCTTATATTTAATTCCGATGCAATTTCTGTGTTTCATCGTCAATGGGAAAGTCGAAGGGAAACAGTATACCTGCAGAGGTGCATCGGAATTTAAAACTGGTAACACAGGAGACGCCCAAAACATGGACAGTAAGAAGACTCAGTCTACCTGTACTTAGGTCGGCATTGTGTCTCTTATATTTAATTGCGATGCAATTTCTGTGTTTCATCGTCACTGTGAAGGTCCAAGGGATACAGTAAACATGCAGAGGTGCATCGGAAAGTAAAACTGGTGACACAGGAAACGCTCAAAACATAGGCAGTAGGAAGACTCAGTCTTCCTGTACTTAAGACGTCATTGTGTCTCTTATATTTAATTCCGATGCAATTTCTGTGTTTCATCGTCAATGGGAAGGTCCAATGGATACAGTAAACCTGCAGAGTCGCATGGGAATGTAAAACTTGTGACACTGTAAACGCTCAAAACATAGACAGTAGGAAGATCAATGTTCCTGTACTTAAGTCGGCATAGTGTCTCTTATATTTAATTCCGATGCAATTTCTGTGTTTCATCATCAATGGGAGGGTCCAATGGATACAGTAAACCTGCAGAGGTGGATCGGAATGTAAAACTGGCGACACGGGAAACACTCAAAACATAGACCTTAAGAAGACTCAGTTTTCTGGTACTTAAGTCGGCGTTGTGTCTCTTATATTTAATTCCGCTGCAATTTTTGTGTTTTTTCGTCAATGGGAAGGTCCAAGTTATACAGTAAACCTGCGGAGGTGCATTGGAATGTAAAACTGGTGACACAGGAAACGCTCAAATCATAGACCGTAAGAAGACTCAGTTTTCTTGTACTTAAGTCGGCGTTGTGTCTCTTATTTTTAATTCCGATGCAATATCTGTGTTTCATTGTCACTGTGAAGGTCCAAGGGATACAGTAAACATGCAGAAGTGCATCGGAATGTAAAACTGGTGATACAGGAAACGCTCAAAACATAGACAGTAGGAAGACTCAGTCTTCCTGTACTTAAGACGTCATTGTGGCTCTTATATTTAATTCCGATGCAATTTCTGTGTTTCATCGCCATTGGGAAGGTCCAAGGGACACAGTAAACCTGCTGAGGGGCATCGGAATGTAAAACTGGTGACACTGGAACCGCTCAAAACATAGACCGTAAGAAGACTCAGTTTTCTTGTACTTAAGTCATCGTAGTGTCTCTTCTATTTAATTCCGATGCAATTTCTGTGTTTCATCGTCAATACGAAAGTCGAAGGGAAACAGTATACCTGCAGAGGTGCAACGGAATGTATAACTGGTGACGCAGGTGACGCTCAAAGCATAGAGAGTAGGAAGACTCAGTCTTCCTGTATTTAAGTCGGCATTGTGTCTCTTATATTCAATTCCGATGCAATTTCTGTGCTTCATCGTCACTGTGAAGGTCCAAGAGATACAGTAAAAATGCAGAGGTGCATTGGAATGTAAAACTGGTGACACAGGAAACGCTCAAAACATAGACAGTAGGAAGACTCAGTCTTCCTGTACTTAAGACGTCATTGTGTCTCTTATATTTAATTCCGATGCAATTTCTGTGTTTCATCGCCAATGGGATGATTCAAGGGACGCAGAAAACCTGCAGAGGTGCATCGGAATTTAAAACTGGTGACACTGGAAACGCTCAAAACATAGACAGTAGGAAGACTCAGTCTTCCTGTACTTATGTCGGCATTGTGTCTATTATATTTACTTACGATGTAATTTCTGTGTTTCCATGTCAATGGGAAGGTGCAAGGGCTACAGTCAACGTGCTGAGGTGCATCGGAATGTAAAACTGGTGACACAGAAAACGCTTAAAACATAGACCTTAAGAAGACTCAGTTTTCTGGTACTTAACTCGGCGTTGTGCCTCTTACATTTAATTCCGATGCAATTTCTGTGTTTTTGCGTCAATGGGAAGGTCCAGGGGATACAGTAAACCTGCAGAGGTGCATTGGAATTTAAAACTGGTGACACAAGAAACGCTCAAATCATAGACCGTAAGAAGACTCAGTTTTCTTGTACTTAAGTCGGCGTTGTGTCTCTTATATTTAATTCCGCTGCAATTTCTGTGTTTCATCGTCAATGGGAACGTCCAATGGATACAGTAAACCTGCAGAGGTGCACCGGAATGTAAAACTGGTGACACAGGAATCGCTCAAAATATAGACGGTAGGAAGACTCAGTCTTCCTGTACTTAAGTCGGCATTGTGTCTGTTATATTTAATTCCGATGTAATTTCTGTGTTTCAATGTCAATGGAAAGGTCCAACGGATACAGTAAACATGCAGAGGTGCATTGGAATGTAAAACTGGTGACACAGGAAACGCTCAAAACATAGACAGTAGGAAGACTCAGTCTTCCTGTACTTAAGACGTCATTGTGTCTCTTATATTTAATTCCGATGCAATTTCTATGTGTCATCGCCATTGGGAAGGTACAAGGGACACAGTAAACCTGCTGAGTGGCATCGGAATGTAAAGCTGGTGACACTGGAAACGCTCAAAACATAGACAGTAGGAAGACTCAGTCTTCCTGTACTTATGTCGGCATTGTGTCTATTATATTTACTTACGATGTAATTTCTGTGTTTCAATGTCAATGGGAAGGTGCTAGGGATACAGTAAACCTGCAGAGGTGCATCGGAATGTAAAACTGGTGACACCGGAAACGCTCAAAACATAGACAGTAGGAAGACTCAGTCTTCCTGTACTTATGTCGGCATTGTGTCTATTATATTTACTTACGATGTAATTTCTGTGTTTCAATGTCAATGGGAAGGTGCAAGGGATACAGTAAACCTGCAGAGGTGCATCGGAATGTAAAACTGGTGACACAGAAAACGCACAAAACATAGACCTTAAGAAGACTCAGTTTTCTGGTACTTAAGTCGGCGTTGTGCCTCTTATATTTAATTCCGATGCAATTTCTGTGTTTTTGCGTCAATGGGAAGGTGCAAGGGATACAGTAAACCTGCAGAGGTGCATCGGAATGTAAAACTGGTGACACAGAAAACGCACAAAACATAGTTCTTAAGAAGACTCAGTTTTCTGGTACTTAAGTCGGCGTTGTGTCTCTTATATTTAATTCCGATGCAATTTCTGTGTTTCATCGTCAATGGAAGCTCCAATGGATACAGTAAACGTGCAGAGGTGCATCGGAATGTAAAACTGGTGACACAGGAAACGCTCAAAACATAGACAATAGAAAGACACACTCTTCCTGTACTTAAGTCGACATTGTGTCTCTTATATTTAATTCCGATGCAATTTCTGTGTTTCATCGTCAATGGGAAAGTCGAAGGGAAACAGTATACCTGCAGAGGTGCATCGGAATTTAAAACTGGTGACACAGGAGACGTCCAAAAACATAGACAGTAGGAAGACTCAGTCTTCCTGTACTTATGTCGGCATTGTGTCTCTTATATTTAATTCCGATGCAATTTCTGTGTTTCATCGTCACTGTGAAGGTCCAAGGGATGCAGCAAACATGCAGAGGTGCATCGGAATGTAAAACTGGTGACACAGGAAACGATCAAAACATAGGCAGTAGGAAGACTCAGTCTTCCTGTACTTAAGACGTCATTGTGTCTCTTATATTTAATTCCGATGCAATTTCTGTGTTTCATCGTCAATGGGAAGGTCCAATGGATACAGTAAACCTGCAGAGTCGCATGGGAATGTAAAACTTGTGACACTGTAAACGCTCAAAACATAGACAGTAGGAAGACCCAATGTTCCTGTACTTAAGTCGGCATTGTGTCTCTTATATTTAATTCCGATGCAATTTCTGTGTTTCATCGTCAATGGGAAGATCCAAGGCATACAGTAAACCTGCAGAGGGGCATCGGAATGTAAAACTAGTGACACAGGAAACGCTCAAAACATAGACAGTAGGAAGACTCAGCCTTCCTGTTCTTAAGTGGGCATTGTGTCTCTTATATTTAATTCCGATGCTATTCCTGTGTTTCATCGTCAATGGGAACGTCCAATGGATACAGTAAACCTTCAGAGGTGCATCGGAACGTAAAACTGATGACACAGGAACCGTTCAAATTATAGAGCGTAAGAAGACTCAGTTTTCTTGTACTTAAGTCGGCATTGTGTCTCTTATATTTAATTCCGATGCAATTTCTGTGTTTCACCATCACTGTGAAGATCCAAGGGATACAGTAAACCTGCAGAAGTGCATCAAAATGTAAAACTGGTGACACGGGAAACACTCAAAACATAGACCTTAAGAGGACTCAGTTTTTTGGTACTTAAGTCGTCGTTGTGTCTCTTCTATTTAATTCCGATGCAATTTCTGTGTTTCAATGTCAATGGAAAGGTCCAACATATACAGTAAACATGCAGAGGTGCATTGGAATGTAAAACTGGTGACACAGGAAACGCTCAAAACATAGACAGTAGGAAGGCTCAGTCTTCCTGTACTTAAGACGTCATTGTGTCTCTTATATTTAATTCCGATGCAATTTCTATGTTTCATCGCCATTGGGAAGGTACAAGGGACACAGTAAACCTGCTGAGGGGCATCGGAATGTAAAGCTGGTGACACTGGAAACGCTCAAATCATAGACCGTACGAAGACTCAGTTTTCTTGTCTTTAGTCGGCGTTGTGTCTCTTATATTTAATTCCGATGCAATTTCTGTGTTTCATCGTCGCTGTGAAGGTCCAATGGATACAGTAAACCTGCAGAGGTGCATCGGAATATAAAACTGGTGACACTGGAAACGCTCAAAACATAGACAGTAGGAAGACTCAGTCTTCCTATACTTATGTCGGCATGGTGTCTCTTATATTTAATTCCGATGCAATTTCTGTGTTTCATCATCAATGGGAAGGTCCAATGGATTCAGTAAACGTGCAGAGGAGGATCGGAATCTAAAACTGGTGACACGGGAAACGCTCAAAACATAGAACTTAAGAAGACTCAGTTTTCTGGTACTTATGTCGGCGTTGTGTCTCTTATATTTAATTCCGATGAAATGTCTGTGTTTCATCGTCAACGGATGGGCCAACGGATACAGTAAACCAGCAGAGGTGCATCGGAATGTAAAACTGGTGACACAGGAAACGCTCAAAACATAGACAATAGAAAGACACACTCTTCCTGTACTTAAGTCGACATTGTGTAATTCCGATGCAATTTCTGTGTTTCATCGTCAATGGGAAAGTCGAAGGGAAACAGTATACCTGCAGAGGTGCATCGGAATATAAATCTGGTGACACAGGAGACGCTCAAAACATAGACAGTAGGAAGACTCAGTCTTCCTGTACTTAAGTCGACATTGTGTCTCTTATATTTAATTCCGATGAAAATTCTGTGTTTCATCGTCACTGTGAAGGTCCAAGGGATACAGTATACATGCAGAAGTGCATCGGAATGTAAAACTGGTGACACAGGAAACGCTCAAAACATAGACAGTAGGAAGACTCAGTCTTCCTGTACTTAAGACGTCATTGTGTCTCTTATATTTAATTCCGATGCAATTTCTGTGTTTCATCGTCAATGGGAAGGTCCAATGGATACAGTAAACCTGCAGAGTCGCATGGGAATGTAAAACTTGTGACACTGTAAACGCTCAAAACATAGACAGTAGGAAGATCAATGTTCCTGTACTTAAGTCGGCATAGTGTCTCTTATATTTAATTCCGATGCAATTTCTGTGTTTCATCATCAATGGGAACGTCAAATGGATACAGTAATTCTGCAGAGGTGGATCGGAATGTAAAACTGGTGACACAGGAAACGCTCAAAACATAGACCTTAAGGAGACTCAGTTTTCTGGTACTTAAGTCGGCGTTGTGTCTCTTATACTTAATTCCGATGCTATTTTTGTGTTTTTTCGTCAATGGGAACGTCGAAGGGAAAAAATATACCTGCAGAGGTGCATCGGAAAGTAAAACTGGTGACAAGGGAAATGCTCAAAACATAGACAGTAGGAAGACTCATTCTTTCTGTACTTAAGTAGGCATTGTGTCTCTTATATTTAATTCCGATGCAATTTCTGTGTTTCATCGTCACTGTGAAGGTCCAAGGGATACAGTAAACATGCAGAAGTGCATCGGAATGTAAAACTGGTGATACAGGAAACGCTCAAAACATAGACAGTAGGAAGACTCAGTCTTCCTGTACTTAAGACGTCATTGAGTCCCTTATATTTAATTCCGATGCAATTTCTGTGTTTCATCGCCAATGCGAAGATTCAAGGGATGCAGTAAACCTGCAGAGGTGCATTGGAATGTAAAACTGGTGACACAGGAAACGCTCAAATCATAGACAATAGAAAGACACTCTTCCTGTACTTAAGCCGACATTGTGTAATTCCGATGCAATTTCTGTGTTTCATCGTCAATGGGAAAGTCGAAGGGAAACAGTATACCTGCAGAGGGGCATCGGAATATAAATCTGGTGACACAGGAGACGCTCAAAACATAGACAGTAGGAAGACTCAGTCTTCCTGTACTTAAGTCGGCATTGTGTCTCTTATATTTAATTCCGATGCAATTTCTGTGTTTCATCGTCACTGTGAATGTCCAAGGGATACAGTAAACATACAGAAGTGCATCGGAATGTAAAACTGGTGACACAGGAAACGCTCAAAACATAGACAGTAGGAAGACTCAGTCTTCCTGTACTTAAGACGTCATTCTGTCTCTTATATTTAATTCCGACGCAATTTCTGTGTTTCATCGCCATTGGGAAGGTCCAAGGGACACAGTAAACCTGCTGAGGGGCATCGGAATGTAAAACTGGTGACACTGGAAACGCTCAAAACATAGACCGTAAGAAGACTCAGTTTTCTTGTACTTAAGTCGTCGTTGTGTCTCTTCTATTTAATTCCGATGCAATTTCTGTGTTTCATCGCCACTGTGAAGGTCCAGGGAAACAGTAAACCTGCAGAGGTGCATTGGAAAGTAAAACTGTTGACACAGGAAACGCTCAAATCATAGACCGTGAGAAGACTCAGTTTTCTTGTACTTAAGTCGACGTTGTGTCTCTTATATTTAATTCCGATGCAATTTCTGTGTTTCATCGTCACTGTGAAGGTCCAGGGATACAGTAAACATGCAGAGGTGCATTGGAAAGTAAAACTGGTTACACAGGAAACGCTCAAATCATAGACCGTAAGAAGACTCAGTTTTCTTGTACTTAAGTCGGCGTTGTGTCTCTTATATTTAATTCCGATGCAATTTCTGTGTTTCATCGTCAATGGAAGCTCCAATGGACACAGTAAACGTGCAGAGGTGCATCGGAATGTAAAACTGGTGACACCGGAAACGCTCAAAACATAGACAGTAAGAAGACTCAGTCTTCCTGTACTTATGTCGGCATTGTGTCTATTATATTTACTTACGATGTAATTTCTGTGTTTCAATGTCAATGGGAAGGTGCAAAGAATACAGTAAACCTGCAGAGGTGCATCGGAATGTAAAACTGGTGACACAGAAAACGCTCAAAACATAGACCTTAAGAAGACTCAGTTTTCTGGTACTTAAGTCGGCGTTGTGCCTCTTATATTTAATTCCGATGTAATTTCTGTGTTTTTGCGTCAATGGGAAGGTCCTGGGGACACAGTAAACCTGCAGAGGTGCATTGGAAAGTAAAACTGGTGACACAGGAAACGCTCAAATCATAGACCGTAAGAAGACTCAGTTTTCTTGTACTTAAGTCGGCGTTGTGTCTCTTATATTTAATTCCGATGCAATTTCTGTGTTTCATCGTCAATGGAAGCTCCAATGGATACAGTAAACTTGCAGAGATGCATCGGAATGTAAAACTGGTGACACAGGAAACGCTCAAAACATAGACAATAGAAAGACACACTCTTCCTGTACTTAAGTCGACATTGTGTCTCTTATATTTAATTCCGATGCAATTTCTGTGTTTCATCGTCAATGGGAAAGTCGAAGGGAAACAGTATACCTGCAGAGGTGCATCGGAATTTAAAACTGGTAACACAGGAGACGCCCAAAACATAGACAGTAAGAAGACTCAGTCTACCTGTACTTAGGTCGGCATTGTGTCTCTTATATTTAATTCCGATGCAATTTCTGTGTTTCATCGTCACTGTGAAGGTCCAAGGGATACAGTAAACATGCAGAGGTGCATCGGAAAGTAAAACTGGTGACACAGGAAACGCTCAAAACATAGGCAGTAGGAAGACTCAGTCTTCCTGTACTTAAGACGTCATTGTGTCTCTTATATTTAATTCCGATGCAATTTCTGTGTTTCATCGTCAATGGGAAGGTCCAATGGATACAGTAAACCTGCAGAGTCGCATGGGAATGTAAAACTTGTGACACTGTAAACGCTCAAAACATAGACAGTAGGAAGATCAATGTTCCTGTACTTAAGTCGGCATAGTGTCTCTTATATTTAATTCCGATGCAATTTCTGTGTTTCATCGTCAATGGGAAGATCCAAGGCACACAGTAAACCTGCAAAGGTGCATCGGAATGTAAAACTAGTGACACAGGAAACGCTCAAAACATAGACAGTAAGAATACTCAGTGTTCCTGTACTTAGGTCGGCATTGTGTCTCTTATATTTAATTCCGATGCAATTTCTGTGTTTCATCGTCACTGTGAAGGTCCAAGGGATACAGTAAACATGCAGAGGTGCATCGGAATGTAAAACTGGTGACACAGGAAACGCTCAAAACATAGACATTAGAAAGACACACTCTTCCTGTACTTAAGTCGACATTGTGTCTCTTATATTTAATTCCGATGCAATTTCTGTGTTTCATCGTCAATGGGAAAGTCGAAGGGAAACAGTATACCTGCAGAGGTGCATCGGAATTTAAAACTGGTAACACAGGAGACGCCCAAAACATAGACAGTAAGAAGACTCAGTCTTCCTGTACTTAGGTCGGCATTGTGTCTCTTATATTTAATTCCGATGCAATTTCTGTGTTTCATCGTCACTGTGAAGGTCCAAGGGATACAGTAAACCTGCAGAGGTGCATCAAAATGTAAAACTGATGACACAGGAAACGCTCAAAACATAGACGGTAGGAAGACTCAGTCTTCCTATACATATGTCGGCATGGTGTCTCTTATATTTAATTCCGATGCAATTTCTGTGTTTCATCATCAATGGGAGGGTCCAATGGATACAGTAAACCTGCAGAGGTGGATCGGAATGTAAAACTGGCGACACGGGAAACACTCAAAACATAGACCTTAAGAAGACTCAGTTTTCTGGTACTTAAGTCGGCGTTGTGTCTCTTATATTTAATTCCGCTGCAATTTTTGTGTTTTTTCGTCAATGGGAAGGTCCAAGTTATACAGTAAACCTGCAGAGGTGCATTGGAATGTAAAACTGGTGACACAGGAAACGCTCAAATCATAGACCGTAAGAAGACTCAGTTTTCTTGTACTTAAGTCGGCGTTGTGTCTCTTATATTTAATTCCGATGCAATATCTGTGTTTCATTGTCACTGTGAAGGTCCAAGGGATACAGTAAACATGCAGAAGTGCATCGGAATGTAAAACTGGTGATACAGGAAACGCTCAAAACATAGACAGTAGGAAGACTCAGTCTTCCTGTACTTAAGACGTCATTGTGGCTCTTATATTTAATTCCGATGCAATTTCTGTGTTTCATCGCCATTGGGAAGGTCCAAGGGACACAGTAAACCTGCTGAGGGGCATCGGAATGTAAAACTGGTGACACTGGAACCGCTCAAAACATAGACCGTAAGAAGACTCAGTTTTCTTGTACTTAAGTCATCGTAGTGTCTCTTCTATTTAATTCCGATGCAATTTCTGTGTTTCATCGTCAATATGAAAGTCGAAGGGAAACAGTATACCTGCAGAGGTGCAACGGAATGTATAACTGGTGACGCAGGTGACGCTCAAAGCATAGAGAGTAGGAAGACTCAGTCTTCCTGTATTTAAGTCGGCATTGTGTCTCTTATATTCAATTCCGATGCAATTTCTGTGCTTCATCGTCATTGTGAAGGTCCAAGAGATACAGTAAAAATGCAGAGGTGCATTGGAATGTAAAACTGGTGACACAGGAAACGCTCAAAACAAAGACAGTAGGAAGACTCAGTCTTCCTGTACTTAAGACGTCATTGTGTCTCTTATATTTAATTCCGATGCAATTTCTGTGTTTCATCGCCAATGGGATGATTCAAGGGACGCAGTAAACCTGCAGAGGTGCATCGGAATTTAAAACTGGTGACACTGGAAACGCTCAAAACATAGACCGTAAGAAGACTCAGTTTTCTTGTACTTAAGTCGGCGTTCTGTCTCTTATATTTAATTCCGATGCAATTTCTGTGTTTCATCGCCACTGTGAAGGTCCAAGGGATACAGTAAACATGCAGAAGTGCATCGGAATGTAAAACTGGTGATACAGGAAACGCTCAAAACATAGACAGTAGGAAGACTCAGTCTTCCTGTACTTAAGACGTCATTGTGTCTCTTATATTTAATTCCGATGCAATTTCTGTGTTTCATCGCCAATGGGAAGGTCCAAGGGATACAGTAAACCTGCAGAGGTGCATCGGAATGTAAAACTGTTGACACAGGACACGCTCAAAACATAGACAGTAGGAAGACTCAGTCTTCCTATTCTTATGTCGGCATGGTGTCTCTTATATTTATTTCCGATGCAATTTCTGTGTTTCATCGTCAATGGGAAAGTCGAATGGAAACAGTGTACCTGCAGAGGTGCATCGGAATATAAATCTGGTGACACAAAAGACGCTCAAAACATTACCAGTAGGAAGACTCAGTCTTCCTGTACTTAAGTCGGCATTGTGTCTCTTATATTTAATTCCGAAGCAATTTCTGTGTTTCATCGTCACTGTGAATGTCCAAAGGATACAGTAAACATGCAGAAATGCATCGGAATGTAAAACTGGTGACACAGGAAACGCTTAAAACATAGACAAGAGGAAGACTCAGTCTTCCTGTACTTAAGACGTCATTGTGTCTCTTATATTTAATTTCGATGCAATTTCTGTGTTTCATCGCCATTGGGAAGGTCCAAGGGACACAGTAAACCTGCTGAGGGGCATCGGAATGTAAAACTGGTGACACTGGAAACGCTCAAAACATAGACCGTAAGAAGACTCAGTTTCCTTGTACTTAAGTCGTCGTTGTGTCTCTTCTATTTAATTCCGATGCAAATTCTGTGTTTCATCCTCAATGGGAAAGTCGAAGGGAAACAGTATACCTGCAGAGGTGCATCGGAATGTAAAACTGGTGACACAGGAAACGCTCAAAACATAGACAGTAGGAAGACTCAGTCTTCCTGTACTTATTTCGGCATTGTGTCTATTATATTTACTTACGATGTAATTTCTGTGTTTCCATGTCAATGGGAAGGTGCAAGGGTTACAGTCAACGTGCTGAGGTGCATCGGAATGTAAAACTGGTGACACAGAAAACGCTTAAAACATAGACCTTAAGAAGACTCAGTTTTCTGGTACTTAACTCGGCGTTGTGCCTCTTATATTTAATTCCGATGCAATTTCTGTGTTTTTGCGTCAATGGGAAGGTCCAGGGGATACAGTAAACCTGCAGAGGTGCATTGGAATTTAAAACTGGTGACACAAGAAACGCTCAAATCATAGACCGTAAGAAGACTCAGTTTTCTTGTACTTAAGTCGGGGTTGTGTCTCTCATATTTAATTCCGCTGCAATTTCTGTGTTTCATCGTCAATGGGAACGTCCAATGGATACAGTAAACCTGCAGAGGTGCACCGGAATGTAAAACTGGTGACACAGGAAACGCTCAAAATATAGACGGTAGGAAGACTCAGTCTTCCTGTACTTAAGTCGGCATTGTGTCTGTTATATTTAATTCCGATGTAATTTCTGTGTTTCAATGTCAATGGAAAGGTCCAACGGATACAGTAAACATGCAGAGGTGCATTGGAATGTAAAACTGGTGACACAGGAAACGCTCAAAACATAGACAGTAGGAAGACTCAGTCTTCCTGTACTTAAGACGTCATTGTGTCTCTTATATTTAATTCCGATGCAATTTCTATGTTTCATCGCCATTGGGAAGGTACAAGGGACACAGTAAACCTGCTGAGTGGCATCGGAATGTAAAGCTGGTGACACTGGAAACGCTCAAAACATAGACCGTACGAAGACTCAGTTTTCTTGTACTTAAGTCGGCGTTGTGTCTCTTATATTTAATTCCGATGCAATTTCTGTGTTTCATCGTCGCTGTGAAGGTCCAATGGATACAGTAAACCTGCAGAGGTGGATCGGAATGTAAAACTGGTGACACGGGAAACACTCAAAACATAGACCTTAAGAAGACTCAGTTTTTGGTACTTAAGTCGTCGTTGTGTCTCTTCTATTTAATTCCGATGCAATTTCTGTGTTTCATCGTCAATGGGAAAGTCGAAGGGAAACAGTATACCTGCAGAGGTGCATCGGAATGAAAAACTGGTGACACAGGAGACGCTCAAAGCGTAGACAGTAGGAAGACTCAGTCTTCCTGTACTTAAGTCGGCATTGTGTCTCATATTTAATTCCGATGCAATTTCTGTGTTTCATCATCAATGGAAAGGTCCAAGGGATACAGTAACCCTGCAGAGGTGCATCGGAATGTAAAACTGGTGACACAGGAAGCGCTCATAACATAGACCCTACGAAGACTCAGGTTTTCTTGTACTTAAGTCGGCATTGTGTCTTTTATATTTAATTCCGATGCAATTTCTGTGTTTCATCGTCACTGTGAAGGTCCAAGGGATACAGTAAACCTGCAGAGGTGCATCGGAATGTAAAACTGGTGACACCGGAAACGCTCAAAACATAGACAGTAGGAAGACTCAGTCTTCCTGTACTTAAGACGTCATTGTGTCTCTTATATTTAATTCCGATGCAATTTCTGTGTTTCATCGCCAATGGGATGATTCAAGGGACGCAGTAAACCTGCAGAGGTGCATCGGAATTTAAAACTGGTGACACTGGAAACGCTCAAAACATAGACCGTAAGAAGACTCAGTTTTCTTGTACTTAAGTCGGCGTTCTGTCTCTTATATTTAATTCCGATGCAATTTCTGTGTTTCATCGCCACTGTGAAGGTCCAAGGGATACAGTAAACATGCAGAAGTGCATCGGAATGTAAAACTGGTGATACAGGAAACGCTCAAAACATAGACAGTAGGAAGACTCAGTCTTCCTGTACTTAAGACGTCATTGTGTCTCTTATATTTAATTCCGATGCAATTTCTGTGTTTCATCGCCAATGGGAAGGTCCAAGGGATACAGTAAACCTGCAGAGGTGCATCGGAATGTAAAACTGTTGACACAGGACACGCTCAAAACATAGACAGTAGGAAGACTCAGTCTTCCTATTCTTATGTCGGCATGGTGTCTCTTATATTTATTTCCGATGCAATTTCTGTGTTTCATCGTCAATGGGAAAGTCGAATGGAAACAGTGTACCTGCAGAGGTGCATCGGAATATAAATCTGGTGACACAAAAGACGCTCAAAACATAGACAGTAGGAAGACTCAGTCTTCCTGTACTTAAGTCGGCATTGTGTCTCTTATATTTAATTCCGAAGCAATTTCTGTGTTTCATCGTCACTGTGAATGTCCAAGGGATACAGTAAACATGCAGAAATGCATCGGAATGTAAAACTGGTGACACAGGAAACGCTTAAAACATAGACAGTAGGAAGACTCAGTCTTCCTGTACTTAAGACGTCATTGTGTCTCTTATATTTAATTTCGATGCAATTTCTGTGTTTCATCGCCATTGGGAAGGTCCAAGGGACACAGTAAACCTGCTGAGGGGCATCGGAATGTAAAACTGGTGACACTGGAAACGCTCAAAACATAGACCGTAAGAAGACTCAGTTTCCTTGTACTTAAGTCGTTGTTGTGTCTCTTCTATTTAATTCCGATGCAAATTCTGTGTTTCATCCTCAATGGGAAAGTCGAAGGGAAACAGTATACCTGCAGAGGTGCATCGGAATGTAAAACTGGTGACACAGGAAACGCTCAAAACATAGACAGTAGGAAGACTCAGTCTTCCTGTACTTATGTCGGCATTGTGTCTATTATATTTACTTACGATGTAATTTCTGTGTTTCCATGTCAATGGGAAGGTGCAAGGGTTACAGTCAACGTGCTGAGGTTCATCGGAATGTAAAACTGGTGACACAGAAAACGCTTAAAACATAGACCTTAAGAAGACTCAGTTTTCTGGTACTTAACTCGGCGTTGTGCCTCTTATATTTAATTCCGATGCAATTTCTGTGTTTTTGCGTCAATGGGAACGTCCAATGGATACAGTAAACCTGCAGAGGTGCACCGGAATGTAAAACTGGTGACACAGGAAACGCTCAAAATATAGACGGTAGGAAGACTCAGTCTTCCTGTACTTAAGTCGGCATTGTGTCTGTTATATTTAATTCCGATGTAATTTCTGTGTTTCAATGTCAATGGAAAGGTCCAACGGATACAGTAAACATGCAGAGGTGCATTGGAATGTAAAACTGGTGACACAGGAAACGCTCAAAACATAGACAGTAGGAAGACTCAGTCTTCCTGTACTTAAGACGTCATTGTGTCTCTTATATTTAATTCCGATGCAATTTCTATGTTTCATCGCCATTGGGAAGGTACAAGGGACACAGTAAACCTGCTGAGTGGCATCGGAATGTAAAGCTGGTGACACTGGAAACGCTCAAAACATAGACCGTACGAAGACTCAGTTTTCTTGTACTTAAGTCGGCGTTGTGTCTCTTATATTTAATTCCGATGCAATTTCTGTGTTTCATCGTCGCTGTGAAGGTCCAATGGATACAGTAAACCTGCAGAGGTGGATCGGAATGTAAAACTGGTGACACGGGAAACACTCAAAACATAGACCTTAAGAAGACTCAGTTTTTGGTACTTAAGTCGTCGTTGTGTCTCTTCTATTTAATTCCGGTGCAATTTCTGTGTTTCATCGTCAATGGGAAAGTCGAAGGGAAACAGTATACCTGCAGAGGTGCATCGGAATGAAAAACTGGTGACACAGGAGACGCTCAAAGCGTAGACAGTAGGAAGACTCAGTCTTCCTGTACTTAAGTCGGCATTGTGTCTCATATTTAATTCCGATGCAATTTCTGTGTTTCATCATCAATGGAAAGGTCCAAGGGATACAGTAACCCTGCAGAGGTGCATCGGAATGTAAAACTGGTGACACAGGAAGCGCTCATAACATAGACCCTACGAAGACTCAGGTTTTCTTGTACTTAAGTCGGCATTGTGTCTTTTATATTTAATTCCGATGCAATTTCTGTGTTTCATCGTCACTGTGAAGGTCCAAGGGATACAGTAAACCTGCAGAGGTGCATCGGAATGTAAAACTGGTGACACCGGAAACGCTCAAAACATAGACAGTAGGAAGACTCAGTCTTCCTGTACTTATGTCGGCATTGTGTCTATTATATTTACTTACGATGTAATTTCTGTGTTTCAATGTCAATGGGAAGGTGCAAGGGATACAGTAAACCTGCAGAGGTGCATCGGAATGTAAAACTGGTGACACAGAAAACGCTCAAAACATAGACCTTAAGAAGACTCAGTTTTCTGGTACTTAAGTCGGCGTTGTGCCTCTTATATTTAATTCCGATGCAATTTCTGTGTTTTTGCGTCAATGGGAAGGTCCAGGGGATACAGTAAACCTGCAAAGGTGCATTGGAATGTAAAACTGGTGACACAGGAAACGCTCAAATCATAGACCGTAAGAAGACTCAGTTTTCTTGTACTTAAGTCGGCGTTGTGTCTCTTATATTTAATTACGATGCAATTTCTGTGTTTCATCGTCAATGGAAGCTCCAATGGATACAGTAAACGTGCAGAGGTGCATCGGAATGTAAAACTGGTGACTCAGGAAACGCTCAAAACATAGACAATAGAAAGACACACTCTTCCTATACTTAAGTCGACATTGTGTCTCTTATATTTAATTCCGATGCAATTTCTGTGTTTCATCGTCAATGGGAAAGTCGAAGGGAAACAGTATACCTGCAGAGGTGCATCGGAATTTAAAACTGGTGACACAGGAGACGCCCAAAACATAGACAGTAGGAAGACTCAGTCTTCCTGTACTTATGTCGGCCTTGTGTCTCTTATATTTAATTCCGATGCCATTTCTGTGTTTCATCGCAAATGGGAACGTCCAAGGGATACAGTAAACCTGCAGAGGTGCTTCGGAATGTAAAACTGTTGACACAGGACACGCTCAAAACATAGACGGTAGGAAGACTCAGTCTTCCTATACCTATGTCGGCATGGTGTCTCTTATATTTAATTCGATGCAATTTCTGTGTATCATCATCAATGGGAGGGTCCAATGGATACAGTAAACCTGCAGAGGTGGATCGGAATGTAAAACTGGCGACACGGGAAACACTCAAAACATAGACCTTAAGAAGACTCAGTCTTCCTGTACTTAAGACGTCATTGTGTCTCTTATATTTAGACAGTAGGAAGACTCAGTCTTCCTGTACTTATGTCGGCATTGTGTCTATTATATTTACTTACGATGTAATTTCTGTGTTTCAATGTCAATGGGAAGGTGCTAGGGATACAGTAAACCTGCAGAGGTGCATCGGAATGTAAAACTGGTGACACCGGAAACGCTCAAAACATAGACAGTAGGAAGACTCAGTCTTCCTGTACTTATGTCGGCATTGTGTCTATTATATTTACTTGCGATGTAATTTCTGTGTTTCAATGTCAATGGGAAGGTGCAAGGGATACAGTAAACCTGCAGAGGTGCATCGGAATGTAAAATTGGTGACACAGAAAACGCACAAAACATAGACCTTAAGAAGACTCAGTTTTCTGGTACTTAAGTCGGCGTTGTGCCTCGTATATTTAATTCCGATGCAATTTCTGTGTTTTTGCGTCAATGGGAAGGTGCAAGGGATACAGTAAACCTGCAGAGGTGCATCGGAATTTAAAACTGGTGACACAGGAGACGTCCAAAAACATAGACAGTAGGAAGACTCAGTCTTCCTGTACTTATGTCGGCATTGTGTCTCTTATATTTAATTCCGATGCAATTTCTGTGTTTCATCGTCACTGTGAAGGTCCAAGGGATGCAGCAAACATGCAGAGGTGCATCGGAATGTAAAACTGGTGACACAGGAAACGATCAAAACATAGGCAGTAGGAAGACTCAGTCTTCCTGTACTTAAGACGTCATTGTGTCTCTTATATTTAATTCCGATGCAATTTCTGTGTTTCATCGTCAATGGGAAGGTCCAATGGATACAGTAAACCTGCAGAGTCGCATGGGAATGTAAAACTTGTGACACTGTAAACGCTCAAAACATAGACAGTAGGAAGCCCCAATGTTCCTGTACTTAAGTCGGCATTGTGTCTCTTATATTTAATTCCGATGCAATTTCTGTGTTTCATCGTCAATGGGAAGATCCAAGGCATACAGTAAACCTGCAGAGGGGCATCGGAATGTAAAACTAGTGACACAGGAAACGCTCCAAACATAGACAGTAGGAAGACTCAGCCTTCCTGTTCTTAAGTGGGCATTGTGTCTCTTATATTTAATTCCGATGCTATTCCTGTGTTTCATCGTCAATGGGAACGTCCAATGGATACAGTAAACCTGCAGAGGTGCATCGGAACGTAAAACTGGTGACACAGGAACCGTTCAAATTATAGAGCGTAAGAAGACTCAGTTTTCTTGTACTTAAGTCGGCATTGTGTCTCTTATATTTAATTCCGATGCAATTTCTGTGTTTCACCATCACTGTGAAGATCCAAGGGATACAGTAAACCTGCAGAAGTGCATCAAAATGTAAAACTGGTGACACGGGAAACACTCAAAACATAGACCTTAAGAAGACTCAGTTTTTTGGTACTTAAGTCGTCGTTGTGTCTCTTCTATTTAATTCCGATGCAATTTCTGTGTTTCAATGTCAATGGAAAGGTCCAACATATACAGTAAACATGCAGAGGTGCATTGGAATGTAAAACTGGTGACACAGGAAACGCTCAAAACATAGACAGTAGGAAGGCTCAGTCTTCCTGTACTTAAGACGTCATTGTGTCTCTTATATTTAATTCCGATGCAATTTCTATGTTTGATCGCCATTTTGAAGGTACAAGGGACACAGTAAACCTGCAGAGGTGCATCGGAATGTAAAGCTGGTGACACTGGAAACGCTCAAAACATAGACCGTACGAAGACTCAGTTTTCTTGTCTTTAGTCGGCGTTGTGTCTCTTATATTTAATTCCGATGCAATTTCTGTGTTTCATCGTCGCTGTGAAGGTCCAATGGATACAGTAAACCTGCAGAGGTGGATCGGAATGCAAAGCTGGTGACACCGGAAACGCTCAAAACATAGACAGTAGGAAGACTCAGTCTTCCTGTACTTATGTCGGCATTGTGTCTATTATATTTACTTACGATGTAATTTCTGTGTTTCAATGTCAATGGGAAGGTGCAAGGGATACAGTAAACCTGCAGAGGTGCATCGGAATGTAAAACTGGTGACACCGGAAACGCTCAAAACATAGACAGTAGGAAGACTCAGTCTTCCTGTACTTATGTCGGCATTGTGTCTATTATATTTACTTACGATGTAATTTCTGTGTTTCAATGTCAATGGGAAGGTGCAAGGGATACAGTAAACCTGCAGAGGTGCATCGGAATGTAAAACTGGTGACACAGAAAACGCACAAATCATAGACCTTAAGAAGACTCAGTTTTCTGGTACTTATGTCGGCGTTGTGCCTCTTATATTTAATTCCGATGCAATTTCTGTGTTTTTGCGTCAATGGGAATGTGCAAGGGATACAGTAAACCTGCAGAGGTGCATCGGAATGTAAAACTGGTGACACAGAAAACGCACAAAACATAGACCTTAAGAAGACTCAGTTTTCTGGTACTTAAGTCGGCGTTGTGTCTCTTATATTTAATTCCGATGCAATTTCTGTGTTTCATCGTCAATGGAAGCTCCAATGGATACAGTAAACGTGCAGAGGTGCATCGGAATGTAAAACTGGTGACACAGGAAACGCTCAAAACATAGACAATAGAAAGACACACTCTTCCTGTACTTAAGTCGACATTGTGTCTCTTATATTTAATTCCGATGCAATTTCTGTGTTTCATCGCCAATGGGAAGGTCCAAGGGATACAGTAAACCTGCAGAGGTGCATCGGAATGTAAAACTGTTGACACAGGACACGCTCAAAACATAGACAGTAGGAAGACTCAGTCTTCCTATTCTTATGTCGGCATGGTGTCTCTTATATTTATTTCCGATGCAATTTCTGTGTTTCATCGTCAATGGGAAAGTCGAATGGAAACAGTGTACCTGCAGAGGTGCATCGGAATATAAATCTGGTGACACAAAAGACGCTCAAAACATTACCAGTAGGAAGACTCAGTCTTCCTGTACTTAAGTCGGCATTGTGTCTCTTATATTTAATTCCGAAGCAATTTCTGTGTTTCATCGTCACTGTGAATGTCCAAAGGATACAGTAAACATGCAGAAATGCATCGGAATGTAAAACTGGTGACACAGGAAACGCTTAAAACATAGACAAGAGGAAGACTCAGTCTTCCTGTACTTAAGACGTCATTGTGTCTCTTATATTTAATTTCGATGCAATTTCTGTGTTTCATCGCCATTGGGAAGGTCCAAGGGACACAGTAAACCTGCTGAGGGGCATCGGAATGTAAAACTGGTGACACTGGAAACGCTCAAAACATAGACCGTAAGAAGACTCAGTTTCCTTGTACTTAAGTCGTCGTTGTGTCTCTTCTATTTAATTCCGATGCAAATTCTGTGTTTCATCCTCAATGGGAAAGTCGAAGGGAAACAGTATACCTGCAGAGGTGCATCGGAATGTAAAACTGGTGACACAGGAAACGCTCAAAACATAGACAGTAGGAAGACTCAGTCTTCCTGTACTTATTTCGGCATTGTGTCTATTATATTTACTTACGATGTAATTTCTGTGTTTCCATGTCAATGGGAAGGTGCAAGGGTTACAGTCAACGTGCTGAGGTGCATCGGAATGTAAAACTGGTGACACAGAAAACGCTTAAAACATAGACCTTAAGAAGACTCAGTTTTCTGGTACTTAACTCGGCGTTGTGCCTCTTATATTTAATTCCGATGCAATTTCTGTGTTTTTGCGTCAATGGGAAGGTCCAGGGGATACAGTAAACCTGCAGAGGTGCATTGGAATTTAAAACTGGTGACACAAGAAACGCTCAAATCATAGACCGTAAGAAGACTCAGTTTTCTTGTACTTAAGTCGGGGTTGTGTCTCTTATATTTAATTCCGCTGCAATTTCTGTGTTTCATCGTCAATGGGAACGTCCAATGGATACAGTAAACCTGCAGAGGTGCACCGGAATGTAAAACTGGTGACACAGGAAACGCTCAAAATATAGACGGTAGGAAGACTCAGTCTTCCTGTACTTAAGTCGGCATTGTGTCTGTTATATTTAATTCCGATGTAATTTCTGTGTTTCAATGTCAATGGAAAGGTCCAACGGATACAGTAAACATGCAGAGGTGCATTGGAATGTAAAACTGGTGACACAGGAAACGCTCAAAACATAGACAGTAGGAAGACTCAGTCTTCCTGTACTTAAGACGTCATTGTGTCTCTTATATTTAATTCCGATGCAATTTCTATGTTTCATCGCCATTGGGAAGGTACAAGGGACACAGTAAACCTGCTGAGTGGCATCGGAATGTAAAGCTGGTGACACTGGAAACGCTCAAAACATAGACCGTACGAAGACTCAGTTTTCTTGTACTTAAGTCGGCGTTGTGTCTCTTATATTTAATTCCGATGCAATTTCTGTGTTTCATCGTCGCTGTGAAGGTCCAATGGATACAGTAAACCTGCAGAGGTGGATCGGAATGTAAAACTGGTGACACGGGAAACACTCAAAACATAGACCTTAAGAAGACTCAGTTTTTGGTACTTAAGTCGTCGTTGTGTCTCTTCTATTTAATTCCGATGCAATTTCTGTGTTTCATCGTCAATGGGAAAGTCGAAGGGAAACAGTATACCTGCAGAGGTGCATCGGAATGAAAAACTGGTGACACAGGAGACGCTCAAAGCGTAGACAGTAGGAAGACTCAGTCTTCCTGTACTTAAGTCGGCATTGTGTCTCATATTTAATTCCGATGCAATTTCTGTGTTTCATCATCAATGGAAAGGTCCAAGGGATACAGTAACCCTGCAGAGGTGCATCGGAATGTAAAACTGGTGACACAGGAAGCGCTCATAACATAGACCCTACGAAGACTCAGGTTTTCTTGTACTTAAGTCGGCATTGTGTCTTTTATATTTAATTCCGATGCAATTTCTGTGTTTCATCGTCACTGTGAAGGTCCAAGGGATACAGTAAACCTGCAGAGGTGCATCGGAATGTAAAACTGGTGACACCGGAAACGCTCAAAACATAGACAGTAGGAAGACTCAGTCTTCCTGTACTTAAGACGTCATTGTGTCTCTTATATTTAATTCCGATGCAATTTCTGTGTTTCATCGCCAATGGGATGATTCAAGGGACGCAGTAAACCTGCAGAGGTGCATCGGAATTTAAAACTGGTGACACTGGAAACGCTCAAAACATAGACCGTAAGAAGACTCAGTTTTCTTGTACTTAAGTCGGCGTTCTGTCTCTTATATTTAATTCCGATGCAATTTCTGTGTTTCATCGCCACTGTGAAGGTCCAAGGGATACAGTAAACATGCAGAAGTGCATCGGAATGTAAAACTGGTGATACAGGAAACGCTCAAAACATAGACAGTAGGAAGACTCAGTCTTCCTGTACTTAAGACGTCATTGTGTCTCTTATATTTAATTCCGATGCAATTTCTGTGTTTCATCGCCAATGGGAAGGTCCAAGGGATACAGTAAACCTGCAGAGGTGCATCGGAATGTAAAACTGTTGACACAGGACACGCTCAAAACATAGACAGTAGGAAGACTCAGTCTTCCTATTCTTATGTCGGCATGGTGTCTCTTATATTTATTTCCGATGCAATTTCTGTGTTTCATCGTCAATGGGAAAGTCGAATGGAAACAGTGTACCTGCAGAGGTGCATCGGAATATAAATCTGGTGACACAAAAGACGCTCAAAACATAGACAGTAGGAAGACTCAGTCTTCCTGTACTTAAGTCGGCATTGTGTCTCTTATATTTAATTCCGAAGCAATTTCTGTGTTTCATCGTCACTGTGAATGTCCAAGGGATACAGTAAACATGCAGAAATGCATCGGAATGTAAAACTGGTGACACAGGAAACGCTTAAAACATAGACAGTAGGAAGACTCAGTCTTCCTGTACTTAAGACGTCATTGTGTCTCTTATATTTAATTTCGATGCAATTTCTGTGTTTCATCGCCATTGGGAAGGTCCAAGGGACACAGTAAACCTGCTGAGGGGCATCGGAATGTAAAACTGGTGACACTGGAAACGCTCAAAACATAGACCGTAAGAAGACTCAGTTTCCTTGTACTTAAGTCGTTGTTGTGTCTCTTCTATTTAATTCCGATGCAAATTCTGTGTTTCATCCTCAATGGGAAAGTCGAAGGGAAACAGTATACCTGCAGAGGTGCATCGGAATGTAAAACTGGTGACACAGGAAACGCTCAAAACATAGACAGTAGGAAGACTCAGTCTTCCTGTACTTATGTCGGCATTGTGTCTATTATATTTACTTACGATGTAATTTCTGTGTTTCCATGTCAATGGGAAGGTGCAAGGGTTACAGTCAACGTGCTGAGGTGCATCGGAATGTAAAACTGGTGACACAGAAAACGCTTAAAACATAGACCTTAAGAAGACTCAGTTTTCTGGTACTTAACTCGGCGTTGTGCCTCTTATATTTAATTCCGATGCAATTTCTGTGTTTTTGCGTCAATGGGAACGTCCAATGGATACAGTAAACCTGCAGAGGTGCACCGGAATGTAAAACTGGTGACACAGGAAACGCTCAAAATATAGACGGTAGGAAGACTCAGTCTTCCTGTACTTAAGTCGGCATTGTGTCTGTTATATTTAATTCCGATGTAATTTCTGTGTTTCAATGTCAATGGAAAGGTCCAACGGATACAGTAAACATGCAGAGGTGCATTGGAATGTAAAACTGGTGACACAGGAAACGCTCAAAACATAGACAGTAGGAAGACTCAGTCTTCCTGTACTTAAGACGTCATTGTGTCTCTTATATTTAATTCCGATGCAATTTCTATGTTTCATCGCCATTGGGAAGGTACAAGGGACACAGTAAACCTGCTGAGTGGCATCGGAATGTAAAGCTGGTGACACTGGAAACGCTCAAAACATAGACCGTACGAAGACTCAGTTTTCTTGTACTTAAGTCGGCGTTGTGTCTCTTATATTTAATTCCGATGCAATTTCTGTGTTTCATCGTCGCTGTGAAGGTCCAATGGATACAGTAAACCTGCAGAGGTGGATCGGAATGTAAAACTGGTGACACGGGAAACACTCAAAACATAGACCTTAAGAAGACTCAGTTTTTGGTACTTAAGTCGTCGTTGTGTCTCTTCTATTTAATTCCGGTGCAATTTCTGTGTTTCATCGTCAATGGGAAAGTCGAAGGGAAACAGTATACCTGCAGAGGTGCATCGGAATGAAAAACTGGTGACACAGGAGACGCTCAAAGCGTAGACAGTAGGAAGACTCAGTCTTCCTGTACTTAAGTCGGCATTGTGTCTCATATTTAATTCCGATGCAATTTCTGTGTTTCATCATCAATGGAAAGGTCCAAGGGATACAGTAACCCTGCAGAGGTGCATCGGAATGTAAAACTGGTGACACAGGAAGCGCTCATAACATAGACCCTACGAAGACTCAGGTTTTCTTGTACTTAAGTCGGCATTGTGTCTTTTATATTTAATTCCGATGCAATTTCTGTGTTTCATCGTCACTGTGAAGGTCCAAGGGATACAGTAAACCTGCAGAGGTGCATCGGAATGTAAAACTGGTGACACCGGAAACGCTCAAAACATAGACAGTAGGAAGACTCAGTCTTCCTGTACTTATGTCGGCATTGTGTCTATTATATTTACTTACGATGTAATTTCTGTGTTTCAATGTCAATGGGAAGGTGCAAGGGATACAGTAAACCTGCAGAGGTGCATCGGAATGTAAAACTGGTGACACAGAAAACGCTCAAAACATAGACCTTAAGAAGACTCAGTTTTCTGGTACTTAAGTCGGCGTTGTGCCTCTTATATTTAATTCCGATGCAATTTCTGTGTTTTTGCGTCAATGGGAAGGTCCAGGGGATACAGTAAACCTGCAAAGGTGCATTGGAATGTAAAACTGGTGACACAGGAAACGCTCAAATCATAGACCGTAAGAAGACTCAGTTTTCTTGTACTTAAGTCGGCGTTGTGTCTCTTATATTTAATTACGATGCAATTTCTGTGTTTCATCGTCAATGGAAGCTCCAATGGATACAGTAAACGTGCAGAGGTGCATCGGAATGTAAAACTGGTGACTCAGGAAACGCTCAAAACATAGACAATAGAAAGACACACTCTTCCTATACTTAAGTCGACATTGTGTCTCTTATATTTAATTCCGATGCAATTTCTGTGTTTCATCGTCAATGGGAAAGTCGAAGGGAAACAGTATACCTGCAGAGGTGCATCGGAATTTAAAACTGGTGACACAGGAGACGCCCAAAACATAGACAGTAGGAAGACTCAGTCTTCCTGTACTTATGTCGGCCTTGTGTCTCTTATATTTAATTCCGATGCCATTTCTGTGTTTCATCGCAAATGGGAACGTCCAAGGGATACAGTAAACCTGCAGAGGTGCTTCGGAATGTAAAACTGTTGACACAGGACACGCTCAAAACATAGACGGTAGGAAGACTCAGTCTTCCTATACCTATGTCGGCATGGTGTCTCTTATATTTAATTCGATGCAATTTCTGTGTATCATCATCAATGGGAGGGTCCAATGGATACAGTAAACCTGCAGAGGTGGATCGGAATGTAAAACTGGCGACACGGGAAACACTCAAAACATAGACCTTAAGAAGACTCAGTCTTCCTGTACTTAAGACGTCATTGTGTCTCTTATATTTAGACAGTAGGAAGACTCAGTCTTCCTGTACTTATGTCGGCATTGTGTCTATTATATTTACTTACGATGTAATTTCTGTGTTTCAATGTCAATGGGAAGGTGCTAGGGATACAGTAAACCTGCAGAGGTGCATCGGAATGTAAAACTGGTGACACCGGAAACGCTCAAAACATAGACAGTAGGAAGACTCAGTCTTCCTGTACTTATGTCGGCATTGTGTCTATTATATTTACTTGCGATGTAATTTCTGTGTTTCAATGTCAATGGGAAGGTGCAAGGGATACAGTAAACCTGCAGAGGTGCATCGGAATGTAAAACTGGTGACACAGAAAACGCACAAAACATAGACCTTAAGAAGACTCAGTTTTCTGGTACTTAAGTCGGCGTTGTGCCTCGTATATTTAATTCCGATGCAATTTCTGTGTTTTTGCGTCAATGGGAAGGTGCAAGGGATACAGTAAACCTGCAGAGGTGCATCGGAATTTAAAACTGGTGACACAGGAGACGTCCAAAAACATAGACAGTAGGAAGACTCAGTCTTCCTGTACTTATGTCGGCATTGTGTCTCTTATATTTAATTCCGATGCAATTTCTGTGTTTCATCGTCACTGTGAAGGTCCAAGGGATGCAGCAAACATGCAGAGGTGCATCGGAATGTAAAACTGGTGACACAGGAAACGATCAAAACATAGGCAGTAGGAAGACTCAGTCTTCCTGTACTTAAGACGTCATTGTGTCTCTTATATTTAATTCCGATGCAATTTCTGTGTTTCATCGTCAATGGGAAGGTCCAATGGATACAGTAAACCTGCAGAGTCGCATGGGAATGTAAAACTTGTGACACTGTAAACGCTCAAAACATAGACAGTAGGAAGCCCCAATGTTCCTGTACTTAAGTCGGCATTGTGTCTCTTATATTTAATTCCGATGCAATTTCTGTGTTTCATCGTCAATGGGAAGATCCAAGGCATACAGTAAACCTGCAGAGGGGCATCGGAATGTAAAACTAGTGACACAGGAAACGCTCCAAACATAGACAGTAGGAAGACTCAGCCTTCCTGTTCTTAAGTGGGCATTGTGTCTCTTATATTTAATTCCGATGCTATTCCTGTGTTTCATCGTCAATGGGAACGTCCAATGGATACAGTAAACCTGCAGAGGTGCATCGGAACGTAAAACTGGTGACACAGGAACCGTTCAAATTATAGAGCGTAAGAAGACTCAGTTTTCTTGTACTTAAGTCGGCATTGTGTCTCTTATATTTAATTCCGATGCAATTTCTGTGTTTCACCATCACTGTGAAGATCCAAGGGATACAGTAAACCTGCAGAAGTGCATCAAAATGTAAAACTGGTGACACGGGAAACACTCAAAACATAGACCTTAAGAAGACTCAGTTTTTTGGTACTTAAGTCGTCGTTGTGTCTCTTCTATTTAATTCCGATGCAATTTCTGTGTTTCAATGTCAATGGAAAGGTCCAACATATACAGTAAACATGCAGAGGTGCATTGGAATGTAAAACTGGTGACACAGGAAACGCTCAAAACATAGACAGTAGGAAGGCTCAGTCTTCCTGTACTTAAGACGTCATTGTGTCTCTTATATTTAATTCCGATGCAATTTCTATGTTTGATCGCCATTTTGAAGGTACAAGGGACACAGTAAACCTGCAGAGGTGCATCGGAATGTAAAGCTGGTGACACTGGAAACGCTCAAAACATAGACCGTACGAAGACTCAGTTTTCTTGTCTTTAGTCGGCGTTGTGTCTCTTATATTTAATTCCGATGCAATTTCTGTGTTTCATCGTCGCTGTGAAGGTCCAATGGATACAGTAAACCTGCAGAGGTGGATCGGAATGCAAAGCTGGTGACACCGGAAACGCTCAAAACATAGACAGTAGGAAGACTCAGTCTTCCTGTACTTATGTCGGCATTGTGTCTATTATATTTACTTACGATGTAATTTCTGTGTTTCAATGTCAATGGGAAGGTGCAAGGGATACAGTAAACCTGCAGAGGTGCATCGGAATGTAAAACTGGTGACACCGGAAACGCTCAAAACATAGACAGTAGGAAGACTCAGTCTTCCTGTACTTATGTCGGCATTGTGTCTATTATATTTACTTACGATGTAATTTCTGTGTTTCAATGTCAATGGGAAGGTGCAAGGGATACAGTAAACCTGCAGAGGTGCATCGGAATGTAAAACTGGTGACACAGAAAACGCACAAATCATAGACCTTAAGAAGACTCAGTTTTCTGGTACTTATGTCGGCGTTGTGCCTCTTATATTTAATTCCGATGCAATTTCTGTGTTTTTGCGTCAATGGGAATGTGCAAGGGATACAGTAAACCTGCAGAGGTGCATCGGAATGTAAAACTGGTGACACAGAAAACGCACAAAACATAGACCTTAAGAAGACTCAGTTTTCTGGTACTTAAGTCGGCGTTGTGTCTCTTATATTTAATTCCGATGCAATTTCTGTGTTTCATCGTCAATGGAAGCTCCAATGGATACAGTAAACGTGCAGAGGTGCATCGGAATGTAAAACTGGTGACACAGGAAACGCTCAAAACATAGACAATAGAAAGACACACTCTTCCTGTACTTAAGTCGACATTGTGTCTCTTATATTTAATTCCGATGCAATTTCTGTGTTTCATCGTCAATGGGAAAGTCGAAGGGAAACAGTATACCTGCAGAGGTGCATCGGAATTTAAAACTGGTGACACAGGAGACGTCCAAAAACATAGACAGTAGGAAGACTCAGTCTTCCTGTACTTATGTCGGCATTGTGTCTCTTATATTTAATTCCGATGCAATTTCTGTGTTTCATCGTCACTGTGAAGGTCCAAGGGATGCAGCAAACATGCAGAGGTGCATCGGAATGTAAAACTGGTGACACAGGAAACGATCAAAACATAGGCAGTAGGAAGACTCAGTCTTCCAGTACTTAAGACGTCATTGTGTCTCTTATATTTAATTCCGATGCACTTTCTGTGTTTCATCGTCAATGGGAAGGTCCAATGGATACAGTAAACCTGCAGAGTCGCATGGGAATGTAAAACTTGTGACACTGTAAACGCTCAAAACATAGACAGTAGGAAGACCCAATGTTCCTGTACTTAAGTCGGCATTGTGTCTCTTATATTTAATTCCGATGCAATTTCTGTGTTTCATCGTCAATGGGAAGATCCAAGGCATACAGTAAACCTGCAGAGGTGCATCGGAATGTAAAACTAGTGACACAGGAAACGCTCAAAACATAGACAGTAGGAAGACTCAGCCTTCCTGTTCTTAAGTGGGCATTGTGTCTCTTATATTTAATTCCGATGCTATTCCTGTGTTTCATCGTCAATGGGAACGTCCAATGGATACAGTAAACCTGCAGAGGTGCATCGGAACGTAAAACTGGTGACACAGGAACCGTTCAAATTATAGAGCGTAAGAAGACTCAGTTTTCTTGTAATTAAGTCGGCATTGTGTCTCTTATATTTAATTCCGATGCAATTTCTGTGTTTCACCATCACTGTGAAGATCCAAGGGATACAGTAAACCTGCAGAGGTGCATCAAAATGTAAAACTGATGACACAGGAAATGCTCAAAACGTAGACAGTAGGAAGACTCAGCCTTCCTGTTCTTAAATCGGCATTGTGACTCTTTTATTTAATTCCGATGCCATTTCTGTGTTTCATCGCCAATGGGAACGTCCAAGGGATACAGTAAACCTGCAGAGGTGCATCGGAATGTAAAACTGTTGACACAGGACACGCTCAAAACATAGACGGTAGGAAGACTCAGTCTTCCTACACCTATGTCGGCATGGTGTCTCTTATATTTAATTCGATGCAATTTCTGTGTTTCATCATCAATGGGAGGGTCAAATGGATACAGTAAACCTGCAGAGGTGGATCGGAATGTAAAACTGGCGACACGGGAAACACTCAAAACATAGACCTTAAGAAGACTCAGTTTTCTGGTACTTAAGTCGTAGTTGTGTCTCTTCTATTTAATTCCGATGCAATTTCTGTGTTTCATCGTCAACGGGAAAGCCGAAGGGAAACAGTATACCTGCAGAGGTGCATCGGAATGTAAAACTGGTGACACCGGAAACGCTCAAAACATAGACAGTAGGAAGACTCAGTCTTCCTGTACTTATGTCGGCATTGTGTCTATTATATTTACTTACGATGTAATTTCTGTGTTTCAATGTCAATGTGAAGGTGCAAGGGATACAGTAAACCTGCAGAGGTGCATCGGAATGTAAAACTGATGACACAGAAAACGCACAAAACATAGACCTTAAGAAGACTCAGTTTTCTGGTACTTAAGTCGGCGTTGTGCCTCTTATATTTAATTCCGATGCAATTTCTGTGTTTTTGCGTCAATGGGAAAGTCCAGGGGATACAGTAAACCTGCAAAGGTGAATTGGAATGTAAAACTGGTGACACAGGAAACGCTCAAATCATAGACCGTATAAAACTCAGTTTTCTTGTACTTAAGTCGGCGTTGTGTCTCTTATATTTAATTCCGATGCAATTTCTGTGTTTCATCGTCAATGGAAGCTCCAATGGATACAGTAAACGTGCAGAGGTGCATCGGAATGTAAAACTGGTGACACAGGAAACGCTCAAAACATAGGCAATAGAAACACACACTCTTCCTGTACTTAAGTCGACATTGTGTCTCTTATATTTAATTCCGATGCAATTTTTGTGTTTCATCGTCAATGGGAAAGACGAAGGGAAACAGTATACCTGCAGAGGTGCATCGGAATTTAAAACTGGTGACACAGGAGACGCCCAAAAACATAGACAGTAGGAAGACTCAGTCTTCCTGTACTTATGTCGGCATTGTGTCTCTTATATTTAATTCCGATGCAATTTCTGTGTCTCATCGTCACTGTGAAGGTCCAAGGAATACAGCAAACATGCAGAGGTGCATCGGAATGTAAAACTGGTGACACAGGAAACGATCAAAGCATAGGCAGTAGGAAGACTCAGTCTTCCTGTACTTAAGACGCCATTGTGTCTCTTATATTTAATTCCGATGCAATTTCTGTGTTTCATCGTCAATGGGAAGGTCCAATGGATACAGTAAACCTGCAGAGTCGCATGGGAATGTAAAACTTGTGACACTGTAAACGCTCAAAACATAGACAGTAGGAAGACCCAATGTTCCTGTACTTAAGTCGGCATTGTGTCTCTTATATTTAATTCCGATGCAATTTCTGTGTTTCATCGTCAATGGGAAGATCCAAGGCATACAGTAAACCTGCAGAGGTGCATCGGAATGTAAAACTAGTGACACAGGAAACGCTCAAAACATAGACAGTAGGAAGACTCAGCCTTCCTGTTCTTAAGTGGGCATTGTGTCCCTTATATTCAATTCCGATGCTATTCCTGTGTTTCATCGTCAATGGGAACGTCCAATGGATACAGTAAACCTGCAGAGGTGCATCGGAACGTAAAACTGGTGACACAGGAGGCGTTCAAATTATAGAGCGTAAGAAGACTCAGTTTTCTTGTACTTAAGTCGGCATTGTGACTCTTATATTTAATTCCGATGCAATTTCTGCGTTTCACCATCACTGTGAAGATCCAAGGGATACATAAACCTGCAGAGGAGCATCAAAATGTAAAACTGATGACAGAGGAAATGCTCAAAACGTAGACAGTAGGAAGACTCACCCTTCCTGTTCTTAAGCCGGCATTGTGTCTCTTTTATTTAATTCCGATGCCATTTCTGTGTTTCATCGCCAATGGGATCGACCAAGGGATACAGTAAACCTGCAGAGGTGCATCGGAATGTAAAACTGTTGACACAGGACACGCTCAAAACATAGACGGTAGGAAGACTCAGTCTTCCTATACTTATGTCGGCATGGTGTCTCTTATATTTAATTCCGATGCAATTTCTGTGTTTCATCATCAATGGGAGGGTCCAATGGATACAGTAAACCTGCAGAGGTGGATCGGAATGTAAAACTGGCAACACGGGAAACACTCAAAACATAGACCTTAAGAAGACTCAGTTTCCTGGTGCTTAAGTCGGCGTTGTGTCTCTTATATTTAATTCCGCTGCAATTTTTGTGTTTTTTCGTCAATGGGAAGGTCCAAGTTATACAGTAAACCTGCGGAGGTGCATTGGAATGTAAAACTGGTGACACAGGAAACGCTCAAATCATAGACCGTAAGAAGACTCAGTTTTCTTGTACTTAAGTCGGCGTTGTGTCTCTTATATTTAATTCCGATGCAATATCTGTGTTTCATCGTCAATGGAAGGTCCAACGGATACAGTAAACCAGAAGAGGTGCATCGGAATGTAAAACTGGTGACACTGGAACCGCTCAAAACATAGACCGTAAGATGACTCAGTTTTCTTGTACTTAAGTCGTCGTTGTGTCTCTTCTATTTAATTCCGATGCAATTTCTGTGTTTCATCGTCAATGGGAAAGTCGAAGGGAAACAGTATACCTGCAGAGGTGCATCGGAATTTAAAACTGGTGACACAGGAGACGCCCAAAACATAGACAGTAGGAAGACTCAGTCTTCCTGTACTTAAGTCGGCAATGTGTCTCTTATATTTAATTCCGATGCCATTTCTGTGTTTCATCGCCAATGGGAAAGTCCAAGGGATACAGTAAACCTGCAGAGGTGGATCGGAATGTAAAACTGGTGACACGGGAAACGCTCAAAACATAGACCTTAAGAAGACTCAGTTTTCTGGTACTTAAGTCGGCGTTGTGTCTCTTATATTTAATTCCGATGCAATTTTTGTGTTTTTTCGTCAATGGGAAGGTCCAAGGCATACAGTAAACTTGCAGAGGTGCATTGGAATGTAAAACTGGTGACACAGGAAACGCTCAAATCATAGACCGTAAGAAGACTCAGTTTTCTTGTACTTAAGACGGCGTTGTGTCTCTTATATTTAATTCCGATGCAATGTCTGTGTTTCATCGCCATTGGGAAGGTCCAAGGGACACAGTAAACCTGCTGAGGGGCATCGGAATGTAAAACTGGTGACACAGGAAACGCTCAAAACATAGACAGAAGGAAGACTCAGTCTTCCTGTACTTCAGTCGACATTGTGTCTCTTATATTTAATTCCGATGCAATTTCTGTGTTTCATTGTCACTGTGAAGGTCCAAGGGATACAGTAAACATGCAGAGGTGCATCGGAATGTAAAACTGGTGATACAGGAAACGCTCAAAACATAGACCGTAAGAAGACTCACTTTTCTTGTACTTAAGTCGTCGTTGTGTCTCTTCTATTTAATTCCGATGCAATTTTATGTGTTTCATCGTCAATGGGAAAGTCGAAGGGAAACAGTATACCTGCAGAGATTCATCGGAATGTATAACTGGTGACACAGGTGACGCTCAAAGCATAGAGAGTAGGAAGACTCAAACTTCCTGTACTTAAGTCGGCATTGTGTCTCTTATATTCAATTCCGATGCAATTTCTGTGCTTCATCGTCACTGTGAAGGTCCAAGAGATACAGTAAAAATGCAGAGGTGCATTGGAATGTAAAACTGGTGACACTGGAAACGCTAAAAACATAGACCGTAAGAAGACTCTGTTTTCTTGTACTTAAGTCGGCGTTCTATCTCTTATATTTAATTCCGATGCAATTTCTGTGTTTCATCGTCACTGTGAAGGTCCAAGGGATACAGTAAACATCCAGAAGTGCATCGGAATGTAAAACTGGTGATACAGGAAACGCTCAAAACATAGACAGTAGGAAGACTCAGTCTTCCTGTACTTAAGACGTCATTGTGTCTCTTATATTTAATTCCGTAGCAATTTCTGTGTTTCATCGCCAATGGAAGGATCAAGGGATACAGTAAACCTGCAGAGGTGCATCGGAATGTAAAACTGTTGACACAGGACACGCTCAAAACATAGACAGTAGGAAGACTCAGTCTTCCTATTCATATGTCGGCATGGTGTCTCTTTTATTTAATTCCGATGCTATTTCTGTGTTTCATCGTCAATGGGAAAGTCGAAGGGAAACAGTATACCTGCTGAGGGGCATCGGAATGTAAAACTGGTGACACAGGAGACGCCCAAAACATAGACAGTAGGAAGACTCACTCTTCCTGTACTTAAGTCGGCATTGTGTCTCTTATATTTAATTCCGATGCCATTTCTGTGTTTCATTGCCAATGGGAAGGTCCAAGGGATACAGTAAACCTCCAGAGGTGGATCGGAAAGTAAAACTGGTGACACGGGAAACGCTCAAATCATAGACCGTAAGAAGACTCAGTTTTCTTGTACTTATGTCGGCGTTATGTCTCTTATATTTAATTCCGATGCAATGTCTGTGTTTCATCGTCAATGGAAGGTCCAACGGATACAGTAAACCAGCAGAGGTGCATCGGAGTGTAATACTGGTGACACTGGAGACGCTCAAAACATAGACAGTAGGAAGACTCAGTCTTCCTGTACTTAAGTCGGCATTGTGTCTCTTATATTCAATTCCGATGCAATTTCTGTGTTTCATCATCACTGTGAAGGTCCAAGAGATACAGTAAACATGCAGAGGTGCATTGGAATGTAAAACTGGTGACACAGGAAACGCTCAAAACATAGACAGTAGGAAGACTCAGTCTTCCTGTACTTCAGTCGGCATTGTGTCTCTTATATTTAATTCCGATGCAATTTCTGTGTTTCATCGCCACTGTGAATGTCCAAGGGATACAGTAAACATGCAGAAGTGCATCGGAATGTAAAACTGGTGACACAGGAAACGCTCAAAACATAGACAGTAGGAAGACTCAGTCTTCCTGTACTTAAGACGTCATTGTGTCACTTATATTTAATTCCGATGCGATTTCTGTGTTTCATCGCCATTTGGAAGGTCCAAGGGACACAGTAAACCTGCTGAGGGGCATTGGAATGTAAAACTGGTGACACTGGAAACGCTCAAAACATAGACCGTAAGAAGACTCAGTTTTCTTGTACTTAAGTCGTCGTTGTGTCTCTTCTATTTAATTCCCATGCAATATCTGTGTTTCATCCTCAATGGGAAAGTCGAAGGGAAACAGTATACCTGCAGAAGTGCATCGGAATGTAAAACTGGTGACACAGGAAACGCTCAAATCATAGACAGTAGGAAGACTCAGTCTTCCTGTACTTATGTCGGCATTGTGTCTATTATATTTACTTACGATGTAATTTCTGTGTTTCAATGTCAATGGGAAGGTGCAAGGGATACAGTAAACCTGCAGAAGTGCATCGGAATGTAAAACTGGTGACACAGAAAACGCTCAAAACATAGACAGTAGGAAGACTCAGTCTTCCTGTACTTCAGTCGGCATTGTGTCTCTTATATTTAATTCCGATGCCATTTCTGTGTTTCATCGTCAATGGGAAGGTCCAGGGGATACAGTAAACCTGCAGAGGGGCATCGGAATGTAAAACTGTTGACACAGAACACGCTCAAACATAGACAGTAGGAAGACACAGTCATCCTATACCTATGTCGGCATGGTGTCTCTTATATTTAATTCCGATGCAATTTCTGTGTTTCATCATCAATGGGAGGGTGCAATGGATACAGTAAACCTGCAGAGGTGGATCGGAATGTAAAACTGGCGACACGGGAAACACTCAAAACATAGTCCTTAAGAAGACTCAGTTTTCTGGTACTTAAGTCGGCGTTGTGTCTCTTATATTTAATTCCGCTGCAATTTTTGTGTTTTTTCGTCAATGGGAATGTCCAAGTTATACAGTAAACCTGCGGAGGTGCATTGGAATGTAAAACTGGTGACACAGGAAAGGCTCAAATCATAGACCGTAAGAAGACTCAGTTTTCTTGTACTTAAGTCGGCGTTGTGTCTCTTATATTTAATTCCGATGCAATATCTGTGTTTCATCGTCGCTTTGAAGGTCCAATGGATACAGTAAACCTGCAGAGATGGATCGGAATGTAAAACTGGTGACACGGGAAACACTCAAAACATAGACCTTAAGAAGACTCAGTTTTCTGGTACTTAAGTCGTCGTTGTGTCTCTTCTATTTAATTCCGATGCAATTTCTGTGTTTCATCGTCAATGGGAAAGTCGAAGGGAAACAGTATACCTGCAGAGGTGCATCGGAATGAAAAACTGGTGACACAGGAGTCGCTCAAAGCGTAGACAGTAGGAAGACTCAGTCTTCCTGTACTTAAGTCGGCATTGTGTCTCTTATATTTAATTCCGATGCAATTTCTGTGTTTCATCGTCACTGTAAAGGTCCAAGGGATACAGTAAACCTGCAGAGGTGCATCGGAATGTAAAACTGGTGACACCGAAAACGCTCAAAACATAGACAGTAGGAAGACTCAGTCTTCCTGTACTTATGTCGGCATTGTGTCTATTATATTTACTTACGATGTAATTTCTGTGTTTCAATGTCAATGGGAAGGTGCAAGGGACACAGTAAACCTGCAGAGGTGCATCGGAATGTAAAACAGGTGACACAGAAAACGCTCAAAACATAGACCTTAAGAAGACTCAGTTTTCTGGTACTTAAGTCGGCGTTGTGCCTCTTATATTTATTTCCGATGCAATTTCTGTGTTTTTGCGTCAATGGGAAGGTCCAGGGGATACAGTAAACCTGCAAAGGTGCATTGGAATGTAAAACTGGTGACACAGGAAACGCTCAAATCATAGACCGTAAGAAGACTCAGTTTTCTTGTACTTAAGTCGGCGTTGTGTCTCTTATATTTAATTCCGATGCAATTTCTGTGTTTCATCGTCAATGGAAGCTCCAATGGATACAGTAAACGTGCAGAGGTGCATCGGAATGTAAAACTGGTGACACAGGAAACGCTCAAAACATAGACAATAGAAAGACACACTCTTCCTGTACTTAAGTCGACATTGTGTCTCTTATATTTAATTCCGATGCAATTTCTGTGTTTCATCGTCAATGGGAAAGTCGAAGGGAAACAGTATACCTGCAGAGGTGCATCGGAATTTAAAACTGGTGACACAGGAGACGCCCAAAAACATAGACAGTAGGAAGACTCAGTCTTCCTGTACTTAAGTCGGCATTGTGTCTCTTATATTTAATTCCGATGCAATTTCTGTGTTTCATCGTCACTGTGAAGGTCCAAGGGATACAGCAAACATGCAGAGGTGAATCAGAATGTAAAACTGGTGTCACAGGAAACGATCAAAACATAGGCAGTAGGAAGACTCAGTCTTCCTGTACTTAAGACGTCATTGTGTCTCTTATATTTAATTCCGATGCAATTTCTGTGTTTCATCGTCAATGGGAAGGTCCAATGGATACAATAAACCTCCAGAGTCGCATGGGAATGTAAAACTTGTGACACTGTAAACGCTCAAAACATAGACAGTAGGAAGACCCAATGTTCCTGTACTTAAGTCGGCATTGTGTCTCTTATATTTAATTCCGATGCAATTTCTGTGTTTCATCGTCAATGGGAAGATCCAAGGCATACAGTAAACCTGCAGAGGTGCATCGGAATGTAAAACTAGTGACACAGGAAACGCTCAAAACATAGACAGTAGGAAGACTCAGCCTTCCTGTTCTTAAGTGGGCATTGTGTCTCTTATATTTAATTCCGATGCTATTCCTGTGTTTCATCGTCAATGGGAACGTCCAATGGATACAGTAAACCTGCAGAGGTGCATCGGAACGTAAAACTGGTGACACAGGAAGCGTTCAAATTATAGAGCGTGAGAAGACTCAGTTTTCTTGTACTTAAGTCGGTATTGTGTCTCTTATATTTAATTCCGATGCAATTTCTGTGTTTCACCATCACTGTGAAGATCCAAGGGATACATAAACCTGCAGAGGTGCATCAAAATGTAAAACTGATGACACAGGAAATGCTCAAAACGTAGACAGTAGGAAGACTCAACCTTCCTGTTCTTAAGCCGGCATTGTGTCTCTTTTATTTAATTCCGATGCCATTTCTGTGTTTCATCGCCAATGGGATCGACCAAGGGATACAGTAAACCTGCAGAGGTGCATCGGAATGTAAAACTGTTGACACAGGACACGCTCAAAACATAGACGGTAGGAAGACTCAGTCTTCCTATACTTATGTCGGCATGGTGTCTCTTATATTTAATTCCGATGCAATTTCTGTGTTTCATCATCAATGGGAGGGTCCAAGTTATACAGTAAACCTGCGGAGGTGCATTGGAATGTAAAACTGGTGACACAGGAAACGCTCAAAACATAGACCGTAAGATGACTCAGTTTTTTTGTACTTAAGTCGTCGTTGTGTCTCTTCTATTTAATTCCGATGCAATTTTTGTGTTTCATCGTCAATGGGAAAGTCGAAGGGAAACAGTATACCTGCAGAGGTGCATCGGAATTTAAAACTGGTGACACAGGAGACGCCCAAAACATAGACAGTAGGAAGACTCAGTCTTCCTGTACTTAAGTCGGCAATGTGTCTCTTATATTTAATTCCGATGCCATTTCTGTGTTTCATCGCCAATGGGAAAGTCCAAGGGATACAGTAAACCTGCAGAGGTGGATCGGAATGTAAAACTGGTGACACAGGAAACGCTCAAATCATAGACCGTAAGAAGACTCAGTTTTCTTGTACTTAAGACGGCGTTGTGTCTCTTATATTTAATTCCGATGCAATGTCTGTGTTTCATCGCCATTGGGAAGGTCCAAGGGACACAGTAAACCTGCTGAGGGGCATCGGAATGTAAAACTGGTGACACAGGAAACGCTCAAAACATAGACAGAAGGAAGACTCAGTCTTCCTGTACTTCAGTCGACATTGTGTCTCTTATATTTAATTCCGATGCAATTTCTGTGTTTCATCGTCACTGTGAAGGTCCAAGGGATACAGTAAACCTGCAGAGGTGCATCGGAATGTAAAACTGTTGACACAGGACACGCTCAAAACATAGACAGTAATAAGACTCAGTCTCCCTATTCAAATGTCGGCATGGTGTCTCTTATATTTAATTCCGATGCTATTTCTGTGTTTCATCGTCAATGGGAAAGTCGAAGGGAAACAGTATACCTGCAGAGGTGCATCGGAATTTAAAACTGGTGACACAGGAGACGCCCAAAACATAGACAGTAGGAAGACTCACTCTTCCTGTACTTAAGTCGGCATTGTGTCTCTTATATTTAATTCCGATGCCATTTCTGTGTTTCATTGCCAATGGGAAGGTCCAAGGGATACAGTAAACCTCCAGAGGTGGATCGGAAAGTAAAACTGGTGACACGGGAAACGCTCAAAACATAGACCTTAAGAAGACTCAGTTTTCTGGTACTTATGTCGGCGTTGTGTCTCTTATATTTAATTCCGATGCAATTTTTGTGTTTTTTCGTCAATGGGAAGGTCCAAGGGATACAGTAAACCTGCAGAGGTGCACTGGAATATAAAACTGGTGACACAGGAAACGCTCAAATCATAGACCGTAAGAAGACTCAGTTTTCTTGTACTTAAGTCGGCGTTATGTCTCTTATATTTAATTCCGATGCAATGTCTGTGTTTCATCGTCAATGGAAGGTCCAACAGATACAGTAAACCAGCAGAGGTGCATCGGAGTGTAATACTGGTGACACAGGAGACGCTCAAAACATAGACAGTAGGAAGAATCAGTCTTCCTGTACTTAAGTCGGCATTGTGTCTCTTATATTCAATTCCGATGCAATTTCTGTGTTTCATCATCACTGTGAAGGTCCAAGAGATACAGTAAACATGCAGAGGTGCATTGGAATGTAAAACTGGTGACACAGGAAACGCTCAAAACATAGACAGTAGGAAGACTCAGTCTTCCTGTACTTAAGACGTCATTGTGTCTCTTATATTTAATTCCGATGCAATTTCTATGTTTCATCGCCATTGGGAAGGTCCAAGGGACACAGTAAACCTGCAGAGGTGCATCGGAATGTAAAACTGGTGACACTGGAAACGCTCAAAACATAGACCTTAAGAAGACTCAGTTTGCTTGTACTTAAGTCGGCGTTGTGTCTCTTATATTTAATTCCGATGCAATTTCTGTGTTTCATCGTCGCTGTGAAGGTCCAAGGGATACAGTAAACCTGCAGAGGTGCATCGGAATGTAACACTGGTGACACAGGAAACGCTCAAAACATAGACAGAAGGAAGACTCAGTCTTCCTGTACTTCAGTCGACATTGTGTCTCTTATATTTAATTCCGATGCAATTTCTGTGTTTCATCGTCACTGTGAAGGTCAAAGGGATACGGTAAACATGCAGAGGTGCATCGGAATGTAAAACTGGTGATACAGGAAACGCTCAAAACATAGACCGTAAGAAGACTCACTTTTCTTGTACTTAAGTCGTCGTTGTGTCTCTTCTATTTAATTCCGATGCAATTTTATGTGTTTCATCGTCAATGGGAAAGTCGAGGGGAAACAGTATACCTGCAGAGATTCATCGGAATGTATAACTGGTGACACAGGTGACGCTCAAAGCATAGAGAGTAGGAAGACTCAAACTTCCTGTACTTAAGTCGGCATTGTGTCTCTTATATTCAATTCCGATGCAATTTCTGTGCTTCATCGTCACTGTGAAGGTCCAAGAGATAGAGTAAAAATGCAGAGGTGCATTGGAATGTAAAACTGGTGACACTGGAAACGCTCAAAACATAGACCGTAAGAAGACTCTGTTTTCTTGTACTTAAGTCGGCGTTCTATCTCTTATATTTAATTCCGATGCAATTTCTGTGTTTCATCGTCACTGTGAAGGTCCAAGGGATACAGTAAACATCCAGAAGTGCATCGGAATGTAAAACTGGTGATACAGGAAACGCTCAAAACATAGACAGTAGGAAGACTCAGTCTTCCTGTACTTAAGACGTCATTGTGTCTCTTATATTTAATTCCGTAGCAATTTCTGTGTTTCATCGCCAATGGGAAGGATCAAGGGATACAGTAAACCTGCAGAGGTGCATCGGAATGTAAAACTGTTGACACAGGACACGCTCAAAACATAGACAGTAATAAGACTCAGTCTTCCTATTCATATGTCGGCATGGTGTCTCTTATATTTAATTCCGATGCTATTTCTGTGTTTCATCGTCAATGGGAAAGTCGAAGGGAAACAGTATACCTGCAGAGGTGCATCGGAATTTAAAACTGGTGACACAGGAGACGCCCAAAACATAGACAGTAGGAAGACTCACTCTTCCTGTACTTAAGTCGGCATTGTGTCTCTTATATTTAATTCCGATGCCATTTCTGTGTTTCATTGCCAATGGGAAGGTCCAAGGGATACAGTAAACCTCCAGAGGTGGATCGGAAAGTAAAACTGGTGACACGGGAAACGCTCAAAACATAGACCTTAAGAAGACTCAGTTTTCTGGTACTTATGTCGGCGTTGTGTCTCTTATATTTAATTCCGATGCAATTTTTGTGTTTTTTCGTCAATGGGAAGGTCCAAGGGATACAGTAAACCTGCAGAGGTGCACTGGAATATAAAACTGGTGACACAGGAAACGCTCAAATCATAGACCGTAAGAAGACTCAGTTTTCTTGTACTTAAGTCGGCGTTATGTCTCTTATATTTAATTCCGATGCAATGTCTGTGTTTCATCGTCAATGGAAGGTCCAACAGATACAGTAAACCAGCAGAGGTGCATCGGAGTGTAATACTGGTGACACAGGAGACGCTCAAAACATAGACAGTAGGAAGACTCAGTCTTCCTGTACTTAAGTCGGCATTGTGTCTCTTATATTCAATTCCGATGCAATTTCTGTGTTTCATCATCACTGTGAAGGTCCAAGAGATACAGTACACATGCAGAGGTGCATTGGAATGTAAAACTGGTGACACAGGAAACGCTCAAAACATAGACAGTAGGAAGACTCAGTCTTCCTGTACTTAAGACGTCATTGTGTCACTTATATTTAATTCCGATGCAATTTCTATGTTTCATCGCCATTGGGAAGGTCCAAGGGACACAGTAAACCTGCAGAGGTGCATCGGAATGTAAAACTGGTGACACTGGGAACGCTCAAAACATAGACCGTAAGAAGACTCAGTTTTCTTGTACTTAAGTCGGCGTTGTGTCTCTTATATTTAATTCCGATGCAATTTCTGTGTTTCATCGTCACTGTGAAGGTCCAAGGGATACAGTAAACCTGCAGAGGTGCATCGGAATGTAACACTGGTGACACAGGAAACGCTCAAAACATAGACAGTAGGAAGACTCAGTCTTCCTGTACTTCAGTCGACATTGTGTCTCTTATATTTAATTCCGATGCAATTTCTGTGTTTCATCGTCACTGTGAAGGTCCAAGGGATACAGTAAACATGCAGAGGTGCATCGGAATGTAAAACTGGTGATACAGGAAACGCTCAAAACATAGACCGTAAGAAGACTCACTTTTCTTGTACCTAAGTCATCGTTGTGTCTCTTCTATTTAATTCCGATGCAATTTTCTGTGTTTCATCGTCAATGGGAAAGTCGAAGGGAAACAGTATACCTGCAGAGATTCATCGGAATGTATAACTGGTGACACAGGTGACGCTCAAAGCATAGAGAGTAGGAAGACTCAAACTTCCTGTACTTAAGTCGGCATTGTGTCTCTTATATTCAATTCCGATGCAATTTCTGTGCTTCATCGTCACTGTGAAGGTCCAAGAGATACAGTAAAAATGCAGAGGTGCATTGGAATGAAAAACTGGTGACACTGGAAACGCTCAAAACATAGACCGTAAGAAGACTCTGTTTTCTTGTACTTAAGTCGGCGTTCTATCTCTTATATTTAATTCCGATGCAATTTCTGTGTTTCATCGTCACTGTGAAGGTCCAAGGGATACAGTAAACATCCAGAAGTGCATCGGAATGTAAAACTGGTGATACAGGAAACGCTCAAAACATAGACAGTAGGAAGACTCAGTCTTCCTGTACTTAAGACGTCATTGTGTCTCTTATATTTAATTCCGTAGCAATTTCTGTGTTTCATCGCCAATGGGAAGGATCAAGGGATACAGTAAACCTGCAGAGGTGCATCGGAATGTAAAACTGTTGACACAGGAAACGCTCAAAACATAGACAGTAATAAGACTCAGTCTTCCTATTCATATGTCGGCATGGTGTCTCTTATATTTAATTCCGATGCTATTTCTGTGTTTCATCGTCAATGGGAAAGTCGAAGGGAAACAGTATACCTGCAGAGGTGCATCGGAATTTAAAACTGGTGACACAGGAGACGCCCAAAACATAGACAGTAGGAAGACTCACTCTTCCTGTACTTAAGTCGGCATTGTGTCTCTTATATTTAATTCCGATGCCATTTCTGTGTTTCATTGCCAATGGGAAGGTCCAAGGGATACAGTAAACCTCCAGAGGTGGATCGGAAAGTAAAACTGGTGACACGGGAAACGCTCAAAACATAGACCTTAAGAAGACTCAGTTTTCTGGTACTTATGTCGGCGTTGTGTCTCTTATATTTAATTCCGATGCAATTTTTGTGTTTTTTCGTCAATGGGAAGGTCCAAGGGATACAGTAAACCTGCAGAGGTGCATTGGAATATAAAACTGGTGACACAGGAAACGCTCAAATCATAGACCGTAAGAAGACTCAGTTTTCTTGTACTTAAGTCGGCGTTGTGTCTCTTATATTTAATTCCGATGCAATATCTGTGTTTCATCGTCGCTTTGAAGGTCCAATGGATACAGTAAACCTGCAGAGATGGATCGGAATGTAAAACTGGTGACACGGGAAACACTCAAAACATAGACCTTAAGAAGACTCAGTTTTCTGGTACTTAAGTCGTCGTTGTGTCTCTTCTATTTAATTCCGATGCAATTTCTGTGTTTCATCGTCAATGGGAAAGTCGAAGGGAAACAGTATACCTGCAGAGGTGCATCGGAATGAAAAACTGGTGACACAGGAGTCGCTCAAAGCGTAGACAGTAGGAAGACTCAGTCTTCCTGTACTTAAGTCGGCATTGTGTCTCTTATATTTAATTCCGATGCAATTTCTGTGTTTCATCGTCACTGTAAAGGTCCAAGGGATACAGTAAACCTGCAGAGGTGCATCGGAATGTAAAACTGGTGACACCGAAAACGCTCAAAACATAGACAGTAGGAAGACTCAGTCTTCCTGTACTTATGTCGGCATTGTGTCTATTATATTTACTTACGATGTAATTTCTGTGTTTCAATGTCAATGGGAAGGTGCAAGGGACACAGTAAACCTGCAGAGGTGCATCGGAATGTAAAACAGGTGACACAGAAAACGCTCAAAACATAGACCTTAAGAAGACTCAGTTTTCTGGTACTTAAGTCGGCGTTGTGCCTCTTATATTTATTTCCGATGCAATTTCTGTGTTTTTGCGTCAATGGGAAGGTCCAGGGGATACAGTAAACCTGCAAAGGTGCATTGGAATGTAAAACTGGTGACACAGGAAACGCTCAAATCATAGACCGTAAGAAGACTCAGTTTTCTTGTACTTAAGTCGGCGTTGTGTCTCTTATATTTAATTCCGATGCAATTTCTGTGTTTCATCGTCAATGGAAGCTCCAATGGATACAGTAAACGTGCAGAGGTGCATCGGAATGTAAAACTGGTGACACAGGAAACGCTCAAAACATAGACAATAGAAAGACACACTCTTCCTGTACTTAAGTCGACATTGTGTCTCTTATATTTAATTCCGATGCAATTTCTGTGTTTCATCGTCAATGGGAAAGTCGAAGGGAAACAGTATACCTGCAGAGGTGCATCGGAATTTAAAACTGGTGACACAGGAGACGCCCAAAAACATAGACAGTAGGAAGACTCAGTCTTCCTGTACTTAAGTCGGCATTGTGTCTCTTATATTTAATTCCGATGCAATTTCTGTGTTTCATCGTCACTGTGAAGGTCCAAGGGATACAGCAAACATGCAGAGGTGAATCAGAATGTAAAACTGGTGTCACAGGAAACGATCAAAACATAGGCAGTAGGAAGACTCAGTCTTCCTGTACTTAAGACGTCATTGTGTCTCTTATATTTAATTCCGATGCAATTTCTGTGTTTCATCGTCAATGGGAAGGTCCAATGGATACAATAAACCTCCAGAGTCGCATGGGAATGTAAAACTTGTGACACTGTAAACGCTCAAAACATAGACAGTAGGAAGACCCAATGTTCCTGTACTTAAGTCGGCATTGTGTCTCTTATATTTAATTCCGATGCAATTTCTGTGTTTCATCGTCAATGGGAAGATCCAAGGCATACAGTAAACCTGCAGAGGTGCATCGGAATGTAAAACTAGTGACACAGGAAACGCTCAAAACATAGACAGTAGGAAGACTCAGCCTTCCTGTTCTTAAGTGGGCATTGTGTCTCTTATATTTAATTCCGATGCTATTCCTGTGTTTCATCGTCAATGGGAACGTCCAATGGATACAGTAAACCTGCAGAGGTGCATCGGAACGTAAAACTGGTGACACAGGAAGCGTTCAAATTATAGAGCGTGAGAAGACTCAGTTTTCTTGTACTTAAGTAGGTATTGTGTCTCTTATATTTAATTCCGATGCAATTTCTGTGTTTCACCATCACTGTGAAGATCCAAGGGATACATAAACCTGCAGAGGTGCATCAAAATGTAAAACTGATGACACAGGAAATGCTCAAAACGTAGACAGTAGGAAGACTCAACCTTCCTGTTCTTAAGCCGGCATTGTGTCTCTTTTATTTAATTCCGATGCCATTTCTGTGTTTCATCGCCAATGGGATCGACCAAGGGATACAGTAAACCTGCAGAGGTGCATCGGAATGTAAAACTGTTGACACAGGACACGCTCAAAACATAGACGGTAGGAAGACTCAGTCTTCCTATACTTATGTCGGCATGGTGTCTCTTATATTTAATTCCGATGCAATTTCTGTGTTTCATCATCAATGGGAGGGTCCAAGTTATACAGTAAACCTGCGGAGGTGCATTGGAATGTAAAACTGGTGACACAGGAAACGCTCAAAACATAGACCGTAAGATGACTCAGTTTTTTTGTACTTAAGTCGTCGTTGTGTCTCTTCTATTTAATTCCGATGCAATTTTTGTGTTTCATCGTCAATGGGAAAGTCGAAGGGAAACAGTATACCTGCAGAGGTGCATCGGAATTTAAAACTGGTGACACAGGAGACGCCCAAAACATAGACAGTAGGAAGACTCAGTCTTCCTGTACTTAAGTCGGCAATGTGTCTCTTATATTTAATTCCGATGCCATTTCTGTGTTTCATCGCCAATGGGAAAGTCCAAGGGATACAGTAAACCTGCAGAGGTGGATCGGAATGTAAAACTGGTGACACAGGAAACGCTCAAATCATAGACCGTAAGAAGACTCAGTTTTCTTGTACTTAAGACGGCGTTGTGTCTCTTATATTTAATTCCGATGCAATGTCTGTGTTTCATCGCCATTGGGAAGGTCCAAGGGACACAGTAAACCTGCTGAGGGGCATCGGAATGTAAAACTGGTGACACAGGAAACGCTCAAAACATAGACAGAAGGAAGACTCAGTCTTCCTGTACTTCAGTCGACATTGTGTCTCTTATATTTAATTCCGATGCAATTTCTGTGTTTCATCGTCACTGTGAAGGTCCAAGGGATACAGTAAACCTGCAGAGGTGCATCGGAATGTAAAACTGTTGACACAGGACACGCTCAAAACATAGACAGTAATAAGACTCAGTCTCCCTATTCAAATGTCGGCATGGTGTCTCTTATATTTAATTCCGATGCTATTTCTGTGTTTCATCGTCAATGGGAAAGTCGAAGGGAAACAGTATACCTGCAGAGGTGCATCGGAATTTAAAACTGGTGACACAGGAGACGCCCAAAACATAGACAGTAGGAAGACTCACTCTTCCTGTGCTTAAGTCGGCATTGTGTCTCTTATATTTAATTCCGATGCCATTTCTGTGTTTCATTGCCAATGGGAAGGTCCAAGGGATACAGTAAACCTCCAGAGGTGGATCGGAAAGTAAAACTGGTGACACGGGAAACGCTCAAAACATAGACCTTAAGAAGACTCAGTTTTCTGGTACTTATGTCGGCGTTGTGTCTCTTATATTTAATTCCGATGCAATTTTTGTGTTTTTTCGTCAATGGGAAGGTCCAAGGGATACAGTAAACCTGCAGAGGTGCACTGGAATATAAAACTGGTGACACAGGAAACGCTCAAATCATAGACCGTAAGAAGACTCAGTTTTCTTGTACTTAAGTCGGCGTTATGTCTCTTATATTTAATTCCGATGCAATGTCTGTGTTTCATCGTCAATGGAAGGTCCAACAGATACAGTAAACCAGCAGAGGTGCATCGGAGTGTAATACTGGTGACACAGGAGACGCTCAAAACATAGACAGTAGGAAGAATCAGTCTTCCTGTACTTAAGTCGGCATTGTGTCTCTTATATTCAATTCCGATGCAATTTCTGTGTTTCATCATCACTGTGAAGGTCCAAGAGATACAGTAAACATGCAGAGGTGCATTGGAATGTAAAACTGGTGACACAGGAAACGCTCAAAACATAGACAGTAGGAAGACTCAGTCTTCCTGTACTTAAGACGTCATTGTGTCTCTTATATTTAATTCCGATGCAATTTCTATGTTTCATCGCCATTGGGAAGGTCCAAGGGACACAGTAAACCTGCAGAGGTGCATCGGAATGTAAAACTGGTGACACTGGAAACGCTCAAAACATAGACCTTAAGAAGACTCAGTTTGCTTGTATTTAAGTCGGCGTTGTGTCTCTTATATTTAATTCCGATGCAATTTCTGTGTTTCATCGTCGCTGTGAAGGTCCAAGGGATACAGTAAACCTGCAGAGGTGCATCGGAATGTAACACTGGTGACACAGGAAACGCTCAAAACATAGACAGAAGGAAGACTCAGTCTTCCTGTACTTCAGTCGACATTGTGTCTCTTATATTTAATTCCGATGCAATTTCTGTGTTTCATCGTCACTGTGAAGGTCAAAGGGATACGGTAAACATGCAGAGGTGCATCGGAATGTAAAACTGGTGATACAGGAAACGCTCAAAACATAGACCGTAAGAAGACTCACTTTTCTTGTACTTAAGTCGTCGTTGTGTCTCTTCTATTTAATTCCGATGCAATTTTATGTGTTACATCGTCAATGGGAAAGTCGAGGGGAAACAGTATACCTGCAGAGATTCATCGGAATGTATAACTGGTGACACAGGTGACGCTCAAAGCATAGAGAGTAGGAAGACTCAAACTTCCTGTACTTAAGTCGGCATTGTGTCTCTTATATTCAATTCCGATGCAATTTCTGTGCTTCATCGTCACTGTGAAGGTCCAAGAGATAGAGTAAAAATGCAGAGGTGCATTGGAATGTAAAACTGGTGACACTGGAAACGCTCAAAACATAGACCGTAAGAAGACTCTGTTTTCTTGTACTTAAGTCGGCGTTCTATCTCTTATATTTAATTCCGATGCAATTTCTGTGTTTCATCGTCACTGTGAAGGTCCAAGGGATACAGTAAACATCCAGAAGTGCATCGGAATGTAAAACTGGTGATACAGGAAACGCTCAAAACATAGACAGTAGGAAGACTCAGTCTTCCTGTACTTAAGACGTCATTGTGTCTCTTATATTTAATTCCGTAGCAATTTCTGTGTTTCATCGCCAATGGGAAGGATCAAGGGATACAGTAAACCTGCAGAGGTGCATCGGAATGTAAAACTGTTGACACAGGACACGCTCAAAACATAGACAGTAATAAGACTCAGTCTTCCTATTCATATGTCGGCATGGTGTCTCTTATATTTAATTCCGATGCTATTTCTGTGTTTCATCGTCAATGGGAAAGTCGAAGGGAAACAGTATACCTGCAGAGGTGCATCGGAATTTAAAACTGGTGACACAGGAGACGCCCAAAACATAGACAGTAGGAAGACTCACTCTTCCTGTACTTAAGTCGGCATTGTGTCTCTTATATTTAATTCCGATGCCATTTCTGTGTTTCATTGCCAATGGGAAGGTCCAAGGGATACAGTAAACCTCCAGAGGTGGATCGGAAAGTAAAACTGGTGACACGGGAAACGCTCAAAACATAGACCTTAAGAAGACTCAGTTTTCTGGTACTTATGTCGGCGTTGTGTCTCTTATATTTAATTCCGATGCAATTTTTGTGTTTTTTCGTCAATGGGAAGGTCCAAGGGATACAGTAAACCTGCAGAGGTGCACTGGAATATAAAACTGGTGACACAGGAAACGCTCAAATCATAGACCGTAAGAAGACTCAGTTTTCTTGTACTTAAGTCGGCGTTATGTCTCTTATATTTAATTCCGATGCAATGTCTGTGTTTCATCGTCAATGGAAGGTCCAACAGATACAGTAAACCAGCAGAGGTGCATCGGAGTGTAATACTGGTGACACAGGAGACGCTCAAAACATAGACAGTAGGAAGACTCAGTCTTCCTGTACTTAAGTCGGCATTGTGTCTCTTATATTCAATTCCGATGCAATTTCTGTGTTTCATCATCACTGTGAAGGTCCAAGAGATACAGTACACATGCAGAGGTGCATTGGAATGTAAAACTGGTGACACAGGAAACGCTCAAAACATAGACAGTAGGAAGACTCAGTCTTCCTGTACTTAAGACGTCATTGTGTCACTTATATTTAATTCCGATGCAATTTCTATGTTTCATCGCCATTGGGAAGGTCCAAGGGACACAGTAAACCTGCAGAGGTGCATCGGAATGTAAAACTGGTGACACTGGGAACGCTCAAAACATAGACCGTAAGAAGACTCAGTTTTCTTGTACTTAAGTCGGCGTTGTGTCTCTTATATTTAATTCCGATGCAATTTCTGTGTTTCATCGTCACTGTGAAGGTCCAAGGGATACAGTAAACCTGCAGAGGTGCATCGGAATGTAACACTGGTGACACAGGAAACGCTCAAAACATAGACAGTAGGAAGACTCAGTCTTCCTGTACTTCAGTCGACATTGTGTCTCTTATATTTAATTCCGATGCAATTTCTGTGTTTCATCGTCACTGTGAAGGTCCAAGGGATACAGTAAACATGCAGAGGTGCATCGGAATGTAAAACTGGTGATACAGGAAACGCTCAAAACATAGACCGTAAGAAGACTCACTTTTCTTGTACTTAAGTCATCGTTGTGTCTCTTCTATTTAATTCCGATGCAATTTTCTGTGTTTCATCGTCAATGGGAAAGTCGAAGGGAAACAGTATACCTGCAGAGATTCATCGGAATGTATAACTGGTGACACAGGTGACGCTCAAAGCATAGAGAGTAGGAAGACTCAAACTTCCTGTACTTAAGTCGGCATTGTGTCTCTTATATTCAATTCCGATGCAATTTCTGTGCTTCATCGTCACTGTGAAGGTCCAAGAGATACAGTAAAAATGCAGAGGTGCATTGGAATGAAAAACTGGTGACACTGGAAACGCTCAAAACATAGACCGTAAGAAGACTCTGTTTTCTTGTACTTAAGTCGGCGTTCTATCTCTTATATTTAATTCCGATGCAATTTCTGTGTTTCATCGTCACTGTGAAGGTCCAAGGGATACAGTAAACATCCAGAAGTGCATCGGAATGTAAAACTGGTGATACAGGAAACGCTCAAAACATAGACAGTAGGAAGACTCAGTCTTCCTGTACTTAAGACGTCATTGTGTCTCTTATATTTAATTCCGTAGCAATTTCTGTGTTTCATCGCCAATGGGAAGGATCAAGGGATACAGTAAACCTGCAGAGGTGCATCGGAATGTAAAACTGTTGACACAGGACACGCTCAAAACATAGACAGTAATAAGACTCAGTCTTCCTATTCATATGTCGGCATGGTGTCTCTTATATTTAATTCCGATGCTATTTCTGTGTTTCATCGTCAATGGGAAAGTCGAAGGGAAACAGTATACCTGCAGAGGTGCATCGGAATTTAAAACTGGTGACACAGGAGACGCCCAAAACATAGACAGTAGGAAGACTCACTCTTACTGTACTTAAGTCGGCATTGTGTCTCTTATATTTAATTCCGATGCCATTTCTGTGTTTCATTGCCAATGGGAAGGTCCAAGGGATACAGTAAACCTCCAGAGGTGGATCGGAAAGTAAAACTGGTGACACGGGAAACGCTCAAAACATAGACCTTAAGAAGACTCAGTTTTCTGGTACTTATGTCGGCGTTGTGTCTCTTATATTTAATTCCGATGCAATTTTTGTGTTTTTTCGTCAATGGGAAGGTCCAAGGGATACAGTAAACCTGCAGAGGTGCATTGGAATATAAAACTGGTGACACAGGAAACGCTCAAATCATAGACCGTAAGAAGACTCAGTTTTCTTGTACTTAAGTCGGCGTTATGTCTCTTATATTTAATTCCGATGCAATGTCTGTGTTTCATCGTCAATGGAAGGTCCAACGGATACAGTAAACCAGCAGAGGTGCATCAGAGTGTAATACTGGTGACACAGGAGACGCTCAAAACATAGACAGTAGGAAGACTCAGTCTTCCTGTACTTAAGTCGGCATTGTGTCTCTTATATTCAATTCCGATGCAATTTCTGTGTTTCATCATCACTGTGAAGGTCCAAGAGATACAGTAAACATGCAGAGGTGTATTGGAATGTAAAACTGGTGACACAGGAAACGCTCAAAACATAGACAGTAGGAAGACTCAGTCTTCCTGTACTTAAGACGTCATTGTGTCTCTTATATTTAATTCCGATGCAATTTCTATGTTTCATCGCCATTGGGAAGGTCCAAGGGACACAGTAAACCTGCAGAGGTGCATCGGAATGTAAAACTGGTGACACTGGAAACGCTCAAAACATAGACCGTAAGAAGACTCAGTTTTCTTGTACTTAAGTCGGCGTTGTGTCTCTTATATTTAATTCCGATGCAATTTCTGTGTTTCATCGTCGCTGTGAAGGTCCAAGGGATACAGTAAACCTGCAGAGGTGCATCGGAAAGTAACACTGGTGACACAGGAAACGCTCAAAACATAGACAGTAGGAAGACTCAGTCTTCCTGTACTTCAGTCGGCATTGTGTCTCTTATATTTAATTCCGATGCCATTTCTGTGTTTCATCGCCAATGGGAAGGTCCAGGGGATACAGTAAACCTGCAGAGGTGCATCGGAATGTAAAACTGTTGACACAGGACACGCTCAAACATAGACAGTAGGAAGACCCAGTCATCCTATACTTATGTCGGCATGGTGTCTCTTATATTTAATTCTGATGCAATTTCTGTGTTTCATCATCAATGGGAAGGTCCAATGGATACAGTAAACCTGCAGAGGTGGATCGGAATGTAAAACTGGTGACACGGGAAACACTCAAAACATAGGCCTTAAGAAGGCTCAGTTTTCTGGTACTTAAGTCGGCGTTGTGGCTCTTATATTTAATTCCGATCCAATTTTTGTGTTTTTTCGTCAATGGGAAGGTCCAAGCGATACAGTAAACCTGCAGAGGTGCATTGGAATGTAAAACTGGTGACACAGGAAACGCTCAAATCATAGACCGTAAGAAGACTCAGTTTTCTTGTACTTAAGTCGGCGTTGTGTCTCTTATATTTAATTCCGATGCAATGTCTGTGTTTCATCGTCAATGGAAGGTCCAACGGATACAGTAAACCTGCAGAGGTGCATCGGAATGTAAAACTGGTGACACAGGAAACGCTCAAAGCATAGACAATATGAAGACACACTCTTCCTGTACTTAAGTCGACATTGTGTAATTCCGATGCAATTTCTGTGTTTCATCGTCAATGGGAAAGTCGAAAGGAAACAGTATACCTGCAGAGGTGGATCGGAATATAAATCTGGTGACACAAAAGACGCTCAAAACATAGACAGTAGGAAGACTCAGTCTTCCTGTACTTCAGTCGGCATTGTGTCTCTTATATTTAATTACGATGCAATTTCTGTGTTTCATCGCCACTGTGAATGTCCAAGGGATACAGTAAACATGCAGAAGTGCATCGGAATGTAAAACTGGTGACACAGGAAACGCTCAAAACATAGACAGTAGGAAGACTCAGTCTTCCTGTACTTAAGACGTCATTGTGTCACTTATATTTAATTCCGATGCAATTTCTGTGTTTCATCGCCATTTGGAAGGTCCAAGGGACACAGTAAACCTGCTGAGGGGCATCGGAATGTAAAACTGGTGACACCTGAAACGCTCAAAACATAGACCGTAAGAAGACTCAGTTTTCTTGTACTTAAGTCGTCGTTGTGTCTCTTCTATTTAATTCCGATGCAATATCTGTGTTTCATCCTCAATGGGAAAGTCGAAGGGAAACAGTATACCTGCAGAAGTGCATCGGAATGTAAAACTGGTGACACAGGAAACGCTCAAATCATAGACAGTAGGAAGACTCAGTCTTCCTGTACTTATGTCGGCATTGTGTCTATTATATTTACTTACGATGTAATTTCTGTGTTTCAATGTCAATGGGAAGGTGCAAGGGATACAGTAAACCTGCAGAAGTGCATCGGAATGTAAAACTGGTGACACAGAAAACGCTCAAAACATAGACAGTAGGAAGACTCAGTCTTCCTGTACTTCAGTCGGCATTGTGTCTCTTATATTTAATTCCGATGCCATTTCTGTGTTTCATCGCCAATGGGAAGGTCCAGGGGATACAGTAAACCTGCAGAGGTGCATCGGAATGTAAAACTGTTGACACAGGACACGCTCAAACATAGACAGTAGGAAGACACAGTCATCCCATACCTATGTCGGCATGGTGTCTCTTATATTTAATTCCGATGCAATTTCTGTGTTTCATCATCAATGGGAGGGTGCAATGGATACAGTAAACCTGCAGAGGTGGATCGGAATGTAAAACTGGCGACACGGGAAACACTCAAAACATAGTCCTTAAGAAGACTCAGTTTTCTGGTACTTAAGTCGGCGTTGTGTCTCTTATATTTAATTCCGCTGCAATTTTTGTGTTTTTTCGTCAATGGGAATGTCCAAGTTATACAGTAAACCTGCGGAGGTGCATTGGAATGTAAAACTGGTGACACAGGAAACGCTCAAATCATAGACCGTAAGAAGACTCAGTTTTCTTGTACTTAAGTCGGCGTTGTGTCTCTTATATTTAATTCCGATGCAATATCTGTGTTTCATCGTCGCTGTGAAGGTCCAATGGATACAGTAAACCTGCAGAGATGGATCGGAATGTAAAACTGGTGACACGGGAAACACTCAAAACATAGACCTTAAGAAGACTCAGTTTTCTGGTACTTAAGTCGTCGTTGTGTCTCTTCTATTTAATTCCGATGCAATTTCTGTGTTTCATCGTCAATGCGAAAGTCGAAGGGAAACAGTATACCTGCAGAGGTGCATCGGAATGAAAAACTGGTGACACAGGAGTCGCTCAAAGCGTAGACAGTAGGAAGACTCAGTCTTCCTGTACTTAAGTCGGGATTGTGTCTCTTATATTTAATTCCGATGCAATTTCTGTGTTTCATCATCAATGGAAAGGTCCAAGGGATACAGTAACCCGGCAGAGGTGCATCGGAATGTAAAACTGGTGACACAGGAAGCGCTCATAACATAGACCCTACGAAGACTCAGGTTTTCTTGTACTTAAGTAGGCATTGTGTCTTTTATATTTACTTACGATGTAATTTCTGTGTTTCAATGTCAATGGGAAGGTGCAAGGGACACAGTAAACCTGCAGAGGTGCATCGGAATGTAAAACAGGTGACACAGAAAACGCTCAAAACATAGACCTTAAGAAGACTCAGTTTTCTGGTACTTAAGTCGGCGTTGTGCCTCTTATATTTAATTCCGATGGAATTTCTGTGTTTTTGCGTCAATGGGAAGGTCCAGGGGATACAGTAAACCTGCAAAGGTGCATTGGAATGTAAAACTGGTGACACAGGAAACGCTCAAATCATAGACCGTAAGAAGACTCAGTTTTCTTGTACTTAAGTCGGCGTTGTGTCTCTTATATTTAATTCCGATGCAATATCTGTGTTTCATCGTCAATGGAAGCTCCAATGGATACAGTAAACGTGCAGAGGTGCATCGGAATGTAAAACTGGTGACACAGGAAACGCTCAAAACATAGACAATAGAAAGACACACTCTTCCTGTACTTAAGTCGACATTGTGTCTCTTATATTTAATTCCGATGCAATTTCTGTGTTTCATCGTCAATGGGAAAGTCGAAGGGAAACAGTATACCTGCAGAGGTGCATCGGAATTTAAAACTGGTGACACAGGAGACGCCCAAAAACATAGACAGTAGGAAGACTCAGTCTTCCTGTACTTAAGTCGGCATTGTGTCTCTTATATTTAATTCCGATGCAATTTCTGTGTTTCATCGTCACTGTGAAGGTCCAAGGGATACAGCAAACATGCAGAGGTGAATCGGAATGTAAAACTGGTGACACAGGAAACGATCAAAACATAGGCAGTAGGAAGACTCAGTCTTCCTGTACTTAAGACGTCATTGTGTCTCTTATATTTAATTCCGATGCAATTTCTGTGTTTCATCGTCAATGGGAAGGTCCAATGGATACAATAAACCTGCAGAGTCGCATGGGAATGTAAAACTTGTGACACTGTAAACGCTCAAAACATAGACAGTAGGAAGACCCAATGTTCCTGTACTTAAGTCGGCATTGTGTCTCTTATATTTAATTCCGATGCAATTTCTGTGTTTCATCGTCAATGGGAAGATCCAAGGCATACAGTAAACCTGCAGAGGTGCATCGGAATGTAAAACTAGTGACACAGGAAACGCTCAAAACATAGACAGTAGGAAGACTCAGCCTTCCTGTTCTTAAGTGGGCATTGTGTCTCTTATATTTAATTCCGATGCTATTCCTGTGTTTCATCGTCAATGGGAACGACCAATGGATACAGTAAACCTGCAGAGGTGCATCGGAACGTAAAACTGGTGACACAGGAAGCGTTCAAATTATAGAGCGTGAGAAGACTCAGTTTTCTTGTACTTAAGTCGGCATTGTGTCTCTTATATTTAATTCCGATGCAATTTCTAAGTTTCACCATCACTGTGAAGATCCAAGGGATACAGTAAACCTGCAGAGGTGCATCAAAATGTAAAACTGATGACACAGGAAATGCTCAAAACGTAGACAGTAGGAAGACTCAGCCTTCCTGTTCTTAAGTCGGCATTGTGTCTCTTTTATTTAATTCCGATGCCATTTCTGTGTTTCATCGCCAATGGGATCGTCCAAGGGATACAGTAAACCTGCAGAGGTGCATCGAAATGTAAAACTGTTGACACAGGACACGCTCAAAACATAGACGGTAGGAAGACTCAGTCTTCCTATACTTATGTCGGCATGGTGTCTCTTATATTTAATTCCGATGCAATTTCTGTGTTTCATCATCAATGGGAGGGTCCAATGGATACAGTAAACCTGCAGAGGTGGATCGGAATGTAAAACTGGCGACACGGGAAACACTCAAAACATAGACCTTAAGAAGACTCAGTTTTCTGGTACTTAAGTCGGCGTTGTGTCTCTTATATTTAATTCCGCTGCAATTTTTGTGTTTTTTCATCAATGGGAAGGTCCAAGTTATACAGTAAACCTGCGGAGGTGCATTGGAATGTAAAACTGGTGACACAGGAAACGCTCAAATCATAGACCGTAAGAAGACTCAGTTTTCTTGTACTTAAGTCGGCGTTGTGTCTCTTATATTTAATTCCGATGCAATATCTGTGTTTCATCGTCAATGGAAGGTCCAACGGATACAGTAAACCAGAAGAGGTGCATAGGAATGTAAAACTGGTGACACTGGAACTGCTCAAAACATAGACCGTAAGATGACTCAGTTTTCTTGTACTTAAGTCGTCGTTGTGCCTCTTCTATTTAATTCCGATGCAATTTCTGTGTTTCATCGTCGATGGGAAAATCGAAGGGAAACAGTATACCTGCAGAGGTGCATCGGAATTTAAAACTGGTGACACAGGAGACGCCCAAAACATAGACAGTAGGAAGACTCAGTCTTCCTGTACTTAAGTCGGCATTGTGTCTCTTATATTTAATTCCGATGCCATTTCTGTGGTTAATCGCCAATGGGAAAGTCCAAGGGATACAGTAAACCTGCAGAGGTGGATCGGAATGTAAAACTGGTGACACGGGAAACGCTCAAAACATAGACCTTAAGAAGACTCAGTTTTCTGGTACTTAAGTCGGCGTTGTGTCTCTTATATTTAATTCCGATGCAATTTTTGTGTTTTTTCGTCAATGGGAAGGTCCAAGGCATACAGTAAACCTGCAGAGGTGCATTGGAATGTAAAACTGGTGACACAGGAAACGCTCAAATCATAGACCGTAAGAAGACTCAGTTTTCTTGTACTTAAGACGGCGTTGTGTCTCTTATATTTAATTCCGATGCAATGTCTGTGTTTCATCGCCATTGGGAAGGTCCAAGGGACACAGTAAACCTGCTGAGGGGCATCGGAATGTAAAACTGGTGACACAGGAAACGCTCAAAACATAGACAGTAGGAAGACTCAGTCTTCCTGTACTTCAGTCGGCATTGTGTCTCTTATATTTAATTCCGATGCCATTTCTGTGCTTCATCGCCAATGGGAAGGTCCAGGGGATACAGTAAACCTTCAGCGGTGCATCGTATGTAAAACTGTTGACACAGGACACGCTCAAACATAGACAGTAGGAAGACTCAGTCTTCCTATACTTAAGTCGGCATTGTGTCTCTTATATTTAATTCCGATGCAATTTCTGTGTTTCATCGTCACTGTGAAGGTCCAAGGGATACAGTAAACATGCAGAGGTGCATCGGAATGTAAAACTGGTGATACAGGAAACGCTCAAAACATAGACCGTAAGAAGACTCAGTTTTCTTGTACTTAAGTCGTCGTTGTGTCTCTTCTATTTAATTCCGATGTATTTTATGTGTTTCATCGTCAATGGGAAAGTCGAAGGGAAACAGTATACCTGCAGAGATTCATCGGATTGTATAAATGGTGACACAGGTGACGCTCAAAGCATAGAGAGTAGGAAGACTCAGTCTTCCTGTACTTAAGTCGGCATTGTGTCTCTTATATTCAATTCCGATGCTATTTCTGTGCTTCATCGTCACTGTGAAGGTCCAAGAGATACAGTAAAAATGCAGAGGTGCATTGGAATGTAAAACTGGTGACACAGGACACGCTCAAAACATAGACAGTAGGAAGACTCAGTCTTCCTATTCTTATGTCGGCATGGTGTCTCTTATATTTAATTCCGATGCTATTTCTGTGTTTCATCGTCAATGGGAAAGTCGAAGGGAAACAGTATACCTGCAGAGGTGCATCGGAATTTAAAACTGGTGACACAGGAGACGCCCAAAACATAGACAGTAGGAAGACTCAGTCTTCCTGTACTTAAGACGTCATTGTGTCTCTTATATTTAATTCCGATCCAATTTCTGTGTTTCATCGCCAATGGGAAGATTCAAGGGATGTAGTAAACCTGCAGAAGTGTATCGGAATGTAAAACTGGCGATACTGGAAACGCTCAAAACATAGACCGTAAGAAGACTCAGTTATCTTGTACTTAAGTCGTCGTTGTGTCTCTTATACTTAATTCCGATGTAAGTTCTGTGTTTCATCGTCAATAGGACGGTCCAATGGATAGAGTAAACCTGCAGAGTCGCATGGGAATGTAAAACTTGTGACACTGTAAACGCTCAAAACATAGACAGTAGGAAGAGTCAATGTTCCTGTACTTAAGTCGCCATTGTGTCTCTTATATTTAATTCCGATGCAATTTCTGTGTTTCATCGTCAATGGGGAGATCCAAGGCATACAGTTAACCTGCAGAAGTGCATCGGAATGTAAAACTGGTGACACGTGAAGCGTTCAAATCATAGAGCGTAAGAAGACTCAGTTTTCTTGTACTTAAGTCGGCATTGTGTCTCTTATATTTAATTCCGATGCAATTTCTGCGTTTCACCATCACTGTGAAGATCCAAGGGATACAGTGAACCTGCAGAGGTGCATCAAAATGTAAAACTGATGACACAGGAAATGCTCAAAACGTAGACAGTAGGAAGACTCAGCCTTCCTGTTCTTAAGTCGGCATTGTGTCTCTTATATTTAATTCCGATGCAATTTCTGTGTGTCATCATCAATGGGAGGGTCCAATGGATACAGTAAACCTGCAGAGGTGGATCGGAATGTAACACTGGTGACACGGAAAACGCTCAAAACATAGACCTTAAGAAGACTCAGTTTTCTGGTACATAAGTCGGCGTTGTGTCTCTTATATTTAATTCCGATGCAATTTTCGTGTTTTTTCGTCACTGGGAAGGTCCAAGTTATACAGTAAACCTGCGGAGGTGCATTGGAATGTAAAACTGGTGACACAGGAAACGCTCAAATCATAGACCGTAAGAAGACTCAGTCTTCCTGTACTTAAGTTGGCATTGTGTCTCTTATATTCAATTCCGATGCAATTTCTGTGTTTCATCGTCACTGTGAAGGTCCAAGAGATACAGTAAGCATGCAGAGGTGCATTGGAATGTAAAACTGGTGACACAGGAAACGCTCAAAACATGGACAGTAGGAAGACTCAGTCTTCCTGTACTTAAGACGTCATTGTGTCTCTTATATTTAATTCCGATGCAATTTCTGTGTTTCATCGCCAATGGGAAGATTCAAGGGACGTAGTAAACCTGCAGAGGTGCATCGGAATTTAAAACTGGTGACACTGGAAACGCTCAAAATATAGACAGAAGGAAGACTCAGTCTTCCTATACTTATGTCGGAATGGTGTCTCTTATATTTAATTCCGATGCAATTTCTGTGTTTCATCATCAATGGGAAGGTCCAATGGATACAGTAAACCTGCAGAGGTGGATCGGAATGTAAAACTGGTGACACGGGAAAAGCTCAAAACATAGACAGTAGGAAGACTCAGTCTTCCTGTACTTAAGTCGGCGTTGTGTCTCTTATATTAAATTCCGATGCAATTTCTGTGTTTCATCGTCGCTGTGAAGGTCCAAGGGATACAGTAAACCTGCAGAGGCGCATCGCAATGTAAAACTGGTGACACAGGAAACGCTCAAAACATAGACAGTAGGAAGACTCAGTCTTCCTGTACTTCAGTCGGCATTGTGTCTCTTATATTTAATTCCGATGCCATTTGTGTGTTTCATCGCCAATGGGAAGGTCCAAGGGATACAGTAAACCTGCAGAGGTGCATCGGAATGTAAAACTGTTGACACAGGACACGCTCAAAACATAGACAGTAGGAAGACTCAATCTTCCTATATTTATGTCGGAATGGTGTCTCTTATATTTAATTCCGATGCAATTTATGTGTTTCATCATCAATGGGAAGGTCCAATGGATACAGTAAACCTGCTGAGGTGGATCGGAATGTAAAACTGGTGACACGGGAAACGCTCAAAACATGGATTTTAAGAAGACTCAGTTTTCTGGTACTTAATTCGGCGTTGTGTATCTTATATTTAATTCCGATGCAATTTCTGTGTTTCATCGTCAATGGAAGCTCCAATGGATACAGTAAACCTGCAGAAGTGTATCGGAATGTAAAACTTGTGACACTGTAAACGCTCAAAACATAGACAGTAGGAAGAGTCAATGTTCCTGTACTTAAGTCGCCATTGTGTCTCTTATATTTAATTCCGATGCAATTTCTGTGTTTCATCGTCAATGGGGAGATCCAAGGCATACAGTAAACCTGCAGAAGTGCACCGGAATGTAAAACTAGTGACACAGGAAACGCTCAAAACATAGACAGTAGGAAGACTCAGCCTTCCTCTTCTTAAGTCGGCATTGTGTCTCTTATATTTAATTCCGATGCTATTTCTGTGTTTCATCGTCAATGGGAACGTCCAATGGATACAGTAAACCTGCAGAGGTGCATCGGAATGTAAAACTGGTGACACGTGAAGCGTTCAAATCATAGAGCGTAAGAAGACTCAGTTTTCTTGTACTTAAGTCGGCATTGTGTCTCTTATATTTAATTCCGATGCAATTTCTGTGTTTCACCATCACTGTGAAGATCCAAGGGATACAGTAAACCTGCAGAGGCGCATCGCAATGTAAAACTGGTGACACAGGAAACGCTCAAAACATAGACAGTAGGAAGACTCAGTCTTCCTGTACTTCAGTCGGCATTGTGTCTCTTATATTTAATTCCGATGCCATTTGTGTGTTTCATCGCCAATGGGAAGGTCCAAGGGATACAGTAAACCTGCAGAGGTGCATCGGAATGTAAATCTGTTGACACAGGACACGCTCAAAACATAGACAGTAGGAAGACTCAGTCTTCCTATACTTATGTCGGAATGGTGTCTCTTATATTTAATTCCGATGCAATTTCTGTGTTTCATCATCAATGGGAAGGTCCAATGGATACAGTAAACCTGCTGAGGTGGATCGGAATGTAAAACTGGTGACACGGGAAACGCTCAAAACATGGATTTTAAGAAGACTCAGTTTTCTGGTACTTAAATCGGCGTTGTGTCTCTTATATTTAATTCCGATGCAATTTCTGTGTTTCATCGTCAATGGAAGCTCCAATGGATACAGTAAACCTGCAGAAGTGTATCGGAATGTAAAACTGGCGATACTGGAAACGCTCAAAACATAGACCGTAAGAAGACTCAGTTATCTTGTAGTTAAGTCGTCGTTGTGTCTCTTATACTTAATTCCGATGTAAGTTCTGTGTTCCATCGTCAATGGGACGGTCCAATGGATAGAGTAAACCTGCAGAGTCGCATGGGAATGTAAAACATGTGACACTGTAAACGCTCAAAACATAGACAGTAGGAAGAGTCAATGTTCCTGTACTTAAGTCGCCATTGTGTCTCTTATAGTTAATTCCGATGCAATTTCTGTGTTTCATCGTCAATGGGGAGATCCAAGGCATACAGTAAACCTGCAGAAGTGCATCGGAATGTAAAACTAGTGACACAGGAAACGCTCAAAACATAGACAGTAGGAAGACTCAGCCTTCCTCTTCTTAAGTAGGCATTGTGTCTCTTATATTTAATTCCGATGCTATTTCTGTGTTTCATCGTCAATGGGAACGTCCAATGGATACAGTAAACCTGCAGAGGTGCATCGGAATGTAAAACTGGTGACACGTGAAGCGTTCAAATCATAGAGCGTAAGAAGACTCAGTTCTCTTGTACTTATGTCGGCATTGTGTCTCTTATATTTAATTCCGATGCAATTTCTGTGTTTCACCATCACTGTGAAGATCCAAGGGATACAGTAAACCTGCAGAGGTGCATCAAAATGTAAAACTGATGACACAGGAAATGCTCAAAACGTAGACAGTAGGAAGACTCAGCCTTCCTGTTCTTAAGTCGGCATGGTGTCTCTTATATTTAATTCCGATGCAATTTCTGTGTGTCATCATAAATGGGAGGGTCCAATGGATACAGTAAACCTGCAGAGGTGGATCGGAATGTAACACTGGTGACACGGAAAACGCTCAAAACATAGACCTTAAGAAGACTCAGTTTTCTGGTACATAAGTCGGCATTGTGTCTCTTATATTCAATTCCGATGCAATTTCTGTGTTTCATCGTCACTGTGAAGGTCCAAGAGATACAGTAAACATGCAGAGGTGCATTGGAATGTAAAACTGGTGACACAGGAAACGCTCAAAACATGGACAGTTGGAAGACTCAGTCTTCCTGTACTTAAGACGTCATTGTGTCTCTTATATTTAATTCCGATGCAATTTCTGTGTTTCATCGCCAATGGGAAGATTCAAGGGACGTAGTAAACCTGCAGAGGTGCATCGGAATGTAACACTGGTGACACGGGAAACGCTCAAAACATAGACAGTAGGAAGACTCAGTCTTCCTGTACTTAAGTCGGCGTTGTGTCTCTTATATTAAATTCCGATGCAATTTCTGTGTTTCATCGTCGCTGTGAAGGTCCATGGGATACAGTAAACCTGCAGAGGCGCATCGCAATGTAAAACTGGTGACACAGGAAACGCTCAAAACATAGACAGTAGGAAGACTCAGTCTTCCTGTACTTCAGTCGGCATTGTGTCTCTTATATTTAATTCCGATGCCATTTGTGTGTTTCATCGCCAATGGGAAGGTCCAAGGGATACAGTAAACCTGCAGAGGTGCATCGGAATGTAAACCTGTTGACACAGGACACGCTCAAAACATAGACAGTAGGAAGACTCAGTCTTCCTATACTTATGTCGGAATGGTCTCTCTTATATTTAATTCCGATGCAATTTCTGTGTTTCATCATCAATGGGAAGGTCCAATGGATACAGTAAACCTGCTGAGGTGGATCGGAATGTAAAACTGGTGACACGGGAAACGCTCAAAACATGGATTTTAAGAAGACTCAGTTTTCTGGTACTTAATTCGGCGTTGTGTCTCTTATATTTAATTCCGATGCAATTTCTGTGTTTCATCGTCAATGGAAGCTCCAATGGATACAGTAAACCTGCAGAGGTGCATCGGAATGTAAAACTGGTGACACAGCAAGCGATCAAATCATAGAGCTTAAGAAGACTCAGTTTTCTTGTACTTAAGTCGGCATTGTGTCTCTTATATTTAATACCGATGCAATTTCTGTGTTTCACCATCACTGTGAAGATCCAAGGGATACAGTAAACCTGCAGAGGTGCATCGGAATGAAAAACTGGTGACACAGGAAACGCTCAAAACATAGACAGTAGGAAGACTCAGTCTTCCTGTACTTAAGACGTCATTGTGTCTCTTATATTTAATTCTGATGCAATTTCTGTGTTACATCGTCAATGGGAAGGTCCAAGGGATACAGTAACCCTGCAGAGGTGCATCGGAATGTAAAACTGGTGACACAGGAAGCGCTCATAGCATAGACCCTACGAAGACTCAGGTTTTCTTGTACTTATGTCGGCATTGTGTCTTTTATATTTAATTCCGATGCAATTTCTGTGTTTCATCGTCACTGTGAAGGTCCAAGGGATACAGTAAACCTGCAGAGGTGCATCGGAATGTAAAACTGGTGACACAGGAAACGCTCAAAACATAGACAGTAGGAAGGCTCAGTCTTCCTGTACTTATGTCGGCATTGTGTCTATTATATTTACTTACGATGTAATTTCTGTGTTTCAATAATGGGAAGGTGCAAGGGATACAGTAAACCTACAGAGGTGCATCGGAATGTAAAACTGGTGACACAGAAAACGCTCAAAACATAGACCTTAAGAGGACTCATTTTTCTGGTACTTAAGTCGGCATTGTGCCTCTTATATTTAATTCCGATGCAATTTCTGTGTTTTTGCGTCTATGGGAAGGTCCAGGGGATACAGTAAACCTGCAGAGGTGCATTGGAATGTAAAACTGGTGACACAGGAAACGCTCAAATCATAGACCGTAAAAAGACTCAGTTTTCTTGTACTTAAGTCGGCGTTGTGTCTCTTATATTTAATTCCGATGCAATTTCTGTGTTTCATCGTCAATGGAAGCTCCAATGGATACAGTAAACCAGCAGAGGTGCATCGGAATGTAAAACTGGTGACACAGGAAACGCTCAAAACATAGTCAATAGAAAGACACACTCTTCCTGTACTTAAGTCGACATTGTGTCTCTTATATTTAATTCCGATGCAATTTCTGTGTTTCATCGTCACTGTGAAGGTCCAAGGGATACAGTAAACCTGCAGAGGTGCATCGGAATGTAAAACTGGTGACACAGGAAACGCTCAAAACATAGACCGTAAGAAGACTCAGTTCTCTTGTACTTAAGTCGTCGTTGTGTCTCTTATACTTAATTCCGATGTAAGTTCTGTGTTTCATCGTCAATGGGAAGGTCCAATGGATAGAGTAAACCTGCAGAGTCGCATGGGAATGTAAAACTTGTGACACTGTAAACGCTCAAAACATAGACAGTAGGAAGAGTCAATGTTCCTGTACTTAAGTCGCCATTGTGTCTCTTATATTTAATTCCGATGCAATTTCTGTGTTTCATCGTCAATGGGGAGATCCAAGGCATACAGTAAACCTGCAGAAGTGCATCGGAATGTAAAACTAGTGACACAGGAAACGCTCAAACATAGACAGTAGGAAGACTCAGCCTTCCTCTTCTTAAGTCGGCATTGTGTCTCTTATATTTAATTCCGATGCTATTTCTGTGTTTCATCGTCAATGGGAACGTCCAATGGATACAGTAAACCTGCAGAGGTGCATCGGAATGTAAAACTGGTGACACGTGAAGCGTTCAAATCATAGAGCGTAAGAAGACACAGTTTTCTTGTACTTAAGTCGGCATTGTGTCTCTTATATTTAATTCCGATGCAATTTCTGTGTTTCACCATCACTGTGAAGATCCAAGGGATACAGTAAACCTGCAGAGGTGCATCAAAATGTAAAACTGATGACACAGGAAATGCTCAAAACGTAGACAGTAGGAAGACTCAGCCTTCCTGTTCTTAAGTCGGCATCGTGTCTCTTATATTTAATTCCGATGCAATTTCTGTGTGTCATCATCAATGGGAGGGTCCAATGGATACAGTAAACCTGCAGAGGTGGATCGGAATGTAACACTGGTGACACGGAAAACGCTCAAAACATAGACCTTAAGAAGACTCAGTTTTCTGGTACATAAGTCGGCGTTGTGTCTCTTATATTTAATTCCGATGCAATTTTTTGTGTTTTTTCGTCAATGGGAAGGTCCAAGTTATACAGTAAACCTGCGGAGGTGCATTGGAATGTAAAACTGGTGACACAGGAAACGCTCAAATCATAGACCGTAAGAAGACTCAGTCTTTCTGTACTTAAGTCGGCATTGTGTCTCTTATATTCAATTCCGATGCAATTTCTGTGTTTCATCGTCACTGTGAAGCTCCAAGAGATACAGTAAACATGCAGAGGTGCATTGGAATGTAAAACTGGTGACACAGGAAACGCTCAAAACATGGACAGTAGGAAGACTCAGTCTTCCTGTACCTAAGACGTCATTGTGTCTCTTATATTTAATTCCGATCCAATTTCTGTGTTTCATCGCCAATGGGAAGATTCAAGGGATGTAGTAAACCTGCAGAAGTGTATCGGAATGTAAAACTGGCGATACTGGAAACGCTCAAAACATAGACCGTAAGAAGACTCAGTTCTCTTGTACTTAAGTCGTCGTTGTGTCTCTTATACTTAATTCCGATGTAAGTTCTGTGTTTCATCGTCAATGGGACGGTCAAATGGATAGAGTAAACCTGCAGAGTCGCATGGGAATGTAAAACTTGTGACACTGTAAACGCTCAAAACATAGACAGTAGGAAGAGTCAATGTTCCTGTACTTAAGTCGCCATTGTGTCTCTTATATTTAATTCCGATGCAATTTCTGTGTTTCATCGTCAATGGGGAGATCCAAGGCATACAGTAAACCTGCAGAAGTGCATCGGAATGTAAAACTAGTGACACAGGAAACGCTCAAAACATAGACAGTAGGAAGACTCAGCCTTCCTCTTCTTAAGTCGGCATTGTCTCTTATATTTAATTCCGATGCTATTTCTGTGTTTCATCGTCAATGGGAACGTCCAATGGATACAGTAAACCTGCAGAGGTGCATCGGAATGTAAAACTGGTGACACGTGAAGCGTTCAAATCATAGAGCGTAAGAAGACTCAGTTTTCTTGTACTTAAGTCGGCATTGTGTCTCTTATATTTAATTCCGATGCAATTTCTGTGTTTCACCATCACTGTGAAGATCCGAGGGATACAGTAAACCTGCAGAGGTGCATCAAAATGTAAAACTGATGACACAGGAAATGCTCAAAACGTAGACAGTAGGAAGACTCAGCCTTCCTGTTCTTAAGTCGGCATTGTGTCTCTTATATTTAATTCCGATGCAATTTCTGTGTGTCATCATCAATGGGAGGGTCCAATGGATACAGTAAACCTGCAGAGGTGGATCGGAATGTAACACTGGTGTCACGGAAAACGCTCAAAACATAGACCTTAAGAAGACTCAGTTTTCTGGTACATAAGTCGGCGTTGTGTCTCTTATATTTAATTCCGATGCAATTTTCGTGTTTTTTCGCCAATGGGAAGGTCCAAGTTATACAGTAAACCTGCGGAGGTGCATTGGAATGTAAAACTGGTGACACAGGAAACGCTCAAATCATAGACCGTAAGTCTTCCTGTACTTAAGTCGGCATTGTGTCACTTATATTCAATTCCGATGCAATTTCTGTGTTTCATCGTCACTGTGAAGGTCCAAGAGATACAGTAAACATGCAGTGGTGCATAGGAATGTAAAACTGGTGACACAGGAAACGCTCAAAACATGGACAGTAGGAAGACTCAGTCTTCCTGTACTTAAGACGTCATTGTGTCTCTTATATTTAATTCCGATGCAATTTCTGTGTTTCATCGCCAATGGGAAGATTCAAGGGACGTAGTAAACCTGCAGAGGTGCATCGGAATTTAAAACTGGTGACACAGGAAACGCTCAAATCATAGACCGTAAAAAGACTCAGTTTTCTTGTACTTAAGTCGGCGTTGTGTCTCTTATATTTAATTCCGATGCAATTTCTGTGTTTCATCGTCAATGGAAGCTCCAATGGATACAGTAAACCAGCAGAGGTGCATCGGAATGTAAAACTGGTGACACAGGAAACGCTCAAAACATAGTCAATAGAAAGACACACTCTTCCTGTACTTAAGTCGACATTGTGTCTCTTATATTTAATTCCGATGCAATTTCTGTGTTTCATCGCCAATGGGAAGATTCAAGGGACGTAGTAAACCTGCAGAGGTGCATCGGAATTTAAAACTGGTGACACTGGAAACGCTCAAAACATAGACAGAAGGAAGACTCAGTCTTCCTATACTTATGTCGGAATGGTGTCTCTTATATTTAATTCCGATGCAATTTCTGTGTTTCATCATCAATGGGAAGGTCCAATGGATACAGTAAACCTGCAGAGGTGGATCGGAATGTAAAACTGGTGACACGGGAAACGCTCAAAACATAGACAGTAGGAAGACTCAGTCTTCCTGTACTGAAGTCGGCGTTGTGTCTCTTATATTAAATTCCGATGCAATTTCTGTGTTTCATCGTCGCTGTGAAGGTCCAAGGGATACAGTAAACCTGCAGAGGCGCATCGCAATGTAAAACTGGTGACACGGGAAACGCTCAAAACATGGATTTTAAGAAGACTCAGTTTTCTGGTACTTAAGTCGGCGTTGTGTCTCTTATATTTAATTCCGATGCAATTTCTGTGTTTCATCGTCAATGGAAGCTCCAATGGATACAGTAAACCTGCAGAGGTGCATCGGAATTTAAAACTGGTGACACAGGAAGCGCTCATAGCATAGACCCTACGAAGACTCAGGTTTTCTTGTACTTAAGTCGGCATTGTGTCTTTTATATTTAATTCCGATGCAATTTCTGTGTTTCATCGCCAATGGGAAGGTCCAAGGGATACAGTAAACCTGCAGAGGTGCATCGGAATGTAAAACTGTTGACACAGGACACGCTCAAACATAGACAGTAGGAAGACCCAGTCATCCTATACTTATGTCGGCATGGTGTCTCTTATATTTAATTCTGATGCAATTTCTGTGTTTCATCATCAATGGGAAGGTCCAATGGATACAGAAAACCTGCAGAGGTGGATCGGAATGTAAAACTGGTGACACGGGAAACACTCAAAACATAGACCTTAAGAAGGCTCAGTTTTGGGGTACTTAAGTCGGCGTTGTGGCTCTTATATTTAATTCCGATGCAATTTTTGTGTTTTTTCGTCAATGGGAAGATCCAAGCGATACAGTAAACCTGCTGAGGTGCAATGGAATGTAAAACTGGTGACACAGGAAACGCTCAAATCATAGACCGTAAGAAGACTCAGTTTTCTTGTACTTAAGTCGGCGTTGTGTCACTTATATTTTATTCCGATGCAATGTCTGTGTTTCATCGTCAATGGAATGTCCAACGGATACAGTAAACCTGCAGAGGTGCATCGGAATGTAAAACTGGTGACACAGGAAACGCTCAAAGCATAGACAATATGAAGACACACTCTTCCTGTACTTAAGTCGACATTGTGTAATTCCGATGCAATATCTGTGTTTCATCGTCAATGGGAAAGTCGAAGGGAAACAGTATACCTGCAGAGGTGCATCGGAATGTAAAACTGGTGACACGTGAAGCGTTCAAATCATAGAGCGTAAGAAGACACAGTTTTCTTGTACTTAAGTCGGCATTGTGTCTCTTATATTTAATTCCGATGCAATTTCTGTGTTTCACCATCACTGTGAAGATCCAAGGGATACAGTAAACCTGCAGAGGTGCATCAAAATGTAAAACTGATGACACAGGAAATGCTCAAAACGGAGACAGTAGGAAGACTCAGCCTTCCTGTTCTTAAGTCGGCATTGTGTCTCTTATATTTAATTCCGATGAAATTTCTGTGTGTCATCATCAATGGGAGGGTCCAATGGATACAGTAAACCTGCAGAGGTGGATCGGAATGTAACACTGGTGACACGGAAAACGCTCAAAACATAGACCTTAAGAAGACTCAGTTTTCTGGTACATAAGTCGGCGTTGTGTCTCTTATATTTAATTCCGATGCAATTTTTGTGTTTTTTCGTCAATGGGAAGGTCCAAGTTATACAGTAAACCTGCGGAGGTGCATTGGAATGTAAAACTGGTGACACAGGAAACGCTCAAATCATAGACCGTAAGAAGACTCAGTCTTCCTGTACTTAAGTCGGCATTGTGTCTCTTATATTCAATTCCGATGCAATTTCTGTGTTTCATCGTCAATGGGGAGATCCAAGGCATACAGTAAACCTGCAGAAGTGCATCGGAATGTAAAACTAGTGACACAGGAAACGCTCAAAACATAGACAGTAGGAAGACTCAGCCTTACTCTTCTTAAGTCGGCATTGTGTCTCTTATATTTAATTCCGATGCTATTTCTGTGTTTCATCGTCAATGGGAACGTCAAATGGATACAGTAAACCTGCAGAGGTGCATCGGAATGTAAAACTGGTGACACGTGAAGCGTTCAAATCATAGAGCGTAAGAAGACTCAGTTTTCTTGTACTTAAGTCGGCATTGTGTCTCTTATATTTAATTCCGATGCAATTTCTGTGTTTCACCATCACTGTGAAGATCCAAGGGATACAGTAAACCTGCAGAGGTGCATCAAAATGTAAAACTGATGACACAGGAAATGCTCAAAACGTAGACAGTAGGAAGACTCAGCCTTCCTGTTCTTAAGTCGGCATTGTGTCTCTTATATTTAATTCCGATGCAATTTCTGTGTGTCATCATCAATGGGAGGGTCCAATGGATACAGTAAACCTGCAGAGGTGGATCGGAATGTAACACTGGTGACACGGAAAACGCTCAAAACATAGACCTTAAGAAGACTCAGTTTTCTGGTACATAAGTCGGCGTTGTGTCTCTTATATTTAATTCCGATGCAATTTTCGTGTTTTTTCGTCAATGGGAAGGTCCAAGTTATACAGTAAACCTGCGGAGGTGCATTGGAATGTAAAACTGGTGACACAGGAAACGCTCAAATCATAGACCGTAAGAAGACTCAGTCTTCCTGTACTTAAGTCGGCATTGTGTCTCTTATATTCAATTCCGATGCAATTTCTGTGTTTCATCGTCACTGTGAAGGTCCAAGAGATACAGTAAACATGCAGAGGTGCATTGGAATGTAAAACTGGTGACACAGGAAACGCTCAAAACATGGACAGTAGGAAGACTCAGTCTTCCTGTACTTAAGACGTCATTGTGTCTCTTATATTTAATTCCGATGCAATTTCTGTGTTTCATCGCCAATGGGAAGATTCAAGGGACGTAGTAAACCTGCAGAGGTGCATCGGAATTTAAAACTGGTGACACTGGAAACGCTCAAAACATAGACAGAAGGAAGACTCAGTCTTCCTATACTTAATTCCGATGCAATTTCTGTGTTTCATCATCAATGGGAAGGTCCAATGGATACAGTAAACCTGCAGAGGTGGATCGGAATGTAAAACTGGTGACACGGGAAACGTTCAAAACATAGACAGTAGGAAGACTCAGTCTTCCTGTACTTAAGTCGGCGTTGTGTCTCTTATATTAAATTCCGATGCAATTTCTGTGTATCATCGTCGCTGTGAAGGTCCAAGGGATACAGTAAACCTGCAGAGGCGCATCGCAATGTAAAACTGGTGACACAGGAAACGCTCAAAACATAGACAGTAGGAAGACTCAGTCTTCCTGTACTTCAGTCGGCATTGTGTCTCTTATATTTAATTCCGATGCCATTTGTGTGTTTCATCGCCAATGGGAAGGTCCAAGGGATACAGTAAACCTGCAGAGGTGCATCGGAATGTAAAACTGGTGACACAGCAAGCGTTCAAATCATAGAGCGTAAGAAGACTCAGTTTTCTTGTACTTAAGTCGGCATTGTGTCTCTTATATTTAATACCGATGCAATTTCTGTGTTTCACCATCACTGTGAAGATCCAAGGGATACAGTAAACCTGCAGAGGTGCATCGGAATGTAAAACTGGTGACACAGGAAACGCTCAAAACATAGACAGTAGGAAGACTCAGTCTTCCTGTACTTAAGACGTCATTGTGTCTCTTATATTTAATTCTGATGCAATTTCTGTGTTACATCGTCAATGGGAAGGTCCAAGGGATACAGTAACCCTGCAGAGGTGCATCGGAATGTAAAACTGGTGACACAGGAAGCGCTCATAGCATAGACCCTACGAAGACTCAGGTTTTCTTGTACTTAAGTCGGCATTGTGTCTTTTATATTTAATTCCGATGCAATTTCTGTGTTTCATCGCCAATGGGAAGGTCCAAGGGATACAGTAAACCTGCAGAGGTGCATCGGAATGTAAAACTGTTGACACAGGACACGCTCAAAACATAGACAGTAGGAAGACTCAGTCTTCCTATACTTATGTCGGAATGGTGTCTCTTATATTTAAATGCGATGCAATTTCTGTGTTTCATCATCAATGGGAAGGTCCAATGGATACAGTAAACCTGCAGAGGTGGATCGGAATGTAAAACTGGTGACACGGGAAACGCTCAAAACATGGATTTTAAGAAGACTCAGTTTTCTGGTACTTAAGTCGGCGTTGTGTCTCTTATATTTAATTCCGATGCAATTTCTGTGTTTCATCGCCAATGGGAAGGTCCAGGGGATACAGTAAACCTGCAGAGGTGCATCAGAATGTAAAACTGTTGACACAGGACACGCTCAAACATAGACAGTAGGAAGACCCAGTCATCCTATACTTATGTCGGCATGGTGTCTCTTATATTTAATTCTGATGCAATTTCTGTGTTTCATCATCAATGGGAAGGTCCAATGGATACAGAAAACCTGCAGAGGTGGATCGGAATGTAAAACCGGTTACACGGGAAACACTCAAAACATAGACCTTAAGAAGGCTAAGTTTTGTGGTACTTAAGTCGGCGTTGTGGCTCTTATATTTAATTCCGATGCAATTTTTGTGTTTTTTCGTCAATGGGAAGGTCCAAGCGATACAGTAAACCTGCTGAGGTGCATTGGAATATAAAACTGGTGACACAGGAAACGCTCAAATCATAGACCGTAAGAAGACTCAGTTTTCTTGTACTTAAGTCGGCGTTGTGTCTCTTATATTTAATTCCGATGCAATGTCTGTGTTTCATCGTCAATGGAATGTCCAACGGATACAGTAAACCTGCAGAGGTGCATCGGAATGTAAACCTGGTGACACAGGAAACGCTCAAAGCATAGACAATATGAAGACACACTCTTCCTGTACTTAAGTCGACATTGTGTAATTCCGATGCAATTTCTGTGTTTCATCGTCAATGGGAAAGTCGAAGGGAAACAGTATACCTGCAGAGGTGGATCGGAATATAAATCTGGTGACACAAAAGATGCTCAAAACATAGACAGTAGGAAGACTCAGTCTTCCTGTACTTAAGTCGGCATTGTGTCTCTTATATTTAATTCCGATGCAATTTCTGTGTTTCATCGCCACTGTGAATGTCCAAGGGATACAGTAAACATGCAGAAGTGCATCGGAATGTAAAACTGGTGACACAGGAAACGCTCAAAACATAGACAGTAGGAAGACTCAGTCTTCCTGTACTTAAGACGTCATTGTGTCACTTATATTTAATTCCGATGCAATTTCTGTGTTTCATCGCCATTTGGAAGGTCCAAGGGACACAGTAAACCTGCTGAGGGGCATCGGAATGTAAAACTGGTGACACTGGAAACGCTCAAAACATAGACCATAAGAAGATTCAGTTTTCTTGTACTTAAGTCGTCGTTGTGTCTCTTCTATTTAATTCCGATGCAATATCTGTGTTTCATCCTCAATGGGATAGTCGAAGGGAAACAGTATACCTGCAGAGGTGCATCGGAATGTAAAACTGGTGACACAGGAAACGCTCAAAACATAGACAGTTGGAAGACTCAGCCTTCCTGTACTTATGTCGTCATTGTGTCTATTATATTTACTTACGATGTAATTTCTGTGTTTCAATGTCAATGGGAAGGTGCAAGGGATACAGTAAACCTGCAGAAGTGCATCGGAATATAAAACTGGTGACACAGAAAACGCTCGAAACATAGACCTTAAGAAGACTCAGTTTTCTGGTACTTAACTCGGCGTTGTGCCTCTTATATGTAATTCCGATGCAATTTCTGTTTTTTTGCGTCAATAGGAAGGTCCAGGGGATACAGTAAACCTGCAGAGGTGCATTGGATTGTAAAACTGGTGACACAGGAAACGCTCAAATCATAGACCGTAAGAAGACTCAGTTTTCTTGTACTTAAGTCGGCGTTGAGTCTCTTATATTTAATTCCGATGCCATTTCTGGTTTCATCGTCAATGGAAGCTCCAATGGATACAGTAAACTTGCAGAGGAGCATCGGAATGTAAAACTGGTGACACAGGAAACGCTCAAAAAATAGACAATAGAAAGACACACTCTTCCTGTACTTAAGTCGACATTGTGTCTCTTATATTTAATTCCGATGCAATTTCTGTGTTTCATCGTCACTGTGAAGGTCCAAAGGATACAGTAAACATGCAGAGGTGCATCGGAATGTAAAACTGGTGACACAGAAAGCGTTCAAATCATAGAGCGTAAGAAGTCTCAGTTTTCTTGTACTTAAGTCGGCATTGTGTCTCTTTTATTTAATTCCGATGCAATTTCTGTGTTTCACCATCACTGTGAAGATCCAAGGCTTACAGTAAACCTGCAGAGGTGCATCAAAATGTAAAACTGATGACACAGGAAATGCTCAAAACGTAGACAGTAGGAAGACTCAGTCTTACTGTACCGAAGTCGGCATTGTGTCTCTTATATTTAATTCCGATGGAATTTCTGTGTTTCATCGTCAATGGGAAGGTCCAAGGTATACAGTGAACCTGCAGAAATGCATTGGAATGTAAAACTGGTGACAAAGGAAACGCTCAAATCATACACCGTAAGATGACTCAGTTTTCTTTTACTTAAGTCGGCGTTGTGTCTCTTATATATAATTCCGATGCAATTTCTGTGTTTCATCGTCAAAGGGAAGGTCCAATGGATACAGTAAACCTGCAGAGGAGCATCGCAATGTAAAACTGGTGACACAGGAAACGCACAAAACATAGAAAATAGAAAGACACACTCTTCCTGTACTTAAGTCGACATTGTGTGTCTTATATTTAATTCCGAAGTAATTTCTGTGTTTCATCGTCAATGGGAACGTCGAAGGGAAACAGTATAGCTGCAGTGGTGCTTCGGAATATAAAACTGGTGACAAGGGAAAAGCTCAAATCATAGACAGTAGGAAGACTCAGTCTTTCTGTACTTAAGTCGGCCTTGTGTCTCTTATATTTAATTCCGAAGCAATATCTGTGTTTCATCGTCAATGGGAAGGTCCAAGGGCTACAGTAACCCCCACAGAGGTGCATCGGAATGTAAAACTGGTGCCACAGGAAGCGCTCAGAACATAGACCCTAAGAAGACTCAGTTTTCTTGTACTTAAGTCGGCATTGTGTCTCTTATTTTTAATTCTGATGCAATTTCTGTGTTTCGTCGTCACTGGAAAGTCCAAGGGACACCGTAAACCTGCAGAGGTGCATCGTAATGTAAAACTGGTGACACAGGAAACGCTCAAAACATAGACAGTAGGAAGGCTCAGTCTTCCTGTACTTCATCCATCATTTGGTCTCTTATATTTAATTCCGATGCAATTTCTGTGTTTCATCGTCACCGTGAAGGTCCAAGGGTACAGTAAACGTGCAGAGGTGCATCGGAATGTAAAACTGGTGACACAGGAAACGCTCAAATCATAGACAGTAGGAAGACTCAGTCTTCCTGTACTTCAGTCGGCATTGTGTCTCTTATATTTAATTCCGATGCCATTCCTGTGTTTCATCGCAAATGGGAAGGTCCAAGGGATACAGTAAACCTGCAGAGGTGCATCGGAATGTAAAGCTGGTGATACAGGACACGCTTAAATCATAGACATTAGGAAGGCTCAGTCTTCCTTTACTTAAGTCGGCGTTGTGTCTCTTATATTTAATTCCGATGCAATTTCTGTGTTTTATCGTCAATGGGAAGGGCCAATGGATACAGAAAACCTGCAGAGGTGCTTCGGAATGTATAACTGGTGACACAGAAAACGCTCAAAACATAGACCGTAAGAAGACTCAGTTTTCTTGTACTTAAGTCGGCGTTGTGTCTCTTATATTTATTTCCGATGCAATTTCTTTGTGTCATCGTCAATGGGAAGGTCCAATGGATACAGTAAACCTGCAGAGGTGCATCGGAATGTAATACTGGTGACACAGGAAAGGCTCAAAACATAGACAGTAGGAAGACTCAGTCTTCCATTACTTAAGTCAGCATGGTGTCTCTTATATTTAATTCCGATGCAATTTCTGTGTTTCATCGTCAATGGAAGATCCAAGGGATACAGTAAACCTGCAGAGGTGCAACAAAATGTAAAACTGGTGACACAGGAAACGCTCAAAACATAGACAATACAAAGACACACTCTTCCTGTACTTAAGTCGACATTGTGTCCCTTCTATTTAATTCCGATGCAATTTCTGTGTTTCATCGTCAATGGGAAAGTCGAAGGGAAACAGTTTACCTGCAGAAGTGCATCGGAATGTAAAACTGGTGACACAGGAGACGCCCAAAGCATAGACAGTAGGAAGACTCAGTCTTCCTGTACTTAAGTCGGCATTGTGTCTCTTATATTTACTTCCGATGCAATTTCTGTGTTTCATCGTCAATGCGAAGATCCAAGGGATTCAGTAAACCTGCAGAGGTGCATCGGAATGTAAATCTGGTGACACAGGAAGCGGTCAAAACATAGACCCTAAGAAGACTCATTTTTCTTGTACTGAAGTCGGCATTGTGTCTCTTATATTTAATTCCGATGCCATTTCTGTGTTTCATCGCCAATGGGAAGGTCCAAGGGATACAGCAAACCTGCAGAGGTGCATCGGAATGTAAAACTGGTGATACAGGACACGTTCAAGTCATAGACAGTAGGAAGACTCAGTCTTCCTTTACTTATGTCGGCGTGGTGTCTCTTATATTTAATTCCGATGCAATTTCTGTGTTTCATCGTCAATGGGAAGGGCCAATGGATACTGTAAACCTGCAGAGGTGCATCGGAATGTAAAACTGGTGACACAGAAGACGCTCAAAACATAGACCGTAATAAGACTCAGTTTTCTTGTACTTATGTCGGCGTTGTGTCTCTTATATTTAATTCCGATGCAATTTCTGTGTTTGATCGTCAATGGGAAGGTCCATTGGATACGGTAAACCTGCAGAGGTGCATCGGAATGTAACACTGGTGACACCGGAAAGGCACAAACATAGACAGTAGGGAGACATCTTCCTTTACTTAAGTCGGCATGGTGTCCCTTATATTTAATTCCAATGCAATTTCTGTTTTTCATCGTCAATGGAATGTCCAATGGATACAGTAAACCTGCAGAGGTGCATCGGAATGTAAAACTGGTGACACAGGAAACCGTCAAAACATAGACAATAGAAGGACACACTCTTCCTGTACTTAAGTCGACATTGTGTCTCTTCTATTTAATTCCGATGCAATTTCTGTGTTTCATCGTCAATGGGAAAGTCGAAGGGAAACAGTATACCTGCAGAGGTGCATCGGAATGTAAAACTGGTGACACAGGAGACGCTCAAAGCATGGACAGTAGGAAGACTCAGTCTTCCTGTGCTTAAGTCGGCATTGTGTCTCTTATATTTAATTCCGATGCTATTTCTGTGTTTTTTCGTCAATGGGAAGGTTCAATGGATACAGTAAACCTGCAGAGGTGGATCGGAATGTAAAACTGGTGACACAGGAAACGCTCAAAACATAGACAGTAGGAAGACTCAGTCTTCCTGTACTTAAGTCGGCATTGTGTCTCTTATATTTTATTCCGATGCATTTTCTGTGTATCAATGTCAATGGGAAATTGCTAGGGATACAGTAAACCAGCAGAGGTCCATCGGAATGTAAAACTGGTGACACAGGAAACGATCAAAACCTAGACAGTAGGAAGACTCAGACTTTCTGTACTTAAGTCGGCATTGTGTCTCTATTATTTAATTCCGATGCAATTTCTGTGTTTCATCGTCAATGGGAATTTCCAAGGGATACAGTAACCCGGCAGAGGTGCATCGGAATGTAAAACTGGTGACACAGGAAGCGCTCATAACATAGACCCTACGAAGACTCATGTTTTCTTGTACTTAAGTCGGCATTGTGTCTTTTTATATTTAATTCCGATGCAATCTCTGTGTTTCATTGTCACTGTGAAGGTCCAAGGGATACAGTACACGTGCAGAGGTGCATCGGAATGTAAAACTGGTGACACCGGAACCGCTCAAAACATAGACAGTAGGAAGACTCAGTCTTCCTGTACTTATGTCATATTTGTGTATATTATATTTAATAACGATGTAATTTCTGTGTTTCAATGTCAATGGGTAGGTGCAAGGGATACAGTAAACCTGCAGAAGTGCACCGGAATGTAAAACTGGTGATACAGGACACGTTCAAGTCATAGACAGTAGGAAGACTCAGTCTTCCTTTACTTATGTCGGCAAGGTGTCTCTTATATTTATTCCGATGCAATTTCTGTGTTTCATCGTCAATGGAAGGTCCATTGGATACAGTAAACCTGCAGAGGTGCATCAGAATGTAAAACTGGTGACACAGGAAGCTCTCAAAACATAGACAATAGAAAGACACACTCTTCCTGTACTGAAGTCGACATTGTGCCCTTCTATTTAATTCCGATGCAATTTCTGTGTTTCATCGTCAATGGGAAAGAGGTGCATCGGAATTTAAAACTGGTGACACTGGAAACGCTCAAAACATAGACCGTAAGAAGACTCAGTTTTCTTGTACTTATGTCGGCGTTGTGTCTCTTATATTTAATTCCGATGCAATTTCTGTGTTTCATCGTCAATGGGAAGGTCCATTGGATACAGTAAACCTGCAGAGGTGCATCGGAATGTAATACTGGTGACACAGGAAAGGCACAAACATAGACAGTAGGAAGACTCAATCTTCCTTTACTTACGTCGGCATGGTGTCTCTTATATTTATTTCCGATGCAATTTCTGTGTTTCATCGTCAACGGAAGGTCCAATGGATACAGTAAACCTGCTGAGGTGCATCGAAATGTAAAACTGGTGACACAGGAAACGCTCAAAACATAGAAGTAGGAAGACTAGGCCTTCCTGTTCTTAAGTCGGCATTGTGTCTGTTATATTTAATTCCGATGTAATTTATGTGTTTCAATGTCAAAGGGAAGGTCCAATGGATACAGTAAACCTGCAGATGTGCATCGGAATGAAAAACTGGTGACGCAGGAAACGCTCAAACATAGACAGTAGGAAGACTCAATGTTCCTGTACTTAGGTCGGCATTGTGTGTCTTACATTTAATTCCGATGCAATTTCTGTGTTTCATCGTCAATGCGAAGATCCAAGGGATACAGTAAACCTGCAGAGGTGCATCGGAATGTAAAACTGGTGACACAGGAAGCGGTCAAAACATAGCCCCTAAGAAGACTCATTTTTCTTGTACTGAAGTCGTCATTGTGTCCCTTATATTTAATTTGATGCAATTTCTGACTTTCATCGTTACTGTGAAGGTCCAAGGGATACAGTAAACCTGCAGAGGTGCATCGGAATGTAAAACTGATGACACAGGAAACGCTCAAAACATAGACAGTAGGACGACTCAGTCTTCCTGTACCTAAGTCGGCATTGTGTCTCTTATATTTAATTCCGATGCTATTTCTGTGTTTTTTCGTCAATGGGAAGGTCCAATGGATACAGAAAACCTGCAGAGGTGGATCGGAATGTACAACTGGTGACACAGGAAACGCTCAAAACATAGACAGTAGGAAGACTCAGTCTTCCTGTACTTAAGTCTACATTGTGTCTCTTATATTTAATTCCGATGAATTTTCTGTGTTTCATCGACAATGGGAAGGTCCAATGGATACAGTAAACCTGCAGAGGTGCATCGGAATGTAAAACTGGTGACACAGGAAACGCTCAAACATTGACAGTGGGAAGACTCAGTCTTCCTATACTTAAGTCGGCATTGTGTCGCTTATATTTAATTACGATGCAATTTCAATGTTTCATCGTCAATGGGAAGGTCCAAGGGATACAGTAAACCTGCAGAGGTGCACCGGAATGTAAAACTGGTGACACAGGAAACGCTCAAAATATAGACAGTAGGAAGACTCAGTCTTCCTGTACTTAAGTCGGCATTGTGTCTGTTATATTTAATTCCGATGTAATTTCTGTGTTTCAATGTCAATGGGAAGGTGCAAGTGATACAGTAAACCTGCAGAGGTGCATCGGAATGTAAAACTGGTGACACAGGAAACGCTCAAAACATAGACAATAGAAAGACACACACTTCCTGTACTTAAGTCGGCATTGTGTCTCTTATATTTAATTCCGATGCAATTTCAATGTTTCATCGTCAATGTGAAGGTCCAAGGGATACAGTAAACCTGCAGAGGTGCATCGGAATGTAAAACTGGTGACACAGGAAGCGGTCAAAACATAGACCCTAAGAAGACTCATTTTTCTTGTACTGAAGTCGGCATTGTGTCTCTTATATATAATTTGATGCAATTTCTGACTTTCATCGTTACTGTGAAGGTCCAAGGGATACAGTAAACCTGCAGAGGTGCATCGGAATGTAAAACTGATGACACAGGAAACGCTCAAAACATAGACAGTAGGACGACTCAGTCTTCCTGTACCTAAGTCGGCATTGTGTCTCTTATATTTAATTCCGATGCTATTTCTGTGTTTTTTCGTCAATGGGAAGGTCCAATGGATACAGAAAACTTGCAGGGGTGGATCGGAATGTAAAACTGGTGACAAAGGAAACGCTAAAAACATAGACAGTAGGAAGACTCAGTCTTCCTGTACTTATGTCTACATTGTGTCTCGTATATTTAATTCCGATGCGTTTTCTGTGTTTCATCGACAATGGGAAGGTCCAATGGATACAGTAAACCTGCAGAGGTGTATCGGAATGTAAAACTGGTGACACAGGAAAGGCTCAAACATTGACAGTAGGAAGACTCAGTCTTCCTATACTTAAGTCGGCATTGTGTCTCTTATATTTAATTCCGATGCAATTTCAATGTTTCATCGTCAATGGGAAGGTCCAAGGGATACAGTAAACCGTCAGAGGTGCACCGGAATGTAAAACTGGTGACACAGGAAACGCTCAAAATATAGACAGTAGGAAGACTCAGTCTTCCTGTACTTAAGTCGGCATTTTGTCTGTTATATTTAATTCCGATGTAATTTCTGTGTTTCAATGTCAATGGGAATTTGCAAGGGATACAGTAAACCTGCAGAGGTGCATCGCAATGTAAAACTGGTGACACAGGAAACGCTCAAAACATAGACAATAGAAAGACACACACTTCCTGTACTTAAGTCGGCATTGTGTCTCTTATATTTAATTCCGATGCCATTTCAATGTTTCATCGTCAATGGGAAGGCCCAAGGGATACAGTAAACCTGCAGAGGTGCATCGGAATGTAAAACGGGTGACACAGGAAACGCTCAAAATATAGAAAGTAGGAAGACTCAGTCTTCCTGTACTTAAGTCTGCATTTTGTCTCTTATATTTAATTCCGATGCAATTTCTGTGTTTCATCGTCAATGCGAAGATCCAAGGGATACAGTAAACCTGCAGAGGTGCATCAGAATGTAAATCTGGTGACACAGGAAGCGGTCAAAACATAGACCCTAAGAAGACTCATTTTTCTTGTACTGAAGTCGGCATTGTGTCTCTTATATTTAATTTGATGCTATTTCTGACTTTCATCGTTACTGTGAAGGTCCAAGGGATACAGTAAACCTGCAGTGGTGCATCGGAATGTAAAACTGATGACACAGAAAACGCTCAAAACATAGACAGTAGGACGACTCAGTCTTTCTGTACCTAAGTCGGCATTGTGTATCTTATATTTAATTCCGATGCTATTTCTGTGCTTTTTCGTCAATGGGAAGGTCCAATGGATACAGAAAACCTGCAGAGGTGGATCGGAATGTAAAACTGGTGACACAGGAAACGCTCAAAACATAGACAGTAGGAAGACTCAGTCTTCCTGTACTTAAGTCTACATTGTGTCTCTTATATTTATTTCCGATGCATTTTCTGTGTTTCATCGACAATGGGAACGTCCAATGGATACAGTAAACCTGCAGAGGTGCATCGGAATGTAAAACTGGTGACACAGGAAACGCTCAATCATTGACAGTAGGAAGACTCAGTCTTCCTATACTTAAGTCGGCATTGTGTCTCTTATATTTAATTCCGATGCAATTTCAATGTTTCTTCGTCAATGGGAAGGTCCAAGGGATACAGTAAACCTGCAGAGGTGCACCGGAATGTAAAACTGGTGACACATGAAACGCTCAAAATATAGACGGTAGGAAGACTCAGTCTTCGTGTACTTAAGTCGGCATTATGTCTGTTATATTTAATTCCGATGTAATTTCTGTGTTTCAATGTCAATGGGAAGGTGCAAGGGATACAGTAAACCTGCAGAGGTGCATCGGAATGTAAAACTGGTGACACAGGAAACGCTCAAAACATAGACAATAGAAAGACACACACTTCCTGTACTTAAGTCGGCATTGTGTCTCTTATATTTAATTCCGATGCAATTTCAATGTTTCATCGTCAATGGGAAGGTCCAAGGGATACAGAAAACCTGCAGAGGTGCATCGGAATGTAAAACTGGTGACACAGGAAACGCTGAAAACATAGACAGTAGGAAGACCCAATGTTCCTGTACTTAAGTCGGCAATGTGTCTCTTATATTTAATTCCGATGCAATTTCTGTGTTTCATCGTCAATGTGAAGATCCAAGGGATACAGTAAACCTGCAGAGGTGCATCGGAATGTAAAACTGGTGACACAGGAAGCGGTCAAAGCATAGACCCTAAGAAGACTCATTTTTCTTGTACTGAAGTCGGCATTGTGTCTCTTATATTTCATTTGATGCAATTTCTGACTTTCATCGTTACTGTGAAGGTCCAAGGGATACAGTAAACCTGCAGAGGTGCATCGGAATGTTAAACTGGTGACACAGGAAACGCTCAAAACCTAGACAGTAGGAAGACTCAGTCTTCCTGTACCTAAGTCGGCATTGTGTCTCTTATATTTAATTCCGATGCAATTTCTGTGTTTCATCGTCAATGGGAAGGTCCAAGGTACACAGTAAACCTGCAGAGGTGCATCGGAATGTAAAACTGGTGACACAGGAAACGCTCAAATCATAGACCGTAAGAAGACTCAGTTTTCTTTTACTTAAGTCGGCGTTGTGTCTCTTATATTTAATTCCGATGCAATTTCTGTGTTTCATCGTCAATGGAAGATCCAATGGATACAGTAAACCAGCAGAGGTGTATCGGAATGTAAAACTGGTGACACTGGAAACGCTCAAATCACACACCGTAAGATGACTCAGTTTTCTTTTACTTAAGTCGGCGTTGTGTCTCTTATATTTAATTCCGATGCAATTTCTGTGTTTCATCGTCAATGGGAAGGTCCAATGGATACAGTAAACCTGCAGAGGTGCATCGCAATATAAAACTGGTGACACATGAAACGCACAAAACATAGACAATAGAAAGACACACTCTTCCTGTACTTAAGTCGACATTGTGTCTCTTATATTTAATTCCGATGCAATTTCTGTGTATCATCGTCACTGTGAAGGTCCAAGGGATACAGAAATCCTGCAGAGGTGCATCGGAATGTAAAACTAGTGACACAGGAAACGCTCAAATCTTAGACAGTAGGAAGACTCAGCCTTCCTGTTCTTAAGTCGGCATTGTGTCTCTTATATTTAATTCCGATGCTATTTCTGTGTTTCATCATCAATGGGAAGGTCCAATGGATACACTATACCTGCAGAGGTGCATCGGAATGTAAAACTGTTGACACAGGAAGAGCTCAAATTATAGACCCTAAGAAGACTCAGTTTTCTTGTACTTAAGTCGGCATTGTGTCTCTTATATTTAATTCCGATGCAATTTCTGTGTTTCACTGTCACTGTGAAGATCCAAGAGATACAGTAAACCTGCAGAGGTGCATCAAAAGTGTAAAACTGATGACACAGGAAATGCTCAAAACGTAGACAGTAGGAAGACTCAGTCTTCCTGTACCTAAGTCGGCATTGTGTCTCTTATATTTAATTCCGATGCAATTTCTGTGTTTCATCGTCAATGGGAAGGTCCAAGGTACACAGTAAACCTGCAGAGGTGCATCGGAATGTAAAACTGGTGACACAGGAAACGCTCAAAACATAGACAGTAGGAAGACTCAGTCTTCCTGTACTTAAGTCGGCATTGTGTCTCTTATATTTAATTCCGATGCTATTTCTGTGTTTGATCGTCAATGGGAAGGTCCAATGGATACAGTATACCTGCAGAGGTGAATCGGAATGTAAAACTGGTGACACAGGAAACGCTCAAATCACACACCGTAAGATGACTCAGTTTTCTTTTACTTAAGTCGGCGTTGTGTCTCTTATATTTAATTCCGATGCAATTTCTGTGTTTCATCGTCAATGGGAAGGTCCAATGGATACAGTAAACCTGCAGAGGTGCATAGCAATATAAAACTGGTGACATAGGAAACGCACAAAACATAGACAATAGAAAGACACACTCTTCCTGTACTTAAGTCGACATTGTGTCTCTTATATTTAATTCCGATGCAATTTCTGCGTTTCATCGTCAATGGGAAGGTCGAAGGGAAACAGTATACCTGCTGAGGTGCATCGGAATGTAAAATTGGTGACACAGGAAACGCTCAAAACATAGACACTAGGAAGACTCAGTCTTCCTGTACTTAAGTCGGCATTGTGTCTCTTATATTTAATTCCGATGCTATTTCTGTGTTTGATCGTCAATGGGAAGGTCCAATGGATACAGTATACGTGCAGAGGTGAATCGGAATGTAAAACTGGTGACACAGGAAACGCTCAAATCACACACCGTAAGATGACTCAGTTTTCTTTTACTTAAGTCGGCGTTGTGTCTCTTATATTTAATTCCGATGCAATTTCTGTGTTTCATTGTCAATGGGAAGGTCCAATGGACACAGTAAACCTGCAGAGGTGCATCGCAATATAAAACTGGTGACACAGGAAACGCACAAAACATAGACAATAGAAAGACACACTCTTCCTGTACTTAAGTCGACATTGTGTCTCTTATATTTAATTCCGATGCAATTTCTGTGTTTCATCGTCAATGGGAAGGTCGAAGGGAAACAGTATACCTGCAGAGGTGCATCGGAATGTAAAACTGGTGACAAGGGAAACGCTCAAACATAGACAGTAGGAAGACTCAGTCTTTCTGTACTTAAGTCTGCATTGTGTCTATTATTTAATTCCGATGCAATATCTGTGTTTCATCGCCAATGGGAAGGTCCAAGGGATACAGTAAACCTGCAGAGGTGCATCGGAATGTAAAACTGGTGATACAGGACACGCTCAAATCAGAGACAGTAGGAAGACTCAGTCTTCCTTTACTTAAGTCGGCATGGTGTCTCTTATATTTAATTCCGAAGCCATTTCTGTGTTTCATCGTCACTGTGAAGGTCCAAGGGATACAGCAAACGTCCAGAGGTGCATCGGAATGTAAAACTGGTGACACAGAAAACGCTCAAAACATAGACCGTAAGAAGACTCAGTTTTCTTGTACTTAAGTCGGCGTTGTGTCTCTTATATTTAATTCCGATGCAATTTCTGTGCTTTATCGTCAATGGGAAGGTCCAATGGATACAGTAAACCTGCAGAGGTGCATCGGAATGTAATACTGGTGACACAGCAAAGGCTCAAAACATAGACAGTAGGAAGACTCAGTCTTCCTTTACTTAAGTTCGCATGGTGTCTCTTATATTTAATTCCGATGCAATTTCTGTGTTTCGTCGTCAATGGAAGGTCCAATGGATACAGTAAACCAGCAGAGGAGCAGCGGAATGTAAAACTGGTGACACAGAAAACGCTCAAAACATAGACCTTAAGAAGACTCAGTTTTCTGGTACTTAAGTCGGCGTTGTGTCTCTTATATTTAATTCGGATGCAATTTCTGTGTTTATTCGTCAATGGGAAGGTCCAAGGGATACAGTAAACCTGCAGAGGTGCATTGGAATGTAAAACTGGTGACACAGGAAACGCTCAAATCATAGACCGTAAGAAGACTCAGTTTTCTTGTACTTAAGTCGGCATTGTGTCTCTTAAATTTAATTCCGATGCAATTTCTGTGTTTCATCGTGACTGTGAAGGTCCAAGGGATACAGTAAACATGCATAGGTGCATCGGAATTTAAATCTGGTGACACAGGAAATGCTCAAAACATAGACTGTAGGAAGACTCAGTCTTCCTGTACTTAAGACGTCATTGTGCCTCTTATATTTAATTCCGGTGCAATTTCTGTGTTTCATCGCCAATGAGAAGGTCCAATGGATACAGTAAACCTGCAGAGGTGCATCGGATTGTAAAACTGGTGACACAGGAAGCGGTCAAAGCATAGACCCTAAGAAGACTCATTTTTCTTGTACTGAAGTCGGCATTGTGTCTCTTATATTTCATTTGATGCAATTTCAGACTTTCATCGTTACTGTGAAGGTCCAAGGGATACAGTAAACCTGCAGAGGTGCATCGGAATGTAAAACTGGTGACACTGGAAACGCTCAATCATAGACCGTAAGAAGTCTCAGTTTTCTCGTACTTAAGTCGTCGTTGTGTCTCTTATTATTAATTCCGATGTAATTTCTGTGTTTCATCGTCAATGGGAAGGTCCAAGGGATACAGTAAACCTGCACAGGTGCATCGGAATGTAAAAATAGGGACACAGGAAACGCTCAAATCATAGACAGTAGAAAGACTCAGCCTTCCTGTTCTTAAGTCGGCATTGTGTCTCTTATATTTAATTCCGATGCAATTTCTGTGTTTCATCGTCAATGGGAAGGTCCAAGGTACACAGTAAACCTGCAGAGGTGCATCGGAATGTAAAACTGGTGACACAGGAAACGCTCAAATCATAGACAGTAGGAAGACTCAGTCTTCCTGTACTTAAGTCGGCATTGTGTCTCTTATATTTAATTCCGATGCTATTTCTGTGTTTGATCGTCAATGGGAAGGTCCAATGGATACAGTATACCTGCAGAGGTGCATCGGAATGTAAAACTGGTGACACAGGAAACGCTCAAAACATAGACAGTAGGAAGACTCAGTCTTCGTGTACTTAAGTCGGCATTGTGTCTCTTATATTTAATTCCGATGCTATTTCTGTGTTTGATCGTCAATGGGAAGGTCCAATGGATACAGTATTCCTGCAGAGGTGAATCGGAATGTAAAACTGCTGACACAGGAAACGCTCAAATCACGCACCGTATGATGACTCAGTTTTCTTTTACTTAAGCCGGCGTTGTGTCTCTTATATTTAATTCCGATGCAATTTCTGTGTTTCATCGTCAATGGGAAGGTCCAATGGATACAGTAAACCTGCAGAGGTGCATCGCAATATAAAGCTGGTGACACAGGAAACGCACAAAACATAGACAATAGAAAGACACACTCTTCCTGTACTTAAGTCGACATTGTGTCTCTTATATTTAATTCCGATTCAATTTCTGTGTTTCATCGTCAATGGGAAGGTCGAAGGGAAACAGTATACCTGCAGAGGTGCATCGGAATGTAAAACTGGTGACAAGGGAAACGCTCAAACATAGACAGTAGGAAGACTCAGTTGTTCTGTACGTAAGTCTGCATTGTGTCTATTATTTAATTCCGATGCAATATCTGTGTTTCATCGTCAATAGAAAGGTCCAAGGGACACAGTAAACCTGCAGAGGTGCATCGGAATGTAAAACTGGTGACACAGGAAGCGCTCAGAACATAGACACTAAGAAGACTCAGTTTTCTTGTACTTAAGTCGGCATTGTGTCTCTTATATTTAATTCCGATGCAATTTCTGTGTTTCATCGTCACTGTGAAGGTCCAAGGTACACAGTTAACCTGCAGAGGTGCATCGGAATGTAAAACTGGTGACACAGGAAACGCTCAAAAGATAGACAGTAGGAAGACTCAGTCTTCCTGTACTTAATTCATCATTGTGACTCATATATTTAATTCCGATGCAATTTCTGTGTTTCATCGTCACTGTGAAGGTCCAAGGGATACAGTAAACGTGCAGAGGTGCATCGGAATGTAAAACTGGTGACACAGAAAACGCTCAAAACATAGACCGTAAGAAGACTCAGTTTTCTTGTACTTAAGTCGGCGATGTGTCTCTTATATTTAATTCCGATGCAATTTCTGTGTTTCATCGTCAATGGGAAGGTCCAATGGATACAGTAAACCTGCAGAGGTGCATCGGAATGTAATACTGGTGACACAGCAAAGGCTCAAAACATAGACAGTAGGAAGACTCAGTCTTCCTTTACTTAAGTCGGCATGGTGTCTCTTATATTTAATTCCGATGCAATTTCTGTGTTTCATCGTAAATGGAAGGTCCAATGGATACAGTAACCCAGCAGAGGAGCAGCGGAATGTAAAACTGGTGACACAGAAAACGCTCAAATCATAGACCTTAAGAAGACTCAGTTTTCTGGTACTTAAGTCGGCGTTGTGTCTCTTATATTTAATTCGGATGCAATTTCTGTGTTTATTCGTCAATGGGAACGTCCAAGGGATACAGTAAACCTGCAGAGGTGCATTGGAATGTAAAACTGGTGACACAGGAAACGCTCAAATCATAGACCGTAAGAAGACTCAGTTTTCTTGTACTTAAGTCGGCGTTGTGTCTCTTATATTTAATTCCGCTGCAATTTCTGTGTTTCATCGTCAATGGGAAAGTCGAGGGGAAACAGTATACCTGCAGAGGTGCATCGGAATGTAAAACTGGTGACACGGGAAACGCTCAAACATTGACAGTAGGAAGACTCAGTCTTCCTATACTTAAGTCGGCATTGTGTCTCTTATATTTAATTCCGATGCAATTTCAATGTGTCTTCGTCAATGGGAAGGTCAAAGGGATACAGTAAACCTGCAGAGGTGCACCGGAATGTAAAACTGGTGACACAGGAAACGCTCAAAATATAGACAATAGAAAGACACACTCTTCCTGTACTTAAGTCGACATTGTGTCTCTTATATTTAATTCCGATGCAATTTCTGTGTTTCATCGTCATTGTGAAGGTCCAAGGGATACAGTAAACCTGCAGAGGTGCATCGGAATGTAAAACTAGTGACACAGGAAACGCTCAAATCATAGACAGTAGGAAGACTCAGTCTTCCTGTACTTAAGTCGGCATTGTGTCTCTTATATTTAATTCCGATGCTATTTCTGTGTTTTATCGTCCATTGGAAGGTCCAATGGATACAGTATACCTGCAGAGGTGAATCGGAATGTAAAACTGGTGACACAGGAAGCGCTCAAATCACACACCGTAAGATGACACAGTTTTATTTTACTTAAGTCGGCGTTGTGTCTCTTATATTTTATTCCGATGCAATTTCTGTTTTTCATCGTCAATGGGAAGGTCCAATGGATACAGTAAACCTGCAGAGGTGCATCGCAATATAAAACTGGTGACACAGGAAACGCACAAAACATAGACAATAGAAAGACACACTCTTCCTGTACTTAAGTCGACATGGTGTCTCTTATATTTAATTCCGATGCCATTTCTGCGTTTCATCGTCAATAAGAAGGTCGAAGGGAAACAGTATACCTGCAGAGGTGCATCGGAATGTAAAACTGGTGACACAGGAAACGCTCAAAACATAGACAGTAGGAAGACTCAGTCTTCCTGTACTTAAGTCGGCATTGTGTCTCTTATATTTAATTCCGATGCTATTTCTGTGTTTGATCGTCAATGGGAAGGTCCAATGGATACAGTATACCTGCAGAGGTGAATCGGAATGTAAAACTGGTGACACAGGAAACGCTCAAATCACACACCGTAAGATGACTCAGTTTTATTTTACTTAAGTCGGCGTTGTGTCTCTTATATTTTATTCCGATGCAATTTCTGTGTTTCATCGTCAATGGGAAGGTCCAATGGATACAGTAAACCTGCAGAGGTGCATCGCAATATAAAACTGGTGACACAGGAAACGCACAAAACATAGACAATAGAAAGACACACTCTTCCTGTACTTAAGTCGACATGGTGTCTCTTATATTTAATTCCGATGCCATTTCTGCGTTTCATCGTCAATAAGAAGGTCGAAGGGAAACAGTATACCTGCAGAGGTGCATCGGAATGTAAAACTGGTGACACAGGAAACGCTCAAAACATATACAGTAGGAAGACTCAGTCTTCCTGTACTTAAGTCGGCATTGTGTCTCTTATATTCAATTCCGATGCTATTTCTGTGTTTGATCGTCAATGGGAAGGTCCAATGGATACAGTATACCTGCAGAGGTGAATCGGAATGTAAAACTGGTGACACAGGAAACGCTCAAATCACACACCGTAAGATGACTCAGTTTTATTTTACTTAAGTCGGCGTTGTGTCTCTTATATTTTATTCCGATGCAATTTCTGTGTTTCATCGTCAATGGGAAGGTCCAATGGATACAGTAAACCTGCAGAGGTGCATCGCAATATAAAACTGGTGACACAGGAAACGCACAAAACATAGACAATAGAAAGACATACTCTTCCTGTACTTAAGTCGACATTGTGTCTCTTATATTTAATTCCGATGCAATTTCTGCGTTTCATCGTCAATGGGAAGGTCGAAGGGAAACAGTATACCTGCAGAGGTGCATCGGAATGTAAAACTGGTGACACAGGAAACGCTCAAAACATATACAGTAGGAAGACTCAGTCTTCCTGTACTTAAGTCGGCATTGTGTCTCTTATATTTAATTCCGATGCTATTTCTGTGTTTGATCGACAATGGGAAGGTCCAATGGATACAGTATACCTGCAGAGGTGAATCGGAATGTAAAACTGGTGACACAGGAAACGCTCAAATCACACACCGTAAGATGACTCAGTTTTATTTTACTTAAGTCGGCGTTGTGTCTCTTATATTTTATTCCGATGCAATTTCTGTGTTTCATCGTCAATGGGAAGGTCCAATGGATACAGTAAACCTGCAGAGGTGCGTCGCAATATAAAACTGGTGATACAGGAAACGCACAAAACATAGACAATAGAAAGACACACTCTTCCTGTACTTAAGTCGACATTGTGTCTCTTATATTTAATTCCGATGCAATTTCTGCGTTTCATCGTCAATGGGAAGGTCGAAGGGAAACAGTATACCTGCAGAGGTGCATCGGAATGTAAAACTGGTGACACAGGAAACGCTCAAAACATAGACAGTAGGAAGACTCAGTCTTCCTGTACTTAAGTCGGCATTGTGTCTCTTATATTTAATTCCGATGCTATTTCTGTGTTGATCGTCAATGGGAAGGTCCAATGGATACAGTATACCTGCAGAGGTGAATCGGAATGTAAAAATGGTGATACAGGAAACGCCCAAATCACACACCGTAAGATGACTCAGTTTTCTTTTACTTCAGTCGGCGTTGTGTCTCTTATATTTAATTCCGATGCAATTTCTGTGTTTCATCGTCAATGGGAAGGTCCAATGGATACAGTAAATCTGCAGAGGTGCATCGCAATATAAAACTGGTGACACAGGAAATGCACAAAACATAGACAATAGAAAGACACACTCTTCCTGTACTTAAGTCGACATTGTGTCTCTTATATTTAATTCCGATGCAATTTCTGTGTTTCATCGTCAATGGGAAGGTGGAAGGGAAACAGTATACCTGCAGAGATGCATCGGAATGTAAAACTGGTGACACAGGAAGCGCTCAGAACATAGACACTAAGAAGACTCAGTTTTCTTGTACTTGAGTCGGCATTGTGTCTCTTATATTTAATTCCGATGCAATTTCTGTGTTTCATCGTCACTGTGAAGGTCCAAGGTACACAGTTAACCTGCAGAAGTGCATCGGAATGTAAAACTGGTGACACAGGAAACGCTCAAAACATCGACAGTAGGAAGACTCAGTCTTCCTGTACTTAATTCATCATTGTGACTCATATATTTAATTCCGATGCAATTTCTGTGTTTCATCGTCACTGTGAAGGTCCAAGGGATACAGTAAACGTGCAGAGGTGCATCGGAATGTAAAACTGGTGACACAGAAAACGCTCAAAACTTAGACCGTAAGAAGACTCAGTTTTCTTGTACTTAAGTCGGCGTTGTGTCTCTTATATTTAATTCCGATGCAATTTCTGTGTTTCATCGTCAATGGAAGGTCCAATGGATACAGTAAACCAGCAGAGGAGCAGCGGAATGTAAAACTGGTGACACAGAAAACGCTCAAAACATAGACCTTAAGAAGACTAAGTTTTCTGGTACTTAAGTCGGCGTTGTGTCTCTTATATTTAATTCGGATGCAATTTCTGTGTTTATTCGTCAATGGGAAGTTCCAAGGGATACAGTAAACCTGCAGAGGTGCATTGGAATGTAAAACTGGTGACACAGGAAACGCTCAAATCATAGACCGTAAGAAGACTCAGTTTTCTTGTACTTAAGTCGGCGTTGTGTCTCTTATATTTAATTCCGCTGCAATTTCTGTGTTTCATCGTCAATGGGAAAGTCGAGGGGAAACAGTATACCTGCAGAGGTGCATCGGAATATAAAACTGGTGACACAGGAAACGCACAAAACATAGACAATAGAAAGACACACTCTTCCTGTACTTAAGTCGACATGGTGTCTCTTATATTTAATTCCGATGCCATTTCTGCGTTTCATCGTCAATAAGAAGGTCGAAGGGAAACAGTATACCTGCAGAGGTGCATCGGAATGTAAAACTGGTGACACAGGAAACGCTCAAAACATAGAGAGTAGGAAGACTCAGTCTTCCTGTACTTAAGCCGGCATTGTGTCTCTTATATTTAATTCCGATGCTATTTCTGTGTTTGATCGTCAATGGGAAGGTCCAATGGATACAGTATACCTGCAGAGGTGAATCGGAATGTAAAACTGGTGACACAGGAAACGCTCAAATCACACACCGTAAGATGACTCAGTTTTATTTTACTTAAGTCGGCGTTGTGTCTCTTATATTTTATTCCGATGCAATTTCTGTGTTTCATCGTCAATGGGAAGGTCCAATGGATACAGTAAACCTGCAGAGGTGCATCGCAATATAAAACTGGTGACACAGGAAACGCACAAAACATAGACAATAGAAAGACACACTCTTCCTGTACTTAAGTCGACATTGTGTCTCTTATATTTAATTCCGATGCAATTTCTGCGTTTCATCGTCAATGGGAAGGTCGAAGGGAAACAGTATACCTGCAGAGGTGCATCGGAATGTAAAACTGGTGACACAGGAAACGCTCAAAACATATACAGTAGGAAGACTCAGTCTTCCTGTACTTAAGTCGGCATTGTGTCTCTTATATTTAATTCCGATGCTATTTCTGTGTTTGATCGTCAATGGGAAGGTCCAATGGATACAGTATACCTGCAGAGGGGAATCGGAATGTAAAACTGGTGACACAGGAAACGCTCAAATCACACACCGTAAGATGACTCAGTTTTATTTTACTTAAGTCGGCGTTGTGTCTCTTATATTTTATTCCGATGCTATTTCTGTGTTTCATCGTCAATGGGAAGGTCCAATGGATACAGTAAACCTGCAGAGGTGCGTCGCAATATAAAACTGGTGATACAGGAAACGCACAAAACATAGACAATAGAAAGACACACTCTTCCTGTACTTAAGTCGACATTGTGTCTCTTATATTTAATTCCGATGCAATTTCTGCGTTTCATCGTCAATGGGAAGGTCGAAGGGAAACAGTATACCTGCAGAGGTGCATCGGAATGTAAAACTGGTGACACAGGAAACGCTCAAAACATAGACAGTAGGAAGACTCAGTCTTCCTGTACTTAAGTCGGCATTGTGTCTCTTATATTTAATTCCGATGCTATTTCTGTGTTGATCGTCAATGGGAAGGTCCAATGGATACAGTATACCTGCAGAGGTGAATCGGAATGTAAAACTGGTGATACAGGAAACGCCCAAATCACACACCGTAAGATGACTCAGTTTTCTTTTACTTAAGTCGGCGTTGTGTCTCTTATATTTAATTCCGATGCAATTTCTGTGTTTCATCGTCAATGGGAAGGTCCAGTGGATACAGTAAACCTGCAGAGGTGCATCGCAATATAAAACTGGTGACACAGGAAATGCACAAAACATAGACAATAGAAAGACACACTCTTCCTGTACTTAAGTCGACATTGTGTCTCTTATATTTAATTCCGATGCAATTTCTGTGTTTCATCGTCACTGTGAAGGTCCAAGGTACACAGTTAACCTGCAGAAGTGCATCGGAATGTAAAACTGGTGACACAGGAAACGCTCAAAACATCGACAGTAGTAAGACTCAGTCTTCCTGTACTTAATTCATCATTGTGACTCATATATTTAATTCCGATGCAATTTCTGTGTTTCATCGTCACTGTGAAGGTCCAAGGGATACAGTAAACGTGCAGAGGTGCATCGGAATGTAAAACTGGTGACACAGAAAACGCTCAAAACTTAGACCGTAAGAAGACTCAGTTTTCTTGTACTTAAGTCGGCGTTGTGTCTCTTATATTTAATTCCGATGCAATTTCTGTGTTTCATCGTCAATGGAAGGTCCAATGGATACAGTAAACCAGCAGAGGAGCAGCGGAATGTAAAACTGGTGACACAGAAAACGCTCAAAACATAGACCTTAAGAAGACTAAGTTTTCTGGTACTTAAGTCGGCGTTGTGTCTCTTATATTTAATTCGGATGCAATTTCTGTGTTTATTCGTCAATGGGAAGTTCCAAGGGATACAGTAAACCTGCAGAGGTGCATTGGAATTTAAAACTGGTGACACAGGAAACGCTCAAATCATATACCGTAAGAAGACTCAGTTTTCTTGTACTTAAGTCGGCGTTGTGTCTCTTATATTTAATTCCGCTGCAATTTCTGTGTTTCATCGTCAATGGGAAAGTCGAGGGGAAACAGTATACCTGCAGAGGTGCATCGGAATGTAAAACTGGTGACACAGGAAACGCTCAAACATTGACAGTAGGAAGACTCAGTCTTCCTATACTTAAGTCGGCATTGTGTCTCTTATATTTAATTCCGTTGCAATTTCAATGTTTCTTCGTCAATGGGAAGGTCCAAGGGATACAGTAAACCTGCAGAGGTGCACCGGAATGTAAAACTGGTGACACAGGAAACGCTCAAAATATAGACGGTAAGGAAGACTCAGTCTACCTGAACTTAAGTCGGCATTGTGTATGTTATATTTAATTCCGATGTAATTTCTGTGTTTCAATGTCAATGGGAAGGTGCAAGGGATACAGTAAACCTGCAGAGGTGCATCGGAATGTAAAACTGGTGACACAGGAAACGCTCAAAACATAGACAATAGAAAGACACACACTTCCTGTACTTAAGTCGGCATTGTGTCTCTTATATTTAATTCCGATGCAATTTCAATGTTTCATCGTCAATGGGAAGGTCCAAGGGATAAAGTAAACCTGCAGAAGTGCATCGGAATGTAAAACTGGTGACACAGGAAACGCTCAAATCATAGTCAGTAGGAAGACTCAGTCTTCCTGTACTTAAGTCGGCATTGTGTCTCTTATATTTAATTCCGATGCTATTTCTGTGTTTCATCGTCAATGGGAAGGTCCAATGGATACAGTATACCTGCAGAGGTGAATCGGAATGTAAAACTGGTGACACAGGAAACGCTCAAATCACACACCGTAAGATGACTCAGTTTTATTTTACTTAAGCCGGCGTTGTGTCTCTTATATTTGGTTCCGATGCAATTTCTGTGTTTCATCGTCAATGGGAAGGTTCAATGGATACAGTAAACCTGCAGAGGTGCATCGCAATATAAAACTGGTGACACAGGAAACGCACAAAACATAGACAATAGAAAGACACACTCTTCCTGTACTTAAGTCGGCATTGTGTCTCTTATATTTAATTCCGATGCAATTTCTGCGTTTCATCGTCAAAGGGAAGGTCGAAGGGAAACAGTATACCTGCAGAGGTGCATCGGAATGTAAAACTGGTGACACAGGAAACGCTCAAAACATAGAAAGTAGGAATACTCAGTCTTCCTGTACTTAAGTCGGCATTGTGTCTCTTATATTTAATTCCGATGCTATTTCTGTGTTTGATCGTCAATGGGAAAGTCCAATGGATACAGTATACCTGCAGAGGTGAATCGGAATGTAAAACTGGTGACACAGGAAACGCTCAAATCACACACCGTAAGATTACTCAGTTTTATTTTACTTAAGTCGGCGTTGTGTCTCTTATATTTTATTCCGATGCAATTTCTGTGTTTCATCGTCAATGGGAAGGTCCAATGGATACAGTAAACCTGCAGAGGTGCATCGCAATATAAAACTGGTGACACAGGAAACGCACAAAACATAGACAATAGAAAGACACACTCTTCCTGTACTTAAGTCGACATTGTGTGTCTTATATTTAATTCCGATGCAATTTCTGCGTTTCATCGTCAATGGGAAGGTCGAAGGGAAACAGTATACCTGCAGAGGTGCATCGGAATGTAAAACTGGTGACACAGGAAACGCTCAAAACATAGACAGTAGGAAGACTCAGTCTTCCTGTACTTAAGTCGGCATTGTGTCTCTTATATTTAATTCCGATGCTATTTCTGTGTTTGATCGTCAATGGGAAGGTCCAATGGATACAGTATACCTGCAGAGGTGAATCGGAATGTAAAACTGGTGACACAGGAAACGCCCAAATCACACACCGTAAGATGACTCAGTTTTCTTTTACTTAAGTCGGCGTTGTGTTTCTTATATTTAATTCCGATGCAATTTCTGTGTTTCATCGTCAATGGGAAGGTCCAATGGATACAGTAAACCTGCAGAGGTGCATCGCAATATAAAACTGGTGACACAGGAAACGCACAAACATAGACAATAGAAAGACACACTCTTCCTGTACTTAAGTCGACATTGTGTCTCTTATATTTAATTCCGATGCAATTTCAATGTTTCATCGTCAATGGGAAGGTCCAAGGGATAAAGTAAACCTGCAGAAGTGCATCGGAATGTAAAACTGGTGACACAGGAAACGCTCAAATCATAGTCAGTAGGAAGACTCAGTCTTCCTGTACTTAAGTCGGCATTGTGTCTCTTATATTTAATTCCGATGCTATTTCTGTGTTTCATCGTCAATGGGAAGGTCCAATGGATACAGTATACCTGCAGAGGTGAATCGGAATGTAAAACTGGTGACACAGGAAACGCTCAAATCACACACCGTAAGATGACTCAGTTTTATTTTACTTAAGCCGGCGTTGTGTCTCTTATATTTGGTTCCGATGCAATTTCTGTGTTTCATCGTCAATGGGAAGGTTCAATGGATACAGTAAACCTGCAGAGGTGCATCGCAATATAAAACTGGTGACACAGGAAACGCACAAAACATAGACAATAGAAAGACACACTCTTCCTGTACTTAAGTCGGCATTGTGTCTCTTATATTTAATTCCGATGCAATTTCTGCGTTTCATCGTCAAAGGGAAGGTCGAAGGGAAACAGTATACCTGCAGAGGTGAATCGGAATGTAAAACTGGTGACACAGGAAACGCTCAAAACATAGAAAGTAGGAATACTCAGTCTTCCTGTACTTAAGTCGGCATTGTGTCTCTTATATTTAATTCCGATGCTATTTCTGTGTTTGATCGTCAATGGGAAAGTCCAATGGATACAGTATACCTGCAGAGGTGAATCGGAATGTAAAACTGGTGACACAGGAAACGCTCAAATCACACACCGTAAGATTACTCAGTTTTATTTTACTTAAGTCGGCGTTGTGTCTCTTATATTTTATTCCGATGCAATTTCTGTGTTTCATCGTCAATGGGAAGGTCCAATGGATACAGTAAACCTGCAGAGGTGCATCGCAATATAAAACTGGTGACACAGGAAACGCACAAAACATAGACAATAGAAAGACACACTCTTCCTGTACTTAAGTCGACATTGTGTGTCTTATATTTAATTCCGATGCAATTTCTGCGTTTCATCGTCAATGGGAAGGTCGAAGGGAAACAGTATACCTGCAGAGGTGCATCGGAATGTAAAACTGGTGACACAGGAAACGCTCAAAACATAGACAGTAGGAAGACTCAGTCTTCCTGTACTTAAGTCGGCATTGTGTCTCTTATATTTAATTCCGATGCTATTTCTGTGTTTGATCGTCAATGGGAAGGTCCAATGGATACAGTATACCTGCAGAGGTGAATCGGAATGTAAAACTGGTGACACAGGAAACGCCCAAATCACACACCGTAAGATGACTCAGTTTTCTTTTACTTAAGTCGGCGTTGTGTTTCTTATATTTAATTCCGATGCAATTTCTGTGTTTCATCGTCAATGGGAAGGTCCAATGGATACAGTAAACCTGCAGAGGTGCATCGCAATATAAAACTGGTGACACAGGAAACGCACAAACATAGACAATAGAAAGACACACTCTTCCTGTACTTAAGTCGACATTGTGTCTCTTATATTTAATTCCGATGCAATTTCTGTGTTTCATCGTCAATGGGAAGGTGGAAGGGAAACAGTATACCTGCAGAGATGCATCGGAATGTAAAACTGGTGACAAGGGAAACGCTCAAACATAGACAGTAGGAAGACTCAGTCTTTCTGTACTTAAGTCTGCATTGTGTCTATTATTTAATTCCGATGCAATATCTGTGTTTCATCATCAATAGGAAGGTCCAAGGGATACAGTAAACCTGCAGAGGTGCCTCGGAATGTAAAACTGGTGACACAGGAAGCGCTCAGAACATAGACACTATGAAGACTCAGTTTTCTTCTACTTAAGTCGGCATTGTGTCTCTTATATTTAATTCCGATGCAATTTCTGTGTTTCATCGTCACTGTGAAGGTCCAAGGTACACAGTTAACCTGCAGAGGTGCATCGGAATGTATAACTGGTGACACAGGAAACGCTCAAAACGTAGACAGTAGGAAGACTCGGTCTTCCTGTACTTAATTCATCATTGTGACTCATATATTTAGTTCCGATGCAATTTCTGTGTTTCATCGTAACTGTGAAGGTCCAAGGGATACAGTAAACGTGCAGAGGTGCATCGGAATGTAAAACTGGTGACACAGAAAACGCTCAAAACATAGACCGTAAGAAGACTCAGTTTTCTTGTACTTAAGTCGGCGTTGTGTCTCTTATATTTAATTCCGATGCAATTTCTGTGTTTCATCGTCAATGGAAGGTCCAATGGATACAGTAAACCAGCAGAGGAGCAGCGGAATGTAAAACTGGTGACACAGAAAACGCTCAAAACATAGACCTTAAGAAGACTATGTTTTCTGGTACTTAAGTCGGCGTTGTGTCTCTTATATTTAATTCGGATGCAATTTCTGTGTTTATTCGTCAATGGGAAGGCCCAAGGGATACAGTAAACCTGCAGAGGTGCATTGGAATGTAAAACTGGTGACACAGGAAACGCTCAAATCATAGACCGTAAGAAGACTCAGTTTTCTTGTACTTAAGTCGGCGTTGTGTCTCTTATATTTAATTCCGCTGCAATTTCTGTGTTTCATCATCAATGGGAAAGTCGAGGGGAAACAGTATACCTGCAGAGGTGCATCGGAATTTAAAACTGGTGACACAGGAAACGCTCAGAGATTGACAGTAGGAAGACTCAGTCTTCCTATACTTATGTCGGCATTGTGTCTCTTATATTTAATTCCGATGTAATTTCAATGTTTCTTCGTCAATGGGAAGGTCCAAGGGATACAGTAAACCTGCAGAGGTGCACCGGAATGTAAAAGTGGTGACACAGGAAACGCTCAAAATATAGACGGTAGGAAGACTCAGTCTTCCTGTACTTAAGTCGGCATTGTGTCTGTTATATTTAATTCCGATGTAATTTCTGTGTTTCAATGTCAAAGGGAAGGTGCAATGGATACAGTAAACCTGCAGAGGTGCATCGGAATGTAAAACTGGTGACACAGGAAACGCTCAAAACATAGACAATAGAAAGACACACACTTCCTGTACTTAAGTCGGCATTGTGTCTCTTATATTTAATTCCGATGCAATTTCAATGTTTCATCGTCAATGGAAAGGTCCAAGGGATAAAGTAAACCTGCAGAGGTGCATCTGAATGTAAAACTGGTGACACAGGAAACGCTCAAAACATAGACAGTAGGAAGACCCAATGATCCTGTACTTAAGTCGGCAATGTGTCTCTTATATTTAATTCCGATGCAATTTCTGTGTTTCATCGTCAATGTGAAGATCCAAGGGATACAGTAAACCTGCAGAGGTGCATCGGAATGTAAAACTGGTGACACAGGAAGCGGTCAAAGCATAGACCCTAAGAAAACTCATTTTTCTTGTACTGAAGTCGGCATTGTGTCTCTTATATTTCATTTGATGCAATTTCTGACTTTCATCGTTACTGTGAAGGTCCAAGGGATACAGTAAACATGCAGAGGTGCATCGGAATGTAAAACTGGTGACACAGGAAACGCTCAAAACCTAGACAGTAGGAAGACTCAGTCTTGCTGTACCTAAGTCGGCATTGTGTCTCTTATATTTAATTCCGATGCAATTTCTGTGTTTCATCGTCAATGGGAAGGTCCAAGGTACACAGTAAACCTGCAGAGGTGCATCGGAATGTAAAACTGGTGACACAGGAAACGCTCAAATCATAGACCGTAAGAAGACTCAGTTTACTTGTACTTAAGTCGGCGTTGTGTCTCTTATATTTAATTCCGATGCAATTTCTGTGTTTCATCGTCAATGGAAGCTCCAATGGGTACAGTAAACCAGCAGAGGTGTATCGGAATGTAAAACTGGTGACACTGGAAACGCTCAAACATAGACCGTAAGAAGACTCAGTTTTCTCGTACTTAAGTCGTCGTTGTGTCTCTTATACTTAATTCCGATAGAATTTCTGTGTTTCATCGTCAATGGGAAGGTCCAATGGATACAGTATACCTGCAGAGGTGAATCTGAATGCAAAACTGGTGACACAGGAAACGCTCAAATCACACACAGTAAGATGACTCAGTTTTCTTTTACTTAAGTCGGCGTTGTGTCACTTATATTTAATTCCGATGCAATTTCTGTGTTTCATCGTCAATGGGAAGGTCCAATGGATACAGTAAACCTGCAGAGGTGCATCGCAATATAAAACTGGTGACACATGAAACGCACAAAACATAGACAATAGAAAGACACACTCTTCCTGTACTTAAGTCGACATTGTGTCTCTTATATTTAATTCCGATGCAATTTCTGTGTTTCATCGTCACTGTGAAGGTCCAAGGGATACAGTAAACCTGCAGAGGTGCATCGGAATGTAAAACTAGTGACACAGGAAACGCTCAAATCATAGACAGTAGGAAGACTCAGCCTTCCTGTTCTTAAGTCGGCATTGTGTCTCTTATATTTAATTCCGATGCTATTTCTGTGTTTCATCATCAATGGGAAGGTCCAATGGATACAGTATACCTGCAGATGTGCATCGGAATGTAAAACTGGTGACACAGGAAGAGCTCAAATTATAGACCGTAAGAAGACTCAGTTTTCTTGTACTTAAGTCGGTATTGTGTCTCTTATATTTAATTCCGATGCAATTTCTGTGTTTCACCGTCACTATGAAGATCCAAGAGATACAGTAAACCTGCAGAGGTGCATCAAAAGTGTAAAACTGATGACACAGGAAATGCTCAAAACGTAGACAGTAGGAAGACTCAGTCTTGCTGTACCTAAGTCGGCATTGTGTCTCTTATATTTAACTCCGATGCAATTTCTGTGTTTCATCGTCAATGGGAAGGTCCAAGGTACACAGTAAACCTGCAGAGGTGCATCGGAATGTAAAACTGGTGACACAGGAAACGCTCAAAACATAGACAGTAGGAAGACTCAGTCTTCCTGTACTTAAGTCGGCATTGTGTCTCTTATATTTAATTCCGATGCTATTTCTGTATTTGATCGTCAATGGGAAGGTCCAATGGATACAGTATACCTGCAGAGGTGAATCGGAATGTAAAACTGGTGACACAGGAAACGCTCAAATCACACACCGTAAGATGACTCAGTTTTCTTTTACTTAAGTCGGCGTTGTGTCTCTTATATTTAATTCCGATGCAATTTCTGTGCTTCATCGTCAATGGGAAAGTCCAATGGATACAGTAAACCTGCAGAGGTGCATCGCAATATAAAACTGGTGACACAGGAAACGCACAAAACATAGACAATAGAAAGACACACTCTTCCTGTACTTAAGTCGACATTGTGTCTCTTATATTTAATTCCGATGCAATTTCTGCGTTTCATCGTCAATGGGAAGGTCGAAGGGAAATAGTGTACCTGCAGAGGTGCATCGGAATGTAAAACTGGTGACACAGGAAACGCTCAAAACATAGACAGTAGGAAGACTTAGTCTTCCTGTACTTAAGTCGGCATTGTGTCTCTTATATTTAATTCCGATGCTATTTCTGTGTTTGATCGTCAATGGGAAGGTCCAATGGATACAGTATACCTGCAGAGGTGAATCGGAATGTAAAACTGGTGACACAGGAAACACTCAAATCACACACCGTAAGATGAATCAGTTTTCTTTTACTTAAGTCGGCGTTGTGTCTCTTATATTTAATTCCGATGCAATTTCTGTGTTTCATCGTCAATGGGAAGGTCCAATGGATACTGTAAACCTGCGGAGGTGCATCGCAATATAAAACTGGTGACACAGGAAATGCACAAAACATAGACAATAGAAAGACACACTCCTCCTGTACTTAAGTCGACATTGTGTCTCTTATATTTAATTCCGATGCAATTTCTGTGTTTCATCGTCAATGGGAAGGTCGAAGGGAAACAGTATACCTGCAGAGGTGCATCGGAATGTAAAACTGGTGACAAGGGAAACGCTCAAACATAGACAGTAGGAAGACTCAGTCTTTCTGTACTTAAGTCTGCATTGTGTCTATTATTTAATTCCGATGCAATATCTGTGTTTCATCGTCAATAGGAAGGTCCAAGGGATACAGTAAACCTGCAGAGGTGCATCGGAATGTAAAACTGGTGACACAGGAAGCGCTCAGAACATAGACACTAAGAAGACTCAGTTTTCTTGTACTTAAGTCGGCATTGTGTCTCTTATATTTAATTCCGATGCAATTTCTGTGTTTCATCGTCACTGTGAAGGTCCAAGGTACACAGTTAACCTGCAGAGGTGCATCGGAATGTAAAACTGGTGACACAGGAAACGCTCAAAACATAGACAGTAGGAATACTCAGTCTTCCTTTAATTAAGTCGGCATGGTGTCTCTTATATTTAATTCCGATGCAATTTCTGTGTTTCATCGTCAATGGAAGGTCCAATGGATACAGTAAACCAGCAGAGGAGCATCGGAATGTAAAACTGGTGACACAGGAAACGCTAAAAACGTAGACAATAGAAAGACACACTCTTCTTGTACTTAAGTCGACATTGTGTCTATTCTATTTAATTCCGATACAATTACTGTGTTTCATCGTCAATGGGAAGGTCCAAGGGATACAGTAACCCTGCAGAGGTGCATCGGAATGTATAACTGGTGACACAGGAAGCGCTCATAACATAGACCCTAAGAAGACTCACGTTTTCTTGTACTTAAGTCGGCATTGTTTCTCTTATATTTAATTCCGATGCAATTTCTGTGTTTCATCGTCACTGTGAAGGTCCATGGGATACCGTAAACCTGAAGAGGTGCATCGGAATGTAAAACTGGTGACACAGGAAACGCTCAAAACATAGACAGTAGGAAGACTCAGTCTTCCTATACTTAAGTCGCCATTGTGTTTGTTATATTTAATTCCCATGTAATTTCTGTGTTTCAATGTCAATGGGAAGGTGCAAGGGATACAGTAAACCTGCAGAGGTGCATCGGAATGTAAAACTGGTGACACAGAAAACGCTCAAAACATAGACCTTAAGAAGACTCAGTTTTCTGGTACTTAAGTCGGCGTTGTGTCTCTTATATTTAATTCGGTTGCAATTTCTGTATTTATTCGTCAATGGGAAGGTCCAAGGGATACAGTAAACCTGCAGAGGTGCATTGGAATGTTAAACTGGTGACACAGGAAACGCTCAAATCATAGACCGTAAGAAGACTCAGTTTTCTTGTACTTAAGTCGGCGTTGTGTCTCTTATATTTAATTCCGATGCAATTTCTGTGTTTCATCGCCAATGAGAAGGTCCAATGGATACAGTAAACCTGAAGAGGTGCATCGGAATGTAAAACTGGTGACCCAGGAAGCGGTCAAAGCATAGACCCTAAGAAGACTCAGTTTTCTTGTACTGAAGTCGGCATTGTGTCCCTTATATTTAATTTGATGCACTTTCTGTGTTTCACCGTCACTGTGAAGGTCCAAGGGATACAGTAAACCTGCAGAGGTGCATCGGAATTTAAAACTGGTGACACAGGAAACGCTCAAAACATAGACAGTAGGAAGACTCCGTTTCCTGCACTTAAGTCATCATTGGGGCTCGTATATTTAATTCCGATGCAATTTCTGTGTTACATCGTCACTGTGAAGGTTCAAGGGATACAGTAAACTTGCAGAGGTGCATCGGAATGTAAAACTGTTGACACAGGAAACGCTCAAAACATAGACAGTAGGAAGACCCAGTCTTCCTGTATTTCAGTCGGCATTGTTTCTCTTATATTTAAATCCGATGTCATTTCTGTGTTTCATCGCCAAGGGAAAGGTCCAAGGGATACAGTAAACCTGCAGCGGTGCATCGGAATGTAAAACTGGTGATACAGGACACGCTCAAGTCATAGACAGTAGGAAGACTCAGTCTTCCTTTACTTAAGTCGGCATGGTGGTTCTTATATTTAATTCCGATGCAATTTCTGTGTTTCATCGTCAATGGGAAGGGCCAATGGATACAGTAAACCTGCAGAGGTGCATCGGAATGTAAAACAGGTAACACAGAAAACGCTCAAAACATACACCGAAAGAAGACTCAGTTTTCTTGTACTTAAGTCGGCATTGTGTCTTTTATATTTAATTCCGATGCAATTTCTGTGTTTCATCGTCACTGTGAAGGTCCAAGTGATACAGTAAACCTGCAGAGGTGCATCGGAATGTAAAACTGGTGACACAGGAAACGCTCAAAACATAGACAGTAGGAAGACTCAGTCTTCCTGTACTTAAGTCTACATTGTGTCTCTTATATTTAATTCCGATGCATTTTCTGTGTTTCATCGACAATGGGAAGGTCCAAGGGATACAGTAAACCTGAAGAGGTGCATCGGAATGTAAAACTGGTGACACAGGAAGCGGTCAAAACATAGACCCTAAGAAGACTTATTTTTCTTGTACTGAAGTCGGCATTGTGTCTCTTATATTTAATTTGATGCAATTTCTGACTTTCATCGTTACTGTGAAGTTCCAAGGGATACAGTAAACCTGCAGAGGTGCATCGGAATGTAAAACTGATGACACAGGAAACGCTCAAAACATAGTCAGTAGGACGACTCTGTCTTTCTGTACCTAAGTCGGCATTGTGTCTCTTATATTTAATTCCGATGCTATTTCTGTGTCTTTTCGTCAATGGGAAGGTCCAATGGATACAGAAAACCTGCAGAGGTGGATCGGAATGTAAAACTGGTGACACAGGAAACGCTCAAAACATAGATAGTAGGAAGACTCAGTCTTCCAGTACTTAAGTCTACATTGTGTCTCTTATATTTAATTCCGATGCATTTTCTGTGTTACATCGCCAATGGGAAGGTCCAATGGATACAGTAAACCTGCAGAGGTGCATCGGAATGTAAAACTGGTGACACAGGAAACGCTCAAACATTGACAGTAGGAAGACTCAGTCTTCCTATACTTAAGTCGGCATTGTGTCTCTTAAATTTAATTCCGATGCAATTTCAATGTTTCTTCGTCAATGGGAAGGTCCAAGGGATACAGTAAACCTGCATAGGTTCACCGGAATGTAAAACTGGTGACACAGGAAACGCTCAAAATATAGACGGTAGGAAGACTCAGTCTTCCTGTACTTAAGTCGGCATTGTGTCTGTTATATTTAATTCCGATGTAATTTCTGTGTTTCAATGTCAATAGGAAGGTGCAAGGGATACAGTAAACCTGCAGAGGTGCATCGGAATGTAAAACTGGTGACACAGGAAACGCTCAAAACATAGACAATAGAAAGACACATACTTCCTGTACTTAAGTCGGCATTGTGTCTCTTATATTTAATTCCGATGCAATTTCAATGTTTCATCGTCAATGGGAAGGTCCAAGGGATACAGTAAACCTGCAGAGGTGCATCGGAATGTAAAACTGGTGACACAGGAAACGCTCAAAACATAGACAGTAGGAAGACCCAATGTTCCTGTACTTAAGTCGGCAATGTGTCTCTGATATTTAATTCCGATGCAATTTCTGTGTTTCATCGTCAATGTGGAGATCCAAGGGATACAGTAAACCTGCAGAGGTGCATCGGAATGTAAAACTGGTGACACAGGTAGCGGTCGAAGCATAGACCCTAAGAAGACTCATTTTTCTTGTACTGAAGTCGGCATTGTGTCTCTTATATTTCATTTGATGCAATTTCTGACTTTCATCGTTACTGAGAAGGTCCAAGGGATACAGTAAACCTGCAGAGGTGCATCGGAATGTAAAACTGGTGACACAGGAAACGCTCAAAAATTAGACAGTAGGAAGACTCAGTCTTCCTGTACCTAAGTCGGCATTGTGTCTCTTATATTTAATTCCGATGCAATTTCTGTGTTTCATCGTCAATGGGAAGGTCCAAGGTACACAGAAAACCTGCAGAGGTGCATCGGAATGTAAAACTGGTGACACAGGAAACGCTCAAATCATAGACCGTAAGAAGACTCAGTTTACTTGTACTTAAGTCGGCGTTGTGTCTCTTATATTTAATTCCGATGCAATTTCTGTGTTTCATCGTCAATGGAAGCTCCAATGGATCCAGTAAACCAGCAGAGGTGTATCGGAATGTAAAACTGGTGACACTGGAATCGCTCAAACATAGACCGTAAGAAGACTTAGTTTTCTCGTACTTAAGTCGTCGTTGTGTCTCTTATACTTAATTCCGATGTAATTTCGGTTTTTCATCGTCAATGGGAAGGTCCAATGGATACAGTATACCTGCAGAGGTGAATCGGAATGTAAAACTGGTGACACAGGAAACGCTCAAATCACACACCGTAAGATGACTCAGTTTTCTTTTACTTACGTCGGCGTTGTGTCTCTTATATTTAATTCCGATGCAATTTCTGTGTTTCATCGTCACTGTGAAGGTCCAATGGATACAGTATACCTGCAGAGGTGCATCGGAATGTAAAACTGGTGACACAGGAAGAGCTCAAATTATAGACCGTAAGAAGACTCAGTTTTCTTGTACTTAAGTCGGCATTGTGTCTCTTACATTTAATTCCGATGCAATTTCTGTGTTTCACCGTCACTGTAAAGATCCAAGAGATACAGTAAACATGCAGAGGTGCATCAAAAGTGTAAAACTGATGACACAGGAAATGCTCAAAACGTAGACAGTAGGAAGACTCAGTCTTCCTGTACCTAAGGTCGGCATTGCGTCTCTTATATTTAATTCCGATGCAATTTCTGTGTTTCATCGTCAATGGGAAGGTCCAAGGTACACAGTAAACCTGCAGAGGTGCATCGGAATGTAAAACTGGTGACACAGGAAACGCTCAAAACATAGACAGTAGGAAGACTCAGTCTTCCTGTACTTAAGTCGGCATTGTGTCTCTTATATTTAATTCCGATGCTATTTCTGTGTTTGATCGTCAATGGGAGGGTCCAATGGATACAGTATACCTGCAGAGGTGAATCGGAATGTAAAACTGGTGACACAGGAAACGCTCAAGTCACACACCGTAAGATGACTCAGTTTTCTTTTACTTAAGTCGGCGTTGTGTCTCTTATATTTAATTCCGATGCAATTTCTGTGTTTCTTCGTCAATGGGAAGGTCCAATGGATACTGTAAACCTGCAGAGGTGCATCGCAATATAAAACTGGTGACACAGGAAACGCACAAAACATAGACAATAGAAAGACACACTCTTCCTGTACTTAAGACGACATTGTGTCTCTTATATTTCATTCCGATGCAATTTCTGCGTTTCATCGTCAATGGGAAGGTCGAAGGGAAACAGTATACCTGCAGAGGTGCATCGGAATGTAAAACTGGTGACACAGGAAACGCCCAAAACATAGACAGTAGGAAGACTCAGTCTTCCTGTACTTAAGTCGGCATTGTGTCTCTTATATTTAATTCCGATGCTATTTCTGTGTTTGATCGTCAATGGGAAGGTCCAATGGATACAGTATACCTGCAGAGGTGAATCGGAGTGTAAAACTGGTGACACAGGACACGCTCAAATCACACACCGTAAGATGACTCAGTTTTCTTTTACTTAAGTCGGCGTTGTGTCTCTTACATTTAATTCCGATGCAATTTCTGTGTTTCATCGTCAATGGGAAGGTCCAGTGGATACAGTAAACCTGCAGAGGTGCATCGCAATATAAAACTGGTGACACAGGAAACGCACAAAACATAGACAATAGAAAGACACACTCTTCCTGTACTTAAGTCGACATTGTGTCTCTTATATTTAATTCCGATGCAATTTCTGTGTTTCATCATCAATGGGAAGTTCGAAGGGAAACAATATACCTGCAGAGGTGCATCGGAATGTAAAACTGGTGACAAGGGAAACGCTCAAACATAGACAGTAGGAAGACTCAGTCTTTCTGTAGTTAAGTCTGCATTGTGTCTATTATTTAATTCCGATGCAATATCTGTGTTTCATCGTCAATAGGAAGGTCCAAGGGATACAGTAAACCTGCAGAGGTGCATCGGAATGTAAAACTGGTGACACAGGAAGCGCTCAGAACATAGACACTAAGAAGACTCAGTTTTCTTGTACTTAAGTAGGCATTGCGTCTCTTATATTTAATACCGATGCAATTTCTGTGTTTCATCGTCACTGTGAAGGTCCAAGGTACACAGTTAAGCTGCAGAGGTGCATCGGAATGTAAAACTGGTGACACAGGAAACGCTCAAAACATAGACAGTAGGAAGACTCAGTCTTCCTGTACTTAATTCATCATTGTGACTCATATATTTAATTCCGATGCAATTTCTGTGTTTCATCGTCACTGTGAAGGTCCAAGGGATACAGTAAACGTGCAGAGGTGCATCGGAATGTAAAACTGGTGACACAGAAAACGCTCAAAACATAGACCGTAAGAAGACTCAGTTTTCTTGTACTTAAGTCGGCGTTGTGTCTCTTATATTTAATTCCGATGCAATTTCTGTGTTTCATCGTCAATGGGAAGGTCCAATGGATACAGTAAACCTGCAGAGGTGCATTGGAATGTAATACTGGTGACACAGCAAAGGCTCAAAACATAGACAGTAGGAAGACTCAGTCTTCCTTTACTTAAGTCGGCATGGTGTCTCTTATAATTAATTCCGATGCAATTTCTGTGTTTCATCGTCAATGGAAGGTCCAATGGATACAGTAAACCAGCAGAGGAGCAGCGGAATGTAAAACTGGTGACACAGGAAACGCTCAAAACATAGACAATCAAAGACACACTCTTCTTGTACTTAAGTCGACATTGTGTCTATTCTATTTAATTCCGATGCAATTACTGTGTTTCATCGTCAATGGGAAGGTCCAAGGGATACAGTAACCCTGTAGAGGTGCATCGGAATGTATAACTGGTGACACAGGAAGCGCTCATAACATAGACCCTAAGAAGACTCACGTTTTCTTGTACTTAAGTCGGCATTGTTTCTTTTATATTTAATTCCGATGCAATTTCTGTGTTTCATCGTCACTGTGAAGGTCCAAGGGATACCGTAAACCTGAAGAGGTGCATCGGAATGTAAAACTGGTGACACAGGAAACGCTCAAAACATAGACAGTAGGAAGACTCAGTCTTCTTATACTTAAGTCGGCATTGTGTTTGTTATATTTAATTCCCATGTAATTTCTGTGTTACAATGTCAATGGGAAAGTGCAAGGGATACAGTAAACCTGCAGAGGTGCATCGGAATGTAAAACTGGTGACACAGAAAACGCTCAAAACATAGACCTTAAGAAGACTCAGTTTTCTGGTACTTAAGTCGGCGTTGTGTCTCTTATATTTAATTCGGATGCAATTTCTGTGTTTATTCGTCAATGGGAAGGTCCAAGGGACACAGTAAACCTGCAGAGGTGCATTGGAATGTAAAACTGGTGACACAGGAAACACTCAAATCATAGACCGTAAGAAGACTCAGTTTTCTTGTACTTAAATCGGCGTTGTGTCTCTTATATTTAATTCCGATGCAATTTCTGTGTTTCATCGTCAATGGGAAAGTCGAGGGGAAACAGTATAGCTGCAGAGGTGCATCGGAATGTAAAACTGGTGACATAGGAGACGCTCAAAACATAGACAGTAGGAAGACTCAGTCTTCCTGTACTTAAGTCGGCATTGTGTCTCTTAAATTTAATTCCGATGCAATTTCTGTGTTTCATCGTGACTGTGAAGGTCCAAGGGATACAGTAAACATGCATAGGTGCATCGGAATTTAAATCTGGTGACACAGGAAATGCTCAAAACATAGACAGTAGGAAGACTCAGTCTTCCTGTACTTAAGACGTCATTGTGCCTCTTATATTTAATTCCGGTGCAATTTCTGTGTTTCATCGCCAATGAGAAGGTCCAATGGATACAGTAAACCTGCAGAGGTGCATCGGAATGTAAAACTGGTGACACAGGAAGCGGTCAAAGCATAGACCCTAAGAAGACTCAGTTTTCTTGTACTGAAGTCGGCATTGTGTCCCTTATATTTAATTTGATGCACTTTCTGTGTTTCACCGTCACTGTGAAGGTCCAAGGGATACAGTAAACCTGCAGAGGTGCATCGGAATGTAAAACTGGTGACACAGGAAACGCTCAAAACATAGACAGTAGGAAGACTCAGTCTTCCTGCACTTAAGTCATCATTGTGGCTCGTATATTTAAATCCGATGCCATTTCTGTGTTTCATCGCCAAGGGGAAGGTCGAAGGGATACAGTAAACCTGCAGAGGTGCATCGGAATGTAAAACTGGTGATACAGGACACGCTCAAGTCATAGACAGTAGGAAGACTCAGTCTTCCTTTACTTAAGTCGGCATGGTGGTTCTTATAATTAATTCCGGTGCAATTTCTGTGTTTCATCGTCAATGGGAAGGGCCAATGGATACAGTAAACCTGCAGAGGTGCATCGGAATGTAAAACTGGTGACACAGAAAACGCTCAAAACATAGACCGAAAGAAGACTCAGTTTTCTTGTACTTAAGTCGGCATTGTGTCTTTTGTATTTAATTCCGATGCAATTTCTGTGTTTCATCGTCACTGTGAAGGTCCAAGGGATACAGTAAACCTGCAGAGGTGCATCGGAATGTAAAACTGGTGACACAGGAAACGCTCAAACATAGACAGTAGGAAGACTCAGTCTTCCTGTACTTATGTCGGCATTGTGTCTGTTATATTTAATTACGATGTAATTTCTGTGTTTCAATGTCAATGGGAAGGTGCAAGGGGTACAGTAAACCTGCAGACGTGCATCGGAATGTAAAACTGGTGACACAGAAAACGCTCAAAACATAGACCTTAAGAAGACTCAGTTTTCTGGTACTTAAGTCGGCGTTGTGCCTCTTATATTTAATTCCGATGCAGTTTCTGTGTTTTTTCGTCAATGGGAAGGTCCAGGGGATACAGTAAACCTGCAGAGGTGCATTGGAATGTAAAACTGGTGACACAGGAAACGATCAAATCATAGACAGTAAGAAGACTCAGTTTTCTTGTACTTAAGTCGGCGTTGTGTCTCTTATATTTAATTCCGATGCAATTACTGTGTTTCATCGTCAATGGGAAGGTCCAATGGATACAGTAAACCTGCAGATGTGCATCGCAATGTAAAACTGGTGACACAGGAAATGCACAAAACACAGACAATAGAAAGACACACTCTTCCTGTACTTAGGTGGACATTGTGTCTCTTATATTTAATTCCGATGCAATTTCTTTGTTTCATCGTCAATGGGAAGGTCGAAGGGAAACAGTATACCGGCAGAGGTGCAACGGAATATAACACTGGTGACAAGGGAAAAGCTCAAAACATAGACAGTAGGAAGACTCAGTCTTTCTGTACTTAAGTTGGCATTGTGTCTCTTATATTTAATTCCGATGCAATTTCTGTGTTTCATCGTCAGTGGGAAGGTCCAAGGGATACTGTAACCCCCACAGAGGTGCATCGGAATGTAAAACTGGTAACACAGGAAGCGCTCAGAACATAGACCCTAAGGAGACTCAGTTTTATTGTACTTAAGTCGATATTGTGTCACTTATATTTAATTCCGATGTAATTTCTGTGTTTCATCGTCACTGCGAAGGTCCAAGGGACACAGTAAACCTGCAGAGGTGCATCGGAATGTAAAAATGGTGACACAGGAAACGCTCAAAACATAGACAGTAGGAAGACTCAGTCTTCCTGTACTTAATGCATCATTGTGTCTCTTATTTTTAATTCCGATTCAATTTCTGTGTTTCATCGTCACTGTGAAGGTCCAAGGGATACAGTAAACGTGCAGAGGTGCATCGGAATCTAAAACTGGTGACACAGGAAACGCTCAAAAAATAGGCAGTAGGGAGACTCAGTCTTCCTGTACTTCAGTCGGCATTGTGTCTCTTATATTTAATTCCGATGCCATTTCTGCGTTCCATCGCAAATGGGAATGTCCAAGGGATACAGTAAACCTACAGAGGTGCATCGGAATATAAAGCAGGTGATACAGGACACGCTCAAATCATAGACATTAGGAAGGCTCAGTCTTCCTTTACTTAAGTCGGCATGGTGTCTCTTATATTTAATTCCGAAGCAATTTCTGTGTTTCATCGTCAATGGGAAGGGCCAATGGATACATTAAACCTGCAGAGGTGCATCGGAATATAAAACTGGTGACACAGAAAACGCTCAAATCATAGACCGTAAGAAGACTCAGTTTTCTTTTACTTAAGTCGGCGTTGTGTCTCTTATATTTAATTCCGATGCAATTTCTGTGTTTCATCGCCAATGGAAGGTCCAATGGATACAGTACACCAGCAGAGGAGCAGCGGAATGTATAACTGGTGACACAGGAAACGCTCAAAACATAGACAATAGAAAGACACACTCTTCCTGTACTTATGTCGACATTGCGTCTCTTCTATTTAATTCCGATGCAATTACTGTGTTTCATCGTCAATGGGAAGGTCCAAGGGACACAGTAACCCTGTAGATGTGCATCGAAATGTAAAACTGGTGACACAGGAAGCGCTCATAACATAGACCCTAAGAAGACTCAGGTTTTCTTGTACTTAGGTCGGCATTGTGTCTTTTATATTTAATTCCGATGCAATTTCTGTAGTTCATCGTCACTGTGAAGGTCCAAGGGATACAGTAAACATGCAGAGGTGCATCGGAATGTAAAACTGGTGACACAGGAAACGCTCAAAACATAGACAGTAGGAAGACTCAGTCTTCCTGTACTTAAGACGTCATTGTGTCTCTTCTATTTAATTCCGATGCAATTTCTGTGTTTCATCGCCAATGGGAAGGACCAAGGGACACAGTAAACCTGCAGAGGTGCATCAAAATGTAAAACTGATGACACAGGAAATGCTCAAAACGTAGACAGTAGGAAGACTCGGTCTTCCTGTACCTAAAACAGCATTGTGTCTCTTATATTTAATTCCGATGGAATATCTGTTTTTCATCGTCAATGGGAAGGCCCAAGGGATACAGTGTACTTGCAGAAGTGCATTGGAATGTAAAACAGGTGACAAAGCAAACGCTCAAATCATACACCGTAAGATGACTTAGTTTTCTTGTACTTAAGTCGGCGTTGTGTCTCTTATATTTAATTCCGATGCAATTTCTGTGTTTCATCGTCAATGGATAGGTCCAAGGGATACAGTAAACCTGCAGAGGTGCATCGGAATGTAAAACTGGTGACACAGAAAATGCTCAAAACATAGACCGTAAGAAGACTCATTTTTCTTGTACTTAAGTCGGCGTTGTGTCTCTTATATTTAATGCCGATGCAATTTCTGTGTTACATCGTCAATGGGAACGTCCAATGGATACAGTAAACCTGCAGAGGTGCTTCGGAATGTAATACTGGTGACAGAGGAAAGGCTCAAAACATAGACAGTGGGAAGACTCAGTCTTCCTGTACTTAAGTCGGCATTGTGTCTCTTATATTTAATTCCGATGCAATTTCTGTGTTTCATCGTCACTGTGAAGGTCCTAGGGATTCAGTAAACATGCAGAGGTGCATCGGAATGTAAAACTGGTGACACAGGAAACGCTCAAAACATAGACAGTAGGAAGACTCAGTCTTCCTATACTTTGTGGGCATTGTGTTTTTTATATTTCATGCCGATGTTATTTCTGTGTTTCAATGTCAATGGGAAGGTGTAAGGGATACAGTAAACCTGCAGAGGTGCATCGGAATGTAAAACTGATGACACAGAAAACGCTCAAAACATAGACCTTAAGAAGACTCAGTTTTCTGGTACTTAAGTCGGCGTTGTGTCTCTTATATTTAATTCCGATGCAATTTCTGTGTTTCATCGTCACTGTGAAGATCCAAGGGATACAGTAAACCTGCAGAGGTGCATCAAAATATAAAACTGATGACACAGGAAATGCTCAAAACGTAGACAGTAGGAAGACTCAGTCTTCCTGTACCTAAGTCGGCATTGTGTCTCTTATATTTAATTCCGATGGAATTTCTGAGTTTCATCGTCAATAGGAAGGTCCAAGAGATACAGTGAACCTGCAGAAGTGCATTGGAATGTAAAACTGGTGACAAAGGAAACGCTCAAATCACACACCGTAAGATGACTCAGTTTTCTTGTACTTAAGTCGGCGTTGTGTCTCTTATATTTAATTCCGATGCAATTTCTGTGTTTCATCGTCAATGGGAAGGTCGAAGGGAAACAGTATACCTGCAGAGGTGCATCGGAATGTAAAACTGATGACAAGGGAAACGCTCAAAACATAGACAGTAGAAAGACTCAGTCTTTCTGTTCTTAAGTTCGCATTGTGTCTCTTATATTTAATTCCGATGCAATTTCTGTGTTTCATCGTCAATGGGATACAAAGGGATACAGTAACCCAACAGAGGTGCATCGGAATGTAAAACTGGTGATACAGGACACACTCAAATCATAGACAGTGGGAAGACTCAGTCTTCCTTTACTTATGTCGGCATGGTGTAGCTTATATTTAATTCCGAAGCAATTTCTGTGTTTCATCGTCAATGGGAAGGGCCAATGGATACAGTAAACCTGCAGAGGTGCATCGGAATGTAAAACTGGTGACACAGAAAATGCTCAAAACATAGACCGTAAGAAGACTCAGTTTTCTTCTACTTAAGTCGGCGTTGTGTCTCTTATATTTAATTCCGATGCAATTTCTGTGTTTCATCGTCAATGGGAAGGTCCAAGAGAGACAGTAAACCTGCAGAGGTGCATCAGACTTTAAAACTGGTGACACTGGAAACGCTCAAATCATAGACCGTAAGAAGACTCAGTTTTCTTGTACTTAAGTCGGCGTTGTGTCTCTTATATTTAATTCCAATGTAATTCCTGTGTTACATCGTCAATGGGAAGGTCCAATGGATACAGTAAACCTGCAGAGGTGCATCGGAATGCAAAACGTGTGACGCAGGAAACGCTCAAAGCATAGACCGTAGGAAGACTCTATCTTCCTGTACTTAAGTCGGGATTGTGTCTCTTATACTTAATTCCGATGCAATTTCTGTGTTTCATCGTCAATGGGAAGATCCGAGGGATACAGTAAACCTGCAGCAGTGCATCGGAATGTAAAACTGGTGACACAGGAAATGCTCAAGACATAGACAGTAGGAAGACTCATCCTTCCTGTACTTAAGTCGGCATTGTGTCTCTTATATTTAATTCCGATGCTATTTCTGTGTTTCATCGTCAATGGGAAGGTCCAATGGATACAGTAAACTTGCAGAGGTGCATCGGAATGCAAAACGTGTGACGCAGTAAACCTGCAGACGTGGATCGGAATGTAAAACTGGTGACACAGGAAACGCTCAAAACATAGACAATAGGAAGACACAGTCATTCTGTACTTAAGTCGGCATTGTGTCTCTTATATTTAATTCCGATGCAATTTCTGTGTTTCATCGTCAATGGGAAGGTCCAATGGATACAGTAACCCTGCAGAGGTGCATCGGAATGTAAAACTGGTGACACAGGAAACGCTCATAACATACACCCTAAGAAGACTGAGTTTTCTTGTACTTAAGTCGGCATTGTGTCTTTTATATTTAATTCCGATGCAATTTCTGTGTTTCATCGTCACTGTGAAGGTCCGAGGTATACATTAAACCTGCAGAGGTGCAACGGAATGTAAAACTGGTGACACAGGAAACGCTCAAAACATAGAGAGTAGGAAGACTCAGTCTTCCTGTACTTCAGTCATCATTGTGTCTCTTATATTTAATTCCGATGCAATTTCTGGGTTTCATCGTCACTGTGAAGGTCCAAGGGATACAGTAAACCTGCAGAGGTGCATCGGAATGTAAAACTGGTGACACAGGAAACGCACAAAACATAGACAGTAGGAAGACTCTGTCTTCCTGTACTTAAGTCGGCATTGTGTCTCTAATATTTAATTTCGATGTAATTTCTGTGTTTCATCGTCAATGGGAAGGTCCAATGGATACAGTAAACCTGCAGAGGTGCATCGGAATGTAAATCTGGTGACACAGGAAACGCTAAAAGCATAGACCGTGAGAAGACTCAGTTTCCTTGTACTTATGTCGGCGTTGTGTCTCTTATATTTAATTCCGATGCAATTTCTGAGCTTCATCGTCAATGGGAAGGTCCTAGGAACACAGTAAACCTCCAGAAGTGCATCGGAATGTAAAACAGGTGACACGGGGAACGCTCAAAACATAGACCTTAAGAAGACTCAGTTTTCTTGTACTTAAGTCGGCATTGTGTCTCTTATATTTAATTCCGATGCATTATCTGTGTTTCATCGTCACTGTGAAAGTCCAACGGATACAGTAAACCTGCAGATGTTCATCGGAATGTGAAACTGGTGACACAGGAAACGCTCAAAACATAGACAGTGGGAAGACTCAGCCTTCCTGTTCTTAAGTCAGCATTGTGTCTCTTATATTTAATTCCGATGCTGTTTCTGTGTTTCATCGTCAATGGGAAGGTCCATTGGATACAGTGAACCTGCAGAGGTGCATCGGAATGTAAAATTGGTGACGCAGGAAACGCTCAAAACATAGGCAGTAGGAAGACTCAATCTTCCTGTACTTAAGTCGGCATTGTGTCTCTTCTATTTAATTCCGATGCAATTTCTGTGTTTCATCGTCAATGGGAAGATCCAAGGGATACAGTAAACCAGCAGAGGTGCATCGGAATGTAAAACTGGTGACACGGGAAATGCTCAAAACATAGACAGTAGGAATACTCAGTCGTCCTGTACTTAAGTCGGCATTGTGTCTCTTATATATAAATCCGATGCAATTTCTGTGTTTCGTCGTCAATGGGAAGGTCCAAGGGATACAGTAAACTTGCAGAGGTGCATAGGAATGTAAAATTGGTGACACAGGAAGCGGTCAAAACTTAGGCCCTAAGAAGACTCAGTTTGCTTGTACTGAAGTCGGCATTGTATCTCTTATATTTAATTTGATGCAATTTCTGTGTTTCATCGTTACTGAGAAGGTCCAAGGGATACAGTAAACCTACAGAGGTGCATTGGAATGTAAAACTGGTGACACAGGAAACGCTCAAAACATAGACAGTAGGAAGACTAAGTCTTTCTGTACTTAAGTAATCATTGTGTCTCTTATATTTAATTCCAATGCAATTTCTGTGTTTCATCGTCAATGGGAAGGTCCAAGGGTGACAGTATGCCTGCTGAGGTGCATCGGAATGTAAAACTGGTGACACAGGAAGCGCTCAGAACATAGACCCTAAGAAGACTCCGTTTTCTTGTACTTAAGTTGGCATTGTGTCTTTTATATTTAATTCCGATGCAATTTCTGTGTTTCATCGTCACTGTGAAGGACCAAGCGATACAGTAAACCTGCAGAGGTGCATCGGAATGTAAAACTGGTGACACAGGAAGCGCTCATAACATACACCATAAGAAGACTGAGTTTTCTTGTACTTAAGTCGGCATTGTGTCTTTTATATTTAATTCCGATGCAATTTCTGTGTTTCATCGTCACTGTGAAGGTCCGAGGGATACATTAAACCTGCAGAGGTGCATCGGAATGTAAAACTGGTGACACAGGAAACGCTCAAAACATAGAGAGTAGGAAGACTCAGTCTTCCTGTACTTCAGTCATCATTGTGTCTCTTATATTTAATTCCGATGCAATTTCTGTGTTTCATCGTCACTGTGGAGGTCCAAGTGATACAGTAAACCTGCAGAGGTGCATCGGAATGTAAAACTGGTGACACAGGAAACGCACAAAACATAGACAGTAGGAAGACTCAGTCTTCCTGTACTTAAGTCGGCATTGTGTCTCTTATATTTAATTTCGATGCAATTTCTGTGTTTCATCGTCAATGGGAAGGTCCAATGGATACAGTAAACATGCAGAGGTGCATCGGAATGTAAATCTGGTGACACAGGAAACGCTAAAAGCATAGACCGTGTGAAGACTCAGTTTCCTTGTACTTATGTCGGCGTTGTGTCTCTTATATTTAATTCCGATGCAATTTCTGAGCTTCATCGTCAATGGGAAGGTCCTGGGAACACAGTAAACCTCCAGAGGTGCATCGGAATGTAAAACAGGTGACACGGGGAACGCTCAAAACATAGACCTTAAGAAGACTCAGTTTTCTTGTACTTAAGTCGGCATTGTGTCTCTTATATTTAATTCCGATGCAATATCTGTGTTTCATCGTCACTGTGAAAGTCCAACGGATACAGTAAACCTGCAGAGGTTCATCGGAATGTAAAACTGGTGACACAGGAAACGCTCAAAACATAGACAGTAGGAAGACTCAGCCTTCCTGTTCTTAAGTCAGCATTGTGTCTCTTATATTTAATTCCGATGCTGTTTCTGTGTTTCATCGTCAATGGGAAGGTCCATTGGATACAGTGAACCTGCAGAGGTGCATCGGAATGTAAAATTGGTGACGCAGGAAACGCTCAAAACATAGGCAGTAGGAAGACTCAATCTTCCTGTACTTAAGTCGGCATTGTGTCTCTTCTATTTAATTCCGATGCAATTTCTGTGCTTCATCGTCAATGGGAAGATCCAAGGGATACAGTAAACCAGCAGAGGTGCATCGGAATGTAAAACTGGTGACACAGGAAATGCTCAAAACATAGACAGTAGGAATACTCAGTCGTCCTGCACTTAAGTCGGCATTGTGTCTCTTATATTTAATTCCGATGCAATTTCTGTGTTTCATCGTCAATGGGAAGGTCCAATGGATACAGTAACCCTGCAGAGGTGCATCGGAATGTAAAACTGGTGACACAGGAAGCGCTCATAACATACACCCGAAGAAGACTGAGTTTTCTTGTACTTAAGTCGGCATTGTGTCTTTTATATATAATTCCGATGCAATTTCTGTGTTTCATCGTCACTGTGAAGGTCCGAGGGATACATTAAACCTGCAGAGGTGCATCGGAATGTAAAACTGGTGACACAGGAAACGCTCAAAACATGGAGAGTGGGAAGACTCAGTCTTCCTGTACTTCAGTCATCATTGTGTCTCTTATATTTAATTCCGATGCAATTTCTGTGTTTCATCGTCACTGTGAAGGTCCAAGGGATACAGTAAACCTGCAGAGGTGCATCGGAATGTAAAACTGGTGACACAGGAAACGCACAAAACATAGACAGTAGGAAGACTCAGTCTTCCTGTACTTAAGTCGGCATTGTGTCTCTTATATTTAATTTCGATGCAATTTCTGTGTTTCATCGTCAATGGGAAGGTCCAATGGATACAGTAAACATGCAGACGTGCATCGGAATGTAAATCTGGTGACACAGGAAACGCTAAAAGCATAGACCGTGAGAAGACTCAGTTTCCTTGTACTTATGTCGGCGTTGTGTCTCTTATATTTAATTCCGATGCAATTTCTGAGCTTCATCGTCAATGGGAAGGTCCTAGGAACACAGTAAACCTCCAGAGGTGCATCGGAATGTAAAACAGGTGACACGGGGAACGCTCAAAACATAGACCTTAAGAAGACTCAGTTTTCTTGTACTTAAGTCGGCATTGTGTCTCTTATATTTAATTCCGATGCAATATCTGTGTTTCATCGTCACTGTGAAAGTCCAACGGATACAGTAAACCTGCAGAGGTTCATCGGAATGTAAAACTGGTGACACAGGAAACGCTCAAAACATAGACAGTAGGAAGACTCAGACTTTCTGTACTTAAGTAATCATTGTGTCTCTTATATTTAATTCCAATGCAATTTCTGTGTTTCATCGTCAATGGGAATGTCCAAGGGTGACAGTATGCCTGCTGAGGTGCATCGGAATGTAAAACTGGTGACACAGGAAACGCACAAAACACAGACAGTAGGAAGACTCAGTCTTCCTGTACTTCAGTCGGCATTGTGTCTCTTATATTTAATTCCGATGCGAGTTATGTGTTTCATCGCCAATGGGAAGGTCCAAGGATATAGTAAACCTGCAGAGGTGCATCGGAATGTAAATCTGGTAACACAGGAAGCGGTCAAAGCATAGACAAAAAGAAGACTCAGCTTTCTTGTACCGATGTCGGCATTGTGTCCCTTATATTTAATTTGATGCAATTTCTGTGTTTCACCGTCACTGTGAAGGTCCAAGGGATACAGTAAACCTGCAGAGGTGCATCAAAATGTAAAACTGATGACACAGGAAACGCTCAAAACATAGAGAGTAGGAAGACTTAGTCTCGCCGTACCTAAGTCGGCATTGTGTCTCTTATATTTAATTCCGATGCAATTTCTTGTTTCGTCGTAAATGGGAAGGTCCAAGGGATATAGTAAAGCTGCAGAGGTGCATCGGAATGTAAGACTGGTGACACAGGAAACGCTCAAATCATAGACTGTAGGAATACTCAGTCTTCCTGTACTTAAGTCATCATTGTGTCTCTTATATTTAATTCCGATGCAATTTCTGTGTTTCATCGTCACTGTGAAGGTCCAAGGGATACAGTAAATGTGCAGAGGTGCATCGTAATGTAAAACTGGTGACACAGGAAACGCTCAAAACATAGACAGTAGGAAGACTCAGTCTTCCTGTACTTCAGTCGGCATTGTGTCTCTTATATTTAATTCCGTTGCAATTTCTGTGTTTTATCGCCAATGGGAAGGTCCAAGGGATACAGTAAACCTGCAGAGGTGCATCAAAATGTAAAACTGATGACACAGGAAACGCTCAAAACATAGAGTGTAGGAAGACTTAGTCTCGCCGTACCTAAGTTGGCATGGTGTCTCTTATATTTAATTCCGATGAAATTTCTGTGTTTCGTCGTCAATGGGAAGGTCCAAGGGATACAGTAAAGCTGCAGAGGTGCATCGGAATGTAAAACTGGTGACACAGGAAACGCTTAAATCATAGACAGTAGGAAAACTCAGTCTTCCTGTACTTAAGTCATCATTGTGTCTCTTAAATTTAATTCCGATGCAATTTCTGTGTTTCATCGTCACTGTGAAGGTCCAAGGGATACAGTAAACGTGCAGAGGTGCATCGTAATGTAAAACTGGTGACACAGGAAACGCTCAAAACATAGACATTAGGAAGACTCAGTCTTCCTGTACTTCAGTCGGCATTGTGTCTCTTATATTTAATTCCGATGCAATTTCTGTGTTTTATCGCCAATGGGAAGGTCCAAGGGATACAGTAAACCTGCAGAGGTGCATCGGAATGTAAAACTGGTGATACAGGACACGCTCAAATCATAGACAGTAGGAAGACTCAGTCTTCCTTTACTTAAGTCGGCATGGTGTCTCTTATATTTAATTCCGAAGCCATTTCTGTGTTTCATCGTCAATGGGAAGGGCCAATGGATACAGTAAACCTGCAGAGGCGCATCGGAATGTAAAACTGGTGACACAGAAAAACTCAAACATAGACCGTAAGAAGACTCAGTTTTCTTGTACTTAAGTCGGCGTTGTGCCTCTTATATTTAATTCCGATGCAATTTCTGTGTTTCATCGCCAATGGGAAGGTCCAAGGGAGACAGTAACCCTGCAGAGGTGCATCAGAATTTAAAACTGGTGACACTGCAAACGCTCAAAACATAGACCGTAAGAAGAGTCAGTTTTGTTGTACTTAAGTCGGCGTTGTGTCTCTTATATTTAATTCCAACGTAATTCCTGTATTACATCGTCAATGGGAAGGTCCAATGGATACAGTAAACCTGCAGAGGTGCATCGGAATGCAAAACGTGTGACGCAGGAAACGCTCAAAACATAGACAGTAGGAAGACTCAATGTTCCTGTACTTAAGTCGGCATTGTGTCTCTTATATTTAATTCCGATGCACTTTCTGTGTTTCATCGTCAATGCGAAGATCCAAGGGATACAGTAAACCTGCAAAGGTGCATCGGAATGTAAAACTGGTGACACAGGAAAAGCTCAAAACATAGACAGTAAGAAGACTCAGCCTTCCTGTTCTTAAGTCGGCATTGTGTTTCTTATATTTAATTCCGATGCTATTTCTGTGTTTCATCTTCAATGGGAAGGTCCAATGGATACAGTAAACCTGCAGAGGTGCTTCGGAATGTAAAATTGCTGACGCAGGAAACGCTCAAATCATAGACCGTAGGAAGACTCATCCTTCCTGTACTTAAGTCGGCATTGTGTCTCTTATATTTAATTCCAATGCAATTTCTGTGTTTCGTCGTCAATGGGAAGGTCCAAGGGATACATTAAACCTGCAGAGGTGCATCGGAATGTAAAACTGGTGACACAGGAGACGCTCAAAACATAGAGAGTAGGAAGACTCAGTCTTCCTGTACTTCAGTCATCATTGTGTCTCTTACATTTAATTCCGATGCAATTTCTGTGTTTCATCGTCACTGTGAAGGTCCAAGGGAAACAGTAAACCTGCAGAGGTGCATCGGAATGTAAAACTGGTGACACAGGAAACGCACAAAACATAGACACTAGGAAGACTCAGTCTTCCTGTACTTCAGTCGGCATTGTGTCTCTTACATTTAATTCCGATGCGAGTTATGTGTTTCATCGCCAATGGGAAGTTCCAAGGATATAGTAAACCTGCAGAGGTGCATCGGAATGTAAAACTGGTGACACAGGACACGCTCAAAACATAGACAGTAGGAAGACTCAGTCTTCCTGTACTTAAGTCGGCATTGTGTCTCTTATATTTAATTTCGATGCAATTTCTGTGTTTCATCGTCAATGGGAAGGTCCAATGGATACAGTAAACCTGCAGAGGTGCATCGGAATGTAAAACTGGTGACACAGGAAACGCTAAAAGCATAGACCGTGAGAAGACTTAGTTTCCTTGTTCTTATGTCGGCGTTGTGTCTCTTATATTTAATTCCGATGCAATTTCTGAGCTTCATCGTCAATGGGAAGGTCCTAGGAACACAGTAAACCTCCAGAGGTGCATCGGAATGTAAAACAAGTGACACGGGGAACGCTCAAAACATAGACCTTAAGAAGACTCAGTTTTCTTGTACTTAAGTCGGCATTGTGTCTCTTATATTTAATTCCGATGCAATATCTGTGTTTCATCGTCACTGTGAAAGTCCAACGGATACAGTAAACCTGCAGAGGTTCATCGGAATGTGAAACTGGTAACGCAGGAAACACTCAAAACATAGACAGTAGGAAGACTCAGCCTTCCTGTTCTTAAGTCAGCATTGTGACTCTTATATTTAATTCCGATGCAATTTCTGTGTTTTATCGCCAATGGGAAGGTCCAAGGGATACAGTAAACCTGCAGAGGTGCATCGGAATGTAAAACTGGTGATACAGGACACGCTCAAATCATAGACAGTAGGAAGACTCAGTCTTCCTTTACTTAAGTCGGCATGGTGTCTCTTATATTTTATTCCGAAGCCATTTCTGTGTTTCATCGTCAATGGGAAGGGCCAATGGATACACTAAACCTGCAGAGGCGCATCGGAATGTAAAACTGGTGACACAGAAAAGCTCAAACATAGACCGTAAGAAGACTCAGTTTTCTTGTACTTAAGTCGGCGTTGTGCCTCTTATATTTAATTCCGATGCAATTTCTGTGTTTCATCGCCAATGGGAAGGTCCAAGGGAGACAGTAACCCTGCAGAGGTGCATCAGAATTTAAAACTGGTGACACTGCAAACGCTCAAAACATAGACCGTAAGAAGAGTCAGTTTTGTTGTACTTAAGTCGGCGTTGTGTCTCTTATATTTAATTCCAACGTAATTCATGTATTACATCGTCAATGGGAAGGTCCATTGGATACAGTAAACCTGCAGAGGTGCATCGGAATGCAAAACGTGTGACGCAGGAAACGCTCAAAACATAGACAGTAGGAAGACTCAATGTTCCTGTACTTAAGTCGGCATTGTGTCTCTTATATTTAATTCCGATGCATTTTCTGTGTTTCATCGTCAATGCGAAGATCCAAGGGATACAGTAAATCTGCAAAGGTGCATCGGAATGTAAAACTGGTGACACAGGAAAAGCTCAAAACATAGACAGTAAGAAGACTCAGCCTTCCTGTTCTTAAGTCGGCATTGTGTCTCTTATATTTAATTCCGATGCTATTTCTGTGTTTCATCTTCAATGGGAAGGTCCAATGGATACAGTAAACCTGCAGAGGTGCTTCGGAATGTAAAATTGCTGACGCAGGAAACGCTCAAATCATAGACCGTAGGAAGACTCATCCTTCCTGTACTTAAGTCGGCATTGTGTCTCTTATATTTAATTCCGATGCTATTTCTGTGTTTCATCGTCAATGGGAGGGTCCAATGGATACAGTAAACCTGCAGAGGTGCTTCGGAATGCAAATCGTGTGACGCAGTAAACCTGCAGAGGTGCATTGGAATGTAAAATTGGTGACGCAGGAAACGCTCAAATCATAGACCGTAGGAATACTCAGTCTCCCTGTACTTAAGTCGGCATTGTGTCTCTTATATTTAATTACGATGCTATTTCTGTGTTTCATCGTCAATGGGAAGGTCCAAGGGATACAGTAACCCTGCAGAGGTGCATCGGAATGTAATACTGGTGGCACAGGAAGCGCTCATAACATACACCCTAAGAAGACTGAGTTTTCTTGTACTTAAGTCGGCATTGTGTCTTTTATATTTAATTCCGATGCAATTTCTGTGTTTCATCGTCACTGTGAAGGTCCGAGGGATACATTAAACCTGCAGAGGTGCATCGGAATGTAAAACTGGTGACACAGGAGACGCTCAAAACATAGAGAGTAGGAAGACTCAGTCTTCCTGTACTTCAGTCATCATTGTGTCTCTTACATTTAATTCCGATGCAATTTCTGTGTTTCATCGTCACTGTGAAGGTCCAAGGGAAACAGTAAACCTGCAGAGGTGCATCGGAATGTAAAACTGGTGACACAGGAAACGCACAAAACATAGACACTAGGAAGACTCAGTCTTCCTGTACTTCAGTCGGCATTGTGTCTCTTACATTTAATTCCGATGCGAGTTATGTGTTTCATCGCCAATGGGAAGTTCCAAGGATATAGTAAACCTGCAGAGGTGCATCGGAATGTAAAACTGGTGACACAGGACACGCTCAAAACATAGACAGTAGGAAGACTCAGTCTTCCTGTACTTAAGTCGGCATTGTGTCTCTTATATTTAATTTCGATGCAATTTCTGTGTTTCATCGTCAATGGGAAGGTCCAATGGATACAGTAAACCTGCAGAGGTGCATCGGAATGTAAAACTGGTGACACAGGAAACGCTAAAAGCATAGACCGTGAGAAGACTTAGTTTCCTTGTTCTTATGTCGGCGTTGTGTCTCTTATATTTAATTCCGATGCAATTTCTGAGCTTCATCGTCAATGGGAAGGTCCTAGGAACACAGTAAACCTCCAGAGGTGCATCGGAATGTAAAACAGGTGACACGGGGAACGCTCAAAACATAGACCTTAAGAAGACTCAGTTTTCTTGTACTTAAGTCGGCATTGTGTCTCTTACATTTAATTCCGATGCAATATCTGTGTTTCATCGTCACTGTGAAAGTCCAACGGATACAGTAAACCTGCAGAGGTTCATCGGAATGTGAAACTGGTAACGCAGGAAACACTCAAAACATAGACAGTAGGAAGACTCAGCCTTCCTGTTCTTAAGTCAGCATTGTGTCTCTTATATTTAATTCCGATGCTGTTTCTGTGTTTCATCGTCAATGGGAAGGTCCATTGGATACAGTGAACCTGCAGAGGTGCATCGGAATGTAAAATTGGTGACGCAGGAAACGCTCAAAACATAGGCAGTAGGAAGACTCAATCTTCCTGTACTTAATTCGGCATTGTGTCTCTTCTATTTAATTCCGATGCAATTTCTGTGTTTCATCGTCAATGGGAAGATCCAAGGGATACAGTAAACCAGCAGAGGTGCATCGGAATGTAAAACTGGTGACACAGGAAATTCTCAAAACATAGACAGTAGGAATACTCAGTCGTCCTGTACTTAAGTCGGCATTGTGTCTCTTATATTTAAATCCGATGCAATTTCTGTGTTTCGTCGTCAATGGGAAGGTCCAAGGGATACAGTAAACTTGCAGAGGTGCATAGGAATGTAAAATTGGTGACACAGGAAGCGGTCAAAACTTAGGCCCTAAGAAGACTCAGTTTTCTTGTACTGAAGTCGGCATTGTATCTCTTATATTTAATTTGATGCAATTTCTGTGTTTCATCGTTACTGAGAAGGTCCAAGGGATACAGTAAACCGGCAGAGGTGCATTGGAATGTAAAACTGGTGACACAGGAAACGCTCAAATCATAGGCAGTAGGAAGACTCAGTCTTTCTGTACTTAAGTAATCATTGTGTCTCTTATATTTAATTCCAATGCAATTTCTGTGTTTCATCGTCAATGGGAAGGTCCAAGGGTGACAGTATGCCTGCTGAGGTGCATCGGAATGTAAAACTGGTGACACAGGAAGCGCTCGTAATATAGACCCTAAGAAGACTCAGTTTTCTTGTACTTAAGTCGGCATTGTGTCTTTTATATTTAATTCCGATGCAATTTCTGTGTTTCATCGTCACTGTGAAGGACCAAGCGATACAGTAAACCTTCAGAGGTGCATCGGAATGTAAAACTGATGACACAGGAAACGCTCAGAACATAGACAGTAGGAAGACTCAGTCTTCCTGTACTGAAGTCACCATTGTGTCTCTTATATTTAATTCCGATGCAATTTCTGTGTTTCATCGTCACTGTGAATGTCCAAGGGATACAGTAAACCTTTAGAGGTGCATCGGAATGTGAAACTGGTGACACAGGAAACGCTCAAAACATAGATAGTAGGAAGACTCAGTCTTCCTGTACTTCAGTTGGCATTGTGTCTCTTATATTTAATTCCGATGCCATTTCTGTGTTTCATCGCCAATGGGAAGGTCCAAGGGATACAGTAAACCTGCAGAGGTGCATGGGAATGTAAAACTGGTGACCCAGGACACGCTCAAAACATAGACAGTAGGAGGACTCAGTCTCCCTATACTTAAGTCGGCATGGTGTCTCTTATATTTATATCCGATGAAATTTCTGAGCTTCATCGTCAATGGGAAGGTCCAAGGGACACAGTAAACCTGCAGATGTGCATCGGAATGTAAAACTGGTGACACGGGTAATGCTCAAAACATAGACCTTAAGAAGACTCAGTTTTCTGGTACTTAAGTTTGCGTTGTGTCTCTTATATTTAATTCCGATGCAACGTCTGTGTTTTTTCGTCCATGGGAAGGCCTAAGGGATACAGTAAACCTGCAGACGTGCATTGGAATGTAAAACTGGTGACACAGGAAACGCTCAAATAATGGACCGTAAGAAGACTCAGTTTTCTTGCACTTAAGTCGGCATTGTGTCTCTTATATTTAATTCCGTTGCAATTTCTGTGTTTCATCGTCAATGGAAGGCCCAATGGATACAGTAAACCAGCAGAGGTGCATCGGAATGTAAAACTGGTGACACAGGAAACGCACAAAACATAGACACTAGGAAGACTCAGTCTTCCTGTACTTCAGTCGGCATTGTGTCTCTTACATTTAATTCCGATGCGAGTTATGTGTTTCATCGCCAATGGGAAGTTCCAAGGATATAGTAAACCTGCAGAGGTGCATCGGAATGTAAAACTGGTGACACAGGACACGCTCAAAACATAGACAGTAGGAAGACTCAGTCTTCCTGTACTTAAGTCGGCATTGTGTCTCTTATATTTAATTTCGATGCAATTTCTGTGTTTCATCGTCAATGGGAAGGTCCAATGGATACAGTAAACCTGCAGAGGTGCATCGGAATGTAAAACTGGTGACACAGGAAACGCTAAAAGCATAGACCGTGAGAAGACTTAGTTTCCTTGTTCTTATGTCGGCGTTGTGTCTCTTATATTTAATTCCGATGCAATTTCTGAGCTTCATCGTCAATGGGAAGGTCCTAGGAACACAGTAAACCTCCAGAGGTGCATCGGAATGTAAAACAAGTGACACGGGGAACGCTCAAAACATAGACCTTAAGAAGACTCAGTTTTCTTGTACTTAAGTCGGCATTGTGTCTCTTATATTTAATTCCGATGCAATATCTGTGTTTCATCGTCACTGTGAAAGTCCAACGGATACAGTAAACCTGCAGAGGTTCATCGGAATGTGAAACTGGTAACGCAGGAAACACTCAAAAACATAGACAGTAGGAAGACTCAGCCTTCCTGTTCTTAAGTCAGCATTGTGTCTCTTATATTTAATTCCGATGCAATTTCTGTGTTTTATCGCCAATGGGAAGGTCCAAGGGATACAGTAAACCTGCAGAGGTGCATCGGAATGTAAAACTGGTGATACAGGACACGCTCAAATCATAGACAGTAGGAAGACTCAGTCTTCCTTTACTTAAGTCGGCATGGTGTCTCTTATATTTTATTCCGAAGCCATTTCTGTGTTTCATCGTCAATGGGAAGGGCCAATGGATACACTAAACCTGCAGAGGCGCATCGGAATGTAAAACTGGTGACACAGAAAAGCTCAAACATAGACCGTAAGAAGACTCAGTTTTCTTGTACTTAAGTCGGCGTTGTGCCTCTTATATTTAATTCCGATGCAATTTCTGTGTTTCATCGCCAATGGGAAGGTCCAAGGGAGACAGTAACCCTGCAGAGGTGCATCAGAATTTAAAACTGGTGACACTGCAAACGCTCAAAACATAGACCGTAAGAAGAGTCAGTTTTGTTGTACTTAAGTCGGCGTTGTGTCTCTTATATTTAATTCCAACGTAATTCCTGTATTACATCGTCAATGGGAAGGTCCATTGGATACAGTAAACCTGCAGAGGTGCATCGGAATGCAAAACGTGTGACGCAGGAAACGCTCAAAACATAGACAGTAGGAAGACTCAATGTTCCTGTACTTAAGTCGGCATTGTGTCTCTTATATTTAATTCCGATGCATTTTCTGTGTTTCATCGTCAATGCGAAGATCCAAGGGATACAGTAAATCTGCAAAGGTGCATCGGAATGTAAAACTGGTGACACAGGAAAAGCTCAAAACATAGACAGTAAGAAGACTCAGCCTTCCTGTTCTTAAGTCGGCATTGTGTCTCTTATATTTAATTCCGATGCTATTTCTGTGTTTCATCTTCAATGGGAAGGTCCAATGGATACAGTAAACCTGCAGAGGTGCTTCGGAATGTAAAATTGCTGACGCAGGAAACGCTCAAATCATAGACCGTAGGAAGACTCATCCTTCCTGTACTTAAGTCGGCATTGTGTCTCTTATATTTAATTCCGATGCTATTTCTGTGTTTCATCGTCAATGGGAGGGTCCAATGGATACAGTAAACCTGCAGAGGTGCTTCGGAATGCAAATCGTGTGACGCAGTAAACCTGCAGAGGTGCATCGGAATGTAAAATTGGTGACGCAGGAAACGCTCAAATCATAGACCGTAGGAATACTCAGTCTCCCTGTACTTAAGTCGGCATTGTGTCTCTTATATTTAATTCCGATGCTATTTCTGTGTTTCATCGTCAATGGGAAGGTCCAAGGGATACAGTAACCCTGCAGAGGTGCATCGGAATGTAATACTGGTGGCACAGGAAGCGCTCATAACATACACCCTAAGAAGACTGAGTTTTCTTGTACTTAAGTCGGCATTGTGTCTTTTATATTTAATTCCGATGCAATTTCTGTGTTTCATCGTCACTGTGAAGGTCCGAGGGATACATTAAACCTGCAGAGGTGCATCGGAATGTAAAACTGGTGACACAGGAGACGCTCAAAACATAGAGAGTAGGAAGACTCAGTCTTCCTGTACTTCAGTCGTCATTGTGTCTCTTACATTTAATTCCGATGCAATTTCTGTGTTTCATCGTCACTGTGAAGGTCCAAGGGAAACAGTAAACCTGCAGAGGTGCATCGGAATGTAAAACTGGTGACACAGGAAACGCACAAAACATAGACACTAGGAAGACTCAGTCTTCCTGTACTTCAGTCGGCATTGTGTCTCTTACATTTAATTCCGATGCGAGTTATGTGTTTCATCGCCAATGGGAAGTTCCAAGGATATAGTAAACCTGCAGAGGTGCATCGGAATGTAAAACTGGTGACACAGGACACGCTCAAAACATAGACAGTAGGAAGACTCAGTCTTCCTGTACTTAAGTCGGCATTGTGTCTCTTATATTTAATTTCGATGCAATTTCTGTGTTTCATCGTCAATGGGAAGGTCCAATGGATACAGTAAACCTGCAGAGGTGCATCGGAATGTAAAACTGGTGACACAGGAAACGCTAAAAGCATAGACCGTGAGAAGACTTAGTTTCCTTGTTCTTATGTCGGCGTTGTGTCTCTTATATTTAATTCCGATGCAATTTCTGAGCTTCATCGTCAATGGGAAGGTCCTAGGAACACAGTAAACCTCCAGAGGTGCATCGGAATGTAAAACAGGTGACACGGGGAACGCTCAAAACATAGACCTTAAGAAGACTCAGTTTTCTTGTACTTAAGTCGGCATTGTGTCTCTTATATTTAATTCCGATGCAATATCTGTGTTTCATCGTCACTGTGAAAGTCCAACGGATACAGTAAACCTGCAGAGGTTCATCGGAATGCGAAACTGGTAACGCAGGAAACACTCAAAACATAGACAGTAGGAAGACTCAGCCTTCCTGTTCTTAAGTCAGCATTGTGTCTCTTATATTTAATTCCGATGCTGTTTCTGTGTTTCATCGTCAATGGGAAGGTCCATTGGATACAGTGAACCTGCAGAGGTGCATCGGAATGTAAAATTGGTGACGCAGGAAACGCTCAAAACATAGGCAGTAGGAAGACTCAATCTTCCTGTACTTAATTCGGCATTGTGTCTCTTCTATTTAATTCCGATGCAATTTCTGTGTTTCATCGTCAATGGGAAGATCCAAGGGATACAGTAAACCAGCAGAGGTGCATCGGAATGTAAAACTGGTGACACAGGAAATTCTCAAAACATAGACAGTAGGAATACTCAGTCGTCCTGTACTTAAGTCGGCATTGTGTCTCTTATATTTAAATCCGATGCAATTTCTGTGTTTCGTCGTCAATGGGAAGGTCCAAGGGATACAGTAAACTTGCAGAGGTGCATAGGAATGTAAAATTGGTGACACAGGAAGCGGTCAAAACTTAGGCCCTAAGAAGACTCAGTTTTCTTGTACTGAATTCGGCATTGTATCTCTTATATTTAATTTGATGCAATTTCTGTGTTTCATCGTTACTGAGAAGGTCCAAGGGATACAGTAAACCGGCAGAGGTGCATTGGAATGTAAAACTGGTGACACAGGAAACGCTCAAATCATAGGCAGTAGGAAGACTCAGTCTTTCTGTACTTAAGTAATCATTGTGTCTCTTATATTTAATTCCAATGCAATTTCTGTGTTTCATCGTCAATGGGAAGGTCCAAGGGTGACAGTATGCCTGCTGAGGTGCATCGGAATGTAAAACTGGTGACACAGGAAGCGCTCGTAATATAGACCCTAAGAAGACTCAGTTTTCTTGTACTTAAGTCGGCATTGTGTCTTTTATATTTAATTCCGATGCAATTTCTGTGTTTCATCGTCACTGTGAAGGACCAAGCGATACAGTAAACCTTCAGAGGTGCATCGGAATGTAAAACTGATGACACAGGAAACGCTCAGAACATAGACAGTAGGAAGACTCAGTCTTCCTGTACTGAAGTCACCATTGTGTCTCTTATATTTAATTCCGATGCAATTTCTGTGTTTCATCGTCACTGTGAATGTCCAAGGGATACAGTAAACCTTCAGAGGTGCATCGGAATGTGAAACTGGTGACACAGGAAACGCTCAAAACATAGATAGTAGGAAGACTCAGTCTTCCTGTACTTCAGTTGGCATTGTGTCTCTTATATTTAATTCCGATGCCATTTCTGTGTTTCATCGCCAATGGGAAGGTCCAAGGGATACAGTAAACCTGCAGAGGTGCATGGGAATGTAAAACTGGTGACCCAGGACACGCTCAAAACATAGACAGTAGGAGGACTCAGTCTCCCTATACTTAAGTCGGCATGGTGTCTCTTATATTTATATCCGATGAAATTTCTGAGCTTCATCGTCAATGGGAAGGTCCAAGGGACACAGTAAACCTGCAGATGTGCATCGGAATGTAAAACTGGTGACACGGGTAATGCTCAAAACATAGACCTTAAGAAGACTCAGTTTTCTGGTACTTAAGTTTGCGTTGTGTCTCTTATATTTAATTCCGATGCAACGTCTGTGTTTTTTCGTCCATGGGAAGGCCTAAGGGATACAGTAAACCTGCAGACGTGCATTGGAATGTAAAACTGGTGACACAGGAAACGCTCAAATAATGGACCGTAAGAAGACTCAGTTTTCTTGCACTTAAGTCGGCATTGTGTCTCTTATATTTAATTCCGTTGCAATTTCTGTGTTTCATCGTCAATGGAAGGCCCAATGGATACAGTAAACCAGCAGAGGTGCATCGGAATGTAAAACTGGTGACACAGGAAACGCTCAAAACATAGACAATGGAAAGACACACTCTTCCTGTACTTAAGACGTCATTGTGTCTCTTATATTTAATTCCGGTGCAATTTCTGTGTTTCATCGCCAATGGGAAGGTCCAAGGGACACAGTAAACCTGCAGGGCTGCATCAAAATGTAAAACTGGTGACACTGGAAACGCTCAAAACATAGACCGTAAGAAGACTCAGTTTTCTTGTACTTAAGTCGGCGTTGTGTCTCTTATATTTAATTCCGATGCTATTTCTGTGTTTCATCGTCAATGGGATAATCCAACGACTACAGTAAACCTGCAGAGGTGCATCGGAATGTAAAACTGGTGACACAGGAAACGCTCAAAACATAGACAGTAGGAGGACTCAGTCTTCCTGTACCTAAGTCGGCATTGTGTCTCTTATACTTAATTCCGATGCAATTTCTGTGTTTCATCGTCAATGGGAAGGTCCAAAGGATACAGTGAACCTCCAGAGATGTCTTGGAATGTAAAACTGGTGACAAAGGAAACGCTCAAATCATACACCCTAAGATGACTCAGTTTTCTTGTACTTATGTCGGCGTTGTATCTCTTAAATTTAATTCCGATGCAATTTCTGTGTTTCATCAACAATGGGAAGGTCCAATGGATACAGTAAACCTGCAGAGGTGCATCGGAATGTAAAACTGGTGACACAGGAAACGCACAAAATATAGGCAATAGAAAGACACACTCTTCCTGTACTTAAGTCGACATTGTGTCTCTTATATTTAATTCCGATGCAATGTCTGTGTTTCATCGTCACTGTGAAGGTCCAATGGATACCGAAAACCTGCAGAGGTGCATCGGAATGTAAAACTGGTGACACAGGAAACGCTCAAAGCATAGACAGTAGGAAGACTCAGTCTTCCTGTACTTAAGTCGGTATTTTGTCCCTTATATTTCATTCCGATGCAATATCTGTGCTTCATCGTCAATGGGAAGGGCCAATGGATACAGTAAACCTGCAGAGGTGCATCGGAATGTAAACCTGGTGACACAGAATATGCTCAAAACATAGACCGTAAGAAGACTCAGTTTTCTTGTACTTAAGTCGGCGTTGTGTCTCTTATATTTAATTCCGATGCAATTTCTGCGTTACATCGTCACTGTGAAGGTCCAAGGGATACAGTAAACATGCAGAGGTGCATCAGAATGTAAAACTGGTGACACAGGAAACGCTCACAACATAGACAATAGAAAGAAACACTCTTCCTGTACTTAAGACGACATTGTGTCTCTTCTATTTAATACCGAAGCAATTTCTGTGTTTCATCGTCAATGGGAAAGTCGAAAGGAAACAGTGTACCTGCAGAAGTGCATCGGAATGTAAAACTGGTGACACAGGAGACGCTCAAAGCATAGACAGTAGGAAGACTCAGTCTTCCTGTACCTAAGTCGGCATTGTGTCTCTTATATTTAATTCCGATGCAATTTCTGTGTTTCATCGTCACTGTGAAGGTCCAAGGGATACAGTAAACGTGCAGAGGTGCATCAGAATGTAAAACTGGTGACACAGGAAACGCTCAAAACATAGACAGTAGGAAGACTTAGTCTTCCTGTACTTATGACGTCATTGTGTCTCTTATATTTAATTCCGATGCAATTTCTGTGTTTCTTCGCCAATGGGAAGGTCCAAGGGAGACAGTAACCCTGCAGAGGTGCAGCAGAATTTAAAAATGGTGACACTGGAGACGCTCAAAACATAGACCGTAAGAAGACTCAGTTTTCTTGTACTTAAGTCGGCATTGTGTCTCTTATATTTAATTCCGATGCAATTTCTGTGTTTCATCGCCAATGGGAAGGTCCAAGGGATACAGTAAACCTGCAGAGGTGCATCGGAATGTAAAACTGGTGATACAGGACACGCTCAAATCATAGACTGTAGGAAGACTCAGTCTTCCTTTACTTAAGTCGGCATGGTGTCTCTTATATTTAATTCCGAAGCAATTTCTGTGTTTCATCGTCAATGGGAAGGGCCAATGGATACAGTAAACCTGCAGAGGTGCATCGGAATGTAAAACTGGTGACACAGAAAATGCTCAAAACATAGACCGTAAGAAGACTCAGTTTTCTTGTACTTAAGTCGGCGTTGTGTCTTTTATATTTAATTCCGATGCAATTTCTGTGTTTCATCGTCAATGGAAGGTCCAATGGATACAGTAAACCAGCAGAGGTGCATTGGAATGTAAATCTGGTGACACAGGAAACGCTCAAAACATAGACAATAGAAAGACACACTCTTCCTGTACTTAAGACGACATTGTGTCTGTTCTATTTAATACCGATGCAATTTCTGTGTTTCATCGTCAATCGGAAAGTCGAAAGGAAACAGTGTACCTGCGGAGGTGCACCGGAATGTAAAACTAGTGACACAGGAGACGCTCAAAGCATAGACAGTAGGAAGACTCAGTCTTCCTGTACTTAAGTCGGCATTGTGTCTCTTATATTTAATTCCGATGCAATTTCTGTGTTTCATCGCCAATGGGAAGGTCCAAGGGAGACAGTAAACCTGCAGAGGTGCATCAGAAGTTAAAACTGGTGACACTGGAAACGCTCAAATCATAGACCGTAAGAAGACTCAGTTTTCTTGTACTTACGTCGGCGTTGTGTCTCTTATATTTAATTCCAATGTAATTCCTGTGTTTCATCGTCAATGGGAAGGTCCAATGGATACAGTAAACCTGCAGAGGTGCATCGGAATGTAAAACGTGTGACGCAGGAATCGCTCAAAACATAGACAGTAGGAAGATTCAATGTTCCTGTACTCACGTCGGCATTGTGTCTCTTATATTTAATTCCGATGCAATTTCTGTGTTTCATCGTCAATGCGAAGATCCAAACGATACAGTAAACCGGCAAAGGTGCATCGGAATGTAAAACTGGTGACACAGGAAACGCTCAAAACATAGACAGTAGGAAGACTCAGCCTTCCTGTTCTTAAGTTGGCATTGTGTCTCTTATATTTAATTCCGATGCAATTTCTGAGCTTCATCGTCAATGGGAAGGTCCTAGGAACACAGTAAACCTCCAGAGGTGCATCGGAATGTAAAACAGGTGACACGGGGAACGCTCAAAACATAGACCTTAAGGAGACTCAGTTTTCTTGTACTTAAGTCGGCATTGTGTCTCTTATATTTAATTCCGATGCAATATCTGTGTTTCATCGTCACTGTGAAAGTCCAACGGATACAGTAAACCTGCAGAGGTTCATCGGAATGTGAAACTGGTAACGCAGGAAACACTCAAAACATAGACAGTAGGAAGACTCAGCCTTCCTGTTCTTAAGTCAGCATTGTGTCTCTTATATTTAATTCCGATGCTGTTTCTGTGTTTCATCGTCAATGGGAAGGTCCATTGGATACAGTGAACCTGCAGAGGTGCATCGGAATGTAAAATTGGTGACGCAGGAAACGCTCAAAACATAGGCAGTAGGAAGACTCAATCTTCCTGTACTTAAGTCGGCATTGTGTCTCTTCTATTTAATTCCGATGCAATTTCTGTGTTTCATCGTCAATGGGAAGATCCAAGGGATACAGTAAACCAGCAGAGGTGCATCGGAATGTAAAACTGGTGACACTGGAAATTCTCAAAACATAGACAGTAGGAATACTCAGTCGTCCTGTACTTAAGTCGGCATTGTGTTTCTTATATTTAAATCCGATGCAATTTCTGTGTTTCGTCGTCAATGGGAAGGTCCAAGGGATACAGTAAACTTGCAGAGGTGCATAGGAATGTAAAATTGGTGACACAGGAAGCGGTCAAAACTTAGGCCCTAAGAAGACTCAGTTTTCTTGTACTGAAGTCGGCATTGTATCTCTTATATTTAATTTGATGCAATTTCTGTGTTTCATCGTTACTGAGAAGGTCCAAGGGATACAGTAAACCGGCAGAGGTGCATTGGAATGTAAAACTGGTGACACAGGAAACTCTCAAATCATAGGCAGTAGGAAGACTCAGTCTTTCTGTACTTAAGTAATCATTGTGTCTCTTATATTTAATTCCAATGCAATTTCTGTGTTTCATCGTCAATGGGAAGGTCCAAGGGTGACAGTATGCCTGCTGAGGTGCATCGGAATGTAAAACTGGTGACACAGGAAGCGCTCGTAATATAGACCCTAAGAAGACTCAGTTTTCTTGTACTTAAGTCTGCATTGTGTCTTTTATATTTAATTCCGATGCAATTTCTGTGTTTCATCGTCACTGTGAAGGACCAAGCGATACAGTAAACCTTCAGAGGTGCATCGGAATGTAAAACTGATGACACAGGAAACGCTCAAAGCATAGACAGTAGGAAGACTCAGTCTTCCTGTACTTAACTCACCATTGTGTCTCTTATATTTAATTCCGATGCAATTTCTGTGTTTCATCGTCACTGTGAATGTCCAAGGGATACAGTAAACCTTCAGAGGTGCATCGGAATGTGAAACTGGTGACACAGGAAACGCTCAAAACATAGATAGTAGGAAGACTCAGTCTTCCTGTACTTCAGTCGGCATTGTGTCTCTTATATTTAATTCCGATGCCATTTCTGTGTTTCATCGCCAATGGGAAGGTCCAAGGGATACAGTAAACCTGCAGAGGTGCATGGGAATGTAAAACTGGTGACCCAGGACACGCTCAAAACATAGACAGTAGGAGGACTCAATCTCCCTATACTTAAGTCGGCATGGTGTCTCTTATATTTAATTCCGATGCAATTTCTGTGTTTCATCGTCAATGGGAAGGTCCTATGGATACAGTAAACCTGCAGAGGTGCATCGGAATGTTAAACTGGTGACACAGGAAACGTTCAAAACATAGACCGTAAGAAGACTTAGTTTTCTTGTACTTAGGTCGGTGATGTGTCTCTTATATTTATATCCGATGAAATTTCTGAGCTTCATCGTCAATGGGAAGGTCCAAGGGACACAGTAAACCTGCAGATGTGCATCGGAATGTAAAACTGGTGACACGGGTAATGCTCAAAACATAGACCTTAAGAAGACTCAGTTTTCTGGTACTTAAGTTTGCGTTGTGTCTCTTATATTTAATTCCGATGCAACGTCTGTGTTTTTTCGTCCATGGGAAGGCCCAAGGGATACAGTAAACCTGCAGACGTGCATTGGAATGTAAAACTGGTGACACAGGAAACGCTCAAATAATGGACCGTAAGAAGACTCAGTTTTCTTGCACTTAAGTCGGCATTGTGTCTCTTATATTTAATTCCGTTGCAATTTCTGTGTTTCATCGTCAATGGAAGGCCCAATGGATACAGTAAACCAGCAGAGGTGCATCGGAATGTAAAACTGGTGACACAGGAAACGCTCAAAACATAGACAATGGAAAGACACACTCTTCCTGTACTTAAGACGTCATTGTGTATCTTATATTTAATTCCGGTGCAATTTCTGTGTTTCATCGCCAATGGGAAGGTCCAAGAGACACAGTAAACCTGCAGGGCTGCATCAAAATGTAAAACTGGTGACACTGGAAACGCTCAAAACATAGACCGTAAGAAGACTCAGTTTTCTTGTACGTAAGTCGGCGTTGTGTCTCTTATATTTAATTCCGATGCTATTTCTGTGTTTCATCGTCAATGGGATAATCCAACGACTACAGTAAACCTGCAGAGGTGCATCGGAATGTAAAACTGGTGACACAGGAAACGCTCAAAACATAGACAGTAGGAAGACTCAGTCTTCCTGTACCTATGTCGGCATTGTGTCTCTTATACTTAATTCCGATGCAATTTCTGTGTTTCATCGTCAATTGGAAGGTCCAAAGGATACAGTGAACCTCCAGAGATGTCTTGGAATGTAAAACTGGTGACAAAGGAAACGCTCAAATCATACACCCTAAGATGACTCAGTTTTCTTGTACTTATGTCGGCGTTGTATCTCTTAAATTTAATTCCGATGCAATTTCTGTGTTTCATCAACAATGGGAAGGTCCAATGGATACAGTAAACCTGCAGAGGTGCATCGGAATGTAAAACTGGTGACACAGGAAACGCACAAAATATAGGCAATAGAAAGACACACTCTTCCTGTACTTAATTCGACATTGTGTCTCTTATATTTAATTCCGATGCAATGTCTGTGTTTCATCGTCACTGTGAAGGTCCAATGGGTACCGAAAACCTGCAGAGGTGCATCGGAATGTAAAACTGGTGACACAGGAAACGCTCAAAGCATAGACAGTAGGAAGACTCAGTCTTCCTGTACTTAATTCGGTATTTTGTCCCTTATATTTCATTCCGATGCAATTTCTGTGCTTCATCGTCAATGGGAAGGTAGAATGGATACAGTAAACCTGCAGAGGTGCATCGGAATGTAAATCTGGTGACACAGAATATGCTCAAAACATAGACCGTAAGAAGACTCAGTTTTCTTGTACTTAAGTCGGCGTTGTGTCTCTTATATTTAATTCCGATGCAATTTCTGCGTTACATCGTCACTGTGAAGGTCCAAGGGATACAGTAAACATGCAGAGGTTCATCAGAATGTAAAACTGGTGACACAGGAAACGCTCACAACATAGACAATAGAAAGAAACACTCTTCCTGTACTTAAGACGACATTGTGTCTCTTCTATTTAATACCGAAGCAATTTCTGTGTTTCATCGTCAATGGGAAAGTCGAAAGGAAACAGTGTACCTGCAGAGGTGCATCGGAATGTAAAACTGGTGACACAGGAGACGCTCAAAGCATAGACAGTAGGAAGACTCAGTCTTCCTGTACCTAAGTCGGCATTGTGTCTCTTATATTTAATTCCGATGCAATTTCTGTGTTTCATCGTCACTGTGAAGGTCCAAGGGATACAGTAAACATGCAGAGGAGCATCAGAATGTAAAACTGGAGACACAGGAAACGCTCAAAACATAGACAGTAGGAAGACTTAGTCTTCCTGTACTTATGACGTCATTGTGTCTCTTATATTTAATTCCGATGCAATTTCTGTGTTTCATCGCCAATGGGAAGGTCCAAGGGAGACGGTAACCCTGCAGAAGGTGCAGCAGAATTTAAAAATGGTGACACTGGAGACGCTCAAAAGATAGACCGTAAGAAGACTCAGTTTTCTTGTACTTAAGTCGGCATTGTGTCTCTTATATTTAATTCCGATGCAATTTCTGTGTTTCATCGCCAATGGGAAGGTCCAAGTGATACAGTAAACCTGCAGAGGTGCATCGGAATGTAAAACTGGTGATACAGGACACGCTCAAATCATAGACTGTAGGAAGACTCAGTCTTCCTTTACTTAAGTCGGCATGGTGTCTCTTATATTTAATTCCGAAGCAATTTCTGTGTTTCATCGTCAATGGGAAGGGCCAATGGATACAGTAAACCTGCAGAGGTGCATCGGAATGTAAAACTGGTGACACAGAAAATGCTCAAAACATAGACCGTAAGAAGACTCAGTTTTCTTGTACTTAACTCGGCGTTGTGACTTTTATATTTAATTCCGATGCAATTTCTGTGTTTCATCGTCAATGGAAGGTCCAATGGATACAGTAAACCAGCAGAGGTGCATTGGAATGTAAAACTGGTGACACAGGAAACGCTCAAAACATAGACAATAGAAAGACACACTCTTCCTGTACTTAAGACGACATTGTGTCTGTTCTATTTAATACCGAAGCAATTTCTGTGTTTCATCGTCAATCGGAAAGTCGAAAGGAAACAGTGTACCTGCGGAGGTGCACCGGAATGTAAAACTAGTGACACAGGAGACGCTCAAAGCATAGACAGTAGGAAGACTCAGTCTTCCTGTACTTAAGTCGGCATTGTGTCTCTTATATTTAATTCCGATGCAATTTCTGTGTTTCATCGCCAATGGGAAGGTCCAAGGGAGACAGTAAACCTGCAGAGGTGCATCAGAATTTAAAACTGGTGACACTGGAAACGCTCAAAACATAGACCGTAAGAAGACTCAGTTTTCTTGTACTTACGTCGGCGTTGTGTCTCTTATATTTAATTCCAATGTAATTCCTGTGTTTCATCGTCAATGGGAAGGTCCAATGGATACAGTAAACCTGCAGAGGTGCATCGGAATGTAAAACGTGTGACGCAGGAATCGCTCAAAACATAGACAGTAGGAAGATTCAATGTTCCTGTACTCACGTCGGCATTGTGTCTCTTATATTTAATTCCGATGCAATTTCTGTGTTTCATCGTCAATGCGAAGATCCAAAGGATACAGTAAACCGGCAAAGGTGCATCGGAATGTAAAACTGGTGACACAGGAAACGCTCAAAACATAGACAGTAGGAAGACTCAGCCTTCCTGTTCTTAAGTTGGCATTGTGTCTCTTATATTTAATTCCGATGCTATTTCTGTGTTTCATCTTCAATGGGAATGTCCAATGGATACAGTAAACCTGCAGAGCTGCATCGGAATGTAAAATAGGTGACGCAGGAAATGCTCAAATCATAGACCGTAGGAAGACTCTATCTTCCTGTACTTAAGTCGGCATTGTGTCTCTTGTATTTAATTCCGATGCAATTTCTGTGTTTCATCGTCAATGGGAAGATCCAAGGGATACAGTAAACCTGCAGCGGTGCATCGGAATGTAAAACTGGTGACACAGGAAATGCTCAAAACATAGACAGTAGGAAGACTCATCCTTCCTGAACTTAAGTGGGCATTGTGTCTCTTATATTTAATTCCGATGCTATTTCTGTGTTTCATCGTCAATGGGAAGGTCCAATGGATACAGTAAACCTGCAGAGGTGGATCGGAATGTAAAACTGGTGACACAGGAAGCGCTCATAACATACACCCTAAGAAGACTGAGTTTTCCTCTACTTAAGTTGGCATTGTGTTTCTTATATTTAATTTCGATGCAATTTCTGTGTTTCATCGTCAATGGGAATGTCCAATGGATACAGTAAACCTGCAGAGGTGCATCGGAATGTAAAACTGGTGATACACGACACGCTCAAATCATAGACTGTAGGAAGACTCAGTCTTCCTGTACTTAAGTCGGCATTGTGTCTCTTATATTTAATTTCGATGCAATTTCTGTGTTTCATCGTCAATGGGAAGGTCCAATGGATACAGTAAACCTGCAGAGGTGCATCGGAATGTAAAACTGGTGACACAGGAAACGCTCAAAACATAGACAGTAGGAGGACTTAGTCTTCCTGTGCTTATGACGTCATTGTGTCTCTTATATTTAATTCCGATGCAATTTCTGTCTTTCATCGCCAATGGGAAGTTCCAAGGGAGACAGTAAACCTGCAGAGGTGCATCAGCATTTAAAACTGGTGACACTGGAAACGCTCAAAACATAGACCGTAAGAAGACTCAGTTTTCTTGTACTTAGGTCGGCGTTGTGTCTCTTATATTTAATTCCGATGCAATTTCTGTCTTTCATCGCCAATGGGAAGTTCCAAGGGAGACAGTAAACCTGCAGAGGTGCATCAGAATTTAAAACTGGTGACACTGGAAACGCTCAAAACATAGACCGTAAGAAGACTCAGTTTTCTTGTACTTAAGTCGGCGTTGTGTCTCTTATAGTTAATTCCAATGTAATTCCTGTGTTTCATCGTCAATGGGAAGGTCCAATGGATACAGTAAACCTGCAAAGGTGCATCGGAATGTCAAACTGGTGATACAGGAAACGCTCAAAACATAGGCAGTAGGAAGACTCAGCCTTCCTGTTCTGAAGTTGGCATTGTGTCTCTTATATTTAATTCCGATGCTATTTCTGTGTTTCATCTTCAATGGGAATGTCCAATGGATACAGTAAACCTGCAGAGGTGCATCGGAATGTAAAACTGGTGACGCAGGAAATGCTCAAATCATAGACCGTAGGAAGACTCTATCTTCCTGCACTTAAGTCGGCATTTTGTCTCTTATATTTAATTCCGATGCAATTTCTGTGTTTCATCGTCAATGGGAAGATCCATGGGATACAGTAAACCTGCAGCGGTGCATCGGAATGTAAAACTGGTGACACAGGAAATGCTCAAAACATAGACAGTAGGAAGACTCATCCTTCCTCTACTTAAGTCGGCATTATGTCTCTTATATTTAATTCCGATGCTATTTCTGTGTTTCATCGTCAATGGGAAGGTCCAATGGATATAGTAAACCTGCAGAGGTGGATCGGACTGTAAAACTGGTGACACAGGAAACGCTCAAAACATAGACAGTAGGAAGAGTCAGTCTTCCTGTACTTCAGTCATCATTGTGTCTCTTATATTTAATTCCGATGCTATTTCTGTGTTTCATCGTCAATGGGAGGGTCCAAGGGATACAGTAACGCTGCAGAGGTGCATCGGAATGTAAAACTGGTGACACAGGAAGCGCTCATAACATACACCCTAAGAAGACTGAGTTTTCCTGTACTTAAGTCGGCATTGTGTTTCTTATATTTAATTTCGATGCAATATCTGTGTTTCATCGTCAATGGGAAGGTCGAATGGATACAATAAACCTGCAGAGGTGCATCGGAATGTAAAACTGGTGACACAGGAAACGCTAAAAACATAGACCGTGAGAAGACTCAGTTTCCTTGTACTTATGTCGGCGTTGTGTCCCTTATATTTAATTCCGTTGCAATTTCTGAGCTTCATCGTCAATGGGAAGGTCCTAGGAACACAGTAAACCTGCAGAGGTGCATCGGAATGTAAAACTGGTGACACGGGAAACGGTCAAAACATAGACCTTAAGAAGACTCCGTTTTCTTGTACTTAAGTCGGCATTGTGTCTCTTATATTTAATTCCGATGCAATATCAGTGTTTCATCGTCAATGTGAAAGTCCAAGGGATACAGTAAACCTGCAGAGGTTCATAGGAATGTGAAACTGGTGACACAGGAAACGCTCAAAACATAGACAGTAGGAAGACTCAGCCGTCCTGTTCTTATGTCAGCATTGTGTCTCTTATATTTAATTCCGATGCTATTTCTGTGTTTCATCGTCAATGGGAAGGTCCATTGGATACAGTAAACCTGCAGAGGTGCATCGGAATGTAAAATTGGTGAGGCAGGAAACGCTCAAAACATAGGCAGTAGGAAGACTCAATCATCCTGTACTTAAGTCGGCATTGTGTCTCTTCTATTTAATTCCGTTGCAATTTCTGTGTTTCATCGTCAATGGGAAGATCCAAGGGATACAGTAAACCTGCAGAGGTGCATCGGAATGTAAAACTGGTGACACAGGAAGTGCTCAAAACATAGACAGTAGGAATACTCAGTCTTCCTGTAGTTAAGTCGGCATTGTGTCTCTTATATTTAAATCCGATGCAATTTCTGTGTTTCGTCGTCAATGGGAAGGTCCAAGGGATACAGTAAACCTGCAGAGGTGCATAGGAATGTAAAATTGGTGACACAGGAAGCGGTCAAAACTTAGGCCCTAAGAAGACTCAGTTTTCTTGTACTGAAGTCGGCATTGTATCTTTTATATTTAATTTGATGCAATGTCTGTGTTTCATCGTCACTGTGAAGGTCCAAGCGATACAGTAAACCTGCAGAGGTGCATCGGAATGTAAAACCGATGACACAAGAAACGCTCAAAACATAGACAGTAGGAAGACTCAGTCTTCCTGTACTTAAGTCACCATTGTGTCTCTTATATTTAATTCCGATGCAATTTCTGTGTTTCATCGTCACTGCGAATGTCCAAGGGATACAGTAAACCTTCAGAGGTGCATCGGAATGTAAAATTGGTGACACAGGAAACGCTCAAAACATAGACAGTACGAAGACTCAGTCTTCCTCTACTTCAGTCGGCATTGTGTCTCTTATATTTAATTCCGATGCCATTTCGGAGTTTCATCGCCAATGGGAAGGTCCAAGGGATACAGTAAACCTGCAGAGGTGCATCGGAATGTAAAACTGGTGACACAGGAAACGCTCAAAACATAGACAGTAGGAAGACTCGGCCTTCCTGTTCTTAAGTCGGCATTGTGTTTCTTATATTTAATTCCGATGCTATTTCTGTGTTTCATCGTCAATGGGAAGGTCCAAGGGATACTGTAAAGCTGCAGAGGTGCATCGGAATGTAAAACTGGTGACACAGGAAGTGCTCAAATCATAGACCGTAAGAAGACTTAGTTTTCTTGTACTTAAGTCGGCATTGTGTCTCCTATATTTAATTCCGATGCAATTTCTGTGTTTCATCGTCACTGTGAAGATCCAAGGGATACAGTAAACCTGTAGAGGTGCATCAAAATGTAAATCTGATGACACAGGAAATGCTCAAAACGTAGACAGTAGGAAGACTCAGTCTTCCTGTACCTAAGTCGGCATTGTGTCTCTTATATTTAATTCCGATGCAATTTCTGTGTTTCATCGTCAATGGGAAGGTCCAAGGGATACAGTGAACCTCCAGAGGTGTCTTGGAATGTAAAACTGGTGACAAAGGAAATGCTCAAATCATACACCGTAAGATGACTCAGTTTTCTTGCACTTAAGTCGGCGTTGTATCTCTTATATTTAATTCCGATGCAATTTCTGTGTTTCATCGTCAATGGGAAGGTCCAATGGATACAGTAAACCTGCAGAAGTGCATCGGAATGTAAAACTGGTGACACAGGAAACGCACAAATTATAGACAATAGAAAGACACACTCTTCCTGTACTTAAGTCGACATTTTGTCTCTTATATTTAATTCCGATGCAATGTCTGTGTTTCATCGTCACTGTGAAGGTCCAATGGATACAGAAAACCTGGAGAGGTGCATCGGAATGTAAAACTGGTGACACAGGAAACGCTCAAAGCATAGACAGTAGGAAGACTCAGTCTTCCTGCACTTAAGTCGGCATTTTGTCCCTTATATTTAATTCCGATGCAATTTCTGTGCTTCATCGTCAATGGGAAGGTAGAATGGATACAGTAAACCTGCAGAGGTGCATCGGAATGTAAAACTGATGACACAGGAAACGCTCAAAACATAGACAGTAGGAAGACTCAGTCTTCCTGTAATATGTCGGCAGCATTGTGTCTCTTATATTTAATTCCGATGCAATTTCTGTGTTTCATCGTCACTGTGAAGGTCCAAGGGATACAGTAAACATGCAGAGGTGCATCGGAATGTAAAACTGGTGACACAGGAAACGCTCAAAACATAGACGGTAGGAGGACTTAGTCTTCCTGTCCTTATGACGTCATTGTGTCTCTTATATTTAATTCCGATGCAATTTCTGTCTCTCATCGCCAATGGGAAGTTCCAAGGGAGATAGTAAACCTGCAGAGGTGCATCAGAATTTAAAACTGGTGACACTGGAAACGCTCAAAACATAGACCGTAAGAAGACTCAGTTTTCTTGTACTTAAGTCGGCGTTGTGTCTCTTATATTTAATTCCAATGTAATTCCTGTGTTTCATCGTCAATGGGAAGGTCCAATGGATACAGTAAACCTGCAGAGGTGCATCGGAATGTAAAACGTGTGACGCAGGAAACGCTCAAAACATAGACAGTAGGAAGACTCAATGTTCCTGTACTTACGTCGGCATTGTGTCTCTTATATTTAATTCAGATTCAATTTCTGTGTTTCATCGTCAATGCGAAGATCCAAGGGATACAGTAAACCTGCAAAGGTGCATCGGAATGTAAAACTGGTGACACAGGAAACGCTCAAAACATAGACAGTTGGAAGACTCAGCCTTCCTGTTCTTAAGTTGGCATTGTGTCTCTTATATTTAATTCCGATGCTATTTCTGTGTTTCATCTTCAATGGGAATGTCCAATGGATACAGTAAACCTGCAGAGGTGCATTGGAATGTAAAATTGGTGACGCAGGAAATGCTCAAATCATAGACCGTAGGAAGTCTCTATCTTCCTGCAATTAAGTCGGCATTTTGTCTCTTATATTTAATTCCGATGCAATTTCTGTGTTTCATCGTCAATGGGAAGATCCTTGGGATACAGTAAACCTGCAGCGGTGCATCGGAATGTAAAACTGGTGACACAGGTAATGCTCAAAACATAGACAGTAGGAAGACTCATCCTTCCTCTACTTAAGTCGGCATTGTGTCTCTTATATTTAATTCCGATGCTATTTCTGTGTTTCATCGTCAATGGGAAGGTCCAATGGATATAGTAAACCTGCAGAGGTGGATCGGACTGTAAAACTGGTGACACAGGAAACGCTCAAAACATAGACAGTAGGAAGAGTCAGTCTTCCTGTACTTCAGTCATCATTGTGTCTCTTATATTTAATTCCGATGCAATTTCTGTGTTTCATCGTCAATGGGAAGGTCCAAGGGATACAGTAACCCTGCAGAGGTGCATCGGAATGTAAAACTGGTGACACAGGAAGCGCTCATAACATACACCCTAAGAAGACTGAGTTTTCCTGTACTTAAGTCGGCATTGTGTTTCTTATATTTAATTTCGATGCAATTTCTGTGTTTCATCGTCAATGGGAAGGTCCAATGGATACAGTAAACCTGCAGAGGTGCATCGGAATGTAAAACTGGTGACACAGGAAACGCTCAAAACATAGACACTAGGAAGACTCAGCCTTCCTGTTCTTAAGTCGGCATTGTGTCTCTTATATTTAATTCCGACGCTATTTCTGTGTTTCATCGTCAATGGGAAGGTCCAAGGGATACAGTAAAGCTGCAGAGGTGCATCGGAATGTAAAACTGGTGACACAGGAAGTGCTCAAATCATAGACCGTAAGAAGAATTAGTTTTCTTGTACTTAAGTCGTCATTGTGTCTCCTATATTTAATTCCGATGCAATTTCTGTGTTTTATCGTCACTGTGAAGGTCCAAGGGATACAGTATGCCTGCAGAGGTGCATCGGAATGTAAAACTGGTGACACAGGAAGCGCTCATAACATAGACCCTAAGAAAACTCAGTTTTCTTGTACTTAAGTCGGCATTGTGTCTTTTATATTTAATTCCGATGCAATTTCCGTGTTTCATCGTCACTGTGAAGGTCCAAGGGATACAGGAAACCTGCAGAGGTGCATCGGAATGTAAACCTGGTGATACAGGACTCGCTCAAATCATAGACAGTAGGAAGACTCAGTCTTCCTTTACTTAAGTCGGCATGGTGTCTCTTATATTTAATTCTGATGCAATTTCTGAGCTTCATCGTCAATGGGAAGGTCGAAGGGAAACAGTATACCTGCAGAGGTGCATCGGAATGTAAAACTGGTGACACAGGAAACGCTCAAAACATAGACAGTAGGAAGACTCAATGTTTCTGTACTTAGGTCGGCATTGTGTCTCTTATACTTATTTCCGATGCAATTTCTGAGCTTCATCGTCAATGGGAAAGTCCTAGGAACACAGTAAACCTGCAGAGGTGCACCGGATTGTAAAACTGGTGACACGGGAAACGCTCAAAATATAGACCTTAAGAAGACTCAATTTTCTTGTACTTAAGTCGGCATTGTGTCTCTTATATTTAATTCTGATGCAATATCTGTGTTTCATCGTCACTGTGAAAGTCCAAGGAATACAGTAAACCTGCAGAGGTTCATCGGAATGTAAAACTGGTGACACAGGAAGCGCTCAAAACATAGACAGTAGGAAGACTCAATGTTTCTGTACTTAGGTCGGCATTGTGTCTCATTTAGATCCGATGCAATTTCTGTGTTTCATCGTCAATGGGAAAATCCAAGGTATACAGTAAACCTGCAGAGGTGCATCGGAATGTATAACTGGTGAAACAGGAAACGCTCAAAAAAAAAAAAATTCGTAGGAAGACTCAGCCTTCCTGTATTTAAAAAATGCTTCCGATGGCTCTGAGCACTATGGGACTCAACATCTTAGGTCATAAGTCCCCTGGAAGTTAGAACTACTGAAACCTATCCAACCTAAGGACATCACACACACCCATGCCCGAGGCGGGATTCGAACCCGCGACCGTAGCAGTCCCGCGGCTCCGGACTGCAGCGCCAGAACCGCTAGACCACCGCGGCCGGCTCCTGTATTTAAGTCGGCATTGTGTCTCATATATTTAATTCCGATGCTATTTCTGTGTTTGATCGTCAGTGGGAAGGTCCAATGGATACAGTAAACCTGCAGAGGTGCATCGGAATGTAAAATTGGTGACGCACGGAAACGCTCAAAACATACGCGGTAGGAAGACTCAATCTTCCAGTACTTAAGTCGGCATTGTGTCTCTTCTATTTAATTCCGATGGAATTTCTGTGTTTCATCGTCAATGGGAAGATCCAATGGATACAGTAAACCTGCAGAGGTGCATCGGAATGTAAAACTGGTGACACAGGAAACGCTCAAAACATAGACAATAGAAAGACACACTCTTCTTGTACTTAGGACGTCATTGTGTCTATTATATTTAATTCCGATGCTATTTCTGTGTTTCATCGTCAATGGGAAGATCCAAGGGATACAGTAAACCTGCAGAGGTGCATCGGAATGCAAAACTGGTGACACAGGAAACGCTCAAAACATAGACACTAGGAAGACTCAGCCTTCCTGTTCTTAAGTCGGCATTGTGTCTCTTATATTTAATTCCGATGCTATTTCTGTGTTTCATCGTCAATGGGAAGGTCCAAGGGATACAGTAAAGCTGCAGAGGTGCATCGGAATGTAAAACTGGTGACACAGGAAGTGCTCAAATCATAGACCGTAAGAAGACTTAGTTTTCTTGTACTTAAGTCGTCATTGTGTCTCCTATATTTAATTCCGATGCAATTTCTGTGTTTCATCGTCACTGTGAAGATCCAAGGGATACAGTAAACCTGTAGAGGTGCATCAAAATGTAAATCTGATGACACAGGAAATGCTCGAAACGTAGACAGTAGGAAGACTCAGTCTTCCTGTACCTAAGTCGGCATTGTGTCTCTTATTTTTAATTCCGATGCAATTTCTGTGTGTCATCGTCAATGGGAAGGTCGAAGGGAAACAGTATACCTGCAGAGGTGCATCGGAATGTAAAACTGGTGACACAGGAAGCGCTCATAACATAGACTCTAAGAAGACTCAGTTTTCTTGTACTTAAGTTGGCATTGTGTCTTTTATATTTAATTCCGATGCAATTTCTGTGTTTCATCGACACTGTGAAGGTCCAAGGGATACAGTATGCCTGCAGAGGTGCATCGGAATGTAAACCTGGTGATACAGGACTCGCTCAAATCATAGACAGTAGGAAGACTCAGTCTTCCTTTACTTAAGTCGGCATGGTGTCTCTTATATTTAATTCTGATGCAATTTCTGAGCTTCATCGTCAATGGGAAGGTCGAAGGGAAACAGTATACCTGCAGAGGTGCATCGGAATGTAAAACTGGTGACACAGGAAACGCTCAAAACATAGACAGTAGGAAGACTCAATGTTTCTGTACTTAGGTCGGCATTGTGTCTCTTATACTTATTTCCGATGCAATTTCTGAGCTTCATCGTCAATGGGAAGGTCCTAGGAACACAGTAAACCTGCAGAGGTGCATCGGATTGTAAAACTGGTGACACGGGAAACGCTCAAAGTATAGACCTTAAGAAGACTCAATTTTCTTGTACTTAAGTCGGCATTGTGTCTCTTATATTTAATTCTGATGCAATATCTGTGTTTCATCGTCACTGTGAAAGTCCAAGGGATACAGTAAACCTGCAGAGGTTCATCGGAATGTGAAACTGGTGACACAGGAAGCGCTCAAAACATAGACAGTAGGAAGACTCAATGTTTCTGTACTTAGGTCGGCATTGTGTCTCATTTAGATCCGATGCAATTTCTGTGTTTCATCGTCAATGGGAAAATCCAAGGTATACAGTAAACCTGCAGAGGTGCATCGGAATGTAAAACTGGTGAAACATGAAACGCTCAAAACATAGACAGTAGGAAGACTCAGCCTTCCTGTATTTAAAAAATGCTTCAAATGGCTCTGAGCACTATGGGACTCAACATCTTAGGTCATAAGTCCCCTAGAAGTTAGAACTACTGAAACCTAACTAACCTAAGGACATCACACACACCCATGCCCGAGGCGGGATTCGAACCCGCGACCGTAGCAGTCCCGCGGCTCCGGACTGCAGCGCCAGAACCGCTAGACCACCGCGGCCGGCTCCTGTATTTAAGTCGGCATTGTGTCTCATATATTTAATTCCGATGCTATTTCTGTGTTTGATCGTCAATGGGAAGGTCCAATGGATACAGTAAACCTGCAGAGGTGCATCGGAATGTAAAATTGGTGACGCACGGAAACGCTCAAAACATACGCGGTAGGAAGACTCAATCTTCCAGTACTTAAGTCGGCATTGTGTCTCTTCTATTTAATTCCGATGGAATTTCTGTGTTTCATCGTCAATGGGAAGATCCAAGGGATACAGTAAACCTGCAGAGGTGCATCGGAATGTAAAACTGGTGACACAGGAAATGCTCAAAACATAGACAGTAGGAAGACTCAGCCTTCCTGTTCTTACGTCGGCATTGTGTCTCTTATATTTAATTCCGATGCTATTTCTGTGTTTCATCGTCAATGAGAAGGTCCAGTAGATTCAGTAAAACTGCAGAGGTGCATCGGAATGTAAAACTGGTGACACAGGAAACGATCAAAACGTAGACAGTAGGAATACTCAGTCTTCCTGTACTTAAGTCGGCATTGTGTCTCTTATTTTTAATTCCGATGCAATTTCTGTGTTTCATCGTCAATGGGAAGGTCGAAGGGAAACAGTATACCTGCAGAGATGCATCGGAATGTAAAACTGGTGACACAGGAAGCGCTCATAACATAGACCCTAAGAAGACTCAGTTTTCTTGTACTTAAGTCGGCATTGTGTCTTTTACATTTAATTCCGATGCAATTTCTGTGTTTCATCGTCACTGTGAAGGTCCAAGGGATACAGTATGCCTGCAGAGGTGCATCGGAATGTAAAACTGGTGACACAGGAAACGCTAAAAACATAGACCGTGAGAAGACTCAGTTTCCTTGTACTTATGTCGGCGTTGTGTCTCTTATATTTAATTCCGTTGCAATTTCTGAGCTTCATCGTCAATGGGAAGGTCCTAGGAACACAGTAAACCTGCAGAGGTGCATCGGAATGTAAAACTGGTGACACAGGAAACGCTCAAAACATAGACAGTAGGAAGACTGAGTTTTCCTGTACTTAAGTCGGCATTGTGTTTCTTATGTTTAATTTCGATGCAATTTCTGTGTTTCATCGTCAATGGGAAGGTCCAATGGATACAGTAAACCTGCAGAGGTGCATCGGAAAGTAAAACAGGTGACACAGGAAACGGTCAAAACATAGACCTTAAGAAGACTCCGTTTTCTTGTACTTAGGTCGGCATTGTGTCTCTTATATTTACTTCCGATGCAATATCAGTGTTTCATCGTCACTGTGAAAGTCCAAGGGATACAGTAAACCTGCAGAGGTTCATAGGAATGTGAAACTGGTGACACAGGAAACGCTCAAAACATAGACAGTAGGAAGACTCAGCCTCTTGTTCTTAAGTCAGCATTGTGTCTCTTATATTTAATTCCGATACTATCTGTGTTTCATCGTCAATGGGAAGGTCCATTGGATACAGTAAACCTGCAGAGGTGCATCGGAATGTAAAATTGGTGACGCAGGAAACGCTCAAAACATAGGCAGTAGGAAGACTCAATCTTCCTGTACTTAAGTCGGCATTGTGTCTCTTCTATTTAATTCCGATTCAATTTCTGTGTTTCATCGTCAATGGGAAGATCCAAGTGATACAGTAAACCTGCAGAGGTGCATCGGAATGTAAAACGTGTGACGCAGGAAATGCTCAAAACATAGACAGTAGGAATACTCAGTCTTCCTGTACATAAGTCGGCATTGTGTCTTTTATATTTAAATCCGATGCCATTTCAGAGTTTCATCGCCAATGGGAAGGTCCAAGGGATACAGTAAACCTGCAGAGGTGCATCGGAATGTAAAACTGGTGACACGGGAAACGCTCAAAATATAGACCTTAAGAAGACTCAGTTTTCTTGTACTTAAGTCGGCATTGTGTCTCTTATATTTAATTCTGATGCAATATCTGTGTTTCATCGTCACTGTGAAAGTCCAAGGGATACAGTAAACCTGCAGAGGTGCATCGGAATGTATAACTGGTGAAACAGGAAACGCTCAAAAAAAAAAAAAATTCGTAGGAAGACTCAGCCTTCCTGTATTTAAAAAATGCTTCCGATGGCTCTGAGCACTATGGGACTCAACATCTTAGGTCATAAGTCCCCTGGAAGTTAGAACTACTGAAACCTATCTAACCTAAGGACATCACACACACCCATGCCCGAGGCGGGATTCGAACCCGCGACCGTAGCAGTCCCGCGGCTCCGGACTGCAGCGCCAGAACCGCTAGACCACCGCGGCCGGCTCCTGTATTTAAGTCGGCATTGTGTCTCATATATTTAATTCCGATGCTATTTCTGTGTTTGATCGTCAGTGGGAAGGTCCAATGGATACAGTAAACCTGCAGAGGTGCATCGGAATGTAAAATTGGTGACGCACGGAAACGCTCAAAACATACGCGGTAGGAAGACTCAATCTTCCAGTACTTAAGTCGGCATTGTGTCTCTTCTATTTAATTCCGATGGAATTTCTGTGTTTCATCGTCAATGGGAAGATCCAATGGATACAGTAAACCTGCAGAGGTGCATCGGAATGTAAAACTGGTGACACAGGAAACGCTCAAAACATAGACAATAGAAAGACACACTCTTCTTGTACTTAGGACGTCATTGTGTCTATTATATTTAATTCCGATGCTATTTCTGTGTTTCATCGTCAATGGGAAGATCCAAGGGATACAGTAAACCTGCAGAGGTGCATCGGAATGCAAAACTGGTGACACAGGAAACGCTCAAAACATAGACACTAGGAAGACTCAGCCTTCCTGTTCTTAAGTCGGCATTGTGTCTCTTATATTTAATTCCGATGCTATTTCTGTGTTTCATCGTCAATGGGAAGGTCCAAGGGATACAGTAAAGCTGCAGAGGTGCATCGGAATGTAAAACTGGTGACACAGGAAGTGCTCAAATCATAGACCGTAAGAAGACTTAGTTTTCTTGTACTTAAGTCGTCATTGTGTCTCCTATATTTAATTCCGATGCAATTTCTGTGTTTCATCGTCACTGTGAAGATCCAAGGGATACAGTAAACCTGTAGAGGTGCATCAAAATGTAAATCTGATGACACAGGAAATGCTCGAAACGTAGACAGTAGGAAGACTCAGTCTTCCTGTACCTAAGTCGGCATTGTGTCTCTTATTTTTAATTCCGATGCAATTTCTGTGTGTCATCGTCAATGGGAAGGTCGAAGGGAAACAGTATACCTGCAGAGGTGCATCGGAATGTAAAACTGGTGACACAGGAAGCGCTCATAACATAGACTCTAAGAAGACTCAGTTTTCTTGTACTTAAGTTGGCATTGTGTCTTTTATATTTAATTCCGATGCAATTTCTGTGTTTCATCGACACTGTGAAGGTCCAAGGGATACAGTATGCCTGCAGAGGTGCATCGGAATGTAAACCTGGTGATACAGGACTCGCTCAAATCATAGACAGTAGGAAGACTCAGTCTTCCTTTACTTAAGTCGGCATGGTGTCTCTTATATTTAATTCTGATGCAATTTCTGAGCTTCATCGTCAATGGGAAGGTCGAAGGGAAACAGTATACCTGCAGAGGTGCATCGGAATGTAAAACTGGTGACACAGGAAACGCTCAAAACATAGACAGTAGGAAGACTCAATGTTTCTGTACTTAGGTCGGCATTGTGTCTCTTATACTTATTTCCGATGCAATTTCTGAGCTTCATCGTCAATGGGAAGGTCCTAGGAACACAGTAAACCTGCAGAGGTGCATCGGATTGTAAAACTGGTGACACGGGAAACGCTCAAAGTATAGACCTTAAGAAGACTCAATTTTCTTGTACTTAAGTCGGCATTGTGTCTCTTATATTTAATTCTGATGCAATATCTGTGTTTCATCGTCACTGTGAAAGTCCAAGGGATACAGTAAACCTGCAGAGGTTCATCGGAATGTGAAACTGGTGACACAGGAAGCGCTCAAAACATAGACAGTAGGAAGACTCAATGTTTCTGTACTTAGGTCGGCATTGTGTCTCATTTAGATCCGATGCAATTTCTGTGTTTCATCGTCAATGGGAAAATCCAAGGTATACAGTAAACCTGCAGAGGTGCATCGGAATGTAAAACTGGTGAAACATGAAACGCTCAAAACATAGACAGTAGGAAGACTCAGCCTTCCTGTATTTAAAAAATGCTTCAAATGGCTCTGAGCACTATGGGACTCAACATCTTAGGTCATAAGTCCCCTAGAAGTTAGAACTACTGAAACCTAACTAACCTAAGGACATCACACACACCCATGCCCGAGGCGGGATTCGAACCCGCGACCGTAGCAGTCCCGCGGCTCCGGACTGCAGCGCCAGAACCGCTAGACCACCGCGGCCGGCTCCTGTATTTAAGTCGGCATTGTGTCTCATATATTTAATTCCGATGCTATTTCTGTGTTTGATCGTCAATGGGAAGGTCCAATGGATACAGTAAACCTGCAGAGGTGCATCGGAATGTAAAATTGGTGACGCACGGAAACGCTCAAAACATACGCGGTAGGAAGACTCAATCTTCCAGTACTTAAGTCGGCATTGTGTCTCTTCTATTTAATTCCGATGGAATTTCTGTGTTTCATCGTCAATGGGAAGATCCAAGGGATACAGTAAACCTGCAGAGGTGCATCGGAATGTAAAACTGGTGACACAGGAAATGCTCAAAACATAGACAGTAGGAAGACTCAGCCTTCCTGTTCTTACGTCGGCATTGTGTCTCTTATATTTAATTCCGATGCTATTTCTGTGTTTCATCGTCAATGAGAAGGTCCAGTAGATTCAGTAAAACTGCAGAGGTGCATCGGAATGTAAAACTGGTGACACAGGAAACGATCAAAACGTAGACAGTAGGAATACTCAGTCTTCCTGTACTTAAGTCGGCATTGTGTCTCTTATTTTTAATTCCGATGCAATTTCTGTGTTTCATCGTCAATGGGAAGGTCGAAGGGAAACAGTATACCTGCAGAGATGCATCGGAATGTAAAACTGGTGACACAGGAAGCGCTCATAACATAGACCCTAAGAAGACTCAGTTTTCTTGTACTTAAGTCGGCATTGTGTCTTTTACATTTAATTCCGATGCAATTTCTGTGTTTCATCGTCACTGTGAAGGTCCAAGGGATACAGTATGCCTGCAGAGGTGCATCGGAATGTAAAACTGGTGACACAGGAAACGCTAAAAACATAGACCGTGAGAAGACTCAGTTTCCTTGTACTTATGTCGGCGTTGTGTCTCTTATATTTAATTCCGTTGCAATTTCTGAGCTTCATCGTCAATGGGAAGGTCCTAGGAACACAGTAAACCTGCAGAGGTGCATCGGAATGTAAAACTGGTGACACAGGAAACGCTCAAAACATAGACAGTAGGAAGACTGAGTTTTCCTGTACTTAAGTCGGCATTGTGTTTCTTATGTTTAATTTCGATGCAATTTCTGTGTTTCATCGTCAATGGGAAGGTCCAATGGATACAGTAAACCTGCAGAGGTGCATCGGAAAGTAAAACAGGTGACACAGGAAACGGTCAAAACATAGACCTTAAGAAGACTCCGTTTTCTTGTACTTAGGTCGGCATTGTGTCTCTTATATTTACTTCCGATGCAATATCAGTGTTTCATCGTCACTGTGAAAGTCCAAGGGATACAGTAAACCTGCAGAGGTTCATAGGAATGTGAAACTGGTGACACAGGAAACGCTCAAAACATAGACAGTAGGAAGACTCAGCCTCTTGTTCTTAAGTCAGCATTGTGTCTCTTATATTTAATTCCGATGCTATCTGTGTTTCATCGTCAATGGGAAGGTCCATTGGATACAGTAAACCTGCAGAGGTGCATCGGAATGTAAAATTGGTGACGCAGGAAACGCTCAAAACATAGGCAGTAGGAAGACTCAATCTTCCTGTACTTAAGTCGGCATTGTGTCTCTTCTATTTAATTCCGATTCAATTTCTGTGTTTCATCGTCAATGGGAAGATCCAAGTGATACAGTAAACCTGCAGAGGTGCATCGGAATGTAAAACGTGTGACGCAGGAAATGCTCAAAACATAGACAGTAGGAATACTCAGTCTTCCTGTACATAAGTCGGCATTGTGTCTTTTATATTTAAATCCGATGCCATTTCAGAGTTTCATCGCCAATGGGAAGGTCCAAGGGATACAGTAAACCTGCAGAGGTGCATCGGAATGTAAAACTGGTGACACGGGAAACGCTCAAAATATAGACCTTAAGAAGACTCAGTTTTCTTGTACTTAAGTCGGCATTGTGTCTCTTATATTTAATTCTGATGCAATATCTGTGTTTCATCGTCACTGTGAAAGTCCAAGGGATACAGTAAACCTGCAGAGGTTCATCGGAAGGTGAAACTGGTGACACAGGAAGCGCTCAAAACATAGACAGTAGGAAGACTCAATGTTTCTGTACTTAGGTCGGCATTGTGTCTCTTATATTTAGATCCGATGCAATTTCTGTGTTTCATCGTCAATGGGAAAATCCAAGGGATACAGTAAACCTGCAGAGGTGCATCGGAATGTAAAACTGGTGAAACAGGAAACGCTCAAAACATAGACAGTAGGAAGACTCAGCCTTCCTGTATTTAAAAAATGCTTCAAATGGCTCTGAGCACTATGGGACTCAACATCTTAGGTCATAAGTCCCCTAGAACTTAGAACTACTTAAACCTAACTAACCTAAGGACATCACACACACCCATGCCCGAGGCGGGATTCGAACCCGCGACCGTAGCAGTCCCGCGGCTCCGGACTGCAGCGCCAGAACCGCTAGACCACCGCGGCCGGCTCCTGTATTTAAGTCGGCATTGTGTCTCTTATATTTAATTCCGACGCTATTTCTGTGTTTCATCATCAATGGGAAGGTCCAATGGATACAGTAAACCTGCAGAGGTGCATCGGAATGTAAAATTGGTGACGCACGGAAACGCTCAAAACATAGGCAGTAGGAAGACTCAATCTTCCAGTACTTAAGTCGGCAAGGTGTCTCTTCTATTTAATTCCGATGGAATTTCTGTGTTTCATCGTCAATGGGAAGATCCAAGGGATACAGTAAACCTGCAGAGGTGCATCGGAATGTAAAACTGGTGACACAGGAAATGCTCAAAACATAGACAGTAGGAAGACTCAGCCTTCCTGTTCTTAAGTCGGCATTGTGTCTCTTATATTTAATTCCGATGCTATTTCTGTGTTTCATCGTCAATGGGGAGGTCCAGTAGATACAGTAAAACTGCAGAGGTGCATCGGAATGTAAAACTGGTGACACAGGAAACGATCAAAACGTAGACAGTAGGAATACTCAGTCTTCCTGTACTTAAGTCGGCATTGTGTCTCTTATTTTTAATTCCGATGCAATTTCTGTGTTTCATCGTCACTGTGAAGATCCAAGGGATACAGTAAACCTGTAGAGGTGCATCAAAATGTAAATCTGATGACACAGGAAATGCTCGAAACGTAGACAGTAGGAAGACTCAGTCTTCCTGTACCTAAGTCGGCATTGTGTCTCTTATTTTTAATTCCGATGCAATTTCTGTGTGTCATCGTCAATGGGAAGGTCGAAGGGAAACAGTATACCTGCAGAGGTGCATCGGAATGTAAAACTGGTGACACAGGAAGCGCTCATAACATAGACTCTAAGAAAGTTTTCTTGTACTTAAGTCGGCATTGTGTCTTTTATATTTAATTCCGATGCAATTTCTGTGTTTCATCGTCACTGTGAAGGTCCAAGGGATACAGTATGCCTGCAGAGGTGCATCGGAATGTAAACCTGGTGATACAGGACTCGCTCAAATCATAGACAGTAGGAAGACTCAGTCTTCCTTTACTTAAGTCGGCATGGTGTCTCTTATATTTAATTCTGATGCAATTTCTGAGCTTCATCGTCAATGGGAAGGTCGAAGGGAAACAGTATACCTGCAGAGGTGCATCGGAATGTAAAACTGGTGACACAGGAAACGCTCAAAACATAGACAGTAGGAAGACTCAATGTTTCTGTACTTAGGTCGGCATTGTGTCTCTTATACTTATTTCCGATGCAATTTCTGAGCTTCATCGTCAATGGGAAGGTCCTAGGAACACAGTAAACCTGCAGAGGTGCATCGGATTGTAAAACTGGTGACACGGGAAACGCTCAAAGTATAGACCTTAAGAAGACTCAATTTTCTTGTACTTAAGTCGGCATTGTGTCTCTTATATTTAATTCTGATGCAATATCTGTGTTTCATCGTCACTGTGAAAGTCCAAGGGATACAGTAAACCTGCAGAGGTTCATCGGAATGTGAAACTGGTGACACAGGAAGCGCTCAAAACATAGACAGTAGGAAGACGCAATGTTTCTGTACTTAGGTCGGCATTGTGTCTCATTTAGATCCGATGAAATTTCTGTGTTTCATCGTCAATGGGAAAATCCAAGGTATACAGTAAACCTGCAGAGGTGCATCGGAATGTAAAACTGGTGAAACATGAAACGCTCAAAACATAGACAGTAGGAAGACTCAGCCTTCCTGTATTTAAAAAATGCTTCAAATGGCTCTGAGCACTATGGGACTCAACATCTTAGGTCATAAGTCCCCTAGAAGTTAGAACTACTGAAACCTAACTAACCTAAGGACATCACACACACCCATGCCCGAGGCGGGATTCGAACCCGCGACCGTAGCAGTCCCGCGGCTCCGGACTGCAGCGCCAGAACCGCTAGACCACCGCGGCCGGCTCCTGTATTTAAGTCGGCATTGTGTCTCATATATTTAGTTCCGATGCTATTTCTGTGTTTGATCGTCAATGGGAAGGTCCAATGGATACAGTAAACCTGCAGAGGTGCATCGGAATGTAAAATTGGTGACGCACGGAAACGCTCAAAACATACGCGGTAGGAAGACTCAATCTTCCAGTACTTAAGTCGGCATTGTGTCTCTTCTATTTAATTCCGATGGAATTTCTGTGTTTCATCGTCAATGGGAAGATCCAAGGGATACAGTAAACCTGCAGAGGTGCATCGGAATGTAAAACTGGTGACACAGGAAATGCTCAAAACATAGACAGTAGGAAGACTCAGCCTTCCTGTTCTTACGTCGGCATTGTGTCTCTTATATTTAATTCCGATGCTATTTCTGTGTTTCATCGTCAATGAGAAGGTCCAGTAGATTCAGTAAAACTGCAGAGGTGCATCGGAATGTAAAACTGGTGACACAGGAAACGATCAAAACGTAGACAGTAGGAATACTCAGTCTTCCTGTACTTAAGTCGGCATTGTGTCTCTTATTTTTAATTCCGATGCAATTTCTGTGTTTCATCGTCAATGGGAAGGTCGAAGGGAAACAGTATACCTGCAGAGATGCATCGGAATGTAAAACTGGTGACACAGGAAGCGCTCATAACATAGATCCTAAGAAGACTCAGTTTTCTTGTACTTAAGTCGGCATTGTGTCTTTTACATTTAATTCCGATGCAATTTCTGTGTTTCATCGTCACTGTGAAGGTCCAAGGGATACAGTATGCCTGCAGAGGTGCATCGGAATGTAAAACTGGTGACACAGGAAACGCTAAAAACATAGACCGTGAGAAGACTCAGTTTCCTTGTACTTATGTCGGCGTTGTGTCTCTTATATTTAATTCCGTTGCAATTTCTGAGCTTCATCGTCAATGGGAAGGTCCTAGGAACACAGTAAACCTGCAGAAGTGCATCGGAATGTAAAACTGGTGACACAGGAAACGCTCAAAACATAGACAGTAGGAAGACTGAGTTTTCCTGTACTTAAGTCGGCATTGTGTTTCTTATGTTTAATTTCGATGCAATTTCTGTGTTTCATCGTCAATGGGAAGGTCCAATGGATACAGTAAACCTGCAGAGGTGCATCGGAAAGTAAAACAGGTGACACAGGAAACGGTCAAAACATAGACCTTAAGAAGACTCCGTTTTCTTGTACTTAAGTCGGCATTGTGTCTCTTATATTTAATTCCGATGCAATATCAGTGTTTCATCGTCACTGTGAAAGTCCAAGGGATACAGTAAACCTGCAGAGGTTCATAGGAATGTGAAACTGGTGACACAGGAAACGCTCAAAACATAGACAGTAGGAAGACTCAGCCTCTTGTTCTTAAGTCAGCATTGTGTCTCTTATATTTAATTCCGATGCTATCTGTGTTTCATCGTCAATCGGAAGGTCCATTGGATACAGTAAACCTGCAGAGGTGCATCGGAATGTAAAATTGGTGACGCAGGAAACGCTCAAAACATAGGCAGTAGGAAGACTCAATCTTCCTGTACTTAAGTCGGCATTGTGTCTCTTCTATTTAATTCCGATTCAATTTCTGTGTTTCATCGTCAATGGGAAGATCCAAGTGATACAGTAAACCTGCAGAGGTGCATCGGAATGTAAAACGTGTGACGCAGGAAATGCTCAAAACATAGACAGTAGGAATACTCAGTCTTCCTGTACATAAGTCGGCATTGTGTCTTTTATATTTAAATCCGATGCCATTTCAGAGTTTCATCGCCAATGGGAAGGTCCAAGGGATACAGTAAACCTGCAGAGGTGCATCGGAATGTAAAACTGGTGACACGGGAAACGCTCAAAATATAGACCTTAAGAAGACTCAGTTTTCTTGTACTTAAGTCGGCATTGTGTCTCTTATATTTAATTCTGATGCAATATCTGTGTTTCATCGTCACTGTGAAAGTCCAAGGGATACAGTAAACCTGCAGAGGTTCATCGGAAGGTGAAACTGGTGACACAGGAAGCGCTCAAAACATAGACAGTAGGAAGACTCAATGTTTCTGTACTTAGGTCGGCATTGTGTCTCATTTAGATCCGATGCAATTTCTGTGTTTCATCGTCAATGGGAAAATCCAAGGGATACAGTAAACCTGCAGAGGTGCATCGGAATGTAAAACTGGTGAAACAGGAAACGCTCAAAACATAGACAATAGGAAGACTCAGCCTTCCTGTATTTAAAAAATGCTTCAAATGGCTCTGAGCACTATGGGACTCAACATCTTAGGTCATAAGTCCCCTAGAACTTAGAACTACTTAAACCTAACTAACCTAAGGACATCACACACACCCATGCCCGAGGCGGGATTCGAACCCGCGACCGTAGCAGTCCCGCGGCTCCGGACTGCAGCGCCAGAACCGCTAGACCACCGCGGCCGGCTCCTGTATTTAAGTCGGCATTGTGTCTCTTATATTTAATTCCGACGCTATTTCTGTGTTTCATCATCAATGGGAAGGTCCAATGGATACAGTAAACCTGCAGAGGTGCATCGGAATGTAAAATTGGTGACGCACGGAAACGCTCAAAACATAGGCAGTAGGAAGACTCAATCTTCCAGTACTTAAGTCGGCATTGTGTCTCTTCTATTTAATTCCGATGGAATTTCTGTGTTTCATCGTCAATGGGAAGATCCAAGGGATACAGTAAACCTGCAGAGGTGCATCGGAATGTAAAACTGGTGACACAGGAAATGCTCAAAACATAGACAGTAGGAAGACTCAGCCTTCCTGTTCTTAAGTCGGCATTGTGTCTCTTATATTTAATTCCGATGCTATTTCTGTGTTTCATCGTCAATGGGGAGGTCCAGTAGATACAGTAAAACTGCAGAGGTGCATCGGAATGTAAAACTGGTGACACAGGAAACGATCAAAACGTAGACAGTAGGAATACTCAGTCTTCCTGTACTTAAGTCGGCATTGTGTCTCTTATTTTTAATTCCGATGCAATTTCTGTGTTTCATCGTCAATGGGAAGGTCGAAGGGAAACAGTATACCAGCAGAGGTGCATCGGAATGTAAAACTGGTGACACAGGAAGCGCTCATAACATAGACCCTAAGAAGACTCAGTTTTCTTGTACTTAAGTCGGCATTGTGTCTTTTACATTTAATTCCGATGCAATTTCTGTGTTTCATCGTCACTGTGAAGGTCCAAGGGATACAGTATGCCTGCAGAGGTGCATCGGAATGTAAAACTGGTGACACAGGAAGCGCTCATAACATAGACCCTTAGAAAACTCAGTTTTCTTGTACTTCAGTCGGGATTGTGTCTCTTACATTTAATTCCGATTCAATATCTATGTTTCATCGTCACTGTGAAAGTCCAAGGGATACAGTAAACATGCAGAGGTGCATCGGAATGTAAAACTGGTGACACAGGAAACCCTCAAAACATAGACAATAGAAAGACACACTCTTCCTGTACTTAAGACGTCATTGTGTCTCTTATATTTAATTCCGATGCAATTTCTGTCTTTCATCGCCAATGGGAAGGTCCAAGGGAGACAGTAAACCTGCACAGGTGCATCAGAATTAAAAACTGGTGACACTGGAAACGCTCAAAACATAGACCGTAAAAAGACTCAGTTTTCTTGTACTTAAGTCGGCGTTGTGTCTCTTATATTTAATTCCGATTCTATTTCTGTGTTTCTCTTTCAATGGGAATGTCCAATGGATACAGTAAACCTGCAGAGGTGCATCGGAATGTAAAATTGGTGTCGCAGGAAATGCTCAAATCATAGACCGTAGGAAGACTCTATCTTCCTGTACTTAAGTCGGCATTGTGTCTCTTATATTTAATTCCGATGCAATTTCTGTGTTTCATCGTCAATGGGAAGATCCAAGGGATACAGTAAACCTGCAGCGGTGCATCGGAATGTAAAACTGGTGACACAGGAAATGCTCTAAACATAGACAGTAGGAAGACTCATCCTTCCTGTACTTAAGTCGGCGTTCTATCCCTTATATTTAATTCCGATGCAATTTCTGTGTTTCATCGTCACTGTGAAGGTCCAAGGGATACAGTAAACCTGCAGAGGTGGATCGGAATGTAAAACTGGTGACACAGGAAACGCTCAAAACATAGACAGTAGGAAATCTCAGTCTTCCTGTACTTCAGTCATCATTGTGTCTCTTATATGTAATTCCGATGCAATTTCTGTGTTTCATCGTCAATGGGAAGGTGCAAGGGATACAGTAACCCTGCAGAGGTGCATCGGAATGTAAAACTGGTGACACAGGAAGCGCTCATAACATACACCCTAAGAAGACTGAGTTTTCCTGTACTTAAGTCGGCATTGTGTTTCTTATATTTAATTCCGTTGCAATTACTGAGCTTCATCGTCAATGGGAAGGTCCTAGGAACACAGTAAACCTGCAGAGGTGCATCGGAATGTAAAACTGGTGACACGGGAAACGATCAAAACATAGACAGTAGGAAGACTCAATGTTTCTGTACTTAGGTCGGCATTGTGTCTCATTTAGATCCGATGCAATTTCTGTGTTTCATCGTCAATGGGAAGATCCAAGGGATACAGTAAACCTGCAGAGGTGCATCGGAATGTAAAACTGGTGAAACAGGAAACGCTCAAAACATAGACAGTAGGAAGACTCAGCCTTCCTGTATTTAAAAAATGCTTCAAATGGCTCTGAGCACTATGGGACTCAACATCTTAGGTCATAAGTCCCCTAGAACTTAGAACTACTTAAACCTAACTAACCTAAGGACATCACACACACCCATGCCCGAGGCGGGATTCGAACCCGCGACCGTAGCAGTCCCGCGGCTCCGGACTGCAGCGCCAGAACCGCTAGACCACCGCGGCCGGCTCCTGTATTTAAGTCGGCATTGTGTCTCTTATATTTAATTCCGACGCTATTTCTGTGTTTCATCATCAATGGGAAGGTCCAATGGATACAGTAAACCTGCAGAGGTGCATCGGAATGTAAAATTGGTGACGCACGGAAACGCTCAAAACATAGGCAGTAGGAAGACTCAATCTTCCAGTACTTAAGTCGGCATTGTGTCTCTTCTATTTAATTCCGATGGAATTTCTGTGTTTCATCGTCAATGGGAAGATCCAAGGGATACAGTAAACCTGCAGAGGTGCATCGGAATGTAAAACTGGTGACACAGGAAATGCTCAAAACATAGACAGTAGGAAGACTCAGCCTTCCTGTTCTTAAGTCGGCATTGTGTCTCTTATATTTAATTCCGATGCTATTTCTGTGTTTCATCGTCAATGGGGAGGTCCAGTAGATACAGTAAAACTGCAGAGGTGCATCGGAATGTAAAACTGGTGACACAGGAAACGATCAAAACGTAGACAGTAGGAATACTCAGTCTTCCTGTACTTAAGTCGGCATTGTGTCTCTTATTTTTAATTCCGATGCAATTTCTGTGTTTCATCGTCAATGGGAAGGTCGAAGGGAAACAGTATACCTGCAGAGGTGCATCGGAATGTAAAACTGGTGACACAGGAAGCGCTCATAACATAGACCCTAAGAAGACTCAGTTTTCTTGTACTTAAGTCGGCATTGTGTCTTTTACATTTAATTCCGATGCAATTTCTGTGTTTCATCGTCACTGTGAAGGTCCAAGGGATACAGTATGCCTGCAGAGGTGCATCGGAATGTAAAACTGGTGACACAGGAAGCGCTCATAACATAGACCCTTAGAAAACTCAGTTTTCTTGTACTTAAGTCGCCATTGTGTCTTTTATATTTAATTCCGATGAAATTTCTGTGTTTCATCGTCACTGTGAAGGTCCAAGGGATACAGGAAACCTGCAGAGGTGCATCGGAATGTAAAACTGGTGATACAGGACTCGCTCAAATCATAGACAGTAGGAAGACTCAGTCTTCCTTTACTTAAGTCTTCATGGTGTCTCTTATATTTAATTCCGATGCAATTTCTGAGCTTCATCGTCAATGCAAAGGTCGAAGGGAAACAGTATACCTGCAGAGGTGCATCGGAATGTAAAACTGGTGACACAGGAAACGCTCAAAACATAGACAGTAGGAAGACTCAATGTTTCTGTACTTAGGTCGGCATTGTGTCTCTTATATTTAGATCCGATGCAATTTCTGTGTTTCATTGTCAATGGGAAGGTCCAGTGGAAACAGTAAAACTGCAGAGGTGCATCGGAATGTAAAACTGGTGACACAGGAAACGATCAAATCGTAGACAGTAGGAATAGTCTTCCTGTACTTAAGTCGGCATTGTGTCTCTTATATTTAAATCCGATGTCATTTCTGTGTTTCATCGTCACTGTGAAGGTCCAAGGGATACAGTAAACCTGCAGAGGTGCATCGGAATGTAAAACTGGTGATACGGGACACGCTCAAATCATAGACAGTAGGAAGACTCAGTCTTCCTTTCCTTAAGTCGGCATGGCGACCGTTATATTTAATTCCGATGCAATTTCTGAGCTTCATCGTCAATGGGAAGGTCGAAGGGAAACAGTATACCTGCAGAGGTGCATCGGAATGTAAAACTGGTGACAAGGGAAACGCTCAAAACATAGACAGTAGGAAGACTCAGTCTTCCTGTACTTAAGTCGGCATTGTGTCTCTTATATTTATTTCCGATGCAATTTCTGAGCTTCATCGTCAATGGGAAGGTCCTAGGAACACAGCAAACCTGCAGAGGTGCATCGGAATGTAAAACTGGTGACACGGTTAACGCTCAAAACATAGACCTTAAGAAAACTCAGTTTTCTTGTACTTCAGTCGGGATTGTGTCTCTTACATTTAATTCCGATTCAATATCTATGTTTCATCGTCACTGTGAAAGTCCAAGGGATACAGTAAACATGCAGAGGTGCATCGGAATGTAAAACTGGTGACACAGGAAACCCTCAAAACATAGACAATAGAAAGACACACTCTTCCTGTACTTAAGACGTCATTGTGTCTCTTATATTTAATTCCGATGCAATTTCTGTCTTTCATCGCCAATGGGAAGGTCCAAGGGAGACAGTAAACCTGCACAGGTGCATCAGAATTAAAAACTGGTGACACTGGAAACGCTCAAAACATAGACCGTAAAAAGACTCAGTTTTCTTGTACTTAAGTCGGCGTTGTGTCTCTTATATTTAATTCCGATTCTATTTCTGTGTTTCTCTTTCAATGGGAATGTCCAATGGATACAGTAAACCTGCAGAGGTGCATCGGAATGTAAAATTGGTGTCGCAGGAAATGCTCAAATCATAGACCGTAGGAAGACTCTATCTTCCTGTACTTAAGTCGGCATTGTGTCTCTTATATTTAATTCCGATGCAATTTCTGTGTTTCATCGTCAATGGGAAGATCCAAGGGATACAGTAAACCTGCAGCGGTGCATCGGAATGTAAAACTGGTGACACAGGAAATGCTCTAAACATAGACAGTAGGAAGACTCATCCTTCCTGTACTTAAGTCGGCGTTCTATCCCTTATATTTAATTCCGATGCAATTTCTGTGTTTCATCGTCACTGTGAAGGTCCAAGGGATACAGTAAACCTGCAGAGGTGGATCGGAATGTAAAACTGGTGACACAGGAAACGCTCAAAACATAGACAGTAGGAAATCTCAGTCTTCCTGTACTTCAGTCATCATTGTGTCTCTTATATGTAATTCCGATGCAATTTCTGTGTTTCATCGTCAATGGGAAGGTGCAAGGGATACAGTAACCCTGCAGAGGTGCATCGGAATGTAAAACTGGTGACACAGGAAGCGCTCATAACATACACCCTAAGAAGACTGAGTTTTCCTGTACTTAAGTCGGCATTGTGTTTCTTATATTTAATTCCGTTGCAATTACTGAGCTTCATCGTCAATGGGAAGGTCCTAGGAACACAGTAAACCTGCAGAGGTGCATCGGAATGTAAAACTGGTGACATGGGAAACGGTCAAAACATAGACCTTAAGAAGACTCCGTTTTCTTGTACTTAAGTCGGCATTGTGTCTCTTATATTTAATTCCGATGCAATATCTGTGTTTCATCGTCACTGTGAATGTCCAAGGGATACAGTAAACCTGCAGAGGTTCATCGGAATGTGAAACTGGTGACACAGGAAACGCTCAAAACATAGACAGTAGGAAGACTCAATTTTTCTGTACTTAGGTCGGCATTGTGTCTCTTATATTTAGATCCGATGCAATTTCTGTGTTTCATCGTCAATGGGAAAATCCAAGGGATACAGTAAACCTGCAGAGGTGCATCGGAATGTAAAACTGGTGAGACAGGAAACGCTCAAAACATAGACAGTAGGAAGACTCAGCCTTCCTGTATTTAAGGCGGCATTGTGTATCTTATATTTAATTCCGATGCTATTTCTGTGTTTCATCGTCAATGGGAAGGTCCAATGGATACAGCAAACCTGCAGAGGTGCATCGGAATGTAAAATTGGTGACGCACGAAACGCTCAAAACATAGGCAGTAGGAAGTCTCAATCTTCCAGTACTTAAGTCGGCATTGTGTCTCTTCTATTTAATTCCGATGGAATTTCTGTGTTTCATGGTCAATGGGAAGATCCAAGGGATACAGTAAACCTGCAGAGGTGCATCGGAATGTAAAACTGGTGACACAGGAAATGCTCAAAACATAGACAGTAGGAAGACTCAGTCTTCCTGTACCTAAGTCGGCATTGTGTCTCTTATATTTAGTTCCGATGCAATTTCTGTGTTTCATCGTCAATGGGAAGGTACAAGGGATACAGTGAACCTGCAGAGGTGTCTTGGAATGTAAAACTGGTGACAAAGGAAACGCTTAAATCATACACCGTAAGATGACGCAGTTTTCTTGTACTTAAGTCGGCGTTGTATCTCTTATATTTAATTCCGATGCAATTTCTGTGTTTCATCGTCAATGGGAAGGTCCAATGGATACAGTAAACCTGCAGAGGTGCATCGGAATGTTAAACTGGTGACACAGGAAACGCACAAAATATAGACAATAGAAAGACAGACTCTTCCTGTACTTAGTCGACATTGTGTCTCTTATATTTAATTCCGATGCAATGTCTGTGTTTCATCGTCACTGTGAAGGTCCAATGGATACAGAAAACCTGCAGAGGTGTATCGGAATGTAAAACTGGTGACATAGGAAACGCTCAAAGCATAGACAGTAGGAAGACTCAGTCTTTCTGTACTTAGGTCGGCATTTTGTCCCTTATATTTAATTCCGATGCAATTTCTGTGCTTCATTGTCAATGGGAAGGTAGAATGGATACAGTAAACCTGCAGAGGTGCATCGGAATGTAAAACTGATGACACAGGAAACGCTCAAATCATAGACAGTAGGAAGACTCAGTCTTCCTGTAATATGTCGGCAGCATTGTGTCTCTTATATTTAATTCCGATGCAATTTCTGTGTTTCATCGTCAATGGGAAGGTCGAAGGGAAACAGTATACCTGCAGAGGTGCGTCGGAATGTAAAACTGGTGACAAGGGAAACGCTCAAAACATAGACAGTAGGAAGACACAGTCTTTCTGTACTTAAGTCGGCATTGTGTCTCTTATATTTAATTCCGATGCAATTTCTGTGTTTCATCGTCAATGGGAATGTCCAAGGGATACATTAACCCTACAGAGGTGCATCGGAATGTAAAACTGGTGACAAGGGAAACGCTCAAAACATAGACAGTAGGGAGACTCAGTCTTCCTGTACTTAAGTCGGCATTCTGTCTCTTATACTTATTTCCGATGCAATTTCTGAGCTTCATCGTCAATGGGAAGGTCCTAGGAACACAGTAAACCTGCAGAGGTTCATCGGAATGTAAAACCGGTGACACGGGAAACGCTCAAAACATAAACCTTAAGAAGACTCAGTTTCCTTGTACTTAAGTCGGCATTGTGTCTCTTATATTTAATTTTGATGCAATATCTGTGTTTCATCGTCACTGTGAAAGTCCAAGGGATACAGTAAACCTGCAGAGGTTCATCGGAATGTGAAACTGGTGACACAGGAAACGCTCAAAACATAGACAGTAGGAAGACTCAATGTTTCTGTACTTAGGTCGGCATTGTGTCTCTTATATTTAGATCCGATGCAATTTCTGTGTTTCATCGTCAATGGGAAAATCCAAGGGATACAGTAAACCTGCAGAGGTGCATCGGAATGTAAAACTGGTGAGACAGGAAACGCTCAAAACATAGACAGTAGGAAGACTCACCCTTCCTGTATTTAAGTCGGCATTGTGTCTCTTCTATTTAATTCCGATGGAATTTCTGTGTTTCATGGTCAATGGGAAGATCCAAGGGATACAGTAAACCTGCAGAGGTGCATCGGAATGTAAAACTGGTGACACAGGAAATGCTCAAAACATAGACAGTAGGAAGACTCAGCCTTCCTGTTCTTAAGTCGGCATTGTGTATCTTATATTTAATTCCGATGCTATTTCTCTGTTTCATCGTCAATGGGAAGGTCCAATGGATACAGAATAACTGCAGAGGTGCATCGGAATGTAAAACTGGTGACACAGGAAACGATCAAAACGTAGACAGTAGGAATACTCAGTCTTCCTGTACTTAAGTCGGCATTGTGTCTCTTATATTTAAATCCGATGCCATTTCTGTGTTTCGTCGTCAATGGGAAGGTCCAAGGGATACTGTAAACCTGCAGAGGTGCATCGGAATATAAAACTGGTGACACAGGAATCGGTCAAATCATAGGCAGTAAGAAGAGTCAGTTTTCTTGTACTGAAGTCGGCATTGTGTCTGATATATTTAATTTGATGCAATTTCTGTGTTTCATTGTCACTGTGAAGGTCCAAGGGATACAGTAAACCTGCAGAGGTGCATCAAAATGTAAAACTGATGACACAGGAAACGCTCAAAACATAGACAGTAGGAAGACTCTGTCTTTCTGTACTTAAGTCGGCATTGTGTCTCTTATATTTAATTCCGATGCAATTTCTGTGTTTCATTGTCACTGTGAATGTCCAAGGGATACAGTAAACCTTCAGAGGTGCATCGGAATGTAAAACTGGTGACACAGGAAACGCTCAAAACATAGACAGTAGGAGGACTCAGTCTTCCTGTACTTCAGTCGGCATTGTGTCTCTTATATTTAATTCCGATGCCATTTCTGAGTTTCATCGCCAATGGGAAGGTCCAAGAGATACAGTAAACCTGCAGAGGTGCATCGGAATGTAAAACTGGTGGCCCAGGACACGCCCAAATCATAGACAGTAGGAAGACTCAGTCTCCCTATACTTAAGTCGGCATGTTGTCTCTTATATTTAATTCCGATGCAATTTCTGTCTTTCATCGTCAATGGGACGGTCCAATGGATACAGTAAACCTGCAGAGGTGCATCGGAATGTAAAACTGGTGACACAGGAAACGCTCAAAACATAGACAATAGAAAGACACACTCTTCCGGTACTTAAGACGTCATTGTGTCTCTTATATTTAATTCCGAAGCAATTTCTGTGTTTCATCGCCAATGGGAAGGTCCAAGGGACGCAGTAAACCTGCAGGGGTGCATCAAAATGTAAAACTGGTGACACTGGAAACGCTCAAAACATAGACCGTAAGAAGACTCAATTTTCTTGTACTTAAGTCGGCGTTGTGTCTCTTATATTTAATTCCGATGCTATTTCAGTGTTTCATCGGCAATGGGAAGGTCCAATGGATACAGTAAACCTGCAGAGGTGCATCGGAATGTAAAACTGATGACACAGGAAACGCTCAAAACATAGACAGTAGGAAGACTCAGTCTTCCTGTACTTAAGCCACCATTGTGTCTCTTATATTTAATTCCGATGCAATTTCTGTGTTTCATCGTCACTGTGAATGTCCAAGGGATACAGTAAACCTTCAGAGGTGCATCGGAATGTAAAACTGGTGACACAGGAAACGCTCAAAACATAGACAGTAGGAAGACTCAGTCTTCCTGTACTTCAGTTGGCATTGTGTCTCTTATATTTAATTCCGATGCCATTTCTGAGTTTCATCGCCAATGGGAAGGTCCAAGAGATACAGTAAACCTGCAGAGGTGCATCGGAATGTAAAACTGGTGACCCAGGACACGCCCAAAACATAGACAGTAGGAAGACTCAGTCTCCCTATACTTAAGTCGGCATGGTGTCTCTTATATTTAATTCCGATGCAATTTCTGTCTTTCATCGTCAATGGGACGGTCCAATGGATACAGTAAACCTGCAGAGGTGCATCGGAATGTAAAACTGGTGACACAGGAAACGCTCAAAACATAGACAATAGAAAGACACACTCTTCCTGTACTTAAGACGTCATTGTGTCTCTTATATTTAATTCCGATGCAATTTCTGTGTTTCATCGCCAATGGGAAAGTCCAAGGAACACAGTAAACCTGCAGGGGTGCATCAAAATGTAAAACTGGTGACACTGGAAACGCTCAAAACATAGACCGTAAGAAGACTCAGTTTTCTTGTACTTAAGTCGGCGTTGTGTCTCTTATATATAATTCCGATGCAATTTCTGTGTTTCATCGTCACTGTGAAGATCCAAGGGATACAGTAAACCTGTTGAGGTGCATTAAAATGTAAATCTGATGACACAGGAAATGCTCAAAACGTAGACACTAGGAAGACTCAGTCTTCCTGTACCTAAGTCGGCATTGTGTCTCTTATATTTAATTCCGATGCAATTTCTGTGTTTCATCGGCAATGGGAAGGTCCAATGGATACAGTAAACCTGCAGAGGTGCATCGGAATGTAAAACTGATGACACAGGAAACGCTCAAAACATAGACAGTAGGAAGACTCAGTCTTCCTGTACTTAAGCCACCATTGTGTCTCTTATATTTAATTCCGATGCAATTACTGTGTTTCATCGTCAATGGGAAGGTCCAATGGATACAGTAAACCTGCAGAAGTGCATCGGAATGTAAAACTGGTGACACAGGAAACGCACAAAATATAGACAATAGAAAGACAGACTCTTCCTGTACTTAGTCGACATTACGTCTCTTATATTTAATTCCGATGCAATGTCTGTGTTTCATCGTCACTATGAAGGTCCATTGGATACAGAAAACCTGCAGAGGTGCATCGGAATGTAAAACTGGTGACACAGGAAACGCTCAAAGCATAGACAGTAGGAAGACTCAGTCTTTCTGTACTTAGGTCGGCATTTTGTCCCTTATATTTAATTCCGATGCAATTTCTGTGCTTCATCGTCAATGGGAAGGTAGAATGGATACAGTAAACCTGCAGAGGTGCATCGGAATGTAAAACTGATGACACAGGAAACGCTCAAAACATAGACAGTAGGAAGACTCAGTCTTCCTGTAATATGTCGGCAGCATTGTGACTCTTATATTTAATTCCGATGCAATTTCTGTGTTTCATCGTCACTGTGAAAGTCCAAGGGATACAGTAAACCTGCAGAGGTTCATCGGAATGTGAAACTGGTGACACAGGAAACGCTCAAAACATAGACAGTAGGAAGAGTCAATGTTTCTGTACTTAGGTCGGCATTGTGTCTCTTATATTTAGATCCGATGCAATTTCTGTGTTTCATCGTCAATGGGAAAATCCAAGGGATACAGTAAACCTGCAGAGGTGCATCGGAATGTAAAACTGGTGAGACAGGAAACGCTCAAATCATAGACAGTAGGAAGACTCAGTCTTCCTGTAATATGTCGGCAGCATTGTGTCTCTTATATTTAATTCCGATGCAATTTCTGTGTTTCATCGTCAATGGGAAGGTCGAAGGGAAACAGTATACCTGCAGAGGTGCGTCGGAATGTAAAACTGGTGACAAGGGAAACGCTCAAAACATAGACAGTAGGAAGACACAGTCTTTCTGTACTTAAGTCGGCATTGTGTCTCTTATATTTAATTCCGATTCAATTTCTGTGTTTCATCGTCAATGGGAATGTCCAAGGGATACAGTAACCCTACAGAGGTGCATCGGAATGTAAAACTGGTGACAAGGGAAACGCTCAAAACATAGACAGTAGGGAGACTCAGTCTTCCTGTACTTAAGTCGGCATTCTGTCTCTTATACTTATTTCCGATGCAATTTCTGAGCTTCATCGTCAATGGGAAGGTCCTAGGAACACAGTAAACCTGCAGAGGTGCATCGGAATGTAAAACTGGTGACACGGGAAACGCTCAAAACATAAACCTTAAGAAGACTCAGTTTTCTTGTACTTAAGTCGGCATTGTGTCTCTTATATTTAATTCTGATGCAATATCTGTGTTTCATCGTCACTGTGAAAGTCCAAGGGATACAGTAAACCTGCAGAGGTTCATCGGAATGTGAAACTGGTGACACAGGAAACGCTCAAAACATAGACAGTAGGAAGACTCAATGTTTCTGTACTTAGGTCGGCATTGTGTCTCTTATATTTAGATCCGATGCAATTTCTGTGTTTCATCGTCAATGGGAAAATCCAAGGGATACAGTAAACCTGCAGAGGTGCATCGGAATGTAAAACTGGTGAGACAGGAAACGCTCAAAACATAGACAGTAGGAAGACTCAGCCTTCCTGTATTTAAGGCGGCATTGTGTCTCTTATATTTAATTCCGATGCTATTTCTGTGTTTCATCGTCAATGGGAAGGTCCAATGGATACAGCAAACCTGCAGAGGTGCATCGGAATGTAAAATTGGTGACGCACGGAAACGCTCAAAACATAGGCAGTAGGAAGTCTCAATCTTCCAGTACTTAAGTCGGCATTGTGTCTCTTCTATTTAATTCCGATGGAATTTCTGTGTTTCATGGTCAATGGGAAGATCCAAGGGATACAGTAAACCTGCAGAGGTGCATCGGAATGTAAAACTGGTGACACAGGAAATGCTCAAAACATAGACAGTAGGAAGACTCAGCCTTCCTGTTCTTAAGTCGGCATTGTGTATCTTATATTTAATTCCGATGCTATTTCTCTGTTTCATCTTCAATGGGAAGGTCCAATGGATACAGTATAACTGCAGAGGTGCATCGGAATGTAAAACTGGTGACACAGGAAACGATCAAAACGTAGACAGTAGGAATACTCAGTCTTCCTGTACTTAAGTCGGCATTGTGTCTCTTATATTTAAATCCGATGCCATTTCTTTGTTTCGTCGTCAATGGGAAGGTCCAAGGGATACTGTAAACCTGCAGAGGTGCATCGGAATATAAAACTGGTGACACAGGAATCGGTCAAATCATAGGCAGTAAGAAGACTCAGTTTTCTTGTACTGAAGTCGGCATTGTGTCTCTTATATTTAATTTGATGCAATTTCTGTGTTTCATTGTCACTGTGAAGGTCCAAGGGATACAGTAAACCTGCAGAGGTGCATCAAAATGTAAAACTGATGACACAGGAAACGCTCAAAACATAGACAGTAGGAAGACTCAGTCTTCCTGTACTTAAGCCACCATTGTGTCTCTTATATTTAATTCCGATGCAATTTCTGTGTTTCATCGTCACTGTGAATGTCCAAGGGATACAGTAAACCTTCAGAGGTGCATCGGAATGTAAAACTGGTGACACAGGAAACGCTCAAAACATAGACAGTAGGAAGACTCAGTCTTCCTGTACTTCAGTTGGCATTGTGTCTCTTATATTTAATTCCGATGCCATTTCTGAGTTTCATCGCCAATGGGAAAGTCCAAGAGATACAGTAAACCTGCAGAGGTGCATCGGAATGTAAAACTGGTGACCCAGGACACGCCCAAAACATAGACAGTAGGAAGACTCAGTCTCCCTATACTTAAGTCGGCATGGTGTCTCTTATATTTAATTCCGATGCAATTTCTGTCTTTCATCGTCAATGGGACGGTCCAATGGATACAGTAAACCTGCAGAGGTGCATCGGAATGTAAAACTGGTGACACAGGAAACGCTCAAAACATAGACAATAGAAAGACACATTCTTCCTGTACTTAAGACGTCATTGTGTCTCTTATATTTAATTCCGATGCAATTTCTGTGTTTCATCGCCAATGGGAAAGTCCAAGGAACACAGTAAAGCTGCAGAGGTGCATCGGAATGTACAACTGGTGACACAGGAAGTGCTCAAATCATAGACCGGAAGAAGACTTAGTTTTCTTGTACTTAAGTCGGCATTGTGTCTCCTATATTTAATTCCGATGCAATTTCTGTGTTTCATCGTCACTGTGAAGATCCAAGGGATACAGTAAACCTGTTGAGGTGCATTAAAATGTAAATCTGATGACACAGGAAATGCTCGAAACGTAGACACTAGGAAGACTCAGTCTTCCTGTACCTAAGTCGGCATTGTGTCTCTTATATTTAATTCCGATGCAATTTCTGTGTTTCATCGGCAAGGGAAGGTCCAATGGATACAGTAAACCTGCAGAGGTGCATCGGAATGTAAAACTGATGACACAGGAAACGCTCAAAACATAGACAGTAGGAAGACTCAGTCTTCCTGTACTTAAGCCACCATTGTGTCTCTTATATTTAATTCCGATGCAATTACTGTGTTTCATCGTCAATGGGAAGGTCCAATGGATACAGTAAACCTGCAGAAGTGCATCGGAATGTAAAACTGGTGACACAGGAAACGCACAAAATATAGACAATAGAAAGACAGACTCTTCCTGTACTTAGTCGACATTACGTTTCTTATATTTAATTCCGATGCAATGTCTGTGTTTCATCGTCACTATGAAGGTCCAATGGATACAGAAAACCTGCAGAGGTGCATCGGAATGTAAAACTGGTGACACAGGAAACGCTCAAAGCATAGACAGTAGGAAGACTCAGTCTTTCTGTACTTAGGTCGGCATTTTGTCCCTCATATTTAATTCCGATGCAATTTCTGTGCTTCATCGTCAATGGGAAGGTAGAATGGATACAGTAAACCTGCAGAGGTGCATCGGAATGTAAAACTGATGACACAGGAAACGCTCAAAACATAGACAGTAGGAAGACTCAGTCTTCCTGTAATATGTCGGCAGCATTGTGACTCTTATATTTAATTCCGATGCAATTTCTGTGTTTCATCGTCACTGTGAAAGTCCAAGGGGTACAGTAAACCTGCAGAGGTTCATCGGAATGTGAAACTGGTGACACAGGAAACGCTCAAAACATAGACAGTAGGAAGACTCAATGTTTCTGTACTTAGGTCGGCATTGTGTCTCTTATATTTAGTTCCGATGCAACTTCTGTGTTTCATCTTCAATGGGAAGATCGAAGGGATACAGTAAACCTGCAGAGGTGCATCGGAATGTAAAACTGGTGACACGGGAAACGCTCAAAACATAGACAGTAGGAAGACTCAATGTTTCTGTACTTAGGTCGGCATTGTGTCTCTTATACTTAGATCCGTTGCAATTTCTGTGTTTCATCGTCAATGGGAAAATCCAAGGGATACAGTAAACCTGCAGAGGTGCATCGGAATGTAAACCTGGTGAAACAGGAAACGCTCAAAACATAGACAGTAGGAAGACTCAGCCTTCCTGTATTTAAGTCGGCATTGTGTCTCTTATATTTTATTCCGATGCTATTTCTGTGATTCATCGTCAATGGGAAGGTCCAATGGATACAGTAAACCTGCAGAGGTGCATCGGAATGTAAAATTGGTGACGCACGGAAACGCTCAAAACATAGGCAGTAGGAAGTCTCAATCTTCCAGTACTTAAGTCGGCATTGTGTCTCTTCTATTTAATTCCGATGGAATTTCTGTGTTTCATGGTCAATGGGAAGATCCAAGGGATACAGTAAACCTGCAGAGGTGCATCGGAATGTAAAACTGGTGACACAGGAAGCGCTCGTAGCATAGACCCTTAGAAAACTCAGTTTTCTTGTACTTAAATCGGCATTGTGTCTTTTATATTTAATTCCGATGCAATTTCTGTGTTTCATCGTCACTGTGAAGGTCCAAGGGATACAGGAAACCTGCAGAGGTGCATCGGAATGTAAAACTGGTGATACAGGACTCGCTCAAATCATAGACAGTAGGAAGACTCAGTCTTCCTTTACTTAAGTCGGCATTCTGTCTCTTATACTTATTTCCGATGCAATTTCTGAGCTTCATCGTCAATGGGAAGGTCCTAGGAACACAGTAAACCTGCAGAGGTGCATCGGAATGTAAAACTGGTGACACGGGAAACGCTCAAAACATAGACAGTAGGAAGACTCAATGTTTCTGTACTTAGGTCGGCATTGTGTCTCTTATACTTAGATCCGATGCAATTTCTGTGTTGCATCGTCAATGGGAAAATCCAAGGGATACAGTAAACCTGCAGAGGTGCATCGGAATGTAAACCTGGTGAAACAGGAAACGCTCAAAACATAGACAGTAGGAAGACTCAGCCTTCCTGTATTTAAGTCGGCATTGTGTCTCTTATATTTAATTCCGATGCTATTTCTGTGATTCATCGTCAATGGGAAGGTCCAATGGATACAGTAAACCTGCAGAGGTGCATCGGAATGTAAAATTGGTGACGCACGGAAACGCTCAAAACATAGGCAGTAGGAAGTCTCAATCTTCCAGTACTTAAGTCGGCATTGTGTCTCTTCTATTTAATTCCGATGGAATTTCTGTGTTTCATGGTCAATGGGAAGATCCAAGGGAGACAGTAAACCTGCAGAGGTGCATCGGAATGTAAAACTGGTGACACAGGAAATGCTCAAAACATAGACAGTAGGAAGACTCAGCCTTCCTGTTCTTAAGTCGGCATTGTGTCTCTTATATTTAATTCCGATGCAATTTCTGTGTTTCGTCGTCAACGGGAAAGTCCAAGGGATACAGTAAACCTGCAAAGGTGCATTGGAATGTAAAACTGGTGACACTGGAAACGCTCAAAACATAGACAGTAGGAAGACTCAGTCTTTCTGTACTTAAGTCGGCACTGTGTCTCTTATATTTAATTCCGATGCAATTTCTGTGTTTCATCGTCAATGGGAAGGTCCAAGGGATACAGTATGCCTGCAGAGGTGCATCGGAATGTAAAACTGGTGACACAGGAAGCGCTCATAACATAGACCCAAAGAAGACTCAGTTTTCTTGTACTTAAGTCGGCATTGTGTCTTTTATATTTAATTCCGATGCAATTTCTGAGCTTCATCGTCAGTGGGAAGGTCCTAGGAACACAGTAAACCCGGAGAGGTGCATCGGAATGTAAAACTGGTGACACTGGAAACGCTCAAAACATAGACAGTAGGAAGACTCAGTCTTCCTTTACTTAAGTCGGCATGGTGTCTCTTATATTTAATTTCGATGCAATTTCTGAGCTTCATCGTCAATGGGAAGGTCGAAGGGAAACAGTATACCTGCAGAGGTGCATCGGAATGTAAAACTGGTGACAAGGGAAACGCTCAAAACATAGACAGTAGGAAGACTCAGTCTTCCTGTACTTAAGTTTTCATTGTGTCTCTTATATTTATTTCCGATGCAATTTCTGAGCTTCATCGTCAGTGGGAAGGTCCTAGGAACACAGTAAACCCGGAGAGGTGCATTGGAATGTAAAAGTGGTGACACGGGAGACGCTCAAAACATAGACCTTAAGAAGACTCAGTTTTCTTGTACTTAAGTCGGCATTGTGTCTCTTATATTTAGTTCCGATGCAACTTCTGTGTTTCATCGTCAATGGGAGGATCCAAGGGATACAGTAAACCTGCAGAGGCGCATCGGAATGTAAAACTGGTGACACTGGAAACGCTCAAAACATAGACAGTAGGAAGACTCAGTCTTCCTATACTTAAGTGGGCATTGTGTCTCTTATATTTAAATCCGATGCAATTTCTGTGTTTCGTCGTCAATGGGAAGGTCCAAGGGATACAGTTAACCTGCAGAGGTGCATCGGAATATAAAACTGGTGACACAGGAAGCGGTCAAATCATAGGCCCTAAGAAGACTCAGTTTTCTTGTACTTAAGTCGGCATTGTGTCTCTTATATTTAATTTGATGCAATTTCTGTGTTTCATCGTCACTGTGAAGGTCCAAGGGATACAGTAAACCTGCAGAGGTGCATCAAAATGTAAAACTGATGACACAGGGAACGCTCATAACACAGACAGTAGGAAGACTCAGTCTTCCTGTACCTAAGTCGGCATTGTGTCTCTTATATTTAATTCCGATGCAATTTCTGTGTTTCATCGTCAATGGGAAGGTCCAAGGGATACAGTTTGCCTGCAGAGGTGCATCGGAATGTAAAACTGGTGACACAGGAAGCGCTCATATCATAGAACCTAAAAGGACTTAGTTTTCTTGTACTTAAGTCGGCATTGTGTCTTTTATATTTAAATCCGATGCAATTTCTGTGTTTCATCGTCACTGTGAAGGTCCAAGGGATACAGTAAACCTGCAGAGGTGCATCGGAGTGTAAAACTGGTGACACAGGAAACGCTCAAAACATAGACAGTAGGAAGACTCAGTCTTCCTGTACTTAAGTCGGCATTGTGTCTCTTATATTTAATTTGATGCAATTTCTGTGTTTCATCGTCACTGTGAAGGTCCAAGGGATACAGTAAACCTGCAGAGGTGCATCAAAATGTAAAACTGATGACACAGGGAACGCTCATAACATAGTCAGTAGGAAAACTCAATCTTCCTGTACCTAAGTCGGCATTGTGTCTCTTATATTTAATTCCGATGCTATTTCTGTTTTTCATCGTCAATGGGAAGGTCCAATGGATACAGTTAACCTGCAGAGGTGCATCGGAATGTAAAATTGGTGACGCAGGAAACGCTCAAAACATAGGCAGTTGGAAGACTCAATCTTCCAGTACTTAAGTCGGCATTGTGTCTCTTCTATTTAATTCCTTTCGAATTTCTGTGTTTCATCGACAATGGGAAGATCCAATGGATACAGTAAAACTGCAGAGGTGCATCGGAATGTAAATCTGGTGACACAGGAAACGATCAAAACGTAGACAGTAGGAATACTCAGTCTTCCTGTACTTAAGTCGGCATTGTGTCTCTTATATTTAAATCCGATGCCATTTCTGTGTTTCGTCGTCAATGGGAAGGTCCAAGGGATACAGTAACCCTACAGAGGTGCATCGGAATGTAAAACTGGTGACACAGGAAGCGCTCATAACATAGACCCTAAGAAGACTCAGTTTTCTTGTACTTAAGTCGGCATTGTGTCTTTTATATTTAATTCCGATGCAATTTCTGTGTTTCATCGTCAATGGGAAGGTCCAAGGGATACAGTATGCCTGCAGAGGTGCATCGGAATGTAAAACTGGTGACACAGGAAGCGCTCATAACATAGACCCTTAGAAAACTCAGTTTTCTTGTACTGAAGTCGGCATTGTGTCTTTTATATTTAATTCCGATGCAATTTCTGTGTTTCATCATCACTGTGAAAGTCCAAGGGATACAGGAAACCTGCAGAATTGCATCGGAATGTAAAACTGGTGATACAGGACTCGCTCAAATCATAGACAGTAGGAAGACTCAGTCTTCCTCTACTTAAGTCGGCATGGTGTCTCTTATATTTAATTCCGATGCAATTTCTGAGCTTCTTCGTCAATGGGAAGGTCGAAGGGAGACAGTATACCTGCAGAGGTGCATAGGAATGTAAAACTGGTGACAAGGGAAACGCTCAAAACATAGACAGTAGGGAGACTCAGTCTTCCTGTACTTAAGTCGGCATTGTGTCTCTTATACTTATTTCCGATGCAATTTCTGAGCTTCATCGTCAATGGGAAGGTCCTAGGAACACAGTAAACCTGCAGAGGTGCATCGGAATGTAAAACTGGTGAAACAGGAAACGCTCAAAGCATAGACAGTAGGAAGACTCAGCCTTCCTGTATTTAAGTCGGCATTGTGTCTCTTATATTTATTTCCGATGCAATTTCTGAGCTTCATCGTCAATGGGAAGGTCCTAGGAACACAGTAAACCTGCAGAGGTACATCGGAATGTAAAACTGGTGACACAGGAAGCGCTCATAACATAGACCCTAAGAAGACTCAGTTTTCTTGTACTTAAGTCGGCATTGTTTCTTTTATATTTAATTCCGATGCAATTTCTGTGTTTTATCGTCAATGGGAAGATCCAAGGGATACAGTAAACATGCAGAAGTGCATTGGAATGTAAAACTGGTGACACAGGAAATGCTCAAAGCATAGACAGTAGGAAGACTCAGCCTTCCTGTTCTTAAGTCGTTATTGTGTCTCTTATATTTAATTCCGATGCTATTTCTGTGTTTCATCGTCACTGTGAAAGTCCAAGGGATACAGTAAAACTGCAGAGGTGCATCGGAATGTAAAGCTGGTGACAAAGGAAACGATCAAAACGTAGACAGTAGGAATACTCAGTCTTCCTGTACTTAAGTCGGCATTGTGTCTCTTATATTTAAATCCGATGCCATTTCTGTGTTTCGTCGTCAATGGGAAGGTCCAAGGGATACAGTAAACCTGCAGAGATGCATCGGAATGTAAAACTGGTGACACAGGAAATGCTCAAAACATAGACAGTAGGAAGACTCAGCCTTTCTGTTCTTAAGTCGGCATTGTGTCTCTTATATTTAATTCCGATGCTATTTCTGTGTTTCAACGTCAATGGGTAGGTCCAATGGATACAGTAAAACTGCAGAGGTGCATCGGAATGTAAGACTGGTGACACAGGAAACGATCAAAACGTAGACAGTAGGAATACTCAGTCTTCCTGTACTTAAGTCGGCATTGTGTCTCTTATATTTAAATCCAATGCCATTTCTGTGTTTCGTCGTCAATGGGAAGGTCCAAGGGATACAGTAAACCTGCAGAGGTGCATCGGAATATAAAACTGGTGACACAGGAAGCGGTCAAATCATAGGCCCTAAGAAGACTCAGTTTTCTTGTACTGAAGTCGGCATTGTGTCTCTTATATTTAATTTGATGCAATTTCTGTGTTTCATCGTCACTGTGAAGGTCCAAGGGATACAGTAAACCTGCAGAGGTGCATCAAAATGTAAAACTGATGACACAGGGAACGCTCATAACATAGACAGTAGGAAAACTCAATCTTCCTGTACCTAAGTCGGCATTGTGTCTCTTATATTTAATTCCGATGCAATTTCTGTGTTTCATCGTCAATGGGAAGGTCCAAGGGATACAGTATGCCTGCAGTGGTGCATCGGAATGTAAAACTGGTGACACAGGGAGCGCTCATAACATAGACCCTAAGAAGACTCAGTTTTCTTGTACTTAAGTCGGCATTGTGTCTTTTATATTTAATTGCGATGCAATTGCTGTGTTTCATCGTCACTGTGAAGGTCCAAGGGATACAGTAAACCCGCAGAGGTGCATCGGAATGTAAAACTAGTGATACAGGACACGCTGAAATTATAGACAGTATAAAGACTCAGTCTTCCTTTACTTAAGTCGGCATTGGGTGTTTTATATTTAATTCCGATGCAATTTCTGAGCTTCATCGTCAATGGGAAGGTCGAAGGGAAACAGTATACCTGCAGAGGTGCATCGGAATGTAAAACTGGTGACAGGGGAAACGCTCTAAACATAGACCTTAAGAAGACTCAGTTTTCTTGTACTTAAGTCGGCATTGTGTCTCTTATATTTAATTCCGATGCAATATCTGTGTTTCAACGTCACTGTGAAAGTCCAAGGGATACAGTAAACCCGCAGACGTTCATCGGAATGTGAAACTGGTGACCCAGGAAACGCTCAAAACATAGACAGTAGGAAGACTCAATGTTTCTGTACTTAAGTCGGCATTGTGTCTCTTATATTTAGTTCCGATGCAACTTCTGTGTTTCATCGTCAATGGGAAGATCCAAGGGATACAGTAAACCTGCAGAGGTGCATCGGAATGTAAAACTGGTGACACAGGAAACGCTCAAAACATAGACAGTAGGAAGACTCAGCCTTCCTGTTCTTAAGTCGTTATTGTGTCTCTTATATTTCATTCCGATGCTATTTCTGTGTTTCATCGTCAATGGGAAGGTCCAATGGATACAGTAAAACTGCAGTGGTGCATCGGAATGTAAAACTGTAGACACAGGAAACGCTCAAAACATAGACAGTAGGAAGACTCAGTCTTCCTGTAATATGTCGGCAGCATTGTGTCTCTTATATTTAATTCCGATGCAATTTCTGTGTTTCATCGTCAATGGGAAGGTCGAAGGGAAACAGTATACCTGCAGAGGTGCATCGGAATGTAAAACTGGTGACAAGGGAAACACTCAAAACATAGACAGTAGGAAGACACAGTCTTTCTGTACTTAAGTCGGCATTGTGTCTCTTATATTTAATTCCGATGAAATTTCAATGTTTCATCGCCAATGGGAAGGTCCAAGGGGTACAGTAACCCTACAGAGGTGCATCGGAATGTAAAACTGGTGACACAGGAAGCGCTCATAACATAGACCCTAAGAAGACTCAGTTTTCTTGTACTTAAGTCGGCATTGTGTCTTTTATATTTAATTCCGATGCAATTTCTGTGTTTCATCGTCACTGTGAAGGTACAAGGGATACAGGAAACCTGCAGAGGTGCATCGGAATGTAAAACTGGTGATACAGGACTCGCTAAAATCATAGACAGTAGGAAGACTCAGTCTTCCTATACGTAAGTCGGCATGGTGTCTCTTATATTTAATTCCGATGCAATTTCTGAGCTTCATCGTCAATGGGAAGGTCGAAGGGAAACAGTATACCTGCAGAGGTGCATCGAAATGTAAAACTGGTGACAAGGGAAACGCTCAAAACATAGACAGTAGGGAGACTCAGTCTTCCTGTACTTAAGTCGGCATTGTGTCTCTTATACTTATTTCCGATGCAATTTCTGAGCTTCATCGTCAATGGGAAGTTCCTAGGAACACAGTAAACCTGCAGAGGTGCATCGGAATGTAAAAGTGGTGAAACAGGAAACGCTCAAAACATAGACAGTAGGAAGACTCAGCCTTCCTGTATTTAAGTCGGCATTGCGTCTCTTATATTTAATTCCGATGCTATTTCTGTGTTTCATCGTCAATGGGAAGGTCCAATGGATACAGAAAACCTGCAGAGGTGCATCGGAATGTAAAATTGGTGACGCACGGAAACGCTCAAAACATAGGCAGTAGGAAGACTCAATCTTCCAGTACTTAAGTCGGCATTGTGTCTCTTCTATTTAATTCCGATGGAATTTTTGTGTTTCATCGTCAATGGGAAGATCCAAGGGATACAGTAAACCTGCAGAGGTGCATCGGAATGTAAAACTGGTGACACAGGAAATGCTCAAAACATAGACAGTAGGAAGACTCAGCCTTCCTGTTCTTAAGTCGGCATTGTGTCTCTTATATTTAATTCCGATGCTATTTCAGTGTTTCATCGTCAATGGGAAGGTCCAATGGATACAGTAAAACTGCAGAGGTGCATCGGAATGTAAAACTGGTGACACAGGAAACGATCAAAACGTAGACAGTAGGAATACTCAGTCTTCCTGTACTTAAGTCGGCATTGTGTCTCTTATATTTAAATCCCATGCCATTTCTGTGTTTCGTCGTCAATGGGAAGGTCCAAGGGATACAGTAAACCTGCAGAGGTGCATCGGAATATAAAACTGGTGACTCAGGAAGCGGTCAAATCATAGGCCCTAAGAAGACTCAGTTTTCTTGTACTGAAGTCGGCATTGTGTCTCTTATATTTAATTTGATGCAATTTCTGTGTTTCATCGTCACTGTGAAGGTCCAAGGGATACAGTAAACCTGCAGAGGTGCATCGGAATGTAAAACTGATGATACAGGACACGCTCAAAACATAGACAGTAGGAAGAGTCAGTCTTCCTTTACTTAAGTCGGCATAGTGCCTCTTATATTTAATTCCGATGCAATTTCTGAGCTTCATCGTCAATGGGAAGGTCGAAGGGAAACAGTATACCTGCAGAGGTGCATCGGAATGTAAAACTGGTGACAAGAGAAACGCTCAAAACATAGACAGTAGGGAGAATCAGTCTTCCTGTACTTAAGTCGGCATTGTGTCTCTTATACTTATTTCCGATTCAATTTCTGAGCTTCATCGTCAATGGGAAGGTCCTAGGAACACAGTAAACCTGCAGAGGTGCATCGGAATGTAAAACTGGTGACACGGGAAACGCTCAAAACATAGACCTTAAGAAGACTCAGTTTTCTTGTACTTTAGTCGGCATTGTGTCTGTTATATTTAATTCTGATGCAATATCTGTGTTTCATCGTCACTGTGAAAGTCCAAGGGATACAGTAAAACTGCAGAGGTGCATCGGAATGTAAAGCTGTGACAAAGGAAACGATCAAAACGTAGACAGTAGGAATACTCAGTCTTCCTGTACTTAAGTCGGCATTGTATCTCTTATATTTAAATGCGATGCCATTTCTGTGTTTCGTCGTCAATGGGAAGGTCCAAGGGATACAGTAAACCTGCAGAGGTGCATCGGAATATAAAACTGGTGACACAGGAAGCGGTCAAATCATAGGCCCTAAGAAGACTCAGTTTTCTTGTACTGAAGTCGGCATTGTGTCTCTTATATTTAATTTGATGCAATTTCTGTGTTTCATCGTCACTGTGAAGGTCCAAGGGATACAGTAAACCTGCAGAGTTGCATCAAGATGTAAAACTGATGACACAGGGAACGCTCATAACACAGACAGTAGGAAAACTCAGTCTTCCTGTACCTAAGTCGGCATTGTGTCTCTTATATTTTATTCCGATGCAATTTCTGTGTTTCATCGCCAATGGGAAGGTCCAAGGGATACAGTAAACCTGCAGAGGTGCATCGGAATGTAAAACAGGTGATACAGGACACGCTCAAATTATAGACAGTAGGAAGACTCAGTCTTCCTTTACTTACGTCGGCATGGTGTCTCTTATATTTAATTCCGATGCAATTTCTGAGCTTCATCGTCAGTGGGAAGGTCGAAGGGAAACAGTATACCTGCAGAGGTGCATCGGAATGTAAAACTGGTGAGAAGGGAAACGCTCAAAACATAGACAGTAGGGAGACTCAGTCTTCCTGTAATTAAGTCGGCCTTGTGTCTCTTACACTTATTTCCGATGCCATTTCTGAGCTTCATCGTCAATGGGAATGTCCTAGGAACACAGTAAACCTGCAGAGGTGCATCGGAATGTAAAACTGGTGACACGGGAAACGCTCAAAACATAGACCTTAGGAAGACTCAGCTTTCGTGTACTTATGACGGCATTGTGTCTCTTATACTTAATTCTGATGCCATATCTGTGTTTCATCGTCACTGTGAAAGTCCAAGGGATACAGTAAACCTGCAGAGGTTCATCGGAATGTGAAACTGGTGACACAGGAAACGCTCAAAACAAAGACAGTAGGAACACTCAATGTTTCTGTACTTAAGTCGGCATTGTGTCTCTTATATTTAGTTCCGATGCAATTTCTGTGTTTCATCGTCAATGGTAAGATCCAAGGGATACAGCAAACCTGCAGAGGTGCATCGGAATGTAAAACTGGTGTCACAGGAAACGCTCAAACATAGACAGTAGGAAGACTCAGCCTTCCTGTTCTTAAGTCGGCATTGTGTCTCTTATATTTAATTCCGATGCTATTTCTGTGTTTCATCGTCAATGGGAAGGTCCAATGGATACAGTTAACCTGCAGAGAAACATCGGAATGGAAAATTGGTGACGCAGGAAACGCTCAAAACATAGGCAGTAGGAAGACTCAATCTTCCAGTACTTAAGTCGGCATTGTGTCTCTTCTATTTAATTCCGATGGAATTTCTGTGTTTCATCGTCAATGGGAAGATCCAAGGGATACAGTAAACCTGCAGAGATGCATCGGAATGTAAAACTGGTGACACAGGAAATGCTCAAAGCATAGACAGTAGGAAGACTCAGCCTTCCTGTTCTTAAGTCGGCATTGTGTCTCTTATATTTAATTCCGATGCTATTTCTGTGTTTCATCGTCAATGGGAAGGTCCAATGGATACAGTAAAACTGCAGAGGTGCATCGGAATGTAAAACTGGTGACACAGGAAACGATCAAAACGTAGACAGTAGGAATACTCAGTCTTCCTGTACTTAAGTCGGCATTGTGTCTCTTATATTTAAATCCGATGCCATTCCTGTGTTTCGTCGTCAATGGGAAGGTCCAAGGGATACAGTAAACCTGCAGAGGTGCATCGGAATATAAAACTGGTGACACAGGAAGCGGCCAAATCATAGGCCCTAAGAAGACCCAGTTTTCTTGTACTGAAGTCGGCATTGTGTCTCTTATATTTAATTTGATGCAATTTCTGTGTTTCATCGTCACTGTGAAGGTCCAAGGGATACAGTAAACCTGCAGAGGTGCATCAAAATGTAAAACTGATGACACAGGGAACGATCATAGCATAGACAGTAGGACAACTCAATCTTCCTGTACCTAAGCCGGCATTGTGTCTCTTAAATTTAATTCCGATGCAATTTCTGAGCTTCATCGTCAATGGGAAGGTCGAAGGGAAACAGTATACCTGCAGAGGTGCATCGGAATGTAAAACTGGTGACAAGGGAAACACTCAAAACATAGACAGTAGGAAGACACAGTCTTTCTGTACTTAAGTCGGCATTGTGTCTCTTATATTTAATTCCGATGAAATTTCAATGTTTCATCGCCAATGGGAAGGTCCAAGGGGTACAGTAACCCTACAGAGGTGCATCGGAATGTAAAACTGGTGACACAGGGAGCGCTCATAACATAGACCCTAAGAAGACTCAGTTTTGTTGTACTTAAGTCGGCATTGTGTCTTTTATATTTAATTCCGATGCAATTTCTGTGTTTCATCGTCACTGTGAAGGTACAAGGGATACAGGAAACCTGCAGAGGTGCATCGGAATGTAAAACTGGTGATACAGGACTCGCTAAAATCATAGACAGTAGGAAGACTCAGTCTTCCTTTGCGTAAGTCGGCATGGTGTCTCTTATATTTAATTCCGATGCAATTTCTGAGCTTCATCGTCAATGGGAAGGTCGAAGGGAAACAGTATACCTGCAGAGGTGCATCGAAATGTAAAACTGGTGACAAGGGAAACGCTCAAAACATAGACAGTAGGGAGACTCAGTCTTCCTGTACTTAAGTCGGCATTGTGTCTCTTACACTTATTTCCGATGCAATTTCTGAGCTTCATCGTCAATGGGAAGTTCCTAGGAACACAGTAAACCTGCAGAGGTGCATCGGAATGTAAAAGTGGTGAAACAGGAAACGCTCAAAACATAGACAGTAGGAAGACTCAGCCTTCCTGAATTTAAGTCGGCTTTGCGTCTCTTATATTTAATTCCGATGCTATTTCTGTGTTTCATCGTCAATGGGAAGGTCCAATGGATACAGAAAACCTGCAGAGGTGCATCGGAATGTAAAATTGGTGACGCACGGAAACGCTCAAAACATAGGCAGTAGGAAGACTCAATCTTCCAGTACTTAAGTCGGCATTGTGTCTCTTCTATTTAATTCCGATGGAATTTTTGTGTTTCATCGTCAATGGGAAGATCCAAGGGATACAGTAAACCTGCAGAGGTGCATCGGAATGTAAAACTGGTGACACAGGAAATGCTCAAAACATAGACAGTAGGAAGACTCAGCCTTCCTGTTCTTAAGTCGGCATTGTGTCTCTTATATTTAATTCCGATGCTATTTCAGTGTTTCATCGTCAATGGGAAGGTCCAATGGATACAGTAAAACTGCAGAGGTGCATCGGAATGTAAAACTGGTGACACAGGAAACGATCAAAACGTAGACAGTAGGAATACTCAGTCTTCCTGTACTTAAGTCGGCATTGTGTCTCTTATATTTAAATCCCATGCCATTTCTGTGTTTCGTCGTCAATGGGAAGGTCCAAGGGATACAGTAAACCTGCAGAGGTGCATCGGAATATGAAACTGGTGACTCAGGAAGCGGTCAAATCATAGGCCCTAAGAAGACTCAGTTTTCTTGTACTGAAGTCGGCATTGTGTCTCTTATATTTAATTTGACGCAATTTCTGTGTTTCATCGTCACTGTGAAGGTCCAAGGGATACAGTAAACCTGCAGAGGTGCATCGGAATATAAAACTGGTGACACAGGAAGCGGTCAAATCATAGGCCCTAAGAAGACTCAGTTTTCTTGTACTGAAGTCGGCATTGTGTCTCTTATATTTAATTTGATGCAATTTCTGTGTTTCATCGTCACTGTGAAGGTCCAAGGGATACAGAAAACCTGCAGAGTTGCATCAAGATGTAAAACTGATGACACAGGGAACACTCATAACACAGACAGTAGGAAAACTCAGTCTTCCTGTACCTAAGTCGGCATTGTGTCTCTTATATTTTATTCCGATGCAATTTCTGTGTTTCATCGCCAATGGGAAGGTCCAAGGGATACAGTAAACCTGCAGAGGTGCATCGGAATGTAAAACAGGTGATACAGGACACGCTCAAATTATAGACAGTAGGAAGACTCAGTCTTCCTTTACTTACGTCGGCATCGTGTCTCTTATATTTAATTCCGATGCAATTTCTGAGCTTCATCGTCAGTGGGAAGGTCGAAGGGAAACAGTATACCTGCAGAGGGGCATCGGAATGTAAAACTGGTGAGAAGGGAAACGCTCAAAACATAGACAGTAGGGAGACTCAGTCTTCCTGTAATTAAGTCGGCCTTGTGTCTCTTATACTTATTTCCGATGCCATTTCTGAGCTTCATCGTCAATGGGAATGTCCTAGGAACACAGTAAACCTGCAGAGGTGCATCGGAATGTAAAACTGGTGACACGGGAAACGCTCAAAACATAGACCTTAGGAAGACTCAGTTTTCGTGTACTTATGTCGGCATTGTGTCTGTTATATTTAATTCTGATGCCATATCTGTGTTTCATCGTCACTGTGAAAGTCCAAGGGATACAGTAAACCTGCAGAGGTTCATCGGAATGTGAAACTGGTGACACAGGAAACGCTCAAAACAAAGACAGTAGGAACACTCAATGTTTCTGTACTTAAGTCGGCATTGTGTCTCTTATATTTAGTTCCGATGCAATTTCTGTGTTTCATCGTCAATGGTAAGATCCAAGGGATACAGCAAACCTGCAGAGGTGCATCGGAATGTAAAACTGGTGTCACAGGAAACGCTCAAACATAGACAGTAGGAAGACTCAGCCTTCCTGTTCTTAAGTCGGCATTGTGTCTCTTATATTTAATTCCGATGTTATTTCTGTGTTTCATCGTCAATGGGAAGGTCCAATGGATACAGTTAACCTGCAGAGAAACATCGGAATGGAAAATTGGTGACGCAGGAAACGCTCAAAACATAGGCAGTAGGAAGACTCAATCTTCCAGTACTTAAGTCGGCATTGTGTCTCTTCTATTTAATTCCGATGGAATTTCTGTGTTTCATCGTCAATGGGAAGATCCAAGGGATACAGTAAACCTGCAGAGATGCATCGGAATGTAAAACTGGTGACACAGGAAATGCTCAAAGCATAGACAGTAGGAAGACTCAGCCTTCCTGTTCTTAATTCGGCATTGTGTCTCTTATATTTAATTCCGATGCTATTTCTGTGTTTCATCGTCAATGGGAAGGTCCAATGGATACAGTAAAACTGCAGAGGTGCATCGGAATGTAAAACTGGTGACACAGGAAACGTTCAAAACGTAGACAGTAGGGATACTCAGTCTTCCTGTACTTAAGTCGGCATTGTGTCTCTTATATTTAAATCCGATGCCATTCCTGTGTTTCGTCGTCAATGGGAAGGTCCAAGGGATACAGTAAACCTGCAGAGGTGCATCGGAATATAAAACTGGTGACACAGGAAGCGGCCAAATCATAGGCCCTAAGAAGACCCAGTTTTCTTGTACTGAAGTCGGCATTGTGTCTCTTATATTTAATTTGATGCAATTTCTGTGTTTCATCGTCACTGTGAAGGTCCAAGGGATACAGTAAACCTGCAGAGGTGCATCAAAATGTAAAACTGATGACACAGGGAACGCTCATAGCATAGACAGTAGGAAAACTCAATCTTCCTGTACCTAAGCCGGCATTGTGTCTCTTAAATTTAATTCCGATGCAATTCTGAGCTTCATCGTCAATGGGAAGGTCGAAGGGAAACAGTATACCTGCAGAGGTGCATCGGAATGTAAAACTGGTGACAAGGGAAACACTCAAAACATAGACAGTAGGAAGACACAGTCTTTCTGTACTTAAGTCGGCATTGTGTCTCTTATATTTAATTCCGATGAAATTTCCATGTTTCATCGCCAATGGGAAGGTCCAAGGGGTACAGTAACCCTACAGAGGTGCATCGGAATGTAAAACTGGTGACACAGGAAGCGCTCATAACATAGACCCTAAGAAGACTCAGTTTTCTTGTACTTAAGTCGGCATTGTGTCTTTTATATTTAATTCCGATGCAATTTCTGTGTTTCATCGTCACTGTGAAGGTACAAGGGATACAGGAAACCTGCAGAGGTGCATCGGAATGTAAAACTGGTGATACAGGACTCGCTAAAATCATAGACAGTAGGAAGACTCAGTCTTCCTTTACGTAAGTCGGCATGGTGTCTCTTATATTTAATTCCGATGCAATTTCTGACCTTCATCGTCAATGGGAAGGTCGAAGGGAAACAGTATACCTGCAGAGGTGCACCGAAATGTAAAACTGGTGACAAGGGAAACGCTCAAACATAGACAGTAGGGAGACTCAGTCTTCCTGTACTTAAGTCGGCATTGTGTCCCTTATACTTATTTCCGATGCAATTTCTGAGCTTCATGGTCAATGGGAAGTTCCTAGGAACACAGTAAACCTGCAGAGGTGCATCGGAATGTAAAAGTGGTGAAACAGGAAACGCTCAAAACATAGACAGTAGGAAGACTCAGCCTTCCTGTATTTAAGTCGGCATTGCGTCTCTTATATTTAATTCCGATGCTATTTCTGTGTTTCATCGTCAATGGGAAGGTCCAATGGATACAGAAAACCTGCAGAGGTGCATCGGAATGTAAAATTGGTGACGCACGGAAACGCTCAAAACATAGGCAGTAGGAAGACTCAATCTTCCAGTACTTAAGTCGGCATTGTGTCTCTTCTATTTAATTCCGATGGAATTTTTGTGTTTCATCGTCAATGGGAAGATCCAAGGGATACAGTAAACCTGCAGAGGTGCATCGGAATGTAAAACTGGTGATACAGGACACGCTCAAATCATAGACAGTAGGAAGACTCAGTCTTCCTTTACTTAAGTCGGCATAGTGCCTCTTATATTTAATTCCGATGCTATTTCTGTGTTTCATCGTCAATGGGAAGGTCCAATGGATACAGTAAAACTGCAGAGGTGCATCGGAATGTAAAACTGGTGACACAGGAAACGATCAAAACGTAGACAGTAGGAATACTCAGTCTTCCTGTACTTAAGTCGGCATTGTGTCTCTTATATTTAAATCCGATGCCATTCCTGTGTTTCGTCGTCAATGGGAAGGTCCAAGGGATACAGTAAACCTGCAGAGGTGCATCGGAATATAAAACTGGTGACACAGGAAGCGGCCAAATCATAGGCCCTAAGAAGACCCAGTTTTCTTGTACTGAAGTCGGCATTGTGTCTCTTATATTTAATTTGATGCAATTTCTGTGTTTCATCGTCACTGTGAAGGTCCAAGGGATACCGTAAACCTGCAGAGGTGCATCAAAATGTAAAACTGATGACACAGGGAACGCTCAGAGCATAGACAGTAGGAAAACTCAATCTTCCTGTACCTAAGCCGGCATTGTGTCTCTTAAATTTAATTCCGATGCAATTTCTGTGCTTCATCGTCAATGGGAAGGTCGAAGGGAAACAGTATACCTACAGAGGTGCATCGGAATGTAAAACTGGTGACAGGGGAAACGCTCAAAACATAGACAATAGGAAGACTCAGTCTTCCGGTACTTAAGTTGGGATTGTGTCTCTTATATTTATTTCCGATGCAATTTCTGAGCTTCATTGTCAATGGGAAGGTCCTAGGAACACAGTAAACCTGCAGAGGTGCATCGGAATGTAAAACTGGTGACACGGGAAACGCTCAAAACATAGACCTTAAGAAGACTCAGTTTTCTTGTACTTAAGTCGGCATTGTGTCTCTTATATTTAATTCCGATTCTATTTCTATGTTTCATCGTCAATGGGAAGGTCCAATGGATACAGTAAAACTGCAGAGGTACATCGGAATTTTAACTGGTGACACAGGAAACGATCAAAACATAGACAGTAGGAAGACTCAGTCTTCCTTTACTTAAGTCATCATTGTGTCTCTTATATTTAATTCCGATGCAATTTCTGTGTTTCATCGTCACTGTGAAGGTTCAAGGGATACAGTAAACGTGCAGAGGTGCATCGGAATGTAAAACTGGTGACAGAGGAAACGCTCAAAACATAGACAGTAGGAAGACTCAGTCTTCCTGTACTTAAGTCATCATTGTGTCTCTTATATTTAATTCCGATGCAATTTCTGTGTTTCATCGTCAATGGGAAGATCCAAGGAATACAGTAAACCTGCAGAGGTGCATCAAAATGTAAAACTGATGACACAGGGAACGGTCATAACATAGACAGTAGGAAAACTCAGTCTTCCTGTACCTAAGTCGGCATTGTGTCTCTTATATTTAATTCCGATGCAATTTCTGTGTTTCGTCGTCAAGGGGGAAGTCCAAGGGATACAGTAAACCTGCAAAGGTGCATTGGAATGTAAAACTGGTGACACAGGAAACGATCAAAACATAGACAGTGAGAAGACTCAGTCTTTCTCTACTTAAGTCGGATTGTGTCTCTTATATTTAATTCCGATGCATTTTCTGTGTTTCATCGTCAATGGGAAGGTCCAAGGGATACAGTATGTCTGCAGAGGTGCATCGGAATGTAAAACTGGTGACACAGGAAGCGCTCATAACATAGACCCTAAGAAGACTCAGTTTTCTTGTACTTAAGTCGGCATTGTGTCTTTTATATTTAATTCCGATGCAATTCCTCTGTTTCATCGTCACTGTGAAGGTCCAAGGGCTACAGTAAACCTGCAGAGGTGCATCGGAATGTAAAACTGGTGATACAGGACACGCTCAAATCATAGACGGTAGGAAGACTCAGTCTTCCTTTACTTATGTCGGCATGGTGTCTCTTATATTTAATTCCGATGCAATTTCTGAGCTTCATCGTCAATGGGAAGATCGAAGGGAAACAGTATACCTGCAGAGGTGCATCGGAATGTGAAACTGGTGACAAGGGAAACGCCCAAAGCATAGACAGTAGGAAGACTCAGTCTTCCTGTACTTAAGTCGGCATTGTGTCTCTTATATTTATTTCCGATGTAATATCTGAGCTTCATCGTCAATGGGAAGGTCCTAGGAACACAGTAAACCTGCAGAGTTGCATCGGAATGTAAAACTGGTGACACGGGAAACGCTCAAAACATAGACCTTAAGAAGACTCAGTTTTCTTGTACTTAATTCGGCATTGTGTCTCTTATTTTTAATTCCGATGCAATATCTGTGTTTCATCGTCACTGTGAAAGTCCAAGGGATACAGTAAACCCGCAGAGGTTCATCGGAATGTGAAACTGGTGACCCAGGAAACGCTCAAAACATAGACAGTAGGAAGACTCAATGTTTCTGTACTTAAGTCGGCATTGTGTCTCTTATATTTAGTTCCGATGCAATTTCTGTGTTTCGTCGTCAATGGGAAGATGCAAGGGATACAGTAAACCTGCAGAGGTGCATCGGAATGTAAAACTGGTGACACAGCAAACGCTCAAAACATAGACAGTAGGAAGACTCAGCCTTCCTGTTCGTAAGTCGGCATTGTGTCTCTTATATTTAAATCCGATGCAATTTCTGTGTTTCATCGTCAATGGGAAGGTCCAATGGATACAGTAAACCTGCAGAGGTGCATCGGAATGTAAAATTGCTGACGCAGGAAACGCTCAAAACATAGGCAGTAGGAAGACTCAATCTACCAGTACTTAAGTCGGCATTGTGTCTCTTCTATTTAATTCCGATGGAATTTCTCTGTTTCATCGTCAATGGGAAGATCCAAGGGATACATTAAACCTGCAACGGTGCATCGGAATGTAAAACTGGTGACACAGGAAATGCTCAAAACATAGACAGTAGGAAGACTCAGCCTTCCTGTTCGTAAGTCGGCATTGTGTCTCTTATATTTAAATCCGATGCAATTTCTGTGTTTCGTCAATGGGAAGGTCCAAGGGATACAGTAAACCTGCAGAGTTGCATCGGAATATAAATCTGGTGACACAGGAAGCGGTCAAATCATAGGCCCTAAGAAGACTCAGTTTTCTTGTACTGAAGTCGGCATTGTGTCTCTTATATTTAATTTGATGCAATTTCTGTGTTTCATCGTCACCGTGAAGGTCCAAGGGATACAGTAAACCTGCAGAGGTGCATCAAAATGTAAAACTGATGACACAGGGAACGCTCATAACGTAGACAGTAGGAAGACTCAGTCTTCCTGTACCTAAGTCGGCATTGTGTCTCTTATATTTAATTCCGATGCAATTTCTGTGTTTCATCGTCAATGGGAAGGTCCAAGGGATACAGTAAACGTGCAGAGGTGCATCGGAATGTAAAACTGGTGACACAGGAAGCGCTCATATCATAGACCCTCAGAAGACTCAGTTTTCTTGTACTTAAGTCGGCATTGTGTCTTTTTTATTTAATTCCGATGCTATTTCTGCGTTTCATCGTCACTGTGAAGGTCCAAGTGATACACTAAACCTGCAGATGTGCATCGGAATATAAAACTGGTGACACAGGAAGCGGTCAAATCATAGGCCCTAAGAAGACTCAGTATTCTTGTACTGAAGTCGGCATTGTGGCTCTTATATTTAATTTGATGCAATTTCTGTGTTTCATCGTCACTGTGAAGGTCCAAGGGATACAGTAAACCTGCAGAGGTGCATCAAAATGTAAAACTGATGACACAGGGAACGCTCGTAACATAGACAGTAGGAAAATTCAGTCTTCCTGTACCTAAGTCGTCATTGTGTCTCTTATATTTAATTCCGATGCAATTTCTGTGTTTCGTCGTCAACGGGAAAGTCCAAGCGATACAGTAAACCTGCAAAGGTGCATTGGAATGTAAAACTGGAGACACAGGAAACGCTCGAAACATAGACAGTAGGAAGACTCAGTCTTTCTGTACTTAAGTCGGCATTGTGTCTCTTATATTTAATTCCGATGCAATATGTCTGTTTCATCGTCAATGGGAAGGTCCAAGGGATACAGTATGCCTGCAGAGGTGCATCGGAATGTAAAACTGGTGACACAGGAAGCGCTCATAACATAGACCCTAAGAAGACTCTGTTTTCTTGTACTTAAGTCGGCATTGTGTCTTTTATATTTAATTCCGATGCAATTTCTGTGTTTCATCGTCACTGTGAAGGTCCAAGGGATACAGTAAGCCTGCAGAGGTGCATCGGAATGTAAAACTGGTGATACAGGGCACGCTCAAATCATAGACAGTAGGAAGACTCAGTCTTCCTTTACTTAAGTCCGCATGGTTTCTCTTAAATTTAATTCCGATGCAATTTCTGAGCTTCATCGACAATGGGAAGGACGAAGGGAAACAGTATACCTGCAGAGGTGGATCGGAACGTAAAACTGGTGACAAGGGAACGCTGAACATATAGACAGTAGGAAGAATCAGTCTTCCTGTACTTAAGTCGGCATTGTGTCTCTTACATTTATTTCCGATGCAATTTCTGAGCTTCATCGTCAATGGGAAGGTCCTAGGAACACAGTAAGCCTCCAGAAGTGCATCGGAATGTAAAACTGGTGACACGGGAAACGCTCAAAACGTAGACCTTAAGAAGACTCAGTTTTCTTGTACTTAAGTCGGCATTGTGTCTCTTATATTTAATTCCGATGCAATATCTGTGTTTCATCGTCACTGTGAAAGTCCAAGGGATACAGTGAACCTCCAGTGGTTCATCAGAATGTGAAACTGGTGACACAGGACACGCTCAAATCATAGGCAGTAGGAAGATTCCGTCTTCCTTTACTTATGTCGGCATGGTGTCTCTTATATTTAATTCCGATGCAATTTCTGAGCTTCATCGTCAATGGGAAGGTCGAAGGGAAACAGTATACCTGCAGAGGTGCATCGGAATGTAAAATTGGTGACAAGGGAAACGCTCAAAATATAGACAGTAGGAAGACTCAGTCTTCCTGTACTTAAGTCGGCATTGTGACTCTTATATTTATTTCCGATGCAATATCTGAGCTTCATCGTCAATGGGAAGGTCCTAGGAGCACAGTAAACCTGCAGAGGTGCATCGGAATGTAAAACTGGTGACACAGGAAATGCTCAAAACATAGACAGTAGGAATACTCAGTCTTCCTGTACTTAAGTCGGCATTGTGTCTCTTATATTTAAATCCGATGCAATTTCTGGGTTTCGTCGTCAATGGGAAGGTCCAAGGGATACAGTAAACCTGCAGAGGTGCATCGGAATATAAAACTGGTGACACAGGAAGCTGTCAAATCATAGGCCCTAAGAAGACTCAGTTTTCTTGTACTGAAGTCGGCATTGTGTCTCTTATATTTAATTTTAACACTTGGTTTAAGAATCATGATAGAAGGTTGTATACATGGAAGAACCATGGAGATACTAAAAGGTATCAGATAGATTAAATAATGGTAAGACAGAGATTTAGGAACCAGGTTTTAAATTGTAAGACATTTCCAGGGGCAGATGTGGACTCTGACCACAATCTATTGGTTATGACCTGTAGATTAAAACTGAAGAAACTGCAAAAAGGTGGGAATTTAAGGAGATGGGACCTGGATAAACTGACTAAACCAGAGGTTGTACAGAGTTTCAGGGAGAGCATAAGGGAACAATTGACAGGAATGGGGGAAAGAAATACAGTAGAAGAAGAATGGGTAGCTTTGAGGGATGAAGTAGTGAAGGCAACAGAGGATCAAGTAGGTAAAAAGACGAGGGCTAGTAGAAATCCTTGGGTAACAGAAGAAATATTGAATTTAATTGATGAAAGAAGAAAATATAAAAATGCAGTAAATGAAGCAGGCAAAAAGGAATACAAACGTCTCAAAAATGAGATCGACAGGAAGTGCAAAATGGCTAAGCAGGGATGGCTAGAGGACAAATGTAAGGATGTAGAGGCTTATCTCACTAGGGGTAAGATAGATACTGCCTATAGGAAAATTAAAGAGACCTTTGGAGATAAGAGAACCACTTGTATGAACATAAAGAGCTCAGATGGAAACCCAGTTCTAAGCAAAGAAGAGAAAGCAGAAAGGTGGAAGGAGTATATAGAGGGTCTATAGAAGGGCGATGTACTTGAGGACAATATTATGGAAATGGAAGAGGATGTAGATGAAGATGAAATGGGAGATACGATACTGCGTGAAGAGTTTGACAGAGCACTGAAAGATCTGAGTCGAAACAAGGCCCCCGGAGTAGACAACATTCCATTGGAACTACTGACTGCTTTGGGAGAGCCAGTCCTGACTAAACTGTACCATCTGGTGAGCAAGATGTATGAAACAGGCGAAATACCCTCAGACTTCAAGAAGAATATAATAATTCCAATCCCAAAGAAAGCAGGTGTTGACAGATGCGAGAATTACCGAACAATCAGTTTAATAAGCCACAGCTGCAAAATACTAACACGAATTCTTTACAGACGAATGGAAAAACTAGTAGAAGCCGACCTCGGGGAAGACCAGTTTGGATTCCGTAGAAATACTGGAACACGTGAGGCAATACTGACCTTACGACTTATCTTAGAAGAAAGATTAAGGAAAGGCAAACCTACGTTTCTAGCATTTGTAGACTTAGAGAAAGCTTTTGACAATGTTGACTGGAATATTCTCTTTCAAATTCTAAAGGTGACAGGGGTAAAATACAGGGAGTGAAAGGCTATGTTCAATTTGTACAGAAACCAGATGGCAGTTATAAGAGTCGAGGGACATGAAAGGGAAGCAGTGGTTGGGAAGGGACTAAGACAGGGTTGTAGCCTCTCCCCGATGTTATTCAATCTGTATATTGAGCAAGCAGTAAAGGAAACAAAAGAAAAATTCGGAGTAGGTATTAAAATTCATGGAGAAGAAGTAAAAACTTTGAGGTTCGCCGATGACATTGTAATTCTGTCAGAGACAGCAAAGGACTTGGAAGAGCAGTTGAACGGAATGGATGGTGTCTTGAAGGGGGGATATAAGATGAACATCAACAAAAGCAAAACGAGGATAATGGAATGTAGTCGAATTAAGTCGGGTGATGTTCAGGGTATTACATTAGGAAATGAGACACTTAAAGTAGTAAAGGAGTTTTGCTATTTAGGGAGTAAAATAACTAATGATGGTCGAAGTAGAGAGGATATAAAATGTAGACTGGCAATGGCAAGGAAAGCGTTTCTGAAGAAGAGAAATTTGTTAACATCGAGTATAGATTTAAGTGTCAGGAAGTCTTTTCTGCAAGTATTTGTATGGAGTGTAGCCATGTATGGAAGTGAAACATGGACGACAAATAGTTTGGACAAGAAGAGAATAGAAGCTTTCGAAATGTGGTGCTACAGAAGAATGCTGAAGATTAGATGGGTAGATCACATAACTAATGAGGAGGTACTGAATAGGATTGGGGAGAAGAGAAGTTTGTGGCACAACTTGACCAGAAGAAGGGATCGGTTGGTAGGACATGTTCTGAGGCATCAAGGGATCACCAATTTAGTATTGGAGGGCAGCGTGGAGGGTAAAAATCGTAGGGGGAGACCAAGAGATGCATTCACTAAGCAGATTCAGAAGGATGTAGGTTGCAGTAGGTACTGGGAGATGAATAAGCTTGCACAGGATAGAGTAGCATGGAGAGCTGCATCAAACCAGTCTCAGGACTGAAGACCACAACAACAACAACATATTTAATTTGAGGCAATTTCTGTGTTTCATCGTCACTGTGAAGGTCCAAGGGATACAGTAAACCTGCAGAGGTGCATCAAAATGTAAAACTGATGACACAGGGAACGCTCATAACATAGACAGTAGGAAGACTCAGTCTTCCTGTACCTAAGTCGGCATTATTTAATTCCGATGCAATTTCTGTGTTTCATCGTCAATGGGAAGGTCCAAGGGATACAGTATGCCTGCAGAGGTGCATCGGAATGTAAAACTGGTGACACAGGAAGCGCTCATAACATAGACCCTAAGAAGACTCAGTTTTCTTGTACTTAAGTCGGCATTGTGTCTTTTTTATTTAATTCCGATGCTATTTCTGTGTTTCATCGTCAATGGGAAGGTCGAAGGGAAACAGTATACCTGCAGAGGTGCATCGGAATGTAAAACTGGTGACACAGGAAACGCTCAAAACATAGACAGTAGGAAGACTCAGTCTTCCTGTACTTAAGTCATCATTGTGTCTCTTATATTTAATTCCGATGCAATTTCTGTGTTTCATCGTCACTGTGAATGTTCAAGGGATACAGTAAACGTGCAGAGGTGCATCGGAATGTAAAACTGGTGACACAGGGAACGCTCAAAGCATAGACAGTAGGAAGACTCAGTCTTCCTGTACTTCAGTCGGCATTGTGTCTCTTATATTTAATTCCGATGCCATTTCTGTGTTTCATCGCCAATAGGAAGGTCCAAGGGATACAGTAAACCTGCAGAGGTGCATCGGAATATAAAACTGGTGACACAGGAAGCGGTCAAATCATAGGCCTAAGAAGACTCAGTATTCTTGTACTGAAGTCGGCATTGTGTCTCTTATATTTAATTTGATGCAATTTCTGTGTTTCATCGTCACTGTGAAGGTCCAAGGGATACAGTAAACCTGCAGAGGTGCATCAAAATGTAAAACTTATGACACAGGGAACGCTCGTAACATAGACAGTAGGAAAACTCAGTCTTCCTGTACCTAAGTCGTCATTGTGTCTCTTATATTTAATTCCGATGCAATTTCTGTGTTTCGTCGTCAATGGGAAAGTCCAAGGGATACAGTAAACCTGCAAAGGTGCATTGGAATGTAAAACTGGTGACACAGGAAACGCTCAAAATATAGACAGTAGGAAGACTCAGTCTTTCTGTACTTAAGTCGGCATTGTGTCTCTTATATTTAATTCCGATGCAATATGTCTGTTTCATCGTCAATGGGAAGGTCCAAGGGATACAGTATGCCTGCAGAGGTGCATCGGAATGTAAAACTGGTGACACAGGAAGCGCTCATAACATAGAGCCTAAGAAGACTCAGTTTTCTTGAACTTAAGTCGGCATTGTGTCTTTTATATTTAATTCCGATGCAATTTCTGTGTTTCATCGTCACTGTGAAGGTCCAAGGGATACAGTAAACCTGCAGAGGTGCATCGGAATGTAAAACTGGTGATACAGGGCACGCTCAAATCATAGACAATAGGAAGACTCAGTCTTCCTTTACTTAAGTCCGCATGGTCTCTCTTATATTTAATTCCGATGCAATTTCTGAGCTTCATCGTCAATGGGAAGGACGAAGGGAAACAGTATACCTGTAGAGGTGGATCGGAATGTAAAACTGGTGACAAGGGAACGCTCAACACATAGACAGTAGGAAGAATCAGTCTTCCTGTTCTTAAGTCGGCATTGTGTCTCTTATATTTATTTCCGATGTAATTTCTGAGCTTCATCGTCAATGGGAAGTTCCTAGGAACACAGTAAGCCTGCAGAAGTGCATCAGAATGTGAAACTGGTGACACAGGAAACGCTCAAAACATAGACAGTAGGAAGACTCAATGCTTCTGTACTTAAGTCGGCATTGTGTCTCTTATATTTAGTTCCGATGCAACTTCTGTGTTTCATCGTCAATGGGAAGATCCAAGGGATACAGTAAACCTGCAGAGGTGCATCGGAATGTAAAACTGGTGACACAGGAAACGCTCAAAACATAGACAGTAGGAAGACTCAAGCTTCCTGTTCTTAAGTCGTTATTGTGTCTCTTATATTTAATTACGATTCTATTCCTGTGTTTCATCGTCAATGGGAAGGTCCAATGGTTACAGTAAACCTGCAGAGGTGCATCGGAATGTAAAATTGGTGACGCAGGAAACGCTCAAAACATAGGCAGTAGGAAGACTCCATGTTTTTGTACTTAAGTCGGTATTGTGTCTCTTCTATTTAATTCCGATGGAATTTCTGTGTTTCATCGTCACTGTGAAGGTCCAAGGGATACAGTAAACCTGCAGAGGTGCATCAAAATGTAAAACTGGTGACACAGGGAATGCTCAAAACATAGACAGTAGGAAGACTCAGCCTTCCTGTTCTTAAGTCGGCATTGTGTCTCTTATATTTAATTCCGATGCTATTTCTGTGTTTCACCGTCAATGGGAAGGTCCAATGGATACAGTAAAACTGCAGAGGTGCATCGGAAGTTAAACTGGTGACACAGGAAACGATCAAAACATACACAATAGGAAGACTCAGTCTTCCTGTACTTAAGTCATCATTGTGTCTCTTATATTTAATTCCGATTCAATTTCTGTGTTTCATCGTCACTGTGAAGGTTCAAGGGATACAGTAAACGTGCAGAGGTGCATCGGAATGTAAATCTGGTGACACGGGAAACGCTCAAAACATAGACCTTAAGAAGACTCAGTTTTCGTGTACTTAAGTCGGCATTGTGTCTCTTATATTTAATTCTGATGCAATATCTATGTTTCATCGTCACTGTGAAAGTCCAAGGGATACAGTAAACCTGCAGAGGTTCATCGGAATGTGAAACTGGTGACACAGGAAACGCTCAAAACATAGGCAGTAGGAAGACTCCATGTTTTTGTACTTAAGTCGGCATTGTGTCTCTTATATTTAGTTCCGATGCAATTTCTGTGTTTGATCGTCACTGTGAAGGTCCAAGGGATACAGTAAACCTGCAGAGGTGCATCAAAATGTAAAACTGATGACACAGGGAACGCTCATAACATAGACAGTAGGAAGACTCAGTCTTCCTGTATCTAAGTCGGCATTGTGTCGCTTATATTTAATTCCGATGCAATTTCTGTGTTTCATCGTCAATGGGAAGGTCCAAGGGATACAGTATGCCTGCAGAGGTGCATCGGAATGTAAAACTGGTGACACAGGAAGCACTCATAACATAGACCCTAAGAAGACTCAGTTTTCTTGTACTTAAGTCGGCATTGTGTCTTTTATATTTAAATCCGATGTAATTTCAGTGTTTCATCGTCACTGTGAAGGTCCAAGGGATACAGTAAACCTGCAGAGGTGCATCGGAATGTAAAACTGGTGATACAGGACACGCTCCAATCATAGACAGTAGGAAGACTCAGTCTTCCTTTACTTATGTCGGCATGGTGTCTCTTATATTTAATTCCGATGCAATTTCTGAGCTTCATCGTCAATGGGAAGGTCGAAGGGAAACAGTATACCTGCAGAGGTGCATCGGAATGTAAAACTGGTGACAAGGGAAACGCTCAAAACATAGACAGTAGGAAGACTCAGTCTTCCTGTACTTACGTCGGCATTGTGTCTCTTATATTTATTTCCGATGCAATATCTGAGCTTCATCGTCAATGGGAAGGTGCTAGGAGCACAGTAAACCTGCAGAGTTGCATCGGAATATAAAACTGGTGACACGGGAAACGCTCAAAACATAGACCTTAAGAAGACTCAGTTTTCTTGTACTTAAGTCGGCATTGTGTCTCTTATATTTAATTCCGATGCAATATCTGTGTTTCATCGTCACTGTGAAAGTCCACGGGATACAGTAAACCTGCAGAGGTTCATCGGAATGTGAAACTGGTGACCCAGGAAACGCTCAAACTTAGACAGTAGGAAGACTCAATGTTTCTGTACTTAAGTCGGCATTGTGTCTCGTATATTTAGTTCCGATGCAACTTCTGTGTTTCATCGTCAATGGGAAGATCCAAGGGATACAGTAAACCTGCAGAGGTGCATCGGAATGTTAAACTGGTGACACAGGAAACGCTCAAAACATAGACAGTAGGAAGATTCAGCCTTCCTGTTCTTAAGTCGTTATTGTGTCTCTTATATTTAATTCCGATGCTATTCCTGTATTTCATCGTCAATGGAAAGGTCCAATGGCTACAGTAAACCTGCTGAGGTGCATCGGAATGTAAAATTGGTGACGCAGGAAACGCTCTAAACATAGACATTAGGAAGACTCAGTCTTCCTGTACTTCAGTCTCTATTGTGTCTCTTATATTTAATTCCGATGCCATTTCTGTGTTTCATCGCCAATGGGAAGGTCCAAGGGATACCGTAAACCTGCAGAGGTGCTTCGGAATGTAAAACTGGTGATACAGGACACGCTCAAATCATAGACAGTAGGAAGACTCAGTCTTCCTTTACTTAAGTCGGCATGGTGTCTCTTATATTTAATTCCGATGCAATTTCTGAGCTACATCGTAAATGGGAAGGTCGAAGGTAAACAGTATACCTGCAGAGGTGCATTGGAATGTAAAACTGGTGACAAGGGAAACGCTCAAAACATAGACAGTAGGGAGACTCAGTCTTCCTGTGCTTAAGTCGGCATTGTGTCTCTTATACTTATTTCCGATGCCATTTCTGAGCTTCATCGTCAATGGGAAGGTCCTAGGAACACAGTAAACCTGCAGAGGTGCATCGGAATGTAAATCTGGTGACACGGGAAACGCTCAAAACATAGACCTTAAGAAGACTCAGTTTTCGTGTACTTAAGTCGGCATTGTGTCTCTTATATTTAGTTCCGATGCAATTTCTGTGTTTCATCGTCACTGTGAAGGTCCAAGGGATACAGTAAACCTGCAGAGGTGCATCAAAATGTAAAACTGATGACACAGGGAACGCTCATAACATAGACAGTAGGAAGACTCAGTCTTCCTGTATCTAAGTCGGCATGGTGTCTCTTATATTTAATTCCGATGCAATTTCTGAGCTTCATCGTCAATGGGAAGGTCGAAGGGAAACAGTATACCTGCAGAGGTGCATCGGATTGTAAAACTGGTGACAAGGGAAACGCTCAAAACATAGACAGTAGGAAGACTAAGTCTTCCTGTACTTACGTCGGCATTGTGTCTCTTATATTTATTTCCGATGCAATATCTGAGCTTCATCGTCAATGGGAAAGTCCTAGGAGCACAGTAAACCTGCAGAGTTGCATCGGAATGTAAAACTGGTGACACGGGAAACGCTCAAAACATAGACCTTAAGAAGATTCAGTTTTCTTGTACTTAAGTCGGCATTGTGTCTCTTATATTTAATTCCGATGCAATATCTGTGTTTCATCGTCACTGTGAAAGTCCAAGGGATACAGTAAACCTGCAGAGGTTCATCGGAATGTGAAACTGGTGACCCAGGAAACGCTCAAACATAGACAGTAGGAAGACTCAATGTTTCTGTACTTAAGTCGGCATTGTGTCTCTTACATTTAGTTCCGATGCAACTTCTGTGTTTCATCGTCAATGGGAAGGTCCAATGGATACAGTAAAACTGCAGAGGTGCATCGGAAGTTAAACTGGTGACACAGGAAACGATCAAAACATAGACAATAGGATGACTCAGTCTTCCTGTACTTAAGTCATCATTGTGTCTCTTATATTTAATTCCGATGCAATTTCTGTGTTTCATCGTCACTGTGAAGGTCCATGGGATACAGTAAACGTGCAGAGGTGCATCGGAATGTAAAACTGGTGACACAGGAAACGCTCTAAACATAGACATTAGGAAGACTCAGTCTTCCTGTACTTCAGTCTGTCTTGTGTCTCTTATATTTAATTCCGATGCCATTTCTGTGTTTCATCGCCAATGGGAAGGTCCAAGGGATACAGTAAACCTGCAGAGGTGCATCGGAATGTAAAACTGGTGAGACAGGAAACCCTCAAAACATAGACAGTAGGAAGACTCAGTCTTCCTTTACTTAAGTCGGCATGGTGTCTCTTATATTTAATTCCGATGCAATTTCTGAGCTACATCGTAAATGGTAAGGTCGAAGGTAAACAGTATACCTGCAGAGGTGCATAAGAATGTAAAACTGGTGACAAGGCAAACGCTCAAAACATAGACAGTAGGGAGACTCAGTCTTCCTGTGCTTAAGTCGGCATTGTGTCTCTTATACTTATTTCCGATGCCATTTCTGAGCTTCATCGTCAATGGGAAGGTCCTAGGAACACAGTAAACCTGCAGAGGTGCATCGGAATGTAAATCTGGGACACGGCAAACGCTCAAAACATAGACCTTAAGAAGACTCAGTTTTCGTGTACTTAAGTCGGCATTGTGTCTCTTATATTTAATTCTGATGCAATATCTATGTTTCATCGTCACTGTGAAAGTCCAAGGGATACAGTAAACCTGCAGAGGTTCATCGGAATGTGAAACTGGTGACACAGGAAACGCTCAAAACATAGACAGTAGGAAGACTCAATGTTTCTGTACTTAAGTCGGCATTGTGTCTCTTATATTTAGTTCCGAAGCAATTTCTGTGTTTCATCGTCAATGGGAAGATCCAATGGATACAGTAAACCTGCAGAGGTGCATCGGAATATAAAACTGGTGACACAGGAACTGGTCAAATCATAGGCCCTAAGTAGACTCAGTTTCTTGTACTGAAGTCGGTATTGTGTAGCTTATATTTAATTTGATGCAATTTCTGTGTTTCATCGTCACTGTGAAGGTCCAAGGGATACAGTAAACCTGCAGAGGTGCATCAAAATGTAAAACTTGTGACACAGGAAGCGCTCATAACATAGACGCTAAGAAGACTCAGTTTTCTTGTACTTAAGTCGGCATTGTGTCTTTTAAATTTAATTCCGATGCAATTTCTGTGTTTCATCGTCACTGTGAAGGTCCATGGGATACAGTAAACCTGCAGAGGTGCATCGGAATGTAAAACTGGTGACACAGGAAACGATCAAAACATAGACAGTAGGAATACTCAGTCTTCCTGTACTTAAGTCGGCATTGTGTCTCTTATATTTAAATCCGATGCAATTTCTGTGTTTCATCGTCAATGGGAAGATCCAAGGGATACAGTAAACCTGCAGAGGTGCATCAAAATGTAAAACTGATGACACAGGGAACGTTCATAACATAGACAGTAGGAAACCTCAGTCTTCCTGTACCTAAGTCGGCATTGTGTCTCTTATATTTAATTCCGATGCAATTTCTGTGTTTCGTCGTCATCGGGAAAGTCCAAGGGATACAGTAAAGCTGCAAAGGTGCATTGGAACGTAAAACTGGTGACACAGGAAACGCTCACAACATAGACAGTAGGAAGACTCAGTCTTTCTGTACTTAAGTCGGCATTGTGTCTCTTATATTTAATTCCGATGCAATTTCTGTGTTTCATCGTCAATGGGAAGGTCCAAGGGAAACAGTATGCCTGCAGAGGTGCATCGGAATGTAAAACTGGTGATACAGGACACGCTCAAATCATAGACAGTAGGAAGACTCAGTCTTCCTTTACTTATGTCGGCATGGTGTCTATTATATTTAATTCCGATGCAATTTCTGAGCTTCATAGTCAATGGGAGGGTCCTAGGAACACAGTAAACCTGCAGAGTTGCATCGGATTGTAAAACTGGTGACACGGGAAACGCTCAAAACATAGACCTTAAGAAGACTCAGTTTTCTTGTACTTAAGTCGGCATTGTGTCTCTTCTATTTAATTCCGATGCAATTTCTGTGTTTCATCGTCACTGTGAAAGTCCAAGGGATACAGTAAACCTGCAGAGGTTCATCGGAATGTGAAACTGGTGACCCAGGAAACGCTCAAAACATAGACAGTAGGAAGACTCAATGTTTCTGTACTTAAGTCGGCATTGTGTCTCTTATATTTAGTTCCAATGCAATTTCTGTGTTTCATCGTCAATGGGAAGATGCAAGGGATACAGTAAACCTGCAGAGGTGCATCGGAATGTAAAACTGGTGACACAGGAAACGCTCAAAACATAGACAGTAGGAAGACTCAGGCTTCCTGTTCTTAAGTCATTATTGTGTCTCTTATATTTAATTCCGATGCTATTTCTGTGTTTCATCGTCAATGGGAAGGTCCAATGGGTACAGTAAACCTGCAGAGGTGCATCGGAATGTAAAATTGGTGACGCAGGAAACGCTCAAAACATAGGCAGTAGGAAGACTCAATCTACCAGTAGTTAAGTCGGCATTGTGTCTCTTCTATTTAATTCCGATGGAATTTCTGTGTTTCATCGTCAATGCAGAGGTGCATCGGAATGTAAAACTGGTGACACAGGAAATGCTCAAAACATAGACAGTAGGAAGACTCAGCCTTCCCGTTCTTAAGTCTGCATTGTGTCTCTTATATTTAATTCCGATGCAATTTCTGTGTTTCATCGTCACTGTGAAGGTTCAATTGATACAGTAAACGTGCAGAGGTGCATCGGAATGTAAAACTGGTGACACAGGAACGCTCAAAACATAGACAGTAGGAAGACTCAGTCTTCCTGTACTTCAGTCGGCATTGTGTCTCTTATATTTAATTCCGATGCCATTTCTGTGTTTCATCGCCAATAGGAAGGTCCAAGGGATACAGTTAACCTGCAGAGGTGCATCGGAATATAAAACTGGTGACACAGGAAGCGGTCAAATCATAGGTCCTAAGAAGACTCAGTATTCTTGTATTGAAGTCGGCATTGTGTCTCTTATATTTAATTTGATGCAATTTCTGTGTTTCATCGTCACTGTGAAGGTCCAAGGGATACAGTAAACCTGCAGAGGTGCATCGGAATGTAAAACTGGTGACACAGGAAACCCTCAAAACATAGACAGTAGGAAGACTGAGCCTTCCTGTTCTTATGTCGGCATTGTGTCTCTTATATTTAATTCCGATGCTATTTCTGTGTTTCATCGTCAATGGGAAGGTCCAATGGATACAGTAAACCTGCAGAAGTGCATCGGAATGTAAAATTGGTGACTCAGGAAACGCTCAAAACATAGGCAGTAGGAAGACTCAATCTTCCAGTACTTACGTCGGCATTGTGTCTCTTCTATTTAGTTCCGATGCAATTTCTGTGTTTCATCGTCAATGGGGAGATCCAAGGGATACAGTAAAACTGCAGAGGTGCATCGGAATGTAAAACTGGTGACACAGGAAACGATCAAACATAGACAGTAGGAAGACTCAGTCTTCCTGTACCTATGTCGGCATTGTGTCTCTTATATTTAATTCCGATGCAATTTCTGTGTTTCATCGTGAATGGGAAGGTCCAAGGGATACACTATGCCTGCAGAAGTGCATCGGAATGTAAAACTGGTGACACAGGAAGCGCTCTTAACATAGACGCTAAGAAGACTCAGTTTTCTTGTACTTAAGTCGGCATTGTGTCTTTTATATTTAATTCCGATGCAATTTCTGTGTTTCATCGTCACTGTGAAGGTCCATCGGATACAGTAAAACTGCAGAGGTGCATCGGAATGTAAAACTGGTGACACAGGAAACGATCAAATCATAGACAGTAGGAATACTCAGTCTTCCTGTACTTAAGTCGGCATTGTGTCTCTTATATTTAAATCCGAGGCAATTTCTGTGTTTCGTCGTCAATGAGAATGTCCGAGGGATACAGTAAACCTGAAGAGGTGCATCGGAATGTAAAACTGGTGACACAGGAAACACTCAAAACATAGACAGTAGGAAGACTCAGTCTTCCTGTACTTATGTCATCATTGTGTCTCTTATATTTAATTCCGATGCAATTTCTGTGTTTCATCGTCACTGTGAAGGTTCAAGGGATACAGTAAACGTGCAGAGGTGCATCGGAATGTAAAACTGGTAACACAGGGAACGCTGAAAACATAGACAGTAGGAAGACTCAGTCTACCTGTACTTCAGTCGGCATTGTGTCTCTTATATTTAATTCGGATGCCATTTCTGTGTTTCATCGCCAATAGGAAGGTCCAAGGGATACAGTAAACCTGCAGAGGTGCATTGGAATATAAAACTGGTGACACAGGAAGCGGTCAAATCATAGGCCCTAAGAAGACTCAGTTTTCTTGTACTGAAGTCGGCATTGTGTCTCTTATATTTAATTTGATGCAATTTCTGTGTTTCATCGTCACTGTGAAGGTCCAAGGGATACAGTAAACCTGCAGAGGTGCATCAAAATGTAAAACTGATGACACAGGGAAAGCTCGTAACATAGACAGTAGGAAAACTCAGTCATCCTGTACCTAAGTCGGCATTGTGTCTCTTATATTTAATTCCGATGCAATTTCTGTGTTTCGTCGTCAACGGGAAAGTCCAAAGGATACAGTAAACCTGCAAAATTGCTTTGGAATGTAAAACTGGTGACACAGGAAATGCTCAAAACATAGACAGTTGGAAGACTCAGTCTTTCTGTACTTAAGTCGGCATTGTGTCTCTTATATTTAATTCCGATGCAATTTCTGTGTTTCATCGTCAATGGGAAGGTCCAAGGTATACAGTATGCCTGCAGAGGTGCATCGGAATGTAAAACTGGTGACACAGGAAGCGCTCATAACATAGAAACTAAGAACACTCAGTTTTCTTGTACTTAAGTCGGCATTGTGTCTTTTATATTTAATTCCGATGCAATTTCAGTGTTTCATCGTCACTGTGAAGGTCCAAGGGATACAGTAAACCTCCAGAGGTGCATCGGAATGTAAAACTGGTGATACAGGACACGCTCAAATCATAGACAGTAGGAAGACTCAGTCTTCCTTTACTTAAGTCCGCATGGTGTCTCTTATATTTAATTCCGATGCAATTTCTGAGCTTCATCGTCAATGGGAAGGTCGAAGGGATACAGTATAACTGCAGAGGTTGATCGGAATGTAAAACTGGTGACAAGGGAACGCTCAACACATAGACAGTAGGAGAATCAGTCTTCCTGTACTTAAGTCGGCATTGTGTCTCATATATTTATTTCCGATGCAATTTCTGAGCTTCATCGTCAATGGGAAGGTCCTAGGAACACAGTAAGCCTGCAGAAGTGCATCGGAATATAAAACTGGTGACACGGGAAACGCTCAAAACGTAGACCATAAGAAGACTCAGTTTTCTTGTACTTAAGTCGGCATTGTGTCCCTTATATTTAATTCCGATGCAATAACTGTGTTTCATCGTCACTGTGAAAGTCCAAGGGATACAGTAAACCTGCAGAGGTTCATCGGAATGTGAAACTGGTGACCCAGGAAACGCTCAAACATAAACAGTAGGAAGACTCAATGTTTCTGTACTTAAGTCGGCATTGTGTCTCTTATATTTAGTTCCGATGCAACTTTTGTGTTTCATCGTCAATGGGAAGATCCAAGGGATACAGTAAACCTGCAGAGGTGCATCGGAATTTAAAACTGGTGACACAGGAAACGCTCAAAACATAGACAGTAGGAAGACTCAGCCTTCTTGTTCTTAAGTCGTTATTGTGTCTCTTATATTTAATTACGATGCTATTTCTGTGTTTCATCGTCAATGGGAAGGTCCAATGGCTACAGTAAACCTGCAGAGGTGCATCGGAATGTAAAATTGGTGACGCAGGAAACGCTCAAAACATAGGCAGTACGAAGACTCAATCTTCCAGTACTTAAGTCGGCATTGTGTCTCTTCTATTTAATTCCGATGGAATTTCTGTGTTTCATCGTCAGTGGGAAGATCCAAGGGATACAGTAAACCTGCAGAGGTGCATCGGAATGTAAAACTGGTGACACAGGGAATGCTCAAAACATAGACAGTAGGAAGACTCAGCTTTCCTGTTCTTAAGTCGGCATTGTGTCTCTTATATTTAATTCCGATGCTATTTCTGTGTTTCACCGTCAATGGGAAGGTCCAATGGATACAGTAAAACTGCAGAGGTGCATCGGAATTTAAACTGGTGACACAGGAAACGATCAAAACATAGACAATAGGAAGACTCAGTCTTCCTGTACTTAAGTCATCATTGTGTCTCTTATATTTAATTCCGATGCAATTTCTGTGTTTCATCGTCACTGTGAAGGTCCAAGGGATACAGTAAACCTGCAGAGGTGCATCGGAATGTAAAACTGGTGACACAGGAAACACTCAAAACATAGACAGTAGGAAGACTCAGTCTTCCTGCACTTAAGTCATCATTGTGTCTCTTATATTTAATTCCGACGCAATTTCTGTGAATCATCGTCAATGGGAAGATCCAAGGGATACAGTAAACCTGCAGAGGTGCATCAAAATGTAAAACTGAAGACACAGGGAACGCTCATAACATAGACAGTAGGAAACCTCAGTCTTCCTGTACCTAAGTCGGCATTGTGTTTCTTATATTTAATTCCGATGCAATTTCTGTGTTTCGTCGTCAACGGGAAAGTCCAAGGGATACAGTAAACCTGCAAAGGTGCATTGGAATGTAAAACTGGTGACACAGGAAACGCTGAAAACATAGACAGTAGGAAGACTCAGTCTTTCTGTACTTAAGTCGGCATTGTGTCTCTTATATTTAATTCCGATGCAACTTCTGAGCTTCATAGTCAATGGGATGGTCGAAGGGAAACAGTATACCTGTAGAGGTGCATCGGAATGTGAAACTGGTGACAAGGGAAACGCTCAAAACATAGACAGTAGGAAGATTCAGTCTTCCTGTACTTAAGTCGGCATTGTGTCTCTTATATTTATTTCCGATGCAATATCTGAGCTTCATCGTCAATGGGAAGGTCCTAGGAACACAGTAAACCTGCAGAGTTATATCGGAATGTAAAACTGGTGACACGGGAAACGCTCAAAACATAGACCTTAAGAAGACTCAGTTTTCTTGTACTTAAGTCGGCATTGTGTCTCTTATATTTAATTCCGATGCAATTTCTGTGTTTCATCGTCACTGTGAAGGTCCAAGGGATACAGTAAACCTGCAGAGGTGCATCGGAATGTAAAACTGGTGATACAGGGCACGCTCAAATCATAGACAGTAGGAAGACTCAATGTTTCTGTACTTAAGTCGGCGTTGTGTCTCTTATCTTTAGTTCCAGTGCAATTTCTGTGTTTCATCGTCAATGGGAAGATGCAAGGGATACAGTAAACCTGCAGAGGTGCATCGGAATGTAAAATTGGTGACACAGGAAACGCTCAAAACATAGACAGTAGGAAGACTCAGTCTTCCTGTTCTTAAGTCGTTATTGTGTCTCTTATATTTAATTCCGATGCTATTTTTGTGTTTCATCGTCAATGGGAAGGTCCAATGGATACAGTAAACCTGCAGAGGTGCATCGGAATGTAAAATTGGTGACGCAGGAAACGCTCAAAACATAGGCAGTAGGAAGAATTAATCTACCAGTACTTAAGTCGGCATTGTGTCTCTTCTATTTAATTCCGATGGAATTTCTGTGTTTCATCGTCAATGGGAAGATGCAAGGGATACAGTAAACCTGCAGAGGTTCATCGGAATGTAAAACTGGTGACACAGGAAATGCTCAAAACATAGACAGTAAAAGGACTCAGCCTTCCTGTTCTTAAGTCGGCATTGTGTCTCTTATATTTAAATCCGATGCAATTTCTGTGTTTCGTCGTCAATGAGAAGGTCCAATGGATACAGTAAACCTGCAGAGGTGCATCGGAACATAAAACTGGTGACACAGGAAGCGGTCAAATCATAGGCCCTAAGAAGACTTAGTTTTCTTGTACTGTAGTCGGCATTGTGTCACTTATATTTAATTTGATGCAATTTCTGTGTTTCATCGTCACTGTGAAGGTCCAAGGGATACAGTAAACCTGCAGAGGTGCATCGGAATGTAAAACTGGTGACACAGGAAACACTCAAAACGTAGACAGTAGGAAGACTCATTCTTCCTGTACTTAAGTCATCATTGTGTCTCTTATACTTAATTCCGATGCAATTTCTGTGTTTAATCGTCACTGTGAAGGTTCAAGGGATACAGTAAACGTGCAGAGGTGCATCGGAATGTAAAACTGGTAACACAGGGAACGCTCAAAACATAGACAGTAGGAAGACTCAGTCTTCCTGTACTTCAGTCGGCATTGTGTCTCTTATATTTAATTCCGATGCCATTTCTGTGTTTCATCGCCAATAGGAAGGTCCAAGGGATACAGTAAACCTGCAGAGGTGCATCGCAATATAAAACTGGTGACACAGGAAGCGGTCAAATCATAGGCCCTAAGAAGACTCAGTTTTCTTGTACTGAAGTCGGCATTGTGTCTCTTATATTTAATTTGATGCAATTTCTGTGTTTCATCGTCGCTGTGAAGGTCCAAGGGATACAGTAAACCTGCAGAGGTGCATCAAAATGTAAAACTGATGACACAGGGAACGCTCGTAACATAGACAGTAGGAAAACTCAGTCTTCCTGTACCTAAGTCCGCATGGTGTCTCTTATATTTAATTCCGATGCAATTTCTGAGCTTCATCGTCAATGGGAAGGTCGAAGGGAAACAGTATACCTGCAGAGGTTGATCGGAATGTAAAACTGGTGACAAGGGAACGCTCAACACATAGACAGTAGGAAGAATCAGTCTTCCTGTACTTAAGTCGGCATTGTGTCTCTTATATTTATTTCCGATGCAATTTCTGAGCTTCATCGTCAATGGGAAGGTCCTAGGAACACAGTAAGCCTGCAGAAGTGCATCGGAATGTAAAACTGATGACACGGAAAACGCTCAAAACGTAGACCTTAAGAAGACTCAGTTTTCTTGTACTTAAGTCGGCATTGTGTCTCTTGTATTTAATTCCGATGCAATATCTGTGTTTCATCGTCACTGTGAAAGTCCAAGGGATACAGTAAACCTGCAGTGGTTCATCGGAATGTGAAACTGGTGACCCAGGAAACGCTCAAAACATAGACAGTAGGAAGACTCAATGTTTCTGTACTTATGTCGGCATTGTGTCTCTTATATTTAGTTCCGATGCAATTTCTGTGTTTCATCGTCAATGGGAAGATCCAAAGGATACAGTAAACCTGCAGAGGTGCATCGGAATGTAAAACTGGCGACACAGGAAACCCTCAAAACATAGACAGTAGGAAGACTGAGCCTTCCTGTTCTTATGTCGGAATTGTGTCTCTTATATTTAATTCCGATGCTATTTCTGTGTTTCATCGTCAATGGGAAGGTCCAATGGATACAGTGAAACTGCAGAGGTGCATCGGAATGTAAAATTGGTGACTCAGGAAACGCTCAAAACATAGGCAGTAGGAAGACTCAATCTTCCAGTACTTAAGTCGGCATTGTGTCTCTTCTATTTAATTCCGATGCAATTTCTGTGTTTCATCGTCAATGGGAAGATCCAAGGGATACAGTAAACCTGCAGAGGTGCGTCGGAATGTAAGACTGGTGACACAGGAAATGCTCAAAACATAGACAGTAGGAAGTCTCAGCCTTCCTGTTCTTATGTCGGCATTGTGTCTCTTATATTTAATTCCGATGCTATTTCTGTGTTTCATCGTCAATGGGAAGGTCCAATGGATACAGTAAAACTACAGGGATGCATCGGAATGTAAAACTGGTGACACAGGAAACGATCAAAAGATAGACAGTAGGAATACTCAGTGTTCCTGTACTTAAGTCGGCATTGTGTCTCTTATATTTAATTCCGATGCTATTTCTGTGTTTCATCGTCAATGGGAAGGTCCAATGTATACAGTAAACCTGCAGAGGTGCATCGGAATGTAAAACTGGTGATACAGGACACGCTCAAATCATAGACAGTACGAAGACTCAGTCTTCCTTTACTTAAGTCGGCATGGTGTGTCTTATTTTTAATTCCGATGCAATTTCTGTGTTTCATCGTCACTGTGAAGGTCCAAGGGATATAGTAAACCTGCAGAGGTGCATCGGAATGTAAAACTGATGACACAGGAAACGCTCAAAACATAGACAGTAGAAAGACTCAGTCTTCCTGTACTTAAGTCACCATTGTGTCTCTTATATTTAATTCCGATGCCATTTCTGTGTTTCATCGCCAATGGGAAGGTCCAAGGGATACAGTAAACCTGCAGAGGTGCATCGGAATGTAAATCTGATGACACAGGAAACGCTCAAAACATAGACAGTAGGAAGACTCAGTCTTCCTGTAAGATGTCGGCCGCATTGTGTCTCTTATATTTAATTCCGATGCAATTTCTGTGTTTCATCGTCAATGGGAAGGTCGAAGGGAAACAGTATACCTGCAGAGGTACATTGGAATGTAAAACTGGTGACAAAGGAAATCCTCAAAACATAGACAGTAGGAAGACTCAGTCTTCCTGTACTTAAGTCGGCATTGTGTCTCTTATATTTATTTCCGATGCAATTTCTGAGCTTCATCGTCAACGGGAGGATCCTAGGAACACAGTAAACCTGCAGAGGTGCATCGGATGTAAAACTGGTGACACAGGAAACGCTCAAAACATAGACAGTACGAAGACTCAGCCTTCCTGTTCTTATGTCGGCATTGTGTCTCTTATATTTCATTCCGATGCTATTTCTGTGTTTCATCGTCAATGGGAAGGTCCAAGGGATACAGTAAACCTGCAAAGGTGCATCGAAATGGAAAATTGGTGACGCAGGAAACGCTCAAAACATACGCAGTAGGAAGACTCAATCTTCCAGCACTTAAGTCGGCGTTGTGTCTCTTATATTTAATTTGATGCAATTTATGTGTTTCATCGTCACTGTGAGGTTCCAAGGGATACAGTAAACCTGCAGAGGTGCATCAAAATGTAAAACTGATGACACAGGGAACGCTCAAAACATAGACAGTAGGAAGACTCAGTCTTCCTGTACCTAAGTCGGCATTGTATCTCTTATATTTAATTCCGATGCAATTTCTGTGTTTCATCGTCACTGTGAAGGTCCAAGGGATACAATAAACCTTCAGAGGTGCATCGGAATGTTAAACTGGTGATACAGGATACGCTCAAATCATAGACAGTAGGAAGACTCAGTCTTCCTTTACTTAAGTCGGCATGGTGTCTCTTATATTTAATTCCGATGCAATTTCTGAGCTTCATCGTCAATGGGAATGTCGAAGGGAAACAGTATACCTGCAGAGGTGCATCGGAATGTAAAACTGGTGACACGGGAAACGCTCAAAGCATAGACCTTAAGAAGACTCAGTTTTCTTGTACTTAAGTCGGCATTGTGTCTCTTATATTTAATTCCGATGCAATATCTGTGTTTCATCGTCACTGTGAAAGTCCAAGGGATACAGTAAACCTGCAGAGGTTCATCGGAATGTGAAACTGGTGACCCAGGAAACGCTCAAAACATAGACAGTAGGAAGACTCAATGTTTCTGTACTTAAGTCGGCATTGTGTCTCTTATATATAGTTCCGATGCAGTTTTTGTGTTTCATCGTCAATGGGAAGTTCCAAGGGATACAGTAAACCTGCAGAGGTGCATCGGAATGTAAAACTGATGACACAGGAAACGCTCAAAACATAGACAGTAGGAGGACTCAGCCTTCCTGTACTGAAGTCGTTATTGTGTCTCTTATATTTAATTCCGATGCTATTTCTGTGTTTCATCGTCAATCGGAAGGTCCAATGGATACAGCAAACCCGCAGAGGTGCATCGGAATGTACAATTGGTGACGCAGGAAACGCTCAAAACATAGGCAGTAGGAAGACTCAATCTTCCAGTACTTAAGTCGGCATTGTGTCTCTTCTATTTAATTCCGATGCAATTTCTGTGTTTCATCTCAATGGGAAGATCCAAGGGATACAGTAAACCTGCAGAGGTGCATCGGAATGTAAGACTAGTGACACAGGAAATGCTCAAAACATAGACAGTAGGAAGTCTCAGCCTTCCTGTTCTTATGTCGGCATTGTGTCTCTTATATTTAATTCCGATGCTATTTCTGTGTTTCATCGTCAATGGGAAGGTCCAATGGATACAGTAAAACTACAGGGGTGCATCGGAATGTAAAACTGGTGACACAGGAAACCATCAAAAGATAAACAGTAGGAATACTCAGTGTTCATGTACTTAAGTCGGCTTTGTGTCTCTTATATTTAATTCCGATGCTATTTCTGTGTTTCATCGTCAATGGGAAGGTCCAATGTATACAGTAAACCTGCAGAGGTGCATCGGAATGTAAAACTGGTGATACAGGACACGCTCAAATCATAGACAGTACGAAGACTCAGTCTTCCTTTACTTAAGTCGGCATGGTGTCTCTTATTTTTAATTCCGATGCAATTTCTGTGTTTCATCGTCACTGTGAAGGTCCAAGGGATACAGTAAACCTGCAGAGGTGCATCGGAATGTAAAACTGATGACACAGGAAACGCTCAAAACATAGACAGTAGGAAGACTCAGTCTTCCTGTAATATGTCGGCCGCATTGTGTCTCTTATATTTAATTCCGATGCAATTTCTGTGTTTAATCGTCAATGGGAAGGTCGAAGGGAAACAGTATACCTGCAGAGGTACATTGGAATGTAAAACTGGTGACAAAGGAAATCCTCAAAACATAGACAGTAGGAAGACTCAGTCTTCCTGTACTTAAGTCGGCATTGTGTGTCTTATATTTATTTCCGATGCAATTTCTGAGGTTCATCGTCAACGGGAAGGTCCTAGGAACACAGTAAACCTGCAGAGGTGCATCGGATGAAAAACTGGTGACACAGGAAACGCTGAAAACATAGACAGTACGAAGACTCAGCCTTCCTGTTCTTAAGTCGGCATTGTGTCTCTTATATTTCATTCCGATGCTATTTCTGTGTTTCATCGTCAATGGGAAGGTCCAAGGGATACAGTCAACCTGCAGAGGTGCATCGGAATGTAAAACAGGTGACACATTAAGCGGTCAAAACATAGGCCCTAAGAAGACTCAGTTTTCTTGTACTGAAGTCGGCATTGTGTCTCTTATATTTAATTTGATGCAATTTCTGTGTTTCATCGTCACTGTGAAGGTCCAAGGGATACAGTAAACCTGCAGAGGTGCATCAAAATGTAAAACTGATGACACAGGGAACGCTCAAAACATAGACAGTAGGAATACTCAGTCTTCCTGTACTTAAGTCGGCATTGTGTCTCTTATATTTAAATGCGATGCAATTTCTGTGTTTCGTCGTCAATGTGAATGTCCGAGGGATACAGTAAACCTGCAGAGGTGCATCGGAATGTAAAACTGGTGACACAGGAAACACTCAAAACGTAGACAGTAGGAAGACTCATTCTTCCTGTACTTAAGTCATCATTGTGTCTCTTATGCTTAATTCCGATGCAATTTCTGTGTTTCATCGTCACTGTGAAGGTTCAAGGGATACAGTAAACGTGCAGAGGGGCATCGGAATGTAAAACTGGTAACACAGGGAACGCTCAAAACATAGACAGTAGGAAGACTCAGTCTTCCTGTACTTCAGTCGGCATTGTGTCTCTTATATTTAATTCCGATGATATTTCTGTGTTTCATCGCCAATAGGAAGGTCCAAGGGATACAGTAAACCTGCAGAGGTGCATCGGAATATAAAACTGGTGACACAGGAAGCGGTCAAATCATAGGCCCTAAGAAGACTCAGTTTTCTTGTACTGAAGTCGGCATTGTGTCTCTTATATTTAATTTGATGCAATTTCTGTGTTTCATCGTCGCTGTGAAGGTCCGAGGGATACAGTAAACCTCCAGAGGGGCATCAAAATGTAAAACTGATGACACAGGGAACGCTCGTAACATAGACAGTAGGAAAACTCAGTCTTCCTGTACCTAAGTCGGCATTGTGTCTCTTATATTTAATTCCGATGCAATTTCTGTGTTTCGTCGTCAACGGGAAACTCCAAGGGATACAGTAAACCTGCAAAATTGCTTTGGAATGTAAAACTGGTGACACAGGAAATGCTCAAAACATAGACAGTAGGAAGACTCAGTCTTCCTTTACTTAAGTCCGCATGGTGTCTCTTATATTTAATTCCGATGCAATTTCTGAGCTTCATCGTCAATGGGAAGGTCGAAGGGAAACAGTATACCTGCAGAGGTTGATCGGAATGTAAAACTGGTGACAAGGGAACGCTCAACACATAGACAGTAGGAAGAATCAGTCTTCCTGTACTTAAGTCGGCATTGTGTCTCTTATATTTATTTCCGATGCAATTTCTGAGCTTCATCGTCAATGGGAAGGTCCTAGGAACACAGTAAGCCTCCAGAAGTGCATCGGAATGTAAAACTGATGACACGGGAAACGCTCAAAACGTAGACCTTAAGAAGACTCAGTTTTCTTGTACTTAAGTCGGCATTGTGTCACTTGTATTTAATTCCGATGCAATATCTGTGTTTCATCGTCACTGTGAATGTCCAAGGGATACAGTAAACCTGCAGTGGTTCATCGGAATGTGAAACTGGTGACTCAGGAAACGCTCAAAACATAGACAGTAGGAAGACTCAATGTTTCTGTACTTATGTCGGCATTGTGTCTCTTCTATTTAATTCCGATGCAATTTGTGTGTTTCATCGTCAATGGGAAGATCCAAGGGATACAGTAAACCTGCAGAGGTGCATCGGAATGTAAGACTGGTGACACAGGAAATGCTCAAAACATAGACAGTAGGAAGTCTCAGCCTTCCTGTTCTTATGTCGTCATTGTGTCTCTTATATTTAATTCCGATGCTATTTCTGTGTTTCATCGTCAATAGGAAGGTCCAATGGATACAGTAAAACTACAGGGGTGCATCGGAATATAAAACTGGTGACACAGGAAACGATCAAAAGATAGACAGTAGGAATACTCAGTGTTCCTGTACTTAAGTCGGCATTGTGTCTCTTATATTTAGTTCCGATGCTATTTCTGTGTTTCATCGTCAATGGGAAGGTCCAATGTATACAGTAAACCTGCAGAGGTGCATCGGAATGTAAAACTGGTGATACAGGACACGCTCAAATCATAGACAGTACGAAGACTCAGTCTTCCTTTACTTAAGTCGGCATGGTGTCTCTTATTTTTAATTCCGATGCAATTTCTGTGTTTCATCGTCACTGTGAAGGTCCAAGGGATATAGTAAACCTGCAGAGGTGCATCGGAATGTAAAATTGATGCCACAGGAAACGCTCAAAACATAGACAGTAGAAAGACTCAGTCTTCCTGTACTTAAGTCACCATTGTGTCTCTTATATTTAATTCCGATGCCATTTCTGTGTTTCATCGCCAATGGGAAGGTCCAAGGGATACAGTAAACCTGCAGAGGTGCATCGGAATGTAAATCTGATGACACAGGAAACGCTCAAAACATAGACAGTAGGAAGACTCAGTCTTCCTGTAAGATGTCGGCCGCATTGTGTCTCTTATATTTAATTCCGATGCAATTTCTGTGTTTCATCGTCAATGGGAAGTTCGAAGGGAAACAGTATACCTGCAGAGGTACATTGGAATGTAAAACTGGTGACAAAGGAAATCCTCAAAACATAGACAGTAGGAAGACTCAGTCTTCCTGTACTTAAGTCGGCATTGTGTCTCTTATATTTATTTCCGATGCAATTTCTGAGCTTCATCGTCAACGGGAAGGTCCTAGGAACACAGTAAACCTGCAGAGGTCCATCGGATGTAAAACTGGTGACACAGGAAACGCTCAAAACATAGACAGTACGAAGACTCAGCCTTCCTGTTCTTATGTCGGCATTGTGTCTCTTATATTTCATTCCGATGCTATTTCTGTGTTTCATCGTCAATGGGAAGGTCCAAGGGATACAGTAAACCTCCAAAGGTGCATCGAAATGGAAAATTGGTGACGCAGGAAACGCTCAAAGCATAGGCAGTCGAAGACTCAATCTTCCAGTACTTAAGTCGGCAATGTGTCTCTTATATTTAAATCCGATGCAATTTCTGAGTTTCGTCGTCAATGGGAAGGTCCAAGGGATACAGTCAACCTGCAGAGGTGCATCGGAATGTAAAACAGGTGACACATTAAGCGGTCAAAACATAGGCCCTAAGAAGACTCAGTTTTCTTGTACTGAAGTCGGCATTGTGTCTCTTACATTTAATTTGATGCAATTTATGTGTTTCATCGTCACTGTGAAGGTCCAAGGGATACAGTAAACCTGCAGAGGTGCATCAAAATGTAAAACTGATGACACAGGGAACGCTCAAAACATAGACAGTAGGAAGACTCAGTCTTCCTGTACCTAAGTCGGCATTGTATCTCTTATATTTAATTCCGATGCAATTTCTGTGTTTCATCGTCACTGTGAAGGTCCAAGGGATACAATAAACCTTCAGAGGTGCATCGGAATGTTAAACTGGTGATACAGGATACGCTCAAATCATAGACAGTAGGAAGACTCAGTCTTCCTTTACTTAAGTCGGCATGGTGTCTCTTATATTTAATTCCGATGCAATTTCTGAGCTTCATCGTCAATGGGAATGTCGAAGGGAAACAGTATACCTGCAGAGGTGCATCGGAATGTAAAACTGGTGACACGGGAAACGCTCAAAGCATAGACCTTAAGAAGACTCAGTTTTCTTGTACTTAAGTCGGCATTGTGTCTCTTATATTTAATTCCGATGCAATATCTGTGTTTCATAGTCACTTTGAAAGTCCAAGGGATACAGTAAATCTGCAGAGGTTCATCGGAATGTGAAACTGGTGACCCAGGAAACGCTCAAAACATAGACAGTAGGAAGACTCAATGTTTCTGTACTTAAGTCGGCATTGTGTCTCTTATATATAGTTCCGATGCAGTTTTTGTGTTTCATCGTCAATGGGAAGATCCAAGGGATACAGTAAACCTGCAGAGGTGCATCGGAATGTAAAACTGATGACACAGGAAACGCTCAAAACATAGACAGTAGGAGGACTCAGCCTTCCTGTACTGAAGTCGTTATTGTGTCTCTTATATTTAATTCCGATGCTATTTCTGTGTTTCATCGTCAATGGGAAGGTCCAATGGATACAGTAAACCCGCAGAGGTGCATCGGAATGTACAATTGGTGACGCAGGAAACGCTCAAAACATAGGCAGTAGGAAGACTCAATCTTCCAGTACTTAAGTCGGCATTGTGTCTCTTCTATTTAATTCCGATGCAATTTCTGTGTTTCATCTCAATGGGAAGATCCAAGGGATACAGTAAACCTGCAGGGGTGCATCGGAATGTAAGACTTGTGACACAGGAAATGCTCAAAACATAGACAGTAGGAAGTTTCAGCCTTCCTGTTCTTATGTCGGCATTGTGTCTCTTATATTTAATTCCGATGCTATTTCTGTGTTTCATCGTCAATGGGAAGGTCCAATGGATACAGTAAAACTACAGGGGTGCATCGGAATGTAAAACTGGTGACACAGGAAACGATCAAAAGATAGACAGTAGGAATACTCAGTGTTCATGTACTTAAGTCGGCATTGTGTCTCTTATATTTAATTCCGATGCTATTTCTGTGTTTCATCGTCAATGGGATGGTCCAATGTATACAGTAAACCTGCAGAGGTGCATCGGAACGTAAAACTGGTGATACAGGACACGCTGAAATCATAGACAGTACGAAGACTCAGTCTTCCTTTACTTAAGTCGGCATGGTGTCTCTTATTTTTAATTCCGATGCAATTTCTGTGCTTCATCGTCACTGTGAAGGTCCAAGGGATACAGTAAACCTGCAGAGGTGCATCGGAATGTAAAACTGATGACACAGGAAACGCTCAAAACATAGACAGTAGAAAGACTCAGTCTTCCTGTACTTAAGTCACCATTGTGTCTCTTATATTTAATTCCGATGCCATTTCTGTGTTTCATCGCCAATGGGAAGGTCCAAGGGATACAGTAAACCTGCAGAGGTGCATCGGAATGTAAATCTGATGACACAGGAAACGCTCAAAACATAGACAGTAGGAAGACTCAGTCTTCCTGTAATATGTCGGCCGCATTGTGTCTCTTATATTTAATTCCGATGCAATTTCTGTGTTTCATCGTCAATGGGAAGGTCGAAGGGAAACAGTATACCTGCAGAGGTACATTGGAATGTAAAACTGGTGACAAAGGAAATCCTCAAAACATAGACAGTAGGAAGACTCAGTCTTCCTGTACTTAAGTCGGCATTGTGTCTCTTATATTTATTTCCGATGCAATTTCTGAGCTTCATCGTCAACGGGAAGGTCCTAGGAACACAGTAAACCTGCAGAGGTGCATCGGATGTAAAACTGGTGACACAGGAAACGCTCAAAACATAGACAGTACGAAGACTCAGCCTTCCTGTTCTTAAGTCGGCATTGTGTCTCTTATATTTCATTCCGATGCTATTTCTGTGTTTCATCGTCAATGGGAAGGTCCAAGGGATACAGTCAACCTGCAAAGGTGCATCGAAATGGAAAATTGGTGACGCAGGAAACGCTCAAAACATAGGCAGTAGGAAGACTCAATCTTCCAGTACTTAAGTCGGCAATGTGTCTCTTATATTTAAATCCGATGCAATTTCTGAGTTTCGTCGTCAATGGGAAGGTCCAATGGATACAGTCAACCTGCAGAGGTGCATCGGAATGTAAAACAGGTGACACATTAAGCGGTCAAAACATAGGCCCTAAGAAGACTCAGTTTTCTTGTACTGAAGTCGGCATTGTGTCTCTTATATTTAATTTGATGCAATTTCTGTGTTTCATCGTCACTGTGAAGGTCCAAGGGATACAGTAAACCTGCAGAGGTGCATCAAAATGTAAAACTGATGACACAGGGAACGCTCAAAACATAGAAAGTAGGAAGACTCAGTCTTCCTGTACCTAAGTCGGCATTGTATCTCTTATATTTAATTCCGATGCAATTTCTGTGTTTCATCGTCACTGTGAAGGTCCAAGGGATACAGTAAACCTTCAGAGGTGCATCGGAATGTTAAACTCGTGATACAGGACACGCTCAAATCATAGACAGTAGGAAGACTCAGTCTTCCTTTACTTAAGTCGGCATGGTGTCTTATATTTAATTCCGATGCAATTTCTGAGCTTTATCGTCAATGGGAATGTCGAGGGGAAACAGTATACCTGCAGAGGTGCATCGGAATGTAAAACTGGTGACACGGGAAACGCTCAAAGCATAGACCTTAAGAAGACTCAGCCTTCCTGTTCTTAAGTCGGCATTGTGTCTCTTATATTTAATTCCGATGCTATTTCTGTGTTTCATCGTCAATGGGAAGGTCCAATGGATACAGTAAAACTGCAGAGGTGCATCGGAATGTAAAACTGGTGACACAGGAAACGCTCAAAACATAGACAGTAGGAAGACTCAATGTTTCTGTACTTAAGTCGGCATTGTGTCTCTTATATATAGTTCCGATGCAGTTTTTGTGTTTCATCGTCAATGGGAAGATCCAAGGGATACAGTAAACCTGCAGAGGTGCATCGGAATGTAAAACTGGTGACACAGGAAACGCTCAAAACATAGACAGTAGGAGGACTCAGCCTTCCTGTACTGAAGTCGTTATTGTGTCTCTTATATTTAATTCCGATGCTATATCTGTGTTTCATCGTCAATGGGAAGGTCCAATGGATACAGTAAACCTGCAGAGGTGCATCGGAATGTACAATTGGTGACGCAGGAAACGCTCAAAACATAGGCAGTAGGAAGACTCAATCTTCCAGTACTTAAGTCGGCATTGTGTCTCTTCTATTTAATTCCGATGGAATTTCTGTGTTTCATCGTCAATGGGAAGATCCAAGGGATACAGTAAACCTGCAGAAGTACATCGAAATGTAAAACTGGTGACACAGGAAATGCTCAAAACATAGACAGTAAGAAGACTCAGCCTTCCTATTCTTAAGTCGGCATTGTGTCTCTTATATTTAATTCCGATGCTATTTCTGTGTTTCATCGTCACTGTGAAAGTCCAAGGGATACAGTAAACCTGCAGAGGTTCATCGGAATGTGAAACTGGTGACCCAGGAAACGCTCAAAACATAGACAGTAGGAAGACTCAATGTTTCTGTACTTAAGTCGGCATTGTGTCTCTTATATATAGTTCCGATGCAGTTTTTGTGTTTCATCGTCAATGGGAAGATCCAAGGGATACAGTAAACCTGGAGAGGTGCATCGGAATATAAAACTGGTGACACAGGAAGCGGTCAAATCATAGGCCCTAAGAAGACTCAGTTTTCTTGTGATGATGATGATGATGTTTGGTTTGTGGGGCGCTCAACTGCGTGGTTAACAGCGCCCGTACAATTTCCCAACCGTTGCTCAGTCCAATTTCGCCACTGTCTTGGATGATGATGAAATGATGAGGACAACACAAACACCCAGTCATCTCGAGGCAGGTGAAAATCCCTGACCCCGCCGGGAATCGAACCCGGGACCCCGTGCTCGGGAAGCGAGAACGCTACCGCGAGACCACGAGCGGCGGACCAGTTTTCTTGTACTGAAGTCGGCATTGTGTCTCTTATATTTAATTTGATGCAATTTCTGTGTTTCATCGTCACTGTGAAGGTCCAAGGGATACAGTAAACCTGCAGAGGTGGATCAAAATGTAAAACTGATGACACAGGGAACGCTCATAACACAGACAGTAGGAAGACTCAGTCTTCCTGTACCTAAGTCGGCATTGTGTCTCTTATATTTAATTCCGATGCAATCTCTGTGTTTCGTCGTCAATGGGAAGGTCCAAGGGATACAGTATGCCTGCAGAGGTGCATCGGAATGTAAAACTGGTGACACAGGAAGCGCTCATAACATAGACCCTAAGAAGACTCAGGTTTCTTGTACTTAAGTCGGCATTGTGTCTTTTATATTTAATTCCGATGCAATTTCGGTGTTTCATCGTCACTGTGAAGGTCCAAGGGATACAGTAAACCTGCAGAGGTGCATCGGAATGTAAAACTGGTGACACAGGAAACGTTCAAAATATAGACAGTAGGAAGACTCAGTTTTCCTGTACTTAAGCCATCATTGTGTCTCTTATATTTAATTCCGATGCAATTTCTGTGTTTAATTGTCACTGTGAAGGTTCAAGGGATACAGTAAACGTGCAGAGGAGCATCGGAATGTAAAACTGGTGATACAGGTCACGCTCATATCATAGACAGTAGGAAGACTCAGTCTTCCTTTACTTAAGTCGGCATAATGTCTCTTATATTTAATTCCGATGCAATTTCTGAGCTTCATCGTCAAAGGGAAGGTCGAAGGGAAACAGTATACTTGCAGAGGTGCATCGGAATGTATAACTGGTGACAAGGGAAACGCTCAAACATAGACAGTAGGGAGACTCAGTCTTCCTGTACTTAAGTCGGCATTCTGTCTGTTATACTTATTTCCGAAGCAATTTCTGAGCTTCATCGTCAATGGGAAGGTCCTAGGAACACAGTAAACTTGCAGTGGTGCATCGGAATGTAAAACTGGTGAAACGGGAAACGCTCAAAACATAGATCTTAAGAAGACTCAGTTTTCGTGTACTTAAGTCGGCATTGTGTCTCTTATATTTAATTCTGATGCAATATCTGTGTTTCATGGTCACTGTGAAAGTCCAAGGGATACAGTAAACCTGCAGAGGTTCATCGGAATGTGAAACTGGTGACACAGGAAACGCTCAAAACATAGATAGTAGGAAGACTCAATGTTTCTGTACTTATGTCGGCATTGTGTCTCTTATATTTAGTTCCGATGCAATTTCTGTGTTTCATCGTCAATGGAAAGATCCAAGGGATACAGTAAACCTGCAGAGGTACATCGGAATGTAAAACTGGTGACACAGGAAACGCTCAAAGCATAGACAGTAGGAAGACACAGCCTTCCTGTTCTTAAGTCGGCATTGTGTCTCTTATACTTAATTCCGATGCTATTTCTGAGTTTCATCGTGAATGGGAAGGTCCAATGGATACAGGTAACCTGCAGAGGTGCATCGGAATGTAAAATTGGTGACGCAGGAAACGCTCAAAACATAGACAGTAGGAAGACTCAATCTTCCAGTACTTAAGCCGGCATTGTGTCTCTTCTATTTAATTCCGATGGAATTTCTGTGTTTCATCGTCAATGGGAAGATCCAAGGGATACAGTAAACCTGCAGAGGTGCATCGGAATGTAAAACTGGTGACACAGGAAATGCTCAAATCATAGACAGTAGGAAAACTCAGCCTTTCTGTTCTTAAGTCGGCATTGTGTCTCTTATATTTAATTCCGATGCTATTTCAGTGTTTCATCGTCAATGGGAAGATCCAATGGATACAGTAAAACTCCAGAGGTGCATCGGAATGTAAAACTGGTGACACAGGATACGATCAAAACGTATCCAGTAGGAATACTCAGTCTTCCTGTACTTAAGTCGGCATTGTGTCTCTTATATTTAAATCCGAAGTCATTTCTGTGTTTCGTTGTCAATGGGAAGGTCCAAGGGATACAGTAAACCTGCAGAGGTGCATCGGAATATAAAACTGGTGACACAGGAAGCGGTCAAATCATAGGCCCTAAGGAGACTCAGTTTTCTTGTACTGACGTCATCATTGTGTCTCTTATATTTAATTTGATGCAATTTCTGTGTTTCATCGTCACTGTGAAGGTCCAAGGGATACAGTAAACCTGCAGAGGTGCATCAAAATGTAAAACTGATGACACAGGGAACGCTCATAACACAGACAGTAGGAAAACTTAGTCTTCCTGTACCTAAGTCGGCATTGTGTCTCTTATATTTAATTCCGATGCAATTTCTGTGTTTCGTCGTCAACGGGAAAGTCCAAGGGATACAGTAAACCTGCAAAGGTGCATTGGAATGTAAAACTGGTGACACAGGAAACGCTCAAAGCATAGACAGTAGGAAGACTCAGTCCTTCTGTATTTTAGTCGGCGTTGTGTCTCTTATATTTAATTCCGATGCAATTTCTGTGTTTCATCGTCAATGGGAAGGTCCAAGGGATACAGTATGCCTGCAGAGGTGCATCGGAATGTAAAACTGGTGACACAGGAAGCGGTCATAACATAGACCCTAAGAAGACTTAGTTTTCTTGTACTTAAGTCGGCATTGTGTCTTTTATATTTAATTCCGATGCAATTTCTGTGTTTCATCGTCACTGCGAAGGTCCAAGGTATACAGTAAACGTGCAGAGGTGCATCGGAATGTAAAACTGGTGATACAGGATACGCTCAAATCATAGACAGTAGGAATACTCAGTCTTCCTTTACTTAAGTCGGCATGGTGTCTCTTATATTTATTTCCGATGCAATTTCTGAGCTTCATCGTCAATGAGAAGGTCCTAGGAACACAGTAATCCTGCAGAGTTGCATCGGAATGTAAATCTGGTGACACGGGAAACGCTCAAAACATAGACCTTAAGAAGACTCAGTTTTCTTGTACTTAAGTCGGCATTGTGTCCCTTATTTTTAATTCCGATGCAATATCCGTGTTTCATCGTTACTGTGAAAGTCCAAAGGATACAGTAAACCTGCAGAGTTTCATCGGAATGTGAAACTGGTGACCCAGGAATCGCTCAAAACATAGACAGTAGGAAGACTCAATGTTTCTGTACTTAAGTCGGCATTGTGTCTCTTATATTTAGTTCCGATGCAATTTCTGTGTTTCATCGTCAATGGGAAGATGCAAGGGATACAGTAAACCTGCAGAGGTGCTTCGGAATGTAAAAGTGGTGACACAGGAAACGCTCAAAACATAGACAGTAGGAAGACTCAGCCTTCCTGTTCTTAAGTCGGCATTGTGTCTCTTATATTTAATTCCGATGCTACTTCTGTGTTTCATCGTCAATGGGAAGGTCCAAGGGATACAGTAAACCTGCAGAGGTGCATCGGAATGTAAAACTGGTGACGCAGGAAACGCTCAAAACATAGGCAGTAGGAAGACTCAATCTTCCAGTACTTAAGTCGGTATTGTGTCTCTTCTATTTAATTCCGATGGAATTTCTGTGTTTCATCGTCAATGGGAAGATCTAAGGGATACAGTAAACCTGCAGAGGTGCATCGGAATGTAAAACTGGTGACACAAAAAATGCTCAAAACATAGACAGTAGGAAGACTCAGCCTTCCTGTTCTTATGTCGGCATTGTGTCTCTTATATTTAATTCCGATGCTATTTCTGCGTTTCATCGTCAATGGGAAGGTCCAATGGATACAGTAAAACTGCAGAGGTGCATCGGAATGTACAACTGGTGACACAGGAAACGTTCAAAACATAGACAGTAGGAAGACTCAGTCTTCCTTTACTTAAGTCGGCATAATGTCTCTTATATTTAATTCCGATGCAATTTCTGAGCTTCATCGTCAAAGGGAAGGTCGAAGGGAACAGTATACTTGCAGAGGTGCATCGGAATGTATAACTGGTGACAAGGGAAACGCTCAAACATAGACAGTAGGGAGACGCAGTCTCCCTGTACTTAAGTCGGCATTCTGTCTGTTATATTTAATTTGATGCAATTTCTGTGTTTCATCGTCACTGTGAAGGTCCAAGGGATACAGTAAACCTGCAGAGGTGCAACAAAATGTAAAACTGATGACACAGGAAACGCTCAAAACATAGACAGTAGGAAGACTCAGTCATTTAGTACTTCAGTCGGCATTGTGTCTCTTATATTTCATTCCGATGCCATTTCTGTGTTTCATCGCCAATGGGAAGGTCCAAGGGATACAGTAAACCTGCAGAGGCGCATCGGAATGTAAAACTGGTGATACAGGACACGTTCAAATCGTAGACAGTAGGAGGACTCAGTCTTCCTTTACTTAAGTCGGCATGATGTCTCTTATATTTAATTCCGATGCAATTATAGAGCTTCATCGTCAATGGGAAGGTCGAAGGGAAACAGTATACCTGCAGAGGTGCGTCGGAATGTAAAACTGGTGACAAGGGAAACGCTCAAAACATAGACAGTAGGAAGACTCAGTCTTCCTGTACTTAAGTCGGCATTGTGGCTCTTATATTTATTTCCGATGCAATTTCTGAGCTTCATCGTCAATAGGAAGGTCCTAGGAACACAGTAAACCTGCAGAGTTGCATCGGAATGTAAATCTGGTGACACGGGAAACGCTCAAAACATAGACCTTAAGAAGACTCAGTTTTCTTTTGTCTTAAGTCGGCATTGTGTCCCTTGTATTTAATTCCGATGCAATATCTGTGTTTCATCGTTACTGTGAAAGTCCAAAGGATACAGTAAACCTGCAGAGTTTCATCGGAATGTGAAACTGGTGACCCAGGAATCGCTCAAAACATAGACAGTAGGAAGACTCAATGTTTCTGTACTTAAGTCTGCATTGTGACTCTTATATTTAGTTCCGATGCAATTTCTGTGTTTCATCGTCAATGGGAAGATTCAAGGGATACAGTAAACCTGCAGAGGTGCTTCGGAATGTAAAACTGGTGACACAGGAAACGCTCAAAAAATAGACAGTAGGAAGACTCAGCCTTCCTGTTCTTAAGTCGTTATTGTGTCTCTTATATTTAATTCCGATGCTATTTCTGTGTTTCATCGTCAATGGGAAGGTCCAAGGGATACAGTAAACCTGCAGAGGTGCATCGGAATGTAAAATTGGTGACGCAGGAAACGCTCAAAACATAGGCAGTAGGAAGACTCAATCTTCCAGTACTTAAGTCGGCATTGTGTCTCTTCTATTTAATTCCGATGGAATTTCTGTGTTTCATCGTCAATGGGAAGATCCAACGGATACAGTAAACCAGCAGAGGTGCATCGGAATGTAAAACTGGTGACACAGGAAATGCTCAAAACATAGACAGTAGGAAGACTCAGCCTTCCTGTTCTTAAGTCGGCATTGTGTCTCTTATATTTAATTCCGATGCTATTTCTGTGTTTCATCGTCAATGGGAAGGTCCAATGGATACAGTAAAACTGCAGAGGTGCATCGGAATGTAAAACTGGTGACACACGAAACGATCAAAACATAGACAGTAGGAATACTCAGTCTTCCTGTACTTAAGTCGGCATTGTGTCTCTTATATTTAAATCCGATGCAATTTCTGGGTTTCGTCGTCAATGGGAAGGTTCAAGGGATACAGTAAACCTGCAGAGGTGCATCGGAATATAAAACTGGTGACACAGGAAGCGGTCAAATCATAGGCTCTAAGAAGACTCAGTTTTCTTGTACTGAAGTCGCCATTGTCTCTCTTATATTTAATTTGATGCAATTTCTGTGTTTCATCGTCACTGTGAAGGTCCAAGGGATACAGTAAACCTGCAGAGGTGCAACAAAATGTAAAACTGATGACACAGGGAACGCTCATAACATAGACAGTAGGAAGACTCAGTCTTCCTGTACCTAAGTCGGCATTGTGTCTCCTATATTTAATTCCGATGCAATTTCTGTGTTTCATCGTCAATGGGAAGGTCCAAGGGATACAGTATGCCTGCAGAGGTGCATCGGAATGTAAAACTGGTGACACAGGAAGCGCTCATAACATAGACTCAGTTTTCTTGTACTTAAGTCGGCATTGTGTCTTTTATATTTAATTCCGATGCAATTTCTGTGTTTCATCGTCACTGTGAAGGTCCAAGGGATACAGAAAACCTGCAGAGGTGGATCGGAATGTAAAACTGGTGACACAGGAAACGCTCAGAACATAGACAGTAGGAAGACTCAGTCTTCCTGTACTTAAGTCATCACTGTGTCTCTTATATTTAATTCCGATGCCATTTCTGTGTTTCATCGCCAATGGGAAGGTCCAAGGGATACAGTAAACCTGCAGAGGCGCATCGGAATGTAAAACTGGTGATACAGGACACGTTCAAATCATAGACAGTAGGATGACTCAGTCTTCCTTTACTTAAGTCGGCATGATGTCTCTTATATTTAATTCCGATTCAATTTCTGAGCTTCATCGTCAATGGGAAGGTCGAAGGGAAACAGTATACCTGCAGAGGTGGATCGGAATGTAAAGCTGGTGACAAGGGAACGCTTAACACATAGACAGTAGGAAGAGTCAGTCTTCCTGTACTTAAGTCGGCATTGTGTCTCTTATATTTATTTCCGATGCAATTTCTGAGCTTCATCCTCAATGGGAAGGTCCTAGGAACACAGTAAACCTGCAGAAGTGCATCGGAATGTAACATTGGTGACACAGGAAACGCTCAAAACGTAGACCTTAAGAAGACTCAGTTTTCTTGTACGTAAGTCGGCATTGTGTCTTATATATTTAATTCCGATGCAATATCTGTGTTTCATCGTCACTGTGAAAGTCCAAGGGATACAGTAAACCTGCGGTGGTTCATCGGAATGTGAAACTGGTGACACAGGAAACGCTCAAAACATAGACAGTAGGAAGACTCCATGTTTTTGTACTTAAGTCGGCATTGTGTCTCTTATATTTAGTTCCGATGCAATTTCTGTGTTTCATCGTCAATGGGAATATCCAAGGGATACAGTAAAACTGCAGGGGTGCATCGGAATGTAAAACTGGTGACACAGGAAACGATCAAACGATAGACAGTAGGAATACTCAATCTTCCAGTACTTAAGTCGGCATTGTGTCTCTTCTATTTAATTCCGATGGAATTTCTGTGTTTCATCGTCAATGGGAAGATCCAAGGGATACAGTAAACCTGCAGAGGTGCATCGGAATGTAAAACTGGTGACACAGGAAACGCACAAAACATAGACAGTAGGAAGACTCAGCCTTCCTGTTCTTAAGTCGGCATTGTGTCTCTTATATTTAATTTGATGCAATTTCTGTGTTTCATCGTCACTGTGAAGGTCCAAGGGATACAGTAAACCTGCAGAGGTTCATCAAAATGTGAAACTGATGACACAGGGAACGCTCAAAACATAGACAGTAGGAAGACTCAGTCTTCCTGTACCTAAGTCGGCATTGTATCTCTTATATTTAATTCCGATGCAATTTCTGTGTTTCATCGTCACTGGGAAGGTCCAAGGGATACAGTAAACCTGCAGAGGTGCATCGGAATGTTAAACTGGTGATACAGGACACGCTCAAATCATAGACAGTAGGAAGACTCAGTCTTCCTTTACTTAAGACGGCATGGTGTCTCTTATATTTAATTCCGATGCAATTATAGAGCTTCATCGTCAATGGGAAGGTCGAAGGGAAACACTATACCTGCAGAGGTGCATCGGAATGTAAAACAGGTGACAAGGGAAACGCTCAAAACATAGACAGTAAGAAGACTCAGTCTTCCTGTACTTAAGTCGGCATTGTGGCTCTTATATTTATTTCCGATGCAATTTCTGAGCATCGTCAATGGGAAGGTCCTAGGAACACAGTAAACCTGCAGAGTTGCATCGGAATGTAAATCTGGTGACACGGGAAACGCTCAAAACATAGACCTTTAGAAGACTCAGTTTTCTTGTACTTAAGTCGGCATTGTGTCCCTTATATTTAATTCCAATGCAATATCTGTGTTTCATCGTCACTGTGAAAGTCCAAGGGATACAGTAAACCTGCAGTTTCATCGGAATGTGAAACTGGTGACCCAGGAATCGCTCAAAACATAGGCAGTAGGAAGACTCAAGCTTCCAGTACTTAAGTCGGCATTGTGTCTCTTCTATTTAATTCCGATGGAATTTCTGTGTTTCATCGTCAATGGGAAGATCCAAGGGATACAGTAAACCTGCAGAGGTGCATCGGAATGTAAAACTGGTGACACAGGAAATGCTCAAAACATAGACAGTAGGAAGACTCAGCCTTCCTGTTCTTATGTCGGCATTGTGTCTCTTATATTTAATTCCGATGCTATTTCTGTGTTTCATCGTCAATGGGAAGGTCCAATGGATACACTAAAACTGCAGAGGTGCATCGGAATGTAAAACTGGTGACACAGGAAACGATCAAAACATAGACAGTAGGAATACTCAGTCTTCCTGTACTTAAGTCGGCATTGTGTGTCTTATATTTAAATCCGATGCAATTTCTGTGTTTCGTCGTCGATGGGAAGGTCCAAGGGATACAGTAAACCTGCAGAGGTGCATCGGAATATAAAACTGGTGACACAGGAAGCGGTCAAATCATAGGCTCTAAGAAGACTGAGTTTTCTTGTACTGAAGTCGGCATTGTGTCTCTTATATTTAATTTGATGCAATTTCTGTGTTTCATCGTCACTGTGAAGGTCCGAGGGATACAGTAAACCTGCAGAGGTGCAACAAAATGTAAAACTGATGACACAGGGAACGCTCATAAAATAGACAATAGGAAGACTCAGTCTTCCTGTACCTAAGTCGGCATTGTGTCTCTTATATTTAATTCCGATGCAATTTCTGTGTTTCATCGCCAATGGGAAGGTCCAAGGGATACAGTTAACCTGCAGAGGCGCATCGGAATGTAAAACTGGGGATACAGGACACGTTCAAATCATAGACAGTAGGAAGACTCAATCTTCCTTTACTTAAGTCGGCATGATGTCTCTTATATTTAATTCCGATGCAATATCTGAGCTTCATCGTCAATGGGAAGGTCGAAGGGAAACAGTATACCTGCAGAGATGGATCGGAATGTAAAACTGGTGACAAGGGAACGCTTAACACATAGACAGTAGGAAGACTCAGTCTTCCTGTACTTAAGTCGGCATTGTGTCTCTTATATTTATTTCCGATGCAATTTCTGAGCTTCATCGTCAATGGGAAGGTCCTAGGAACACAGTAAACCTGCAGAAGTGCATCGGAATGTAACACTGGTGACACGGGAAACGCTCAAAACGTAGACCTTAGGAAGACTCAGTTTTCTTGTACGTAAGACGGCATTGTGTTTTATATATTTAATTCCGATGCAATATCTGTGTTTCATCGTCACTGTGAAAGTCCAAGGGATACAGTAAACCTGCAGTGGTTCATCGGAATGTGAAACTGGTGACCCAGGAAACGCTCAAAACATAGACAGTAGGAAGACTCAATGTTTCTGTACTTAAGTCGGCATTGTGTCTCTTATATTTAGTTCCGATGCAATTTCTGTGTTTCATCGTCAATGGGAACATCCAAGTGATACAGTAAACCTGCAGAGGTGCATCGGAATGTAAAACTTGTCACACAGGAAACGCTCAAAACATAGACAGTAGGAAGACTCAGCCTTCCTGTTCTTAAGTCGTTATTGTGTCTCTTGTATTTAATTCCGATGCTATTTCTGTGTTTCATCGTCAATGGGAAGGTCCAATGGATACAGTAAACCTGCAGAGGTGCATCGGAATGTAAAACTGATGACACAGGAAACGATCAAAACATAGACAGTAGGAATACTCAGTCTTCCTGTGCTTAAGTCGGCATTGTGTCTCTTATATTTAAATCCGATGCAATTTCTGTGTTTCGTCGTCAATGGGAAGGTCCAAGGGATACAGTAAACCTGCAGAAGTGCATCGGAATATAAAACTGGTGACACAGGAAGCGGTCAAATCATAGGCCCTAAGAAGACTCAGTTTTCTTGTACTGAAGTCGGCATTGTGTCTCTTATATTTAAATTGATGCAATTTCTGTGTTTCATCGTCACTGTGAAGGTCCAAGGGATACAGTAAACCCGCAGAGGTGCATCAAAATTTAAAACTGATGACACAGGGAATGCTCATAACACAGAGAGTAGGAAGACTCAGTCTTCCTGTACCTAAGTCGGCATTGTGTCTCTTATATTTAATTCCGATGCAATTTCTGTGTTTCATCGTCAATGGGAAGGTCCAAGGGATACAGTATGCATGCAGAGGTGCATCGGAATGTAAAACTGGTGACACAGGAAGCGCTCATAACATAGACCCTAAGAAGACTCAAATTTCTTGTACTTAAGTCGGCATTGTGTCTTTTATATTTAATTCCGATGCAATTTCTGTGTTTCATCGTCACTGTGAAGGTCCAAGGGATACAGTAAAGCTACAGAGGTGCATCTGAATGTAAAACTGGTGACATAGGAAACGCTCAAAACATAGACAGTAGGAAGACTCAGTCTTCCTGTACTTAAGTCATCATTGTGTCTCTTATATTTAATTCCGATGCAATTTCTGTGTTTCATCGTCACTGTGAAGGTTCAAGGGATACAGTAAACGTGCAGAGGTACATCGGAATGTAAAACTGGTGACACAGGAAACGCTCAAAACATAGACAGTAGCAAGACTCAGTCTTCCTGTACTTCAGTCGGCATTGTGTCTCTTATATTTAATTCCGATGCCATTTCTGTGTTTCATCGCCAATGGGAAAGTACAAGGGATACAGTAAACCTGCAGAGGTGCATCGGAATGTAAAACTGGTGATACAGGACACGCTCAAATCGTAGACAGTAGGAAGCATCAGTCTTCCTTTACTTAAGGCGGCATGGTGTCTCTTATATTTAATTCCGATGCAATTTCTGAGCTTCATCGTCAATGGGAAGGTCGAAGGGAAACAGTATACCTGCAGAGGTGCATCGGAATGTAAAACTGGTGATACAGGACACGCTCAAATCATAGACAGTAGGAAGCCTCAGTCTTCCTTTACTTAAGTCGGCATGGTGTCTCTTATATTTAATTCCGATGCAATTTCTGAGCTTCATCGTCAATGGGAAGGTCGAAGGGAAACAGTATACCTGCAGAGGTGGATCGGAATGTAAAACTGGTGACAAGGGAACGCTTAACACATAGACAGTAGGAAGACTCAGCCTTCCTGTTCTTAAGTCGGCATTGTGTCTCTTATATTTAATTCCGATGCAATTTCTGTGTTTCATCGTCAATGCGAAGATCCAAGGGATACAGTAAACCTGCAGAGGTGCATCGGAATGTAAAACTGGTGACACAGGAAACGCGCAAAACATAGACAGTAGGAAGACTCAGCCTTCCTGTTCTTAAGTCGGCATTGTGTCTCTTATATTTAATTTGATGCAATTTCTGTTTTTCATCGTCACTGTGAAGGTCCAAGGGATACAGTAAACCTGCAGAGGTTCATCGGAATGTGAAACTGGTGACCCAGGAAACGCTCAAAACATAGACAGTAGGAAGACTCAATGTTTCTGTACTTAAGTCGGCATTGTGTCTCCTATATTTAGTTCCTATGCAATTTCTGTGTTTCATCGTCAATGGGAAGATCCAAGGGATACAGTAAACCTGCAGAGGTGCATCGGAATGTAAAACTGGTGGCACAGGAAACGCTCAAAACATAGACAGTAGGAAGACTCAGCCTTCCTGTTCTTAAGTCGTTATTGTGTCTCTTGTATTTAATTCCGATGCTATTTCTGTGTTTCATCGTCAATTGGAAGGTCCAGTGGATACAGTAAACCTGCAGAGGTGCATCGGAGTGTAAAATTGGTGACGCAGGAAACGCTCAAAACATAGGCAGTAGGAAGACTCAATCTTCCAGTACTTAAGTCGGCATTGTGTCTCTTCTATTTAATTCCGATGGAATTTCTGTGTTTCATCGTCAATGGGAAGATCCAAGGGATACAGTAAACCTGCAGAGGTGCATCGGAATGTAAAACTGGTGACACAGGAAATGCTCAAAACATAGACAGTAGGAAGACTCAGCCTTCCTGTTCTTAAGTCGCCATTGTGTCTCTTATATTTAATTCCGATGCTATTTCTGTGTTTCATCGCCAATGGGAAGGTCCAAGGGATACAGTAAACCAGCAGAGGTGCATCGGAATGTAAAACTGGTGATACAGGACACGCTCAAATCATAGACAGTAGTAAGCCTCAGTCTTACTTTACTTAAGTCGGCATGGTGTCTCTTATATTTAATTCCGATGCAATTTCTGAGCTTCATCGTCAATGGGAAGGTCGAAGGGAAACAGTATACCTGCAGAGGTGCATCGGAATGTATAACTGGTGACAAGGGAAACGCTCAAAACATAGACAGTAGGGAGACTAAGTCTTCCTGTACTTAAGTCGGCATTGTGTCTCTTATACTTATTTCCGATGCAATTTCTGAGCTTCATCGTCAATGGGAAGGTCCTAGGAACACAGTAAACCTGCAGAGGTGCATCGGAATGTAAAACTGGTGACACGGGAAACGCTCAAAACATAGACCTTAAGAAGACTCAGTTTTCTTGTACTTAAGTCGGCAGTGTGTCTCTTATATTTAATTCTGAAGCAATATCTGTGTTTCATCGTCACTGTGAAAGTCCAAGGGATACAGTAAACCTGCAGAGGTTCATCGGAGTGTGAAACTGGTGACACAGGAAACGCTCAAAACATAGACACTAGGAAGACTCAATGTTTCTGTACTTAAGTCGGCATTGTGTCTCTTATATTTAGTTCCGATGCAATTTCTGTGTTTCATCGTCAATGTGAAGATCCAAGGGATACAGTAAACCTGCAGAGGTGCATCGGAATGTAAAACTGGTGCCTCAGGAAACGATCAAAACGTAGACAGTAGGAATACTCAGTCTTCCTGTACTTAAGTCGGCATTGTGTCTCTTATATTTAAATCCGATGCCATTTCTGTGTTTCGTCGTCAATGGGAAGGTCCAAGGGATACAGTAAACCTATAGAGGTGCATCGGAATATAAAACTGGTGACACAGGAAGCGGTCAAACCATAGGCCCTAGGAAGACTCAGTTTTCTTGCACTGAAGTCGGCATTGTGTCTCTTATATTTAATTTGATGCAATTTCTGTGTTTCATCGTCACTGTGAAGGTCCAAGGGATACAGTAAACCTGCAGAGGTGCATCAAATTGTAAAACTGATGACACAGGGAACGCTCATAACAATGACAGTAGGAAAACTCAGTGTTCCTGTACCTAAGTCGGCATTGTGTCTCTTATATTTAATTCCGAAGCAATTTCTGTGTTTCGTCGTCAACGGGAAAGTCCAAGGGATACAGTAAACCTGCAAAGGTGCATTGGAATGTAAAACTGGTGACACAGGAATCGCTCAAAACATAGACAGTAGGAAGACTCAGTCTTTCTGTACTTAAGTAGGCATTGTGACTCTTATATTTAATTCCGATGCAATTTCTGTGTTTCATCGTCAATGGGAAGGTCCAAGGGATACAGTATGCCTGCAGAGGTGCATCGGAATGTAAAACTGGTGACACAGGAAGCGCTCATAACATAGACCCTAAGAAGACTCAGTTTTCTTGTACTTAAGTGGACATTGTGTCTTTTATATTTAATTCCGATGCAATTTCTGTGTTTCATCGTCACTGTGAAGGTCCAAGGTATACAGTAAACCTGCAGAGGTGCATCGGAATGTAAAACTGGTGATACAGGACACGCTCAAATCATAGACAGTAGGAAGACTCAGTCTTCCTTTACTTGAGTCGGCATGGTGTCTCTTATATTTAATTCCGATGCAATTTCTGAGCTTCATCGTCAATGGGAAGGTCGAAGGGAAACAGTATACCTGCAGAGGTGCATCGGAATGTAAAACAGGTGCCAAAGGAAACGCTCAAAACATAGACAGTAGGAAGACTCAGCCTTCCTGTTCTTAAGTCGTTATTGTGTCTCTTATATTTAATTCCGATGCTATTTCTGTGGTATCACCGCTAGACACCACACTTGCTAGGTGGTAACTTAAATCAGCCGCGGTCCTGTAGTACATGTTGGACCCGCGTGTCGCCACTGTGTAATCGCAAACCTAGCGCCACCACATGGCAGGTCACAAGACACGGACGAGACATCGCCCCAGTTGTACGGACGACATTGCTTGCGACCAGAAGTACGACGCCTTCCTCTCATTTGCCGAGAGACAGATCGAATAGCCTTCAGCTTAGTCCATAGCTACTACCTAGCAAGGCGCCATTTGTATCAGTGCTTATAGCTTACTAATATTCAAGAGAGATGTATTCCAACAAGAGAATTAAAGATAAGTATTAAAACGATACGTACTTTTCTTCTTATTCATTAATAAGTCTCATGTTCCAGAACTTCAAGCCCGTCTGCGTTAGTTTAGCGTGCGCCTAGCTACCTCATTGTGTCTATGCTGTATGAACAAGACACAACAATTTCTGTGTTTCATCGTCAATGGGAATGTCCAATGGATACAGTAAAACTGCAGAGGTGCATCGGAATGTAAAATTGGTGACGCAGGAAACGCTCAAAACATAGGCAGTAGGAAGACTCAATCTTCCAGTACTTAAGTCGGCATTGTGTCTCTTCTATTTAATTCCGATGGAATTTCTGTGTTTCATCGTCAAGGGGTAGATCCAAGGGATACAGTAAACCTGCAGAGGTGCATCGGAATGTAAAACTGGTGACACAGGAAATGCTCAAAACATAGACAGTAGGAAGACTCAGCCTTCCTGTTCTTATGTCGGCATTGTGTCTCTTATATTTAATTCCGATGCTATTTCTGTGTTTCATCGTCAATGGGAAGGTCCAATGGATACAGTAAAACTGCAGAGGTCCATCGGAATGTAAAACTGGTGACACAGGAAACGATCAAAACATAGACAGTAGGAATACTCAGTCTTTCTGTACTTAAGTCGGCATTGTGTCTCTTATATTTAAATCCGATGCAATTTCTGTGTTTCGTCGTCAATGGGAAGGTCCAAGGGATACAGTAAACCTGCAGCAGTGCATCGGAATATAAAACTGGTGACACAGGAAGCGGTCAAATCATAGGCTCTAAGAAGACTCAGTTTTCTTGTACTGAAGTCGGCATTGTGTCTCTTATATTTAATTTGATGCAATTTCTGTGTTTCATCGTCACTGTGAAGGTCCAAGGGATACAGTAAACCTGCAGAGGTGCATCAAAATGTAAAACTGATGACACAGGGAACGCTCATAACATAGACAGTAGGAAGACTCAGTCTTCCTGTACCTAAGTCGGCATTGAGTCTCTTATACTTAATTCCGATGCAATTTCTGTGTTTCATCGTCAATGGGAAGGTCAAAGGGATACAGTATGCCTGCAGAGGTGCATAGGAATGTAAAACTAGTGACACAGGAAGCGCTCATAACATAGACCCTAAGAAGACTCAGTTTTCTTGTACGTAAGTCGGCATTGTGTCTTATATATTTAATTCCGATGCAATATCTGTGTTTCATCGTCACTGTGAAAGTCCAAGGGATACAGTAAACCTGCAGTGGTTCATCGGAATGTGAAACTGGTGACACAGGAAACGCTCAAAACATAGACAGTAGGAAGACTCCATGTTTTTGTACTTAAGTCGGCATTGTGTCTCTTATATTTAGTTCCGATGCAATTTCTGTGTTTCATCGTCAATGGGAATATCCAAGGGATACAGTAAACCTACAGAGGTGCATCGGAATGTAAGACTGGTGACACAGGAAATGCTCAAAACATAGACAGTAGGAAGACTCAGCCTTCCTGTTCTTAAGTCGGCATTGTGTCTCTTATATTTAATTCCGATCCTATTTCTGAGTGTCATCGTCAATGGGAAGGTCCAATGGATACAGTAAAACTGCAGGGGTGCATCGGAATGTAAAACTGGTGACACAGGAAACGATCAAACGATAGACAGTAGGAATACTCAATCTTCCAGTACTTAAGTCGGCATTGTGTCTCTTCTATTTAATTCCGATGGAATTTCTGTGTTTCATCGTCAATGGGAAGATCCAAGGGATACAGTAAACCTACAGAGGTGCATCGGAATGTAAAACTGGTGACACAGGAAACGCACAAAACATAGACAGTAGGAAGACTCAGCCTTCCTGTTCTTAAGTCGGCATTGTGTCTCTTATATTTAATTTGATGCAATATCTGTGTTTCATCGTCACTGTGAAAGTCCAAGGGATACAGTAAACCTGCAGAGTTTCATCGGAATGTGAAACTGGTGACCCAGGAATCGCTCAAAACATAGACAGTAGGAAGACTCAATGTTTCTGTACATAAGTCGGCATTGTGTCTCTTATATTTAGTTCCGATGCAATTTCTGTGTTTCATCGTCAATGGGAAGATGCAAGGGATACAATAAACCTGCAGCGGTGCTTCGGAATGTAAAACTGCTGACACAGGAAACGCTCAAAACATAGACTGTAGGAAGACTCAGCCTTCCTGTTCTTAAGTCGTTATTGTGTCTCTTATATTTAATTCCGATGCAATTTCTGTGTTTCATCGTCAATGGGAAGGTCCAAGGGATACAGTATGCCTGCAGAGGTGCATCGGAATGTAAAACTGGTGACACAGGAAGCGCTCATAACATAGACCCTAAGAAGACTCAGTTTTCTTGTACTTAAGTCGGCATTGTGTCTTTTATATTTAATTCCGATGCAATATCTGTGTTTCATCGTCACTGTGAAGGTTCAAGGGATACAGTAAACGTGCAGAGGTGCATCGGAATGTAAAACTGGTGACACAGGAAACGCTCAAAACATAGACAGTAGCAAGACTCAGTCTCCCTGTACTTCACTCGGCATTGTGTCTCTTATATTTAATTCCGATGCCATTTCTGTGTTTCATCGCCAATGGGAAGGTCCAAGGGATACAGTAAACCTGCAGAGGTGCATCGGAATGTAAAACTGGTGATACAGGACACGCTCAAATCATAGACAGTAGGAAGCCTCAGTCTTCCTTTACTTAAGTCGGCATGGTGTCTCTTATATTTAATTCCGATGCAATTTCTGAGCTTCATCGTCAATGGGAAGGTCGAAGGGAAACAGTATACCTGCAGAGGTGGATCGGAATGTAAAACTGGTGACAAGGGAACGCTTAACACATAGACAGTAGGAAGACTCAGTCTTCCTGTACTTAAGTCGGCATTCTGTCTCTTATATTTATTTCCGATGCAATTTCTGAGCTTCATCGTCAATGGGAAGGTCCTAGGAACACAGTAAACCTGCAGAAGTGCATCGGAATGTAACACTGGTGACACGGGAAACGCTCAAAACGTAGACCTTAAGAAGACTCAGTTTTCTTGTACGTAAGTCGGCATTGTGTCTTATATATTTAATTCCGATGCAATATCTGTGTTTCATCGTCACTGTGAAAGTCCAAGGGATACAGTGAACCTGCAGTGGTTCATCGGAATGCGAAATTGGTGACACAGGAAATGCTCAAAACATAGACAGTAGGAAGACTCCATGTTTTTGTACTTAAGTCGGCATTGTGTCTCTTATATTTAGTTCCGATGCAATTTCTGTGTTTCATCGTCAATGGGAATATCCAAGGGATACAGTAAACCTACAGGGGTGCATCTGAATGTAAGACTGGTGACACAGGAAATGCTCAAAACATAGACAGTAGGAAGACTCAGCCTTCCTGTTCTTATGTCGGCATTGTGTCTCTTATATTTAATTCCGATGCTATTTCTGTGTTTCATCGTCAATGGGAAGGTCCAATGGATACAGTAAAACTGCAGAGGTCCATCGGAATGTAAAACTGGTGACACAGGAAACGATCAAAACATAGACAGTAGGAATACTCAGTCTTTCTGTACTTAAGTCGGCATTGTGTCTCTTATATTTAAATCCGATGCAATTTCTGTGTTTCGTCGTCAATGGGAAGGTCCAAGGGATACAGTAAACCTGCAGCAGTGCATCGGAATATAAAACTGGTGACACAGGAAGCGGTCAAATCATAGGCTCTAAGAAGACTCAGTTTTCTTGTACTGAAGTCGGCATTGTGTCTCTTATATTTAATTTGATGCAATTTCTGTGTTTCATCGTCACTGTGAAGGTCCAAGGGATACAGTAAACCTGCAGAGGTGCATCAAAATGTAAAACTGATGACACAGGGAACGCTCATAACATAGACAGTAGGAAGACTCAGTCTTCCTGTACCTAAGTCGGCATTGAGTCTCTTATACTTAATTCCGATGCAATTTCTGTGTTTCATCGTCAATGGGAAGGTCAAAGGGATACAGTATGCCTGCAGAGGTGCATAGGAATGTAAAACTAGTGACACAGGAAGCGCTCATAACATAGACCCTAAGAAGACTCAGTTTTCTTGTACGTAAGTCGGCATTGTGTCTTATATATTTAATTCCGATGCAATATCTGTGTTTCATCGTCACTGTGAAAGTCCAAGGGATACAGTAAACCTGCAGTGGTTCATCGGAATGTGAAACTGGTGACACAGGAAACGCTCAAAACATAGACAGTAGGAAGACTCCATGTTTTTGTACTTAAGTCGGCATTGTGTCTCTTATATTTAGTTCCGATGCAATTTCTGTGTTTCATCGTCAATGGGAATATCCAAGGGATACAGTAAACCTACAGAGGTGCATCGGAATGTAAGACTGGTGACACAGGAAATGCTCAAAACATAGACAGTAGGAAGACTCAGCCTTCCTGTTCTTAAGTCGGCATTGTGTCTCTTATATTTAATTCCGATCCTATTTCTGAGTGTCATCGTCAATGGGAAGGTCCAATGGATACAGTAAAACTGCAGGGGTGCATCGGAATGTAAAACTGGTGACACAGGAAACGATCAAACGATAGACAGTAGGAATACTCAATCTTCCAGTACTTAAGTCGGCATTGTGTCTCTTCTATTTAATTCCGATGGAATTTCTGTGTTTCATCGTCAATGGGAAGATCCAAGGGATACAGTAAACCTACAGAGGTGCATCGGAATGTAAAACTGGTGACACAGGAAACGCACAAAACATAGACAGTAGGAAGACTCAGCCTTCCTGTTCTTAAGTCGGCATTGTGTCTCTTATATTTAATTTGATGCAATATCTGTGTTTCATCGTCACTGTGAAAGTCCAAGGGATACAGTAAACCTGCAGAGTTTCATCGGAATGTGAAACTGGTGACCCAGGAATCGCTCAAAACATAGACAGTAGGAAGACTCAATGTTTCTGTACATAAGTCGGCATTGTGTCTCTTATATTTAGTTCCGATGCAATTTCTGTGTTTCATCGTCAATGGGAAGATGCAAGGGATACAATAAACCTGCAGCGGTGCTTCGGAATGTAAAACTGCTGACACAGGAAACGCTCAAAACATAGACTGTAGGAAGACTCAGCCTTCCTGTTCTTAAGTCGTTATTGTGTCTCTTATATTTAATTCCGATGCAATTTCTGTGTTTCATCGTCAATGGGAAGGTCCAAGGGATACAGTATGCCTGCAGAGGTGCATCGGAATGTAAAACTGGTGACACAGGAAGCGCTCATAACATAGACCCTAAGAAGACTCAGTTTTCTTGTACTTAAGTCGGCATTGTGTCTTTTATATTTAATTCCGATGCAATATCTGTGTTTCATCGTCACTGTGAAGGTTCAAGGGATACAGTAAACGTGCAGAGGTGCATCGGAATGTAAAACTGGTGACACAGGAAACGCTCAAAACATAGACAGTAGCAAGACTCAGTCTCCCTGTACTTCACTCGGCATTGTGTCTCTTATATTTAATTCCGATGCCATTTCTGTGTTTCATCGCCAATGGGAAGGTCCAAGGGATACAGTAAACCTGCAGAGGTGCATCGGAATGTAAAACTGGTGATACAGGACACGCTCAAATCATAGACAGTAGGAAGCCTCAGTCTTCCTTTACTTAAGTCGGCATGGTGTCTCTTATATTTAATTCCGATGCAATTTCTGAGCTTCATCGTCAATGGGAAGGTCGAAGGGAAACAGTATACCTGCAGAGGTGGATCGGAATGTAAAACTGGTGACAAGGGAACGCTTAACACATAGACAGTAGGAAGACTCAGTCTTCCTGTACTTAAGTCGGCATTCTGTCTCTTATATTTATTTCCGATGCAATTTCTGAGCTTCATCGTCAATGGGAAGGTCCTAGGAACACAGTAAACCTGCAGAAGTGCATCGGAATGTAACACTGGTGACACGGGAAACGCTCAAAACGTAGACCTTAAGAAGACTCAGTTTTCTTGTACGTAAGTCGGCATTGTGTCTTATATATTTAATTCCGATGCAATATCTGTGTTTCATCGTCACTGTGAAAGTCCAAGGGATACAGTGAACCTGCAGTGGTTCATCGGAATGCGAAATTGGTGACACAGGAAATGCTCAAAACATAGACAGTAGGAAGACTCCATGTTTTTGTACTTAAGTCGGCATTGTGTCTCTTATATTTAGTTCCGATGCAATTTCTGTGTTTCATCGTCAATGGGAATATCCAAGGGATACAGTAAACCTACAGGGGTGCATCTGAATGTAAGACTGGTGACACAGGAAATGCTCAAAACATAGACAGTAGGAAGACTCAGCCTTCCTGTTCTTAAGTCGGCATTGTGTCTCTTATATTTAATTCCGATCCTATTTCTGAGTTTCATCGTCAATGGGAAGGTCCAATGGATACAGTAAAACTGCAGGGGTGCATCGGAATGTAAAACTGGTGACACAGGAAACGATCAAACGATAGACAGTAGGAATACTCAGTCTTCCTGTACTTAAGTCGGCATTGTGTCTCTTATATTTAATTCCGATGCAATTTCTGTGTTTCATCGTCAATGCGAAGAACCAAGCGATACAGTAAACCTGCGGAGGTGCATCGGAATGTAAAACTGGTGACACAGGAAACGCGCAAAACATAGACAGTAGGAAGACTCAGCCTTCCTGTTCTTAAGTCGGCATTGTGTCTCTTATATTTAATTTGATGCAATTTCTGTTTTTCATCGTCACTGTGAAGGTCCAAGGGATACAGTAAACCTGCAGAGGTTCATCAAAATGTAAAACTGATGACACAGGGAACGCTCAAAACATAGACAGTAGGAAGACTCAGTCTTCCTGTACCTAAGTCGGCATTGTATCTCTTGTATTTAATTCCGATGCAATTTCTGTGTTTCATCGTCACTGTGAAGGTCCAAGGGATACAGTAAACCTGCAGAGGTGCATCGGAATGTTAAACTGGTGATACAGGACACGCTCAAATCATAGACAGTAGGAAGTCTCAGTCTTTCTTTACTTAAGTCGGCATGGTGTCTCTTATATTTAATTCCCATGCAATTTCTGAGCTTCATCGTCAATGGGAAGGTCGAAGGGAAACAGTAAACCTGCAGAGGTTCATCGGAATGTGAAACTGGTGACCCAGGAAGCGCTCAAAACATAGGCAGTAGGAAGACTCAATGTTTCTGTACTTAAGTCGGCATTGTGTCTCTTATATTTAGTTCCTATGCAATTTCTGTGTTTCATCGTCAATGGGAAGATCCAAGGGATACAGTAAACCTGCAGAGGTGCATCGGAATGTAAAACTGGTGACACAGGAAACGCTCAAAACATAGACAGTAGGAAGACTCAGCCTTCCTGTTCTTAAGTCGTTATTGTGTCTCTTGTAATTAATTCCGATGCTATTTCTGTGTTTCATCGTCAATTGGAAGGTCCAGTGGATACAGTAAACCTGCAGAGGTGCATCGGAATGTAAAATTGGTGACGCAGGAAACGCTCAAAACATAGGTAGTAGGAAGACTCAATCTTCCAGTACTTAAGTCGGCATTGTGTCTCTTCTATTTAATTCCGATGGAATTTCTGTGTTTCATCGTCAATGGGAAGATCCAAGGGATACAGTAAACCTGCAGAGGTGCATCGGAATGTAAAACTGGTGACACAGGAAATGCTCAAAACATAGACAGTAGGAAGACTCAGCCTTCCTGTTCTTAAGTCGCCATTGTGTCTCTTATATTTAATTCCGATGCTATTTCTGTGTTTCATCGTCAATGGGAAGGTCAAATGGATACAGTAAAACTGCAGAGGTGCATCGGAATGTAAAACTGGTGACAGAGGAAACGATCAAACATAGACAGTAGGAATACTCAGTCTTCCTGTACTTAAGTCGGCATTGTGTCTCTTATATTTAAATCCGATGCAATTTCTGTGTTTCGTCGTCAATGGGAAGGTCCAAGGGATACAGTAAACCTGCAGAGGTGCATCGGAATATAAAACTGGTGACACAGGAAGCGGTCAAATCATAGGCCCTAAGAAGACTAAGTTTTCTTGTACTGAAGTCGGCATTGTGTCTCTTATATTTAATTTGATGCAATTTCTGAGTTTCATCGTCACTGTGAAGGTCCAAGGGATACAGTAAACCCGCAGAGGTGCTTCAAAATGTAAAACTGATGACACAGGGAACGCTCATAACATAGACAGTAGGAAGACTCAGTCTTCCTGTACCTAAGTCGGCATTGTGTCTCTTATATTTAATTCCGATGCAATTTCTGTGTTTCATCGTCAATGGGAAGGTCCAAGGGATACAGTATGCCTGCAGAGGTGCATCGGAATGTAAAACTGGTGACACAGGAAGCGCTCATTACATAGACCCTAAGAAGACTCAGTTTTCTTGTACTTAAGTCGGAATTGTGTCTTTTATATTTAATTCCGATGCAATTTCTGTGTTTCATCGTCACTGTGAAGGTCCAAGGGATACAGTAGACCTGCAGAGGTGCATCGGAATGTAAAACTGGTGACACAGGAAACGCTCAAAACATAGACAGTAGGAAGACTCAATCTTCCTGTACTTAAGTCATCATTGTGTCTCTTATATTTAATTCCGATGCAATTTCTGTGTTTCATCGTCACTGTGAAGGTTCAAGGGATACAGTAAACGTGCATAGGTGCATCGGAATGTAAAACTGGTGACACAGGAAACGCTCAAAACATAGACAGTAGCAAGACTCAGTCTTCCTGTACTTCAGTCGGCATTGTGTCTCTTATATTTAATTCCGATGCCATTTCTGTGTTTCATCGCCAATGGGAAGGTCCAAGGGATACAGTAAACCTGCAGAGGTGCATCGGAATGTAAAACTGGTGATACAGGACACGCTCAAATCATAGAGAGTAGTAAGCCTCAGTCTTCCTTTACTTAAGTCGGCATGGTGTCTCTTATATTTAATTCCGATGCAATTTCTGAGCTTCATCGTCAATGGGAAGGTCGAAGGGAAACAGTATACCTGCAGAGGTGCATCGGAATGTATAACTGGTGACAAGGGAAACGCTCAAAACATAGACAGTAGGGAGACTAAGTCTTCCTGTACTTAAGTCGGCATTGTGTCTCTTATACTTATTTCCGATGCAATTTCTGAGCTTCATCGTCAATGGGAAGGTCCTAGGAACACAGTAAACCTGCAGAGGTGCATCGGAATGTAAAACTGGTGACACGGGAAACGCTCAAAACATAGACCTTAAGAAGACTCAGTTTTCTTGTACTTAAGTCGGCAGTGTGTCTCTTATATTTAATTCTGAAGCAATATCTGTGTTTCATCGTCACTGTGAAAGTCCAAGGGATACAGTAAACCTGCAGAGGATCATCGGAGTGTGAAACTGGTGACACAGGAAACGCTCAAAACATAGACACTAGGAAGACTCAATGTTTCTGTACTTAAGTCGGCATTGTGTCTCTTATATTTAGTTCCGATGCAATTTCTGTGTTTCATCGTCAATGGGAAGATCCAAGGGATACAGTAAACCTGCAGAGGTGCATCGGAATATAAAACTGGTGACACAGGAAGCGGTCAAACCATAGGCCCTAAGAAGACTCAGTTTTCTTGCACTGAAGTCGGCATTGTGTCTCTTATACTTAATTTGATGCAATATCTGTGTTTCATCGTCACTGTGAAGGTCCAAGGGATACAGTAAACCTGCAGAGGTGCATCAAATTGTAAAACTGATGACACAGGGAACGCTCATAACAATGACAGTAGGAAAACTCAGTGTTCCTGTACCTAAGTCGGCATTGTGTCTCTTATATTTAATTCCGAAGCAATTTCTGTGTTTCGTCGTCAACGGGAAAGTCCAAGGGATACAGTAAACCTGCAAAGGTGCATTGGAATGTAAAACTGGTGACACAGGAATCGCTCAAAACATAGACAGTAGGAAGACTCAGTCTTTCTGTACTTAAGTCGGCATTGTGACTCTTATATTTAATTCCGATGCAATTTCTGTGTTTCATCGTCAATGGGAAGGTCCAAGGGATACAGTATGCCTGCAGAGGTGCATCGGAATGTAAAACTGGTGACACAGGAAGCGCTCATAAAATAGACCCTAAGAAGACTCAGTTTTCTTGTACTTAAGTGGACATTGTGTCTTTTATATTTAATTCCGATGCAATTTCTGTGTTTCATCGTCACTGTGAAGGTCCAAGGTATACAGTAAACCTGCAGAGGTGCATCGGAATGTAAAACTGATGATACAGGACACGCACAAATCATAGACAGTAGGAAGACTCAGTCTTCCTTTACTTGAGTCGGCATGGTGTCTCTTATATTTAATTCCGATGCAATTTCTGAGCTTCATCGTCAATGGGAAGGTCGAAAGGAAACAGTATACCTGCAGAGGTGCATCGGAATGTAAAACAGGTGCCAAAGGAAACGCTCAAAACATAGACAGTAGGAAGACTCAGTCTTCCTGTACTTAAGTCGGCATTGTGGCTCTTATATTTATTTCCGATGCAATTTCTGAGTTTCATCGTCAATGGGAAGGTCCTAGGAACACAGTAAACATGCAGAGTTGCATCGGAATGTAAAACTGGTGACACGGGAAACGCTCAAAACATAGACCTTAAGAAGACTCAGTTTTCTTGTACTTAAGTCGGCATTGTGTCCCTTATATTTAATTCCGATGCAATATCTGTGTTTCATCGTCACTGTGAAAGTCCAAGGGATACAGTAAACCTGCAGAGTTTCATCGGAATGTGAAACTGGTGACCCAGGAAACGCTCAAAACATAGACATTAGGAAGACTGAATGTTTCTGTACTTAAGTCGGCATTGTGTCTCTTATATTTAGTTCCGATGCAATTTCTGTGTTTCATCGTCAATGGGAAGATGCAAGGAATACAGTAAACCTGCAGAGGTGCTTCGGAATGTAAAACTGGTGACACAGGAAACGCTCAAAACATAGACAGTAGGAAGACTCAGCCTTCCTGTTCTTAAGTCGTTATTGTGTCTCTTATATTTAATTCCGATGCTATTTCTGTTGTGTCACCGCTAGACACCGCACTTGCTAGGTGGTAACTTAAATCGGCCGCGGTCCTGTAGTACATGTCGGATCCGCGTGTCGCCACTGTGTAATCGCAAACCTAGCGCCACCACATGGCAGGTCACAAGACACGGACGAGACCTCGCCCCAGTTGTACGGACGACATTGCTTGCGACCAGAAGTACGACGCCTTCCTCTCATTTGCCGAGAGACAGATCGAATAGCCTTCAGCTTAGTCCATAGCTACTACCTAGCAAGGCGCCATTTGTATCAGTGCTTATAGCTTACTAATATTCAAGAGAGATGTATTCCAACAAGAGAATTAAAGATAAGTATTAAAACGATACGTACTTTTCTTCTTATTCATTAATAAGTCTCATGTTCCAGAACTTCAAGCCCGTCTGCGTTAGTTTAGCGTGCGCCTAGCTACCTCATTGTGTCTATGCTGTATGAACAAGACACAACAATTTCTGTGTTTCATCGTCAATGGGAATGTCCAATGGATACAGTAAAACTGCAGAGGTGCATCGGAATGTAAAATTGGTGAAGCAGGAAACGCTCAAAACATAGGCAGTAGGAAGACTCAATCTTCCAGTACTTATGTCGGCATTGTGTCTCTTCTATTTAATTCCGATGGAATTTCTGTGTTTCATCGTCAAGGGGTAGATCCAAGGGATACAGTAAACCTGCAGAGGTGCATCGGAATGTAAAACTGGTGACACAGGAAATGCTCAAAACATAGACAGTAGGAAGACTCAGCCTTCCTGTTCTTATGTCGGCATTGTGTCTCTTATATTTAATTCCGATGCTATTTCTGTGTTTCATCGTCAATGGGAAGGTCCAATGGATACAGTAAAACTGCAGAGGTGCATCGGAATGTAAAACTGGTGACACAGGAAACGATCAAAACATAGACAGTAGGAATACTCAGTCTTTCTGTACTTAAGTCGGCATTGTGTCTCTTATATTTAAATCCGATGCAATTTCTGTGTTTCGTCGTCAATGGGAAGGTCCAAGGGATACAGTAAACCTGCAGCAGTGCATCGGAATATAAAACTGGTGACACAGGAAGCGGTCAAATCATAGGCTCTAAGAAGACTCAGTTTTCTTGTACTGAAGTCGGCATTGTGTCTCTTATATTTAATTTGATGCAATTTCTGTGTTTCATCGTCACTGTGAAGGTCCAAGGGATACAGTAAACCTGCAGAGGTGCATCAAAATGTAAAACTGATGACACAGGGAACGCTCATAACATAGACAGTAGGAAGACTCAGTCTTCCTGTACCTAAGTCGGCATTGTGTCTCTTATACTTAATTCCGATGCAATTTCTGTGTTTCATCGTCAATGGGAAGGTCAAAGGGATGCAGTATGCCTGCAGAGGTGCATAGGAATGTAAAACTAGTGACACAGGAAGCGCTCATAACATAGACCCTAAGAAGACTCAGTTTTCTTGTACGTAAGTCGGCATTGTGTCTTATATATTTAATTCCGATGCAATATCTGTGTTTCATCGTCACTGTGAAAGTCCAAGGGATACAGTAAACCTGCAGTGGTTCATCGGAATGTGAAACTGGTGACACAGGAAACGCTCAAAACATAGACAGTAGGAAGACTCCATGTTTTTGTACTTAAGTCGGCATTGTGTCTCTTATATTTAGTTCCGATGCAATTTCTGTGTTTCATCGTCAATGGGAATATCCAAGGGATACAGTAAACCTACAGAGGTGCATCGGAATGTAAGACTGGTGACACAGGAAATGCTCAAAACATAGACAGTAGGAAGACTCAGCCTTCCTGTTCTTAAGTCGGCATTGTGTCTCTTATATTTAATTCCGATCCTATTTCTGAGTGTCATCGCCAATGGGAAGATCCAATGGATACAGTAAAACTGCAGGGGTGCATCGGAATGTAAAACTGGTGACACAGGAAACGATCAAACGATAGACAGTAGGAATACTCAATCTTCCAGTACCTAATTCGGCATTGTGTCTCTTCTATTTAATTCCGATGGAATTTCTGTGTTTCATCGTCAATGGGATGATCCAAGGGATACAGTAAACCTGCAGAGGTGCATCGGAATGTAAAACTGGTGACACAGGAAACGCACAAAACATAGACAGTAGGAAGACTCAGCCTTCCTGTTCTTAAGTCGGCATTGTGTCTCTTATATTTAATTTGATGCAATTTCTGTGTTTCATCGTCACTGTGAAGGTCCAAGGGATACAGTAAACCTGCAGAGGTTCATCAAAATGTAAAACTGATGGCACAGGGAACGCTCAAAACATAGACAGTAGGAAGACTTAGTCTTCCTGTACCTAAGTCGGCATTGTATCTCTTATATTTAATTCCGATGCAATTTCTGTGTTTCATCGTCACTGGGAAGGTCCAAGGGATGCAGTAAACCTGCAGAGGTGCATCGGAATGTTAAACTGGTGATACAGGACACGCTCAAATCATAGACAGTAGGAAGACTCAGTCTTCCTTTACTTAAGACGGCATGGTGTCTCTTATATTTAATTCCGATGCAATTATAGAGCTTCATCGTCAATGGGAAGGTCGAAGGGAAACAGTATACCTGCAGAGGTGCATCGGAATGTAAATCTGGTGACAAGGGAAACGCTCAAAACATAGACAGTAGGAAGACTCAGTCTTCCTGTTCTTATGTCGGCATTGTGTCTCTTATATTTAATTCCGATGCTATATCTGTGTTTCATCGTCAATGGGAAGGTCCAAGGGATACAGTAAACTTGCAGAGGTGCATCGGAATGTAAAATTGGGGACGCAGGAAACGCTCAAAACATAGGCAGTAGGAAGACTCAAGCTTCCAGTACTTAAGTCGGCATTGTGTCTCTTCTATTTAATTCCGATGGAGTTTCTGTGTTTCATCGTCAATGGGAAGATCCAAGGGATACAGTAAACCTGCAGAGGTGCATCGGAATGTAAAACTGGTGACACAGGAAATGCTCAAAACATAGACAGTAGGAAGACTCAGCCTTCCTGTTCTTATGTTTGCATTGTGTCTCTTATATTTAATTCCGATGCTATATCTGTGTTTCATCGTCAATGGGAAGGTCCAATGGATACAGTAAAACTGCAGAGGTGCGTCGGAATGTAAAACTGGTGACACAGGAAACGATCAAAACATAGACAGTAGGAATACTCAGTCTTCCTGTTCTTAAGTCGGCATTGTGTCTCTTATATTTAAATCCGATGCAATTTCTGTGTTTCGTCGTCGATGGGAAGGTCCAAGGGATACAGTAAACCTGCAGAGGTGCATCGGAATATAAAACTGGTGACACAGGAAGCGGTCAAATCATAGGCTCTAAGAAGACTGAGTTTTCTTGTACTGAAGTCGGCATTGTGTCTCTTATATTTAATTTGATGCAATTTCTGTGTTTCATCGTCACTGTGAAGGTCCAAGGGATACAGTAAACCTGCAGAGGTGCAACAAAATGTAAAACTGATGACACAGGGAACGCTCATAACATAGACAGTAGGAAGACTCAGTCTTCCTGTACCTAAGTCGGCATTGTGTCTCTTATATTTAAATCCGATGCAATTTCTGTGTTTCATCGTCAATGGGAAGGTCCAGGGGATACAGTATGCCTGCAGAGGTGCATCGGAATGTAAAACTGGTGACACAGGAAGCGCTCATAACATAGACCCTAAGAAGACGCAGTTTTCTTGTACTTAAGCGGCATTGTGTCTTTTATATTTAATTCTGATGCAATTTCTGTGTTTCATCGTCACTGTGAAGGTCCAAGGAATACAGTAAACCTGCAGAGGTGGATCGGAATGTAAAACTGGTGACACAGGAAACGCTCAAAACATAGACAGTAGGAAGACTCAGTCTTCCTGTACTTATGTCATCATTGTGTCTCTTATATTTAATTCCGATGCAATTTCTGTGTTTCATCGTCACTGAGAAGGTTCAAGGGATACAGTAAACGTGCAGAGGTGCATCGGAAGGTAAAACTGGTGACACAGGAAACGCTCAAAACATAGACAGTAGGAAGACTCAGTCTTCCAGTACTTCAGTCGGCATTGTGTCTCTTATATTTAATTCCGATGCCATTTCTGTGTTTCATCGCCAATGGGAAGGTCCAAGGGACACAGTAAACCTGCAGAGGCGCATCGGAATGTAAAACTGGTGATACAGGACACGTTCAAATCATAGACAGTAGGAAGACTCAGTCTTCCTTTACTTAAGTCGGCATGATGTCTCTTATATTTAATTCCGATGCAATATCTGAGCTTCATCGTCAATGGGAAGGTCGAAGGGAAACAGTATACCTGCAGAGGTGGATCGGAATGTAAAACTGGTGACAAGGGAACGCTTAACACATAGACAGTAGGAAGACTCAGTCTTCCTGTACTTAAGTCGGCATTGTGTCTCTTATATTTATTTCCGATGCAATTTTGAGCTTCATCGTCAATGGGAAGGTCCTAGGAACACAGTAAACCTGCAGAAGTGCATCGGAATGTAACACTGGTGACACGGGAAACGCTCAAATCGTAGACCTTAAGAAGACTCAGTTTTCTTGTACGTAAGACGGCATTGTGTCTTATATATTTAATTCCGATGCAATATCTGTGTTTCATCGTCACTGTGAAAGTCCAAGGGATACAGTAAACCTGCAGTGGTTCATCGGAATGTGAAACTGGTGACACAGGAAATGCTCAAAAAATAGACAGAAGGAAGACTCCATGTTTTTGTACTTAAGCTGGCATTGTGTCTCTTATATTTAATTCCGATCCTATTTCTGAGTTTCATCGTCAATGGGAAGGTCCAATGGATACAGTAAAACTGCAGGGGTGCATCGGAATGTAAAACTGGTGACACAGGAAACGATCAAACGATAGACAGTGGGAATACTCAGTCTTCCTGTTCTTAAGTCGGCATTGTGTCTCTTATATTTAATTTGATGCAATTTCTGTGTTTCATCGTCACTGTGAAGGTCCAAGGGATACAGTAAACCTGCAGAGGTTCATCAAAATGTAAAACTGATGACACAGGGAACGCTCAAAACATAGACAGTAGGAAGACTCAGTCTTCCGGTACCTAAGTCGGCATAGTATCTCTTATATTTAATTCCGATGCAATTTCTGTGTTTCATCGTCACTGTGACGGTCCAAGGGATACAGTAAACTTGCAGAGGTGCAGCGGAATGTTAAACTGCTGATACAGGACACGCTCAAATCATAGACAGGAGGAAGACTCAGTCTTCCTTTACTTAAGTCGGCATGGTGTCTCTTATATTTAATTCCGATGCAATTTCTGAGCTTCATCGTCAATGGGAACGTCGAAGGGAAACAGTATACCTGCAGAGGTGCATCGGAATGTAAAACTGGTGACAGGGGAAACGCTCAAAACATAGACAACAGGAAGACTCAGTCTTCCTGTACTTAAGTCGGCATTGTGTCTCTTATATTTATTTCCGATGCAATTTCTGAGCATCATCGTCAATAGGAAGGTCCTAGGAACACAGTAAACTTGCAGAGGTTCATCGGAATGTGAAACTGGTGACCCAGGAAACGCTCAAAACATAGACAGTAGGAAGACTCAATGTTTCTGTACTTAAGTCGGCATTGTGTCTCTTATATTTAGTTCCGATGCAATTTCTGTCTTTCATCGTCAATGGGAACATCCAAGTGATACAGTAAACCTGCAGAGGTGCATCGGAATGTAAAACTGGTGACACAGGAAACGCTCAAAACATAGACAGTAGGAAGACTCAGCCTTCCTGTTCTTAAGTCGCCATTGTGTCTCTTATATTTAATTCCGATGCTATTTCTGTGTTTCATCGTCAATGGGAAGGTCCAATGGATACAGTAAAACTGCAGAGGTGCTTCGGAATATAAAACTGATGGCACAGGAAACGATCAAAACATAGACAGTAGGAATACTCAGTCTTCCTGTGCTTAAGTCGGCATTGTGTCTCTTATATTTAAATCCGATGCAATTTCTGTGTTTCGTCGTCAATGGGAAGGTCCAAGGGATGCAGTAAACCTGCAGAGGTGCATCGGAATATAAAACTGGTGACACAGGAAGCGGTCAAATCATAGGCCCTAAGAAGACTCTTGTTTCTTGTACTGAAGTCGGCATTGTCTCTCTTATATTTCATTTGATGCAATTTCTGTGTTTCATCGTCACTGTGAAGGTCCAAGGGATACAGTAAACCCGCAGAGGTGCATCAAAATGTAAAACTGATGACACAGGGAACGCTCATAACACAGAGAGTAGGAAGACTCAGTCTTCCTGTACCTAAATCGGCATTGTGTCTCTTATATTTAATTCCGATGCAATTTCTGTGTTTCATCGTCAATGGGAAGGTGCAAGGGATACAGTATGCCTGCAGAGGTGCATCGGAATGTAAAACTGGTGACACAGGAAGCGCTCATAACATAGACCCTAAGAAGACTCAGTTTTCTTGTACTTAAGTCGGCATTCTGTCTTTTATATTTAATTCCGATGCAATTTCTTTGTTTCATCGTCACTGTGAAGGTCCAAGGGATACAGTAAACCTACAGAGGTGCATCGGAATGTAAAACTGGTGACACAGGAAACGCTCAAAACATAGACAGTAGGAAGACTCAGTCTTCCTGTACTTAAGTCATCATTGTGTCTCTTATATTTAATTCCGATGCAATTTCTGTGTTTCATCGTCACTGTGAAGGTTCAAGGGATACAGTAAACGTGCAGAGGTGCATCGGAATGTAAAACTGGTGACACAGGAAACGCTCAAAACATAGACAGTAGCAAGACTCTGTCTTCCTGTACTTCAGTCGGCATTGTGTCTCTTATATTTAATTCCGATGCCATTTCTGTGTTTCATCGCCAATGGGAAGGTCCAAGGGGTACAGTAAACCTGCAGAGGTGCATCGGAATGTAAAACTGGTGATACAGGACACGCTCAAATCATAGACAGTAGGAAGCCTCAGTCTTCCTTTACTTAAGTCGGCATGGTGTCTCTTATATTTAATTCCGATGCAATATCTGTGTTTCATCGTCACTGTGAAAGTCCAAGGGATACAGTAAACCTGCAGTGGTTCATCGGAATGCGAAATTGGTGACACAGGAAACGCTCAAAACATAGACAGTAGGAAGACTCCATGTTTTTGTACTTAAGTCGGCATTGTGTCTCTTATATTTAGTTCCGATGCAATTTCTGTGTTTCATCGTCAATGGGAATATCCAAGGGATACAGTAAACCTACAGAGGTGCATCGGAATGTAAGACTGGTGACACAGGAAATGCTCAAAACATAGACAGTAGGAAGACTCAGCCTTCCTGTTCTTAAGTCGGCATTGTATCTCTTGTATTTAATTCCGATGCAATTTCTGTGTTTCATCGTCAATGGGAAGGTCCAAGGGATACAGTATGCCTGCAGAGGTGCATCGGAATGTAAAACTGGTGACACAGGAAGCGCTCATAACATAGACCCTAAGAAGACTCAGTTTTCTTGTACTTAAGTGGACATTGTGTCTTTTATATTTAATTCCGATGCAATTTCTGTGTTTCATCGTCACTGTGAAGGTCCAAGGTATACAGTAAACCTGCAGAGGTGCATCGGAATGTAAAACTGGTCATACAGGACACGCTCAAATCATAGACAGTAGGAAGACTCAGTCTTCCTTTACTTGAGTCGGCATGGTGTCTCTTATATTTAATTCCGATGCAATTTCTGTGCTTCATCGTCAATGGGAAGGTCTAAGGGAAACAGTATACCTGCAGAGGTGCATCGGAATGTAAAACTGGTGCCAAAGGAAACGCTCAAAACATAGACAGTAGGAAGACTCAGTCTTCCTGTACTTTAGTCGGCATTGTGGCTCTTATATTTATTTCCGATGCAATTTCTGAGCTTCATCGTCAATGAGAATGTCCTAGGAACACAGTAAACCTGCAGAGTTGCATCGGAATGTAAAACTGGTGACACGGGAAACGCTCAAAACATAGACCTTAAGAAGACTCAGTTTTCTTGTACTTAAGTCGGCATTGTGTCCCTTATATTTAATTCCGATGCAATATCTGTGTTTCATCGTCACTGTGAAAGTCCAAGGGATACAGTAAACCTGCAGAGTTTCATCGGAATGTGAAACTGGCGACCCAGGAAACGCTCAAAACATAGACAGTAGGAAGACTCAATGTTTCTGTACTTAAGTCGGCATTGTGTCTCTTATATTTAGTTCCGATGCAATTTCTGTGTTTCATCGTCAATGGGAAGATGCAAGGGATACAGTAAACCTGCAGAGGTGCTTCGGAATGTAAAACTGGTGACACAGGAAACGCTCAAAACATAGACAGTAGGAAGCCTTCCTGTTCTTAAGTCGTTATTGTGTCTCTTATATTTAATTCCGATGCTATTTCTGTGTTTCATCGTCAATGGGAATGTCCAATGGATACAGTAAAACTGCAGAGGTGCATCGGAATGTAAAATTGGTGACGCAGGAAACGCTCAAAACATAGGCAGTAGGAAGACTCAATCTTCCAGTACTTAAGTCGGCATTGTGTCTCTTCTATTTAATTCCGATGGAATTTCTGTGTTTCATCGTCAAGGGGTAGATCCAAGGGATACAGTAAACCTGCAGAGGTGAATCGGAATGTAAAACTGGTGACACAGGAAATGCTCAAAACATAGACAGTAGGAAGACTCAGCCTTCCTGTTCTTATGTCGGCATTGTGTCTCTTATATTTAATTCCGATGCTATTTCTGTGTTTCATCGTCAATGGGAAGGTCCAATGGATACAGTAAAACTGCAGAGGTGCATCGGAAAGTAAAACTGGTGACACAGGAAACGTTCAAAACATAGACAGTAGGAATACTCAGTCTTTCTATACTTAAGTCGGCATTGTGTCTCTTATATTTAAATCCGATGCAATTTCTGTGTTTCGTCGTCAATGGGAAGGTCCAAGGGATACAGTAAACCTGCAGAGATGCGTCGGAATATAAAACTGGTGACACAGGAAGCGGTCAAATCATAGGCTCTAAGAAGACTCAGTTTTCTTGTAGTGAAGTCGTCATTGTGTCTCTTATATTTAATTTGATGCAATTTCTGTGTTTCATCGTCACTGTGAAGGTCCAAGGGATACAGTAAACCTGCAGAGGTGCATCAAAATGTAAAACTGATGACACAGGGAACGCTCATAACATAGACAGTAGGAAGACTCAGTCTTCCTGTACCTAAGTCGGCATTGTGTCTCTTATACTTAATTCCGAGGCAATTTCTGTGTTTCATCGTCCATGGGAAGGTCAAAGGGATACAGTATGCCTGCAGAGGTGCATAGGAATGTAAAACTAGTGACACAGGAAGCGCTCATAACATAGACCCTAAGAAGACTCAGTTTTCTTGTACTTAAGTCGGCATTTTGTCTTTTATATTTAATTCCGATGCAATTTCTGTGTTTCATCGTCACTGAGAAGGTTCAAAGGATGCAGTAAACGTGCAGAGGTGCATCGGAATGTAAAACTGGTGACACAGGAAACGCTCAAAACATAGACAGTAGGAAGACTCAGTCTTCCTGTACCTAAGTCGGCATTGTGTCTCTTATACTTAATTCCGATGCAATTTCTGAGCTTCATCGTCAATGGGAAGGTCGAAGGGAAACAGTATACCTGCAAAGGTGGATCGGAATGTAAAACTGGTGACAAGGGAACGCTTAACACATAGACAGTAGGAAGACTCAGTCTTCCTGTACTTAAGTCGGCATTGTGTCTCTTATATTTATTTCCGATGCAATTTCTGAGCTTCATCGTCAATGGGAAGGTCCTAGGAACACAGTAAACCTGCAGAAGTGCATCGGAATGTAACACTGGTGACACGGGAAACGCTCAAAACCTAGACCTTAAGAAGAATCAGTTTTCTTGTACGTAAGTCGGCATTGTGTCTTATATATTTAATTCCGATGCAATATCTGTGTTTCATCGTCACTGTAAAAGTCCAAGGGATACAGTAAACCTGCAGTGGTTCATCGGAATGCGAAATTGGTGACACAGGAAACGCTCAAAACATAGACAGTAGGAAGACTCCATGTTTTTTACTTAAGTCGGCATTGTGTCTCTTATATTTAGTTCCGATGCAATTTCTGTGTTTCATCGTCAATGGGAATATCCAAGGGATACAGTAAACCTACAGAGGTGCATCGGAATGTAAGACTGGTGACACAGGAAATGCTCAAAACATAGACAGTAGAAGACTCAGCCTTCCTGTTCTTAAGTCGGCATTGTGTCTCTTATATTTAATTCCGATACTATTTCTGAGTTTCATCGTCAATGGGAAGGTCCAATGGATACAGTAAAACTGCAGGGGTGCATCGGAATGTCAAACTGGTGACACAGGAAACGATCAAACGATAGACAGTAGGAAGACTCAATGTTTCTGTACTTAAGTCGGCATTGTGTCTCTTATATTTAGTTCCGATGCAATTTCTGTGTTTCATCGTCAATGGGAAGATCCAAGGGATACAGTAAACCTGCAGAGGTGCATCGGAATGTAAAACTGGTGACACAGGAAATGCTCTAAACATAGACAGTAGGAAGACTCAGCCTTCCTGTTCTTAAGTCGCCATTGTGTCTCTTATATTTAATTCCGATGCTATTTCTGTGTTTCATCGTCAATGGGAAGGTCCAATGGATACAGTAAAACTGCAGAGGTGCATCGGAATGTAAAACTGGTGACAGAGGAAACGATCAAACATAGAGAGTAGGAATACTCAGTCTTCCTGTACGTAAGTCGGCATTGTGTCTCTTATATTTAAATCCGATGCAATTTCTGTGTTTCGTCGTCAATGGGAAGGCCCAAGGGATACACTAAACCTGCAGAGGTGCATCGGAATATAAAACTGGTGACACAGGAAGCGGTCAAATCATACGCCCTAAGAAGACTCAGTTTTCTTGTACTGAAGTCGGCATTGTGTCTCTTATATTTAATTTGATGCAATTTCTGTGTTTCATCGTCACTGTGAAGGTCCAAGGGATACAGTAAACCCGCAGAGGTGCATCAAAATGTAAAACTGATGACACAGGGAACGCTCATAACACAGAGAGTAGGAAGACTCAGTCTTCCTGTACCTAAGTCGGCATTGTGTCTCTTATATTTAATTCCGATGCAATTTCTGTGTTTCATCGTCAATGGGAAGGTCCAAGGGATACAGTGTGCCTGCAGAGGGGCATCGGAATGTAAAACTGGTGACACAGGAAGCGCTCATAACATAGACCCTAAGAAGACTCAGTTTTCTTGTACTTAAGTCGGAATTGTGTCTTTTATATTTAATTCCGATGCAATTTCTGTGTTTCATCGTCACTGTGAAGGTCCAAGGGATACAGTAGACCTGCAGAGGTGCATCGGAATGTAAAACTGGTGACACAGGAAACGCTCAAAACATAGACAGTAGGAAGACTCAGTCTTCCTGTACTTAAGTCATCATTGTGTCTCTTATATTTAATTCCGATGCAATTTCTGTGTTTCATCGTCACTGTGAACGTTCAAGGGATAGAGTAAACGTGCAGAGGTGCATCGGAATGTAAAAATGGTGACACAGGAAACGCTCAAACCATAGACAGTAGCAAGACTCAGTCTTCCTGTACTTCAGTCGGCATTGTGTCTCTTATATTTAATTCTGATGCCATTTCTGTGTTTCATCGCCAATGGGAAGGTCCAAGGGATACAGTAAACCTGCAGAGGTGCATCGGAATGTAAAACTGGTGATACAGGACACGCTCAAATCATAGACAGTAGTAAGCCTCAGTCCTCCTTTACTTAAGTCGGCATGGTGTCTCTTATATTTAATTCCGATGCAATTTCTGAGCTTCATCGTCAATGGGAAGGTCGATGGGAAACAGTATACCTGCAGAGGTGCATCGGAATGTATAACTGGTGACAAGGGAAACGCTCAAAACATAGACAGTAGGGAGACTAAGTCTTCCTGTACTTAAGTCGGCATTGCGTCTCTTATACTTATTTCCGATGCAATTTCTGAGCTTCATCGTCAATGGGAAGGTCCTAGGAACACAGTAAACCTGCAGAGGTGCATCGGAAAGTAAAACTGGTGACACGGGAAACGCTCAAAACATAGACCTTAAGAAGACTCAGTTTTCGTGTACTTAAGTCGGCATTGTGTCTCTTATATTTAATTCTGAAGCAATATCTGTGTTTCATCGTCACTGTGAAAGTCCAAGGGATACAGTAAACCTGCAGAGGTGCATCGGATTGTAAAACTGGTGACACAGGAAACGATCAAAACGTAGACAGTAGGAATACTCAGTCTTCCTGTACTTAAGTCGGCATTGTGTCTCTTATATTTAAATCCGATGCCATTTCTGTGTTTCGACGTCAATGGGAAGGTCCAAGGGATACAGTAAACCTGCAGAGGTGCATCGGAATATAAAACTGGTGACACAGGAAGCGGTCAAACCATAGGCCCTAAGAAGACTCAGTTTTCTTGCACTGAAGTCGATATTGTGTCTCTTATATTTAATTTGATGCAATTTCTGTGTTTCATCGTCACTGTGAAGGTCCAAGGGATACAGTAAACCTGCAGAGGTGCATCAAATTGTAAAACTGATGACACAGGGAACGCTCATAACAATGACAGTAGGAAAACTCAGTTTTCCTGTACCTAAGTCGACATTGTGTCTCTTATATTTAATTCCGAAGCAATTTCTGTGTTTCGTCGTCAACGGGAAAGTCCAAGGGATACAGTAAACCTGCAAAGGTGCATTGGAATGTAAAACTGGTGACACAGGAAACGCTCAAAACATAGACAGTAGGAAGACTCAGTCTTTCTGTACTTAAGTCGGCATTGTGACTCTTATATTTAATTCCGATGCAATTTCTGTGTTTCATCGTCAATGGGAAGGTCCAAGGGATACAGTATGCCTGCAGAGGTGCATCGGATTGTAAAACTGGTGACACAGGAAGCGCTCATAACATAGACCCTAAGAAGACTCAGTTTTCTTGTACTTAAGTGGACATTGTGTCTTTTATATTTAATTCCGATGCAATTTCTGTGTTTCATCGTCACTGTGAAGGTCCAAGGTATACAGTAAACCTGCAGAGGTGCATCGGAATGTAAAACTGGTGACAAAGGAAATGCTCAAAACATAGACAGTAGGAAGACTCAGCCATCCTGTTCTTAAGTCGGCATTGTGTCTCTTATATTTAGTTCCGATGCAATTTCTGTGTTTCATCGTCAATGGGAAGATGCAAGGGATACAGTAAACCTGCAGAGGTGCTTCGGAATGTAAAACTGGTGACACAGGAAACGCTCAAAACATAGACAGTAGGAAGACTCAGCCTTCCTGTTCTTAAGTCGTTATTGTGTCTCTTATATTTAATTCCGATGCTATTTCTGTGTTTCATCGTCAATGGGAATGTCCAATGGATACAGTAAAACTGCAGAGGTGCATTGGAATGTAAAATTGGTGACGCAGGAAACGCTCAAAACATAGGCAGTAGGAAGACTCAATCTTCCAGTACTTAAGTCGGCATTGTGTCTCTTCTATTTAATTCCGATGGAATTTCTGTGTTTCATCGTCAAGGGGTAGATCCAAGGGATACAGTAAACCTGCAGAGGTGCATCGGAATGTAAAACTGGTGACACAGGAAATGCTCAAAACATAGACAGTAGGAAGACTCAGCCTTCCTGTTCTTACGTCGGCATTGTGTCTCTTATATTTAATTCCGATGCTATTTCTGTGTTTCATCGTCAATGGGAAGGTCCAATGGATACAGTAAAACTGCAGAGGTGCATCGGAATGTGAAACTGGTGACACAGGAAGCGCTCATAACATAGACCCTAAGAAGACTCAGTTTTCTTGTACTTAAGTGGACATTGTGTCTTTTATATTTAATTCCGATGCAATTTCTGTGTTTCATCGTCACTGTGAAGGTCCAAGGTATACAGTAAACCTGCAGAGGTGCATCGGAATGTAAAACTGGTCATACAGGACACGCTCAAATCATAGACAGTAGGAAGACTCAGTCTTCCTTTACTTGAGTCGGCATGGTGTCTCTTATATTTAATTCCGATGCAATTTCTGAGCTTCATCGTCAATGGGAAGGTCGAAGGGAAACAGTATACCTGCAGAGGTGCATCGGAATGTAAAACTGGTGCCAAAGGAAACGCTCAAAATATAGACAGTAGGAAGACTCAGTCTTCCTGTAATTTAGTCGGCATTGTGGCTCTTATATTTATTTCCGATGCAATTTCTGAGCTTCATCGTCAATGGGAATGTCCTAGGAACACAGTAAACCTGCAGAGTTGCATCGGAATGTAAAACTGGTGACACGGGAAACGCTCAAAACATAGACCTTAAGAAGACTCAGTTTTCTTGTACTTAAGTCGGCATTGTGTCCCTTATATTTAATTCCGATGCAATATCTGTGTTTCATCGTCACTGTGAAAGTCCAAGGGATACAGTAAACCTGCAGAGTTTCATCGGAATGTGAAACTGGCGACCCAGGAAACGCTCAAAACATAGACAGTAGGAAGACTCAATGTTTCTATACTTAAGTCGGCATTGTGTCTCTTATATTTAGTTCCGATGCAATTTCTGTGTTTCATCGTCAATGGGAAGATGCAAGGGATACAGTAAACCTGCAGAGGTACTTCGGAATGTAAAACTGGTGACACAGGAATCGCTCAAAACATAGACAGTAGGAAGACTCAGCCTTCCTGTTCTTAAGTCGTTATTGTGTCTCTTATATTTAATTCCGATGCTATTTCTGTGTTTCATCGTCAATGGGAATGTCCAATGGATACAGTAAAACTGCAGAGGTGCATCGGAATGTAAAATTGGTGACGCAGGAAACGCTCAAAACATAGGCAGTAGGAAGACTCAATCTTCCAGTACTTAAGTCGGCATTGTGTCTCTTCTATTTAATTCCGATGGAATTTCTGTGTTTCATCGACAAGGGGTAGATCCAAGGGATACAGTAAACCTGCAGAGGTGAATCGGAATGTAAAACTGGTGACACAGGAAATGCTCAAAACATAGACAGTAGGAAGACTCAGCCTTCCTGTTCTTATGTCGGCATTGTGTCTCTTATATTTAATTCCGATGCTATTTCTGTGTTTCATCGTCAATGGGAAGGTCCAATGGATACAGTAAAACTGCAGAGGTGCATCGGAAAGTAAAACTGGTGACACAGGAAACGTTCAAAACATAGACAGTAGGAATACTCAGTCTTTCTATACTTAAGTCGGCATTGTGTCTCTTATATTTAGTTCCGATGCAATTTCTGTGTTTCGTCGTCAATGGGAAGGTCCAAGGGATACAGTAAACCTGCAGAGATGCGTCGGAATATAAAACTGGTGACACAGGAAGCGGTCAAATCATAGGCTCTAAGAAGACTCAGTTTTCTTGTAGTGAAGTCGTCATTGTGTCTCTTATATTTAATTTGATGCAATTTCTGTGTTTCATCGGCACTGTGAAGGTCCAAGGGATACAGTAAACCTGCAGAGGTGCATCAAAATGTAAAACTGATGACACAGGGAACGCTCATAACATAGACAGTAGGAAGACTCAGTCTTCCTGTACCTAAGTCGGCATTGTGTCTCTTATACTTAATTCCGAGGCAATTTCTGTGTTTCATCGTCAATGGGAAGGTCAAAGGGATACAGTATGCCTGCAGAGGTGCATAGGAATGTAAAACTAGTGACACAGTAAGCGCTCATAACATAGACCCTAAGAAGACTCAGTTTTCTTGTACTTAAGTCGGCATTTTGTCTTTTATATTTAATTCCGATGCAATTTCTGTGTTTCATCGTCACTGAGAAGGTTCAAAGGATGCAGTAAACGTGCAGAGGTGCATCGGAATGTAAAACTGGTGACACAGGAAACGCTCAAAACATAGACAGTAGGAAGACTCAGTCTTCCTTTACTTAAGTCGGCATGGTGTCTCTTATATTTAATTCCGATGCAATTTCTGAGCTTCATCGTCAATGGGAAGGTCGAAGGGAAACAGTATACCTGCAGAGGTGGATCGGAATGTAAAACTGGTGACAAGGGAACGCTTAACACATAGACAGTAGGAAGACTCAGTCTTCCTGTACTTAAGTCGGCATTGTGTCTCTTATATTTATTTCCGATGCAATTTCTGAGCTTCATCGTCAATGGGAAGGTCCTAGGAACACAGTAAACCTGCAGAAGTGCATCGGAATGTAACACTGGTGACACGGGAAACGCTCAAAACCTAGACCTTAAGAAGAATCAGTTTTCTTGTACGTAAGTCGGCATTGTGTCTTATACATTTAATTCCGATGCAATATCTGTGTTTCATCGTCACTGTAAAAGTCCAAGGGATACAGTAAACCTGCAGTGGTTCATCGGAATGCGAAATTGGTGACACAGGAAACGCTCAAAACATAGACAGTAGGAAGACTCCATGTTTTTTACTTAAGTCGGCATTGTGTCTCTTATATTTAGTTCCGATGCAATTTCTGTGTTTCATCGTCAATGGGAAGATCGAAGGGATACAGTAAACCTGCAGAGGTGCATCGGAATGTAAAACTGGTGACACAGGAAATGCTCTAAACATAGACAGTAGGAAGACTCAGCCTTCCTGTTCTTAAGTCGCCATTGTGTCTCTTATATTTAATTCCGATGCTATTTCTGTGTTTCATCGTCAATGGGAAGGTCCAATGGATACAGTAAAACTGCAGACGTGCATCGGAATGTAAAACTGGTGACAGAGGAAACGATCAAACATAGAGAGTAGGAATACTCAGTCTTCCTGTACGTAAGTCGGCATTGTGTCTCTTATATTTAAATCCGATGCAATTTCTGTGTTTCGTCGTCAATGGGAAGGCCCAAGGGATACACTAAACCTGCAGAGGTGCATCGGAATATAAAACTGGTGACACAGGAAGCGGTCAAATCATAGGCCCTAAGAAGACTCAGTTTTCTTGTACTGAAGTCGGCATTGTGTCTCTTATATTTAATTTGATGCAATTTCTGTGTTTCATCGTCACTGTGAAGGTCCAAGGGATACAGTAAACCCGCAGAGGTGCATCAAAATGTGAAACTGATGACACAGGGAACGCTCATAACACAGAGAGTAGGAAGACTCAGTCTTCCTGTACCTAAGTCGGCATTGTGTCTCTTATATTTAATTCCGATGCAATTTCTGTGTTTCATCGTCAATGGGAAGGTCCAAGGGATACAGTATGCCTGCAGAGGTGCATCGGAATGTAAAACTGGTGACACAGGAAGCGCTCATAACATAGACCCTAAGAAGACTCAGTTTTCTTGTACTTAAGTCGGAATTGTGTCTTTTATATTTAATTCCGATGCAATTTCTGTGTTTCATCGTCACTGTGAAGGTCCAAGGGATACAGTAGACCTGCAGAGGTGCATCGGAATGTAAAACTGGTGACACAGGAAACGCTCAAAACATAGACAGTAGGAAGACTCAGTCTTCCTGTACTTAAGTCATCATTGTGTCTCTTATATTTAATTCCGATGCAATTTCTGTGTTTCATCGTCACTGTGAACGTTCAAGGGATACAATAAACGTGCAGAGGTGCATCGGAATGTAAAAATGGTGACACAGGAAACGCTCAAACCATAGACAGTAGCAAGACTCAGTCTTCCTGTACTTCAGTCGGCATTGTGTCTCTTATATTTAATTCCGATGCCATTTCTGTGTTTCATCGCCAATGGGAAGGTCCAAGGGATACAGTAAACCTGCAGAGGTGCATCGGAATGTAAAACTGGTGATACAGGACACGCTCAAATCATAGACAGTAGTAAGCCTCAGTCTTCCTTTACTTAAGTCGGCATGGTGTCTCTTATATTTAATTCCGATGCAATTTCTGAGCTTCATCGTCAATGGGAAGGTCGATGGGAAACAGTATACCTGCAGAGGTGCATCGGAATGTATAACTGGTGACAAGGGAAACGCTCAAAACATAGACAGTAGGGAGACTAAGTCTTCCTGTACTTAAGTCGGCATTGCGTCTCTTATACTTATTTCCGATGCAATATCTGAGCTTCATCGTCAATGGGAAGGTCCTAGGAACACAGTAAACCTGCAGAGGTGCATCGGAAAGTAAAACTGGTGACACGGGAAACGCTCAAAACATAGACCTTAAGAAGACTCAGTTTTCGTGTACTTAAGTCGGCATTGTGTCTCTTATATTTAATTCTGAAGCAATATCTGTGTTTCATCGTCACTGTGAAAGTCCAAGGGATACAGTAAACCTGCAGAGGTGCATCGGATTGTAAAACTGGTGACACAGGAAACGATCAAAACGTAGACAGTAGGAATACTCAGTCTTCCTGTACTTAAGTCGGCATTGTGTCTCTTATATTTAAATCCGATGCCATTTCTGTGTTTCGACGTCAATGGGAAGGTCCAAGGGATACAGTAAACCTGCAGAGGTGCATCGGAATATAAAACTGGTGACACAGGAAGCGGTCAAACCATAGGCCCTAAGAAGACTCAGTTTTCTTGCACTGAAGTCGGCATTGTGTCTCTTATATTTAATTTGATGCAATTTCTGTGTTTCATCGTCACTGTGAAGGTCCAAGGGATACAGTAAACCTGCAGAGGTGCATCAAATTGTAAAACTGATGACACAGGGAACGCTCATAACAATGACAGTAGGAAAACTCAGTCTTCCTGTACCTAAGTCGACATTGTGTCTCTTATATTTAATTCCGAAGCAATTTCTGTGTTTCGTCGTCAACGGGAAAGTCCAAGGGATACAGTAAACCTGCAAAGGTGCATTGGAATGTAAAACTGGTGACACAGGAAACGCTCAAAACATAGACAGTAGGAAGACTCAGTCTTTCTGTACTTAAGTCGGCATTGTGACTCTTACATTTAATTCCGATGCAATTTCTGTGTTTCATCGTCAATGGGAAGGTCCAAGGGATACAGTATGCCTGCAGGGGTGCATCGGAATGTAAAACTGGTGACACAGGAAGCGCTCATAACATAGACCCTAAGAAGACTCAGTTTTCTTGTACTTAAGTCGGAATTGTGTCTTTTATATTTAATTCCGATGCAATTTCTGTGTTTCATCGTCACTGTGAAGGTCCAAGGGATACAGTAGACCTGCAGAGGTGCATCGGAATGTAAAACTGGTGACACAGGAAACGCTCAAAACATAGACAGTAGGAAGGCTCAGTCTTCCTGTACTTAAGTCATCATTGTGTCTCTTATATTTAATTCCGATGCAATTTCTGTGTTTCATCGTCACTGTGAAGGTTCAAGGGATACAGTAAACGTGCAGAGGTGCATCGGAATGTAAAACTAGTGACACAGGAAACGCTCAAAACATAGACAGTAGCAAGACTCAGTCTTCGTGTACTTCAGTCGGCATTGTGTCTCTTATATTTAATTCCGATGCCATTTCTGTGCTTCATCGCCAATGGGAAGGTCCAAGGGATACAGTAAACCTGCAGAGGTGCATCGGAATGTAAAACTGGTGATACAGGACACGCTCAAATCATAGACAGTAGTAAGCCTCAGTCTTCCTTTACTTAAGTCGGCATGGTGTCTCTTATATTTAATTCCGATGCAATTTCTGAGCTTCATCGTCAATGGGAAGGTCGAAGGGAAACAGTATGCCTGCAGAGGTGCATCGGAATGTAAAACTGGTGACACAGGAAGCGCTCATAACATAGACCCTAAGAAGACTCAGTTTTCTTGTACTTAAGTCGGAATTGTGTCTTTTATATTTAATTCCGATGCAATTTCTGTGTTTCATCGTCACTGTGAAGGTCCAAGGGATACAGTAGACCTGCAGAGGTGCATCGGAATGTAAAACTGGTGACACAGGAAACGCTCAAAACATAGACAGTAGGAAGGCTCAGTCTTCCTGTACTTAAGTCATCATTGTGTCTCTTATATTTAATTCCGATGCAATTTCTGTGTTTCATCGTCACTGTGAAGGTTCAAGGGATACAGTAAACGTGCAGAGGTGCATCGGAATGTAAAACTAGTGACACAGGAAACGCTCAAAACATAGACAGTAGCAAGACTCAGTCTTCCTGTACTTCAGTCGGCATTGTGTCTCTTATATTTAATTCCGATGCCATTTCTGTGTTTCATCGCCAATGGGAAGATCCAAGGGATACAGTAAACCTGCAGAGGTGCATCGGAATGTAAAACTGGTGATACAGGACACGCTCAAATCATAGACAGTAGTAAGCCTCAGTCTTCCTTTACTTAAGTCGGCATGGTGTCTCTTATATTTAATTCCGATGCAATTTCTGAGCTTCATCGTCAATGGGAAGGTCGAAGGGAAACAGTATACCTGCAGAGGTGCATCGGAATGTATAACTGGTGACAAGGGAAACGCTCAAAACATAGACAGTAGGGAGACTAAGTCTTCCTGTACTTAAGTCGGCATTGCGTCTCTTATACTTATTTCCGATGCAATTTCTGAGCTTCATCGTCAATGGGAAGGTCCTAGGAACACAGTAAACCTGCAGAGGTGCATCGGAAAGTAAAACTAGTGACACGGGAAACGCTCAAAACATAGACCTTAAGAAGACTCAGTTTTCGTGTACTTAAGTCGGCATTGTGTCTCTTATATTTAATTCTGAAGCAATATCTGTGTTTCATCGTCACTGTGAAAGTCCAAGGGATACAGTAAACCTGCAGAGGTTCATCGGAGTGTGAAACTGGTGACACAGGAAACGCTCAAAACATAGACACTAGGAAGACTCAATGTTTCTGTACTTAAGTCGGCATTGTGTCTCTTATATTTAGTTCCGATGCAATTTCTGTGTTTCATTGTCAATGGGAAGATCCAAGGGATACAGTAAACCTGCAGAGGTGCATCGGATTGTAAAACTGGTGACACAGGAAACGATCAAAAGGTAGACAGTAGGAATACTCAGTCTTCCTGTACTTAAGCCGGCATTTTGTCTCTTATATTTAAATCCGATGCCATTTCTGTGTTTCGACGTCAATGGGAAGGTCCAAGGGATACAGTAAACTTGCAGAGGTGCATCGAAATATAAAACTGGTGACACAGGAAGCGGTCAAACCATAGGCCCTAAGAAGACTCAGTTTTCTTGCACTGAAGTCGGCATTGTGTCTCTTATATTTAATTTGATGCAATTTCTGTGTTTCATCGTCACTGTGAAGGTCCAAGGGATACAGTAAACCTGCAGAGGTGCATCAAATTGTAAAACTGATGACACAGGGAACGCTCATAACAATGACAGTAGGAAAACTCAGTCTTCCTGTACCTAAGTCGACATTGTGTCTCTCATATTTAATTCCGAAGCAATTTCTGTGTTTCGTCGTCAACGGGAAAGTCCAAGGGATACAGTAAACCTGCAAAGGTGCATTGGAATGTAAAACTGGTGACACTGGAAACGCTCAAAACATAGACAGTAGGAAGACTCAGTCTTTCTGTACTTAAGTCGGCATTGTGACTCTTATATTTAATTCCGATGCAATTTCTGTGTTTCATCGTCAATGGGAAGGTCCAAGGGATACAGTATGCCTGCAGAGGTGCATCGGAATGTAAAACTGGTGACACAGGAAGCGCTCATAACATAGACCCTAAGAAGACTCAGTTTTCTTGTACTTAAGTGGACATTGTGTCTTTTATATTTAATTCCGATGCAATTTCTGTGTTTCATCGTCACTGTGAAGGTCCAAGGTATACAGTAAACCTGCAGAGGTGCATCGGAATGTAAAACTGGTGACAAGGGAAATGCTCAAAACATAGACAGTAGGAAGACTCAGCCATCCTGTTCTTAAGTCGGCATTGTGTCTCTTATATTTAGTTCCGATGCAATTTCTGTGTTTCATCGTCAATGGGAAGATGCAAGGGATACAGTAAACCTGCAGAGGTGCTTCGGAATGTAAAACTGGTGACACAGGAAACGCTCAAAACATAGACAGTAGGAAGACTCAGCCTTCCTGTTCTTAAGTCGTTATTGTGTCTCTTATATTTAATTCCGATGCTATTTCTGTGTTTCATTGTCAATGGGAATGTCCAATGGATACAGTAAAACTGCAGAGGTGCATCGGAATGTAAAATTGGTGACGCAGGAAACGCTCAAAACATAGGCAGTAGGAAGACTCAATCTTCCAGTACTTAAGTCGGCATTGTGTCTCTTCTATTTAATTCCGATGGAATTTCTGTGTTTCATCGTCAAGGGGTAGATCCAAGGGATACAGTAAACCTGCAGAGGTGCATCGGAATGTAAAACTGGTGACACAGGAAATGCTCAAAACATAGACAGTAGGAAGACTCAGCCTTCCTGTTCTTATGTCGCATTGTGTCTCTTATATTTAATTCCGATGCAATTTCTGTGTTTCATCGTCAATGGGAAGGTCCAATGGATACAGTAAAACTGCAGAGGTGCATCGGAATGTAAAACTGGTGACACAGGAAACGATCAAAACATAGACAGTAGGAATACTCAGTCTTTCTGTACTTAAGTCGGCATTGTGTCTCTTATATTTAAATCCGATGCAATTTCTGTTTTTCGTCGTCAATGGGAAGGTCCAAGGGATACAGTAAACCTGCAGAGGTGCATCGGAATATAAAACTGGTGACACAGGAAGCGGTCAAATCATAGGCTCTAAGAAGACTCAGTTTTCTTGTACTGAAGTCGGCATTGTGTCTCTTATATTTAATTCCGATGCAATTTCTGTGTTTCATCGTCACTGTGAAGGTCCAAGGGATACAGTAAACCTGCAGAGGTGCATCAAAATGTAAAACTGATGACACAGGGAACGCTCATAACATAGAGAGTAGGAATACTCAGTCTTCCTGTACTTAAGTCGGCATTGTGTCTCTTATATTTATTTACGATGCAATTTCTGAGCTTCATCGTCAATGTGAAGGTCCTGGGAACACAGTAAACCTGCAGAAGTGCATCGGAATGTAAAACTGGTGACACGGGAAACGCTCAAAACGTAGACCTTAAGAAGACTCAGTTTTCGTGTACTTAAGTCGGCATTGTGTCTCTTATATTTAGTTTCGATTCAATTTCTGTGTTTCATCGTCAATGGGAATATCCAAGGGATACAGTAAACCTACAGAGGTGCATCGGAATGTAAGACTGGTGACACAGGATATGCTCAAAACATAGACAGTAGGAAGACTCAGCCTTCCTGTTCTTAAGTCGGCATTGTGTCTCTCATATTTAATTCCGATGCAATTTCTGTGTTTCATCGTCAATGGGAAGGTCCAATGGATACAGTAAACCTGCAGAGGTGCATCGGAATGTAAAACTGGTGATACAGGACACGCTCAAATCATACACAATAGGAAGACTCAGTCTTCCTTTACTTAAGTCGGCATGGTGTCTTTTATATTTAATTCCGTTGCAATTTCTGTGTTTCATCGTCACTGTGAAGGTCCAAGGGATACAGTAAACCTGCAGAGGTGCATCGGAATATAAAACTGATGACACAGGAAACGCTCAAAACATAGACAGTAGGAAGACTCAGCCTTCCTGTTCTTAAGTCGGCATTGTGTCTCTTATATTTAATTCCGATGCTATTTCTGTGTTTCATCGTCAATGGGAAGGTCCAAGGGATACAGTAAACCCGCAAAGGTGCATCGGAATGTAAAATTGGTGACGCAGGAAACGCTCAAAACATAGGCAGTAGGAAGACTCAATCTTCCAGTACTTAGGTCGGCATTGTGTCTCTTCTATTTAATTCCGATGCAATTTCTGTGTTTCATCCTCAATCGGAAGATCCAAGGGATACAGTAAACCTGCAGAGGTGCATCAAAATGTAAAACTGATGACACAGGGAACGCTAAAAACATAGACAGTAGGAACACTCAGTCTTCCTGTACCTAAGTCGGCATTGTGTCTCTTATATTTAATTCCGATGCAATTTCTGTGTTTCGTCGTCAACGGGAAAGTCCAAGGGATACAGTAAACCTGCAGAGGTGCATCGGAATGTAAAATTGGTGACGCAGGAAACGCTCAAAGCATAGGCAGTAGGAAGACTCAATCTTCCAGTTCTTAAGTCGGCATTGTGTCTCTTATATTTAATTCCGATGCTATTTCTGTGTTTCATCGTCAATGGGAAAGTCCAATGGGTACAGTAAAACTGCAGAGGTGCATCGAAATGTAAAACTGATGACACAGGAAACGATCAAACCATAGACAGTAGGAATACTCAGTCTTCCTGTACTTAAGTCGGCTTTGTGTCTCTTATATTTAAATCCGATGCAATTTCTGTGTTTCATCGTCAATGGGAAGGTCCAAGGGATACAGTAAACCTGCAGAGGTGCATCGGAATATAAAACTGGTGACACAGGAAGCGGTCAAATCATAGGCCCTAAGAAGACACAGTTTTCTTGTACTGAAGTCGGCATTGTGTCTCTTATATTTAATTTGATGCAATTTCTGTGCTTCATCGTCACTGTGAAGGTCCAAGGGATACAGTAAACCTGAAGAGGTTCATCAAAATGTAAAACTGATGACACAGGGATCGCTCAAAACATAGACAGTAGGAAGACTCAGTCTTCCTGTACCTAAGTCGGCATTGTATCTCTTATATTTAATTCCGATGCAATTTCTGTGTTTCATCGTCACTGTGAAGGTCCAAGGGATACAGTAAACCTGCAGACGTGCATCGGAATGTTAAACTGGTGATACAGGACACGCTCAAATCATAGACAGTAGGAAGACTCAGTATTCCTTTACTTAAGTCGGCATGGTGTCTCTTATATTTAATTCCGATGCAATTTCTGAGCTTCATCGTCAATGGGAAGGTCGAAGGGAAACAGTATACCCGCAGAGGTGCATCGGAATGTAAAACTGGTGACAGGGGAAACGCTCAAAACATAGACAACAGGAAGACTCAGTCTTCCTGTAGTTAAGTCGGCATTGTGTCTCTTATATTTATTTCCGATGCAATTTCTGAGCTTCATCGTCAATGGGAAGGTCCTAGAAACACAGTAAACCTGCAGAGGTTCATCGGAATGTAAAACTGGTGACCCAGGAAACGCTCAAAACATAGACAGTAGGAAGACTCATTGTTTCTGTACTTAAGTCGGCATTGTGTCTCTTATATTTAGTTCCGATGCAATTTCTGTGTTTCATCGTCACTGGGAAGATCCAAGGGATACAGTAAACCTGCAGAGGTGCATCGGAATGTAAAACTGGTGACACAGGAAATGCTCAAAACATAGACAGTAGGAAGACTCAGACTTCGTGTTCTTAAGTCGCCATTGTGTCTCTTATATTTAATTCCGATGCTATTTCTGTGTGTCATCGTCAATGGGAAGGTCCAATGGATACAGTAAAACTGCAGAGGTGCATCGGAATGTAAAGCTGGTGACACAGGAAACGATCAAAGCAATGACAGTAGGAAGACTCAGTCTTCCTGTACTTAAGTCGGCATTGTGTCTCTTATATTTAAATCCGATGCAATTTCTGTGTTTCGTCGTCAATGGGAAGGTCCAAGGGATACAGTAAACCTGCAGAGGTGCATCGGAACATAAAACTGGTGACACAGGAAGCGGTCAAATCATAGGCCCTAAGAAGACTCAGTTTTCTTGTACTGAAGTCGGCATTGTGTCTCTTATATTTAATTTGATGCAATTTCTGTGTTTCATCGTCACTGTGAAGGCCAAGGGATACAGTAAACCCGCAGAGGTGCATCAAAATGTAAAACTGATGACACAGGGAACACTCATAACACAGAGAGTAGGAAGACTCAGTCTTCCTGTACCTAAGTCGGCATTGTGTCTCTTATATTTAATTCCGATGCAATTTCTGTGTTTCATCGTCAATGGGAAGGTCCAAGGGATACAGTATGCCTGCAGAGGTGCATCGGAATGTAAAACTGGTGACACAGGAAGCGCTCATAACATAGACCCAAAGAAGACTCAGTTATCTTGTACTTAAGTCGGCATTGTGTCTTTTATATTTAATTCCGATGCAATTTCTGTGTTTCATCGTCACTGTGAAGGTCCAAGGGATACAGTAAACCTGCAGAGGTGCATCGGAATGTTAAACTGGTGATACAGGACACGCTCAAATCATAGACAGTAGGAAGACTCAGTCTTCCTTTACTTAAGTCGGCATGGTGTCTCTTATATTTAATTCCGATGCAATTTCTGAGCTTCATCGTCAATGGGAAGGTCGAAGGGAAACAGTATACCCGCAGGGGTGCATCGGAATGTAAAACTGGTGACAGGGGAAACGCTCAAAACATAGACAACAGGAAGACTCAGTCTTCCTGTACTTAAGTCGGCATTGTGTCTCTTATATTTATTTCCGATGCAATTTCTGAGCTTCATCGTCAATGGGAAGGTCCTAGGAACACAGTAAACCTGCAGAGGTTCATCGGAATGTGAAACTGGTGACCCAGGAAACGCTCAAAACATAGACAGTAGGAAGACTCATTGTTTCTGTACTTAAGTCGGCATTGGGTCTCTTATATTTAGTTCCGATGCAATTTCTGTGTTTCATCGTCACTGGGAAGATCCAAGGAATACAGTAAACCTGCAGAGGTGCATCGGAATGTAAAACTGGTGACACAGGAAACGCTCAAAACATAGACAGTAGGAAGACTCAGCCTTCCTGTTCTTAAGTCGTTATTGTGTCTCTTGTATTTAATTCCGATGCTATTTCTGTGTTTCATCGTCAATGGGAGGGTCCAATGGATACAGTAAACCTGCAGAGGTGCATCGGAATGTAAAATTGGTGACGCAGGAAACGCTCAAATCATAAGCAGTAGGAAGACTCAATCTTCCAGTACTTAAGTCGTCATTGTGTCTCTTCTATTTAATTCCGATGGAATTTCTGTGTTTCATCGTCAATGAGAAGATCCAAGGGATACAGTAAACCTGCAGAGGTGCATCGGAATGTAAAAGTGGTGACACAGGAAATGCTCAAAACATAGACAGTAGGAAGACTCAGACTTCGTGTTCTTAAGTCGCCATTGTGTCTCTTATATTTAATTCCGATGCTATTTCTGTGTTTCATCGTCAATGGGAAGGTCCAAGGGATACAGTAAACCTGCAGAGGTCCATCGGAATGTAAAACTGGTGACACAGGAAGCGGTCAAATCATAGGCCCTAAGAAGACTCAGTTTTCTTGTACTGAAGTCGGCATTGTGTCTCTTATATTTAATTTGATGCAATTTCTGTGTTTCATCGTCACTGTGAAGGCCAAGGGATACAGTAAACCCGCAGAGGTGCATCAAAATGTAAAACTGATGACACAGGGAACACTCATAACACAGAGAGTAGGAAGACTCAGTCTTCCTGTACCTAAGTCGGCATTGTGTCTCTTATATTTAATTCCGATGCAATTTCTGTGTTTCATCGTCAATGGGAAGGTCCAAGGGATACAGTATGCCTGCAGAGGTGCTTCGGAATGTAAAACTGGTGACACAGGAAGCGCTCATAACATAGACCCTAAGAAGACTCAGTTTTCTTGTACTTAAGTCGGCATTGTGTCTTTTATATTTAATTCCGATGCAATTTCGGTGTTTCATCGTCACTGTGAAGGTCCAAGGGATACAGTAAACCTGCAGAGGTGCATCGGAATGTAAAACTGGTGACACAGGAAACGCTCAAAACACAGACAGTAGGAAGTCTCAGTCTTCCTGTACTTAAGTCATCATTGTGTCTCTTATATCTAATTCCGATGCAATTTCTGTGTTTCATCGTCATTGTGAAGGTTCAAGGGATACAGTAAACGTGCAGAGGTGCATCGGAATGTAAAACTGGTGACACAGGAAACGCTCAAAACATAGACAGTAGGAAGACTCAGTCTTCCTGTACTTCAGTCGGCATTGTGTCTCTTATATTTAATTCCGATGCCATTTCTGTGTTTCATCGCCAATGGGAAGGTCCAAGGGATACAGTAAACCTGCAGAGGTGCATCGGAATGTAAAATTGGTGACGCAGGAAACGCTCAAAACATAGGCAGTAGGAAGACTCAATCTTCCAGTACTTAAGTCGGCATTGTGTCTCTTCTATTTAATTCCGATGGAATTTCTGTGTTTCATCGTCACTGTGAAGGTCCAAGGGATACAGTAAACTTGCAGAGGTGCATCGGAATGTAAAACTGGTGATACAGGACACGCTCAAATCATAGACAGTAGGAAGACTCAGTCTTCCTTTACTTAAGTCGGCATGGTGTCTCTTATATTTAATTCCGATGCAATTTCTGAGCTTCATCGTCAATGGGAAGGTCGAAGGGAAACAGTATACCCGCAGAGGTGCATCGGAATGTAAAACTGGTGACAGGGGAAACGCTCAAAACATAGACAACAGGAAGACTCAGTCTTCCTGTACTTAAGTCGGCATTGTGTCTCTTATATTTATTTCCGATGCAATTTCTGAGCTTCATCGTCAATGGGAAGGTCCTAGGAACACAGTAAACCTGCAGAGGTTCATCGGAATGTAAAACTGGTGACACAGGAAACGCTCAAACATAGACAGTAGGAAGACTCAGCCTTCCTGTTCTTAAGTCGTTATTGTGTCTCTTGTATTTAATTCCGATGCTATTTCTGTGTTTCATCGTCAATGGGAAGGTCCAATGGATACAGTAAACCTGCAGAGGTGCATCGGAATGTAAAATTGGTGACGCAGGAAACGCTCAAAACATAGGCAGTAGGAAGACTCAATCTTCCAGTACTTAAGTCGGCATTGTGTCTCTTCTATTTAATTCCGATGGAATTTCTGTGTTTCATCGTCAATGGGAAGGTCCTAGGAACACAGTAAACCTGCAGAGGTTCATCGGAATGTGAAACTGGTGACCCAGGAAACGCTCAAAACATAGACAGTAGGAAGACTCAATGTTTCTGTACTTAAGTCGGCATTGTGTCTCTTATATTTAGTTCCGATGCAATTTCTGTGTTTCATCGTCAATGGGAAGATCCAAGGGATTCAGTAAACCTGCAGAGGTGCACCGGAATGTAAAATTGGTGACGCAGGAAACGCTCAAAACATAGGCAGTAGGAAGACTCAATCTTCCAGTACTTAAGTCGGCATTGTGTCTCTTCTATTTAATTCCGATGGAATTTCTGTGTTTCATCGTCAATGGGAAGATCCAAGGGATACAGTAAACCTGCACAGGTGCATCGGAATGTAAAACTGGTGACACAGGAAATGCTCAAAGCATAGACAGTAGGAAGACTCAGACTTCCTGTTCTTAAGTCGCCATTGTGTCTCTTATATTTAATTCAGATGCTATTTCTGTGTTTCATCGTCAATGGGAGGGTCCAATGGATACAGTAAAACTGCAGACGTGCATCGGAATGTAAAACTGGTGACACAGGAAACGATCAAAACATAGACAGTAGGAATACTCAGTCTTCCTGTACTTAAGTCGGCATTGTGTCTCTTATATTTAAATCCGATGCAATTTCTGTGTTTCGTCGTCAATGGGGAGGTCCAAGGGATACAGTAAACCTGCAGAGGTGCATCGGAATATAAAACTGGTGACACAGGAAGCGCTCATAACATAGACCCTAAGAAGACTCAGTTTTCTTGTACTTAAGTCGGCATTGTGTCATAGGCCCTAAGAAGACTCAGTTTTCTTGTACTGAAGTCTGCATTGTGTCTCTTATATTTAATTTGATGCAATTTCTGTGTTTCATCGTCACTGTGAAGGCCAAGGGATACAGTAAACCTGCAGAGGTGCATCAAAATGTAAAACTGATGACACAGGGAACGCTCATAACACAGAGAGTAGGAAGACTCAGTCTTCTTGTACCTAAGTCGGCATTGTGTCTCTTATATATATTTCCGATGCAATTTCTGAGCTTCATCGTCAATGGGAAGGTCCTAGGAACACAGTAAACCTGCAGAGGTGCATCGGAATGTAAAACTGGTGACATGGGAAACGCTCAAAACATAGACACTAGGAAGACTCAATGTTTCTGTACTTAAGTCGGCATTGTGTCTCTTATATTTAGTTCCGATGCAATTTCTGTGTTTCATCGTCAATGGGAAGATCAAAGGGATACAGTAAACCTGCAGAGGTGCATCGGAATGTAAAACCTGTGACACAGGAAACGATCAAATCGTAGACAGTAGGAATACTCAGTCTTCCTGTACTTAAGTCGGCATTGTGTCTCTTATATTTAAATCCGATGCCATTTCTGTGTTTCGTCGTCAATGGGAAGGTCCAAGGCATACAGTAAACCTGCAGAGGTGCATCGGAATATAAAACTGGTGACACAGGAAGCGGTCAAACCATAGGCCCTAATAAGACTCAGTTTTCCTGTACTGAAGTCGGCATTGTGTCTCTTATATTTAATTTGATGCAATTTCTGTGTTTCATCGTCACTGTGAAGGTCCAAGGGATACAGTAAACCTGCAGAGGTGCATCAAATTGTAAAACTGATGACACAGGGAACGCTCATAACAATGACAGTAGGAAAACTCAGTCTTCCTGTACCTAAGTCGGCATTGTGTCTCTTATATTTAAATCCGAAGCAATTTCAGTTTTTCGTCGTCAACGGGAAAGTCCAAGGGATACAGTAAACCTGCAAAGGTGCATTGGAATGTAAAACTGGTGACACAGGAAACGCTCAAATCATAGACAGTAGGAAGACTCAGTCTTTCTGTACTTAAGTCGGCATTGTGTCTCTTATATTTAATTCCGATGCAATTTCTGTGTTTCATCGTCAATGGGAAGGTCCAAGGGATACAGTATGCCTGCAGAGGTACATCGGAATGTAAAACTGGTGACACAGGAAACGCTCATAACATAGACCCTAAGAAGACTCAGTTTTCTTGTACTTAAGTGGACATTGTGTCTTTTATATTTAATTCCGATGCAATTTCTGTGTTTCATCGTCACTGTGAAGGTCCAACGTATACAGTAAACCTGCAGAGGTGCATCGGAATGTAAAACTGGTGACACAGGAAACGATCAAAACATAGACAGTAGGAATACTCAGTCTTTCTATACTTAAGTCGGCATTGTGTCTCTTATATTTAAATCCGATGCAATTTCTGTGTTTCGTCGTCAATGGGAAGGTCCAAGGGATACAGTAAACCTGCAGAGGTGCATCGGAATATAAAACTGGTGACACAGGAAGCGGTCAAATCATAGGCTCTAAGAAGACTCAGTTTTCTTGTACTGAAGTCGGCATTGTGTCTCTTATATTTAATTTGATGCAATTTCTGAGTTTCATCGTCACTGAGAAGGTTCAAAGGATGCAGTAAACGTGCAGAGGTGCATCGGAATGTAAAACTGGTGACACAGGAAACGCTCAAAACATAGACAATAGGAAGACTCAGTCTTCCTGTACTTCAGTCGGCATTGAGTCTCTTATATTTAATTCCGATGCCATTTCTGTGTTTCATCGCCAATGGGAAGGTCCAAGGGATACAGTAAATCTGCAGAGGTGCATCGGAATGTAAAACTGGTGATACAGGACACGCTCAAATCATAGACAGTAGGAAGACTCAGTCTTCCTTTACTTAAGTCGGCATGGTGTCTCTTATATTTAATTCCGATGCAATTTCTGAGCTTCATCGTCAATGGGAAGGTCGAAGGGAAACAGTATACCTGCAGAGGTGGATCGGAATGTAAAACTGGTGACAAGGGAACGCTCAACACATAGACAATATGAAGACACAGTCTTCCTGTACTTAAGTCGGCATTGTGTCTCTTATATTTATTTACGATGCAATTTCTGAGCTTCATCGTCAATGGGAAGGTCCTAGGAACACAGTAAACCTGCAGAAGTGCATCGGAATGTAAAACTGGTGACACGGGAAACGCTCAAAACGTAGTCCTTAAGAAGGCTCAAGTTTTCTTGTACTTAAGTCGGCATTGTGTCTCTTATATTTAATTCCGATGCAATTTCTGTGTTTCATCGTCACTGTGAAAGTCCAAGGGATACAGTAAACCTGCACTGCATCGGAATGTAAAACTGGTGATACAGGACACGCTCAAATCATAGACAGTAGGAAGACTCAGTCTTCCTTTACTTGAGTCGGCATGGTGTCTCTTATATTTAATTCCGATGCAATTTCTGAGCTTCATCGTCAATGGGAAAGTCGAAGGGAGACAGTATACCTGCAGAGGTGCATCGGAATGTATAACTGTTGACAAGGGAAACGCTCAAAACATAGACAGTAGGGAGACTCAGTCTTCCTATACTTAAGTCGGCATTGTGTCTCTTATACTTATTTCCGATGCAATTTCTGAGCTTCATCGTCAATGGGAAGGTCCTAGGAACACAGTAAAGCTGCAGAGGTGCATCGGAATGTATAACTGGTGACAAGGGAAACGCTCAAAACATAGACAGTAGGAAGACTCAATGTTTCTGTACTTAAGTCGGCATTGTGTCTCTTATATTTAGTTCCGATGCTATTTCTGTGTTTCATCGTCAATGGGAAGATCCAAGGGATACAGTAAACCTGCAGAGGTGCATCGGAATGTAAAATTGGTGACGCAGGAAACGCTCAAAACATAGGCAGTAGGAAGACTCAATCTTCCAGTACTTAAGTCGGCATTGTGTCTCTTCTATTTAATTCCGATGGAATATCTGTGTTTCATCGTCAATGGGAAGATCCAAGGGATGCAGTAAACCTGCAGAGGTGCATCGGAATGTAAAACTGGTGACACAGGAAATGCTCAAAACATAGACAGTAGGAAGACTCAGCCTTTCTGTTCTTAAGTCGGCATTGTGTCTCTTATATTTAATTCCCATGCTATTTCTGTGTTTCATCGTCAATGGGAAGATGCAAGGGATACAGTAAACCTGCAGAGGTGCATCGGAATGTAAACCTGGTGACAAGGGAACGCTCAACACATAGGCAGTAGGAAGACTCAGTCTTCCTGTACTTAAGTCGGCATTGTGTCTCTTATATTTAATTCCGATGCAATTTCTGAGCTTCATCGTCAATGGGAAGGTCCTAGGAACACAGTAAACCTGCAGAAGTGCATCGGAATGTAAAACTGGTGACACGGGAAACGCTCAAAACGTAGACCTTAAGAAGACTCAGTTCTCTTGTACTTAAGTCGGCATTGTGTCTCTTATATTTAATTCCGATGCAATATCTGTGTTTCATCATCACTGTGAAAGTCCAAGGGATACAGTAAACCTGCAGTGGTTCATCGGAATGTGAAACTGGTGACACAGGAAACGCCCAAAACATAGAAAGTAGGAAGACTCCATGTTTTTGTACTTAAGTCGGCATTGTGTCTCTTATATTTAGTTCCGATGCAATTTCTGTGTTTCATCGTCAATGGGAAGATCCAAGGGATACTGTAAACCTACAGAAGTGCATCGGAATGTAAAATTGGTGACGCAGGAAACGCTCAAACATAGGCAGTAGGAAGACTCAATCTTCCAGTACTTAAGTCGGCATTGTGTCTCTTCTATTTAATTCCGATGGAATTTCTGTGTTTCATCGTCAATGGGAAGATCCAAGGGATACAGTAAACCTGCAGAGGTGAATCGCAATGTGAAACTGGTGACACAGGAAACGCTCAAAACATAGACAGTAGGAAGACTCCATGTTTTTGTACTTAAGTCGGCATTGTGTCTCTTATATTTAGTTCCGATGCAATTACTGTGTTTCATCGTCAATGGGAAGGTCCAAGGGATACAGTAAACCTGCACAGGTGCATCGGAATGTAAAACTGATGACACAGGAAACGCTCAAAACATAGAAAGTAGGAAGACTCAGTCTTCCTGTAATATGTCGGCAGCATTGTGTCTCTTATATTTAATTCCGATGCAATTTCTGTGTTTCATCGTCAATGGGAAGGTCGAAGGGAAAAGTATACCTGCAGAGGTACATTGAATTGTAAAACTGGTGACAAGGGAAATGCTCAAAACATAGACAGTAGGAAGACTCAGTCTTCCTGTACTTAAGTCGGCATTGTGTCTCTTATATTTAATTCCGATGCAATTTCTGTATTTCATCGTCAATGCGAAGATCCAAGGGATACAGTAAACCTGCAGAGGTGCATCGGAATGTAAAACTGGTGACACAGGAAGCGCTCATAACATAGACCCTAAGAAGACTCAGTTTTCTTGTACTTAAGTCGGCATTGTGCCTTTTATATTTAATTCCGATGCAATTTCTGTGTTTCATCGTCACTGTGGATGTCCAAGAGATACAGTAAACCTGCAGAGATGGATCGGAATGTAAAACTGGTGACACAGGAAACGCTCTAAACATAGACAGTAGGAAGACTCAGTCTTCGTGTACTTAAGTCATCATTGTGTCTCTTATATTTAATTCCGATGCAATTTCTGTGTTTCATCGTCACTGAGAAGGTTCAAAGGATGCAGTAAACGTGCAGAGGTGCATCGGAATGTAAAACTGGTGACACAGGAAACGCTCAAAACATAGACAGTAGGAAGACTCAGTCTTCCTGTACTTCAGTCGGCATTGAGTCTCTTATATTTACTTCCGATGCCATTTCTGTGTTTAATCGCCAATGGGAAGGTCCAAGGGATACAGTAAACCTGCAGAGGTGCATCGGAATGTAAAACTGGTGATACAGGACACGCTCAAATCATAGACAGTAGGAAGACTCAGTCTTCCTTTACTTAAGTCGGCATGGTGTCTCTTATATTTAATTCCGATGCAATTTCTGAGCTTCATCGTCAATGGGAAGGTCGAAGGGAAACAGTATACCTGCAGAGGTGGATCGGAATGTAAAACTGGTGACAAGGGAACGCTCAACACATAGACAGTAGGAAGACTCAGTCTTCCTGTACTTAAGTCGGCATTGTGTCTCTTATATTTATTTCCGATGCAATTTCTGAGCTTCATCGTCAATGGGAAGGTCCTAGGAACACAGTAAACCTGCAGAAGTGCATCGTAATGTAAAACTGGTGACACGGGAAACGCTCAAAACGTAGACCTTAAGAAGACTCAGTTTTCTTGTACTTAAGTCGGCATTGTGTCTCTTATATTTAATTCCGATGCAATATCTGTGTTTCATCGTCACTGTGAAAGCCCAAGGGATACAGTAAACCTGGAGTGGTTCATCGGAATGTGAAACTGGTGACACAGGAAACGCTCAAAACATAGACAGTAGGAAGACTCCATGTTTTTGTACTTAAGTCGGCATTGTGTCTCTTATATTTAATTCCGATCCTATTTCTGTGTTTCATCGTCAATGGGAAGGTCCAATGGATACAGTAAAACTGCAGAGGGGCATCGGAATGTAAAGCTGGTGCCACAGGAAACGCTCAAAACATAGACAGTAGGAAGACTCTGTCTTCCTGTACTTCAGTCGGCATTGTGTCTCTTATATTTAATTCCGATGCAATTTCTGTGTTTCATCGCCAATGGGAAGGTCCAAGGGATACAGTAAACCTGCACAGGTGCATCGGAATGTAAAACTGATGACACAGGAAACGCTCAAAACATAGACAGTAGGAAGACTCAGTCTTCCTGTAATATGTCGGCAGCATTGTGTCTCTTATATTTAATTCCGATGCAATTTCTGTGTTTAATCGTCAATGGGAAGGTCGAAGGGAAAAGTATACCAGCAGAGGTACATTGGAATGTAAAACTGGTGACAAGGGAAATGCTCAAAACATAGACAGTAGGAATACTCAGGCTTCCTTTACTTAAGTCGGCATTGTGTCTCTTATATTTAAATCCGATGCAATTTCTGTGTTTCGTCGTCAATGGGAAGGTCCAAGGGATACAGTAAACCTGCAGAGGTGCATCGGAATGTAAAACTGGTGACTCATTAAGCGTTCAAAACATAGGCCCTAAGAAGACTCAGATTTCTTGTACTGAAGTCGGCATTGTGTCCCTTATATTTAATTTGATGCAATTTCTGTGTTTCATCGTCACTGTGAAGGTCCAAGGGATACAGTAAAGCAGCAGAGGTGCATCAAAATGTAAAACTGATGACACAGGGAACGCTCAAAACATAGACAGTAGGAAGACTCAGTCTTCCTGTACCTTTGTCGGCATTGTGTCTCTTATATTTAATTCCGATACAATTTCTGTGTTTCGTCGTCAACGGGAAAGTCCAAGGGATACAGTAGACCTGCAGAGGTGCATCGGAATGTAAAATTGGTGACGCAGGAAACGCTCAAAACATAGGCAGTAGGAAGACTCAATCTTCCAGTACTTAAGTCGGCATTGTGTCTCTTCTATTTAATTCCGATGGAATTTCTGTGTTTCATCGTCAATGGGAAGATCCAAGGGATGCAGTAAACCTGCAGAGGTGCATCGGAATGTAAAACTGGTGACACAGGAAATGCTCAAAACATAGACAGTAGGAAGACTCAGCCCTCCTGTTCTTAAGTCGGCATTGTGTCTCTTACATTTAATTCCGATGCTATTTCTGTGTTTCATCCTCAATGGGAAAGTCCAATGGGTACAGTAAAACTGCAGAGGTGCATCGGAATGTAAAACTGGTGACACAGGAAACGATCAAAACATAGACAGTAGGAATACTCAGTCTTCCTGTACTTAAGTCGGCATTGTGTCTCTTATATTTAAATCCGATGCAATTTCTGTGTTTCGTCGTCAATGGGAAGGTCCAAGGGATACAGTAAACCTGCAGAGGTGCATCAACATGTAAAACTGATGACACAGGGAACGCTCATAACACAGACAGTAGGAAGACATAGTCTTCCTGTACCTAAGTTGGCATTGTGTCTCTTATATTTAATTCCGATGCAATTTCTGTGTTTCATCGTCAATGGGAAGGTCCAAGGGATACAGTATGCCTGCAGAGGTGCATCGGAATGTAAAACTGGTGACACAGGAAGCGCTCATAACATAGACCCTAAGAAGACTCAGTTTTCTTGTTCTTAAGTCGGCATTGTGTATTTTATATTTAATTCCGATGCAATTTCTGTGTTTCATCGTCACTGTGAAGGACCAAGGGATACAGTAAACTTGCAGAGGTGCATCGGAATGTAAAACTGGTGACACAGGAAACGCTCAAAACATAGAGATTAGGAAGACTCAGCCTTCCTGTACTTCAGTCGGCATTGTGTCTCTTACATTTAATTCCGATGCTATTTCTGTGTTTCATCGTCAATAGGAAGGTCCAATGGATACAGTAAAAATGCAGAGGTGCATCGGAATGTAAAACTGGTGATACAGGACACGCTCAAATCATAGACAGTAGGAAGACTCAGTCTTCCTTTACTTAAGTCGGCATGGTGTCTCTTATATTTAATTCCGATGCAATTTCTGAGCTTCATCGTCAATGGGAAAGTCGAAGGGAGACAGTATACCTGCAGAGGTGCATCGGAATGTATAACTGTTGACAAGGGAAACGCTCAAAACATAGACAGTAGGGAGACTCAGTCTTCCTGTACTTAAGTCGGCATTCTGTCTCTTATACTTATTTCCGATGCAATTTCTGAGCTTCATCGTCAATGGGAAGGTCCTAGGAACACAGTAAAGCTGCAGAGGTGCATCGGAATGTATAACTGGTGACAAGGGAAACGCTCAAAACATAGACAGTAGGAAGACTCAATGTTTCTGTACTTAAGTCGGCATTGTGTCTCTTATATTTAGTTCCGATGCAATTTCTGTGTTTCATCGTCAATGGGAAGATCCAAGGGATACAGTAAACCTGCAGAGGTGCATCGGAATGTAAAACTGGTGACACAGGAAACGCTCAAAACATAGACAGTAGGAACACTCAGCCTTCCTGTTCTTAAGTCGGCATTGTGTCTCTTATATTTAATTCCGACTCTATTTCTGAGTTTCATCGTCAATGGGAAGGTCCAATGGATACAGTTAACCTGCAGAGGTGCATCGGATGTAAAATTGGTGACGCAGGAAACGCTCAAAACATAGGCAGTAGGAAGACTCAATCTTCCAGTACTTAAGTCGGCATTGTGTCTCTTCTATTTAATTCCGATGGAATATCTGTGTATCATCGTCAATGGGAAGATCCAAGGGATGCAGTAAACCTGCAGAGGTGCATCGGAATGTAAAACTGGTGACACAGGAAATGCTCAAAACATAGACAGTAGGAAGACTCAGCCTTTCAGTTCTTAAGTCGGCATTGTGTCTGTTATATTTAATTCCCATGCTATTTCTGTGTTTCATCGTCAATGGGAAGATGCAAGGGATACAGTAAACCTGCAGAGGTGCATCGGAATGTAAACCTGGTGACAAGGGAACGCTCAACACATAGACAGTAGGAAGACTCAGTCTTCCTGTACTTAAGTCGGCATTGTGTATCTTATATTTAATTCCGATGCAATTTCTGAGCTTCATCGTCAATGGGAAGGTCCTAGGAACACAGTAAACCTGCAGAAGTGGATCGGAATGTAAAACTGGTGACACGGGAAACGCTCAAAACGTAGACCTTAAGAAGACTCAGTTCTCTTGTACTTAAGTCGGCATTGTGTCTCTTATATTTAATTCCGATGCAATATCTGTGTTTCATCATCACTGTGTAAGTCCAAGGGATACAGTAAACCTGCAGTGGTTCATCGGAATGTGAAACTGGTGACACAGGAAACGCCCAAAGCATAGAAAGTAGGAAGACTCCATGTTTTTGTACTTAAGTCAGCATTGTGTCTCTTATATTTAGTTCCGATGCAATTTCTGTGTTTCATCGTCAATGGGAAGATCCAAGGGATACAGTAAACCTACAGAAGTGCATCGGAATGTAAAATTGGTGACGCAGGAAACGCTCAAAACATAGGCAGTAGGAAGACTCAATCTTCCAGTACTTAAGTCGGCATTGTGTCTCTTCTATTTAATTCCGATGGACTTTCTGTGTTTCGTCGTCAATGGGAAGATCCAAGGGATACAGTAAACCTGCAGAGGTGCATCGGAATGTAAAACTGGTGACACAGGAAGCGCTCATAACATAGACCCTTAGAAGACTCAGTTTTCTTGTACTTAAGTCGGCATTGTGCCTTTTATATTTAATTCCGATGCAATTTCTGTGTTTCATCGTCACTGTGGAGGTCCAAGGGATACAGTAAACCTGCAGTGGTTCATCGGAATGTGAAACTGGTGACACAGGAAACGCCCAAAACATAGATAGTAGGAAGACTCCATGTTTTTGTACTTAAGTCGGCATTGTGTTTCTTATATTTAGTTCCGATGCAATTTCTGTGTTTCATCGTCAATGGGAAGATCCAAGGGATACAGTAAACCTACAGAGTGCATCGGAATGTAAAACTGGTGACACGGGAAACGCTCAAAACGTAGTCCTTAAGAAGACTCAGTTTTCTTGCACTTAAGTTGGCATTGTGTCTCTTATATTTAATTCCGATGCATTTTCTGTGTTTCATCGTCACTGTGAAAGTCCAAGGGATACAGTAAACCTGCAGTGGTTCATCGGAATGTGAAACTGGTGACACAGGAAACGCTCAAAACATAGACAGTAGGAAGACTCCATGTTTTTGTACTTAAGTCGGCATTGTGTCTCTTATATTTAGTTCCGATGCAATTTCTGTGTTTCATCGTCAATGGGAAGGTCCAAGGGATCCAGTAAACCTGCACAGGTGCATCGGAATGTAAAACTGATGACACAGGAAACGCTCAAAACATAGACAGTAGGAAGACTCAGTCTTCCTGTAATATGTCGGCAGCATTGTGTCTCTTATATTTAATTCCGATGCAATTTCTGTGTTTCATCGTCAATGGGAAGGTCGAAGAGAAAAGTATACCTGCAGAGGTACATTAGAATGTAAAACTGGTGACAAGGGAAATGCTCAAAACATAGACAGTAGGAAGACTCAGTCTTCCTGTACTTAAGTCGGCATTGTGTCTCTTATATTTAATTCCGATGCAATTTCTGTGTTTCATCGTCAATGCGAAGATCCAAGGGATACAGTAAACCTGCAGAGGTGCATCGGAATGTAAAACTGGTGACACAGGAAGCGCTCATAACATAGACCCTAAGAAGACTCAGTTTTCTTGTACTTAAGTCGGCATTGTGCCTTTTATATTTAATTCCGATGCAATTTCTGTGTTTCATCGTCACTGTGAAGGTCCAAGGGATACAGTAAACCTGCAGAGGTGGATCGGAATGTAAAACTGGTGACACAGAAAACGCTCAAAACATAGACAGTAGGAAGACTCAGTCTTCCTGTACTTAAGTCATCATTGTGTCACTTATATTTAATTCCGATGCAATTTCTGTGTTTCATCGTCACTGAGAAGGTTCAAAGGATGCAGTAAACGTGCAGAGGTGCATCGGAATGTAAAACTGGTGACACAGGAAACGCTCAAAACATAGACAGTAGGAAGACTCAGTCTTCCTGTACTTCAGTCGGCAGTGAGTCTCTTATATTTAATTCCGATGCCATTTCTGTGTTTCATCGCCAATGGGAAGGTCCAAGGGATACAGTAAACCTGCAGAGGTGCATCGGAATGTAAAACTGGTGATACAGGACACGCTCAAATCATAGACAGTAGGAAGACTCAGTCTTCCTTTACTTAAGTCGGCATGGTGTCTCTTATATTTAATTCCGATGCAATTTCTGAGCTTCATCGTCAATGGGAAGGTCGAAGGGAAACAGTATACCTGCAGAGGTGCATCGGAATGTAAAACTGGTGACAAGGGAACGCTCAACACATAGACAGTAGGAAGACTCAGTCTTCCTGTACTTAAGTCGGCATTGTGTCTCTTATATTTATTTACGATGCAATTTCTGAGCTTCATCGTCAATGGGAAGGTCCTAGGAACACAGTAAACCTGCAGAAGTGGATCGGAATGTAAAACTGGTGACACGGGAAACGCTCAAAACGTAGACCTTAAGAAGACTCAGTTCTCTTGTACTTAAGTCGGCATTGTGTCTCTTATATTTAATTCCGATGCAATATCTGTGTTTCATCATCACTGTGTAAGTCCAAGGGATACAGTAAACCTGCAGTGGTTCATCGGAATGTGAAACTGGTGACACAGGAAACGCCCAAAGCATAGAAAGTAGGAAGACTCCATGTTTTTGTACTTAAGTCAGCATTGTGTCTCTTATATTTAGTTCCGATGCAATTTCTGTGTTTCATCGTCAATGGGAAGATCCAAGGGATACAGTAAACCTACAGAAGTGCATCGGAATGTAAAATTGGTGACGCAGGAAACGCTCAAAACATAGGCAGTAGGAAGACTCAATCTTCCAGTACTTAAGTCGGCATTGTGTCTCTTCTATTTAATTCCGATGGACTTTCTGTGTTTCGTCGTCAATGGGAAGATCCAAGGGATACAGTAAACCTGCAGAGGTGCATCGGAATGTAAAACTGGTGACACAGGAAGCGCTCATAACATAGACCCTTAGAAGACTCAGTTTTCTTGTACTTAAGTCGGCATTGTGCCTTTTATATTTAATTCCGATGCAATTTCTGTGTTTCATCGTCACTGTGGAGGTCCAAGGGATACAGTAAACCTGCAGTGGTTCATCGGAATGTGAAACTGGTGACACAGGAAACGCCCAAAACATAGATAGTAGGAAGACTCCATGTTTTTGTACTTAAGTCGGCATTGTGTTTCTTATATTTAGTTCCGATGCAATTTCTGTGTTTCATCGTCAATGGGAAGATCCAAGGGATACAGTAAACCTACAGAGTGCATCGGAATGTAAAACTGGTGACACGGGAAACGCTCAAAACGTAGTCCTTAAGAAGACTCAGTTTTCTTGCACTTAAGTTGGCATTGTGTCTCTTATATTTAATTCCGATGCATTTTCTGTGTTTCATCGTCACTGTGAAAGTCCAAGGGATACAGTAAACCTGCAGTGGTTCATCGGAATGTGAAACTGGTGACACAGGAAACGCTCAAAACATAGACAGTAGGAAGACTCCATGTTTTTGTACTTAAGTCGGCATTGTGTCTCTTATATTTAGTTCCGATGCAATTTCTGTGTTTCATCGTCAATGGGAAGGTCCAAGGGATCCAGTAAACCTGCACAGGTGCATCGGAATGTAAAACTGATGACACAGGAAACGCTCAAAACATAGACAGTAGGAAGACTCAGTCTTCCTGTAATATGTCGGCAGCATTGTGTCTCTTATATTTAATTCCGATGCAATTTCTGTGTTTCATCGTCAATGGGAAGGTCGAAGAGAAAAGTATACCTGCAGAGGTACATTAGAATGTAAAACTGGTGACAAGGGAAATGCTCAAAACATAGACAGTAGGAAGACTCAGTCTTCCTGTACTTAAGTCGGCATTGTGTCTCTTATATTTAATTCCGATGCAATTTCTGTGTTTCATCGTCAATGCGAAGATCCAAGGGATACAGTAAACCTGCAGAGGTGCATCGGAATGTAAAACTGGTGACACAGGAAGCGCTCATAACATAGACCCTAAGAAGACTCAGTTTTCTTGTACTTAAGTCGGCATTGTGCCTTTTATATTTAATTCCGATGCAATTTCTGTGTTTCATCGTCACTGTGAAGGTCCAAGGGATACAGTAAACCTGCAGAGGTGGATCGGAATGTAAAACTGGTGACACAGAAAACGCTCAAAACATAGACAGTAGGAAGACTCAGTCTTCCTGTACTTAAGTCATCATTGTGTCACTTATATTTAATTCCGATGCAATTTCTGTGTTTCATCGTCACTGAGAAGGTTCAAAGGATGCAGTAAACGTGCAGAGGTGCATCGGAATGTAAAACTGGTGACACAGGAAACGCTCAAAACATAGACAGTAGGAAGACTCAGTCTTCCTGTACTTCAGTCGGCAGTGAGTCTCTTATATTTAATTCCGATGCCATTTCTGTGTTTCATCGCCAATGGGAAGGTCCAAGGGATACAGTAAACCTGCAGAGGTGCATCGGAATGTAAAACTGGTGATACAGGACACGCTCAAATCATAGACAGTAGGAAGACTCAGTCTTCCTTTACTTAAGTCGGCATGGTGTCTCTTATATTTAATTCCGATGCAATTTCTGAGCTTCATCGTCAATGGGAAGGTCGAAGGGAAACAGTATACCTGCAGAGGTGCATCGGAATGTAAAACTGGTGACAAGGGAACGCTCAACACATAGACAGTAGGAAGACTCAGTCTTCCTGTACTTAAGTCGGCATTGTGTCTCTTATATTTATTTACGATGCAATTTCTGAGCTTCATCGTCAATGGGAAGGTCCTAGGAACACAGTAAACCTGCAGAAGTGCATCGGAATGTAAAACTGGTGACACGGGAAACGCTCAAAACGTAGTCCTTAAGAAGACTCAGTTTTCTTGTACTTAAGTCGGCATTGTGTCTCTTATATTTAATTCCGATGCAATTTCTGTGTTTCATCGTCACTGTGAAAGTCCAAGGGATACAGTAAACCTGCAGTGGTTCATCGCAATGTGAAACTGGTGACACAGGAAACGCTCAAAACATAGACAGTAGGAAGACTCCATGTTTTTGTACTTAAGTCGGCATTGTGTCTCTTATATTTAGTTCCGATGCAATTACTGTGTTTCATCGTCAATGGGAAGGTCCAAGGGATACAGTAAACCTGCACAGGTGCATCGGAATGTAAAACTGATGACACAGGAAACGCTCAAAACATAGAAAGTAATAAGACTCAGTCTTCCTGTAATATGTCGGCAGCATTGTGTCTCTTATATTTAATTCCGATGCAATTTCTGTGTTTCATCGTCAATGGGAAGGTCGAAGGGAAAAGTATACCTGCAGAGGTACATTGGAATGTAAAACTGGTGACAAGGGAAATGCTCAAAACATAGACAGTAGGAAGACTCAGTCTTCCTGTACTTAAGTCGGCATTGTGTCTCTTATATTTAATTCCGATGCAATGTCTGTGTTTCATCGTCAATGCGAAGATCCAAGGGATACAGTAAACCTGCAGAGGTGCATCGGAATGTAAAACTGGTGACACAGGAAGCGCTCATAACATAGACCCTAAGAAGACTCAGTTTTCTTGTACTTAAGTCGGCATTGTGCCTTTTATATTTAATTCCGATGCAATTTCTGTGTTTCATCGTCACTGTGGAGGTCCAAGGGATACAGTAAACCTGCAGAGGTGGATCGGAATGTAAAACTGGTGAAACAGGAAACGCTCAAAACATAGACAGTAGGAAGACTCAGTCTTCCTGTACTTAAGTCATCATCGTGTCTCTTATATTTAATTCCGATGCAATATCTGTGTTTCATCGTAACTGAGAAGGTTCAAAGGATGCAGTAAACGTGCAGAGGTGCATCGGAATGTAAAACTGGTGACACAGGAAACGCTCAAAACATAGACAGTAGGAAGACTCAGTCTTCCTGTACTTCAGTCGGCATTGAGTCTCTTGTATTTAATTCCGATGCCATTTCTGTGTTTCATCGCCAATGGGAAGGTCCAAGGGATACAGTAAACCTGCAGAGGTGCATCGGAATGTAAAACTGGTGATACAGGACACGCTCAAATCATAGACAGTAGGAAGACTCAGTCTTCCTTTACTTAAGTCGGCATGGTGTCTCTTATATTTAATTCCGATGCAATTTCTGAGCTTCATCGTCAATGGGAAGGTCGAAGGGAAACAGTATACGTGCAGAGGTGGATCGGAATGTAAAACTGGTGACAAGGGAACGCTCAACACATAGACAGTAGGAAGACTCAGTCTTCCTGTACTTAAGTCGGCATTGTGTCTCTTATATTTATTTCCGATGCAATTTCTGAGCTTCATCGTCAATGGGAAGGTCCTAGGAACACAGTAAACCTGCAGAAGTGCATCGGAATGTAAAACTGGTGACACGGGAAACGCTCAAAACGTAGACCTTAAGAAGACTCAGTTTTCTTGTACTTAAGTCGGCATTGTGTCTCTTATATTTAATTCCGATGCAATATCTGTGTTTCATCGTCACTGTGAAAGTCCAAGGGATACAGTAAACCTGCAGTGGTTCATCGGAATGTGAAACTGGTGACACAGGAAACGCTCAAAACATAGACAGTAGGAAGACTCCATGTTTTTGTACTTCAGTCGGCATTGTGTCTCTTATATTTAATTCCGATCCTATTTCTGTGTTTCATCGTCAATGGGAAGGTCCAATGGATACAGTAAAACTGCAGAGGGGCATCGGAATGTAAAACTGGTGACACAGGAAACGCTCAAAACATAGACAGTAGGAAGACTCAGTCTTCCTGTACTTCAGTCGGCATTGTGTCTCTTATATTTAATTCCGATGCCATTTCTGTGTTTCATCGCCAATGGGAAGGTCCAAGGGATACAGTAAACCTGCACAGGTGCATCGGAATGTAAAACTGATGACACAGGAAACGCTCAAAACATAGACAGTAGGAAGACTCAGTCTTCCTGTAATATGTCGGCAGCATTGTGTCTCTTATATTTAATTCCGATGCAATTTCTGTGTTTAATCGTCAATGGGAAGGTCGAAGGGAAAAGTATACCTGCAGAGGTACATTGGAATGTAAAACTGGTGACAAGGGAAATGCTCAAAACATAGACAGTAGGAAGACTCAGTCTTCCTGTACTTAAGTCGGCATTGTGTCTCTTCTATTTAATTCCGATGGAATTTCTGTGTTTCATCGTCAATGGGAAGATCGAAGGGATGCAGTAAACCTGCAGAGGTGCATCGGAATGTAAAACTGGTGACACAGGAAATGCTCAAAACATAGACAGTAGGAAGACTCAGCCTTCCTGTTCTTAAGTCGGCATTGTGTCTCTTACATTTAATTCCGATGCTATTTCTGTGTTTCATCCTCAATGGGAAAGTCCAATGGGTACAGTAAAACTGCAGAGGTGCATCGGAATGTAAAACTGGTGACAAGGGAAATGCTCAAAACATAGACAGTAGGAAGACTCAGCCTTCCTATTCTTAAGTCGGCATTGTGTCTCTTATGTTTAATTCCGATGCTATTTCTGTGTTTCATCGTCAATGGGAAGGTCCAATGGATACAGTAAAACTGCAGAGGTGCATCAAAATGTAAAACTGGTGACACAGGAAACGATCAAAACATAGACAGTAGGAATACTCGGGCTTCCTTTACTTAAGTCGGCATTGTGTCTCTTATATTTAAATTCGATGCATTTTCTGTGTTTCGTCGTCAATGGGAAGGTCCAAGGGATACAGTATGCCTGCAGAGGTGCATCGGAATGTAAAACTGGTGACACAGGAAGCGCTCATAACATAGACCCTAAGAAGACTCAGTTTTCTTGTTCTTAAGTCGGCATTGTGTCTTTTATATTTAATTCCGATGCAATTTCTGTGTTTCATCGTCACTGTGAAGGACCAAGGGATACAGTAAACTTGCAGAGGTGCATCGGAATGTAGAACTGGTGACACAGGAAACGCTCAAAACATAGACAGTAGGAAGACTCAGCCTTCCTGTACTTCAGTCGGCATTGTGTCTCTTATATTTAATTCCGATGCTATTTCTGTGTTTCATCGTCAATAGGAAGGTCCAATGGATACAGTAAAAATGCAGAGGTGCATCGGAATGTAAAACTGGTGATACAGGACACGCTCAAATCATAGACAGTAGGAAGACTCAGTCTTCCTTTACTTAAGTCGGCATGGTGTCTCTTATATTTAATTCCGATGCAATTTCTGAGCTTCATCGTCAATGGGAAAGTCGAAGGGAGACAGTATACCTGCAGAGGTGCATCGGAATGTATAACTGTTGACAAGGGAAACGCTCAAAACATAGACAGTAGGGAGACTCAGTCTTCCTGTACTTAAGTCGGCATTGTGTCTCTTATACTTATTTCCGATGCCATTTCTGAGCTTCATCGTCAATGGGAAGGTCCTAGGAACACAGAAAACCTGCAGAGGTGCATCAGAATGTACAACTGGTGACAAGGGAAACGCTCAAAACATAGACAGTAGGAAGACTCAATGTTTCTGTACTTAAGTCGGCATTGTGTCTCTTATATTTAATTCCGATGCTATTTCTGTGTTTCATCGTCAATAGGAAGGTCCAATGGATACAGTAAAAATGCAGAGGTGCATCGGAATGTAAAACTGGTGACACAGGAAACGCTCAAAACATAGACAGTAGGAAGACTCAGCCTTCCTGTTCTTAAGTCGGCATTGTGTCTCTTATATTTAATTCCGATTCTATTTCTGAGTTTCATCGTCAATGGGAAGGTCCAATGGATACAGTTAACCTGCAGAGGTGCATCGGATGTAAAATTGGTGACGCAGGAAACGCTCAAAACATAGGCAGTAGGAAGACTCAATCTTCCAGTACTTAAGTCGGCATTGTGTCTCTTCTATTTAATTCCGATGGAATTTCTGTGTTTCATCGTCAATGGGAAGATACAAGGGATGCAGTAAACCTGCAGAGGTGCATCGGAATGTAAAACTGGTGACACGGGAAACGCTCAAAACGTAGTCCTTAAGAAGACTCAGTTTTCTTGTACTTAAGTCGGCATTGTGTCTCTTATATTTAATTCCGATGCAATTTCTTTGTTTCATCGTCACTGTGAAAGTCCAAGGGATACAGTAAACCTGCAGTGGTTCATCGCAATGTGAAACTGGTGACACAGGAAACGCTCAAAACATAGACAGTAGGAAGACTCCATGTTTTTGTACTTAAGTCGGCATTGTGTCTCTTATATTTAGTTCCGATGCAATTACTGTGTTTCATCGTCAATGGGAAGGTCCAAGGGATACAGTAAACCTGCACAGGTGCATCGGAATGTAAAACTGATGACACAGGAAACGCTCAAAACATAGAAAGTAATAAGACTCAGTCTTCCTGTAATATGTCGGCAGCATTGTGTCTCTTATATTTAATTACGATGCAATTTCTGTGTTTCATCGTCAATGGGAAGATCGAAGGGAAAAGTATACCTGCAGAGGTACATTGGAATGTAAAACTGGTGACAAGGGAAATGCTCAAAACATAGACAGTAGGAAGACTCAGTCTTCCTGTACTTAAGTCGGCATTGTGTCTCTTATATTTAATTCCGATGCAATTTCTGTGTTTCATCGTCAATGCGAAGATCCAAGGGATACAGTAAACCTGCAGAGGTGCATCGGAATGTAAAACTGGTGACACAGGAAGCGCTCATAACATAGACCCTAAGAAGACTCAGTTTTCTTGTACTTAAGTCGGCATTGTGCATTTTATATTTAATTCCGATGCAATTTCTGTGTTTCATCGTCACTGTGGAGGTCCAAGGGATACAGTAAACCTGCAGAGGTGGATCGGAATGTAAAACCGGTGACACAGGAAACGCTCATATCATAGACAGTAGGAAGACTCAGTCTTCCTGTACTTAAGTCATCATTGTGTCTCTTATATTTAATTCCGATGCAATTTCTGTGTTTCATCGTCACTGAGAAGGTTCAAAGGATGCAGTAAACGTGCAGAGGTGCATCGGAATTTAAAACTGGTGACACAGGAAACGCTCAAATCATAGACAGTAGGAAGACTCAGTCTTCCTGTACTTCAGTCGGCATTGAGTCTCTTATATTTAATTCCGATGCCATTTCTGTGTTTCATCGCCAATGGGAAGGTCCAAGGGATACAGTAAACCTGCAGAGGTGCATCGGAATGTAAAACTGGTGATACAGGACACGCTCAAATCATAGACAGTAGGAAGACTCAGTCTTCCTTTACTTAAGTCGGCATGGTGTCTCTTATATTTAATTCCGATGCAATTTCTGAGCTTCATCGTCAATGGGAAGGTCGAAGGGAAACAGTATACGTGCAGAGGTGGATCGGAATGTAAAACTGGTGACAAGGGAACGCTCAACACATAGACAGTAGGAAGACTCAGTCTTCCTGTACTTAAGTCGGCATTGTGTCTCTTATATTTATTTCCGATGCAATTTCTGAGCTTCATCGTCAATGGGAAGGTCCTAGGAACACAGTAAACCTGCAGAAGTGCATCGTAATGTAAAACTGGTGACACGGGAAACGCTCAAAACGTAGACCTTAAGAAGACTCAGTTTTCTTGTACTTAAGTCGGCATTGTGTCTCTTATATTTAATTCCGATGCAATATCTGTGTTTCATCGTCACTGTGAAAGTCCAAGGGATACAGTAAACCTGCAGTGGTTCATCGGAATGTGAAACTGGTGACACAGGAAACGCTCAAAACATAGACAGTAGGAAGACTCCATGTTTTTGTACTTCAGTCGGCATTGTGTCTCTTACATTTAATTCCGATCCTATTTCTGTGCTTCATCGTCAATGGGAAGGTCCAATGGATACAGTAAAACTGCAGAGGGGCATCGGAATGTAAAACTGGTGACACAGGAAACGCTCAAAACATAGACAGTAGGAAGACTCTGTCTTCCTGTACTTCAGTCGGCATTGTGTCTCTTATATTTAATTCCGATGCCATTTCTGTGTTTCATCGCCAATGGGAAGGTCCAAGGGATACAGTAAACCTGCACAGGTGCATCGGAATGTAAAACTGATGACACAGGAAACGCTCAAAACATAGACAGTAGGAAGACTCAGCCTTCCTGTAATATGTCGGCAGCATTGTGTCTCTTATATTTAATTCCGATGCAATTTCTGTGTTTAATCGTCAATGGGAAGGTCGAAGGGAAAAGTATACCTGCAGAGGTACATTGGAATGTAAAACTGGTGACAAGGGAAATGCTCAAAACATAGACAGTAGGAAGACTCAGTCTTCGTGTACTTAAGTCGGCATTGTGTCTCTTCTATTTAATTCCGATGGAATTTCTGTGTTTCATCGTCAATGGGAAGATCGAAGGGATGCAGTAAACCTGCAGAGGTGCATCGGAATGTAAAACTGGTGACACAGGAAATGCTCAAAACATAGACAGTAGGAAGACTCAGCCTTCCTGTTCTTAAGTCGGCATTGTGTCTCTTACATTTAATTCCGATGCTATTTCTGTGTTTCATCCTCAATGGGAAAGTCCAATGGGTACAGTAAAACTGCAGAGGTGCATCGGAATGTAAAACTGGTGACAAGGGAAATTCTCAAAACATAGACAGTAGGAATACTCAGCCTTCCTGTTCTTAAGTCGGCATTGTGTCTCTTATGTTTAATTCCGATGCTATATCTGTGTTTCATTGTCAATGGGAAGGTCCAATGGATACAGAAAAACTGCAGAGGTGCATCAAAATGTAAAACTGGTGACACAGGAAACGATCAAAACATAGAAAGTAGGAATACTCAGGCTTCCTTTACTTAAGTCGGCATTGTGTCTCTTATATTTAAATTCGATGCAATTTCTGTGTTTCGTCGCCAATGGGAAGGTCCAAGGGATACAGTATGCCTGCAGAGGTTCATCGGAATGTAAAACTGGTGACTCATTAAGCGTTCAAAACATAGGCCCTAAGAAGACTCAGATTTCTTGTACTGAAGTCGGCATTGTGTCCCTTATATTTAATTTGATGCAATTTCTGTGTTTCATCGTCACTGTGAAGGTCCAAGGGATACAGTAAACCTGCACAGGTGCAGCGGAATGTAAAACTGATGACACAGGAAACGCTCAAAACATAGACAGTAGGAAGATTCAGTCTTCCTGTAATATGTCGGCAGCATTGTGTCTCTTATATTTAATTCCGATGCAATTTCTGTGTTTAATCGTCAATGGGAAGGTCGAAGGGAAAAGTATACCTGCAGAGGTACATTGGAATGTAAAACTGGTGACAAGGGAAATGCTCAAAACATAGACAGTAGGAAGACTCAGTCTTCCTGTACTTAAGTCGGCATTGTGTCTCTTGTATTTAATTCCGATGGAATTTCTGTGTTTCATCGTCAATGGGAAGATCCAAGGGATGCAGTAAACCTGCAGAGGTGCATCGGAATGTAAAACTGGTGACACAGGAAATGCTCAAAACATAGACAGTAGGAAGACTCAGCCTTCCTGTTCTTAAGTCGGCATTGTGTCTCTTACATTTAATTCCGATGCTATTTCTGTGTTTCATCCTCAATGGGAAAGTCCAATGGGTACAGTAAAACTGCAGAGGTGCATCGGAATGTAAAACTGGTGACACAGGAAACGATCAAAACATAGACAGTAGGAATACTCAGACTTCCTGTACTTAAGTCGGCATTGTGTCTCTTATATTTAAATCCGATGCAATTTCTGTGTTTCGTCATCAATGGGAAGGTCCAAGGGATACAGTAAACCTGCAGAGGTGCATCAAAATGTAAAACTGATGACACAGGGAACGCTCATAACACAGACAGTAGGAAGACTCAGTCTTCCTGTACCTAAGTTGGCATTGTGTCTCTTATATTTAATTCCGATGCAATTTCTGTGTTTCATCGTCAATGGGAAGATCCACGGGATACAGTAAACCTGCAGAGGTGCATCGGAATGTAAAACTGGTGACACAGGAAACGCTCAAAACATAGACAGTAGGAAGACTCAGCCTTCCTGTTCTTAAGTCGGCATTGTGTCTCTTATATTTAATTCCGATTCTATTTCTGAGTTTCATCGTCAATGGGAAGGTCCAATGGATACAGTTAACCTGCAGAGGTGCATCGGATGTAAAATTGGTGACGCAGGAAACGCTCAAAACATAGGCAGTAGGAAGACTCAATCTTCCAGTACTTAAGTCGGCATTGTGTCTCTTCTATTTAATTCCGATGGAATTTCTGTGTTTCATCGTCAATGGGAAGATACAAGGGATGCAGTAAACCTGCAGAGGTGCATCGGAATGTAAAACTGGTGACACGGGAAACGCTCAAAACGTAGTCCTTAAGAAGACTCAGTTTTCTTGTACTTAAGTCGGCATTGTGTCTCTTATATTTAATTCCGATGCAATTTCTTTGTTTCATCGTCACTGTGAAAGTCCAAGGGATACAGTAAACCTGCAGTGGTTCATCGCAATGTGAAACTGGTGACACAGGAAACGCTCAAAACATAGACAGTAGGAAGACTCCATGTTTTTGTACTTAAGTCGGCATTGTGTCTCTTATATTTAGTTCCGATGCAATTACTGTGTTTCATCGTCAATGGGAAGGTCCAAGGGATACAGTAAACCTGCACAGGTGCATCGGAATGTAAAACTGATGACACAGGAAACGCTCAAAACATAGAAAGTAATAAGACTCAGTCTTCCTGTAATATGTCGGCAGCATTGTGTCTCTTATATTTAATTACGATGCAATTTCTGTGTTTCATCGTCAATGGGAAGATCGAAGGGAAAAGTATACCTGCAGAGGTACATTGGAATGTAAAACTGGTGACAAGGGAAATGCTCAAAACATAGACAGTAGGAAGACTCAGTCTTCCTGTACTTAAGTCGGCATTGTGTCTCTTATATTTAATTCCGATGCAATTTCTGTGTTTCATCGTCAATGCGAAGATCCAAGGGATACAGTAAACCTGCAGAGGTGCATCGGAATGTAAAACTGGTGACACAGGAAGCGCTCATAACATAGACCCTAAGAAGACTCAGTTTTCTTGTACTTAAGTCGGCATTGTGCATTTTATATTTAATTCCGATGCAATTTCTGTGTTTCATCGTCACTGTGGAGGTCCAAGGGATACAGTAAACCTGCAGAGGTGGATCGGAATGTAAAACCGGTGACACAGGAAACGCTCATATCATAGACAGTAGGAAGACTCAGTCTTCCTGTACTTAAGTCATCATTGCGTCTCTTATATTTAATTCCGATGCAATTTCTGTGTTTCATCGTCACTGAGAAGGTTCAAAGGATGCAGTAAACGTGCAGAGGTGCATCGGAATGTAAAACTGGTGACACAGGAACCGCTCAAATCATAGACAGTAGGAAGACTCAGTCTTCCTGTACTTCAGTCGGCATTGAGTCTCTTATATTTAATTCCGATGCCATTTCTGTGTTTCATCGCCAATGGGAAGGTCCAAGGGATACAGTAAACCTGCAGAGGTGCATCGGAATGTAAAACTGGTGATACAGGACACGCTCAAATCATAGACAGTAGGAAGACTCAGTCTTCCTTTACTTAAGTCGGCATGGTGTCTCTTATATTTAATTCCGATGCAATTTCTGAGCTTCATCGTCAATGGGAAGGTCGAAGGGATACAGTATACGTGCAGAGGTGGATCGGAATGTAAAACTGGTGACAAGGGAACGCTCAACACATAGACAGTAGGAAGACTCAGTCTTCCTGTACTTAAGTCGGCATTGTGTCTCTTATATTTATTTCCGATGCAATTTCTGAGCTTCATCGTCAATGGGAAGGTCCTAGGAACACAGTAAACCTGCAGAAGTGCATCGTAATGTAAAACTGGTGACACGGGAAACGCTCAAAACGTAGACCTTAAGAAGACTCAGTTTTCTTGTACTTAAGTCGGCATTGTGTCTCTTATATTTAATTCCGATGCAATATCTGTGTTTCATCGTCACTGTGAAAGTCCAAGGGATACAGTAAACCTGCAGTGGTTCATCGGAATGTGAAACTGGTGACACAGGAAACGCTCAAAACATAGACAGTAGGAAGACTCCATGTTTTTGTACTTCAGTCGGCATTGTGTCTCTTACATTTAATTCCGATCCTATTTCTGTGTTTCATCGTCAATGGGAAGGTCCAATGGATACATTAAAACTGCAGAGGGGCATCGGAATGTAAAACTGGTGACAGAGGAAACGCTCAAAACATAGACAGTAGGAAGACTCAGTCTTCCTGTACTTCAGTCGGCATTGTGTCTCTTATATTTAATTCCGATGCCATTTCTGTGTTTCATCGCCAATGGGAAGGTCCAAGGGATACAGTAAACCTGCACAGGTGCATCGGAATGTAAAACTGATGACACAGGAAACGCTCAAAACATAGACAGTAGGAAGACTCAGTCTTCCTGTAATATGTCGGCAGCATTGTGTCTCTTATATTTAATTCCGATGCAATTTCTGTGTTTAATCGTCAATGGGAAGGTCGAAGGTAAAAGTATACCTGCAGAGGTACATTGGAATGTAAAACTGGTGACAAGGGAAATGCTCAAAACATAGACAGTAGGAAGACTCAGTCTTCGTGTACTTAAGTCGGCATTGTGTCTCTTCTATTTAATTCCGATGGAATTTCTGTGTTTCATCGTCAATGGGAAGATCGAAGGGATGCAGTAAACCTGCAGAGGTGCATCGGAATGTAAAACTGGTGACACAGGAAATGCTCAAAACATAGACAGTAGGAAGACTCAGCCTTCCTGTTCTTAAGTCGGCATTGTGTCTCTTACATTTAATTCCGATGCTATTTCTGTGTTTCATCCTCAATGGGAAAGTCCAATGGGTACAGTAAAACTGCAGAGGTGCATCGGAATGTAAAACTGGTGACAAGGGAAATTCTCAAAACATAGACAGTAGGAAGACTCAGCCTTCCTGTTCTTAAGTCGGCATTGTGTCTCTTATGTTTAATTCCGATGCTATTTCTGTGTTTCATCGTCAATGGGAAGGTCCAATGGATACAGAAAAACTGCAGAGGTGCATCAAAATGTAAAACTGGTGACACAGGAAACGATCAAAACATAGACAGTAGGAATACTCAGGCTTCCTTTACTTAAGTCGGCATTGTGTCTCTAATATTTAAATTCGATGCAATTTCTGTGTTTCGTCGTCAATGGGAAGGTCCAATTGATACAGTATGCCTGCAGAGGTGCATCGGATTGTAAAACTGGTGACTCCTTAAGCGTTCAAAACATAGGCCCTAAGAAGACTCAGATTTCTTGTACTGAAGTCGGCATTGTGTCCCTTATATTTAATTTGATGCAATTTCTGTGTTTCATCGTCACTGTGAAGGTCCAAGGGATACAGTAAACCTGCACAGGTGCAGCGGAATGTAAAACTGATGACACAGGAAACGCTCAAAACATAGACAGTAGGAAGATTCAGTCTTCCTGTAATATGTCGGCAGCATTGTGTCTCTTATATTTAATTCCGATGCAATTTCTGTGTTTAATCGTCAATGGGAAGGTCGAAGGGAAAAGTATACCTGCAGAGGTACATTGGAATGTAAAACTGGTGACAAGGGAAATGCTCAAAACATAGACAGTAGGAAGACTCAGTTTTCCTGTACTTAAGTCGGCATTGTGTCTCTTGTATTTAATTCCGATGGAATTTCTGTGTTTCATCGTCAATGGGAAGATCCAAGGGATGCAGTAAACCTGCAGAGGTGCATCGGAATGTAAAACTGGTGACACAGGAAATGCTCAAAACATAGACAGTAGGAAGACTCAGCCTTCCTGTTCTTAAGTCGGCATTGTGTCTCTTACATTTAATTCCGATGCTATTTCTGTGTTTCATCCTCAATGGGAAAGTCCAATGGGTACAGTAAAACTGCAGAGGTGCATCGGAATGTAAAACTGGTGACACAGGAAACGATCAAAACATAGACAGTAGGAATACTCAGACTTCCTGTACTTAAGTCGGCATTGTGTCTCTTATATTTAAATCCGATGCAATTTCTGTGTTTCGTCATCAATGGGAAGGTCCAACGGATACAGTAAACCTGCAGAGGTGCATCAAAATGTAAAACTGATGACACAGGGAACGCTCATAACACAGACAGTAGGAAGACTCAGTCTTCCTGTACCTAAGTTGGCATTGTGTCTCTTATATTTAATTCCGATGCAATTTCTGTGTTTCATCGTCAATGGGAAGGTCCAAGGGATACAGTATGCCTGCAGAGGTGCATCGGAATGTAAAACTGGTGACACAGGAAACGCTCATAACATAGACCCTAAGAAGACTCAGTTTTCTTGTTCTTAAGTCGGCATTGTGTCTTTTATATTTAATTCCGATGCAATTTCTGTGTTTCATCGTCACTGTGAAGGACCAAGGGATACAGTAAACTTGCAGAGGTGCATCGGAATGTAAAACTGGTGACACAGGAAACGCTCAAAACATAGACAGTAGGAAGACTCAGCCTTCCTGTACTTCAGTCGGCATTGTGTCTCTTATATTTAATTCCGATGCTATTTCTGTGTTTCATCGTCAATAGGAAGGTCCAATGGATACAGTAAAAATGCAGAGGTGCATCGGAATGTAAAACTGGTGATACAGGACACGCTCAAATCATAGACAGTAGGAAGACTCAGCCTTCCTGTACTTCAGTCGGCATTGTGTCTCTTATATTTAATTCCGATTCTATTTCTGTGTTTCATCGTCAATAGGAAGGTCCAATGGATACAGTAAAAATGCAGAGGTGCATCGGAATGTAAAACTGGTGATACAGGACACGCTCAAATCATAGACAGTAGGAAGACTCAGGCTTCCTGTTCTTAAGTCGGCATTGTGTCTCTTATATTTAATTCCGATGCAATTTCTGAGCTTCATCGTCAATGGGAAAGTCGAAGGGAGACAGTATACCTGCAGAGGTGCATCGGAATGTATAACTGTTGACAAGGGAAACGCTCAATACATAGACAGTAGGGAGACTCAGTCTTCCTGTACTTAAGTCGGCATTGTGTCTCTTATACTTATTTCCGATGCAATTTCTGAGCTTTATCGTCAATGGGAAGGTCCTAGGAACACAGTAAACCTGCAGAGGTGCATCAGAATGTATAACTGGTGACAAGGGAAACGCTCAAAACATAGACAGAAGGAAGACTCAATGTTTCTGTACTTAAGTCGGCATTGTGTCTCTTATATTTAGTTCCGATGCAATTTCTGTGTTTCATCGTCAATGGGAAGATCCAAGGGATACAGTAAACCTGCAGAGGTGCATCGGAATGTAAAACTGGTGACACAGGAAACGCTCAAAACATAGACAGTAGGAAGACTCAGGCTTCCTGTTCTTAAGTCGGCATTGTGTCTCTTATATTTAATTCCGATTCTATTTCTGAGTTTCATCGTCAATGGGAAGGTCCAATGGATACAGTTAACCTGCAGAGGTGCATCGGATGTAAAATTGGTGACGCAGGAAACGCTCAAAACATAGGCAGTAGGAAGACTCAATCTTCCAGTACTTAAGTCGGCATTGTGTCTCTTATATTTAATTCCGATGCAATTTCTGAGCTTCATCGTCAATGGGAAGGTCCTAGGAACACAGTAAACCTGCAGAAGTGCATCGGAATGTAAAACTGGTGACACGGGAAACGCTCAAAACGTAGACCTTAAGAAGACTCAGTTTTCTTGTACTTAAGTCGGCATTGTGTCTCTTATATTTAATTCCGATGCAATATCTGTGTTTCATCATCACTGTGAAAGTCCAAGGGATACAGTAAACCTGCAGTGGTTCATCGGAATGTGAAACTGGTGACACAGGAAACGCTCAAAACATAGGCAGTAGGAAGACTCAATCTTCCAGTACTTAAGTCGGCATTGTGTTTCTTCTATTTCATTCCGATGGAATTTCTGTGTTTCATCGTCAATGGGAAGATCCAAGGGATACAGTAATCCTGCAGAGGTGCATCGAATGGTAAAACTGGTGACACAGGAAATGCTCAAAACATAGACAGTAGGAAGACTCAGCCTTCCTGTTCTTATGTCGGCATTGTGTCTCTTATATTTAATTCCGATGCTATTTCTGTGTTTCATCGTCAATGGGAAGGTCCAATGGATACAGTAAAACTGCAGAGGTGCATCGGAATGTGAAACTGGTGACACAGGAAACGATCAAAACATAGACAGTAGGAATACTCCGTCTTCCTGTACTTAAGTCGGCATTGTGTCACTTATATTTAAATCCGATGCAATTTCTGTGATTCGTCGTCAATGGGAAGGTCCAATGGATACAGTAAAACTGCAGAGGTGCATCGGAATGTAAAACTGGTGACACAGGAAACGCTCAAAACATAGACAGTAGGAAGACTCAGTCTTCCTGTACTTCAGTCGGCATTGTGTCTCTTATATTTAATTCCGATGCCATTTCTGTGTTTCATCGCCAATGGGAAGGTCCAAGGGATACAGTAAACCTGCAGACGTGCATTGGAATGTAAAACTGGTGATACAGGACACGCTCAAATCATAGACAGTAGGAAGACTCAGTCTTCCTTTACTTAAGTCAGCATGGTGTCTCTTATATTTAATTCCGATGCAATTTCTGAGCTTCATCGTCAATGGGAAGGTCGAAGGGAAACAGTATACGTGCAGAGGTGGATCGGAATGTAAAACTGGTGACAAGGGAACGCTCAACACATAGACAGTAGGAAGACTCAGTCTTCCTGTACTTAAGTCGGCATTGTGTCTCTTATATTTATTTCCGATGCAATTTTTGAGCTTCATCGTCAATGGGAATGTCCTAGGAACACAGTAAACCTGCAGAAGTGCATCGGAATGTAAAACTGGTGACACGGGAAACGCTCAAAACGTAGACCTTAAGAAGACTCAGTTTTCTTATACTTAAGTCGGCATTGTGTCTCTTATATTCAATTCCGATGCAATATCTGTGATACATCATCACTGTGAAAGTCCAAGGGATACAGTAAACCTGCAGTGATTCATCGGAATGTGAAACTGGTGACACAGGAAACGCTCAAATCATAGACAGTAGGAAGACTCCATGTTTTTGTACTTATGTCGCCATTGTGTCTCTTATATTTAGTTCCAATGCAATTTCTGTGTTTCATCGTCAATGGGAAGGTCCAAGGGATACAGTAAACCTGCAGAGGTGCATCGGAATGTAAAACTGGTGACACAGGAAATGCTCAAAACATAGACAGTAGGAAGACTCAGCCTTTCTGTTCTTAAGTCGGCATTGTGTCTCTTATATTTAATTCCGATGCTATTTCTGTGTTTCATCGTCAATGGGAAGGTCCAATGGATACAGTAAAACTGCAGAGGTGCATCGGTATATAAAACTGGTGACACAGGAATCGATCAAAACGTAGACAGTAGGAATACTCAGTCTTCCTGTACTTAAGTCGGCATTGTGTCTCTTATATTTAAATCCGATGCCATTTCTGTGTTTCGTCGTCAATGGGAAGGTCCAAGGGATACAGTAAACCTGCAGAGGTGCATCGGAATATAAAACTGATGACACAGGAAGCGGTCAAATCATAGGCCCTAAGAAGACTCAGTTTTCTTGTTCTGAAGTCGGCATTGTGTCTCTTATACTTAATTTGATGCAATTTCTGTGTTTCACTGTCACTGTGAAGGTCCAAGGGATACAGTAAACCTGCAGAGGTGCATCAAAATGTAAAACTGATGACAGAGGGAACGCTCATAACACAGACAGTAGGAAAACTCAGTCTTCCTGTACCTAAGTCGGCATTGTGTCTCTTAAATTTAATTCCGATGCAATTTCTGTGTTTCGTCGTCAACGGGAAAGTCCAAAGGATACAGTAACCCTGCAAAGGTGCATTGGAATGTAAAACTGGTGACACAGGAAACGCTCAAAACATAGACAGTAGGAAGACTCAGTCTTCCTGTACTTCAGTCGGCAATGTGTCTCTTATATTTAATTCCGATGCCATTTCTGTGTTTCATCGCCAATGGGAAGGTCCAAGGGATACAGTAAACCTGCAGAGGTGCATCGGAATGTAAAACTGGTGATACAGGACGCGCTCAAATCATTGACAGTAGGAAGACTCAGTCTTCCTTTACTTAAGTCGGCATGGTGTCTCTTATATTTAATTCCGATGCAATTTCTGAGCATCATCGTCAATGGGAAGGTCCTAGGAACACAGTAAACCTGCAGAAGTGCATCGGAATGTAAAACTGGTGACACGGGAAACGCTCAAAACGTAGACCTTAAGAAGACTCAGTTTTCTTGTACTTAAGTCGGCATTGTGTCTCTTATATTTAATTCCGATGCAATATCTGTGTTTGATCGTCACTGTGAAAGTCCAAGGGATACAGTAAACCTGCAGTGGTTCATCGGAATGTGAAACTGGTGACACAGGAAACGCTCAAAACATAGACAGTAGAAGACTCCATGTTTTTGTACTTAAGTCGGCATTGTGTCTCTTACATTTAATTCCGATCCTATTTCTGTGTTTCATCGTCAATGGGAAGGTCCAATGGATACAGTAAAACTGCAGAGGGGCATCGGAATGTAAAACTGGTGACACAGGAAACGCTCAAAACATAGACAGTAGGAAGACTCAGTCTTCCTGTACTTCAGTCGGCATTGTGTCTCTTATATTTAATTCCGATGCCATTTCTGTGTTTCATCGCCAATGGGAAGGTCCAAGGGATACAGTAAACCTGCACAGGTGCATCGGAATGTAAAACTGATGACACAGGAAACGGTCAAAACATAGACAGTAGGAAGACTCAGTCTTCCTGTAATATGTCGGCAGCATTGTGTCTCTTATATTTAATTCCGATGCAATTTCTGTGTTTAATCGTCAATGGGAAGGTCGAAGGGAAAAGTAAACCTGCAGAGGTACATTGGAATGTAAAACTGGTGACAAGGGAAATGCTCAAAACATAGACAGTAGGAAGACTCAGTCTTCCTGTACTTAAGTCGGCATTGTGTCTCTTCTATTTAATTCCGATGGAATTTCTGTGTTTCATCGTCAATGGGAAGATCCAAGGGATGCAGTAAACCTGCAGAGGTGCATCGGAATGTAAAACTGGTGACACAGGAAATGCTCAAAACATAGACAGTAGGAAGACTCAGCCTTCCTGTTCTTAAGTCGGCATTGTGTCTCTTACATTTAATTCCGATGCTCTTTCTGTGTTTCATCCTCAATGGGAAAGTCCAATGGGTACAGTAAAACTGCAGAGGTGCATCGGAATGTAAAACTGATGACAAGGGAAATGCTCAAAACATAGACAGTAGGAAGACTCAGCCTTCCTGTTCTTAAGTCTGCATTGTGTCTCTTATGTTTAATTCCGATGCTATTTCTGTGTTTCATCGTCAATGGGAAGGTCCAATGGATACAGAAAAACTGCAGAGGTGCATCAAAATGTAAAACTGGTGACACAGGAAACGATCAAAACATAGACAGTATGAATACTCAGGCTTCCTTTACTTAAGTCGGCATTGTGTCTCTTATATTTAAATCCGATGCAATTTCTGTGTTTCGTCGTCAATGGGAAGGTCCAAGGGATACAGTAAACCTGCAGAGGTGCATCGGAATGTAAAACTGGTGACTCATTAAGCGTTCAAAACATAGGCCCTAAGAAGACTCAGATTTCTTGTACTGAAGTCGGCATTGTGTCCCTTATATTTAATTTGATGCAATTTCTGTGCTTCATCGTCACTGTGAAGGTCCAAGGGATACAGTAAAGCAGCAGAGGTGCATCAAAATGTAAAACTGATGACACAGGGAACTCTCAAAACATAGACAGTAGGAAGACTCAGTCTTCCTGTACTTAAGTCGGCATTGTGTCTCTTATACTTATTTCCGATGCAATTTCTGAGCTTCATCGTCAATGGGAAGGTCCTAGGAACACAGTAAACCTGCAGAGGTGCATCAGAATGTATAACTGGTGACAAGGGAAACGCTCAAAACATAGACAGTAGGAAGACTCAATGTTTCTGTACTTAAGTCGGCATTGTATCTCTTATATTTAGTTCCGATGCAATTTCTGTGTTTCATCGTCAATGGGAAGATCCAAGGGATACAGTAAACCTGCAGAGGTGCATCGGAATGTAAAACTGGTGACACAGGAAACGCTCAAAACATAGACAGTATGAAGACTCAGCCTTCCTGATCTTAAGTCGGCATTGTGTCTCTTATATTTAATTCCGATTCTATTTCTGAGTTTCATCGTCAATGGGAACGTCCAATGGATACAGTTAACCTGCAGAGGTGCATCGGATGTAAAATTGGTGACGCAGGAAACGCTCAAAACATAGGCAGTAGGAAGACTCAATCTTCCAGTACTTAAGTCGGCATTGTGTCTCTTCTATTTAATTCCGATGGAATTTCTGTGTTTCATCGTCAATGGGAAGATACAAGGGATGCAGTAAACCTGCAGAGGTGCATCGGAATGTAAAACTGGTGACACAGGAAATGCTCAAAACATAGACAGTAGGAAGACTCAGCCTTTCTGTTCTTAAGTCGGCATTGTGTCTCTTATATTTAATTCCGATGCTATTTCTGTGTTTCATCGTCAATAGGAAGGTCCAATGGATACAGTAAAACTGCAGAGATGCATCGGGATGTAAAACTGGTGACACAGGAAACGATCAAAACGTAGACAGTAGGAATACTCAGTCTTCCTGTACTTAAGTCGGCATTGTGTCTCTTATATTTAGTTCCGATTCAATTTCTGTGTTTCATCGTCAATGGGAAGATGCAAGGGATACAGTAAAGCTGCAGAGGTGCATCGGAATGTAAACCTGGTGACAAGGGAACGCTCAACACATAGACAGTAGGAAGACTCAGTCTTCCTGTACTGAAGTCGGCATTGTGTCTCTTATATTTAATTCCGATGCCATTTCTGAGCTTCATCGTCAATGGGAAGGTCCTAGGAACACAGTAAACCTGCAGAAGTGCATCGGAATGTAAAACTGGTGACACGGGAAACGCTCAAAACGTAGACCTTAAGAAGACTCAGTTTTCTTGTACTTAAGTCGGCATTGTGTCTCTTATATTTAATTCCGATGCAATATCTGTGATCCATCATCACTGTGAAAGTCCAAGGGATACAGTAAACCTGCAGTGGTTCATCGGAATGTGAAACTGGTGACACAGGAAACGCCCAAAACATAGACAGTAGGAAGACTCCATGTTTTTGTACTTAAGTCGGCATTGTGTCCCTTATATTTAGTTCCGATGCAATTTCTGTGTTTCATCGTCAATGGGAAGATCCAAGGGATACAGTAAACCTACAGAAGTGCATCGGAATGTAAAATTGGTGACGCAGGAAACGCTCAAAACATAGGCAGTAGGAAGACTCAATCTTCCAGTACTTAAGTCGGCATTGTGTTTCTTCTATTTCATTCCGATGGAATTTCTGTGTTTCATCGTCAATGGGAAGATCCAAGGGATACAGTAAACCTGCAGAGGTGCATCGGATGGTAAAACTGGTCACACAGGAAATGCTCAAAACATTGACAGTAGGAAGACTCAGCCTTCCTGTTCTTATGTCGGCATTGTGTCTCTTATATTTAATTCCGATGCTATTTCTGTGTTTCATCGTCAATGGGAAGGTCCAATGGATACAGTAAAACTGCAGAGGTGCATCGGAATGTAAAACTGGTGACACAGGAAACGATCAAAACATAGACAGTAGGAATACTCCGTCTTCCTGTACTTAAGTCGGCATTGTGTCACTTATATTTAAATCCGATGCAATTTCTGTGTTTCGTCGTCAATGGGAAGGTCCAATGGATACAGTAAAACTGCAGAGCTGCATCGGAATGTAAAACTTGTGACACAGGAAACGATCAAAACATAGACAGTAGGAATACTCCGTCTTCCTGTACTTATGTCGGCATTGTGTCTCTTATATTTAAATCCGATGCAATTTCTGTGTTTCGTCGTCAATGGGAAGGTCCAAGGGATACAGTATGCCTGCAGAGGTGCATCGGAATGTAAAACTCGTGACACAGGAAGCGCTCATAACATAGACCCTAAGAAGACTCAGTTTTCTTGTACTTAAGTCGGCATTGTGTCTTTTATATTTAATTCCGATGCAATTTCTGTGTTTCATCGTCACTGTGAAAGTCCAAGGGATACAGTAAACCTGCAGAGGTGGATCGGAATGGAAAACTGATGACACAGGAATCGCTCAAAACATAGACAGTAGGAAGACTCAGTCTTCCTGTACTTAAGTTATCATTGTGTCTCTTATATTTAATACCGATGCAATTTCTGTGTTTCATCGTCACTGAGAAGGTTCAAGGGATACAGTAAACGTGCAGAGGTGCATCGGAATGTAAAACTGGTGACACAGGAAACGCTCAAAACATAGACAGTAGGAAGACTCAGTCTTCCTGTACTTCAGTCGGCATTGTGTCTCTTATATTTAATTCCGATGCCATTTCTGTGTTTCATCGCCAATGGGAAGGTCCAAGGGATACAGTAAACCTGCAGAGGTGCATCGGAATGTAAGACTGGTGACACAGGAAATGCTCAAAACATAGACAGTAGGAAGACTCAGCCTTCCTGTTCTTAAGTCGGCATTGTGTCTCTTATATTTAATTCCGATCCTATTTCTGTGTTTCATCGTCAATGGGAAGGTCCAAGGGATACAGTAAACCTGCAGAGGTGCATCGGAATGTAAAACTGGTGACACAGGAAATGCTCAAAACATAGACAGTAGGAAGACTCAGCCTTTCTGTTCTTAAGTCGGCATTGTGTCTCTTATATTTAATTCCGATGCTATTTCTGTGTTTCATCGTCAATGGGAAGGTCCAATGGATACAGTAAAACTGCAGAGGTGCATCGGAATATAAAACTGGTGACACAGGAAACGATCAAAACGTAGACAGTAGGAATACTCAGTCTTCCTGTTCTTAAGTCGGCATTGTGTCTCTTATACTTAATTTGATGCAATTTCTGTGTTTCACTGCCACTGTGAAGGTCCAAGGGATACAGTAAACCTGCAGAGGTGCATCAAAATGTAAAACTGATGACAGAGGGAACGCTCATAACACAGACAGTAGGAAAACTCAGTCTTCCTGTACCTAAGTCGGCATTGTGTCTCTTAAATTTAATTCCGATGCAATTTCTGTGTTTCGTCGTCAACGGGAAAGTCCAAAGGATACAGTAACCCTGCAAAGGTGCATTGGAATGTAAAACTGGTGACACAGGAAACGCTCAAAACATAGACAGTAGGAAGACTCAGTCTTCCTGTACTTCAGTCGGCAATGTGTCTCTTATATTTAATTCCGATGCCATTTCTGTGTTTCATCGCCAATGGGAAGGTCCAAGGGATACAGTAAACCTGCAGAGGTGCATCGGAATGTAAAGCTGGTGATACAGGACGCGCTCAAATCATTGACAGTAGGAAGACTCAGTCTTCCTTTACTTAAGTCGGCATGGTGTCTCTTATATTTAATTCCGATGCAATTTCTGAGCATCATCGTCAATGGGAAGGTCCTAGGAACACAGTAAACCTGCAGAAGTGCATCGGAATGTAAAACTGGTGACACGGGAAACGCTCAAAACGTAGACCTTAAGAAGACTCAGTTTTCTTGTACTTAAGTCGGCATTGTGTCTCTTATATTTAATTCCGATGCAATATCTGTGTTTCATCGTCAATGGGAAGATCCAAGGGATGCAGTAAACCTGCAGAGGTGCATCGGAATGTAAAACTGGTGACACAGGAAATGCTCAAAACATAGACAGTAGGAAGACTCAGCCTTCCTGTTCTTAAGTCGGCATTGTGTCTCTTACATTTAATTCCGATGCTATTTCTGTGTTTCATCGCCAATGGGAAGGTCCAAGGGATACAGTAAACCTGCACAGGTGCATCGGAATGTAAAACTGATGACACAGGAAACGCTCAAAACATAGACAGTAGGAAGACTCAGTCTTCCTGTAATATGTCGGCAGCATTGTGTCTCTTATATTTAATTCCGATGCAATTTCTGTGTTTAATCGTCAATGGGAAGGTCGAAGGGAAAAGTAAACCTGCAGAGGTACATTGGAATGTAAAACTGGTGACAAGGGAAATGCTCAAAACATAGACAGTAGGAAGACTCAGTCTTCCTGTACTTAAGTCGGCATTGTGTCTCTTCTATTTAATTCCGATAGAATTTCTGTGTTTCATCGTCAATGGGAAGATCCAAGGGATGCAGTAAACCTGCAGAGGTGCATCGGAATGTACAACTGGTGACACAGGAAATGCTCAAAACATAGACAGTAGGAAGACTCAGCCTTCCTGTTCTTAAGTCGGCATTGTGTCTCTTACATTTAATTCCGATGCTATTTCTGTGTTTCATCCTCAATGGGAAAGTCCAATGGGTACAGTAAAACTGCAGAGGTGCATCGGAATGTAAAACTGGTGACAAGGGAAATGCTCAAAACATAGACAGTAGGAAGACTCAGCCTTCCTGTTCTTAAGTCGGCATTGTGTCTCTTATGTTTAATTCCGATGCTATTTCTGTGTTTCATCGTCAATGGGAAGGTCCAATGGATACAGAAAAACTGCAGAGGTGCATCAAAATGTAAAACCGGTGACACAGGAAACGATCAAAACATAGACAGTATGAATACTCAGGCTTCCTTTACTTAAGTCGGCATTGTGTCTCTTATATTTAAATCCGATGCAATTTCTGTGTTTCGTCGTCAATGGGAAGGTCCAAGGGATACAGTAAACCTGCAGAGGTGCATCGGAATGTAAAACTGGTGACTCATTAAGCGTTCAAAACATAGGCCCTAAGAAGACTCAGATTTCTTGTACTGAAGTCGGCATTGTGTCCCTTATATTTAATTTGATGCAATTTCTGTGCTTCATCGTCACTGTGAAGGTCCAAGGGATACAGTAAAGCAGCAGAGGTGCATCAAAATGTAAAACTGATGACACAGGGAACTCTCAAAACATAGACAGTAGGAAGACTCAGTCTTCCTGTACTTAAGTCGGCATTGTGTCTCTTATACTTATTTCCGATGCAATTTCTGAGCTTCATCGTCAATGGGAAGGTCCTAGGAACACAGTAAACCTGCAGAGGTGCATCAGAATGTATAACTGGTGACAAGGGAAACGCTCAAAACATAGACAGTAGGAAGACTCAATGTTTCTGTACTTAAGTCGGCATTGTGTCTCTTATATTTAGTTCCGATGCAATTTCTGTGTTTCATCGTCAATGGGAAGATCCAAGGGATACAGTAAACCTGCAGAGGTGCATCGGAATGTAAAACTGGTGACACAGGAAACGCTCAAAACATAGACAGTATGAAGACTCAGCCTTCCTGATCTTAAGTCGGCATTGTGTCTCTTATATTTAATTCCGATTCTATTTCTGAGTTTCATCGTCAATGGGAACGTCCAATGGATACAGTTAACCTGCAGAGGTGCATCGGATGTAAAATTGGTGACGCAGGAAACGCTCAAAACATAGGCAGTAGGAAGACTCAATCTTCCAGTACTTAAGTCGGCATTGTGTCTCTTCTATTTAATTCCGATGGAATTTCTGTATTTCATCGTCAATGGGAAGATACAAGGGATGCAGTAAACCTGCAGAGGTGCATCGGAATGTAAAACTGGTGACACAGGAAATGCTCAAAACATAGACAGTAGGAAGACTCAGCCTTTCTGTTCTTAAGTCGGCATTGTGTCTCTTATATTTAATTCCGATGCTATTTCTGTGTTTCATCGTCAATAGGAAGGTCCAATGGATACAGTAAAACTGCAGAGATGCATCGGGATGTAAAACTGGTGACACAGGAAACGATCAAAACGTAGACAGTAGGAATACTCAGTCTTCCTGTACTTAAGTCGGCATTGTGTCTCTTATATTTAGTTCCGATTCAATTTCTGTGTTTCATCGTCAATGGGAAGATGCAAGGGATACAGTAAACCTGCAGAGGTGCATCGGAATGTAAACCTGGTGACAAGGGAACGCTCAACACATAGACAGTAGGAAGACTCAGTCTTCCTGTACTGAAGTCGGCATTGTGTCTCTTATATTTAATTCCGATGCCATTTCTGAGCTTCATCGTCAATGGGAAGGTCCTAGGAACACAGTAAACCTGCAGAAGTGCATCGGAATGTAAAACTGGTGACACGGGAAACGCTCAAAACGTAGACCTTAAGAAGACTCAGTTTTCTTGTACTTAAGTCGGCATTGTGTCTCATATTTAATTCCGATGCAATATCTGTGTTTCATCATCACTGTGAAAGCCCAAGGGATACAGTAAACCTGAAGTGGTTCATCGGAATGTGAAACTGGTGACACAGGAAACGCCCAAAACATAGACAGTAGGAAGACTCCATGTTTTTGTACTTAAGTCGGCATTGTGTCCCTTATATTTAGTTCCGATGCAATTTCTGTGTTTCATCGTCAATGGGAAGATCCAAGGGATACAGTAAACCTACAGAAGTGCATCGGAATGTAAAATTGGTGACGCAGGAAACGCTCAAAACATAGGCAGTAGGCAGACTCAATCTTCCAGTACTTAAGTCGGCATTGTGTTTCTTCTATTTCATTCCGATGGAATTTCTGTGTTTCATCGTCAATGGGAAGATCCAAGGGATACAGTAAACCTGCAGAGGTGCATCGGATGGTAAAACTGGTGACACAGGAAATGCTCAAAACATTGACAGTAGGAAGACTCAGCCTTCCTGTTCTTATGTCGGCATTGTGTCTCTTATATTTAATTCCGATGCTATTTCTGTGTTTCATCGTCAATGGGAAGGTCCAATGGATACAGTAAAACTGCAGAGGTGCATCGGAATGTAAAACTGGTGACACAGGAAACGATCAAAACATAGACAGTAGGAATACTCCGTCTTCCTGTACTTAAGTCGGCATTGTGTCACTTATATTTAAATCCGATGCAATTTCTGTGTTTCGTCGTCAATGGGAAGGTCCAATGGATACAGTAAAACTGCAGAGCTGCATCGGAATGTAAAACTTGTGACACAGGAAACGATCAAAACATAGACAGTAGGAATACTCCGTCTTCCTGTACTTATGTCGGCATTGTGTCTCTTATATTTAAATCCGATGCAATTTCTGTGTTTCGTCGTCAATGGGAAGGTCCAAGGGATACAGTATGCCTGCAGAGGTGCATCGGAATATAAAACTGGTGACACAGGAAACGATCAAAACGTAGACAGTAGGAATACTCAGTCTTCCTGTACTTAAGTCGGCATTGTGTCTTTTATATTTAATTCCGATGCAATTTCTGTGTTTCATCGTCACTGTGAAAGTCCAAGGGATACAGTAAACCTGCAGAGGTGGATCGGAATGGAAAACTGATGACACAGGAATCGCTCAAAACATAGACAGTAGGAAGACTCAGTCTTCCTGTACTTAAGTCATCATTGTGTCTCTTATATTTAATACCGATGCAATTTCTGTGTTTCATCGTCACTGAGAAGGTTCAAGGGATACAGTAAACGTGCAGAGGTGCATCGGAATGTAAAACTGGTGACACAGGAAACGCTCAAAACCTAGACAGTAGGAAGACTCAGTCTTCCTGCACTTCAGTCGGCATTGTGTCTATTATATTTAATTCAAATGCCATTTCTGTGTTTCATCGCCAATGGGAAGGTCCAAGGGATACAGTAAACCTGCAGAGGTGCATTGGAATGTAAAGCTGGTGATACAGGACACGCTCAAATCATAGACAGTAGGAAGACTCAGTCTTCCTTTACTTAAGTCGGCATGGTGTCTCTTATATTTAATTCCGATGCAATTTCTGAGCTTCATCGTCAATGGGAAGGTCGAAGGGAAGCAGTATACCAGCAGAGGTGGATCGGAATGTAAAACTGGTGACAAGGGAACGCTCAACGCATAGACAGTAGGAAGACTCAGTCTTCCTGTACTTAAGTCGGCATTGTGTCTCTTATATTTATTTCCGATGCAATTTTTGAGCTTTCATCGTCAATGGGAATGTCCTAGGAACACAGTAAACCTGCAGAAGTGCATCGCAATGTAAAACTGGTGACACGGGAAACGCTCAAAACGTAGACCTTAAGAAGACTCAGTTTTCTTGTACTTAAGTCGGCATTGTGTCTCTTATATTTAATTCCGATGCAATATCTGTGATACATCATCACTGTGAAAGTCCAAGGGATACAGTAAACCTGCAGTGGTTCATCGGAATGTGAAACTGGTGACACAGGAAACGCTCAAATCATAGACAGTTGGAAGACTCCATGTTTTTGTACTTATGTCGGCATTGTGTCTCGTATATTTAGTTCCAATGCAATTTCTGTGTTTCATCGTCAATGGGAAGATCCAAGGGATACAGTAAACCTACAGAGGTGCATCGGAATGTAAGACTGGTGACACAGGAAATGCTCAAAACATAGACAGTAGGAAGACTCAGCCTTCCTGTTCTTAAGTCGGCATTGTGTCTCTTATATTTAATTCCGATCCTATTTCTGTGTTTCATCGTCAATGGGAAGGTCCAAGGGATACAGTAAACCTGCAGAGGTGCATCGGAATGTAAAACTGGTGACACAGGAAATGCTCAAAACATAGACAGTAGGAAGACTCAGCCTTTCTGTTCTTTAGTCGGCATTATGTCTCTTATATTTAATTCCGATGCTATTTCTGTGTTTCATCGTCAATGGGAAGGTCCAATGGATACAGTAAAACTGCAGAGGTGCATCGGAATATAAAACTGGTGACACAGGAAACGATCAAAACGTAGACAGTAGGAATACTCAGTCTTCCTGTACTTAAGTCGGCATTGTGTCTCTTATATTTAAATCCGATGCCATTTCTGTGTTTCGTCGTCAATGGGAAGGTCCAAGGGATACAGTAAACCTGCAGAGGTGCATCGGAATATAAAACTGGTGACACAGGAAGCGGTCAAATCATAGGCCCTAAGAAGACTCAGTTTTCTTGTACTGAAGTCGGCATTGTGTCTTTTATACTTAATTTGATGCAATTTCTGTGTTTCATCGTCACTGTGAAGGTCCAAGGGATACAGTAAACCTGCAGAGGTGCATCAAAATGTAAAACTGATGACAGAGGGAACGCTCATAACACAGACAGTAGGAAAACTCAGTCTTCCTGTACCTAAGTCGGCATTGTGTCTCTTAAATTTAATTCCGATGCAATTTCTGTGTTTCGTCGTCAACGGGAAAGTCCAAAGGATACAGTAACCCTGCAAAGGTGCATTGGAATGTAAAACTGGTGACACAGGAAACGCTCAAAACATAGACAGTAGGAAGACTCAGTCTTCCTGTACTTCAGTCGGCAATGTGTCTCTTATATTTAATTCCGATGCAATTTCTGTGTTTCATCGCCAATGGGAAGGTCCAAGGGATACAGTAAACCTGCAGAGGTGCATCGGAATATAAAACTGGTGATACAGGACGCGCTCAAATCATAGACAGTAGGAAGACTCAGTCTTCCTTTACTTAAGTCGGCATGGTGTCTCTTATATTTAATTCCGATGCAATTTCTGAGCTTCATCGTCAATGGGAAGGTCGAAGGGAAACAGTATACCTGCAGAGGTGGATCGGAATGTAAAACTGGTGACAAGGGAACGCTCAACACATAGACAGTAGGAAGATTCAGTCTTCCTGTACTTAAGTCGGCATTGTGTCTCTTATATTTATTTCCGATGCAATTTCTGAGCTTCATCGTCAATGGGAAGGTCCTAGGAACACAGTAAACCTGCAGAAGTGCATCGGAATGTAAAACTGGTGACACGGGAAACGCTCAAAACGTAGACCTTAAGAAGACTCAGTTTTCTTGTACTTAAGTCGGCATTGTGTCTCTTATATTTAATTCCGATGCAATATCTGTGTTTCATCATCACTGTGAAAGTCCAAGGGATACAGTAAACCTGCAGTGGTTCATCGGAATATGAAACTGGTGACACAGGAAACGCTCAAAACATAGACAGTAGGAAGACTCAGCCTTCCTGTTCTTATGTCGGCATTGTGTCTCTTATATTAAATTCCGATGCTATTTCTGTGTTTCATCGTCAATGGGAAGGTCCAATGGATACAGTAAAACTGCAGAGGTGCATCGGAATGTAAAACTGGTGACACAGGAAACGATCAAAACATAGACAGTAGGAATACTCAGTCTTCCTGTAGTTAAGTCGGCATTGTGTCTCTTATATTTAAATCCGATGCAATTTCTGTGTTTCGTCGTCAATGGGAAGGTCCAAGGGATACAGTAAACCTGCAGAGGTGCATCGGAATATAAAACTGGTGACACAGGAAGCTCTCATAACATAGACCCTAAGAAGACTCAGTTTTCTTGTACTTAAGTCAGCATTGTGTCTTTTATATTTAATTCCGATGCAATTTCTGTGTTTCATCGTCACTGTGAAGGTCCAAGGGATACAGTAAACCTGCAGAGGTGGATCGGAATGTAAAACTGGTGACACAGGACTCGCTCAAAACATAGACAGTAGGAAGACTCAGTCTTCCTGTACTTAAGTCATCATTGTGTCTCTTATATTTAATTCCGATGCAATTTCTGTGTTTCATCGTCACTGAGAAGGTTCAAGGGATACAGTAAACCTACAGAGGTGCATCGGAATGTAAGACTGGTGACACAGGAAATGCTCAAAACACAGAAAGTAGGAAGACTCAGCCTTCCTGTTCTTAAGTCGGCATTGTGTCTCTTATATTTAATTCCGATCCTATTTCTGTGTTTCATCGTCAATGGGAAGGTCCAAAGGATACAGTAAACCTGCAGAGGTGCATCGGAATGTAAAACTGGTGACACAGGAAATGCTCAAAACATAGACAGTAGGAAGACTCAGCCTTTCTGTTCTTAAGTCGGCATTGTGTCTCTTATATTTAATTCCGATGCTATTTCTGTGTTTCATCGTCAATGGGAAGGTCAAATGGATACAGTAAAACTGCAGAGGTGCATCGGAATGTAAAACTGGTGACGCAGGAAACGATCAAAACGTAGACAGTAGGAATACTCAGTCTTCCTGTACTTAAGTCGCCATTGTGTCTCTTATATTTAGTTCCGATTCAATTTCTGTGTTTCATCGTCAATGGGAAGATGCAAGGGATACAGTAAACCTGCAGAGGTGCATCGGAATGTAAACCTGGTGACAAGGGAACGCTCAACACATAGACAGTAGGAAGACTCAGTCTTCCTGTACTGAAGTCGGCATTGTGTCTCTTATATTTAATTCCGATGCAATTTCTGAGCTTCATCGTCAATGGGAAGGTCCTAGGAACACAGTAAACCTGCAGAAGTGCATCGGAATGTAAAACTGGTGACACGCGAAACGCTCAAAACGTAGACCTTAAGAAGACTCAGTTTTCTTGTACTTAAGTCGGCATTGTGTCTCTTATATTTAATTCCGATGCAATATCTGTGTTTCATCATCACTGTGAAAGTCCAAGGGATACAGTAAACCTGCAGTGGTTCATCGGAATTTGAAACTGGTTACACAGGAAACGCCCAAAACATAGACAGTAGGAAGACTCCATGTTTTTGTACTTAAGTCGGCATTGTGTCCCTTATATTTAGTTCCGATGCAATTTCTGTGTTTCATCGTCAATGGGAAGATCCAAGGGATACAGTAAACCTACAGAAGTGCATCGGAATGTAAAATTGGTGACGCAGGAAACGCTCAAAACATAGGCAGTAGGCAGACTCAATCTTCCAGTACTTAAGTCGGCATTGTGTTTCTTCTATTTCATTCCGATGGAATTTCTGTGTTTCATCGTCAATGGGAAGATCCAAGGGATACAGTAAACCTGCAGAGGTGCATCGGATGGTAAAACTGGTGACACAGGAAATGCTCAAAACATTGACAGTAGGAAGACTCAGCCTTCCTGTTCTTATGTCGGCATTGTGTCTCTTATATTTAATTCCGATGCTATTTCTGTGTTTCATCGTCAATGGGAAGGTCCAATGGATACAGTAAAACTGCAGAGGTGCATCGGAATGTAAAACTGGTGACACAGGAAACGATCAAAACATAGACAGTAGGAATACTCCGTCTTCCTGTACTTAAGTCGGCATTGTGTCACTTATATTTAAATCCGATGCAATTTCTGTGTTTCGTCGTCAATGGGAAGGTCCAAGGGATACAGTATGCCTGCAGAGGTGCATCGGAATATAAAACTGGTGACACAGGAAACGATCAAAACGTAGACAGTAGGAATACTCAGTCTTCCTGTACTTAAGTCGGCATTGTGTCTTTTATATTTAATTCCGATGCAATTTCTGTGTTTCATCGTCACTGTGAAAGTCCAAGGGATACAGTAAACCTGCAGAGGTGGATAGGAATGGAAAACTGATGACACAGGAATCGCTCAAAACATAGACAGTAGGAAGACTCAGTCTTCCTGTACTTAAGTCATCATTGTGTCTCTTATATTTAATACCGATGCAATTTCTGTGTTTCATCGTCACTGAGAAGGTCCAAGGGATACAGTAAACCTGCAGAGGTGCATCGGAATGTAAAACTGGTGATACAGGACGCGCTCAAATCATAGACAGTAGGAAGACTCAGTCTTCCTTTACTTAAGTCGGCATGGTGTCTCTTATATTTAATTCCGATGCAATTTCTGAGCTTCATCGTCAATGGGAAGGTCGAAGGGAAACAGTATACCTGCAGAGGTGGATCGGAATGTAAAACTGGTGACAAGGGAACGCTCAACACATAGACAGTAGGAAGATTCAGTCTTCCTGTACTTAAGTCGGCATTGTGTCTCTTATATTTATTTCCGATGCAATTTCTGAGCTTCATCGTCAATGGGAAGGTCCTAGGAACACAGTAAACCTGCAGAAGTGCATCGGAATGTAAAACTGGTGACACGGGAAACGCTCAAAACGTAGACCTTAAGAAGACTCAGTTTTCTTGTACTTAAGTCGGCATTGTGTCTCTTATATTTAATTCCGATGCAATATCTGTGTTTCATCATCACTGTGAAAGTCCAAGGGATACAGTAAACCTGCAGTGGTTCATCGGAATATGAAACTGGTGACACAGGAAACGCTCAAAACATAGACAGTAGGAAGACTCAGCCTTCCTGTTCTTATGTCGGCATTGTGTCTCTTATATTAAATTCCGATGCTATTTCTGTGTTTCATCGTCAATGGGAAGGTCCAATGGATACAGTAAAACTGCAGAGGTGCATCGGAATGTAAAACTGGTGACACAGGAAACGATCAAAACATAGACAGTAGGAATACTCAGTCTTCCTGTACTTAAGTCGGCATTGTGTCTCTTATATTTAAATCCGATGCAATTTCTGTGTTTCGTCGTCAATGGGAAGGTCCAAGGGATACAGTAAACCTGCAGAGGTGCATCGGAATATAAAACTGGTGACACAGGAAGCTCTCATAACATAGACCCTAAGAAGACTCAGTTTTCTTGTACTTAAGTCAGCATTGTGTCTTTTATATTTAATTCCGATGCAATTTCTGTGTTTCATCGTCACTGTGAAGGTCCAAGGGATACAGTAAACCTGCAGAGGTGGATCGGAATGTAAAACTGGTGACACAGGAATCGCTCAAAACATAGACAGTAGGAAGACTCAGTCTTCCTGTACTTAAGTCATCATTGTGTCTCTTATATTTAATTCCGATGCAATTTCTGTGTTTCATCGTCACTGAGAAGGTTCAAGGGATACAGTAAACCTACAGAGGTGCATCGGAATGTAAGACTGGTGACACAGGAAATGCTCAAAACACAGACAGTAGGAAGACTCAGCCTTCCTGTTCTTAAGTCGGCATTGTGTCTCTTATATTTAATTCCGATCCTATTTCTGTGTTTCATCGTCAATGGGAAGGTCCAAAGGATACAGTAAACCTGCAGAGGTGCATCGGAATGTAAAACTGGTGACACAGGAAATGCTCAAAACATAGACAGTAGGAAGACTCAGCCTTTCTGTTCTTAAGTCGGCATTGTGTCTCTTATATTTAATTCCGATGCTATTTCTGTGTTTCATCGTCAATGGGAAGGTCAAATGGATACAGTAAAACTGCAGAGGTGCATCGGAATGTAAAACTGGTGACGCAGGAAACGATCAAAACGTAGACAGTAGGAATACTCAGTCTTCCTGTACTTAAGTCGCCATTGTGTCTCTTATATTTAGTTCCGATTCAATTTCTGTGTTTCATCGTCAATGGGAAGATGCAAGGGATACAGTAAACCTGCAGAGGTGCATCGGAATGTAAACCTGGTGACAAGGGAACGCTCAACACATAGACAGTAGGAAGACTCAGTCTTCCTGTACTGAAGTCGGCATTGTGTCTCTTATATTTAATTCCGATGCAATTTCTGAGCTTCATCGTCAATGGGAAGGTCCTAGGAACACAGTAAACCTGCAGAAGTGCATCGGAATGTAAAACTGGTGACACGCGAAACGCTCAAAACGTAGACCTTAAGAAGACTCAGTTTTCTTGTACTTAAGTCGGCATTGTGTCTCTTATATTTAATTCCGATGCAATATCTGTGTTTCATCATCACTGTGAAAGTCCAAGGGATACAGTAAACCTGCAGTGGTTCATCGGAATTTGAAACTGGTTACACAGGAAACGCCCAAAACATAGACAGTAGGAAGACTCCATGTTTTTGTACTTAAGTCGGCATTGTGTCCCTTATATTTAGTTCCGATGCAATTTCTGTGTTTCATCGTCAATGGGAAGATCCAAGGGATACAGTAAACCTACAGAAGTGCATCGGAATGTAAAATTGGTGACGCAGGAAACGCTCAAAACATAGGCAGTAGGCAGACTCAATCTTCCAGTACTTAAGTCGGCATTGTGTTTCTTCTATTTCATTCCGATGGAATTTCTGTGTTTCATCGTCAATGGGAAGATCCAAGGGATACAGTAAACCTGCAGAGGTGCATCGGATGGTAAAACTGGTGACACAGGAAATGCTCAAAACATTGACAGTAGGAAGACTCAGCCTTCCTGTTCTTATGTCGGCATTGTGTCTCTTATATTTAATTCCGATGCTATTTCTGTGTTTCATCGTCAATGGGAAGGTCCAATGGATACAGTAAAACTGCAGAGGTGCATCGGAATGTAAAACTGGTGACACAGGAAACGATCAAAACATAGACAGTAGGAATACTCCGTCTTCCTGTACTTAAGTCGGCATTGTGTCACTTATATTTAAATCCGATGCAATTTCTGTGTTTCGTCGTCAATGGGAAGGTCCAAGGGATACAGTATGCCTGCAGAGGTGCATCGGAATATAAAACTGGTGACACAGGAAACGATCAAAACGTAGACAGTAGGAATACTCAGTCTTCCTGTACTTAAGTCGGCATTGTGTCTTTTATATTTAATTCCGATGCAATTTCTGTGTTTCATCGTCACTGTGAAAGTCCAAGGGATACAGTAAACCTGCAGAGGTGGATAGGAATGGAAAACTGATGACACAGGAATCGCTCAAAACATAGACAGTAGGAAGACTCAGTCTTCCTGTACTTAAGTCATCATTGTGTCTCTTATATTTAATACCGATGCAATTTCTGTGTTTCATCGTCACTGAGAAGGTTCAAGGGATACAGTAAACGTGCAGAGGCGCATCGGAATGTAAAACTGGTGACACAGGAAACGCTCAAAACATAGACAGTAGGAAGACTCAGTCTTCCTGCACTTCAGTCGGCATTGTGTCTATTATATTTAATTCCGATGCCATTTCTGTGTTTCATCGCCAATGGGAAGGTCCAAGGGATACAGTAAACCTGCAGAGGTGCATTGGAATGTAAAGCTGGTGATACAGGACACGCTCAAATCATAGACAGTAGGAAGACTCAGTCTTCCTTTACTTAAGTCGGCATGGTGTCTCTTATATTTAATTCCGATGCAATTTCTGAGCTTCATCGTCAATGGGAAGGTCGAAGGGAAGCAGTATACCAGCAGAGGTGGATCGGAATGTAAAACTGGTGACAAGGGAACGCTCAACGCATAGACAGTAGGAAGACTCAGTCTTCCTGTACTTAAGTCGGCATTGTGTCTCTTATATTTATTTCCGATGCAATTTTTGAGCTTTCATCGTCAATGGGAATGTCCTAGGAACACAGTAAACCTGCAGAAGTGCATCGGAATGTAAAACTGGTGACACGGGAAACGCTCAAAACGTAGACCTTAAGAAGACTCAGTTTTCTTGTACTTAAGTCGGCATTGTGTCTCTTATATTTAATTCCGATGCAATATCTGTGATACATCATCACTGTGAAAGTCCAAGGGATACAGTAAACCTGCAGTGGTTCATCGGAATGTGAAACTGGTGACACAGGAAACGCTCAAATCATAGACAGTAGGAAGACTCCATGTTTTTGTACTTATGTCGGCATTGTGTCTCGTATATTTAGTTCCAATGCAATTTCTGTGTTTCATCGTCAATGGGAAGATCCAAGGGATACAGTAAACCTACAGAGGTGCATCGGAATGTAAGACTGGTGACACAGGAAATGCTCAAAACATAGACAGTAGGAAGACTCAGCCTTCCTGTTCTTAAGTCGGCATTTTGTCTCTTATATTTAATTCCGATCCTATTTCTGTGTTTCATCGTCAATGGGAAGGTCCAAGGGATACAGTAAACCTGCAGAGGTGCATCGGAATGTAAAACTGGTGACACAGGAAATGCTCAAAACATAGACAGTAGGAAGACTCAGCCTTTCTGTTCTTAAGTCGGCATTATGTCTCTTATATTTAATTCCGATGCTATTTCTGTGTTTCATCGTCAATGGGAAGGTCCAATGGATACAGTAAAACTGCAGAGGTGCATCGGAATATAAAACTGGTGACACAGGAAACGATCAAAACGTAGACAGTAGGAATACTCAGTCTTCCTGTACTTAAGTCGGCATTGTGTCTCTTATATTTAAATCCGATGCCATTTCTGTGTTTCGTCGTCAATGGGAAGGTCCAAGGGATACAGTAAACCTGCAGAGGTGCATCGGAATATAAAACTGGTGACACAGGAAGCGGTCAAATCATAGGCCCTAAGAAGACTCAGTTTTCTTGTACTGAAGTCGGCATTGTGTCTCTTATACTTAATTTGATGCAATTTCTGTGTTTCATCGTCACTGTGAAGGTCCAAGGGATACAGTAAACCTGCAGAGGTGCATCAAAATGTAAAACTGATGACAGAGGGAACGCTCATAACACAGACAGTAGGAAAACTCAGTCTTCCTGTACCTAAGTCGGCATTGTATCTCTTAAATTTAATTCCGATGCAATTTCTGTGTTTCGTCGTCAACGGGAAAGTCCAAAGGATACAGTAACCCTGCAAAGGTGCATTGGAATGTAAAACTGGTGACACAGGAAACGCTCAAAACATAGACAGTAGGAAGACTCAGTCTTCCTGTACTTCAGTCGGCAATGTGTCTCTTATATTTAATTCCGATGCAATTTCTGTGTTTCATCGCCAATGGGAAGGTCCAAGGGATACAGTAAACCTGCAGAGGTGCATCGGAATGTAAAACTGGTGATACAGGACGCGCTCAAATCATAGACAGTAGGAAGACTCAGTCTTCCTTTACTTAAGTCGGCATGGTGTCTCTTATATTTAATTCCGATGCAATTTCTGAGCTTCATCGTCAATGGGAAGGTCGAAGGGAAACAGTATACCTGCAGAGGTGGATCGGAATGTAAAACTGGTGACAAGGGAACGCTCAACACATAGACAGTAGGAAGATTCAGTCTTCCTGTACTTAAGTCGGCATTGTGTCTCTTATACTTATTTCCGATGCAATTTCTGAGCTTCATCGTCAATGGGAAGGTCCTAGGAACACAGTAAACCTGCAGAAGTGCATCGGAATGTAAAACTGGTGACACGGGAAACGCTCAAAACGAAGACCTTAAGAAGACTCAGTTTTCTTGTACTTAAGTCGGCATTGTGTCTCTTATATTTAATTCCGATGCAATATCTGTGTTTCATCATCACTGTGAAAGTCCAAGGGATACAGTAAACCTGCAGTGGTTCATCGGAATATGAAACTGGTGACACAGGAAATGCTCAAAACATAGACAGTAGGAAGACTCAGCCTTTCTGTTCTTAAGTCGGCATTGTGTCTCTTATATTTAATTCCGATGCTATTTCTGTGTTTCATCGTCAATGGGAAGGTCCAATGGATACAGTAAAACTGCAGAGGTGCATCGGAATGTAAAACTGGTGACGCAGGAAACGATCAAAACGTAGACAGTAGGAATACTCAGTCCCCCTGTACTTAAGTCGGCATTGTGTCTCTTATATTTAAATCCGATGCCATTTCTGTGTTTCGTCGTCAATGGGAAGGTCCAAGGGATACAGTAAACCTGCAGAGGTGCATCGGAATATAAAACTGGTGACACAGGAAGCGGTCAAATCATAGGCCCTAAGAAGACTCAGTTTTCTTGAACTGAAGTCGGCATTGTGTCTCTTATATTTAATTTGATGCAATTTCTGTGTTTCATCGTCACTGTGAAGGTCCAAGGGATACAGTAAACCAGCAGAGGTGCATCAAAATGTAAAACTGATGACACAGGGAACGCTCATAACACAGACAGTAGGAAAACTCAGTCTTCCTGTACTTAAGTCGGCATTGTGTCTCTTATATTTAATTCCGATGGAATTTCTGTGTTTCATCGTCAATGGGAAGATCCAAGGGATACAGTAAACCTACAGAGGTGCATCGGATGGTAAAATTGGTGACGCAGGAAACGCTCAAAACATAGGCAGTAGGAAGACTCAATCTTCCAGTACTTAAGTCGACATTGTGTCTCTTCTATTTAATTCCGATGGAATTTCTGTGTTTCATCGTCAATGGAAAGATCCAAGGGATTCAGTAAACCGGCAGAGGTGCATCGGAATGTAAAACTGGTGACACAGGAAATGCTCAAAACATAGACAGTAGGAAGACTCAGCCTTCCTGTCCTTATGTCGGCATTGTGTCTCTTATATTTAATTCCGATGCTATTTCTGTGTATCGTCGTCAAAGGGAAAGTCCAAAGGATACAGTAAACCTGCAAAGGTGCATTGGAATGTAAAACTGGTGACACAGGAAACGCTCAAAACATAGACAGCAGATAGACTCAGTCTTCCTGTACTTCAGTCGGCAATGTGTCTCTTATATTTAATTCCGATGCCATTTCTGTGTTTCATCGCCAATGGGAAGGTCCAAGGGATACAGTAAACCTGCAGAGGTGCATCGGAATGTAAAACTGATGACACAGGGAACGCTCATAACATAGACAGTAGGAAGACTCAGTTTTCCTGTACCTAAGTCGGCATTGTGTCTCTTATATTTAATTCCGATGCAATTTCTGTGTTTCATCGTCACTGTGAAGGTCCAAGGGATACAGTAAATCTGCAGAGGTGCATCAAAATGTAAAACTGATGACACAGGGAACGCTCATAACATAGACAGTAGGAAGACTCAGTTTTCCTGTACCTAAGTCGGCATTGTGTCTCTTATATTTAATTCCGATGCAATTTCTGTGTTTCATCGTCAATGGGAAGGTCCAAGGGATACAGTATGCCTGCAGAGGTGCATCGGATTGTAAAACTGGTGACACAGGAAGCGCTCATAACATAGACCCTAAGAAGACTGAGTTTTCTTGTACTTAAGTCGGCATTGTGTCTTTTATATTTAATTCCGATGCAATTTCTGTGTTTCATCGTCACTGTGAAGGTCCAAGGGATACAGTAAACCTGCAGAGGTGGATCGGAATGTAAAACTGGTGACACAGGAATCGCTCAAAACATAGACAGTAGGAAGACTCAGTCTTCCTGTACTTGAGTCATCATTGTGTCTCTTATATTTAATTCCGATGCAATTTCTGTGTTTCATCGTCACTGAGAAGGTTCAAGGGATACAGTAAACGTGCAGAGGTGCATCGGAATGTAAAACTGGTGACACAGGAAACGCTCAAAACATAGACAGTAGGAAGACTCAGTCTTCCTGTACTTCAGTCGGCATTGTGTCTCTTATATTTAATTCCGATGCCATTTCTGTGTTTCATCGCCAATGGGAAGGTCCAAGGGATACAGTAAACCTGCAGAGGTGCATCGGAATGTAAAACTGGTTATACAGGACACGCTCAAATCAAAGACAGTAGGTTGACTCAGTCTTCCTGTACTTAAGTCGGCATTGTGTCTCTTATATTTATTTCCGATGCAATTTCTGAGCTTCATCGTCAATGGGAAGGTCCTAGGAACACAGTAAACCTGCAGAAGTGCATCGGAATGTAAAACTGGTGACACAGGAAATGCTCAAAACATAGACAGTAGGAAGACTCAGCCTTTCTGTTCTTAAGTCGGCAGTGTGTCTCTTATATTTAATTCCGATGCTATTTCTGTGTTTCATCGTCAATGGGAAGGTCCAATGGATACAGTAAAACTGCAGAGGTGCATCGGAATGTAAAACTGGTGACACAGGAAACGATCAAAACGTAGACAGTAGGAGTACTCAGTCCTCCTGTACTTAAGTCGGCATTGTGTCTCTTTTATTTAAATCCGATGCCATTTCTGTGTTTCGTCGTCAATGGGAAGGTCCAAGGGATACAGTAAACCTGCAGAGGTGCATCGGAATATAAAACTGGTGACACAGGAAGCAGTCAAATCATAGGCCCTAAGAAGACTCAGTTTTCTTGTACTGAAGTCGGCATTGTGTCTCTTGTATTTAATTTGATGCAATTTCTGTGTTTCATCGTCACTGTGAAGGTCCAAGGGATACAGTAAACCTGCAGAGGTGCATCAAAATGTAAAACTGATGACACAGGGAGCGCTCATAACACAGACAATAGGAAAACACAGTCTTCCTGTACCTAAGTCGGCATTGTGTCTCTTATATTTAATTCCGATGCAATTTCTGTGTTTCGTCGTCAAAGGGAAAGTCCAAAGGATACAGTAAACCTGCAAAGGTGCATTGGAATGTAAAACTGGTGACACAGGAAACGCTCAAAACATAGACAGCAGGAAGACTCAGTCTTCCTGTACTTCAGTCGGCAATGTGTCTCTTATATTTAATTCCGATGCCATTTCTGTGTTTCATCGCCAATGGGAAGGTCCAAGGGATACAGTAAACATGCAGAGGTGCATCGGAATGTAAAACTGGTTATACAGGACACGCTCAAATCATAGACAGTAGGAAGACTCAGTCTTCCTTTACTTAAGTCGGCATGGTGACTCTTATATTTAATTCCGATGGAATTTCTGTGTTTCATCGTCAATGGGAAGATCCAAGGGATACAGTAAACATACAGAGGTGCATCGGAATGTAAAATTGGTGACGCAGGAAACGCTCAAAACATAGGCAGTAGGAAGACTCAATCTTCCAGTACTTAAGTCGGCATTGTGTCTCTTCTATTTAATTCCGATGGAATTTCTGTGTTTCATCGTCAATGGGAAGATCCAAGGGATACAGTAAACCTGCAGAGGTGCATCGGAATGTAAAACTGGTGACACAGGAAATGCTCAAAACATAGACAGTAGGAAGACTCAGCCTTCCTGTTCTTATGTCGGCATTGTGTCTCTTATATTTAATTCTGATGCTATTTCTGTGTTTCATCGTCAATGGGAAGGTCCAAGGGATACAGTATGCCTGCAGAGGTGCATCGGAATGTAAAACTGGTGACACAGGAAGCGCTCATTACATAGACCCTAAGAAGACTCAGTTTTCTTGTACTTAAGTCGGCATTGTGTCTTTTATATTTAATTCCGATGCAATTTCTGAGCTTCATCGTCAATGGGAAGGTCGAAGGGAAACAGTATACCTGCAGAGGTGGATCGGAATGTAAAACTGGTGACAAGGGAACGCTCATCACATAGACAGTAGGAAGACTCAGTCTTCCTGTACTTAAGTCGGCATTGTGTCTCTTATATTTATTTCCGATGCAATTTCTGAGCTTCATCGTCAATGGGAAGGTCCTAGGAACACAGTAAACCTGCAGAAGTGCATCGGAATGTAAAACTGGTGACACGGGAAACGCTCTAAACGTAGACCTTGAGAAGACTCAGTTTTCTTGTACTTAAGTCGGCATTGTGTCTCTTATATTTAATTCCGATGCAATATCTGTGTTTCGTCATCACTGTGAAAGTCCAAGGGATACAGTAAACCTGCAGTGGTTCATCGGAATGTGAAACTGGTGACACAGGAAACGCTCAAAACATAGTCAGTAGGAAGACTCCATGTTTTTGTACTTAAGTCGGCATTGTGTCTCTTATATTTAGTTCCGATGCAATTTCTGTGTTTCATAGTCAATGGGAATATCCAAGGGATACAGTAAACCTGCAGAGGTGCATCGGAATGTAAAACTGGTGACACAGGAAATGCTCAAAACATAGACAGTAGGAAGACTCGGCCTTTCTGTTCTTAAGTCGGCAGTGTGTCTCTTATATTTAATTCCGATGCTATTTCTGTGTTTCATCGTCAATGGGAAGGTCCAATGGATACAGTAAAACTGCAGAGGTGCATCGGAATGTAAAACTGGTGACACAGGAAACGATCAAATCGTAGACAGTAGGAATACTCAGTCCTCCTGTACTTAAATCGGCATTGTGTCTCTTATATTTAAATCCGATGCCATTTCTGTGTTTCGTCGTCAATGGGAAGGTCCAAGGGATACAGTAAACCTGCAGAGGTGCATCGGAATATAAAACTGGTGACACAGGAAGCGGTCAAATCATAGGCCCTAAGAAGACTCAGTTTTCTTGTACTGAAGTCGGCATTGTGTCTCTTGTATTTAATTTGATGCAATTTCTGTGTTTCATCGTCACTGTGAAGGTCCAAGGGATACAGTAAACCTGCAGAGGTGCATCAAAATGTAAAACTGATGACACAGGGAACGCTCATAACACAGACAGTAGGATAACACAGTCTTCCTGTACCTAAGTCGGCATTGTGTCTCTTATATTTAATTCCGATGCAATTTCTGTGTTTCGTCGTCAAAGGGAAAGTCCAAAGGATACAGTAAACCTGCAAAGGTGCATTGGAATGTAAAACTGGTGACACAGGAAACGCTCAAAACATAGACAGCAGGAAGACTCAGTCTTCCTGTACTTCAGTCGGCAATGTGTCTCTTATATTTAATTCCGATGCCATTTCTGTGTTTCATCGCCAACGGGAAGGTCCAAGGGATACAGTAAACATGCAGAGGTGCATCGGAATGTAAAACTGATTATACAGGACACGCTCAAATCATAGACAGTAGGAAGACTCAGTCTTCCTTTACTTAAGTCGGCATGGTGTCTCTTATATTTAATTCCGATGGAATTTCTGTGTTTCATCGTCAATGGGAAGATCCAAGGGATACAGTAAACATACAGAGGTGCATCGGAATGTAAAATTGGTGACGCAGGAAACGCTCAAAACATAGGCAGTAGGAAGACTCAATCTTCCAGTACTTAAGTCGGCATTGTGTCTCTTCTATTTAATTCCGATGGAATTTCTGTGTTTCATCGTCAATGGGAAGATCCAAGGGATACAGTAAACCTGCAGAGGTGCATCGGAATGTAAAACTGGTGACACAGGAAACGCTCAAAACATAGACAGTAGGAAGACTCAGCCTTCCTGTTCTTATGTCGGCATTGTGTCTCTTATATTTAATTCTGATGCTATTTCTGTGTTTCATCGTCAATGGGAAGGTCCAAGGGATACAGTATGCCTGCAGAGGTGCATCGGAATGTAAAACTGGTGACACAGGAAGCGCTCATTACATAGACCCTAAGAAGACTCAGTTTTCTTGTACTTAAGTCGGCATTGTGTCTTTTATATTTAATTCCGATGCAATTTCTGTGTTTCATCGTCACTGTGAAGGTCCAAGGGATACAGTAAACCTGCAGAGGTGCATCAAAATGTAAAACTGATGACACAGGGAACGCTCATAACATAGACAGTAGGAAGACTCAGTTTTCCTGTACCTAAGTCGGCATTGTGTCTCTTATATTTAATTCCGATGCAATTTCTGTGTTTCATCGTCAATGGGAAGGTCCAAGGGATACAGTATGCCTGCAGAGGTGCATCAGAATGTAAAACTGGTGACACAGGAAGCGCTCATAACATAGACCCTAAGAAGACTCAGTTTTCTTGTACTTAAGTCAGCATTGTGTCTTTTATATTTAATTCCGATGCAACTTCTGTGTTTCATCGTCACTGTGAAGGTCCAAGGGATACAGTAAACCTGCAGAGGTGGATCGGAATGTAAAACTGGTGACACAGGAATCGCTCAAAACATAGACAGTAGGAAGACTCAGTCTTCCTGTACTTAAGTCATCATTGTGTCTCTTATATTTAATTCCGATGCAATTTCTGTGTTTCATCGTCGCTGAGAAGGTTCAAGGGATACAGTAAACGTGCAGAGGAGCATCGGAATGTAAAACTGGTGACACAGGAAACGCTCAAAACATAGACAGTAGGAAGACTCAGTCTTCCTGTACTTCAGTCGGCATCATGTCTCTTATATTTAATTCCGATGCCATTTCTGTGTTTCATCGCCAATGGGAAGGTCCAAGGGATACAGTAAACCTGCAGGGATGCATCGGAATGTAAAACTGGTTATACAGGACACGCCTAAATCATAGACAGTAGGAAGACTCAGTCTTCCTTTACTTAAGTCGGCATGGTGTCTCTTATATTTAATTCCGTTGCAATTTCTGAGCTTCATCGTCAATGGGAAGGTCGAAGGGAAACAGTATACCTGCAGAGGTGGATCGGAATGTAAAACTGGTGACAAGGGAACGCTCAACACATAGACAGTAGGAAGACTCAGTCTTCCAGTACTTAAGTCGGCATTGTGTCTCTTATATTTATTTCCGATGCAATTTCTGAGCTTCATCGTCAATGGGAAGATCCAAGGGATACAGTAAACCTACAGAGGTGCATCGGAATGTAAGACTGGTGACACAGGAAATGCTCAAAACATAGACAGTAGGAAGACTCAGCCTTCCTGTTCTTAAGTCGGCATTGTGTCTCTTATATTTAAATCCGATGCAATTTCTGTGTTTCGTCGTCAATGGGGAGGTCCATGGGATACAGTAAACCTGCAGAGGTGCATCGGAATGTAAAACTGGTGACACATTAAGCGGTCAAAACATAGGCCCTAAGAAGACTCAGTTTTCTTGTACTGAAAACGGCATTGTGTCTCTTATATTTAATTTGATGCAATTTCTGTGTTTCATCGTCTCTGTGAAGGTCCTAGGGATACAGTTAACCTGCAGAGGTGCATCAAAATGTAAAACTGATGACACAGGGAAAGCTCAAAACAAAGACAGTAGGGAGACTCAGTCTTCCAGTACCTAAGTCGGCATTGTGTCTCTTATATTTAATTCCGACGCAATTTCTGTGTTTCGTCGTCAACGGGAAAGTCCAAGGGTTACAGTAAACCTGCAGATGTGCATTGGAATGTAAAACTGGTGACACAGGAAACGCTCAAAACATAGACAGTAGGAAGACTCAGTCTTTCCGTACTTAAGTCGGCATTGTGACTCTTATATTTAATTCCGATGCAATTTGTGTGTTTCATGGTCAATGGGAAGGTTCAATGGATACAGTATGCCTGCAGAGGTGCATCGGAATGTAAAACTGGTGACACAGGAAGCGCTCATAACATTGACCCTAAGAAGACTCAGTTTTCTTTTACTTAAGTCGGCATTGTGTCTTTTATATTTAATTCCAATGCAATTTCTGTGTTTCATCGTCAATGTGAAGGTCCAAGGGATACAGTAAACCTGCAGAGGTGCCTCGGAGTGTAAAACAGATGACACAGGCAACGCTCAAATCATAGACAGTAGGAAGACTCAGTCTTTCTGTACCTAAGTCACCATTGTGTCTCTTATATTTAATTCCGATGCAATTTCTGTGTTACATCGACAATGGGAAGGTCCAATGGATACAGTAAACCTGCAGAAGTTCATCGGAAAGTAAAACTGGTGACACAGGACACGCTCAAAACATAGACAGTAGGAAGACAGTCTTCCTATACTTATGTCGGCATGGTGTCTCTTGTATTTAATTCCGATGCATTTTCTGTGTTTCATCGACAATGGGAAGGTCCAATGGATACAGTAAAACTGCAGAGCTGCATCGGAATGTAAAACTGGTGACACATGAAACGCTAAAAACATAGACCGTAAGAAGACTCAGTTTTTATGTACTTAAGTCGGCGTTATGTCTCTTATATTTAATTCCGATGCAATTTCTGTGTTTAATCGTCAATGGGAAGGTCCAATTGATACAGTAAACCAGCAGAGGTGCATCGGAATGTAATACTGGTGACACAGGAAAGGCTCAAAACATAGACAGTAGTAAGACTCAGTCTTCCTGTACTTAAGTCGGCATTGTGTCTCTTATACTTAATTCCGATGCTGTTTCTGTGTTTCATCGTCTATGGGAAGGTCCAAAGGATACAGTAAACCTGCTGAGGTGCATCGGAATGTAAAACTGGTGACACAGGAAACGCTCAAAACATAGACACTAGAAAGACACACTCTTCCTGTACTTAACTCGACATTGTGTCTATTACATTTAATTCCGATGCAATTTCTGTGTTTCGTCGTCAACGCGAAAGTCCAAGGGATACAGTAAACCTGCAGAGGTGCATTGGAATGTAAAACTGGTGACACAGGAAACGCTCAAAACATTGACAGTAGGAAGACTCAGTCTTTCTGTACTGAAGTCGGCATTGTGTCTCTTATATTTAATTCCGATGCAATTTCTGTGTTTCATCGTCAATATGAAGGTCCAAGGGATACAGTATGCCTGCAGAGGTGCATCGGAATGTAAAACTGGTTACACAGGAAGCGCTCATAACATAGACCCTAAGAAGACTCAGTTTTCTTGTACTTAAGTCGGCATTGTGTCTTTTATATTTAATTCCGATGCAATTTCTGTGTTTCATCGTCACTGTGAAGGTCCAAGGGCTACAGTAAGCCTGCAGAGGTGCATCGGAATGTAAAACTGGTGACGCAGGAATCGCTCAAAACATAGACAGTAGGAAGACTCAATGTTCCTGTACTTAATGCGGCATTGTGTCTCTTATATTAAATGCCGATGCAATTTCTGTGTTTCATCGTCAATGCGAAGATCCAAGGGATACAGTAAACCTGCAGAGGTGCATTGGAATGTAAAACTGGTGACACAGTAAACGCTCAAGACATTGACAGTAGGAAGACTCAGCCTTCCTGTTCTTAAGTAGGCATTGTGTCTCTTATATTTAATTACGATGCTATTTCTGTGTCAGCGTCACTGTGAAGATCCAAGGAAGACAGTAAACCTGCAGAGGTGCATTGGAACGTAAAACTGGTGACAAAGGAAACGCTCAAATCATACACCGAAAGATGACTCAGGTTTCTTCTACTTAAATCGGCGTTGTGTCGCTTATATTTAATTCCGATGCAATTTCTGTGTTTCATCGTCAATGGGAAGGTCCAATGGATACAGTAGACCTGCAGAGGTGCATCGGAATGTAAAACTGGTGACACAGGGAACGCACAAAACATAGACAGTAGAAAGACACACTCTTCCTGTACTTATGTAGACATTGTGTCTCTTATATTTAATTCCGATGCAATTTCTGTGTTTCATCGTCAATGGGAAAGTCCAAGGGATACAGTAACCCAACAGAGGTGCATCGGAATGTAAAACTGGTGACACAGGAAGCGCTCATAACATAGACAGTAGGAAGAATCAGTCTTACTGTACTTAAGTCGGCATTGTGTCTCTCATATTTAATTTGATGCAATTTCTGTGTTTCACCTTCACTGTGAAGGTCCAAGGGATACAGTAAACCTGCAGAGGTGCATCGGAATGTAAAACTGGTGTTACAGAAAACGCTCAAAACATAGACCGTAAGAAGATTCATTTTTCTTGTACTTAAGTCGGCGTTGTGTCTCTTATATTTAATTCCGATGCAATTTCTGTGTTTCATCGTCAATGGGAAAGTCCAATGGATACAGTAAACCTGCAGAGGTGCATTGGAATGGAATACTGGTGACACAGGAAACGCTCAAAACATAGACAGTAGGAAGACTCAGCCATCCTGTTCTTAAGTCGGCATTGTGACTCTTATATTTAATTCCGATGCTATTTCTGTGTTTCATCGTCAATGGGAAGGTCCAATGGATACAGTAAAACTGCAGAGGTGCATCGGAATGTAAGACTGGTGACACAGGAAGCGGTCAAAACATAGACCCTAAGAAGACTCAGTTTTCTTGTACTGAAGTCGGCATTGTGTCTCTTATATTTAATTTGATGCAATTTCTGTGTTTCATCGTCACTCTGAAGGTCCAAGGGATACAGTAATCTGCAGAGGTGCATCAAAATGTAAAACTGCTGACACAGGAAACGCTCAAAACATAGACAGTAGGAATACTCAGTCTTCCTGTACCTAAGTCGGCATTGTTTCTCTGATATTTAATTTCGATGCAATTTCTGTGTTTCATCGTCAATGGGAAAGTCCAATGGATACAGTAAACCTGCAGAGGTGCATCGGAATGTAAAACTGGTGACACAAGAAGCGCTCAAAACATAGACAATAGAAAGACACACTCTTCCTGTACTTAAGTCGGCATTTTGTGCCTTACATCTAATTCCGATGCAATTTCTGTGTTTCATCGTCAATGGGAAGGTCGAATGGATACAGTAAACCTGCAGAGGTGCATCGCAATGTAAAACTGGTGACAAGGGAAACGCTCAAAACGTAGACAGTAGGAAGACTCAATGTTCCTGTACTTAAGTCGGCATTGTGTCGCTTCTACGTAATTCCGATGCAATTTCTGTGTTTCATCGTCAATGCGAAGATCCAAGGGATACAGTAAACCCGCAGAGGTGCATCGGAATGTAAAACTGGTGACACAGGAAACGCTCAAAACATTGACAGTAGGAAGACTCAGCCTTCCTGTTCTTATGTCGGCATTGTGTCTCTTATATTTAATTACGATGCTGTTTCTGTGTTTCAGCGTCAATGGTAAGGTCCAATGGATACAGTAAACCTGCAGAGGTGCATCGGAATGTAAAACTGGTGACACAGGAAGCGGTCAAAGCATAGACCCTAAGAAGACTCAGTTTTCTTGTACTGAAGTCGGCATTGTGTCTCTTATATTTAATTTGATGCAATTTCTGTGTTTCACCGTCACTGTGAAGGTCCAAGGGATACAGTAATCCTGCAGAGGTGCATCAAAATGTAAAACTGATGACACAGGAAACGCTAAAAACATAGACAGTCGGAAGACTTAGTCTCCATGTACCTAAGTCGGCATTGTGTCTCTTATATTTATTCCGATGCAATTTCTGTGTTTCATCGTCACTGTGAAGATCCAAGGGAGACAGTAAACCTGCAGACGTGCATCAAAATGTAAAACTGATGACAGGAAATGCTCAAAACTTAGACAGTAGAAAGACTCAGTCTTCCTGTACCTAAATCGGCATTGTGTCTCTTATATTTAATTCCGATGCAATTTCTGTGTTTCATCGTCAATGGGAAGGTAAAATGGATACAGTAAACCTGCAGAGGTGCATTGGAATGTAAAACTCGTGACAAAAGAAACGCTCAAATCATACACCGAAAGATGACTCAGGTTTCTTGTACTTAAGTCGGCGTTGTGTCGCTTATATTTAATTCCGATGCAAATTCTGTGTTTGATCGTCAGTGGGAAGGTCCAATGGAAACAGTAGACTTGCAGAGGTGCATCGGAATGTTTAACTGGTGACACAGGGAACGCACAAAACATAGACAGTAGAAAGACACACTCTTCCTGTACTTATGTCGACATTGTGTCTCTTATATTTAATTCCGATTTAATTTTTGTGTTTCATCGTCAATGGGAAAGTCCAAGGGATACAGTAACCCAACAGAGGTGCATCGGAATGTAAAACTGGTGACACAGAAAACGCTCATAACATAGACAGTCGGAAGAATCAGTCTCACTGTACTTAAGTCGGCATTGTGTCTCTTATATTTAATTTGATGCAATTTCTGTGTTTCACCGTCACTGTGAAGGGACAAGGGATACAGTAAACCTGCAGAGGTGCATCGGAATGTAAAACTGGTGTTGCAGAATACGCTCAAAACATAGACCGTAAGAAGATTCATTTTTCTTGTACTTAAGTCGGCGTTGTGTCTCTTATTTTTAATTCCGATGCAATTTCTGTGTTTCATCGTCAATGGGAAGGTGCAATGGATACAGTAAACCTACAGAGGTGCATCGGAATGTAAAACTGGTGACGCAGGAATCGCTCAAAACATAGACAGTAGGAAGACTCAATGTTCCTGTACTTAATTCGGCATTGTGCCTCTTATATTAAATTCCGATGCAATTTCTGTGATTCATCGTCAATGCGAAGATCCAAGGGATACATTAAACCTGCAGAGATGCATCAGAATGTAAAACTGGTGACACAGGAAACGCACAAAACATAGACAGTAGGAAGACTCATTCTTCCTGTTCTTAAGTCGGCATTGTGTCTCTTATATTTAATTCCGATGCTATTTCTGTGTTTCATCGTCAATTGGAAGGTCCAGTGGATACAGTAAACCTGCAGAGGTGCTTTGGAATGTAAAACTGATGACGCAGGAATCGCTCAAAACATAGACAGTAGGAAGACTCAATGTTCCTGTACTTAAGTCGGCATTGTGCCTCTTCTATGTAATTCCGATGCAATTTCTGTGTTTCATCGTCAATGGGAAGGTCCAATTGATACAGTAAACCAGCAGAGGTGAGCCTTTCCTGGTGACACAGGAAAGGCTCAAAACATAGACAGTAGGAAGACTCAGTCTTCCTGTACTTAAGTCGGCATTGTGTCTCTTATACCTAATTCCGATGTTGTTTCTGTGTTTCATCGTCTATGGGAAGGTCCAAGGGATACAGTAAACCTGCAGAGGTGCATCGGAATATAAAACTGGTGACACAGGAAACGCTCAAAACATATACAATAGAAAGACAACTCTTCCTGTACTTAAGTCGACATTGTGTCTCTTCTATTTAATTCCGATGCAATTTCTGTGTTTCATCGTCATTGGGAATGTCGAAGGGAAACAGTATACCTTGCAGAGGTGCATCGGAATGTAAAACTTGTGACACAGGGGACGCTCAAAACATAGAAAGTACGAAGACTCAGTCTACCTGTACTTAAGTCGGCTTTGTGTTTCTTATATTTAATTCCGATGTAATTTCTGTGTTTCATCGTCACTGGGAAGGTCCAAGGGATACAGTAAACCTGCAGAGATGCATCAGAATGTAAAACTGGTGACACAGGAAACGCGCAAAACATAGACAGTAGGAAGACTCATTCTTCCTGTTCTTAAGTCGGCATTGTGTCTCTTATATTTAATTCCGGTGCTATTTCTGTGTTTCATCGTCAATGGGAAGGTCCAATGGATACAGTACACCTGCAGAGGTGCTTCGGAATGTAAAACTGGTGACGCGGGAATCGCTCAAAACATAGACTGTAGGAAGACTCAATGTTCCTGTACTTAAGTCGGCATTGTGTCTCTTATATTTAATTCCGATGCAATTTCTGTGTTTCATCGTCAATGGGAGGGTCCAATGGATACAGTAAACCTGCAGAGGTGCATTGGAATGTAAAACTGGTGACAAAGGAAACGCTCAAATCATACACCGAAAGATGACTCAGGTTTCTTGTACTTAAGTCGGCGTTGTGTCGCTTATATTTAATTCCGATGCAAATTCTGTGTTTCATCGTCATGGGAAGGTCCAATGGAAACAGTAGACTTGCAGAGGTGCATCGGAATGTAAAACTGGCGACACAGGGAACGCACAAAACATAGACAGTAGAAAGACACACTCTTCCTGTACTTATGTCGACATTGTGTCTCTTATATTTAATTCCGATGCAATTTCTGTGTTTCATCGTCAATGGGAAAGTCCAAGGGATACAGTAACCCAACAGAGGTGCATCGGAATGTAAAACTGGTGACACAGGAAACGCTCATAAAATAGACAGTCGGAAGAATCAGTCTCACTGTACTTAAGTCGGCATTGTGTCTCTTATATTTAATTTGATGCAATTTCTGTGTTTCACTGTCACTGTGAAGGGACAAGGGATACAGTAAACCTGCAGAGGTGCATCGGAATGTAAAAATGGTGTTACAGAAAACGCTCAAAACATAGACCGTAAGAAGATTCAATTTTCTTGTACTTAAGTCGGCGTTGTGTCTCTTATATTTAATTCCGATGCAATTTCTGTGTTTCATCGTCAATGGGAAGGTCCAATGGATACAGTAAACCTACAGAGGTGCATCGGAATGTAAAACTGGTGACGCAGGAATCGCTCAAAACATAGACAGTAGGAAGACTCAATGTTCCTGTACTTAATTCGGCATTGTGTCTCTTATATTAAATTCCGATGCAATTTCTGTGATTCATCGTCAATGCGAAGATCCAAGGGATACAGTAAACCTGCAAAGATGCATCAGAATGTAAAACTGGTGACACAGGAAACGCACAAAACATAGACAGTAGGAAGACTCATTCTTCCTGTTCTTAAGGCGGCATTGTGTCTCTTATATTTAATTCCGATGCTATTTCTGTGTTTCATCGTCAATTGGAAGGTCCAGTGGATACAGTAAACCTGCAGAGGTGCGTCGGAATGTAAAATTGGTGACGCAGGAAACGCTAAAAACATAGACAGTAGGAAGACTCAATCATGCTGTCCTTAAGTCGGCATTGTGTCTCTTATTTTTAATTCCGATGCAATTTCTCTGTTTCATCGTCAATGGGAAGATCCAAGGGATACAGTAAACCTGCAGAGGTGCATCAGAATGTAAAACTGGTGACACAGGTAATGCTCAAAACATAGACAGTAGGAAGACTCAGCCTTCCTGTTCTTAAGTCGGCACTGTGTCTCTTATATTTAATTCCGATGCTATTTCTGTGTTTCATCGTCAATGGAAAGGTTCAATGGATACAGTAAACCTGCAGAGGTGCTTCGGAATGTAAAGCTGGTGACGCAGGAATCGCTCAAAACATAGACAGTAGGAAGACTCAATGTTCCTGTACTTAAGTCAGCATTGTGTCTCTTATATTTAATTCCGATGCAATTTCTGTGTTTCATCGACAATGGGGAGGTCCAATGGATACAGTAACCCTACAGAGGTGCATCGGAATGTAAAACTGGTGACACAGGAAGCGCTCATATAATAGACCCTAAGAAGACTCAGTTTCCTTGTACTTAAATCGGCAATGTGTCTTTTATATTTAATTCCGATGCAATTTCTCTGTTTCATCGTCAATGGTAAGGTCCAATGGATACAGTAAACCTGCAGAGGTGCTTTGGAATGTAAAACTGGTGACGCAGGAATCGCTCAAAACATAGACAGTAGGAAGACTCAATGTTCCTGTACTTAAGTCGGCATTGTGTCTCTTATATTTAATTTATGCAATTTCTGTGTTTCATCGTCACTGTGAAGATCCAAGGGAGACAGTAAACCTGCAGACGTGCATCAAAATGTAAAACAGATGACAGGAAATGCTCAAAACTTAGACAGTAGGAAGACTCAGTCTTCCTGTACCTAAAACGGCATTGTGTCTCTTATATTTAATTCCGATGCAATTTCTGCGTTTCATCGTCAATGGGAAGGTCAAATGGTTACAGCAAACCTGCAGAGGTGCATTGGAATGTAAAACTGGTGACAAAGGAAACGCTCAAATCATACACCGAAAGATGACTCAGTTTTCTTGTACTTAAGTCGGCGTTGTATCGCTTATATTTAATTCCGATGCAATTTCTGTGTTTCATCGTCAATGGGAAGGTCCAATTGATACAGTAAACCAGCAGAGGTGCATCGGAATGTAATACTGGTGACACAGGAAAGGCTCAAAACATAGACAGTAGGAAGACTCAGTCTTCCTGTACTTAAGTCGGCATTGTGTCTCTTATACTTAACTCCGATGCTGTTTCTGTGTTTCATCGTCTATGGGAAGGTCCAAGGGATACAGTAAACCTGCAGAGGTGCATCGGAATGTAAAACTGGTGACACAGGAAACGCTCAAAACATATACAATAGAAAGACAACTCTTCCTGTACTTAAGTCGACATTGTGTCTCTTCTATTTAATTCCGATGTAATTTCTGTGTTTCATCGTCATTGGGAATGTCGAAGGGAAACAGTATACCTTGCAGAGGTGCATCGGAATGTAAAACTTGTGACACAGGAGACGCTCATAGCATAGCCAGTACGAAGGCTCAGTCTACCTGTACTTAAGTCGGCTTTGTGTTTCTTATATTTAATTCCGATGTAATTTCTGTGTTTCATCGTCACTGGGAAGGTCCAAGGGATACAGTAAACCTACAGAGGTGCATCGGAATGTGAAACTGGTGACGCAGGAATCGTTCAAAACATAGACAGTAGAAAGACTCAATGTTCCTGTACTTAATTCGGCATTGTGTCTCTTATATTAAATTCCGATGCAATTTCTGTGATTCATCGTCAATGCGAAGATCCAAGGGATACAGGTAACCTGCAGCGATGCATCAGAATGTAAAACTGGTGACACAGGAAACGCACAAAACATAGACAGTAGGGACACTCATTCTTCCTGTTCTTAAATCGGCATTGTGTCTCTTATATTTAATTCCGATGCTATTTCTGTGTTTCATCGTCAATTGGAAGGTCCAGTGGATACAGTAAACCTGCAGAGGTGCGTCGGAATGTAAAATTGGTGACGCAGGAAACGCTCAAAACATAGACAGTAGGAAGACTCAATCATGCTGTACTTAAGTCGGCATTGTGTCTCTTATTTTTAATTCCGATGAAATTTCTCTGTTTCATCGTCAATGGGATGATCCAAGGGATACAGTAAACCTGGAGAGGTGCATCAGAATGTAAAACTGGTGACACAGGTAATGCTCAAAACATAGACAGTAGAAAGACTCAGCCTTCCTGTTCTTAGTCGGCATTGTGTCTCTTATATTTAATTCCGATGCTATTTCTGTGTTTCATCGTCAATGGGAAGGTCCAATGGATACAGTAAACCTGCAGAGGTGCTTCGGAATGTAAAACTGGTGACGCAGGAATCGCTCAAAACATAGACTGTAGGAAGACTCAATGTTCCTGTACTTAAGTCGGCATTGTGTCTCTTATATTTAATTCCGATGCAATTTCTGTGTTTCATCGTCAATGGGAAGGTCCAATGGATACAGTAAACCTGCAGAGGTGCTTGGAATGTAAAACTGGTGACAAAGGAAACGCTCAAATCATACACCGAAAGATGACTCAGGTTTCTTGTACTTAAGTCGGCGTTGTGTCGCTTATATTTAATTCCGATGCAAATTCTGTGTTTCATCGTCAATGGGAAGGTCCAATGGAAACAGTAGACTTGCAGAGGTGCATCGGAATGTAAAACTGGCGACACAGGGAACGCACAAAACATAGACAGTAGAAAGACACACTCTTCCTGTACTTATGTCGACATTGTGTCTCTTATATTTAATTCCGATGCAATTTCTGTGTTTCATCGTCAATGGGAAAGTCCAAGGGATACAGTAACCCAACAGAGGTGCATCGGAATGTAAAACTGGTGACACAGGAAACGCTCATAACATAGACAGTCGGAAGACTCAGCCATCCAGTTCTTAAGTCGGCATTGTGATTCTTATATTTAATTCCGATGCAATTTCTGTGTTTCATCGTCAATGGGAAGGTCCAATGGATACAGTAAACCTGCAGAGGTGCGTCGGAATGTAAAATTGGTGACGCAGGAAACGCTCAAATCATAGACAGTAGGAAGACTCAATCATGCTGTACTTAAGTCGGCATTGTGTCTCTTATTTTTAATTCCGATGCAATTTCTCTGTTTCATCGTCAATGGGAAGATCCAAGGGATACAGTAAACCTGCAGAGGTGCATCAGAATGTAAAACTGGTGACACAGGTAATGCTCAAAACATAGACAGTAGGAAGACTCAGCCTTCCTGTTCTTAAGTCGGCATTGTGTATCTTATTTTTAATTCCGATGCTATTTCTGTGTTTCATCGTCAATGGGAAGGTCCAATGGATACAGTAAACCTGCAGAGGTGCTTCGGAATGTAAAGCTGGTGACGCAGGAATCGCTCAAAACATAGACAGTAGGAAGACTCAATGTTCCTGTACTTAAGTCGGCATTGTGTCTCTTATATTTAATTCCGATGCAATTTCTGTGTTTCATCGTCAATGGGGAGGTTCAATGGATACAGTAACCCTACAGAGGTGCATCGGAATGTAAAACTGGTGACACAGGAAGCGCTCATAACATAGACCCTAAGAAGACTCAGTTTCCTTGTACTTATATCGGCAATGTGTCTTTTATATTTAATTCCGATGCAATTTCTGTGTTTCATCGTCAATGGGAAGGTCCAATGGATACAGTAAACCTGCAGAGGCGCATCGGAATGTAAAACTGGTGACGCAGGAATCGCTCAAAACATAGACAGTAGGAAGACTCAATGTTCCTGTACTTAATTCGGCATTGTGTCTCTTATATTAAATTCCGATGCAATTTCTGTGATTCATCGTCAATGCGAAGATCCAAGGGATACAGTAAACCTGCAGAGATGCATCAGAATGTAAAACTGATGACACAGGAAACGCACAAAACATAGACAGTAGGAACACTCATTCTTCCTGTTCTTAAATCGGCATTGTGTCTCTTATATTTAATTCCAATGCTATTTCTGTGTTTCATCGTCAATGGGAAGGTCCAATTGATACAGTAAACGAGCAGAGGTGCATCGGAATATAATACTGGTGACACAGGATAGGCTCAAAATATAGACAGTAGGAAGACTTAATGTTCCTGTACTTAAGTCGGCATTGTGTCTCTTCTATGTAATTCCGATGCAATTTCTGTGTTTCATCGTCAATGCGAAGATCCAAGGGATACAGTAAACCTGCAGAGGTGCATCGGAATGTAAAACTGGTGACACAGGAAACCCTCAAAACATTGAAAGTAGGAAGACTCAGCCTTCCTGTTCTTAAGTCGGCATTGTGTCTCTTATATTTAATTACGATGCTATTTCTATGTTTCAGCGTCAATGGTAAGGTCCAATGGATAAAGTAAACCTGCAGAGGTGCATCGGAATGTAAAACTGGTGACACAGGAAGCGGTCAAAGCATAGACCCTAAGAAGACTCAGTTTTCTTGTACTGAAGACGGCATTGTGTCTCTTATATTTAATTTGATGCAATTTCTGTATTTCACCGTCACTGTGAAGGTCCAAGGGATACAGTAAACCTGCAGAGGTGCATCAAAATGTAAAACTGATGACACAGGAAACGCTAAAAACATAGACAGTCGGAAGACTTAGTCTCCCTGTACCTAAGTCGGCATTGTGTCTCTTATATTTAATTCCGATGCAATTTCTGTGTATCATCGTCACTGTGAAGATCCAAGGGAGACAGTAAACCTGCAGACGTGCATCAAAATGTAAAACAGATGACAGGAAATGCTCAAAACTTAGACAGTAGGAAGACTCAGTCTTCCTCTACCTAAATCGGCATTGTTTCTCTTATATTTAATTCCGATGCAATTTCTGCGTTTCATCGTCAATGGGAAGGTCAAATGGATACAGTAAACCTGCAGAGGTGCATTGGAATGTAAAACTGGTGACAAAGGAAACGCTCAAATCATACACCGAAAGATGACTCAGTTTTCTTGTACTTAAGTCGGCGTTGTGTCGCTTATATTTAATTCCGATGCAATTTCTGTGTTTCATCGTCAATAGGAAGGTCCAATTGATACAGTAAACCTGCAGAGGTGCATTGGAATGTAAAACTGGTGACACAGGAAACGCTCAAAACATTGACAGTAGGAAGACTCAGTCTTTCTGTACTTAAGTCGGCATTGTGTCTCTTATATTAAATTCCGATGCAATTTCTGTGTTTCATCGTCAATATGAAGGTCCAAGGGATACAGTATGCCTGCAGAGGTGCATCGGAATGTAAAACTGGTTACACAGGTAGCGCTCATAACATAGACCCTAAGAAGACTCAGTTTTCTTGTACTTAAGTCGGCATTGTGTCTTTTATATTTAATTCCGATGCAATTTCTGTGTTTCATCGTCACTGTGAAGGTCCAAGGGATACAGTAAACCTGCAGAGGTGCATCGGAATGTAAAACTGATGACACAGGAAACGCTCAAAACATAGACAGTAGGAAGACTCAGTCTTCCTGTACATAAGTCACCATTGTGTCTCTTATAATTAATTCCGATGCAATTTCTGTTGTTCATCGGCACTGTGAAGGTACAAGGGCTACAGTAAACCTTCAGAGGTGCAACGGAATGTAAAACTGGTGACACAGGAAACGCTCAAAACATAGACAGTAAGTAGACTCAGTCTTCCTGTACTTCAGTCGGCATTGTGTCTCTTCTATTTAATTCCGATGCAATTTCTGTGTTTCATCGTCAATGGGAATGTCGAAGGGAAACAGTATACTTGCAGAGGTGCATCGGAATATAAAACTGGTGACACAGGAGACGCCCAAAGCATAGACAGTAGGAAGACTCAGTCTTCCAGTACTTAAGTCGGCATTGTGTCTCTTGTATTTAATTCCGATGCAATTTCTGTGATTCATCGTCACTGAGAAGGTCCAAGGGCTACAGTAAACCTGCAGAGGTGCATCGGAATGTAAAACTGGTGACGCAGGAATCGCTCAAAACATAGACAGTAGGAAGACTCAATGTTCCTGTACTTAATGCGGCATTGTGTCTCTTATATTAAATGCCGATGCAATTTCTGTGTTTCATCGTCAATGCGAAGATCCAAGGGATACAGTAAACCTGCAGAGGTGCATTGGAATGTAAAACTGGTGACACAGTAAACGCTCAATTATTGACAGTAGGAAGACTCAGCATTCCTGTACTTAAGTAGGCATTGTGTCTCTTATATTTAATTACGGTGCTATTTCTGTGTTTCAGCGTCACTGTGAAGATCCAAGGGAGACAGTAAACCTGCAGAGGTGCATTGGAACGTAAGACTGGTGACAAAGGAAACGCTCAAATCATACACCGAAAGATGACTCAGGTTTCTTCTACTTAAGTCGGCGTTGTGTGGCTTATATTTAATTCCGATGCAATTTCTGTGTTTCATCGTCAATGGGAAGGTCCAATGGATACAGTAGACCTGCAGAGGTGCATCGGAATGTAAAACTGGTGACACAGGGAACGCACAAAACATAGACAGTAGAAAGACACACTCTTCCTGTACTTATGTACACATTGTGTCTCTTATATTTAATTCCGATGCAATTTCTGTGTTTCATCGTCAATGGGAAAGTCCAAGGGATACAGTAACCCAACAGAGGTGCATCGGAATGTAAAACTGGTGACACAGGAAGCGCTCATAGCATAGACAGTAGGAAGAATCAGTCTTACTGTACTTAAGTCGGCATTGTGTCTCTCATATTTAATTTGATGCAATTTCTGTGTTTCACCGTCACTGTGAAGGTCCAAGGGATACAGTAAACCTGCAGAGGTGCATCGGAATGTAAAACTGGTGTTACAGAAAACGCTCAAAACATAGACCGTAAGAAGATTCATTTTTCTTGTACTTAAGTCGGCGTTGTGTCTCTTATATTTAATTCCGATGCAATTTCTGTGTTTCATCGACAATGGGAAAGTCCAATGGATACAGTACCCCTGCAGAGGTGCATTGGAATGTAATACTGGTGACACAGGAAACGCGCAAAACATAGACAGTAGGAAGACTCAGCCATCCTGTTCTTAAGTCGGCATTGTGACTCTTATATTTAATTCCGATGCTATTTCTGTGTTTCATCGTCAATGGGAAGGTCCAATGGATACAGTAAAACTGCAGAGGTGCATCGGAATGTAAAACTGGTGACACAGGAAGCGGTCAAAACATAGACCCTAAGAAGACTCAGTTTTCTTGTACTGAAGTCGGCATTGTGTCTCTTATATTTAATTTGATGCAATTTCTGTGTTTCATCGTCACTCTGAAGGTCCAAGGGATACAGTAATCTGCAGAGGTGCATCAAAATGTAAAACTGCTGACACAGGAAACGCTCAAAACATAGACAGTAGGAATACTCAGTCTTCCTGTACCTAAGTCGGCATTGTTTCTCTGATATTTAATTTCGATGCAATTTCTGTGTTTCATCGTCAATGGGAAAGTCCAATGGATACAGTAAACCTGCAGAGGTGCATCGGAATGTAAAACTGATGACACAAGAAGCGCTCAAAACATAGACAATAGAAGACACACTCTTCCTGTACTTAAGTCGGCATTTTGTGCCTTACATCTAATTCCGATGCAATTTCTGTGTTTCATCGTCAATGGGAAGGTCGAAAGGATACAGTAAACCTGCAGAGGTGCATCGCAATGTAAAACTGGTGACAAGGGAAACGCTCAAAACGTAGACAGTAGGAAGACTCAATGTTCCTGTACTTAAGTCGGCATTGTGTCGCTTCTACGTAATTCCGATGCAATTTCTGTGTTTCATCGTCAATGCGAAGATCCAAGGGATACAGTAAACCCGCAGAGGTGCATCGGAATGTAAAACTGGTGACACAGGAAACGCTCAAAACATTGACAGTAGGAAGACTCAGCCTTCCTGTTCTTATGTCGGCATTGTGTCTCTTATATTTAATTACGATGCTATTTCTGTGTTTCAGCGTCAATGGTAAGGTCCAATGGATACAGTAAACCTGCAGAGGTGCATCGGAATGTAAAACTGGTGACACAGGAAGCGGTCAAAGCATAGACCCTAAGAAGACTCAGTTTTCTTGTACTGAAGTCGGCATTGTGTCTCTTATATTTAATTTGATGCAATTTCTGTGTTTCACCGTCACTGTGAAGGTCCAAGGGATACAGTAATCCTGCAGAGGTGCATCAAAATGTAAAACTGATGACACAGGAAACGCTAAAAACATAGACAGTCGGAAGACTTAGTCTCCCTGTACCTAAGTCGGCATTGTGTCTCTTACATTTATTCCGATGCAATTTCTGTGTTTCATCGTCACTGTGAAGATCCAAGGGAGACAGTAAACCTGCAGACGTGCATCAAAATGTAAAACTGATGACAGGAAATGCTCAAAACTTAGACAGTAGAAAGACTCAGTCTTCCTGTACCTAAATCGGCATTGTGTCTCTTATATTTAATTCCGATGCAATTTCTGTGTTTCATCGTCAATGGGAAGGTCCAATGGAAACAGTAGACTTGCAGAGGTGCATCGGAATGTTAAACTGGTGACACAGGGAACGCACAAAACATAGACAGTAGAAAGACACACTCTTCCTGTACTTATGTCGACATTGTGTCTCTTATATTTAATTCCGATGTAATTTCTGTGTTTCATCGTCAATGGGAAAGTCCAAGGGATACAGTAACCCAACAGAGGTGCATCGGAATGTAAAACTGGTGACACAGGAAACGCTCATAACATAGACAGTCGGAAGAATCAGTCTCACTGTACTTAAGTCGGCATTGTGTCTCTTATATTTAATTTGATGCAATTTCTGTGTTTCACCGTCACTGTGAAGGGACAAGGGATACAGTAAACCTGCAGAGGTGCATCGGAATGTAAAACTGGTGTTACAGAAAACGCTCAAAACATAGACCGTAAGGAGATTCATTTTTCTTGTACTTATGTCGGCATTGTGCCTCTTATATTAAATTCCGATGCAATTTCTGTGATTCATCGTCAATGCGAAGATCCAAGGGATACATTAAACCTGCAGAGATGCATCAGAATGTAAAACTGGTGACACAGGAAACGCACAAAACATAGACAGTAGGAAGACTCATTCTTCCTGTTCTTAAGTCGGCATTGTGTCTCTTATATTTAATTCCGATGCTATTTCTGTGTTTCATCGTCAATTGGAAGGTCCAGTGGATACAGTAAACCTGCAGAGGTGCTTTGGAATGTAAAACTGATGACGCAGGAATCGCTCAAAACATAGGCAGTAGGAAGACTCAATGTTCCTGTACTTAAGTCGGCATTGTGCCTCTTCTATGTAATTCCGATGCAATTTCTGTGTTTCATCGTCAATGCGAAGATCCAAGGGATACAGTAAACCCTCAGAGGTGCATCGGAATGTAAAACTGGTGACACAGGAAACCCTCAAAACATTGACATTACGAAGACTCAGCCTTCCTGTTCTTAAGTCGGCATTGTGTCTCTTATATTTAATTTGATGCAATTTCTGTGTTTCACCGTCACTGTGAAGGACCAAGGGATACAGTAAACCTGCAGAGGTGCATCAAAATGTAAAACTGATGACACAGGAAACGCTAAAATCATAGACAGTCGGAAGACTTAGTCTCCCTGTACCTAAGTCGGCATTGTATCTCTTATATTTAATTCCGATGCAATTTCTGTGTTTCATCGTCACTGTGAAGATCCAAGGGAGACAGTAAACCTGCAGACGTGCATCAAAATGTAAAACAGATGACAGGAAATGCTCAAAACTTAGACAGTAGGAAGACTCAGTCTTCCTGTACCTAAATCGGCATTGTGTCTCTTATATTTAATTCCGATGCAATTTCTGCGTTTCATCGTCAATGGGAAGGTCAAATGGATACAGCAAACCTGCAGAGGTGCATTGGAATGTAAAACTGGTGACAAAGGAAACGCTCAAATCATACACCGAAAGATGATTCAGTTTTCTTCTACTTAAGTCGGCGTTGTGTCGCTTATATTTAATTCCGATGCAATTTCTGTGTTTCATCGTCAATGGGAAGGTCCAATTGATACAGTAAACCAGCAGAGGTGCATCGGAATGTAATACTGGTGACACAGGAAAGGCTCAAAACATAGACAGTAGGAAGACTCAGTCTTCCTGTACTTAAGTCGGCATTGTGTCTCTTATATTTAATTCCGGTGCTATTTCTGTGTTTCATCGTCAATGGGAAGGTCCAATGGATACAGTAAACCTGCAGAGGTGCTTCGGAATGTAAAACTGGTGACGCAGGAATCGCTCAAAACATAGACTGTAGGAAGACTCAATGTTCCTGTACTTAAGTCGGCATTGTGACTCTTATATTTAATTCTGATGCAATTTCTGTGTTTCATCGTCAATGGGAAGGTCCAATGGATACAGTAAACCTGCAGAGGTGCATTGGAATGTAAAACTGGTGACAAAGGAAACGCTCAAATCATACACCGTAAGATGACTCAGGTTTCTTGTACTTAAGTCGGCGTTGTGTCGCTTATATTTAATTCCGATGCAAATTCTGTGTTTCATCGTCATGGGAAGGTCCAAGGGATACAGTAAACCTGCAGAGGTGCATCGGAATGTAAAACTGGTGACACAGGAAACGCTCAAAACATATACAATAGAAAGACAACTCTTCCTGTACTTAAGTCGACATTGTGTCTCTTCTATTTAATTCCGATGCAATTTCTGTGTTTCATCGTCATTGGGAATGTCGAAGGGAAACAGTATACCTTGCAGAGGTGCATCGGAATGTAAAACTTGTGACACAGGGGACGCTCAAAGCATAGACAGTACGAAGACTCAGTCTACCTGTACTTAAGTCGGCTTTGTGTTTCTTATATTTAATTCCGATGTAATTTCTGTGTTTCATCGTCACTGGGAAGGTCCAAGGGATACAGTAAACCTGCAGAGATGCATCAGAATGTAAAACTGGTGACACAGGAAACGCGCAAAACATATACAGTAGGAAGACTCATTCTTCCTGTTCTTAAGTCGGCATTGTGTCTCTTATATTTAATTCCGGTGCTATTTCTGTGTTTCATCGTCAATGGGAAGGTCCAATGGATACAGTAAACCTGCAGAGGTGCTTCGGAATGTAAAACTGGTGACGCAGGAATCGCTCAAAACATAGACTGTAGGAAGACTCAATGTTCCTGTACTTAAGTTGGCATTGTGACTCTTATATTTAATTCTGATGCAATTTCTGTGTTTCATCGTCAATGGGAAGGTCCAATGGATACAGTAAACCTGCAGAGGTGCATTGGAATGTAAAACTGGTGACAAAGGAAACGCTCAAATCATACACCGTAAGATGACTCAGGTTTCTTGTACTTAAGTCGGCGTTGTGTCGCTTATATTTAATTCCGATGCAAATTCTGTGTTTCATCGTCATGGGAAGGTCCAATGGAAACAGTAGACTTGCAGAGGTGCATCGGAATGTAAAACTGGCGACACAGGGAACGCACAAAACATAGACAGTAGAAAGACACACTCTTCCTGTACTTATGTCGACATTGTGTCTCTTATATTTAATTCCGATGCAATTTCTGTGTTTCATCGTCAATGGGAAAGTCCAAGGGATACAGTAACCCAACAGAGGTGCATCGGAATGTAAAACTGGTGACACAGGAAACGCTCATAACATAGACAGTCGGAAGAATCAGTCTCACTGTACTTAAGTCGGCATTGTGTCTCTTATATTTAATTTGATGCAATTTCTGTGTTTCACCGTCACTGTGAAGGGACAAGGGATACAGTAAACCTGCAGAGGTGCATCGGAATGTAAAAATGGTGTTACAGAAAACGCTCAAAACATAGACCGTAAGACGATTCATTTTTCTTGTACTTAAGTCGGCGTTGTGTCTCTTATATTTAATTCCGATGCAATTTCTGTGTTTCATCGTCAATGGGAAGGTCCAATGGATACAGTAAACCTACAGAAGTGCATCGGAATGTAAAACTGGTGACACAGGTAATGCTCAAAACATAGACAGTAGGAAGACTCAGCCTTCCTGTTCTTAAGTCGGCATTGTGTCTCTTATATTTAATTCCGATGCTATTTCTGTGTTTCATCGTCAATTGGAAGGTCCAGTGGATACAGTAAACCTGCAGAGGTGCGTCGGAATGTAAAATTGGTGACGCAGGAAACGCTCAAAACATAGACAGTAGGAAGACTCAATCATGCTGTACTTAAGTCGGCATTGTGTCTCTTATTTTTAATTCCGATGCAATTTCTCTGTTTCATCGTCAATGGGAAGATCCAAGGGATACAGTAAACCTGCAGAGGTGCATCAGAATGTAAAACTGGTGACACAGGTAATGCTCAAAACATAGACAGTAGGAAGACTCAGTCTTCCTGTACCTAAATCGGCATTGTGTCTCTTATATTTAATTCCGATGCAATTTCTGCGTTTCATCGTCAATGGGAAGGTCAAATGGATACAGCAAACCTGCATAGGTGCATTGGAATGTAAAACTGGTGACAAAGGAAACGCTCAAATCATACACCGAAAGATGACTCAGTTTTCTTGCACTTAAGTCGGCGTTGTATCGCTTATATTTTATTCCGATGCAATTTCTGTGTTTCATCGTCAATGGGAAGGTCCAATTGATACAGTAAACCAGCAGAGGTGCATCGGAATGTAATACTGGTGACACAGGAAAGGCTCAAAACATAGACAGTAGGAAGACTCAGTCTTCCTGTACTTAAGTCGGCATTGTGTCTCTTATACTTAATTCCGATGCTGTTTCTGTGTTTCATCGTCTATGGGAAGGTCCAAGGGATACAGTAAACCTGCAGAGGTGCATCGGAATGTAAAACTGGTGACACAGGAAACGCTCAAAACATATACAATAGAAAGACAACTCTTCCTGTACTTAAGTCGACATTGTGTCTCTTCTATTTAATTCCGATGCAATTTCTGTGTTTCATCGTCATTGGGAATGTCGAAGGGAAACAGTATACCTTGCAGAGGTGCATCGGAATGTAAAACTTGTGACACAGGAGACGCTCAAAGCATAGACAGTACGAAGGCTCAGTCTACCTGTACTTCAGTCGGCTATGTGTTATGTGTTTCTTATATTTAATTCCGATGTAATTTCTGTGTTTCATCGTCACTGGGAAGGTCCAAGGGCTACAGTAAACCTACAGAGGTGCATCGGAATGTGAAACTGGTGACGCAGGAATCGTTCAAAACATAGACAGTAGGAAGACTCAATGTTCCTGTACTTAATTCGGCATAGTGTCTCTTATATTAAATTCCGATGCAATTTCTGTGATTCATCGTCAATGCGAAGATCCAAGGGATACAGTAAACCTGCAGAGATGCATCAGAATGTAAAACTGGTGACACAGGAAACGCACAAAACTTAGACAGTAGGGACACTCATTCTTCCTGTTCTTAAATCGGCATTGTGTCTCTTATATTTAATTCCGATGCTATTTCTGTGTTTCATCGTCAATTGGAAGGTCCAGTGGATACAGTAAACCTGCAGAGGTGCGTCGGAATGTAAAATTGGTGACGCAGGAAACGCTCAAAACATAGACAGTAGGAAGACTCAATCATGCTGTACTTAAGTCGGCATTGTGTCTCTTATTTTTAATTCCGATGAAATTTCTCTGTTTCATCGTCAATGGGAAGATCCAAGGGATACAGTAAACCTGCAGAGGTGCATCAGAATGTAAAACTGGTGACACAGGTAATGCTCAAAACATAGACAGTAGAAAGACTCAGCCTTCCTGTTCTTAAGTCGGCATTGTGTCTCTTATATTTAATTCCGATGCTATTTCTGTGTTTCATCGTCAATGGGAAGGTCCAATGGATACAGTAAACCTGCAGAGGTGCTTCGGAATGTAAAACTGGTGACGCAGGAATCGCTCAAAACATAGACTGTAGGAAGACTCAATGTTCCTGTACTTAAGTCGGCATTGTGTCTCTTATATTTAATTCCGATGCAATTTCTGTGTTTCATCGTCAATGGGGAGGTTCAATGGATACAGTAACCCTACAGAGGTGCATCGGAATGTAAAACTGGTGACACAGGAAGCGCTCATAACATAGACACTAAGAAGACTCAGTTTCCTTGTACTTAAATCGGCAATGTGTCTTTTATATTTAATTCCGATGCAATTTCTCTGTTTCATCGTCAATGGGAAGGTCCAATGGATACAGTAAACCTGCAGAGGTGCTTTGGAATGTAAAACTGGTGACGCAGGAATCGCTCAAAACATAGACAGTAGGAAGACACAATGTTCCTGTACTTAAGTCGGCATTGTGTCTCTTCTATGTAATTCCGATGCAATTTCTGTGTTTCATCGTCAATGCGAAGATCCAAGGGATACAGTAAACCCTCAGAGGTGCATCGGAATGTAAAACTGGTGACACAGGAAACCCTCAAAACATTGACATTACGAAGACTCAACCTTCCTGTTCTTAAGTCGGCATTGTGTCTCTTATATTTAATTTGATGCAATTTCTATGTTTCACCGTCACTGTGAGGGTCCAAGGGATACAGTAAACCTGCAGAGGTGCATCAAAATGTAAAACTGATGACACAGGAAACGCTAAAAACATAGACAGTCGGAAGACTTAGTCTCCATGTACCTAAGTCGGCATTGTGTCTCTTATATTTAATTCCGATGCAATTTCTGTGTTTCATCGTCACTGTGAAGATCCAAGGGAGACAGTAAACCTGCAGACGTGCATCAAAATGTAAAACAGATGACAGGAAATGCTCAAAACTTAGACAGTAGGAAGACTCAGTCTTCCCGTACCTAAATCGACATTGTGTCTCTTATATTTAATTCCGATCCAATTTCTACGTTTCATCGTCAATGGGAAGGTGAAATGGATACAGCAAACCTGCAGAGGTGCATTGGAATGTAAAACTGGTGACAAAGGAAACGCTCATATCATACACCGAAAGATGACTCAGTTTTCTTGTACTTAAGTAGGCGTTGTGTCGCTTATATATAATTCCGATGCAATTTCTGTGTTTCATCGTCAATGGGAAGGTCCAATTGATACAGTAAACCAGCAGAGGTGCATCGGAATGTAATACTGGTGACACAGGAAAGGCTCAAAACATAGACAGTAGGAAGACTCAGTCTTCCTGTACTTAAATCGGCATTGTGTCTCTTATACTTAATTCCGATGCTGTTTCTGTGTTTCATCGTCTATGGGAAGGTCCAAGGGATACAGTAAACCTGCAGAGGTGCATCGGAATGTAAAACTGGTGACACAGGAAACGCTCAAAACATATACAATTTAAAGACAACTCTTCCTGTACTTAAGTCGACATTGTGTCTCTTCTATTTAATTCCGATGCAATTTCTCTGTTTCATCGTCAATGGGAAGGTCCAATGGATACAGTAAACCTGCAGAGAAGCATCGGAATGTAAAACTGGTGACGCAGGAATCGCTCAAAACATAGACAGTAGGAAGACTCAATGTTCCTGTACTTAATTCGGCATTGTGTCTCTTATATTAAATTCCGATGCAATTTCTGTGATTCATCGTCAATGCGAAGATCCAAGGGATACAGTAAACCTGCAGAGATGCATCAGAATGTAAAACTGGTGACACAGGAAACGCACAAAACATAGACAGTAGGAACACTCATTCTTCCTGTCCTTAAATCGGCATTGTGTCTCTTATATTTAATTCCAATGCTATTTCTGTGTTTCATCGTCAATTGGAAGGTCCAGTGGATACAGTAAATCTGCAGAGGTGCGTCGGAATGTAAAATTGGTGACGCAGGAATCGCTCAAAACATAGACAGTAGGAAGACTGAATGTTCCTGTACTTAATTCGGCATTGTGTCTCTTATTTTTAATTCCGATGCAATTTCTCTGTTTCATCGTCACTGTGAAGATCCAAGGGAGACAGTAAACCTGCAGACGTGCATCAAAATGTAAAACAGATGACAGGAAATGCTCTAAACTTAGACAGTAGGAAGACTCATTCTTCCTCTACCTAAATCGGCATTGTTTCTCTTATATTTAATTCCGATGCAATTTCTGCGTTTCATCGTCAATGGGAAGGTCAAATGGATACAGTAAACCTGCAGAGGTGCATTGGAATATAAAACTGGTGACAAAGGAAACTCTCAAATCATACACCGAAAGATGACTCAGTTTTCTTGTACTTAAGTCGGCGTTGTGTCGCTTATATTTAATTCCGATGCAATTTCTGTGTTTCATCGTCAATGGGAAGGTCCAATTGATACAGTAAACCAGCAGAGGTGCATCGGAATATAATACTGGTGACACAGGAAAGGCTCAAAATATAGACAGTAGGAAGACTTAATGTTCCAGTACTTAAGTCGGCATTGTGTCTCTTCTATGTAATTCCGATGCAATTTCTGTGTTTCATCGTCAATGCGAAGATCCAAGGGATACAGTAAACCTGCAGAGGTGCATCGGAATGTAAAACTGGTGACACAGGAAACCCTCAAGACATTGAAAGTAGGAAGACTCAGCCTTCCTGTTCTTAAGTCGGCATTGTGTCTCTTATATTTAATTACGTTGCTATTTCTGTGTTTCAGCGTCAATGGTAAGGTCCAATGGATACAGTAAACCTGCAGAGGTGCATCGGAATGTAAAACTGGTGACACAGGAAGCGGTCAAAGCATAGACCCTAAGAAGACTCAGTTTTCTTGTACTGAAGACGGCATTGTGTCTCTTATATTAAATTTGATGCAATTTCTGTGTTTCACCGTCACTGTGAAGGTCCAAGGGATACAGTAAACCTGCAGATGTGCATCAAAATGTAAAACTGATGACACAGGAAACGCTAAAAACATAGACAGTCGGAAGACTTAGTCTCCCTGTACCTAAGTCGGCATTGTGTCTCTTATATTTAATTCCGATGCAATTTCTGTGTATCATCGTCACTGTGAAGATCCAAGGGAGACAGTAAACCTGCAGACGTGCATCAAAATGTAAAACAGATGACAGGAAATGCTCAAAACTTAGACAGTAGGAAGACTCAGTTTTCCTCTACCTAAATCGGCATTGTTTCTCTTATATTTAATTCCGATGCAATTTCTGCGTTTCATCGTCAATCGGAAGGTCAAATGGATACAGTAAACCTGCAGAGGTGCATTGGAATGTAAATCTGGTGACAAAGGAAACGCTCAAATCATACACCGAAAGATGACTCAGTTTTCTTGTACTTAAGTCGGCGTTGTGTCGCTTATATTTAATTCCGATGCAATTTCTGTGTTTCATCATCAATGGGAAGGTCCAATTGATACAGTAAACCAGCAGAGGTGCATCGGAATGTAATACTGGTGACACAGGAAAGGCTCAAATCATAGACTGTAGGAAGACTCAGTCTTCCTGTACTTAAGTCGGCATTGTGTCTCTTATACTTAATTCCGATGCTGTTTCTGTGTTTCATCGTCTATGGAAAGGTCCAAGGGATACAGTAAACCTGCAGAGGTGCATCGGAATGTAAAACTGGTGCCACAGGAAACGCTCAAAACATAGACAATAGAAAGACACACTCTTCCTGTACTTAACTCGACATTGTGTCTATTATATTTAATTCCGATGCAATTTCTGTGTTTCGTCGTCAACGCGAAAGTCCAAGGGATACAGTAAACCTGCAGAGGTGCAATTGAATGTAAAACTGGTGACACAGGAAACGCTCATTACATAGACCCTAAGAAGACTCAGTTTTCTTGAACTTAAGTCGGCATTGTGTCTTTTATATTTAATCCGATGCAATTTCTGTGTTTCATCGTCACTGGGAATGTCCAAGGGATACAGTAAACCTGCAGAGGTGCATCGGAATGTAAAACTGATGACACAGGAAACGCTCAAAACATAGACAGTAGGAAGACTCAGTCTTCCTGTACCTAAATCGGCATTGTGTCTCTTATATTCAATTCCGATGCAATTTCTGTGTTTCATCGTCAATGGGAAGGTCCAATGGATACAGTAAACCTGCAGAGGTGCATTGGAATATAAAACTGGTGACAAAGGAAACGCTCAATTCATACACCGAAAGATGACTCAGGTTTCTTGTACTTAAGTCGGCGTTGTGTCGCTTATATTTAATTCCGATGCAATTTCTGTGTTTCATCGTGAATGGGAAGGTCCAATCGATACAGTAGACCTGCAGAGGTGCATCGGAATGTAAAACTGGTGACACAGGGAACGCACAAACATAGACAGTAGAAAGACACACTCTTCCTGTACTTATGTCGACATTGTGTCTCTTATATTTAATTCCGATGCAATTTCTGTGTTTCATCGTCAATGGGAAAGTCCAAGGGATACAGTAACCCAACAGAGGTGCATCGGAATGTAAAACTGGTGACACAGGAAGCGCTCATAACATAGACAGTAGGAAGAATCAGTCTCACTGTACTTAAGTCGGCATTGTGTCTCTTATATTTAATATGATGCAATTTCTGTGTTTCACCGTCACTGTGAAGGTCCAAGGGATACAGTAAACCTGCAGAGGTGGATCGGAATGTAAAACTGGTGACACAGGAAACCCTCAAAACATTGACAGTAGGAAGACTCAGCCTTCCTGTCCTTAAGTCGGCATTGTGTCTCTTATATTTAATTACGATGCAATTTCTGTGTATCATCGTCACTGTGAAGATCAAGGGAGACAGTAAACCTGCAGACGTGCATCAAAATGTAAAACAGATGACAGGAAATGCTCAAAACTTATACAGTAGGAAGACTCAGTCTTCCTCTACCTAAATCGGCATTGTTTCTCTTATATTTAATTCCGATGCAATTTCTGCGTTTCATCGTCAATGGGAAGGTCCAATGGATACAGTAAACCTGCAGAGGTGCATTGGAATGTAAAACTGGTGACAAAGGAAACGCTCAAATCATACACCGAAAGGTGACTCAGTTTTCTTGTACTTAAGTCGGCGTTGTGTCGCTTATATTTAATTCCGATGCAATTTCTGTGTTTCATCGTCAATGGGAATGTCCAATTGATACAGTAAACAAGCAGAGGTGCATCGGAATGTAATACTGGTGACACAGGAAAGGCTCAAATCATAGACTGTAGGAAGACTCAGTCTTCCTGTACTTAAGTCGGCATTGTGTCTCTTATACTTAATTCCGATGCTGTTTCTGTGTTTCATCGTCTATGGGAAGGTCCAAGGGATACAGTAAACCTACAGAGGTGCATCGGAATGTAAAACTGGTGACGCAGGAATCGCTCAAAACATAGACAGTAGGAAGACTCAATGTTCCTGTACTTAATTCGGCATTGTGTCTCTTATATTAAATTCCGATGCAATTTCTGTGATTCATCCTCAATGCGCAGATCAAGGGGATACAGTAAACCAGCAGAGATGCATCAGAATGTAAAACTGGTGACAAAGGAAACGCTCAAATCATACACCGAAAGATGACTCAGTTTTCTTGTACTTAACTCGGCGTTGTGTCGCTTATATTTAATTCCGATGCAATTTCTGTGTTTCATCGTCAATAGGAAGGTCCAATTGATACAGTAAACCAGCAGAGGTGCATCGGAATGTAATACTGGTGACACAGGAAAGGCTCAAAACATAGACAGTAGGAAGACTCAGTCTTCCTGTACTTAAGTCGGCATTGTGTCTCTTATACTTAATTCCGATGCTGTTTCTGTGTTTCATCGTCTATGGGAAGGTCCAAGGGATACAGTAAACCTGCAGAGGTGCATCGGAATGTAAAACTAGTGCCACAGGAAACGCTCAAAACATAGACAATAGAAAGACACACTCTTCCTGTACTTAACTCGACATTGTGTCTATTATATTTAATTCCGATGCAATTTCTGTGTTTCGTCGTCAATGCGAAAGTCCAAGGGATACAGTAAACCTGCAGAGGTGCAATTGAATGTAAAACTGGTGACACAGGAAACGCTCATTACATAGACCCTAAGAAGACTCAGTTTTCTTGAACTTAAGTCGGCATTGTGTCTTTTATATTTAATTCCGATGCAATTTCTGTGTTTCATTGTGTCTCTTCTATTTAATTCCGATGCAATTTCTGTGTTTCATCGTCATTGGGAATGTCGAAGGGAAACAGTATACCTGCAGAGGTGCATCGGAATGTAAAACTTGTGACACAGGAGACGCTCAAAGCATAGACAGTAGGAAGACTCAGTCTACCTGTACTTAAGTCGGCTTTGTGTTTCTTATATTTAATTCCGATGCAATTTCTGTGTTTCATCGTCACTGGGAAGGTCCAAGGGATACAGTAAACCTACAGAGGTGCATCGGAATGTAAAACTGGTGACGCAGGAATCGCTCAAAACATAGACAGTAGGAAGACTCAATGTTCCTGTACTTAATTCGGCATTGTGTCTCTTATATTAAATTCCGATGCAATTTCTGTGATTCATCCTCAATGCGCAGATCAAGGGGATACAATAAACCAGCAGAGATGCATCAGAATGTAAAACTGGTGACAAAGGAAACGCTCAAATCATACACCGAAAGATGACTCAGTTTTCTTGTACTTAACTGGGCGTTGTGTCGCTTATATTTAATTCCGATGCAATTTCTGTGTTTCATCGTCAATAGGAAGGTCCAATTGATACAGTAAACCAGCAGAGGTGCATCGGAATGTAATACTGGTGACACAGGAAAGGCTCAAAACATAGACAGTAGGAAGACTCACTCTTCCTGTACCTAAATCGGCATTGTGTCTCTTATATTCAATTCCGATGCAATTTCTGTGTTTCATCGTCAATGGGAAGGTCCAATGGATACAGTAAACCTGCAGTGATGCATTGGAATATAAAACTGGTGACAAAGGAAACGCTCAAATCATACACCGAAAGATGACTCGGGTTTCTTGTACTTAAGTCGGCGTTGTGTCGCTTATATTTAATTCCGATGCAATTTCTGTGTTTCATCGTCAATGGGAAGGTCCAATGGATACAGTAGACCTGCAGAGGTGCATCGGAATGTAAAACTGGTGACACAGGGAACGCACAAACATAGACAGTAGAAAGACACACTCTTCCTGTACTTATGTCGACATTGTGTCTCTTATATTTAATTGCGATGCAATTTCTGTGTTTCATCGTCAATGGGAAAGTCCAAGGGATACAGTAACCCAACAGAGGTGCATCGGAATGTAAAACTGGTGACACAGGAAGCGCTCATAACATAGACAGTAGGAAGAATCAGTCTCACTGTACGTAAGTCGGCATTGTGTCTCTTCTATTTAATTCCTATGCAATTTCTGTGTTTCATCGTCACTGGGAAGGTCCAAGGGATACAGTAAACCTACAGAGGTGCATCGGAATGTAAAACTGGTGACGCAGGAATCGCTCAAAACATAGACAGTAGGAAGACTCAATGATGCTGTACTTAATTCGGGATTGTGTCTCTTATATTAAAATCCGTTGCCATTTCTCTGATTCATCGTCAATGCGAAGATCCAAGGGATACAGTAAACCTGGAGAGGTGCATCATAATGTAAAACTGGTGACACAGGTAATGCTCAAAACATTGACAGTAGGAAGACTCAGCCTTCCTGTTCTTAAGTCGGCATTGTGTCTCTTATATTTAATTACGATGCTATTTCTGTGTTTCAGCGTCAATGGTAAGGTCCAATGGATACAGTAAACCTGCAGAGGTGCATCGGAATGTAAAACTGGTGACAAAGGAAACGCTCAAATCATACACCGAAAGATGACTCAGGTTTCTTGTACTTAAGTCGGCGTTGTGTCTCTTATATTTAATTTTAAGCAATTTCTGTGTTTCACCGTCACTGTGAAGGTCCAAGGGATACAGTAAACCTGCAGAGGTGCATCAAAATGTAAAACTGATGACACAGGAAACGCTAAAAACATAGACAGTCGGAAGATTTAGTCTCCCTGTACCTAAGTCGGCATTGTGTCTCTTATATTTAATTCCGATGCAATTTCCGTGTTTCATCGTCAATGGGAAAGTCGAAGGGGAACAGTATACCTGCAGAGGTGCTTCGGAATGTAAAACTGGTGACACAGGAAACGCTCAAAACATAGACAATAGAAAGACACACTCTTCCTGTACTTAAGACGACATTGTGTCTCTTCTATTTAATTCCGATGAAATTTCTGTTTTCATCGTCATTGGGAATGTCGAAGGGAAACAGTATACCTACAGAGGTGCATCGGAATGTAAAAGTTGTGAACAGGAGACTCTCAAAGCATAGACAGTAGAAAGACTCAGTCTACCTGTACTTAAGTCGACATTGTGTCTCTTATATTTAATTCCGATGCAATTTCTGTGTTTCTTCGTCAATGGGAACGTCCAAGGGATACAGTAACCCAACAGAGGTGCATCGGAATGTAAAACTGGTGACACAGGAAGCGCTCATAACATAGACAGTAGGAAGAATCAGTCTCACTGTACTTAAGTCGGCATTGTGTCTCTTATCTTTAATTTCATGCAATTTCTGTGTTTCACCGTCACTGTGAAGTTCCAAGGGATACAGTAAACCTGCAGAGGTGCATCGGATTGTAAAACTGGTGTTACAGAAAACGCTCAAAACATAGACCGTAAGAAGACTCATTCTTCTTGTACTTAAGTCGGCGATGTGTCTCTTATATTTAATTCCGATGCAATTTCTGTGTTTCATCGTCAATGGGAAAGTCCAATGGATACAGTAAACCTGCAGAGGTGCATCGGGATGTAATACTGGTGACACAGGAAAGGCTCAAAACATAGACAGTAGGAAGACCCAGTCTTCCTTTACCTAAGTCAGCATGGTGTCTCTTATGTTTAATTCCGATGTCATTTCTGTGTTTCATCGTCAATGGAAGGTCCAATGGATACAGTAAACCAGCGGAGGTGCATCGGAATGTAAAACTGGTGACACAGGAAACGCTCAAAACATAGACAATAGAAAGACACACTCTTCCTGTACTTACGTCGACATTGTGTCTCTTCTATTTAATTCCGATGCAATTTCTGTGTTTCAACGTCACTGGGAAGGTCCAAGGGATACAGTAAACCTACAGAGGTGCATCGGAATGTAAAACTGGTGACGTAGGAATCGCTCAAAACATAGACAGTAGGAAGACTCAATGTTGCTGTACTTAATTCGGCATTGTGTCTCTTATATTAAAATCCGATGCAATTTCTCTGATTCATCGTCAATGCGAAGATCCAAGGGATACAGTAAACCTGCAGAGGTGCATCATAATGTAAAACTGGTGACACAGGTAATGCTCAAAACATAGACATTAGGAAGACTCAGCCGTCCTGTTCTTAAGTCGGCATTGTGTCTCTTATATTTAATTCCGATGCTATTTCTGTGTTTCATCGTCAATGGGAAGGTCCAATGGATACAGTAAACCTGCAAAGGTGCCTCGGAATGTAAAACTGGTGACACAGGAAGCGCTCAAAACATAGACCCTAAGAAGACTCAGTTTTCTTGTACTGAAGTCGGCATTGTGTCTCTTATATTTAATTTGATGCAATTTCTGTGTTTCATCGTCACTGTGAAGGTCCAAGGGATACAGTAATCTGCAGAGGTGCATCAAGATGTAAAACTGATGACACAGGAAACGCTCAAAACATAGACAGTAGGAATACTCAGTCTTCCTGTACCTAAGTCGGCATTGTTTCTCTGATTTTTAATTCCGATGCAATTTCTGTGTTTCGTCGTCACTGTGAAGGTGCAATAGATACAGTAAACCTGGAGAGGTGCATCGGAATGTAAAACTGGTGACACAAGATACGCTCAAAACATAGACAATAGAAAGACACACTCTTCCTGTACTTAAGTCGGCATTTTGTCCCTTACATCTAATTCCGATGCAATTTCTGTGTTTCATCGTCAATGGGAAGGTCGAATGGATACAGTAAACCTGCAGAGGTGCATCGCAATGTAAAACTGATGACACAGGAAACGCTCAAAACATAGACAGTAGGAAGACTCAGTCTTGCTGTACTTATGTCGGCAGCATTATGTCTCTTATATTTAATTCCGATGCAATTTCTGTGTTTCATCGTCAATGGGAAGGTCGAATGGAAACAGTATACCTGCAGAGGTGCAACGGAATGTAAAACTGGTGACAAGGGAAACGCTCAAAACGTAGACAGTAGGAAGACTCAGTGTTTCTGTACTTAAGTCGGCATTGTGTCTCTTATATTTAATTCCGATGCAATTTCTGTGTTTCATCGTCAATGGGGAGGTCCAAGGGATACAGTAACCCTACAGAGGTGCATCGGAAGGTAAAACTGGTGACACAGGAAACGCTCATAACATAGACCCTAAGAAGACTCAGTTTTTTTGTACTGAAGTCGGCATTGTGTCTCTTATATTTCATTTGATGCAATTTCTGTGTTTCACCGTCACTGTGAAGGTCCAAGGGATACAGTAAACCTGCAGAGGTGCATCAAAATGTAAAACTGATGACACAGGAAACGCTAAAACATAGACACTCGGAAGATTTAGTCTCCCTGTACCTAAGTCGGCATTGGGTCTCTTATATTTAATTCCGATGCAATTTCTGTGTTTCATCGTCACTGTGAAGATCCAAGGGAGACAGTAAACCTGCAGACGTGCATCAAAATGTAAAACTGATGACAGGAAATGCTCAAAACTTAGACAGTAGGAAGACTCAGTCTTCCTGTACCTAAATCGGCATTGTGTCTCTTATATTTAATTCCGATGCAATTTCTGTGTTTCATCGTCAATGGGAAGGTCCAATGGATACAGTAAACCTGCAGAGGTGCATTGGAATGTAAAACTGGTGACAAAGGAAACGCTCAAATCATACACCGAAAGATGACTCAGGTTTCTTGTACTTAAGTCGGCGTTGTGTCGCTTGTATTTAATTCCGATGCAATTTCTGTGTTTCATCGTCAATGGGAAGGTCCAATGTATACAGTAGACCTGCAGAGGTGCATCGGAATGTAAAACTATTGACATAGGGAACGCACAAAACATAGACAGTAGAAAGACACACTCTTCCTGTACTTATGTCGACATTGTGTCTCTTATATTTAATTCCGATGCAATTTCTGTGTTTCATCGTCAATGGGAAAGTCCAAGGGATACAGTAACCCAACAGAGGTGCATCGGAATGTAAAACTGGTGACACAGGAAGCGCTCATAACATAGACAGTAGGAAGAATCAGTCTCACTGTACTTAAGTCGGCATTGTGTCACTTATATTTAATTTGATGCAATTTCTGTGTTTCACCGTCACTGTGAAGGTCCAAGGGATACAGTAAACCTGCAAAGGTGCATCGGAATGTAAAACTGGTGTTACAGAAAACGCTCAAAACATAGACCGTAAGAAGACTCATTCTTCTTGTACTTAAGTCGGCGTTGTGTCTCTTATATTTAATTCCGATGCAATTTCTGTGTTTCATCGTCAATGGGATAGTCCAATGGATACAGTAAACCTGCAGAGGTGCATCGGAATGTAATACTGGTGACACAGGAAAGGCTCAAAACATAGACAGTAGGAAGACCCAGTCTTCCTTTACCTAAGTCAGCATGGTGTCTCTTATGTTTAATTCCGATGTCATTTCTGTGTTTCATCGTCAATGGAAGGTCCAATGGATACAGTAAACCAGCGGAGGTGCATCGGAATGTAAAACTGGTGACACAGGAAACGCTCAAAACATAGACAATAGAAAGACACACTCTTCCTGTACTTACGTCGACATTGTGTCTCTTCTATTTAAATCCGATGCAATTTCTGTGTTTCATCGTCACTGGGAAGGTCCAAGGGATACAGTAAACCTACAGAGGTGCATCGGAATGTAAAACTGGTGACGCAGGAATCGCTCAAAACATAGACAGTAGGAAGACTCAATGTTGCTGTACTTAATCGGCATTGTGTCTCTTATATTAAAATCCGATGCAATTTCTCTGATTCATCGTCAATGCGAAGATCCAAGGGATACAGTAAACCTGCAGAGGTGCATCATAATGTAAAACTGGTGACACAGGTAATGCTCAAAACATAGACATTAGGAAGACTCAGCCTTCCTGTTCTTAAGTCGGCATTGTGTCTCTTATATTTAATTCCGATGCTATTTCTGTGTTTCATCGTCAATGGGAAGGTCCAATGGATACAGTAAACCTGCAAAGGTGCTTCGGAATGTAAAACTGGTGACAGAGGAAGCGCTCAAAACATAGACCCTAAGAAGACTCAGTTTTCTTGTACTGAAGTCGGCATTGTGTCTCTTATATTTAATTTGATGCAATTTCTGTGTTTCATCGTCACTGTGAAGGTCCAAGTGATACAGTAATCTGCAGAGGTGCATCAAGATGTAAAACTGATGACACAGGAAACGCTCAAAACATAGACAGTAGGAATACTCAGTCTTCCTGTACCTAAGTCGGCATTGTTTCTCTGATTTTTAATTCCGATGCAATTTCTGTGTTTCGTCGTCACTGTGAAGGTGCAATAGATACAGTAAACCTGGAGAGGTGCATCGGAATGTAAAACTGGTGACACAAGATACGCTCAAAACATAGACAATAGAAAGACACACTCTTCCTGTACTTAAGTCGGCATTTTGTCCCTTACATCTAATTCCGATGCAATTTCTGTGTTTCATCGTCAATGGGAAGGTCGAATGGATACAGTAAACCTGCAGAGGTGCATCGCAATGTAAAACTGATGACACAGGAAACGCTCAAAACATAGACAGTAGGAAGACTCAGTCTTGCTGTACTTATGTCGGCAGCATTATGTCTCTTATATTTAATTCCGATGCAATTTCTGTGTTTCATCGTCAATGGGAAGGTCGAATGGAAACAGTATACCTGCAGAGGTGCAACGGAATGTAAAACTGGTGACAAGGGAAACGCTCAAAACGTAGACAGTAGGAAGACTCAGTGTTTCTGTACTTAAGTCGGCATTGTGTCTCTTATATTTAATTCCGATGCAATTTCTGTGTTTGATCGTCAATGGGGAGGTCCAAGGGATACAGTAACCCTACAGAGGTGCATCGGAAGGTAAAACTGGTGACACAGGAAGCGCTCATAACATAGACCCTAAGAAGACTCAGTTTTTTTGTACTGAAGTCGGCATTGTGTCTCTTATATTTCATTTGATGCAATTTCTGTGTTTCACCGTCACTGTGAAGGTCCAAGGGATACAGTAAACCTGCAGAGGTGCATCAAAATGTAAAACTGATGACACAGGAAACGCTAAAACATAGACACTCGGAAGATTTAGTCTCCCTGTACCTAAGTCGGCATTGTGTCTCTTATATTTAATTCCGATGCAATTTCTGTGTTTCATCGTCACTGTGGAGATCCAAGGGAGACAGTAAACCTGCAGACGTGCATCAAAATGTAAAACTGATGACAGGAAATGCTCAAAACTTAGACAGTAGGAAGACTCAGTCTTCCTGTACCTAAATCGGCATTGTGTCTCTTATATTTAATTCCGATGCAATTTCTGTGTTTCATCGTCAATGGGAAGGTCCAATGGATACAGTAAACCTGCAGAGGTGCATTGGAATGTAAAACTGGTGACAAAGGAAACGCTCAAATCATACACCGAAAGATGACTCAGGTTTCTTGTACTTAAGTCGGCGTTGTGTCGCTTGTATTTAATTCCGATGCAATTTCTGTGTTTCATCGTCAATGGGAAGGTCCAATGGATACAGTAGACCTGCAGAGGTGCATCGGAATGTAAAACTATTGACATAGGGAACGCACAAAACATAGACAGTAGAAAGACACACTCTTCCTGTACTTATGTCGACATTGTGTCTCTTATATTTAATTCCGATGCAATTTCTGTGTTTCATCGTCAATGGGAAAGTCCAAGGGATACAGTAACCCAACAGAGGTGCATCGGAATGTAAAACTGGTGACACAGGAAGCGCTCATAACATAGACAGTAGGAAGAATCAGTCTCACTGTACTTAAGTCGGCATTGTGTCACTTATATTTAATTTGATGCAATTTCTGTGTTTCACCGTCACTGTGAAGGTCCAAGGGATACAGTAAACCTGCAAAGGTGCATCGGAATGTAAAACTGGTGTTACAGAAAACGCTCAAAACATAGACCGTAAGAAGACTCATTCTTCTTGTACTTAAGTCGGCGTTGTGTCTCTTATATTTAATTCCGATGCAATTTCTGTGTTTCATCGTCAATGGGATAGTCCAATGGATACAGTAAACCTGCAGAGGTGCATCGGAATGTAATACTGGTGACACAGGAAAGGCTCAAAACATAGACAGTAGGAAGACCCAGTCTTCCTTTACCTAAGTCAGCATGGTGTCTCTTATGTTTAATTCCGATGTCATTTCTGTGTTTCATCGTCAATGGAAGGTCCAATGGATACAGTAAACCAGCGGAGGTGCATCGGAATGTAAAACTGGTGACACAGGAAACGCTCAAAACATAGACAGTAGAAAGACACACTCTTCCTGTACTTACGTCGACATTGTGTCTCTTCTATTTAAATCCGATGCAATTTCTGTGTTTCATCGTCACTGGGAAGGTCCAAGGGATACAGTAAACCTACAGAGGTGCATCGGAATGTAAAACTGGTGACGCAGGAATCGCTCAAAACATAGACAGTAGGAAGACTCAATGTTGCTGTACTTAATCGGCATTGTGTCTCTTATATTAAAATCCGATGCAATTTCTCTGATTCATCGTCAATGCGAAGATCCAAGGGATACAGTAAACCTGCAGAGGTGCATCATAATGTAAAACTGGTCACACAGGTAATGCTCAAAACATAGACAGTAGGAAGACTCAGTCTTCCTCTACCTAAATCGGCATTGTTTCTCTTATATTTAATTCCGATGCAATTTCTGCGTTTCATCGTCAATGGGAAGGTCAAATGGATACAGTAAACCTGCAGAGGTGCATTGGAATGTAAAACTGGTGACAAAGGAAACGCTCAAATCATACACCGAAAGATGACTCAGTTTTCTTGTACTTAAGTCGGCGTTGTGTCGCTTATATTTAATTCCGATGCAATTTCTGTGTTTCATCGTCAATGGGAAGGTCCAATTGATACAGTAAACCAGCTGAGGTGCATCGGAATGTAATACTGGTGACACAGGAAAGGCTCAAATCATAGACAGTAGGAAGACTCAGTCTTCATGTACTTAAGTCGGCATTGTGTCTCTTATACTTAATTCCGATGCTGTTTCTGTGTTTCATCGTCTATGGGAAGGTCCAAGGGATACAGTAAACCTGCAGAGGTGCATCGCAATGTAAAACTGGTGACACAGGAAACGCTCAAAACATAGACAATAGAAAGATACACTCTTCCTGTACTTAAGTCGACATTGTGGCTCTTCTATTTAATTCCGATGCAATTTCTGTGTTTCATCGTCATTGGGAATGTCGAAGGGAAACAGTATACCAGCAGAGGTGCATCGGAACGTAAAACTTGTGACACAGGAGACGCTCAAAGCATAGACAGTAGGAAGACTCAGTCTACCTGTACTTAAGTCGGCTTTGTGTTTCTTATATTTAATTCCGATGCAATTTCTGTGTTTCATCGTCACTGGGAAGGTCCAAGGGATACAGTAAACCTACAGAGGTGCATCGGAATGTAAGACTGGTGACGCAGGATTCGTTCAAAACATAGACAGTAGGAAGACTCAATGTTCCTGTACTTAATTCGGCATTGTGTCTCTTATATTAAATTCCAATGCAATTTCTGTGATTCATCGTCAATGCGCAGATCAAGGGGATACAGTAAACCAGCAGAGATGCATCAGAATGTAAAACTGGTGACAAAGGAAACGCTCAAATCATACACCGAAAGATGACTCAGTTTTCTTGTACTTAAGTCGGCGTTGTGTCTCTTATATTTAATTCCGATGCAATTTCTGTGTTTCATCGTCAATAGGAAGGTCCAATTGATACAGTAAACCAGCAGAGGTGCATCGGAATGTAATACTGGTGACACAAGAAAGGCTCAAAACATAGACAGTAGGAAGACTCAGTCTTCCTGTACTTATGTCGGCATTTTGTCTCTTATACTTAACTCCGATGCTGTTTCTGTGTTTCATCGTCTATGAGAAGGTCCAAGGGATACAGTAAACCTGCAGATGTGCATCGGAATGTAAAACTGGTGCCACAGGAAACGCTCAAAACATAGACAATAGAAAGACACACTCTTCCTGTACTTAACTCGACATTGTGTCTATTATATTTAATTCCGATGCAATTTCTGTGTTTCGTCGTCAACGCGAAAGTCCAAGGGATACAGTAAACCTGCAGAGGTGCAATTGAATGTAAAACTGGTGACACAGGAAACGCTCATTACATAGACCCTAAGAAGACTCAGTTTTCTTGAACTTAAGTCGGCATTGTGTCTTTTATATTTAATTCCGATGCAATTTCTGTGTTTCATCGTCACTGGGAAGGTCCAAGGGATGCAGTAGACCTGCAGAGGTGCATCGGAATGTAAAACTGGTGACACAGGGAACGCACAAACATAGACAGTAGAAAGACACACTCTTCCTGTACTTATGTCGACATTGTGTCTCTTATATTTAATTCCGATGCAATTTCTGTGTTTCATCGTCAATGGGAAAGTCCAAGGGATACAGTAACCCAACAGAGGTGCATCGGAATGTAAAACTGGTGACACAGGAAGCGCTCATAACATAGACAGTAGGAAGAATCAGTCTCACTGTACTTAAGTCGGCATTGTGTCTCTTATATTTAATTTGATGCAATTTCTGTGTTTCACCGTCACTGTGATGGTCCAAGGGATACAGTAAACCTGCAGAGGTGCATCGGAATGTAAAACTGGTGTTACAGAAGACGCTCAAAACATAGACCGTAAGAAGACTCATTCTTCTTGTACTTAAGTCAGCGTTGTGTCTCTTATATTTAATTCCGATGCAATTTCTGTGTTTCATCGTCAATGGGAAAGTCCAATGGATACAGTAAACCTGCAGAGGTGCATCGGAATGTAATACTGGTGACACAGGAAAGGCTCAAAACATAGACAGTAGGAAGACCCAGTCTTCCTTTACCTAAGTCAGCATGGTGCCTCTTATGTTTAATTCCGATGTCATTTCTGTGTTTCATCGTCAATGGAAGGTCCAATGGATACAGTAAACCAGCGGAGGTGCACCGGAATGTAAAACTGGTGACACAGGAAACGCTCAAAACATAGACAATAGAAAGACACACTCTTCCTGTACTTACGTCGACATTGTGTCTCTTCTATTTAATTCCGATGCAATTTCTGTGTTTCATCGTCACTGGGAAGGTCCAAGGGATACAGTAAACCTACAGAGGTGCATCGGAATGTAAAACTGGTGACGCAGGAATCGCTCAAAACATAGACAGTAGGAAGACTCAATGTTGCTGTACTTAATTCGGGATTGTGTCTCTTATATTAAAATCCGTTGCAATTTCTCTGATTCATCGTCAATGCGAAGATCCAAGGGATACAGTAAACCTGGAGAGGTGCATCATAATGTAAAACTGGTGACACAGGTAATGCTCAAAACATAGACATTAGGAAGACTCAGCCTTGCTGTTCTTAAGTCGGCATTGTGTCTCTTATATTTAATTCCGATGCTATTTCTGTGTTTCATCGTCAATGGGAAGGTCCAATGGATACAGTAAACCTGCAAAGGTGCTTCGGAATGTAAAACTGGTGACACAGGAAGCGCTCAAAACATAGACCCTAAGAAGACTCAGTTTTCTTGTACTGAAGTCGGCATTGTGTCTCTTATATAAAATTGATACAATTTCTGTGTTTCATCGTCACTGTGAAGGTCCAAGGGATACAGTAATCTGCAGAGGTGCATCAAGATGTAAAACTGATGACACATTAAACGCTCAAAACATAGACAGTAGGAATACTCAGTCTTCCTGTACCTAAGTCGGCATTGTTTCTCTGATATTTAAATCCGATGCAATTTCTGTGTTTCGTCGTCACTGTGAAGGTCCAAGGGATACAGCAAACCTGCAGAGGTGCATCGCAATGTAAAACTGATGACACAGGAAACGCTCAAAACATAGACAGTAGGAAGACTCAGTCTTGCTGTACTTATGTCGGCAGCATTATGTCTCTTATATTTAATTCCGATGCAATTTCTGTGTTTCATCGTCAATGGGAAGGTCGAATGGATACAGTAAACCTGCAGAGGTGCAACGGAATGTAAAACTGGTGACAAGGGAAACGCTCACATCGTAGACAGTAGGAAGACTCAGTGTTTCTGTACTTAAGTCGGCATTGTGTCTCTTATATTTAATTCCGATGCAATTTCTGTGTTTCATCGTCAATGGGGAGGTCCAAGGGATACAGTAACCCTACAGAGGTGCATCGGAATGTAAAACTGGTGACACAGGAAGCGCTCATAACATAGACCCTAAGAAGACTCAGTTTTCTTGTACTTAAATCGGCATTGTGTCTTTTATATTTAATTTCGATGCAATTTCTCTGTTTCATCGTCAATGGGAGGTCCAATGGATACAGTAAACCTGCAGAGGTGCATCGGAATGTAAAACTGTTGACGCAGGAAACGCAAAAAGCATAGACAGTAGGAAGACTCAATGTTCCTCTTCTTAAGTCGGCATTGTGTCTCTTCTATGTAATTCCGATGCAATTTCTGTGTTTCATCGTCAATGCGAAGATCCAAGGGATACAGTAACCTGCAGAGGTGCATCGGAATGTAAAACTGGTGACACAGGAAACGCTCAAAACATTGACAGTAGGAAGACTCAGCCTTCCTGTTCTTAAGTCGGCATTGTGTCTCTTATATTTAATTACGATGCTATTTCTGTGTGTCAGCGTCAATGGTAAGGTCCAATGGAAACAGTAAACCTGCAGAGGTGCATCGGAATGTAAAACTGGTGACAAAGGAAACGCTCAAATCATACACCGAAAGATGACTCAGGTTTCTTGTACTTAAGTCGGTGTTGTGTCGCTTGTATTTAATTCCGATGCAATTTTTGTGTTTCATCGTCAATGGGAAGGTCCAATAGATACAGTAGACCTGCAGAGGTGCATCGGAATGTAAAACTATTGACACAGGGAACGCACAAAACATAGACAGTAGAAAGACACACTCTTCCTGTACTTATGTCGACATTGTGTCTCTTATATTTTATTCCGATGCAATTTCTGTGTTTCATCGTCAATGGGAAAGTCCAATGGATACAGTAAACCTGCAGAGGTGCATCGGAATGTAATACTGGTGACACAGGAAAGGCTCAAAACATAGACAGTAGGAAGACCCAGTCTTCCTTTACCTAAGTCAGCATGGTGCCTCTTATGTTTAATTCCGATGTCATTTCTGTGTTTCATCGTCAATGGAAGGTCCAATGGATACAGTAAACCAGCGGAGGTGCACCGGAATGTAAAACTGGTGACACAGGAAACGCTCAAAACATAGACAATAGAAAGACACACTCTTCCTGTACTTACGTCGACATTGTGTCTCTTCTATTTAATTCCGATGCAATTTCTGTGTTTCATCGTCACTGGGAAGGTCCAAGGGATACAGTAAACCTACAGAGGTGCATCGGAATGTAAAACTGGTGACGCAGGAATCGCTCAAAACATAGACAGTAGGAAGACTCAATGTTGCTGTACTTAATTCGGGATTGTGTCTCTTATATTAAAATCCGTTGCAATTTCTCTGATTCATCGTCAATGCGAAGATCCAAGGGATACAGTAAACCTGGAGAGGTGCATCATAATGTAAAACTGGTGACACAGGTAATGCTCAAAACATAGACATTAGGAAGACTCAGCCTTGCTGTTCTTAAGTCGGCATTGTGTCTCTTATATTTAATTCCGATGCTATTTCTGTGTTTCATCGTCAATGGGAAGGTCCAATGGATACAGTAAACCTGCAAAGGTGCTTCGGAATGTAAAACTGGTGACACAGGAAGCGCTCAAAACATAGACCCTAAGAAGACTCAGTTTTCTTGTACTGAAGTCGGCATTGTGTCTCTTATATAAAATTGATACAATTTCTGTGTTTCATCGTCACTGTGAAGGTCCAAGGGATACAGTAATCTGCAGAGGTGCATCAAGATGTAAAACTGATGACACATTAAACGCTCAAAACATAGACAGTAGGAATACTCAGTCTTCCTGTACCTAAGTCGGCATTGTTTCTCTGATATTTAAATCCGATGCAATTTCTGTGTTTCGTCGTCACTGTGAAGGTCCAAGGGATACAGCAAACCTGCAGAGGTGCATCGCAATGTAAAACTGATGACACAGGAAACGCTCAAAACATAGACAGTAGGAAGACTCAGTCTTGCTGTACTTATGTCGGCAGCATTATGTCTCTTATATTTAATTCCGATGCAATTTCTGTGTTTCATCGTCAATGGGAAGGTCGAATGGATACAGTAAACCTGCAGAGGTGCAACGGAATGTAAAACTGGTGACAAGGGAAACGCTCACATCGTAGACAGTAGGAAGACTCAGTGTTTCTGTACTTAAGTCGGCATTGTGTCTCTTATATTTAATTCCGATGCAATTTCTGTGTTTCATCGTCAATGGGGAGGTCCAAGGGATACAGTAACCCTACAGAGGTGCATCGGAATGTAAAACTGGTGACACAGGAAGCGCTCATAACATAGACCCTAAGAAGACTCAGTTTTCTTGTACTTAAATCGGCATTGTGTCTTTTATATTTAATTTCGATGCAATTTCTCTGTTTCATCGTCAATGGGAGGTCCAATGGATACAGTAAACCTGCAGAGGTGCATCGGAATGTAAAACTGTTGACGCAGGAAACGCAAAAAGCATAGACAGTAGGAAGACTCAATGTTCCTCTTCTTAAGTCGGCATTGTGTCTCTTCTATGTAATTCCGATGCAATTTCTGTGTTTCATCGTCAATGCGAAGATCCAAGGGATACAGTAACCTGCAGAGGTGCATCGGAATGTAAAACTGGTGACACAGGAAACGCTCAAAACATTGACAGTAGGAAGACTCAGCCTTCCTGTTCTTAAGTCGGCATTGTGTCTCTTATATTTAATTACGATGCTATTTCTGTGTGTCAGCGTCAATGGTAAGGTCCAATGGATACAGTAAACCTGCAGAGGTGCATCGGAATGTAAAACTGGTGACAAAGGAAACGCTCAAATCATACACCGAAAGATGACTCAGGTTTCTTGTACTTAAGTCGGTGTTGTGTCGCTTGTATTTAATTCCGATGCAATTTTTGTGTTTCATCGTCAATGGGAAGGTCCAATAGATACAGTAGACCTGCAGAGGTGCATCGGAATGTAAAACTATTGACACAGGGAACGCACAAAACATAGACAGTAGAAAGACACACTCTTCCTGTACTTATGTCGACATTGTGTCTCTTATATTTTATTCCGATGCAATTTCTGTGTTTCATCGTCAATGGGAAAGTCCAAGGGATACAGTAACCCAACAGAGGTGCATCGGAATGTAAAACTGGTGACACAGGAAGCGCTCATTACATAGACAGTAGGAAGAATCAGTCTCACTGTACTTAAGTCGGCATTGAGTCCCTTATATTTAATTTGATGCAATATCTGTGTTTCATGGTCACTGTGAAGGTCCAAGGGATACAGTAAACCTGCAGAGGTGCATCGGAATGTAAAACTGGTGTTACAGAAAACGCTCAAAACATAGACCGTAAGAAGACTCATTCTTCTTGTACTTAAGTCGGCGTTGTGTCTCTTAAATTTAATTCCGATGCAATTTCTGTGTTTCATCGTCAATGGGAAAGTCCAATGGAAACAGTAAACCTGCAGAGGTGCATCGGAATGTAATACTGGTGACACAGGAAAGGCTCAAAACATAGACAGTAGGAAGACCCAGTCTTCCTTTACCTAAGTCAGCATGGTGTCTCTTAAGTTTAATTCCGATGTTATTTCTGTGTTTCATCGTCAATGGAAGGTCCAATGGATACAGTAAACCAGCGGAGGTGCATCGGAATGTAAAACTGGTGACACAGGAAACGCTCAAAACATAGACAATAGAAAGACACACTCTTCCTGTACTTACGTCGACATTATGTCTCTTCTATTTAATTCCGATGCAATTTCTGTGTTTCATCGTCACTGGGAAGGTCCAAGGGATACAGTAAACCTACAGAGGTGCAACGGAATGTAAAACTGGTGACAAGGGAAACGCTCAAAACGTAGACAGTAGGAAGACTCAGTGTTTCTGTACTTAAGTCGGCATTGTGTCTCTTATATTTAATTCCGACGCAATTTCTGTGTTTCATCGTCAATGGGAAAGTCCAATGGATACAGTAAACCTGCAGAGGTGCATCGGAATGTAATACTGGTGACACAGGAAAGGCTCAAAACATAGACAGTAGGAAGACTCAGTCTTCCTTTACCTAAGTCGGCATGGTGTCTCTTATATTTAATTCCGATGTCATTTCCGTGTTTCATCGTCAATGGAAGGTCCAATGGATACAGTAAACCAGCGGAGGTGCATCGGAATGTAAAACTTGTGAACAGGAGACGCTCTAAGCATAGACAGTAGAAAGACTCAGTCTACCTGTACTTAAGTCGACATTGTGTCTCTTATATTTAATTCCGACGCAATTTCTGTGTTTCATCGTCAATGGGAAAGTCCAATGGATACAGTAAACCTGCAGAGGTGCATCGGAATGTAATACTGGTGACACAGGAAAGGCTCAAAACATAGACAGTAGGAAGACTCAGTCTTCCTTTACCTAAGTCGGCATGGTGTCTCTTATATTTAATTCCGATGTCATTTCCGTGTTTCATCGTCAATGGAAGGTCCAATGGATACAGTAAACCAGCGGAGGTGCATCGGAATGTAAAACTGGTGACACAGGAAACGCTCAAAGCATAGACAATAGAAAGACACACTCTTCCTATACTTAAGTCGACATTGTGTCTCTTCTATTTAATTCCGATGCAATTTCTGTTTTCATAGTCATTGGGAATGTCGAAGGGAAACAGTATACCTGCAGAGGTGCATCGGAATGTAAAACTTGTGAACAGGAGACGCTCTAAGCATAGACAGTAGAAAGACTCAGTCTACCTGTACTTAAGTCGACATTGTGTCTCTTATATTTAATTCCGATGCAATTTCTGTGTTTCTTCGTCAATGGGAAAGTCCCAGGGATACAGTAACCCAACACAGGTGCATCGGAATGTAAAACTGGTGACACAGGAAGCGCTCATAACATACACAGTAGGAAGAATCAGTCTCACTGTACTTAAGTCGGCATTGTGTCTCTTATATTTAATTTGATGCAATTTCTGTGTTTCACCGTCACTGTGAAGTTCCAAGGGATACAGTAAACCTGAAGAGGTGCATCGGAATGTAAGGAAGACCCAGTCTTCTTTACCTAAGTCAGCATGGTGTCTCTTAAGTTTAATTCCGATGTTATTTCTGTGTTTCATCGTCAATGGAAGGTCCAATGGATACAGTAAACCAGCGGAGGTGCATCGGAATGTAAAACTGGTGACACAGGAAACGCTCAAAACATAGACAATAGAAAGACACACTCTTCCTGTACTTACGTCGACATTATGTCTCTTCTATTTAATTCCGATGCAATTTCTGTGTTTCATCGTCACTGGGAAGGTCCAAGGGATACAGTAAACCTACAGAGGTGCAACGGAATGTAAAACTGGTGACAAGGGAAACGCTCAAAACGTAGACAGTAGGAAGACTCAGTGTTTCTGTACTTAAGTCGGCATTGTGTCTCTTATATTTAATTCCGATGCAATTTCTGTGTTTCATCGTCAATGGGGGGGGTCCAAGGGATACAGTAACCCTACAGAGGTGCATCGGAAGGTAAAACTGGTGACACAGGAAGCGCTCATAACATAGACCCTAAGAAGACTCAGTTTTCTTGTACTTAAATCGGCATTGTGTATTTTATATTTAATTTCGATGCAATTTCTCTGTTTCATCGTCAATGGTAAGGTCCAATGGATACAGTAAACTTTCAGAGGTGCATCGGAATTTAAAACTGGTGACACTGAAAACGCTCAAAACATAGACGTAAGAAGACTCAGTTTTCTAGTACTTGAGTCGGCGTTGTGTCTCTTATATTTATTTCGGATGAATTTCCGGTGTTTCATCGTCAATGGGAAGGTCCAGTGGATACAGTAAACCTGCAGAGGTGCATCGGAATGTAAAACTGGTGACACAGGAAACGCTCAAAACATTGACAGTAGGAAGACACAGCCTTCCTGTTCTTAAGTCGGCATTGTGTATCTTATATTTAATTACGATGCTATTTCTGTGTTTCAGCGTCAATGGTAAGGTCCAATGGATACAGTAAACCTGCAGAGGTGCATCGGAATGTAAAACTGGTGACACAGGAAGCGGTCAAAGCATAGACCCTAAGAAGACTCAGTTTTTTTGTACTGAAGTCGGCATTGTGTCTCTTATATTTAATTTGATGCAATTTCTGTGTTTCACCGTCACTGTGAAGGTCCAAGGGATACAGTAAACCTGCAGAGGTGCATCAAAATGTAAAACTGATGACACAGGAAACGCTAAAAACATAGACACTCGGAAGATTTAGTCTCCCTGTACCTAAGTCGGCATTGTGTCTCTTATATTTAATTCCGATGCAATTTCAGTGTTTCATCGTCACTGTGAAGATCCAAGTGAGACAGTAAACCGGCAGACGTGCAATCAAAATGTAAAACTGATGACACAGGAAACGCTAAAAACATAGACACTCGGAAGATTTAGTCTCCCTGTACCTAAGTCGGCATTGTGTCTCTTATATTTAATTCCGATGCAATTTCTGTGTTTCATCGTCACTGTGAAGATCCAAGGGAGACAGTAAACCTGCAGACGTGCATCAAAATGTAAAACTGATGACTGGTAATGCTCAAAACTTAGACAGTAGGAAGACTCAGTCTTCCTGTACTTATGTCGGCAGCATTATGTCTCTTATATTTAATTCCGATGCAATTTCTGTGTTTCATCGTCAATGGGAAGGTCGAATGGATACAGTAAACCTGCAGAGGTGCAACGGAATGTAAAACTGGTGACAAGGGAAACGCTCACATCGTAGACAGTAGGAAGACTCAGTGTTTCTGTACTTAAGTCGGCATTGTGTCTCTTATATTTAATTCCGATGCAATTTCTGTGTTTCATCGTCAATGGGGAGGTCCAAGGGATACAGTAACCCTACAGAGGTGCATCGGAATGTAAAACTGGTGACACAGGAAGCGCTCATAACATAGACCCTAAGAAGACTCAGTTTTCTTGTACTTAAATCGGCATTGTGTCTTTTATATTTAATTTCGATGCAATTTCTCTGTTTCATCGTCAATGGGAGGTCCAATGGATACAGTAAACCTGCAGAGGTGCATCGGAATGTAAAACTGTTGACGCAGGAAACGCAAAAAGCATAGACAGTAGGAAGACTCAATGTTCCTCTTCTTAAGTCGGCATTGTGTCTCTTCTATGTAATTCCGATGCAATTTCTGTGTTTCATCGTCAATGCGAAGATCCAAGGGATACAGTAACCTGCAGAGGTGCATCGGAATGTAAAACTGGTGACACAGGAAACGCTCAAAACATTGACAGTAGGAAGACTCAGCCTTCCTGTTCTTAAGTCGGCATTGTGTCTCTTATATTTAATTACGATGCTATTTCTGTGTTTCAGCGTCAATGGTAAGGTCCAATGGATACAGTAAACCTGCAGAGGTGCATCGGAATGTAAAACTGGTGACAAAGGAAACGCTCAAATCATACACCGAAAGATGACTCAGGTTTCTTGTACTTAAGTCGGTGTTGTGTCGCTTGTATTTAATTCCGATGCAATTTTTGTGTTTCATCGTCAATGGGAAGGTCCAATAGATACAGTAGACCTGCAGAGGTGCATCGGAATGTAAAACTATTGACACAGGGAACGCACAAAACATAGACAGTAGAAAGACACACTCTTCCTGTACTTATGTCGACATTGTGTCTCTTATATTTTATTCCGATGCAATTTCTGTGTTTCATCGTCAATGGGAAAGTCCAAGGGATACAGTAACCCAACAGAGGTGCATCGGAATGTAAAACTGGTGACACAGGAAGCGCTCATTACATAGACAGTAGGAAGAATCAGTCTCACTGTACTTAAGTCGGCATTGAGTCCCTTATATTTAATTTGATGCAATATCTGTGTTTCATGGTCACTGTGAAGGTCCAAGGGATACAGTAAACCTGCAGAGGTGCATCGGAATGTAAAACTGGTGTTACAGAAAACGCTCAAAACATAGACCGTAAGAAGACTCATTCTTCTTGTACTTAAGTCGGCGTTGTGTCTCTTAAATTTAATTCCGATGCAATTTCTGTGTTTCATCGTCAATGGGAAAGTCCAATGGAAACAGTAAACCTGCAGAGGTGCATCGGAATGTAATACTGGTGACACAGGAAAGGCTCAAAACATAGACAGTAGGAAGACCCAGTCTTCCTTTACCTAAGTCAGCATGGTGTCTCTTAAGTTTAATTCCGATGTTATTTCTGTGTTTCATCGTCAATGGAAGGTCCAATGGATACAGTAAACCAGCGGAGGTGCATCGGAATGTAAAACTGGTGACACAGGAAACGCTCAAAACATAGACAATAGAAAGACACACTCTTCCTGTACTTACGTCGACATTATGTCTCTTCTATTTAATTCCGATGCAATTTCTGTGTTTCATCGTCACTGGGAAGGTCCAAGGGATACAGTAAACCTACAGAGGTGCAACGGAATGTAAAACTGGTGACAAGGGAAACGCTCAAAACGTAGACAGTAGGAAGACTCAGTGTTTCTGTACTTAAGTCGGCATTGTGTCTCTTATATTTAATTCCGATGCAATTTCTGTGTTTCATCGTCAATGGGGGGGGGGTCCAAGGGATACAGTAACCCTACAGAGGTGCATCGGAAGGTAAAACTGGTGACACAGGAAGCGCTCATAACATAGACCCTAAGAAGACTCAGTTTTCTTGTACTTAAATCGGCATTGTGTATTTTATATTTAATTTCGATGCAATTTCTCTGTTTCATCGTCAATGGTAAGGTCCAATGGATACAGTAAACTTTCAGAGGTGCATCGGAATTTAAAACTGGTGACACTGAAAACGCTCAAAACATAGACGTAAGAAGACTCAGTTTTCTAGTACTTGAGTCGGCGTTGTGTCTCTTATATTTATTTCGGATGAATTTCCGGTGTTTCATCGTCAATGGGAAGGTCCAGTGGATACAGTAAACCTGCAGAGGTGCATCGGAATGTAAAACTGGTGACACAGGAAACGCTCAAAACATTGACAGTAGGAAGACACAGCCTTCCTGTTCTTAAGTCGGCATTGTGTATCTTATATTTAATTACGATGCTATTTCTGTGTTTCAGCGTCAATGGTAAGGTCCAATGGATACAGTAAACCTGCAGAGGTGCATCGGAATGTAAAACTGGTGACACAGGAAGCGGTCAAAGCATAGACCCTAAGAAGACTCAGTTTTTTTGTACTGAAGTCGGCATTGTGTCTCTTATATTTAATTTGATGCAATTTCTGTGTTTCACCGTCACTGTGAAGGTCCAAGGGATACAGTAAACCTGCAGAGGTGCATCAAAATGTAAAACTGATGACACAGGAAACGCTAAAAACATAGACACTCGGAAGATTTAGTCTCCCTGTACCTAAGTCGGCATTGTGTCTCTTATATTTAATTCCGATGCAATTTCAGTGTTTCATCGTCACTGTGAAGATCCAAGTGAGACAGTAAACCGGCAGACGTGCATCAAAATGTAAAACTGATGACACAGGAAACGCTAAAAACATAGACACTCGGAAGATTTAGTCTCCCTGTACCTAAGTCGGCATTGTGTCTCTTATATTTAATTCCGATGCAATTTCTGTGTTTCATCGTCACTGTGAAGATCCAAGGGAGACAGTAAACCTGCAGACGTGCATCAAAATGTAAAACTGATGACTGGTAATGCTCAAAACTTAGACAGTAGGAAGACTCAGTCTTCCTGTACCTAAATCGGCATTGTGTCTCTTATATTTAATTACGATGCAATTTCTGTGTTTCATTGTCAATGGGAAGGTCCAATGGATACAGTAAACCTGCAGAGGTGCATTGGAATGTAAAACTGGTGACAAAGGAAACGCTGAAATCATACACCGAAAGATAACTCAGGTTTCTTGTACTTAAGTCGGCGTTGTGCCGCTTGTATTTAATTCCGATGCAATTTCTGTGTTTCATCGTCAATGGGAAGGTCCAATGGATACAGTAGACCTGCAGAGGTGCATCGGAATGTAAAACTATTGTCACAGGGAACGCACAAAACATAGACAGTAGAAAGACACACTCTTCCTGTACTTATGTCGACATTGTGTCTCTTATATTTAATTCCGATGCAATTTCTGTGTTTCATCGTCAATGGGAAAGTCCAAGGGATACAGTAACCCAACAGAGGTGCATCGGAATGTAAAACTGGTGACACAGGAAGCGCTCATAACATAGACAGTAGGAAGAATCAGTCTCACTGTACTTAAGTCGGCATTGAGTCTCTTATATTTAATTTGATGCAATTTCTGTGTTTCATGGTCACTGTGAAGGTCCAAGGGATACAGTAAACCTGCAGAGGTGCATCGGAATGTAAAACTGGTGTTACAGAAAACGCTCAAAACATAGACCGTAAGAAGACTCATTTTTCTTGTACTTAGGTCGGCGTTGTGTCTCTTATATTTAATTCCGATGCAATTTCTGTGTTACATCGTCAATGGGAAAGTCCAATGGATACAGTAAACCTGCAGAGGTGCATCGGTATGTAATACTGGTGACACAGGAAAGGCTCAAAACATAGACAGTAGGAAGACTCAGTCTTCCTTTACCTAAGTCGGCATGGGGTCTCTTATATTTAATTCCGATGTCATTTCTGTGTTTCATCGTCAATGGAAAGTCCAATGGATACAGTAAACCAGCGGAGGTGCATCGGAATGTAAAACTGGTGACACAGGAAACGCTCAAAACATAGACAATAGAAAGACACACTCTTCCTGTACTTAAGTCGACATTGTGTCTCTTCTATTTAATTCCGATGCAATTTCTGTTTTCATCGTCATTGGGAATGTCGAAGGGAAACAGTATACCTGCAGAGGTGCATCGGAATGTAAAACTTGTGAACAGGAGACGCTCAAAGCTAGACAGTAGAAAGACCCAGTCTACCTGTACTTAAGTCGGCTTTGTGTTTCTTATATTTAATTCCGATGCAATTTCTGTGTTTCTTCGTCACTGGGAAGGTCCAAGGGATACAGTAAACCTACAGAGGTGCATCGGAATGCAAAACTGGTGACGCAGGAATCGCTCAAAACATAGACAGTACGAAGACTCAATGTTCCTGTACTTAATTCGGCATTGTGTCTCTTATATTAAAATCCGATGCAATTTCTCTGATTCATCGTCAATGCGAAGATCCAAGGGATACAGAAAACCTGCAGAGATGCATCAGAATGTAAAACTGGTGACACAGGAAACGCACAAAACATAGACAGTAGGAAGACTCATTCTTCCGGTTCATAAGTCGGCATTGTGTCTCTTATATTATATCCGATGCCATTTCTGTGTTACATCGTCAATTGGAAGGTCCAAAGGATACAGTAAACCTGCAGAGGTGCGTCGGAATGTAAAATTGGTGACGCAGGAAACGCTCAAAAAATAGACAGTAGGAAGACTCATTCATCCTGTACTTAAGTCGGCATTGTGTCTCTTATTTTTAATTCCGATGCGATTTCTCTGTTTCATCGTCAATGGGAAGATCCAAGGGATACAATAAACCTGCAGAGGTGCATCAGAATGTAAAACTGGTGACACAGGTAATGCTCAAAACATAGACAGTAGGAAGACTCAGCCTTCCTGTTCTTAAGTCGGCATTGTGTCTCTTATATTTAATTCCGATGCTATTTCTGTGTTTCATCGTCAATGGGAAGGTCCAAGGGACACAGTAATCTGCAGAGGTGCATCAAGATGTAAAACTGATGACACAGGAAACACTCAAAACATAGACAGTAGGAATACTCAGTCTTCCGGTACCTAAGTCGGCATTGTTTCTGTGATATTTAATTCCGATGCAATTTCTGTGTTTCGTCGTCACTGTGAAGGTGCAATAGATACAGTAAACCTGCAGAGGTGCAACGGAATGTAAAACTAGTGACACAAGAAACGCTCAAAACATAGACAATAGAAAGACACACACTTCCTGTACTTAAGTCGGCATTTTGTCCCTTACCTCTAATTCCGATGCAATGTCTGTGTTTCATCGTCAATGGGAAGGTCGAATGGATACAGTAAACCTGCAGAGGTGCATCGGAATGTAAAACTGATGACACAGAAAACGGTCAAAACATAGACAGTAGGAATACTCAGTCTTGCTGTACTTATGTCGGCAGCATTGTCTCTCTTATATTTAATTCCGATGCAATTTCTGTGTTTCATCGTCAATGGGAAGGTCGAATGGGAACAGCATACCTGCAGAGGTGCATCGGAATGTAAAACTGGTGACAAGGGAAACGCTCAAAACGTAGACAGTAGGAAGACTCAGTGTTTCTGTACTTAAGTCGGCATTGTGTCTCTTATATTTAATTCCGATGCAATTTCTGTGTTTCATCGTCAATGGGGAGGTCCAAGGGATACAGTAACCCTACAGAGGTGCATCGGAATGTAAAACTGGTGACACAGGAGGCGCTCATAACATAGACCCTAGGAAGACTCAGTTTCCTTGTGCTAAAATCGGCATTGTGTCTTTTATATTTAATTCCGATGCAATTTCTCTGTTTCTTCGTCAATGGGAAGGTCCAATGGATACAGTAAACCTCCAGCGGTGCATCGGAATTTAAAACTGGTGACACTGAAAACGCTCAATACATAGACGCAAGAAGACTCTGTTTTCTAGTACTTAAGTCGGCGTTGTGTCTCTTATATTTATTTCGGATGTAATTCCGGTGTTTCATCGTCAATGGGAAGGTCCAATGGATACAGTAAACCTGCAGAGCTGCATCGGAATGTAAAACTGGTGACGCAGGAAACGCTCAAAACATAGACAGTAGGAAGACTCAATGTTCCTGTACTTAAGTCGGCATTGTGTCTCTTCTATGTAATTCCGATGCAATTTCTGTGTTTCATCGTCAATGCGAAGATCCAAGGGATACTGTAAACCTGCAGAGGTGCATCGGAATGTAAAACTGGTGACACAGGAAACCCTCAAAACATTGACAGTAGGAAGACTCAGCCTTCCTGTTCTTAAGTCGGCATTGTGTCTCTTATATTTAATTACGATGCTATTTCTGTGTTTCAGCGTCAATGGTAAGGTCCAATGGATACAGTAAACCTGCAGAGAAGCATTGGAATGTAAAACTGGTGACAAAGGAAACGCTCAAATCATACACCGAAAGATGACTCAGTTTTCTTGTACTTAAGTCGGCGTTGTGTCGCTTATATTTAATTCCGATGCAATTTCTGTGTTTCATCGTCAATGGGAAGGTCCAATGGATACAGTAGACCTGCAGAGGTGCATCTGAATGTAAAACTGGTGACACAGGGAACGCAAAAAACATAGACAGTAGAAGGACACACTCTTCGTGTACTTATGTCGACATTGTGTCTCTTATATTTAATTCCGATGCAATTTCTGTGTTTCATCGTCAATGGAAAAGTCCAAGGGATACAGTAACCCAACAGAGGTGCATCGGAATGTAAAACTGGTGACACAGGAAGCGCTCATAACATAGACAGTGGGAAGAATCAGTCTCACTGTACTTAAGTCGGCATTGTGCCTCTTATATTTAATTTGATGCAATTTCTGTGCTTCACCGTCACTGTGAAGGTCCAAGGGATACAGTAAACCAGCGGAGGTGCATCGGAATATAAAACTGGTGACACAGGAAACGCTCAAATCTTAGACAATAGAAAGACACACTCTTCCTGTACATAAGTCGACATTGTGTCACTTCTATTTAATTCCGATGCAATTTCTGTGTTTCATCGTCATTGGAAATGTCGAAGGGAAACAGTATACCTGCAGAGGTACATCGGAATGTAAAACTTGTGACACAGGAGACGCTCAAAGCATAGACAGTAGGAAGACTCAGTCTTGCTGTACTTATGTCGGCAGCATTGTGTCTCTTATATTTAATTCCGATGCAATTTCTGTGTTTCATCGTCAATGGGAAGGTCCAATAGATCCAGTAAACCTGCAGAGGTGCATCGGAATGTAAAACTGGTGACACAAAAAACGCTCAAAACATAGACAATAGAAAGACACACTCTTCCTGTACTTAAGTCGGCATTTTGTCCCTTACATCTAATTCCGATGCAATTTCTGTGTTTCATCGTCAATGGGAAGGTCGAATGGATACAGTAAACCTGCAGAGGTGCATCGGAATGTAAAGCTGATGACACAGGAAACGCTCAAAACATAGACAGTAGCAAGACTCAGTCTTGCTGTACTTATGTCGGCAGCATTGTGTCTCTCATATTTAATTCCGATGCAATTTCTGTGTTTCATCGTCAATGGGAAGGTCGAATGGAAACAGTATACCTGCAGAGGTGCATAGGAATGTAAAACTGGTGACAAGGGAAACGCTCAAAACGTAGACAGTAGGAAGACTCAGTCTTTATGTACTTAAATAGGCATTGTGTCTCTTATATTTAATTCCGATGCAATTTCTGTGTTTCATCCTCAATGGGGAGGTCCAAGGGATACAGTAACCCTACAGAGGTGCATCGGAATGTAAAACTGGTGACACAGGAAGAGCTCATAACGTAGACCCTAAGAGGACTCAGTTTTCTTGTACTTAAATCGGCATTGTGTCTTTTATATTTAATTCCGATGCAATTTCTGTGTTTCATCGTCAATGGGAAAGTCCAATGGATACAGTAAACCAGGAGAGGTGCATCGGAATGTAATACTGGTGACAAAGGAAAGGTTCAAAACATAGACAGTAGGAAGACTCAGTCTTCCTTGACTTAAGTCGGCATGGTGTGTCTTATATTTAATTCCGATGCAATTTCTCTGTTTCATCGTCAATGGAAGGTCCAATGGATACAGTAAACCAGCAGAGGTGCATCGGAATGTAAAACTGGTGACACAGGAAACGCTCAAAACACAGACAATACAAATTCACACTCTTCCTGTACTTAAGTCGACATTGTGTCTCTTCTATTCAATTCCGATGCAATTTCTGTGTTTCATCGTCAATGGGAAAGGCGAAGGGAAATAGTATACCTGCAGAGGTGCATCGGAATGTAAAACTGGTGACACAGGAGACGCTCAAAGCATAGACAGTAGGAAGACTCAGTCTTCCTGTACTTAAGTCGACATTGAGTCTCCTATATTTCATTCCGATGCAATTTCTGTGTTTCATCGTCACTGTGAAAGTCCAAGGGATACAGTAAACCTGCAGAGGTGCATCGGAATGTAAAACTGGTGACGCAGGAATCGCTCAAAACATAGACAGTAGGAAGACTCAATGATCCTGTAGTTAAGTCGGCATTGTGTCTCTTATATTTAATTCCGAAGCAATTTCTGTGTTTCATCGTCAATGCGAAGATCCAAGGGATACAGTAAACCTGCAGAGATGCATCGGAATTTAAAACTGGTGTCACAGGAAACGTTCAAAACATAGACAGTAGGAAGACTCAGCTTTCCTGTTCTTATGTCGGCATTGTGTCTCTTATATTTAATTCCGATGCTATTTCTGTGTTTCATCGTCAATGGGAAGGTCCAATGGATACAGTAAACCTGCAGAGGTGCATCGGAATGTCAAATTGGTGACTCAGGAAACGCTCAAAACATAGACAGTAGGAAGACTCAATCTTCCTGTACTTAAGTCGGCATTGTGTCTCTTATATTTAATTCCGATGCAATTTCTCTGTTTCTTCGTCAATGGGGAGGTCCAAGGGATACAGTAACCCTACAGAGGTGCATCGGAATGTAAAACTGGTGACACAGGAGGCGCTCATAACATAGACCCTAGGAAGACTCAGTTTCCTTGTGCTAAAATCGGCATTGTGTCTTTTATATTTAATTCCGATGCAATTTCTCTGTTTCTTCGTCAATGGGAAGGTCCAATGGATACAGTAAACCTCCAGCGGTGCATCGGAATTTAAAACTGGTGACACTGAAAACGCTCAATACATAGACGCAAGAAGACTCTGTTTTCTAGTACTTAAGTCGGCGTTGTGTCTCTTATATTTATTTCGGATGTAATTCCGGTGTTTCATCGTCAATGGGAAGGTCCAATGGATACAGTAAACCTGCAGAGCTGCATCGGAATGTAAAACTGGTGACGCAGGAAACGCTCAAAACATAGACAGTAGGAAGACTCAATGTTCCTGTACTTAAGTCGGCATTGTGTCTCTTCTATGTAATTCCGATGCAATTTCTGTGTTTCATCGTCAATGCGAAGATCCAAGGGATACTGTAAACCTGCAGAGGTGCATCGGAATGTAAAACTGGTGACACAGGAAACCCTCAAAACATTGACAGTAGGAAGACTCAGCCTTCCTGTTCTTAAGTCGGCATTGTGTCTCTTATATTTAATTACGATGCTATTTCTGTGTTTCAGCGTCAATGGTAAGGTCCAATGGATACAGTAAACCTGCAGAGAAGCATTGGAATGTAAAACTGGTGACAAAGGAAACGCTCAAATCATACACCGAAAGATGACTCAGTTTTCTTGTACTTAAGTCGGCGTTGTGTCGCTTATATTTAATTCCGATGCAATTTCTGTGTTTCATCGTCAATGGGAAGGTCCAATGGATACAGTAGACCTGCAGAGGTGCATCTGAATGTAAAACTGGTGACACAGGGAACGCAAAAAACATAGACAGTAGAAGGACACACTCTTCGTGTACTTATGTCGACATTGTGTCTCTTATATTTAATTCCGATGCAATTTCTGTGTTTCATCGTCAATGGAAAAGTCCAAGGGATACAGTAACCCAACAGAGGTGCATCGGAATGTAAAACTGGTGACACAGGAAGCGCTCATAACATAGACAGTGGGAAGAATCAGTCTCACTGTACTTAAGTCGGCATTGTGCCTCTTATATTTAATTTGATGCAATTTCTGTGCTTCACCGTCACTGTGAAGGTCCAAGGGATACAGTAAACCAGCGGAGGTGCATCGGAATATAAAACTGGTGACACAGGAAACGCTCAAATCTTAGACAATAGAAAGACACACTCTTCCTGTACATAAGTCGACATTGTGTCACTTCTATTTAATTCCGATGCAATTTCTGTGTTTCATCGTCATTGGAAATGTCGAAGGGAAACAGTATACCTGCAGAGGTACATCGGAATGTAAAACTTGTGACACAGGAGACGCTCAAAGCATAGACAGTAGGAAGACTCAGTCTTGCTGTACTTATGTCGGCAGCATTGTGTCTCTTATATTTAATTCCGATGCAATTTCTGTGTTTCATCGTCAATGGGAAGGTCCAATAGATCCAGTAAACCTGCAGAGGTGCATCGGAATGTAAAACTGGTGACACAAAAAACGCTCAAAACATAGACAATAGAAAGACACACTCTTCCTGTACTTAAGTCGGCATTTTGTCCCTTACATCTAATTCCGATGCAATTTCTGTGTTTCATCGTCAATGGGAAGGTCGAATGGATACAGTAAACCTGCAGAGGTGCATCGGAATGTAAAGCTGATGACACAGGAAACGCTCAAAACATAGACAGTAGCAAGACTCAGTCTTGCTGTACTTATGTCGGCAGCATTGTGTCTCTCATATTTAATTCCGATGCAATTTCTGTGTTTCATCGTCAATGGGAAGGTCGAATGGAAACAGTATACCTGCAGAGGTGCATAGGAATGTAAAACTGGTGACAAGGGAAACGCTCAAAACGTAGACAGTAGGAAGACTCAGTCTTTATGTACTTAAATAGGCATTGTGTCTCTTATATTTAATTCCGATGCAATTTCTGTGTTTCATCCTCAATGGGGAGGTCCAAGGGATACAGTAACCCTACAGAGGTGCATCGGAATGTAAAACTGGTGACACAGGAAGAGCTCATAACGTAGACCCTAAGAGGACTCAGTTTTCTTGTACTTAAATCGGCATTGTGTCTTTTATATTTAATTCCGATGCAATTTCTGTGTTTCATCGTCAATGGGAAAGTCCAATGGATACAGTAAACCAGGAGAGGTGCATCGGAATGTAATACTGGTGACAAAGGAAAGGTTCAAAACATAGACAGTAGGAAGACTCAGTCTTCCTTGACTTAAGTCGGCATGGTGTGTCTTATATTTAATTCCGATGCAATTTCTCTGTTTCATCGTCAATGGAAGGTCCAATGGATACAGTAAACCAGCAGAGGTGCATCGGAATGTAAAACTGGTGACACAGGAAACGCTCAAAACACAGACAATACAAATTCACACTCTTCCTGTACTTAAGTCGACATTGTGTCTCTTCTATTCAATTCCGATGCAATTTCTGTGTTTCATCGTCAATGGGAAAGGCGAAGGGAAATAGTATACCTGCAGAGGTGCATCGGAATGTAAAACTGGTGACACAGGAGACGCTCAAAGCATAGACAGTAGGAAGACTCAGTCTTCCTGTACTTAAGTCGACATTGAGTCTCCTATATTTCATTCCGATGCAATTTCTGTGTTTCATCGTCACTGTGAAAGTCCAAGGGATACAGTAAACCTGCAGAGGTGCATCGGAATGTAAAACTGGTGACGCAGGAATCGCTCAAAACATAGACAGTAGGAAGACTCAATGATCCTGTAGTTAAGTCGGCATTGTGTCTCTTATACAGGGCGTTTCAAAAAGAAAGAGCAGATTTCAAACATTTATTTCTCAAAAACTACAAATGATAGAAACACAATTCAAACGTTTCTTGTCAGAGAAAGGTTCAAAGTTTTTCAATGGTCCGCGCAGAAGTTCCATGCAAATCCGCAGTGGCGCTGGCGTTTGTTTGTAGGAAAATGGCGACGACACCACAGGAACGATCATTTTGTGTGCTGCAATTTGCAAAGTTAGAGTCCATTGTTGGTGTGCAACGTGCATTCCGCCGTCAATTCAACAAACAGCCGCCTCGTCATAAGCAAATTTATGAGTGGCATCACAGATTCGTAGAAGATGGTTGCATCTGCAAGCGAAAAAGCACGGGTCGTCCACGCACATCGGATGAAAATGTCGAGCGTGTCCGTGCAGCTTACGAAAGGAGCCCTAGAAAATCCACGGCACGGGCAAGTCACGAACTAAACATGTCTAAAACAACGGTATGGCGCGTTCTGAGTAACCGTCTGCACATGAAGCCGTACAAACTGCAGTTATTGCAAGCATTGCGTCCTGACGACCACAACAAAAGGTTCGAATTTTCAACTGCAATTCTACAGGACATGGAAGAGGACAATTTTGCCGAACGATTAATTTTTTCAGATGAATCAACGTTTCACATTTCTGGTAAAGTTAATCGGCATAACGTACGAATTTGGGCGAGTGAAACTCCGAGGGACGTTATTCAACATGAAAGAGACTCACCAAAGGTTAACGTCTTTTGTGCAATTTCGGTAAACAAAGTTTATGGACCTTTCTTTTTCATGGAGAAAACTATCACAGGAACCATTTACCTGGACATGTTAGAAAACTGGCTATTTCCTCAACTTCAGGAAGATTCAAATCACTTCATCTTCATGCAAGATGGCGCCCCACCACACTTCTCTGAACCTGTACGACGGTACCTAAATAACACCATTCCAGGACGGTGGATTGGAAGAGCAGGAGCACAAGATCAATGTCATCGTCTGTGGCCTCCCAGGTCACCAGACCTTACACCCTGCGATTTTTATTTGTGGGGGTACATAAAGGACTGTGTTTATGTCCCACCTATGCCCGCTACTCTTCAAGAGGTACGACATCGAATTGTTGCGGCCGTGAATTCGGTAACTAAAGACCAGTTGCGTCGTGTGTGGCAAGAAATGAGATACCGGTTTGATATTTGTCGTGTAACAAATGGTGCTCATATTGAGGTACAGTTTTGATATTTGTTGTGTAACATTTGGTACTCATATTGAGTGAAGGACCGTTGGAATTGTGTTTCTATCATTTGTAGTTTTTGAGAAATAAATGTTTGAAATCTGCTCTTTCTTTTTGAAACGCCCTGTATTTAATTCCGAAGCAATTTCTGTGTTTCATCGTCAATGCGAAGATCCAAGGGATACAGTAAACCTGCAGAGATGCATCGGAATTTAAAACTGGTGTCACAGGAAACGTTCAAAACATAGACAGTAGGAAGACTCAGCTTTCCTGTTCTTATGTCGGCATTGTGTCTCTTATATTTAATTCCGATGCTATTTCTGTGTTTCATCGTCAATGGGAAGGTCCAATGGATACAGTAAACCTGCAGAGGTGCATCGGAATGTCAAATTGGTGACTCAGGAAACGCTCAAAACATAGACAGTAGGAAGACTCAATCTTCCTGTACTTAAGTCGGCATTGTGTCTCTTATATTTAATTCCGATGCAATTTCTCTGTTTCTTCGTCAATGGGAAGATCCAAGGGATACAGTAAACCTGCAGAGGTGCATCGGAATGTAAAACTGGTGACACAGGAAATGCTCAAAACATAGACAGTAGGAAGACTCAGCCTTCCTGTTCGTAAGTAGGCATTGTGTCTCTTATATTTAATTCCGATGCTATTTCTGTGTTTCATCGTCATTGGAAGGGTCAAATGGATACAGTAAACTTGCAGAGGTGCTTCGGAATGTAAAACTGGTGACGCAGGAATCGCTCAAAACATAGACTGTAGAAAGACTCAATGTTCCTTTAGTTAAGTCGGCATTGTGTCTCTCAAAGTTCCTTTACTTAAGTCGGCATTGTGTCTCTTATATTTAATTCCGATGCAATTTCTGTGTTTCATCGTCAATGCGAAGATCCAAGGGATACAGTAAACCTGCAGAGGTGCATCGGAATGTAAAACTGGTGACACAGGAAACGCTCAAAACATAGACAGTAGGAAGACTCAGCCTTCCTGTTCTTAAGTCGGCATTGTGTCTCTTATATTTAATTCCGATGCAATTTCTCTGTTTCATCGTCAATGGGAAGATCCAAGGGATACAGTAAACCTGCAGAGGTGCATCAGAATGTAAAACTGGTGACACAGGAAATGCTCAAATCATAGACAGTAGGAAGACTCAGCCTTCCTGTTCTTAAGTCGGCATTGTATATCTTATATTTCATTCCGATGCTATTTCTGTGTTTCATCGTCAATGGGAAGGTCGAATGGAAACAGTATACCTGCCGAGGTGCATCGGAATGTAAAACTGGTGACAAGGGAAACGCTCAAAACATAGACAGTAGGAAGACTCATTCTTTCTGTACATAAATCGGCATTGTGTTTCTTAATTTAATTCCGATGCTATTTCTGTGTTTCATCGTCAATGGGAAGGTCCAATGGATACAGTAAAACTGCAGAGGTGCATCGGAATGTAAAACTGGTGACACAGGAAACGCTCAAAACATAGACAGTAGGAAGACTCAGCCTTCCTGTTCTTAAGTCGGCATTGTGTCTCTTATATTTAATTCCGATGCAATTTCTCTGTTTCATCGTCACTGTGAAGGTCCAATGGATACAGTAAACCTGCAGAGGTGCATCGGAATGTAAAACGGGTGACACAGGAAACGCTCAAAGCATAGACAGTAGGAAGACTCAGTCTTCCTGTACTTAAGTCGGCATTTTGTCCCTTACATTTAAATCCTATGCAATTTCTATGTTTCGTCGTCAATGGGAAGGTCAAATGGATACAGTACACCTGCAGAGGTGCATCGGAATGTAAAACTGATGACACAGGAAACGCTCAAAACATAGACAGTAGGAAGACTCAGTCTTCCTGTACTTATGTCGGCAGCATTGTGTCTCTTATATTTAATTCCGATGCAATATCTGTGTTTCACCGTCAATGGGAAGGTCGAATGGAAACAGTATACCTGCCGAGGTGCATCGGAATGTAAAACTGGTGACGCAGGAAACACTCAAAACATAGACAGTAGGAAGACTCAGTCATTCTGTACTAAGTCGACATTGTGTCTCTTACATTTAATTCCGATGCAATTTCTGTGTTTCATCGTCAATGTGGAGGTCCAAGGGATACAGTAACCCTACAGAGGTGCATCGGAATGTCAAGCTGGTGACACAGGAAGCACTCATAACATAGACCCTAAGAAGACTCAGTTTTCTTGTACTGAAGTCGGCATTGTGTCTCTTATACTTAATTTGATGCAATTTCTGTGTTTCATCGTCACTGTGAAGGTCCAAGGGTTACAGTAAATCTGCAGAGGTGAATCAAAATATAAAACTGATGACACAGGAAACGCTCAAAACATAGACAGTAGGAATACTCAGTCTTCCTGTACATAAGTCGGCATTGTTTCTCTTATATTTAATTCCGATGCAATTTCTGTGTATCATCGTCACTGTGAAGGTCCAATGGTTACAGTAAACCTGCAGAGGTGCATCGGAATGAAATACTGGTGACACAGGAAACGCTCAAAACATAGACAGTAGGAAGACTCAGCCTTCCTGTTCTTAAGTCGGCATTGTGTCTCTTATATTTAATTCCGATGCTATTTCTGTGTTTCATCGTCAATGGGAAGGTCCAAGGGATACAGTAAACCTGCAGAGGTGCATCGGAATGTAAAACAGGTGTTACAGAAAACGCTCAAAACATAGAGCGTAAGAAGACTCATTTTTCTTGTACTTAAGTCGGCATTGTGTCTCTTATATTTAATTCCGATGCAATTTCTGTGTTTCATCGTCAATGGGAAAGTCCAATGGATACAGTAAACCTGCAGAGGTGCATCGGAAAGTAATACCGGTGACACAGGAAAGGCTTAAAACATAGACAGTAGGAAGACGCAGTCTTCCTTTACCTAAGTCGGCATGGTGACTCTTATATTTAATTCCGAAGCAATTTCTGTGTTTCATCGTCAATGGAAGGTCCAAAGGATACAGTAAAGCAGCGGAGGTGCATCGGAATGTAAAACTGGTGACACAGGAAACGTCCAAATCATAGACAATAGAAGGACACACTCTTCCTGTACTTAAGTCGACATTGTGTCTCTTCTATTTAATTCCGATGCAATTTCTGTGTTTCATCGTCATCGGGAATGTCGAAGGGAAATAGTATACCTGCAGAGGTGCATCGGAATCTAAAACTTGTGACACAGGAGACGCTCAAAGCATAGACAGTAGGAAGACTCAGTCTACCTGTACTTAAGTCGGCTTTGTGTCTCTTATATTTAATTCCGATGCAATATCTGTTTTTCATCGTCACTGGGAAGGTCCACGGGATACAGTAAACCTACAGAGGTGCATCGGAAAGTAAAATTGGTGACGCAGGAATCGCTCAAAACATGGACAGTAGGAAGACTCAATGTTCCTGTACTTAATTCGGCATTGTGTCTCTTATATTAAATTCCGATGCAATTTCTGTGTTTCATCGTCAATGCGAAGATCCAAGGGATACAGTAAACCTGCAGAGATGCATCGGAATGTAAAACTGGTGACACAGTAAACACTCAAAACATAGACAGTAGGAAGACTCAGCCTTCCTGTTCTTAAGTCGGCATTGTGCCTCTTATATTTAATTCCGATGCTATTTCTGTGTTTCATCGTCAATTGGAAGGTCCAGTGGATACAGTAAACCTGCAGAGTTGCATCGGAATGTAAAATTAATGACGCAGGAAACGCTCAAAACATTGACAGTAGGAAGACTCAATCTTCCTGTACTTAAGTCGGCATTGTGTCTCTTATTTTTAATTCCGATGCAATTTCTCTGTTTCATCGGCAATGGGAAGATCCAAGGGATACAGTAAACCTGCAGAGGTTCATCGGAATGTAAAACTGGTGACACAGGAAATGCTCAAAACATAGACAGTAGGAAGACTCAGCCTTCCTGTTCTTAAGTCGGCATTGTGTCTCTTATATTTAATTCCGATGCTATTTCTGTGTTTCATCGTCAATGGGAAGGTCCAATGGATACAGTAAACCTGCAGAGGTGCTTCGGAATGTAAAACTGGTGACGCAGGAATCGCTCAAAACATTGACAGTAGGAAGACTCAATGTTGCTGTACTTAAGTCGGCATTGTGTCTCTCACATTTAATTCCGATGCAATTTCTGTGTTTCATCGTCAATGCGAAGATCCAAGGGATACAGTAAACCTGCAGAGATGCATCGGAATGTAAAACTGGTGACACAGGAAACGCTCAAAACATAGACAGTAGGAAGACTCAGCCTTCCTGTTCATAAGTCGGCATTGTGTCTCTTATATTTAGGTCCGATGCTATTTCTGTGTTTTTGGAAGGTCCAGTGGATACAGTAAACCTGCTGAGGTGCATCGGAATGTAAAATTGGTGACGCACGAAACGCTCAAAACATAGACAGTAGGAAGACTCAGTCTTCCTGTACATAAGTCGACATTGTGTCTCTTATTTTTAATTCCGATGCAATTTCTCTGTTTCATCGTCAATGGGAAGATCCAAGGGATACAGTAAACCTGCAGAGGTGCATCGGAAAGTAAAACTGGTGACACAGGAAATGCTCAAAACATACACAGTAGGAAGACTCAGCCTTCTTGTTCTTAAGTCGGCATTGTGTCTCTTAATTTAATTCCGATGCTATTTCTATGTTTCATCGTCAATGGGAAGGTCCAATAGATACAGTAAAACTGCAGAGGTGGATCGGAATGTAAAACTGGTGACACAGGAAGCGGTCAAAACATAGACCCTAAGAAGACTCAGTTTTCTTGTACTCAAGTCGCCATTGTGTCTCTTATATTTAATTTGATGCAATTTCTGTGTTTCATCGTCACTGTGAAGTTCCAAGGGATACAGTAAAACTGCAGAGGTGCATCAAAATGTAAAACTGATGACACAGGATACGCTCAAATTATAGACAGTAGGAATACTCAGTCTTCCTTTACCTAAGTCGGCATTGTTTCTCTGATATTTAATTCCGATGCAATTTCTGTGTTTTGTCGTCACTGTGAAGGTCCAATGGATACAGTAAACCTGCAGAGGTGCATCGGAATGAAAAACTGGTGACACAGGAAACGCTCAAAACATAGACGGTAGGAAGACTCAGCCTTCCTGTTCTTATGTCGGCATTGTGTCTCTTATATTTCCGATGCTATTTCTGTGTTTCATCGTCAATGGGAAGGTCCAATGGATACAGTAAACCTGCGGAGGTGCATCGGAAAGGAAAACTGGTGACACTGGAAACGTCAAAACATAGAACGTAAGAAGACTCAGTTTTATTGTACTTAAGTCGGCGTTGTGTGTCTTATATTTAATTCCGATGCAATTTCTGTGTTTCATCGTCAATGGGAAAGTTGAAGGAAAACAGTATACCTGCAGAGGTGCATCGGAATGTAAAACTGGTGACACAGGAAACGCACAAAACATAGACAATAGAAAGACACACTCTTCCTGTACTTAAGTCGGCATTGTGTCTCTTATATTTAATTCCGATGGTATTCCAGTGTTTCATCGTCAATGGGAAGGTCCAAAGGATACAGTAAACCTGCAGAGGTGCTTCGGAATGTAAAACCGGTGACGCAGGAATCGCTCAAAGCATAGACAGTAGGAAGACTCAATGTTCCTGTACTTAAGTCGGCATTGTGTCTCTTACATTTAATTCCGATGCAATTTCTGTGTTTCATCGTCAATGCGAAGATCCAAGGGATACAGTAAACCTGCAGAGGTGCATCGGAATGTAAAACTGGTGACACAGGAAACGCTCAAAGCATAGACAGTAGGAATACTCAGTCTTTCTGTACTTAAGTCGGCATTGTGTCTCTGATATTTAATTCCGATTCAATTTCTGTGTTTCATCGTCAATGGGAAGGTCCAATGGATGCAGTAACCCTACAGAGGTGCATCGGAATGTAAAACTGGTGACACAGGAAGCGCTTATAACATAGACCCTAAGAAGACTCAGTTTTCTTGCACTTAAATCGGCATTGTGTCTTTTATATTTAATTCCGATGCAATTTCTGTGTTTCATCGTCAATGAGAATGTCCAATGGATACAGTAAACCTGCAGAGGTGCATCGGATGTAATACTGGTGACAAAGGAAAGGCTCATAACATAGACAGTAGGTAGACTCAGTCTTCCTTTACATAAGTCGGCATGGTGTCTCTTATATTTAATTCCAATGCAATTTCTGTGTTTCATCGTCAATGGGAAAGTCGAAGGAAAACAGTATACCTGCAGAGGTGCATCGGAATGTAAAACTGGTGACACAGGAAACGCACAAAACATAGACAATAGAAAGACACACTCTTCCTGTACTTAAGTCGGCATTGTGTCTCTTATATTTAATTTGATGCAATTTCTGTGTTTCACTGTCACTGTGAATGTCCAAGGGTTACAGTAAACCTGCAGAGGTGCATCGGAATGTAAAACTGGTGTTACAGAAAACGCTCAAAACATAGAGCGTAAGAAGACACATTTTTTTTTGTACTTAAGTCGGCGTTGTGTCTCTTATATTTAATTCCGATGCAATTTCTGTGTTTCATCGTCAATGGTAAAGTCCAATGGATACAGTAAACCTGCATAGGTGCATCGGAATGTAATACCGGTGACACAGGAAAGGCTCACACATAGACAGTATTAAGACTCAGTCTTCCTTTACCTAAGTCGGCATTGTGTCTCTTATATTTAATTCCGATGCAATTTCTGTGTTTCATCGTCATCGGGAATGTCGAAGGGAAACAGTATACCTGCAGAGGTGCATCGGAATGTAAAACTTGTGACACAGGAGACGCTCAAAGCATAGACAGTAGGAAAACTCAGTCTACTTGTACATAAGTCGGCTTTGTGTCTCTTATATTAAATTCCGATGCAATTTCTGTGTTTCATCGTCAATGCGAAGATCCAAAGGATACAGTAAACCTGCAGAGATGCATCGGAATGTAAAACTGGTGACACAGGAAACGCTCAAAACATAGACTGTAGGAAGACTCAGCCTTCATGTTCTTAAGTCGGCATTGTGTTTCTTATATTTAATTCCGATGCTATTTCTGTGTTTCATCGTCAATTGGAAGGTCCAGTGGATACAGTAAACCTGCAGAGTTGCATCGGAATGTAAAATTGGTGACGCAGGAAACGCTCAAAACATAGACAGTAGGAAGACTCAATCTTCCTGTACTTAAGTCGGCATTGTGTCTCTTATTTTTAATTCCGATGCAATTTCTCTGTTTCATCGTCAATGGGAAGATCCAAGGTATACAGTAAACCTGTAGAGGTTCATCGGAATGTAAAACTGGTGACACAGGAAATGCTCAAAACATAGACAGTAGGAAGACTCAGCCTTCCTGTTCTTAAGTCGGCATTGTGTCTCTTATATTTAATTCCGATGCTATTTCTGTGTCTCATCGTCAATGGGAAGGTCCAATGAATACAGTAAACCTGCAGAGGTGCTTCGGAATGTAAAACTGGTGACGCAGGAATCGCTCAAAACATAGACAGTAGGAAGACTCAATGTTCCTGTACTTAAGTCGGCATTGTGTCTCTTACATTTAATTCCGATGCTATTTCTGTGTATCATCGTCAATGGGAAGATCCAATGGATACAGTAAACCTGCAGAGGTGCTTCGGAATGTAAAACTAGTGACGCAGGAATCGCTCAAATCATAGACAGTAGGAAGACTCAATGTTCCTGTACTTAAGTCGGCATTATGTCTCTTACATTTAATTCGGAAGCAATTTCTGTGTTTCATCGTCAATGCGAAGATCCAAGGGATACAGTAAACCTGCAGAGGTGCATCGGAATGAAAAACTGGTGACACAGGAAACGCTCAAAACATGGACAGTAGGAAGACTGAGCCTTCCTGTTCTTAAGTCGGCATTGTGTCTCTTAATTTAATTCCGATGCTATTTCTGTGTTTCATCGTCAATGGGAACGTCCAATGGATACAGTAAAACTGCAGAGGTGGATCGGAATGTAAAACTGGTGACACAGGACGCGGTCAAAACATAGACTCTAAGAAGACTCAGTTTTCTTGTACTGAAGTTGGCATTGTGTCTCTTATATTTAATTTGATGCAATTTCTGTGTTTCATCGTAACTGTGAAGTTCCAAGGGATACAGTAAATCTGCAGAGGTGCATCAAAATGTAAAACTGATGACACAGGAAACGCTCAAATCATAGACAGTAGGAATACTCAGTCTTCCTTTACCTAAGTCGGCATTGTTTCTCTGATATTTAATTCCGTTGCAATTTCTGTGTTTCGTCGTCACTGTGAAGGTCCAATGGATACAGTAAACCTGCAGAGGTGCATCGGAATGTAAAACAGGTGACACAGGAAACGCTCAAAGCACAGACAGTAGGAAGACTCAGTCTGCCTTTACTTAAGTCGGCATGGTGTCTCTTATATTTAATTCCGATGCCATTTCTGTGTTTCATCGTCAATGGAAGGTCCAATGGATACAGTAAACCAGCAGAGGTGCATCGGAATGTAAAACTGGTGACGCAGGAATCGCTAAAATCATAGACTGTAGGAAGACTCAATGTTCCTTTACTTATGTCGGCATTGTGTCTCTTATATTTAATTCCGATGCAATTTCTGTGTTTCATCGTCAATGGGGAGGTCCAAGGGATACAGTAACCCTACAGAGGTGCATCGGAATGTAAAACTGGTGACACAGGAAGCGCTCATAACATAGACCCTAAGAAGACTCAGTTTTCTTGTACTTAAATCGGCATTGTGTCTTTTATATTTAAATCCGACGCAATTTCTGTGTTTCATCGTAAATGGGAAAGTCCAATGGATACAGTAAACTTGCAGAGGTACATCGGAATGTAATACTGGTGACAAACGAAAGGCTCAAAACATAGACAGTAGGAAGACTCAGTCTTCCTTTACTTAAGTCGGCATGGTTTCTCTTATATTTAATTCCGATGCAATTTCTCTGTTTCATCGTCAATGGAAGGTCCAATGGATACAGTAAACCAGGAGAGGTGCATCGGAATGTAAAACTGGTGACACAGCAAACGCTCAAAACATAGACAATAGAAATTCACTCTCTTCCTGTACTTAAGTCGACATTGTGTCTCTTCTATTTAATTCCGATGCAATTTCTGTGTTTCATCGTCAATGCGAAGATCCAAGGGATACAGTAAACCTGCAGAGATCCATCGGAATGTAAAACTGGTGACACAGGAAACGCTCAAAACATAGACAGTAGGAAGACTCAGCCTTCCTGTTCTTATGTCGGCATTGTGTCTCTTACATTTAATTCCGATGCTATTTCTGTGTTTCATCGTCAATGGGAAGGTCCAGTGGATACAGTAAACCTGCAGAGTAGCATCGGAATGTAAAATTGGTGACGCAGGAAAAGCTCAAAACATAGACAGTAGGAATACTCAATCTTCCTGTACTTAAGTCGGCATTGTGTCTCTTATTTTTAATTCCGATGCAATTTCTCTGTTTCATCGTCAATGGGAAGGTCCAATGGATACAGTAAAACTGCAGAGCTGCATCGGAATGTAAAACTGGTGACACAGGAGGCGCTCATAACATAGACCCTAAGAAGACTCAGTTTCCTTGTGCTAAAATCGGCATTGTGTCTTTTATATTTAATTCCGATGCAATTTCTCTGTTTCTTCGTCAATGGGTAGGTCCAATGGATACAGTAAACCTCCAGCGGTGCATCGGAATTTAAAACTGGTGACACTGAAAACGCTCAATACATAGACGCAAGAAGACTCAGTTTTCTAGTACTTAAGTCGGCGTTGTGTCTCTTATATTTATTTCGGATGTAATTCCGGTGTTTCATCGTCAATGGGAACGTCCAATGGATACAGTAAACCTGCAGAGGTGCATCGGAATGTAAAACTGGTGACGCAGGAAACGCTCAAAACATAGACAGTAGGAAGACTCAATGTTCCTGTACTTAAGTCGGCATTGTGTCTCTTCTATGTAATTCCGATGCAATTTCTGTGTTTCATCGTCAATGCGAAGATCCAAGGGATACTGTAAACCTGCAGAGGTGCATCGGAATGTAAAACTGGTGACACAGGAAACCCTCAAAACATTGACAGTAGGAAGACTCAGCCTTCCTGTTCTTAAGTCGGCATTGTGTCTCTTATATTTAATTACGATGCTATTTCTGTGTTTCAGCGTCAATGGTAAGGTCCAATGGATACAGTAAACCTGCAGAGAAGCATTGGAATGTAAAACTGGTGACAAAGGAAACGCTCAAATCATACACCGAAAGACGACTCAGTTTTCTTGTACTTAAGTCGGCGTTGTGTCGCTTATATTTAATTCCGATGCAATTTCTGTGTTTCATCGTCAATGGGAAGGTCCAATGGATACAGTAGACCTGCAGAGGTGCATCTGAATGTAAAACTGGTGACACAGGGAACGCAAAAAGCATAGACAGTAGAAGGACACACTCTTCGTGTACTTATGTCGACATTGTGTCTCTTATATTTAATTCCGATGCAATTTCTGTGTTTCATCGTCAATGGGAAAGTCCAAGGGATACAGTAACCCAACAGAGGTGCATCGGAATGTAAAACTGGTGACACAGGAAGCGCTCATAACATAGACAGTGGGAAGAATCAGTCTCACTGTACTTAAGTCGGCATTGTGCCTCTTATATTTAATTTGATGCAATTTCTGTGCTTCACCGTCACTGTGAAGGTCCAAGGGATACAGTAAACCAGCGGAGGTGCATCGGAATATAAAACTGGTGACACAGGAAACGCTCAAATCTTAGACAATAGAAAGACACACTCTTCCTGTACTTAAGTCGACATTGTGTCACTTCTATTTAATTCCGATGCAATTTCTGTGTTTCATCGTCATTGGAAATGTCGAAGGGAAACAGTATACCTGCAGAGGTACATCGGAATGTAAAACTTGTGACACAGGAGACGCTCAAAGCATAGACAGTAGGAAGTCTCAGTCTTGCTGTACTTATGTCGGCAGCATTGTGTCTCTTATATTTAATTCCGATGCAATTTCTGTGTTTCATCGTCAATGGGAAGGTCCAATAGATCCAGTAAACCTGCAGAGGTGCATCGGAATGTAAAACTGGTGACACAAAAAACGCTCAAAACATAGACAATAGAAAGACACACTCTTCCTGTACTTAAGTCGGCATTTTGTCCCTTACATCTAATTCCGATGCAATTTCTGTGTTTCATCGTCAATGGGAAGGTCGAATGGATACAGTAAACCTGCAGAGGTGCATCGGAATGTAAAGCTGATGACACAGGAAGCGCTCAAAACATAGACAGTAGCAAGACTCAGTCTTGCTGTACTTATGTCGGCAGCATTGTGTCTCTTATATTTAATTCCGATGCAATTTCTGTGTTTCATCGTCAATGGGAAGGTCGAATGGAAACAGTATACCTGCAGAGGTGCATCGTAATGTAAAACTGGTGACAAGGGAAACGCTCAAAACGTAGACAGTAGGAAGACTCAGAGTTTCTGTACTTAAGTCGGCATTGTGTCTCTTATATTTAATTCCGATGCAATTTCTGTGTTTCTTCGTCAATGGGGAGGTCCAAGGGATACAGTAACCCTACAGAGGTGCATCGGAATGTAAAACTGGTGACACAGAATGCGCTCATAACATAGACCCTAAGAAGACTCAGTTTTCTTGTACTTAAATCGGCATTGTGTCTTTTATATTTAATTCCGATGGAATTTCTCTGTTTCATCGTCAATGGGAAGGTCCAATGGATACAGTAAACCTCCAGAGGTGCATCGGAATTTAAAACTGGTGACACTGAAAACGCTCTAATTATAGACGTAAGAAGACTCAGTTTTCTAGTACTTAAGTCAGCGTTGTGTCTCTTATATTTATTTCGGATGTAATACCGGTGTTTCATCGTCAATGGGAAGGTCCAATGGATACAGTAAACCTGCAGAGGTGCATCGGAATGTAAAACTGGTGACGCAGGAAACGCTCAAAACATAGACAGTAGGAAGACTCAATGTTCCTGTGCTTAAGTCGGCATTGTGTCTCTTCTATGTAATTCCGATGCAATTTCTGTGTTTCATCGTCAATGCGAAGATCCAAGGGATACAGTAAACCTGCAGAGGTGCATCGGAATGTAAAACTGGTGACACAGTCACGCTCAAAACTATGACAGTAGGAAGACTCAGCCTTCCTGTTCTTAAGTCGGCTTGTGTCTCTTATATTTAATTACGATGCTATTTCTGTGTTTCATCGTCACTGTGAAGGTCCAAGGGATACAGTAACCTGCAGAGGTGCATCAAGATGTAAAACTGATGACACAGGAAACGCTAAAAACATAGACAGTCGGAAGACTTAGTCTCCCTGTACCTAGAACGGCATTGTGTCTCTTATATTTAATTCCGATGCAATTTCTGTGTTTCATCGTCCATGGGAAGGTCCAATGGATACAGTAAACCTGCAGAGGTGCATTGGAATGTAAAACTGGTGACAAAGGAAACGCTGAAATCATACACCGAAAGATGACTCAGTTTTCTTGTACCTAAGTCGGCGTTGTGTCTCTTATATTTAATTCCGATGCTATTTCTGTGTTTCATCGTCAATGGGAAGGTCCAATGGATACAGTAAAACTGCAGAGGTGGATCGGAATGTAAAACTGGTGACACAGGAAGCGGTCAAAACATAGACCCTAAGAAGACTCAGTTTTCTTGTACTGAAGTCGGCATTGTGTCTCTTATATTTAATTTGATGCAATTTCTGTGTTTCATCGTCACTGTGAAGGTCCAAGGGGTACAGTAAACCTGCAGAGGTGCATCAAAATGTAAAACTGATGACACAGGAAACGCTCAAAACATAGACAGTAGGAATACTCAGTCTTCCTTTACCTAAGTCGGCATTGTTTCTCTGATATTTAATTCCAATGCAATCTCTGTGTTTCGTCGTCACTGTGAAGGTCCAATGGATACAGTAAACCTGCAGAGGTGCATCGGAATGTAAAACTGGTGACACAGGAAACGCTCAAAGCATAGACAGTAGGAAGACTCAGTCTTCCTGTACTTAAGTCGGCATTTTGTCCCTTACATTAAATTCCGATGCAATTTCTGTGTTTCATCGTCAATGGGAAGGTCGAATGGATACAGTTAACCTGCAGAGGAGCATCGGAATGTAAAACTGATGACACAGGAAACGCTCAAAACATAGACAGTAGGAAGACTCAGTCTTCCTTTACTTATGTCGGCAGCATTGTGTCTCTCATATTTAATTCCGATGCAATTTCTGTGTTTCATCGTCAATGGGAAGGTCGAATGGAAACAGTATACCTGCAGAGGTGCATAGGAATGTAAAACTGGTGACAAGGGAAACGCTCAAAACATAGACAGTAGGAAGACTCAGTCTTTATGTACTTAAGTAGGCATTGTGTCTCTTATATTTAATTCCGATGCAATTTCTGTGTTTCATCCTCAATGGGGAGGTCCAAGGGATACAGTAACCCTACAGAGGTGCATCGGAATGTAAAACTGGTGACACAGGAAGAGCTCATAACGTAGACCCTAAGAGGACTCAGTTTTCTTGTACTTAAATCGGCATTGTGTCTTTTATATTTAATTCCGATGCAATTTCTGTGTTTCATCGTCAATAGGAAAGTCCAATGGATACAGTAAACCAGGAGAGGTGCATCGGAATGTAATACTGGTGACAAAGGAAAGGTTCAAAACATAGACAGTAGGAAGACTCAGTCTTCCTTGACTTAAGTCGGCATGGTGTGTCTTATATTTAATTCCGATGCAATTTCTCTGTTTCATCGTCAATGGAAGGTCCAATGGAAACAGTAAACCAGCAGAGGTGCATCGGAATGTAAAACTGGTGACACTGGAAACGCTCAAAACACAGACAATACAAATTCACACTCTTCCTGTACTTAAGTCGACATTGTGTCTCTTCTATTCAATTCCGATGCAATTTCTGTGTTTCATCGTCAATGGGAAAGGCGAAGGGAAATAGTATACCTGCAGAGGTGCATCGGAATGTAAAACTGGTGACACAGGAGACGCTCAAAGCATAGACAGTAGGAAAACTCAGTCTTCCTGTACTTAAGTCGACATTGAGTCTCCTATATTTCATTCCGATGCAATTTCTGTGTTTCATCGTCACTGTGAAAGTCCAAGGGATACAGTAAACCTGCAGAGGTGCATCGGAATGTAAAACTGGTGACGCAGAAATCGCTCAAAACATAGACAGTAGGAAGTCTCAATGATCCTGTAGTTAAGTCGGCATTGTGTCTCTTATATTTAATTCCGAAGCAATTTCTGTGTTTCATCGTCAATGCGAAGATCCAAGGGATACAGTAAACCTGCAGAGATGCATCGGAATTTAAAACTGGTGTCACAGGAAACGTTCAAAACATAGACAGTAGGAAGACTCAGCTTTCCTGTTCTTATGTCGGCATTGTGTCTCTTATATTTAATTCCGATGCTATTTCTGTGTTTCATCGTCAATGGGAAGGTCCAATGGATACAGTAAACCTGCAGAGGTGCATCGGAATGTCAAATTGGTGACTCAGGAAACGCTCAAAACATAGACAGTAGGAAGACTCAATCTTCCTGTACTTAAGTCGGCATTGTGTCTCTTATATTTAATTCCGATGCAATTTCTCTGTTTCTTCGTCAATGGGAAGATCCAAGGGATACAGTAAACCTGCAGAGGTGCATCGGAATGTAAAACTGGTGACACAGGAAATGCTCAAAACATAGACAGTAGGAAGACTCAGCCTTCCTGTTCGTAAGTAGGCATTGTGTCTCTTATATTTAATTCCGATGCTATTTCTGTGTTTCATCGTCATTGGAAGGGTCAAATGGAAACAGTAAACTTGCAGAGGTGCTTCGGAATGTAAAACTGGTGACGCAGGAATCGCTCAAAACATAGACTGTAGAAAGACTCAATGTTCCTTTAGTTAAGTCGGCATTGTGTCTCTCAAAGTTCCTTTACTTAAGTCGGCATTGTGTCTCTTATATTTAATTCCGATGCAATTTCTGTGTTTCATCGTCAATGCGAAGATCCAAGGGATACAGTAAACCTGCAGAGGTGCATCGGAATGTAAAACTGGTGACACAGGAAACGCTCAAAACATAGACAGTAGGAAGACTCAGCCTTCCTGTTCTTAAGTCGGCATTGTGTCTCTTATATTTAATTCCGATGCAATTTCTCTGTTTCATCGTCAATGGGAAGATCCAAGGGATACAGTAAACCTGCAGAGGTGCATCAGAATGTAAAACTGGTGACACAGGAAATGCTCAAATCATAGACAGTAGGAAGACTCAGCCTTCCTGTTCTTAAGTCGGCATTGTGTATCTTATATTTCATTCCGATGCTATTTCTGTGTTTCATCGTCAATGGGAAGGTCGAATGGAAACAGTATACCTGCCGAGGTGCATCGGAATGTAAAACTGGTGACAAGGGAAACGCTCAAAACATAGACAGTAGGAAGACTCATTCTTTCTGTACATAAATCGGCATTGTGTCTCTTAATTTAATTCCGATGCTATTTCTGTGTTTCATCGTCAATGGGAAGGTCCAATGGATACAGTAAACCTGCAGAGGTGCATCGGAATGTAAAACGGGTGACACAGGAAACGCTCAAAGCATAGACAGTAGGAAGACTCAGTCTTCCTGTACTTAAGTCGGCATTTTGTCCCTTACATTTAAATCCTATGCAATTTCTATGTTTCGTCGTCAATGGGAAGGTCAAATGGATATAGTACACCTGCAGAGGTGCATCGGAATGTAAAACTGATGACACAGGAAACGCTCAAAACATAGACAGTAGGAAGACTCAGTCTTCCTGTACTTATGTCGGCAGCATTGTGTCTCTTATATTTAATTCCGATGCAATTTCTGTGTTTCACCGTCAATGGGAAGGTCGAATGGAAACAGTATACCTGCCGAGGTGCATCGGAATGTAAAACTGGTGACGCAGGAAACACTCAAAACATAGACAGTAGGAAGACTCAGTCATTCTGTACTAAGTCGACATTGTGTCTCTTACATTTAATTCCGATGCAATTTCTGTGTTTCATCGTCAATGTGGAGGTCCAAGGGATACAGTAACCCTACAGAGGTGCATTGGAATGTAAAGCTGGTGACACAGGAAGCACTCATAACATAGACCCTAAGAAGACTCAGTTTTCTTTTACTGAAGTCGGCATTGTGTCTCTTATATTTAATTCCGATGCTATTTCTGTGTTTCATCGTCAATGGGAAGGTCCAACGGATACAGTAAACCTGCAGAGGTGCATCGGAATGGAAAACTGGTGACACTGCAAACGCTCAAAACGTAGACCGTAAGAAGACTCAGTTTTATTGTACTTAAGTCGGCGTTGTGTGTCTTATATTTAATTCCGATGCAATTTCTGTGTTTCATCGTCAATGGGAAAATCGAAGGAAAACAGTATACCTGCAGAGGTGCATCGGAATGTAAAACTGGTGACACAGAAACGCACAAAACATAGACAATAGAAAGACACACTCTTCCTGTACTTAAGTCGTCATTGTGTCTCTTATATTTAATTTGATGCAATTTCTGTGTTTCACCGTCACTGTGAAGGTCCAAGGGATACAGTAAACCTGCAGAGGTGCATCGGAATGTAAAACAGGTGTTACAGAAAACGCTCAAAACATAGAGCGTAAGAAGACTCATTTTTCTTGTACTTAAGTCGGCATTGTGTCTCTTATATTTAATTCCGATGCAATATCTGTTTTTCATCGTCACTGGGAAGGTCCACGGGATACAGTAAACCTACAGAGGTGCATCGGAAAGTAAAATTGGTGACGCAGGAATCGCTCAAAACATGGACAGTAGGAAGACTCAATGTTCCTGTACTTAATTCGGCATTGTGTCTCTTATATTAAATTCCGATGCAATTTCTGTGTTTCATCGTCAATGCGAAGATCCAAGGGATACAGTAAACCTGCAGAGATGCATCGGAATGTAAAACTGGTGACACAGTAAACACTCAAAACATAGACAGTAGGAAGACTCAGCCTTCCTGTTCTTAAGTCGGCATTGTGTCTCTTATATTTAATTGCGATGCTATTTCTGTGTTTCATCGTCAATTGGAAGGTCCAGTGGATACAGTAAACCTGCAGAGTTGCATCGGAGTGTAAAATTAATGACGCAGGAAACGCTCAAAACATAGACAGTAGGAAGACTCAATCTTCCTGTACTTAACACGTTCACTGCCACTGTAATTGGCCTTGCTTTGCCACGTAACCAATATTTTTCTTAATAGAATCTGAAAATATATTGCTAAAAGTAATATAACATGTATTTATTTTATAAGTACACAATCAAATTTACTCTCGTGAATCAAAGTTGTTTTGGGGCGCACTAAGGCGTCAGTGGCATATCAGGCCATATTCTGTAGCGGGTGGCCGTGGACGCGCCAATGCGTCTAGTGTATTGTTCCTGGTTAGTGTGACAGTTTAGGTTACTACAATTTCATTTTATATTCATAAATGAAACGAAACATCCTACTGACAAACGACATATTTATTGGACAAAAAATATAGTAGAAACATTCAAATACAAACACAAGATCTCGAAGAAACTTCTGAAATAAAATGTATGTCAAATCTAAGAAAAATACAATCTAGAGCTTTATCCATTACTCTCAAACAAATAAAATAAATACAAAGTTTAAGAATAGTACCGACACATAACTGTCGAAAAATAAATGAGCAACGAAAGTGCTATCTGCCTTTAGAGGTGGTGAATAACACAACAGTTCAAACAATATCCTGCTTTATTTGGGCAATCTAGGCACTCGTAAATCGTGTCTGTTCGTTGTCCACGGCTGGCGCATGATCTGCACTTTTTTCGCGGTGTTTTTGATTTTCCATTTGATTCTCGTTTTACCACAACATGTTGGGGATTTCTGACTGGCCGTTCTACCTGCTTTCGTGGCAATAGTGCTCTTATAATACTGAGTCTAAATTCTTGGAGGGGCATTTTTGTGCCACAATATTTATTGTGTAGGGCATGTGCGTTTGTCAGTATCATTTCCACAACGTGGATAAAAAGTTTCTTGTACCAGCGTATGGTTTTGCGTTCCGAGAGGTAATATGATAACATCTGATCGTGCCGATCAACTCCCGCCATAAATTTATTGTAGTTTACAATGGCCAAGGGCTTAGATTTCTTCTCCTTTCTTTTGGTTTCAACCTCAACCATTTCATTTGTAAATGCATTAGAAATGTAGCAAACCTCCCTCTTATCACGCCACTTACCTATCATAACTCCTTCCGCAAATCTGGCAACGGCTTCACCTTTTCGTAGTTTTGCTTCCTGTATTTCCTTGGGTGTATCCTTCCTATTCGCCCTCAGAGTTCCCGTGCAGTGGGTCTTCTTATCCAGGAGCAGCTTTGCCAATGCGAAGCTGTTATAGTAATTGTCCATGTACACATGGTGACCAGCATTCAACTTTTCATCTAGTAAATGAAGAACAATTTTTTGCGCATGGCCTCTTCCTCCTAAATCGTCCAGCATGCCAGTGTATACCGCGAATTTTAGGACCATTCCAGTGGGAGTTGTCAAAATATATAGCTTTATGCCATATTTGTGCTTTTTGTTTTTGATGTATTGGCGGAAAAGTAATCGTCCACGCCAAAGGATCATTGATTCGTCCAGAGACAGTTCCCGTCCAGGGTAGTAAACTTGGCACATCCTTTCATTGAAAAAATTGATAACGGGACGTATTTTATACAACCTGTCGGATGGTGTTGGTTTGCCCTGTTTTGGATTTTCAGAAAAGTGTAATGCACGTAGTATTAGCAGAAAACGATTTCGTGAAATACTATCGGCAATTCCTTTCACGTTGAATAAAGCGTCCTTTTTCCAATAGTCCTGCAAATTCCTCATCTTTACATTTCCCATGTGCAGGAAAACTCCCAAGAACACTAACAATTCGCCAACAGTCACATCTTTCCAACAGTTTATTCGTGATTGTCCTTTGGTTCCCGCAGAAAGGAATAATTCAATCGCGTTTCGATTTGTTTCTTCTACAACTGTCAATAGAAATTCGTCCGTCAGCAAAAGACGAAAATAATCTAAGGGAGTGTTTTCCGTCGGTTGAATAAGCAGTCCCTCTTTTTTTATAAATGGGCAATTTATCATTCCAACTGGCTCTCTTTCCCACGCAACAGTTGTATCAGCTGCGTTATCTCTTGTTACCACTCCTTCTGCCATTTCCCTGTCGCTAGGATTCACAGCCATTTCTACAGTCTCATCTAAAACAAACTCGGCTCCGTCAGACTCTTCACTGGATTCCACGCCGTCCTCCTCACTGGCCAGTTCCGTTTCCGAATCGCTTTCTTCTAATATTCGTAATAATTCCGCATCCGTTAGTTTTTGTACGTTTCTTGTGTCCTGTGTTTTACGTTTCTTAGGTTCTGAAGGGCCCGCCGTGTCACGATTGTCTTCCATTTTCAGTCCCACAACAGAGAAAAACTGTAGGGAAAACACACGAACCGCACCCGCAAAAATTGAAAACAATACGTTCTTAGAGTGCCTGCGCAATGAACCACACCGAATGGCTGTGCCCGACTAAACTGTGGCGCTGAGAAACAGCTGAGTGTCTCGCCGCGCAGGCGCGTCGACGGCATATGCACTAGTATCGGCCGGACGCGCTGGTGCGCCGATGGCAGTGAACGTGTTAAGTCGGCATTGTGTCTCTTATTTTTAATTCCGATGCAATTTCTCTGTTTCATCGGCAATGGGAAGATCCAAGGGATACAGTAAACCTGCAGAGGTTCATCGGAATGTAAAACTGGTGACACAGGAAATGCTCAAAACATAGACAGTAGGAAGACTCAGCCTTCCTGTCCTTAAGTCGGCATTGTGTCTCTTATATTTAATTCCGATGCTATTTCTGTTTCATCGTCAATGGGAAGGTCCAATGGATACAGTAAACCTGCAGAGGTGCTTCGGAATGTAAAACTGGTGACGCAGGAATCGCTCAAAACATTGACAGTAGGAAGACTCAATGTTGCTGTACTTAAGTCGGCATTGTGTCTCTCACATTTAATTCCGATGCAATTTCTGTGTTTCATCGTCAATGCGAAGATCCAAGGGATACAGTAAACCTGCAGAGATGCATCGGAATGTAAAACTGGTGACACAGGAAACGCTCAAAACATAGACAGTAGGAAGACTCAGCCTTCCTGTTCATAAGTCGGCATTGTGTCTCTTATATTTAGGTCCGATGCTATTTCTGTGTTTTTGGAAGGTCCAGTGGATACAGTAAACCTGCAGAGGTGCATCGGAATGTAAAATTGGTGACGCACGAAACGCTCAAAACATAGACAGTAGGAAGACTCAGTCTTCCTGTACATAAGTCGACATTGTGTCTCTTATTTTTAATTCCGATGCAATTTCTCTGTTTCATCGTCAATGGGAAGATCCAAGGGATACAGTAAACCTGCAGAGGTGCATCGGAAAGTAAAACTGGTGACACAGGAAATGCTCAAAACATACACAGTAGGAAGACTCAGCCTTCTTGTTCTTAAGTCGGCATTGTGTCTCTTAATTTAATTCCGATGCTATTTCTATGTTTCATCGTCAATGGGAAGGTCCAATAGATACAGTAAAACTGCAGAGGTGGATCGGAATGTAAAACTGGTGACACAGGAAGCGGTCAAAACATAGACCCTAAGAAGACTCAGTTTTCTTGTACTCAAGTCGCCATTGTGTCTCTTATATTTAATTTGATGCAATTTCTGTGTTTCATCGTCACTGTGAAGTTCCAAGGGATACAGTAAAACTGCAGAGGTGCATCAAAATGTAAAAGTGATGACACAGGATACGCTCAAATTATAGACAGTAGGAATACTCAGTCTTCCTTTACCTAAGTCGGCATTGTTTCTCTGATATTTAATTCCGATGCAATTTCTGTGTTTCGTCGTCACTGTGAAGGTCCAATGGATACAGTAAACCTGCAGAGGTGCATCGGAATGAAAAACTGGTGACACAGGAAACGCTCAAAACATAGACGGTAGGAAGACTCAGCCTTCCTGTTCTTATGTCGGCATTGTGTCTCTTATATTTCCGATGCTATTTCTGTGTTTCATCGTCAATGGGAAGGTCCAACGGATACAGTAAACCTGCGGAGGTGCATCGGAAAGGAAAACTGGTGACACTGGAAACGTCAAAACATAGAACGTAAGAAGACTCAGTTTTATTGTACTTAAGTCGGCGTTGTGTGTCTTATATTTAATTCCGATGCAATTTCTGTGTTTCATCGTCAATGGGAAAGTTGAAGGAAAACAGTATACCTGCAGAGGTGCATCGGAATGTAAAACTGGTGACACAGGAAACGCACAAAACATAGACAATAGAAAGACACACTCTTCCTGTACTTAAGTCGGCATTGTGTCTCTTATATTTAATTTGATGCAATTTCTGTGTTTCACCGTCACTGTGAAGGTCCAAGGGATCCAGTAAACCTGCAGAGGTTCATCGGAATGTAAAACTGGTGACACAGGAAATGCTCAAAACATAGACATTAGGAAGACTCAGCCTTCCTGTTCTTAAGTCGGCATTGTGTCTCTTATATTTAATTCCGATGGTATTCCTGTGTTTCATCGTCAATGGGAAGGTCCAATGGATACAGTAAACCTGCAGAGGTGCTTCGGAATGTAAAACCGGTGACGCAGGAATCGCTCAAAGCATAGACAGTAGGAAGACTCAATGTTCCTGTACTTAAGTCGGCATTGTGTCTCTTACATTTAATTCCGATGCAATTTCTGTGTTTCATCGTCAATGCGAAGATCCAAGGGATACAGTAAACCTGCAGAGGTGCATCGGAATGTAAAACTGGTGACACAGGAAATGCTCAAAGCATAGACAGTAGGAATACTCAGTCTTTCTGTACTTAAGTCGGCATTGTGTCTCTTATATTTAATTCCGATGCAATTTCTGTGTTTCATCGTCAATGGGGAGGTCCAAGGGATGCAGTAACCCTACCGAGGTGCATCGGAATGTAAAACTGGTGACACAGGAAGCGGTCAAAACATAGACCCTAAGAAGACTCAGTTTTCTTGTACTGAAGTCGGCATTGTGTCTCTTATATTTAATTTGATGCAATTTCTGTGTTTCATCGTAACTGTTAAGGTCAAAGGGATACAGTAAATCTGCAGAGGTGCATCAAAATGTAAAACTGATGACACAGGAAACGCTCAAAACATAGACAGTAGGAATACTCAGTTTTCCTTTACCTAAGTCGGCATTGTTTCTCTGATATTTAATTCCGATGCAATTTCTGTGTTTCGTCGTCACTGTGAAGGTCCAATGGATACAGTAAACCTGCAGAGGTGCATCGGAATGTAAAACTGGTGACACAGGAAACGCTCAAAGCATAGACAGTAGGAATACTCAGTCTTTCTGTACTTAAGTCGGCATTGTGTCTCTTATATTTAATTCCGATTCAATTTCTGTGTTTCATCGTCAATGGGGAGGTCCAATGGATGCAGTAACCCTACAGAGGTGCATCGGAATGTAAAACTGGTGACACAGGAAGCGCTTATAACATAGACCCTAAGAAGACTCAGTTTTCTTGCACTTAAATCGGCATTGTGTCTTTTATATTTAATTCCGATGCAATTTCTGTGTTTCATCGTCAATGAGAATGTCCAATGGATACAGTAAACCTGCAGAGGTGCATCGGAATGTAATACTGGTGACAAAGGAAAGGCTCATAACATAGACAGTAGGTAGACTCAGTCTTCCTTTACATAAGTCGGCATGGTGTCTCTTATATTTAATTCCAATGCAATTTCTGTGTTTCATCGTCAATGGGAAAGTCGAAGGAAAACAGTATACCTGCAGAGGTGCATCGGAATGTAAAACTGGTGACACAGGAAACGCACAAAACATAGACAATAGAAAGACACACTCTTCCTGTACTTAAGTCGGCATTGTGTCTCTTATATTTAATTTGATGCAATTTCTGTGTTTCACTGTCACTGTGAATGTCCAAGGGTTACAGTAAACCTGCAGAGGTGCATCGGAATGTAAAACTGGTGTTACAGAAAACGCTCAAAACATAGAGCGTAAGAAGACACATTTTTTTTTGTACTTAAGTCGGCGTTGTGTCTCTTATATTTAATTCCGATGCAATTTCTGTGTTTCATCGTCAATGGTAAAGTCCAATGGATACAGTAAACCTGCATAGGTGCATCGGAATGTAATACCGGTGACACAGGAAAGGCTCAAACATAGACAGTATTAAGACTCAGTCTTCCTTTACCTAAGTCGGCATTGTGTCTCTTATATTTAATTCCGATGCAATTTCTGTGTTCCATCGTCAATGGAAGGTCCAAAGGATACAGTAAACCAGCGGAGGTGCATCGGAATGTAAAACTGGTGACACAGGAAACGCTCCAAAACTTAGACAATACAAAGACACACTCTTCCTGTACTTAAGTCAACATTGTGTCTCTTCTATTTAATTCCGATGCAATTTCTGTGTTTCATCGTCATCGGGAATGTCGAAGGGAAACAGTATACCTGCAGAGGTGCATCGGAATGTAAAACTTGTGACACAGGAGACGCTCAAAGCATAGACAGTAGGAAGACTCAGTCTACTTGTACTTAAGTCGGCTTTGTGTCTCTTATATTAAATTCCGATGCAATTTCTGTGTTTCATCGTCAATGCGAAGATCCAAGGGATACAGTAAACCTGCAGAGATGCATCGGAATGTAAAACTGGTGACAAAGGAAACGCTCAAAACATAGACTGTAGGAAGACTCAGCCTTCATGTTCTTAAGTCGGCATTGTGTTTCTTATATTTAATTCCGATGCTATATCTGTGTTTCATCGTCAATTGGAAGGTCCAGTGGATACAGTAAACCTGCAGAGTTGCATCGGAATGTAAAATTGGTGACGCAGGAAACGCTCAAAACATAGACAGTAGGAAGACTCAATCTTCCTGTACTTAAGTCGGCATTGTGTCTCTTATTTTTAATTCCGATGCAATTTCTCTGTTTCATCGTCAATGGGAAGATCCAAGGGATACAGTAAACCTGTAGAGGTTCATCGGAATGTAATACTGGTGACACAGGAAATGCTCAAAACATAGACAGTAGGAAGACTCAGCCTTCCTGTTCTTAAGTCGGCATTGTGTCTCTTATATTTAATTCCGATGCTATTTCTGTGTCTCATCGTCAATGGGAAGGTCCAATGAATACAGTAAACCTGCAGAGGTGCTTCGGAATGTAAAACTGGTGACGCAGGAATCGCTCAAAACATAGACAGTAGGAAGACTCAATGTTCCTGTACTTAAGTCGGCATTGTGTCTCTCACATTTAATTCCGATGCTATTTCTGTGTATCATCGTCAATGGGAAGATCCAATGGATACAGTAAACCTGCAGAGGTGCTTCGGAATGTAAAACTAGTGACGCAGGAATCGCTCAAATCATAGACAGTAGGAAGACTCAATGTTCCTGTACTTAAGTCGGCATTATGTCTCTTACATTTAATTCGGAAGCAATTTCTGTGTTTCATCGTCAATGCGAAGATCCAAGGGATACAGTAAACCTGCAGAGGTGCATCGGAATGAAAAACTGGTGACACAGGAAACGCTCAAAACATGGACAGTAGGAAGACTGAGCCTTCCTGTTCTTAAGTCGGCATTGTGTCTCTTAATTTAATTCCGATGCTATTTCTGTGTTTCATCGTCAATGGGAAGGTCCAATGGATACAGTAAAACTGCAGAGGTGGATCGGAATGTAAAACTGGTGACACAGGACGCGGTCAAAACATAGACTCTAAGAAGACTCAGTTTTCTTGTACTGAAGTTGGCATTGTGTCTCTTATATTTAATTTGATGCAATTTCTGTGTTTCATCGTAACTGTGAAGTTCCAAGGGATACAGTAAATCTGCAGAGGTGCATCAAAATGTAAAACTGATGACACAGGAAACGCTCAAATCATAGACAGTAGGAATACTCAGTCTTCCTTTACCTAAGTCGGCATTGTTTCTCTGATATTTAATTCCGTTGCAATTTCTGTGTTTCGTCGTCACTGTGAAGGTCCAATGGATACAGTAAACCTGCAGAGGTGCATCGGAATGTAAAACAGGTGACACAGGAAACGCTCAAAGCACAGACAGTAGGAAGACTCAGTCTGCCTTTACTTAAGTCGGCATGGTGTCTCTTATATTTAATTCCGATGCCATTTCTGTGTTTCATCGTCAATGGAAGGTCCAATGGATACAGTAAACCAGGAGAGGTGCATCGGAATGTAAAACTGGTGACACAGCAAACGCTCAAAACATAGACAATAGAAATTCACACTCTTCCTGTACTTAAGTCGACATTGTGTCTCTTCTATTTAATTCCGATGCAATTTCTGTGTTTCATCGTCAATGCGAAGATCCAAGGGATACAGTAAACCTGCAGAGATCCATCGGAATGTAAAACTGGTGACACAGGAAACGCTAAAAACATAGACAGTAGGAAGACTCAGCCTTCCTGTTCTTATGTCGGCATTGTGTCTCTTACATTTAATTCCGATGGTATTTCTGTGTTTCATCGTCAATGGGAAGGTCCAGTGGATACAGTAAACCTGCAGAGTAGCATCGGAATGTAAAATTGGTGACGCAGGAAACGCTCAAAACATAGACAGTAGGAATACTCAATCTTCCTGTACTTAAGTCGGCATTGTGTCTCTTATTTTTAATTCCGATGCAATTTCTCTGTTTCATCGTCAACGGGAAGATCCAAGGGGTACAGTAAACCTGCAGAGGTTCATCTTAATGTAAAACTGGTGACACAGGAAATGCTCAAAACATAGACATTAGGAAGACTCAGCCTTCCTGTTCTTAAGTCGGCATTGTGTCTCTTATATTTAATTCCGATGCTATTCCTGTGTTTCATCGTCAATGGGAAGGTCCAATGGATACAGTAAAGCTGCAGAGGTGCTGCGGAATGTAAAACTAGTGACGCAGGAATCGCTCAAAGCATAGACAGTAGGAAGACTCAATGTTCCTGTACTTAAGTCGGCATTGTGTCTCTTACATTTAATTCCGATGCAATTTCTGTGTTTCATCGTCAATGCGAAGATCCAAGGGATACAGTAAACCTGCAGAGGTGCATCGGAATGTAAAACTGGTGACACACGAAGCGGTCAAAACATAGACCCTAAGAAGACTCAGTTTTCTTGTACTGAAGTCGGCATTGTGTCTCTTATATTTAATTTGATGCAATTTCTGTGTTTCATCGTAACTGTTAATGTCAAAGGGATACAGTAAATCTGCAGAGGTGCATCAAAATGTAAAACTGATGACACAGGAAACGCTCAAAACATAGACAGTAGGAATACTCAGTTTTCCTTTACCTACGTCGGCATTGTTTCTCTGATATTTAATTCCGATGCAATTTCTGTGTTTCGTCGTCACTGTGAAGGTCCAATGGATACAGTAAACATGCAGAGGTGCATCAAAATGTAAAACTAGTGACACAGGAAACGTTCAAAGCATAGACAGTAGGAATACTCAGTCTTTCTGTACTTAAGTCGGCATTGTGTCTCTTATATTTAATTCCGATTCAATTTCTGTGTTTCATCGTCAATGGGGAGGTCCAAGGGATGCAGTAACCCTACAGAGGTGCATCGGAATGTAAAACTGGTGACACAGGAAGCGCTCATAACATAGACCCTAAGAAGACTCAGTTTTCTTGTACTTAAATCGGCATTGTGTCTTTTATATTTAATTCCGATGCAATTTCTGTGTTTCATCGTCAATGGGAATGTCCAATGGATACAGTAAACCTGCAGAGGTGCATCGGAATGTAATACTGGTGACAAAGGAAAGGCTCATAACATAGACAGTAGGTAGACTCAGTCTTCCTTTACTTAAGTCGGCATGGTGTCTCTTATATTTAATTCCAATGCAATTTCTGTGTTTCATCGTCAATGGGAAAGTCGAAGGAAAACAGTATACCTGCAGACGTGCATCGGAATGTAAAACTGGTGACACAGGAAACGCACAAAACATAGACAATAGAAAGACACACTCTTCCTGTACTTAAGTCGGCATTGTGTCACTTATATTTAATTTGATGCAATTTCTGTGTTTCACTGTCACTGTGAAGGTCCAAGGGTTACAGTAAACCTGCAGAGGTGCATCGGAATGTAAAACTGGTGTTACAGAAAACGCTCAAAACATAGAGCGTAAGAAGACACATTTTTTTTGTACTTAAGTCGGCGTTGTGTCTCTTATATTTAATTCCGATGCAATTTCTGTGTTTCATCGTCAATGGTAAAGTCCAATGGATACAGTAAACTTGCATAGGTGCTCGGAATGTAATACCGGTGACACAGGAAAGGCTCAAACATAGACAGTAGGAAGACTCAGTCTTCCTTTACCTAAGTCGGCATTGTGTCTCTTATATTTAATTCCGATGCAATTTCTGTGTTCCATCGTCAATGGAAGGTCCAAAGGATACAGTAAACCAGCGGAGGTGCATCGGAATGTAAAACTGGTGACACAGGAAACGCTCCAAAACTTAGACAATACAAAGACACACTCTTCCTGTACTTAAGTCAACATTGTGTCTCTTCTATTTAATTCCGATGCAATTTCTGTGTTTCATCGTCATCGGGAATGTCGAAGGGAAACAGTATACCTGCAGAGGTGCATCGGAATGTAAAACTTGTGACACAGGAGACGCTCAAAACATAGACAGTAGGAAGACTCAGTCTACTTGTACTTAAGTCGGCTTTGTGTCTCTTATATTAAATTCCGATGCAATTTCTGTGTTTCATCGTCAATGCGAAGATCCAAGGGATACAGTAAACCTGCAGAGATGCATCGGAATGTAAAACTGGTGACACAGGAAACGCTCAAAACATAGACTGTAGGAAGACTCAGCCTTCATGTTCTTAAGTCGGCATTGTGTTTCTTATATTTAATTCCGATGCTATTTCTGTGTTCCATCGTCAATGGAAGGTCCAAAGGATACAGTAAACCAGCGGAGGTGCATCGGAATGTAAAACTGGTGACACAGGAAACGCTCCAAAACTTAGACAATACAAAGACACACTCTTCCTGTACTTAAGTCAACATTGTGTCTCTTCTATTTAATTCCGATGCAATTTCTGTGTTTCATCGTCATCGGGAATGTCGAAGGGAAACAGTATACCTGCAGAGGTGCATCGGAATGTAAAACTTGTGACACAGGAGACTCTCAAAGCATAGACAGTAGGAAGACTCAGTCTACTTGTACTTAAGTCGGCTTTGTGTCTCTTATATTAAATTCCGATGCAATTTCTGTGTTTCATCGTCAATGCGAAGATCCAAGGGATACAGTAAACCTGCAGAGATGCATCGGAATGTAAAACTGGTGACACAGGAAACGCTCAAAACATAGACTGTAGGTAGACTCAGCCTTCATGTTCTTAAGTCGGCATTGTGTTTCTTATATTTAATTCCGATGCTATTTCTGTGTTTCATCGTCAATTGGAAGGTCCTGTGGATACAGTAAACCTGCAGAGTTGCATCGGAATGTAAAATTGGTGACGCAGGAAACGCTCAAAACATAGACAGTAGGAAGACTCAATCTTCCTGTACTTAAGTCGGCACTGTGTCTCTTATTTTTAATTCCGATGCAATTTCTCTGTTTCATCGTCAATGGGAAGATCCAAGGGATACAGTAAACCTGCAGAGGTTCATCGGAATGTAAAACTGGTGACACAGGAAATGCTCAAAACATAGACAGTAGGAAGACTCAGCCTTCCTGTTCTTAAGTCGGCATTGTGTCTCTTATATTTAATTCCGATGCTATTTCTGTGTTTCATCGTCAATGGGAAGATCCAATGGATACAGTAAACCTGCAGAGGTGCTTCGGAATGTAAAACTAGTGACGCAGGAATCGCTCAAAACATAGACAGTAGGAAGACTCAATATTCCTGTACTTAAGTCGGCATTATGTCTCTTACATTTAATTCGGAAGCAATTTCTGTGTTTCATCGTCAATGCGAAGATCCAAGGGATACAGTAAACCTGCAGAGGTGCATCGGAATGTAAAACTGGTGACACAGGAAGCGGTCAAAACATAGACTCTAAGAAGACTCAGTTTTCTTGTACTGAAGTTGGCATTGTGTCTCTTATATTTAATTTGATGCAATTTCTGTGTTTCATCGTAACTGTGCAGTTCCAAGGGATACAGTAAATCTGCAGAGGTGCATCAAAATGTAAAACTGATGACACAGGAAACGCTCAAATCATAGACAGTAGGAATACTCAGTCTTCCTTTACCTAAGTCGGCATTGTTTCTCTGATATTTAATTCCAATGCAATTTCTGTGTTTCGTTGTCACTGTGAAGGTCCAATGGATACAGTAAACCTGCAGAGGTGCATCGGAATGTAAAACAGGTGACACAGGAAACGCTCAAAGCACAGACAGTAGGAAGACTCAGTCTGCCTTTACTTAAGTCGGCATGGTGTCTCTTATATTTAATTCCGATGCAATTTCTGTGTTTCATCGTCAATGGAAGGTCCAATGGATACAGTAAACCAGCAGAGGTGCATCGGAATGTAAAACTGGTGACGCAGGAATCGCTCAAAACATAGACTGTAGGAAGACTCAATGTTCCTTTACTTATGTCTTCATTGTGTCTCTTATATTTAATTCCGATGCAATTTCTGTGTTTCATCGTCAATGGGGAGGTCCAAGGGATACAGTAACCCTACAGAGGTGCATCGGAATGTAAAACTGGTGACACAGGAAGCGCTCATTACATAGACCCTAAGAAGACTCAGTTTTCTTGTACTTAAATCGGCATTGTGTCTTTTATATTTAATTCCGACGCAATTTCTGTGTTTTATCGTAAATGAGAAAGTAAAATGGAAACAGTAAACTTGCAGAGGTACATCGGAATGTAATACTGGTGACAAACGAAAGGCTCAAAACATAGACAGTAGGAAGACTCAGTCTTCCTTTACTTAAGTCGGCATGGTGTCTCTTATATTTAATTCCGGTGCAATTTCTCTGTTTCATCGTCAATGGAAGGTCCAATGGATACAGTAAACCAGCAGAGGTGCATCGGAATATAAAACTGGTGACACAGCAAACGCTCAAAACATAGACAATAGAAATTCACACTCTTCCTGTACTTCAGTCGACATTGTGTCTCTTCTATTTAATTCCGATGCAATTTCTGTGTTTCATCGTCAATGCGAAGATCCAAGGGATACAGTAAACCTGCAGAGATCCATCGGAATGTAAAACTGGTGACACAGGAAACGCTCAAAACATAGACAGTAAGAAGACTCAGCCTTCCTGTTCTTATGTCGGCATTGTGTCTCTTATTTTTAATTCCGATGCAATTGCTCTGTTTCATCGTCAATGGGAAGATCCAAGGGATACAGTAAACCTGCAGAGGTTCATCTTAATGTAAAGCTGGTGACACAGGAAATGCTCAAAACATAGACATTAGGAAGACTCAGCCTTCCTGTTCTTAAGTCGGCATTGTGTCTCTTATATTTAATTCCGATGCTATTCCTGTGTTTCATCGTCAATGGGAAGGTCCAATGGATACAGTAAACCTGCAGAGGTGCTTCGGAATGTAAAACTAGTGACGCAGGAATCGCTCAAAACATAGACAGTAGGAAGACTCAATGTTCCTGTACTTAAGTCGGCATTGTGTCTCTTACATTTAATTCCGATGCAATTTCTGTGTTTCATCGTCAATGCGAAGATCCAAGGGATACAGTAAACCTGCAGAGGTGCATCGGAATGTAAAACTGGTGACACACGAAGCGGTCAAAACATAGACCCTAAGAAGACTCAGTTTTCTTGTACTGAAGTCGGCATTCTGTCTCTTATATTTAATTTGATGCAATTTCTGTGTTTCATCGTAACTGTGAAGGTCCAAGGGATACAGTAAATCTGCAGAGGTGCATGAAACTGTAAAACTGATGACACAGGAAACGCTCATAACATAGACAGTAGGAATACTCAGTTTTCCTTTACCTAAGTCGGCATTGTTTCTCTGATATTTAATTCCGATGCAATTTCTGTGTTTCGTCGTCACTGTGAAGGTCCAATGGATACAGTAAACCTGCAGAGGTGCATCGGAATGTAAAACTGGTGACACAGGAAACGCTCAAAGCATAGACAGTAGGAATACTCAGTCTTTCTGTACTTAAGTCGGCATTGTGTTTCTTATATTTAATTCCGATGCAATTTCTGTGTTTCATCGTCAATGGGGAGGTCCAAGGGATGCAGTAACCCTACAGAGGTGCATCGGAATGTAAAACTGGTGACACAGGAAGCGCTCATAACATAGACCCTAAGAAGACTCAGTTTTCTTGTACTTAAATCGGCATTGTGTCTTTTATATTTAAATCCGACGCAATTTCTGTGTTTCATCGTAAATGGGAAAGTCCAATGGATACAGTAAACTTGCAGAGGTACATCGGAATGTAATACTGGTGACAAACGAAAGGCTCAAAACATAGACAGTAGGAAGACTCAGTCTTCCTTTACTTAAGTCGGCATGGTTTCTCTTATATTTAATTCCGATGCGATTTCTCTGTTTCATCGTCAATGGAAGGTCCAATGGATACAGTAAACCAGGAGAGGTGCATCGGAATGTAAAACTGGTGACACAGCAAACGCTCAAAACATAGACAATAGAAATTCACACTCTTCCTGTACTTAAGTCGACATTGTGTCTCTTCTATTTAATTCCGATGCAATTTCTGTGTTTCATCGTCAATGCGAAGATCCAAGGGATACAGTAAACCTGCAGAGATCCATCGGAATGTAAAACTGGTGACACAGGAAACGCTCAAAACATAGACAGTAGGAAGACTCAGCCTTCCTGTTCTTATGTCGGCATTGTGTCTCTTACATTTAATTCCGATGCTATTTCTGTGTTTCATCGTCAATGGGAAGGTCCAGTGGATACAGTAAACCTGCAGAGTAGCATCGGAATGTAAAATTGGTGACGCAGGAAACGCTCAAAACATAGACAGTAGGAATACTCAATCTTCCTGTACTTAAGTCGGCATTGTGTCTCTTATTTTTAATTCCGATGCAATTTCTCTGTTTCATCGTCAATGGGAAGATCCAAGGGGTACAGTAAACCTGCAGAGGTTCATCTTAATGTAAAACTGGTGACACAGGAAATGCTCAAAACATAGACATTAGGAAGACTCAGCCTTCCTGTTCTTAAGTCGGCATTGTGTCTCTTATATTTAATTCCGATGCTATTCCTGTGTTTCATCGTCAATGGGAAGGTCCAATGGATACAGTAAACCTGCAGAGGTGCTGCGGAATGTAAAACTGGTGACGCAGGAATCGCTCAAAGCATAGACAGTAGGAAGACTCAATGTTCCTGTACTTAAGTCGGCATTGTGTCTCTTACATTTAATTCCGATGCAATTTCTGTGTTTCATCGTCAATGCGAAGATCCAAGGGATACAGTAAACCTGCAGAGGTGCATCGGAATGTAAAACTGGTGACACACGAAGCGGTCAAAACATAGACCCTAAGAAGACTCAGTTTTCTTGTACTGAAGTCGGCATTGTGTCTCTTATATTTAATTTGATGCAATTTCTGTGTTTCATCGTAACTGTTAATGTCAAAGGGATACAGTAAATCTGCAGAGGTGCATCAAAATGTAAAACTGATGACACAGGAAACGCTCAAAACATAGACAGTAGGAATACTCAGTTTTCCTTTACCTACGTCGGCATTGTTTCTCTGATATTTAATTCCGATGCAATTTCTGTGTTTCGTCGTCACTGTGAAGGTCCAATGGATACAGTAAACATGCAGAGGTGCATCAAAATCTAAAACTGGTGACACAGGAAACGTTCAAAGCATAGACAGTAGGAATACTCAGTCTTTCTGTACTTAAGTCGGCATTGTGTCTCTTATATTTAATTCCGATTCAATTTCTGTGTTTCATCGTCAATGGGGAGGTCCAAGGGATGCAGTAACCCTACAGAGGTGCATCGGAATGTAAAACTGGTGACACAGGAAGCGCTCATAACATAGACCCTAAGAAGACTCAGTTTTCTTGTACTTAAATCGGCATTGTGTCTTTTATATTTAATTCCGATGCAATTTCTGTGTTTCATCGTCAATGGGAATGTCCAATGGATACAGTAAACCTGCAGAGGTGCATCGGAATGTAATACTGGTGACAAAGGAAAGGCTCATAACATAGACAGTAGGTAGACTCAGTCTTCCTTTACTTAAGTCGGCATGGTGTCTCTTATATTTAATTCCAATGCAATTTCTGTGTTTCATCGTCAATGGGAAAGTCGAAGGAAAACAGTATACCTGCAGACGTGCATCGGAATGTAAAACTGGTGACACAGGAAACGCACAAAACATAGACAATAGAAAGACACACTCTTCCTGTACTTAAGTCGGCATTGTGTCACTTATATTTAATTTGATGCAATTTCTGTGTTTCACTGTCACTGTGAAGGTCCAAGGGTTACAGTAAACCTGCAGAGGTGCATCGGAATGTAAAACTGGTGTTACAGAAAACGCTCAAAACATAGAGCGTAAGAAGACACATTTTTTTTGTACTTAAGTCGGCGTTGTGTCTCTTATATTTAATTCCGATGCAATTTCTGTGTTTCATCGTCAATGGTAAAGTCCAATGGATACAGTAAACCTGCATAGGTGCATCGGAATGTAATACCGGTTACACAGGAAAGGCTCAAACATAGACAGTAGGAAGACTCAGTCTTCCTTTACCTAAGTCGGCATTGTGTCTCTTATATTTAATTCCGATGCAATTTCTGTGTTCCATCGTCAATGGAAGGTCCAAAGGATACAGTAAACCAGCGGAGGTGCATCGGAATGTAAAACTGGTGACACAGGAAACGCTCCAAAACTTAGACAATACAAAGACACACTCTTCCTGTACTTAAGTCAACATTGTGTCTCTTCTATTTAATTCCGATGCAATTTCTGTGTTTCATCGTCATCGGGAATGTCGAAGGGAAACAGTATACCTGCAGAGGTGCATCGGAATGTAAAACTTGTGACACAGGAGACGCTCAAAGCATAGACAGTAGGAAGACTCAGTCTACTTGTACTTAAGTCGGCTTTGTGTCTCTTATATTAAATTCCGATGCAATTTCTGTGTTTCATCGTCAATGCGAAGATCCAAGGGATACAGTAAACCTGCAGAGATGCATCGGAATGTAAAACTGGTGACACAGGAAACGCTCAAAACATAGACTGTAGGAAGACTCAGCCTTCATGTTCTTAAGTCGGCATTGTGTTTCTTATATTTAATTCCGATGCTATTTCTGTGTTTCATCGTCAATGGGAATGTCCAATGGATACAGTAAACCTGCAGAGGTGCATCGGAATGTAATACTGGTGACAAAGGAAAGGCTCATAACATAGACAGTAGGTAGACTCAGTCTTCCTTTACTTAAGTCGGCATGGTGTCTCTTATATTTAATTCCAATGCAATTTCTGTGTTTCATCGTCAATGGGAAAGTCGAAGGAAAACAGTATACCTGCAGACGTGCATCGGAATGTAAAACTGGTGACACAGGAAACGCACAAAACATAGACAATAGAAAGACACACTCTTCCTGTACTTAAGTCGGCATTGTGTCACTTATATTTAATTTGATGCAATTTCTGTGTTTCACTGTCACTGTGAAGGTCCAAGGGTTACAGTAAACCTGCAGAGGTGCATCGGAATGTAAAACTGGTGTTACAGAAAACGCTCAAAACATAGAGCGTAAGAAGACGCATTTTTTTTGTACTTAAGTCGGCGTTGTGTCTCTTATATTTAATTCCGATGCAATTTCTGTGTTTCATCGTCAATGGTAAAGTCCAATGGATACAGTAAACCTGCATAGGTGCATCGGAATGTAATACCGGTGACACAGGAAAGGCTCAAACATAGACAGTAGGAAGACTCAGTCTTCCTTTACCTAAGTCGGCATTGTGTCTCTTATATTTAATTCCGATGCAATTTCTGTGTTCCATCGTCAATGGAAGGACCAAAGGATACAGTAAACCAGCGGAGGTGCATCGGAATGTAAAACTGGTGACACAGGAAACGCTCCAAAACTTAGACAATACAAAGACACACTCTTCCTGTACTTAAGTCAACATTGTGTCTCTTCTATTTAATTACGATGCAATTTCTGTGTTTCATCGTCATCGGGAATGTCGAAGGGAAACAGTATACCTGCAGAGGTGCATCGGAATGTAAAACTTGTGACACAGGAGACTCTCAAAGCATAGACAGTAGGAAGACTCAGTCTACTTGTACTTAAGTCGGCTTTGTGTCTCTTATATTAAATTCCGATGCAATTTCTGTGTTTCATCGTCAATGCGAAGATCCAAGGGATACAGTAAACCTGCAGAGATGCATCGGAATGTAAAACTGGTGACACAGGAAACGCTCAAAACATAGACTGTAGGAAGACTCAGCCTTCATGTTCTTAAGTCGGCATTGTGTTTCTTATATTTAATTCCGATGCTATTTCTGTGTTTCATCGTCAATTGGAAGGTCCAGTGGATACAGTAAACCTGCAGAGTTGCATCGGAATGTAAAATTGGTGACGCAGGAAACGCTCAAAACATAGACAGTAGGAAGACTCAATCTTCCTGTACTTAAGTCGGCACTGTGTCTCTTATTTTTAATTCCGATGCAATTTCTCTGTTTCATCGTCAATGGGAAGATCCAAGGGATACAGTAAACCTGCAGAGGTTCATCGGAATGTAAAACTGGTGACACAGGAAATGCTCAAAACATAGACAGTAGGAAGACTCAGCCTTCCTGTTCTTAAGTCGGCATTGTGTCTGTTATATTTAATTCCGATGCTATTTCTGTGTCTCATCGTCAATGGGAAGGTCCAATGAATACAGTAAACCTGCAGAGGTGCTTCGGAATGTAAAACTGGTGACGCAGGAATCGCTCAAAACATATACAGTAGGAAGACTCAATGTTCCTGTACTTAAGTCGGCATTGTGTCTCTTACATTTAATTCCGATGCTATTTCTGTGTTTCATCGTCAATGGGAAGATCCAGTGGATACAGTAAACCTGCAGAGGTGCTTCGGAATGTAAAACTAGTGACGCAGGAATCGCTCAAAACATAGACAGTAGGAAGACTCAATGTTCCTGTACTTAACTCGGCATTATGTCTCTTACATTTAATTCGGAAGCAATTTCTGTGTTTCATCGTCAATGCGAAGATCCAAGGGATACAGTGAACCTGCAGAGGTGCATCGGTATGTAAAACTGGTGACACAGGAAGCGGTCAAAACATAGACTCTAAGAAGACTCAGTTTTCTTGTACTGAAGTTGGCATTGTGTCTCTTATATTTAATTTGATGCAATTTCTGTGTTTCATCGTAACTGTGCAGTTCCAAGGGATACAGTAAATCTGCAGAGGTGCATCAAAATGTAAAACTGATGACACAGGAAACGCTCAAATCATAGACAGTAGGAATACTCAGTCTTCCTTTACCTAAGTCGGCATTGTTTCTCTGATATTTAATTCCAATGCAATTTCTGTGATTCGTTGTCACTGTGAAGGTCCAATGGATACAGTATACCTGCAGAGGTGCATCGGAATGTAAAACAGGTGACACAGGAAACGCTCAAAGCACAGACAGTAGGAAGACTCAGTCTGCCTTTACTTAAGTCGGCATGGTGTCTCTTATATTTAATTCCGATGCAATTTCTGTGTTTCATCGTCAATGGAAGGTCCAATGGATACAGTAAACCAGCAGAGGTGCATCGGAATGTAAAACTGGTGACGCAGGAATCGTTCAAAACATAGACTGTAGGAAGACTCAATGTTCCTTTACTTATGTCTTCATTGTGTCTCTTATATTTAATTCCGATGCAATTTCTGTGTTTCATCGTCAATGGGGAGGTCCAAGGGATACAGTAACCCTACAGAGGTGCATCGGAATGTAAAACTGGTGACACAGGAAGCGCTCATAACATAGACCCTAAGAAGACTCAGTTTTCTTGTACTTAAATCGGCATTGTGTCTTTTATATTTAATTCCGACGCAATTTCTGTGTTTCATCGTAAATGGGAAAGTAAAATGGAAACAGTAAACTTGCAGAGGTACATCGGAATGTAATACTGGTGACAAACGAAAGGCTCAAAACATAGACAGTAGGAAGACTCAGTCTTCCTTTACTTAAGTCGGCATGGTGTCTCTTATATTTAATTCCGGTGCAATTTCTCTGTTTCATCGTCAATGGAAGGTCCAATGGATACAGTAAACCAGCAGAGGTGCATCGGAATATAAAACTGGTGACACAGCAAACGCTCAAAACATAGACAATAGAAATTCACACTCTTCCTGTACTTAAGTCGACATTGTGTCTCTTCTATTTAATTCCGATGCAATTTCTGTGTTTCATCGTCAATGCGAAGATCCAAGGGATACAGTAAACCTGCAGAGATCCATCGGAATGTAAAACTGGTGACACAGGAAACGCTGAAAACATAGACAGTAAGAAGACTCAGCCTTCCTGTTCTTATGTCGGCATTGTGTCTCTTATTTTTAATTCCGATGCAATTGCTCTGTTTCATCGTCAATGGGAAGATCCAAGGGATACAGTAAACTTGCAGAGGTTCATCTTAATGTAAAACTGGTGACACAGGAAATGCTCGAAACATAGACATTAGGAAGACTCAGCCTTCCTGTTCTTAAGTCGGCATTGTGTCTCTTATATTTAATTCCGATGCTATTCCTGTGTTTCATCGTCAAAGGGAAGGTCCAATGGATACAGTAAACCTGCAGAGGTGCTTCGGAATGTAAAACTAGTGACGCAGGAATCGCTCAAAACATAGACAGTAGGAAGACTCAATATTCCTGTACTTAAGTCGGCATTGTGTCTCTTACATTTAATTCCGATGCAATTTCTGTGTTTCATCGTCAATGCGAAGATCCAAGGGATACAGTAAACCTGCAGAGGTGCATCGGAATGTAAAACTGGTGACACACGAAGCGGTCAAAACATAGACCCTAAGAAGACTCAGTTTTCTTGTACTGAAGTCGGCATTCTGTCTCTTATATTTAATTTGATGCAATTTCTGTGTTTCATCGTAACTGTGAAGGTCCAAGGGATACAGTAAATCTGCAGAGGTGCATGAAAATGTAAAACTGATGACACAGGAAACGCTCATAACATAGACAGTAGGAATACTCAGTTTTCCTTTACCTAAGTCGGCATTGTTTCTCTGATATTTAATTCCGATGCAATTTCTGTGTTTCGTCGTCACTGTGAAGGTCCAATGGATACAGTAAACCTGCAGAGGTGCATCGGAATGTAAAACTGGTGACACAGGAAACGCTCAAAGCATAGACAGTAGGAATACTCAGTCTTTCTGTACTTAAGTCGGCATTGTGTTTCTTATATTTAATTCCGATGCAATTTCTGTGTTTCATCGTCAATGGGGAGGTCCAAGGGATGCAGTAACCCTACAGAGGTGCATCGGAATGTAAAACTGGTGACACAGGAAGCGCTCATAACATAGACCCTAAGAAGACTCAGTTTTCTTGTACTTAAATCGGCATTGTGTCTTTTATATTTAATTCCGATGCAATTTCTGTGTTTCATCGTCAATGGGAATGTCCAATGGATACAGTAAACCTGCAGAAGTGCATCGGAATGTAATACTGGTGACAAAGGAAAGGCTCATAACATAGACAGTAGGTAGACTCAGTCTTCCTTTAGTTAAGTCGGCATGGTGTCTCTTATATTTAATTCCGATGCAATTTCTGAGTTTCATAGTCAATGGGAAAGTCGAAGGAAAACAGTATACCTGCAGAGGTGCATCGGAATGTAAAACTGGTGACACAGGAAACGCACAAAACATAGACAATAGAAAGACACACTCTTCCTGTACTTAAGTCGGCATTGTGTCTCTTATATTTAATTTGATGCAATTTCTGTGTTTCACTGTCATTGTGAAGGTCCAAGGGATACAGTAAACCTGCAGAGGTGCATCGGAATGTAAAACTGGTGTTACAGAAAACGCTCAAAACATAGAGCGTAAGAGGACTCATTTTTCTTGTACTTAAGTCGGCGTTGTGTCTCTTATATTTAATTCCGATGCAATTTCTGTGTTTCATCGTTAATGGTAAAGTCCAATGGATACAGTAAACCTGCAGAAGTGCATCGGAATGTAATACTGGTGACAAAGGAAAGGCTCATAACATAGACAGTAGGAAGACTCAGTCTTCCTTTACCTAAGTCGGCATGGTGTCTCTTATATTTAATTCCGATGCAATTTCTGTGTTCCATCGTCAATGGAAGGTCCAAAGGATACAGTAAACCAGCGGAGGTGCATCGGAATGTAAAACTGGTGACACAGGAAACGCTCAAACATAGACAATAGAAAGACACACTCTTCCTGTACTTAAGTCGACATTGTGTCTCTTCTATTTAATTCCGATGCAATTTCTGTGTTTCATCGTCAATGGGAAAGGCGAAGGGAAACAGTATACTTGCAGAGCTGCATCGGAATATAAAACTGGTGACACAGGAGACGCTCGAAGCATAGACAGTAGGAAGACTCAGTCTTCCTGTACTTAAGTCGACATTGTGTCTCTTATATTTAATTCCGATGCAATTTCTGTGTTTCATCGTCACTGTGATGGTCCAAGGGATACAGTAAACCTGCAGAGGTGCATCGGAATGTAAAACTGGTGACGCAGGAATCGCTCAAAACATAGACAGTAGGAAGACTCAATGTTCCTGTACTTAAGTCGGCATTGTGTCGCTTATATTTAATTCCGATGCAATTTCTGTGTTTCATCGTCAATGCGAAGATCCAAGGGATACAGTAAACCTGCAGAGGTGCATCGGAATGTAAAACAGGTGACACAGGAAATGCTCAAAACATAGGCAGTAGGAAGACTCATCCTTCCTGTTCTTAAGTCGGCATTGTGTCTCTTATATTTAATTCCGATGCTATTTCTGTGTTTCATCGTCAATGGGAGGGTCCAATGGATACAGTAAACTTGCAGAGGTGCTTCGGAATGTAAAACTGGTGACGCAGGAATCGCTCAAAACGCAGACTGTAGGAAGACTCAAAGTTCCTTTACTTAAGTCGGCAGCATTGTGTCTCTTATATTTAATTCCGATGCAATTTCTGTGTTTCATCGCCAATGGGAAGGTCCAAGGAATACAGTAAACCTGCAGAGGTGCATCGGAATGTAAAACTGGTGATACAGGACACGCTCAAATCATAGACAGTAGGAAGACTCAATCTTCCTTTACTTAAGTCGGCATGGTGTCTCTTATATTTAATTCCGATGCAATTTCTGTGTTTCATCGTCAATGGGAAGGTCCAATGGATACAGTAAACCTGCAGAGGTGCATCGGAATGTAGAACTGGTGACACAGAAAACGCTCAAAACATAGACTGTAAGAAGACTCAGTTTTCTTGTACTTATGTCGCCGATGTGTCTCTTATATTTAATTACGATGGAATTTCTGTGTTTCATCGTCAATGGGAAAGTCGAATGGTTACAGTAAACCTGCAGAGGTGCATCGGAATGTAATACTGGTGACACAGGAAAGGCTCAAAACATAGACAGTAGGAAGACTCAGTGTTCCTTTACCTAAGTCGGCGTGGTGTCTCTTATATTTAATTCCGATGCAATTTCTGTGTTCTTTCGTCAATGGGAAGGTCCAATGGATACAGTATACCTGCTGAGGTGCATTGGAATGTAAAACTGGTAACACAGGAAACGTTCAAATCATAGACCATAGGAAGACTCAGTTTTCTTGTACTTATGCAGCATTGTGTCTCTTATATTTAATTCCGATGCAATTTCTGTATTTCATCGTCAGTGGGAAGGTCGCATGGATACAGTAAACCTGCAGAGATGCATCGGAATGTTAAACTGGTGACACAGGAAACGCTCAAAACATAGAAAATAGAAAGACACACTCTTCCTGTACTTAATTCGACATTGTGTCTCTTCTATTTAATTCCGATGCAATTTCTGTGTTTCATCGTCAGTGGGAAAGTCGAAGGGAAACAGTATACCTGCAGAGTTGCATTGGAATGTAAAACTGGTGACACAGGAGACGCACAAAGCATAGACAGTAGGAAGACTCAGTCTTCCTGTACTTAACTTGGCATTGTGTCTCTTATATTTAATTCCGATGCAATATCTTTGTTTCATCGTCAATGGGAAGGTCCAATGGATACAGTAAACCTGCAGAGGTGCATCGGAATGTAAAACTGGTGACACAGAAAACGCTCAAAACATAGACTGTAAGAAGACTCAGTTTTCTTGTACTTAAGTCGCCGATGTGTCTCTTATATTTAATTACGATGGAATTTCTGTGTTTCATCGTCAATGGGAAAGTCGAATGGTTACAGCAAACCTGCAGAGGTGCATCGGAATGTAATACTGGTGACACAGGAAACGCTCAAAACATAGACAGTAGGAAGACTCAGTCTTCCTGTACTTATGTCGGCAGCATTGTGTCTCTTATATTTAATTCCGATGCAATTTCTGTGTTTCATCGTCAATGGGAACGTCGAATGGAAACAGTATACCTGCAGAGGTGCATCGGAATGTAAAACTGGTGACACAGGAAACGCTCAAAACATAGACAGTAGGAAGACTCAGCCTTCCTTTACCTAAGTCGGCATGGTGTCTCTTATATTTAATTTGATGCAATTTCTGTGTTTCATCGTAACTGTGAAGGTCCAAGGGATACAGTAAATCTGCAGAGGTGCATCAAAATGTAAAACTGATGACACAGGAAACGCTCAAAACATAGACAGTAGGAATACTCAGCATTCCTTTACCTAAGTCGGCATGGTGTCTCTTATATTTAATTCCGATGCAATTTCTGTGTTTCATCGTCAATGGAAGGCCCAATGGATACAGTAAACCAGCAGAGGTGCATCGGAATGTAAAACTGGTGACGCAGGAATCGCTCAAAACATAGACTGTAGGAAGACTCAATGTTCCTTTACTTAAGTCGGCATTGTGTCTCTTATATTTTATTCCGATGCAATTTCTGTGTTTCAACGTCAATGGGGAGGTCCAAGGGATACAGTAATCCTACAGAGGTGCATCGGAATGTAAAACTGGTGACACAGGAAGCGCTCATAACATAGACCCTAAGAAGACTCAGTTTTCTTGCACTTAAATCGGCATTGGGTCTTTTATATTTAATTCCAATGCAATTTCTGTGTTTCATCGTCAATGGGAAAGTTCAATGGATACAGTAAACCTGCAGAGGTGCATCGGAATGTAATACTGGTGACAAACGAAAGGCTAAAAACATAGACAGTAGGAAGACTCAGTCTTCCTTTACTTAAGTCGGCATGGTGTCTCTTATATTTAATTCCGATGCAATTTCTGTGTTTCATCGTTAATGGAAGGTCCAATGGATACAGTAAACCAGCAGAGGTGCATCGGAATGTAAAACTGGTGACACAGGAAATGCTCAAAACATACACAATAGAAATTCACACTCTTCCTGTACTTAAGTCGACATTGTGTCTCTTCTATTTAATTCCGATGCAATTTCTGTGTTTCATCGTCAATGGGAAAGGCGAAGGGAAACAGTATACTTGCAGAGGTGCATCGGAATATAAAACTGGTGACACAGGAGACGCTCGAAGCATAGACAGTAGGAAGACTCAGTCTTCCTGTACTTAAGTCGACATTGTGTCTCTTATATTTAATTCCGATGCAATTTCTGTGTTTCATCGTCACTGTCATGGTCCAAGGGATACAGTAAACCTGCAGAGGTGCATCGGAATGTAAAACTGGTGACGCAGGAATCGCTCAAAACATAGACAGTAGGAAGACTCAATGTTCCTGTACTTAAGTCGGCATTGTGTCGCTTATATTTAATTCCGATGCAATTTCTGTGTTTCATCGTCAATGCGAAGATCCAAGGGATACAGTAAACCTGCAGAGGTGCATCGGAATGTAAAACAGGTGACACAGGAAATGCTCAAAACATAGGCAGTAGGAAGACTCATCCTTCCTGTTCTTAAGTCGGCATTGTGTCTCTTATATTTAATTCCGATGCTATTTCTGTGTTTCATCGTCAATGGGAGGGTCCAATGGATACAGTAAACCTGCAGAGGTGCTTCGGAATGTAAATCTGGTGACGCAGGAATCGCTCAAAACGCAGACTGTAGGAAGACTCAAAGTTCCTTTACTTAAGTCGGCAGCATTGTGTCTCTTATATTTAATTCCGATGCAATTTCTGTGTTTCATCGCCAATGGGAAGGTCCAAGGAATACAGTAAATCTGCAGAGGTGCATCGGAATGTAAAACTGGTGATACAGGACACGCTCAAATCATAGACAGTAGGAAGACTCAGTCTTCCTTTACTTAAGTCGGCATGGTGTCTCTTATATTTAATTCCGATGCAATTTCTGTGTTTCATCGTCAATGGGAAGGTCCAATGGATACAGTAAACCTGCAGAGGTGCATCGGAATGTAGAACTGGTGACACAGAAAACGCTCAAAACATAGACTGTAAGAAGACTCAGTTTTCTTGTACTTATGTCGCCGATGTGTCTCTTATATTTAATTACGATGGAATTTCTGTGTTTCATCGTCAATGGGAAAGTCGAATGGTTACAGTAAACCTGCAGAGGTGCATCGGAATGTAATACTGGTGACACAGGAAAGGCTCAAAACATAGACAGTAGGAAGACTCAGTGTTCCTTTACCTAAGTCGGCGTGGTGTCTCTTATATTTAATTCCGATGCAATTTCTGTGTTCTTTCGTCAATGGGAAGGTCCAATGGATACAGTATACCTGCTGAGGTGCATTGGAATGTAAAACTGGTAACACAGGAAACGTTCAAATCATAGACCATAGGAAGACTCAGTTTTCTTGTACTTATGCAGCATTGTGTCTCTTATATTTAATTCCGATGCAATTTCTGTATTTCATCGTCAGTGGGAAGGTCGCATGGATACAGTAAACCTGCAGAGATGCATCGGAATGTAAAACTGGTGACACAGGAAACGCTCAAAACATAGAAAATAGAAAGACACACTCTTCCTGTACTTAATTCGACATTGTGTCTCTTCTATTTAATTCCGATGCAATTTCTGTGTTTCATCGTCAGTGGGAAAGTCGAAGGGAAACAGTATACCTGCAGAGTTGCATTGGAATGTAAAACTGGTGACACAGGAGACGCACAAAGCATAGACAGTAGGAAGACTCAGTCTTCCTGTACTTAACTTGGCATTGTGTCTCTTATATTTAATTCCGATGCAATATCTTTGTTTCATCGTCAATGGGAAGGTCCAATGGATACAGTAAACCTGCAGAGGTGCATCGGAATGTAAAACTGGTGACACAGAAAACGCTCAAAACATAGACTGTAAGAAGACTCAGTTTTCTTGTACTTAAGTCGCCGATGTGTCTCTTATATTTAATTACGATGGAATTTCTGTGTTTCATCGTCAATGGGAAAGTCGAATGGTTACAGCAAACCTGCAGAGGTGCATCGGAATGTAATACTGGTGACACAGGAAACGCTCAAAACATAGACAGTAGGAAGACTCAGTCTTCCTGTACTTATGTCGGCAGCATTGTGTCTCTTATATTTAATTCCGATGCAATTTCTGTGTTTCATCGTCAATGGGAACGTCGAATGGAAACAGTATACCTGCAGAGGTGCATCGGAATGTAAAACTGGTGACACAGGAAACGCTCAAAACATAGACAGTAGGAAGACTCAGCCTTCCTTTACCTAAGTCGGCATGGTGTCTCTTATATTTAATTTGATGCAATTTCTGTGTTTCATCGTAACTGTGAAGGTCCAAGGGATACAGTAAATCTGCAGAGGTGCATCAAAATGTAAAACTGATGACACAGGAAACGCTCAAAACATAGACAGTAGGAATACTCAGCATTCCTTTACCTAAGTCGGCATGGTGTCTCTTATATTTAATTCCGATGCAATTTCTGTGTTTCATCGTCAATGGAAGGTCCAATGGATAGAGTAAACCAGCAGAGGTGCATCGGAATGTAAAACTGGTGACGCAGGAATCGCTCAAAACATAGACTGTAGGAAGACTCAATGTTCCTTTACTTAAGTCGGCATTGTGTCTCTTATATTTTATTCCGATGCAATTTCTGTGTTTCAACGTCAATGGGGAGGTCCAAGGGATACAGTAACCCTACTGAGGTGCATCGGAATGTAAAACTGGTGACACAGGAAGCGCTCATAACATAGACCCTAAGAAGACTCAGTTTTCTTGCACTTAAATCGGCATTGGGTCTTTTATATTTAATTCCAATGCAATTTCTGTGTTTCATCGTCAATGGGAAAGTCCAATGGATACAGTAAACCTGCAGAGGTGCATCGGAATGTAATACTGGTGACAAACGAAAGGCTAAAAACATAGACAGTAGGAAGACTCAGTCTTCCTTTACTTAAGTCGGCATGGTGTCTCTTATATTTAATTCCGATGCAATTTCTGTGTTTCATCGTTAATGGAAGGTCCAATGGATACAGTAAACCAGCAGAGGTGCATCGGAATGTAAAACTGGTGACACAGGAAATGCTCAAAACATACACAATAGAAATTCACACTCTTCCTGTACTTAAGTCGACATTGTGTCTCTTCTATTTAATTCCGATGCAATTTCTGTGTTTCATCGTCAATGGGAAAGGCGAAGGGAAACAGTATACTTGCAGAGGTGCATCGGAATATAAAACTGGTGACACAGGAGACGCTCGAAGCATAGAAGGTAGGAAGACTCAGTCTTCCTGTACTTAAGTCGACATTGTGTCTCTTATATGTAATTCCGATGCAATTTCTGTGTTTCATCGTCACTGTCATGGTCCAAGGGATACAGTAAACCTGCAGAGGTGCATCGGAATGTAAAACTGGTGACGCAGGAATCGCTCAAAACATAGACAGTAGGAAGACTCAATGTTCCTGTACTTAAGTCGGCATTGTGTCGCTTATATTTAATTCCGATGCAATTTCTGTGTTTCATCGTCAATGCGAAGATCCAAGGGATACAGTAAACCTGCAGAGGTGCATCGGAATGTAAAACAGGTGACACAGGAAATGCTCAAAACATAGGCAGTAGGAAGACTCATCCTCCCTGTTCTTAAGTCGGCATTGTGTCTCTTATATTTAATTCCGATGCTATTTCTGTGTTTCATCGTCAATGGGAGGGTCCAATGGATACAGTAAACTTGCAGAGGTGCTTCGGAATGTAAATCTGGTGACGCAGGAATCGCTCAAAACGCAGACTGTAGGAAGACTCAAAGTTCCTTTACTTAAGTCGGCAGCATTGTGTCTCTTATATTTAATTCCGATGCAATTTCTGTGTTTCATCGCCAATGGGAAGGTCCAAGGAATACAGTAAATCTGCAGAAGTGCATCGGAATGTAAAACTGGTGATACAGGACACGCTCAAATCATAGACAGTAGGAAGACTCAGTCTTCCTTTACTTAAGTCGGCATGGTGTCTCTTATATTTAATTCCGATGCAATTTCTGTGTTTCATCGTCAATGGGAAGGTCCAATGGATACAGTAAACCTGCAGAGGTGCATCGGAATGTAGAACTGGTGACACAGAAAACGCTCAAAACATAGACTGTAAGAAGACTCAGTTTTCTTGTACTTATGTCGCCGATGTGTCTCTTATATTTAATTACGATGGAATTTCTGTGTTTCATCGTCAATGGGAAAGTCGAATGGTTACAGTAAACCTGCAGAGGTGCATCGGAATGTAATACTGGTGACACAGGAAAGGCTCAAAACATAGACAGTAGGAAGACTCAGTGTTCCTTTACCTAAGTCGGCGTGGTGTCTCTTATATTTAATTCCGATGCAATTTCTGTGTTCTTTCGTCAATGGGAAGGTCCAATGGATACAGTATACCTGCTGAGGTGCATTGGAATGTAAAACTGGTAACACAGGAAACGTTCAAATCATAGACCATAGGCAGACTCAGTTTTCTTGTACTTATGCAGCATTGTGTCTCTTATATTTAATTCCGATGCAATTTCTGTATTTCATCAGAGTGGGAAGGTCGCATGGATACAGTAAACCTGCAGAGATGCATCGGAATGTAAAACTGGTGACACAGGAAACGCTCAAAACATAGAACATAGAAAGACACACTCTTCCTGTACTTAATTCGACATTGTGTCTCTTCTATTTAATTCCGATGCAATTTCTGTGTTTCATCGTCAGTGGGAAAGTCGAAGGGAAACAGTATACCTGCAGAGTTGCATTGGAATGTAAAACTAGTGACACAGGAGACGCACAAAGCATAGACAGTAGGAAGACTCAGTCATCCTGTACTTAGGTTGGCATTGTGTCTCTTATATTTAATTACGATGCAATTTCTCTGTTTCATCGTCAATGGGAAGTTCCAATGGATACAGTAAACGTGCAGAGGTGCATCGGAATGTAAAACTGGTGACACAGAAAACGCTCAAAACATAGACTGAAAGAAGACTCAGTTTTCTTGTACTTAAGTCGCCGATGTGTCTCTTATATTTAATTACGATGGAATTTCTGTGTTTCATCGTCAATGGGAAAGTCGAATGGTTACAGTAAACCTGCAGAGGTGCATCGGAATGTAATACTGGTGACACAGGAAACGCTCAAAACATAGACAGTAGGAAGACTCAGTCTTCCTGTACTTAAGTCGACATTGTGTCTCTTCTATTTAATTCCCATGCAATTTCTGTGTTTCATCGTCAATGGGAATGGCGAAGGGAAACAGTATACCTGCAGAGGTGCATCGGAATGTAAAACTGGTGACACAGGAGACGCTCAAAGTATAGACAGTAGGAAGACTCAGCCTTCCTGTTCTTATGTCGGCATTGTGACTCTTATATTTAATTCCGATGCTATTTCTGTGTTTCATCGTCAATGGGAAGGTCCAGTGGATACAGTAAACCTGCAGAGGTGCATCGGATTGTAAAATTGTTGACGCAGGAAACGCTCAAAACATAGACAGTAGGAAGACTCAATCTTCCTGTACTTCAGTCGTCATTGTGTCTCTTATATTTAACTCCGATGCAATTTCTCTGTTTCATCGTCAATGGGAAGATCCAAGGGATACAGTAAACCTGCAGAGGGGCATCAAAATGTAAAACAGGTGACACAGGAAATACTCCAAACATAGACTGTAGGAAGACTCAGCCTTCCTGATCTTAAGTCGGCATTGTGTCTCTTATATTTAATTCCGATACTATTTCTGTGTTTCATCGTCAATGGGAGGGTCCAAAGGATACAGTAAACTTGCAGAGGTGCTTCGGAATGTAAAACTGGTGACGCAGGAATCGCTCAAAACATAGACTGTAGGAAGACTCAATGTTCCTTTACTTAAGTCGCCTGCATTGTGTCTCTTATATTTAATTCCGATGCAATTTCTGTGTTTCATCGCCAACAGGAAGGTACAAGGAATACAGTTAACCTGCAGAGGTGCATCGGAATGTAAAACTGGTGACACAGGAAACGCTCAAAACATAGACAATAGAAAGACACACTCTTCCTGTATTTAAGTCGACATTGTGCCTCTTCTATTTAATTCCGATGCAATTTCTGTGTTTCATCGTCAATGGGGAGGTCCAAGGGATACAGTAACCCTACAGAGGTGCATCGGAATGTATAACTGGTGACACAGGAAGCGCTCATAACATAGACCCTAAGAAGACTCAGTTTTCTTGTACTTAAATCGGCATTGTGTCTTTTATATTTAATTCCGATGCAATTTCTGTGTTTCATCGTCAATGGGAAAGTCCAATGGATACAGTAAACTTGCAGAGGTGCATCGGAATGTAATACTGGTGACAAACGAAAGGCTCAAAACATAGACAGTAGGAAGACTCAGTCTTCCTTTACTTAAGTCGGCATGGTGTCTCTTATATTTAATTCCGAGGCAATTTCTGTGTTTCATCGTCAATGGAAGGTCCAATGGATACAGTAAACCAGCAGAGGTGCATCGGAATGTAAAACTGGTGACACAGGAAGCGCTCATAACATAGACCCTAAGAAGACTCAGTTTTCTTGTACTTAAATCGGCATTGTGTCTTTTATATTTAATTCCGATGCAATTTCTGTGTTTCATCGTCAATGGAAGGTCCAATGGATACAGTAAACCAGCAGAGGTGCATCGGAATGTAAAACTGGTGACACAGGAAACGCTCAAAACATAGACAATAGAAATTCACACTCTTCCTGTACTTAAGTCGACATTGTGTCTCTTCTATTTAATTCCGATGCAATTTCTGTGTTTCATCGTCAATGGGAAAGGCGAAGGGAAACAGTATACTTGCAGAGGTGCATCGGAATATAAAACTGGTGACACAGGAGACGCTCGAAGCATAGACAGTAGGAAGACTTAGCCTTTCTGTACTTAAGTCGACATTGTGTCTCATATATTTAATTCCGATGCAATTTCTGTGTTTCATCGTCAATGGGAAAGGCGAAGGGAAACAGTATACTTGCAGAGGTGCATTGGAATATAAAACTGGTGACACAGGAGACGCTCGAAGCATAGACAGTAGGAAGACTCAGTCTTCCTGTACTTCAGTCGACATTGTGTCTCTTATATTTAATTCCGATGCAATTTCTGTGCTTCATCGTCACTGTGATGGTCCAAGGGAAACAGTAAACCTGCAGAGGTGCATCGGAATGTAAAACTGGTGACGCAGGAATCGCTCAAAACATAGACAGTAGGAAGACTCAATGTTCTTGTACTTAAGTCGGCGTGGTGTCTCTTATATTTAATTCCGATGCAATTCCTGTGTTCTTTCGTCAATGGGAAGGTCCAATGGATACAGTATACCTGCTGAGGTGCATTGGAATGTAAAACTGGTAACACAGGAAACGTTCAAATCATAGACCGTAAGAAGACTCAGTTTTCTTGAACTTTTGCAGCATTGTGTCTCTTATATTTAATTCCGATGCAATTTCTGTATTTCATCGTCAGTGGGAAGGTCGCATGGATACAGTAAACCTGCAGAGATGCATCGGAATGTAAAACTGGTGACACAGGTAACGCTCAAAACATAGAAAATAGAAAGACACACTCTTCCTGTACTTAAGTCGACATTGTGTTTCTTCTATTTAATTCCGATGCAATTTCTGTGTTTCATCGTCAGTGGGAAAGTCGAAGGGAAACAGTATACCTGCAGAGTTGCATTGGAATGTAAAACTGGTGACACAGGAGACGCACAAAGCATAGACAGAAGGAAGACTCAGTCTTCCTGTACTTAAGTTGGCATTGTGTCTCTTATATTTAATTCCGATGCAATTTCTCTGTTTCATCGTCAATGGGAAGGTCCAATGGATACAGTAAACCTGCAGAGGTGCATCGGAATGTAAAACTGGTGACACAGAAAACGCTCAAAACATAGACTGTAAGAAGACTCAGTTTTCTTGTACTTAAGTCGCCGATGTGTCTCTTATATTTAATTCCGATGCAATTTCTGTGTTTCAACGTCAATGGGGAGGTCCAAGGGATACAGTAACCCTACAGAGGTGCATCGGAATGTAAAACTGGTGACACAGGAAGCGCTCATAACATAGACCCTAAGAAGACTCAGTTTTCTTGTACTTAAATCGGCATTGGGTCTTTTATATTTAATTCCGATGCAATTTCTGTGTTTCATCGTCAATGGGAAAGTCCAATGGATACAGTAAACCTGCAGAGGTGCATCGGAATGTAATACTGGTGACAAACGAAAGGCTCAAAACATACACAGTAGGAAGACTCAGTCTTCCTTTACTTAAGTCGGCATGGTGTCTCTTATATTTAATTCCGATGCAATTTCTGTGTTTCATCGTCAATGGGAAGGTCCAAGGGATACAGTAACCCTACAGAGGTGCATCGGAATGTAAAACTGGTGACAAGGGAAACGCTCAAAACATAGACAGTAGGGAGACTCAGTCTTCCTGTACTTAAGTCGGAATTCTGTCTCTTATACTTATTTCCGATGCAATTTCTGAGCTTCATCGTCAATGGGAAGGTCCTAGGAACACAGTAAACCTGCAGAGGTGCATCGGAATGTAAAACTGGTGACACGGGAAACGCTCAAAACATAAACCTTAAGAAGACTCAGTTTTCTTGTACTTAAGTCGGCATTGTGTCGCTTATATTTAATTCCGATGCAATTTCTGTGTTTCATCGTCAATGCGAAGATCCAAGGGATACAGTAAACCTGCAGAGATGCATCGGAATGTAAAACTGGTGACACAGGAATCGCTCAAAGCATAGACAGTAGGAAGACTCAGCCTTCCTGTTCTTATGTCGGCATTGTGTCTCTTATATTTAATTCCGATGCTATTTCTGAGTTTCATCGACAATGGGAAGGTACAGTGGATACAGTAAACCTGCAGAGGTGCATCGGAATGTAAAATTGTTGACGCAGGAAACGCTCAAAACATAGACATTAGGAAGACTCAATCTTCCTGTACTTCAGTCGTCATTGTGTCTCTTCTATTTAATTCCGATGCAATTTCTCTGTTTCATCGTCAATGGGAAGATCCAAGGGATACAGTAAACCTGCAGAGGTGCATCAAAATGTAAAACAGGTGACACAGGAAATACTCCAAACATAGACAGTAGGAAGACTCAGCCTTCCTGTTCTTAAGTCGGCATTGTATCTCTTATATTTAATTCCGATGCTATTTCTGTGTTTCATCGTCAATGGGTGGGTCCAAAGGATACAGTAAACTTGCAGAGGTGCTTCGGAATGTAAAACTGGTGACGCAGGAATCGCTCAAAACATAGACTGTAGGAAGACCCAATGTTCCTTTACTTAAGTCGGCTGCATTGTGTCTCTTATATTTAATTCCGATGCAATTTCTGTGTTTCATCGCCAACAGGAAGGTCCAAGGAATACAGTAAACCTGCAGAGGTGCATCGGAATGTAAAACTGGTGACACAGGAAACGCTCAAAACATAGACAATAGAAAGACACACTCTTCCTGTACTTAAGTCGACATTGTGTGTCTTCTATTTAATTCCGATGCAATTTCTGTGTTTCATCGTCATCGGGAATGTCGAAGGGAAACAGTATACCTGCAGAGGTGCATCGGAATGTAAAACTTGTGACACAGGAGACGCTCAAAGCATAGACAGTAGGAAGACTCAGTCTACCTGTACTTAAGTCGGCTTTGTGTCTCTTATATTTAATTCTGATGCAATTTCTGTGTTTCATCGTCACTGGGAAGGTCCACGGGATGCAGTAAACCTACAGAGGTGCATTAGAATGTAAAACTGGTGACGCAGGAATCGCTCAAAGCATAGACAGTAGGAAGACTCAATGTTCCTGTACTTAATTCGGCATTGTGTCTCTTATATTAAATTCCGAAGCAATATCTGTGTTTCATCGTCAATGCGAAGATCCAAGGGATACAGTAAACCTTCAGAGATGCATCGGAATGTAAAACTGGTGACACAGGAAACGCTCAAAACATAGACAGTAGGAAGACTCAGCCTTCCTGTTCTTAAGTCGGCATTGTGTCTCTTATATTTAATTCCGATGCTATTTCTGTGTTTCATCGTCAATTGGAAGGTCCAGTGGATACAGTAAACCTGCAGAGTTGCATCGGAATGTAAAACTGGTGACGCAGGTAACGCTCAAAACATAAACAGCAGGAAGACTCAATCTTCCTGTACTTAAGACGGCATTGTGTCTCTTTTTTTTAATTCCGATGCAATTTCTCTGTTTCATCGTCAATGGGAAGATCCAAAGGATACAGTAAAGCTGCAGAGGTTCATCGGAATGTAAAACTGGTGACAAGGGAAATGCTCAAAACATAGACAGTAGGAAGACTCAGCCTTCCTCTTCTTAAATCGGCATTGTGTCTCTTATATTTAATTCCGATGCTATTCCTGTGTTTCATCGTCAATGGGAAGGTCCAATGGATACAGTAAACCTGCAGAGGTGCTTCGGAATGTAAAACTGGTGACGCAGGAATCGCTCAAAACATAGACAGTAGGAAGACTCAATGTTCCTGTACTTAAGTCGGCATTGTGTCTCTTATTTTTAATTCCGATGCAATTTCTGTGTTTCATCGTCAATGCGAAGATCCAAGGGATACAGTAAACCTGCAGAGATGCATCGGAATGAAAAACTGGTGACACAGGAAACGCTCAAAACATAGACAGTAGGAAGACTCAGCCTTCCTGTTCTTAAGTCGTCATTGTGTCTCTTAATTTAATTCCGATGCTATTTCTGTGTTTCATCGTCAATGGGAAGGTCGAATCGATACAGTAAAACTGCAGAGGTGGATCGGAATGTAAAACTGGTGACACAGGAAGCGGTCAAAACATAGACCCTAAGAAGACTCAGTTTTCTTGTACTGAAGTCGGCATTGTGTCTCTTATATTTAATTTGATGCAATTTCTGTGTTTCATCGTAACTGTGAAGGTCCAAGGGATACAGTAAATCTGCAGAGGTTGCATCAAAATGTAAAACTGATGACACAGGAAACGCCCAAAACATAGACAGTAGGAATACTCAGTCTTCCTTTACCTAAGTCGGCATTGTTTCTCTGATATTTAATTCCGATGCAATTTCTGTGTTTCGTCGTCACTGTGAAGGTCCAATGGATACAGTAAACCTGCAGAGGTGCATCGGAATGTAAAACTGGTGACACAGGAAACGCTCAAAGCATAGACAGTAGGAATACTCAGTCTTTCTGCACTTAAGTCGGCATTGTGTCTCTTGTATTTATTTCCGATGCAATTTCTGTGCTTCATCGTCAATGGGGAGGTCCAAGGGATACAGTAACCTTACAGAGGTGCATCGGATTGTAAAACTGGTGACACAGGAAGCGCTCATAACATAGACCCTAAGAAGACTCAGATTTCTTGTACTTAAATTGGCATTATGTCTTTTATATTTAATTCCGATGCAATTTCTGTGTTTCATCGTCAATGGGAAAGTCCAATGGATACAGTAAACCTGCAGAGGTGCATCGGAATGTAATACTGGTGACAAAGGAAAGGCTCAAAACATAGACAGTAGGAAGACTGAGTCTACCTTTACTTAAGTCGGCATGGTGTCTCTTATATTTAATTCCGATGCAATTTCTGTGTTTCATCGTCAATGGAAGGTCCAATGGATACAGTAAACCAGCAGAGGTGCATCGGAATGTAAAACTGGTGACACAGGAAACGCTCAAAACATAGACAATAGAAATTCACATTCTTCCTGTACTTAAATCGACATTGTGTCTCTTCTATTTTAATCCGATGCAATTTCTGTGTTTCATCGTCAATGGGAAAGGCGAAGGGAAACAATATACCTGCAGATGTGCATCGGAGTGTTAAACTGGTGACACAGGAGACGCTCAAAGCATAGACAGTAGGAAGACTCAGTCTTCCTGTACTTGACATTGTGTCTCTTATATTTAATTCCGATGCAATTTCTGTGTTTCATCGTCACTGTGATGGTCCAAGGGATACAGTAAACCTGCAGAGGTGCATCGGAATGTAAAACCGGTGCCGCAGGAATCGCTCAAAACATAGACAGTAGGAAGACTCAATGTTCCTGTACTTAAGTCGGCATTGTGTCTTGTATATTTAATTCCGATGCAATTTCTGTGTTTCATCGTCAATGCGAAGATCCAAGGGATACAGTAAACCTGCAGAGATTCATCGGAATGTACAACTGGTGACACAGGAAACGCTCAAAACATAGACAGTAGGAAGACTCAGCCTTCCTGTTCATATGTCGGCATTGTGTCTCTTATATTTAATTCCGATGCTATTTCTGTGTTTCATCGTCAATGGGAAGGTCCAATGGATACAGTAAACCTGCAGAAGTGTACCGGAATGTAAAATTGGTGACGCAGGAATCGCTCAAAACATTGACAGTAGGAAGACTCAATCTTCCTGTACTTCCGTTGTCATTGTGTCTCTTATATTTAATTCCGATGCAATTTCTCTGTTTCAACGTCAATGCGAAGATCCAAGGGATACAGTAAACATGCAGAGGTGCATCGGAATGTAAAACCCGTGACACAGGAAATGCTCGAAACATAGACAGTAGGAAGACTCAGCCTTCCTGTTCTTAAGTCGGCTTTGTGTCTCTTATATTTAATTCCGATGCTGTTTCTGTGTTTCATCGTCTATGGGAGGGTACAATGGATACAGTAAACTTGCAGAGGTGCTTCGGAATGTAAAACTGGTGACGCAGGAATCGCTCAAAACATAGACTGTAGGAAGACTCAATGTTCCTTTACTTAAGTCGGCAGAATTGTGTCTCTTCTATTTAATTCCGATGCAATTTCTGTGTTTCATCGTCAGTGGGAAAGTCGAAGGGAAACAGTATACCTGCAGAGTTGCATCGGAATGTAAAACTGGTGACACAGGAGACGCTCAAAGCATAGACAGTAGGAAGACTCAGCCTTCCTGTTCTTAAGTCGGCATTGTGTCTCTTATATTTAATCCCGATGCTATTTCTGTGTTTCATCGTCAATGGGAAGGTCCAATGGATACAGTAAAACTGCAGAGGTGCATCAGAATGTAAAACTGGTGGCACAGGAAGCGGTCAAAACATAGACCCTAAGAAGACTCAGTTTTCGTGTACTGAAGTCGGCATTGTGTCTCTTATACTTAATTTGATGCAATTTCTGAGTTTCATCGTCACTGTGAAGGTCCAAGGGTTACAGTAAACCTGCAGAGGTGCATCAAAATATAATACTGATGACATAGGAAACGCTCAAAACATAGACAGTAGGAGTACTCAGTCTTCCTGTACGTAAGTCGGCATTGTTTCTCTGATATTTAATTCCGATGCAATTTCTGTGTTTCGTCGTCACTGTGAAGGTCCAATGGATACAGTAAACCTGCAGAGGTGCATCGGAATGTAAAACTGGTGATACAGGACACGCTCAAATCATAGACAGTAGGAAGACTCAGTCTTCCTTTACTTAAGTCGGCATGGTGTCTCTTATATTTAATTCCGATGCAATTCCTGTGTTTCATCGTCAATGGGACGGTCCAATGGATACAGTAAACCTGCAGAGGTGCATCGGAATGTAAAACTGGTGACACAGAAAACGCTCAAATCATAGACTGTAAGAAGACTCCATTTTCTTGTACTTAAGTCGCCGATGTGTCTCTTATATTTAATTACGATGCAATTTCTGTGTTTCATCCTCAATGGGAAAGTCGAATGGTTACAGTAAACCTGCAGAGGTGCATCGGAATGTAATACTGGTGACACAGGAAAGGCTCAAAACATAGACAGTAGGAAGACTCAGTCTTCCTTTACTTAAGTCGGCATGGTGTCTCTTATATTTAATTCCGATGCAATTTCTGTGTTTCATCGTCAATGGAAGGTCCAATGGTTACAGTAAACCTGCAGAGGTGCATCGGAATGTAATACGGGTGACACAGGAAACGCTCAAAACATAGACAATAGAAAGACACACTCTTCCTGTACTTAAGTCGACATTGTGTCTCTTCTATTTAATTCCGATGCAATTTCTGTGTTTCATCGTCAATGGGAAAGTCGAATGGTTACAGTAAACCTGCAGAGTTGCATCGGAATGTAATACTGGTGACACAGGAAAGGCTCAAAACATAGACAGTAGGAAGACTCAGTCTTCCTTCACTTAAGTCGGCATGGTGTCTCTTATATTTAATTCCGATGCAATTTCTGTGTTTCATCGTCAATGGAAGGTCCAATGGTTACAGTAAACCTGCAGAGGGGCATCGGAATGTAAAACTGGTGACACACGAAACGCTCAAAACATAGACAGTAGGAAGACTCAATCTTCCTGTACTTAAGTCGGCATTGTGTCTCTTATATTTAATTCCGATGCAATTTCTCTGTTTCATCGTCAATGGAAAGATCCAAGGGATACACTAAACCTGCAGAGGTGCATCGGAATGTAAAACTGGTGACACAGGAAACGCTCAAAACATAGACGGTAGGAAGACTCAGCCTTCCTGTTCTTAAGTCGGCATTGTGTCTCTTATATTTAATCCCGATGCTATTTCTGTGTTTCATCGTCAATGAGAAGGTCCAATGGATACAGTAAAACTGCAGAGGTGCATCAGAATGTAAAACTGGTGACACAGGAAGCGGTCAAAACATAGACCCTAAGAAGACTCAGTTTTCGTGTACTGAAGTCGGCATTAAGTCTCTTATACTTAATTTGATGCAATTTCTGTGTTTCATCGTCACTGTGAAGGTCCAAGGATTACAGTAAACCTGCGGAGGTGCATCAAAATATAATACTGATGACATAGGTAAAGCTCAAAACATAGACAGTAGGAATACTCAGCCTTCCTGTACCTAAGTCGGCATTTTTTCTCTGATATTTAATTCCGATGCAATTTCTGTGTTTCGTCGTCACTGTGAAGGTCCAATGGATACAGTAAACCTGCAGAGGTGCATCGGAATGTAAAACTGATGACACAGGAAACGCTCAAAACATAAACAGTAGGAAGACTCAGTCTTCCTGTACTTATGTCGGCAGCATTGTGTCTCTTATATTTAATTCCGATGTAATGTCTGTGTTTCATCGTCAATGGGAAGGTCGAAGGGAACAGTATACCTCCAGAGGTGCATCGAAATGTATAACTGGTGACAAGGGAAACGCTCAAAACATAGACAGTAGGAAGACTCAGTCTTTCTGTACTTAAGTCGGCATTGTGTCTCTTATATTTAATTCCGATGCAATTTCTGTGTTTCATCGTCAATAGGGAGGTCCAAGGGATAGAGTAACCCTACAGAGGTGCATCGGAATGTAAAACTGGTGACGCAGGAATCGCTCAAATTATAGACAGTAGGAAGACTCAATGTTCCTGTACTTAAGTCGGCATTATGTCTCTTATATTTAATTCCGATGCAATTTCTGTGTTTCATCGTCAATGGGAAAGTCGAAGGAAAACAGTATACCTGCAGAGCTGCATCGGAATGTAAAACAGGTGACACAGGAGACGCACAAAGCATAGACAGTAGGAAGACTCAGTCTTCCTGTACCTAAGTCGGCATTGTGTTTCTTATATTTAATTCCGATGCTATTTCTGTGTTTCATCGTCAATGGGAAGGTCCAATGGATACAGTAAACCTGCAGAGGGGCATCAGAATGTAAAACTGGTGACACAGGAAACGCTCAAAACATAGACAGTAGGAAGACTCAGTCTTCCTGTACTTAAGACGACATTGTGTCTCTTATATTTAATTTGATGCAATTTCTGTGTTTCATCGTTGCTGTGAAGGTCCAAGGGATAGAGTAAACCTGCAGAGCTGCATCAAAATGTAAAACTGATGACTCAGGAAACGATCAAATCATAGACAGTAGGAAGACTCAGTCTTCCTGTACCTAAGTCGGCATTGTGTCTCTTATATTTAATTCCGATGCAATTTCTGTTTTTCATCGTCAGTGGGAAGGTCGCATGGATACAGTAAACCTGCAGAGGTGCATCGGAATGTAAAACTGATGACGCAGGAAACGCTCAAAACATAGACAGTAGGAATACTCATTCTTCCTGAACTTAAGTCGGCATTGTGTCCTTTATACTTAAATCGATGCAATTTATGTGTTTCATCGTCAATGGGAAGGTCGCATGGATACAGTAAACCTCCAAAGGTGCATCGGAATGTAAAACTGATGACACAGGAAACGCTCAAAACATAGACAGTTGGAAGACTCAATCTTACTGTACTTATGTCGGCAGCATTGTGACTCTTATATTTAATTCCGATGCAGTTTCTGTGTTTCATCGTCAATAAGAAGGTCGAAGGGAAACAGTATACCTGCAGAGGTGCATCGGAATGTAAAACTGGTGACAAGGGAAACGCTCAAAACAAAGACCCTAAGAAGACTCAGTTTTCTTGTACTGAAGTCGGCATTGTGTCTTTTACATTTAATTCCGGTGCGATTTCTGTGATTCATCGTCACTGTGAAGGTCCACCGGATACAGTAAATCTGCAGAGGTGCATCGGAATGTAAAACTGGTGACACAGGAAACGCTCAAAACATAGACAATAGGAAGACTCAGTCTTCCTGTACTTAAGTCATCATTGTGTCTCTTATATTTAATTCCGATACAATTTCTGTGTTTCATAGTCACTGTCAAGGTCAAAGGGATACAGTAAACTTGCAGAGGTGCATCAGAATGTAAAACTAGTGACACAGGAAACGCTCAAAACATAGACAGTAGGAAGAATCAGTCTTCCTGTACTTCAGTCGGCATTGCGTCTCTTATATTGAATTCCGATGCCATTTCTGTGTTTCATCGCCAATGGGAAGGTCCAAGGGAAACAGTAAACCTCCAGAGGTGCATCGGAATAAAAACCAGGTGATACAGGACACGCTCAAATCATAGACCGTAGGAAGACTCAGTCTACCTTTACTTAAGTCGGCATGGTGTCTCTTATATTTAATTCCGATGCAATTTCTGTGTTCTTTCGTCAATGGGAAGGTCCAATGGATACAGTATACCTGCTGAGGTGCATTGGAATGTAAAACTGGTAACACAGGAAACGTTCAAATCATAGACCGTAAGAAGACTCAGTTTTCTTGTACTTATCCAGCATTGTGTCTCTTATATTTAATTCCGATGCAATTTCTGTATTTCATCGTCAGTAGGAAGGTCGCATGGATACAGTAAATCTGCAGAGGTGTATCGGAATGTAATACTGGTGATACAGGAAAGGCTCAAAACATAGACAGTAGGAAGATTCAGTTTCCTTGTACTTATGGGGGCATTGTGTCTCTTATATTTAATTCCGATGCAATTTCTGTGTTTCATCGTCAATGGGAAGGTCGCATGGATACAGTAAACCTGCAATGGTGCATCGGAATGTAAAACTGATGACACAGGAAACATTCAAAACATAGACAGTAGGAAGACTCAGTCTTCCAGTACTTATGTCGGCAGCATTGTGACTCTTATATTTAATTCCGATGCAATTTCTGTGTTTCATCGTCAATGGAAAGGTCGAAGGGAAAGAGTATACTTGCAGAGGTGAATCGGAATGTAAAACTGGTGACACAGGAAACGCTCAAAACATATACAATAGGAAGACTCAGTCTTCCTGTACTTAAGTCATCATTGTGTCTCTTATATTTAATTCCGATGCAATTTCTGTGTTTCATCGTCACTGTGAAGGTCGAAGGGATACAGTAAACTTGCAGAGGTGCATCGGAATGTAAAACTGGTGACACAGGAAACGCTCAAAACATAGACAGTAGGAAGACTCAGTCTTCCTGTACTTCAGTCTCGGCATTGTGTCTCTTATATTGAATTCCGATGCCATTTCTGTGTTTCATCGCCAATGGGAAGGTCCAAGGGATACAGTAAACCTGCAGAGGTGCATCGGAATGTATACCTGGTGATACAGGACACGCTCAAATCATAGACAGTGGGAAGACTCAGTCTACCTTTACTTAAGTCGGCATGGTGTCTCTTATATTTAATTCCGATGCAATCTCTGTGTTTCATCGTCAATGGGAAGGTCCAATGGATACAGTAAACCTGCAGAGGTGCATCGGAATGTAATTCTGGTGACACAGGAAACGCTCAAAACATAGACAGTAGGAAGTTTCAGTCTTCCTGTACTTCAGTCTCGGCATTGTGTCTCTTATATTTAATTCCGATGCAATTTCTGTTTTTCATCGTCAGTGGGAAGGTCGCATGGATACAGTAAACCTGCAGACGTGCATCGGAATGTAAAACTGATGACACAGGAAACGCTCAAAACATAGACAGTAGGAATACTCAGTCTTCCTGAACTTAAGTCGGCATTGTGTCTTTTATATTTAAATCGATGCAATTTATGTGTCTCATCGTCAATGGGAAGGTCGCATGGATACAGTAAACCTCCAAAGGTGCATCGGAATGTAAAACTGATGACACAGGAAACGCTCAAAACATAGACAGTAGGAAGACTCAGTCTTACTGTACTTATGTCGGCAGCATTGTGACTCTTATATTTAATTCCGATGCAGTTTCTGTGTTTCATCGTCAATGGGAAGGTCGAAGGGAAACAGTATACCTGCAGAGGTGCATCGGAATGTAAAACTGGTGACAAGGGAAACGCTCAAAACATAGAACCTAAGAAGACTGAGTTTTCTTGTACTAAAGTCGGCATTGTGTCTTTTACCGTTAATTCCTATGCGATTTCTGTGATTCATCGTCACTGTGAAGGTCCACTGGATACAGTAAATCTGCAGAGGTGCATCGGAATGTAAAACTGGTGACACAGGAAACGCTCAAAACATAGACAGTAGGAAGACTCAGTTTTCTTTATTTATTTATTTATTTATTTATTGTTCTGTGGGACCAAATTAAGGAGAAATCTCCATGGTCATGGAACGAGTCAATACATGAAATTATAACACGATATTAGAAACAGATAAAATGAAATATAGAAAAAAAAACATATTCAGGTGACAAGTCATGAGTTTAAATGAAGACAATCAACAATGTAACACTGGAATTTGCTTAATTTTTTAGCTCTTCCAGGAGCTCCTCGACAGAATAGAAGGAGTGAGCCATGAGGAAACTCTTCAGTTTAGACTTAAAAGAGTTTGGGCTACTGCTAAGATTTTTGAGTTCTTGTGGTAGCTTATTGAAAATGGATGCAGCAGAATACTGCACTCCTTTCTGCACAAGAGTCAAGGAACTGCATTCTACATGCAGATTTGATTTCTGCCTAGTATTAACTGAGTGAAAGCTGCTAACTCTTGGGAATAGGCTAATATTGCTAAGAACAAACGACATTAAAGAAAATATATACTGTGAGGGCAATGTCAGAATTCCCAGGTTTTTGAATAGGGGTCGACAAGAGGTTCTCGAACTTACACCACATATAGGTCGAACAGCCCGTTTTTGAGCCAAAAATACCCTTTTTGACCAGAGGAATTACCCCAAAAAATAATACCATACGACATAAGCGTATGAAAATATGCGAAGTAGACTACTTTTCGTGTTGAAGTGTCACTTATTTCAGATACTGTTCTAATGGTAAATAAAGCAGCATTTAGTTTCTGAACAAGATCCTGAACATGGGCTTTCCACAACAGCTTACTATCTATCCGTACGCCTAGGAACTTGAACTGTTCCGTCTCGCTTATAACATGCCCATTCTGTCTGATTAAAATGTCAGTTCTTGTTGAATTGTGAGTTAGAAACTGTAAAAACTGAGTCTTACTGTGATTTAGCATCAAATTATTTTCCACAAGCCACGAACTTATTTCATGAACTAAATTATTTGTTACTGTTTCAATATTACACACAAGATCCTTCACTATCAAGCTGGTGTCATCAGCAAACAGAAATATTTTTGAATCACCTGTAATACTAGAAGGCATATCATTTATATAAATAAGAAACAGCAGTGGCCCCAGCACCGACCCTTGGGGAACGCCCCACTTAACAGTGCCCCATTGGGACTGAACATCACTACCACTCTCAATATTGCGGAGAATTACCCTCTGCTTTCTGTTCTTAAAGTAAGAGGCGAACCAATTGTAAGCTACTCCCCTTACTCCATAATGGTCCAACTTCTGCAGTAATATTTTGTGGTCAACACAGTCAAAAGCCTTCGTTAAATCAAAGAAAACACCTAGCGTTCGCAACCTTTTATTTAATCCGTCGAAAACCTCACAGAGAAAAGAGAATATTTTCTTGTACTTAAGTCGTCGTTGTGTCTCTTATATTTAATTCCGATACAATTTCTGTGTTTCATCGTCACTGTGAAGGTCCAAGGGATACAGTAAACTTGCAGAGGTGCATCAGAATGTAAAACTGGTGACACAGGAAACGCTCAAAACATAGACAGTCGGAAGACTCAGTCTTCCTGTACTTCAGTCGGCATTGTGTCTCTTATATTGAATTCCGATGCCATTTCTGTGTTTCATCGCCAATGGGAAGGTCCAAGGGATACAGTAAACCTGCAGAGGTGCATCGGAATAAAAACCTGGTGATACAGGACACGCTCAAATCATAGACCGTAGGAAGACTCAGTCTACCTTTACTTAAGTCGGCAAGGTGTCTCTTATATTTAATTCCGATGCAATCTCTGTGTTTCATCGTCAATGGGAAGGCCCAATGGATACAGTAAACCTGCAGAGGTGCATCGGAATGTAAATCTGGTGACACAGAAAACGCTCAAAACATAGACCGTAAGAAGACTCAGTTTTCTTGTACTTATTCAGCATTGTGTCTCTTATATTTAATTCCGATGCAATTTCTGTGTTTCATCGTCAATGGGAAGGTCCAATGGATACAGTAAACCTGCAGAGGTGCATCGGAATGTAATACTGGTGATACAGGAAACGCTCAAAACATAGACAGTAGGAATACTCAGTCTTCCTGAACTTAAGTCGGCATTATGTCTCTTATATTTAAATCGATGCAATTTCTGTGTTTCATCGTCAATGGGAAGGTCGCATGGATACAGTAAACCTCCAATGGTGCATCGGAATGTAAAACTGATGACACAGGAAACGCTCAAATTATAGACAGTAGGAAGACTCAGTCTTCCTGTAGTTATGTCGGCAGCATTGTGACTCTTTTATTTAATTCCGATGCAATTTCTGTGTTTCATCGTCAATGGGAAGGTTGCATGGATACAGTAAACCTGCAATGGTGCATCGGATTGTAAAACTGATGACACAGGAAACGCTCAAAACATAGACAGTAGGAAGACTCAGTCTTCCAGTACTTATGTCGGCAGCATTGTGACCCTTATATTTAATTCCGATGCAATTTCTGTGTTTCATCGTCAATGGGACGGTCGAAGGGAAACAGTATACCTGCAGAGGTGCATCGGAATGTTAAACTGGTGACAAGGGAAACGCTCAAAACATAGACCCTAAGAAGACTCAGTTTTCTTGTACTTAAGTCGGCATTGTGTCTTTTACCTTTAATTCCGATGCGATTTCTGTGTTTAATCGTCACTGTGAAGGTCCAAGGGATACAGTAAACCTGCTGAGGTGCATCGGAATGTAAAACTGGTGACACAGGAAATGCTCAAAACATAGACAGTAGGAAGACTCAGTCTTCCTGTACGTAAGTCATCATTGTGCCTCTTATATTTAATTCCAATGCAATTTCTGTGTTTCATCGTCACTGTGAAGCTCCAAGGGATACAGTAAACTTAAGAGGTGCATCGGAATGTAAAACTGGTGACACAGGAAACGCTCAAAACATAGACAGTAGGAAGACTCAGTCTTCCTGTACTTCAGTCGGCATTGTGTATCTTATATTTAATTCCGATGCAATTTCTGTGTTTCATCGTCAATGGAGGGTCCAATCGATACAGTAAACCAGCAGAGGTGCATCGGAATGTAAAACTGGTGACACAGGAAACTCTCAAAACATAGACAATAGGAAGACACACTCTTCCTGTACTTAAGTCGGCATTGTGTCTCTTATATTTAATTCCGATGCAATTTCTGTGTTTCATCGTCAATGGGAAGGTCCAATGGATACAGTAAACCTGCAGAGGTGCATCGGAATGTAATACTGGTGATACAGGAAAGGCTCAAAACATAGACGGTAGGAAGATTCAGTTTTCTTGTACTTATGGCGGCATTGTGTCTCTTATATTTAATTCCGATGCAATTTCTGTTTTTCATCGTCAGTTGGAAGGTCGCATGGATACAGTAAACCTGCAGAGGTGCATCGGAATGTAAAACTGATGACACAGGAAAGGCTCAAAACATAGACAGTAGGAATACTCAGTCTTCCTGAACATAAGTCGGCATGTGTCTCTTATATTTAAATCGATGCAATTTCTGTGTTTCATCGTCAATGGGAAGGTCGCATGGATACAGTAAACCTCCAATGGTGCATCGGAATGTAAAACTGATGACACAGGAAACGCTCAAAACATAGACAGTAGGAAGACTCAGTCTTCCAGTACTTATGTCGGCAGCATTGTGACTCTTATATTTAATTCCGATGCAATTTCTGTGTTTCATCGTCAATGGGAAGGTCGAAGGGAAACAGTATACCTGCAGAGGTGCATCGGAATGTAAAACTGGTGACAAGGGAAACGCTCAAAACATAGACCCTAAGAAGACTCAGTTTTCTTGTACTTAAGTCGTCATTGTGTCTTTTACCTTTAATTCCGATGCGATTTCTGTGTTTCATCATCACTGTGAAGGTCCAAGGGATACAGTAAACCTGCAGAGGTGCATCGGAATGTAATACTGGTGACACAGGAAAGGCTCAAAACATAGACAGTAGGAAGACTCAGTCTTCCTTTACTTAAGTCGGCATGGAGACTCTTATATTTATCTCCGATGCAATTTCTGTGTTTCATCGTCAATGGAGGGTCCAATGGATACAGTAAACCAGCAGAGGTGCATCGGAATGTAAAACTGGTAACACAGGAAACGCTCAAAACATAGCAATAGAAAGACACACTCTTCCTATACTTAAGTCGGCATTGTGTCTCTTATATTTAATTCCGATGCAATTTCTGTGTTTCATCGTCAATGGGAAGGTCCAAGGGATACAGTAAACCTGCAGAGGTGCATCGGAATGTAAAACTGGTGACACAGGAAGCGCTCAAATCATAGACCGAAAGAAGACTCAGTTTTCTTGTACTTAAGTCGGCATTGTGTCTCTTATATTTAATTCCGATGCAATTTCTGCGTTTCATCGTCACTGTGAAGGTCCAAGGGATACTGTATACCTGCAGAGGTGGATCAAAATGTAAAACTGATGACACAGGAAATGCTCAAATCGTAGACAGTAGGAAGACTCAGCCTTCCTGTTCTTAAGTCGGCATTGTCTCTCTTCTATATAATTCCGATGCTATTTCTGTGATTCATCGTCACAGTGAAGGTCCAATGGATACAGTAAACCTGCAGAGGTGCATCCGAATGTAAAACTGGTGACACAGGAACCGCTCAAAATATAGACCCTAAGAAGACTCAGTTTTCTTGTACTGAAGTCGGCATTGTGTCTCTTATATTTAATTCCGATGCAATTTCTGTGTTTCATCATCACTATGAAGGTCCAAGGGCTACAGTAAACCTGCAGAGGTGCATTGGAATGTAAAACTGGTGACACAGGAAACGTTAAGAACATAGACAGTAGGTAGACTCAGTATTCCTGTACTTAAGTCGGCATTGTGTCTCTTATATTTAATTCCGATGCAATTTATGTTTTTCATCGTCAATGGGAAAGTCGAAGGGAAACAGTATACCTGCAGAGGTGCATCGGAATGTAAAACTGGTGACACAGGAAACGCTCAAAGCATAGACAGTAGGAAGACTCAGTCTTCCTGTACTTAAGTCGGTATTGTGTCTCTTTTATTTAATTCCGATGCAATTTCTGTGTTTCATCGTCACTGTGAAGGTCCAAGGGATACAGGAAAACCTGCAGAGGTGCATCGGAATGTAAAACTGATGACACAGGAAACGCTCAAAGCATAGACAGTAGGAAGACTCAGCCTTCCTGTTCTTAAGTTGGCATTGTGTCTCTTACATTTAATTCCGATGCTATTTCTGTGTTTCATCGTCAATGGGAAGGTCCAACGGATACAGTAAACCTGCAGAGGTGCATCAGAATGGAAAAGTGGTGACACTGGAAACGGTCAAAACATAGACCGTAAGAAGACTCAGTTTTCTTGTACTTAAGTCGGCGTTGTGTGTCTTATATTTAGTTCCGATGTAATTTCTGTGTTTCATCGCCAATGGGAAGGTCCAATGGATACAGTAAAACTGCAGATGTGCATCGGAATGTAAAACTGGTGACGCAGGAAACGCTCAAAACATAGACAGTAGGAAGACTCAATCTTCCTCTACTTGAGTCGGCATTGTGTCTCTTATATTTAATTCCGATGCAATTTCTGTGTTTAATCGTCAATGGGAAGATCCAAGGGATACAGTAAACCTGCAGAGGTGCATCGGAATGTAAAACTGGTGACACCGGAAGCGGTCAAAACATAGACCCTAAGAAGACTCAGTTTTCTTGTACTTAAGTCGGCATTGTGTCTCTTATATTTAATTTGATGCAATTTCTGTGTTTCATCGTTGCTGTGAAGGTCCAAGGGATACAGTAAACCTGCAGAGCTGCATCAAAATGTGAAACTGATGACACAAGAAACGCTCAAAACATAGACAGTAGGAAGACTCAGTCTTCCTGTACCTAAGTCGGCATTGTGTCTCTTATATTTAATTCCGATGCAATTTCTGTGTTCTTTCGTCAATGGGAAGGTCCAATGGATACAGTAAACCTGCTGAGGTGCATTGGAATGTAAAACTGGTAACACAGGAAACGTTCCAATCATAGACCGTAAGAAGACTCAGTTTTCTTGTACTTATGCAGCATTGTGCCTCTTATATTTAATTCCGATGCAATTTCTGTTTTTCATCGTCAGTGGGAAGGTCGCATGGATACAGTAAACCTGCAGAGGTGCTTCGGAATGTAAAACTGATGACACAGGAAACGCTCATATGATAGACAGTAGGAAGACTCAATCTTCCTGTACTTGAGTCGGCATTGTGTCTCTTATATTTAATTCCGATGCAATTTCTGTGTTTCATTGCCAATGGGAAAGTCGAAGGGACACAGTAAACCTGCAGAGGTGCATCGGAAAGTAAAACTGGTCACACAGGAAACGCTCAAACATAGACCGTAAGAAGACTCAGTTTTCTTGTACTTATGGCAGCATTGTGTCTCTTATATTTAATTCCGATGCAATTTTTGTTTTTCATCGTCAGTGGGAAGGTCGCATGGATACAGTAAACCTGCAGAGGTGCATCGGAATGTAAAACTGGTGACAAGGGAAACGCTCAAAACATAGACCCTAAGAAGACTCAGTTTTCTTGTACTTAAGTCGGCATTGTGCCTTTTACCTTTAATTCCGATGCGATTTCTGTGTTTCACCGTCACTGTGAAGGTCCAATGGATACAGTAAACCTGCAGAGTTGCATCGGAATGTAAAACTGGTGACACAGGAAACGCTCAAATCATATACAGTAGGCAGAATCAGTCTTCCTGTACTTAAGTCACCATTGTGTCTCTTATATTTAATTCCGATGCATTTTCTGTGTTTCATCGTCACTGTGAAGGTCCAAGGGATACAGTAAACTTGCAGAGGTGCATCGGAATGTAAAACTGGTGACACAGGAAAGGCTCAAAACATAGACAGTAGGAATACTCAGTCTTCCTGAACATAAGTCGGCATGGGTCTCTTATATTTAAATCGATGCAATTTCTGTGTTTCATCGTCAATGGGAAGGTCGCATGGATACAGTAAACCTCCAATGGTGCATCGGAATGTAAAACTGATGACACAGGAAACGCTCAAAACATAGACAGTAGGAAGACTCAGTCTTCCAGTACTTATGTCGGCAGCATTGTGACTCTTATATTTAATTCCGATGCAATTTCTGTGTTTCATCGTCAATGGGAAGGTCGAAGGGAAACAGTATACCTGCAGAGGTGCATCGGAATGTAAAACTGGTGACAAGGGAAACGCTCAAAACATAGACCCTAAGAAGACTCAGTTTTCTTGTACTTAAGTCGTCATTGTGTCTTTTACCTTTAATTCCGATGCGATTTCTGTGTTTCATCATCACTGTGAAGGTCCAAGGGATACAGTAAACCTGCAGAGGTGCATCGGAATGTAATACTGGTGACACAGGAAAGGCTCAAAACATAGACAGTAGGAAGACTCAGTCTTCCTTTACTTAAGTCGGCATGGTGTCTCTTATATTTATCTCCGATGCAATTTCTGTGTTTCATCGTCAATGGAGGGTCCAATGGATACAGTAAACCAGCAGAGGTGCATCGGAATGTAAAACTGGTAACACAGGAAACGCTCAAAACATAGCAATAGAAAGACACACTCTTCCTATACTTAAGTCGGCATTGTGTCTCTTATATTTAATTCCGATGCAATTTCTGTGTTTCATCGTCAATGGGAAGGTCCAAGGGATACAGTAAACCTGCAGAGGTGCATCGGAATGTAAAACTGGTGACACAGGAAGCGCTCAAATCATAGACCGAAAGAAGACTCAGTTTTCTTGTACTTAAGTCGGCATTGTGTCTCTTATATTTAATTCCGATGCAATTTCTGTGTTTCATCGTCACTGTGAAGGTCCAAGGGTTACTGTATACCTGCAGAGGTGGATCAAAATGTAAAACTGATGACACAGGAAATGCTCAAATCGTAGACAGTAGGAAGACTCAGCCTTCCTGTTCTTAAGTCGGCATTGTCTCTCTTCTATATAATTCCGATGCTATTTCTGTGATTCATCGTCACAGTGAAGGTCCAATGGATACAGTAAACCTGCAGAGGTGCATCCGAATGTAAAACTGGTGACACAGGAACCGCTCAAAATATAGACCCTAAGAAGACTCAGTTTTCTTGTACTGAAGTCGGCATTGTGTCTCTTATATTTAATTCCGATGCAATTTCTGTGTTTCATCATCACTATGAAGGTCCAAGGGCTACAGTAAACCTGCAGAGGTGCATTGGAATGTAAAACTGGTGACACAGGAAACGTTAAGAACATAGACAGTAGGTAGACTCAGTATTCCTGTACTTAAGTCGGCATTGTGTCTCTTATATTTAATTCCGATGCAATTTATGTTTTTCATCGTCAATGGGAAAGTCGAAGGGAAACAGTATACCTGCAGAGGTGCATCGGAATGTAAAACTGGTGACACAGGAAACGCTCAAAGCATAGACAGTAGGAAGACTCAGTCTTCCTGTACTTAAGTCGGTATTGTGTCTCTTTTATTTAATTCCGATGCAATTTCTGTGTTTCATCGTCACTGTGAAGGTCCAAGGGATACAGGAAAACCTGCAGAGGTGCATCGGAATGTAAAACTGATGACACAGGAAACGCTCAAAACATAGACAGTAGGAAGACTCAGCCTTCCTGTTCTTAAGTTGGCATTGTGTCTCTTACATTTAATTCCGATGCTATTTCTGTGTTTCATCGTCAATGGGAAGGTCCAACGGATACAGAAAACCTGCAGAGGTGCATCAGAATGGAAAAGTGGTGACACTGGAAACGGTCAAAACATAGACCGTAAGAAGACTCAGTTTTCTTGTACTTAAGTCGGCGTTGTGTGTCTTATATTTAATTCCGATGTAATTTCTGTGTTTCATCGCCAATGGGAAGGTCCAATGGATACAGTAAAACTGCAGATGTGCATCGGAATGTAAAACTGGTGACGCAGGAAACGCTCAAAACATAGACAGTAGGAAGACTCAATCTTCCTCTACTTGAGTCGGCATTGTGTCTCTTATATTTAATTCCGATGCAATTTCTGTGTTTAATCGTCAATGGGAAGATCCAAGGGATACAGTAAACCTGCAGAGGTGCATCGGAATGTAAAACTGGTGACACAGGAAGCGGTCAAAACATAGACCCTAAGAAGACTCAGTTTTCTTGTACTTAAGTCGGCATTGTGTCTCTTATATTTAATTTGATGCAATTTCTGTGTTTCATCGTTGCTGTGAAGGTCCAAGGGATACAGTAAACCTGCAGAGCTGCATCAAAATGTGAAACTGATGACACAAGAAACGCTCAAAACATAGACAGTAGGAAGACTCAGTCTTCCTGTACCTAAGTCGGCATTGTGTCTCTTATATTTAATTCCGATGCAATTTCTGTGTTCTTTCGTCAATGGGAAGGTCCAATGGATACAGTAAACCTGCTGAGGTGCATTGGAATGTAAAACTGGTAACACAGGAAACGTTCCAATCATAGACCGTAAGAAGACTCAGTTTTCTTGTACTTATGCAGCATTGTGCCTCTTATATTTAATTCCGATGCAATTTCTGTTTTTCATCGTCAGTGGGAAGGTCGCATGGATACAGTAAACCTGCAGAGGTGCTTCGGAATGTAAAACTGATGACACAGGAAACGCTCATATGATAGACAGTAGGAAGACTCAATCTTCCTGTACTTGAGTCGGCATTGTGTCTCTTCTATTTAATTCCGATGCAATTTCTGTGTTTCATTGCCAATGGGAAAGTCGAAGGGACACAGTAAACCTGCAGAGGTGCATCGGAAAGTAAAACTGGTCACACAGGAAACGCTCAAACATAGACCGTAAGAAGACTCAGTTTTCTTGTACTTATGGCAGCATTGTGTCTCTTATATTTAATTCCGATGCAATTTTTGTTTTTCATCGTCAGTGGGAAGGTCGCATGGATACAGTGAACCTGCAGAGGTGCATCGGAATGTAAAACTGGAGACAAGGGAAACGCTCAAAACATAGACCCTAAGAAGACTCAGTTTTCTTGTACTTAAGTCGGCATTGTGCCTTTTACCTTTAATTCCGATGCGATTTCTGTGTTTCACCGTCACTGTGAAGGTCCAATGGATACAGTAAACCTGCAGAGTTGCATCGGAATGTAAAACTGGTGACACAGGAAACGCTCAAAACATATACAGTAGGCAGACTCAGTCTTCCTGTACTTAAGTCACCATTGTGTCTCTTATATTTAATTCCGATGCATTTTCTGTGTTTCATCGTCACTGTGAAGGTCCAAGGGATACAGTAAACTTGCAGAGGTGCATCGGAATGTAAAACTGGTGACACAGGAAACGCTCAAAACATAGACAGTAGGAAGACTCAGTCTTCCTGTAATTCAGTCGGCATTGTGTCTCTTATATTGAATTCCGATGCCATTTCTGTGTTTCATCGCCAATCGGTAGGTCCAAGGGATACAGTAAACCTGCAGAGGTGCATCGGAATGTAAACCTGGTGATACAGGACACGCTCACATCATAGATAGTGGGAAGACTCAGTCTACCTTTACTTAAGTCGGCATGGTGTCTCTTATATTTAATTCCGATGCAATCTCTGTGTTTCATCGTTAATGGGAAGGTCCAATGGATACAGTAAACCTGCAGAGGTGCATCGGAATGTAAATCTGGTGACACAGAAAACTCTCAAAACATAGACCGTAAGAAGACTCAGTTTTCTTGTACTTAAGTCGTCGTTGTGTCTCTTATATTTAATTCCGATGCAATTTCTGTGTTTCATCGTCAATGGGAAGGTCCAATGGATACAGTAAACCTGCAGAGGTGTATCGGAGTGTAATACTGGTGACACAGGAAAGGCTCAAAACATAGACAGTAGGAAGCCTCAGTTTTCTTGTTCTTATGGCGGCATTGTGTCTCTTATATTTAATTCCGATGCAATTTCTGTTTTTCATCGTCAGTGGGAAGGTCGCATGGATACAGTAAACCTGCAGAGGTGTATCGGAATGTAAAACTGATGACACAGGAAACGCTCAAAACATAGACAGTAGGAATACTCAGTCTTTCTGAACTTAAGTCGGCATTGTGTCTTTTATATTTGAATCGATGCAATTTATGTGTTTCATCGTCAATGGGAAGGTCGCATGGATACAGTAAACCTCCAAAGGTGCATAGGAATATAAAACTGATGACACAGGAAACGCTAAAAACATAGACAGTAGGAAGACTCAGTCTTACTGTACTTATGTCGGCAGCATTGTGACTCTTATATTTAATTCCGATGCAGTTTCTGTGTTTCATCGTCAATGGGACGGTCGAAGGGAAACAGTATACCTGCAGAGGTGCATCGGAATGTAAAACTGGTGACAAGGGAAACGCTCAAAACATAGACCCTAAGAAGACTCATTTTTCTTGTACTTAAGTCGGCATTGTGTCTTTTACCTTTAATTCCGATGCAATTTCTGTGATTCATCGTCACTGTAAAGGTCAACCGGATACAGTAAATCTGCAGAGGTGCATCGGAATGTAAAACTAGTGACACAGGAAACGCTCAAAACATAGACAGTAGGAAGACTCAGTCTTCCTGTACTTAAGTCATCATTGTGTCTCTTATATTTAATTCCGATACAATTTCTGTGTTTCATCGTCACTGTGAAGGTCCAACGGATACAGTAAACTTGCAGAGGTGCATCAGAATGTAAAACTGGTGACACAGGAAACGCTCAAAACATAGACAGTAGGAAGACTCAGTCTTCCTGAACTTCAGTCGGCATTGTGTCTCTTATATTGAATTCCGATGCCATTTCTGTGTTTCATCGCCAATGGGAAGGTCCAAGGGATACAGTAAACCTGCAGAGGTGCATCGGAATAAAAACCTGGTGATACAGGACACGCTCAAATCATAGACCGTAGGAAGACTCAGTCTACCTTTACTTAAGTCGGCATGGTGTCTCTTATATTTAATTCCGATGCAATCTCTGTGTTTCATCGTCAATGGGAAGGTCCAATGGATACAGTAAACCTGCAGAGTTGCAACGGAATGTAAATCTGGTGACACAGAAAACGCTCAAAACATAGACCGTAAGAAGACTCAGTTTTCTTGTACTTAAGTCGTCGTTGTATCTCTTATATTTAATTCCGATGCAATTTCTGTGTTTCGTCGTCAATGGGAAGGTCCAATGGATACAGTAAACCTGCAGAGTTGCAACGGAATGTAAATCTGGTGACACAGAAAACGCTCAAAACATAGACCGTAAGAAGACTCAATTTTCTTGTACTTAAGTCGTCGTTGTATCTCTTATATTTAATTCCGATGCAATTTCTGTGTTTCATCGTCACTGTGAAGGTCCAAGGGATACAGTAAACTTGCAGAGGTGCATCGGAATGTAAAACTGGTGACACAGGAAACGCTCAAAACATAGACAGTAGGAAGACTCAGTCTTCGTGTAATTCAGTCGGCATTGTGTCACTTATATTGAATTCCGATGCCATTTCTGTGTTTCATCGCCAATCGGTAGGTCCAAGGGATACAGTAAACCTGCAGAGGTGCATCGGAATGTAAACCTGTTTACAGGACATGCTCACATCATAGATAGTGGGAAGACTCAGTCTACCTTTACTTAAGTCGGCATGGTGTCTCTTATATTTAATTCCGATGCAATCTCTGTGTTTCATCGTTAATGGGAAGGTCCAATGGATACAGTAAACCTGCAGAGGTGCATCGGAATGTAAATCTGGTGACACAGAAAACGCTCAAAACATAGACCGTAAGAAGACTCAGTTTTCGTATACTTAAGTCGTCGTTGTGTCTCTTATATTTAATTCCGATGCAATTTCTGTGTTTCATCGTCAATGGGAAGGTCCAATGGATACAGTAAACCTGCAGAGGTGTATCGGAATGTAATACTGGTGACACAGGAAAGGCTCAAAACATAGACGGTAGGAAGCCTCAGTTTTCTTGTTCTTATGGCGGCATTGTGTCTCTTATATTTAATTCCGATGCAATTTCTGTTTTTCATCGTCAGTGGGAAGGTCGCATGGATACAGTAAACCTGCAGAGGTGTATCGGAATGTAAAACTGATGACACAGGAAACGCTCAAAACATAGACAGTAGGAATACTCAGTCTTTCTGAACTTAAGTCGGCATTGTGTCTTTTATGTTTAAATCGATGCAATTTATGTGTTTCATCGTCAATGGGAAGGTCGCATGGATACAGTAAACCTCCAAAGGTGCATAGGAATATAAAACTGATGACACAGGAAACGCTAAAAACATAGACAGTAGGAAGACTCAGTCTTACTGTACTTATGTCGGCAGCATTGTGACTCTTATATTTAATTCCGATGCAGTTTCTGTGTTTCATCGTCAATGGGACGGTCGAAGGGAAACAGTATACCTGCAGAGGTGCATCGGAATGTAAAACTGGTGACAAGGGAAACGCTGAAAACATAGACCCTAAGAAGACTCATTTTTCTTGTACTTAAGTCGGCATTGTGTCTTTTACCTTTAATTCCGATGCAATTTCTGTGATTCATCGTCACTGTAAAGGTCCACCGGATACAGTAAATCTGCAGAGGTGCATCGGAATGTAAAACTAGTGACACAGGAAACGCTCAAAACATAGACAGTAGGAAGACTCAGTCTTCCTGTACTTAAGTCATCATTGTGTCTCTTATATTTAATTCCGATACAATTTCTGTGTTTCATCGTCACTGTGAAGGTCCAAGGGATACAGTAAACTTGCAGAGGTGCATCAGAATGTAAAACTGGTGACACAGGAAACGCTCAAAACATAGACAGTAGGAAGACTCAGTCTTCCTGAACTTCAGTCGGCATTGTGTCTCTTATATTGAATTCCGATGCCATTTCTGTGTTTCATCGCCAATGGGAAGGTCCAAGGGATACAGTAAACCTGCAGAGGTGCATCGGAATAAAAACCTGGTGATACAGGACACGCTCAAATCATAGACCGTAGGAAGACTCAGTCTACCTTTACTTAAGTCGGCATGGTGTCTCTTATATTTAATTCCGATGCAATCTCTGTGTTTCATCGTCAATGGGAAGGTCCAATGGATACAGTAAACCTGCAGAGGTGCATCGGAATGTAAATCTGGTGACACAGAAAACGCTCAAAACATAGACCGTAAGAAGACTCAGTTTTCTTGTACTTAAGTCGTCGTTGTATCTCTTATATTTAATTCCGATGCAATTTCTGTGTTTCATCGTCAATGGGAAGGTCCAATGGATACAGTAAACCTGCAGAGGTGCATCGGAATGTAATACTGGTGATACAGGAAAGGCTCAAAACATAGACAGTAGGAAGATTCAGTTTTCTTGTACTTATGGCGGCATTGCGTCTCTTATATTTAATTCCGATGCAATTTCTGTTTTTCATCGGCAGTTGGAAGGTCGCATTGATACAGTAAACCTGCAGAGGTGCATCGGAATGTAAAACTGATGACACAGGAAAGGCTCAAAACATAGACAGTAGGAATACTCAGTCTTCCTGTACTTATGTCGGCAGCATTGTGACTCTTATATTTAATTCTGATGCAATTTCTGTGTTTCATCGTCAATGGGAAGGTCGCATGGATACAGTAAACCTGCAATGGTGCATCAGAATGTAAAACTGATGACACAGGAAACGCTCAAAACATAGACAGTAGGAAGACTCAGTCTTCCAGTACTTATGTCGGCAGCATTGTGACTCTTATATTTAATTCCGATGCAATTTCTGTGTTTCATCGTCAATGGGAAGGTCGCATGGATACAGTAAACCTCCAATGGTGCATTGGAATGTAAAACTAATGACACAGGAAACGCTCAAATTATAGACAGTAGGAAGACTCAGTCTTCCTGTACTTATGTCGGCAGCATTGTGACTCTTATATTTAATTCTGATGCAATTTCTGTGTTTCATCGTCAATGGGAAGGTCGCATGGATACAGTAAACCTGCAATGGTGCATCGGAATGTAAAACTGATGACACAGGAAACGCTCAAAACATAGACAGTAGGAAGACTAAGTCTTCCAGTACCTATGTCGGCAGCATTGTGACTCTTATATTTAATTCCGATGCAATTTCTGTGTTTCATCGTCAATGGGAAGGTCGAAGGGAAACAGTATACCTGCAGAGGTGCATCGGAATGTAAAACTGGTGACAAGGGAAACGCTCAAAACATAGCCCCTAAGAAGACTCAGTTTTCTTGTACTTAAGTCGTCATTGTGTCTTTTACCTTTAATTCCGATGCGATTTCTGTGTTTCATCATCACTGTGAGGGTCCAAGGGATACAGTAAACCTGCAGAGGTGCATCGGAATGTAAAACTGGTGACACAGGAAACGATCAAAACATAGACAGTAGGAATATTCAGTCTTCCTGAACTTACGTCGGCATTGTGTCTGTTATATTTAAATCCGATGCAATTTCTGTGTCTCGTTGTCAGTGGGAAGGTCCAAGGGATACAGTAAACCTGCAGAGGTGCATCGGAATGTAAAACTGGTGACACAGGAAGCGCGTCAAATCATAGACCGAAAGAAGACTCAGTTTTCTTGTACTGAAGTCGGCATTGTGTCTCTTATATTTAATTCCGATGCAATTTCTGTGTTTCATCGTCAATGGGAAGGTCCAAGGGATACAGTAAACCTGCAGACGTGCATCGGAATGTAAAACTGGTGACACAGGAAGCGCTCAAATCATAGACCGAAAGAAGACTCAGTTTTCTTGTACTTAAGTCGGCATTGTGTCTCTTATATTTAATTCCGATGCAATTTCTGTGTTTCATCGTCACTGTGAAGGTCCAAGGGATACTGTAAACCTGCAGAGGTGCATCCGAATGTAAAACTGGTGACACAGGAAACGATCAAAACATAGACAGTAGGAATATTCAGTCTTCCTGAACTTACGTCGGCATTGTGTCTGTTATATTTAAATCCGATGCAATTTCTGTGTCTCGTTGTCAGTGGGAAGGTCCAAGGGATACAGTAAACCTGTAGAGGTGCATCGGAATGTAAAACTGGTGACACAGGAACCGCTCAAAATATAGACCCTTAGAAGACTCAGTTTTCTTGTACTGAAGTCGGCATTGTGTCTCTTATATTTAATTCCGATGCAATTTCTGTGTTTCATCATCACTATGAAGGTCCAAGGGCTACAGTAAACCTGCAGAGGTGCTTTGGAATGTAAAACTGGTGACACAGGAAACGTTCAGAACATAGACAGTAGGAAGACTCAGTATTCCTGTACTTAAGTCGGCATTGTGTCTCTTATATTTAATTCCGATGCAATTTCTGTTTTTCATCGTCAATGGGAAAGTCGAAGGGAAACAGTATACCTGCAGAGGTGCATCGGAATGTAAAACTGGTGACACAGGAAACGCTCAAAGCATAGACAGTAGGAAGACTCAGTCTTCCTGTACTTAAGTCGGCATTGTGTCTCTTTTATTTAATTCCGATGCAATTTCTGTGTTTCATCGTCACTGTGAAAGTCCAAGGGATACAGGAAAACCTGCAGAGGTGCATCGGAATGTAAAACTGGTGACACAGGAAACGCTCAAAACTTAGACAGTAGGGAGACTCAGCCTTCCTGTACTTAAGTTGGCATTGTGTCTCTTACATTTAATTCCGATGCTATTTCTGTGTTTCATCGTCAATGGGAAGGTCCAACGGATACAGTAAACCTGCAGAGGTGCATCGGAATGGAAAAGTGGTGACACTGGAAACGGTCAAAACATAAACCGCAAGAAGACTCAGTTTTCTTGTACTTAAGTCGGCGTTGTGTGTTATATTTAATTCCGATGTAATTTCTGTGTTTCATCGCCAATGGGAAGGTCCAATGGATACAGTAAAACGGCAGATGTGCATCGGAATGTAAAACTGGTGACGCAGGAAAAGCTCAAAACATAGACAGTAGGAAGACTCAATCTTCCTGTACTTGAGTCGGCATTGTGTCTCTTATATTTAATTCCGATGCAATTTCTGTGTTTAATCGTCAATGGGAAGATCCAAGGGATACAGTAAACCTGCAGAGGTGCATCGGAATGTAAAACTGGTGACACAGGAAGCGGTCAAAACATAGACCCTAAGAAGACTCAGTTTTCTTGTACTTAAGTCGGCATTGTGTCTCTTATATTTAATTTGATGCAATTTCTGTGTATCATCGTTGCTGTGAAGGTCCAAGGGATACAGTAAACCTGCAGATCTGCTTCAAAATGTGAAACTGATGACACAGGAAACGCTCAAAACATAGACAGTAGGAAGACTCGGTCTTCCTGTACCTAAGTCGGCATTGTGTCTCTTATATTTAATTCCGATGCAATTTCTGTGTTCTTTCGTCAATGGGAAAGTCCAATGGATACAGTAAACCTGCTGAGGTGCATTGGAATGTAAAACTGGTAACACAGGAAACGTTCAAATCATAGACCGTAAGAAGACTCAGTTTTCTTGTACTTATGCAGCATTGTGCCTCTTATATTTAATTCCGATGCAATTTCTGTTTTTCATCGTCAGTGGGTAGGTCGCATGGATACAGTAAACCTGCAGAGGTGCTTCGGAATGTAAAACTGATCACACAGGAAACGCTCAAATCATAGACAGTAGGAAGACTCAATCTTCCTGTACTTGAGTCGGCATTGTGTCTCTTATATTTAATTCCAATGCAATTTCTGTGTTTAATCGTCAATGGGAAGATCCAAGGGATACTGTAATCCTGCAGAGGTGCATCCGAATGTAAAACTGGTGACACAGGAAACGATCAAAACATAGACAGTAGGAATATTCAGTCTTCCTGAACTTACGTCGGCATTGTGTCTGTTATATTTAAATCCGATGCAATTTCTGTGTCTCGTTGTCAGTGGGAAGGTCCAAGGGATACAGTAAACCTGCAGAGGTGCATCGGAATGTAAAACTGGTGACACAGGAACCGCTCAAAATATAGACCCTTAGAAGACTCAGTTTTCTTGTACTGAAGTCGGCATTGTGTCTCTTATATTTAATTCCGATGCAATTTCTGTGTTTCATCATCACTATGAAGGTCCAAGGGCTACAGTAAACCTGCAGAGGTGCTTTGGAATGTAAAACTGGTGACACAGGAAACGTTCAGAACATAGACAGTAGGAAGACTCAGTATTCCTGTACTTAAGTCGGCATTGTGTCTCTTATATTTAATTCCGATGCAATTTCTGTTTTTCATCGTCAATGGGAAAGTCGAAGGGAAACAGTATACCTGCAGAGGTGCATCGGAATGTAAAACTGGTGACACAGGAAACGCTCAAAGCATAGACAGTAGGAAGACTCAGTCTTCCTGTACTTAAGTCGGCATTGTGTCTCTTTTATTTAATTCCGATGCAATTTCTGTGTTTCATCGTCACTGTGAAGGTCCAAGGGATACAGGAAAACCTGCAGAGGTGCATCGGAATGTAAAACTGGTGACACAGGAAACGCTCAAAACTTAGACAGTAGGGAGACTCAGCCTTCCTGTACTTAAGTTGGCATTGTGTCTCTTACATTTAATTCCGATGCTATTTCTGTGTTTCATCGTCAATGGGAAGGTCCAACGGATACAGTAAACCTGCAGAGGTGCATCGGAATGGAAAAGTGGTGACACTGGAAACGGTCAAAACATAAACCGCAAGAAGACTCAGTTTTCTTGTACTTAAGTCGGCGTTGTGTGTTATATTTAATTCCGATGTAATTTCTGTGTTTCATCGCCAATGGGAAGGTCCAATGGATACAGTAAAACGGCAGATGTGCATCGGAATGTAAAACTGGTGACGCAGGAAAAGCTCAAAACATAGACAGTAGGAAGACTCAATCTTCCTGTACTTGAGTCGGCATTGTGTCTCTTATATTTAATTCCGATGCAATTTCTGTGTTTAATCGTCAATGGGAAGATCCAAGGGATACAGTAAACCTGCAGAGGTGCATCGGAATGTAAAACTGGTGACACAGGAAGCGGTCAAAACATAGACCCTAAGAAGACTCAGTTTTCTTGTACTTAAGTCGGCATTGTGTCTCTTATATTTAATTTGATGCAATTTCTGTGTTTCACCGTTGCTGTGAAGGTCCAAGGGATACAGTAAACCTGCAGATCTGCTTCAAAATGTGAAACTGATGACACAGGAAACGCTCAAAACATAGACAGTAGGAAGACTCGGTCTTCCTGTACCTAAGTCGGCATTGTGTCTCTTATATTTAATTCCGATGCAATTTCTGTGTTCTTTCGTCAATGGGAAGGTCCAATGGATACAGTAAACCTGCTGAGGTGCATTGGAATGTAAAACTGGTAACACAGGAAACGTTCAAATCATAGACCGTAAGAAGACTCAGTTTTCTTGTACTTATGCAGCATTGTGCCTCTTATATTTAATTCCGATGCAATTTCTGTTTTTCATCGTCAGTGGGAAGGTCGCATGGATACAGTAAACCTGCAGAGGTGCTTCGGAATGTAAAACTGATCACACAGGAAACGCTCAAATCATAGACAGTAGGAAGACTCAATCTTCCTGTACTTGAGTCGGCATTGTGTCTCTTATATTTAATTCCGATGCAATTTCTGTGTTTCATTGCCAATGGGATAGTCGAAGGGACACAGTAAACCTGCAGAGGTGCATCGGAATGTAAAACTGGTCACACAGGAAACGCTCAAACATAGACCGTAAGAAGACTCAGTTTTCTTGTACTTAAGTCATCATTGTGTCTCTTATATTTAATTCCGATGCATTTTCTGTGTTTCATCGTCACTGTGAAGGTCCAAGGGATACAGTAAACTTGCAGAGGTGCATCGGAATGTAAAACTGGTGACACAGGAAACGCTCAAAACATAGACAGTAGGAAGACTCAGTCTTCCTGTAATTCAGTCGGCATTGTGTCTCTTATATTGAATTCCGATGCCATTTCTGTGTTTCATCGCCAATGGGAAGGTCCAAGGGATACAGTAAACCTGCAGAGGTGCATCAGAATGTAAACCTGGTGATACAGGACACCAGGACACGCTCACATCATAGACAGTGGGAAGACTCAGTCTACCTTTACTTAAGTCGGCATGGTGTCTCTTATATTTAATTCCGATGCAATCTCAGTGTTTCATCGTTAATGGGAAGGTCCAATGGATACAGTAAACCTGCAGAGGTGCATCGGAATGTAAATCTGGTGACACAGAAAACGCTCAAAACATAGACCGTAAGAAGACTCAGTTTTCTTGTACTTAAGTCGTCGTTGTGTCTCTTATATTTAATTCCGATGCAATTTCTGTGTTTCATCGTCAATGGGAAGGTCCAATGGATACAGTAAACCTGCAGAGGTGTATCGGAATGTAATACTGGTGACACAGGAAAGGCTCAAAACACAGACAGTAGGAAGACTCAGTTTTCTTGTTCTTATGGCGGCATTGTGTCTCTTATATTTAATTCCGATGCAATTTCTGTTTTTCATCGTCAGTGGGAAGGTCGCATGGATACAGTAAACCTGCAGAGGTGTATCGGAATGTAAAACTGATGACACAGGAGACGCTCAAAACATAGACAGTAGGAATACTCAGTCTTCCTGAACTTAAGTCGGCATTGTGTCTTTTATATTTAAATCGATGCAATTTATGTGTTTCATCGTCAATGGGAAGGTCGCATGGATACAGTAAACCTCCAAAGGTGCATAGGAATGTAAAACTGATGACACAGGAAACGCTCAAAACATAGACAGTAGGAAGACTCAGTCTTACTGTACTTATGTCGGCAGCATTGTGACTCTTATATTTAATTCCGATGCAGTTTCTGTGTTTCATCGTCAATGGGACGGTCGAAGGGAAACAGTATACCTGCAGAGGTGCATCGGAATGTAAAACTGGTGACACAGGAAACGCTCAAAACATATACAGTAGGAAGACTCTGTCTTCCTGTACTTAAGTCATCATTGTGTCTCTTATATTTAATTCCGATACAATTTCTGTGTTTCATCGTCACTGTGAAGGTCCAAGGGATACAGTAAACTTGCAGAGGTGCATCAGAATGTAAAACTGGTGACACAGGAAACGCTCAAAACATAGACAGTAGGAAGACTCAGTCTTCCTGTACTTCAGTCGGCATTGTGTCTCTTATATTGAATTCCGATGCCATTTCTGTGTTTCATCGCCAATGGGTAGGTCCAAGGGATACAGTAAACCTGCAGAGGTGCATCGGAATAAAAACCTGGTGATACAGGACACGCTCAATTCATAGACCGTAGGAAAACTCAGTCTACCTTTACTTAAGTCGGCATGGTGTCTCTTATATTTAATTCCGATGCAATCTCTGTGTTTCATCGTCAATGGGAAGGCCCAATGGATACAGTAAACCTGCAGAGGTGCATCGGAATGTAAATCTGGTGACACAGAAAACGCTCAAAACATAGACCGTAAGAAGACTCAGTTTTCTTGTACTTAAGTCGTCGTTGTGTCTCTTATATTTAATTCCGATGCAATTTCTGTGTTTCATCGTCAATGGGAAGGTCCAATGGATACAGTAAACCTGCAGAGGCGCATAGGAATGTAATACTGGTGATACAGGAAAGGCTCAAAACATAGACAGTAGGAAGATTCAGTTTTCTTGTACTTATGGCGGCATTGTGTCTCTTATATTTAATTCCGATGCAATTTCTGTTTTTCATCGTCAGTTGGAAGGTCGCATGGATACAGTAAACCTGCAATGGTGCATCGGAATGTAAAACTGATGACACAGGAAACGCTCAAAACATAGACAGTAGGAAGACTCAGTCTTCCAGTACTTATGTCGGCAGCATTGTGACTCTTATATTTAATTCCGATGCAATTTCTGTGTTTCATCGTCAATGGGAAGGTCGAAGGGAAATAGTATATCTGCAGAGGTGCATCGGAATGTAAAACTGGTGACAAGGGAAACGCTCAAAACATAGACCCTAAGAAGACTCAGTTTTCTTGTACTTAAGTCGGCATTGTGTCTTTTACCTTTAATTCCGATGCGATTTCTGTGTTTCATCGTCACTGTGAAGGTCCAAGGGATACAGTAAACCTGCTGAGGTGCATCGGAATGTAAAACTGGTGACACAGGAAATGCTCAAAACATAGACAGTAGGAAGACTCAGTCTTCCTGTACTTAAGTCATCATTGTGCCTCTTATATTTAATTCCGATGCAATTTCAGTGTTTCATCGTCACTGTGAAGGTCCAAGGGATACAGTAATCTTAAGAGGTGCATCGGAATGTAAAACTGGTGATACAGGAAAGGCTCAAAACATAGACAGTAGGAAGATTCAGTTTTCTTGTACTTATGGCGGCATTGTGTCTCTTATATTTAATTCCGATGCAATTTCTGTTTTTCATCGTCAGTTGGAAGGTCGCATGGATACAGTATACCTGCAGAGGTGCATCGGAATGTAAAACTGTTGACACAGGAAACGCTCAAAACATAGACGGTAGGAATACTTAGTCTTCCAGAACTTAAGTCGGCATTGTGTCTCTTATATTTAAATCGATGCAATTTCTGTGTTTCATCGTCAATGGGAAGGTCGCATGGATACAGTAAACCTCCAATGGTGCATCGGAATGTAAAACTGATGACACAGGAAACGCTCAAATTATTGACAGTAGGAAGACTCAGTCTTCCAGTACATATGTCGGCAGCATTGTGACTCTTATATTTAATTCCGATGCAATTTCTGTGTTTCATCGTCAATGGGAAGGTCGAAGGGAAACAGTATATCTGCAGAGGTGCATCGGAATGTAAAACTGGTGACAAGGGAAACGCTCAAAACATAGACCCTAAGAAGACTCAGTTTTCTTGTACTTAAGTCGGCATTGTGTCTCTTATATTTAATTCCGATGCGATTTCTGTGTTTCATCGTCACTGTGAAGGTCCAAGGGATACAGTAAACCTGTTGAGGTGCATCGGAATGTAAAACTGGTGACACAGGAAACGCTCAAAACATAGACAGTAGGAAGACTCAGTCTTCCTGTACTTCAGTCGGCATTGTGTCTCTTATATTTAATTCCGATGCAATTTCTGTATTTCATCGTCAATGGAGGGTCGAATGGATACAGTAAACCAGCAGAGGTGCATCGGAATGTAAAACTGGCGACACAGGAAACGCTCAAAACATAGACAATAGGAAGACACACTCTTCCTGTACTTAAGTCAGCATTGTGTCTCTTATATTTAATTCCGATGGAATTTCTGTGTTTCATCATCAATGGGAAGGTCCAAGGGATACAGTAAACCTGCAGAGGTGCATCGGAATGTAAAACTGGTGACACATGAAGCGCTCAAATCATAGACCGTAAGAAGACTCAGTTTTCTTGTACTTAAGTCGGCATTGTGTCTCTTATATTTAATTCCGATGGAATTTCTGTGTTTCATCGTCAAAGTGAAGGTCCAAGGGATACAGTAAACCTGCAGAGGTGCATCAAAATGTAAAACTGATGACACAGGAAATGCTCAAAACGTAGACAGTAGGAAGACTCAGTCTTCCTGTACTTCAGTCGGCATTGTGTCTCTTATATTGAATTCCGATGCCATTTCTGTGTTTCGTCGCCAATGGGAAGGTCCAAGGGATACAGTAAACCTGCAGAGGTGCATCGGAATAAAAAACTGGTGATACAGGACACGCTCAAATCATAGACCGTAGGAAGACTCAGTCTACCTTTACTTAAGTCGGTTAAGTCGGCATGGTGTCTCTTATATTTAATTCCGATGCAATCTCTGTGTTTCATCGTCAATGGGAAGGCCCAATGGATACAGTAAACCTGCAGAGGTGCATCGGAATGTAAATCTGGTGACACAGAAAACGCTCAAAACATAGACCGTAAGAAGACTCAGTTTTCTTGTACTTAAGTCGTCGTTGTGTCTCTTATATTTAATTCCGATGCAATTTCTGTGTTTCATCGTCAATGGGAAGGTCCAATGGATACAGTAAACCTGCAGAGGTGCATAGGAATGTAATACTGTTGATACAGGAAAGGCTCAAAACATAGACAGTAGGAAGATTCAGTTTTCTTGTACTTATGGCGGCATTGTGTCTCTTATATTTAATTCCGATGCAATTTCTGTTTTTCATCGTCAGTTGGAAGATCGCATGGATACAGTAAACCTGCAGAGGTGCATCGGAATGTAAAACTGATGACACAGGAAAGGCTTAAAACATAGACAGTAGGAATACTCAGTCTTCCTGAACTTAAGTCGGCATCGTGTCTTTTATATTCAAATCGATGCAATTTATGGGTTTCATCGTCAATGGGAAGGTCGCATGGATACAGTAAACCTCCAATGGTGCATCGGAATGTAAAACTGATGACACATGAAACGCTCAAATTATAGACAGTAGAAAGACTCAGTCTTCCTGTACTTATGTCGGCAGCATTGTGACTCTTATATTTAATTCCGATGCAATTTCTGTGTTTCATCGTCAGTAGGAAGACTCAGTCTTCCTGTACTTAAGTCATCATTGTGCCTCTTATATTTAATTCCGATGCAATTTCTGTGTTTCATCGTCACTGTGAAGGTCCAAGGGATACAGTAATCTTAAGAGGTGCATCGGAATGTAAAACTGGTGATACAGGAAAGGCTCAAAACATAGACAGTAGGAAGATTCAGTTTTCTTGTACTTATGGCGGCATTGTGTCTCTTATATTTAATTCCGATGCAATTTCTGTTTTTCATCGTCAGTTGGAAGGTCGCATGGATACAGTATACCTGCAGAGGTGCATCGGAATGTAAAACTGTTGACACAGGAAACGCTCAAAACATAGACGGTAGGAATACTTAGTCTTCCTGAACTTAAGTCGGCATTGTGTCTCTTATATTTAAATCGATGCAATTTCTGTGTTTGATCGTCAATGGGAAGGTCGCATGGATACAGTAAACCTCCAATGGTGCATCGGAATGTAAAACTGATGACACAGGAAACGCTCAAATTATAGACAGTAGGAAGACTCAGTCTTCCTGTACTTATGTCGGCAGCATTGTGACACTTATATTTAATTCCGATGCAATTTCTGTGTTTCATCGTCAATGGGAAGGTCGCATGGATACAGTAAACCTGCAATGGTGCATCGGAATGTAAAACTGATGACACAGTAAACGCTCAAAACATAGACAGTAGGAAGACTCAGTCTTCCAGTACATATGTCGGCAGCATGGTGACTCTTATATTTAATTCCGATGCAATTTCTGTGTTTCATCGTCAATGGGAAGGTCGAAGGGAAGCAGTATACCTGCAGAGGTGCATCGGAATGTAAAACTGGTGACAAGGGAAACGCTCAAAACATAGACCCTAAGAAGACTCAATTTTCTTGTACTTAAGTCGGCATTGTGTCTTTTACCTTTAATTCCGATGCGATTTCTGTGTTTCATCGTCACTGTGAAGGTCCAAGGGATACAGTAAACCTGCTGAGGTGCATCGGAATGTAAAACTGGTGACACAGGAAACGCTCAAAACATAGACAGTAGGAAGACTCAGTCTTCCTGTACTTCAGTCGGCATTGTGTCTCTTATATTTAATTCCGATGCAATTTCTGTATTTCGTCGTCAATGGAGGGTCCAATGGATACAGTAAACCAGCAGAGGTGCATCGGAATGTAAAACTGGCGACACAGGAAATGCTCAAAACGTAGACAGTAGGAAGACTCAGTCTCCCTGTACGTAAGTCGGCATTGTGTCTCTTATATTTAATTCCGATGCAATTTCGGTGTTTCATCGTCACTGTGAAGGTCCAAGGGATACAGTAAAACCTGCAGAGGTGCATCGGAATGTAAAACTGGTGACACAGGAATCGCTCAAACATAGACCGTAAGAAGACTCAGTTTTCTTGTACTTATGGCAGCATTGTGTCTATTATATTTAATTTCGATGCAATTTCTGTTTTTCATCGTCAGTGGGAAGGTCGCATGGATACAGTAAACCTGCAGAGGTGCATCGGAATGTAAAACTGTTGACACAGGAAACGCTCAAAACATACACAGTAGGAATACTCAGTCTTCCTGAACTTAAGTCGGCATTGTGCCTCTTATATTTAAATCGATGCAATTTCAGTGTTTCATCGTCAATGGGAAGGTCGCATGGATACAGTAACCTCCAAAGGTGCATCGGAATGTAAAACTGATGACACAGGAAACGCTCAAATCATAGACAGTAGGAAGACTCAGTCTTCCTGTACTTATGTCGGCAGCATTGTGACTCTTATATTTAATTCCAATGCAATTTCTGTGTTTCATTGTCAATGGGAAGGTCGCATGGATACAGTAAACATCCAAAGGTGCATCGGAATGTAAAACTGATGACACAGGAAACGCTCAAAACATAGACAGTAGGAAGACTCAGTCTTCCTGTACTTATGTTGGCAGCATTGTGACTCTTATATTTAATTCCGATGCAATTTCTGTGTTTCATCGTCAATGGGAAGGTCGAAGGGAAACAGTATACCTGCAGACGTGCCTCGGAATGTAAAACTGGTGACAAGGGAAACGCTCAAAACAGAGACCCTAAGAAGACTCAGTTTTCTTGTACTTAAGTCGGCATTGTGTCTTTTACCTTTAATTCCGATGCGATATCTGTATATCATCGTCACTGTGAAGATCCAAGGGATACAGTAAACCTGCAGAGGTGCATCGGAATGTAAATCTGGTGACACAGAAAACGCTCAAAACATAGACCGTAAGAACACTCAGTTTTCTTGTCCTTAAGTCGTCGTTGTGTCTCTTATATTTAATTCCCATGCAATTTCTGTGTTTCATCGTCAATGGGAAGGTCCAATGGATACAGTAAACCTGCAGAGGTGCATCGGAATGTAATACTGGTGACACAGGAAAGGCTCAAAACATAGAAAGTGGGAAGACTCAGTCTTCCTTTACTTAAGTCGGCATGGTGTCTCTTATATTTAATTCCGATGCAATTTCTGTGTTTCATCGTCAATGGAGGGTCCAATGGATACAGTAAACCAGCAGATTTGCATCGGAATGTAAAACTGGTGATACAGGAAACGCTCAAAACATAGACAGTAGAAAGACACACTCTTCCTGTACTTAAGTTGGCATTGTGTCTCTTATATTTAATTCCGATGCAATTTCTGTGTTTCATCGTCACTGTGAAGGTCCAAGGGATACTGTAAACATGCAGAAGTGCATCGAAATGTAAAACTGGTGACACAGGAAACGCTCAAAACATAGACAGTAGGAAGACTCAGTCCTTCTGTACTTAAGACGCCATTGTGTCTCTTTTATTTAATTCCGATGTAATTTCTGTGTTTCATCGTCAATGGGAAGGTCCAATGGATACAGTAAAGGAGGTGCTCGACCACAAAACAAAATCCCGTCGTTGCCGTAGAAACGTTCCTAGATTGGGAAAGAGAAGGCATGGAACACAATGTATTTTATGTCGGTGTAATTTCTGTTTTAATTCGTCAGTGTGAGAGTGCGAGGGATACAGTAAAGAGTAAATAGTTCATCGTGAACGAGATACTCGTCCCTAAAGGAAATCCAGTCGTTGCCATAGAACCGTCCCCAGATTGGGAAAGAGAAGGCATGTAACACAATGTATTGCATTGCGACGCAATTTCTGTGTTAATTCCTCAATGTGAGAATGCGAGGGATAGAGTAAAGAAGAAATTGTTCATCGGGAACGTGATAGTCATCCCCAAAACCAAATTCTGTCGTTGCTGTAGAAACGTTCCTAGATTGGGAAAAAGAAGGCATGGAACACAATGTATTTAATTGCGACGCTATTTCTGTGTTCATTCGTCAATGTGCGAGTGTGAGGGATACAGTAAAGAAGAAATAGTTCATCGGGAACGAGATACTCGTCCTGAAAAGAAAATACTGTCGTTGCTGTAGAAACGTTCCCAGATTCGGAAAGAGAAGGCATGGAATACAATGTATTTCATTGCGACGCAATTTCTGTGTTTATTCGTCAATGTGAGAGTGCTAGGGATACAGGAAAGAAGAAATAGTGCATCGTACACGACATACTCGTCCCCAAAAGTAAATCTTGTCGTTGCCGTAGAAACGATCCCAGATTCGGAAAGAATAGGCTTGGAACACAAGGCATTTCATTGCGACGCAATTTCTGTGTTAGTTCGTCAATGTGAGAGTGCGAGGGATACTGTAAAGAAGAAATAGTGCATCGGGAACGAGATATTCGTCCCCTAAGGAAAATCTTGTCATTGCCGTAGAAACTTTCCCAGATTGGGAAAGAGGAAGCATGGAACACAATCTATTACATTGCGACGCAATTTCTGTGTTAATTCCTCAATGTGAGAGTGCGAGGGATACAGAAATGAAGAAATAGTACATCGGGAACGAGATACTCGTCCCCAAAAGAAAATCCTGTCGTTGCCGTTGAAACGTTCCCAGATTCTGAAAGAGAAGGCGTAGAACGCAATGTATTTCATTGCGACGCAATGTCTGTGACAATTCCTCAATGTGAGGATGCGAGGAATACAGTAAAGAAGGAATAGTGCTTCGGAAAAGAGTTCCTCGACCCGAAAACAAAATCCAGTCGTTGCCGTAGAAACGTTCCCGGATTGGGAAAGAGAAGGCATGGAACCCAATGTATTTCATTGCGACGCAATTTCTGTGTTCATTCGTCAATGTGAGAGTGTGAGGGATACAGTAAAGAAGAAGTATTTCATCGGGAACGAGATACTCGTCCCCTAACAAAAATCTTGTAGTTGCCGTAGAAACGTTCACAGATTGGGAAAGGGGAGGCATGGAACACAATCTATTACATTGCGACGCAATTTCTGTGTTAATTCGTCAATGTGAGAGTCCGAGGGATACAGTAAAGAAGAAATAGTGCATCGGGAATGAGATACTCGTTTCCAAAAGAAAATCCTGTCGTTGCTGTAGACACGTTCCCAGATTCAGAAAGAGAAAGCATGGAACGCAATGCATTTCATTGCGACGCTATTTCTGTGTTAATTCGTCAATGTGTGAGTGCGAGGAACACAGTAATGACGAAATAGTGCATCGGAAAGGAGGTCCTCGACCACAAAACGAAATCCCGTCGTTGCCGTAGAAACTTTCCTAGATTGGGAAAGAGAAGGCATGGAACACAATGTATTTTATGGCGGCGCAATTTCTGTTTTAATTCGTCAATGTGAGAGTGCGAGGGATACAGTAAAGAGTAAATAGTTCATCGTGAACGAGATACTCGTCCCCAAAGGAAATCCAATCGTTGCCATTGAACCGTTCCCAGATTGGGAAAGAGACGGCATGTAACACAATGTATTGCATTGCGACGCAATTTCCGTGTTAATTCCTCAATGTGAGAATGCGAGGGATAGAGTAAAGAAGAAATTGTGCATCGGGAACGTGATAGTCATCCCCAAAACCAAATTCTGTCGTTGCTGTAGAAACGTTCCTAGATTGGGAAAAAGAAAGCATGGAACACAATGTATTTAATTGCGGCGCTATTTCTGTGTTAATTTGTCAATGAGAGAGTGCGAGGGATACAGTAAAGAAGAAATAGTGCATCGGGAACGAGATACTCGTCCCCAAAAGAAAATCCTTTTGTTGCCGTAGAAACGTTCCCAGTTTGGGAAAGAGAAGGCATGGAACACGAGTTATGTCATTGCAACGCAATTTCTGTGTTAATTCGTCAATGTGAGGGTGCTAGGGATACAGTAAAGAAGAAATAGTGCATCGGAAAGGAGATCCTAGACCCAAAAACGAAATACTGTCATTGCCGTAGAAACGTTCCTAGATTCCGAAAGAGAAGACATGGAACACAACGTATATAATTTCGACGATATTTCTGTGTTAATTCGTCAATGTGAGAGTGCGACGGATACAGTAATGAAGAAATAGTTCATCGGGAAATAGATACTCGTCGCCAAAGCAAAATCCTGTCGTTGCCGTAGAAACGTTCCTAGATTGGGAAAGAGAAGACATGGAACACAATGTATTTTACTGCGACGCCATTTCTGTGTTAATTCGTCAATATGATGGTGCGAAGTATACAGTAAAGAAGAAATAGTGCATCGGAAAGGAGATCCTCGACCTGAAAACAAAATCCTGTCGTTGCCGTAGAAACGTTCCTAGATTGGGAAAGAGAAGACATGGAACACAATGTATTTTATTACGACGCTATTTCTGTCTTAATTCGTCAATGTGAGGGTGCGAGGGATAAAGAAGAAATAGTGCATCGAGAACTTGATACTCGTCCCCAAAGGAAATTCCCGTCGTTGCCGTGTAAATGTTCCCAGATTGGGAAAGAGAAGGCATAGAGCCCAATATATTTCATTGAGACGCAATTTCTTTGTTAATTCGTCAATGTGAGAGTGCGAGGGATACAGTAAAGAAGAAATAGTGCATCGGGAACGAGATACTAGTCCCCAAAAGAAAACCCTGTCGTTGCCATAGAAACGTTCCCAGATTGGGAGAGAGAAGGCATGGAACGCAATGTATTTCATAGCGACGCTATTTCTGTGTTAATTCGTCAATGTGAGAGTGCGAGGAATACAGTAAAGAAGAAATAAGCATCGGATAATAGATCCTTGATCGCAAAACAAAATCCTAACGTTGCAGTAGAAACGTTGCTAGGTTGGGAAAGAGTAGGCATGGTACCCAATTTATTGCATTGCGACGCTATTTCTGTGTTAATTCCTCAATGTGAGGGTGCGAGGGATACAGTAAAGAAGAAATAGTGCATGGGAACGAGATATTCGTAACGAAAAGAAAATACTGTCATTGCTGTAGAAACGTTACCATATTCGGAAAGAGAAGGCATGGAATACAATGTACACTGCTGGCCACCGTAAATGCAACACCCTGAAGGAAGCATCCGAATCAAGTGAAATTTACACCATGAGTTTGCAGCGATGAGATATGCAACTGATTTGAATTTCAGCGCAAACGCACATCACGCGCGCCTGTGGCGCCACCTCATAGCGCCATTTAAGGCTTGGCGATTTAGACTTGTGTACGTTCGGCACGTGTGTTTACCTTGTGGTTGTTTCACAAGACGATCAGTTATGCCTCGTAGACAACAGCGAACATCTTTTGATCAAGTATCCTAGTTCGACAGAGGAAGGATAGTGGCTTACCGAGATTGTGGATTATCATACAGAGAAATCGCTAGTCGTGTTGGACGAAATCAAACAACTGTAATGCGGATATGTGACCGTTCGATGCAGGAGGGTACGACGGACCGACGTGGTCGATCGCATTCACCTCGGTGCACCACTGCACGTACTGATAGGCAAATTGTGCGCATGGCAGTGACGGATCGCTCAGTGACATCCCGAACCATAGCAAAGCACATTGCGTCTGTAACGCATCATCCGGTGTCTGCGCGTACCATTCGACGCCGTTTACAGCAGAGTGGTCTGTCCGCAAGACGTCCATTGCTTCGTCTACCATTGACGCAGAACCACAGACGTCTCTGTCGCCAATGGTGTGATGACAGACGGATGTGGACGGCAGAATGGAATGACGTTGTCTTTACTGACGAGGCACGCTTCTGTCTGCAGCACCACGATGGTCGGATTCGAGTGTGGAGACACCGTGGAGAGAGGATGCTGGACAGCTGCATTATGCACCGCAACACTGGTCTTGCACCGGGTCTTATGGTATGGGGTGGTATTGGATATTACTCTCGCACGCCTCTAGTACGCATTGCCGGTACTTTAAATAGCCGGCGCTACATATCCGAGGTGCTGGAGCCAGTTGTCCTTCCATACCTTCAGAGCTCGGCCACAGCCATATTTCAACAGGATAATGCGCGACCTTCCCCCATGAACCATGGACCTTGACGTTGGTGGGGAGGCTTGCGTGCCTCAGCGATACAGATGGCCGTACTGTAGGTGCAACCACAACGGAGGGGTATCTGTTGAGAGGCCAGACAAACATGTGGTTCCTGAAGAGGGGCAGCCGCCTTTTCAGTAGTTGCAGGGGCAACAGTCTGGATGATTGACTGATCTGGCCTTGTAACATTAACCAAAACGGCCTTGCTGTGCTGGTACTGCGAACGGCTGAAAGCAAGGGGAAACTACAGCCGTAATTTTTCCCGAGGACATGCAGCTTTACTGTATGATTAAATGATGATGGCGTCCTCTTGGGTAAAATATTCCGGAGGTAAAATAGTCCCCCATTCGGATCTCCGGGCGAGGACTACTCAAGAGGACGTCGTTATCAGGAGAAAGAAAACTGGCATTCTACGGATCGGAGCGTGGAATGTCAGATCCCTTAATCGGGCAGGTAGGTTAGAAAATTTAAAAAGGGAAATGGATAGGTTAAAGTTAGATATAGTGGGAATTAGTGAAGTTCGGTGGCAGGAGGAACAAGACTTTTGGTCTGGTGATTACAGGGTTATAAATACAAAATCAAATAGGGGTAATGCAGGAGTAGGTTTAATAATGAATAAAAAAATAGGAGTGCGGGTTAGCTACTACAAACAGCATAGTGAACGCATTATTGTGGCCGAGATATACACAAAGCCCATGCCAACTAGCTCTGCAGACGATGAAGAAATTGATGAAATGTATGACGAGATAAAAGAAATTATTCAGGTAGTGAAGGCAGACGAAAATTTAATAGTCATGGGTGACTGGAATTCGTCAGTAGGAAAAGGGAGAGAAGGAAACATAGTAGGTGAATATGGATTGGGGGGAAGAAATGAAAGAGGAAGCCGCCTTGTAGAATTTTGCACAGAGCATAACTTAATCATAGCTAACACTTGGTTCAAGAATCATAAAAGAAGGTTGTATACCTGGAAGAATCCTGGAGATACTAATAGGTATCAGATAGATTATATAATGGTAAGACAGAGATTTAGGAACCAGGTTTTAAATTGTAAGACATTTCCAGGGGCAGATGTGGATTCTGACCACAATCTATTGGTTATGAACTGCAGATTGAAACTGAAGAAACTGCAAAAAGGTGGGAACTTAAGGAGATGGGACCTGGATAAACTGAAAGAACCAAAGGTTGTAGAGAGTTTCAGGGAGAGCATAAGGGAACAATTGACAGGAATGGGGGAAAGAAATACAGTAGAAGAAGAATGGGTAGTTCTGAGGGATGAAGTAGTGAAGGCAGCAGAGGATCAAGTAGGTAAAAAGATGAGGGCTAATAGAAATCCTTGGGTAACAGACGAAATATTGAATTTAATTGATGAAAGGAGAAAATATAAAAATGCAGTAAATGAATCAGGCAAAAGGGAATACAAACGTCTCAAAAATGAGATCGACAGAAAGTGCAAAATGGCTAAGCAGGGATGGCTAGAGGACAAATGTAAGGATGTAGAGGCTTGTCTCACTAGGGGTAAGATAGATACTGCCTACAGGAAAATTAAAGAGATCTTTGGAGAGAAGAGAACCACTTGTATGAATATCAAGAGCTCAGATGGCAACCCAGTTCTAAGCAAAGAAGGGAAGGCAGAAAGGTGGAAGGAGTATATAGAGGGTTTATACAAGGGCGATGTACTTGAGGACAGTATTATGGAAATGGAAGAGGATGTAGATGAAGATGAAATGGGAGATAAGATACTGCGTGAAGAGTTTGACAGAGCACTGAAAGACCTGAGTCGAAACAAGGCCCCGGGAGTAGACAACATTCCATTAGAACTACTGATGGCCTTGGGAGAGCCAGTCATGACAAAACTCTACCATCTGGTGAGCAAGATGTATGAGACAGGCGAAATACCCACAGACTTCAAGAAGAATATAATAATTCCAATACCAAAGGAAGCAGGTGTTGACAGATGTGAAAATTACCGAACTATCAGTTTAATAAGTCACAGCTGCAAAATACTAACGCGAATTCTTTACAGACGAATGGTAAAACTGGTAGAAGCGGACCTCGGGGAGGATCAGTTTGGATTCCGTAGAAATGTTGGAACACGTGAGGCAATACTAACCTTACGACTTATCTTAGAAGCTAGATTAAGAAAAGGCAAACCTACGTTTCTAGCATTTGTAGACTTAGAGAAAGCTTTTGACAATGTTAACTGGAATACTCTCTTTCAAATTCTGAAGGTGGCAGGGGTAAAATACAGGGAGCGGAAGGCTATTTACAATTTGTACAGAAACCAGATGGCAGTTATAAGAGTCGAGGGGCATGAAAGGGAAGCAGTGGTTGGGAAAGGAGTGAGACAGGGTTGTAGCCTCTCCCCGATGTTATTCAATCTGTATATTGAGCAAGCAGTAAAGGAAACAAAAGAAAAATTTGGAGTAGGTATTAAAATTCATGGAGAAGAAGTAAAAACTTTGAGGTTCGCAGATGACATTGTAATTCTGTCAGAGACAGCAAAGGACTTGGAAGAGCAGTTGAACGGAATGGACAGTGTCTTGAAAGGAGGATATAAGATGAACATCAACAAAAGCAAAACGAGGGTAATGGAATGTAGTCAAATGAAATCGGGTGATGCTGAGGGAATTCGATTAGGAAATGAGACACTTAAAGTAGTAAAGGAGTTTTGCTATTTAGGGAGTAAAATAACTGATGATGGTCGAAGTAGAGAGGATATAAAATGTAGACTGGCAATGGCAAGGAATTCTGAAGAAGAGAAATTTGTTAACATCGAGTATAGATTTAAGTGTCAGGAAGTCGTTTCTGAAAGTATTTGTATGGAGTGTGGCCATGTATGGAAGTGAAACATGGACGATAACCAGTTTGGACAAGAAGAGAATAGAAGCTTTCGAAACGTGGTGCTACAGAAGAATGCTGAAGATAAGGTGGGTAGATCACGTAACTAATGAGGAGGTATTGAATAGGATTGGGGAGAAGAGAAGTTTGTGGCACAACTTGACTAGAAGAAGGGATCGGTTGGTAGGACATGTTTTGAGGCATCAAGTGATCACAAATGTAGCATTGGAGGGCAGCGTGGAGGGTAAAAATCGTAGAGGGAGACCAAGAGATCAATTCACTAAGCAGATTCAGAAGGATGTAGGTTGCAGTAGGTACTGGGAGATGAAGAAGCTTGCACAGGATAGAGTAGCATTAAGAGCTGCATCAAACCAGTCTCAGGACTGAAGACCACAACAACAACAACAATGCGCGACCACACGTGGCACGCATTGTCCAAAGGTTCTTCGTCAATAACCAGATTGAATTGCTTCCCTGGCCGGCTCGCTCTCCGGATCTTTCGCCGACAGAAAACATGTGGTCCATGGTTGCTCAACAAGTGACCCAGATTACATCCCCAGCTGCCACACCAGATGATCTTTGGCAACGTGTGGAGGCTGCTTGGGCTGCTGTACCTCAGGAACACATCCAACGTCTGACTCAATGCCGAGACGTGTGGCAGCGGTGATCTCCAACAATGGCGGCTACTCTGGCTACTGATTCTGGCCGGAACCACATGTCACAGACGTCTGTAAACGTATTCATTTGATACTTGGTCAACATGTTATCTACAAAATAAATTTTGTTGTGCTACCTCTTGTCTTTCTTGGTGTTGCATTTACGGTGGCCAGCAGTGTATTTCATTGCGACGCAATTTCTGTGTTCATTCGTCAATGTGGGAGTGCGACGGATACAGTAAAGAAGAAATGGTGCATCGGGAACGAGATACTCGTCCCCAAAAGAAATTACTGTCGGTGCCATAGAAACGTTCCCAGATTGGGAAAGAGAAGGCATGCAACACAATGTATTACATTGCGACGCAATTTCTGTGTTAATTCCTCAATGTGAGGGTGTGAGGGATACAGTAAAGAAGAAATAGTGCATCAAGAACGAGATACTCATCCCAAAAGAAAATCCTGTCGTTGCCATAGAACCGTTCCCAGATTGGGAAAGAGAAGGCATGGAACACAATGTATTACATTGCGACGCAATTTCTGTGTTAATTCCTGAATGTGAGAGTGCGAGGGATAGAGTAAAGAAGAAATTGTGCATCGGGAATGAGGTACTCGTCCCCAGAACAAAATCCCGTCGTTGCTGTAGAAACGTTCCTAGATTGGGAAAGAGATGGCATGGAACACAATTTATGTCATTGCAACGCAATTTCTGTGTTAATTCCACAATGTGAGGGTGCTAGGGATACAGTAAAGAAGAAATAGTGCATCGGAAAGGAGATCCTCGACCCAAAAACAAAATACTGTCATTGCCGTAGAAATGTTCCTAGGTTGGGAAAGAGAAGACATGGAACACAACGTATATAATTTCCACGCTATTTCTGTGTTAATTCGTCAATGTGAGAGTGGGAGGGATACATTAAGGAAGAAATAGTGAATCGGGAACGAGATACTCGTCCCCAAAAGAAAATCCTGTCGTTGCCGAAGAAACGTTCCCAGATTGGGAGGGAGAAGGCATGTAACGCAATGTATTTCATTGTGATGCTATTTCTGAGTTAATTCGTCAATGTGAGAGTGCGAAGGATACAGTAATGAAGAAATAGTGCATCGTAAATGAGATCCTCATTCCCAAAACAAAAGCCGGCCGAAGTGGCCGTGCGGTTAAAGGCGCTGCAGTCTGGAACCGCAAGACCGCTACGGTCGCAGGTTCGAATCCTGCCTCGGGCATGGATGTTTGTGATGTCCTTAGGTTAGTTAGGTTTAACTAGTTCTAAGTTCTAGGGGACTAATGACCTCAGCAGTTGAGTCCCATAGTGCTCAGAGCCATTTTTGAACCCAAAACAAAATCCCGTCGTTGCCGTAGAAACGTTCCTGGATTTGAAAACAGAAGGCATGCAACACAGTGTATTTTATGGCAGCGCAATTTCTGTTTTAATTCGTCAATGTGAGAGTGCGAGTGATACAGTAAAGCGGAAATAGTTCATCGGGAACGAGATCCTCAACCCGAAAACAAAATCCTGTCGTTGCCGTAGAAACGTTCCTAGATTGGGACAGAGAATGCATTGAACACAATTTATTCCAATGCGACGCAATTTCTGTGTTAATTCCTCAATGTGAGGGTGCGAGGGATACAGTTAAGAAGAAATAGTGCATCGGAAAGGAGATCCTCGACCCCATAAAAATATCCTTTCGTTGCTGTAGAAACTCGCCTAGATTGGGGAAGAGAAGGAATGGAACACAATGTATTTACTTGCTACGCTATTTCTGTGTTAATTCGTCAATGTGAGAGTGCGAGGGATACAGTAAAGAAGAAATAGTGCATCGGGAACGAGACACTCGTCCGCAAAGAAAATCCTTTTGTTGCCGTAGAAACGTTCCCAGATTGGTAAAGAGAAGGTATGGAACACAATTTATGTCATTGCAACGCAATTTCTGTGTTAATTCCTCAATGTGAGGGTGCGAGGGATGCAGTAAAGAAGAAATAGTGCATCGGAAAGGAGAACCTCGACCCAAAAAAAAAATACTGTCATTGCCGTAGAAACGTTTCTAGAATGGGAAAGATAAGGCATGGAAAAAATCGTATATCATTGCGACGCTATTTCTGTGTTAATTCGTCTATGTGAGAGTGCGAGGGATACATTAAAGATGAAATAGTTCATCGGGAACGAGATACTCGTCCCCAAACGAAAATCCTGTCTTTGCCGTAGAAACGTTTCGACATTGGGAAACAGAAGGCAGGCACACAATGTATTTTATTGCGACGTCATTTCTGTGTTAATTCGTCAATGTGAGAGTGCGAGGGATACAGTAATGAAGAAATAGTGCATCGGGGACGAGATACTCGTCCCCAAAAGTAAATCCTGTCGTTGCCGTAGGAACGTTCCCAGATTGGGAAAGAGCAGGTATGGAACACAATGTATTTCATTGCGACGCCATTTCTGTGACAATTCCTCAATGTGAGGATGCGAGGAATACAGTAAAGAACAAATAGTGCATCGTAAAAGAGATACTCGACCCGAAAACAAAATCCTGTCGTTGCAGTAGAAACGTTCCAAGATTGGGAAAGAGAAGGCATGGAACCCAAGGTATTTAATTGCGACGCAATTTCTGTGTTCATTGGTCAATGTGAGAGTGTGAGGGATACAGTAAACAAGAAAAAGTTCATCGGGAACGAGATACTCGTCCTCAAAAGAAAATCCTGTCGTTGCCGTAGAAACGTTCCTAGATTGGCAAAGAATAGGTGTGGAACACAATGTATTTTGTTTCGACACCATTTCTGTGTTAATTCGTCCATGTTAGGGTGCGAGGGATACAGTAATGAAGAAATAGTGCATCGGAAAGGAGATGCTCGACCCAATAAAAAAAAAATACTGTCATTGCGGTAGAAACGTTCCTAGATTGGGAAAGAGAAGGCTTGGAAAACAATGTATATCATTGCGACGCTATTTATGTATTAACTCGTCAACGTGAGAATGCGAGGGATACTGTAAAAAAGAAATAGTTCATCGGGAACGAGATACTCGTCCCCAAACGAAAATCCTGTTGTTGCCGTAGAAACGTTCCGAGATTGGGAAAGAGAAGGCATGGAACACGATGTATTATATTGCGACGCAATTTCTGTGTTAATTCCTCAATGTGAGAGTGCGAGGTATACAGTAGTGAAGAAATAGTGCATCAGAAATGAGATCCTCAACCCTAAAACAAAATACTGTCGTTGCTGTAGAAACTTTCCTACATTGGGAAGGAGAAGGCATGGAACACAATGTATTTCATTGCGACGCAATATCTGTGTTAATTCCTCAATGTGAGAGTGCGAGGGATTCTGTAAAGAAGAAATAGTGCATCGGGAACGAGATACTCGTCCCCAAAAGAAAATCCTGTCGTTGCCCTAGAAACGTTCCCAGATTGGGAAAGAGCAGGCGTGGAATACAATGTATTTCATTGTGACGCAATTTCTGTGAGAAATCCTCAATGTGAGGGTGTGAGGGATATAGTAAAGAAGAAATAGTGCATCAAGAACGAGATACTCATGCCATAAAGAAAATCCAGTCGTTGCCATAGAACCGTTCCCAGATTGGGGAAGAGAAGGCATGGAACACAATGTATTTTATTGCGACGCTATTTCTGTGTTAATTCCTCAATGCGAGAGTGCGAGGGACACAGTAATGAAGAAATAGTGCATCAGAAAGGAGATCCTCGACCCCGAAACAAAATCCTGTCGTTGCTGTAGAAACGTTCCTAGATTGGGAAGAGAAGGCATGGAACACAATGTATTTTATTGCGACGCAATTTCTGTGTTAATTCCTCAATGTGAGAGTGCGAGGGATACAGTAATATAGAAATAGTGCATCGGGAACGAAATAGTCGTCCCCAAAAGAAAATCCTGTCGTTGCCGTAGGAACGTTCCCAGATTGGGAAAGAGCAGTCGTGGAACACAATGTACTTCATTGCGACGCAATTTCTGAGACAATTGCTCAATGTGATGATGCGAGAAATACAGTAAAAAAGAATTAGTGCATCGTAAAAGAGTTACTCGACCCGAAAACAAAAACCTGTCGTTCCCGTACAAACGTTCCTAGATTGGGAAAGAGTAGGCATGGAACACAATGTATTTCATTGGGACGCAATTTCTGTGTTCATTCGTCAATGTGATAGTGTGAGGGATACAGTAAAGAAGAAATAGTTCGTCGGGAACGAGATACTCGTCCACAAAAGAAAATACTGTCGTTGCTGTAGAAACGTTCCCAGATTCGGAAAGAGAAGGCATGGAATACAATGTATTTCATTGCGACGTAATTTCTGTGTTATTTCGTCAATGTGAGAGTACGAGGGATACTGTAAAGAAGAAATAGTGCATCGGGAACGAGATACTCGTCCCCTAAGGAAAATCTTGTCGTTGCCGTAGAAACGTTCCCAGATTCGGAAAGAGGAGGCATGGAACACAATCTGTTACATTGCGACGCAATTTCTGTGTTAATTCCTCAATGTGAGAGTGCGAGGGATACAGTAATGAAGAAATAGTGCATCGGGAACGAGATACTCGTCCCCAAAAGAAAATCCTTTTGTTGCCGTAGAAACGTTCCCAGTTTGGGGAAGAGAAGACATGGAACACGATTTATGTCATTGCAACGCAATTTCTGTGTTAATTCGTCAATGTGAGGCTGCTAGGAATACAGTAAAGAAAAAATAGTGCATCGGAAAGGAGATCCTAGACCCAAAAACAAAATACTGTTATTGCCGTAGAAACGTTCCTAGATTGGGAAAGAGAAGACATGGAACACAACGTATATAACTTCGACGCTATTTCTGTGTTAATTCGTCAATGTGAGAGTGCGAGGGATACAGTAAAGAAGAAATAGTTCATTGGGAACGAGATACTCGTCCCCTAAGGGAAATCTTGTCGTTGCCGTAGAAACGTTCCCAGATTGGGAAAGAGGAGGTATGGATCACAATCTATTACATTGCGACGCAATTTCTGTGTTAATTCGGCAATGTGAGAGTGAGAGGGATACAATAAAGAAGAAATAGGGCATCTTGAATGAGATACTCGTCCCCAAAAGAAAATCCTGTCGTTGCTGTAGACACGTTCCCAGATTCAGAAAGAGAAGCCATGGAACGCAATGTATTTCATTGCGACGCTATTTCTGTGTTAATTTGTCAATGTGAGAGTGCGAGGGACACAGTAATGAAGAAATAGTGCATCGGAAAGGAGGTCCTCGACCACAAAACAAAATCCCGTCGTCGCCGTAGAAACGTTCCTAGATTGGGAAAGAGAAGGCATGGAACAAAATGTATTTTATGGCGGCGTTATTTCTGCGTTAATTCGTCAATGTGGGAGTGCGAGGGATACAGTAAAGAGGAAATAGTTCATCGTGAACGAGATACTCGTCCCCAAAACAAAATCCTGTCGTTGCCGTAGAAATGTACCCAGATTTTGAAAGAGCAGGCGTGGAACACAATGTATTTCATTGCGACGCAATTTCTGTGACAATTCCTCAATGTGAGGATGCGAGGAATACAGTTAAGAAGAAGAAGTGCATCGTAAAAGAGATATTCGACCCGAAAACAAAATCCTATCTTTGCCGTAGAAATGTTCCTAGATTGGGAAAGAGCAGGTGTGGAACCCAATGTATTTCATTGCGAAGCAATTTCTGTGTTCATTCGTCACTGTGAGAGTGTGAGGGATACAGTAAAGAAGAAATAGTGAATCAAGAACGAGATACTCATTCCCAAAAGAAAATCCAGTCGTTGCCATAGAACTGTTCACAGATTGGGAAAGAGAAGGCATGGAGCACAATGTATTGCATAGCGATGCAGTTTCTGTGTTAATTCCTCAATGTGAGAGTGCGAGGGATACAGTAATTAAGAAATAGTGCATCGGAAAGAAGATCCTGGACCCCAAAACAAAATGCCGTCGTTGCTGTAGAAACGTTCCAAGATTGGGAAGGAGAAGGCATGGAACACAATGTATTTTATTGCGACGCAATTTCTGTGACATTTCCTCAATGTGAGGATGCGAGGAATATAGCAAAGAAGAAATAGTGCATCGTATAAGAGATACTCGACAGGAAAACAAAATCCTGTCGTTGCCGTAGAAACGTTCCTAGATTGGGAAAGAGAGGGAATGGAACCCAATGTATTTCATTGCGACGCAACTTCTGTGTTCATTCGTCAATGTGAGAGTGCTAGGGATACAGTAAAGAAGAAATAGTACATCGGGAACGACAGACTCGTCCCCAAAAGAAAATCCTGTCGTTGCCGTAGAAACGATCCCAGATTCGGAAAGAGAAGGCATGGAACAAAAGGTGTTTCGTGCGCCGCAATTTCTGTTTTAATTTGTCAATGTGAGAGTGCGAGGGATACAGTAAAGAAGAAATAGTGCATCGGGAACGAGATACTCGTCCCCTAAGGAAAATCTTGTCGTTGCCGTAGAAACGTTCCCAGATTGGGAAAGAGGAGGCATGGAACACAATCTATTACATTGCGACGCAATTTCTGTGTTAATGCGTCAATGTGAGAGTGCGAGGGATACAGTAAAGAAGAAATAGTGCATCGGGAATGAGATACTCGTCCCCAAAATAAAATCCTGTCGTTGCTGTTGACACGTTCCCAGATTCAGAAAGAGAAGGCATGGAACGCAATGTATTTCATTGCGACGCTATTTCTGTGTTGTGACTACGAAGGCTTTCCCGGCGTAATAAATGATAAAATTCTTCTTTTGTATGCAGCCGGATCATGACGTCTTCAAGACACAATATTTCTGCGGTCCAACTGGCCGCCATCATCAGGTGAGAGCGCTGGTGCACAATCTCTCCGGAACTGACTTCCCAGCGCAAGCGGCAGCCCATATATAGGCCGCAGAAGGCTCACAACGCGTGCGCGAAAAGGTGCCGTAGCTGCCCTCTAGTGCAGTAAACATGCCGCGCCGCCGGTGGTGGAAAGAGGCGAAATCGAGATATCGCTGTCAAAAATAAAAGAAATTTAAAAAATTCTTTTCCGACGATTGAGACGCAGACCGTTGTTTTTTAATGTCGGATAACACAGGGTCCCAAGTCTTACTTAAAAGATAGCCCTTGTCTCTATTAATAAGATTGTCAGATAAACGAATCTCTATCGATTCTTTTAAAACACAGTCCCAATAGCGAGATGCAGGGGCAACCATTTGTGTCGCATCATATTGCATTCTGTGTCCCTGGGTGAGACAGTGCTCCGCCACTGCGGATTTCTCGGGTTGAAGCAGCCGTGTGTGCCGCTGATGCTCAACACATCGGTCCTGAATGGTCCGGATCGTCTGACCAATGTAAGCCTTCCCACAGTGGCAAGTGATCTTGTATACACCGGGCTTCCTCAAACCCAAATCATCCTTAACAGAGCCAAGAAACGCTCTAAGCTTGGCCGGCGGACGAAAAATACTTTTGATGTGATATCTTTTTAGAATTCTTCCTATCTTCGAGGAAATGCTCCCAGCAAAAGGCAGAAAAGCCACCGATTTGCAGGTATCTTCTGGTGGTTCAGGCGATGGTCCAAACTGGAAAGCACGACGGATCTGTTTATCTGTATAGCCATTCTGCTTGAACACAACCTTAAGGTGGTCCAATTCTGGTGTCAAGCTTTCTCCATCTGAAATGGCATAAGCTCTTCTCGCCAAAGTTCGCAGGACCCCTGTACGCTGGAACGATGGATGACAGCTAGAAGCATGCGGGTAACGGTCCGTGTGCGTAGGCTTTCGATAAACACTGTGTCCCAGTGTCCCATCATCCTTTCTGTACACCAGAACATCCAGAAACGGAAGCTTTCCATCACTTTCCACCTCCATGGTAAACTTGATGCTAGGATGCAGGGAATTAAAATGATCTAGGAGGCGGTCAAGAGCCTCTCTCCCATGAGGCCACACCATAAACGTGTCGTCAACGTACCTCCAAAAACAGGTTGGTTTTAAGGACGCCGTCTTCAGCGCCATGTCCTCCAAATCTTCCATAAAAAGGTTGGCGACTATTGGGGACAGTGGGCTCCCCATAGCCACTCCGTCAGTCTGTTCAAAATATTTGTCATTGAATAAAAAGTACGTTGACGTCAGCACGTGGCGACAAAGCCTGGTTGTGTCCTCATCCAGTTTCTCACCAATTAATTGCAAGGATTCTTCCAGAGGAACCCGGGTAAAAAGCGACACGACATCAAAGCTCACAAGCAAATCGCAGGGACTAAGAGACAAGGACTTCAATCTCTGAATAAACACCATAGAATTGGGAATGTGACGTTCGCATTTACCGGCGTGAGGGCCAAGAACAGATGCTAAATACTTGGCTAGATTGTAGGTAGGAGCACCCAAGCTACTCACGATCGGACGAAGCGGGACCCCTTTCTCATGAGTCTTGGGTAGGCCGTATAGTCTCGGTGGCACGGCAGCACCAGGACGAGGTTTTTTGAGAACGTCGTCAGGTAAAGAACTCTTCTTCAACAGTGAAAGCGTCTTCCGTTTTATCCGTTCAGTTGGGTCGTCCTGCAATGTTCTGTATGCTGAGTCCTCAAGTAAGAGATCCATCTTTCCCAGATAGTCATAACGTGACAGAAGAACCGTTGCGTTGCCTTTGTCGGCTGGTAGAACTATCAGATCCTCGTCTTCTCTAATGGATCGGACGGCTGCCCTTTCGAGAGAGGAATGGGAAAGATAAGGCATGGAACAAAACGTATATCATTGCGACGCTATTTCTTTGTTAATTCGTCTATGTGACAGTGCGAGGGATACAGTAAAGAAGAAATAGTTCATCGGGAACGAGATACTCGTCCCCAAACGAAAATCCTGTCTTTGCCGTAGAAACTTTTCGAGATTGGGAAACAAAAGGCAGGGACACAATGTATTTTATTGCGACGTCATTTCTGTGTTAATTCGTCAATGTGAGAGTGCGAGGGATACAGTAATGAAGAAATAGTGCATCGGGGACTAGATACTCGTCCCCAAAAGTAAATCCTGTCGTTGCCGTAGGAACGTTTCCAGATTGGGAAAGAGCAGGCGTGGAACACAATGTATTTCATTGCGACGCCATTTCTGTGACAATTCCTCAATGTGAGGATGCGAGGAATACAGTAAAGAACAAATAGTGCATCGTAAAACAGATACTCGACCCGAAAACAAAATCCTGTCGTTGCAGTAGAAACGTTCCTAGATTGGGAAAGAGAAGGCATGAAACCCAAGGTATTTCCTTGCGACGCAATTTCTGTGTTCATTGGTCAATGTCAGAGTGTGAGGGATACAGTAAACAAGAAATAGTTCATCGGGAACGAGATACTCGTCCTCAAAAGAAAATACTGTCGTTGCTGTAGAAACGTTCCCAGATTCGGAAAGAGAAGGCATGGAAACAATGTATTTCATTGCGACGCAATTTCTGTGTTCATTCGTCAATGTGAGAGTGCTAGGGATACAGTAAAGAAGAAATAGTGCATCGGGAACGACGTACTCGTCCCCAAAAGAAAATCCTGCCGTTGCCGTAGAAACGATCCCAGATTCGGAAAGAGAAGGCATGGAACACAATGTATTCTATTGTGACGCTATTTCTGTGTTAATTCGTCAATGTGAGAGTGCGAGTGATACAGTAAAAAAGAAATAGTGCATCGGGAACGAGATACTAGTCCCCAAAAGAAATTCCTTTCGCTGCCATAGAAACGTTCCCAGATTGGGAAAGGGAAGCCATGGAACCCAATGTATTACATTGCGACGCAATTTCTGTGTTAATTCCTCAATGTGAGGGTGTGAGGGATAGAGTAAAGAAGAAATTGTGCATCGGGAACGAGATACTCATCCGCAAAACAAAATCCTGTCGTTGCTGTAGAAACGTTCCTAGATTGGGAAAGAGAAGGCATGGAACGCAATGTAATTGAGACGCTATTTCTGTGTTAATTCGTCAATGAGAGAGTGCGAGGGATACAGTAAAGAAGAAATAGTTAATCGGGAACGAGATACTCGTCCCCAAAAGAAAATCATTTTTTTGCCGTAGAAACGTTCCCAGATAGGGAAAGAGAAGGCATGGAACACAATTTACGTCATTGCAACGCAATTTCTGTGTTAATTCCTCCATGTGAATGTGCTAGGGATACAGTAAAGAAGAAATTGAGCATCGGAACGGAGATACTCGACCCAAAAACAAAATACTGTCATTGCCGTAGAAATGTTCCTAGATTGGGAAAGAGAAGACATGGAACACAACGTATATAATTTGGAAGCTATTTCTGTGTTAATTCCTCAGTGTGAGAGTGCAGGGATACAGTAAAAAAGAAATAGTTCATCGGGAACGAGATACTCGTCCCCAAAGCAAAATCCTGTCGTTGCCGCAGAAACGTTCATATATTGGGAAAGAGAAGGCAAGAAACACAATGTATTTTATTGCGACGCCATTTCTGTGTTAATTCGTCAATGTGAGGGTGCGAGGTATACAGTAAAGACGAAATAGTGCATCGGAAAGGAGATCCTCGACCCGAAAACAAAATCCTGTCGTTGCCGTAGAAACGTTCCTAGATTGCGAAGGGAAGGCATGGAACACAATGGATTTTATTGCGACGCAATGTCTATGTTCATTCCTCAATGTGAGAGTGCGAGGGATACAGTAATGAAGAAATAGTACATCGGGAACGAGATACTCGTCCCCAAAAGCAAAATTCTGTAGCTGCCGTAGAAACGTTCCCAGATTGGGAAAGAGAAGGCATGGAACACAATGTATTTCATTGCGACACAATTTCTTATTAATTCGTCAATGTGAGAGTGCGAGGGATACAGTAAAGAGGAAATAGTTCATCGTGAACGAGATACTCGTCCCCAAAAGAAAATCCTGTTGCTGCCGTAGAAACGTTCCGAGATTGGGAAAGAGAAGGCATGGAACAAAATGTATTTCATTGCGACGCAATTTCTTTGTTAATTTGTCAATGTGAGAGTGCGAGGGATACAGTAAAGAGGAAATAGTTCATCGTGAACGAGATACTGGTCCCCAAAAGAAAATCCTTTCATTGCCGTTGCATGGGGGCTTAATTAATCTGACTGCAAATAATTTTAATTTTTTGCTTCAGTAGCTGTCTGTCCGATTACGAAGTCTCGTAAACGGTTGGCCCTGACTAGTATTATTACGCTGTCTGACTGCATAGAACAATAACAAAGAATGAAATGGAAATTTTCATTAACACAATTAATTAATTAAGTCCCCAGCAACTATAGAACCTACGAAACCAAAGCACAAGTATAGCTGTTCTGTGTGTGGAAGTATGACTCAACGTACGCATCTGGCACGGTTCTTCTTCAACAACACAAGAAATTTTAAATATCATTTGTACTGAATTAATTAGAGAAAATAAAAATACCATAATTACTCAAGAGAACCAGAATTACACTCTAATCCCAGAACACAAGCCAGATGCTTTGTTGACTGAACCTGTAATGAAGCATTATTTACGACATTAAATAATGAAAAATAAATCAAGTTTCGTTACCTTCATATATTGACCAAAATCACTCTGATCATTACAATATATCTCCACACCGACTCGCTATTACCACATCTCAACAAGAACTTTTCAGTATCACCTCTCAGCAAGCACTCCCTACTAGCACATCTCAACAAACACTCTCTGCTACGAGTTTTTAACAAGCACTGACTACCACGAGTCCTCGACAGGCACTGCCCACTACGACATCTCAATAATCACTGCCAGTGGAGGCGGCGGAACAATACTCTCTAGCGCGATCTCTGGCGCTGTGGCTCAGTGTAGCCACCTTTCATATGCCCTTCCTCCACAGGCTAGAATTTGATGGTATTTTTGCCAGCATTGGTGGTGAAAATACCACCAAATTCGTCAAAAAAAATACAGACAAAAATAAAAGATAATATTAATGCATAAATATCATATAACTAGATAAAAGTTTGGCTTTGCACTGACCTTTCAATAACCTAATATATAAAATACAGTAAGCAATACAAATTCCTTCATACATGTGACTTTACATAACAGTTTACACAAGTATTATGTGGTTAAACAGTTCAATCAATAGCGTCAGCAATGACGAATATGTGCAGGTAAGAGTCTCATAACTTTTCACAAACAGTAATACACAAAAAAAAAAACAGTTTATACAAATATGCACATAAACGCTTTCCATAGCTCAAGAATAAGCAGTTGACAGTTCCAGCAGTAGCACCCAGCAATGGTCAACAGGTGCAAAAACCAACAAGTGACATTTTTTCAGTAGAAACAGTCCATCAGTGGCACCCAGTAATGTTGAATAGGTGCAGACACCAACAAGTAACACCATTTCAGTATAAGCAGTTCCATTAGTTGCACCAGCAATGTTGAGCAGGTGCACACAGCAACAGGTGACATCTTTTCAGTAGAAGCAGTCCACCAGTGGCACCCAGCAATGTTGAGCAGGTGCCGACACCAACAAGTGACATCATTTCGGTAGAAGCAGTCCATCAGTGGCACCCAGCAATGTTGAGCAGGTGAAGACATCAACAAGTAACACCGTTTCAGTATAAGCAGTTCCATCAGTGGCACCAGCAATGTTGAACAGGTGCAGATATCAACAGGTGACATCTTTTCAGTAGAAGCAGTCCATCAGTGGCACCCAGTAATGTTGAATAGGTGCAGACACCAACAAGTAACACCATTTCAGTATAAGCAGTTCCATCAGTGGCACCAGCAATGTTGAACAGGTGCAGATATCAACAGGTGTCATCTTTTCAGTAGCAGTAGTCCATCAGTGGCACCCAGGAATGTTGAGCAGGTGCAGACACCAACAAGTAACACCATTTCAGTATAAGCAGTTCCATTAGTGGCACCAGCAATGTTGAACAGGTGCAGATCGCAGTCCATAATATTCACTTTCACTAATCACACTGTTCATCAGCAGAAATTAAACATGACTAAATGTCACACATCATGTTGAAAAGTGCAGCACCATCACTAATCAGACAGTTCAGGCATGAACAATAGTTTGAATACACATACAATGCTTTTACACTAAACATACAAATCATAATAAACGCACAAATGATATCAGATAATTGTCCTATTAACTATAACAATACACAAATACCAGTAAACCTATAACATTTATGGGTGTCAGTGCAAGCCACAACAAACAAGTAAAATAATATTTAGGAGATAGGTTGGGATCACTTCTCTGGGATTATAAAAGGAAAACACACAAAACACACTCACTCATCTTTCATCCACATTAGTGCTACTGTGTAATTGAATAGTGTTAACTGTGTAAATGCAATTCTGTCAAAATTTTATGTTCATCATGTGTATCAAGTAGTAGTGGCAGCAATGTATAACAGTCAATAATAGTTAGTCAATGTCATAGTCATCATGTCAAAACCAATGTTTGCCAAGCCAGATCAAAATTTACGGTTGCTGAACAACTGTCAGTGAGCCAAGATATGCAAATACTTCCTCTCTTCAAAAAAAGTATATACTGCTTAGTGATTTAACAAAGTGTGTGTGTAGACAATCTTCCTTCTACTTGAGTGCTCTAGTCTGCCATCTTTATCCTCCTTGTTCCATATAGACCAACAAAAAAAAAATATGCTCCTCACTTACTTCACCTCTTATCCACCAAAACTCCACTAATCATCAGCATCACATAGTCTCAATACTTCAATAATACCTCTTCAATACGTCGATCATCAATATCATTTACCTTACCTCTTGTCAACGAAAACTCCAATAATCATCAACTTCACATAATCTCAATACCTCAATCATACCTCTTCAATACATCGATATATATAACCTCATTGCCAATATCATTTTACTTCCATAACAACTCTTTCCTCTAGTCAGTCTCCTCGAACAAGTGCAGACAAAATCCTAATGCAAACCTCAATTCATCATCTCATACAATCCGAAGACACAATGTCAACACACAACCTCTCGTGTAATCCATCTGATCCAAATCTGCTACTCATTATAAATTATAAGATACATTTTGTTTACCTTGTCCATCATTAAATAAAAGAAATGCGTACATGACCTCTAACAGACTTAGCTCGAATAACTCTCAGTAATTAATTACGATTACGGAGTGTGAATGATCATATTATTTCACAGTGTGTACACCACTTCAAGAATCATGGCAGAAGCAAACATGTGGAGTATTTCTTGTGTCAAGTGTCACTTCCTATTTCAATTACTCACGAAAAATGCAGTGTAATAACTGTCGATGGTCTAAACCTAGTGTTGGTATGTCATATCGTTATCTTCCTTCCTATTAGCATAAATTTATACAGCTTCCATAAAACCTCCAGCTCATGTGACTTCTATGAAGTTTCTCGTACTAATGTCGTTCGTCGAATTATAGCAGTTCATTTTCTTATCTTAAAAATATAAAGCACTGAGCGTAAGCAAAACATGCAATAGCGAGTAAATATACCAGTAGAGAACAGAATGTCAACAAGTGGATGCAGCACAATCCCTACAACGAGGCTCTGCCAAGCAAACAATCTATAATTAATACCACAGTGTAACCTAAACTCTATGTTCGTACACTGTACATCAGCATTGCTATATTCTAAATTGAAGAGTAGTTATGACAACAAAACAGAAATGTGTAAATATGCAATCCATACGCACAGCAGCAAACATATATCTTACGTAATAAACAAGTCATTAGCATCATTCAGCATAAGCAAATAAATGTTCATATGTAATCTTAATAAGTAAACATGAAGGCGCAAGCAGATAAATCACAAAGTGTAACCTACATACCCAACTACAGTCAGCACAATTAATCAGGTGACAATTATAATTTAAATAAATAAGCACAGCAGGCACATAATAGAAAAATATGACATCAGTGAAAAAGCAGTGCAACCAAGCGATGCATAATATATACAAATAACAAGCCTGTTCATTAATCAATCATCGTCAAAATCAGTTAATGTTGTAAGTAGGCTGTTTAGGTTTTTTTATTGGTAACGCCACCTCTGTATGAAAATCACTGGCTGTGCTGTGTGCAGTCTGTGGCTGCTTTTCATTGTTGTAATACTCGCCATTGTAGTGTTAGGCAGCTGGCTGTGAACAGCGCGTAGCGTTGGGCAGTTGGAGGTGAGCCGCCAGCAGTGGTGGATGTGGGGAGAGAGATGGCGGAGTTTTGTAATTTGTCATGAACTGCTATATATATGATGATATCAAGGTAAATACATTGTTCTCTATTAATATTTTTCATTTGCTAACGATCCCTATCAGTAGTTAGTGCCTTCCATAGTTTGTATCTTTTATTTAGCTGGCAGTAGTGGCGCTCGCTGTATTGCAGTAGCTTGAGCAGCGAAGATTTTTGTGAGGTAAGTGATTTGTGAAAGGTATAGTTTAATGTTAGTCAGGGCCATTCTTTTGTAGGGAATCTTGAAAGTCAGATTGCGTTGCGCTAAAAATATTGTGCGTCAGGTTAAGCACAGTCTAGTAAAATTGATAAAAGGGGACGTTTCATATGTCGACCCTTAGCCGAGGATACCTCACTGGAATCTTCTGATTTTTTTTCTTGTAGTTTGTGTAATTAGTGTAGCTGTTGTTTATTGCTAGCGCGTAATTGTAGAGAAAATCTCCTTTGTAGTTGCAGTCTTTCATTGTTGTACAGTAGAACAGTTGTGGTATGCATGTAGATTTGCACCAAGTATTTCGCAGCTGCAATTAACTAGATATTATTTTCAGTGCTATGTTAATGTGTTCCCCTATTTTTGCTCTTCAAATAGTGTTTTTCTGTGTTGTCGTGTGAAATATTGTGACAATAATGGCGTGTGAAAAACGTAATACTAGGCTCCAAAGTAAACTGAGAAATGACAGTGAAGACGAAAGCAGTGTGTTAGCGCCGCAGAGTAATGAATTAACTAATGTTCAAAGTAATAATTTGGTAATTGTGCATAGGGAAATGGAGCGGGCGGCTAAACAATGGCGTAGACAGTGAAACAATTAGTGAGCAGGGAAGCATTATCGATCGGTCGGTCGGCAACAGCTCGCCTCAGGAATCCGAAATGACAGGACACAATTTCGCAAATACTGTAGATTCAGGTTTTGGGTCATCACCGTTTTCTCAAATAAGTAAAAACACTTTTTCTGCTTGTCAAAATGTGAATGTTGCCGGTTCAAATGCACTGCCGAAAAGCGTAGAGAAACAGATTCCAGACACTAATACATTATTATTGCAATTAATGCAACAAATGGAACAAAATCAGAAGCAAATGGGACAAAAGCTTCGAAAGTTAGACATAATGGAACAAAATCTTCAAAAGTTAGACACAGTGGGACAAAATCTTAAAAAGTTAGACACCACACTTGAACAAACACGTGAGGATTTAACTAATGAGTTACATCACATTGAATCGAAATGTCAAAAAGTCTGTAACGACGTAAAAATACAAATTTGTGAGCATTTCCAACCTATTTTTTCGCGTCATGAAAATGCACTACAGAATCACGAAGCAGCCATAAAAGAACTGCAAACTACTGTTCATGAAAATCATGAGACCTTACAAGCTAAATTTGACTCAGTTGCATCTACAGATTCGGTTACGCAACTTGCAAAAACTCAGGAAAACTTGAAGGACACAGTAGATTCGATTTCAACACAAATGGACAATCTGAAACTTGGTTCAGAAAAACACACTGAGGAAATGTGTTCGTTATCGGAGAAAGTAGCCGAACTTTCGGATCAGTTCACTAACTTATCTACGAAGGTAGATGATAATCTGAACGACACAAAACCGGTAGTCTTTAATGACACAGAAGAGAGCGAACAAATTAGGAAACTGAAACAAAATCTGAATCAAATTAATACGCAACACCAAAGAGAAATCCGCGAAGTACAAGATCAGCTGACACAGGTAATACAAGAATTACGTGTTTCAGAGGACACTCGCGCCCCAATACGGGAAGAAGGACATAGAAATACGGATCAACCACAAAATAATAACACAGGACACTTCGGAAATTATGAAAGAAATTGGCAAGGTGCACCGAATTTTGAGATGGAACGGCCGACACGGCCTAACAATGACCGATATGCGACTCGCCGACATGATGATTTTGACTATAAGCTGTTCATTACTACACGTAAATTCAAAACTTTTAAGAATTCTGGCAACGACATTCATCCACAAGCATGGCTCCATCAATTCTCTCATTGTTTTCCTCCCAACTGGTCGTTAGAACACAGATTAGAATTTATGTGTGGCTACTTAGAGAATGAACCAGCTGTAAGAATGCGATCGGTCATTCACGATTGCCACAGTGAAGGAGAATTTTACCATGCCTTCCTCTCAGCATATTGGTCTCAAGCCGCACAAGACCGAGTAAAACATGGCATCATAATGATGAAACATTTCGAACAATCTGAATTCTCCAGTCTTGTGAAATATTTTGAAGACATGTTGCACAAGAATCAGTACCTGTCAAACCCATACAGCCCCTCAGAACTCATCCGCATTTGCTTAATCAAATTACCTGAACATTACGACATATTATTTTAGCAGGACGTTGCAAAGAAGACATTGAAGCTTTTCAAGGTCTGCTACAAGAATTGGAAATTGACACTGACAATCGCGGAATGCGGAAACAGGAACATAACAATTACAGGTCACATCCGTCACAATCCCGCGATGAAAGAAATATTAACTGGACTCGTCAAGGCTATTCTTGCAACGTAAATCGTGATCAAAACAGACACCACCCGTATGACAACCACTCGCAGAGTAATAATTACAGAGAAAGATCGCATTTCTATAGTAATGACTATCACAGAGACTACCAGAGAAACAGACAATATGGTAACCAGAACTATTATTATCAAGGGAGACAGAATACTTTCAGACGCAACAGTTCAGCGCGCAGTTACGATTCAAGGAGAAATTCTCCACCACATGACCGACAAGAAAGAAATTATGAAATCTACCGACATGACGACAGACGAGATATTCGTAACGACAGACCTGAATTGCATCAGAACTGGCGGGATTTAAACAGGGCAGGGCCTTCTCGTCAGAGTGAATATGTAGAAGTTAGGTCTCCTAATCCCAATAACGGCGCGCGCCAACAAAGAGACAGACAATGACTCGCACAGCAGGCAGCCGCGTGCGCCCACTGGCTCTGAGAAAAATAACATAAGACGCTAGCCTTGAGAAAAATTTTAGCATTCTTTACCGATGTATAAAACATGACAATTCCTTTTCAGTTGAAAGTCTGAGTACTATGAAGAGTAAAGGTTTACACCACATTTCACATGTAAAACCGTTTATTGAAAGATAATCTGCTTTTTAACTTTGTCTTTGCCATAAAACGTTTCACTTCACATTTCTAGTATGCTTTGTCAGACTTAAGAAACTGTTAAGATGCAACAATGTTTGAAGTTAAATATCCAGTCTAGAACTAAGAGAACTTATTTAAACAGAAATTACGAATGCATTGTTATAGTGAACAGATGACACAGTGTTGTATTTGTACATTCTTGCTTGTTAGTTGCACGATTACGTAACGACTATCAGGCTTACATACTTAGGACACATACTGGTACTGCTAATGAGATTTTAATGCAACATTTTGGTTTACTTGAAAATACATTCTGGATTTAAAGTACTTTCTGTGAGATACCAGACGACACAGTGGTTAGTTTATGAGACAACTACACGGTTTTATCACGACGCTACTAATGAGTGACAATTTATAATGTTGCTTTTGCGGTGTATCTGTTTTATATCTGCACAGTTTTTCTGAATTCTTCTGGAAAGTAAAACAGGTTTTAGTAGTAACTTTTGTAGTATAGCTACAATGAGACAGGGTTTTCCGTAGCACAACAATACGTTACAGTACAGTACTTTCTTCATCACAACAATAAGCGTAATAACTAAGATATCTATACGCAAAACATTTCACTTTTGTTTATCATGAGGTAAGTACATTGACTTCTGCAGAACTTAGCTTTCGGAGGACGATAACTACGACACTTACACAGAGATTATCTTACAACAAGACGCAAGTGTAGCGCTACAGTACACGCATTTGAGTGATTAACCTTATACTTAAGACACTTATTTTTAAAGATTTTTTAATTACAAAGAAAGTTTTCCGTGATACATTTCATTCCATTGCTGTAATCTGTAACACCTGAGGGTATAATTACATTAATCCTCAGGGGGGTACACGCTTACTTTGTGTACCATGTGTTTGGCAAACACAAGGAGCCCCAGCTAATATGGTATTTGCTTATACAACTTTACACATCGGTACCGTATTTCTCTAACACACAAATTACACAGCTATCTGATCATGTAACTGAGAGATAAACATTTTTTGTTTACTACATTAGTGACAGATGTTTACGTAATTACACAGTTGAATAACTTCACACGTATGAAATTGCATTTTGTCAGTACTTTGTGAACTGTTCATATTTTTTTGGAACCATTGTGATACTATGAGAACTTTGAATGATGTATTTGGTATGGGATCATGATTTTTGAAGTGCGTTTTGAAATTATTGGAGGAAGCTACGACGATTTTGAGATTTGACTGAGGTGTTATGATGTTATTTTTACGACGACGATGTGTATTATGCTGTTGAGGTATGTTTATGATCAATAAGCTGATGCTATGTAAGGAATGTGATTACGTGTTTATATGTATATGAATAATGGATAGAAGTTAGGGACTCTTGACTTGTGAAAAAGGATGTTGGAAACCAAGAATCGTACTTTAAGAGTTATGAAATGTGTGTAAATGCGTGAATGTATCACAATGACGGCGAAAATTTCTTGGACACTGTTATATTCATAGGATTTTGTTTCTACACATTTGCAACGTAAATTCTCAACCTGTGAAATTTTTATATGAGACTGTCACTGTAGCGGAAACTGCTGTCGTAAATATTTCCGTAAGAAAGTTAAGTGACCACCTACACGTGCGTTGTGGGCACACAGCTGTGTCAGACACCTGGAGAACAAGCCATTAGGGTGTGCCTTTCCGGAAGCACAGGTAGAGAAAAAAAAAGGGAGGCCATTATCCTCGCTATTGACATTCGTTTGTAGAAAGCATCGTAAATACGACACGCTAATAATAACTTGGAAACATTCTTACATCTGCACACCTGATTAGGACAAGTGTCTATCTACGAGAATTGAGAGAAATGCCATATGGCTTGCTTTATGTATTTATTTACTCATTTTGTTTAATATCTAGTTTCTAGCTGCACTGCAGCACTGGTTAAAATAAAATTTTATAGATGTACTAATATAAATATTTTCTGTCTCCAGATCCAGTAAATAATAGTTTTGTGATATATTTCCAAAAAATGAGGGAGCATAAAAAGACATTTCCCTTCACAGGAATTGCATAAACAATTTCTTTACGATTTGGTAACTTATCTGCTAGTGTAAGTTCTTGTGATGCATCACTCTAGTGTTAAGATGTGACGTAAGTTTTAAACATGGCCATTTTTATTGTAATATTTTTTCTGCTTGAGCTATGTCATGTTTAGGTATAAGTTGCTGCTGTTTGCCAGGCATAATGTTACTGAATTTGACTTTGTATTACGCTGTTCAGCCAGTTTTACTACTGATTTATTTTTCTTGTTTTTTGCGCATTGCCTCATATTAGTTGTAATGTTGAATTGCTTGGTAATTTAGATTTACTGTAGCTTGCTTTGCCAGCTTGAAATTTTTGTCATTGATGTTTGTGTTACTTGATTTGTTCTGCTGCATTGCCTCGTCCCTTAGTTTAGCATCTGAGCTCAGTAGATTTAAGTTAGCTTAAGAGGGGGTAGACTATATAAGAGAACAAGTTGTGATGAATTGGAAGAAATACATTGAAAATCTATAAGAAAATGGTTTGGCCAAAACAGTATTTTGAAAGAGGATATGAACCAAAATGTAGGGTTTAGGGACAACAGGTTTAGGTAGGATTTTCTTGGAAATAAATGATGAAGTAAGATAATGGAAAATAAATAATGAGGTAAGAAATATGTGAACATATATATACAGAAAGCATGCTTGAATAGGATTTTTTTGGTGGAAACAAATGTGGAAATAAGACGAAAGATCTATGGAATGAAGTCTTGGGTTGGACTGCAGTACCAAAAGTTACACTGAAAACGAACCCTGTCCTTTCCATTGTGTTATCCCCCTATGTGTTTGTGTACCCTTGTGTATTTGTTTTCTTCCTGTCTCTGTGTAGTTTCATAGAATTTTTTTTCTAATACTATTCACTATGATGAGGAATACTGTTATCCTCAAATATAATTGGCATTAATAATATGTTATTTAACTTGTAAATATGCTTAGACTTTATTTATTCTATTTAGTTTTAATGCTCATGTGTGAAGTGAATGTTTCAAAATTTATTCTGATCTTTTATGTATCTACTTATGTCATAATTCCTGTAACACAGTTGTATATGTTATTTTGATTCTTTTGTAAAGCCTGTACTACAAATGTTATCTGTATTGTTATGTTCTTTAATGATGTATTTTGTACCTTTGTAATTGTATTCTTATGTTATAAAATTGTAATTGACACCAGTTCATCATATTATTAACTTGTAAGTTACATTTCACTGCACACGTTTCTGTTGGTCATAGTATATGCACAATATGTGAGAAGTAGGGACTGTTAGTGTTTGTATGTGTGTTAATAATTCAGCAAGGGACTGGATAACAGCATTGCTGGTTCTAAGGACAATTCCAAAAACTTTGTGAGTGCACAAGTGGTGGTTATGGACTTGCTATATTATCCGCAAGACTCTTCAATTGTGATTGTGCATCTGCACAGTCACAACGGATGGCTGCTGGCCGTCTCTACGAGGACTACAGTGGGTCTACGTCGTTGCTGACTCACCAGTACCATAATCTCTACAAGGACTACACTGGGTCTACATCTTTGATGATCCATCAGTACCATTATTTCTACAAGGACTGCAGTGGGTCTGCGCCTCTGGTGGCCCACCAATACCGTAATCTCTACCAGGACTACAGTGGGTCTGCTCTGTGATGACCTACCCACCAATACTCTTCAAAACTTCGACTGACTCTGTGGTGGGTTTACTCTGTTGCGGCCCTTGACCTGTCAGCATGTCAAGAGTCAGCACTGTCTTTCCGTTGGAAGGACAACGCTACTTCTTCAAGACTGCATGGAAATCCACTATTTCCGTGTGCATTTTCTTTTACTGCTCAGACTTTGAGAAAAACACTGCTATTTTACCGTCATGAACGATCAGGACTGTCTTTATGGACTGTGAGAAAATTTGAGCTTTTGACCAACATTGTATTAATAAGTGTGTGCATTTGATATCTTTCTTACTGTAATTATGAAAAATTTTTGCAAATCTGTATTGGCCAGTGCCCAAAAAAATTTGAAAAATTTTTTGTGGGGAGCATGGGGGCTGTGTAAGTAGGCTGTTTAGGTTTTTTTATTGGTAACGCCACCTCTGTATGAAAATCACTGGCTGTGCTGTGTGCAGTCTGTGGCTGCTTTTCATTGTTGTAATACTCGCCATTGTAGTGTTAGGCAGCTGGCTGTGAACAGCGCGTAGCGTTGGGCAGTTGGAGGTGAGCCGCCAGCAGTGGTGGATGTGGGGAGAGAGATGGCGGAGTTTTGTAATTTGTCATGAACTGCTATATATATGATGATATCAAGGTAAATACATTGTTTGTTCTCTATTAATATTTTTCATTTGCTAACGATCCCTATCAGTAGTTAGTGCCTTCCATAGTTTGTATCTTTTATTTAGCTGGCAGTAGTGGCGCTCGCTGTATTGCAGTAGCTTGAGCAGCGAAGATTTTTGTGAGGTAAGTGATTTGTGAAAGGTATAGTTTAATGTTAGTCAGGGCCATTCTTTTGTAGGGAATCTTGAAAGTCAGATTGCGTTGCGCTAAAAATATTGTGCGTCAGGTTAAGCACAGTCTAGTAAAATTGATAAACGAGGACGTTTCAATGTGCGTAAGCACGTCGCTTCACAAGTAAATTCATAGAACATGAAATTTAGCACAAAGTATGAATCACGTAATCGCGAGCAGCAAATTACATCTAAAATACGTACCTAAGTAGAATTATGTTAACTGAAAAATAAACTCAATTAATAGTTACCCTTTTTAGTTTATTACTTTTTTTTTCGAAATTACATTCTTCCTGAAATTTTCTCCATAGCAAGTCGTCTTAACGTCGGACACGCACAGAATTTACCTGAAGGTCTTAAATATTTTACACAACCGTATCCTGAAAAATACTGAACGTTAATAACATATATTATAAAGTCACCATAGCTTTATACAGAATTTAGTCGGAGAAATTAGACTGTGTATTTGTTTACGTCTGTCAGTGCATTCGCACTGAGCGCTCGATCAGCTGTAGGCGCGTGACGTAGGAAGTAATTGTTTGCGGTCAACGACTGCCTAGTGCGGCGCGCAGACTGACTGTTGCTTTGAGTATGTGCCGCCGCCAAAACACAGCGCGGTATCCTTGTATTCTCTGCATGTTTACGTATAACTGTTGATGTCTCAAAAGTATGTCATTCCACAAAAATTTTTACGTTCGATATATGATGTATTCCCTTAGAGCGTCGAGATTTAAGAGTTTCTACTTCAACAGTGTTATCATGAATGATTCTGCGAACCCTATATGGATCGTTATAAAGCAGAAAAAATTTGCGGCATAAGCCTTTTCCTTTATGAGACAAACGATGAGTCTTAATTAACACCTTTTGACCAACTGACAAGATTTTTAAACGACCAGGACGTTTAGCTGATTTCTCTCTTCTAGCAGCCGCAGATGCAATATTTCGTAGAGCCAGGTTGACAACTTCAGAATGCCGCAGATTCCGTGAAGGCGGAAAAGGAACGATTTCAGAAATGCGATTTGTTGGTACTTTATTTTTTAATGACAGTATAGGCGGTAAAGAAGATGAGTCATTAGGAAGTTCATTCAGAATGTTTTGAAAAATATGAAGATACTGATCCCAAGTTCTGTGATTCTGATGACAATAAAGACGGCACAATTTATTGATTTCCTTCATCCATCTCTCTGAAGCATTAGATTGAGGGTAAAAAAGTGAAATAAAAATTGGTTTAATCTTACGACGCCGTAGAGTACGAAGCCAAATTTTAGAACGAAAATCTGATCCATTAACTGATATAACCTTATCAACATGACCCACTTCTTTAAGAAAATGTTTGATGAAAGCATTAGATACTGAACGAGCTCTTGCTTTGCATAAAGCTGTAAAACACACATATTTTGATGTCAATTCCACTGCTACCAAAATGTACGCAAAACCATTAGTAGAACGAACCGCTGGACCGAACACAACGTATATTATTGCGACGCTATTTCTGTATTAATTCGTCACTGTGAGAGTGCGAGGGATACTGTAAAAAAGAAATAGTTCATCGGGAACGAGATACTCGTCCCCAAATGAAAATCCAGTCGTTGCCGTAGAAACGTTCCGAGATTGGGATAGAGAAGGCATGGAACACAATGTATTTTATTGCGACGCAATTTCTGTGTTAATTCCTCAATGTGAGAGTGCGAGGGATACAGTAATGAAGAAATAGTGCATCGGGAACGAGATACTCGTCCCCAAAAGAAAATCCTGTCGTTGCCGTGGAAACGTTCCCAGATTGGGAAAGAGCAGGCGTGGAACAGAATGTATTTCATTGCGACGCAATTTCTGTGACAATTCCTCAATGTGAGGATGCGAGGAATACAGTAAGGAAGAAATAGTGCATCGTAAAAGAGATACTCGACCCGAAAAGAAGATCCTGTCGTTGCCGTAGAAACGTTCCTAGATTGGGAAAGAGAGGGCATGGAACCCAATGTATTTCATTGCGACGCAATTTCTGTGTTCATTCGTCAATGTGAGAGTGAGAGTAATACAGTAAAGAAGAAATAGTTCATCGGGAACGAGATACTCGTCCTCAAAAGAAAATACTGTCATTGCCGTAGAAACGTTCCTAGATTGGGAAAGAGAAGGCATGGAACAAAACGTATATCATTGCAACGCTATTTCTGTGTTAATTCGTCTATGAGACAGTGCGAGGGATACAGTAAAGAAGAATTACTTCATCGAGAACGAGGTACTTGTCCCCAAAGGAAAATCCTGTCGTTGCCGTAGAAACGTTTCGAGATTGGGAAAGAGAAGGCATGGAACACAATGTATTTTATTGCGACGCCATTTCTGTGTTAATTCGCCAATGTGAGGGTGCGAGGGATACAGTAAAGAAGAAATAGTGCATCGGAAAGGAGATCCTCGACCCCAAAACAAAATCATGTCGTTGCCGTACTAACGTACCCAGATTACGAAGGAGAAGACATGGAACACAATGTATTTTATTGCGACGCAATTTATGTGTTAATTCCTCAATGTGGGAGTGCGAGGGATACAGTAATGAAGAAATAGTGCATCGGGAACGAGATACTCGTCCCCAAAAGAAAATCCTGTCGTTGCCGTAGAAACGTTCCCAGATTTGGAAAGAGAAGGCGTGGAACACAATGTATTTCATTGCGATGCTATTTGTGTGTTTATTGCTCAATGTGAGGGTGCGAGGGATACAGTAGGGAAGAAATAGTGCATCGGAAAGGAGATCCTCAGCACAACGACAAAATACTGTCATTGCCGTAGAAACGTTCCCAGATTGGGAAAGAGAAGGCATGGAACACAACGTATATCATTGCGACGCTATTTATGTGTTAATTCGACAATGTGAGAGTGCGAGGGATACAGTAAAGAAGAAATAGCTCATCAGGAACGAGACACTCTTCACCAAAGGAAATTCCTGTCGTTGCCGTATAAACGTTCCCAGATTGGAAAAGAGAAGGCATGGAACACAATGTATTACATTGCGACGCTATTTCTGTGTTAATTCGTCAATGAGAGAGTGCAAGGGATACAGTACAGAAGAAATAGTGGATCGAGAACTTGATACTCGACCCCAAAGGAAAATCCCCTCGTTGCCGTAGAAAAGTTCCCAGATTGGGAAAGAGAAGGCATGTAACACAATATATTTCAATGCGACGAAATTTCTTTGTTAATTCGTCAATGTGAGTGTGCGAGGGATACAGTAAAGAAGAAACAGTGCATCGGGAACGAGATACTCGTCCCCAAAAGAAAATCCTGTCGTTGCCGTAGAAACGTTCCCAGATTGGCAGAGAGAAGGCATGGAACACAATGTATTTCATTGCGATGCAATTTCTGTGTTAGTTCCTGAATGTTAGAGTTCGAGGGATAGAGTAAAGAAGAAATGGTTCATTGGGAACGAGATACTCGTCCCCAAAACAAAATCCTGTCGTTGCCCTAGAAACGTTCCCAGATTGCAAAGGAGAAGGCATGGAACACAATGTATTTTATTGCGAAGCAATTTCTGTGTTAATTCCTCAATCTGAGAGTGCGAGGGATACAGTAATGAAGAAATAGTGCATCGGGAACGAGATACTCGTACCCAAAACAAAATCCTGTCGTTGCCGTAGAAACATTCCCAGATTTGGAAAGAGAAAGCGTGGAACATAATGTATTTCATTGCAACGCAATTTCTGTGACAATTACTCAATGTGAGAATGCGAGGAATACAGTAAAGAAGAAATAGTGCATCGGGAACGAGATACTCGTCCCCAAAAGAAAATCCTGTCGCTGCCGTAGAAACTTTCCCAGATTGGGAAAGAGAAGGCATGGAACACAATGTATTTCATTGCGACGCAATTTCTGTGTTAATTCCTGAATGTTAGAGTTCGAGGGATAGAGTAAAGAAGAAATTGTTCATCGGGAACGAGATACTCGTCCCCAAAACAAAATCCTGTCGATGCCGTAGAAACGTTCCCAGATTGCAAAGGAGAAGGCATGGAACACAATGTATTTTATTGCGACGCAATTTCTGTGTTACTTCCTCAATGTGAGATTGCGAGGGATACAGTAATGAAGAATTAGTGCATCGGGAACGAGATACTCGTCCCCAAAACAAAATCCTGTCGTTGCCGTAGAAACATTCCCAGATTAGGAAAGAGAAGGCGTGGATAATAATGTATTTTATTGCAACGCAATTTCTGTGACAATTACTCAATGTGAGGATGCGAGGAAAACAGTAAAGAAGAAATAGTGCATCGGAAAAGAGGTCCTCGACACGAATACAAAATCCAGTCGTTGCCATATAAACGTTCCCGGATTGGGAAAGAGAAGGCATGGAACCCAATGTGTTTCATTGCGACGCAATTTCTGTGTTAATTCCTCAATGTGAGGGTGCGAGGGTTACAGTAAAGAAGAAATAGTGCATCGGGAACGTGATATTCGTGCCCAAAAGCAGATCCTGTCGTTGCCGTAGTAACGATCCCAGATTCGGAAAGAGAAGGCATGGAACACAATGTATTTCATTGCGACGCAATTTCTGTGTTAATTCGTCAATGTGAGGGTGCGAGGGATACAGTAAAGAAGAAATAGTGCATCAAGAACGAGATACTCATTCCCAAAAGAAAATCCTGTCGTTGCCATAGAACCGTCCCCGGATTGGGAAAGAGAAGGCATGGAACATAATGTATTTCATTGCGACGCAATTTCTGTGTTAATTCCTGAAGGTTAGAGTTCGAGGGATAGAGTAAAGAAGAAATTGTTCATCGGGAACGAGATACTCGTCCCCAAAACAAAATCCTGTCGTTGTTGTAGAAACGTTCCTAGATTGGGAAAGAGAAGGCATGGAACACAATGTATTTAATTGAGACACTATTTCTGTGTTAATTCGTCAATGAGAAAGTGCGAGGGATACAGTAGAGTAGAAATAGTTAAACGGGAACGAGATACTCGTCCCCAAAAGAAAATAATTTTTTTTGCCGTAGAAACGTTCCCAGATAGGGAAAGAGAAGGCATGGAGCACAATTTATGTCTTTGCAACGCAATTTCTGAGTTAATTCATCAATGTGAGTGTGCTAGGAATACAGTAAAGAAGAAATTGTGCATCGGAAAGGAGTTCCTCGACCCAAAAGCAAAATACCGTCATTGCCGTAGAAACGTTCCTAGATTGTGAAAGAGAAGACATGGAACACAACTTATATAATTTGGAAGCTATTTCTGTGTTAATTCGTCAGTGTGAGAGTGCGAGGGATACGGTAAAGAAGAAATAGTTCATCAGGAGCGAGATACTCGTCCCCAAAGCAAAATCCTGTCGTTGCCGCAGAAACGTTCATTGATTGGGAAAGAGAAGTCATTGAACACAATGTATTTTATTGCGACGCCATTTCTGTGTTAATTCGTCAATGTGAGGGTGCGAGGGAAGCAGTAATGAAGAAATAGTACATCGGGAACGAGATACTCGTCCCCAAAAGCAAAATTCTGTAGCTGCCGTAGAAACGTTCCCAGATTGGGAAAGAGAAGGCATGGAACACAATGTATTTCATTGCGACACAATTTTTGTATTAATTCGTCAATGTAAGAGTGCGAGGGATACTGTAAAAGAGAAATAGTTAATCGGGAACGAGATACTCGTCTCCAAATGAAAACCCTGACGTTGCCGTAGAAACGTTCCGAGATTGGGATAGAGAAGGCATGGAACACAATGTATTTTATTGCGACGCAATTTCTGTGTTAATTCCTCAATGTGAGTGTGCGAGGGATACAGTAATGAAGAAATAGTGCATTAAGAACGAGATACTCGTCCCCAAATGAAAATCCTGTCATTGCTTTAGAAACGTTCCCAGATTCGGAAAGAGAAGGCATGTAATACAATGTATTTCATTGCGACGCAATTTCTGGGTTCATTCGTGAATGTGAGAGTGCTAGGGATACAGTAAAGAAGAAATAGTGCATCGGGAACGAGATACACGTCCCCAAAAGAAATATTGTCGTTGCAGTATAAACGATCCCAGATTCGGAGAGAGAAGGCATGGAACACAATGTATATCATTGCGACGCAATTTCTGTATTAATTCATCAATGTGAGTGTGTGAGGGATACAGCAAAGAAGAAATAGTGCATCGGGAACGAGATACTCGTGCCTAAAGGAAAATATTGTCGTTGCCGTAGAAACGTTCCCAGATTGGGAACGAGAAGGCATGGAACACAATCTATTACATTGCGACGCAATTTCTGTGTTAATTCGTGAATGTGAGAGTGCGAGGGGTACAGTAAAGAAGAAATAGTGCATCGGGGATGAGATACTCGTCACCAAAGCAGAATCCGGTCGTTGCCGTAGAATCGTTCCCAGATTCAGAAAGAGAAGGCATGGAACGCAATGTATTTCATTGCGACACTGTTTCTGTGTTAATTCGTCAATGTGAGAGTGCGAGGGACAGGGACACAATAATGAAGAAATAGTGCTTCGGAAAGGGGGTCCTAAACCACAAAACAAAATCCCGTCGTTGGCGTAGAAACGTTCCTAGATTGGGAAAGAGAAGGCATGGTACACAATATATGTTATAGCGGCGCAATTTCTGTTTAAATTCGTCAATGTGAGAGTGCGAGGGATACAGTAAAGAAGAAATAGTGCATCGGGAACGAGATACTCGTCCCCAAAAGAAAATCATGTCGTTGCTATAGAAACTTTCCCAGATTGGGAAAGAGAAGGCATAAAACACAGTGTATTACATTGCGACGCAATTTCTGTGTTAATTCCTGAAGGTTAGAGTTCGAGGGATAGAGTAAAGAAGAAATTGTTCATCGGGAACGAGATACTCGTCCCCAAAACAAAATCCTGTCGTTGCTGTAGAAACGTTCCTAGATTGGGAAAAAGAAGTCATGGAACACAATGTATTTAATTGAGACGCTATTTCTGTGTTAATTCGTCAATGAGAAAGTGCGAGGAATACAGTAGAGAAGAAATAGTTAATCGGGAAAGAGATACTCGTCCCCAAAGCAGAATCCGGTCGATGCCGTAGAAACGTTCACAGATTCAGAAAGAGAAGGCATGGAACGCAATGTATTTCATTGCGACACTGTTTCTGTGTTAATTCGTCAATGTGAGAGTGCGAGGGACACAAAAATGAAGAAATAGTGCATCGGAAAGGCGGTCCTCGACCACAAAACAAAATCCCGTCATTGCCGTAGAAACATTCCTAGATTGGGAAAGAGAAGGCATGGTACACAACGTATTTTATGGCGGCGCAATTTCTGTTTAAATTCGTCAATGTGAGAGTGCGAGGGATACAGTAGTGAAGACATAGTGCATCACGAACGAGATACTCGTCCGCAAAAGGAAATCCTGTTGTTGCCGTAGAAACGTTCGCAGATAGGGAAAGGGAAGGCGTGCAACGCAAGTATTTCATTGCGACGCAATTTCTGTGGCAATTCCTCAATGTGAGGATGCGAGGAATACAGTAAAGAAGAAATAGTGCATCGTAAAAGAGGTCCCCGACCCGAAAACAAATTCCAGTCGTTGCCGTAGAAACGTTCCCGGATTGGAAAAGAGAAGGCATGGTACCCAATGTATTTCATTGCGACGCAATTTCTGTGTTAATTCTTCAATGTGAGAGTGCGAGGGATACAGTAAAGAAGAAATAGTGCATCGGGAACGAGATACTCGTCCCCAAAAGAAAATCCTTTTGTTGCCGTAGGAACGATCCCAGATTGGGAAAGAGAAGGCATGGAGTACAATTTATGTCATTGCAACGCAATTTCTGTGTTATTTCCTCAATGTGATGGTGCTAGGGATACAGTAAAGAAGAAATAGTGCATCGGAAAGGCGATCCTCGACCCAAAAAGAAATTACTGTCATTGCCGTAGAAACGTTCCTAGATTGGGAAAGAGAAGACATGGAACACAACGTATATAATTCCGACGCTATTTCTGTGTTAATTCGTCAATGTGAGAGAGCGGGGGACACAGTAAAGAAGAAATAGTGCATTGGAAACGAGATACTAGTCCCCAAAAGAAAATCCTGTCGTTGCCGTAGAAACGTTCCCAGATTGGGAAAAAGAACGCGTGGAACACAATGTATTTCATTGCGACGGGATTTATGTGACAATTCCTCAATGTGAGGGTACGAGGGATGCAGTAAAGAAGAAATAGTGCATCGGAATGGAGATCCTCGACCCAAAATCAAAATACTGTCATTGCCGTAGAAACGTTCCTTGATTGGGATAGAGAAGGCATGGAACAAAACGTATATCATTGCGACGCTATTTCTGTGTTAATTCGTCTATGTGAGAGTGCGAAGGATACAGGAAAGAAGAATTAGTTCATCGGGAACGAGATACTTGTCCCCAAAGGAAAATCCTGTCGTTGCCGTAGAAACGTTTCGAGATTGGGAAAGAGAAGGCATGGAACACAATAGTATTTTATTGCGACGCCATTTCTGTGTTAATTCGTCAATGTGAGGGTGCGAGGGATACAGTAAAGAAGAAATAGTGCATCGGAAAGGAGATCCTCGACCCCAAAACAAAATCCTGTCGTTGCCGTAGAAACGTTCCCAGATTACTAAGCAGAAGTCATGGAACACAATGTACTTTATTGCGACGCAATTTCTGTGTTAATTCCTCAATGTGCGAGTGGGAGGGATACAGTAATGAAGAAATAGTGCATCGGGAACGAGATACTCGTCCCCAAAAGAAAATCCTGTCGTTGCCGTAGAGACGTTCCCAGATTGGGAAAGAGAAGGCGTGGAACACAATGTATTTCATTGCGACGCAATTTCTGTGTTAATTGCTCAATGTGAAGGTGCGAGGGATACAGTAAAGAAGAAATAGGGCATCCGAAAGGAGATCCTCGGCACAACAACAAAATACTGTCATTGCCGTAGAAACGTTCCCAGATTGGGAAAGAGAAGGCATGGAACACAACGTATATCATTGCGACGCTATTTATGTTTTAATTCGACAATGTGAGAGTGCGAGGGATACAGTAAAGAAGAAATAGTGCATCGAGAACTTGATACTCGTCCCCAAAGGAAAATCCCGTCGTTGCCGTTGAAACGGTCCCAGATTGGGAAAGAGAAGGCGTGTAACACAATGTATTACATTGCGACGCAATTTCTATGTTAATTTCTCAATGTGAGGTTGTGAGGGATACAGTAAAGAAGAAATAGTGCATCAAGAACGCGATACTCGTCCCCAAAGGAAAATCCCGTCGTTGCCGTAGAAACGTTCCCAGATTGGGAAAGAGAAGGCATGTAACCCAATGTATTTCATTGCGACGAAATTTCTTTGTTAATTCGTCAATGTGATTGTGCGAGGGATATAGTAAAGAAGAAATAGTGCATCGGGAACGAGATACTCGTCCCCAAAAGAAAATCCTGTCGTTGAAGTAGAAATGTTCCCAGATTGGTAGAGAGAAGGCATGGAAGGAAATGTATTTCATTGCGACGCAATTTCTGTGTTCATTCGTCAATGTGAGTGTGCGAGGGATACAGTAAAGAATTAATAGTGCATCGGGAACAAGATACACGTCCCCAAAAGAAAATCCTGTCGTTGCCGTAGAAACGTTGCCAGATTGGTAGAGAGAAGGCATGGAACGAAATGTATTTCATTGCGACGCAATTTCTGTGTTCATTCGTCAATGTGAGAGTGCGAGGGATACAGTAAAGAAGAAATAGTGCATCCGGAACGAGATACTCGACCACAAAAGAAATTCCTGTCGCTGCCGTAGAAACTTTCCCAGATTGGGAAAGAGAAGGCGTGGAACACAATGTATTTCATTGCGACGGAATTTCTGTGACAATTCCTCAATGTGATGGTGCGAGGGATGCAGTAAAGAAGAAATAGTGCATCAGAAACTAGATCCTTGACCCAAAAGCAAAATACTGTCATTGCCGTAGAAACGTTCATAGGTTGGGAAAGAGTAGGCATGGAACAAAACGTATATCATTCCGACGCTATTTCTGTGTTAATTCGTCTATGTGAGAGTGCGAGGGATACAGTAAAGAGGAAATAGTTCATCGCTAACGAGACTACTGGTCCCCAAAAGAAAATCCTGTCGTTGCCATAGAGACGTTCCCAGATTGGGAAAGAGAAGGCGTGGAACACAATGTATTTCATTGCGACGCAATTTCTGTGACAATTCCTCAATGTGAGTGTGCGAGGGTTGCAGTAAAGAAGAAATAGTGCACCGGAACTAGATCCTCGACCCAAAAACAAAATACTGTCATTGCCGTAGAAACGTTCCCAGATTGGGAAAGAGAAGGCATGGAACACAACGTATATCATTGCGACGCTATTTATGTTTTAATTCGACAATGTGAGAGTGCGAGGGATACAGTAAAGAAGAAATAGTGCATCGAAAACTTGATATTCGTCCCCAAAGGAAAATCCCGTCGTTGCCGTTGTAACGGTCCCAGATTGGGAAAGAGAAGGCATGTAACACAATGTATTACATTGCGACGCAATTTCTATGTTAATTTCTCAATGTGAGGTTGTGAGGGATACAGTAAAGAAGAAATAGTGCATCAAGAACGCGATACTCGTCCCCAAAGGAAAATCCCGTCGTTGCCGTAGAAACGTTCCCAGATTGGGAAAGAGAAGGCATGTAACCCAATGTATTTCATTGCGACGAAATTTCTTTGTTAATTCGTCAATGTGATTGTGCGAGGGATATAGTAAAGAAGAAATAGTGCATCGGGAACGAGATACTCGTCCCCAAAAGAAAATCCTGTCGTTGCCGTAGAAAAGTTCCCAGATTGGTAGAGAGAAGGCATGGAAGGAAATGTATTTCATTGCGACGCAATTTCTGTGTTACTTCCTCAGTGTGAGAGTGCGAGGGATACAGTAAAGAAGAAATAGTGCATCGGGAACGAGATACTCGTCCCCAAAAGAAAATCCTGTCGCTGCCGTAGAAACATTCCCAGATTGGGAAAGAGAAAGCATGGAGCCCAATGTATGACATTGCGACGCCATTTCTGTGTTAATTCCTCAATGTGAGGTTGTGAGGGATACAGTAAAGAAGAATAGTGAATCAAGAACGAGATACTCATTCCCAAAAGAAAATCCTGTCGTTGCCATAGAACCGTTCCCAGATTGGGAAAGAGAAGGCATGGAACACAATGTATTTCATTGCGACGCAATTTCTGTGTTAATTCCTGAATGTTAGAGTTCGAGGGATAGAGTAAAGAGGAAATTGTTGATTGGGAACGAGATACTCGTCCCAAAACAAAATCCTGTCGTTGCTGTAGAAACTTTCCTAGATTGGGAAAGAGAAGGCATGGAACACATTGTATTTTATTGCGACGCCATTTCTGTTTTTATTCGAGAATGTGAGAGTGCGAGAGATACAGAAAGGATGAAACAGTTCTTTGGGATCGAGATACTCGTCCCCAAAAGAAGATCCTTTCGTTGCCGTAGAAATGTTCCCAGATTGGGAAAGAGAAGGCGTGGAACACAATGTATTTCATTGCGACGGAATTTCTGTGACAATTCCTCAATGTGAGGGTGCGAGGGTTGCAGTAAAGAAGAAATAGTGCATCGGAAACTAGATCCTCGACCCAAAAACAAAATACTGTCATTGCCGTAGAAACGTTCCTAGGTTGGGAAAGAGAATGCATGGAACAAAACGTATATCATTGCGACGCTATTTCTGTGACAATTCGTCTATGTGAGAGTGCGAGGGATACAGTAAAGAAGGAATAGTTCATCTGAATCGAGATACTCGTCCCCAAAAGAAAATCCTTCTGTTGCCGTAGGAACGATCCCATATTGGGAAAGAAAAGGCATGGAAAACAATGTATTTTATTGCGACGCCATTTCTGTGTTAATTCGTCAAGGTGAGGGTGCGAGGGATACAGTAAAGAAGAAATAGTGCATCGGCAAGGAGATCCTCGTCCCCCAAAAGAGAATCCTGTCGCTGCCGTAGAAACTTTCCCAGATTGGGAAAGAAAAGGCATGGAACACAGTGTTTTTCATTGCGACGCAATTTCTGTGTTAATTCCTGATTGTTAGAGTTCGAGGGATAGAGTAAAGAAGAAATTGTTCATCGGTAACGAGATACTCGTCCCCAAAACAAAATCATGTCGTTGCTGTAGAAACGTTCCTAGATTGGGAAAGAGAAGGCATGGAACACATTGTATTTTATTGCGACGCCGTTTATGTTTTTATTCGACAATGTGAGAGTGCGAGAGATACAGTAAGGAAGAAATAGTGCATCGGGATCGAGATACTCGTCCCCAAAAGAAGATCCTTTCGTTGCCATAGAAATGTTCCCAGATTGGGAAAGAGAATTCATGGAACACAATGTATTTCATTGCGACGGTATTTCTGTGACAATTCCTCAATGTGAGTTTGCGAGGGATGCAGTAAAGGAGAAATAGTGCATCGGAAAGGAAATCCTCGACCCAAAAACAAAATACTGTCATTGCCGTAGAAACGTTCCCAGATTCGGAAAGAGGAGGAATGGAAAGAAATGTATTTCATTGCGACGGTATTTCTGTTTTAATTCGTCTATGTGAGAGTGCGAGGGATACAGTAAAGAAGGAATATTTCATCGGGAACGAGATACTCGTCCCCAAAGGAAAATCCTGTCGTTGCCGTAGAAATGTTTCGAGATTGGGAAAGAGAAGGCATGGATAACAATGTATTTCATTGCGACGCCATTTCTATGTTAATTCGTCAATGTGCGGATGCGAGGGATACAGCAAAGAAGAAATAGTGCACCGGAAAGGAGTACCTCAACCCCAAAACAAAATCCTGTCGTTGCCGTAGAAACGTTCCCAGATTGCGAAGGAGAAGGCATGGAACACAATGTATTTTATTGCGACGCAATTTCAGTGTTAATTCCTCAATGTGAGAGTGCGAAGGATACAATAATGAAGAAATTGTTCATCAGCAACGAGATACTCGTCCCCAAAAGAAATTCCTGTCATTGCCGTAGAAACGTTCCTAGGTTGCGAAGGAGAAGGCATGAAACACAATGTATTTCATTGCGACGAAATTTCTTTGTTAATTCGTCAATGTGAGAGTGCGAGGGATACAGTAAAGAAGAAATAGTGCATCGGGAACGTGATATTCGTCCCCAAAGGAAAATCCCGTCGTTGCCGTAGAAACGTTCCCAGATTGGGAAGGAGAAGGCATGGAACACAATGTATTTCATTGCGACGAAATTTCTTTGTTAATTCGTCAATGTGAGAGTGCGAGGGATACAGAAATGAAGAAATAGAGCATCGGGAACGAGATACTCGTCCCCAAAACAAAATCCTGTCGTTGCCGTAGAAACGTTCCCAGATTGGGAAAGAGAAGGCGTTAAACATGATGTATTTCATTGCGACGCAATTTCTGTGACAATTACTCAATGCGAGGATGTGAGGAATACAGTAAAGAAGAAATAGTGCATCGGAAAAGAAGTCCTCGACCCGAAAACAAAATCCAGTCGTTGCCATAGAAATGTTCCCGGATTAGGAAAGAGAAGGCAATGAACCCAATGTATTTCATTGCGACGCAGTTTCTGTATTAATTCCTCAATGTGAGGGTGCGAGGGATACAGTAAAGAAGAAATAGTGCATCGGGAACGTGATATTCGTCCCCAAAAGAAGATCCTATCGTTGCTGTAGAAACGATCCCGGATTCGGAAAGTGAAGGCATGGAACACAATGTATTTCATTGCGACGCAATTTCTGTGTTAATTCGTCAATGTGAGTGTGCGAGGGATATAGTAAAGAAGAAATAGTGCATCGAGAACGAGATACTCGTCCCCAAAGGAAAATCCCGTCGTTGCCGTAGAAACGTTCACAGATTGGGAAAGAGAAGGCGTGGAACACAATGTATTACATTGCGACGCAATTTCTGTGTTAATTCCTCAATGTGAGGGTGCGACGGATGCAGTAAAGAAGAAATAGTGCATCGGAAACTAGATCCTCGACCCAAAAACAAAATACTGTCATTGCCGTAGAAATGTTCCTATATTGAAAAAGAGAAGGCATGGAACAAAACGTATATTATTGCGAAGCTATTTCTGTGTTAATTCGTCTATGTGAGAGTGCGAGGGATACAGTAAAGATGAAATAGTGCATCGGGAGCGAGATATTGGTCCCCAAAAGAGAATCCTTTTGTTGCCGTAGGAACGATCCCATATTGGGAAAGAGAAGGCATGGAAAACAATGTATTTTATTGCGACGCCATTTCTGTGTTAATTCGTCAATGTGAGGGTCCGAGGGATACAGTGAAGAAGAAATAGTGCATCGGAAAGGAGATCCTCGACCCCAAAACAAAATCCTGTCGTTGCCGTAGAAACGTTCGCAGATTGCGAAGGAGAAGGCATGGAACACAATGTATTTCATTGCGACGCAATTTCTGTGACAATTACTCAATTTGAGGATGCGAGGAATACAGTAAAGAAGAAATAGTGCATCGGAAAGTGGTCCTCGACCCGAAAACAAAATCCAGTCGTTGCCATAGAAACGTTCCCGGATTGGGAAAAGAGAGTGCATGGAACCCAATGTATTTCGTTGCGACGCAATTTCTGTGTTACTTCCTCAGTGTGAGAGTGCGAGGGATACAGTAAAGAAGAAATAGTGCATCGGGAACGAGATACTCGTCCCCAAAACAAAATCCTGTAGTTGCTGTAGAAACGTTCCCAGATTGGGAAAGAGAAGGCGTGGAACATGATGTATTTTATTGCGACATAATTTCAGTGTTAATTCCTTAATGTGAGAGTGGGAAGGATACAGTAATGAAGAAATTGTTCATCAGCTACGAGATACTCGACCCCAAAGGAAATTCGTTTCATTGACGTAGAAATGTTCCTAGATTGCGAAGGAGGAGGCATGAAACACAATGTATTTTATTGTGACGCAATTTCTGTGTTAATTCCCAATGTGAGAGTGCGAGGGATACAGTAATGAAGAAATAGTGCATCGGGAACGAGATACCCGTCCCCAAAACAAAATCCTGTCGTTGCTGTAGAAACGTTCCCAGATTGGGAAAGAGAATGCGTGGAACATGATGTATTTCATTGCGATGCAATTTCTGTGACAATTACTCAATGTGAGGCTGCGAGGAATACAGTAAAGAAGAAATAGTGCATCGGAAAAGAGGTCCTTGACCCGAAAACAAAATCCAGTCGTTGCCATAGAAACGTTCCCGGATTGGGAGAGAGAAGGCATGTAACCCACTGTATTTCATTGCGACGCAATTTCTGTGTTAATTCGTCAATGTGAGGGTGCGAGGGATTTAGTAAAGAAGAAACAGTGCATCGAGAACGAGATACTCGTCCCCAAATGAAAATCCCGTCGTTGCCGTAGAAACGTTCCCAGATTGGGAAGGAGAAGGCATGGAACACAATGTATTTCATTGCGACGCAATTTCTTTTTTAATTCGTCAATATGAGAGTGCGAGGGATAAGGTAAGGTAGAAATAGTGCATCGGGAACGAAATACTCTTCCCCAAAAGATAATCCTGTCGTTGCTGTAGAAACGTTCCTACATTGGGAAAGAGAAGACATGGAATACAAAGTATTTAATTGCGACGCTATTTCTGTGTTAATTCGTCAATGTGAGAGAGCGAGCGATACAGTAAAGAAGAAATAGTGCATCGGGAACGAGATACTCGGCCCCAAAAAAAATCCTTTTGTTGCCGTAGAAACGTTCCCAGATTGGTAAAGAGAAGGTATGGAACACAATGTATGTCATTGCAACGCAATTTCTGTGTTAATTCCTCAATGTGAGGGTGCGAGGGATGCTGTAAAGAAGAAATAGTGCATCGGAAAGGAGATCCTCGACCCAAAAACCAAATACTGTCATTGGTGTAGAAACGTTCCTAGATTGGGAAAGAGAATGCATGGAACAAAACGTATATCATTTTGACGCTATTTATGTGTTAATTCGACAATGTGAGAGTGCGAGGGATACAGTAAAGAAGAAATAGTTCATCAGGAACGAGATACTCGTCCCCAAAGGAAATTCCTGTCGTTGCCGTAGATACGTTCCTAGATTGGGAAAGAGAAGGCATGGAAAACAATGTATTTTATTGCGACGCCATTTCTGTGTTAATTCGTCAATGTGAGGGTGCGAGGGATACAGTAAAGAAGAATTAGTGCATCAGAAAGGAGATCCTCGACCCCAAAAAAAATCCTGTCGTTGCTGTGGAAACGTTCCTAGAATGCGAAGGAGAAGGCATGAAACACAATGTATTTTATTGCGACGCAATTTCTGTGTTAATTCCTCAATGTGAGCGTGCGAGGTATACAGTAATGAAGAAATAGTACATAGGGCACTAGTTACTCGTCCCCAAAAGTAAATCCTGTCGTTGCCGTAGAAACGTTCCCAGACTGGGAAAGAGATGGCGTGCAACATAATGTATTTCATTGCGACGCAATTTCTGTGACAATTACTCAATGTGAGGTTGCGAGCAATACAGTAAAGAAGAAATAGTGCATCAGAAAAGAGGTCATCGACCCGAAAACAAAATCCAGTCGTTGCCATAGAGACGTTCCCGGATTGGTATACAGAAGGCATGGAACACAATGTATATCATTGCAACGCAATTTCTGTGTTAATTCCTCAATGTGAAGGTGCGAGGGATACAGTATAGAAGAAATAGTGCATCGGAAAGGAGATCCTCGACCCCAAAAAAAATCCTGTCGTTGCCATGGAAACGTTCCTAGATTGCGAAGGAGAAGGCATTAAACACAATGTTTTTATTGCGACGCAATTTCTGTGATAATTCCTCAATGTGAGAGTGCGAGGGATACAGTAATGAAGAAATAGTGCATCGTGAACGAGATACTCGTCCCCAAAACAAAATCCTGTCGTTGCCGTGGAAACGTTCCTAGATTGCGAAGGAGAAGGCATGAAACGCAATGTATTTTATTGCGACGCAATTTCTGTGTTAATTCCTCAATGTGAGAGTGCGAGGGATACAGTAATGAAGAAATAGTGCATCGGGAACGAGATACTCCTCCCCAAAACAAAATTCTGTCGTTGCCGTACAAACGTTCCCAGATTGGGAAAGAGAAGGTGTGCAACATAATGTATTTCATTGCGACGCAATTTCTGTGACAATTACTCAATGTGAGGTTGCGAGCAATACAGTAAAGAAGAAATAGTGCATCAGAAAAGAGGTCATCGACCCGAAAACAAAATCCAGTCGTTGCCATAGAGACGTTCCCGGATTGGTATACAGAAGGCATGGAACACAATGTATTTCATTGCGACGCAATTTCTGTGTTAATTCCTCAATGTGAGGGTGCGAGGGATACAGTATAGAAGAAATAGTGCATCGGAAAGGAGGTCCTCGACCCCAAAAAAAATCCTGTCGTTGCCGTGGGAACGTTCCTAGATTGCGAAGGAGAAGGCATTAAACACAATGTATTTTATTGCGATGCAATTTCTGTGTTAATTCCTCAATGTGATAGTGCGAGGGATACAGTAATGAAGAAATAGTGCATCGGGAACGAGATACTCGTCCCCAAAACAAAATCATGTCGTTGCCGTGGAAACGTTCCTAGATTGCGAAGGAGAAGGCATGAAACAAAATGTATTTTATTGCGACGCAATTACTGTGTTAATTCCTCAATGTGAGAGTGCGAGGGATACAGTAATGAAGAAATAGTGCATCGGGAACGAGATACTCGTCCCCAAAAGAAAATCCTGTCGATGCCGTAGAAACATTCCCAGATTGGGAAAGAGAAGGCATGGAACCCAATGTATTTCATTGCGACGCAATTTCTGTGTTAATTCCATAATGTGAGGGTGCGAGTGATACAGTAAAGAAGAAATAGTGCATCGGGAACGTGATATTCATCCCCAAAAGAAGATCCTGTCGTTGCCGTAGAAACGATCCCAGATTCGGAAAGAGAAGGCATGGAACACAGTGTATTTCATTGCAACCCAATTTCTGTGTTAATTCGTCAATGTGAGAGTGAGAGGGATACAGTAATGAAGAAATAGTGCATCGGGAACGAGATACTCGTCCCTAAAAGAAAATCCGGTCGTTGCTGTAGATACGTTACCAGATTGGGAAAGAGAAGGAGTTGAACACAATGTATTTAATTGCGACGGAATTTCTGTGACAATTCCTCAATGTGAGGGTGCGAAGGATGCAGTAAAGAAGAAATAGTGCATCGGAAAGGAGATCCTCGACCCAAAAACAAAATACTGTCATTGCTGTAGAAACATTCCTATATTAGGAAAGAGAAGGCGTGGAACAAAACGTATATCATTGCGACGCTATTTATGCGTTAATTCGGCAATGTGAGAGTGCGAGGGATACAGTAAAAAAGAAATAGTTCATCAGGAACGAAGATACTCGTCCCCAAAGGAAATTCCTGTCGTTGCCGTAGATACGTTCCTAGATTGGGAAAGAGAAGGCATGGAAAACAATGTATTTTATTGTGACGCCATTTCTGTGTTAATTCGTCAATGTGAGGGTGCGAGGGATACAGTAAAGAAGAAATAGTGCATCAGAAAGGAGATCCTCGACCCCAAAAAACATCCTGTCGTTGCCGTGGAAACGTTCCTAGATTGCGAAGGAGAAGGCATGAAACACAATGTATTTTATTGCGACGCAATTTCTGTGTTTATTCCTCAATGTGAGCGTGCGATGGATACAGTAATGAAGAAATAGTGCATCGGGAACGAGATACTCGTCCCCAAAACAAAATCCAGTCGTTGCCATAGAGACGTTCCCGGATTGGGATAGAGAAGGCATGGAACCCAATGTATTTCATTGCGACGCAATTTCTGTGTTAATTCCTCAATGTGAGGGTGCGAGGGATACAGTATAGGAGAAATAGTGCATCGGAAAGGAGATCCTCGACCCAAGAAAAAATCCTGTCAATGCCGTGGAAGCGTTCCTAGATTGCGAAGGAGAAGGCATGAAACACAATGTATTTTATTGTGACGCAATTTATGTGTTAATTCCTCAATGTGAGAGTGCGAGGGATACAGTAATGAAGAAATAGTGCATCGGGAACGAGATACTCGTCCCCAAAAGAAAATCCAGACGTTGCTGTAGATACGTTACCAGATTGGGAAAGAGAAGGAGTTGAACACAATGTATTTAATTGCGACGGAATTTCTGTGACAATTCCTCAATGTGAGGGTGCGAAGGATGCAGTAAAGAAGAAATAGTGCATCGGAAAGGAGATCCTCGACCCAAAAACAAAATTCTGTCATTGGTGTAGAAACATTCCTAGATTGGGAAAGAGAAGGCATGGAACAAAACGTATATTATTGCGACGCTATTTATGTGTTAATTCGACAATGTGAGAGAGCGAGGGATACAGTAAAGAAGAAATAGTTCATCAGGAACGAGATACTCGTCCCCAAAGGAAATACCTGTCGTTGCCGTAGAAACGTTCCGAGATTGGGAAAGAGAAGGCATGGAAAACATTGTATTTTATTGCGACGCCATTTCTGTGTTAATTCGTCAATGTGAGGGTGCGGGGGATACAGTGAAGGAGATATAGTGCATCGGAAAGGAGATCCTCGACCCCAAAAAATATCCTGTCTTTGCCGTGTAAACGTTCCTAGATTGCGAAGGAGAATGCGTGAAACACAATGTATTTTACTGCGACGCAATTTCTGTGTTAATTCCTCAATGTGAGAGTGCGAGGGATACAGTAATGAAGAAATAGTGCATCGGGAACGAGATACTCGTCCCCAAAAGAAAAGACTGTCGTTGCCGTAGAAACGTTCTCAGATTGAGAAAGAGAAGTCGTGCAACATAATGTATTTCATTGCGACGCAATTTCTGTGACAGTTACTCAATGTGAGGATGCGAGGGATGCAGTAAAGAAGAAATAGTGCATCGGAAAGGAGATCCTCAACCCAAAAACAAAATACTGTCATTGCTGTAGAAACATTCCTAGATTGGGAAAGAGAAGGCATGGAACAAAACGTATATTTTTGCGACGCTATTTTTGTGTTAATTCGACAATGTGAGAGTGCGAGGGATACAGAAAAGAAGAAATAGTTCATCAGGAACGAGATACTCGTCCTCAAAGGAAATTCCTGTCGTTGCCGTAGAAACGTTCCGAGATTGGGAAAGAGAAGGCATGGAAAACAATGTATTTTATAGCGACGCCATTTCTGTACCAATTCCTCAATGTGAGGGTGCGAGGGATGCAGTAAAGAAGAAATAGTGCATCGGAAAGGAGATCCTCGACCCAAAAACAAAATACTGTCATTGCTGTAGAAACATTCCTAGATTGGGAAAGAGACGCTATTTATGGGTTAATTCGACAATGTGAGAGTGCGAGGGATACAGTAAAGAAGAAATAGTTCATCAGGAACGAGATACTCGTCCCCAAAGGAAATTCCTGTCGTAGCCGTAGAAACGTTCTGAGATTGGGAAAGAGAAGGCATGGAAAACAATGTATTTTATTGCGACGCCATTTCTGTGTTAATTCGTCAATGTGAGGGTGCGAGGGATACAGTGTAGAATATATAGTGCATCGGAAAGGAGATCCTGTCGCTGCCGTGGAAACGTTCCCAGATTGGGAAAGAGAAGGCGTGCAACATAATGTATTTCATTGCGACGCTATTTCTGTGACAATTACTCAATGTGAGGTTGCGAGGAATACAGTAAAGAAGAAATAGTGCATCGGAAAATAGGTCCTCAAAACGAAAACAAAATCCAGTCGTTGCCATAGAAACGTTCCCGCATTTGGGATAGAGAAGGCATGGAACCCAAAGTATTTCATTGCGACGCAGTTTCTGTGTTAATGCGTCAATGTGAGGGTGCGAGGGATACAGTAAAGAAGAAATAGTGCATCGGGAACGTGATATTCGTCCCCAAAAGAAGATCCTGTCGTTGCCGTAGAAACGATACCAGATTCGGAAAGAGAAGGCATGGAACACAATGTATTTCAGTGCGACGCAATTTCTGTTTTAATTCGTCAATGTGAGGGTGTGAGGGATACAGTAAAGAAGAAATAGTGCATCGAGAACGAGATACAGGTCCCCAAAGGAAAATCCTGTCGTTGCCGTAGAAACGTCTCGAGATTGGGGAAGAGGAGGCATGGAACCCAATGTATTACATTTCGACGCAATTTCTGTGTTAATTCCTCAATGTGAGGTTGTGAGGGATACAGTAAAGAAAAAATCGTGCATCAAGAACGAGATACTCATTCCCAAAAGAAAATCCTGTCGTTGCCATAGAACCGTTCCCAGATTGGGAAAGAGAAGGCATGGAACACAATGTATTTCATTGCGACGCAATTTCTGTATTAATTCCTGAATGTTAGAGTTCGAGGGATAGAGTAAAGAAAAAATTGTTCATCGAAAACGAGATACTCGTCCCCAAAAGAAAATCCTGTCGTTGGTGAAGAAACGTTCCCAGATTGGGAAAGAGAAGGTGTGCAACATAATGTATTTCATTGCGACGCAATTTCTGTGACAATTACTCAATGTGAGGATGCGAGGAATACAGTAAAGAAGAAATAGTTCATCGGAAAAGAGGTCCTCGACCCGAAAACAAAATCCAGTAGTTGTCATAGAAACGTTCCCGGATTGGGATAGAGAAGGCATGGAACCCAATGTACTTCATTGCGACGCAATTTCTGTGTTAATTCCTCAACGTGAGGTTGCGAGGGATACAGTAAAGAAGAAATAGTGCATCGGGATCGAGATACTCGTCCCCAAGAGAAGCTCCTGTCGTTGCCGTAGGAACGATCCCAGATTCGGAAAGAGAAGGCATGGAACACAATGTATTTCATTGCGACGCTATTTCTGTGTTAATTCGTCTATGTGGGAGTGCGAGGGATACAGTAAAGAAGAAACAGTTCATCGGGAACGAGATACTCGTCCCGAAAGGAAAATCCTGTCGTTGCCGTAGAAACGTCTCGAGATTGGGGAAGAGGAGGCATGGGACCCAATGTATTACATTTCGACGCAATTTCTGTGTTAATTCCTCAATGTGAGGTTGTGAGGGATACAGTAAAGAAGAAATAGTGCATCAAGAACGAGATACTCAATCCCAAAAGAAAATCCTGTCGTTGCCATAGAACCGTTCCCAGATTAGGAAAGAGAAGGCATGGAACACAATGTATTTCATTGCGACTCAATTTCTGTATTAATTCCTGAATGTTAGAGTTCGAGGGATAGAGTAAAGAAGAAATTGTTCATCGGGAACGAGATACTCGTCCCCAAAACAAAATCCTGTCGTTGCTGAAGAAACGTTCGCAGATTGGGAAAGAGAAGGCATGGAACAAAACGTATATAATTGCGACGCTATTTATGTGTTAATTCGACAAAGTGAGAGTGCGAGGGATACAGTAAAGAAGAAATAGTTCATCAGGAACGAGATACTCGTTCCCAAAGTAAATTCCTGTCGTTGCCGTAGAAACTTTCCGAGAGTGGGAAAGAGAAGGCATGGAAAACAATGTATTTTATTGCGACGCTATTTCTGTATTAATTCGTCAATGTGCGGGTATGAGGGTACAGTAACGAAGAAATAGTACATCGGAAAGGAGATCCTCGACCCAAAAAAAAATCGTGTCGTTGCCGTGGAAACGTTCCTAGATTGCGAAGGAGAAGGCATGAAACACAATGTATTTTAGTGCGACGCAATTTCTGTGTTAATTCCTCAATGTGAGAGTGCGAGGGATACAGTAATGAAGAAATAGTGTATCGGGAACGAGATACTCGTCCCCAAAACAAAATCCTGTCGTTGCCGTAGAAACGTTCCCAGATTGGGAAAGAGAAGGTGTGCAACATAATATATTTCATTGCGACGCAATTTCTGTGACAATTACGCAATGTGAGGATGCGAGGAATACAGTAAAGAAGAAATAGTTCATCGGAAAAGAGGTCCTCGACCCGAAAACAAAATCCAGTCGTTGCCATAGAAACGTTCTATAAAGGCACATTTGCATGCCGAGCGTGGGTTTCCGCGGAAACGCGAAATATTAATTAAATAAATAATCAGTGACTAATAAAAAAAGCCTATGGCACACAACTGCAGCGCTGTGTCGCTGATAAAGACAAAAGAATAATTACATTACTCTTATGTTTGATTAAGAGAAGAGAGAGCTTAGGTAGAAGTGGTGCGAGAAGCACGTATTTTGTTTTATTGTCTGGCACACCGCCATATTTTCATGTTATAGAAGAATACTGCAAGTTGCAACCACACTAGGCACTCGGTTCTGTAATGAATTTATATTTATAAAAGTAAGTAAGATTATGAACTGTAGGCTGTTTCATTGAATATATCTGATTTAACTAACTGTGTAACTTTTTTATGTTTAGTAGACAATCACCTCTGAACGACGTATTGGCATGGCTGGCAAATCATTGTAATATTGAGATTAGATCATGAGTCCGTACCTACCGCAGCAGTCTTTGGAAACGATTTAATTACGAAGTCCGATTATTTCAGTTTTCTTTCACGGTCAACTACGAGTTACATTGCCTTTTCCAAATAGCCATTGTCAAGCGTCTGATACCGAATAATTAAACGTCCACGTTCCAGATAAGCAAATACCAATTACAACCAATCTTCATACATACAGAATAATTAATCATTAATATTTTATTCGAAATTTTATTTTTATTTATTTTATATTGGCGACCGTGACAGGACTTGTTATTTTGTCATTTGTTACATTGTTCTTTTTGTTTCATGTCAAAAATCAACTTTCTGAACCTGGACGTGAATGTATGAGAGATAATGAAAATCTGAAGATATTTTCCAATTCTAAAGTTTTGCCGGAAGACGCAATGAAGCTTCCAGCAAAATAAGGTAAGACGCAGCATCTTTGCATTAGCAGGCTTGACCAGACGTATAATTCAGTGTATTAGCTTTTCAGTAAATTCTGTAGTGTTTCTTTCGCGCATGTCAGTTTTCAGTAACAAATTTCATTCTTAGCACTTTTCCCTAAACAATAACGTATCCAACAATACCAATACACGAGTGTACAATATGGCCGACTTCTGTACGATATGATGTAACATGGCCAGCAGCCATTACCAATAATCTCAAATTCAGTTTATATTTTTAAATTAACGGGACAGCCATTGTTGCTACGAGCGATTCATGCTCAACTGCATTTCATTTTAAAATCAGTGTCAAATATTTTCTTGAAACATAAATCACGTGTGGCATGGTAATGACTAGAAATCAATACGCAAAAATGGAACAGCAAAGACGTACTATTCAGACACAATCCGACTCGGACGAGAGACCAATGTTAGAAAATGACTTTACGACAGCAACCGGTAGTGACGATTTATCAAACATTGACGCAAGTGTTGACGGAAATTTTGACAATAGGCCGTCCACCACAAAAATTTCAAAGTCTCAGTCAGAGCCCATGTTAATGCATGACGTCACGTCTAATGACGCGGCGGGGGCACAGACGTTGCAAACGGTAAACATTGCCGACATGTTACAAATGATAATGAAACAGAACGCCGAAAACATGGCAACCTTACAGACACAAAATGACGAAATTAAATCTGACCTCATAGCACTCAAGACGAGTAATGACACTTTATGTAAACGTGTGGAACTTATAGACGCCACACTGACCAAACAGATGACTGAACTCAGTACTAAATTTTCCCAGCTTAATACGACACAAGAAAAGACTACAACTGACGTAGCACTTTTACAGACACAAGTAAAAAATCTTAATGTCACGTGTGAAGTTCTTACTGAACAAATTCAAACATAACCTTCAGTACACGACAACCTTGAAAAACGAATTACTGACGTACAGAATAAATTTGACAATGTTGAACAACACCTGACTGACATCTTACAATCTGATGCTACAGCTCATTTTCAAAACATTAATAAAGAATTTCATGATTGGGTAGTGAACAAAGACAAACATTTTGATAGATGCCTACGTGAAAATTTACCAACAATTGTGCACGACTCCGTAGCGCAATACATTACTAATAACAAACAGCTGATCAGTGACGCAGTACAATCCGTCACTGGACCAATGACACAATTGACCGATCGACCACAGTCTGAATGTAACGAAAATATCAGTCAAAATGTACAGTTCAGGAACCAATATACATTCGAGTATGACACACACATACCGCACACGACAAACACACAAGAACAAAACACACCACGACTACAACACATACCACGATGTACAAACACAAATACAAGCTATTATCATGGTAAACCACAGCAACATTATTGTAATTACTCGCCAGCTGAACATTGCAGTAATTACAGTGGAACAAATCCATATCACAATGCAAAGGAAGAAGAAAGCTTAATGAAACACAGGCAATTGCAGATTTTTATCCCAGAAAAACGAACCATTCATCCGGTGATTTTTCTTAAATCTTTTAGTAACGCATTTCCACGCACTTGGAGTGACCGGAAAAAGATTTCATATATTGTCGGTTACATCCAAGGCGATGCAGCTGTCTGGGCATACAGTCAAGCTGACGTATGTACCACGTACAGTGAGTTTGAGCGTGCTTTTCTGAACAAATTCTGGTCGCAATCCGTCCAGGAGCGACTCAGAAGACAAATTCTAGAACCTGAAACTTTTAACAGTAAAAATGGCAACTTACGCCGATATTTTGAAAAATACTTGAACATGGGACACTTTTTAGACGAACCAGTCGCAACACGCGATATACTCCGTGCGTTGAAGGCCAAATTGCCTTTCAACATTAAAGAAAAACTCCTACATATCCCGGATGACGATTCAGATTATTTTTTAACAGCTTTAGATTCGGTTGACATGTTACTTGAAGATCAGCGCTTCGCGCGGCAAAACAGCAGCCACAATGTTTACACTAGTGGTATGCAAAACATGCAGGCTTGCCAACTCAATTCTGGCGCGCCCACACTTGGATACGCGGTACAACAAAAACAGCAAACTCACATGTCGTCTCAATACGGAAATCAAAATCAACACGCGTATTCCAATACAAACAATAGTTACAACAGTAATAACACTTCATGCGGCAATCCATACAAAAGGCACCGCGGTAATAACTACAACGGTAACAACGGATACATAGGCAACAACAAAAACACAAACAGAAACAGAAATAATAATAACTACGAGCCAAGACAGCGTCAAGGCTGGACTCGTAACGATCAGTACTTTCATTCAAACACTGCTTTAACACAGCAGCCACCAGGACAAAATTGGAGCACACCTTATGACCGACAGGTAAGTTATAATGCGCAACAGCAACAACAACCGCAAAAGTTTGGAGATCACAATAGGCAATATCCGAATGTGAATATAATAGAAATGACACCTGACACACAACCTCAATCTGTGTCAGTACCTAGTACAAATGCTAATCCAACAAACTAGAAACAGTCACTTCTATGCCCCAGGTCGTGGCTGAGGAATTCTTGGGGGGCGACTTCAATGTTAATCAGTTATTTGGCACCACAGTTGAACATCAGAATAATGATATGCCGAATAATTCTAAACAAAAATTACCTGTTTTATTTATAAGATACAACCACAATAACAATATATCAGATGAACTTTTACAAGACAGTACACAATGTCGTTCAAACACAAACGAAATTGTTTTAGCATCTACCACTGGTGTAGTAGGTGGGATTCCAACTACTATTATTCTAGATACAGGTGCAGCTGTGAGCGTTTTGTCTTTTAATTTCTATAAAAAGATGTGTGAATTGGAACCTGTGCCTGAGTTTCCTGCCCAAAACTGTAAAATAACTACTGCACTAGGTAATAAGTCATGTAGGGTTACGAAGCAAGTTTTTGTAAACATTAAAATAGGTAATGGAACCGTACAATGGCCATTCCTGGTTGTACAAAACCTTGTGACAAATTGCATATTAGGAATAGATATTATGAGCGAGAAGGACTGCATTATAGACTTCTCCAAAGGTAAATGTATTTTAAATGACAAAGGCAGTGTAATTATTATTGATTTGGACAGGAGAACTCTTAAGCATGACAAACACTGTACAGGGTACAAGGTTCAGTTAGTACTTGACAATGACATTCAAGACACGCACACACACTCATTTGACACAGAGCTAATGGACTTGAAAACATTGCTTGATCATAAGATAAATGAAGCTACAGCTCTCAGTGCACATGAATGTATAAAACTACAGGAAGTGTTATCCAAGCGAATAGGTGTTATCAACACGTATGCGTACAAGATTGAAGTTAAGCCTCACAAGATCTTCTACCACAAGACATATAACGTACCGTTATCTCAACGACCTGCTGTGTGGCAAGAATTAAACAAGTGTTAGACTGGAAGGTCATTGAACCATCCACCTCACCTTACTGTAGTCCTCTACTTGTTGTCAAAAAATCAAATGGAAGCATCAGGTTAGTGTTAGACGCACGAGCAATTAATGAAATAATTTTACCAGTTCACACAAAACCCGAAAATTTAGAAGAGCAATTACAGAAATTTCTAGATGCAAAGTATTTTTCCACAATAGATCTCGCTAATTCATTTTGGCAGGTGAGTATCACTCCTGATTCTCGGAAATATACTGCATTTATGTTCGGGGGGCGAACCTATCAGTTTTGTGTTCTACCTTTCGGACTGAATGTCAGTTCTGGGGTATTCATTACAGCCCTGGATACCGTGCTTGGCGATGATTTAGTTGAGACAGTCACACACTATGTTGATGATATACTGATAGCTACACAGTCTTGGAATGAACACCTTGACACACTTCAAGGAATTTTAGAAAAACTTGCACAAGCTGGAGTCACAGCCAATCTTAGAAAATCAAGGTTTGGTTGCAGCGAGATAAAATATTTAGGACATATCATTAATTCACAGGGCATACGTCCTGATCCCAGTAAATTAGATGCTATCAGAAACTTTCCTAGTCCTCGAACTAAAAAGCAGTTAAAATCGTTCCTTGGGCTATGTTCATTTTTCAGACGTTTTTTGCCACAACAACTTTTGAACAGTAAACATCTGCTAAATCTACTCAGAAAGAATCAAGTTTGGATCTGGTCGGAACAGTGCCAGAATGACTTTAATACAATTAAACATGCTTTAGTGAATGCAAACATATTGAGCCATCCAGATTTCAATTTAGATTTTTGTATGACTTGTGACACTTCACGTACTGGTTTGGGATGTTGCTTATTTCAAGTTGTAAAGAATAAAGATAAGGAACAGATAAGAATTATTGGGTTTGCGAGTCGTACTCTATCTGAATGTGAGTGTACATACTCCACTACTGAGTTAGAAACACTTTCCATAGTATGGGCATTCAAGAAATTCAATTATTATTTATTTGGAAAACATACAGTAATTTATACCGACCACCAGGCCCTGACATTTTTGTTAACTTGTAAACTTGTACATCCTAGACTATCACGATGGGCAGTTACACTTCAGAACTACTCTTTTGAAATTAAGTACATAAAAGGTAAGGACAACACCATTGCCGACGCTTTGTCTAGACTTCCACAAGGTATGAATGAAACCAACAGTGACTTAGAAATATAAATGACTACAGGATTCTCTTAATGCAAGACAAGCAGTATCACCAATATTATATTGATATGTGCAGAAACATGGCTACATTACCAAAATCTGATCCTCACTGGTATAAGATAATAACATTACTGGTAGAAAAACACAATCATCCTTTGACTAAGTATTACAAGTTACACAATGATGTGTTATTTTATCGCCGACATTCAAATGCTACTAACTGGTGTGTATGCATTCCCAAAGAGTCTGAACGTAATCTAATTTGGCACACACACTTAGTTTGGGGTCATTATGGGACGAAAAAGTGTTTAGCAAAGCTCAGCACATACTGTTATTTTAGCAATATGAGAAGGAAAATTTACAGGGAACTGAAAACATGTGTCATGTGTCAAAAATCAAAACCTCAGAATTTATCCACAAAGACAGATTTACATTCTATTTTACCCAGTAAACCCCTGGAAATTCTGTGTACTGACATCAGTGGACCGCATCCAGCAAGCTCTGGAGGCGTCAAATATATGTTGGCTTTTTACGATATATTTTCTAAACATGTAAAACTTTATGCTTTAAAATCCGCCACTGCAAGTGCTATAATACGAAGATTCTCAAGTGATTACCTGACGCACGTGGGAAAACCTAAAGCAATTCTGTCAGATAATGCAGCATACTACTCTGGGTACAAATGGAGAAATTTCTTGAAGGACAATAACATTAGAAGTATATCTATTTCAAAGTTTAGTCCACAATGTAACGCGACTGAGAGACTTTTCCGAGAATTAAACCGATTCATGAGGACCTATATTTCATCAAAACATACTAATTGGGTGTCCTACCTAAGTCTTTTCGAAGACGTACACAATAACTTAAATATTTACGATACAAATTACACACCTAACGAGATCATGTTCAATTGCAAACAGAACGATCAGTGGATAGAACCATTACCTAAGTTGTCAGTCAAGGAAATCACACCTGAACAGAAAATAAAAGAAGTTTTGACTACGCTGACACATCACGCACAGATACGAAACAAACATCACAGAAACATAATAAAAAGAAAACAAAAATTCGAGGTAGGAATGCTTGTACTACTTCGTACTCATCATAAATCTGTAGCATTCAAACGACGCAACGCTAAGTGGCGTCTGCTATATGAAGGACCTTATATAATTGTTAACATACCGCATCCTGGTGCGTATTTGTTACAACATCGTAGAACTAACAAAATTATTGGGCTATACGCACACCGAGATCTTAGAGCATTTCATGCGGAATAATGTCAAAGTCACATCCATCAAAACATTGCTAAGCAACTCCAAAAAACTCGGTTGCTACAACACAGATAGTAAGTAGTATAGAAATTTTTATTTCAGCGGTTCCAGTGACGCAGTTGAAGGCAGAAGAACTCTTCTTTCAGCGCGCGCCACCACCTGGAAGACGGAATATTAAAATAAAATTTATGTTTACGTAGCAGTGAATGATATATTAATTTTTTCACGGAACATTTGTGACTGTGGGTATCACTGACTTGGTGTGACACCTGACGAACCGACAGACGTCATCTGTGAAGCGAACTTTTACTTTGAGAAATAGATTAGACGCACATCTCTCAACACGAAAAGCATCTATCAGTAGTCAAGGCCACACAGACACTATACACACACGCACAAAACGCGAGGAATCAAACATTTTCTCTCTTACTATTTTGAATATTTATTGAGTAGTGAAAATGCCTGGTCTTGCCTACTGATGTAATGAATGTTGTGTCTAACCTATCTTAAATTCAGATGACATCACAAAATAAACATCGATAAAATCCCAGCAAAACCCTTAAAGAGGACGTAATTATCTGCAATTCATGTAATCAAATGTGACACAATGTAATAACCCATAGCTATGTAATAATGATGTAAACATGTTTATGTGCAACTGTATTATATTTATGCTAAGAAAATATGTGACGTGTGTATGTATGATTACCTATTTTTTTTTTCTTTCTCTTTCAATGATGTATAATGTAACTGTTACTATGTAAAAGAAATTTGAACAAAACGAGTGCCAAAAGGACATTGCATAGTGAACCATTGTTCACGGACATTAATGAACATTATTAACTCTGCAACTACGCAGAAACCTATGTGAAAGGAACTGTTAATGACATTCATTATGCATCGTACCTATGTAAACGCGATGAACCATTTCTTTGATTAATAACTACGAACATTTAGGTGAGCTATATTCAGCAAAAAACTGAAAATGTGAAGTGCATAATTCGTGCATCGTCTAGTGACAATACTACAGTACCTAACTTCAAGATGTTAACTGGATTAAACGGACACAAAGTGCCTGTCCAGAAAACAACATGACGGGTGGAAGAATTTTGGTTGGAACTTCAGGCAATGAAATGTTCTCGAAATGTGACGGACACTCTTACCTGGACTGTCCAAGGATCCACGCCAGCTATGTGCCGTCCGAGGTTCTGCAACCAAGCTTCCACGGAATGTAAAAAACGAACTGCACCTGGACCAATTACTAACGGGTCACGTCAGATCTATAATAAACAATGTTTTTTAGTCACAACGAACTGCATCACAACGACTATAATGGAAATGGAAATGGACACGCTTATGTTTTAATCACGTTGTTATACAACGATGATACTAACCTGTGAAAAAATTATTGTGCAGCAGATGAATATGAACTGTAATAACGACACGATGTGAATAGGTCGACGCACCTGAAACATACGGACATTTTTCTTTGAAGTATTTCAAAACAATACTATGTAACTAAGAACATTCAACAATCTGAGTTGTATTGTGATATAAGAAATATTGTAAATTTAAAACTAAGTTACCTGTTATAGAATGTAGTCTTCATATGTAATCTTGGTTGAATATTTTCTTTGTGCAACGACTAAGATACGCCCGCACACGAACAATATGAACTGCATTACTGTGCCGCGTGTTCTAACTGTATGATATAACGGCACTGCCGGAGTCACACAGACGCTTCTGCGCATGCGCGTACTCTATCTGCCAACATAAGAACTTTTACGGCGCACCCGCGTCATTCAAATTTTGTATATAATGTGTATAATGTGTGTAATGTAAGTCATGTGAATAGTTGTAGATAACTTAGATTTTCTTGTGCCTTTAGGTGAATTGCTCGCCTGCAGATGTGTCCTTTCGCCTCGCAATTCAGGGGGCAATATAAAGGCACATTTGCATGCCGAGCGTGAGTTTCCGCGGAAACGCGAAATATTAATTAAATAAATAATCAGTGACTAATAAATAAAGCCTATGGCACACAACTGCAGCGCTGTGTCGCTGATAAAGACAAAAGAATAGTTACATTACTCTTATGTTTGATTAAGAGAAGAGAGAGCTTAGGTAGAAGTGGTGCGAGAAGCACGTATTTTATTTTATTGTCTGGCACACCGCCATATTTTCATGTTATAGAAGAATACTGCGAGTTGCAACCACACTAGGCACTCGATTCTGTAATGAATTTATATTTATAAAAGTAAGTAGGATTATGAACTGTAGGCTATTTCATTGAATATATCTAATTTAACTAACTGTGTAACTTTTTTATGTTTAGTAGACAATCACCTCTGAACGACGTATTGGCATGGCTGGCAAATCATTGTAATATTGAGATTAGATCATGAGTCCGTACCTACCGCAGCAGTCTTTGGAAACGATTTAATTACGAAGTCCGATTATTTCAGTATTATTTCACGGTCAACTACGAGTTACATTGCCTTTTCCAAATAGCCATTGTCAAGCGTCTGATACCGAATAATTAAACGTCCACGTTCCAGATAAGCAAATACCAATTACAACCAATCTTCATACATACAGAATAATTAATCATTAATATTTTATTCGAAATTTTATTTTTATTTATTTTATAGTTCCCGGATTGGGATAGAGAGGGCATGGAACCCAATGTACTTCATTGCGACGCAATTTCTGTGTTAATTCCTCAACGTGAGGTTGCGAGGGATACAGTAAAGAAGAAATAGTGCATGGGGAACGTGATATTCGTCCCCAAAAGAAGATCCTGCCGTTGCCGTAGAAACGATCCCAGATTCGGAAAGAGAAGGCATGGAACACAGTGTATTTCATTGCAACGCAATTTCTGTGTTAATTCGTCAATGTGAGGGTGCGAGGGATACAGTAAAGAAGAAATAGTGCATCGGGATCGAGATACTCGTCCCCAAAAGAAGATCCTTTCGTTGCCGTAGAAATGTTCCCACATTGGGAATGAGAAGGCATGGAACACAATGTATTTCATTACGGCGCAATTTCTATGTTAATTTTTCAATGTGAGAGTGCGAGGGATACAGTAAAGAAGAATTAGTGCATCGGGAACGGGATACTCGTCCCCAAAAGAAAATCCTGACGTTGCTGTAGATACGTTACCAGATTGGGAAAGAGAACGAGTGGAACACAATGTATTTCATTGCGACGGAATTTCTGTGACAATTCCTCAATGTGAAGGTGCGAGGGATGCAGTAAAGAAGAAATAGTGCATCGGAAAGGAGATCCTCGACCCAAAAACAAAATACTGTCATTGCTGTAGAAACATTCCTAGATTGGGAAAGAGAAGGCATGGAACAAAACGTATATCATTGCGACGCTATTAATGTGTTAATTCGACAATGTGAGAGTGCAAGGGATACAGTAAAGAAGAAATAGTTCATCAGGAACGAGATACTCGTCCCCAAAGGAAATTCCTGTCGTTGCCGTAGAAACGTTCCGAGATTGGGAAAGAGAAGGCATGGAAAACAATGTATTTCATTGCGACGCCATTTCTGTGTTAATTCGTCAATGTGAGGGTGCGAGGGATACAGTGAAGAAGATATAGTGCATCGGAAAGGAGATCCTGTCTTTGCCGTGGAAACGTTCCTAGATTGCAAAGGAGAAGGCATGAAACACAATGTATTTTATTGCGACGCAATTTCTGTGTTAATTCCTCAATGTGAGGGTGCGAGGGATACAATAATGAAGAAATAGTGCATCGGGACGAGATACTCGTCCCCAAAAGAAAAGCCTGTCGTTGCTGTAGAATCGTTCCTAGATTGGGAAAGAGAAGACACGGAACACAATGTATTTAATTGCGAAGCTATTTCTGCATTAATTCGTCTATGTGGGAGTGCGAGGGATACAGTAAAGAAGAAACAGTTCATCGGGAACGAGGTACTCGTCCCCAAAGGAAAATCCTGTCGTTGCCGTAGAATCGTCTCGAGATTGGGGAAGAGGAGGCATGGAACCCAATGTATTACATTTCGACGCAATTTCTGTGTTAATTCCCTAATGTGACTTTGTGAGGGATACAGTAAAGAAGAAATAGTGCATCAAGAACGAGATACTCATTCCCAAAAGAAAATCCCGTCGTTGCCATAGAACCGTTCCCAGATTGGGAAAGAGAAGGCATGGAACACAATGTATTTCATTGCGACTCAATTTCTGTATTAATTCCTGAATGTTAGAGTTCGAGGGATAGAGTAAAGAAGAAATTGTTCATCGGGAACGAGATACTCGTTCCCAAAGGAAATTCCTGTCGTTGCCATAGAGACGTTCCGAGAGTGGGAAAGAGAAGGCATGGAAAACAATGTATTTTATTGCGACGCTATTTCTGTATTAATTCGTGAATGTGAAGGTGCGAGGGGTACAGTAACGAAGAGATAGTGCATCGGAAAGGAGATCCTCGACCCCAAAAAAAATCGTGTCGTTGCCGTGGAAACGTTCCTAGATTGCGAAGGAGAAGGCATGAAACACAATGTATTTTTTTGCGACGCAATTTCTGTGTTAATTCCTCAATGTGAGGTTGCGAGGGATACAGTAAAGAAGAAATAGTGCATGGGGAACGTGATATTCGTCCCCAAACGAAGATCCTGCCGTTGCCGTAGAAACGATCCCAGTTACGGAAAGACAAGGAATGGAACACAATGTATTTCATTGCGACTCAATTTCTGTGTTAATTCGTCAATGTGAGGGTGCGAGGGTTACAGTAAGGAAGAAATAGTTTATCGGGATCGAGATACTCGTCCCCAAAAGATGATCCTTTCGTTCCCGAAGAAATGTTCCCAGATTGGGAAAGAGAGGGCATGGAACACAATGTATTTCATTGCGGCGCAATTTCTGTGTAAATTCGTCAATGTAAGAGTGCGAGGGATACAGTAAAGAAGAAATAGTGCATCGGGAACGAGATACTCGTCCCCAAAAAAAATCCTTTTGTTGCCATAGAAACGTTACCAGATTGGTAAAGAGAAGATATGGAACACAATCTATGTCATTGCAACGCAATTTCTGTGTTAATTCCTCATCGACCCAAAAACAAAATACTGTCACTGCCGTAGAAACGTTCCTAGATTGGGAAGGAGAAGCCATGAAACACAATGTATTTTATTGCGACGCAATTTCTGTGTTAATTCCCCAATGTGAGAGTGCGAGGAATACAATAATGAAGAAATAGTGCATCGTGAACAAGAGACTCGTCCCCAAAAGAAAATCCTGTCTACGTCGTAGAAACGTTCCCACATTGGGAAAGAGAAGGCGTGCAACATAATGTATTTCATTGCGACGCAATTTCTGTGTTAATTCGTCAATGTGAGGGTGTGAGGGATACAGTAAAGAAGAAATAGTGCATCGAGAACGAGATACTCGTCCCCAAAGGAAAATCCCGTCGTTGCCGCAGAAAAGTTCCCAGATTTTGAAGGAGAAGGCATGGAACACAATGTATTTCATTGCGACGCTATTTCTTTGTTAATTCGTCAATGTGAGAGTGCGAGGGATACAGTAAAGAAGAAATAGTGCATCGGGAACGAGATAGTCGTCCCCAAAAAAAATCCTTTTGTTGCCGTAGAAACGTTCCCAGATTGGTAAAGAGAAGGTATGCAACACAATTTATGTCATTGCAACGCAATTTCTGTGTTATTTCCTCAATGTGAGGGTGCGAGCGATGCAGTAAAGAAGAAACAGTTAATCGGGAACGAGATACTCGTCCCCAAAGGAAAATCCTGTCGTTGCCGTATAAACGTCTCGAGATTGGGAAAGAGGAGGCATGGAACCCAATGTATTACATTTCGACGTCATTTCTGTGTTAATTCCTCAATGTGAGGTTGTGAGGGATACAGTAAAGAAGAAATAGTTCATCAGGAACGAGATAGTCATTCCCAAAAGAAAATCCTGTCGTTGCCGTAGAAACGTTCCGAGATTGGGAAACGGAAGGCATGGAAGACAATGTATTTTTTTGCGACGCCATTTCTGTATTAATTCGTCAATGTGAGGTTGCGAGGGATACAGTAAAGAAGAAATAGTGCATCGGAAAGGAGATCCTCGACCCCAAAAAAAATCGTGTCGATGCCGTTGAAACGTTCCTAGATTGTGAAGAAGAAGGCATGAAACACAATGTATTTTATTGCGACGCAATTTCTGTGTTAATTGCTCAATGTGAGAGTTCGAGGGATACACTAATGAAGAAATAGTGCATCGGGAACGCGATACTCGTCCCCAAAAGAAAATCCTGTCGTTGCCATAGATACGTTCCCAGATTGGGAAAGAGAAGGTGTGCAACATAATGTATTTCATTGCGACGCAATTTCTGTGACAATTACTCAATGTGAGGATGCGAGGAATACAGTAAAGAGGAAATAGTTCATCGGAAAAGAGGTCCTCGACCCGAAAACAAAATCCAGTCGTTGCCATAGCAACGTTCCCGGATTGGGATAGAGAAGGCATGGAACCCAATGTACTTCAATGCGACGCAATTTCTGTGTTAATTCCTCAATGTGAGGGTGCGAGGGATACAGTAAAGAAGAAATAGTGCATGGGGAACGTGATACTCGTCCCCAAAAGAAGATCCTGTCGTTGCCGTAGAAACGATCCCAGATTCGGAAAGAGAAGGCATGGAACACAATCTATTTCATTGCGACGCAATTTCTGTGTTAATTCGTCAATGTGTGGGTGCGAGGGATACAGTAAAGAAGAAATAGTGTATCGGGATCGAGATACTCCTCCCCAAAAGAAGATCCTTTCGTTCCCGAGGAAATGTTCCCACATTGGGAAAGAGAGGGCATGGAACACAATGTATTTCATTGCGGCGCAATTTCTTTCTTTATCCGTCAAAGTGAGAGTGCGAGGGATGCAGTAAAGAAGAAATAGTGCATCGGAAAGGAGATCCTCGACCCAAAAACAAAATACTGTCATTGCTGTAGAAACGTTCCTAGATTGGGAAAGAGAAGGCATGGAACAAAACGGATATCATTGCGACGCTATTTATGTGTTAATTCGACAATGTGAGAGTGCGAGGGATACAGTAATGAAGAGATAGTGCATCGGGAACGAGATACTCGACCCCAAAGGAAAATCCCGTCGTTGCCATAGAAACGTTCCCAGTTTGAGAAAGAGAAGCCGTGCAACATAAGGTATTTCATTGCGACGGAGTTTCTGTGTTAATTCCTCAATGTGAGGGTGCGAGGGTTACAGTAAAGAAGAAATAGTGCATCGAGAACGAGATACTAGTCCCCAATGGAAAATCCCGGCGTTGCCGTGGAAACGTTCCTAGATTGCGAAGGAGAAGGCATGAAACACAATGTATTTTTTTTGCGACGCAATTTCTGTGTTAATTCCTCAATGTGAGAGTGTGAGGGATACAGTAATGATGAAATATTGCATCGGGAACGAGATACTCTTCCCTAAAACAAAATCCTGTCGTTGCCGTAGAAACGATCCCAGATTGGGAAAGATAAGGTGTGCAACATAATGTATTACATTGCGACGCAATTTCTGTGACAATTACTCAATGTGAGGATGCGAGGAATACAATAAAGAAGATATAGTTCATCGGAAAAGAGGTCCTCGACCCGAAAACAAAATCCAGTCGTTGCCATAGAAAAGTTCTGGGATTGGGATAGAGAAGGTATGGAACCCAATGTACTTCATTGCGACGCAATTTCTGTGTTAATTCCTCAATGTGAGGTTGCGAGGGATACAGTAAAGAAGAAATAGTGCATGGGGAACGTGATATTCGTCCCCAAAAGAAGATCCTGCCGTTGCCGTAGAAACGATCCCAGTTACGGAAAGACAAGGCATGGAACACAATGTATTTCATTGCGACTCAATTTCTGTGTTAATTCGTCAATGTGAGGGTGCGAGGGTTACAGTAAGGAAGAAATAGTTTATCGGGATCGAGATACTCGTCCCCAAAAGATGATCCTTTCGTTCCCGAAGAAATGTTCCCAGATTGGGAAAGAGAGGGCATGGAACACAATGTATTTCATTGCGGCGCAATTTCTGTGTAAATTCGTCAATGTAAGAGTGCGAGGGATACAGTAAAGAAGAAATAGTGCACCGGGAACGAGATACTCATCCCCAAAAAAAATCCTTTTGTTGCCATAGAAACGTTCCCAGATCGGTAAAGAGAAGGTATGGAACACAATCTATGTCATTGCAACGCAATTTCTGTGTTAATTCCTCATCGACCCAAAAACAAAATACTGTCACTGCCGTAGAAACGTTCCTAGATTGGGAAGGAGAAGCCATGAAACACAATGTATTTTATTGCGACGCAATTTCTGTGTTAATTCCCCAATGTGAGAGTGCGAGGAATACAATAATGAAGAAATAGTTCATCGTGAACGAGAGACTCGTCCCCAAAAGAAAATCCTGTCTTTGCCGTAGAAACGTTCCCACATTGGGAAAGAGAAGGCGTGCAACATAATGTATTTCATTGCGACGCAATTTCTGTGTTAATTCGTCAATGTGAGGGTGTGAGGGATACAGTAAAGAAGAAATAGTGCATCGAGAACGAGATACTCGTCCCCAAAGGAAAATCCCGTCGTTGCCGCAGAAAAGTTCCCAGATTTTGAAGGAGAAGGCATGGAACACAATGTATTTCATTGCGACGCTATTTCTTTGTTAATTCGTCAATGTGAGAGTACGAGGGATACAGTAAAGAAGAAATAGTGCATCGGGAACGAGATACTCGTCCCCAAAAAAAATCCTTTTGTTGCGGTAGAAACGTTCCCAGATTGGTAAAGACAAGGTATGCAACACAATTTATGTCATTGCAAAACAATTTCTGTGTTAATTCCTCAATGTGAGGGTGCGAGCGATGCAGTAAAGAAGAAACAGTTAATCGGGAACGAGATACTCGTCCCCAAAGGAAAATCCTGTCGTTGCCGTATAAACGTCTCGAGATTGGGAAAGAGGAGGCATGGAACCCAATGTATTACATTTCGACGTCATTTCTGTGTTAATTCCTCAATGTGAGGTTGTGAGGGATACAGTAAAGAAGAAATAGTTCATCAGGAACGAGATAGTCATTCCCAAAAGAAAATCCTGTCGTTGCCGTAGAAACGTTCCGAGATTGGGAAACGGAAGGCATGGAAGACAATGTATTTTTTTGCGACGCCATTTCTGTATTAATTCGTCAATGTGAGGTTGCGAGGGATACAGTAAAGAAGAAATAGTGCATCGGAAAGGAGATCCTCGACCCCAAAAAAAATCGTGTCGATGCCGTTGAAACGTTCCTAGATTGTGAAGAAGAAGGCATGAAACACAATGTATTTTATTGCGACGCAATTTCTGTGTTAATTGCTCAATGTGAGAGTTCGAGGGATACACTAATGAAGAAATACTGCATCGGGAACGCGATACTCGTCCCCAAAAGAAAATCCTGTCGTTGCCATAGAAACGTTCCCAGATTGGGAAAGAGAAGGTGTGCAACAGAATGTATTTCATTGCGACGCAATTTCTGTGACAATTACTCAATGTGAGGATGCGAGGAATACAGTAAAGAAGAAATAGTTCATCGGAAAAGAGGTCCTCGACCCGAAAACAAAATCCAGTCGTTGCCATAGCAACGTTCCCGGATTGGGATAGAGAAGGCATGGAACCCAATGTACTTCAATGCGACGCAATTTCTGTGTTAATTCCCCAATGTGAGGGTGCGAGGGATACAGTAAAGAAGAAATAGTGCATGGGGAACGTGATACTCGTCCCCAAAAGAAGATCCTGTCGTTGCCGTAGAAACGATCCCAGATTCGGAAAGAGAAGGCATGGAACACAATCTATTTCATTGCGACGCAATTTCTGTGTTAATTCGTCAATGTGTGAGTGCGAGGGATACAGTAAAGAAGAAATAGTGTATCGGGATCGAGATACTCCTCCCCAAAAGAAGATCCTTTCGTTCCCGAGGAAATGTTCCCACATTGGGAAAGAGAGGGCATGGAACACAATGTATTTCATTGCGGCGCAATTTCTTTCTTTATCCGTCAAAGTGAGAGTGCGAGGGATGCAGTAAAGAAGAATTAGTGCATCGGAAAGGAGATCCTCGACCCAAAAACAAAATACTGTCATTGCTGTAGAAACGTTCCTAGATTGGGAAAGAGAAGGCATGGAACAAAACGGATATCATTGCGACGCTATTTATGTGTTAATTCGACAATGTGAGAGTGCGAGGGATACAGTAAAGAAGAAATAGTTCATCATGAACGAGATACTCGTCCCCAAAGGAAACTCCTGTCGTTGCCGTAGAAATGTTTCGCGATTGGGAAAAAGAAGGCATGGAAAACAATGTATTTTATTGCGACGTCATTTCTGTGTTAATTCGTCAATGTGAGGGTGCGAGCGATACAGGAAATAAAAAATAGTGCATCGGAAAGGAGATCTTCGACCCCAAAAAAAAATCCTGTCATTGTCGTGGAAACGTTCCTACATTGCGAAGGAGAAGGCATGAAACACAATGTATTTTATTGCGACGCAATTTCTGTGTTAATTCCTCAATGTGAGAGTGCGAGGGATAGAATAAGGAAGATATAGTGCATCGTGAACGAGATACTCGTCCCCAAAAGAAAATCCTGTCGTTGCCGTAGAAACGTTCCCAGATTGGGAAAGAGAAGGCGTGCAACGTAATGTATTTCATTGCGACGCAATTTCTGTTATAATTACTCAAGGTGAGGATAGGAGGAATACAGTAAAGAAGAAATAGTGCAGCGGAAAATAGGTCCTCGACCCGAAAACAAAATCCACTCGTTGCCATAGAAACGTTCCCGGATTGGGATAGAGCAGGCATGGAACCCAATGTATTTCATTGCGACGCAATTTCTGTGTTAATTCCTCAATGTGAGGGTGGGGGGGGGATACAGTAAAGAAGAAATAGTGCATCGGGAACGTGATATTCGTCCCCAAAAGAAGATCCTGTCGTTGCCGGAGAAACGATTCCGGATTCGGAAAGAGAAGGCATGGAACACAATGTATTTCATTGCGACGCAATTTCTGTGTTAAAATCTTCAATGTGAGGGTGCGAGGGATTCAGTAAAGAAGAAATAGTGCATCGAGAACGAGATACACGTCCAAAAAGGAAAAACCCGTTGTTGCCGTAGTAACGTTCCCAGATTGGGAAACAGATGGCATGGAACACAATGTATTTCATTGCGACGCAATTTCTGTGTTAATTCGTCAATGTGAGAGTGCGAGGGATACAGTAAAGAAGAAATAGTGCACCGGGAACGAGATACTTGTCCCCAAAAGGAAATCCTGTCGTTGCTGTAGAAACGTTCCCAGTTCTGGAGAGAGAAGGCATGGAACGCAATGTATTTCATTGCGATGCTATTTCTGTGTTAATTCGTCAATGTGGGAGTGCGAGGGATACAGTAAAGAGGAAATAGTTCATCGGGAACGAGATCCTCGACCGCCAAAACAAAATCCTGTCGTTGCCGTAGAAACGTTCCTAGATTGGAACAAAGAAGGCATGGAACACAATTTGCATCAATGCGACACAATTTCTGTATAAATTCGTCAAAGTGACCGTGCGAGGGATACCGTAAAGAAGAAATAGTGCATCAGAATGGAGATCCTCGACCCAAAAACAAAATACTGTCATTGGCGTAGAAACGTTCCTAGATTGGGAAAGAGAAGGCATGGAACAAAACGTACATCATTGCGACGCTATTTATGTGTTAGTTCGACAATGCGAGAGTGCGAGGGATACATTAAGGAAGAAATAGTTCATCAGGAACGAGATACTCGTCCCCAAAAAAAATCCTGTCTTTGCCGTGGAAACGTTTTTAGATTGCGAAGGAGAAGGCATGAAAGACTATGTATTTTATGGCGACGCAATTTCTGTGTAAATTCGTCAATGTGAGAGTGTGAGGGATACAGTAATGTAGAAATAGTGCATCGGGAACGAGATACTCTCCCCCAAAAGAAAATCCTGTCGTTGCCGTAGAAACGTTCCCAGATTGGGAAAGAGAAGGCGTGCAACATAATGTATTTCATTGCGACGCAATTTCTGTGACAATTACTCAATGCGAGGATGCAAGGAATACAGTAAAGAAGAAATAGTGCATCGGAAAAGAGGTCCTCGACCCGAAAACAAAATCCAGTCGTTGCCATAGTAACGTTCCCGGATTGGGAAAGAGAAGGCATGGAACACAATGTATTTCATTGCGACTCATTTTCTGTGTTAATTCCTGAAGGTTAGAGTTCGAGGGATAGAGTAAAGAAGAAATTGTTCATCGGGAACGAGATACTCGTCCCCAAAACAAAATCCTGCCGTTGCTGTAGAAACGTCCCTAGATTGGGAAAGAGAAGGTATGGAACACAATGTATTTAATTGAGACGCTATTTCTGTGTTAATTCGTCAGTGAGAGAGTGCGAGGGATACAGTAGAGAAGAAATAGTGCATCAGGAACGAGATACTCGTCCCCAAAGCAAAATCCTGTCGTTGCCGCAGAAACGTTCATAGATTGGGAAAGAGAAGGCATGAAACACAATGTATATCATTGCGACGCAATTTCTGTGTTAATTCATCAATGTGAGAGTGCGAGCGATACAGTAAAGAAGTAATAGTGCATCGGGAACGAAATACTCGTCCCTAAAGGAAAATCCTGTCGTTGCCGTAGAAACGTTCCCAGATTGCGAAGGAGAAGGCATGGAACACAATGTATTTCATTGCGACGCAATTTCTGTGTTAATTCCTCAATGTGAGAGTGCGAAGGATACAGTAATGAAGAAATTGTTCATCAGCAACGAGATACTCATCCCCAAAGGAAATTCCTGTCATTGCCGTAGAAACGTTCCGAGATTGGGAAAGAGAAGGCATGGAAAACAATGTATTTTATTGCGACGCCATTTCTCTGTTAATTCGTCAATGTGAGGGTATGGGGGATACAGTAAAGAAGAAATAGTGCATCGGAAAGGAGATCCTCGACCCAAAAACCAAATACTGTCATTGGTGTAGAAACGATCCTACATTGGGAAAGAGAAGGCATGGAACAAAACGTATATCATTTTGACGCTGTTTATGTGTTAATTCGACAATGTGAGAGTGCGAGGGATACAGTAAAGAAGAAATAATTCATCAGGAACGAGATACTTGTCCACAAAGGTAATTCCTGTCGTTGCCGTAGAAACGTTCCGAGATTGGGAAAGAGAAGGCATGGAAAACAATGTATTTCATTGCGACGCCATTTCTCTGTTAATTCGTCAATGTGAGGGTGCGGGGGATACAGTAAAGAAGAAATAGTGCATCGGAAAGGATATCCTCGACCCAAAAAAAAATCCTGTCGTTGCCGTAGAAACGTTCCCAGATTGGGAAAGAGAAGGCGTGCAATATAATGTATTTCATTGCGACGCAATTTCTGTGACAATTACTCAATGTGAGGGTGCCAGGGATGCAGTAAAGAAGAAATAGTGCATCGTAAAGGAGATCCTCGACTCAAAAACAAAATACTGTCTTTGTCGTAGAAACGTTCCTAGATTGGGAAAGAGAAGGCATGGAACAAAACGTATATCATTGCGACGCTATTTATGTGTTAATTCGACAATGTGAGAGTGCGAGGGATACAGTGAAGAAGAAATCATCAGGAACGAGATACTCGTCCCCAAAAGAAAATCCTGTCGTTGCCGTGGAAACATTCCCAGATTGGGAAAGAGAAGGCGTGCAACATAATGTATTTCATTGCGACGCAATTTCTGTGACAATTACTCAATGTGAGGATGCGAGGAATACAGTAAAGATGAAATAGTGCATCGGTAAAGAGGTCCTCAACCCGAAAATAAAATCCAGTCGTTGCCATAGAAAGGTTCCTGGATTGGGATAGAGAAGGCATGGAACCCAATGTATTTCATTGCGACGCAGTTTCTGTGTTAATTCGTCAATGTGAGGCTGCGAGGGATACAGTAAAGAAGAAATAGTGCATCGGGAACGTGATATTCGTCCCCAAAGGAAAAACCCGTCGTTCCCGAAGAAAAGTTCCCAGACTGGGAAGGAGAAGACATGGAACACAATGTATTTAATTGCGACGCTATTTCTGTGTTAATTCCTCAATGTGAGGTTGCGAGGGATGCAGTAAAGAAGAAATAGTGCATCGGAAAGGAGATCCTCGACCCAAAAACAAAATACTGTCTTTGCTGTAGAAACGTTCCTAGATTTGGAAAGAGAAGGCATGGAACAAAACGTATATCATTGCGACGGAATTTCTGTGACAATTCCTCAATGTGAGGGTGCGAGGGATACAGTAAAGAAGAAATAGTTCATCGGGAACGAGATACTCATCGCCAAAGGAAAATCCTGTCGTTGCCGTAGATACGTCTCGAGATTGGGAAAGACCAGGCATGGAACCCAATGTATTACATTTCGACGCAATTTCTGTGTTAATTCCTCAATGTGAGGTTGTGAGGGATACAGTAAAGAAGAAATAGTGCATCAAGAACGAGATACTCATTCCCAAAAGAAAATCCTGTCGTTGCCATAGAACCGTTCCCAGATTGGGAATGAGAAGGCATGGAACACAATGTATTTCATTGCGACGCTATTTCTGTGTTAATTCCTGAATGTTAGAGATCGTGGGATAGAGTAAAGAAGAAATTGTTCATCGGGAACGAGATACTCGTCCCCAAAACAAAATCCGGTCGTTGCTGTAGAAACGTTCCTAGATTGGGAAAGAGAAGGCATATAACAAAACGTATATCATTGCAACGCTATCTATATGTTAATTCGACAATGTGAGATTGCGGGGGATACAGTAAAGAAGAAATAGTTCATCAGGAACGATATACTCGTCCCCAAAGGAAATTCCTGTCGTTGCCATACAAACGTTCCGAGATTGGGAAAGAGAAGGCATGGAAAACAATGTATTTTATTGCTACGCCATTTCTCTGTTAATTCGTCAATGTGAGGGTGCAAGGGATACAGTAAAGAAGAAATAGTGCATCGGAAAGGAGATCCTTGACCCAAAAAAGATTCCTGTCGTTGCCGTGGAAACGTTCCTAGATTGCGAAGGAGAAGGCATGAAACACAATGTATTTTATTGCGACGCAATTTCTGTGATAATTCCTCAATGTGAGAGTGCGAGGGATACAGTAATGAAGAAATAGTGCATCGGGAACGAGATACTCGTCCCCAAAAGAAAATCCTGTCGTTGCCGTAGAAACGTTCCCAGATTGGCAAAGACAAGGCGTGCAACATAATGTATTTCATTGCGACGCAATTTCTGTGACAATTACTAAATGTGAGGATGCGAGGAATACAGTAAAGAAGAAATAGAGCATCCGAAAAGAGGTCCTCGACCACAAACAAAATCCAGTCGTTGCCATAGACGCGTTCGCGGATTGGGATAGAGAAGGCATGGAACCCAATGTATTTCATTGCGACGCAATTTCTGTGTTAATTCCTCAATGTGAGGGTGCGAGGGATACAGTAAAGAAGAAATTGTGCACCGGGAACGAGATACTTGTCCCCAAAAGGAAATCCTGTCGTTGCTGTAGAAACGTTCCCAGTTCTGGAGAGAGAAGGCATGGAACGCAATGTAATTCATTGCGATGCTATTTCTGTGTTAATTCTTCAATGTGGGAGTGCGAGGGATACAGTAAAGAGGAAATAGTTCATCGGGAACGAGATCCTCGACCGCCAAAACAAAATCCTGTCGTTGCCGTAGAAACGTTCCTAGATTGGAACAGAGAAGGCATGGAACACAATTTGCATCAATGCGACACAATTTCTGTATAAATTCGTCAAAGTGACCGTGCGAGGGATACCGTAAAGAAGAAATAGTGCATCAGAATGGAGATCCTCGACCCAAAAACAAAATACTGTCATTGGCGTAGAAACGTTCCTAGATTGGGAAAGAGAAGGCATGGAACAAAACGTACATCATTGCGACGCTATTTATGTGTTAGTTCGACAATGCGAGAGTGCGAGGGATACATTAAGGAAGAAATAGTTCATCAGGAACGAGATACTCGTCCCCAAAAAAAATCCTGTCTTTGCCGTGGAAACGTTTTTAGATTGCGAAGGAGAAGGCATGAAAGACTATGTATTTTATGGCGACGCAATTTCTGTGTAAATTCGTCAATGTAAGAGTGTGAGGAATACAGTAATGTAGAAATAGTGCATCGGGAACGAGATACTCTCCCCCAAAAGAAAATCCTGTCGTTGCCGTAGAAACGTTCCCAGATTGGGAAAGAGAAGGCGTGCAACATAATGTATTTCATTGCGACGCAATTTCTGTGACAATTACTCAATGCGAGGATGCAAGGAATACAGTAAAGAAGAAATAGTGCATCGGAAAAGAGGTCCTCGACCCGAAAACAAAATCCAGTCGTTGCCATAGTAACGTTCCCGGATTGGGAAAGAGAAGGCATGGAACACAATGTATTTCATTGCGACTCATTTTCTGTGTTAATTCCTGAAGGTTAGAGTTCGAGGGATAGAGTAAAGAAGAAATTGTTCATCGGGAACGAGATACTCGTCCCCAAAACAAAATCCTGTCGTTGCTGTAGAAACGTCCCTAGATTGGGAAAGAGAAGGTATGGAACACAATGTATTTAATTGAGACGCTATTTCTGTGTTAATTCGTCAGTGAGAGAGTGCGAGGGATACAGTAGAGAAGAAATAGTGCATCAGGAACGAGATACTCGTCCCCAAAGCAAAATCCTGTCGTTGCCGCAGAAACGTTCATAGATTGGGAAAGAGAAGGCATGAAACACAATGTATATCATTGCGACGCAATTTCTGTGTTAATTCATCAATGTGAGAGTGCGAGCGATACAGTAAAGAAGTAATAGTGCATCGGGAACGAAATACTCGTCCCTAAAGGAAAATCCTGTCGTTGCCGTAGAAACGTTCCCAGATTGCGAAGGAGAAGGCATGGAACACAATGTATTTCATTGCGACGCAATTTCTGTGTTAATTCCTCAATGTGAGAGTGCGAAGGATACAGTAATGAAGAAATTGTTCATCAGCAACGAGATACTCATCCCCAAAGGAAATTCCTGTCATTGCCGTAGAAACGTTCCGAGATTGGGAAAGAGAAGGCATGGAAAACAATGTATTTTATTGCGACGCCATTTCTCTGTTAATTCGTCAATGTGAGGGTATGGGGGATACAGTAAAGAAGAAATAGTGCATCGGAAAGGAGATCCTCGACCCAAAAACCAAATACTGTCATTGGTGTAGAAACGATCCTACATTGGGAAAGAGAAGGCATGGAACAAAACGTATATCATTTTGACGCTGTTTATGTGTTAATTCGACAATGTGAGAGTGCGAGGGATACAGTAAAGAAGAAATAATTCATCAGGAACGAGATACTTGTCCACAAAGGTAATTCCTGTCGTTGCCGTAGAAACGTTCCGAGATTGGGAAAGAGAAGGCATGGAAAACAATGTATTTCATTGCGACGCCATTTCTCTGTTAATTCGTCAATGTGAGGGTGCGGGGGATACAGTAAAGAAGAAATAGTGCATCGGAAAGGATATCCTCGACCCAAAAAAAAATCCTGTCGTTGCCGTAGAAACGTTCCCAGATTGGGAAAGAGAAGGCGTGCAATATAATGTATTTCATTGCGACGCAATTTCTGTGACAATTACTCAATGTGAGGGTGCCAGGGATGCAGTAAAGAAGAAATAGTGCATCGTAAAGGAGATCCTCGACTCAAAAACAAAATACTGTCTTTGTCGTAGAAACGTTCCTAGATTGGGAAAGAGAAGGCATGGAACAAAACGTATATCATTGCGACGCTATTTATGTGTTAATTCGACAATGTGAGAGTGCGAGGGATACAGTGAAGAAGAAATCATCAGGAACGAGATACTCGTCCCCAAAAGAAAATCCTGTCGTTGCCGTGGAAACATTCCCAGATTGGGAAAGAGAAGGCGTGCAACATAATGTATTTCATTGCGACGCAATTTCTGTGACAATTACTCAATGTGAGGATGCGAGGAATACAGTAAAGATGAAATAGTGCATCGGTAAAGAGGTCCTCAACCCGAAAATAAAATCCAGTCGTTGCCATAGAAAGGTTCCCGGATTGGGATAGAGAAGGCATGGAACACAATGTATTTCATTGCGACGCAGTTTCTGTGTTAATTCGTCAATGTGAGGCTGCGAGGGATACAGTAAAGACGAAATAGTGCATCGGGAACGTGATATTCGTCCCCAAAGGAAAAACCCGTCGTTCCCGAAGAAAAGTTCCCAGACTGGGAAGGAGAAGACATGGAACACAATGTATTTAATTGCGACGCTATTTCTGTGTTAATTCCTCAATGTGAGGTTGCGAGGGATGCAGTAAAGAAGAAATAGTGCATCGGAAAGGAGATCCTCGACCCAAAAACAAAATACTGTCTTTGCTGTAGAAACGTTCCTAGATTTGGAAAGAGAAGGCATGGAACAAAACGTATATCATTGCGACGGAATTTCTGTGACAATTCCTCAATGTGAGGGTGCGAGGGATACAGTAAAGAAGAAATAGTTCATCGGGAACGAGATACTCATCGCCAAAGGAAAATCCTGTCGTTGCCGTAGAAACGTCTCGAGATAGGGAAAGACCAGGCATGGAACCCAATGTATTACATTTCGACGCAATTTCTGTGTTAATTCCTCAATATGAGGTTGTGAGGGATACAGTAAAGAAGAAATAGTGCATCAAGAACGAGATACTCATTCCCAAAAGAAAATCCTGTCGTTGCCATAGAACCGTTCCCAGATTGGGAATGAGAAGGCATGGAACACAATGTATTTCATTGCGACGCTATTTCTGTGTTAATTCCTGAATGTTAGAGATCGTGGGATAGAGTAAAGAAGAAATTGTTCATCGGGAACGAGATACTCGTCCCCAAAACAAAATCCGGTCGTTGCTGTAGAAACGTTCCTAGATTGGGAAAGAGAAGGCATATAACAAAACGTATATCATTGCAACGCTATCTATATGTTAATTCGGCAATGTGAGATTGCGGGGGATACAGTAAAGAAGAAATAGTTCATCAGGAACGATATACTCGTCCCCAAAGGAAATTCCTGTCGTTGCCATACAAACGTTCCGAGATTGGGAAAGAGAAGGCATGGAAAACAATGTATTTTATTGCGACGCCATTTCTCTGTTAATTCGTCAATGTGAGGGTGCAAGGGATACAGTAAAGAAGAAATAGTGCATCGGAAAGGAGATCCTTGACCCAAAAAAGAATCCTGTCGTTGCCGTGGAAACGTTCCTAGATTGCGAAGGAGAAGGCATGAAACACAATGTATTTATTGCGACGCAATTTCTGTGATAATTCCTCAATCTGAGAGTGCGAGGGATACAGTAATGAAGAAATAGTGCATCGGGAACGAGATACTCGTCCCCAAAAGAAAATCCTGTCGTTGCCGTAGAAACGTTCCCAGATTGGCAAAGACAAGGCGTGCAACATAATGTATTTCATTGCGACGCAATTTCTGTGACAATTACTAAATGTGAGGATGCGAGGAATACAGTAAAGAAGAAATAGAGCATCCGAAAAGAGGTCCTCGACCACAAACAAAATCCAGTCGTTGCCATAGACACGTTCGCGGATTGGGATAGAGAAGGCATGGAACCCAATGTATTTCATTGCGACGCAATTTCTGTGTTAATTCCTCAATGTGAGGGTGCGAGTGATACAGTGAAGAAGAAATAGTGCATCGGGAACGTGATATTCGTCCCCAAAAGAAGTTCCTGTCGTTGCCGTAGAAACGATCCCAGATTGGGAAGGAGAAGGCATGGTACACGATGTATTTCATTGCGACGCCATTTCTTTGTTAATTCGTCAATGTGAGAGTGCGAGGGATACAGTAAGGCAGAAATATTGCATCGGGAACGAGATACTCGTCCCCAAACGAAAATCATGTCGTTGCTGTAGAAACGTTCCTAGATTGGGAAACAGAAGACATGGAACACAATGTATTTAATTGCGACGCTATTTCTGTGTTAATTCGTGAATGTGAGGGTGCGAGGGATACAGTTAAGAAGACATAGTGCATCGGGAACGAGATACTCGTCCCCAAAAAAAAAACCTTTTTTTGCCGTAGAAACGTTCCCATATTGGTAAAGAGAAGGTATGGAACACAATTTATGTCATTGCAACGCAATTTCTGTGTTAATTCCTCAATGTGAGGGTGCGAGGGATGCAGTAAAGAAGAAATAGTGCATCGGAAAGGAGATCCTCGACACAAAAACAAATTACTGTCATTGCGGTAGAAACGTTCCTAGATTGGGAAAGAGAGGGCATGAAACACAATGTATTTTATTGCGGCGCAATTTCTGTGTTAATTCCTCAATGTGAGAGTGCGAGGGATACAGTAATGAAGAAATAGTGCATCGGGAACGAGATACTCGTCCCCAAAAGAAAATCCTGTCGTTGCCGTAGAAACGTACCCAGATTGGGAAAGAGAAGGCGTGCAACATAATGTATTTCGTTGCGACGCAATTTCTGTGACAATTACTCAATGTGAAGATGCGAGGAATACAGTAAAGAAGAAATAAGCATCGAAAAAGAGATCTTCGACCCGAAAACAAAATCCTGTCGTTGCCATAGAAACGTTCCCGGATTGGGATGGAGAAGGCATGGAACCCAATGTATTTCATTGCGACGGAATTTCTGTGACAATTCCTCAATGTGAGGGAGCGAGGGATGCAGTAAAGAAGAAATAGTGCATCGAAAAGGAGATCCTCGACCCAGAAACCAAATACTGTCATTGGTGTAGAAACGATCCTAGATTGGGAAAGAGAAGGCATGGAACAAAACGTATATCATTATGACGCTATTTATGTGTTAATTCGACAATGTGAGAGTGCGGGGGATACAGTAAAGTAGAAATAGTTCACCAGGAACGAGGTACTTGTCCCCAAAGGAAATTCCTGTCGTTGCCGTAGAAACGTTCCGAGATTGGGAAAGAGAAGGCATGGAAAACAATGTATTTTATTGCGAAGCCATTTCTCTGTTAATTCGTCAATGTGAGGGTGCGAGTTATACAGTAAAGAAGAAATAGTGCATCGGAAAGGAGATCCTCGACCCCAAAAAAAAATCCTGTTGTTGCCGTGGAAACGTTCCTAGATTCCGAAGGAGAAGGCATGAAACACAATGTATTTTATTGCGTCGCAATTTCTGTCACAATTACTCAAAGTGAGGATGCGGGGCATACAGTAATGAAAAAATAGTGCATCGGAAAAGAGGTCCTCGACCCGAAAACAAAATCCTGTCGTAGCCATAGAAGCGTTCCCGGGTTGGGATAGAGAAGGCATGGAACCCAATGTATTTCATTGCGACGCAATTTCTGTGTTAATTCCTCAATGTGAGGGTGCGAGGGATACAGTAAAGAAGAAATAGTGCATCGGGAACGTGATATTCGTCCCCAAAAGAAGGTCCTGTCGTTGCCGTAGAAACGATCCCAGATTCGGAAAGAGAAGGCATGGAACCCAATGTATTTCATTGCGACGTAGTTTCTGTGTTAATTGCTCAATGTGAGGGTGCGAGGGATACAGTAAAGAAGAAATAGTGCATCGAGAACGAGATACTCGTCCCCAATGGAAAATCCCGACGTTGCTGTCGAAACGTTCCTAGATTGGGAAAGAGAAGGCATGGAACACAATGTATTTAATTGCGACGCTATTTCTGTGTTAATTCGTCAATGTGAGAGTGCGAGGGATACAGTAAGGAAAAAATAGTGCATCGTGAACGAGATACTGGTCCGCAAAAAAAATCCTCTTTTTGCCATAGAAACGTTCCCAGATTGGTAAAGAGAAGGTATGGAACACAATTTATGTCATTGCAACGCAATTTCTGAGTTAATTCCTCAATGTGAGGTTGCGAGGGATGCAGTAAGGAAGAAACAGTGCATCGGAAAGGAGATCCTCGACCCAAAAACAAAATACTGTTATTGCCGTTGAAAGGTTCCTAGATTGGGAAAGAGAAGGCATGGAACAGAACGTATATCATTGCGACGGAATTTCTGTGACAATTCCTCAATGTGAGGGTGCGAGGGATACAGTAAAGAAGAAATAGTGCATCGGGAACGTGATATTCGTCCCCAAAAGAAGGTCCTGTCGATGCCATAGAAACGATCCCAGATTCGGAAAGAGAAGGCATGGAACCCAATGTATATCATTTTGACGCTATTTATGTGTTAATTCGACAATGTGAGAGTGCGGGGGATACAGTAAAGAAGAAATAGTTCACCAGGAACGAGACAGTTGTCCCCAAAGGAAAATCCCGACGTTGCTGTCGAAACGTTCCTAGATTGGGAAAGAGAAGACATGGAACACAATGTATTTAATTGCGACGCTATTTCTGTGTTAATTCGTCAATGTGAGAGTGCGAGGGAAACAGCAAAGAAGAAATAGTGCATCAAGAACGAGATACTCATTCCCAATGACAATCCTGTCGTTGCCATAGAACCGTTCCCAGATTTTGAAAGAGAAGGCATGGAAAACAATTTATTTCATTGCGACACAATTTCTGTGTTAATTCCTGAATGTTAGAGTTCGAGGGATAGAGTAAAGAAGAAATTGTTCATCGGGAACGAGATATTCGTCCCCAAAACAAAATCCGGTCGATGCTGTAGAGACGTTCCTAGATTGGGAAAGAGAAGGCATGGAACAAAACGTATATCATTGCGACGCTATTCATTTGTTAATTCGACAATGTTAGAGTGCGAGGGATACAGTAAAGAAGAACTAGTTCATCAGGAACGAGATACTCGTCCCCAAAGGAAATTCCTGTCGTTGCCGTAGAAACGTTCCGAGATTTGGAAAGAGAAGGCATGGAAAACAATGTATTTTATTGCGACGCCATTTCTGTGTTAAATCGTCAATGTGAGGGTGCAAGGGATACAGTTAAGAAGAAATAGTGCATCGGAAAGGAGATCCTCGACCCAAAAAAAAAAATCCTGTCTTTGCCGTGGAAACGTTCCTAAATTGCGAAGGAGAAGGCATGAAACACAATGTATTTTATTGCGACGCAATTTCTGTGTTAATTCCTCAATGTGAGAGTGCGAGGGATACAGTAATGAAGAAATAGTGCATCGGGAACGAGATACTCGTCCCCAAAGGAAAATCCCGTCGTTGCCATAGAAACGTTCCCAGTTTGGGAAAGAGAAGCCGTGCAACATAATGTATTTCATTGCGACGGAGTTTCTGTGTTAATTCCTCAATGTGAGGGTGCGTGGGTTACAGTAAAGAAGAAATAGTGCATCGAGAACGAGATACTAGTCCCCAATGGAAAATCCCGGCGTTGCCGTAGAAAAGTTCCCAGATTGGGAAGGAGAATTCATGGAACACAATGTATTTCATTGCGACGCAATTTCTTTGTTAATTCGTCAATGTGAGAGTGCGAGGGATACAGTAAGGAAGAAATAGTGCATCGGGAACGAGATAGCCGTCCCCAAAAGAAAATCCTGTCGTTGCTGTAGAAACGTTCCGAGATTGGGACAGAGAAGACATGGAACACAATGTATTTAATTGCGACGCTATTTCTGTGTTAATTCGTCAATGTGAGAGTGCGAGGAATACAGTAAAGAAGAAACAGTTCATCGGGAACGAGATACTCGTCCCCTAAGGAAAAACCTGTCGTTGCCGTAGAAACGTCTCGAGATTGGGAAAGAGGAGGCATGGAACCCAATGCATTACATTTCAACGTAATTTCTGTGTTAATTCCTCAATGTGAGGTTGTGAGGGATACAGTAAAGAAGAAATAGTGCATGAAGAACGAGATACTCATTCCCAAAGAAAATCCTGTCGTTGCCATAGAACCGGTCCCAGATTGGGAAAGAGAAGGCATGGAACACAATGTATTTCATTGCGACGCAATTTCTGTGTTAAAACCTGAATGTTGGAGTTCGAGGGATACAGTAAAGAAGAAATTGCTCATCGGGAACGAGATATTCGTCCCCAAAACAAAATCCGGTCGTTGCTGTAGAAACGTTCCTAGATTGGGAAAGAGAAGGCTTGGAACAAAACGTATAACATTGCGACGCTATTTATGTGTTAATTCGACAATGTGAGAGTGCGAGGGATACAGTGAAGAAGAAATAGATCATCAGGAACGAGATACTCGTCCCCAAATGAAATTCCTGTCGTTGCCGTAGAAACGTTCCGAGATTGGGAAAGAGAATGCATGAAACACAATGTATTTTATTGCGACGCAATTTCTGTGTTAATTCCTCAATGTGAGAGTGCGAGGGATACACTAAAGAAGAAATAGTGCATCGGGAACGTGATATTCGTCCCCAAAAAGAAATCCTGTCGTTGCCTTTGAAACGTACCCAGATTGGGAAAGAGAAGGCGTGCAACATAATGTATTTCATTGCGACGCTATTTCTGTGACAATTACTCAATGTGAGGATGCGAGGAATACAGTAAAGAAGAAATAATGCATCGGAAAAGAGGTCCTCGACCCGAAAACAAAATCCAGTCGTTGCCATAGAAACGTTCCCGGATTGGGATAGAGAAGGCATGGAACCCATGAATTTCATTGCGACGCAATTTCTGTGTTAATTCCACAATGTGAGGGTGCGAGTGATACAGTAAAGAAAAAATAGTGCATCGGGAACGTGATATTCGTCCCCAAAAGAAGATCCTGTCGTTGCCGTAGAAACGATCCCAGATTCGGAAAGAGAAAACATGGAACACAATGTATTTCATTACGACGCAATTTCTGTGTTAATTCGTCAATGTGAGAGTGCGAGGGATACATTAAGGCAGAAATAGTACATCGGGAACGAGATACTCGTCCCCAAAAGAAGGTCCTGTCGTTGCCGTAGAAACGATCCCAGATTCGGAAAGAGAAGGCAGGGAACCCAATGTATTTCATTGCGACGTAGTTTCTGTGTTAATTGCTCAATGTGAGGGTGCGAGGGATACAGTAAAGAAGAAATAGTGCATCGGGAACGAGATATTCGTCCCCAAAAGAAGGTCCTGTCGTTGCCGTAGAAACGATCCCAGATTCGGAAAGAGAAGGCATGGAACCCAATGTATATTATTTTGACGCTATTTATGTGTTAATTCGACAATGTGAGAGTGCGGGCGATACAGTAAAGAAGAAATTGTTCACCATGAACGAGACACTTGTCCCCAAAGGAAAATCCCGACGTTGCTGTCGAAACGTTCCTAGATTGGGAAAGAGAAGACATGGAACACAATGTATTTAATTGCGACGCTATTTCTGTGTTAATTCGTCAATGTGAGAGTGCGAGGGATACAGCAAAGAAGAAATAGTGCATCAAGAACGAGATACTCATTCCCAATGACAATCCTGTCGTTGCCATAGAACCGTTCCCAGATTTTGAAAGAGAAGGCATGGAAAACAATTTATTTCATTGCGACACAATTTCTGTGTTAATTCCTGAATGTTAGAGTTCGAGGGATAGAGTAAAGAAGAAATTGTTCATCGGGAACGAGATATTCGTCCCCAAAACAAAATCCGGTCGATGCTGTAGAGACGTTCCTAGATTGGGAAAGAGAAGGCATGGAACAAAACGTATATCATTGCGACGCTATTTATGTGTTAATTCGACAATGTTAGAGTGCGATGGATACAGTAAAGAAGAACTAGTTCATCAGGAACGAGATACTCGTCCCCAAAGGAAATTCCTGTCGGTGCCGTAGAAACGTTCCGAGATTTGGAAAGAGAAGGCATGGAAAACAATGTATTTTATTGCGACGCCATTTCTGTGTTAAATCGTCAATGTGAGGGTGCAAGGGATACAGTAAAGAAGAAATAGTGCATCGGAAAGGAGATCCTCGACCCAAAAAAAAAATCCTGTCTTTGCCGTGGAAACGTTCCTAAATTGCGAAGGAGAAGGCATGAAAAACAATGTATTTTATTACGACGCAATTTCTGTGTTAATTCCTCAATGTGAGAGTGCGAGGGATACAGTAATGAAGAAATAGTGCATCGGGAACGAGATACTCGTCCCCAAAAGAAGATCCTGTCGTTGCCGTAGAAACGATCCCAGATTCGGAAAGAGAAAACATGGAACACAATGTATTTCATTGCGACGCAATTTCTGTGTTAATTCCTCAATGTGAGGGTGCGAGGGATACAGTAAAGAAGAAATAGTGCATCAAGCACGAGATACTCGTCCCCAAAGGAAAATCCCGTCGTTGCCGTGGAAAAGTTCCCAGATTGGGAAGGAGAAGGCATGGAACACAATGTATTTCATTACGACGCAATTTCTTTGTTAGTTCGTCAATGTGAGAGTGCGAGGGATACAGTAAAGAAGAAATAGTGCATCGGGAACGGGATACTCGTCCCCTAAAAAAATCCTTTTGTTGCCGTAGAAACGTTCCCAGATTGGTAAAGAGAAGGTTTGGAACACAATTTATGTCATTGCAACGCAATTTCTATGTTAATTCCTCAATGTGAGGGTGCGAGGGATGCAGTAAAGAAGAAATAGTGCATCGGAAAGGAGATCCTCGAGCGAAAAACAAAATACTGTCATTGCCGTTGAAACGTTCCTAGATTGGGAAAGAGAAGGCATGGAACAAAACGTATATCATTGCGACGGAATTTCTGTGACAATTCCTCAGTGTGAGGGTGCGAGGGATACAGTAAATAAGAAACAGTTCATCGGGAACGAGATACTCGTCGCCAATGGAAAATCCTGTCGTTGCCGTAGAAACGTCTCGAGATTGGGATAGAGGAGGCATGGAACCCAATGTATTACATTTCGACGCAATTTCTGTGTTAATTCCTCAATGTGAGGTTGTGAGGGATACAGTAAAGAAGAAATAGTGCATCAAGAACGAGATACTCATTCCCAAATGAAAATCCTGTCGTTGCCATAGAACCGTTCCCAGATTGGGAAAGAGAAGGCATGGAACACAATGTATTTCATTGCGACGCAATTTCTGTGTTAATTCCAGAATGTTAGAGTACGAGGGATAGAGTAAAGAAGAAATTGTTCATCGGGAACGAGATACTCGTCCCCAAAACAAAATCCGGTCGTTGCTGTAGAAACGTTCCTAGATTGGGAAAGAGAAGGCATGGAACAAAACGTATATCATTGCGACGCTATTTATGTGTTAATTCGACAATGTGAGAGTGCGAGGGATCCAGTAAAGAAGAAATAGTTTATCAGGAACGAGATACTCGTCCCCAAAGCAAATTCCTGTCGTTGCCATAGAAACGTTCCAGGATTGGGAAAGAGAAGGCATGGAAAACAGTGTATTTTATTGCGACGCAATTTCTGTGTTAATTCGTCAATGAGAGAGTGCGAGGGATACAGTAAAGAAGAAATAGTGCATCGGAAAGGAGATCCACGACTCCAAAAAAAATCCTGTCGTTGCCGTGGAAACGTTCCTAGATTGCGAGGGAGAAGGCATGAAACACAATGTATTTTATTGCGACGCAATTTCCTGTGTTAATTCCTCAATGTGAGAGTGCGAGGGATACAGTAATGATGAAATAGTGCATCAGGAACTAGATACTCGTCCCCAAAAGAAAATCCTGTCGTTGCCGTAGAAACGTTCCCAGATTGGGAAAGAGAAGGCGTGCAACATAATGTATTTCATTGCGACGCAATTTCTGTGAGAATTACTCAATGTGAGGATGCGAGGAATACAGTAAAGAAGAAATAGTGCATCGGAAAAGAGGTCCTCAACCCGAAAACAAAATCCAGTCGATGCCATAGAAACGTTCCCGGTTTGCGATACAGAAGGCATGGAACCCAATGTATTTCATTGCGACGCAATTTCCGTGTTAATTCCTCAATGTTAGGGTGCGAGTGATGCAGTAAAGAAGAAATAGTGTATCGGGAATGTGATATTCGTCCGCAAAAGAAGAACCTGTCGTTGCCGTAGAAACGATCCCACATTCGGAAAGAGAAGGCGTGGAACACAATGTACTTCATTGCGACGCAATTTCTGTGTTAATACGTTAATGTGAGGGTGCGAGGGATACAGTAAAGAAGAAATAGTGCATCGGGAACGAGATATTCGTCCCCAAAAAAAACCCTTTTGTTGCCGTAGAAACGTTCCCAGATTGGTAAAGAGAAGGTATGGAACACAATTTATGTCATTGCAACGCAATTTCTGTGTTAATTCCTCAATGTGAGAATGCGAGGGAAGCAGTAAAGAAGAAATAGTGCATCGGAAAGGAGATCCTCGACCCAAAAACAAAATACTGTCATTGCCGTAGAAACGTTCCTAGATTGGGAAAGAGAAGGCATGGAACAGAACGTATATCATTGCGACGGAATTTCTGTGACAATTCCTCAATGTGAGGGTGCGAGGTATACAGTAAAGAAGAAACAGTTCATCGGGAACGAGACACTCGTCGCCAAAGGAAAATCGTGTCGTTGCCGTAGAAACGTCTCGATAATGGGAAAGAGGAGGCATGGAACACAATGTATTACATCTCGACGCAATTTCTGTGTTAATTCCTCAATGTGAGGTTGTGAGGGACACAGTAAAGAAGAAATAGTGCATCAAGAACGAGATACTCATTCCCAAAGAATATCCTGTCGTTGCCATAGAACCGTTCCCAGATTGGGAAAGAGAAGTCATGGAACACAATGTACTTCATTGCGACGCAATTTCTGTGTTAATTCCTGAATGTTAGAGTTCGAGGGATAGAGTAAAGAAGAAATTGTTCATCGGCAACGAGATAATCGTCCCCAAAACTAAATCCGGTCGTTGCTGTAGAAACGTTCCTAGATTGGGAAAGAGAAGGCATGGAACAAAACGTATATCATTGCGACGCTATTTATGTGTTCATTCGACAATGTGAGAGTGCGAGGGATACAGTAAAGAAGAAATAGTTCATCAGGAACGAGATACTCGTCCCCAAAGGAAATTCCTGTCGTTGCCATAGAAACGTTCCGAGATTGGGAAAGAGAAGGCATGTAAAACAATGTATTTTATTGCGACGCCATTTCTGTGTTAATTCGTCAATGTGAGGGTGCAAGGGATACAGTAAAGAAGAAATAGTGCATCGGAAAGGAGATCCTCGACCAAAAAAAAAAATCCTGTCGTTGCCGTGGAAACGTTCCTAGATTGCGAAGGAGAAGGCATGAAACGCAATGTATTTTATTGCGACGCAATTTCTGTGTTAATTCCTCAATGTGAGTGTGCGAGGGATACAGTAATGATGAAATAGTGTATCAGGAACGAGATACTCGTCCCCAAAGTAAAATCCTGTTGTTGCCGTAGATACATACCCAGATTGGGAAAGAGAAGGCGTGCAACATAATGTATTGCATTGCGACGCAATTTCTGTGACAATTACTCAATGTGAGGATGCGACGGATACAGAAAAGAAGAAATAATGCATCGGAAAAGAGGTCCTCGACCCGAAAACAAAATCCAGTCGTTGCCATAGAAACGTTCCCGGATTGGGATAGAGAAGGCATGGAACCCATGAATTTCATTGCGACGCAATTTCTGTGTTAATTCCTCAATTTGAGGGTGCCAGTGATACAGTAAAGGAAAAATAGTGCATCGGGAACGTGATATTCGTCCCCAAAAGATGATCCTGTCGTTGCCGTAGAAACGATCCCAGATTCGGAAAGACAAGGCATGGAACACAATGTATTTCATTGCGACGCAATTTCTGTGTTAATTCGTCAATGTGAGGGTGCGAGGGATACAGTAAAGAAGAAATAGTGCATCGAGAAAGAGATACTCGTCCCCAAAGGAAAATCCCGTCGTTGCCGTGGAAAAGTTCCGAGATTGGGAAGGAGAAGGCATGGAACTCAATGTATTTCATTACGACGCACTTTCTTTGTTAATTCGTCAATGTGAGAGTGCGAGGGATACATTAAGGCAGAAATAGTACATCGGGGACGAGATACTCGTCCCCAAAAGGAAATCGTGTCGTTGCTGTAGAAACGTTCCTAGATTGGGAAAGAGAAGACATGGAACACAATGTATTTAATTGCGACGCTATTTCTGTGTTAATTCCTCAATGTGAGGTTGTGAGGGATACAGTAAAGAAGAAATAGTGCATCAAGAATGAGATACTCATTCCCAAAGAAAATCCTGTCGTTGCCATAGAACCGTTCCCAGATAGGGAAAGAGAAGGAATGGAACACAATGTATTTCATTGCGACGCAATTTCTGTGTTAATTCCTGAATGTTGGAGTTCGAGGGATAGAGTAAAGAAGAAATTGCTCATCGGGAACGAGATATTCGTCCCCAAAATAAAATCCGGTCGTTGCTGTAGAAACGTTCCTAGATTGGGAAAGAGAAGGCATGAACAAAACGTATAACATTGCGACGCTATTTATGTGTTAATTCGACAATGTGACAGTGCGAGGGATACAGTAAAGAAGAAATAGTTCATCAGGAACGAGATACTCGTCCCCAAAAGGAATTCCTGTCGTTGCCGTAGAAACGTTCCGAGATTGGGAAAGAGAAGGCATGAAACACAATGTATTTTATTGCGACGCAATCTCTGTGTTAATTCTTCAATGTGAGAGTGCGAGTGATACACTAAAGAAGAAATAGTGCATCGGGAACGTGATATTCGTCCCCAAAAGAAAATCCTGTCGTTGCCGTAGAAACGTACCCAGATTGGGAAAGAGAAGGCGTGCAACAAAATGTATTTCATTGCGACGCAATTTCTGTGACAATTACTCAATGTGAGGATGCGAGGAATACAGTAAAGAAGAAATAATGCATCGGAAAAGAGGTCCTCGACCCGAAAACAAAATCCAGTCGTTGCCATAGAAACGTTCCCGGATTGGGATAGAGAAGGCATGGAACCCATGAATTTCATTGCGTCGCAATTTCTGTGTTAATTCCTCAATGTGAGGGTGCGAGTGATACAGTAAAGAAAAAATAGTGCATCGGGAACGTGATATTCGTCCCCAAAAGAAGATCCTGTCGTTGCCGTAGAAACGATCCCAGATTCGGAAAGACAAGGCATGGAACACAATGTATTTCATTGCGACGCAATTTCTGTGTTAATTCGTCAATGTGAGGCTGCGAGGGATAGAGTAAAGAAGAAATAGTGCATCGAGAACGAGATACTCGTCCCCAAAGGAAAATCCCGTCGTTGCCGTGGAAAAGTTCCCAGATTGGGAAGGAGAAGGCATGGAACACAATGTATTTCATTACGACGCAATTTCTTTGTTAATTCGTCAATGTGAGAGTGCGAGGGATACATTAAGGCAGAAATAGTGCATCGGGAACGACATACTCGTCCCCAAAGGAAAATCGTGTCGTGGCTGTAGAAACGTTCCTAGATTGGGAAAGAGAAGACATGGAACACAATGTATTTAATTGCGACGCTATTTCTGTGTTAATTCGTCAATGTGAGAGTGCGAGGTATACAGTAAAGAAGAAATAGTACATCGGGAACGAGATACTCGTCCCCAAAAAAAATCCTTTTGTTGCCGTTGAAACGTTCCCAGATTGGTAAAGAGAACGTTTGGAACAAAATTTATGTCATTGCAACGCAATTTCTGTGTAAATTCCTCAATGGGAGGGTGCGAGGGATGCAGTAAAGAAGAAATAGTGCATCGGAAAGGAGATCCTCGAGCCAAAAACAAAATACTGTCATTGCCGTAGAAACGTTCCTAGATTGGGATAGAGAAGGCATGGAACAAAACGTATATCATTGCGACGGAATTTCTGTTACAATTACTCAATGTGAGGGTGTGAGGGATACAGTAACTAAGAAACAGTTCATCGGGAACGAGATACTCGTTGCCAAAGGAAAATCCTGTCGTTGCCGTAGAAACGAATCGAGAATGGGAAAGAGGAGGCATGGAACCCAATGTACTACATTTCGACGCAATTTCTGTGTTAATTCCTCTTTGTGAGGTTGTGAGGGATACAGCAAAGAAGAAATAGTGCATCAAGAACGAGATACTCATTCCCAAATGAAAATCCTGTCGTTGCCATAGAATCGTTCCCAGATTGGGAAAGAGAAGGCATGGAACACAATGTATTTCATTGCGACGCAATTTCTGTGTTAATTCCTGAATGTTAGAGTTCGAGGGATAGAGTAAAGAAGAAATTGTTCATCGGGAACGAGATACTCGTCCCCAAAACAAAATCCGGTCGTTGCTGCAGAAACGTTCCTAGATTGGGAAAGAGAAGGCATGGAACAAAACGTATATCATTGCGACGCTATTTATGTGTTAATTCGACAATGTGAGAGTGCGAGGGATCCAGTAAAGAAGAAATAGTTTATCAGGAAAGAGATACTCGTCCCCAAAGCAAATTCCTGTCGTTGCCATAGAAACGTTCCGAGATTGGGAAAGAGAAGGCATGGAAAACAGTGTATTTTATTGCGACGCCATTTCTGTGTTAATTCGTCAATGTGAGGGTGCAAGGGATACAGTAAAGAAGAAATAGTGCATCGGAAAGGAGATCCACGACTCCAAAAAAAATCCTGTCGTTGCCGTGGAAACGTTCCTAGATTGCGAAGGAGAAGGCATGAAACACAATGTATTTTATTGCGACGCAATTTCTGTGTTAATTCCTCAATGTGAGAGTGCGAGGGATACAGTAATGATGAAATAGTGCATCAGGAACGAGATACTCGTCCCCAAACCAAAATCCTGTCGTTGCCGTAGAAACGTTCCCAGATTGGGAAAGAGAAGGTGTGCAACATAATGTATTTCATTGCGACGCAATTTCTGTGACAATTACTCAATGTGAGGATGCGAGGAATGCAGTAAAGAAGAAATAGTGCATCGGAAAAGAGGTCCTCGACCCGAAAACAAAATCCAGTCGTTGCCATAGAAACGTTCCCGGATTGGGATACAGAAGGCATGGATCGCAATGTATTTCATTGCGACGCAATTTCTGTGTTAATTCCTCAATGTTAGGGTGCGAGTGATACAGTAAAGAAGAAATAGTGCATCGGGAATGTGATATCCGTCCCCAAAATAAGATCCTGTCGTTGCCGTAGAAACGATCCCACATTCGGAAAGAGAAGGCATGGAACACAATGTACTTCATTGCGACACAATTTTTGTGTTAATTCGTTAATGTGAGGGTGCGAGGGACACAGTAAAGAAGAAACAGTTCATCGGGAACGAGATACTCGTCGCCAAAGGAAAATCGTGTCGTTGCCGTAGAAACGTCTCGAGAATGGGAAAGAGGTGGCATGGAACACAATGTACTTCATTGCGACGCAATTTCTGTGTTAATTCCTGAATGTTAGAGTTCGAGTGATACAGTAAAGAAAAAATAGTGCATCGGGAACGTGATATTCGTCCCCAAAAAAAATCCTTTTTTTGCCGTAGAAACGTTCCCAGATTGGTAAAGAGAAGGAATGGAACACAATTTATGTCATTGCAACGCAATTTCTGTGTTAATTCCTCAATGTGAGGGTGCGAGGGATGCAGTAAAGAAAAAATAGTGCATCGGAAAGGAGATCCTTGACCCAAAAACAAAATACTGTCATTACCGTAGAAACGTTCCTAGATTGGGAAAGAGAAGGCATGGAACAAAACGTATATCATTGCGACGCTATTTCTGTGCTAAATCGTCTATGTGAGAGTGCGAGGGATATAGTAAAGAAGAAACAGTTCATCGGAAGCAAGATACTCGTCCCCAAAGGAAAATCCTGTCGTTGCCGTAGAAACGTTTCGTAATCGGGAAGGAGAAGGCATGGAACACAGTGTATTTATTGCGACGCCATTTCTGTTTTAATCGTCGATGTAAGGGTGCGAGAGATACAGTAAAGAAGAAATAGTGCATCGGAAAGGAGATCCTCGACCCCAAAACAAAATCGTGTCGTTGCCGTAGAACTGATACTAGATTGCGAAGGAGAAGGCATGGGACACAGTGTATTTTATGCGACGCAATTTCTGTGTTAATTCCTCAATGTGAGAGTGCGAGGGATACAGTAATGAAGAAATAGTGCTTCGGAATGGAGATCCTCGACCCCAAAAGAAAATCCTGTCGTTGCCGTAGAAACGTTCCCAGATTCGGAAAGAGAAGGCGTGGAATATAATGTATTTCATTGCGACGCAATTTCTGGGTTAATTGCTCAATGTGAGGGTGCGAGGGATACAGTAAAGAAGAAAAAGTTCATCGGGAACGAGATACTCGTCCCCAAAGGAAATTCCTGTCGTTGCCGTAGAAACGTTCCCAGATTCGGAAAGAGAAGGCGTGGCACACAATGTATTTCATTGCGACGCAATTTCTGTAACAATTATTCAACGTGAGGATGCAAGGAATACAGTAAAGAAGAAATAGTGCATCGGAAAAGAGATCCTCTACCAAAAAACTAAATCCAGTCGTTGCCATAGAAACGTTCCCGGATTGGGATAGAGAAGGCATGGAACCCAATGTATTTCATTGCGACGCAATTTCTGTGTTAATTCCTCAATGTGAGGGGCGAGTGATACAGTAAAGAAGAAATAGTGCATTGGGAACGTGATATTCGTCCCCAGAAGAAGATCCTGTCGTTGCCATAGAAACGATCCCAGATTCGGAAAGAGAAGGCATGGAACACTATGTATTTCATAGCGACGCAATTTCTGTGTTAATTCGTCAATGTGAGGGTGCGAGGGATACAGTAATGAATTAATAGTGCATCGTGATCGAGATACTCATCCCCAAAAGAAGATCCTTTCGTTGCCGTAGAAATGTTCCCAGATTGGGAAAGAGAAGGCATGGAACACAATGTATTTCGTTGCGGCGCAATTTCTGTGTTAATTTTTCAATATGAGCGTGCGAGGGATACAGTAAAGAAGAATTAGTGCATCGGAAACGAGATACTCGTCCCCAATAGAAAATCCTGTCGTGGCTGTAGATACGTTACCAGATTGGGAATGAGAAGGGGTGGAACACAATGTATTTCATTGCGATGGAAGATCTGTGACAATTCCTCAATGTGAGGGTGCGAGGGATGCAGTAAAGAAGAAATATTGCATCGGAAAGGAGATCCTCGACCCAAAGACAAAATACTGTCATTGCTATAGAAACGTTCATAGATTGGGAAAGAGAAGGAATGGAACACAATGTCTTTCAATGCGACGCACTTTCTGTGTTAATTCCTCAATGTGAATGTGCGAGGGATACAGTAAAGAAGATATAGTGCATCGGAAAGGAGATCCTCGGCACAACAACAACTTACTGTCATTGCCGTAGAAACGATCACAGATGTGGAAAGAGAAGTTAGGGAATACAACGTATATCATTGCGACGCTATTTAAGTGTTAATTCGATAATGTGAGAGTGCGAGGGATACAGTAAAGAAGAAATAGTTAATGGGGAACGAGATACTCGTCCCCAAAGGAAAATCATGTCGTTGCCGTAGAAACGTTCCGAGATTGGGAAAGAGAAGGCATGGAACACAATGTATTTTATTGCGACGCCATTTCTGTGTTAATTCGTCAATGTGAAGGTGCGAGGGCTACAGTAAAGAAGAAATAGTGCATCGGAAAGGAGATCCTCGACACCAAAACAAAATGCAGTCGTTGCCGTGGAGACGTTCCTAGATTTCGAAGGAGAAGGCATGAAACACAATGTATTTTATTGCGACACAATTTCTGTGTTTATTCCTCAATGTGAGAGTGCGAGGGATACAGTAAAGAAAAAATAGTGCATCGGGATCGAGATAATCGTCCCCAAGAAGAAAATTCTTTCGTTGCCATAGAAACGTTCCCAGAATGGGAAAGAGAAGGCATGGAACACAATGTATGACAATGCGACGCACTTTCTGTGTTAATTCCTCAATGTGAGGGTGCGAGGGATACAGTAAAGAAGAAATAGTGCATCGGAAATGAGATCCTCGGCACAACAACAAAATACTGTCATTGCCGTAGAAACGATCCCAGATTGGGAAAGAGAAGTTAGGGAATCCAACGTATATCATTGCGACGCTATTAATGTGTTAATTCGACAATGTGAGAGTGCGAGGGATACAGGAAAGAAGAAATAGTTAATCGGGAACGAGATACTCGTCCCCAAAGGAAATTACTGTCGTTGCCGTAGAAACGTTCCCAGATTGGGAAAGAGAAGGCATGGAACGCATTGTATTTCATGGCGACGCGAATTTGGTGTTAATTACTCAATGTGAGAGTGCTAGTGATACAGTAAAGAAAAAATAGTGCATCGGGAACGAGATACTCGACCCCAAAAGAAAATTCTCTCGTTGCCATAGAAACGTTCCCAGATTGGGAAAGAGAAGGCATGGAACACATTGTATTTCATTGCGACGCATTTTCTGTCTTAAAATGTTAATGTGAGAGACCGAGGGATACACTAAAGAAGAAATAGTTCATCGGGAACGAGATGTCCCCAAAAGAAAATCCTGTCGTTGGCGTAGAAACGTTCCAAGATTGGGAAAGAGAAGGCATGGAACACAATGTATTTCATTGCGACCCAATTTCAGTGTTCATTCGTCAGTGTGAGAGTGCGAGGGATACAGTAAAAAAGAAATAGTGCATGGGGAACGAGATACTAGTCCCCAAAAGAAAATCCTGTCGTTGCCGTAGAAACGTTCCCAGATTTGGAAAGACAAGACATGGAACGCAATGTATGTCATTGCAATGCAATTTCTGTGTTGATGCCTCAATGTGAGAGTGCAAGGGATATAGCAAAGAACAAATAGTGCATGGGAAAGGAGATACTCGACCCCAAAACAAAATCCTGACGTTGCCGTAGAAGCGTACCTAGATTGGGAAGGAGATTGCATAGAACACAATGTATTTTATTGCGACGCAATATCTGTGTTAATTCCTCAATGTGAGAGTGCGAGGGATACAGAAAAGAAGAAATAGTACATAGGGATCGAAATACTCGCCCCCAAAAGTAAATCCTGTCATTGCCGTAGAAACGTTCCCACATTTGGAAAGAGAAGGCATGGAACACAATGTATTTCATTGCGACGCAATTTCTGTGTTAATTCCTCAATGTGAGAGTGCGAGGTATAGAGTAAAGAAGAAATTGTGCACCGGGAACGAGATACTCGTCCATAAAAGAAAATCCTGTCGTTGCCGTAAAAACGTTCCCAAACTGGGAAAGAGAAGGCGTGGAACACAATGCCTTTCATTGCGACGCGATTTCTGTGACAATTCCTCAATTTGAGGATGCGAGGTATACATGAAAGAAGAAATAAGCATCGGAAAAGACACCCTCGACCCGAAAACAAAATCCTGTCGTTACCGTAGAAACGTTCCTAGGTTGGGAATGGGAAGGCATGGAATACAATGTGTTTCATTGCGACGCAATTTCTGTGTTCATTCGACAATGTGAGAGTGCGAGGGATACAGTGAAGAAGAAGTAGTTAATCGGGAACGAGATACTCGTCCCCAAAAGAAAATCCTGTCGTTGCCGTAAAAACGTTTCGAGATTTGGAAAGAGAAGGCATGCAACACAATGTATTTCATTGCGACACGATTTCTGTGTTAATTCCTCAATGTGAGAGTAATACAGTAAAGAAAAAATAGTGCATCGGGAACGAGATACGCGACCCCAAAAAAAAATTCTCTCGTTGCCACAGAAACGTTCCCAGATTGGGATAGAGAAGGCATGAAACTAAATGTTTTTCATTGCGACGCATTTTCTGTCTTAAAATATGATTGTGAGAGAGCGAGGGATACACTAATGAAGAAATAATGCATCGGGAGCGAGATACTCGTCCCCAAAAGAAAATGCAGTCAGTGGCGTAGAAACGTTCCTAGATTGGGAAAGAAACGGCATATAACACAATGTATTAAATTGCAACCCAATTTCTGTGTTCATTCGTCAATGTGAGAGTGCGAGGGATACAGTGAAGAAGAAACAGTGCATCGGGAACGAGATACTCGTCCCCAAAAGAAAATCCTGTCGTTGCCGTAGAAACGTTCCCACATTGGGAAAGCGAATGCATGGAACACAATGTATTTCATTGCGACGCAATTTCTGTGTTAATTCGTCAATGTGAGAGTGCGAGGGCAACAATAAAGAAGAAATAGTGCATCGGGAACGAGATACTCGTCCTCAAAACAATATCCTGTCTTTGCCGTAGAAACGTTCCCTGATTGGGAAAGAGAAGGCATGGAACAGAATGAATTTTATTGCGACGAAATTTCTGTGTTAATTCGTCAATATGAGAGTGAGAGGGATACAGTAATGAAGAAATAGTGCATCGGGAAAGAGATACTAGTCCCCAAAAAAAAATCCTCTCGTTGCCGTAGAAACGTTCGTAGATTGGGAAAGAGAAGGCATGGAACACAATGTATTTCTTTGCGACGCAATTCCAGTGTTAATTCGTCAATGTAAGAGTGCGAGGGATACAGTAAGGAAGAAATAGTGCATCGGGAAAGAGATACTAGTCGCCAAAAAAAATCCTCTCGTTGCCGTAGAAACGTTCCTAGATTGGGAAAGAGAAAGCATGGAACACAATGTATTTCATTGCAACGCTATTTCTGTGTTAATTCGTCAATGGAGAGTGCGAGGGATACAGTAATGAAGAAATAGTGCATCGGGAACGAGATGCTCGTCCCCAAAAGAAAATACTTTCGTTGCCATAGAAACGTTCCCAGATTGGGCAAGAGAAGGCATGGAAAACAATGTATGTCATTGCAACGCAATTTCTGTCTTGATTCCTCAATGTGAGAGTGCAAGGCACACAGTAAAGAAGAAATAGTGCATGGGAAAGGAGATCCTCCACCCCAAAACAAAATCCTGACGTTGCCGTAGAAACGTACCTAGATTAGGAAGGAGAATGCGTGGAACACAATGTCTTTCATTGCAACGCGATTTCTGTGACAATTCCTCAAAGTGAGGATGCGAGGAATACAGTAAGGAAGAAATAAGCATCGGAAAAGAGATCCTCGACCCGAAAACAAAATCCTGTCGTTACCGTAGAAACGTTCCTAGGTTGGGAACGGGAAGGCATGGAATACAATGTATTTCATTGCGACGCACTTTCTGTGTTCATTCGACAATGTGAGAGTGCGAGGGATACAGTAAAGAAGAAATAGTTAATCGCGAACGAGATACTCGTTCCCAAAAGGTAATCCTTTCGTTGCCGTAGATACGTTCCCAGATTGGGAAAGAGAATTCATAGAACACAATGTATTTAATTGCGACGCTATATCTGCGTTAATTCGTCAATGTGAGAGTGCGAGGGATACAGTTAAGAAGAAATAGTGCATCGGGAACGAGATACTCATCCCCAAAAAAAATCCTTTTGTTGCCGTAGAAACGTTCCCGATTTGTAAAGAGAAGGTATGGAACACAATTTATGTCATTGCAACGCAATTTCTGCATCGGAAAAGAGGTCCTCGCCCCGAAAACAAAATCCAGTCGTTGCCATAGAAACGTTCCCGGATTGGGATAGAGAAGGCATGGAACCCAATGTACTTCATTGCGACGCAATTTCTGTGTTAATTCCCAGATGTGAGGTTGCGAGGGATACAGTAAAGAAGAAATAGTGAATCGGGAACGTGATATTCGTCCCCAAAAAAGATCCTGTCGTTGCCGTAGAAACGATCCCATATTCGGAAAGAGAAGGCATGGAACACAATGTATTTCATTGCGACGCAATTTCTGTGTTAATTCGTCAATTTGAGGGTGCGAGGGATACAGTAAAGAGGTGTATCGGGATCGAGATACTCGTCCCCAAAAGAAGATCCTTTCGTTGCCGTAGAAATGTTCCCAGATTGGGAAAGAGAGGGCATGGAACACAATGTATTTCATTGCGGCGCAATTTCTGTGTTAATTCGTCAATGTGAGAGTGCGAGGGATACAGTAAAGATGAAATAGTGCATCGGGAACTAGATACGTGTCCCCAAAAGAAAAACAAGTCCTTGCTGTAGATACGTTACCAGATTGGGAAAGAGAAGGAGTGGAACACAATGTATTTCATTGCGATGGAAGATCTGTGACAATTCCTCAATGTGAGGGTGCGAGGGATGCAGTAAAGAAGAAATAGTGCATCGGAAAGGAGATCCTCGACCCAAAATCTAAATACTGTCATTGCTATAGAAACGTTCATAGATCGGGATAGAGAAGGCATGGAAAAAACGTATATCATTGCGACGCTATTTATGTGTTAATTCGACAATGTGAGAGTGCGAGGGATACAGTAAAGAAGAAATAGTTCATCAGGAACGAGATACTCGTCCCCAAAGGAAACTCCTGTCGTTGCCTTAGAAACGTTCCGAGATTGGGAAAAAGAAGGCATGGAACGCAATGTATTTCATTGCGATGGTATTTCTGTGTTAATTCGTGAATGTGATAGTGCGAAGAATACAGTAATGAAGAAATAGTGCATCGGAAAGGAGATCCCCGACCTCAAAACAAAACCTGTCGTTGCTGTAGAAACGTTCCTAGATTGGGAAAGTGAAGGCATGAAACACAATGTATTTTATAGCGACGCAATTTCTGTGTTAATTCCTCAATGTGAGAGTGCAAGGGATACAATAATGAAGAAATAGTGCATCGGGAACGAGATCCTCGACCCCAAAGCAAAATCCCGTCGTTGCCGGTGAAACGTTCCTAGATTGGTACAGAGACGGCATGGAACACAGTGTAATTTATGGGAGCGCAATTTCTGTTTTAATTCGTCAATGTGTGAGTGCGAGGGATACAGTAATGAGGAAATAGTTTATCGGGAACGAGATCCTCGACTCCAAAACAAAATACTGTCGTTGCCGTAGAAACGTTCCTAGATTGGGAAAGTGAAGTCATGGAACACAATGTATTTAATTGCGACGCTATTTCTGTGTTAATTCGTCAATGTGAGAGTCCGAGGGATACAGTAAAGAAGAAATAGTGCATCGGGAACGAGATACTCGTCCCCAAAAAGAACTCTTTTGTTGCCGTAGAAATGTTCCCAGATTGGTAAGGAGAAGGTATGAAACACAATTTATGTCATTGCAACGCAATTTCTGTGTTAATTCCTCAATGTGAGGGTGCGAGGGATGCAGTAAAGAAAAAATAGTGCATCGGAAAGGAGATCCTTGACCAAAAAACAAAAAACTGTCATTACCGTAGAAACGTTCCTAGATTGGGAAAGAGAAGGCATGGAACAAAACGTATATCATTGCGACGCTATTCTGTGCTAATTCGTCTATGTGAGAGTGCGAGGGATATAGTAAAGAAGAAACAGTTCATCGGAAGCAAGATAATCGTCCCCAAAGGAAAATCCTGTCGTTGCTGTAGAAACGTTTCGAGATTGGGAAGGAGAAGGCATGGAACACAGTGTATTTTATTGCGACGCCATTTCTGTGTTAAATCGTCGATGTAAGGGTGCGAGAGATACAGTAAAGAAGAAATAGTGCATCGGAAAGGAGATCCTCGACCCCAAAACAAAATCCTGTCGTTGCCGTAGAACCGATACTAGATTGCGAAGGAGAAGGCATGGGACACAGTGTATTTTATGCGACACAATTTCTGTGTTAATTCCTCAATGTGAGAGTGCGAGAGATACAGTAATGAAGAAGTAGTGCTTCGGAATGGAGATCCTCGACCCCAAAACAAAATCCTGTCGTTGCCGTGAAACATTCCCAGATTCGGAAAGAGAAGGCGTGGAACATAATGTATTTCATTGCGACGCAATTTCTGGGTTAATTGCTCAATGTGAGGGTGCGAGGGATACAGTAAAGAAGAAAAAGTTCATCGGGAACGAGATACTCGTCCCCAAAGGAAATTCCTGTCGTTGCCGTAGAAACGTTGCCAGATTCGGAAAGAGAAGGCGTGGCACACAATGTATTTCATTGCGACGCAATTTCTGTAACAATTATTCAACGTGAGGATGAAAGGAATACAGTAAAGAAGAAATAGTGCATCTGAAAAGAGATCCTCTACCAAAAAACAAAATCCAGTCGTTGCCATAGAAACGTTCCCGGATTGGGATAGAGAAGGCATGGAACCCAATGTATTTCATTGCGACGCAATTTCTGTGTTAATTCCTCAATGTGAGGGGGCGAGTGATACAGTAAAGAAGAAATAGTGCATTGGGAACGTGATATTCGTCCCCAGAAGAAGATCCTGTCATTGCCATAGAAACGATCCCAGATTCGGAAAGAGAAGGCATGGAACACTATGTATTTCATAGCGACGCAATTTCTGTGTTAATTCGTCAATGTGAGGGTGCGAGGGATACAGTAATGAATTAATAGTGCATCGGGATCGAGATATCATCCCCAAAAGAAGATCCTTTCGTTGCCGTAGAAATGTTCCCAGATTGGGAAAGAGAAGGCATGGAACACAATGTATTTCGTTGCGGCGCAATTTCTGTGTTAATTTTTCAATATGAGCGTGCGAGGGATACAGTAAAGAAGAATTAGTGCATCGGAAACGAGATACTCGTCCCCAATAGAAAATCCTGTCGTGGCTGTAGATACGTTACCAGATTGGGAAAGAGAAGGAGTGGAACACAATGTATTTCATTGCGATGGCAGATCTGTGACAATTCCTCAATGTGAGGGTGCGAGGGATGCAGTAAAGAAGAAATATTGCATCGGAAAGGAGATCCTCGACCCAAAAACAAAATACTGTCATTGCTATAGAAACGTTCATAGATTGGGAAAGAGAAGGAATGGAACACAATGTCTTTCAATGCGACGCATTTTCTGTGTTAATTCCTCAATGTGAATGTGCGAGGGATACAGTAAAGAAGAAATAGTGCATCGGGAACGTGATATTCGTCCCCAAAAGAAGGTCCTGTCGTTGCCGTAGAAACGATCCCAGATTCGGAAAGAGAAGGCATGGAACCCAATGTATTTCATTGCGACGTAGTTTCTGTGTTAATTGCTCAATGTGAGGGTGCGAGGGATACAGTAAAGAAGAAATAGTGCATCGGAAAGGAGATCCTCGACACCAAAACAAAATGCAGTCGTTGCCGTGGAGACGTTCCTAGATTTCGAAGGAGAAGGCATGAAACACAATGTATTTTATTGCGACACAATTTCTGTGTTTATTCCTCAATGTGAGAGTGCGAGGGATACAGTAAAGAAAAAATAGTGCATCGGGATCGAGATAATCGTCCCCAAGAAGAAAATTCTTTCGTTGCCATAGAAACGTTCCCAGAATGGGAAAGAGAAGGCATGGAACACAATGTATGACAATGCGACGCACTTTCTGTGTTAATTCCTCAATGTGAGGGTGCGAGGGATACAGTAAAGAAGAAATAGTGCATCGGAAATAAGATCCTCGGCACAACAACAAAATACTGTCTTTGCCGTAGAAACGATCCCAGATTGGGAAAGAGAAGTTAGGGAATCCAACGTATATCATTGCGACGCTATTAATGTGTTAATTCGACAATGTGAGAGTGCGAGGGATACAGGAAAGAAGAAATAGTTAATCGGGAACGAGATACTCGTCCCCAAAGGAAATTACTGTCGTTGCCGTAGAAACGTTCCCAGATTGGGAAAGAGAAGACATGGAACGCATTGTATTTCATGGCGACGCGAATTTGGTGTTAATTACTCAATGTGAGAGTGCTAGTGATACAGTAAAGAAAAAATAGTGCATCGGGAAAGAGATACTCGAACCCCAAAAGAAAATTCTCTCTTTGCCATAGAAACGTTCCCAGATTGGGAAAGAGAAGGCATGGAACACATTGTATTTCATTGCGACGCATTTTCTGTCTTAAAATGTTAATGTGAGAGAGCGAGGGATACACTAAAGAAGAAATAGTTCATCGGGAACGAGATGTCCCCAAAAGAAAATCCTGTCGTTGGCGTAGAAACGTTCCAAGATTGGGAAAGAGAAGGCATGGAACACAATGTATTTCATTGCGACCCAATTTCAGAGTTCATTCGTCAGTGTGAGAGTGCGAGGGATACAGTAAAAAAGAAATAGTGCATGGGAAACGAGATACTAGTCCCCAAAAGAAAATCCTGTCGTTGCCGTAGAAACGTTCCCAGATTTGGAAAGACAAGGCATGGAACACAATGTATGTCATTGCAATGCAATTTCTGTGTTGATGCCTCAATGTGAGAGTGCAAGGGATATAGTAAAGAACAAATAGTGCATGGGAAAGGAGATACTCGACCTAAAAACCAAATCCTGACGTTGCCGTAGAAGCGTACCTAGATTGGGAAGGAGATTGTATAGAACACAATGTATTTTATTGCGACGCAATATCTGTGTTAATTCCTGAATGTGAGAGTGCGAGGCATACAGAAAAGAAGAAATAGTACATAGGGATCGAGATACTCGCCCCCAAAAGTAAATCCTGTCATTGCCGTAGAAACGTTCCCACATTTGGAAAGAGAAGGCATGGAACACAATGTATTTCATTGCGACGCAATTTCTGTGTTAATTCGTCAATGTGAGAGTGCGAGGGATACAGTAAAGAAGAAATACTCGTCCCCAAAATAAAATCCTGTCGTTGCCATAGATCTGTTCCCAGATTGGGAAAGAGAAGCCATGGAACACAATGTATATCATTGCGACGCAATTTCTGTATTAATTCCTCAATGTGAGAGTGCGAGGTATAGAGTAAAGAAGAAATTGTGCACCGGGAACGAGATACTCGTCCATAAAAGAAAATCCTGTCGTTGCCGTAGAAACGATCCCAAATTGGGAAAGAGAAGGCGTGGAACACAATGCCTTTCATTGCGACGCGATTTCTGTGACAATTCCTCAATGTGAGAGTAATACAGTAAAGAAAAAAGTAGTGCATCGGGAACGAGATACTCGACCCCAAAAAAAATTCTCTCGTTGCCATAGAAACGTTCCCAGATTGGGATAGAGAAGGCATGGAACACAATGTTTTTCATTGCGACGCATTTTCTGTCTTAAAATGTGATTGTGAGAGAGCGAGGGATACACTAAAGAAGAAATAGTGCATCGGGAACGAGATACTCGTCCGCCAAAGAAAATCCAGTCAATGGCGTAGAAACGTTCCCAGATTGGGAAAGAGAAGGCATGTAACACAATGTATTAAATTGCAACCCAATTTCTGTGTTCATTCGTCAATGTGAGAGAGCGAGGGTTACAGTAAAGAAGAAACAGTGCATCGGGAACGAGATACTCGTCCCCAAAAGAAAATCCTCTCGTTGCCGTAGAAACGTTCCCAGATTGGGAAAGCGAATGCATGGAACACAATGTATTTCATTGCGACGCAATTTCTGTGTTAATTCGTCAATGTGAGAGTGCGAGGGCAACAATAAAGAAGAAATAGTGCATCGGGAACGAAATACTCGTCCTCAAAACAATATCCTGTCTTTGCCGTAGAAACGTTCCCTGATTGGGAAAGAGAAGGCATGGAACAGAATGAATTTTATTGCGACGAAATTTCTTTGTTAATTCGTCAATATGAGAGTGATCGTGATACAGTAATGAAGAAATAGTGCATCGGGAAAGAGATACTAGTCCCCCAAAAAAAAAATCCTCTCGTTGCCGTAGAAACGTTCGTAGATTGGGAAAGAGAAGGCATGGAACACAATGTATTTCTTTGCGGCGCAATTCCAGTGTTAATTCGTCAATGTGAGAGTGCGAGGGATACAGTAAAGAAGAAATAGTGCATCGGGAAAGAGATACTAGTCGCCAAAAAATAATCCTCTCGTTGCCGTAGAAACGTTCCTAGATTGGGAAAGAGAAAGCATGGAACACAATGTATTTCATTGCAACGCTATTTCTGTGTTAATTCGTCAATGGAGAGTGCGAGGGATACAGTAATGAAGAAATAGTGCATCGGGAACGAGATGCTCGTCCCCAAAAGAAAATCCTTTCGTTGCCGTAGAAACGTTCCCAAATTGGGAAAGAGAATGCGTGGAACACAATGTCTTTCATTGCAACGCGATTTCTGTGACAATTCCTCAATGTGAGGATGCGAGGAATACAGTAAGGAAGAAATATGCATCGGAAAAGAGATCCTCGACCCGAAAACATAATCCTGTCGTTGCCATAGAAACGTTCCTAGGTTGGGAACGGGAAGGCATGGAATACAATGTATTTCATTGCGACGCACTTTCTGTGTTCATTCGACAATGTGAGAGTGCGAGGGATACAGTAAAGAAGAAATAGTTAATCGCGAATGAGATACTCGTTCCCAAAAGGTAATCCTTTCGTTGCCGTAGATACGTTCCCAGTTTGGGAAAGAGAATTCATAGAACACAATGTATTTCATTGCGACGCACTTTACGTGTTAATTCGTTAATGCGAGGGTGCGAGGGATACAGTAAAAAAGAAATAGTGCTTCGGAAAGGTGATGCTCGACACCAAAACAGAATCCTGTCGTTGCCGTAAAAACGTTCCTAGATTCGGAAAGAGAAGGCATGGAACATAACGTATTTCATTGCGACGCAATATATGTGTTCATTCGACAATGTCAGAGTGTGAGGGATACAGTAACGAAGAAATAGTGCATCGGGAACGAGATACTCGTCCCCAAAAGAAAATCCTGTCGTTGCCGTAGACACGTTCCCAAACTGGGAAAGAGAAGGCATGGAACACAATGTATTTCATTGCGACGCAATTTCTGTGATAATTCGTCAATGTGAGGGTGTGAGGGATACAGTAAAGAAGAAATAGTACATTGGAAAGGAGATCATCGATTCCAAAACAAAATCCTGTCTTTGTCGTAGAAACGGTCCTAGAATAGGAAAGAGAAGTCATGGAACCCATGTATTACAATGCGACGCAATTTCTTTGTTAATCCCTCAATGTGAGGGTGCGAGGGATACCATAAAGAACAAATAGTGCATCGGAAAGGAGATCCTCGACCCCGAAACAAAATCCTGTCGTTGCCGTAGATACGTTCATAGATTGGGAAAGAGAAGGCGTGGAACAAAATGTCTTTCATTGCGAAGCGATTTCTGTCACAATTCCTCAATGTGAGGATGCGAGGGATACAGTGAAGATGTAATAGTGCATCAAGAACGAGATACTCATCCCCAAAAGAATATCCTGTCGTTGCCATAGAACCGTTCCCAGATTGAGATAGAGAAGGCATGGGACACAATGTATTTCAATGCGACGCACTTTCTGTGTTAGTCCCTCAATGTGAGGATGCGAGGGATACCATAAAGAACAAATACATCGGAAAGGAGTTCCTCGACCCCAAAACAAAATCCAGTCGTTGCCGTCTAAACGTTCCTAGATTGGGAAAGAGAAGGCATGGAACACAATGTATTTCATTGCGACGCTATTTCTGTGTTACATCGTCAATGAGGGAGTGCGAGGGATACAGTAATGAAGAAATAGTGCATCAGGAACGAGATGCTCGTCCCCAAAAGAATATCTTTTCGTTGCCGTAGAAACGTTCCCTGATTGGAAAGAGAAGGCATGGAACACAATGTATTTCATTGGGACGCAATTTCTGTGTTCATCCGACAATGTGAGAGTGCGAGAAATACAGTAAAGAAGAAACAGTTAATCGGGAACGAGATATTCGTCCCCAAAAGAAAATCCTGTCGCTGCCGTAGAAACGTTCCCAGCCTCGGAAAGAGGAGGCATGGATCATAATGTATTTCATTGCGACGCCATTTCTGTGATAGTTACTCAATGTGAGGGTGCGAGGGATACAGTAAAGAAGAAATAGTGCATGGGAAAAGAGATCCTCGATTCCAAAATATTATCCTGTCGTTGCCGTAGAAACGGTCCTAGAATGGGAAAGAGACGACATGGAACACATGTATTACATTGCGACGCACTTTCTGTGTTAATTCCTCAATGTGAGGGTGCGAGGGATACAGTAAAGAAGAAATAGTGCATCGGGAATGAGATACTCGTCCCCAAAACAATATCCTGTCGTTGCTGTAGAAACATTCCCATATTCGGAAACCGAAGGCATGGAACATAACGTATTTCATTGCGACGCAATATATGTGTTCATTCGACAATGTGAGAGTGTGAGGGATACAGTAACGAAGAAATAGTGCATCGGGAACGAGATACTCGTTCTCAAAAGAAAATCCTGTTGTTGCCGTAGAAACAACCCCAGATTCTGAAAGAGAAGACATGGGTCACAATGTATTTCATTGCGACGCTATTTCTGTGTTAATTCGTCAATGTGAGAGTGCAAGGGATACAGTATAGAAGAAATAGTGCATCGGGAACGAGATACCCATCCCCAAAGGAAAATCCAGTCGGTGCCGTAGAAACGTTCCCAGAATGGGAATGAGAAGGCATGGAACACAATGTATTTCATTGCGTCGCAATTTCTGTGTTAATTCGTCAATGTGAGAGTGAGAGGGATACAGTAAAGAAGAAATATGGCATCGGGAACGAGATACTCGTTCTCAAAAGAAAATCATGTTGTTGCCGTAGAAACAACCCCAGATTCGGAAAGAGAAGACATGGAACATAATGTATTTCATTGCGACGCTATTTCTGTGATAGTTACTCAATGTGAGAGTGCGAGGGATACAGTAAGGAAGAAATAGTTCATCGGGGTCGAGATACTCGTCCCCAAAAGAAAATCCTGTAGCCGCCTTAGAAACGTTCCCAGTTTGGAAAAACCGAAGGCAAGGAACACAATGTATTGCGACGCAATTTCTGTGTTAATACGTCGATGTGAGAGTGCGAGGGATACAGGAAAGAAGAAATACAGCATCGGGAACGAGATACTCGTCCCCAAAAGAAAATCCTGTCGTTGCTGTAGAAACGTTCCCAGATTGGGAAAGAGAGGGCTTGGAACACAATGTATTTCTTTGCGACGCAATTTCTGTGATAATTCATCAATGTCAGGGTGAGAGGGATAGAGTAAAGAAGAAATAGTGCATCGGAAAGGAGATCCTCGATTCCAAAACAAAATCCTGTCGTTGCCGTAGAAACGGTCCTAGATTGGGAAAGAGAAGACATGGAACCAATGTATTACAATGCGACGCAATTTCTGTGTTAATTCCTCAATGTGAGGGTGCGAGGGATACAGTAAAGGAGTAATAGTGCATCAAGAACGAGATACTCATTCCCAAAAGAATTTCCTGTCATTGCCATAGAACCTTTCCCAGATTGGGAAAGAGAAGGCATGGAACACAATGTATTTCATTGCTACACAATTCCTGTGTTCATTCGTCAATGTGAGAGTGCGAGGGATACAGTAAAGAAGAAATAGTGCATCGGGAACGAGATACTCGTCCCCAAAAGAAAATAATGTCGTTGCTGTAGAAATGTTCCCAGAGTGGGAAAGAGAAGGCATGGAACACAATGTATTTTAATACGACGCACTTTCTGTGTTAATCCCTCTGTGTGAGGGTGCGAGGGATACCATAAAGAAGAAATAGTGCATCGGTAAGGAGATCCTCGACCACAAAAGAAAATCCTGTCGTTGCCGTAGAAACGTTCCTAGATTGGGAAAGAGAAGGCATGGAACACAATGTATTTCATTGCGACGCTATTTCTGTGTTAATTCGTCAATGAGAGAGTGCGAGGGATACAGTAATGAAGAAATAGTGCATCGCGAACGAGATGCTCGTCCCCAAAAGAAAATCCTTTCGTTGCCGTAGAAACGTTCCCAGATTGGGCAAGAGAAGGCATGGAACACAATGTATGTCATTACAACGCAATTTCAGTGTTGATTCCTCAATGTGAGAGTGCAAGGGATACAGTAAAGGAGAAATAGTGCTTGGGAAACGAGATCCTCGACCCCAAAACAAAATCCTGACGTTGCCGTAGAAATGAACTTAGATTGGGAAGGAGAAGGCATTGAACACAATATATTTCATTGCGACGCAATTTCTGTGTTAATTCCTCAATGTGAGAGTGCGAGGGATACAATAAAGAAGAAATAGTACATCGGGAGCGAGATACTCGTCCCCAAAAGTAAATCCTGTCGTTGCTGTAGAAACGTTGCCACATTTGGGAAGAGAAGGCATGGAACATAATGTATTTCATTGCGACGCAATTTCTTTGTAAATTCGTCAATGTCAGAGTGCGAGGGATACGGTAAGGAAGAAAAAGTGCATCGGGAACGAGATACTCGTCCCCAAAAGAAAATCCTGTCGTTGCTGTAGAAACGTTCCTAGATTGGAAAAGAGAAGACATGGAACACAATGTATTTAATTGCGACGCTATTTCTGCGTTAATTCGTCAATGTGAGAGTGCGAGGGATACAGTTAAGAAGAAATAGTGCATCGGGAACGAGATACTCATCCCCAAAAAAAATCCTTTTGTTGCCGTAGAAACGTTCCCAGATTTGTAAAGAGAAGGTATGGAACACAATTTATGTCATTGCAACGCAATTTCTGTGTTAATTCCTCAATGTGAGGTTGCGAGGGATGCAGTAAAGAAGAAATAGTGCATCGGAAAGGAGATCCTCGACCCAAAAACAAAATACTGTCATTGCCGTAGAAACGTTCCTAGATTGGGAAAGAGAAGGCATGGAACAAAACGTATATCATTGCGACGGAATTTCTGTGTTAATTCGTCAATGTGAGGGTGCGAGGGATACAGTAAAGAATAAATAGTGCATCGAGAACGAGATACTCGTCCTCAAAAGAAAATCCTGTCGTTGCCGTAGAAACGTTCCCAGATTGGGAAAGAGAAGGCGTGCAACATAATGTAATTCATTGCGACGCAATTTCTGTGACAATTACTCAATGCGATGATGCGAGGAATACAGGAAAGAAGAAATAGTGCATCGGAAAGGATGTCCTCGACCCGAAAACAAAATCCAGTCGTTGCTATAGAAACGTTCCCGGATTGGGATAGAGAAGGCATGGAACCCAATGTATTTCATTGCGACGCAATTTCTGTGTTAATTCCTCAATGTGAGGGTGCGAGGGATACAGAAAAGAAGAAACAGTTCATCGGGAACGGGATACTCGTCGCCAAAGGAAAATCCTGTCGTTGCCGTAGAAACGTCTCGAGATTGGGAAAGAGGAGGCATGGAACCCAATGTATTACATTTCGACGCAATTTCTGTGTTAATTCCTCAATCTGAGGTTGTGAGGGATACAGTAAAGAAGAAATAGTGCATCAAGAACGAGATACTCATTCCCAAAAGAAAATCCTGTCGTTGCCATAGAACCATTCCCAGATTGGGAAAGAGAAGGCATGGAACACAATGTATTTCATTGCGAAGCAATTTCTGCGTTAATTCCTGAATGTTAGAGTTCGATGGATCGAGTAAAGAAGAAATTGTTCATCGGGAACGAGATACTCGTCCCCAAAACGAAATCCGGTCGTTGCTGTAGAAACGTTCATAGATTGGGAAAGAGAAGGCATGGAACAAAACGTATATCATTGCAATTCTTTGTGTTAATTCGACAATGTGAGAGTGCGAGGGATACAGTAAAGAAGAAATAGTGCATCGGGAACGAGATACCCGTCCCCAAAAGAAAATCCTGTCGTTGCTGTAGATACGTTACCAGATTGGGAAAGAGATGGAGTGGAACACAATGTATTTCATTGCGACGCAATTTCTGTGACAATTACTCAATGTGAGGATGCGAGGAATACAGTAAAGAAGAAATAGTGCATCGGAAAACAGGTCCTCGACCCGAAAACAAAACCCAGTCGTTGCCATAGAAACGTTCCCAGATTGGGATATAGAAGGCCTGGAACCCAATGTATTTCATTGCGACGCAATTTCTGTGTTAATTCCCGAATGTGAGGGTGGGAGGGATACAGTAAAGAAGAAATAGTGCATCGGGAACGTGATATTCGTCCCCAAAAGAAGATCCTGTCGTTGCCGTAGAAACTATCGCAGATTCGGAAATAGAAGTCATGGAACACGATGTATTTCATTGCGACGCAATTTCTGTGACAATTACTCAATGTGAGGATGCGAGGCATACAGTAAAGAAGAAATAGTGCATCGGAAAAGAGGTCCTCGACCCGAAAACAAAATCCAGTCGTTGCCATAGAAACGTTCCCGGATTGGGATAGAGAAGGCATGGAACCCAATGTACACTCCTGGAAATTGAAATAAGAACACCGTGAATTCATTGTCCCAGGAAGGGGAAACTTTATTGACACATTCCTAGGTCAGATACATCACATGATCACACTTACAGAACCACAGGCACATAGACACAGGCAACAGAGCATGCACAATGTCGGCACTAGTACAGTGTATATCCACCTTTCGCAGCAATGCAGGCTGCCACTCTCCCATGGAGACGATCGTAGAGATGCTGGATGTAGTCCTGTGGAACGGCTTGCCATGCCATTTCCACCTGTCGCCTCAGTTGGACCAGCGTTCGTGCTGGACGTGCAGACCGCGTGAGACGACGCTTCATCCAGTCCCAAACAAGCTCAATGGGGGACAGATCCGGAGATCTTGCTGGCCAGGGTAGTTGACGTACACCTTCTAGAGCACGTTGGGTGGCATGGGATACATGCGGACGTGCATTGTCCTGTTGGAACAGCAAGTTCCATTGCCGGTCTAGGAATGGTAGAACGATGGGCTCGATGACGGTTTGGATGTACCGTGCACTATTAAGTGTCCCCTCGACGATCACCAGTGGTGTACGGCCAGTGTAGGAGATCGCTCCCCACACCATGATGCCGGATGTTGGCCCTGTGTGCCTCGGTCGTATGCAGTCCTGATTGTGGCGCTCACCTGCACGGCGCCAAACACGCTTACGACCATCATTGGCACCAAGGCAGAAGCGACTCTCATCGCTGAAGACGACACGTCTCCATTCGTCCCTCCATTCACACCTGTCGCGACACCACTGGAGGCGGGCTGCACGATGTTGGGGCGTGAGCGGAAGACGGCCTAACGGTGTGCGGGACCGTAGCCCAGCTTGATGGAGACGGTTGCGAATGGTCCTCGCCGATACCCCAGGAGCAACAGTGTCCCTAATTTGCTGGGAAGTGGCGGTGCGGTCCCCTACGGCACTGCGTAGGATCCTACGGTCTTGGCGTGCATCCGTGCGTCGCTGCGGTCCGGTCCCAGGTCGACGGGCACGTGCACCTTCCGCCGACCACTGGCGACAACATCGATGTACTGTGGAGACCACACGCCCCACGTGTTGAGCAATTTGGCGGTACGTCCGCCCGGCCTCCCGCATGCCCACTATACGCCCTCGCTCAAAGTCCGTCAACTGCACATACGGTTCACGTCCACGCTGTCGCGGCATCCTACCAGTGTTAAAGACTGCGATGGAGCTCCGTATGCCACGGCAAACTGTCTGACACTGACGGCGGCGGTGCACAAATGCTGCGCAGCTAGCGCCATCGACGGCCAACACCGCGGTTCCTGGTGTGTCCGCTGTGCCGTGCGTGTGATCATTGCTTGTACAGCCCTCTCGCAGTGTCCGGAGCAAGTATGGTGGGTCTGACACACCGGTGTCAATGTGTTCTTTTTTCCATTTCCAGGAGTGTATTTCATTGCGACGCAATTTCTGTGTTAATTCCTCAATGTGAGGGTGCGAGGGATACAGTAAAGAAGAAATAGTGCATCGAGATCGAGATACTCGTCCCCAAAGGAAAATCCCGGCGTTGCCGTAGAAATGTTCCCAGATTGGGAAGGAGAAGGCATGGAACACAATGTATTTCATTGCGACGCAATTTCTTTGTTAATTCGTCAATGTGAGAGTGCGAGGGATACAGTAAGGCAGAAATAGTGCATCGGGAACGAGATCCTCGACCCCAAAACAAAATCCTGACGTTGCTGTAGGAACGTTCCTAGATTGGGAAAGAGAAGGCATGGAACAAAACGTATATAATAGCGACGCTATTTATGTGTTAATTCGACAAAGTGAGAGTGCGAGGGAGACAGTAAAGAAGAAATAGTTCATCAGGAACGAGATACTCGTTTCCAAAGGAAATTCCTGCCGTTGCCGTAGAAACGTTCCGAGATTGGGAAAGGGAAGGCATGGAAAACAATGTATTTTACGGCGACGCCATTTCTCTATTAATTCGTCAATGTGAGGGTGCGAGGGATACAGTAAAGAAGAAATAGTGCATTGGAAAGGAGATCCTCGACCACAAAAAAAATCGTGTTGTTGCCGTGGAAACGTTCCTAGATTGCGAAGGAGAGAGCATGAAACACAATGTATTTTAATGCGACGCAATTTCTGTGTTAACTCGTCAACGTGAGAGTGCGAGGGATACAGTAATGAAGAAATAGTGCATCGGGAACGAGAGACTCGTCACCAAAAGAAAATCCTGTCGTTCCCGTAGAATCGTTACCAGATTGGGAAAGAAGAAGATGTGCAACATAATGTATTTCATTGCGACGCAATTTCTGTGACAATTACTCAATGTGAGGATGCGAGGAATACAGTAAAGAAGAAATAGTGCATCGGAAAACAGGTCCTCGACCCGAAAACAAAATCCAGTCGTTGTCACAGAAACGTTCCCGGATTGGGATGGAGAAGGCATGGTACCCAATGTACTTCATTGCGACGCAATTTCTGTGTTAATTCCTAGATGTGAGGGTGCGAGGGATACAGTAAAGAAGAAATAGTGCATCGGGAACGTGATATTCGTCCCCAAAAGAAGATCCTGTCGTTGCCGTAGAAACGATCCCAGATTCTGAAAGAGAAGGCATGGAACACAATGTATTTCATTGCGACGCAATTTCTGTGTTAATTCGTCAATTTGAGGGTGCGAGGGATACAGTAAAGAAGTGTATCGGGATCGAGATACTCGTCCCCAAAAGAAGATCCTTTCGTTGCCGTAGAAATGTTCCCAGTTTGGGAAAGAGAGTGCATGGAACACAATGTATTTAATTGCGACGCTATTTCTGTGTTAATTCGTCAATGTGAGAGTCCGAGGGATACAGTAAAGAAGAAATAGTGCAACGGGAACGAGATACTCGTCCCCAAAAAAATTCTTTTGTTGCCGCAGAAACGATCCCAGATTGGTAAGGAGAAGGTATGGAACACTATTTATGTCAATGCAACGCAATTTCTGTGTTAATTCCTCAATGTGAGGGTGCGAGGGATGCAGTAAAGAAGAAATAGTGCTTCGGAATGGAGATCCTCGACACCAAAACAAAATCCTGTCGTTGTCGTAGAAACGTTCCCAGATTCGGAAAGAGATGGTGTGGACCATAATGTATTTCATTGCGACGCAATTTCTGGGTTAATTGCTCAATGTGAGGGTGCTAGGGATACAGTAAAGAAGAAAAAGTTCATCGGGAACGAGATACTCGTCCCCAAAGGAAATTCCTGTCGTAGCCGTAGAAACGTTCCGAGATTGGGAAAGAGACGGCATGGAACACAATGTATTTTATTGCGACGCCATTTCTGTGTTAATTCGTCAATGTGAGAGTGCGAGGTATAGAGTAAAGAAGAAATTGTGCACCGGAAACGAGATACTCGTCCATAAAAGAAAATCCTGTCGTTGCCGTAGAAACGTTTCTAAATTGGGAAGGAGAAGGCGTGGAACACAATGCCTTTCATTGCGACGCGATTTCTGTGACAATTCCTCAATGTGAGGATGCGAGAAATACAGTAAAGAAGAAATAAGCATCGGAAAAGACATCCTCGACCCGAAAACAAAATCCTGTCGTTGCCGTAGACACGTTCCTAGGTTCTGAATGGGAAGGCATGGAATACAATGTATTTCATTGCGACGTTATTTCTGTGTTCATTCGACAATGTGAGAGTGCGAGGGATACAGTAAAGAAGAAATAGTTAATCGGGAACGAGATGCTCGTCCCCAAAAGAAAATCCAGTAAATGGCGTAGAAACGTTCCCAGATTGGGAAAAGAGAAGGCATGGAACACAATGTATTAAATTGCAACCCAATTTCTGTGTTCATTCGTCAATGTGAGAGTGCGAGGGATACAGTAAAAAAGAAACAGTGCATCGGGAACGAGATACTCGTCCCCAAAACAATATCCTGTCGTTGCTGTAGAAACATTCCCATATTCGGAAACCGAAGGCATGGAACACAACGTGCTTCATTGCGACGCAATTTCTGTGATAATTCGTCAATGTGAGGGTGCGAGAGATACAGTAAACAAGAAATAGTGCATTGGAAAGGAGATCATCGATTCCAAAACAAAATCATGTATTTGTCGTAGAAACGCTCCTAGAATAGGAAAGAGAAGACTTGGAACCCATGTATTACAATGCGACGCAATTTCTGTGTTAATCCCTCAATGTGAGGGTGCGAGGGATACCATAAAGAACAAATAGTGCATCGGAAAGGAGATCCTCGACCCCGAAACAAAATCCTGTCGTTGCCGTAGAAACGTTAATAGATTGGGAAAGAGAAGGCGTGGAACACAATGTCTTTCATTGCGACGCGATTTCTGTGACAATTCCTCAATGTGAGGGTGCGAGGGATACAGTGAAGATGTAATAGTGCATCAAGAACGAGATAGTCATTCCCAAAAGAATATCCTGTCGTTGCCATAGAACCGTCCCAGATTGAGATAGAGAAGGCATGGAACACAATGTATTTCAATGCGACGCACTTTCTGTGTTAATCCCTCAATGTGAGGATGCGAGGGATACCATAAAGAACAAATACAACGGAAAGGAGATCCTCGACCCCAAAACAAAATCCTGTCGTTGCCATATAAACGTTCCTAGATTGGGAAAGAGAAGGCATGGAACACAATGTATTTCATTGCGACGCTATTTCTGTGTTACTTCGTCAATGAGGGAGTGCGACGGATACAGTAATGAAGAAATAGTGCATCGGGAACGAGATACTCGTCCCCAAAAGAAAATCCTTTCGTTGCCGTTGAAACGTTCCCAGGTTGGGCAAGAGAAGGCATGGAACACAATGTATGTCATTGCAACGCAATTTCTGTGTTAATTCCTCATTGTAAGGGTGCAAGGGATACAGTGAAGAAGAAACAGTGCATCGGAAAGGAGATCCTCGATTCCAAAATATTATCCAGTCGTTGCCGTAGAAACGGTCCTACAATGGGAAAGAGAAGACATGGAACCCATGTATTACATTGCGATGCACTTTCTGTGTTAATTCCTCAATGTGAGGGTACGAGGGATACAGTAAAGAAGAAATAGTGCATCGGGAATGAGATACCCGTCCCCAAAACAATATCCTGTCGTTGCTGTAGAAACATTCCCATATTCGGAAACCAAAGGCATGGAACACAACGTGTTTCATTGCGACGCAATATCTGTGTTCATTCGACAATGTGAGAGTCTGAGGGATACAGTAACAAAGAAATAGTGCATCGGGAACGAGATACTAGTCCCCAAAAGAAAATCCTGTCGTTGCCGTAGAAACGTTCACTGATTAGGAAGCGAAGGCATGGAACAGAATGAATTTTATTGCGACGAAATTTCTGTGTTAATTCGTCAATATGAGAGTGAGAGGGATACAGTAAAGAAAAAATGGTGCATCGGGATCGAGATACTCGTCCCCACAGGAAAATCCTGTCGTTACTGTAGAAACGTCCCTAGATTGGGAAAGAGAAGGCATGGCACACAATGTATTTCTTTGCGACGCAATTCCAGTGTTAATTCGTCAATGTGAGAGTGCGAGGGATACAGTAAAGAAGAAATAGTGCATCGGCAAAGAGATACTACTCCCCAAAAGAAAATCCTGTCATTGCTGTAGAAACGTTCGCAGATTTGGAAAGAGAAGACATGGAACACAATGTATTTCAATGCGACGCACTTCTGTGTTAATCCCTCAATGTGAGGGTGCGAGGGATACCATAAAGAAGAAATAGTGCATCGGTAACGAGATCATCGACCCCAAAAGAGAATCCTCTCGTTGCCGTAGAACGTTCCTAGATTGGGGAAGAGAAGGCATGGAACACAATGTATGTCATTGCAACGCAATTTCTGTGATGATGCCTCAATGTGAGAGTGCAAGGCATACAGTAAAGAAGAAATAGTGCATGGGAAAGGAGATCCTCGTCCCCAAAACAAAATCCTGCCGTTGCCGTAGAAACGTTCCTAGATTCGGAAAGAGAAGGCATGGAACAGAATGAATTTTATCGCGACGCAATTTCTGTGTTAATTCCTCAATGTGAGAGTGCGAGGTATAGAGTAAAGAAGAAATTGTGCACCGGAAACGAGATACTCGTCCATAAAAGAAAATCCTGTCGTTGCCGTAGAAACGTTCCTAAATTGGGAAAGAGAAGGCGTGGAACACAATGCCTTTCATTGCGACGCGATTTCTGTGACAATTCCTCAATATGAAGATGCGAGGAATACAGTAAAGAAGAAATAAGCATCGGAAAAGACATCCTCGACACGAAAACAAAATCCTGTCGTTGCCGTAGACACGTTCCTAGGTTCGGAATGGGAAGGCATGGAATACAATGTATTTCATTGCGACGTTATTTCTGTGTTCATTCGACAATGTGAGAGTGCGAGGGATACAGTAAAGAAGAAATAGTTAATCGGGAACGAGATGCTCGTCCCCAAAAGAAAATCCAGTAAATGGCGTAGAAACGTTCCCAGATTGGGAAAGAGAAGGCATGGAACACAATGTATTAAATTGCAACCCAACTTCTGTGTTCATTCGTCAGTGTGAGAGTGCGAGGGATACAGTAAAGAAGAAACAGTGCATCGGGAACGAGATACTCGTCCCCAAAAGTATATCCTGTCGTTGCCGTAGAAACGTCCCCACATTTGGAAAGAGAAGGCATGGAACACAATGTATTTCATTGCGACGCAATTTCTGTGATAATTCGTCAATGTGAGGGTGCGAGAGATACAGTAAACAAGAAATAGTGCATCGGAAAGGAGATGATCGAATCCAAAACAAAATCCTGTATTTGTCGTAGAAACGCTCCTAGAATAGGAAAGAGAAGACTTGGAACCCATGTATTACAATGCGACGCAATTCCTGTGTTAATCCCACAATGTGAGGGTGCGAGGGATACCATAAAGAACAAATAGTGCATCGGAAAGGAGATCCTCGACCCCGAAACAAAATCCTGTCGTTGCCGTAGAAACGTTCATAGATAGTCAAAGAGAAGGCATGGAACACAATGTCTTTCATTGCGACGCGATTTCTGTGACAATTCCTCAATGTGAGGGTGCGAGGGATACAGTGAAGATGTAATAGTGCATCAAGAACGAGATACTCATTCCCAAAAGAATATCCTGTCGTTGCCATAGAACCGTTCCCAGATTGAGATAGAGAAGGCATGGAACACAATGTATTTCAATGCGACGCACTTTCTGTGTTAATCCCTCAATGTGAGGATGCGAGGGATACCATAAAGAACAAATACATCGGAAAGGAGATCATCGACCCCAAAACAAAATCCTGTCGTTGCCGTATAAACGTTCCTAGATTGGGAAAGAGAAGGCATGGAACACAATGTATTTCATTGCGACGCTATTTCTGTGTTACTTCGTCAATGAGGAAGTGCGACGGATACAGTAATGAAGAAATAGTGCATCGGGAACGAGATACTCGTCCCCAAAAGAAAATCCTTTCGTTGCCGTTGAAACGTTCCCAGATTGGGCAAGAGAAGGCATGGAACACAATGTATGTAATTGCAACGCAATTTCTGTGTTAATTCCTCATTGTAAGGTTGCAAGGGATACAGTGAAGAAGAAATAGTGCATCGGAAAGGAGATCCTCGATTCCAAAATATTATCCTGTTGTTGCCGTAGAAACGGTCCTACAATGGGAAAGAGAAGACATTGAACCCATGTATTACATTGCGACGCACTTTCTGTGTTAATTCCTCAATGTGAGGGTGCGAGGGATACAGTAAAGAAGAAATAGTGCATCGGGAATGAGATACTCGTCCCCAAAACAATATCCTGTCGTTGCTGTAGAAACATTTCCATATTCGGAAACCGAAGGCATGGAACACAACGTATTTCATTGCGACGCAATATCTGTGTTCATTCGACAATATGAGAGTGTGAGGGATACAGTAACGAAGAAATAGTGCATCGGGAACGACATACTCCTTCTCAAAAGAAAATCCTGTTGTTGCCGTAGAAACAACCCCAGATGCGGAAAGAGAAGACATGGAACACAATGTATTTCATTGCGACGCTATTTCTGTGTTAATTCGTCAATGTGAGATTGCGAGGGATACAGTATAGAAGAACTAGTGCATCGGCAACGAGATACCCATCCCCAAAGGAAAATCCAGTCGTTGCCGTAGAAACGTTCCCAGAATGGGAATGAGAAGGCATGGAACACAATGTATTTCATTGCGCCGCAATTTCTGTGTTAATTCGTCAATGTGAGGGTGAGAGGGATACAGTAAAGAAGAAATAGTGCATTGGGAATGAGATACTCGTCCCCAAAACAAAATCCTGTCGTTCCTGTTGAAACATTCCCATATTCGGAAAACGAAGGCATGGAACACAATGTATTTCATTGCGACGCAATTTCTTCGTTAATTCGTCAATGTGAGAGTGCGAGGGATGCAGTTAAGAAGAAATAGTGCATCGGGAACGAGATACTCGTCCCGAAAACTAAACCCCCTTGTTGCCGTAGAAACGTTCCTAGATTGCGAAAGAGAAGGCATGGAACACAATGTATATAATGGCGGCGCAATTTCTGTTTTAATTCGTTGTTATGAGAGTGCGAGGGATACAGTAAGGAAGAAATAGTTCATCGGGATCGAGATACTCGTTCCCAAAAGAAAATCCTGTCGTCGCCTTAGAAACGTTCCCAGATTGGAAAAACCGAAGGCAAGGAACACAATGTATTGCGACGCAATTTCTGTGTTAATACGTCGATGTGAGAGTGCGAGGGATACAATAAAGAAGAAATACAGCACCGGGAACGAGATACTCGTCCCCAAAAGAAAATCCCGTCGTTGCTGTAGAAACGTTCACAGATTGGGAAAGAGAGCGCTTGGAACACAATGTATTTCATTGCAACGCAATTTCTGTGATAATTCATCAATGTCAGGGTGCGAGGGATAGAGTAAAGAAGAAATAGTGCATCGGAAAGGAGATCCTCGATTCCAAAACAAAATCCTCTCGTTGCCATAGAAACGGTCCTAGATTGGGAAAGAGAAGACATGGAACCCATGTATTACAATGCGACGCAATTTCTGTGTTAATTCCTCACTGTGAGGGTGCGAGGGATACAGTAAAGGAGTAATAGTGCATCAAGAACGAGATACTCATTCCCAAAAGAATTTCCTGTCGTTGCCATAGAACCGATCCCAGATTGAGATAGAGAAGGCATGGAACACAATGTATTTCAATGCGACGCACTTTCTGTGTTAATCCCTCAATGTGAGGATGCGAGGGATACCATAAAGAACAAATACATCGGAAAGGAGATCATCGACCCCAAAACAAAATCCTGTCGTTGCCGTATAAACGTTCCTAGATTGGGAAAGAGAAGGCATGGAACACAATGTATTTCATTGCGACGCTATTTCTGTGTTACTTCGTCAATGAGGAAGTGCGACGGATACAGTAATGAAGAAATAGTGCATCGGGAACGAGATACTCGTCCCCAAAAGAAAATCCTTTCGTTGCCGTTGAAACGTTCCCAGATTGGGCAAGAGAAGGCATGGAACACAATGTATGTAATTGCAACGCAATTTCTGTGTTAATTCCTCATTGTAAGGTTGCAAGGGATACAGTGAAGAAGAAATAGTGCATCGGAAAGGAGATCCTCGATTCCAAAATATTATCCTGTTGTTGCCGTAGAAACGGTCCTACAATGGGAAAGAGAAGACATTGAACCCATGTATTACATTGCGACGCACTTTCTGTGTTAATTCCTCAATGTGAGGGTGCGAGGGATACAGTAAAGAAGAAATAGTGCATCGGGAATGAGATACTCGTCCCCAAAACAATATCCTGTCGTTGCTGTAGAAACATTTCCATATTCGGAAACCGAAGGCATGGAACACAACGTATTTCATTGCGACGCAATATCTGTGTTCATTCGACAATATGAGAGTGTGAGGGATACAGTAACGAAGAAATAGTGCATCGGGAACGACATACTCCTTCTCAAAAGAAAATCCTGTTGTTGCCGTAGAAACAACCCCAGATGCGGAAAGAGAAGACATGGAACACAATGTATTTCATTGCGACGCTATTTCTGTGTTAATTCGTCAATGTGAGATTGCGAGGGATACAGTATAGAAGAACTAGTGCATCGGCAACGAGATACCCATCCCCAAAGGAAAATCCAGTCGTTGCCGTAGAAACGTTCCCAGAATGGGAATGAGAAGGCATGGAACACAATGTATTTCATTGCGCCGCAATTTCTGTGTTAATTCGTCAATGTGAGGGTGAGAGGGATACAGTAAAGAAGAAATAGTGCATTGGGAATGAGATACTCGTCCCCAAAACAAAATCCTGTCGTTCCTGTTGAAACATTCCCATATTCGGAAAACGAAGGCATGGAACACAATGTATTTCATTGCGACGCAATTTCTTCGTTAATTCGTCAATGTGAGAGTGCGAGGGATGCAGTTAAGAAGAAATAGTGCATCGGGAACGAGATACTCGTCCCGAAAACTAAACCCCCTTGTTGCCGTAGAAACGTTCCTAGATTGCGAAAGAGAAGGCATGGAACACAATGTATATAATGGCGGCGCAATTTCTGTTTTAATTCGTTGTTATGAGAGTGCGAGGGATACAGTAAGGAAGAAATAGTTCATCGGGATCGAGATACTCGTTCCCAAAAGAAAATCCTGTCGTCGCCTTAGAAACGTTCCCAGATTGGAAAAACCGAAGGCAAGGAACACAATGTATTGCGACGCAATTTCTGTGTTAATACGTCGATGTGAGAGTGCGAGGGATACAGTAAAGAAGAAATACAGCACCGGGAACGAGATACTCGTCCCCAAAAGAAAATCCCGTCGTTGCTGTAGAAACGTTCACAGATTGGGAAAGAGAGCGCTTGGAACACAATGTATTTCATTGCAACGCAATTTCTGTGATAATTCATCAATGTCAGGGTGCGAGGGATAGAGTAAAGAAGAAATAGTGCATCGGAAAGGAGATCCTCGATTCCAAAACAAAATCCTCTCGTTGCCATAGAAACGGTCCTAGATTGGGAAAGAGAAGACATGGAACCCATGTATTACAATGCGACGCAATTTCTGTGTTAATTCCTCACTGTGAGGGTGCGAGGGATACAGTAAAGGAGTAATAGTGCATCAAGAACGAGATACTCATTCCCAAAAGAATTTCCTGTCGTTGCCATAGAACCGATCCCAGATTGGGAAAGAGAAGGCATGGAACACAATGTATTTCATTGCGACCCAATTCGTGTGTTCATTCGTCAATGTGAGAGTGCGAGGGATACAGTAAAGAAGAAATAGTGCATCGGGAACGAGATACTCGTCCCCAAAAGAAAATCTTGTCGTTGCTGTAGAAACGTTCCCAGATTGGGAAAGAGAATGCATGGAACACAATGTATTTCATTGCGACGCAATTTCTGTGTTAAATCGTCAATGTGAGAGTGAGAGGGATACAATAAAGAAGAAATAGTGCATCGGGAATGAGATACTCGTCCCCAAAGCAAAATCCTGTCTTTGCCGTAGAAAAGTTCCCAGATTGGGAAAGAGAAGGCATGGAACAGAATGAATTTTATTGCGACGCAATTTCTGTGTTAATTCGTCTATATGAGAGTGATAGGGATACAGTAAAGAAAAAATGGTGCATCGGGAACGAGATACTCGTCCCCAAAGGAAAATCCTGTCGTTGCCGTAGAAACGTTCCTAGATTGGGAAAGAGAAGGCATGGAACACATGTATTACAATGAGACGCAATTTCTGTGTTATTTCCTCAATGTGAGGGTGCGAGGGATACACTAAAGATGTAATAGTGCATCAAGAACGAGATACTCATTCCCAAAAGAATATCCTGTCGTTGCCATAGAACCGTTCCCAGATTGGGAAATAGAAGACATGGAACACAATGTATTTTAATACGACGCACTTTCTGTGTTAATCCCTCAGTGTGAGGGTGCGAGGGATACCATAAAGAAGAAATAGTGCATCGGTAAGGAGACCCTCGACCACAAAGGAAAATCCTGTCGTTGCCGTAGAAACGTTCCTAGATTGGGAAAGAGAAGGCTTGGAACACAATGTATTTCATTGCGACGCTATTTCTGTGTTAATTCGTCAATGAGAGAGTGCGAGGGATACAGTAATGAAGAAATAGTGCATCGCGAACGAGATGCTCGTCCCCAAAAGAAAATCCTTTCGTTGCCATAGAAACGTTCCCAGATTGGGCAAGAGAAGGCATGGAACACAATGAATGTCATTGCAACGCAATTTCTGTGTTGATTCCTCAATGTGAGAGTGCAAGGGCTACAGTAAAGGAGAAATAGTGCATGGGAAAGGAGATCCTCGACCCCAAAACAAAATCCTGACGCCGTAGAATTGTACCTAGATAGGGAAGGAGAAGGCATGGAACACAATCTATTTTATTGCGACGCAATTTCTGTGTTAATTCCTGAATGTTAGAGTTCGAGGTATAGAGTAAATAAGAAACTGTTCATCGCGAACGAGATACTCGTCCCCAAAACAAAATCCGGTCGTTGCTGTAGAAACGTTCCTAGATTGGGAAAGAGAAGGCATGGAACAAAACGTATACCATTGCGACGCTATTTATGTGTTAATTCGACAATGTGAGTGTGCGAGGGATACAGTAAAGGAGAAATAGTTCATCAGGAACGAGATACTCGTCCCAAAAGGAAAATCCTGTCGTTGCCGTAGAAACGTTCCTAGGTTGGGAAAGAGAAGGCATGGAACACATGTATTACAATGAGACGCAATTTCTGTGTTAATTCCTCAATGTGAGGTTGCGAGGGATACAGTAAAGATGTAATAGTGCATCAAGAACGAGATACTCATTCCCAAAACAATATCCTGTCGTTGCCATAGAACCGTTCCCAGATTGGGAAGTAGAAGACATGGAACACAATGTATTTAATTGCGACGCTATTTCTTTGTAAATTCGCCAATGTGAGAGTGCGAGGGATACAGTAAAGAAGAAATAGTGCATCAGGAAACAGATACTCGTCCCCAAAACAAAATCCGGTCGTTGCTGTAGAAACGTTCCTATATTGGGAAAGAGAAGGCATGGAACAAAATGTATAACATTGCGACGCTATTTATGTGTTAATTCGACAATGTGAGAGTGCGAGGGATACAGTAAAGAAGAAATAGTTCATCAGGAACGAGATGCTCGTCCCCAAAGGAAATTCCTGTCGTTGCCGTAGAAACGTTCCCAGATTGGGAAGGAGAAGGCATGGAACACAATGTATTTCATTGCGACGCAATTTCTTTGTTAATTCGACAATGTGAGAGTGCGAGGGATACAGTAAGGCAGAAATAGTGCATCGGGAACGAGATACTCGACCCAAAAGAAAATCATGTCGTTGCTGTAGAAACGTTCCCAGATTGGTAAAGAGAAGGTATGGAACACAATTTATGTCATTGCAACGCAATTTCTGTGTTAATTCCTCAATGTGAGGGTGCGAGGGATGCAGTAAAGAAGAAATAGTGCATCGGAAAGGAGATCCTCGACCCAAAAACAAAATACTGTCATTGCGGTAGAAACGTTCCTAGATTGGGAAAGAGAAGGCACGGAACAAAACGTATATCATTGTGACGGAATTTCTGCGACAATTCCTCAATGTGAGGGTGCGAGGGAAACAGTAAAGAAGAAACAGTTCACCGGGAACGAGATACTCGTCGCCAAAGGAAAATCCTGTCGTTGCCGTAGAAACGTCTCGAGATTGGGAAAGAGGAGGCATGGAACACAATGTATTACATTTCGACGCAATTTCTGTGTTAATTCCTAAATGTGAGGTTGTGAGGGATACAGTAAAGAAGAAATAGTGCATCGGGAACGAGGTACTCGTCCCCAAAAGAAAATCATGTCGTTGCTGTAGAAACGCTCCTAGATTGGGAAAGAGAAGGCATGGAACAAAACGTATATCATTGCGACGCTATTTATGTGTTAATTCGACAATGTGAGAGTGCGAGGGATACAGTAAAGAAAAAATAGTTCATCAGGATAGAGATACTCGTCCCCAAAGAAAATTCCTGTCGTTGCCGTAGAAACGTTCCGAGATTGGGAAAGAGATGTCATGGAAAACAATGTATTTTATTGGGACGCCATTTCTGTGTTAATTCGTCAATGTGGGGATGCAAGGGATACAGTAAAGAAGAAATAGTGCATCGGAAAGGAGATCCTCCACCCAAAAAAAAATCCCGTCGCTGCCGTGGAAACGTTCCTAGATTGCGAAGGAGAAGGCATGGAACACAATGTATTTCATTGCGACGCAATTTCTGTGTTAATTCGTCAATGTGAGAGTGCGAGGGATACAGTAAAGAAGAAATAGTGCATCGGGAACGAGATACTCGTCCCCCAAAAGAATCCTTTTTTTGCCGTAGAAACGTTCCCAGATTGGTAAAGAGAAGGTATGGAACAAAATTTATGTCATTGCAACGCAATTTCTGTGTTAATTCGTCAATGCGAGGTTGCGAGGGATGCAGTAAAAAAAAAAAAAAATAGTGCATCGGAAAGGAGATCCTCGACCCAAAAACAAAATACTGTCATTGCCGTGGAAACGTTCCTAGATTGGGAAAGAGAAGGCATCGAACAAAACATATATCATTGCGACGGAATTTCTGTGACTATTCCTCAATGTGAGGGTGCGAGGGATACAGTAAAGCAGAAACAGTTCATCGGGAACGAGATACTCGTCCCCAAAGGAAAATCCTGTCGTTGCCGTAGGAACGTCTCGAGATTGGGAAAGAGGAGGCATGGAATACAATGTATTACATTTCGACGCAATTTCTGTGTCAATTCCTCAATGAGAGGTTGTGAGGGATACAGTAAAGAAGAAATAGTGCATCGGAAACGAGATACTCGTCCCCAAAAGAAAATCATGTCGTTGCTGTAGAAACGTTCCTAGATTGGGAAAGAGAAGACATGGAACACAATGTATTTAATTGCGACGCTATTTCTTTGTAAATTCGCCTATGTGAGAGTGCGAGGGACACAGTAAAGAAGAAATAGTGCATCAGGAACGAGATACTCGTCCCCAAAACAAAATCCGGTCGTTGCTGCAGAAACGTTCCTAGATTGGGAAAGTGAAGGCATGGAACAAAACGTATATCATTACGACGCTATTTATGTGTTAATTCGACAATGTGAGAGTGCGAGGGATACAGTAAACAAAAAATAGTTCATCAGGATAGAGATACCCGTCCCCAAAGTAAATTCCTGTCGTTGCCGTAGAAACGTTCCGAGATTGGGAAAGAGAAGGCTTGGAAAACAATGTATTTTATTGCGACACCATTTCTGTGTTAATTCGTCAATGTGAGGATGCAAGGGATACAGTAAAGAAGAAATAGTGCATCGGAAAGGAGATCCTCAACCCAAAAAAAAATCCTGTCGTTGATGTGGAAACGTTCCTAGATTGCGAAGGAGAAGGCATGAAGCACAATGTATTTTATTGCGACGCAATTTCTGTGTTAATTCCTCAATGTGAGAGTGCGAGGGATACAGTAATGAAGAAATAGTGCTACGGGAACGAGATACTCATCCCCAAAAGAAAATCCTTTCGTTGCCGTAGAAACGATCCCAGATTCGGAAAGACAAGGCATGGAACACATTGTATTTCATTGCGACGCAATTTCTGTGTTAATTCGTCAATGTGAGGGTGCGAGGGATACAGTAAAGAAGAAATAGTGCATCGAGAACGAGATACTTGTCCCCAAACGAAAATCCCGTCGTTGCTGTAGAAAAGTTCCCAGATTGGGAAGGAGAAGGCATGGAACACAATGTATTCCATTGCGACGCAATTTCTTAGTTAATTCGTCAATGTGAGTGTGCGAGGGATACAGTAATGAAGAACTAGTGCATCGGGAACGAGATACTCGTCACCAAAAGAAAATCCTGTTGGTGCCGTAGAAACGTACCCAGATTGGGAAAGAGAAGGCGTGCAACATAATGTAATTCATTGCGACGCAATTTCTGTGACAATTACTCAATGTGAGGATGCGAGGAATACAGTAAAGAAGAAATTGTGCATCGGAGGAGAGGTCCTCGACCCGAAAACGAAATCCAGTCGTTGCCATAGAAACGTTCCCGGTTTGGGATCGAGAAGGCATGGAACCCAATGTTTTTCATTGCGACGCAATTTCTGTGTTAATTCCTTAATATGAGGGTGCGAGTGATACAGTAAATAAGAAGTAGTGCATCGGGAACGTGATATTCTTCCCCAAAAGAAATCCTGTCGTTGCCGTAGAAACGATCCCAGATTCGGAAAGAGAAGGCATGGAACACAATGTATTTCATTGCGACGCAATTTCTTTGTTAATTCGTCAATGTGAGAGTGCGAGGGATACAGTAAGGCAGAAATAGTGCATCGGGAACGAGATACTCGTCCACAAAAGAAAATCATGTCGTTGCTGTAGAAACGTTTCTAGATTGCGTAAGAGAAGACATGGAACACAATGAATTTAATTGCGACGCTATTACTGTGTGAATTCGGCAATGTGAGAGTGCGAGGTATACAGTAAAGAAGAAATAGTGCATCGAGAACAAGATACTCGTCCCCAAAGGAAAATCCCGTCGTTGCCGTAGAAAAGTTCCCAGACTGGGAAAGAGAAGGCATGGAACACAATGTATTTCATTGCGACGCAATTTCTGTGTTAATTCCTGAATGTTAGAGTTCGAGGGATAGAGTAAAGAAGAAATTGTTCATCGGGAACGAGATACTCGTCCCCAAAGCAAAATCCGGTCGTTGCCGTAGAAACGTTCCCAGATTGGGAAAGAGAAGGCGTGCAACATAATGTATTTCATTGCGACGCAATTTCTGTGACAATTACTCAATGTGAGGATGGGAGGAATACAGTAAAGAAGAAATAGTGCATCGGAAAAGCAGTCCTCGACCCGAAAACAAAATCCAGTCGTTGCCATAGAAACTTTCCCGGATTGGGATAGAGATGGCATGGAACCCAATGAATTTCATTACGACGCAATTTCTGTGTTAATTCGTCAATGTGAGGGTGCGAGGGATACAGTAAAGAAGAAATAGTGCATCGAGAACGAGATACTCGTCCCCAAAAGAAGATCCTGTCGTTGCCGTAGAAACCATCCCAGATTCGGAAAGAGAAGGCATGGAACACAATGTATTTCATTGCGACGCAATTTCTCTGTTAATTCGTCAGTGTGAGGGTGCGAGGGATACAGTGAAGAAGAAATAGTGCATCGAGAACTAGATACCCGTCCCCAAAGGAAAATCCCGTCGTTGCCGTAGAAAAGTTCACAGATTGGGAAGGAGAAGGCATGGAACACAATGTATTTCATTGCGACGCAATTTCTTTGTTAATTCGTCAATGTGAGGGTGCGAGGGATACAGTAAGGCAGAAATAGTGCATCGGGAACGAGATACTCGTCCCCAAAAGAAAATCATGTCGTTGCTGTAGAAACGTTCCTAGATTGGGAAAGAGAAGACATGGAACACAATGTATTTCATTGCGACGCAATTTCTGTGATAATTCCTGAATGGTAGAGTTCGAGGGATAGAGTAAAGAAGAAATTGTTCATCGGGAACGAGATACTCGTCCCCAAAACAAAATCCGGTCGTTGCTGTAGAAACGTTCCTAGATTGGGAAAGAGAAGGCATGGAACAAAACGTATATCATTGCGACGCTATTTATGTGTTAATACGACAATGTGAGAGTGCGAGGGATACAGTAAAGAAGAAATAGTTCATCAGGAACGAGATACTCGTCCCCAAAGGAAATTCCTGCCGTTGCCGTAGAAACGTTCCGAGATTGGGAAAGAGAAGGCATGGAAAACAATGTATTTCATTGCGACGCAATTTCTGTGTTAATTCGTCAATGTGAGGGTGCAAGGGATATAGTAAAGAAGAAATAGTGCATCGGAAAGGAGATCCTCGACCCAAAGAAAAACCTGTCGTTGCCGTGGAAACGTTCCTAGATTGCGAAGGAGAAGGCATGAAACACAATGTATTTTATTGCGACGCAATTTCTGTGTTAATTTCTCAATGTGAGAGTGCGAGGGATACAGTAATGAAGAAAAAGTGCATCGGAAACGAGATACTCGTCCCCAAAAGAAAATCCTGTCGTTGCCGTACAAACGTTCCCAGATTGGGAAAGAGAAGGCGTGCAACATAATGTATTTCATTGCGACGCAATTTCTGTGACAATTACTCAATGTGAGGATGCGAGGAACACAGTAAAGAAGTAATACTGCATCGGAAAAGAGGTCCTCGACCCGAAAACAAAATCCAGTCGTTGCCATAGAAACGTTCCCGGATTGGGATAGAGAAGGCATGGAACCCAATGTATTTCATTGCGACGCAATTTCTGTGATAATTCGTCAATGTGAGGTTGCGAGGGATACAGTAAAGAAGAAATGGTGCATCGAGAACGAGATACCCGTCCCCAAAGGAAATTCCATCCGTTGTCGTAGAAAAGATCCCATATTGGGAAGGAGAAGGCATGGAACACAATGTATTTCATTGCGACGCAATTTCTGTGTTCATTCGTCAATGTGAGGGTGCGAGGGATACAGTAAAGAAGAAATAGTGCATCGGACAGGAGATCCTCGACCCCAAAGAAAATCGTGTCGTTGCCCTGGAAACGTTCCTAGATTGCGAAACAGCGGGCATGAAACACAATGTATTTTATTGCGACGCAATTTCTGTGTTAATTCCGCAATGTGAGAGTGCGAGGGATACAGGAAAGAAGAAATAGTGCACCGGAAACGAGATACTCGTCCCCAAAAGAAAATCCTGTCGTTGCGGTAGAAACGTTCCCAGATTGGGAAAGAGAAGGTGTGCAACATAATGTATTTCATTGCGACGCAATTTCTGTGACAATTACTCAATGGGAGGATGCGAGGAATACAGTAAAGAAGAAATAGTGCATCGGAAAAGATGTCCTCGATCCGAAAACAAAATCCAGTCGTTGGCATAGAGACGTTCCCGGATTGGGAAAGAGAAGGCATGGAACCCAATGTACTTCATTGCGACGCAATTTCTGTGTTAATTCCTAGATGTGAGGGTGCGAGGGATACGGTAAAGAAGAAATAGTGCATCGGGAACGTGATATTCGTCCCCAAAAGAAGATCCTGTCGTTGCCGTAGAAACGATCCCAGATTCGGAAAGAGAAGGCATGGAACACATTTATTTCATTGCGACGCAATTTCTGTGTTCATTCGTCAATGTGAGGGTGCGAGGGATACAGTAAAGAAGAAATAGTGTATCGGGATCGAGATACTCGTCCCCAAAGGAAGATCTTTCGTTGCCGTAGAAATGTTCCCAGATTGGGAGAGAGAGGGCATGGAACACAATGTACTTCATTGCGACGGAAGATCTGTGACAATTCCTCAATGTGAGGGTGCGAGGGATGCAGTAAAGAAGAAATAATGCATCGGAACGGAGGTCCTCGACCCAAAAACTAAATACTGTCATTGCTATAGAAACGTTCCTAGATTGGGTAAGAGAAGGCATGGAACAAAACGTATATCATTGCGACGCTATTTATGTGTTAATTCGAGAATGTGAGAGTGCCAGGAATACAGTAAAGAAGAAATACTTCATCAGGAAAGAGATGCTCGTCCCCAAAGGAAACTCCTGTCGTTGCGTAGAAACGTTCCGAGATTGGGAAAAAGAAGGCATGGAACGCAATTAATTTCATTGCGATGCTATTTCTGTGTTAATTCGTCAATGTGATAGTGCGAAGGATACAGTAATGAAGAAATAGTGCATCGGAAAGGAGATCCTCGACCCCAAAACAAAATCGTGTCGTTGCTGTAGAAACGTTCCTAGACTGGGAAACTGAAGGCATGAAACACAATGTATTTTATTGCGACGCAATTTCTGTGTTAATTCCTCAATTTAAGAGTGCTAGGGATACAATAATAAAGAAATAGTGCATCGGGAACGAGATCCTCGACCCCAAAGCAAAATCCCGTCGTTGCCGTAGAAACGTTCCTAGATTGGAACAGAGAGGGCATGGAACACAATTTGTTTCAATACGACTCAATTTCTGGATAAATTCCTCAATGTGAGGGTGCGAGAGACGCAGTAAAGAAGAAATAGTGCATCGGAAAGGAGATCCTCGACCCCAAAACAAAATCCTGTCGTTGCTGTATAAACGTTCCTATATTGGGAAAGTGAAGGTATGGAACACAATTTATGTCATTGCAACGCAATTTCTGTGTTAATTCCTCAATGTGAGGGTGCGAGGGATGCAGTAAAGAAGAAATAGTGCATCGGAAAGGAGATCCTCGACCCAAAAACGAAATACTGTCATTACCGTAGAAACGTTCCTAGATTGGGGAAGAGAAGGCATGGAACAAAATGTATATCATTGCGACGCTATTTCTGTGCTAATTCGTCTATGTGAGAGTGCGAGGGATATAGTAAAGAACAAACAGTTCATCATGAACAAGATACTCGTCCCCAAAGGTAAATCCTGTCGTTGCCGTAGAAACGTTTCGAGATTGGGAAAGAGAAGGCATGGAACACAATGTATTTTATTGCGACGCCATTTCTGTGTTCAATCGTCGATGTGAGGTTGCGTGGGATACAGTAAAGAAGAAATAGTGCATCGGAAAGGAGATCCTCGACCCCAAAACAAAATCCTGTCGTTGCAAGAGAACTGATCCTAGATTGCGAAGGAGAATGCATGGAACACAATGTGTTTTATGCGACGCAATTTCTGTGTTAATTCCTCAACGTGAGAGTGCGAGGGATACAGTAAAGAAGAAATAGTGCTTCGGAATGGAGATCCTCGACCCCAAAACAAAATCCTGTCATTGCCGTAGAAGCGTTCCCAGATTCGGAAAGAAAAGGCGTGGAACACAATGTTTTTCATTGCGACGCAATTTCTGGGTTAATTGCTCAATGTGAGGGTGCGAGGGTTATAGTAAAGAAGAAATAGTGCTTTGGAATAGAGATCCTCGACACCAAAACAAATTCCAGCCGATGCCGTGGAAACGTTCCTAGATGTACTTTATTGCGACGCAATTTCTGTGTTAATTCCTCAATGTAAGAGTGCGAGGGATACAATAATGAAGAAATAGTGCATCGGGAACGAGAAACACGGCCGCAAAAGAAAATCCTGTCATTGCCGTACAAACTTTCCCAGATTCGGAAAGAGAAGGCGTGGAACACAATGTATTTCATTGCGACGCAATTTCTGTGACAATTACTCAACGTGAGGATGCAAGGAATACAGTAAAGAAGAAATAGTGCATCGGAAAAGAGGTCCTCTACCCAAAAACAAAATCCAGTCGTTGCCGTAGAAACGTTCCCAGATTGGGAAAGAGAACGCATGGAACCCAATGTATTTCATTGCGACGCAATTTCTGTGTTACATCCTCAATGTGAGGGTGCGAGGGATACAGTAAAAAAGAAATAGTGCTTGGGAAAGGTGATGCTCGACTCCAAAACAAAGTCCTGTCGTTGCCGTAGAAACGTTCCTAGATTCGGAAAGACAAGGCATGGAACAGAATGAATTTTATTGCGACGCAATTTCTGTGTTAATTCCTCAATATGAAAGTGAGAGGGATACAGTAAAGAAAAAATGGTGCATCGGGAACGAGATACTAGTCCCGAAAAGAAAATCCTGTCGTTGCCGTAGAAACGTTCCGGATTGGGAAAGAGAAGACATGGAACCCATGTATTACAATGCGACGCAAATTCTGTGTTAATTCCTCAATGTGAGGGTGCGAGGGATACAGTAAAGAAGTAATAGTGCATCAAGAATGAGATACTCATTCCCAAAAGAATATCCTGTTGTTACCATAGAACCGTTCCCAGATTGGGAAAGAGAAGGCATGGAACACAATGTATTTCATTACGACGCAATTTCTGTGTTAATTCTTCAATGTGAGAGTGCGAGGTATAGAGTAAAGAAGAAATAGTGCATCGGGAACGAGATACTCGTCCATAAAAGAAAATGTTGTCGATGCCGTGGAAACGTTCCCAGATAGGGAAAGAGAGGGCATGAAACACAATGTATTTCATTGTGACCAAATTTCTGTGTTAATTCCTCAATGTCAGGGTGCGAGGGATACAGTAAAGAAGAAATAATGCATCGGAAAAGAGATCCTTGACCCCAAAACAAAATCCTGTCGTTTCCGTAGAACCGTTCCTAGATTGGGAAAGAGAAGGCATGGAACACAATGTCTTTCAATGCGACGCACTTTCTGTGTTAATTCCTCAATGTGAATGTGCGAGGGATACAGTAAAGAAGAAATAGTGCATGGGAAAGGAGATCCACGACCCCAAAACAAAATCCTGACGTTGCCGTAGAAACGTACCTAGATTGGGAAGGAGAAGGCATGAAACACAATGTATTTTATTGCGACGCAATTTCTGTGTTAATTCCTCAATGTGAGAGAGCGAGGTATAGAGTAAAGAAAAAATTGTGCACCAGGAACGAGATACTCTTCCATAAAAAAAATCCTGTCGTTGCCGTAGATACGTTCCCAAATTTGGAAAGAGAAGGCGTGGAACACAATGCCTTTTTTTGCGACGCGATTTCTGTGACAATTCCTCAATGTGAGGAAGCGAGGAATACAGTAAAGAAGAAATAAGCATCGGAAAAGATATCCTCGACCCGAAAACAAAATCCTGTCTTTACCGTAGAAACGTTCCTAGGTTGGGAAAGGGAAGGCATGGAATACAATGTATTTCATTGCGACGCAATTTCTGTGTTCGTTCGACAATGTGAGAGTGCGAGGCATACAGTAAATAAGAAATAGTTAATCGGGAACGAGATACTCGTCCCCAAAACAAAATCCTGTCTTTGCCGTAGAAACGTTCCCTGATTGGGAAAGAGAAGGCATGGAACAGAATGAAATTTATTGCGACGAAATTTCTGTGTTAATTCGTCAATATGAGAGTGAGAGGGATACAATAAAGTAAAAATGGTGCATCGGGAACGAAATACTCGGACCCAAAGGAAAATCCAGTCGTTGCCGTAGAAACGTTCCTAGATTAGGAAAGAGAAGGCATGGCACAAAATGTATTTCTTTGCGACGCAATTCCTGTGTTAATTCGTCAATGTGAGAGTGCGAGGGATACAGTAAAGAAGAAATAGTGCATCGGGAAAGAGATACTACTCCCCAAAAGAAAATCCTGTCATTGCTCTAGAAACGTTCGCAGATTTGGAAAGAGAAGACATGGAACACAATGTATTTCAATGCGACGCACTTCTGTGTTAATCCCTCAATGTGAGGGTGCGAGGGATACCATAAAGAAGAAATAGTGCATCGGTAACGAGATCATCGACCCCAAAAGAGAATCCTCTCGTTGCCGTAGAAACGTTCCTAGATTGGGCAAGAGAAGGCATGGAACACAATGTATGTCATTGCAACGCAATTTCTGTGATGATGCCTCAATGTGAGAGTGCAAGGCATACAGTAAAGAAGAAATAGTGCATGGGAAAGGAGATCCTCGTCCCCAAAACAAAATCCTGACGTTGCCGTAGAATCGTAAGCTAGATTGGGAAGGAGAAGGCATGGAACACAATGTATTTTATTGCGACGCAATTTCTGTGTTAATTCCTCATTGTGAGAGTGCGAGGGATACAGTAAAGAAGAAATAGTACATCGGGAGCGAGATACTCGTCCCCAAAAGGAAATCCTTTCGTTACCGTAGAAACGTTCCCAAATTGGGAAAGAGAAGGCGTGGAACACAATGTCTTTCATTGCAACGCGATTTCTGTGACAATTCCTCAATGTGAGGATGCGAGGAATACAGTAAAGAAGAAATAAGCACCGGAAAAGAGATCCTCGACCCGAAAACAACATCCTGCCGTTGCCGTAGAAACGTTCCTAGATTCGGAAAGAGAAGGCATGGAACAGAATGAATTTTTTCGCGACGCAATTTCTGTGTTAATTCGTCAATGAGAGAGTGCGAGGGATACAGTAAAGAAGAAATAGTGCATCGGGAACGAGATACTCGTCCCCAAAGGAAAATCCTGTCGTTGCCATAGATCTGTTCCCAGATTGGGAAAGAGAAGCCATGGTAAAACAATGTATATCATTGCGACGCAAGTTCTGTGTTAATTCCTCAATGTGAGAGTGCGAGGTATAGAGTAAAGAAGAAATTGTGCACAGGAAACGAGATACTCGTCCATAAAAGAAAATCCTGTCGTTGCCATAGAAACGTTCCTAAATTGGGAAAGAGAAGGCGTGGAACACAATGCCTTTCATTGCGACGCGATTTCTGTGACAATTCCTCAATATGAAGATGCGAGGAATACAGTAAAGAAGAAATAAGCATCGGAAAAGACATCCTCGACACGAAACCAAAATCCTGTCGTTGCCGTAGACACGTTCCTAGGTTCGGAATGGGAAGGCATGGAATACAATGTATTTCATTGCGACGTAATTTGTGTGTTCATTCGACAATGTGAGAGTGCGAGGGATACAGTAAAGAAGAAATAGTTAATCGGGAACGAGATGCTCGTCCCCAAAAGAAAATCCAGTAAATGGCGTAGAAACGTTCCCAGATTGGGAAAGAGAAGGCATGGAACACAATGTATTAAATTGCAACCCAACTTCTGTGTTCATTCGTCAGTGTGAGAGTGCGAGGGATACAGTAAAGAAGAAACAGTGCATCGGGAACGAGATACTCATCCCCAAAAGTATATCCTGTCGTTGCCATACAAACGTCCCCACATTTGGAAAGAGAAGGCATGGAACAATATGTATTTCATTGCGACGCAATTTCTGTGATAATTCGTCAATGTGAGGGTGCGAGAGATACAGTAAACAAGAAATAGTGCATCGGAAAGGAGATGATCGATTCCAAAACAAAATCCTGTATTTGTCGTAGAAACGCTCCTAGAATAGGAAAGAGAAGACTTGGAACCCATGTATTACAATGCGACGCAATTTCTGTGTTAATCCCACAATGTGAGGGTGCGAGGGATACCATAAAGAACAAATAGTGCATCGGAAAGGAGATCCTCGACCCCGAAACAAAATCCTGTCGTTGCCGTAGAAACGTTCATAGATAGTCAAAGACAAGGCGTGGAACACAATGTCTTTCATTGCGACGCGATTTCTGTGACAATTCCTCAATGTGAGGGTGCGAGGGATACAGTGAAGATGTAATAGTGCATCAAGAACGAGATACTCATTCCCAAAAGAATATCCTGTCGTTGCCATAGAACCGTTCCCAGATTGAGATAGAGAAGGCATGGAACACAATGTATTTCAATGCGACGCACTTTCTGTGTTAATCCCTCAATGTGAGGATGCGAGGGATACCATAAAGAACAAATACATCGGAAAGGAGATCATCGACCCCAAAACAAAATCCTGTCGTTGCCGTATAAACGTTCCTAGACTGGGAAAGAGAAGGCATGGAACACAATGTATTTCATTGCGACGCTATTTCTGTGTTACTTCGTCAATGAGGAAGTGCGACGGATACAGTAATGAAGAAATAGTGCATCGGGAACGAGATACTCGTCCCCAAAAGAAAATCCTTTCGTTGCCGTTGAAACGTTCCCAGATTGGGCAAGAGAAGGCATGGAACACAATGTATGTAATTGCAACGCAATTTCTGTGTTAATTCCTCATTGTAAGGTTGTAAGGGATACAGTGAAGAAGAAATAGTGCATCGGAAAGGAGATCCTCGATTCCAAAATATTATCCTGTTGTTGCCGTAGAAACGGTCCTACAATGGGAAAGAGAAGACATTGAACCCATGTATTACATTGCGACGCACTTTCTGTGTTAATTCCTCAATGTGGGGGTGCGGGGGTACAGTAAAGAAGAAATAGTGCATCGGGAATGAGATACTCGTCCCCAAAACAATATCCTGTCGTTGCTGTAGAAACATTCCCATATTCGGAAACCGAAGGCATGGAACACAACGTATTTCATTGCGACGCAATATCTGTGTTCATTCGACAATATGAGAGTGTGAGGGATACAGTAACGAAGAAATAGTGCATCGGGAACGACATACTCCTTCTCAAAAGAAAATCCTGTTGTTGCCGTAGAAACAACCCCAGATGCGGAAAGAGAAGACATGGAACACAATGTATTTCATTGCGACGCTATTTCTGTGTTAATTCGTCAATGTGAGATTGCGAGGGATACAGTATAGAAGAACTAGTGCATCGGCAACGAGATACCCATCCCCAAAGGAAAATCCAGTCGTTGCCGTAGAAACGTTCCCAGAATGGGAATGAGAAGGCATGGAACACAATGTATTTCATTGCGCCGCAATTTCTGTGTTAATTCGTCAATGTGAGGGTGAGAGGGATACAGTAAAGAAGAAATAGTGCATCGGGAATGAGATACTCGTCCCCAAAACAAAATCCTGTCGTTCCTGTTGAAACATTCCCATATTCGGAAAACGAAGGCATGGAACACAATGTATTTCATTGCGACGCAATTTCTTCGTTAATTCGTCAATGTGAGAGTGCGAGGGATGCAGTTAAGAAGAAATAGTGCATCGGGAACGAGATACTCGTCCCGAAAACTAAACCCCCTTGTTGCCGTAGAAACGTTCCTAGATTGCGAAAGAGAAGGCATGGAACACAATGTATATAATGGCGGCGCAATTTCTGTTTTAATTCGTTGTTATGAGAGTGCGAGGGATACAGTAAGGAAGAAATAGTTCATCGGGATCGAGATACTCGTTCCCAAAAGAAAATCCTGTCGTCGCCTTAGAAACGTTCCCAGATTGGAAAAACCGAAGGCAAGGAACACAATGTATTGCGACGCAATTTCTATGTTAATACGTCGATGTGAGAGTGCGAGGGATACAGTACAGAAGAAATACAGCATCGGGAACGAGATACTCGTCCCCAAAAGAAAATCTTGTCGTTGCTGTAGAAACGTTCCCAGATTGGGAAAGAGAATGCATGGAACACAATGTATTTCATTGCGACGCAAAATCTGTGTTAAATCGTCATTGTGAGAGTGAGAGGGATACAATAAAGAAGAAATAGTGCATCGGGAATGAGATACTCGTCCCCAAAGCAAAATCCTGTCTTTGCCGTAGAAAAGTTCCCTGATTGGGAAAGAGAAGGCATGGAACAGAATGAATTTTATTGCGACGCAATTTCTGTGTTAATTCGTCTATATGAGAGTGAGAGGGATACAGTAAAGAAAAAATGGTGCATCGGGAACGAGATACTCGTCCCCAAAGGAAAATCCTGTCGTTGCCGTAGAAACGTTCCTAGATTGGGAAAGAGAAGGCATGGAACACATGTATTACAATGAGACGCAATTTCTGTGTTATTTCCTCAATGTGAGGGTGCGAGGGATACACTAAAGATGTAATAGTGCATCAAGAACGAGATACTCATTCCCAAAAGAATATCCTGTCGTTGCCATAGAACCGTTCCCAGATTGGGAAATAGAAGACATGGAACACAATGTATTTCAATACGACGCACTTTCTGTGTTAATCCCTCAGTGTGAGGGTGCGAGGGATACCATAAAGAAGAAATAGTGCATCGGTAAGGAGACCCTCGACCACAAAGGAAAATCCTGTCGTTGCCGTAGAAACGTTCCTAGATTGGGGAAGAGAAGGCTTGGAACACAATGTATTTCATTGCGACGCTATTTCTGTGTTAATTCGTCAATGAGAGAGTGCGAGGGATACAGTAATGAAGAAATAGTGCATCGCGAACGAGATGCTCGTCCCCAAAACAAAATCCTTTCGTTGCCATAGAAACGTTCCCAGATTGGGCAAGAGAAGGCATGGAACACAATGTATGTCATTGCAACGCAATTTCTGTGTTGATTCCTCAATGTGAGAGTGCAAGGGCTACAGTAAAGGAGAAATAGTGCATGGGAAAGGAGATCCTCGACCCCAAAACAAAATCCTGACGCCGTAGAAATGTACCTAGATAGGGAAGGAGAAGGCATGGAACACAATCTATTTTATTGCGACGCAATTTCTGTGTTAATTCCTCAATGTGAGAGTGCGGGGGATACAATAAAGAAGAAATAGTGCATCGGGAACGAGATACTCGTCCCCAAAAAAATCCTTTTTTTGCCGTAGAAACGTTCCCAGATTGGTAAAGAGAAGGTATGGAACACAATTTATGTCATTGCAACGCAATTTCTGTGTTAATTCCTCAATGTGAGGTTGCGAGGGATGCAGTAAAGAAAAAATAGTGCATCGGAAAGGAGATCCTCGACCCAAAAACAAAATACTGTCATTGCCGTGGAAACGTTCCTAGATTGGAAAAGAGAAGGAATGGAACAAAACGTATATCATTGCGACGGAATTTCTGTGACAATTCCTCAATGTGAGGGTGCGAGGGATACAGTAAAGAAGAAACAGTTCATCTGGAACGAGATAGTCGTCCCCAAAGGAGAATCCTGTCGTTGCCGTGGAAACGTCTCGAGATTGGGAAAGAGGAGGCATGGAACACAATGTATTACATTTCGACGCAATTTCTGTGTTAATTCCTCAATGTGAGGTTGTGAGGGATACAGTAAAGAAGGAATAGTGCATCAAGAACGAGATACTCATTCCAAAAGAAAGTCCTGTCGTTGCCATAGAACCGTTCCCAGATTGGAAAAGAGAAGGCATGGAACACAATGTATTTCATTGCGACGCAATTTCTGTGTTAATTCCTGAATGTTAGAGTTCGAGGTATAGAGTAAATAAGAAACTGTTCATCGCGAACGAGATACTCGTCCCCAAAACAAAATCCGGTCGTTGCTGTAGAAACGTTCCTACATTGGGAAAGAGAAGGCATGGAACAAAACGTATACCATTCCGACGCTATTTATGTGTTAATTCGACAATGTGAGTGTGCGAGGGATACAGTAAAGGAGAAATAGTTCATCAGGAACGAGATACTCGTCCCCAAAGGAAAATCCTGTCGTTGCCGTAGAAACGTTCCTAGGTTGGGACAGAGAAGGCATGGAACACATGTATTACAATGAGACGCAATTTCTGTGTTAATTCCTCAATATGAGGTTGCGGGGGATACAGTAAAGACGTAATAGTGCATCAAGAACGAGATACTCATTCCCAAAACAATATCCTGTCGTTGCCATAGAACCGTTCCCAGATTGGGAAATAGAAGACATGGAACACAATGTATTTAATTGCGACGCTATTTCTTTGTAAATTCGCCAATGTGAGAGTGCGAGGGATACAGTAAAGAAGAAATAGTGCATCAGGAAAGAGATACTCGTCCCCAAAACAAAATCCGGTCGTTGCTGTAGAAACGTTCCTATATTGGGAAAGAGAAGGAATGGAACAAAATGTATAACATTGCGACGCTATTTATGTGTTAATTCAACAATGTGAGAGTGCGAGGGATACAGTAAAGAAGAAATAGTTCATCAGGAACGAGATGCTCGTCCCCAAAGGAAAATCCTGTCGTTGCCGTAGAAACGTTCCCAGATTGGGAAGGAGAAGGCATGGAACACAATGTATTTCATTGCGACGCAATTTCTTTGTTAATTCGACAATGTGAGAGTGCGAAGGATACAGTAAGGCAGAAATAGTGCATCGGGAACGAGATACTCGACCCAAAAGAAAATCATGTCGTTGCTGTAGAAACGTTCCCAGATTGGTAAAGAGAAGGTATGGAACACAATTTATGTCATTGCAACGCAATTTCTGTGCTAATTCCTCAATGTGAGGGTGCGAGGGATGCAGTAAAGAAGAAATAGTGCATCGGAAAGGAGATCCTCGACCCAAAAACAAAATACTGTCATTGCGGTAGAAACGTTCCTAGATTGGGAAAGAGAAGGCACGGAACAAAACGTATATCATTGTGACGGAATTTCTGCGACAATTCCTCAATGTGAGGGTGCGAGGGAAACAGTAAAGAAGAAACAGTTCATCGGGAACGAGATACTAGTCGCCAAAGGAAAATCCTGTCGTTGCCGTAGAAACGTCTCGAGATTGGGAAAGAGGAGGCATGGAACACAATGTATTACATTGCGACGCAATTTCTGTGTTAATTCGTCAATGTGAGAGTGCGAGGGATACAGTAAAGAAGAAATAGTGCATCGGGAACGAGATACTCGTCCCCCAAAAAAATCCTTTTTTTGCCGTAGAAACGTTCCCAGATTGGTAAAGAGAAGGTATGGAACAAAATTTATGTCATTGCAACGCAATTTCTGTGTTAATTCGTCAATGCGAGGTTGCGAGGGATGCAGTAAAAAAAAAAAAAATAGTGCATCGGAAAGGAGATCCTCGACCCAAAAACAAAATACTGTCATTGCCGTGGAAACGTTCCTAGATTGGGAAAGAGAAGGCATGGAACGAAACGTATATCATTGCGACGGAATTTCTGTGACAATTCCTCAATGTGAGGGTGCGAGGGATACAGTAAAGCAGAAACAGTTCATCGGGAACGAGATACTCGTCCCCAAAGGAAAATCCTGTCGTTGCCGTAGGAACGTCTCGAGATTGGGAAAGAGGAGGCATGGAATACAATGTATTACATTTCGACGCAATTTCTGTGTCAATTCCTCAATGTGAGGTTGTGAGGGATACAGTAAAGAAGAAATAGTGCATCGGAAACGAGATACTCGTCCCCAAAAGAAAATCATGTCGTTGCTGTAGAAACGTTCCTAGATTGGGAAAGAGAAGACATGGAACACAATGTATTTAATTGCGACGCTATTTCTTTGTAAATTCGCCAATGTGAGAGTGCGAGGGATACAGTAAAGAAGAAATAGTGCATCAGGAACGAGTTACTCGTCCCCAAAACAAAATCCGGTCGTTGCTGCAGAAACGTTCCTAGATTGGGAAAGTGAAGGCATGGAACAAAACGTATATCATTACGACGCTATTTATGTGTTAATTCGACAATGTGAGAGTGCGAGGGATACAGTAAACAAAAAATAGTTCATCAGGATAGAGATACCCGTCCCCAAAGTAAATTCCTGTCGTTGCCGTAGAAACGTTCCGAGATTGGGAAAGAGAAGGCATGGAAAACAATGTATTTTATTGCGACGCCATTTCTGTGTTAATTCGTCAATGTGAGGATGCAAGGGATACAGTAAAGAAGAAATAGTGCATCGGAAAGGAGATCCTCAACCCAAAAAAAAATCCTGTCGTTGATGTGGAAACGTTCCTAGATTGCGAAGGAGAAGGCATGAAACACAATGTATTTTATTGCGACGCAATTTCTGTGTTAATTCCTCAATGTGAGAGTGCAAGGGATACAGTAATGAAGAAATAGTGCTACGGGAACGAGATACTCGTCCCCAAAAGAAAATCCTGTCGTTGCCGTAGAAACGATCCCAGATTCGGAAAGACAAGGCATGGAACACATTGTATTTCATTGCGACGCAATTTCTGTGTTAATTCGTCAATGTGAGGGTGCGAGGGATACAGTAAAGAAGAAATAGTGCATCGAGAACGAGATACTTGTCCCCAAACGAAAATCCCGTCGTTGCTGTTGAAAAGTTCCCAGATTGGGAAGGAGAAGGCATGGAACACAATGTATTTCATTGCGACGCAATTTCTTAGTTAATTCGTCAATGTGAGTGTGCGAGGGATACAGTAATGAAGAACTAGTGCATCGGGAACGAGATACTCGTCACCAAAAGAAAATCCTGTTGGTGCCGTAGAAACGTACCCAGATTGGGAAAGAGAAGGCGTGCAACATTATGTATTTCATTGCGACGCAATTTCTGTGACAATTACTCAATGTGAGGATGCGAGGAATACAGTAAAGAAGAAATTGTGCATCGGAGGAGAGGTCCTCGACCCGAAAACGAAATCCAGTCGTTGCCATAGAAACGTTCCCGGTTTGGGATCGAGAGGGCATGGAACCCAATGTTTTTCATTGCGACGCAATTTCTGTGTTAATTCCTTAATATGAGGGTGCGAGTGATACAGTAAATAAGAAGTAGTGCATCGGGAACGTGATATTCTTCCCCAAAAGAAATCCTGTCGTTGCCGTAGAAACGATCCCAGATTCGGAAAGAGAAGGCATGGAACACAATGTATTTCATTGCGACGCAATTTCTTTGTTAATTCGTCAATGTGAGAGTGCGAGGGATACAGTAAGGCAGAAGTAGTGCATTGGGAACGAGATACTCGTCCACAAAAGAAAATCATGTCGTTGCTGTAGAAACGTTTCTAGATTGCGTAAGAGAAGACATGGAACACAATGAATTTAATTGCGACGCTATTACTGTGTGAATTCGGCAATGTAAGAGTGCGAGGTATACAGTAAAGAAGAAATAGTACATCGAGAAAAAGATACTCGTCCCCAAAGGAAAATCCCGTCGTTGCCGTAGAAAAGTTGCCAGATTGGGAAAGAGAAGACATGGAACACAATGTATTTCATTGTGACGCAATTTCTGTGTTAATTCCTGAATGTTAGAGTTCGAGGGATAGAGTAAAGAAGAAATTGTTCATCGGGAACGAGATACTCGTCCCCAAAGCAAAATCCGGTCGTTGCCGTAGAAACGTTCCCAGATTGGGAAAGAGAAGGCGTGCAACATAATGTATTTCATTGCGACGCAATTTCTGTGACAATTACTCAATGTGAGGATGGGAGGAATACAGTAAAGAAGAAATAGTGCATCGGAAAAGCAGTCCTCGACCCGAAAACAAAATCCAGTCGTTGCCATAGAAACTTTCCCGGATTGGGATAGAGATGGCATGGAACCCAATGAATTTCATTACGACGCAATTTCTGTGTTAATTCGTCAATGTGAGGGTGCGAGGGATACAGTAAAGAAGAAATAGTGCATCGAGAACGAGATACTCGTCCCCAAAAGAAGATCCTGTCGTTGCCGTAGAAACCATCCCAGATTCGGAAAGAGAAGGCATGGAACACAATGTATTTCATTGCGACGCAATTTCTCTGTTAATTCGTCAGTGTGAGGGTGCGAGGGATACAGTGAAGAAGAAATAGTGCATCGAGAACTAGATACCCGTCCCCAAAGGAAAATCCCGTTGTTGCCGTAGAAAAGTTCACAGATTGGGAAGGAGAAGGCATGGAACACAATGTATTTCATTGCGACGCAATTTCTTTGTTAATTCGTCAATGTGAGGGTGCGAGGGATACAGTAAGGCAGAAATAGTGCATCGGGAACGAGATACTCGTCCCCAAAAGAAAATCATGTCGTTGCTGTAGAAACGTTCGTAGATTGGGAAAGAGAAGACATGGAACACAATGTATTTCATTGCGACGCAATTTCTGTGATAATTCCTGAATGGTAGAGTTCGAGGGATAGAGTAAAGAAGAAATTGTTCATCGGGAACGAGATACTCGTCCCCAAAACAAAATCCGGTCGTTGCTGTAGAAACGTTCCTAGATTGGGAAAGAGAAGGCAAGGAACAAAACGTATATCATTGCGACGCTATTTATGTGTTAATACGACAATGTGAGAGTGCGAGGGATACAGTAAAGAAGAAATATTTCATCAGGAACGAGATACTCGTCCCCAAAGGAAATTCCTGTCGTTGCTGTAGAAACGTTCCGAGATTGGGAAAGAGAAGGCATGGAAAACAATGTATTTCATTGCGACGCCATTTCTGTGTTAATTCGTCAATGTGAGGGTGCAAGGGATATAGTAAAGAAGAAATAGTGCATCGGAAAGGAGATCCTCGACCCAAAGAAAATCCTGTCGTTGCCGTGGAAACGTTCCTAGATTGCGAAGGAGAAGGCATGAAACACAATGTATTTTATTGCGACGCAATTTCTGTGTTAATTCCTCAATGTGAGAGTGCGAGGGATACAGTAATGAAGAAATAGTGCTACGGGAACGAGATACTCGTCCCCAAAAGAAAATCCTGTCGTTGCCGTAGAAACGATCCCAGATTCGGAAAGACAAGGCATGGAACACATTGTATTTCATTGCGACGCAATTTCTGTGTTAATTCGTCAATGTGAGGGTGCGAGGGATACAGTAAAGAAGAAATAGTGCATCGAGAACGAGATACTTGTCCCCAAACGAAAATCCCGTCGTTGCTGTTGAAAAGTTCCCAGATTGGGAAGGAGAAGGCATGGAACACAATGTATTTCATTGCGACGCAATTTCTTAGTTAATTCGTCAATGTGAGTGTGCGAGGGATACCGTAATGAAGAACTAGTGCATCGGGAACGAGATACTCGTCACCAAAAGAAAATCCTGTTGGTGCCGTAGAAACGTACCCAGATTGGGAAAGAGAAGGCGTGCAACATTACGTATTTCATTGCGACGCAATTTCTGTGACAATTACTCAATGTGAGGATGCGAGGAATACAGTAAAGAAGAAATTGTGCATCGGAGGAGAGGTCCTCGACCCGAAAACGAAATCCAGTCGTTGCCATAGAAACGTTCCCGGTTTGGGATCGAGAAGGCATGGAACCCAATGTTTTTCATTGCGACGCAATTTCTGTGTTAATTCCTTAATATGAGGGTGCGAGTGATACAGTAAATAAGAAGTAGTGCATCGGGAACGTGATATTCTTCCCCAAAAGAAATCCTGTCGTTGCCGTAGAAACGATCCCAGATTCGGAAAGAGAAGGCATGGAACACAATGTATTTCATTGCGACGCAATTTCTTTGTTAATTCGTCAATGTGAGAGTGCGAGGGATACAGTAAAGAAGAAATAGTGCATCAGGAACGAGATACTCGTCCCCAAAACAAAATCCGGTGGTTGCTGCAGAAACGTTCCTAGATTGGGAAAGTGAAGTCATGGAACAAAACGTATATCATTACGACGCTATTTATGTGTTAATTCGACAATGTGAGAGTGCGAGGGATACAGTAAACAAAAAATAGTTCATCAGGATAGAGATACCCGTCCCCAAAGTAAATTCCTGTCGTTGCCGTAGAAACGTTCCGAGATTGGGAAAGAGAAGGCATGGAAAACAATGTATTTTATTGCGACGCCATTTCTGTGTTAATTCGTCAATGTGAGGATGCAAGGGATACAGTAAAGAAGAAATTGTGCATCGGAAAGGAGATCCTCAACCCAAAAAAAAATCCTGTCGTTGATGTGGAAACGTTCCTAGATTGCGAAGGAGAAGGCATGAAACACAATGTATTTTATTGCGACGCAATTTCTGTGTTAATTCCTCAATGTGAGAGTGCGAGGGATACAGTAATGAAGAAATAGTGCTACGGGAACGAGATACTCGTCCCCAAAAGAAAATCCTGTCGTTGCCGTAGAAACGATCCCAGATTCGGAAAGACAAGGCATGGAACACATTGTATTTCATTGCGACGCAATTTCTGTGTTAATTCGTCAATGTGAGGGTGCGAGGGATACAGTAAAGAAGAAATAGTGCATCGAGAACGAGATACTTGTCCCCAAACGAAAATCCCGTCGTTGCTGTTGAAAAATTCCCAGATTGGGAAGGAGAAGGCATGGAACACAATGTATTTCATTGCGACGCAATTTCTTAATTAATTCGTCAATGTGAGTGTGCGAGGGATACAGTAATGAAGAACTAGTGCATCGGGAACGAGATACTCGTCACCAAAAGAAAATCCTGTTGGTGCCGTAGAAACGTACCCAGATTGGGAAAGAGAAGGCGTGCAACATTATGTATTTCATTGCGACGCAATTTCTGTGACAATTACTCAATGTGAGGATGTGAGGAATACAGTAAAGAAGAAATTGTGCATCGGAGGAGAGGTCCTCGACCCGAAAACGAAATCCAGTCGTTGCCATAGAAACGTTCCCGGTTTGGGATCGAGAAGGCATGGAACCCAATGTTTTTCATTGCGACGCAATTTCTGTGTTAATTCCTTAATATGAGGGTGCGAGTGATACAGTAAATAAGAAGTAGTGCATCGGGAACGTGATATTCTTCCCCAAAAGAAATCCTGTCGTTGCCGTAGAAACGATCCCAGATTCGGAAAGAGAAGGCATGGAACACAATGTATTTCATTGCGACGCAATTTCTTTGTTAATTCGTCAATGTGAGAGTGCGAGGGATACAGTAAGGCAGAAATAGTGCATCGGGAACGAGATACTCGTCCACAAAAGAAAATCATGTCGTTGCTGTAGAAACGTTTCTAGATTGCGTAAGAGAAGACATGGAACACAATGAATTTAATTGCGACGCTATTACTGTGTGAATTCGGCAATGTGAGAGTGCGAGGTATACAGTAAAGAAGAAATAGTGCATCGAGAACAAGATACTCGTCCCCAAAGGAAAATCCCGTCGTTGCCGTAGAAAAGTTCCCAGATTGGGAAAGAGAAGGCATGGAACACAATGTATTTCATTGTGACGCAATTTCTGTGTTAATTCCTGAATGTTAGAGTTCGAGGGATAGAGTAAAGAAGAAATTGTTCATCGGGAACGAGATACTCGTCCCCAAAGCAAAATCCGGTCGTTGCCGTAGAAACGTTCCCAGATTGGGAAAGAGAAGGCGTGCAACATAATGTATTTCATTGCGACGCAATTTCTGTGACAATTACTCAATGTGAGGATGGGAGGAATACAGTAAAGAAGAAATAGTGCATCGGAAAAGCAGTCCTCGACCCGAAAACAAAATCCAGTCGTTGCCATAGAAACTTTCCCGGATTGGGATAGAGATGGCATGGAACCCAATGAATTTCATTACGACGCAATTTCTGTGTTAATTCGTCAATGTGAGGGTGCGAGGGATACAGTAAAGAAGAAATAGTGCATCGAGAACGAGATACTCGTCCCCAAAAGAAGATCCTGTCGTTGCCGTAGAAACCATCCCAGATTCGGAAAGAGAAGGCATGGAACACAATGTATTTCATTGCGACGCAATTTCTCTGTTAATTCGTCAGTGTGAGGGTGCGAGGGATACAGTGAAGAAGAAATAGTGCATCGAGAACTAGATACCCGTCCCCAAAGGAAAATCCCGTTGTTGCCGTAGAAAAGTTCACAGATTGGGAAGGAGAAGGCATGGAACACAATGTATTTCATTGCGACGCAATTTCTTTGTTAATTCGTCAATGTGAGGGTGCGAGGGATACAGTAAGGCAGAAATAGTGCATCGGGAACGAGATACTCGTCCCCAAAAGAAAATCATGTCGTTGCTGTAGAAACGTTCGTAGATTGGGAAAGAGAAGACATGGAACACAATGTATTTCATTGCGACGCAATTTCTGTGATAATTCCTGAATGGTAGAGTTCGAGGGATAGAGTAAAGAAGAAATTGTTCATCGGGAACGAGATACTCGTCCCCAAAACAAAATCCGGTCGTTGCTGTAGAAACGTTCCTAGATTGGGAAAGAGAAGGCAAGGAACAAAACGTATATCATTGCGACGCTATTTATGTGTTAATACGACAATGTGAGAGTGCGAGGGATACAGTAAAGAAGAAATAGTTCATCAGGAACGAGATACTCGTCCCCAAAGGAAATTCCTGTCGTTGCTGTAGAAACGTTCCGAGATTGGGAAAGAGAAGGCATGGAAAACAATGTATTTCGTTGCGACGCCATTTCTGTGTTAATTCGTCAATGTGAGGGTGCAAGGGATATAGTAAAGAAGAAATAGTGCATCGGAAAGGAGATCCTCGACCCAAAGAAAATCCTGTCGTTGCCGTGGAAACGTTCCTAGATTGCGAAGGAGAAGGCATGAAACACAATGTATTTTATTGCGACGCAATTTCTGTGTTAATTTCTCAATGTGAGAGTGCGAGGGATACAGTAATGAAGAAATAGTGCATCGGAAACGAGATACTCGTCCCCAAAAGAAAATCCTGTCGTTGCCGTAGAAACGTTCCCAGATTGGGAAAGAGAAGGCGTGCAACATAATGTATTTCATTGCGACGCAATTTCTGTGATAATTCGTCAATGTGAGGTTGCGAGGGCTGGAAACGTTCCTAGATTGCGAAACAGCGGGCATGAAACACAATGTATTTTATTGCGACGCAATTTCTGTGTTAATTCCTCAATGTGAGAGTGCGAGGGATACAGGAAAGAAGAAATAGTGCACCGGAAACGAGATACTCGTCCCCAAAAGAAAATCCTGTCGTTGCGGTAGAAACGTTCCCAGATTGGGAAAGAGAAGGTGTGCAACATAATGTATTTCATTGCGACGCAATTTCTGTGACAATTACTCAATGGGAGGATGCGAGGAATACAGTAAAGAAGAAATAGTGCATCGGGAACTTGATATTCGTCCCAAAAGAAGATCCTGTCGTTGCCGTAGAAACGATCCCAGATTCGGAAAGAGAAGGCATGGAACACATGTATTTCATTGCGACGCAATTTCTGTGTTCATTCGTCAATGTGAGGGTGCGAGGGATACAGGAAAGAAGAAATAGTGTATCGGGATCGAGATACTCGTCCCCAAAAGAAGATCTTTCGTTGCCGTAGAAATGTTCCCAGATTAGGAGAGAGAGGGCATGGAACACAATGTATTTCATTGCGACGGAAGATCTGTGACAATTCCTCAATGTGAGGGTGCGAGGGATGCAGTAAAGAAGAAATAATGCATCGGAACGGAGGTCCTAGACCCAAAAACTAAATACTGTCATTGCTATAGAAACGTTCCTAGATTGGGAAAGAGAAGGCATGGAACAAAACGTATATCATTGCGACGCTATTTATGTGTTAATTCGAGAATGTGAGAGTGCCAGGAATACAGTAAAGAAGAAATACTTCATCAGGTAAGAGATACTCGTCCCCAAAGGAAACTCCTGTCGTTGCGTAGAAACGTTCCGAGATTGGGAAAAAGAAGGCATGGAACGCAATGTATTTCATTGCGATGCTATTTCTGTGTTAATTCGTCAATGTGATAGTGCGAAGGATACAGTAATGAAGAAATAGTGCATCGGAAAGGAGATCCTCGACCCCAAAACAAAATCGTGTCGTTGCTGTAGAAACGTTCCTAGATTGGGAAACTGAAGGCATGAAACACAATGTATTTTATTGCGACGCAATTTCTGTGTTAATTCCTCAATGTAAGAGTGCTAGGGATACAATAATAAAGAAATAGTGCATCGGGAACGAGATCCTCGACCCCAAAGCAAAATCCCGTCGTTGCCGTAGAAACGTTCCTAGATTGGAACAGAGAGGGCATGGAACACAATTTGGTTCAATACGACGCAATTTCTGGATAAATTCCTCAATGTGAGGGTGCGAGAGACGCAGTAAAGAAGAAATAGTGCATCGGAAAGGAGATCCTCGACCCCAAAACAAAATCCTGTCGTTGCTGTAGAAACGTTCCTATATTGGGAAAGTGAAGGTATGGAACACAATTTATGTCATTGCAACGCAATTTCTGTGTTAATTCCTCAATGTGAGGGTGCGAGGGATGCAGTAAAGAAGAAATAGTGCATCAGAAAGGAGATCCTCGACCCAAAAACGAAATACTGTCATTACCGTAGAAACGTTCCTAGATTGGGGAAGAGAAGGCATGGAACAAAATGTATATCATTGCGACGCTATTTCTGTGCTAATTCGTCTATGTGAGAGTGCGAGGGATATAGTAAAGAACAAACAGTTCATCGGGAACAAGATACTCGTCCCCAAAGGAAAATCCTGTCGTTGCCATAGAAACGTTTCGAGATTGGGAAAGAGAAGGCATGGAACACAATGTATTTTATTGCGACGCCATTTCTGTGTTAAATCGTCGATGTGAGGTTGCGTGGGATACAGTAAAGAAGAAATAGTGCATCGGAAAGGAGATCCTCGACCCCAAAACAAAATCCTGTCGTTGCAAGAGAACTGATCCTAGATTGCGAAGGAGAATGCATGGAACACAATGTGTTTTATGCGACGCAATTTCTGTGTTAATTCCTCAACGTGAGAGTGCGAGGGATACAGTAAAGAAGAAATAGTGCTTCGGAATGGAGATCCTCGACCCCAAAACAAAATCCTGTCATTGCCGTAGAAGCGTTCCCAGATTCGGGAAGAAAAGGCGTGGAACACAATGTTTTTCATTGCGACGCAATTTCTGGGTTAATTGCTCAATGTGAGGGTGCGAAAGTTATAGTAAAGAAGAAATAGTGCTTTGGAATAGAGATCCTCGACACCAAAACAAATTCCAGCCGATGCCGTGGAAACGTTCCTAGATGTACTTTATTGCGACGCAATTTCTGTGTTAATTCCTCAATGTAAGAGTGCGAGGGATACAATAATGAAGAAATAGTGCATCGGGAACGAGAAACACGTCCGCAAAAGAAAATCCTGTCGTTGCCGTACAAACTTTCCCAGATTCGGAAAGAGAAGGCGTGGAACACAATGTATTTCATTGCGACGCAATTTCTGTGACAATTACTCAACGTGAGGATGCAAGGAATACAGTAAAGAAGAAATAGTGCATCGGAAAAGAGGTCCTCTACCCAAAAACAAAATCCAGTCGTTGCCGTAGAAACGTTCCCAGATTGGGAAAGAGAACGCATGAAACCCAATGTATTTCATTGCGACGCAATTTCTGTGTTACTTCCTCAATGCGAGGGTGCGAGGGATACAGTAAAAAAGAAATAGTGCTTGGGAAAGGTGATGCTCGACTCCAAAACAAAGTCCTGTCGTTGCCGTAGAAACGTTCCTAGATTCGGAAAGAGAAGGCATGGAACAGAATGAATTTTATTGCGACGCAATTTCTGTGTTAATTCCTCAATATGAAAGTGAGAGGGATACAGTAAAGAAACAATGGTGCATCGGGAACGAGATACTAGTCCCGAAAAGAAAATCCTGTCGTTGCCGTAGAAACGTTCCAGATTGGGAAAGAGAAGACATGGAACCCATGTATTACAATGCGACGCAAATTCTGCGTTAATTCCTCAATGTGAGGGTGCGAGGGATACAGTAAAGAAGTAATAGTGCATCAAGAATGAGATACTCATTCCCAAAAGAATATCCTGTTGTTACCATAGAACCGTTCCCTGATTGGGAAAGAGAAGGCATGGAACACAATGTATTTCATTACGACGCAATTTCTGTGTTAATTCTTCAATGTGAGAGTGCGAGGTATAGAGTAAAGAAGAAATAGTGCATCGGGAACGAGATACTCGTCCATAAAAGAAAATGTTGTCGTTGCCGTGGAAACGTTCCCAGATAGGGAAAGAGAGGGCATGAAACACAATGTATTTCATTGTGACCAAATTTCTATGTTAATTCCTCAATGTCAGGGTGCGAGGGATACAGTAAAGAAGAAATAATGCATCGGAAAAGAGATCCTTGACCCCAAAACAAAATCCTGTCGTTTCCGTAGAACCGTTCCTAGATTGGGAAAGAGAAGGCATGGAACACAATGTCTTTCAATGCGACGCACTTTCTGTGTTAATTCCTCAATGTGAATGTGCGAGGGATACAGTAAAGAAGAAATAGTGCATGGGAAAGGAGATCCACGACCCCAAAACAAAATCCTGACGTTGCCGTAGAAACGTACCTAGATTGGGAAGGAGAAGGCATGAAACACAATGTATTTTATTGCGACGCAATTTCTGTGTTAATTCCTCAATGTGAGAGAGCGAGGTATAGAGTAAAGAAAAAATTGTGCACCAGGAACGAGATACTCGCCCATAAAAAAAAATCCTGTCGTTGCCGTAGAAACGTTCCCAAATTTGGAAAGTGAAGGCGTGGAACACAATGCCTTTCATTGCGACGCGATTTCTGTGACAATTCCTCAATGTGAGGAAGCGAGGAATACAGTAAAGAAGAAATAAGCATCGGAAAAGAGATCCTCGACCCGAAAACAAAATCCTGTCTTTACCGTAGAAACGTTCCTAGGTTGGGAAAGGGAAGGCATGGAATACAATGTATTTCATTGCGACGCAATTTCTGTGTTCATTCGACAATGTGAGAGTGCGAGGCATACAGTAAATAAGAAATAGTTAATCGGGAACGAGATACTCGTCCCCAAAACAAAATCCTGTCTTTGCCGTAGAAACGTTCCCTGATTGGGAAAGAGAAGGCATGGAACAGAATGAAATTTATTGCGACGAAATTTCTGTGTTAATTCGTCAATATGAGAGTGAGAGGGATACAATAAAGTAAAAATGGTGCATCGGGAACGAAATACTCGGACCCAAAGGAAAATCCAGTCGTTGCCGTAGAAACGTTCCTAGATTAGGAAAGAGAAGGCATGGCACAAAATGTATTTCTTTGCGACGCAATTCCTGTGTTAATTCGTCAATGTGAGAGTGCGAGGGATACAGTAAAGAAGAAATAGTGCATCGGGATCGAGATACTCGTCCCCAAAAGTAAATCCTGTCGTTGCCGTAGAAACGTTCCCACATTTGGAAAGAGAAGGCATGGAACACAATGTATTTCATTGCGACGCAATTTCTGTGTTAATTCGTCAATGTGAGAGTGCGAGGGATACAGTAAAGAAGAAATAGTGCATCGGGAACGAGATACTCGTCCCCAAAGGAAAATCCTGTCGTTGCCATAGATCTGTTCCCAGATTGGGAAACAGAAGGCATGGAACACAATGTATATCATTGCGACGCAATTTATGTGTTAATTCCTCAATGTGAGAGTGCGAGGTATATAGTAAAGAAGAAATTGTGCACCGGGAACGAGATACTCGTCCATAAAAGGAAATCCTGTCGTTGCCGTAGAAACGTTCCCAAATTGGGAAAGAGAAGGCGTGGAACACAATGCCTTTCATTGCGACGCGATTACTGTGACAATTCCTCAATGTGAGGGTGCGAGGGATACAGTAAAGAAGTAATAGTGCATCAAGAATGAGATACTAGTCCCGAAAAGAAAATCCTGTCGTTGCCTAAGAAACGTTCCTAGATTGGGAAAGAGAAAGCATGGAACACAATGTATTTCTTTGCAACGCAATTCCTGTGTTAATTCGTCAATGTGAGAGTGCGAGGGATACAGTAAAGAAGAAAAAGTGCATCGGGAACGAGATACTCGTCCACAAAAGAAAATGTTGTCGTTGCCGTGGAAACGTTCCCAGATTGGGAAAGAGAAGGCATGAAACACAATGTATTTCATTGTGACCAAATTTCTGTGTTAATTCCTCAATGTCAGGGTGCGAGGGATACAGTAAAGAAGAAATAATGCATCGGAAAAGAGATCCTTGACCCCAAAACAAAATCCTGTCGTTTCCGTAGAACCGTTCCTAGATTGGGAAAGAGAAGGCATGGAACACAATGTCTTTCAATGCGACACACTTTCTGTGTTAATTCCTCAATGTGAATGTGCGAGGGATACAGTAATGAAGATATAGTGCATCGGAAAAAGAGATCCTCGGCACAACAACAACTTCGTGTCATTGCCGTACAAACGTTCCCAGATCGGGAAAGAGAAGGCATGGAACACAACGTATATCATTGCGACGCTATTTATGTGTTAAATCGACAATGTGAGAGTGCGAGGGATACAGTAAAGAAGAAATAGTTAATCGGGAACGAGATACTCGTCACCAAAGGAAATTACTGTCGTTGCCGTAGAAACGTTCCCAGATTGGGAAACAGAAGGCATGGAACGCATTGTATTTCATGGCTACGCGATTTTGGTGTTACTTACTCAATGTGAGAGTGCTAGTGATACAGTAAAGAAAAAATAGTGCATCGGGAACGAGATACTCGACTCTAAAAGAAAATCCTGTCGTTGATATAGAAAGGTTCCGAGATTAGGAAAGAGAGGGCATGGAACACAATGTATTTCATTGCGACGCATTTTCTGTTTTAAAATGTTAATGTGAGAGAGCGAGGGATACACTAAAAAGAAATAGCTCATCGGTAACGAGATACTCGTCCCCAAAAGAAAATCCTATCGTTGGTGTAGAAACGTTCCCAGATTGGGAAAGCGAAGGCATGTAACACAATCTATTTCATTGCGTACCAATTTCTGTGTTCATTCGTCATTGTGAGAGTGCGAGGGATACAGTAAAGAAGAAATAGTGCATAGGGAACGAGATACTAGTCCCCAAAAGAAAATCCTGTCGTTGCCGTAGAAACGTTCCCAGATTTGGAAAGAGAAGGCATGGAACACAATGTATTTCATTGCAACGCCATTTCTGTGATAATTCCTAAGTGTGAGGGTGCGAGGGATAAAATAAAGAAGAAATAGTGCATAGGGAACGAGATACTCGTCCCCAAAACAAAATCCTGCCTTTGCTGTATAAACGTTCCCTGATTGGGAAAGAGAAGGCATGGAACAGAATGAATTTTATGGCGACGAAATTTCGGTGTTAATTCGTCAATATGAGAGTGAGAGGGATACAGTAAAGAAAAATGATGCATCGGGAACGAGATACTCGGCCCCAAATTAAAATCCTGTCGTTGCCGTAGAAACTTTCCTAGATTGGGAAAGAGAAGGCATGGAACACAATGTATTTCTTTGCGACGCAATTCCTGTGTTAATTCGTCAATATGAGAGTGCGAGGGATACAGTAAAGAAGAAATAGTGCATGGGGAACTTGATACTAGTCCCCAAAAGATAATCCTGCCGTTGCCGTAGAAACGTTCCCAGATTTGGAAAGAGAAGGCATGGAACACAATGTATGTCATTGCAACGCAATTTCTGTGTTAATTCCTCATTGTGAGAGTGCGAGGGATACAGTAAAGAAGAAATAGTACATTGGGATCGAGATACTCGTCCCCAAAAGTATATCCTGTCGTTCCGTAGAAACGTTCCCACATTTGGAAAGAGAAGGCATGGAACACAATGTATATCATTGCGACGCAATTTCTGTGTTAATTCCCCAATGTGAGAGTGCGAGGTATAGAGTAAAGAAGAAATTGTGCACCGGGAACGAGATACTCGTCCATAAAAGAAAATCCTGTCGTTGCCGTAGAAACGTTCCCAAATTACGAAAGAGAAGGCGTGGAACACAATGCCTTTCACTGCGACGCGATTTCTGTGACAATTCCTCAATGTGAGGAAGCGAGGAATACAGTAAAGAAGAAATAAGCATCGGAAATGAGATCCTCGACCCGAAAACAAAATCCTGTCGTTGCCGTAGAAACGTTCCTAGGTTGGGAAAGGGAAGGCATGGAATACAATGTATTTCATTGCGACGCAATTTCTGTGTTCATTCGACAATGTGAGAGTGCGAGGGATACAGTAAAGAAGAAATACTCGTCCCCAAAAGAAATTCCTGTCGTTGCCGTAGATACGTTCCCAGATTGGGAAAGAGAAGGCAAGGAACACAATGTATTTCATTGCGACGCAATTTCTGTGTTACTTCCTCAATGTGAGGGTGCGAGGGATACAGTAAAAAAGAAATAGTGCTTGGGAAAGGTGATGCTCGACTCCAAACTAAAGTCCTGTCGTTGCCGTAGAAACGATCCTAGATTCGGAAAGAGAAGGCATGGAACAGAATGAATTTTATTGCGACGCAATTTCTGTGTTAATTCATCAATATGAGAGTGAGAGGGATACAGTAAAGAAAAAATGGTGCATCGGGAACGAGATACTAGTCCCGAAAAGAAAATCCTGTCGTTGCCTTAGTAACTTTCGTAGATTGGGAAAGAGAAGGCATGGAACACAATGTATTTCTTTGCAACGCAATTCCTGTGTTAGTTCGTCAATGTGAGAGTGCGAGGGATACAGTAAAGAAGAAATAGTGCATCGGGAACGAGATACTCGTCCCCAAAAGAAAATCCTGTCGTGGCCGTAGAAACGTCCCCAGATTGGGAAAGAGAAGACATGGAACCCATGTATTACAATGCGACGCAATTTCTGTGTTAATTCCTCAATGTGAGGGTGCGAGGGATACAGTAAAGAAGTAATAGTGCATCAAGAATGAGATACACATTCCCAAAAGAATATCCTGTTGTTACCATAGAACCGTTCCCAGATTGGGAAAGAGAAGGCATGGAACACAATGTATTTCATTGCGACGCAATTTCTGTGTTAATTCCTCAATGTGAGATTGCGAGGTATAGAGTAAAGAAGAAATTGTGCACCGGGAACGAGATACTCGTCCATAAAAGAAAATCCTGTCGTTGCCGTAGAAACGTTCCCAAATTTGGAAAGAGAAGGCGTGGAACACAATGCCTTTCATTGCTACGCGATTTCTGTGACAATTCCTCAATGTGAGGAAGCGAGGAATACAGTAAAGAAGAAATAAGCATCTAAAAAGAGATCCTCGACCCGAAAACAAAATCCTGTCGTTGCCGTAGAAACGTTCCTAGGTTGGGAAAGGGAAGGCATGGAATACAATGTATTTCATTGCGACGCAATTTCTGTGTTCATTCGACAATGTGAGAGTGCGAGGGATACAGTAAAGAAGAAATAGTTAATGGGGAACGAGATACTCGTCCCCAAAAGAAATTCCTGTCTGTGCCGTAGATACGTTCCCAGATTGGGAAAGAGAAGGCAAGGAACACAATGTATTTCATTGCGACGCAATTTCTGTGTTACTTCCTCAATGTGAGGGTGCGAGGGATACAGTAAAAAAGAAATAGTGCTTGGGAAAGGTGATGCTCGACTCCAAAACAAAGTCCTGTCGTTGCCGTAGAAACGATCCTAGATTCGGAAAGAGAAGGCATGGAACAGAATGAATTTTATTGCGACGCAATTTCTGTGTTAATTCCTCAATATGAGAGTGAGAGGGATACAGTAAAGAAAAAATGGTGCATCGGGAACGAGATACTAGTCCCGAAAAGAAAATCCTGTCGTTGCCTTAGAAACTTTCCTAGATTGGGAAAGAGAAGGCATGGAACACAATGTATTTCTTTGCAACGCAATTCCTGTGTTAGTTCGTCAATGTGAGAGTGCGAGGGATACAGTAAAGAAGAAATACTGCATCGGGAACGAGATACTCGTCCCCAAAAGAAAATCCTGTCGTTGCCGTAGAAACGTCCCCAGATTGGGAAAGAGAAGACATGGAACCCATGTATTACAATGCGACGCAATTTCTGTGTTAATTCCTCAATGTGAGGGTGCGAGGGATACAGTAAAGAAGTAATAGTGCATCAAGAATGAGATACACATTCCCAAAAGAATATCCTGTTGTTACCATAGAACCGTTCCCAGATTGGGAAAGAGAAGGCATGGAACACAATGTATTTCATTGCGACGCAATTTCTGTGTTAATTCTTCAATGTGAGAGTGCGACGTATAGAGTAAAGAAGAAATAGTGCATCGGGAACGAGATACTCGTCCATAAAAGAAAATGTTGTCGTTGCCGTGGAAACGTTCCCAGATTGGGAAAGAGAAGACATGAAACACAATGTATTTCATTGTGTCCAAATTTCTGTGTTAATTCCTCAATGTCAGGGTGCGAGGGATGCAGTAAAGAAGAAATAATGCATCGGAAAAGAGATCCTTGACCCCAAAACAAAATACTGTCGTTTCCGTAGAACCGTTCCTAGATTGGGAAAGAGAAGGCATGGAACACAACGTATATCATTGCGACGCTATTTATGTGTTAAATCGACAATGTGAGAGTGCGAGGGATACAGTAAAGAAGATATAGTTAATCGGGAACGAGATACTCGTCGCCAAAGGAAATTACTGTCGTTGCCGTAGAAACGTTCCCAGATTGGGGAACGGAAGGCATGGAACGCATTGTATTTCATGGCGACGCGATTTTGGTGTTACTTACTCAATGTGAGAGTGATAGTGATACAGTAAAGAAAAAATAGTGCATCGGGAACGAGATACTCGACCCCAAAAGAAAATCCTGTCGTTGATATAGAAAGGTTCCCAGATTAGGAAAGAGAGGGCATGGAACACAATGTATTTCATTGCGACGCTTTTTCTGTTTTAAAATGTTAATGTGAGAGAGCGAGGGATACAGTAAAGAAGAAATAGTTCATCGGGAACGAGATACTCGTCCCCGAAAGAAAATCCTATCGTTGGCGTAGAAACGTTCCCAGATTGGGAAAGAGAAGGCATGGAACACAATCTATTTCGTTGCGTCCCAATTTCTGTGTTCATTCGTCATTGTGAGAGTGCGAGGGATACAGTAAAGAAGAAATAGTGCATAGGGAACGAGATACTAGTCCCCAAAAGAAAATCCTGTCGTTGCCGTAGAAACGTTCCCAGATTTGGAAAGAAAAGGCATGGAACACTATGTATTTCATTGCGACGCCATTTCTGTGATAATTCCTCAAAGTGAGGGTGCGAGGGATACAATAAAGAAGAAATAGTGCATAGGGAACGGGATACTCGTCCCCAAAACAAAATCCTGTCTTTGCTGTATAAACGTTCCCTGATTGGGAAAGAGAAGGCATGGAACAGAATGAATTTTATTGCGACGAAATTTCGGTGTTAATTCGTCAATATGAGAGTGAGAGGGATACAGTAAAGAAAAATGGTGCATCGGGAACGAGATACTCGGCCCCAAATTAAAATCCTATCGTTGCCGTAGAAACGTTCCTAGATTGGGAAAGAGAAGGCATGGAACAGAATGTATTTCTTTGCGACGCAATTCCTGTGTTAATTCGTCAATATGAGAGTGCGAGGGATACAGTAAAGAAGAAATAGTGCATGGGGAACGAGATACTAGTCCCCAAAAGAAAATCCTGTCGCTGACGTAGAAACATTCCCAGATTTGGGAAGGTAAGGCATGGAACACAATGTATGTCATTGCAACGCAATTTCTGTGTTGATGCCTCAATGTGAGAGTGCAAGGGATATAGTAAAGAAGAAATAGTGCATGGGAAAGGAGATCCACGACCCCAAAACAAAATCCTGTCGTTGCCGTAGAAACGTTCCTAGGTTGGGAAAGGGAAAGAATGGAATACAATGTATTTCATTGCGACGCAATTTCTGTGTTCATTCGACAATGTGAGAGTGCGAGGGATACAGTAAAGAAGAAATAGTTAATGGGGAGCGAGATACTCGTCCCCAAAAGGAATTACTGTCGTTGCCGTAGATACGTTCCTAGATAGGGAAAGAGAAGGCAAGGAACACAATGTATTTCATTGCGACGCAATTTCTGTGTTACTTCCTCAATGTGAGGGTGCGAGGGATACAGTAAAAAAGAAATAGTGCTTGGGAAAGGTGATGCTCGACTCCAAAACAAAGTCCTGTCGTTGCCGTAGAAACGATCCTAGATTCGGAAAGAGAAGGCATGGAACAGAATGAATTTTATTGCGACGCAATTTCTGTGTTAATTCCTCAATATGAGAGTGAGAGGGATACAGTAAAGAAAAAATGGTGCATCGGGAACGAGATACTAGTCCCGAAAAGAAAATCCTGTCGTTGCCTCAGAAATTTTCCTAAATTGGGAAAGAGGAGGCATGGAACACAATGTATTTCTTTGCAACGCAATTCCTGTGTTAGTTCGTCAATGTGAGAGTGCGAGGGATACAGTAAAGAAGAAATAGTGCATCGGGAACGAGATACTCATCCCCAAATGAAAATCCTGTCGTTGCCATAGAATCGTCCCCAGATTGGGAAAGAGAAAACATGGAACCCATGTATTACAATGCGACGCAATTTCTGTGTTAATTCCTCAATGTGAGGGTGCGAGGGATACAGTAAAGAAGTAATAGTGCAAATAGAATGAGATACACATTCCCAAAAGAATATCCTGTTGTTACCATAGAACCGTTCCCAGATTGGGAAAGAGAAGGCATGGAACACAATGTATTTCATTGCGACGCAATTTCTGTGTTAATTCCCCAATGTGAGAGTGCGAGGTATAGAGTAAAGAAGAAATTGTGCACCAGGAACGAGATACTCGTCCATAAAAGAAAATCCTGTCGTTGCCCTAGAAACGTTCCCAAATTTGGAAAGAGAATGCGTGGAACACAATGCCTTTCATTGCGACGCGATTTCTGTGACAATTCCTCAATGTGAGGAAGCGAGGAATACAGTAAAGAAGAAATAAGCATCTAAAAAGAGATCCTCGACCCGAAAACAAAATCCTGTCGTTGCCGTAGAAACGTTCCTAGGTTGGGAAAGGGAAGGCATGGAATACAATGTATTTCATTGCGACGCAATTTCTGTGTTCATTCGTCAATGTGAGAGTGCGAGGGATACAGTAAAGAAGAAATAGTTAATGGGGAACGAGATACTCGTCCCCAAAAGAAATTCCTGTCTGTGCCGTAGATACGTTCCCAGATTGGGAAAGAGAAGGCAAGGAACACAATGTATTTCATTGCGACGCAATTTCTGTGTTACTTCCTCAATGTGAGGGTGCGAGGGATACAGTAAAAAAGAAATAGTGCTTGGGAAAGGTGATGCTCGACTCCAAAACAAAGTCCTGTCGTTGCCGTAGAAACGATCCTAGATTCGGAAAGAGAAGGCATGGAACAGAATGAATTTTATTGCGACGCAATTTCTGTGTTAATTCCCCAATGTGAGAGTGCGAGGTATAGAGTAAAGAAGAAATTGTGCACCAGGAACGAGATACTCGTCCATAAAAGAAAATCCTGTCGTTGCCCTAGAAACGTTCCCAAATTTGGAAAGAGAAGGCGTGGAACACAATGCCTTTCATTGCGACGCGATTTCTGTGACAATTCCTCAATGTGAGGAAGCGAGGAATACAGTAAAGAAGAAATAAGCATCTAAAAAGAGATCCTCGACCCGAAAACAAAATCCTGTCGTTGCCGTAGATACGTCCCCAGATTGGGAAAGAGAAGACATGGAACCCATGTATTACAATGCGACGCAATTTATGTGTTAATTCCTCAATGTGAGGGTGCGAGGGATACAGTAAAGAAGTAATAGTGCATCAAGAATGAGATACACATTCCCAAAAGAATATCCTGTTGTTACCATAGAACCGTTCCCAGATTGGGAAAGAGAAGGCATGGAACACAATGTATTTCATTGCGACGCAATTTCTGTGTTAATTCTTCAATGTGAGAGTGCGACGTATAGAGTAAAGAAGAAATAGTGCATCGGGAACGAGATACTCGTCCATAAAAGAAAATGTTGTCGTTGCCGTGGAAACGTTCCCAGATTGGGAAAGAGAAGACATGAAACACAATGTATTTCATTGTGACCAAATTTCTGTGTTAATTCCTCAATGTCAGGGTGCGAGGGATGCAGTAAAGAAGAAATAATGCATCGGAAAAGAGATCCTTGACCCCAAAACAAAATACTGTCGTTTCCGTAGAACCGTTCCTAGATTGGGAAAGAGAAGGCATGGAACACAACGTATATCATTGCGACGCTATTTATGTGTTAAATCGACAATGTGAGAGTGCGAGGGATACAGTAAAGAAGATATAGTTAATCGGGAACGAGATACTCGTCGCCAAAGAAAATTACTGTCGTTGCCGTAGAAACGTTCCCAGATTGGGGAACGGAAGGCATGGAACGCATTGTATTTCATGGCGACGCGATTTTGGTGTTACATACTCAATGTGAGAGTGATAGTGATACAGTAAAGAAAAAATAGTGCATCGGGAACGAGATACTCGACCCCAAAAGAAAATCCTGTCGTTGATATAGAAAGGTTCCCAGATTAGGAAAGAGAGGGCATGGAACACAATGTATTTCATTGCGACGCTATTTCTGTTTTAAAATGTTAATGTGAGAGAGCGAGGGATACAGTAAAGAAGAAATAGTTCATCGGGAACGAGATACTCGTCCCCGAAAGAAAATCCTGTCGTTGGCGTAGAAACGTTCCCAGATTGGGAAAGAGAAGGCATGGAACACAATCTATTTCGTTGCGTCCCAATTTCTGTGTTCATTCGTCATTGTGAGAGTGCGAGGGATACAGTAAAGAAGAAATAGTGCATAGGGAACGAGATACTAGTCCCCAAAAGAAAATCCTGTCGTTGCCGTAGAAACGTTCCCAGATTTGGAAAGAAAAGGCATGGAACACTATGTATTTCATTGCGACGCCATTTCTGTGATAATTCCTCAATGTGAGGGTGCGAGGGATACAATAAAGAAGAAATAGTGCATAGGGAACGAGATACTCGTCCCCAAAACAAAATCCTGTCTTTGCTGTATAAACGTTCCCTGATTGGGAAAGAGAAGGCATGGAACAGAATGAATTTTATTGCGACGAAATTTCGGTGTTAATTCGTCAATATGAGAGTGAGAGGGATACAGTAAAGAAAAATGGTGCATCGGGAACGAGATACTCGGCCCCAAATTAAAATCATATCGTTGCCGTAGAAACGTTCCTAGATTGGGAAAGAGAAGGCATGGAACAGAATGTATTTCTTTGCGACGCAATTCCTGTGTTAATTCGTCAATATGAGAGTGCGAGGGATACAGTAAAGAAGAAATAGTGCATGGGGAACGAGATACTAGTCCCCAAAAGAAAATCCTGTCGCTGACGTAGAAACGTTCCCAGATTTGGGAAGGTAAGGCATGGAACACAATGTATGTCATTGCAACGCAATTTCTGTGTTGATGCCTCAATGTGAGAGTGCAAGGGTTATAGTAAAGAAGAAATAGTGCATGGGAAAGGAGATCCACGACCCCAAAACAAAATCCTGTCGTTGCCGTAGAAACGTTCCTAGGTTGGGAAAGGGAAAGAATGGAATACAATGTATTTCATTGCGACGCAATTTCTGTGTTCATTCGACAATGTGAGAGTGCGAGGGATACAGTAAAGAAGAAATAGTTAATGGGGAGCGAGATACTCGTCCCCAAAAGAAATTCCTGTCGTTGCCGTAGATACGTTCCCAGATAGGGAAAGAGAAGGCAAGGAACACAATGTATTTCATTGCGACGCAATTTCTGTGTTACTTCCTCAATGTGAGGGTTTGAGGGATACAGTAAAAAAGAAATAGTGCTTGGGAAAGGTGATGCTCGACTCCAAAACAAAGTCCTGTCGTTGCCGTAGAAACGATCCTAGATTCGGAAAGAGAAGGCATGGAACAGAATGAATTTTATTGCGACGCAATTTCTGTGTTAATTCCTCAATATGAGAGTGAGAGGGATACAATAAAGAAAAAATGGTGCATCGGGAACGAGATACTAGTCCCGAAAAGAAAATCCTGTCGTTGCCTTAGAAATTTTCCTAAATTGGGAAAGAGAAGGCATGGAACACAATGTATTTCTTTGCAACGCAATTCCTGTGTTAGTTCGTCAATGTGAGAGTGCGAGGGATACAGTAAAGAAGAAATAGTGCATCGGGAACGAGATACTCATCCCCAAATGAAAATCCTGTCGTTGCCGTAGAAACGTCCCCAGATTGGGAAAGAGAAAACATGGAACCCATGTATTACAATGCGACGCAATTTCTGTGTTAATTCCTCAATGTGAGGGTGCGAGGGATACAGTAAAGAAGTAATAGTGCATCAAGAATGAGATACACATTCCCAAAAGAATATCCTGTTGTTACCATAGAACCGTTCCCAGATTGGGAAAGAGAAGGCATGGAACACAATGTATTTCATTGCGACGCAATTTCTGTGTTAATTCTTCAATGTGAGAGTGCGACGTATAGAGTAAAGAAGAAATAGTGCATCGGGAACGAGATACTCGTCCATAAAAGAAAATGTTGTCGTTGCCGTGGAAACGTTCCCAGATTGGGAAAGAGAAGACATGAAACACAATGTATTTCATTGTGACCAAATTTCTGTGTTAATTCCTCAATGTCAGGGTGCGAGGGATGCAGTAAAGAAGAAATAATGCATCGGAAAAGAGATCCTTGACCCCAAAACAAAATACTGTCGTTTCCATAGAACCGTTCCTAGATAGGGAAAGAGAAGGCATGGAACACAACGTATATCATTGCGACGCTATTTATGTGTTAAATCGACAATGTGAGAGTGCGAGGAATACAGTAAAGAAGAAATAGTTAATCGGGAACGAGATACTCGTCGCCAAAGGAAATTACTGTCGTTGCCGTAGAAACGTTCCCAGATTGGGGAACGGAAGGCATGGAACGCATTGCATGTCATGGTGACTCAATGTGAGAGTGATAGTGATACAGTAAAGAAAAAATAGTGGATCGGGAACGAGATACTCGACCCCAAAAGAAAATCCTGTCGTTGGCGTAGAAACGTTCCCAGATTGGGAAAGAGAAGGCATGGAACACAATCTATTTCGTTGCGTCCCAATTTCTGTGTTCATTCGTCATTGTGAGAGTGCGAGGGATACAGTAAAGAAGAAATAGTGCATAGGGAACGAGATACTAGTCCCCAAAAGAAAATCCTGTCGTTGCCGTAGAAACGTTCCCAGATTTGGAAAGAGAAGGCATGGAACACTATGTATTTCATTGCGACGCCATTTCTGTGATAATTCCTCAATGTGAGGGTGCGAGGGATACAATAAAGAAGAAATAGTGCATAGGGAACGAGATACTCGTCCCCAAAACAAAATCCTGTCTTTGCTGTATAAACGTTCCCTGATTAGGAAAGAGAAGGCATGGAACAGAATGAATTTTATTGCGACGAAATTTCGGTGTTAATTCGTCAATATGAGAGTGAGAGGGATACAGTAAAGAAAAATGGTGCATCGGGAACGAGATACTCGGCCCCAAATTAAAATCCTATCGTTGCCGTAGAAACGTTCCTAGATTGGGAAAGAGAAGGCATGGAACACAATGTATTTCTTTGCGACGCAATTCCTGTGTTAATTCGTCAATATGAGAGTGCGAGGGATACAGTAAAGAAGAAATAGTGCATGGGGAACGAGATACTAGTCCCCAAAAGAAAATCCTATCGCTGCCGTAGAAACGTTCCCAGATTTGGGAAGATAAGGCATGGAACACAATGTATGTCATTGCAACGCAATTTCTGTGTTGATGCCTCAATGTGAGAGTGCAAGGGATATAGTAAAGAAGAAATAGTGCATGGGAAAGGAGATCCACGACCCCAAAACAAAATCCTGACGTTGCCGTAGAAACATTCCCACATTTGGAAAGAGAAGACATGGAACACAATGCATTTCATTGCGACGCAATTTCTGTGTTAATTCGTCAATGTGAGAGTGCGAGGGATACAGTAAAGAAGAAATAGTGCATCGGGAACGAGATACTCGTCCCCAAAGGAAAATCCTGTCGTTGCCATAGATCTGTTCCCAGATTGGGAAAGAGAAGTCATGGAACACAATGTATATCATTGCAACGCAATTTCTGTGTTAATTCTTCAATGTGAGAGTGCGAGGTATAGAGTAAATAAGAAATTGTGCACCGGGAACGAGATACTCGTCCATAAAAGAAAATCCTGTCGTTGCCGTAGAAACGTTCCCAAATTTGGAAAGAGAAGGAGTGGAAAACAATGCCTTTCATTGCGACGCGATTTCTGTGACAATTCCTCAATGTGAGGAAGCGAGGAATACAGTAAAGAAGAAATAAGCATCGGAAAAGAGATCCTCGACCCGAAAACAAAATCCTGTCGTTGCCGTAGAAACGTTCCTAGGTTGGGAAAGGGAAGGCATGGAATACAATGTATTTCATTGCGACGCAATTTCTGTGTTCATTCTACAATGTGAGAGTGCGAGGGATACAGTAAAGAAGAAATAGTTAATCGGGAAAGAGATACTCGTCCCCAAAACAAAATCCTGTCTTTGCCGTAGAAACGTTCCCTGATTGGGAAAGAGAAGGCATGGAACAGAATGAAATTTATTGCGACGAAATTTCTGTGTTAATTCGTCAATATGAGAGTGAGAGGGATACAATAAAGTAAAAATGGTGCATCGGGAACGAGATACTCGGACCCAAAGGAAAATCCGGTCGTTGCCATAGAAACGTTCCTAGATTGGGAAAGAGAATGCATGGCACACAATGTATTTCTTTGCGACGCAATTCCTGTGTTAATTCGTCAATGTGAGAGTGCGAGGGATACAGTAAAGAAGAAATAGTACATCGGGATCGAGATACTCGTCCCCAAAAGTAAATTCTGTCGTTGCCGTAGAAACGTTCCCACATTTGGAAAGAGAAGGCATGGAACACAATGTATTTCATTGCGACGCAATTTCTGTGTTCATTCGTCATTGTGAGAGTGCGAGGAATACAGTAAAGAAGAAATAGTGCATAGGGAACGAGATACTAGTCCCCAAAAGAAAATCCTGTCGTTGCCGTAGAAACGTTCCCAGATTTGGAAAGAGAAGGCATGGAACACAATGTATTTCATTGCGACGCCATTTCTGTGATAATTCCTCAATGTGAGAGTGCGAGTGATACAGTAAAGAAAAAATAATGCATCGGGAACGAGATACTCGACACCAAAAAAAAAAAAAAAAAAAATTCTCTCATTGCCATAGAAACGTTCCCAGATTGGGAAAGAGAAGGCATGGAACATAAAGTATTTCATTGCGACGCATTTTCTGTGTTAATTCGTCAATGTGAGAGTGCGAGGGCTACAATAAAGAAGAAATAGTCCATCGGGAACGAGATACTCGTCCCCAAAACAAAATCCTGTCTTTGCCGTAGAAACGTTCCATGATTGGGAAAGAGAAGGCATGGAACAGAATGAATTTTTTGCGACGAAATTTCTGTGTTAATTCGTCAATATGAGAGTGAGAGGGATACAGTAAAGTAAAAATGGTGCATCGGGAACGAGATACTCGTCCCTATAGGAAAATCCTGTCGTTGCCGTAGAAACGTTCCTAGATTGGGAAAGAGAAGGAATGGAACATAATGTATTTCTTTGCGACACAATTCCTGTGTTAATTCGTCAATGTCAGAGTGCGAGGGATACAGTAAAGAAGGAATAGTACATCGGGATCGAGATACTCGTCCCCAAAAGTAAAACCTGTCGTTGCCATAGAAACGTTCACACATTTGGAAAGAGAAGGCATGGAACACAATGTATTTCATTGCGACGCAATTTCTGTGACAATTCCTCAATGTGAGGAAGCGAGGAATGCAGTAAAGCAGAAATAAGCATCGGAAAAGAGATCCTCGACCCGAAAACAAAACACTGTCGTTGCCATAGAAACGTTCCTAGGTTGGGAAAGGAAGGCATGGAATACAATGTATTTCATTGCGACGCAATTTCTGTGTTCATTCGACAATGTGAGAGTGCGAGGGATACAGTAAGGAAGAAATAGTTAATCGGGAACGAGATACTCGTCCCCAAAAGAAATTCTTGTCGTTGCCGTAGATACGTTCCCAGATTGGGAAGAGAAGGCATGGAACACAATGTATTTCATTGCGACGCAATTTCTGTGTTAATTCCTCAATGTGAGGGTGCAAGGGATACAGTAAAGAAGAAATAGTGCATCGGGAAAGAGAGACTAGTCTCCAAAAGAAAAACATGTCGTTGCCGTAGAAACGTTCCCAGATTTGGAAAGAGAAGGCATGGAACACAATATATTTCATTGCGACACGATTTCTGTGTTAATTCCTCAATGTGAGAGTGCGAGTGGTACAGTAAAGAAAAAATAGTGCATGGGGAACGAGATGCTCGTCCCCCAAAGAAAATCCAGCCGTTGTCGAGAAACGTTGCCAGATTGGGAAAGAGAAGGCATGGAACACAATGTATTTCATTGCAACCCAATTTCTGTGTTCATTCGTCAATGTGAGAGTGCGAGGGATACAGTAAAGAAGAAACAGTGCATCGGGAACGAGATACTCGTCCCCAAAAGAAAATTCTATCGTTGCCGTAGAACCGTTCCCAGATTGGGAAAGCGAATACATGGAACACAATGTATTTCATTACGACGCAATTTCTGTATTAACTCGTCAATGTGAGAGTGCGAGGGCTACAATAAAGAAGAAATAGTGCATCGGGAACGAGATACTCGTCCCCAAAACAAAATCCTGTCTTTTCCGTAGATACGTTCCCAGATTGGGAGAGAGAAGGCATGGAACACAATGTATTCCATTGCGACGCAATTTCTGTGCTAATTCGTCAATGTGAGGGTGCGAGGGATACAGTAAAAAAGAAATAGTGCGTCGGAAAGGTGATGCTCGACACCAAAACAAAATACTGACGTTGCCGTAAAAACGTCCGCAGATTGGAAAAGAGAAGGCATGGAACGAAATTTATTTCATTGCGACGCAATTTCTGTGTTAATTTCTCAATGTGAGGGGGCGAGGGATACAGTAAAGTAGAAATAGTGCATCGGTAACGAGATATTCGTCCCCAAAAGAAAATTCTGTCATTGCTGTAGAAACGTCCCTTGATTCGGAAAGAGAAGGCATGGAATACAATGTATTTGATTGGGACGCAATTCCTGTGTTCATTCGACAATGTGAGAGTGCGAGAAATACAGTAAAGAAGAAATAGTGCATCGGGAACGAGATACTCGTCCCCAAAAGAAAATCCTGATGTTGCCGTAGAAACGACCCCTGATTCGGAAAGAGAAGTCATGGAACACAATGTATTTCATTAATACGCTATTTCTGTGTCAATTCGTCAATGTGAGAGTGCGAGGGATACAGTAAAGAAGAAATAGTTAATCGGGAACGAGATATTCGTCCCCAAAAGAAAATCCTGTCGTTGCCGTAGAAACGTTCCCAGACTGGGAAAGAGGAGGCATGGAACACAATGTATTTCATTGCGACGCTATTTCTGTCATAATTACTCAATGTGAGGGTGCGAGGGATACAGTGAAGAACAAATAGTGCATCGGAAAGGAGATCCTCGATTCCAAAAAATTATCCTGTCGTTGCCGTAGAAAAGGTCCTAGAATGGGAAAGAGAAGACATGGAACCCATGTATTACATTGCGACGCAGTTTCTGTGTTAATTCCTCAATGTGAGGGTGCGAGGGATACAGTAAAGACGAAATAGTGCATCTGGAATGAGATACTCGTCCCCAAAAGAAAATCCTGTCGTTGCCGTAGAAACGTTCCCAGATTGGGAAAGCGAATGCGTGGAACACAATGTATTTCATTGCGACGCAATTTCTGTGATAATTCGTCAATGTGAGAGTGCGAGGGCTACAATAAAGAAGAAATAGTGCATCGGGAACGAGATACTCGACCCCCCCAAAAAAAAAAATTCTCTCGTTGCCATAGAAACGTTCCGAGATTGGGAAAGAGAAGGCATGGAACACAATGTATTTCATTGCGACGCACTTTCTGTCTTAAAATGTTATTGTGAGAGAGCGAGGGATACACTAAAGAAGAAATACTGCATCGTGATCGAGATAGTCGTCCCCAAAAGAAAATCCAGTCGTTGGCGTAGAAACGTTCCCAGATTGGGAAAGAGAAGGCATGCAACACAATGTATTTCATTGCAACCCAATTTCTGTGTTCATTCGTCAATGTGAGAGTGCGAGCGATACTGTAAAGAAGAAACAGTGCATCGGGAACGAGATACTCGTCCCCAAAAGAAAATCCTGTCGTTGCCGTAGAAACGTTCCCAGATTGGGAAAGCGAATGCGTGGAACACAATGTATTTCATTGCGACGCAATTTCTGTGATAATTCGTCAATGTGAGAGTGCGAGGGCTACAATAAAGAAGAAATAGTGCATCGGGAACGAGATACTCGTCCCCAAAACAAAATCCTGTCTTTGCCGTAGAAACGTTCCCTGATTGGCAAAGAGAAGGCATGGAACAGAATGAATTTTATTGCGACGAAATTTCTGTGTTAATTCGTCAATATGAGAGTGAGAGGCATACAGTAAAGTAAAAATGGTGCATCGGGAACGAGATACTCGTCCCCAAAGGAAAATCCTGTCACGGCCGTAGAAACATTCCTAGATTGGGAAAGAGAAGGCATGGCACACAATGTATTTCTTTGCGACGCAATTCCTGTGTTAATTCGTCAATGTGAGAGTGCGAGGGATACAGTAAAGAAGAAATAGTTAATCGGGAACGAGATACTCGTCCCCAAAAGAAATTCCTGTCGTTGCCGTAGATACGTTCCCAGATTGGGAAAGAGAAGGCATGGAACACAATGTATTTCATTGCGACGCAATTTCTGTGTTAATTGGTCAATGTGAGGGTGCAAGGGATACAGTAAAGAAGAAATAGTGCATCGGGATCGAGATACTCGTCCACAAAAGTAAATCCTGTCGTTGCCGTAGAAACGTTCCCACTTTTGGAAAGAGAAGGCATGGAACACAATGTATTTCATTGCGACGCGATTTCTGTGACAATTCCTCAATGTGAGAGTGCGAGTGATAGAGTAAAGAAAAAATAGTGCATCGGGAACGAGATACTCGACCCGAAAACAAAATCCTGTCGTTGCCGTAGAAACGTTCCTAGTTTGGGAAAGGGAAGGCATGGAATACAATGTATTTCATTGCGACGCAATTTCTGTGTTCATTAGACAATGTGAGAGTGCGAGGGATACAGTAAAGAAGAAATAGTTAATCGGGAACGAGATACTCGTCCCCAAAAGAAATTCCTGTCGTTGCCGTAGATACGTTCCCAGATTGGGAAAGAGAAGGCATGGAACACAATGTATTTCATTGCGACGCAATTTCTGTGTTAATTCGTCAATGTGAGGGTGCAAGGGATACAGTAAAGAAGAAATAGTGCATCGGGAAAGAGATACTAGTCCCCAAAAGAAAATCATGTCGTTGCCGTAGAAACGTTCACAGATTTGGAAAGAGAAGGCATGGAACACAATGTACACTCCTGGAAATTGAAATAAGAACACCGTGAATTCATTGTCCCAGAAGGGGAAACTTTATTGACACATTCCTGGGGTCAGATACATCACATGATCACACTGACAGAACCACAGGCACATAGACACAGGCAACAGAGCATGCACAATGTCGGCACTAGTACAGTGTACATCCAACTTTCGCAGCAATGCAGGCTGCTATTCTCCCATGGAGACGATCGTAGAGATGCTGGATGTAGTCCTGTGGAACGGCTTGCCATGCCATTTCCACCTGGCGCCTCAGTTGGACCAGCGTTCGTGCTGGACGTGCAGACCGCGTGAGACGACGCTTCATCCAGTCCCAAACATGCTCAATGGGGGACAGATCCGGAGATCTTGCTGGCCAGGGTAGTTGACTTACACCTTCTAGAGCACGTTGGGTGGCACGGGATACATGCGGACGTGCATTGTCCTGTTGGAACAGCAAGTTCCCTTGCCGGCCTAGGAATGGTAGAACGATGGGTTCGATGACGGTTTGGATGTACTGTGTACTATTCAGTGTCCCCTCGACGATCACCAGTGGTGTACGGCCAGTGTAGGAGATCGCTCCCCACACCATGATGCCGGATGTTGGCCCTGTGTGCCTCGGTCGTATGCAGTCCTGATTGTGGCGCTCACCTGCACGGCGCCAAACACGCATACGACCATCATTGGCACCAAGGCAGAAGCGACTCACATCGCTGAAGACGACACGTCTCCATTCGTCCCTCCATTCACGCCTGTCGCGACACCACTGGAGGCGCGCTGCACGATGTTGGGGCGTGAGCGGAAGACGGCCTAACGGTGTGCGGGACCGTAGCCCAGCTTGATGGAGACGGTTGCGAATGGTCCTCGCCGATACCCCAGGAGCAACAGTGTCCCTAATTTGCTGGGAAGTGGCGGTGCGGTCCCCTACGGCACTGCGTAGGATCCTACGGTCTTGGCGTGCATCCGTGCGTCGCTGCGATCCCGTCCCAGGTCGACGGGCACGTGCACCTTCCGCCGACCACTGGCGACAACATCGATGTACTGTGGAGACCTCACGCCCCACGTGTTGAGCAATTCGGCGGTACGTCCACCCGGCCTCCCGCATGCCCACTACACGCCCTCGCTCAAAGTCCGTCAACTGCACATACGGTTCACGTCCACGCTGTCGCGGCATGCTACCAGTGTTAAAGACTGCGATGGAGCTCCGTATACCACGGCACACTGGCTGACACTGACGGCGGCGGTGCACAAATGCTGCGCAGCTAGCGCCATTCGACGGCCAACACCGCGGTTCCTGGTGTGTCCGCTGAGCCGTGCGTGTGGTCATTGCTTGTACAGCCCTCTCGCAGTGTCCGGAGCAAGTATGGTCGGTCTGACACACCGGTGTCAATGTGTTCTTTTTTCCATTTCCAGGAGTGTATTTCAATGCGACGCACTTTCTTTATTAATCCCTCAATGTGAGGGTGCCAGGGATACCATAAAGAAGAAATAGTGCTTCGGTAAGGAGATCATCGACCCCAAAAGAAAATCCTCCCGTTGCCTTAGAAACGTTCCTAGATTGGGAAAGAGAAGGCATGGAACACAATGTATTTCATTGCAACGCTATTTCTGTGTTAATTCGTCAATGAGAGAGTGCGAGGGATACAGTAATGAAGAAATAAGCATCGGAAGAGATCCTCGAACCGAAAACAAGATCCTGTCGTTGCCGTAGAAACGTTCCTAGGTTGGGAAAGGGAAGGCATGGAATACAATGTATTTCATTGCGACGCAATTTCTGTGTTCATTCGACAATGTGAGAGTGCGAGGGATACAGTAAAGAAGAAATAGTGAATCGGGAACGAGATACTCGTCCCCAAAAGAAAATCCTTTCGTTGCCGTAGATACGTTCCCAGATTGGGAAAGAGAAGGCATGGAACACAATGTATTTCATTGAGACGCAATTTCTGTGTTAATTCCTCAATGTGAGGGTGCGAGGGATACAGTAAAGAAGTAATAGTGCATCAAGAATGAGATACTCATTCCCAAAAGAATATCCTGATGTTACCATAGAACCGTTCCCAGATTGGGAAAGAGAAGGCATGGAGCACAATGTATTTCACCGCGACGCAATTTCTGTGTTAATTCTTCAATGTGAGAGTGCGAGGTATAGAGTAAAGAAGAAATAGTGCATCGGGAACGAGATACTCGTCCACAAAAGAAAATGTTGTCGTTGCCGTGGAAACGTTCCCAGATTGTGAAAGAGAAGGCATGAAACACAATGTATTTCATTGTGACCAAATTTCTGTGTTAATTCCTCAATGTCAGGGTGCGAGGGATACAGTAAACAAGAAATAATGCATCGGAAAAGGGATCCTTGAAACCAAAACAAAATCCTGTCGTTTCCGTAGAACCGTTCCTAGATTGGGAAAGAGAAGGCATGGAACACAATGTCTTTCAATGCGACGCACTTTCTGTGTTAATTCCTCAATGTTAATGTGCGAGGGATACAGTAAAGAAGATATAGTGCATCGGAAAAAGAGATCCTCGGCACAACAACAACTTCCTGTCATTGCCGTACAAACGTTCCCAGATCGGGAAAGAGAAGGCATGGAACACAACGTATATCATTGCGACGCTATTTATGTGTTAAATCGACAATGTGAGAGTGCGAGGGATACAGTAAAGAAGAAATAGTTAATTGGGAACGAGATACTCGTCGCCAAAGGAAATTACTGTCGTTGCCGTAGAAACGTTCCCAGATTGGGAAACAGAAGGCATGGAACATATTGTATTTTATGGCGACGCGATTTTGGTGTTACTTACTCAATGTGAGAGTGCTAGTGACACAGTAAAGAAAAAACTGTGCATCAGGAACGAGATACTCGACTCCAAAAGAAAATCCTGTCGTTGATATAGAAAGGTTCCCAGATTAGGAAAGAGAGGGCATGGAACACAATGTATTTCATTGCGACGCATTTTCTGTTTTAAAATGTTAATGTGAGAGAGCGAGGGATACACTAAAGAAGTAATAGTTCATCAGGAACGAGATACTCGTCCCCAAAGGAAATTCCTGTCGTTGCCGTAGAACCGTTCCCAGATTAGGAAAGCGAATACATGGAACACAATGTATTTCATTGCGACGCAATTTCTGTATTAATTCGTCAATGTGAGAGTGCGAGGGCTACAATAAAGAAGAAATAGTGCATCGGGAACGAGATACTCGTCCCCAAAACAAAATCCTGTCCTTTCCGTAGATACGTTCCCAGATTGGGATAGAGAAGGCATGGAACACAATGTATTCCATTGCGACGCAATTTCTGTGCTAATTCGTCAATGTGAGGGTGCGAGGGATACAGTAAAAAAGAAATAGTGCGTCGGAAAGGTGATGCTCGACACCAAAACAAAATACTGACGTTGCCGTAGAAACGTTCGCAGATTGGAAAAGAGAAGGCATGGAACACAATGTATTTCATTGCGACGCAATTTCTGTGTTAATTTCTCAATGTGAGGGGGCGAGGGATACAGTAAAGTAGAAATAGTGCATCGGGAACGAGATATTCGTCCCCAAAAGAAAATACTGTCATTGCTGTAGCGTCCCTTGATTCGGAAAGGGAAGGCATGGAATACAATGTATTTGATTGGGACGCAATTCCTGTGTTCATTCGACAATGTGAGAGTGCGAGAAATACAGTAAAGAAGAAATAGTGCATCGGGAACGAGATACTCGTCCCCAAAAGAAAATCCTGATGTTGCCGTAGAAACGACCCCTGATTCGGAAAGAGAAGGCATGGAACACAATGTATTTCATTAATACGCTATTTCTGTGTTAATTCGTCATGTGAGAGTGCGAGGGATACAGTAAAGAAGAAATAGTTAATCGGGAACGAGATATTCGTCCCCAAAAGAAAATCCTGTCGTTGCCGTAGAAACGTTCCCAGACTGGGATAGAGGAGGCATGGAACACAATGTATTTCATTGCGACGCTATTTCTGTGATAATTACTCAATGTGAGGATGTGAGGGATACAGTGAAGAAGAAACAGTGCATCGGAAAAGAGATCCTCGATTGCAAAAAATTATCCTGTCGTTGCCGTAGAAACGGTCCTAGAATGGAAAAGAGAAGACATGGAACCCATGTATTACATTGCGACGCAGTTTCTGTGTTAATTCCTCAATGTGAGGGTGCGAGGGATACAGTAAAGACGAAATAGTGCATCTGGAAAGAGATACTCGTCCCCAAAACAATATCCAGTCGTTGCTGTAGAAACATTCCCATATTCGGAAACAGAAGGCATGGAAAATAACGTATTTCATAGCGACGCAATATCTGTGTTCATTCGACAATGTGAGAGTGTGAGGGATACAGTAAAGAAGAAATAGTGCATCGGGAACGAGATACTCGTCCTCAAAAGAAAATCCTGTTGTTGCCGTAGAAACAATCCCAGATTCGGAAAGAGAAGGCATGGAACACAATGTCTTTCATTGCGACACGATTTCTGTGTTAATTCCTCAATGTGAAAGTGGGAGTGATACAGTAAAGAAAAAATAGTGCATCGGGAACGAGATACTCGACCCCCAAAAAAAAAAAAAAATTCTCTCGTTGCCATAGAAACGTTCCGAGATTGGGAAAGAGAAGGCATGGAACACAATGTATTTCATTGCGACGCATTTTCTGTCTTAAAATGTTATTGTGAGAGAGCGAGGGATACACTAAAGAAGAAATACTGCATCGTGATAGAGATAGTCGTCCCCAAAAGAAAATCCAGTCGTTGGCGTAGAAACGTTCCCAGATTGGGAAAGAGAAGGCATGCAACACAATGTATTTCATTGCTACCCAATTTCTGTGTTCATTCGTCAATGTGAGAGTGCGAGGGATACTGTAAAGAAGAAACAGTGCATCGGGAACGACATACTCGTCCCCAAAAGAAAATCCTGTCGTTGCCGTAGAAACGTTCCCAGATTGGGAAAGCGAATGCGTGGAACACAATGTATTTCATTGCGACGCAATTTCTGTGATAATTGGTCAATGTGAGAGTGCGAGGGCTACAATAAAGAACAAATAGTGCATCGGGAACGAGATACTCGTCCCCAAAACAAAATCCTGTCTTTGCCGTAGAAACGTTACCTGATTGGCAAAGAGAAGGCATGGAACAGAATGAATTTTATTGCGACGATATTTCTGTGTTAATTTGTCAATATGAGAGTGAGAGGCATACAGTAAAGTAAAAATGGTGCATCGGGAACGAGATACTCGTCCCCAAAGGAAAATCCTGTCGCGGCCGTAGAAACATTCCTAGATTGGGAAAGAGAAGGCATGGCACACAATGTATTTTTTTGCGACGCAATTCCTGTGTTAATTCGTCAATGTGAGAGTGCGAGGGATACAGTAAAGAAGAAATAGTTAATCGGGAACGAGATACTCGTCCCCAAAAGAAATTCCTGTCGTTGCCGTAGATACGTTCCCAGATTGGGAAAGAGAAGGCATGGAACACAATGTATTTCATTGCGACGCAATTTCTGTGTTAATTGGTCAATGTGAGGGTGCAAGGGATACAGTAAAGAAGAAATAGTGCATCGGGATCGAGATACTCGTCCCCAAAAGTAAATCCTGTCGTTGCCGTAGAAACGTTCCCACTTTTGGAAAGAGAAGGCATGGAACACAATGTATTTCATTGCGACGCGATTTCTGTGACAATTCCTCAATGTGAGGAAGCGAGGAATACAGTAAAGAAGAAATAAGCATCGGAAGAGATCCTCGACCCGAAAACAAAATCCTGTCGTTGCCGTAGAAACGTTCCTAGTTTGGGAAAGGGAAGGCATGGAATACAATGTATTTCATTGCGACGCAATTTCTGTGTTCATTGGACAATGTGAGAGTGCGAGGGATACAGTAAAGAAGAAATAGTTAATCGGGAACGAGATACTCGTCCCCAAAAGAAATTCCTGTCGTTGCCGTAGATACGTTCCCAGATTGGGATAGAGAAGGCATGGAACACAATGTATTTCATTGCGACGCAATTTCTGTGTTAATTCGTCAATGTGAGGGTGCAAGGGATACAGTAAAGAAGAAATAGTGCATCGGGAAAGAGATACTAGTCCCCAAAAGAAAATCATGTCGTTGCCGTAGAAACGTTCACAGATTTGGAAAGAGAAGGCATGGAACACAATGTACACTCCTGGAAATTGAAATAAGAACACCGTGAATTCATTGTCCCGGGAAGGGGAAACTCTATTGACACATTCCTGGGGTCAGATACATCACATGATCACACTGACAGAACCACAGGCACATAGACACAGGCAACAGAGCATGCACAATGTCGGCACTAGTACAGTGTATATCCACCTTTCGCAGCAATGCAGGCTGCTATTCTCCCATGGAGACGATCGTAGAGATGCTGGATGTAGTCCTGTGGAACGGCTTGCCATGCCATTTCCACCTGGCGCCTCAGTTGGACCAGCGTTCGTGCTGGACGTGCAGACCGCGTGAGACGACGCTTCATCCAGTCCCAAACATGCTCAATGGGGGACAGATCTGGAGATGTTGCTGGCCAGGGTAGTTGACTTACACCTTCTAGAGCACGTTGGGTGGCACGGGATACATGCGGACGTGCATTGTCCTGTTGGAACAGCAAGTTCCCTTGCCGGTCTAGGAATGGTAGAACGATGGGTTCGATGACGGTTTGGATGTACCGTGCACTATTCAGTGTCCCCTCGACGATCACCAGTGGTGTACGGCCAGTGTAGGAGATCGCTCCCCACACCATGATGCCGGATGTTGGCCCTGTGTGCCTCGGTCGTATGCAGTCCTGATTGTGGCGCTCACCTGCACGGCGCCAAACACGCATACGGCCATCATTGGCACCAAGGCAGAAGCGACCCTCATCGCTGAAGACGACACGTCTCCATTCGTCCCTCCATTCACGCCTGTCGCGACACCACTGGAGGCGGGCTGCACGAAGTTGGGGCGTGAGCGGAAGACGGCCTAACGGTGTGCGGGACCGTAGCCCAGCTTGATGGTTGCGAATGGTCCTCGCCGATACCCCAGGAGCAACAGTGTCCCTAATTTGCTGGGAAGTGGCGGTGCGGACCCCTACGGCACTGCGTAGGATCCTACGGTCTTGGCGTGCATCCGTGCGTCGCTGCGATCCGGTCCCTGGTCGACGGGCACGTGCACCTTCCGCCGACCACTGGCGACAACATCGATGTACTGTGGAGACCTCACGCCCCACGTGTTGAGCAATTCGGCGGTACGTAAACCCAGCCTCCCGCATGCTCACTGTACGCCCTCGCTCAAAGTCCGTCAACTGCACATACGGTTCACGTCCACGCTGTCGCGGCATCCTACCAGTGTTAAAGACTGCGATGGAGCTCCGTATGCAACGGCAAACTGGCTGACACTGACGGCGGCGGTGCACAAATGCTGCGCAGCTAGCGCCATTCGACGGCCAACACCGCGGTTCCTGGTGTGTCCGCTGAGCCGTGCGTGTGATCATTGCTTGTACAGCCCTCTCGCAGTGTCCGGAGCAAGTATGGTGGGTCTGACACACCGGTGTCAATGTGTTCTTTTTTCCATTTCCAGGAGTGTATTTCAATGCGACGCACTTTCTTTATTAATCCCTCAATGTGAGGGTGCCAGGGATACCATAAGGAAGAAATAGTGCTTCGGTAAGGAGATCATCGACACCAAAAGAAAATCCTCTCGTTGCCTTAGAAACGTTCCTAGATTGGGAAAGAGAAGGCATGGAACACAATGTATTTCATTGCAACGCTATTTCTGTGTTAATTCGTCAATGAGAGAGTGCGAGGGATACAGTAATGAAGAAATAAGCATCGGAAGAGATCCTCGACCCGAAAACAAGATCCTGTCGTTGCCGTAGAAACGTTCCTAGGTTGGGAAAGGGAAGGTATGGAATACAATGTATTTCATTGCGACGCAATTTCTGTGTTCATTCGACAATGTGAGAGTGCGAGGGATACAGTAAAGAAGAAATAGTGAATCGGGAACGAGATACTCGTCCCCAAAAGAAAATCCTTTCGTTGCCGTAGATACGTTCCCAGATTGGGAAAGAGAAGGCATGGAACACAATGTATTTCATTGCGACGCAATTTCTGTGTTAATTCCTCAATGTGAGGGTGCGAGGGATACAGTAAAGAGGTAATAGTGCATCAAGAATGAGATACTCATTCCCAAAAGAATATCCTGATGTTACCATAGAACTGTTCCCAGATTGGGAAAGAGAAGGCATGGAGCACAATGTATTTCACCGCGACGCAATTTCTGTGTTAATTCTTCAATGCGAGAGTGCGAGGTATAGAGTAAAGAAGAAATAGTGCATCGGGAACGAGATACTCGTCCACAAAAGAAAATGTTGTCGTTGCCGTGGAAACGTTCCCAGATTGTGAAAGAGAAGGCATGAAACACAATGTATTTCATTGTGACCAAATTTCTGTGTTAATTCCTCAATGTCAGGGTGTGAGGGATACAGTAAACAAGAAATAATGCATCGGAAAAGAGATCCTTGAAACCAAAACAAAATCCTGTCGTTTCCGTAGAACCGTTCCTAGATTGGGAAAGAGAAGGCATGGAACACAATGTCTTTCAATGCGACGCACTTTCTGTGTTAATTCCTCAATGTGAATGTGCGAGGGATACAGTAAAGAAGATATAGTGCATCGGAAAAAGAGATCCTCGGCACAACAACAACTTCCTGTCACTGCCGTACAAACGTTCCCAGATCGGGAAAGAGAAGGCATGGAACACAACGTATATCATTGCGACGATATTTTAGTGTTAAATCGACAATGTGAGAGTGTGAGGGATACAGTAAAGAAGAAATAGTTAATCGGGAACGAGATACTCGTCGCCAAAGGAAATTACTGTCGTTGCCGTAGAAACGTTCCCAGATTGGGAAACAGAAGGCATGGAACATATTGTATTTCATGGCGACGCGATTTTGGTATTACTTACTCAATGTGAGAGTGCTAGTGATACAGTAAAGAAAAAATTACGCATCGGGAACGAGATACTCGACTCCAAAAGAAAATCCTGTCGTTGATATAGAAAGGTTCGCAGATTAGGAAAGAGAGGGCATGGAACACAATGTATTTCATTGCGACGCATTTTCTGTTTTAAAATGTTAATGTGAGAGAGCGAGGGATACACTAAAGAAGAAATAGTTCATCGGGAACGAGATACTCGTCCCCAAAAAGAAAATCCTGACGTTGGCGTAGAAACGTTCCCAGATTGGGAAAGAGAAGGCATGGAACACAATCTATTTCATTGCGTACCAATTTCTGTGTTCATTCGTCATTCTGAGAGTGCGAGGGATACAGTAAAGAAGAAATAGTGCATAGGGAACGAGATACTAGTCCCCAAAAGAAAATCCTGTCGTTGCGGTAGAAACGTTCCCTCATTTGGAAAGAGAAGGCATGGAACACAATGTATTTCATTGTAACGCCATTTCTGTGATAATTCCTCAATGTGAGGGTGCGAGGGATAAAATAAAGAAGAAATAGTGCATAGGGAACGAGATACTCGTCCCCAAAACAAAATCCTGCCTTTGCTGTATAAACGTTCGCTGATTGGGAAAGAGAAGGCATGGAACAGAATGAATTTTATTGCGACGAAATTTCGGTGTTAATTCGTCAATATGAGAGTGAGAGGGATACAGTAAAGAAAAATGAAGCATCGGGAACGAGATACTCGTCCCCAAATTAAAATCCTGTCGTTGTCGTAGAAACGTTCCTAGATTGGGAAAGAGAAGGCATGGAACACAATGTATTTCTTTCCGACGCAATTCCTGTGTTAATTCGTCAATATGAGAGTGCGAGGGATACAGTAAAGAAGAAATAGTGCATGGGGAACTTGATACTAGTCCCCAAAAGAAAATCCTGTCGCCGTAGAAACGTTCCCAGATTTGGAAAGAGAAGGCATGGAACACAATGTATGTCATTGCAACGCAATTTCTGTGTTGATGCCTCAATGTGAGAGTGCAAGGGATATAGTAAAGAAGAAATAGTGCATGGGAAAGGAGATCCACAACCCGAAAAGAAATCCTGACGTTGCCGTAGAAACGTACCTAGATTGGGAAGGAGAAGGCATGGAACACAATGTATTTTATTGCGACGCAATTTCTTTGTTAATTCCTCAATGTGAGAGTGCGAGGTATAGAGTAAAGAAGAAATTGTGCACCGGGAAAGAGATACTCGTCCATAAAAGAAAATCCTGTCGTTGCCGTAGAAACGTTCCCAAATTTGGAAAGAGAAGGCGTGGAACACAATGCCTTTCAATACGACGCGATTTCTGTGACAATTCCTCAATGTGAGGAAGCGAGGAATACAGTAAAGAAGAAATAAGCATCGCAAAAGAGATCCTCGACCCGAAAACAAAATCCTGTCGTTGCCGTAGAAACGTTCCTAGGTTGGGAAAGGGAAGGCATGGAATACAATGTATTTCATTGCGACGCAATTTCTGTGTTCATTCGACAATGTGAGAGTGCGAGGGATACAGTAAAGAAGAAATAGTTAATGGGGAACGAGATACTCGTCCCCAAACGAAATTCCTGTCGTTGCCGTAGAAACGATCCTAGATTCGGAAAGAGAAGGCATGGAACAGAATGAATTTTATTGCGACGCAATTTCTGCGTTAATTCCTCAATATGAGAGTGAGAGGGATACAGTAAAGAAAAAATGGTGCATCGGGAACGAGATACTAGTCCCGAAAAGAAAATCCTGTCGTTGCCTTAGAAACTTTACTAGATTGGGAAAGAGAAGGCATGGAACACAATGTATTTCTTTGCAACGAAATTCCTCTGTTAGTTCGTCAATGTGAGAGTGCGAGGGATACAGTAAAGAAGAAATAGTGCATCGGGAACGAGATACTCGTCCCCAAAAGAAAATCCTGTCGTTGCCGTAGAAACGTCCCCAGATTGGGAAAGAGAAGACATGGAACACATGTATTACAATGCGACGCAATTTCTGTGTTAATTCCTCAATGTGAGGGTGCGAGGGATACAGTAAAGAAGTAATAGTGCATCAAGAATGTGATACACATTCCCAAAAGAATATCCTGTTGTTACCATAGAACCGTTTCCAGATTGGGAAAGAGAAGGCATGGAACACAATGTATTTCATTGCGACGCAATTTCTGTGTTATTTCTTCAATGTAAGAGTGCGAGGTATAGAGTAAAGAAGAAATAGTGCATCGGGAACGAGATACTAGTCCATAAAAGAAAATGTTGTCGTTGCCGTGGAAACGTTCCCAGATTGGGAAAGAGAAGACATGAAACACAATGTATTTCATTGTGACCAAATTTCTGTGTTAATTCCTCAATGTGAGGCTGCGAGGGATGCAGTAAAGAAGAAATAATGCATCGGAAAAGAGAGCCTTGACCCCAGAACAAAATCCTGTCGTTTCCGTAGAACCGTTCCTAGATTGGGAAAGAGAAGGCATGGAACACAATGTCTTTCAATGCGACGCACTTTCTGTGTTAATTCTTTAATGTGAATGTGCGAGGGATACAGTAAAGAAGATATAGTGCATCGGAAAGGAGATCCTCGGCACAACAACAACTTCCTGTCATTAACGTAGAAACGTTCCCAGATCGGGAAAGAGAAGGCATGGAACACAACGTATATCATTGCGACGCTATTTATGTGTTAAATCGACAATGTGAGAGTGCGAGGGATACAGTAAAGAAGAAATAGTTAATCGGGAACGAGATACTCGTCGCCAAAGGAAATTACTGTCGTTGCCGTAGAAACGTTCCCAGATTTGGAAAGAGAAGGCATGGAACACTATGTATTTCATTGCGATGCCATTTCTGTGATAATTCCTCAATGTGAGGGTGCAAGGGATACAATAAAGAAGAAATAGTGCATAGGGAACGAGATACTCGTCCCCAAAACAAAATCCTATCTTTGCTGTATAAACGTTCCCTGATTGGGAAAGAGAAGGCATGGAACAGAATGAATTTTATTGCGACGAAATTTCGGTGTTAATTCGTCAATATGAGAGTGAGAGGGATACAGTAAAGAAAAATGGTGCATCGGGAACGAGATACTCGGCCCCAAATTAAAATCCTATCGTTGCCGTAGAAACGTTCCTAGATTGGGAAAGAGAAGGCATGGAACACAATGTATTTCTTTGCGACGCAATTCCTGTGTTAATTCGTCAATATGAGAGTGCGAGGGATACAGTAAAGAAGAAATAGTGCATGGGGAACGAGATACTAGTCCCCAAAAGAAAATCCTGTCGTTGCCGTAGAAACGTTCCCAGATTTGGGAAGAGAAGGCATGGAACACAATGTATGTCATTGCAACGCAATTTCTGTGTTGATGCCTCAATGTGAGAGTGCAAGAGATATAGTAAAGAAGAAATAGTGCATGGGAAAGGAGATCCACGACCCCAAAACAAAATCCTGACGTTGCCGTAGAAACGTACCTAGATTGGGAAGGAGAAGGCATGGAACACAATGTATTTTATTGGGACGCAATTTCTGTGTTAATTCCTCAATGTGAGAGTGCGAGGGATACAGTAAAGAAGAAATAGTACATTGGGATCGAGATACTCGTCCCCAAAAGTATATCCTGTCGTTGCCGTAGAAACGTTCCAACATTTGGAAAGAGAAGGCATGGAACACAATGCATTTCATTGCGACGCAATTTCTGTGTTAATTCGTCAGTGTGAGAGTGCGAGGGATACAGTAAAAAAGAAATAGTGCATCGGGAACGAGATACTCGTCCCCAAAGGAAAATCCTGTCGTTGCCATAGATCTGTTCCCAGATTGGGAAAGAGAAGTCATGGAACACAATGTATATCATTGCAACGCAATTTCTGTGTTAATTCCTCAATGTGAGAGTGCGAGGTATAGAGTAAATAAGAAATTGTGCACCGGCAACGAGATACTCGTCCATAAAAGAAAATCCTGTCGTTGCCGTGGAAACGTTCCCAAATTTGGAAAGAGAAGGCGTGGCACACAATGCCTTTCATTACGACGCGATTTCTGTGACAATTCCTCAATGTGAGGAAGCGAGGAATACAGTAAAGAAGAAATAAGCATCGGAAAAGAGATCCTCGACCCGAAAACAAAATCCTGTCGTTGCCGTAGAAACGTTCCTAGTTTGGGAAAGGGAAGGCATGGAATACAATGTATTTCATTGCGACGCAATTTCTGTGTTCATTCTACAATGTGAGAGTGCGAGGGATACAGTAAAGAAGAAATAGTTATTCGGGAACGAGATACTCGTCCCCAAAACGAAATCCTGTCTTTGCCGTAGAAACGTTCCCTGATTGGGAAAGAGAAGGCATGGAACAGAATTAAATTTATTGCGACGAAATTTCTGTGTTAATTCGTCAATATGAGAGTGAGAGGGATACAATAAAGTAAAAATGGTGCATCGAGAACGAGATACTCGGACCCAAAGGAAAATCCTGTCGTTGCCATAGAAACGTTCCCAGATTGGGAAAGAGAAGGCATGGAACACGAGTGCGAGGGATAGAGTAAAGAAGAAACAGTGCATCGGGAACGAGATACTCGTCCCCAAAAGAGAATCCTGTCGTTGCCGTAGAAACGTTCCCAGATTGGAAAAGCGAATGCGTGGAACACAATGTATTTCATTGCGACGCAATATCTGTGTTAATTCGTCAATATGAGAGTGCGAGGGCTACAATAAAGAAGAAATAGTCCATCGGGAACGAGATACTCGTCCCCAAAACAAAATCCTGTCTTTGCCGTAGAAACGTTCCATGATTGGGAAAGAGAAGGCATGGAACAGAATGAATGTTATTGCGACGAAATTTCTGTGGTAATTCGTCAATATGAGAGTGAGAGGGATACAGTGAAATAAAAATGGTGCATTGGGAACGAGATACTCGTCCCTAAAGGAAAATCCTGTCGTTGCCGTAGAAACGTTCCTAGATTGGGAAAGAGAAGGCATGGAACACAATGTATTTCTTTGCGACGCAATTCCTGTGTTAATTCGTCAATGTCAGAGTGCGAGGGATACAGTAAAGAAGAAATAGTACATCGGGATCGAGATACTCGTCCCCAAAAGTAAATCCTGTCGTTGCCGTAGAAACGTTCCCACATTTGGAAAGAGAAGGCATGGAACACAATGTATTTCATTGCGACGCGATTTCTGTGACAATTCCTCAATGTGAGGAAGCGAGGAATACAGTAAAGCAGAAATAAGCATCGGAAAAGAGATCCTCGACCCGAAAACAAAATCCTGTCGTTGCCGTAGAAACGTTCCTAGGTTGGGAAAGGGAAGGCATGGAATACAATGTATTTCATTGCGACGCAATTTCTGTGTTCATTCGACAATGTGAGAGTGCGAGGGATACAGTAAGGAAGAAATAGTTAATCGGGAACGAGATACTCGTCCCCAAAAGAAATTCCTGTCGTTGCCGTAGATACGTTCCCAGATTGGGAAAGAGAAGGCATGGAACACAATGTATTTCATTGCGACGCAATTTCTGTGTTAATTCGTCAATGTGAGGGTGCAAGGGATACAGTAAAGAAGAAATAGTGCATCGGGAAAGAGATACTAGTCCCCAAAAGAAAATCATGTCGTTGCCGTAGAAACGTTCCCAGATTTGGAAAGAGAAGTCATGGAACACAATGTATTTCATTGCGACACGATTTCTGTGTTAATTCCTCAATGTGAGAGTGCGAGTGATACAGTAAAGAAAAAATAGTGCATCGGGAACGAGATACTCGACCCCAAAAAAAAAATTCTCTCGTTGCCATAGAAACGTTCCCAGATTGGGAAAGAGAAGGCATGGAACACAATGTATTTCATTGCGACGCATTTTCTGTCTTAAAATGTTATTGTGAGAGAGCGAGGGATACACTGAAGAAGAAATAGTGCATCGGGAAGGAGATGCTCGTCCCCCAAAGAAAATCCAGTCGTTGGCGTAGAAACGTTGCCAGATTGGGAAAGAGAAGGCATGGAACACAATGTATTTCATTGCAACCCAATTTCTGTGTTCATTCGTCAATGTGAGAGTGCGAGCGATACAGTAAAGAAGGAACAGTGCATCGGGAACGAGATACTCGTCCCCAAAAGAAAATCCTGTCGTTGCCATAGAACCGTTCCCAGATTGGGAAAGCGAATGCATGGAACACCATGTATTTCATTGCGACGCAATTTCTGTGTTAATTTCTCAATGTGAGGGTGCGAGGGATACAGTAAAGTAGAAATAGTGCATCGGGAACGAGATATTCGTCCCCAAAAGAAAATACTGTCATTGCTGTAGAAACGTCCCTTGATTCGGAAAGAGAAGGCATGGAATACAATGTATTTGATTGGGACGCAATTCCTGTGTTCATTCGACAATGTGAGAGTGCGAGAAATACAGTAAAGAAGAAATAGTGCATCGGGAACGAGATACTCGTCCCCAAAAGAAAATTCTGATGTTGCCGTAGAAACGACCCCTGATTCGGAAAGAGAAGGCATGGAACACAATGTATTTCATTAATACGCTATTTCAGTGTTAATTCGTCAATGTGAGAGTGCGAGGGATACAGTAAAGAAGAAATAGTGCATCTGGAATGAGATACTCGTCCCCAAAACAATATCCAGTCGTTGCTGTAGAAACATTCCCATATTCGGAAGCAGAAGGCATGGAAAATAACGTATTTCATTGCGACGCAATATCTGTGTTCATTCGACAATGTGAGAGTGTGAGGGATACAGTAAAGAAGAAATAGTGCATCGGGAACGAGATACTCGTCCTCAAAAGAAAATCCTGTTGTTGCCGTAGAAACAACCCCAGATTCGGAAAGAGAATTCATGGAACACAATGTATTTCATTGCGACACGATTTCTGTGTTAATTCCTCAATGTGAGAGTGCGAGTGATACAGTAAAGAAAAAACAGTGCATCGGGAACGAGATACTCGACCCCCCAAAAAAAAAAAAATTCTCTCGTTGCCATAGAAACGTTCCGAGATTGGGAAAGAGAAGGCATGGAACACAATGTATTTCTTTGCAACGAAATTCCTCTGTTAGTTCGTCAATGTGATAGTGCAAGGGATACAGTAAAGAAGAAATAGTGCATCGGGAACGAGATACTCGTCCCCAAAAGGAAATCCTGTCGTTGCCGTAGAAACGTTCCCAGATTGGAAAAGAGAAGGCATGGAAGACAATGTATTTAATGGCGACGCAATTTCTGTTTTAATTCGTCAATATGAGAGTGCGAGGGATACAGTAAGGAAAAAATAGTTCATCGGGGTCGAGATACTCGTACCCAAAGGAAAATCCTGTCGTTGCCGTAGAAACTTTCCCAGATTGGAAAAGCGAAGGCATGGAACACAATGTATTTCATGGCGACGCAATTTCTGTGTTAATTCGTCAATGTGAGATTGCGAGGGATACAGTAAAGAAGAAATAGTTAATCGGGAACGAGACACTCATCCCCAAACGAAAATTCTGTCGTTGCTGGAGAAACGTTCCCAGATTGGGAAAGAGACGGCATGGAATACAATGTATTTCATTGTGACGCAAATTCTGTGTTAAATCGTCAATGTGAGAGTGCGAGGGATACAGTAAAGAAGAAATAGTGCCTCGGAAAGTATATCATCGACCCGAAAACAAAATCCTGTCTTTGCTGTGGAAACGTTCATAGATTGGGAAAGAGAAGGCATGGAACCCAATATATATCTTTGCGATGCAATTTTTGTGGTAATTCCTCAATGTGAGGTTGCGAGGGATACAGTAAAGAAGAAATAGTGCATCGGAAAGCAGATACTCGTCCCCAAAAGAAAATCCTGTCGTTGCCGTAGAAACGTTCCCAGATCGGGAAAGAGAAGGCATGGAACACAATGTAATTCATCGCGACGCAATTTCTGTGTTAATTCGTCAATGTGAGGGTGCGAGGGATACATTAACGAAGAAATGGTGCATCGGAAAGCAGATGCTCGACCCGAAATCTAAATCCTGTCGTTGCCGTAGAAACGTTCCCAGATTGGGAAAGAGAAGTCATGGAACACAATGTATTTCATTGGGACGCTACTTCTGTTTTTATTCGTCAATGTGAGAGTGCGAGAGATACAGTAAGGAAGAAATAGTGCATCGGGATCGAGATACTCGTCCCCAAAAGAAGATCTTTTCGTTGACGCATAAACGTTCCCATATTGGGAAAGAACAGGCATGGAACACAATGTATTTCATTGCGACACAATTTCTGTGTTAATTTGTCAATTTGAGGGTGCGAGGGATACAGTAAAGAGGAAATAGTGCATCGGGGACGACATAGTCGTCCTCAAAAGAAAATCATGTCGTTGATATAGAAAGGTTCCCAGATTAGGAAAGAGAGGGCATGGAACACAATGTATTTCACTGCGACGCAATAACTGGTTTAATTCGTCGTTGTGAGAGTGCGAGGGATACAGTAAAAAAGAAATAGTGCATCGGCAAGGAGATACTCGTTTCCAAAAGAAAATCCTGTAGTTGCCGTAGAAACGTTCCCAGATCGGGAAAGAGAAGGCATGGAACACAATGTATATCATTGGGATGCAATTTCTGTTTCAATTCGTCAATGTGAGAGTGCCAGTGATACAGTAAAGAAGAAATAGTGCATCGGGAACGAGGTACAAGTCCCCAATATAAAATTCTTTCGTTGCTGTAGAAACGTTCCCAGATTGGGAAAGAGAAGTCATGGAATACAATGTATTTCATTTCGACGCAAATTCTGTGTTAATTCGTCAATGTGATAGTGCAAGGGATACAGTAAAGAGGAAATAGTGCACCGTGAACGAGATACTCGTCCCCAAAAAAAATGCTGTAGTTGCCATAGAAACGTTCCCAGATTCGGAAAGAGAAGGCATGGAACACAATGTACTTCATTCCGACGCAATTTCTCTGTTAATTCCTCAATGTGAGAGTGCGATGGAAAGAGTAAAGAAGAATTAGTGAATCGGGAACGAGATACTCGTCCCCAAATGAAAATCCTGTCGTTCTCGTAGAATAGTTCCCAGATTGGGAAGGAGAAGGCATGGAACACAATGTATTTCAGTCCGACGCAATTTCTGTGTTAATTCGTCAATGGGAGAGTGCGAGGGATACACTAAAGAGGAAATAGTTCATCGGGAACGAGATACTCGTCCCCAATAGAATATCCTGTCGTTGCCGTGGAAACGATCCCAGATTGGAAAAGAGAAGGCATGTAACACAATGTATTTCATGGCGACGCAATTTCTGTGTTAATTCGTCAATGTGAGATTGCGAGGGATACACTAAAGAAGAAATAGTTAATCGGGAACGTGATACTCGTCCCCAAAAGAAAATTCTGTCGTTGCAGGACAAACGTTCCCAGATTGGGAAAGATACGGCATGGAATACAATGTATTTCATTGTGACGCAATTACTGTGTTAAATCGTCAGTTTGAGAGTGCGAGGGATACAGAAAGAAGAAATAGTGCCTCGGAAAGTATATCATCGACCCGAAAACAAAATTCTGTCTTTGCTGTGGAAACGTTCCTAGATTGGGAAAGAGAAGGCATGGATCCCAATGTATTTCTTTCCGATGCAATTTTTGTGGTAATTCCTCAATGTGAGGGTGCGAGGGATACAGTAAAGAAGAAATAGTGCATCGGAAAGGAGATACTCGTCCCCAAAAAAAATCCTGTCGTTGCCGTAGAAACGTTCCCAGATTGGGAAAGAGAATGCATGGAACACAATGTATTTCATTGCGACGCAATTTCTGTGTCAATTCGTCAATGTGAGAGTGCGAGGGATACAGTAAAGTAGATAGAGTGCATCGGGAACGAGATACTCGTCCCCAAAACAAAATCCTGTCGTTGCCGTATTAACATTCCCAGATTGGGAACGAGACGTCATGGAACACAATGTATTTCATTGCGACGCAATTCCTGTGTTAATTCGTCAATGTGAGTGTGCGAGGGATACAGTAACGAAGAAATGGTGCATCGTAAAGGAGATGCTCGACCCGAAAACTAAATCCTGTCGTTGCCGTAGAAAAGTTCTTAGATTGGGAAAGAGAAGGCATGGAACAGAATGAATGTTATTGCGACGAAATTTCTGTGGTAATTCGTCAATATGAGAGTGAGAGGGATACAGTAAAATAAAAATGGTGCATTGGGAACGAGATACTCGTCCCTAAAGGAAAATCCTGTCGTTGCCGTAGAAACGTTCCTAGATTGGGAAAGAGAAGGCATGGAACACAATGTATTTCTTTGCGACGCAATTCCTGTGTTAATTCGTCAATGTCAGAGTGCGAGGGATACAGTAAAGAAGAAATAGTACATCGGGATCGAGATACTCGTCCCCAAAAGTAAATCCTGTCGTTGCCGTAGAAACGTTCCCACATTTGGAAAGAGAAGGCATGGAACACAATGTATTTCATTGCGACGCGATTTCTGTGACAATTCCTCAATGTGAGGAAGCGAGGAATACAGTAAAGCAGAAATAAGCATCGGAAAAGAGATCCTCGACCCGAAAACAAAATCCTGTCGTTGCCGTAGAAACGTTCCTAGGTTGGGAAAGGGAAGGCATGGAATACAATGTATTTCATTGCGACGCAATTTCTGTGTTCATTCGACAATGTGAGAGTGCGAGGGATACAGTAAGGAAGAAATAGTTAATCGGGAACGAGATACTCGTCCCCAAAAGAAATTCCTGTCGTTGCCGTAGATACGTTCCCAGATTGGGAAAGAGAAGGCATGGAACACAATGTATTTCATTGCGACGCAATTTCTGTGTTAATTCGTCAATGTGAGGGTGCAAGGGATACAGTAAAGAAGAAATAGTGCATCGGGAAAGAGATACTAGTCCCCAAAAGAAAATCATGTCGTTGCCGTAGAAACGTTCCCAGATTTGGAAAGAGAAGTCATGGAACACAATGTATTTCATTGCGACACGATTTCTGTGTTAATTCCTCAATGTGAGAGTGCGAGTGATACAGTAAAGAAAAAATAGTGCATCGGGAACGAGATACTCGACCCCAAAAAAAAAATTCTCTCGTTGCCATAGAAACGTTCCCAGATTGGGAAAGAGAAGGCATGGAACACAATGTATTTCATTGCGACGCATTTTCTGTCTTAAAATGTTATTGTGAGAGAGCGAGGGATACACTGAAGAAGAAATAGTGCATCGGGAACGAGATGCTCGTCCCCCAAAGAAAATCCAGTCGTTGGCGTAGAAACGTTGCCAGATTGGGAAAGAGAAGGCATGGAACACAATGTATTTCATTGCAACCCAATTTCTGTGTTCATTCGTCAATGTGAGAGTGCGAGCGATACAGTAAAGAAGGAACAGTGCATCGGGAACGAGATACTCGTCCCCAAAAGAAAATCCTGTCGTTGCCATAGAACCGTTCCCAGATTGGGAAAGCGAATGCATGGAACACCATGTATTTCATTGCGACGCAATTTCTGTGTTAATTTCTCAATGTGAGGGTGCGAGGGATACAGTAAAGTAGAAATAGTGCATCGGGAACGAGATATTCGTCCCCAAAAGAAAATACTGTCATTGCTGTAGAAACGTCCCTTGATTCGGAAAGAGAAGGCATGGAATACAATGTATTTGATTGGGACGCAATTCCTGTGTTCATTCGACAATGTGAGAGTGCGAGAAATACAGTAAAGAAGAAATAGTGCATCGGGAACGAGATACTCGTCCCCAAAAGAAAATTCTGATGTTGCCGTAGAAACGACCCCTGATTCGGAAAGAGAAGGCATGGAACACAATGTATTTCATTAATACGCTATTTCTGTGTTAATTCGTCAATGTGAGAGTGCGAGGGATACAGTAAAGAAGAAATAGTGCATCTGGAATGAGATACTCGTCCCCAAAACAATATCCAGTCGTTGCTGTAGAAACATTCCCATATTCGGAAGCAGAAGGCATGGAAAATAACGTATTTCATTGCGACGCAATATCTGTGTTCATTCGACAATGTGAGAGTGTGAGGGATACAGTAAAGAAGAAATAGTGCATCGGGAACGAGATACTCGTCCTCAAAAGAAAATCCTGTTGTTGCCGTAGAAACAACCCCAGATTCGGAAAGAGAATTCATGGAACACAATGTATTTCATTGCGACACGATTTCTGTGTTAATTCCTCAATGTGAGAGTGCGAGTGATACAGTAAAGAAAAAACAGTGCATCGGGAACGAGATACTCGACCCCCCAAAAAAAAAAAAAATTCTCTCGTTGCCATAGAAACGTTCCGAGATTGGGAAAGAGAAGGCATGGAACACAATGTATTTCTTTGCAACGAAATTCCTCTGTTAGTTCGTCAATGTGATAGTGCAAGGGATACAGTAAAGAAGAAATAGTGCATCGGGAACGAGATACTCGTCCCCAAAAGAAAATCCTGTCGTTGCCGTAGAAACGTTCCCAGATTGGAAAAGAGAAGGCATGGAAGACAATGTATTTAATGGCGACGCAATTTCTGTTTTAATTCGTCAATATGAGAGTGCGAGGGATACAGTAAGGAAAAAATAGTTCATCGGGGTCGAGATACTCGTACCCAAAGGAAAATCCTGTCGTTGCCGTAGAAACTTTCCCAGATTGGAAAAGCGAAGGCATGGAACACAATGTATTTCATGGCGACGCAATTTCTGTGTTAATTCGTCAATGTGAGATTGCGAGGGATACAGTAAAGAAGAAATAGTTAATCGGGAACGAGACACTCATCCCCAAACGAAAATTCTGTCGTTGCTGGAGAAACGTTCCCAGATTGGGAAAGAGACGGCATGGAATACAATGTATTTCATTGTGACGCAAACTCTGTGTTAAATCGTCAATGTGAGAGTGCGAGGGATACAGTAAAGAAGAAATAGTGCCTCGGAAAGTATATCATCGACCCGAAAACAAAATCCTGTCTTTGCTGTGGAAACGTTCATAGATTGGGAAAGAGAAGGCATGGAACCCAATATATATCTTTGCGATGCAATTTTTGTGGTAATTCCTCAATGTGAGGTTGCGAGGGATACAGTAAAGAAGAAATAGTGCATCGGAAAGCAGATACTCGTCCCCAAAAGAAAATCCTGTCGTTGCCGTAGAAACGTTCCCAGATCGGGAAAGAGAAGGCATGGAACACAATGTAATTCATCGCGACGCAATTTCTGTGTTAATTCGTCAATGTGAGGGTGCGAGGGATACATTAACGAAGAAATGGTGCATCGGAAAGCAGATGCTCGACCCGAAATCTAAATCCTGTCGTTGCCGTAGAAACGTTCCCAGATTGGGAAAGAGAAGTCATGGAACACAATGTATTTCATTGGGACGCTACTTCTGTTTTTATTCGTCAATGTGAGAGTGCGAGAGATACAGTAAGGAAGAAATAGTGCATCGGGATCGAGATACTCGTCCCCAAAAGAAGATCTTTTCGTTGACGCATAAACGTTCCCATATTGGGAAAGAACAGGCATGGAACACAATGTATTTCATTGCGACACAATTTCTGTGTTAATTTGTCAATTTGAGGGTGCGAGGGATACAGTAAAGAGGAAATAGTGCATCGGGGACGACATAGTCGTCCTCAAAAGAAAATCATGTCGTTGATATAGAAAGGTTCCCAGATTAGGAAAGAGAGGGCATGGAACACAATGTATTTCATTGCGACGCAATAACTGGTTTAATTCGTCGTTGTGAGAGTGCGAGGGATACAGTAAAAAAGAAATAGTGCATCGGCAAGGAGATACTCGTTTCCAAAAGAAAATCCTGTAGTTGCCGTAGAAACGTTCCCAGATCGGGAAAGAGAAGGCATGGAACACAATGTATATCATTGGGTAGCAATTTCTGTTTCAATTCGTCAATGTGAGAGTGCCAGTGATACAGTAAAGAAGAAATAGTGCATCGGGAACGAGGTACAAGTCCCCAATATAAAATTCTTTCGTTGCTGTAGAAACGTTCCCAGATTGGGAAAGAGAAGTCATGGAATACAATGTATTTCATTTCGACGCAAATTCTGTGTTAATTCGTCAATGTGATAGTGCAAGGGATACAGTAAAGAGGAAATAGTGCACCGTGAACGAGATACTCGTCCCCAAAAAAAATGCTGTAGTTGCCATAGAAACGTTCCCAGATTCGGAAAGAGAAGGCATGGAACACAATGTACTTCATTCCGACGCAATTTCTCTGTTAATTCCTCAATGTGAGAGTGCGATGGAAAGAGTAAAGAAGAATTAGTGAATCGGGAACGAGATACTCGTCCCCAAATGAAAATCCTGTCGTTCTCGTAGAATCGTTCCCAGATTGGGAAGGAGAAGGCATGGAACACAATGTATTTCAGTCCGACGCAATTTCTGTGTTAATTCGTCAATGGGAGAGTGCGAGGGATACACTAAAGAGGAAATAGTTCATCGGGAACGAGATACTCGTCCCCAATAGAATATCCTGTCGTTGCCGTGGAAACGATCCCAGATTGGAAAAGAGAAGGCATGTAACACAATGTATTTCATGGCGACGCAATTTCTGTGTTAATTCGTCAATGTGAGATTGCGAGGGATACACTAAAGAAGAAATAGTTAATCGGGAACGTGATACTCGTCCCCAAAAGAAAATTCTGTCGTTGCAGGACAAACGTTCCCAGATTGGGAAAGAGACGGCATGGAATACAATGTATTTCATTGTGACGCAATTACTGTGTTAAATCGTCAGTTTGAGAGTGCGAGGGATACAGAAAGAAGAAATAGTGCCTCGGAAAGTATATCATCGACCCGAAAACAAAATTCTGTCTTTGCTGTGGAAACGTTCCTAGATTGGGAAAGAGAAGGCATGGATCCCAATGTATTTCTTTCCGATGCAATTTTTGTGGTAATTCCTCAATGTGAGGGTGCGAGGGATACAGTAAAGAAGAAATAGTGCATCGGAAAGGAGATACTCGTCCCCAAAAAAAATCCTGTCGTTGCCGTAGAAACGTTCCCAGATTGGGAAAGAGAATGCATGGAACACAATGTATTTCATTGCGACGCAATTTCTGTGTCAATTCGTCAATGTGAGAGTGCGAGGGATACAGTAAAGTAGATAGAGTGCATCGGGAACGAGATACTCGTCCCCAAAACAAAATCCTGTCGTTGCCGTATTAACATTCCCAGATTGGGAACGAGACGTCATGGAACAAAATGTATTTCATTGCGACGCAATTCCTGTGTTAATTCGTCAATGTGAGTGTGCGAGGGATACAGTAACGAAGAAATGGTGCATCGTAAAGGAGATGCTCGACCCGAAAACTAAATCCTGTCGTTGCCGTAGAAAAGTTCTTAGATTGGGAAAGAGAAGGTATGGAACACAATGTATTTCATTGCGACGCAATTCCTGTGTTAATTCGTCAATGTGAGAGTGCGAGGGATTCAGTAAAGAAGAAATAGTTAATCGGGAATCAGATACTCGTCCCCAAAGGAAAATCCTGTCGTTGCTATAGAAGCGTTCCCAGATTGGGAAAGAGAAGGCATGAAACACAATGTTTTTCATTGCGACGCAATTTCTGTGTTAATTCGTCAATGTAAGGGTGCGAGGGATACAGTAACGAAGAAATGGTGCATGGTAAAGGAGATGCTCGACCCGAAAACTAAATCCGGTCGTTGCCGTAGAAACGTTCCCAGATTGGGAAAGAGAAGGCATGGAACACATTGGATTTCATTGCGACGCAACTTCTGTTTTTATACGTCTATGTGAGAGTGCGTGAGATACAGTAAGGAAGAAATTGTGCATCGGGATCGAGATACTCGTCCCCAAAAGAAGATCCTTTCGGTGCCGCAGAAACGTTCCCAGATTGGGAAAGAGAATGCATGGAACACAATGTATTTCATTGCGACGCAATTTCTGTGTCAATTCGTCAATGTGAGAGTGCGAGGGATACAGTAAAGTAGATAGAGTGCATCGGGAACGAGATACTCGTCCCCAAAACAAAATCCTGTCGTTGCCGTATTAACATTCCCAGATTGGGAACGAGACGTCATGGAACACAATGTATTTCATTGCGACGCAATTCCTGTGTTAATTCGTCAATGTGAGTGTGCGAGGGATACAGTAATGAAGAAATGGTGCATCGGAAAGGAGATGCTCGACCCGAAATCTAAATGCTGTCGTTGCCGTAGAAACGTTCCCAGACTGGGAAAGAGGACGCATGGAACACAATGTATTTCATTGCGACGCAAGTTCTGTGTTAATTCGTCTATGTGAGGGTGAGAGGGATATAGTAAAGAAGAAATAGTTCATCGGGAACGAGATACTCGTCCCCAAAAGAAAATCCTGTCGTTGCCGTAGAAATGTTCCCAGATTGGGAAAGAGAAGGCATGGATCACAATGTATTTAATTGCGACGCGATTTATGTGTTAATTCCTCAATGTGAGGGTGCGAGGGATACAGTAATGAAGAAATAGTTCATCGAAAAGGAGATCGAGGAGCCCAAAACCAAATCCCGTCGTTGCCATGGAAACGTTCCCAGTTTGGGAAAGAGAAGGCTTGGAACACAATGTATTTTATGGCGACGCAATTTCTGTTTTAATTCGTCAATGTGAGATTGCGAGGATACAGTAAAGAAGAAATAGTTCATCAGGAACGAGATACTCGTCGCCAAAACAAATTCTGGTCATTGCTCTAGAAACGTTCGCAGATTGGAAAAAAGAAGGCATGGAAAACAATGTATTTCACTGCGGCGCAATTTCTGTGTTAATTCGTCAATGTGAGAGTGCGAAGGATACATAAAGAAGAAATAGTTCATCGGTAACGAGATACTCGTCCCCCCAAAAAAAAAAATCCTGTCGTTGCCGTAGAAACTTTCCAAAAATTCGGAAACAGAAGTCATGGAACACAATGTAATTCATTGCGACGCAAATTCTGTGTTCATTCGTCAATGTGGAAGTGCCAGGGATACAGTAAAAAAAGGAATGATTCATCAGGAACGAGGTACTTGACCCAAAAAAAAATCCTGTCGTTGCCGTAGAAACATTCCCAGGTTGGGAAAGAGAAGGCATGGAACACAATGTATTTCATTGCGACGCAATTTCTGTTTTTATTCATCAATGTGTGAGTGCGGGAGATACAGTAAGGAAGAAATTTTGCATCGGGATCGAGATACTCGTCCCCAAAAGAATATCCTTTCGTTGCCGCAGAAACGTTCCCAGATTGGGAAAGAGAAGACATGGAACACAATGTATTTCATTGGGACGCATTTTCTGTTTCAATTCGTCAATGTGACAGTGCGAGAGATACAGGAATAAAAAGGAAATAGTGCATCGGGAACGAGATACTCATCCCCAAAAAAAATCTTTTCGTTGTCGTAGAAGCGTTCCCAGGTTGGGAAAGAGAACGTATGGAATACAATGTATTTCATTTCGACGAAATTCTATGTTAATACGTCAATGTGGTAGTGCAAGGGATTCAGTAAAGAAGAAATAGTGCATCGGGAAAGAGATACTCGTCCCCAAAAAAAATCCTGTAGTTGCCATAGAAACGTTCCCAGATCCGGAAAGAGAAGCCATGGAACACCATGTATTTCATTGCCACGCGTTTTCTCTGTTAATTCGTCATTGTGAGAGTGCGATCGATACAGTAAAGAAGAAATAGTTCATCGGGAACGAGATACCCGTCCCCAAAATAAAATCCTGTCGTTCCCGTAGAAACGTTCCCAGGTTGGGAAAGGGAAGGCATGGAAAACAATGTATTTCATTGCGACGCTATTTCTGTGTTAATTCGTCAATGTGAGAGTGCGAGGGATACAGTAAAAAAAGGAATAGTGCATGGGGAATGAGATACTCGTCCCCAAAAGAAAATCCTGTCGTTGCTGTGGAAACGTTCCCAGATTGGGAAAGAGAAGGCATGGAACACAATGTATTACATTGCGACGCGATTTGTGTGTTAATACCACAATGTGAGGGTGTGAGGGATTGAGTAACGAAGAAATAGTTCATCGGAAAGGAGATCCTGTACTCCAAAACCAAATCCCGTCGTTGCCGTGGAAACGTTAACAGATTGAAGAAGAGATGGTATGGAAAACAATGTATTTTATGGCGACACAATTTCTGTTTTAAATCGTCAATGAGAGAGTGCGAGGGATACAGTAAAGAGGAAATAGGGCATCGGGAACGAAATACTCGTACCCAAAAGAAAATCCTGTCGTTGCTGTAGAAACGATCCCAGATAGGGAAAGAGATGGCATGGAACACAATGTATGACATTGCAACGCAATTTCTGTGTTAATTCGTCAATGTGAGAGTGCGAGGAATACAGTAAAGAAGAAATAAATAATCGGAAACGAGATACTCGTCCCCGCAAGAAAATCTTGTCGCTGCTATAGAGGCGTTCCCAGATTGGGAAAGAGAAGGCAAGGAACACAATGTATTTCATTGCGTCACAATTTCTGTGTTAATTCGTCAATGTGAGAAAGCGAGGGATACAGTAAAGAAGAAATAGTGCATCGGAAAGTAGATGCTCGACCCCAAATCTAAATCCTGTCGTTGCCGTAGGAACGTTCCCAGACTGGGAAAGAGGATGCATGGAACACAATGTATTTCATTGCGACGCACTTTCTGTGTTAATTCGTCAATGTGAGGGTGCGAGGGATATAGTAAAGAAGAAATAGTACATCGGGAACGAGATACTCGTCCCCAAAAGAAAATCCTGTCGTTGCCGCAGAAATGTTCCCAGATTGGGAAAGGGAAGGCATGGGTCACAATGTATTTCGTTGCGACGCGATTTCTGTGTTAATCCCTCAATGTGAGGGTGCGAGGGATACGGTAATGAAGAAATAGTTCATCGGAAAGGAGATCGAGGACCCCAAAACCAAATCCCGTCGATGCCGAGGAAACGTTCCCAAATTGGGAAGGAGATGGCATGGAACACAATGTATTTCATTGCGAAGCGATTTCTGTGTTAATTTTTCAATGTGAGGGTGCGAGCAATACAGTAATGAAGAAATAGTTCATCGGGAACGAGATACTCGTCCCCAAAAGAATATCCTGTCGTTGCCGTAAAACCTTCCCAGATTGGGAAAGAGAAGGGATGGAACACAATGTATTTCATTGCGACGCGATTTCTGTGTTAATTCCTCAATGTGAGGGTGCGAGTGATACAGTAATTAAGAAATAGTACATCGGAAAGGAGATCATGGACCCCAAAACCAAATCCCATCTTTGCCGTGGAAACGTTCTTAGATTGGGAAAGAGAAGGCTTCGAACACAATGTATTTTATGGCGACACAATATGTGTTTTAATTCGTCAATGTGAGAGTGCGAGGATACAGTAAAGAAGAAATAGTTCATCGGTAACTAGATACTCGTCGCCAAAACAAAATCCGGTCACTGCTGTAGAAACGTTCGCAGATTGGAAAAGAGAAGCATTGGAACACAATGTATTTCATTGCGACGCAATTTCTGTTTTTAATCGTCAATGTGAGAGTGCGAGAGATACAGTAAGGAAGAAATATTGCATCGGGATCGAGATACTCGTCCCCAAAAGAAGAGCCTTTCGTTGCCGTAGAAACGTTACCAGATCGGGAAAGAGAGGGCATGGAACACAATGTATTTCATTGCGACGCAATTTCTGTTTCTAATCGTCAATGTGAGAGTGCGAGAGATACAGTAAGGAAGAAATATTGCATCCGGATCGAGATACTCGTCCCCAAATGAAGATCCTTTCGTTGCCGTAGAAATGTTACCAGATCGGGAAAGAGAAGGCATGGAACACAATGCATTTCATTGGGACGCATTTTCTGTTTCAATTCGTCAATGTGAGAGTGCGAGAGATACAGAAATAAAGAAGTAACAGTGCATCATGACCGAGATACTCGTCCCCAAAAAAAAAAAACTTTTCGTTGTCGTAGAAGCGTTCCCAGATTGGGAAAGAGAACGCAAGCAATACAATGTATTTCATTACGACGCAAATTCTGTGTTAATACGTTAATGTGGTAGTGCAAGGGATACAGTAAAGAAGAAATAGTGCATCGGGAAAGAGATACTCGTCCCCAAAAAAAATCCTGTTGTTGCCGTAGAAACTTTCCCAGATTCGGAAAGAGAAGGCATGGAACACAATGCATTTCATTGCCACGCATTTTCTCTGTTAATTCGTCGATGTGAGAGCGCGAGGGATACAGTAAAGAAGAAATAGTGCATCGGGAAGGGAGAGAGAAGGCATGGAACACAATGTATTACATTGCGACGCAATTTCTGTGTTAATTCGTCAATGTGAGAGTGCGAGGGATACAGTAAAGAAGGAATAGTGCCTCGGAAAGGAGATGCTCGACCCAAAATCTAAATCCTTTCGTTGCTGTAGATACGTACCTAGATTGGGAAAGAGAAGGCATGGAACATAATGTATTATATTGCGACGCAATTTCTCTGTTAATTCGTCAATGTGAGAGTGCGAGCGATACAGTAAAGAAGAAATAGTGCACCGGGAACGAGATACTCGTCCCAAAAGAAAATCCTGTCGTTCCCGTAGAAACGATCCCAGATTGGGAATGAGAAGGCATGGAACACAATGTATTTCATTGCGACGCAATTTCTGTGTTCATCCATCAATGTGAGAGTGCGAGGGATACAGTCAAGTAGAAATAGTTCATCGGGAACGAGATACTCGTCCCCAAAAGAAAATCCTGTCGATGCCGTAGAAACATTCACAGATAGGGAAAGAGAAGGCATGGAACACAATGTATTTCATTGCGACGCAATTTCCGTGTTCATTCGTCAATGTGAGAGAGCCAGGGATACAGTAAAGTAAAAATAGGTCATCGGGAACGAGATACTCATCCCCAAGGAACATCCTATCGTTGGCGTAGAAACGTTCCCAGACTGCGTAAGAGAAGGCATGGAACACAATGTAGTTCATTGCGACGCAATTTCTGTGTTAATTCGTCAATGTGAGGGTGCGAGGGATACAGTAAAGAAGAAATAGTGCATCGAGAACGAGATACTCGTCCCCAAAGGAAAATCCCGTCGTTGCCGTAGAAAAGTTCCCAGATTGGGAAGGAGAAGGCATGGAACACAATGTATTTCATTGCGACACAATTTCTTTGTTAATTCGTCAATGTGAGATTGCGAGGGATACAGTAAGGCAGAAATAGTGCATCGGGAACGAGATACTCGTCCCCAAAAGGAAATCATGTCGTTGCTGTAGAAACGTTCCTAGATTGAGAATGACAAGACATGGAACACAATGAATTTAATTGCGACACTATTTCTGTGTTAATTCAACAATGAGAGAGTGCGAGGGATACAGTAAAGAAGAAATAGTGCATCGGGAACGAGATACTCGTCCCCAAAAGGAATCCATTTGTTGCCGTAGAAACGTTCCCAGAATGGTAAAGAGAAGGTATGGAACACAATTTATGTCACTGTAACGCAATTTCTGTTTTAATTCCTCAATGTGAGGTGGCGAGGGATGCAGTAAAGAAGAAATAGTGCATCGGAAAGGAAATCCTCGACCCAAAAACAAAATACTGTCATTGCGGTAGCAATGTTCCTAGACTGGGAAAGAGAAGGCATGGAACAAAACGTATATCATTGCGACGAAATTTCTGTGAGAATTCCTCAATGTGAGGGTGCGGGGGATACAGTAAAGAAGAAACAGTTCATCGGGAACGAGATACTCGTCGCCAAAGGAAAATCCTGCCGTTGCCATATAAACGTCTCGAGATTGCGAAAGAGGAGGCATGGAACCCAATGTATTACATTTCGACGCAATTTCTGTGTTAATTCCTCAATGTGAGGTTGTGAGGGATACAGTAAAGAAGAAATAGTGCGTCAAGAACGAGATGCTCATTCCCAAAAGAAAATCCTGTCGTTGCCATAGAACCGTTCCCAGATTGGGACAGAGATGGCATGGAACACAATGTATTTCATTGCGACGCAATTTCTGTGTTAATTCCTGAATGTTAGAGTTCGAGGGATAGAGTAAAGAAGAAATTGTTCATCGGGAACGAGATACTCGTCCCCAAAACAAAATCCGGTCGTTGCTGCAGAAACATTCCTAGATTGGGAAAGAGAAGGCATGGAACAAAACGTATATCATTGCGACGCTATTTATGTGTTAATTCGACAATGTGAGAGTGCGAGGGATACAGTAAAGAAGAAATAGTTCATCAGGAACGAGATAGTCGTCACCAAAGGAAATTCCTGACGTTGCCGTAGAAACGTTCCGAGATTGGGAAAGAGAAGGCATGGAAAACAATGTATTTTATTGCGACGCCATTTCTGTGTTAATTCGTGAATCTGAGGGCGAAAGGGATACAGTAAAGAAGAAATAGTGCATCGGAAAGGAGATCCTCGACCCAAAAAAAAAATCCTGTCGTTGCTGAGGAAACGTTCCTAGATTGCGAAGGAGAAGGCATGAAACACAATGTATTTTATTGCGATGCAATTTCTGTGATAATTCCTCAATGTGAGAGTGCTAGGGATACAGTAATGAAGAAATAGTGCATCGGGAACGAGATACTCGTCCCCAAAAGAAAATCCTGTCGTTGCCGTTGAAACGTTTGCAGATTGGGATAGAGAAGGCGTGCAACATAATGTATTTCATTGCGACGCAATTTCTGTGACAATTAGTCAATGTGAGGATGCGAGGAATACTGTAAAGAAGAAATAGTGCATCGGAAAAGAGGTCCTCGACCCGAAAACAAAATCCAGTCGTTGCCATAGAAACGCTCCCAAATTGGGATAGAGAAGGCATGGAACCCAATGTATTTCATTGCGACGCAATATCTGTGTTAATTCCTCAATGTGAGGGGCGAGTGATACGGTAAAGAATAAATAGTGCATCGGGAACGTGATATTCGTCCCCAAAAGAAGATCCTGTCGTTGCCGTAGAAACGATCCCAGATTCGGAAAGAGAAGGGTTGGAACACAATGTATTTCATTGCGACGCAATTTCTGTGTTAATTCGTCAATGTGAGGGTGCGAGGGGTACAGTAAAGAAGAAATAGTGCATCGGGATCGAGATACTCGTCCCCAAAAGAAGATCCTTTCGTTGCCGTGGAAATGTTCCCAGATAGGGAAAGAGAAGGCATCGAACACAATGTATTTCATTGCGGCGCAATTTCTGTGTTAATTTTTTAATGTGAGAGTGCGAGGGATACAGTAAAGAAGAATTAGTGCATCGGGAACGAGATACTCGTCCCCAAAAGAAAATCCTATAGTTGCCGTAGATACGTTACCAGATTGGGAAAGAGAATGAGTGGAACACAATGTATTTCATTGCGACGGAATTTCTGTGACAATTCCTCAATGTGAGGGTGCGAGGGATGCAGTAAAGAAGAAATAGTGCCTCGGAAAGGAGATCTTCGACCCATAAACAAAATACTGTCATTGCTGTAGAAACATTCCTAGATTGGGTAAGAGAAGGCATGGAACAAAACTTATATCATTGCGACGCTATTTATGTGCTAATTCGACAATCTGAGAGTGCGAGGGATACAGTAAAGAAGAAATAGTTCATCAGGAACGAGATACTCGTCCCCAAAGGAAATTCCTGTCGTTGCCGTAGAAACGTTCCGAGATTGTGAAAGACAAGGCATGGAAAACAATGTATTTTATTGTGACGCCATTTCTGTGTTAATTCGTCAATGTGAGGGTGCGAGGGATACAGTGAAGAAGATATAGTGCATCGGAAAGGAGATCCTCGACCCCAAAAAAAATCCTGTCTTTGCCGTGGAAACGTTCCTAGATTGCGATGGAGAAGGAATGAAACACAATGTATTTTCTTGCGACGCAATTTCTGTGTCAAATCCTCAATGTGAGAGTGCAAGGGATACAATAATGAAGAAATAGTGCATCGGGAACGACATACTCGTCCCCAAAAGAAAATCTTGTCGTTGCCGTGGAAACGTTCCCAGATTGGGAAAGAGAAGGCGTGCAACATAATGTATTTCATTGCGACGCAATTTCTGTGACAATTACTCAATGTGAGGATGCGAGGAATACAGTAAAGAAGAAATAGTGCATCGGAAAAGAGGTCCTCAACCCGAAAACAAAATCCAGTCTTTGCCATAGAAACGATCCCGGATTGGGATAGAGAAGGCATGGAACCCAATGTATTTCATTGCGACGCAGTTTCTGTGTTAATTCCTCAATGTGAGGGTGCGAGGGATACAGTAAAGAAAAAATATTGCATCGGGAACGTGATATTCGTCCGCAAAAGAAGATCCTGTCGTTGCCGTAGAAACGATCCCAGATTCGGAAAGAGAAGGAATGGAACACAATGTATTTCATTTCGACGCAATTTCTGTGTTAATTCGTCAATGTGAGGGTGTGAGGGATACAGTAAAGAAGAAATAGTGCATCGGGAACGAGATACTCGTCCCCAAAGAAAATCCTTTTGTTGCCGTAGAAACGTTCCCAGATTGGTAAAGAGAAGGTATGGAACACAATTTATGTCATTGCAACGCAATTTCTGTGTTAATTCCTCAATGTGAGGGTGCGAGGGATGCAGTGAAGAATAAATAGTGCATCGGACAAGAGATCCTCGACCAAAAAACGAAATACTGTCATTACCGTAGAAACGTTCCTATATTGGGAAAGAGAATGCATGGAACAATACGTATATCACTGCGATGCTATTTCTCTGCTAATTCGTCTATGTGAGAGTGCGAGGGATATAGTAAAGAAGAAACAGTTCATCGGGAACAAGATACTCGTCCCCAAAGGAAAATCCTGTCGTTGCCATAGAAACGTTTCGAGATTGGGAAAGAGAAGGCATGGAAAACAATGTATTTGCTTGCGACGCCATTTCTGTGTTAAATCGTCGATGTGAGGGTGCGTGGGATTCAGTAATGTAGAAATAGTGCATCGGAAAGGAGATCCTCGACTGCAAAACAAAATCCTGTCGTTGCCAGAGAACTGATCCTAGATTGCGAAGGAGAAGGCATGGAACACAATGTATTTTATGCGACGCAATTTCTGTGTTAATTCCTCAATGTGAGAGTGCGAGGGATACAGTAAAGAAGAAATAGTGCTTCGGAATGGAGATCCTCGACCCCAAAACAAAATCCTGTCGTTGCCGTAGTAACGTTCCCAGATTCGGAAAAAGAAGGCGTGGAACACAATGTATTTCATTGCGACGCAATTACTGGGTTAATTGCTCAATGTGAGGGTGCGAGGGATATAGTAAAGAAGAAATAGTGCTTCGGAACAGAGATCCTCGACACCAAAACAAAATCCAGCCGTTGCCGTGGAAACGTTCCTAGATTGCGAAGGAGAAGGCATGAAACACAATGCACTTTATTGCGACGCAATTTCTGTGGTAATTCCTCAATGTGAGAGTGCGAGGGATACAATAATGAAGAAATAGTGTATCGGGAACGAGAAACTCGTCCCCAAAAGAAAATCCTGTCGTTGCCGTACAAACTTTCCCAGATTCGGAAAGAGAGTGCGTGGAACACAATGTATGTCATTGCGACGCAATTTCTGTGTTACTTCCTCAATGTGAGGGTGCGAGGGATACAGTAAAAAAGAAATAGTGCTTGGGAAAGGTGATGCTCGACCCCAAAAACAAAGTCCTGTCGTTGCCGTAGAAACGTTCCTAGATTCGGAAAGAGAATGCATGGAACAGAATGAATTTTATTGCGACGCAATTTCTGTGTTAATTTTTCAATATGAGAGGGAGAGGGATACAGTAAAGAAAAAATGGTGCATCGGGAACGAGATACTAGTCCCGAAAAGAATATCCTGTCGTTGCCGTAGAAACGTTCCTAGATTGGGAAAGAGAAGGCTTGGAACACAATGTATTTCTTTGCAACGCAATTCCTGTGTTAATTCGTCAATGTGAGAGTGCGAGGGATACAGTAAAGAAGAAATAGTGCATCGGGAACGATATACTCGTCCCCAAAACAAAATACTGTCTTTGCTGTATAAACGTTCCCTGGTTGGGAAAGAGAAGGCATGGAACAGAATGAATTTTATTGTGACGAAATTTCTGTGTTAATTCGTCAATATGAGAGTGAGAGGGATACAGTAAAGAAAAATGGTGCATCGGGAACGAGATACTCGTCCCCAAAGGAAAGTACTGTCGTTGCCGTAGAAACGTTCATAGATTGGGAAAGACAAGGCATGGAACACAACGTATTTCTTTGCGACGCAATTCCTGTGTTAATTCGTCAATGTGAGAGTGCGAGGGATACAGTAAAGAAGAAATAGTGCATGAGGAAAGAGATACTAGTCCCCAAAAGAAAATCCTGTCGTTGCCGTAGAAACGTTCCCAGATTTGGAAAGAGAAGGCATGGAACACAATGTATGTCATTGCAACGCAATTTCTGTGTTGATGCCTCAATGTGAGAGTGCAAGGGATACAGTAAAGAAGAAATAGTGCATCGGGAACGAGATACTCGTCCCCAAAGGAAAATGCTGTCGTTGCCATAGATCTGTTCCCAGATTGGGAAAGGGAAGGCATGGAACACAATGTATATCATTGCGACGCAATTTCTGTGATAATTCCTCAATGTGAGAGTGCGAGGTATAGAGTAAAGAAGAAATTGTGCACCGGGAACGAGATACTCGTCCATAAAAGAAAATCCTGTCGTTGCCGTAGAAACGTTCCCAAATTGGGAAAGAGAAGGTGTGGAACATAATGCCTTTCATTGCGACGCGATTTCTGTGACAATTCATCAATGTGAGGAAGCGAGGAATACAGTAAAGAAGAAATAAGCATCAGAAAAGAGTTCCTCTTCCCGAAAACAAAATGCTGTCGTTGCCGTAGTAACTTTCCTAGGTTGGGAAAGGGAAGGCATGGAATACAATGTATTTCATTGCGACGCAATTTCTGTGTTCATTCGACAATGTGAGAGTGTGAGGGATACAGTAAAGAAGAAAGAGTTAATCGGGAACGAGATACTTGTCCACAAAAGAAATTCCTGTCGTTGCCGCAGAAACGTTCCCAGATTGGGAAAGCGAATGCATGGAACACAATGTATTTCATTGCGACGCAATTTCTGTGATAATTCCTCAATGTGAGGAAGCGAGGAATACAGTAAAGAAGAAATAAGCATCAGAAAAGAGTTCCTCTACCCGAAAACAAAATCCTGTCGTTGCCGTAGTAACTTTCCTAGGTTGGGAAAGGGAAGGCATGGAATACAATGTATTTCATTGCGACGCAATTTCTGTGTTCATTCGACAATGTGAGAGTGTGAGGGATACAGTAAAGAAGAAAGAGTTAATCGGGAACGAGATACTTGTCCACAAAAGAAATTCCTGTCGTTGCCGCAGAAACGTTCCCAGATTGGGAAAGCGAATGCATGGAACACAATGTATTTCATTGCGACGCAATTTCTGTGATAATTCCTCAATGTGAGGGAGCGAGGGATACAGTAAAGAAGAAATAGTGCATCGGAAAGAAGATACTCGTCACCAAAAGAAAATCCTTTCGTTGCAATAGATACGTTCCCAGATTGGGAAAGAGAAGGCATGGAACACAATGTATTTCATTGCGACGCAATTTCTGTGTTAATTCGTCAATGTGAGGGTGCGAGGGATACAGTAAAAAAGAAATAGTGCGTCGGATAGGTGATGCTCGACACCAAAATGAAATCCTGACGTTGCCATAGAAACGTTCCCAGATTGGAAAAGAGAAGGCATGGAACACAATGTATTTCATTGCGACGCAATTTCTGTGTTAATTTCTCAATGTGAGGGTGCGATGGATACAGTAAAGTAGAAATAGTGCATCGGGAACGAGATATTCGACCCCAAAAGAAAATGCTGCAATTGCTGTAGAAACGTTCCCAGATTCGGAAAGAGAAGGCATGGAATACAATGTATTTCATTGGGACGCAATTTCTGTGTTCATTCGACAATGTGAGAGTGCGAGAAATACAGTAAAGAAGAAATAGTGCATCGGGAACGAGATACACGTCCCCAAAAGATAATCCTGTTGTTGCCGTAGAAACGACCCCTGATTCGGAAAGAGAAGGCGTGGAACACAATGTATTTCATTAATACGCTATTTCTGTGTTAATTAGTCAATGTGAGAGTGAGAGGGATACAGTAAAGAAGAAATAGTGCATCGGGAATGAGATACTCGTCCCCAAAGCAAAATCCTGTCGTTCCTGTTGAAACATTCCCATATTCGGAAACCGAAGGCATGGAACACAATGTATTTCATTGCGACGCAATTTCTTCGTTAATTCGTCTATGTGAGAGTGCGATGGATACAGTAAAGAAGAAATAGTGCATTGGGAACGAGATACACGTCCCGAAAACTAAATCCCGCTGTTATCGTAGAAACGTTTCTAGATTGGGAAAGAGAAGGCATGGAACACAATGTATATAATGTCGGCGCAATTTCTGTTTTAATTCGTCAATACGAGAGTGCGAGGGATACACTAAAGGAGTAATAGTTCATCAAGAACGATATACTCATTCCCAAAAGAATTTCCTGTCGTTGCCATAGAACCGTTCCCAGATTGGGAAAGAGAAGGCATGGAACACAATTTATTTCATTGCGACCCAATTTCTGTGTTCATTCGTCAATGTGAGAGTGCGAGGGATACAATAAAGAAGAAATAGTGCATCGGGACCGAGATACTCGTCCCCAAAACAAAATCCTGTCTTTGCCGTAGAAAAGTTCCCTGATTGGGAAAGAGAAGGCATGGAACAGAATGAATTTTATGGCGACGCAAATTCTGTGTTAATTCGTCAATATGAGAGTGAGAGGGATACAGTAAAGAACAAATGGTGCATCGGGAACGAGGTACTCGACCCCAAAGGAAAATCCTGTCGTTGTCGTAGAAACGTTCCTAGACTGGGAAAGAGAAGGCATTGAACCCATGTATTACAATGCGACGCAATTTCTGTGTTAATTCCTCAATGTGAGGGTGCGAGGGATTCAGTAAAGATGTAATAGTGCAACAAGAACGAGACACTCATTCCGAAAAGAATATCCTGTCGTTGCCATAGAACCGTTCCCAGATTGGGAAAGAGAAGACATGGAACGCAATGTATTTCAATGCGACGCACTTTCTGTGTTAATCCCTCAATGTGAGGGTGCGAGGGATACCATAAAGAAGAAATAGTGCATCGGTAAGGAGATCATCGACCACAAAAGAAAATCCTGAAGTTGCCGTAGATACGTTCCTAGATTGGGAAAGAGAAGGCATGGAACACAATGTATTTCATTGCGCCGCTATTTCTGTGTTAATTCGTCAATGAGAGAGTGCGAGGGATACAGTAATGAAGAAATAGTGCATCGGGAACATTATGCTCGTCCCCAAAAAAAATCCTTTCGCTGCCATAGAAACGTTCCCAGATTGGGCAAGAGAAGGCATGGAACACAATGTATGTCATTGCAACGCAATTTCTATGTTGATTCCTCAATGTGAGAGTGCGAGGTATAGAGTAAAGAAGAAATTGTGCACCGGGAACGAGATACTCGTCCACAAAAGAAAATCCTGTCGTTGCCGTAGAAACATTCCCAAATTGGGAAAGAGAAGGCGTGGAACACAATGTCTTTCATTGCGACGCGATTTCTGTGCCAATTCCTCAATGTGAGGATGCGAGGAATACAGTAAAGAAGAAATAAGCATTGGAAAAGAGATCTTCGACCCGAAAACAGAATCCTGTCGTTGCCGTAGAAACGTTCCTAGGTTGGAAAGGGAGGGCATGGAATACAATGTATTTCATTGCGACGCAATTTCTGTGTTCATTCGACAATGTGAGAGTGCAAGGGATACAGTAATGATTATATAGTTCATCGGGAACGAGAGACTCGTCCCCAAATGAAAATGGTGTCGCTGCCGTAGAAACGTATCCAGATTGGGAAAGAGAAGGCATGGAACCCAATGTATTTCTTTGCGACCCAATTTCTGTGTTAATTCGTCAATGTAAGAATGCGAGGGATACAGTAAAGAACAAATAGTGCATCGGGAACGAGATACTCGTCCCCAAAAGAAAATCCAGTCGATGCTGTAGAAATGTTCCAAGATTGGGAAAGAGAAAGCATGGAAGACAATGTATTTGATTGCGACGCAAATACAGTGTTCATTCGTCAATGTGAGGGTGCGAGGTATACAGTAATGAAGAAATAGAGCATCGGAAAGGAGGTCCTCGACCCCAAAACAAAATCCCGTCGTTGCCGTAGAAACGTTCCTGGATTGGGAAAGAGAAAGCATGGAAGACAATATATTTTATGGCGACGCAATTTCTGTTTTAATTCGTCAATATGAGAGTGCGAGGGATACAGTAATGAAGAAATAGTGCATCGGAAAGGAGGTACTCGACCCCAAAACAAAATCCCGTCGTTGCCGTAGAAACGTTCCTGGATTGGGAAAGAGAAAGCATGGAAGACAATCTATTTTATGGCGACGCAATTTCTGTTTTAATTCGTCAATATGAGAGTGCGAGGGATACAGTAAGGATGAAATAGTTCATCGGGATCGAGATACTCGTCCCCAAATGAATATCCAGTCGTCGCCTTAGAATTGTTCCCAGTTTGGGAAAGAGAAGGCAAGGAACAAAATGTATTTCATTGCGACGCAATTTCTGTGTTAATTCGTCAATGTGAGAGTGCGAGGGATACAGTAAAGAAGATAGAGTGCATCGGGAACGAGATACTCGTCCCAAAAACAAAATCCTGTCGTTGCCATATTAACATTCCCAGATTGGGAAAGTGACGTCATGGAACACAATGTATTTCATTGCGACGCAATTTCTGTCTTAATTCGTGAATGTGAGATTGCGAGATATACAGTAAGGAAGAAATAGTGCATCGGGATCGAGATACTCGTCCCCAAAAGAAGATCGTTTCGTTGCCGCACAAACGTTCCCAGATTGGGAAAGAGGAGGCAGGGAAACCAATGTATTTCATTGCGAAGCAATTTCTGTGTTTATTTGTCAATTTGAGGGTGCGAGGGATACAGTAAAGAGGAAATAGTGCATAGGGAACGACATACTCGTCCCCATAAGAAAATCATGTCGTTGATATAGAAAGGTTCCCAGATTAGGAAAGAGAGGCCATGGAACACAATGTATTTCATTGCGACGCAATTTCTTCGTTAATTCGTCAATGTGAGAGTGCGAGGGATACAGTAAAGAAGAAATAGTGCATCGGGAACGAGATACTCGTATCCAAAAGAAAATCCAGTCGATGCTGTAGAAACGTTCCAAGATTAGGAAAGAAAAAGCATGGAAGACAATGTATTTGATTGCGACGCAAATACAGTCTTCATTCGTCAATGTGAGGGTGCGAGGGATACAGTAATGAAGAAATAGTGCATCGGAAAGGAGGTCCTCGACCCCAAAACAAAATCCCATCGTTGCCCTAGAAACGTTCCTGGATTGGGAAAGAGAAAGCATGGAAGACAATCTATTTTATGGCGACGCAATTTCTGTTTTAATTCGTCAATATGAGAGTGCGAGGGATACAGTAATGAAGAAATAGTGCATCGGAAAGGAGGTCCTCGACCCCAAAACAAAATCCCGTCGTTGCCATAGAGACGTTCCTGGATTGGGAAAGAGAAAGCATGGAAGACAATCTATTTTATGGCGACGCAATTTCTGTTTTAATTCGTCAATATGAGAGTGCGAGGGATACAGTAAGGATGAAATAGTTCATAGGGATCGAGATATTCGTCCCCAAATGAATATCCAGTCGTCGCCTTAGAAGCGTTCCTAGTTTGGGAAAGAGAAGGCAAAGAACACAATGTATTTCATTTCGACGCAATTTCTGTGTTTATACGTCGATGTGAGATTACGAGGGATACAGTAAATAGGAAATAGTGCATCGGGAACGAGATACTCGTCCCGAAAACTAAATCCCGTTGTTGCCATAGAAACGTTCCTAGATTGGGAAAGAGAAGGCATGGAACACAATGTATTTAATGGCGGCGGAATTTCTATTTAATTCGACAATGTGAGAGTGCAAGGGATACAGTAATGATTATATAGTTCATCGGGAACGAGAGACTCGTCCCCAAATGAAAATGGTCTCGCTGCCGTAGAAACGTACCCAGATTGGGAAAGAGAAAGCAAGGAACATAACGTATTTCATTGCGACGCAATTTCTGTGTTAATTCGTCAATGTGAGAGTGCGAGGGATACAATAAAGAAGAACTAGTGCATCGGGAACGAGATACTCGTCCCCAAAACGGAATCTTGTCTTTGCCATAGAAATGCTCCCTGATTGGGAATGATAAGGCATCGAACACAATGTATTTCATTGCGACGCAATTTCTGTGATAATACGTCGATGTGAGAGTGCGAGGGATACAGTAAAGAAGAAATAGTGCATCGGGAACGAGATACTCGTCCCCAAATGAATATCCAGTCGTCGCCTTAGAAGCGTTCCTAGTTTGGGGAAGAGAAGGCAAGGAACACAATGTATTTCATTTCGACGCAATTTCTGTGTTTATACGTCGATGTGAGATTGCGAGGGATACAGTAAATAGGAAATAGTGCATCGGGAACGAGATACTCGTCCCGAAAACTAAATCCCGTTGTTGCCATAAAAAACGTTCCTAGATTGGGAAAGAGAAGGCATGGAACACAATGTATTTAATGGCGGCGGAATTTCTGTTTTAATTCGACAATGTGAGAGTGCAAGGGATACAGTAATGATTATATAGTTCATCGGGAACGAGAGACTCGTCCCCAAATGAAAATGGTTTCGTTGCCGCACAAACGTTCCCAGATTGGGAAAGAGGAGGCAGGGAAACCAATGTATTTCATTGCGAAGCAATTTCTGTGTTAATTCGTCAATGTGAGAGTGCGAGGGATACAATAAAGAAGAACTAGTGCATCGGGAACGAGATACTCGTCCCCAAAACAGAATCTTGTCTTTGCCATAGAAATGCTCCCTGATTGGGAATGATAAGGCATCGAACACAATGTATTTCATTGCGACGCAATTTCCGTGTTAATACGTCGATGTGAGAGTGCGAGGGATACAGTAAAGAGGAAATAGTGCATCGGGAACGACATACTCGTCCCCATAAGAAAATCATGTTGTTGATATAGAAAGGTTCCCAGATTAGGAAAGAGAGGGCATGGAACACAATGTATTTCATTGCGACGCAATTTCTTCGTTAATTCGTCAATGTTGGAGTGCGAGGGATACAGTAAAGAAGAAATAGTGCATCGGGAACGAGATACTCGTCCCGAAAACTAAATCCCGTTGTTCCCGTATAAACGTTCCTAGATTGGGAAAGAGAAGCCATGGAACACAATGTATTTAATGGCGGCGCAATTTCTGTTTTAATTCGTCAATGTGAGAGTGCAAGGGATACAGTACAGAGGATATAGTTCATCGGGAACGAGATACTCGTCCCCAAAACAGAATTTTGTCTCTGCCAAATAAAGGTTCCCTGATTGGGAATGATAAGGCATCGAACACAATGTATTTCATTGCGACGCAATTTCTGTGTTTAATTCCTCAATGTGAGAGTGCGAGGGATACAGTAAAGAACAGATAGTGCATCGGGAACGAGATACTCGTCCGAAAAGAAAATCCAGTCGATGCTGTAGAAACGTTCCAAGATTGGGAAAGAGAAAGCATTGAAGACAATGTATTTGATTGCGACGCAAATACAGTGTTCATTCATCAATGTGAGGGTGCGAGGGATACAGTAATGAAGAAATAGTGCATCGGAAAGGAGGTCCGCGACCCCAAAACAAAATCCCGTCGTTGCCGTAGAAACGTTCCTGGATTCTGAAAGAGAAAGCATGGAAGACAATCTATTTTATGGCGACGCAATTTCTGTTTTAATTCGACAATGTGAGAGTGCGAGGGATACAATAAAGAAGAACTAGTGCATCGGGAACGAGATACTCGTCCCCAAAACAGAATCTTGTCTTTGCCATAGAAATGCTCCCTGATTGGGAATGATAAGGCATCGAACACAATGTATTTCATTGCGACGCAATTTCTGTGTTAATACGTCGATGTGAGAGTGCGAGGGATACAGTAAAGAAGAAATAGTGCATCGGGAACGAGATACTCGTCCCCAAATGAATATCCAGTCGTCGCCTTAGAAGCGTTCCTAGGTTGGGAAAGAGAAGGCAAGGAACACAATGTATTTAATGGCGGCGGAATTTCTGTTTTAATTCGACAATGTGAGAGTGCAAGGGATACAATAAAGAAGAAATAGTGCATCGGGAACGAGATACTCGTCCCCAAAAAAGGAAGCAAGGAACACAATGTATTTCATTGCGACGCAATTTCTGTGTTAATTCGTCAATGTGAGAGTGCGAGGGATACAATAAAGAAGAACTAGTGCATCGGGAACGAGATACTCGTCCCCAAAACCGAATCTTGTCTTTGCCATAGAAATGCTCCCTGATTGGGAATGATAAGGCATCGAACACAATGTATTTCATTGCGACGCAATTTCCGTGTTAATACGTCGATGTGGGAGTGCGAGGGATACAGTAAAGAAGAAATAGTGCATCGGGAACGAGATACTCGTCCCCAAAAGAAAATCCTGTCGTTGCTGTAGAATCGTTCTCAGATCGGGAATGAGAAGGCATGGAACTCAATGTATTTCATTGGGATGCAATTTCTGTTTCAATTCGTCAATGTGAGAGTGCGAGTGATACAGTAAAGAAGAAATAGTGCATCGGGAACGAGATACAAATCCCCAATATAAAATTTTTCGTTGCTGTAGAAACGTTCCCAGATTGGGAAAGAGAAGTCAAGGAATACAATGTATTTCATTTCGACGCAAATTCTGTGTTAATTCGTCAATGTGATAGTGCAAGGGATACAGTAAAGAAGAAATAGTTCATCGGGACGAGATACTCGTCCCCAAAGGAAAATCCTGTCGTTGCCGTAGAAACGTTCCCAGATTAGAAAAGAGAAGGTATGGAACACAATGTATCTCATGGCGACGCAATTTCTGTGTTAATTCGTCAATGTGAGAGTGCGAGGGATACAGTAAAGATGATAGAGTGCATCGGGAACGAGATACTCGTCCCAAAAACAAAATCCTGTCGTTGATATATTAACATTCCCAGATTGGGGAAGAGACGTCATGGAACACAATGTATTTCATTGCGACGCAATTTCTGTCTTAATTCGTTAATGTGAGATTGCGAGATATACAGTAAGGAAGAAATAGTGCATCGCGATCGAGATACTCGTCCCCAAAAGAAGATCGTTTCGTTGCCGCACAAACGTTCCCAGATTGGGAAAGAGGAGGCAGGGAAACCAATGTATTTCATTGCGAAGCAATTTCTGTGTTAATTTGTCGATTTGAGGGTGCGAGGGATACAGTAAAGAGGAAATAGTGCATCGGGAACGACATACTCGTCCCCATAAGAAAATCATGTCGTTGATATAGAAAGGTTCCCAGATTAGGAAAGAGAGGGCATGGAACACAATGTCTTTTATTGCGACGCAATTTCTTCGTTAATTCGTCAATGTGAGAGTGCGAGGGATACAGTAAAGAAGAAATAGTGCATCGGGAACGAGATACTGTCCCGAAAACTAAATTCCGTTGTTGCCGTATAAACGTTCCTAGATTGGGAAAGAGAAGCCATGGAACACAATGTATTTATTGGCGGCGCAATTTCTGTTTTAATTCGTCAATATGAGAGTGCAAGGGATACAGTACAGAGGATATAGTTCATCGGGAACGAGATACTCGTCCCCAAAACAGAATTTTGTCTCTGCCAAATAAACGTTCCCTGATTGGGAATGATAAGGCATCGAACACAATGTATTTCATTGCGACGCAATTTCTGTGTTAATTCCTCAATGTGAGAGTGCGAGGGATACAGTAAAGAACAAATAGTGCATCGGAAAGGAGGTCCTCGACCCCAAAACAAAATCCCGTCGTTGCCGTAGAAACGTTCCTGCATTGGGAAAGAGAAAGCATGGAAGACAATCTGTATTATGGCGACGCAATTTCTGTTTTCATTCGACAATATGAGAGTGCGAGGGATACAATAAAGAAGAACTAGTGCATCGGGAACGAGATACTCGTCCCCAAAACAGAATCTTGTCTTTGCCATAGAAATGCTCCCTGATTGGGAATGATAAGGCATCGAACACAATGTATTTCATTGCGACGCAATTTCTGTGTTAATACGTCGATGTGAGAGTGCGAGGGATACAGTAAAGAAGAAATAGTGCATCGGAAACGAGATATTCGTCCCCAAATGAATATCCAGTCGTCGCCTTAGAAGCGTTCCTAGTTTGGGAAAGAGAAGGCAAGGAACACAATGTATTTCATTTCGACGCAATTTCTGTGTTTATACGTCGATGTGAGATAGCGAGGGATACAGTAAATAGGAAATACTGCATCGGGAACGAGATACTCGTCCCGAAAACTAAATCCCGTTGTTGCATAGAAACGTTCCTAGATTGGGAAAGAGAAGGCATGGAACACAATGTATTTAATGGCGGCGGAATTTCTGTTTTAATTCGACAATGTGAGAGTGCAAGGGATACAGTAATGATTATATAGTTCATCGGGAACGAGAGACTCGTCCCCAAATGAAAATGGTTTCGCTGCCTTAGAAACGTACCCAGATGTGGAAAGAGAAAGCAAGGAACACAATGTATTTCATTGCGACGCAATTTCTGTGTTAATACGTCCATGTGAGAGTGCGAGGGATACAATAAAGAAGAACTAGTGCATCGGGAACGAGATACTCGTCCCCAAAACAGAATCTTGTCTTTGCCATAGAAATGCTCCCTGATTGGGTATGATAAGGCATCGAACACAATGTATTTCATTGCGACGCAATGTCTGTGTTAATACGTCGATGTGAGAGTGCGAGGGATACAGTACAGAAGAAATAGTGCATCGGGAACGAGATACTCATCCCCAAAAGAAAAATCTGTCGTTGCTGGAGAAACGTTCACAGATTGGAAAAGAGACGGCATGGAATACAATGTATTTCATTGTGACGCAAATTCTGTGTTAATTCGTCAATGTGAGAGTGCGAGGGATACAGTAAAGAAGATAGAGTGCATCGGGAACGAGATACTCGTCCCAAAAACAAAATCCTGTCGTTGATATATTAACATTCCCAAATTGGGGAAGAGACATCATGGAACACAATGTATTTCATTGCGACGCAATTTCTGTCTTAATTCGTCAATGTCAGATTGCGAGATATACAGTAAGGAAGAAATAGTGCATCGGGATCGAGATACTCGTCCCCAAAAGAAGATCGTTTCGTTGCCGCACAAACGTTCCCAGATTGGGAAAGAGGAGGCAGGGAAACCAATGTATTTCATTGCGAAGCAATTTCTGTGTTAATTTGTCAATTTGAGGGTGCGACGGATACAGTAAAGAGGAAATAGTGCATCGGGAACGACATACTCGTCCCCATAAGAAAATCATGTCGTTGATATAGAAAGGTTCCCAGATTAGGAAAGAGAGGGCATGGAACACAATGTCTTTCATTGCGACGCAATTTCTTCGTTAATTCGTCAATGTGAGAGTGCGAGGGATACAGTAAAGAAGAAATAGTGCATCGGGAACGAGATACTCGTCCCGAAAACTAAATCCTGTTGTTGCCCTATAAACGTTCCTAGATTGGGAAAGAGAAGCCATGGAACACAATGTATTTAATGGCGGCGCAATTTCTGTTTTAATTCGTCAATGTGAGAGTGCAAGGGATACAGTATAGAGGATATAGTTCATCGGGAACGAGATACTCGTCCCCAAAACAGAATTTTGTCTCTGCCAAATAAAGGTTCCCTCATTGGGAATGATAAGGCATCGAACACAATGTATTTCATTGCGACGCAATTTCTGTGTTAATTCCTCAATGTGAGAGTGCGAGGGATACAGTAAAGAACAAATAGTGCATCGGGAACGAGATACTCGTCCCCAAAAGAAAATACAGTCAATGCTGTAGAAACGTTCCAAGATTGGGAAAGAGAAAGCTTGGAAGACAATGTATTTGATTGCGACGCAAATACAGTGTTCATTCGTCAATGTGAGGGTGCGAGGGATACAGTAATGAAGAAATAGTGCATCGGAAAGGAGGTCCTCGACCCCAAAACAAAATCCCGTCGTTGCCGTAGAAACGTTCCTGGATTGGGAAGGAGAAAGCATGGAAGACAATCTATTTTATGGCGACGCAATTTCTGTTTTAATTCGTCAATATGAGAGTGCGAGGGATACAGTAATGAAGAAATAGTGCATCGGAAAGGAGGTCCTCGACCCCAATACAAAATCCCGTCGATGCCGTAGAAACGTTCCTGGATTGGGAAAGAGAAAGCATGGAAGACAATCTATTTTATGGCGACGCAATTTCTGTTTTAATTCGACAATATGAGAGTGCGAGGGATACAATAAAGAAGAACTAGTGCATCGGGAACGAGATACCCGTCCCCAAAACAGAATCTTGTCTTTGCCATAGAAATGCTCCCTGATTGGGAATGATAAGGCATCGAACACAATGTACTTCATTGCGACGCAATTTCTGTGTTAATACGTCGATGTGAGAGTGCGAGGGATACAGTAAAGAAGAAATAGTGCATCGGGAACTAGATACTCGTCCCCAAAAGAAAATCCTTTCGTTGCCGTACAAACGTTCCCAGATTGGAAAAGAGAAGGCATGGAAGACAATGTATTTTATGGCGACGCAATTTCTGTTTTAATTCGACAATATGAGAGTGCGAGGGATACAGTAAGGAAGAAATATTTCATCGGGATCGAGATACTCGTCCCCAAAGGAAAATCCTGTCGTTGCCGTAGAAACGTTCCCAGATTAGAAAAGAGAAGGTATGGAACACAATGTATTTCATGGCTACGCAATTTCTGTGTTAATTCGTCAATGTGAGATTGCGAGGGATACAGTAAAGAAGAAATAGTTAATCGGGAACGAGATACTCATCCCCAAAAGAAAAATCAGTCGTTGCTGGAGAAACGTTCCCAGATTGGAAAAGAGACCGCATGGAATACAATGTATTTCATTGTGACGCAATTTCTGTGTTAAATCGTCAATGTGAGAGTGCGAGGGATATAGTAAAGAAGAAATAGTGCCTCGGAAAGTATATCATCGATCCAAAAACAAAATCCTGTCTTTACTGTGGAAACGTTCATAGATTGGGAAAGAGAAAGCATGGAACCCAATGTATTTCTTTGCGATGTAATTTTTGTGGTAATTCCTCAATGTGTGGGTGCGGGGGATACAGTAAAGAAGAAATAGTGCATCGGAAACGAGATACTCGTCCCAAAAAAAAATCCTGTCGTTGCCGTAGAAACTTTCCCAGATTGGGAAAAAGAATGCATGGAACACAATGTATTTCATTGCGACGCAATTTCTGTGTTAATTCGTCAATGTGAGAGTACGAGGGATACAGTAAAGAAGAAAAAGTGCATCGGGATGGAGATACTCGTCCCCAAAAGAAAATCCTGTCGTTGCCGTAGAAACGTTCCCAGATCTGGAAAGAGAAGGCATGGAACACAATGTATTTCATTGCGACGCAATTCCTGTGTTAATTCGTCAATGTGAGAGTGCGAGGGATACAGTAAAGAAGAAATAGTTTATCGGGAACGAGATACTCGTCCCCAAAGGAAAATCCTGTCGTTGCTATAGAAACGTTCCCAGATTGGGAAAGAGAAGGCATGGAACACAATGTATTTCATCGCGACGCAATATCTGTGTTAATTCGTCAATGTGAGGGTGCGAGGGATACAGTAACGAAGAAATGGTGCATCGGAAAGCAGATGCTCGACCCGAAATCTAAATCCTGTCCTTGCCGTAGAAACGTTCCCAGATTGGGAAAGAGACGTCATGGAACACAATGTATTTCATTGGGACGCTACTTCTGTTTTTATTCGTCAATGTGAGAGTGCGAGAGATAAAGTAAGGAAGAAATAGTGCATCGGGATCGAGATACTCGTCTCCAAAAGAAGATCCTTTCGTTGCCGCACAAACGTTCCCAGATTGGGAAAGAGGAGGCACGGAACGCAATGTATTTCATTGCGACGCAATTCCTGTGTTAATTTGTCAATTTGATGGTGCGAGGGATACAGTAAAGAGGAATTAGTGCATCGGGGACGACATACTCGTCCCCAAAAGGAAATCATGTCGTTGATATAGAAAGGATCCCAGATTAGGAAAGAGAGGGCATGGAACACAATGTATTTCATTGCGACGCAATTACTGTATTAATTCATCGTTGTGAGAGTGCGAGGGATACACTAAAGAAGAAATAGTGCATCGGGAACGAGATACTCGTAGCCAAAAGAAAATCCTGTCGTTGCTATAGAAACGTTCCCAGATCGGGAAAGAGAAGGCATGGAACATAATGTATATTATTGGGATGCAATTTCTGTTTCAATTCGTCAATGTGAGAGTGCGAGGGATACAGTAATGAAGAAATAGTTCATCGGAAAGGGGATCATGGACCCCAAAACCAATCTCCTTTCCGATGCACCACTTCTTCGTTACTGTATCCCTCGCACCCTCACATTGACGAATTGAAACAGAAATTGCGTCGCAATGAAATAGATTGTGTTCCATGCCAACTCTTTCCCGATCTGGAAACGTTTCTACGGCAACGAAAGGATCTTCTTTTGGTGACGAGTATCTTGATCCCGATGCAATATTTCATCCTTACCGGGTCTCTCGCACTCTCACATTGACGAATAAAAACAGAAATTGCGTCGCAATGAAATACATTGTGTTCCATGCCTTCTCTTTCCCAACCTGGGAATGGTTCTACGGCAACGACAGGATTTTCTTTTTGGGACAAGTATCTCGTTCCCGATGAATCATTCCTTTGTTTACTGTATCCCTCGCACTTCCACATTGACGAATGAACACAGCATTTGCGTCGCAATGAAATACATTGTGTTCCATGACTTCTCTTTCCGAATGTTTGGAATGTTTCTACGGCAACGACAGGATTTTTTTTTTTTTGGGGACGAGGATCTCGTTCCCGATGAACAATTTCTTCTTTATGTATCCCTCGGACTCTCACATTGACGAATTAACACAGAAATTGCGCCGCAATGAAATACATTGTGTTCCATGCGTCCTCTTTCCCAGTCTGGGAATGTTTCTAAGGCAACGACAGCATTTAGATTTCTGGTCGAGCATCTCCTTTCCGATGCACCATTTCTTCGTTACTGTATCCCTCGCACACTCACATTGACGAATTAACACAGAAATTAAGTCGCTATGGAATACATTGTGTTCCATGCCTTGTCTTTCTAAATCTGGGAAAGTTTCTGCGGCAACGAAAAGATCTTCTTTTGGGGACGAGTATCCCGATCCCGATGCACAATTTCTTCCTTACTGTATCTCACGCACTCTCACATTGACGAATAAAAACAGAAGTTGCGTCGCAATGAAATACAATGTGTTCCATGCCTTCTCTTTCCCAATCTGGGAACGTTTCTACGGCAACGACAGGATTTAGATTTCGGGTTGAGCATTTCCTTTACAATGCACCATTTCTTCGTTACTGTATCCCTCGCACCCTCGCATTGACTAATTAACACAGAAATTGCGTCGCAATGAAATACATTGTGTTCCATGCGTCCTCTTTCCCAGTCTGGGAACGTTTCTACGGCAACGACAGCATTCAGATTTAGGGTCGAGCATCTCTTTCCCAATCTGGGAACGTTTCTATAGCAACGACAGGATTTTCCTTTGGGGACGAGTATCTGATTCCCGATTAACTATTTCTTCTTTACTGAATCCTTCGCACTCTCAGATTGACGAATTAACACAGGAATTGCGTCGCAATGAAATACATTGTGTTCCATACCTTCTCTTTCCCAATCTAAGAACTTTTCTACGGCAACAACAGAATTTTGTTTTCGGGTCGAGGATCTCCTTTCCGATGCACTATTTCTTCTTTGCTGTAACCCTCGAAACCTCACATTGAGGAATTATCACAGAAATTTGGTCGCAATGGAATACATTTTGTTCCATGCCTTCTCTTTCCCAATCTCGGAACGTTTCTACGGCAACGACTGGATTTTCTTTTGGGGACGAGTATCTCGTTCCCGATGAACTATTTCCTCTTTAGTGTATCCCTCGCACACTCACATTGACGAATTAACACAGAAATTACATCGAACTGAAATACATTGTGCTCCATGCCTTCTCCTCCCAGATCTGGGAAAATTTCTACGGGAACGACAGGATTTTCTTTTAGGGACGAGGATCTCGTTCCCGATTAACTTTTTCTTCTTTACTGTATCCCTCGCACTCTCACATTGACGAATTAACACAGGAACTACGTCGCAATGAAATACATTGTGTTCCATGCCTTCTCTTTCCCGATCTGGGAACGTTTCTACGGCAACGACAGGATTTTCTTTTCGGGACGAGCATCTCCTTCCCGATGCACTATTTCTTCTTTACTGCATCCCTCGCACTCTCACATTGACGAACTAACACAGAAATTGCGTCGCAATGAAATACATTGTGTTCCATGCATTCTCTTTCCCAATCTGGGAACGTTTCTACGGCAACGACAGGATTTTCTTTTGGGGACGAGGATCTCGTTCCCGATTAACTTTTTCTTCTTTACTGTATCCATCGCACTCTCACAATGACGAATTAACAGAGAAAATGGGTGGCAATGAAATACATTGTGTTCCATGCCTACTCTTTCCCAATCTGTGAACGTTTCTACGGCTACGACAGAATTTTCTTTTGGGGACGGGTATCTCGTTCCCGATGAACTATCCCTTTTTTTACTGTATGCCTCGCACTTTCACATTGACGAATGGAAACAGTTATTGCGACACAATGAAATACATTGTGTTCCGTGCCTTCTCTTTCCGAATGTGGGAACGTTTCTACAGCAATGGCCGGATTTTCTCTTGAGGACGAGTATCTCGTTCCCGATGAACTATTTCTTCTTCACTGTATCCTCGCACTCTCACATTGACTAATTAAAACAGAAATTGCGTCGCCATAAAATACACAGTGTTCCAAGCCATCTCCTTCCCAATCTGCGAACGGTTCCACGGCAACGACGGGATTGGTTTTGGGATCCATGATCCCCTTTCCGATGAACTATTTCTTCATTACTGTTTCCCTAGCACCCTCACATTGAGGAATTAACACAGAAATCGCGTCGCTATGAAATACATTGTGATCCATGCCTTGTCTTTCCCAATCTGGGAAAGTTTCTGCGGCAACGAAAGGATCTTCTTTTGGGGACGAGTATCTCGATAGCGATGCACAATTTCTTCCTTACTGTAACTCACGCACTCTCACATTGACGAATAAAAACAGAAGTTGCGTCGCAATGAAATACAATGTGTTCCATGCCTTCTCTTTCCCAATCTGGGAACGTTTCTACGGCAACAACAGGATTTAGATTTCGGGTCGAGCATTTCCTTTACGATGCACCATTTCTTTGTTACTGTATCCCTCGCACCCTCGCATTGACGAATTAACACAGAAATTGCGTCGCAATGAAATAAATTGTGTTCCATGCGTCCTCTTTCCCAGTCTGGGAACGTTTCTACGGCAACGACAGCATTTAGTTTTCGGGTCGAGCATCTCTTTCCCAATCTGGGAACGTTTCTATAGCAACGACAGGATTTTCCTTTGGGGACGAGTATCTGATTCCCGATTAACTATTTTTTCTTTACTGAATCCCTCGCACTCTCACATTGACGAATTAACACAGGAATTGCGTCGCAATGAAATACATTGTGTTCCATACCTTCTCTTTCCCAATCTAAGAACTTTTCTACGGCAACGTCGGAATTTTGTTTTCGGGTCGAGGATCTCCTTTCCGATGCACTATTTCTTCTTTGCTGTAACCCTCGAAACCTCACATTGAGGGATTATCACAGAAATTTGGTCGCAATGGAATACATTTTGTTCCATGCCTTCTCTTTCCCAATCTGGGAACGTTTCTACGGCAACGACTGGATTTTCTTTTGGGGACGAGTATCTCGTTCCCGATGAACTATTTCCTCTTTAGTGTATCCCTCGCACTCTCACATTGACGAATTAACACAGAAATTGCGTCGTACTGAAATACATTGTGCTCCATGCCTTCTCCTCCCCAATCTGGGAAAATTTCTACGGGAACGACAGGATTTTCTTTTGGGGACGAGGATCTCGTTCCCGATAAACTATTTCTTGTTTACTGTATCCCTCGCACTCTCACATTGACGAATTAACGAAAGGAATTGCGTCGCAATAAAATACATTGTGTTCCATGCCTTCTCTTTCCCGATCTGGGAACGTTTCTACGGCAACGACAGGATTTTCTTTTGGGGACGAGTATCTCGTTCCCGATGAACTATCCCTTTTTTTACTGTATGCGTCGCACTTTCACATTGACGAATGGAAACAGTAATTGCGACGCAATGAAATACATTGTGTTCCGTGCCTTCTCTTTCCGAATGTGGGAACGTTTCTACAGCAATGACCGGATTTTCTCTTGGTGACGAGTATCTCGTTCCCAATGAACTGTTTCTTCTTTACTGTATCCTCGCACTCTCACATTGACTAATTAAAACAGAAATTGCGTTGCCATAAAATACACAGTGTTCCAAGCCATCTCCTTCCCAATCTGTGAACGGTTCCACGGCAACGACGGGATTGGTTTTGGGGTCCATGATCCCCTATCTGATGAACTATTTTTCGTTACTGTATTCGTAGCACCCTCACATTGAGGAATTAACACAGAAATCGCGACGCATATGAAATACATTGTGTTCGATGCCTTCTCTTTCCAAATCTGGGAACGTTTCTACGGCATCGACAGGATTTTCTTTTGAGGACGAGTATCTCGTTCCTGATGAACTATTTCTTTTTTACTGTATCCCTCGCACTCTCACATTGACGAATTAACACAGAAATTGCGTCGCAAAGAAATACATTGTGTTCCTTGCCTTCTCTTTCCCAATCTGGGAACGTTTCTACGGGAACGACAGGATTTTTTTTTTGGGGACGGGTATCTCGTTCCCGATGAACTATTTCTTCTTTACTGTATCGATCGCACTCTCACAATGACGAATTAACAGAGAAAACGCGTGGCAATGAAATACATGGTGTTCCATGCCTTCTCTTTCCGAATCTGGGAACGTTTCTATGGCAACTACAGGATTTTTTTTGGGGACGAGTATCTCTTTCCCGATGCACTATTTCTTCTTTACTGAATCCCTTGCACTACCACATTGACGTATTAACACAGGATTTGCGTCGAAATGAAATACATGGTATTCCATACGTTCTCTTTCCCAATCTGGGAACGCTTGTACGACAACGAAAAGATTTTTTTTTGGGGGCGAGTATCTCGTTCCCGATGCACTATTTCTTTTTTATTCCTGTATCTCTCGCACTGTCACATTGACGAATTGAAACAGAAAATGCGTCCCAATGAAATACATTGTGTTCCATGCCTTCTCTTTCCCAATCTGGGATCGTTTCTGCGGCAACGAAAGGATATTCTTTTGGGGACGAGTATCTCGATCGCGATGCACTATTACTTCCTTACTGTATCTCTCGCATTGAGGAATAGAAACAGAAATAGCGTCCGAATGAAATACATTGTGTTCCATGCCTTCTCTTTCCCAATCTGAGAACGTTTCTACAGCAACGACAGGATTTAGATTTTGCGTCGAGCATCTCCTTTCCGATGCACCATTTCTTCGTTACTGTATCCCTCGCACCCTCACATTGACGAATTGAAACAGAAATTGCGTCGCAATGAATCACATTGTGTTCCATGCCTTCTCTTTCCCAACCTGGGAATGTTTCTACGGCAACGACAGGATTTTCTTTTGGGGACGAGTATCTCATTCCCCATGCACTATTCCTTTTTTTACTGTATCCCTCGCACTTTCACTTACACGAATGAACTCAGAAAATGCGTGGCAATGAAATACATTGTGTTCCATCCTTTCTCTTTCCCAATCTGGGAACGTTTTACGGCAACGACAGGATATTCTTTTGGGGACGAGTATCTCGTTCCCGATGAACTATTTCCTCTTTAGTGTATCCCTCGCACTCTCACATTGACGAATTAACACAGAAATTGCATCGAACTGAAATACATTGTGCTCCATGCCTTCTCCTCCCCGATCTGGGAAAATTTCTACGGGAACGACAGGATTTTCTTTTAGGGACGAGGATCTCGTTCCCGATTAACTTTTTCTTCTTTACTGTATCCCTCGCACTCTCACATTGACGAATTAACACAGGAACTACGTCGCAATGAAATACATTGTGTTCCATGCCTTCTCTTTCCCGATCTGGGAACGTTTCTACGGCAACGACAGGATTTTCTTTTCGGGACGAGCATCTCCTTCCCGATGCACTATTTCTTCTTTACTGCATCCCTCGCACTCTCACATTGACGAACTAACACAGAAATTGCGTCGCAATGAAATACATTGTGTTCCATGCATTCTCTTTCCCAATCTGGGAACGTTTCTACGGCAACGACAGGATTTTCTTTTGGGGACGAGCATCTCGTTCCCGATTAACTTTTTCTTCTTTACTGTATCCATCGCACTCTCACAATGACGAATTAACAGAGAAAATGGGTGGCAATGAAATACATTGTGTTCCATGCCTACTCTTTCCCAATCTGTGAACGTTTCTACGGCTACGACAGAATTTTCTTTTGGGGACGGGTATCTCGTTCCCGATGAACTATCCCTTTTTTTACTGTATGCCTCGCACTTTCACATTGACGAATGGAAACAGTTATTGTGACACAATGAAATACATTGTGTTCCGTGCCTTCTCTTTCCGAATGTAGGAACGTTTCTACAGCAATGGCCGGATTTTCTCTTGAGGACGAGTATCTCGTTCCCGATGAACTATTTCTTCTTCACTGTATCCTCGCACTCTCACATTGACTAATTAAAACAGAAATTGCGTCGCCATAAAATACACAGTGTTCCAAGCCATCTCCTTCCCAATCTGCGAACGGTTCCACGGCAACGACGGGATTGGTTTTGGGATCCATGATCCCCTTTCCGATGATCTATTTCTTCATTACTGTATCCCTAGCACCCTCACATTGAGGAATTAACACAGAAATCGCGTCGCTATGAAATACATTGTGATCCATGCCTTGTCTTTCCCAATCTGGGAAAGTTTCTGCGGCAACGAAAGGATCTTCTTTTGGGGACGAGTATCTCGATAGCGATGCACAATTTCTTCCTTACTGTAACTCACGCACTCTCACATTGACGAATAAAAACAGAAGTTGCGTCGCAATGAAATACAATGTGTTCCATGCCTTCTCTTTCCCAATCTGGGAACGTTTCTATGGCAACAACAGGATTTAGATTTCGGGTCGAGCATTTCCTTTACGATGCACCATTTCTTTGTTACTGTATCCCTCGCACCCTCGCATTGACGAATTAACACAGAAATTGCGTCGCAATGAAATAAATTGTGTTCCATGCGTCCTCTTTCCCAGTCTGGGAACGTTTCTACGGCAACGACAAAATTTAGTTTTCGGGTCGAGCATCTCTTTCCCAATCTGGGAACGTTTCTATAGCAACGACAGGATTTTCCTTTGGGGACGAGTATCTGATTCCCGATTAACTATTTTTTCTTTACTGAATCCCTCGCACTCTCACATTGACGAATTAACACAGGAATTGCGTCGCAATGAAATACATTGTGTTCCATACCTTCTCTTTCCCAATCTAAGAACTTTTCTACGGCAACGTCGGAATTTTGTTTTCGGGTCGAGGATCTCCTTTCCGATGCACTATTTCTTCTTTGCTGTAACCCTCGAAACCTCACATTGAGGGATTATCACAGAAATTTGGTCGCAATGGAATACATTTTGTTCCATGCCTTCTCTTTCCCAATCTGGGAACGTTTCTACGGCAACGACTGGATTTTCTTTTGGGGACGAGTATCTCGTTCCCGATGAACTATTTCCTCTTTAGTGTATCCCTCGCACTCTCACATTGACGAATTAACACAGAAATTGCGTCGTACTGAAATACATTGTGCTCCATGCCTTCTCCTCCCCAGTCTGGGAAAATTTCTACGGGAACGACAGGATTTTCTTTTGGGGACGAGGATCTCGTTCCCGATAAACTATTTCTTGTTTACTGTATCCCTCCCACTCTCACATTGACGAATTAACGAAAGGAATTGCGTCGCAATAAAATACATTGTGTTCCATGCCTTCTCTTTCCCGATCTGGGAACGTTTCTACGGCAACGACAGGATTTTCTTTTGGGGACGAGTATCTCGTTCCCGATGAACTATCCCTTTTTTTACTGTATGCGTCGCACTTTCACATTGACGAATGGAAACAGTAATTGCGACGCAATGAAATACATTGTGTTCCGTGCCTTCTCTTTCCGAATGTGGGAACGTTTCTACAGCAATGACCGGATTTTCTCTTGGTGACGAGTATCTCGTTCCCGATGAACTGTTTCTTCTTTACTGTATCCTCGCACTCTCACATTGACTAATTAAAACAGAAATTGCTTTGCCATAAAATACACAGTGTTCCAAGCCATCTCCTTCCCAATCTGTGAACGGTTCCACGGCAACGACGGGATTGGTTTTGGGGTCCATGAACCCCTTTCTGATGAACTATTTTTCGTTACTGTATTCGTAGCACCCTCACATTGAGGAATTAACACAGAAATCGCGACGCATATGAAATACATTGTGTTCGATGCCTTCTCTTTCCCAATCTGGGAACGTTTCTACGGCATCGACAGGATTTTCTTTTGAGGACGAGTATCTCGTTCCTGATGAACTATTTCTTTTTTACTGTATCCCTCGCACTCTCACATTGACGAATTAACACAGAAATTGCGTCGCAAAGAAATACATTGTGTTCCTTGCCTTCTCTTTCCCAATCTGGGAACGTTTCTACGGGAACGAGAGGATTTTTTTTTTGGGGACGGGTATCTCGTTCCCGATGAACTATTTCTTCTTTACTGTATCGATGGCACTCTCACAATGACGAATTAACAGAGAAAACGCGTGGCAATGAAATACATGGTGTTCCATGCCTTCTCTTTCCGAATCTGGGAACGTTTCTATGGCAACTACAGGATTTTTTTTGGGGACGAGTATCTCTTTCCCGATGCACTATTTCTTCTTTACTGAATCCCTTGCACTACCACATTGACGTATTAACACAGAATTTGCGTCGAAATGAAATACATGGTATTCCATACGTTCTCTTTCCCAATCTGGGAACGCTTGTACGACAACGAAAAGATTTTTTTTTGGGGGCGAGTATCTCGTTCCCGATGCACTATTTCTTTTTTATTCCTGTATCTCTCGCACTGTCACATTGACGAATTGAAACAGAAAATGCGTCCCAATGAAATACATTGTGTTCCATGCCTTCTCTTTCCCAATCTGGGATCGTTTCTGCGGCAACGAAAGGATATTCTTTTGGGGACGAGTATCTCGATCGCGATGCACTATTACTTCCTTACTGTATCTCTCGCATTGACGAATAGAAACAGAAATAGCGTCCGAATGAAATACATTGTGTTCCATGCCTTCTCTTTCCCAATCTGAGAACGTTTCTACAGCAACGACAGGATTTAGATTTTGCGTCGAGCATCTCCTTTCCGATGCACCATTTCTTCGTTACTGTATCCCTCGCACCCTCACATTGACGAATTGAAACAGAAATTGCGTCACAATGAATCACATTGTGTTCCATGCCTTCTCTTTCCCAACCTGGGAATGTTTCTACGGCAACGACAGGATTTTCTTTTGGGGACGAGTATCTCATTCCCCATGCACTATTCCTTTTTTTACTGTATCCCTCGCACTTTCACTTACACGAATGAACTCAGAAAATGCGTGGCAATGAAATACATTGTGTTCCATCCATTCTCTTTCCCAATCTGGGAACGTTTTACGGCAACGACAGGATATTCTTTTGGGGACGAGTATCTCGTTCCCGATGAACTATTTCCTCTTTAGTGTATCCCTCGCACTCTCACATTGACGAATTAACACAGAAATTGCATCGAACTGAAATACATTGTGCTCCATGAATTCTCCTACCCGATCTGGGAAAATTTCTACGGGAACGACAGGATTTTCTTTTAGGGACGAGGATCTCGTTCCCGATTAACTTTTTCTTCTTTACTGTATAGCTCGCACTCTCACATTGACGAATTAACACAGGAACTACGTCGCAATGAAATACATTGTGTTCCATGCCTTCTCTTTCCCGATCTGGGAACGTTTCTACGGCAACGACAGGATTTTCTTTTCGGGACGAGCATCTCCTTCCCGATGCACTATTTCTTCTTTACTGCATCCCTCGCACTCTCACATTGACGAACTAACACAGAAATTGCGTCGCAATGAAATACATTGTGTTCCATGCATTCTCTTTCCCAATCTGGGAACGTTTCTACGGCAACGACAGGATTTTCTTTTGGGGACGAGCATCTCGTTCCCGATTAACTTTTTCTTCTTTACTGTATCCATCGCACTCTCACAATGACGAATTAACAGAGAAAATGGGTGGCAATGAAATACATTGTGATCCATGCCTACTCTTTCCCAATCTGTGAACGTTTCTACGGCTACGACAGAATTTTCTTTTTTGGGACGGGTATCTCGTTCCCGATGAACTATCCCTTTTTTTACTGTATGCCTCGCACTTTCACATTGACGAATGGAAACAGTAATTGCGACACAATGAAATACATTGTGTTCCGTGCCTTCTCTTTCCGAATGTGGGAACGTTTCTACAGCAATGGCCGGATTTTCTCTTGAGGACGAGTATCTCGTTCCCGATGAACTATTTCTTCTTCACTGTATCCTCGCACTCTCACATTGACTAATTAAAACAGAAATTGCGTCGCCATAAAATACACAGTGTTCCAAGCCATCTCCTTCCCAATCTGCGAACGGTTCCACGGCAACGACGGGATTGGTTTTGGGATCCATGATCCCCTTTCAGATGAACTATTTCTTCACTACTGTATCCCTAGCACCCTCACATTGAGGAATTAACACAGAAATCGCGTCGCTATGAAATACATTGTGTTCCATGCCTTGTCTTTCCCAATCTGGGAAAGTTTCTGCGGCAACGAAAGGATCTTCTTTTGGGGACGAGTATCTCGATAGCGATGCACAATTTCTTCCTTACTGTAACTCACGCACTCTCACATTGACGAATAAAAACAGAAGTTGCGTCGCAATGAAATACAATGTGTTCCATGCCTTCTCTTTCCCAATCTGGGAACGTTTCTACGGCAACAACAGGATTTAGATTTCGGGTCGAGCATTTCCTTTACGATGCACCATTTCTTTGTTACTGTATCCCTCGCACCCTCGCATTGACGAATTAACACAGAAATTGCGTCGCAATGAAATAAATTGTGTTCCATGCGTCCTCTTTCCCAGTCTGGGAACGTTTCTACGGCAACGACAGCATTTAGTTTTCGGGTCGAGCATCTCTTTCCCAATATGGGAACGTTTCTATAGCAACGACAGGATTATCCTTTGGGGACGAGTATCTGATTCCCGATTAACTATTTTTTCTTTACTGAATCCCTCGCACTCTCACATTGACGAATTAACACAGGAATTGCGTCGCAATGAAATACATTGTGTTCCATACCTTCTCTTTCCCAATCTAAGAACTTTTCTACGGCAACGTCGGAATTTTGTTTTCGGGTCGAGGATCTCCTTTCCGATGCACTATTTCTTCTTTGCTGTAACCCTCGAAACCTCACATTGAGGGATTATCACAGAAATTTGGTCGCAATGGAATACATTTTGTTCCATGCTTTCTCTTTCCCAATCTGGGAACGTTTCTACGGCAACGACTGGATTTTCTTTTGGGGACGAGTATCTCGTTCCCGATGAACTATTTCCTCTTGAGTGTATCCCTCGCACTCTCACATTGACGAATTAACACAGAAATTGCGTCGTACTGAAATACATTGTGCTCCATGCCTTCTCCTCCCCAATCTGGGAAAATTTCTACGGGAACGACAGGATTTTCTTTTGGGGACGAGGATCTCGTTCCCGATAAACTATTTCTTGTTTACTGTATCCCTCGCACTCTCACATTGACGAATTAACGAAAGGAATTGCGTCGCAATAAAATACATTGTGTTCCATGCCTTCTCTTTCCCGATCTGGGAACGTTTCTACGGCAACGACAGGATTTTCTTTTGGGGACGAGTATCTCGTTCCCGATGAACTATCCCTTTTTTTACTGTATGCGTCGCACTTTCACATTGACGAATGGAAACAGTAATTGCGACGCAATGAAATACATTGTGTTCCGTGCCTTCTCTTTCCGAATGTGGGAACGTTTCTACAGCAATGACCGGATTTTCTCTTGGTGACGAGTATCTCGTTCCCGATGAACTGTTTCTTCTTTACTGTATCCTCGCACTCTCACATTGACTAATTAAAACAGAAATTGCGTCGCCATAAAATACACAGTGTTCCAAGCCATCACCTTCCCAATCTGTGAACGGTTCCACGGCAACGACAGGATTGGTTTTGGGGTCCATGATCCCCTTTCTGATGAACTATTTTTCGTTACTGTATTCGTAGCACCCTCACATTGAGGGATTAACACAGAAATCGCGACGCATATGAAATACATTGTGTTCGATGCCTTCTCTTTCCCAATCTGGGAACGTTTCTACGGCATCGACAGGATTTTCTTTTGAAGACGAGTATCTCGTTCCTGATGAACTATTTCTTTTTTACTGTATCCCTCGCACTCTCACATTGACGAATTAACACAGAAATTGCGTCGCAAAGAAATACATTGTGTTCCTTGCCTTCTCTTTCCCAATCTGGAAACGTTTCTACGGGAACGACAGGATTTTTTTTTTGGGGACGGGTATCTCGTTCCCGATGAACTATTTCTTCTTTACTGTATCGATGGCACTCTCACAATGACGAATTAACAGAGAAAACGCGTGGCAATGAAATACATGGTGTTCCATGCCTTCTCTTTCCGAATCTGGGAACGTTTCTATGGCAACTACAGGATTTTTTTTGGGGACGAGTATCTCTTTCCCGATGCACTATTTCTTCTTTACTGAATCCCTTGCACTACCACATTGACGTATTAACACAGTATTTGCGTCGAAATGAAATACATGGTATTCCATACGTTCTCTTTCCCAATCTGGGAACGCTTGTACGACAACAAAAAGATTTTTTTTTGGGGGCGAGTATCTCGTTCCCGATGCACTATTTCTTTTTTATTCCTGTATCTCTCGCACTGTCACATTGACGAATTGAAACAGAAAATGCGTCCCAATGAAATACATTGTGTTCCATGCCTTCTCTTTCCCAATCTGGGGTCGTTTCTGCGGCAACGAAAGGATATTCTTTTGGGGACGAGTATCTCGATCCCGATGCACTATTTCTTCCTTACTGTATCTCTCGCACTCTCACATTGACGAATAGAAACAGAAATAGCTGAACAAATTCTGGTCGCAATCCGTCCAGGAGCGACTCAGAAGACAAATTTTAGAACCTGAAACTTTTAACAGTAAAAATGGTAACTTACGCAGATATTTTGAAAAAGAAGGCATGGAACACCATGTATTTCATTGCCACGCGTTTTCTCTGTTAATTCGTCATTGTGAGAGTGCGCTCGATACAGTAAAGAAGAAATAGTTCATCGGGAACGAGATACACGTTCCCAAAATAAAATCCTGTCGTTCCCGTAGAAACGTTCCCAGATTGGGAAAGAGAAGGCATGGAACACAATGTATTTCATTGCGACGCAATTTCTGTGTTAATTCGTCAATGTGAGAGTGCGAGGGATACAGTAAAAAAGAAATAGTTCATCGGGAACGCGATACTCCTCCCCGAAAGAAAATCCTGTCGATGCCGTAGAAACGTTCCCAGATTGGGAAAGAGAAGGCATCGAACACAATGTCTTTCATTGCGACGCGATTTCTGTGTTAATTCCTCAATGTGAGGGTGCTAGGGATACAGTAATGAAGAAATAGTTCATCGGAAAGGGGATCATGGACCCCAAAACCAATCCCGTCGTTGCCGTGGAACCGTTCGTAGATTGGGAAGGAGATGGCTTGGAACACTGTGTATTTTATGGCGTCGCAATTTCTGTTTTAATTAGTCAATGTGAGAGTGCGAGGATACAGTAAAGAAGAAATAGTTCATCGGGAACGAGATACTCGTCCCCAAGAGAAAATCCGGTCATTGCTGTAGAAACGTTCCCACATTCGGAAAGAGAAGGCACGGAACACAATGTATTTCATTGCGTCGCAATTACTGTTTCCATTCATCAATGTGAGGGTGCGAGGGATACAGTAAGGAAGAAATGGTGTATCGGAAAGGAGATGCTCGACCCGAAATCTAGATCCTGTCGTTGCCGTAGAAACGTTCCCAGTTTGAAAAGAGAAGGCATGGAACACAATGTATTTCATTGCGACGCAACTTCTGTTTTTATTCGTCAATGTGAGAGTGCGTGAGATACAGTAAGGAAGAAATAGTGCATCGGGTATAAAATAAATAAAATAAAATAAAATAAAATATTATGTATGTATATTAATGATAGTGATTGGTTGTAATAAACGTTGCCTTATCTGGAACGTGGACGTTTAATTATTCGGTATCAGACGCTTGACAATGGCTTTTTCGTAAATGTAATGTTATTCGTAGTTGACCGTGAAATAAAACTCAAATAATCGGACTTCGTATCTAAATCGTTTCCAAAGACTGCTGCGGTAGGTGCGGACTCAAATCTAAATCTCAATATTAGAATAATTTGCCAGCCATGTCAATACGTGGTACAGAGATGACTGTCTACTAAACATAAAAAGTTACACAGTTAGTTAAATCAGATATATTCAATGAAATAGCCTACAGTTCATAATCCTACTTACTTTTATAAATATAAATTCATTACAGAATCGAGTGCCTAGTGTGGTTGCAACTCGCAGTATTCTTCTATAACATGAAAATATGGCGGTGTGCCAGACAATAAAATAAAATACGTGCTTCTCGCACCTCTTCTACCTGAGCTCTCTCCTCTCTTAATCAGAGTATCGTAATTCCTTTTTTGTTTTATCAGCGACATAGCGCTGCAGTTCTGTGCCATAGGCTTTATTTAATTAAGATTTCGCGTTTCCGAGGAAACTCACGCACGGCATGCAAATGTGCCTTTATATTGCCCCTGAATTGCGAGGCGAAAGGACACACCTGCAGGCGAGCAATTCACCTAAAGGCACAAGAAAATCTAAGTTATCTACAACTATTTACATGACTTACATTATACTGTATATTATATACAAAATTTGAATGACGCGCGTGCGCCGTGAAAGTTCTTATGTTGGCAAAATAGAGGGCGCGCATGCGCAGAAGCGTCAGTGTGACTCTGGCACTGCCGTTATTTCGTAAATTTAGATCACGCGGCACAGTATTGCAGTTCATATTGTTCGTGTGCGCGCGCATTTCTTAGTCGTTGCACAAAAAAAATATTCCACCAAGATTACATATGAAGACTACATTCTATGACAGGTAGCTTAGTTTTAAATTTACAATATTTGTTATATCACAATACAACTCAGATTGTTGAATGTTCTTATTTACATAGTATTGTTTTGAAATACTTCAAAGAAAATGTCCGTATGTTTCAGGTGCGTCGACCTATTCGCATCGTGTCGTTATCACAGTTCATATTCATCTGCTGCACAATAATTTTTTCACAGGTTAGTATCATCGTTGTATAACAACGTGATTAAAACATAAGCGTGTCCATTTCCATTTCCATTATAGTCGTTGTGATGCAGTTTGTTGTGACTAAAAAACATTGTTTATTACAGATCTGACGTGACCCGTTAGTAATTGGTCCACGTGCAGTTCGTTTTTTTTTTTACATTCCGTGGAAGCTTGGCTGCAGAACCTCGGACGGCACATAGCTGGCGTGGATCCTTGGACAGTCCAGGTAAGAGTGTCCGTCACATTTCGAGAACATTTCATTCCCTGAAGTTCCAACCAAAATTCTTCCACTCGTCGTGTTGTTTTCCGGACAGGCACTTTGTGTCCGTTTAATCCAGTTAACATCTTGAAGTTAGGTACTGTAGTATTGTCACTAGACGATGCACGAATTATGCACTTCACATTTTCAGTTTTTTGCTGAATATAGCTCACCTAAATGTTCGTAGTTATTAATCAAAGAAATGGTTCATCGCGTTTACATAGGTACGATGCATAATGAATGTCATTAACAGTTTCTTTCACATAGGTTTCTGCGTAGTTGCAGAGTTAATAATGTACGTTAATGTCCGTGAACAGTGGTTCACTATGCAATGTCCTTTTGGCACTCGTTTTGTTCAAATTTCTTTTACATAGTAACAGTTACATTATACATCATTGAAAGAGAAGCAAAAAAAATATAAGTAATCATACATACACACGTCACATAGTTTCATAGCATAAACATAATACAGTTGCACATAAACATGTTTACATCATTATTACATAGCTATGGGTTATTACATTGTGTCACATTTGATTACATGAATTGCAGATAATTACGTCCTCTTTAAGGGTTTTGCTGGGATTTTATCGATGTTTATTTTGTGATGTCATCTGAAACTAAGATAGGTTATACACAACATTCATTACATCAGCAGGCAAGACCAGGCATTTTCACTACTCAATAAATATTCAAAATAATAAGAGACGGAAAACTGTTCGATTCCTCGCGTTTTGTGCGTGTGTGTATAGTGTCTGTGTGGCCTTGGCTACTGGTAGATGCTTTTCTTGCTGAGAGATGTGCGTCTAATCTATTTCTCAAAGTAAAAGTTCGCTTCACAGATGACGTCTGTCGGTTCGTCAGGTGTCACACAAAGTCAGTGGTACCTACAGTCACAAATGTTCCGTGAAAAATTTATGTATCATTCACTGCTACGTAATCATAAATTTTACTTTAATATTCAGTCTTCTCGGTGGTGGGTTCCATGCCTTCTCTTTCCCAATCTATGAACGTTTCCACAGTAAAGACAGGATTTTGTTTTCGGATCGATGATATACTTTCCGAGGCACTATTTCTTCTTTACTGTATCCCTCGCACTCTCACATTGACGATTTAACACAGAAATTGCGTCACAATGAAATACATTGTATTCCATGCCGTCTCTTTTCCAATCTGGGAACGTTTCTCCAGCAACGACAGATTTTTCTTTTGGGGATGAGTATCTCGTTCCCGATTAACTATTTCTTCTTTACTGTATCCCTCGCACTCTCACATTGAGGAATTAACACAGAAATTGCGTCGCAATGAAATACATTGTGTTCGATGCCTTATCATTCCCAATCAGGGAACGTTTATTTGGCAGAGACAAAATTCTGTTTTGGGGACGAGTATCTCGTTCCCGATGAACTATATCCTCTGTACTGTATCCCTTGCACTCTCACATTGACGAATTAAAACAGAAATTGCGCCGCCATTAAATACATTGTGTTCCATGGCTTCTCTTTCCCAATCTAGGAACGTTTATATGGCAACAACGGGATTTAGTTTTCGGGACGAGTATCTCTTTCCCGATGCACTATTCCTTCTTTACTGAATCCCTTGCACTACCACGTTGACTATTAACAAAGAATATGCTTCGAAATGAAATACATTGTATTACATACGTTCTCTTTCCCAATCTGGGAACGCTTCTACGACAACGAAAAGATTTTTTTTTTGGGGACGAGTATCTCGTTCCCGATGCACTATTTCTTTTTTATTCCTGTATCTCTCGCGCTGTCACATTGACGAATTGAAACAGAAAATGCTTCCCAATGATATACATTGTGTTCCATGCCTTCTCTTTCCCAATCTGGGAACGTTTCTGCGGCAAGGAAAGGATATTCTTTTGGGGACGAGTATCTCGAACCCGATGCACTATTTCTTCCTTACTGTATCTCTCGCACTCTCACATTGACGAATAGAAACAGAAATAGTGTCACAATGAAATTCATTGTGTTCCATGCCTTCTCTTTCCCAATCTGGGAACGTTTGCGCGGCAACGAAAGGGTCTTCTTTTGGGGACAAGTATATCGATCCCGATGCACTATTTCTTCCTTACTGTATCCCTCGCACCCTCACATTGACGAATTAACACAGAAATTGCGTCGCAATGAAATACATTGTGTTCCATGCCTTCTCTTTCCCAATCTGGGAACGTTTCTACGGCAACGACAAGATTTAGATTTCGGGTCGAGCATCTGCTTTCCGATGCACCATTTTTCGTTACTGTATCCCTCGCACCCTCACATTGACGAATTAACACAGAAATTGCGTCGCGATGAAATACATTGTGTTCCATGCCTTGTCTTTCCCAATCTGGGAAAGTTTCTATTGCAACGACAGGATTTTCCTTTGGGGACGAGTATCTCGTTCCCGATAAACTATTTCTTCTTTACTGTATCCCTCGCACTCTCACATTGACGAATTAACACAGGAACTGCGTCGCAATGAAATACATTGTGTTCCATGCCTTCTCTTTCCCGATCTGGGAACGTTTCTACGGCGACAGGATTTTCTTTTGGGGACGAGTATCTCCATCCCAATGCACTTTTTCTTCTTTACTGCATCCCTCGCACTCTCACATTGACGAATTAACACAGATATTGCGTCGCAATGAAATACATTGTGTTCGATGCCTTATCATTCCCAATCAGGGAACGTTTATTTGGCAGAGACAAAATTATGTTTTGGGGAAGAGTATCTCGTTCCCGATGAACTATATCCAATGTACTGTATCCCTTGCACTCTCACATTGACGAATTAAAACAGAAATTGCGCCGCCATTAAATACATTGTGTTCCATGGCTTCTCTTTCCCAATCTAGGAACGTTTATACGGCAACAACGGGATTTAGTTTTCGGGACGAGTATCTCTTTCCCGATGCACTATTTCTTCTTTACTGAATCCCTTGCACTACCACATTGACTATTAACACAGAATTTGCGTAGAAATGAAATACATTGTATTCCATACGTTCTCTTTCCCAATCTGGGAACGCTTCTACGACAACGAAAAGATTTTTTTTTTGGGGACGAGTATCTCGTTCCCGATGCACTATTTCTTTTTTATTCCTGTATCTAAGCACTGTCACATTGACGAATTGAAACAGAAAATGCTTCCCAATGAAATACATTGTGTTCCATGCCTTCTCTTTCCCAATCTGGGAACGTTTCTGCGGCAAGGAAAGGATATTCTTTTGGGGACGAGTATCTCGTTCCCGATGCACTATTTCTTCCTTACTGTATCTCTCGCACTCTCACATTGACGAATAGAAACAGAAATAGCGTCGCAATGAAATACATTGTGTTCCATGACTTCTCTTTCCCAATCTGGGAACGTTTCTACGGCAACGACAGGATTTAGATTTCGGGTCGAGCATCTGCTTTCCGATGCACCATTTTTCGTTACTGTATCCCTCGCACCCTCACATTGACGAATTAACACAGAAATTGCGTCGCGATGACATACATTGTGTTCCATGCCTTCTCTTTCCCAATCTGGGAACGTTTCTATAGCAACGACAGGATTTTCCTTTGGGGACGAGTATCTCGTTCCCGATAAACTATTTCTTCTTTACTGTATCCCTCGCACTCTCACATTGACGAATTAACACAGGAACTGCGTCGCAATGAAATACATTGTGTTCCATGCCTTCTCTTTCCCGATCTGGGAACGTTTCTACGGCAACGACAGGATTTTTTTTTGGGACGAGTATCTCCTTTCCGATGCACTATTTCTTCTTTACTGTATCCCTCGCACCCTCACATTGAGGAATTACCACAAAAATTGCATCGCAAAGAAATACATTGGGTTCCATGCCTTCTCTTTCCCAATCTATGAACGTTTCCACAGTAAAGACAGGATTTTGTTTTCGGATCGATGATATACTTTCCGAGGCACTATTTCTTCTTTACTGTATCCCTCGCACTCTCACATTGACGATTTAACACAGAAATTGCGTCACAATGAAATACATTGTATTCCATGCCGTCTCTTTTCCAATCTGGGAACGTTTCTCCAGCAACGACAGAATTTTCTTTTGGGGATGAGTATCTCGTTCCCGATTAACTATTTCTTCTTTACTGTATCCCTCGCAATCTCACATTGACGAATTAACACAGAAATTGCGTCGCCATGAAATACATTGTGTTCCATACGTTCTCTTTTCTAATCTGCGAACGTTTCTACGGCAACGACAGGATTTTCCTTTGGGGACGAGTATCTCGATCCCGATGAACTATTTCTTCCTTACTGTATCCCTCGCACTCTCATATTGTCGAATTAAAACAGAAATTGCTTCGCCATAAAATACATTGTGTTCGATGCCTTATCATTCCCAATCAGGGAGCGTTTCTATGGCAAAGACAAGATTCTGTTTTGGGGACGAGTATCTCGTTCCCGATGCACTAGTTCTTCTTTATTGTATCCCTCGCAGTCTCACATTGACGAATTAACACAGAAATTGCGTCGCAATGAAATACATTGTGTTCCTTGCTTTCTCTTTCCCAATCTGGGTACGTTTCTACGGCAGCGAAACCATTTTCATTTGGGGACGAGTCTCTCGTTCCCGATGAACTATATAATCATAACTGTATCCCTTGCACTCTCACATTGTCGAATTAAAACAGAAATTCCGCCGCCATTAAATACATTGTGTTCCATGCCTTCTCTTTCCCAATCTAGGAACGTTTCTATGGCAACAATGGGATTTAGTTTTCGGGACGAGTATCTCGTTCCCGATGCACTATTTCCTATTTACTGTATCCCTCGCAATCTCACATCGACGTATAAACACAGAAATTGCGTCGAAATGAAATACATTGTGTTCCTTGCCTTCTCTTTCCCAAACTGGGAACGCTTCTAAGGCGACGACTGGATATTCATTTGGGGACGAGTATCTCGATCCCGATGAACTATTTCATCCTTACTGTATCCCTCGCACTCTCATATTGACGAATTAAAACAGAAATTGCGTCGCCATAAAATAGATTGTCTTCCATGCTTTCTCTTTCCCAATCCAGGAACGTTTCTACGGCAACGACGGGATTTTATTTTGGGGTCGAGGTCCTCCTTTCCGATGCACTATTTCTTCATTACTGTATCCCTCGCACTCTCATATTGACGAATTAAAACAGAAATTGCGTCGCCATAAAATAGATTGTCTTCCATGCTTTCTCTTTCCCAATCCAGGAACGTTTCTACGGCAACGACGGGATTTTGTTTTGGGGTCGAGGACCTCCTTTCCGATGCACTATTTCTTCATTACTGTATCACTCGCACCCTCACATTGACGAATGAACACTGTATTTGCGTCGCAATCAAATACATTGTCTTCCATGCTTTCTCTTTCCCAATCTTGGAACGTTTCTACAGCATCGACTGGATTTTCTTTTGGGGACGAGTATCTCGTTCCCGATGCACTATTTCTTCTTTACTGTATCCCTCGCACTCTCACATTGAGGAATTAACACAGAAATTGCGTCGCAATGAAATACATTGTGTTCGATGCCTTATCATTCCCAATCAGGGAACGTTTATTTGGCAGAGACAAAATTCTGTTTTGGGGACGAGTATCTCGTTCCCGATGAACTATATCCTCTGTACTGTATCCCTTGCACTCTCACATTGACGAATTAAAACAGAAATTGCGCCGCCATTAAATACATTGTGTTCCATGGCTTCTCTTTCCCAATCTAGGAACGTTTATACGGCAACAACGGGATTTAGTTTTCGGGACGAGTATCTCGTTCCCGATGCACTATTTCTTCTTTACTGTATCCCTCGCACTCTCACATTGACGAATTAACGAAGAAATTGCGTCGCAATGAAATACATTGTGTTCCATGCCCTCTCTTTCCTAATCTGGGAACCTTTCTATATCAACGACATGATTTTCTTATGGGGACGAGTATGTCGTTCCCGATGCACTATTTCCTCTTTACTATATCCCTCGCACCCTCAAATTGACAAATTAACACAGAAATTGCTTTGCAATGAAATACATTGGTTTCCCTGCCTCCTCTTTCCCAATCTGGGAACGTTTGTGCGGCAACGAAACGATCTTCTTTTGGGGACGAGTATCTCGATCCCGATGCACTATTTCTTCCTTACTGTATATCTCGCAATCTCACATTGACGAATTAAGACAGAAATTGCGTCGCAATGAAATACATTGTGTTCCATGACGTCTCTTTCCCAATCTGGGAATGTTAATATGGCAACGACCGGATTTTGTTTTTGGGACGAGTATCTCTTTCCCGATGCACTCTATCTTCTTTACTGTATCCCTCGCACTCTCACATTGACGAATTAACACAGAAATTGCGTCGCAATGAAATACATTGTGTTCCATGCATTCTCTTTCCCAATCTGGGAACGTTTCTACGGCAACGACAGGAATTTTTTTTTTTTGGGACGAGTATCTCCTTTCCGATGCACTATTTCTTCTTTACTGTATCCCTCGCACCCTCACATTGAGGAATTACCACAAAAATTGCATCGCAAAGAAATACATTGGGTTCCATGCCTTCTCTTTCCCAGTCTATGAACGTTTCCACAGTAAAGACAGGATTTTGTTTTCGGGTCGATGATGTACTTTCCGAGGCACTATTTCTTCTTTACTGTATCCCTCGCACGCTCACATTGACGATTTAACACAGAAATTGCGTCACAATGAAATACATTGTATTCCATGCCGTCTCTTTCCCAATCTGGGAACGTTTCTCCAGCAACGACAGAATTTTCTTTTGGGGATGAGTATCTCGTTCCCGATTAACTATTTCTTCTTTACTGTATCCCTCGCAATCTCACATTGACGAATTAACACAGAAATTGCGTCGCCATGAAATACATTGTGTTCCATACCTTCTCTTTCCCAATCTAGGAACGTTTCTATGGCAACAACGGGATTTAGATTTCGGGACGAGTATCTCGTTTCCGAAGCACTATTTCCTATTTACTGTATCCCTCGCAATCTCACATCGACGTATAAACACAGAAATTGCGTCGCAATGAAATACATTGTGTTCCTTGCTTTCTCTTTCCCAATCTGGGTACGTTCCTACGGCAGCGACACGATTTTCATTTGGGTACGAGTCTCTCGTTCCCGATGAACTATATAATCTTTACTGTATCCCTTGCACTCTCACATTGTCGAATTAAAACAGAAATTCCGTCGCCATTAAATACATTGTCTTCCTTGCCTTCTCTTTCCCAATCTAGGAACGTTTCTATGGCAACAACGGGATTTAGTTTTCGGGACGAGTATCTCGTTTCCGATGCACTATTTCCTATTTACTGTATCCCTCGCAATCTCACATCGACGTATAAACACAGAAATTGCGTCGAAATGAAATACATTGTGTTCCTTGCCTTCTCTTTCCCAAACTGGGAACGCTTCTAAGGCGAAGACTGGATATTCATTTGGGGACGAGTATCTCGATCCCGATGAACTATTTCATCCTTACTGTATCCTTCGCACTCTCATATTGACGAATTAAAACAGAAATTGCGTCGCCATAAAATAGATTGTCTTCCATGCTTTCTCTTTCCCAATCCAGGAACGTTTCTACGGCAACGACGGGATTTTGTTTTATGGTCGAGGACGTCCTTTCCGATGCACTATTTCTTCATTACTGAATCCCTCACACTCTCATATTCACGAATTAAAACAGAAATTGCGTCGCCATAAAATAGATTGTCTTCCATGCTTTCTCTTTCCCAATCCAGGAACGTTTCTACGGCAACGACGGGATTTTGTTTTGGGGTCGAGGACCTCCTTTCCGATGCACTATTTCTTCATTACTGTATCCCTCGCACCCTCACATTGACGAATGAACACTGTATTTGCGTCGCAATCAAATACATTGTCTTCCATGCTTTCTCTTTCCCAATCTTGGAACGTTTCTACAGCATCGACTGGATTTTCTTTTGGGGACGAGTATCTCGTTCCCGATGCACTATTTCTTCTTTACTGTATCCCTCGCACTCTCACATTGAGGAATTAACACAGAAATAACGTCGCAATGAAATACATTGTGTTCGATGGCTTATCATTCCATATCAGGGAACGTTAATTTGGCAGAGACAAAATTCTGTTTTGGGGACGAGTATCTCGTTCCCGATGAACTATATCCTCTGTACTGTATCCCTTGCACTCACACATTGACGAATTAAAACTGAAATTGCGCCGCCATTAAATACATTGTGTTCCATGGCTTCTCTTTCCCAATCTAGGAACGTTTATACGGCAACAACGGGATTTAGTTTTCGGGACGAGTATCTCGTTCCCGATGCACTATTTCTTCTTTACTGTATCCCTCGCACTCTCACATTGACGAATTAACGAAGAAATTGCGTCGCAATGAAATACATTGTGTTCCATGCCTTGGGTTTCCGAATATGGGAATGTTTCTACAGCAACAATAGTATTTTGTTTTGGGGACGAGTATCTGATTAGCGATGCACTATTTCTTCTTTACTGTATCCCTCTCACTCCCACATTGACGAATTAACACAGAAATTGGGACGCAATGAAATACATTGTGTTCCTTGCCTTCTCTTTCCCATTCTGGGAACGTTTCTACGGCAACGACTGGATTTTCCTTTGGGGACGAATATCTCGTTCCCGATGCACTATTTCTTCTTTACTGTATACCTCGCACTCTCACATTGACGAATTAACACAGAAATAGCTTTGCAATGAAATACATTGTGTTCCATGCCTTCTCTTTCCGAATCTGGTGTCGTTTCTACGGCAACAACAGGATTTTCTTTTGGGGACGAGTATCTCGTTCCCGATGCCCTATTTCTTCGTTACTGTATCCCTCGTTCTCTCACATTGTCGAATGAACACAGAAATTGCGTCCCAATGAAATACATTGTATTCCATGCCTTCTCTTTCCGATTCTGGGAACGTTAGTACAGCAATAACAGTATTTTCGTTTGGGGACGAATATCTCGTTCCCGACGCACTATTTCTACTTTACTGTATCAGACGCACCCTCACATTGAGAAATTAACACAGAAATTGCGTCGCATTGAAATACATTGTGTTCCATGCCTTCTCTTTCCCAATCTGGGAACAGTTCTATGGCAGTGACAGGATTTTCCTTTGGGGACGAGTATCTCGTTCCCAATGCACTATTTCTTCTTTACTGCATCCCTCGCACTCTCACATTGGGGAATTAACACAGAAATTGCGTCGCAATAAAATACATTGTGTTCCATGCCCATTCCTTCCCAATCAAGGTACGTTTCTACGGCAACGTCAGGATTTTGTTTTGGGGTCGAGGATCTCCTTTCCGATGCACTATTTCATCTGTAATGTATCCTTCGCACCCTCACATTGACGAATTATCACAGAAATTGCGTCGCAATGAAATTCATTCTGTTCCATGCCTTCTCTTTCCGAATCTAGGAACGTTTCTACGGCAACGACAGGATTTTGTTTTGGTGTCGACCATCACCTTTCCGAAGCACTATTTCTTTTTTACTGTATCCCTCGAACCCTCACATTGACGAATTAACACAGAAATTGCGTCGCAATGAAATACTTTGTGTTCCATGCCTTCTCTTTTCCAATCTGGGAACGTATCTACGGCAACGACAGGATTTTCTTTTGGGGACGAGTATCTCGTTCCCGATTAACTATTTCTTCTTTACTGTATCCCTCGCACTCTCACATTGTCGAATGAACACAGAAATTGCGTCGCAATGAAATACATAGTATTCCATGCCTTCCCTTTCCAACCTAGGAACGTTTCTACGGCAACGACAGGATTCTGTTTTCGGGTCGAAGATCTCTTTTCCAATGCTTATTTCATCTTTACTGTATTCCTCGCATCCTCACATTGAGGACTTGTTTTGGTGTCGACCATCACCTTTCCGAAGCACTATTTCTTTTTTACTGTATCCCTCGAACCCTCACATTGACGAATTAACACAGAAATTGCGTCGCAATGAAATACGTTGTGTTCCACGCCTTCTCTTTCCCAATTTGGGAATGTTTCTACGGCAACGACAGGATTTTCTTTTGTGGACGAGTATCTCGTTCCCGGTGCACAATTTCTTCTTTACTCTATACCTCGCACTCTCACATTGAGGATTTAACACAGAAATTGCGTCGCAATAAAATACATTGTGTTCCATGCCTTCTCCTTCCCAATCTAGGTACGTTTCTACGGCAACGTCAGGATTTTGTTTTGGGGTCGAGGATCGCCTTTCCCATGCACTATTTCTTCTTTATTGTATCTCTTGCACTCTCACGTTGAGGAATCAACACAGAAATTGCGTTGCAATGACATACATTGTGTTCCATGCCTTCTCTTGCCCAATCTGGGAACGTTTCTATGGCAACGAAAGGATTTTTTTTGATGACGAGCATAATGTTCCCGGTGCACTATTTCTTCATTACTGTATCCGTCGCACTCTCTCATTGACGAATTAACACAGAAATAACGGCGCAATGATATACATTGTGTTCCATGCCTTCTCTTTCCCAATCTAGGAACATTTCTACGGCAACTTCAGGATTTTCTTTTGTGGTCGATGATCTCCTTACCGATGCACTATTTCTTCTTTATGGTATCCATCGCACCCTCACATTGAGGGATTAACACAGAAAGTGCGTCGCATTGAAATACATTGTGTTCCATGTCTTCTCTTTCCCAATCTGGGAACGGTTCTATGGCAACGACAGGATATTCTTTTCGGAATGAGTGTCTCGTTCTTGATGCACTATTACATCTTTACTGAATCCCTCTCACCCTCACATTGAGGAATTAACACAGAAATTGCGTCGCATTGTAATACATGGGTTCCAAGCATTCTCTTTCCCAATCTAGGAACGTTTCTACGCCAACGACAGGATTTTCCTTTGGGGACGAGTATCTCGTTCCCGATCCACCATTTGTTCTTTACTGTATCCCTCTCACTCTCATATTGACGAATTAACACAGAATTTGCGTCGCCACAAAATTCATTCAGTTCCATGCCTTCTCTTTCCCAATCAGGGAACTTTTCTACGGCAAAGACAGGATTTTGTTTTGGGGACGAGTATCTCGGTCCCGATGCACTATTTCTTCTTTATTGTATCCCTCGCACTCTCACATTGACGAATTAACACAGAAATTGCGTCGCAATGAAATACATTGTGTTCCATGCATTCTCTTTCCCAATCTGGGAACGTTTCTACAGCAACGACAAGATTTTCTTTTGGGGACGAGTATCTCGTTAACGATGCAGTATTTCTTCTTTATTGTATCCCTCGCACTCTCACATTGACGAATGAACACAGAAATTGGGTCGCAATGAAATAAATTGTGTTCCATGCCTTCTCTTTCCCAATCTGGGAACGGTTCTATGGCAACGACAGGAAATTCTTTTGGGAATGAGTATATCGTTCTTGATGCACTATTACTCCTTTACTGTATCCCTCGCACCCTCACATTGAGGAATTAACACAGAAATTGCGTCGCATTGTAATACATGGGTTCCATGTCTTCTCTTTCCCAATCTAGGACCGTTCTACGGCAACGACAGGTTTTTGTTTTGGAATCGAGGATCTCCTTTCCGATGCACTATTTCTTCTTTACTCTCTCCCGCGCAACCTGACATTGATGAATTACCACAGAAATTGCGTCGCAATGAAATACATTGTGTTCCTAGCCTTCTCTATCGCAATCTGGGAACGTTTCTACGGCAACTACAGCATTTTCTTTGGGGACGAGTATCTCGTTCCCGATGCAGTATTTCTTCTTTACTGTATCCCTCGCACTCTCACATCGACGTATTAACACAGAAATTGAGTCGCAATACATTGTGTTCCTTGCCTTCGGTTGTTCCAACTGGGAACGTTTCTAAGGCGACGACAGGATTTTCTTTTGGGGAACGTTTCTATGGCAACGAAAGGATTTTTTTTTATGACGAGCATAATGTTCCCGGTGCACTATTTCTTCATTACTGTATCCGTCGCACTCTCTCATTGACGAATTAACACAGAAATAGCGGCGCAATGATATACATTGTGTTCCATGCCTTCTCTTTCCCAATCTAGGAACATTTCTACGGCAACTTCAGGATTTTCTTTTGTGGTCGATGATCTCCTTACCGATGCACTATTTCTTCTTTATGGTATCCCTCGCACTCTCACATTGACGAATTAACACAGAAATTGCGTCGCAATGAAATACATTGTGTTCCATGCATTCTCTTTCCCAATCTGGGAACCTTTCTACGCCAACGACTGGATTTTCTTTTGGGGACGACTATCTCGTTCCCGATGCACAATTTCTTCTTTAGTGTATCCCTCGCTCTCTCACAATAACATTTTAAGACAGAAAATGCGTCGCAATGAAATACATTGTGTTCCATGCCTTCTCGTTCCCAATCTGGGAACGTTTCTATGGCAACGAGAGAATTTTTTTTTGGGGTCGAGTATCTAGTTCCCGATGCACTATTTTTTCGGCACTGTATCACTCGCACTCTCACATTGAGGAATTAACACAGAAATCGTGTCGCAATGAAATACATTGTGTTCCATGCCTTCTCTTTCCAAATCTGGGCACGTTTCTACGGCAACGACAGGATTTTCTTTTGGGGACTAGTATCTCTTTCCCGATGCACTATTTCTTCTTAACTGTATTCCTTGCAATCTCACATTGACGAATTAACACAGAAATTGCGTCGCAATGAAATACATTGTGTGCCACGCCTTCTCTTTCCCAAACTGGGAACGTATCTACGGCAACGACAGGAATTTCTTTTGGGGACAAGTATCTCGTTCCCGATTAACTATTTCTTCTTTACTGTATCCCTCGCACTCTCACATTGTCGAATGAACACAGAAATTGCGTCGCAATGAAATACATTGTATTCCATGCCTTCCCTTTCCCAACCTAGGAACGTTTCTACGGCAACGACAGAATTTTGTTTTCGGGTAGAGGATCTCTTTTCTGATGCTTATTTCTTCTTTACTGTATTCCTCGCTTCCTCACATTGAGGAATTGTCACAGAAATCGCGTCGCAATGAAAGGCATTGTGTTCCAAGCCTTCCCTTTCCCAATCTGGGAACAGATCTATGGCAACGACAGCATTTTCCTTTGGGGACGAGTATCTCGTTCCCGATGCACTATTTCTTCTTTACTGTATCCCTTGCACTCTCACATTGAGGCATCAACACAGAAATTGCGTTGCAATGACATACATTGTGTTCCATGCCTTCTCTTTCCAAATCTGGGAACGTTTCTACGGCAACCACAGGATTTTCTTTTGGGGACTAGTATCTCTTTCCTCATGCACTATTTCTTCTTTACTGTATACCTCGCACTCTCACATTGACGAATTAACACAGGAATTGCGTCGCAAAGAAATACATTGTGTTCCATGCCTTCTCTTTCCCAATCTAGGAACGTTTCTACGGCAATGACAGTATTTTCCTTTGGGGACGAGTATCTCGTTCCCGATGCACCATTTTTCTTTACTGTATCCATCTCACTCTCATATTGACGAATTAACACAGAAATTTCGTCGCAATAAAATTCATTCTGTTCCATGCCTTCTCTTTCCCAACCAGGGAACGTTTATACAGCAAAGACAGGATTTTGATTTGGGGACGAGTATCTCGTTCCCTATGCACTATTTCTTCTTTATTGTATCCCTCGCACCCTCACATTGAGGAATTATCACAGAAATTGAGTCGCAATGAAATACATTGTGTTCCATGCCTTCTCTTTCCAAATCTGGGAACGTTTCTACGGCAACGACAGGATTTTCTTTTGGGGACGAATATCACGTTCCCGATGCACTATTTCTTCTTTACTGTATCACTCGCACCCTCACATTGAGGAATTACTACAGAAATAGCGTCGCAATGAAATAAATTGGGTTCCATGCCTTCTCTATCCCAATCCGGGAACGTTCCTATGGCAATGGCTGGATTTTGTTTTCGGGTCGAGGACCTCTATTCCGATGCACTATTTCTTCTTTACTGTATTCCTCGCATCCTCACATTGAGTAATTGTCACAGAAATTGCGTCGCAATGAAATACATTATGTTGCACACTATCTCTTTTCCAATTTGGGAACGTTTGTACGGCAACGACAGGATTTTCTTTTGGGGACGATTATCTCGTTCCCGATGCTTATTTCTTCTTTACTGTATCCCTCGCACTCTCTCATTGACTAATTAACACAGAAATAGCGTTGCAATGAAATACATTGTGTTCCATACCTTCTCTTTTTCAATCTGGGAGCGGTTCTATGGTAACGACAGGATATTCTTTTGGGAATGAGTATCTCATTCTTGATGCACTATTACTTCTTTACTGTATCCCTCGCACCCTCACATTGAGGAATTAACACAGAAATTGCGTCGCATTGTAATACATGGATTCCATGTCTTCTCTTTCTCAATCTGGGAACGTTTCTACGGCAACGACAGGAATTTCTTTTGGGGACGAGTATCTCGTTCCCGATGCACTATTTCTTCTTTACTGTATCCCTCGCACTCTCACATTGACGAATTAAGACAGGAATTGCGTTGCAAAGAAATACATTGTGTTCCATGCCTTCTCTTTCCCAATCTAGGAACGTTTCTACGGCAACGACTGTATTTTGTTTTTGGGTAGAGGATCTCCTTTCCGATGCACTATTTCTTCTTTATTGTATTCCTTGCATCCTCACGTTGAGTAATTGTCACAGAAATTGCGTCGCAATGACATACGTTGTGTTCCACACATTCTCTTTCCGAATCTGGGAAAGTTTGTACGGCAACGACAGGATTTTCTTTTGGGGACGTGTTTCTCGTTCCCGATGCACTATTTCATCATTATTGTATCCCTCGCACTCTCACATTGAGGAATTAACACAGAAATTGCGTCGCAATAAAGTACATTGTGTTTCATGCCTTCTCCTTCGCAATCTAGGAACGTTCCCACAGCAACGTCTGGATTTTGTTTTGGTGTCGAGGATCTCTGTTCCGAAGCACTATTTCTTCTTCTACTATATCCCTCGCACCCTCACATTGAGCAATTAACCCAGAAATGGCGTCGCAATGAAATACATTGTGTTCCACTCCTTCTCTTTCCGAATCTGGGAACGTTTCTACGGCAACGACAGGATTTTCTTTTGGGGTCGAGGATGTCCATTCCGAAGAACTGTTTCTTCTTTACTGTATCCCTCGCACTCTCACATTGAGGAATTAACACAGAAATTGCGTCGCCTAAAATACATTGTGATCCATACCTTCTCCTTCGAAATCTAGGATCAGTTGTCTGGCAAAGACAGGATTTTGTTTTGCGGTCGAGGATCTCCTTTCCGATGCACTATTTCTTCTTTACTGTATCCCTCGCACCCTCACATCGACGATTTAACATAGAAATGGCGTCGCAATAAAATACATTGTGTTCCATGCCTTCTCTTTCCCAATCTCGAAACGTTTCTACGGCAACGACAGGATTTTCCTTTGGGGACGAGTATCTTGTTCCCGATGAACTGTTTCTTCTTTACTATATCCCTCGCACTCTCACATAGACGAATTAGCACAGAAATAGCATCGCAATGATATACGTTTTGTTCCATGCATTCTCTTTCCCAATCTAGGAACGTTTCTACGGTAATGACGGTTTTTCGTTTTTGGGACGAGGATCTCCTTTCCGATGCACTATATCATCTTCACTGCATCCCTCGCACCCTCACATTGAGGAATTAACACAGAAATTGCGTTGCAATGACATAAATTGTGTTCCATACCTTCTCTTTACCAATCTGGGAACGTTTCTACGGCAACAAAAGATTTTCTTTGGGGACGAGTATCTCGTTCCCGATGCACTATTTTTTCTTTACTGTATCCCTCACACCCTCACATTGACGAATTAACACAGAAATTGCGTCGCAATGAAATACATTGTGTTCCATGCCTTCTCTTTCCGAATCTGGGATCGTTTCTACGGCAACGACAGGATCTTCTTTTGGGGACGAATATCACGTTCCCGATGCACTATTTTTTCTTTACTGCATCCCTCGCACCCTCGCATTTAGGAATTAACAGAGAAACTGCGTCGCAATGAAATACATTGGGTTCCATGCCTTCTCTATCCCAATCCGGGAACGTTTCTATGGCAAAGACTGGATTTTGTTTTCGGGTTGAGGACCTCTTTTCCGATGCTCTATTCTTCTTTACTGTATTCCTCGCATCCTCACGTTGAGTAATTGTCACAGAAATTGCGTCGCAAAGAAATACATTATGTTGCACGCCTTCTCTTTCCCAATCTGGGAACGTTTCAATGGCAACGACAGGATTTTCTTTTGGGGACGAGTATGTCGTTCCCGATGCACTATTTCTTCTTTACTGTATCCCTCGCACCCTCACATTGAGGAATTGTCACAGAAAATCCGTCGCAATGAAATACATTGTGTTCCACTCATTCTCTTTCCCAATCTGGTAACGTATCTACGGCAACGACAGGATTTTCTTTTGGGGACGAGTATCTCGTTCCCGATGCACTAATCCTTCTTTACTGTATCCCTCGCACTCTCACATTGAAAAATTAACACAGAAATTGCGCCGCTATGAAATACATTGTGTTGCATGCCTTCTCTTTCCCAATCTGGGAACATTTCTACGGCAACGAAAGGATCTTCTTTTGGGGACGAGTATCTCGATCCCGATGCACTATTTCTTCTTTACTGTATCCCTCGCACCCTCACATTGACGAATTAACACAGAAATTGCGTCGCAATGAAATACATTGTGTTCCATGCCTTCTCTTTCCGAATCTGGGATCGTTTCTACGGCAACAACAGGATCTTCTTTTGGGGACGAATATCACGTTCCCGATGCACTATTTCTTCTTTACTGTATCACTCGCCCCTCACATTGAGGAATTAACACAGAAATTGCGTCGCAATAAAATACATTGTGTTTCATGCCTTCTCCTTCGCAATCTATCAACGTTTCCACGGCAACGAGAGGATTTTTTTTTTGGGTCGAGGATCTCCTTTCCAATGCATTATTTCTGCTTTACTGTATCCCTTGCACCCTCAGATTGACGAATTAAAGCAGAAATGGCGTCGCAATAAAATACATTGTCTTCCATGCCATCTCTTTCCCAATCTCGGAACGTTGCTACGGCAACGACAGGAATTTCCTTTGGTGACGAGTATCTCGTTCCTGATGAACTATTACTTCTTTAATGTATCCCTCGCACTCTCACATTGTCGAATTAACACATAAAAAGCGTCGCAATGATATACGTTTTGTTCCATACCTTCTCTTTCCCAATCTAGGAAAGTTTCTGCAGCAACGACCGGATTTTGTTTTGGGGACGAGTATCTCGTTCCCGATGAAAAATTTCTTCTTTACTCTATCCCTCGAACTCTAACATTCAGGAATTAACACAGAAATTGCGTCGCAATGAAATACATTGTGTTCCATGCCTTCTCTTTCCCAATCTAGGAACGGTTCTACGGCAACGACAGGATTTTGTTTTGGGGTCAAGGATCTCTTTTCCGATGCATTATTTTTTCTTTACTGTATCCCTCGCACCCTGACATTGAGGAATTAACACAGAAATTTGGTCACAATGAAATACATTGTGTTTCATGCCTTCTCTTTCCCAATCTGAGAACGTTTCCACGACAATGACAACATTTTCTTTTATGGACGAGTATCACGTTCCCGATGCACTATTTCTTCTTTACCCTATACCTCGCACTCTCACATTGAGGAATTAACACAGAAATTGCGTCGCAATGAAATACATTGTGTTCCATGCCTTCTCTTTCCCAATCTGGGAACGGTTCTATGGTAACAACAGGATATTCTTTTGGGAATGAGTATCTCATTCTTGATGCACTATTACTTCTTTACTGTATCCCTCGCACCCTCACATTGAGGAATTAACACAGAAATTGCTTCGCATTGTAATACATGGGTTCCATGCCTTCTCTTTCCCAATCTGGGAACGTTTCTACGGCAATGACAGGATTTTCTTTTGGGGACGAGTATCTCGTTCCCGATGCACTATTTCTTCTTTACTGCATCCCTCGCACTCTCACATTGACGAATTAACACAGGAATTGCGTTGCAAAGAAATATATTGTGTTCCAAGCCTTCTTTTTCCGATTCTAGGAACGTTTCTACGGCAACGACAGGACTTTGTTTTTGGGGTCGAGCATCACCATTCCCAAGCACTATTTCTTTTTTATTGTATCCCTCGCACCCTCACATTGAGGAAGTAACACAGAAATTGCGTCGCAATGAAATACATTGGGTTCCATGCGTTCTCTTTCCCAATCTGGGAATGTCTCTACGGCAACGACTGGATTTTGTTTTTGGGTAGAGGATCTCGTTTCCGATGCACTATTTCTTCTTTACTGTATTCCTTGCATCCTCACGTTGAGTAATTGTCACAGAAATTGCGTCGCAATGACATACATTGTGTTCCACGCATTCTCTTTCCGAATCTGGGAAAGTTTGTACGGCAACGACAGGATTTTCTTTTGGGGACGAGTTTCTCGTTCCCGATGCACTATTTCTTCTTTACTGTATCCCTCACACCCTCACATTGACGACTTAACACAGAAATTCCGTCGCAATGAAATACATTGTGTTCCACTCCTTCTCTTTCCCAATCTGGTAACGTATCTACAGCAACGACAGGATTTTCTTTTGGGGACGAGTATCTCGTTCCCGATGCACTAATTCTTCTTTACTGTATCCCTCGCACTCTCACATTGAAAAATGAACAGAGAAATTGCGCCGCAATGATATACATTGTGTTTCATGCCTTCTCTTTCCCAATCTGGGATCATTTCTACGGCAACGAAAGGATCTTCTTCTGGGGACGAGTATCTCGATCCCGATGCACTATTTCTTCTTTACTGTATCCCTCGCACCCTCACATTGACGAATTAACACAGAAATTGCGTCGCAATGAAATACATTGTGTTCCATGCCTTCTCTTTCCGAATCTGGGATCGTTTCTACGGCAACGACAGGATCTTCTTTTGGGGACGAATATCACGTTGCCGATGCACTATTTCTTCTTTACTGTATCACTCGCCTCTCACATTGAGGAATTAACACAGAAATTGCGTCGCAATGAAATACATTGGGTTCCATGCCTTCTCTATCCCAATCCGGGAACGTTTCTATGGCAACGACTGGATTTTGTTTTCGGGTCGAGGACCTCTTTTCCGATGCACTATTTCTTCTTTACTGTATTCCTCCCATCCTCACATTGAGTAATTGTCACAGAAATTGCGTCGCAATGAAATACATTATGTTGCACGCCTTCTCTTTCCCAATCTGGGAATGTTTCTACGGCAACGACAGGATTTTCTTTTGAGGACGAGTATCTCGTTCCCGATGCACTATTTCTTCATTACTGTATCCCTCGCACTCTCACATTGAGGAATTAACACAGAAATTGCGTCGCAATAAAATACATTGTGTTTCATGCCTTCTCCTTCGCAATCTAGGAACGTTTCCACTTCAACGACAGGATTTTTTTTTTTTGTCGAGGATCTCCTTTCCGATGCACTATTTCTTCTTTACTGTATCCCTTGCAACCTCACATTGACGAAATAACACAGAAATTGCGTCGCAATGAAATACATTGTGTTCCATTCCATCTCTTTCCCAATCTGGGAACGGTTCTATGGCAACGACAGGATTTTCTTTTGGGAATGAGTATCTCGTTCTTGATGCACTATTTCTTCTTTACTGTATCCCTCACAACCTCACATTGAGGAATTACACAGAAATTGCGTCGAAATGTAATACATTGGGTTCCATGCCTCCTCTTTCGCAATCTCGAGACGTTTCTATGGCAACGGCAGGATTTTCCTTTGGCGACGAGTATCTCGTTTCCGACGACCAGTTTCTTCATTACTGTATCCCCCGCACCCTCACATTGAGGAATTGTCACAGAAATTCCGTCGCAATGATATACGTTTTGTTCCATGCCTTCTCTTTCCCAATCTAGGAACGTTTCTACCGCAATGACAGTATTTTGTTTTTGGGTCGAGGATCTCCTTTCCGATGCACTATTTCTACTTTACTGCATCCCTCGCCACCTCACATTGAGGACTTAACACAGAAATTGCGTTTCAATGACATAAATTGTGTTTCATACCTTCTCTTTATCAATCTGGGAACGTTTCTACGGCAACAAAAGGATTTCTTTTGGGGACGAGTAACTCGTTCTTGATGGACTATTTTTCTTTACTGTAACCCTCGCACTCTCACATTGACGAATTAACACAGAAATAGCATCGCAATTAAATTCATTGTGTTCCATGTCTTATCTTTTCCAATCTAGGAACGTTTCTACAGCAACGACATGATTTTCTTTTGGGGACGAGTATCTCGTTCCCGATGCACTATTTCTGCCTTACTATATCCCTCGCAATCTCACTTTGACGAATTAACAAAGAAATTGCGTCGCAATGAAATACATTGTGTTCCATGCCTTCTCCTTCCCAATCTGGGAACTTTTCTACAGCAACGACGGGATTTTCCTTTGGGGACTAGTATCTCGTTCTCGATGCACTATTTCTTCTTTACTGTATCCCTCGCACCCTCGCATTGACGAATTAACACAGAAATTGCGTCGCAATGAAATACATTGTGTTCCATGCCTTCTCTTTCCGAATCTGGTATCGTTTCTACGGCAACGACAGGATCTTCTTTTGGGGACGAATATCACGTTCCCGATGCACTATTTCTTCTTTACTGTATCACTCGCACCCTCTCATTGAGGAATTACTACAGAAATAGCGTCGCAATGAAATAATTTGGGTTGCATGCCTTCTCTATCCCAATCCGGGAACGTTCCTATGCCAATGACTGGATTTTGTTTTCGGGTCGAGGACCTCTTTTCCGATGCACTATTTCTTCTTTACTGTATTCCTCGCATCCTCACATTGAGTAATTGTCACAGAAATTGCGTCGCAATGAAATACATTATGTTGCACACTATCTCTTTTCCAATTTGGGAACGTTTCTACGGCAACGACAGGATTTTCTTTTGGGGACGACTATCTCGTTCCCGATGCTTATTTCTTCTTTACTGTTTCCCTCGCACTCCCTCATTGACGAATTAACACAGAAATAGCGTTGCAATGAAATACATTGTGTCCCATACCTTCTCTTTCCCAATCTGGGAGCGGTTCTATGGTAACAACAGGATATTCTTTTGGGAATGAGTATCTCATTCTTGATGCACTATTACTTCTTTACTGTATCCCTCGCACCCTCACATTGAGGAATTAACACAGAAATTGCGTCGCATTGTAATACATTGATTCCATGTCTTCTCTTTCTCAATCTGGGAACGTTTCTATGGCAACGACAGGAATTTCTTTTGGGGACGAGTATCTCGTTCCCGATGCACTATTTCTTCTTTACTGTATCCCTCGCACTCTCACATTGACGAATTAAGACAGGAATTGCGTTGCAAAGAAATACATTGTGTTCCATGCCTTCTCTTTCCCAATCTAGGAACGTTTCTACGGCAACGACTGTATTTTGTTTTTGGGTAGAGGATCTCTTTTCCGATGCACTATTTCTTCTTTACTGTATTCCTTGCATCCTCACGTTGAGTAATTGACACAGAAATTGCGTCGCAATGACATACATTGCGTTCCACACATTCTCTTTCCGAATCTGGGAAAGCTTGTACGGCAACGACAGGATTTTCTTTTGGGGACGTGTTTCTCGTTCCCGATGCACTATTTCTTCATTATTGTATCCCTCGCACTCTCACATTGAGGAATTAACACAGAAATTGCGTCGCAATAAAGTACATTGTGTTTCATGCCTTCTCCTTCGCAATCTAGGAACGTTCCCACAGCAACGTCTGGATTTTGTTTTGGTATCGAGGATCTCTGATCCGAAGCACTATTTCTTCTTCTACTATATCCCTCGCACCCTCACATTGAGCAATTAACCCAGAAATTGCGTCGCAATGAAATACATTGTGTTCCACGCCTTCTCTTTCCGAATCTGGGAACGTTTCTACGGCAACGACAGGATTTTTTTTTGGGGTCGAGGATCTCCATTCCGAAGAACTATTTCTTCTTTACTGTATCCCTCGCACTCTCACATTGAGGAATTAACACAGAAATTGCGTCGCCTAAAATACATTGTGATCCATGCCTTCTCCTTCGCAATCTAGAATCAGTTGTCTGGCAAAGACAGGATTTTGTTTTGCGGTCGAGGATCTCCTTTCCGATGCACTATTTCTTCTTTACTGTATCCCTCGCACCCTCACATCGACGATTTAACATAGAAATGGCGTCGCAATAAAATACATTGTGTTCCATGCCTTCTCTTTCCCAATCTCGAAACGTTTCTACGGCAACGACAGGATTTTCCTTTGGGGACGAGTATCTCGTTCCCGATGCACTATTTCTTCTTTACTGTATCCCTCACACCCTCACATTGACGAATTAACACAGAAACTGCAACGCAATGAAATACATTGTGTTCCATGCCTTCTCATTCCGAATCTGGGATCGTTTCTATGGCAACGACAGGATCTTCTTTTGGGGACGAATATCACGTTCCCGATGCACAATTTTTTCTTTACTGCATCCCTCGCACCCTCACATTGAGGAATTAACACAGAAACTGCGTCGCAATGAAATACATTGGGTTCCATGCCTTCTCTATCCCAATCAGGAAACGTTTCTATGGCAAAGACTGGATTTTGTTTTCGGGTTGAGGACCTCTTTTCCGATGCTCTATTTCTTCTTTACTGTATTCCTCGCATCCTCACATTGAGTAATTGTCACAGAAATTGCGTCGCAATGAAATACATTATGTTGCACGCCTTCTCTTTCCCAATCAGGGAACGTTTCCACGGCAACGACAGGATTTTGTTTTGGGGACGAGTATGTCGTTCTCGATGCACTATTTCTTCATTATTGTATCCCTCGTACTCTCACATTGAGGAATTGACACAGAAATTGCGTCGCAAGAAAATACATTGTGTTTCATTCCTTCTCCTTCGCAATCTAGGAACGTTTCCACGGCAAAGACAGGATTTTTTTTGGGGTCGAGGATCTCCTTTCCGATGCACTATATCTTCTTCACTGTATCCCTCGCACCCTCACATTGACGAATTAACACAGAAATGGCGTCGCAATAAAATACATTGTTTTCCATGCCTTGTCTTTCCCAATCTCGGAACGTTTCTACGGCAACGACAGGAATTTCCTTTGGGGACGAGTCTCTCGTTCCTGATGAACTATTTCTTCTTTACTGTATCCCTCGCACCCTCACATTGAGGAATTGTCACAGAAATTCCGTCGCAATGAAATACATTGTGTTCCACTCATTCTCTTTCCCAATCTGGTAACGTATCTATGGCAACGACAGGATTTTCTTTTGGGGACGAGTATCTCGTTCCCGATGCACTAATTCTTCTTTACTGTATCCCTCGCACTCTCACATTGAAAAATTAACACAGAAATTGCGCCGCAATGAAATACATTGTGTTGCATGCCTTCTCTTTCCCAATCTGGGAACATTTCTACGCTAACGAAAGGATCTTCTTTTGGGGACGAGTATCTCGATCCCGATGCACTATTTCTTCTTTACTGTATCCCTCGCACCCTCACATTGACGAATTAACACAGAAATTGCGTCGCAATGAAATACATTGTGTTCCATGCCTTCTCTTTCCGAATCTGGGATCGTTTCTACGGCAACGACAGGATCTTCTTTTGGGGACGAATATCACGTTCCCGATGCACTATTTCTTCTTTACTGTATCACTCGCCCCTCACATTGAGGAATTAACACAGAAATTGCGTCGCAATAAAATACATTGTGTTTCATGCCTTCTCCTTCGCAATCTATCAACGTTTCCACGGCAACGACAGGATTTTTTTTTTGGGTCGAGGATCTCCTTTCCAATGCATTATTACTTCTTTACTGTATCCCTTGCACCCTCAGATTGACGAATTAACGCAGAAATGGCGTCGCAATAAAATACATTGTTTTCCATGCCTTCTCTTTCCCAATCTCGGAACGTTTCTACGGCAACGACAGGAATTTCCTTTGGTGACGAGTATCTCGTTCCTGATGAACTATTCCTTCTTTACTGTATCCCTCGCACTCTCACATTGTCGAATTAACACATAAATAGCGTCGCAATGATATACGTTTTGTTCCATGCCTTCTCTTTCCGAATCTAGGAAAGCTTCTGCAGCAACGACCGGATTTTGTTTTGGGGACGAGTATCTCGTTCCCGATGAACAATTTCTTCTTTACTCTATCCCTCGAACTCTAACATTCAGTAATTAACACAGAAATTGCGTCGCAATGAAATACTTTGTGTTCCATGCCATCTCTTTCCTAATCTGGGAACGGTTCTATGGCAACGACAGGATTTTCTTTTGGGAATGAGCATCTCGTTCTTGACGCACTATTTCTTCTTTACTGTATCCCTCACAACCTCACATTGAGGAATTAACACAGAAATTGCGTCGAAATGTAATACATTGGGTTCCACGCCTCCTCTTCCGCAATCTCGAGACGTTTCTATGGCAACGGCAGGATTTTCCTTTGGCGACGAGTATCTCGTTCCCGATGAACTGTTTCTTCTTTACTGTATCCCCCGCACCCTCACATTGAGGAATTCTCACAGAAATTCCGTCGCAATGATATACGTTTTTTCCATGCCTTCTCTTTTCCAATCTAGGAACGTTTCTACCGCAATGACAGTATTTTGTTTTTGGGTCGAGGATTTCCTTTCCGATGCACTATTTCTTCTTTACTGCATCCCTCGCCACCTCACATTGAGGAATTAACACAGAAATTGCGTTACAATGACATAAATTGTGTTCCATACCTTCTCTTTACCAATCTGGGAACGTTTCTACGGCAACAAAAGGATTTCTTTTGGGGACGAGTATCTCGTTCCCGATGCACTATTTCTTCTTTACTGTATCCCTCGCACTCTCACATTGACGAATTAACATTGAAATTGCGTCGCATTGTAATACATGGACTCCATGTCTTCTCTTTCTCAATCTGGGAACGTTTCTACGGCAACGACAGGAATTTCTTTTGGGGACGAGTATCTCGTTCCCGATGCACTATTTCTTCTTTACTGTATCCCTCGCACTCTCACATTGACGAATTAAGACAGGAATTGCGTTGCAAAGAAATACATTGTGTTCCATGCCTTCTCTTTCCGAATCTAGGAACGTTTCTACGGCAACGACAGGACTTGGTTTTGGGGTCGAGCATCACCTTTCCCAAGCACTATTTCTTTTTTACTGTATCCCTCACACCCTCACATTGAGGAAGTAACACAGAAATTGCGTCGCAATGAAATACATTGGGTTCCATGCGTTTTTCTTTCCCAATCTCGGAACGTTTCTACGGCAACGATAGGATTTTCCTTTGGGGACGAGTATCTTGTTCCCCATTAACTGTTTCTTCTTTACTATATCCCTCGCACTCTCACATAGACGAATTAGCACAGAAATAGCATCGCAATGATATACGTTTTGTTCCATGCATTCTCTTTCCCAATCTAGGAACGTTTCTACGGTAATGACAGTATTTCGTTTTTGGGTCGAGGATCTCCTTTCCGATGCACTATTTCTTCTTCACTGCATCCCTCGCACCCTCACATTGAGGAATTAACACAGAAATTGCGTTGCAATGACATAAATTGTGTTCCATACCTTCTCTTTACCAATCTGGGAACGTTTCTACGGCAACAAAAGGATTTTCTTTGGGGACGAGTATGTCGTTCCCGATGCACAATTTCTTCTTTACTGTATCCCTCACACCATCACATTGACGAATTAACACAGAAATTGCGTCGCAATGAAATACATTGTGTTCCATGCCTTCTCTTTCCGAATCTGGGTTCGTTTCTACGGCAACGACAGGATCTTCTTTTGGGGACGAATATCACGTTCCCGATGCACTATTTTTCTTTACTGTATCCCTCGCACCCTCACATTGAGGAATTAACACAGAAACTGCGTCGCAATGAAATACATTGTGTTTCATTCCTTCTCCTTCGCAATATAGGAACGTTTCCACGGCAAAGACAGGATTTTTTTTGGGGTCCACGATCTCCTTTCCGATGCACTATATCTTCTTCACTGTATCCCTCGCACCCTCACATTGACGAATTAACACAGAAATGGCGTCGCAATAAAATACATTGTTTTCCATGCCTTGTCTTTCCCAATCTCGGAACGTTTCTACGGCAACGACAGGAATTTGAATTGGGGACGATTATCTCGTTCCTGATGAACTATTTCTTCTTTACTGTATCCCTCGCACTCTCACATTGTCGAATTAACACATAAATAGCGTCGCAATGATATACGTTTTGTTCCATGCCTTCTCTTTCCCAATATAGGAATGTTTCTACAGCAACGACAGTATCTTCTTTATGGGTCGAGGATCTCCTTTCCGAGGCACTATTTCTTCTTTACTGCATCCCTCGCACCCTCACATTGAGGAATTGTCACAGAAATTCCGTCGCAATGAAATACATTGTGTTCCACTCATTCTCTTTCCCAATCTAGGAAATTTCTGCAGCAACGACCGGATTTTGTTTTGGGGACGTGTATCTCGTTCCCCATGAACAATTTCTTCTTTACTCTATCCCTCGAACTCTAACATTCAGGAATTAACACAGAAATTGCGTCGCAATGAAATACATTGTGTTCCATGCCATCTCTTTCCCAATCTGGGAACGGTTCTATGGCAACGACAGGATTTTCTTTTGGGAATGAGCATCTCGTTCTTGACGCACTATTTCTTCTTTACTGCATCCCTCGCCACCTCACATTGAGGAATTAACACAGAAATTGCGTTACAATGACATAAATTGTGTTCTATACCTTCTCTTTACCAATCTGGGAACGTTTCTACGGCAACAAAAGGATTTCTTTTGAGGACGAGTATCTCCTTCCCGATGCACTATTTCTTCTTTACTGTATCCCTTGCACTCTCACATTGACGAATTAACACAGAAATAGCGTCGCAATTAAATTGATTGTGTTCCATGTCTTTTCTTTCCCAATCTAGGAACGTTTCTACAGCAACGACATGACTTTCTTTTGGGGACGAGTATCTCGTTCCCGATGCACTATTTCTGCCTTACTGTATCCCTCGCAATCTCACATTGACGAATTAACAAAGAAATTGCGTCGCAATGAAATACATTGTGTTCCATGCCTTCTCCTTCCCAATCTGGGAACTTTTCTACGGCAACGACGGGATTTTCCATTGGGGACGAGTATCTCGTTCTCGATGCACTATTTCTTCTTTACTGTATCCCTCGCACCCTCACATTGACGAATTAACACAGAAATTGCGTCGCAATGAAATACATTGTGTTCCATGCCTTCTCTTTCCGAATCTGGGATCGTTTCTACGGCAACGACAGGATCTTCTTTTGGGGACGAATATCAAGTTCCCGATGCACTATTTCTTCTTTACTGTATCACTCGCACCCTCACATTGAGGAATTAACACGGAAATTGCGTCGCAATGAAATAAATTGGGTTCCATGCCTTCTCTATCCCAATCAGGAACGTTTCTACGGCAACGACTGGATTTTGTTTTCGTGTCGATGACCTCTTTTCCGATGCACTATTTCTTCTTTACTGTATTCCTCGCATTCTCACATTGAGTAATTGTCACAGAAATAGCGTCGCAATGATATACATTATGTTGCACGCCATTCTTTCCCAATTTGGGAACGTTTCTACGGCAACGACAGGAATTTTTTTTGGGGACGAGTATCTCTATCCTGATGAACTATTTCTTCTTTACTGTATCCCTCGCACTCTCACATTGTCTAATTAACACATAAATAGCGTCGCAATGATATACGTTTTGTTCCATGCCTTCTCTTTCCCAATCAAGGAGCGTTTCTACAGCAACGACCTGATTTTGTTTTGGGGACGAGTATCTGGTTCCCGATGAACAATTTCTTCTGTACTCTATCCCTCGAACTCTAACATTCTGGAATTAACACAGAAATTGCGTCGCAATGAAATACATTGTGTTCCATGCCTTCTCTTTCCCAATCTGGGAACGGTTCTATGGCAACGACAGGATTTTCTTTTGGGAATGAGTATCTCGTTCTTCATGCACTATTTCTTCTTTACTGTATCCCTCACAACCTCACATTGAGGAATTAACACAGAAATTGCGTCGAAATGTAATACATTGGGTTCCATGCCTCCTCTTTCCCAATCTCGAGACGTTTCTACGGCAACGAGAGGATTTTCCTTTGGCGACGAGTATCTCCTTCCCGATGAACTGTTTCTTCTTTACTGTATCCCTCGCACCCTCACATTGAGGAATTGTCACAGAAATTCCGTCGCAATGATATACGTTTTGTTCCATGCCTTCTCTTTCCCAATCTAGGAACGTTGTTACGGCAACGACAGGTTTTTCTTTTGGGGACGAGTATCTCCTTTCCGTTGCACTATTTATTCTTTACTGTATACTTCGAACCCTCTCATGGGGGAGTTAACACAGAAATTACGTCGCAATGAAATACATTAGGTTCCATGCCTTCTCTTTCCCAATCTAGGTACGTTTCTACGGCAATGACAGGATTTTGTTTTCGTGGCGAGTATATCCTTTCCGATGCACTACTTCTTCTTTCCTGTATCCCTCGCACCCCTACATTGAGGAATTATAACAGAAATTGCGTCGAAATGAAATACATTGTGTTCCATGCCTTCTCTTTCCCAATCTGGGAACGCTTCTACGGAATCGACAGGATTTTCTTTTGGGGACGAGTATCTCGTTCCCGATTATTTATTTCTTCTTTACGGTATCCCTCGCACTGTCACACTGACGAATTAACACAGAAATTGCATCGCAATGTAATACATCGTGTTCCAAGCCTGCTCTTACACAGTCTGTGAACGTTTCTACGCCAACGAAAGGATTTTCCTTGGGGACGAGTATCTCGTTCCGATGACCTATTTTTACTTTACTGTATCCCCGGCTCTCTCACATTGACGAATGAACACGGAAATTGCGTCGCAATGAAATACATTGTGTTCCATGCCTTCTCTTTCCAAATCTGGGAATGTTTCTACGGGAACGACAGGATTTTCTTTGGTGGACGAGTATCGCGTCCTCGATGCTCTATTTTTTCTTTACTGTATCCCTCGCACTCTCACATTGACGAATTAACAGAGAAATTGCGTCGCAATGAGATACATTGTGTTCCATGCCGTCTCTTTCCCATTCTGGGAACGTTTCTAGGGCATCGACAGGATTTTCTTTTGGGGACGAGTATCTCGTTCCCGATGAACTATTTCTACTTGACTGTATTCCTCGCACTCTCACATTGATGGATGAACACAGAAATTGCGTCGCAATGAAGTACATTGTGTTCCATGCCTTCTCTTTCCCAATCTCGAAACGTTTCTACGGCAACGATAGGATTTTCCTTTGGGGACGAGTATCTTGTTCCCCATTAACTGTTTCTTCTTTACTATATCCCTCGCACTCTCACATAGACGAATTAGCACAGAAATAGCATCGCAATGATATACGTTTTGTTCCATGCATTCTCTTTCCCAATCTAGGAACGTTTCTACGGTAATGACAGTATTTCGTTTTTGGGTCGAGGATCTCCTTTCCGATGCACTATTTCTTCTTCACTGCATCCCTCGCACCCTCACATTGAGGAATTAACACAGAAATTGCGTTGCAATGACATAAATTGTGTTCCATACCTTCTCTTTACCAATCTGGGAACGTTTCTACGGCAACAAAAGGATTTTCTTTGGGGACGAGTATGTCGTTCCCGATGCACTATTTCTTCTTTACTGTATCCCTCACACCATCACATTGACGAATTAACACAGAAATTGCGTCGCAATGAAATACATTGTGTTCCATGCCTTCTCTTTCCGAATCTGGGTTCGTTTCTACGGCAACGACAGGATCTTCTTTTGGGGACGAATATCACGTTCCCGATGCACTATTTTTTCTTTACTGTATCCCTCGCACCCTCACATTGAGGAATTAACACAGAAACTGCGTCGCAATGAAATACATTGTGTTTCATTCCTTCTCCTTCGCAATATAGGAACGTTTCCACGGCAAAGACAGGATTTTTTTTGGGGTCCACGATCTCCTTTCCGATGCACTATATCTTCTTCACTGTATCCCTCGCACCCTCACATTGACGAATTAACACAGAAATGGCGTCGCAATAAAATACATTGTTTTCCATGCCTTGTCTTTCCCAATCTCGGAACGTTTCTACGGCAACGACAGGAATTTGAATTGGGGACGATTATCTCGTTCCTGATGAACTATTTCTTCTTTACTGTATCCCTCGCACTCTCACATTGTCGAATTAACACATAAATAGCGTCGCAATGATATACGTTTTGTTCCATGCCTTCTCTTTCCCAATATAGGAATGTTTCTACAGCAACGACAGTATCTTCTTTATGGGTCGAGGATCTCCTTTCCGAGGCACTATTTCTTCTTTACTGCATCCCTCGCACCCTCACATTGAGGAATTGTCACAGAAATTCCGTCGCAATGAAATACATTGTGTTCCACTCATTCTCTTTCCCAATCTAGGAAATTTCTGCAGCAACGACCGGATTTTGTTTTGGGGACGAGTATCTCGTTCCCCATGAACAATTTCTTCTTTACTCTATCCCTCGAACTCTAACATTCAGGAATTAACACAGAAATTGCGTCGCAATGAAATACATTGTGTTCCATGCCATCTCTTTCCCAATCTGGGAACGGTTCTATGGCAACGACAGGATTTTCTTTTGGGAATGAGCATCTCGTTCTTGACGCACTATTTCTTCTTTACTGCATCCCTCGCCACCTCACATTGAGGAATTAACACAGAAATTGCGTTACAATGACATAAATTGTGTTCTATACCTTCTCTTTACCAATCTGGGAACGTTTCTACGGCAACAAAAGGATTTCTTTTGAGGACGAGTATCTCCTTCCCGATGCACTATTTCTTCTTTACTGTATCCCTTGCACTCTCACATTGACGAATTAACACAGAAATAGCGTCGCAATTAAATTGATTGTGTTCCATGTCTTTTCTTTCCCAATCTAGGAACGTTTCTACAGCAACGACATGATTTTCTTTTGGGGACGAGTATCTCGTTCCCGATGCACTATTTCTGCCTTACTGTATCCCTCGCAATCTCACATTGACGAATTAACAAAGAAATTGCGTCGCAATGAAATACATTGTGTTCCATGCCTTCTCCTTCCCAATCTGGGAACTTTTCTACGGCAACGACGGGATTTTCCATTGGGGACGAGTATCTCGTTCTCGATGCACTATTTCTTCTTTTCTGTATCCCTCGCACCCTCACATTGACGAATTAACACAGAAATTGCGTCGCAATGAAATACATTGTGTTCCATGCCTTCTCTTTCCGAATCTGGGATCGTTTCTACGGCAACGACAGGATCTTCTTTTGGGGACGAATATCAAGGTCCCGATGCACTATTTCTTCTTTGCTGTATCACTCGCACCCTCACATTGAGGAATTAACACGGAAATTGCGTCGCAATGAAATAAATTGGGTTCCATGCCTTCTCTATCCCAATCAGGAACGTTTCTACGGCAACGACTGGATTTTGTTTTCGTGTCGATGACCTCTTTTCCGATGCACTATTTCTTCTTTACTGTATTCCTCGCATTCTCACATTGAGTAATTGTCACAGAAATAGCGTCGCAATGATATACATTATGTTGCACGCCATTCTTTCCCAATTTGGGAACGTTTCCACGGCAACGACAGGAATTTTTTTTGGGGACGAGTATCTCTATCCTGATGAACTATTTCTTCTTTACTGTATCCCTCGCACTCTCACATTGTCTAATTAACACATAAATAGCGTCGCAATGATATACGTTTTGTTCCATGCCTTCTCTTTCCCAATCAAGGAGCGTTTCTACAGCAACGACCTGATTTTGTTTTGGGGACGAGTATCTGGTTCCCGATGAACAATTTCTTCTGTACTCTATCCCTCGAACTCTAACATTCTGGAATTAACACAGAAATTGCGTCGCAATGAAATACATTGTGTTCCATGCCTTCTCTTTCCCAATCTGGGAACGGTTCTATGGCAACGACAGGATTTTCTTTTGGGAATGAGTATCTCGTTCTTCATGCACTATTTCTTCTTTACTGTATCCCTCACAACCTCACATTGAGGAATTAACACAGAAATTGCGTCGAAATGTAATACATTGGGTTCCATGCCTCCTCTTTCCCAATCTCGAGACGTTTCTATGGCAACGAGAGGATTTTCCTTTGGCGACGAGTATCTCCTTCCCGATGAACTGTTTCTTCTTTACTGTATCCCTCGCACCCTCACATTGAGGAATTGTCACAGAAATTCCGTCGCAATGATATACGTTTTGTTCCATGCCTTCTCTTTCCCAATCTAGGAACGTTGTTACGGCAACGACAGGTTTTTCTTTTGGGGACGAGTATCTCCTTTCCGTTGCACTATTTCTTCTTTACTGTATACTTCGAACCCTCTCATGGGGGAGTTAACACAGAAATTGCGTCGCAATGAAATACATTAGGTTCCATGCCTTCTCTTTCCCAATCTAGGTACGTTTCTACGGCAATGACAGGATTTTGTTTTCGTGGCGAGTATATCCTTTCCGATGCACTACTTCTTCTTTCCTGTATCCCTCGCACCCCTACATTGAGGAATTATAACAGAAATTGCGTCGAAATGAAATACATTGTGTTCCATGCCTTCTCTTTCCCAATCTGGGAACGCTTCTACGGAATCGACAGGATTTTCTTTTGGGGACGAGTATCTCGTTCCCGATTATTTATTTCTTCTTTACGGTATCCCTCGCACTGTCACACTGACGAATTAACACAGAAATTGCATCGCAATGTAATACATCGTGTTCCAAGCCTGCTCTTACACAGTCTGGGAACGTTTCTACGCCAACGAAAGGATTTTCCTTGGGGACGAGTATCTCGTTTCCGATGACCTATTTTTACTTTACTGTATCCCCGGCTCTCTCACATTGACGAATGAACACGGAAATTGCGTCGCAATGAAATACATTGTGTTCCATGCCTTCTCTTTCCAAATCTGGGAATGTTTCTACGGGAACGACAGGATTTTCTTTGGTGGACGAGTATCGCGTCCTCGATGCTCTATTTTTTCTTTACTGTATCCCTCGCACTCTCACATTGACGAATTAACAGAGAAATTGCGTCGCAATGAGATACATTGTGTTCCATGCCGTCTCTTTCCCATTCTGGGAACGTTTCTAAGGCATCGACAGGATTTTCTTTTGGGGACGAGTATCTCGTTCCCGATGAACTATTTCTACTTGACTGTATCCCTCGCACTCTCACATTGATGGATGAACACAGAAATTGCGTCGCAATGAAGTACATTGTGTTCCATGCCTTCTCTTTCCCAATCTGGGAACGTTTCTACGGGAACGACAGGATTTTCTTTTGGGACGAGTATCTGGTTCCCGGTGCACTATTTCTTCTTTACTGTATCCCTCGCACTCTCACATTGACGAATTAACAGAGAAATTGCGTCGCAATATAAGACATTATGTTCCATGCCTTCTCTTTCCCAATCTAGGTACGTTTCTACAGCAACGAAAGGATTTAGATTTCGGGTCGAGCATCTCCTTTCCGATGCACTATTTCCTCTTTACAGTATCCCTCGCACTCTCACATTGTCGAATTAACACATAAATAGCGTCGCAATGATATACGTTTTGTTCCATGCATTCTCTTTCCCAATATAGGAATGTTTCTACAGCAATGACAGTATTTTGTTTATGGGTCGAGGATCTCCTTTCCGATGCACTATTTCCTCTTTACTGCATCCCTCGCACCCTCACATTGAGGAATTGTCACAGAAATTCCGTCGCAATGAAATACATTGTGTTCCACTCATTCTCTTTCCCAATCTGGTAACGTATCTACAGCAACGACAGGATTTTCTTTTGGGAACGAGTATCTCGTACCCGATGCACTAATTCTTCTTTACTGTATCCCTCGCACTCTCACATTGAAAAATTAACACAGAAATTGCGCCGCAATGAAATACATTGTGTTCCATGCCTTCTCTTTCCCAACCTGGGAACATTTCTACGGCAACGAAAGGATCTTCTTTTGGGGCCGAGTATCTCGATCCCGATGCACTATTTCTTCTTTACTGTATCCCACGCACCCTCACATTGACGAATTAACACAGAAATTGCGTTGCAATGAAATACATTGTGTTCCATGCCTTCTCTTTCCGAATCTGGGATCGTTTCTACGGCAACGACAGGATCTTCTTTTGGGGACGAATATCAGGTTCCCGATGCACTATTTCTTCTTTACTGTATCACTCGCCCCTCACATTGAGAAATTAACACAGATATTGCGTCGCAATGAAATACATTGGGTTCCATGCCTTCTCTATCCCAATCCGGGAACGTTTCTATGGCAACGACTGCATTTTGTTTTCGGGTCGAGGACCTCTTTTCCGATGCACTATTTCTTCTTTACTGTATTCCTCGCATCCTCACATTGAGTAATTGTCACAGAAATTGCGTCGCAATGAAATAGATTATGTTGCACGCCTTCTCTTTCCCAATCTGGGAACGTTTCTACGGCAACGACAGGATTATCTTTTGGGGACGAGTATCTCGTTCCCGATGCACTATTTCTTCATTACTGTATGCCTCGCACTCTCACATTGAGGAATTAACACAGAAATTGCGTCGCAATAAAATACATTGTGCTTCATGCCTTCTCCTTCGCAATCTAGGAACGTTTCCACGGCAACGATAGGATTTTTTTTTGGGTCGAGGATCTCCTTTCCGATGCACTATTTCTTCTTTACTGTATCCCTTGCATTCTCAGATTGAGGAATTAACACAGAAATGGCGTCGCAATGATATACGTTTTTTTCCATGCCTTCTCTTTCCCAATCTCGGAACGTTTCTACGGCAACGACAGGAATTTCCTTTGGTGACGAGTATCTCGTTCCTGATGAACTATTTTTTCTTTACTGTATCCCTCGCACTTTCACATTGACGAATTAACAGAGAAATTGCGTCGCAATGAGATACATTGTGTTCCATGGCGTCTCTTTCCCATTCTGGGAACGTTTCTACAGCATCGACCGGATTTTGTTTTGGGGACGAGTATCTCGTTCCCCATGAACAATTTCTTCTTTACTCTATCCCTCGAACTCTAACATTCAGGAATAAACACAGAAATTGCGTCGCAATGAAATACATTGTGTTCCATGCCATCTCTTTCACAATCTGGGAACGGTTCTATGGCAACGACAGGATTTTCTTTTGGGAATGAGTATCTCGTTCTTGACGCACTATTTCTTCTATACTGCATCCCTCGCCACCTCACATTGAGGAATTAACACAGAAATTGCGTTTCAATGACATAAATTGTGTTCCATACCTTCTCTTTACCAATTTGGGAACGTTTCTACGGCAACAAAAGGATTTCTTTTGGGGACGAGTATCTCGTTCCCGATGCACTATTTCTTCTTTACTGTATCCCTCGCACTCTCACATTGACGAATTAACACAGAAATAGCGTCGCAATTAAATTCATTGTGTTCCATGTCTTGTCTTTCCCAATCTAGGAACGTTTCTACAGCAACGACATGATTTTCTTTTGGGGACGAGTATCTCGTTCCTGATGCACTATTTCTGCCTTACTGTATCCCTCGCAATCTCACATTGACGAATTAACAAAGAAATTGCGTCGCAATGAAATACATTGTGTTCCATGCCTTCTACTTCCCAATCTGGGAACTTTTCTACGGTAACGACGGGATCTTCCTTTGGGGACGTGTATCTCGTTCTCGATGCACTATTTCTCCTTTACTGTATCCCTCGCACCCTCACATTGACGAATTAACACAGAAATTGCGTCGCAATGAAATACATTGTGTTCCATGCCTTCTCTTTCCGAATCTGGGATCGTTTCTACGGCAACGACAGGATCTTCTTTTGGGGACGAATATCATGTTCCCGATGCACTATTTCCTCTTTACTGTATCACTCGCACCCTCACATTGAGGAATTAACACAGAAATTGCGTCGCAATGAAATAAATTGGGTTCCATGCCTTCTCTATCCCAATCCGGAACGTTTCTATGGCAACGTTTGGAATTTGTTTTCGTGTCGATGACCTGTTTTCCGATGCACTATTTCTTCTTTACTGTATTCCTCGCATCCTCACATTGAGTAATTGTCACAGAAATTGCGTCGCAATGATATACATTATGTTGCACGCCATCTCTTTCCCAATTTGGGAACGTTTCTACGGCAACGACAGGAATTTTTTTTGGCGACGAGTATCTCTATCCTGATGAACTATTTCTTCTTTACTGTATCCCTCGCACTCTCACATTGTCTAATTAACACATAAATAGCGTCGCAATGATATACGTTTTGTTCCATGCCTTCTCTTTCCCAATCAAGGAGCGTTTCTACAGCAACGACCGGATTTTGTTTTGGGGACGAGTATCTGGTTCCCGATGAACAATTTCTTCTTTACTCTATCCCTCGAACTCTAACATTCTAGAATTAACACAGAAATTGCGTCGCAATGAAATACATTGTGACCCATGCCTTCTCTTTCCCAATCTGGGAACGGTTCTATGGCAATGACAGGATTTTCCTTTGGGAATGAATATCTCGTTCTTGATGCACTATTTCTTCTTTACTGTATCCCTCACAACCTCACATTGACGAATTAACACAGAAATTGCGTCGCAATATAATACATTATGTTCCATGCCTTCTCTTTCCCAATCTAGGTACGTTTCTACAGCAACGAAAGGATTTAGATTTCGGGTCGAGCATCTCCTTTCCGATGCACTATTTCCTCTTTACAGTATCCCTCGCACTCTCACATTGACGAATGAACACAGAAATTGCGTTGCAATGAAATACATTGTATTCCATGCCTTCTCTTTCCCAATCTGGGAACGTTTCTACGGCAACGATAGGATTTTTTCTTGGGGACGAGTATCTCGTACCCGATGAACTATTTCTACTTTACTGTATCCCTCGCTTTCTCACATTGACGAATGAACACAGAAATTGCGTAGCAATGAAATACATTGTGCTCCATGCCTTCTCTTTCCCAATTTGGGAACGTTTCTACGGGAACGACAGGATTTTCTTTGGAGGACGAGTATCACGTTCCCGATGCACTATTTCTTCTTTACTGTATCCCTCGCACTCTCACATTGACGAATTAAGACAGAAATTGCGTGGCATTGAAATACAATGTGTTCCGTGACTCCTCTTTCCCAATCTGGGAACGTTTTTTCGGCAACGATAATATTTTCTCTTGGGGACAAGTATCTCGTTCCCGATGAAATATTTCTACTTTACTGTATCCCTCGCTCTCTCACATTGACGAATGAACACAGAAATTGCGTAGCAATGAAATACATTGTGCTCCATGCCTTCTCTTTCCCAATCTGGGAACGTTGATACGGCAACGACAGGTTTTTCTTTTGGGGACGAGTATCTCCTTTCCGTTGCACTATTTCTTCTTTACTGTATCACTCGCACCCTCACATTGTGGAATTAACACACAAATCGCGTCGCAATGAAATATATTGTGTTCCATGCCTTCTCTTTCCCAATCTGGGAACGTTTCCACGGCGACGACAGGATTTTGTTTTGGGGACGAGTATCTCATTCCCCATGCACTATTCCTTTTTTTACTGTATCCCTCGCACTTTCACATACACGAATGAACTCAGAAATTGCGTCGCATTGAAATACATTGTGTTCCATGCCTTCTCTTTCCCAATCTGGGAAAGTTTCTACGGAAACGAAAGATTTCCTTTGGGGACGGGTATCTCGTTCCCGATGCACTATATCTTCTTTACTGTATCCATCGCACTCTCACAATGACGAATTAACAGAGAAAATGCGTGGCAATGAAATACATTGTGTTCCATGCCTACTCTTTCCCAATCTGGGAACGTTTCCACGGCTACGACAGAATTTTCTTTTGGGGACGGGTATCTCGTTCCCGATGAACTATTTCTTCTTTACTGTATCCTCGCAATCTCTCATTGACTAATTAAAAAATAAGTTGCGTCGCCATAAAATACACAGTGTTCCAAGCCATCTCCTTCCCAATCTGCGAACAGTTCCACGGCAAAGACGGGATTGGTTTTGGGGTCCATGATCCCCTTTCCGATGAACTATTTCTTCATTACTGTATCCCTAGCACCCTCACATTGAGGAATTAACACAGAGATCGCGTCGCAATGAAGTACATTGTGTTCGATGCCTTCTCTTTCCCAATCTGGGAACGTTTCTACGGCATCGACAGGATTTTCTTTTGGGGACGAGTATCTCGTTCCCGATGAACTATTTCTTTTTTACTGTATCCCTCGCACTCTCACATTGACGAATTAACACAGAAATTGCGTCGCAATGAAATACATTGTTTTCCATCCCTCCTCTTTCCCAACCTGTGAACGTTTCTACGGGAACGACAGGATTTTATTTTGGGGACGGGTATCTCGTTCCCGATGAACTATTTCTTCTTTACTGTATCGATCGCACTCTCACAATGACGAATTAACAGAGAAAACGCGTGGCAATGAAATACATGGTGTTCCATGCCTTCTCTTTCCGAATCTGGGATCGTTTGTATGGCAACTACAGGATTTTTTTGGGGACGAGTATCACTTTCCCGATGCACTATTTCTTCTTTACTGAATCCCTTGCACTACCACATTGACGAATTAACATAGAATTTCGTCGAAATGAAATACATTGCATTCCATACGTTCTCTTTCCCAACCTGGGAACGCTTCTACGACAACGAAAAGATTTTTTTTTTGGGGACGAGTATCTCGTTCCCGATGCACTATTTCTTTCTTATTCCTGTATCTCTCGCACTGTCACATTGACGAATTGAAACAGAAAATGCGTCCCAATGAAATACATTGTGTTCCATGTCTTCTCTTTCCCAATCTGGGAACGTTTCTGCGGCAACGAAAGGATATTCTTTTGGGGACGAGTATCTCGATCCCGATGCCCAATTTCTTCCTTACTGTATCTCTCGCACTCTCACATTGACGAATAGAAACAGAAATAGCGTCCCAATGAAATACATTGTGTTCCATCCCTTCTCTTTCCCAATCTGATAACGTTTCTACAGCAACGACAGGATTTAGATTTTGGGTCGAGCATCTCCTTTCCGATGCACCATTTCTTCGTTACTGTATCCCTCGCATCCTCACATTGACGAATTGAAACAGAAATTGCGTCGCAATGAAATAGATTGTGTTCCAAGCCTTCTCTTTCCCGATCTGGAAACGTTTCTACGGCAACGAAAGGATCTTCTTTTGGGGACGAGTATCTTGATCCCGATGCAATATTTCTTCCTTACTGTATCTCCCGCACTCTCACATTGATGAATAAAAACAGAAATTGCGTCGCAATGAAATACATTGTGTTCCATGCCTTCTCTTTCCCAACCTGGGAATGTTTCTACGGCAACGACAGGATTTTCTTTTTGGGTCAAGTATCTCGTTCCCGATGAATCATTCCTTTTTTTACTGTATCCCTGGCACATCCACATTGACGAATGAACACAGAATTTGCGTCGCAATGAATTACATTGTGTTCCATGACTTCTGTTTCCGAATTTTTGGAACGTTTCTACGGCAACGACAGGATTTTTTTTTTGGGGACGAGTATCTCGTTCCCGATGAACTATTTCTTCTTTATGTATCCTTCGCACTCTCACATTGACGAATTAACACAGAAATATCGTCGCAATGAAATACATTGTGTTCCATGAGTTCTCTTTCCCAATCTGTGAAAGTTACTACGGCAACGACAGGATTTAGATTTCGGGTCGAGCATCTCCTTTCCGATGCACCATTTCTTCGTTACTGTATCCCTCGCACCCTCACATTGACGAATTAACACAGAAATAGCGTCGCTATGAAATACATTGTGTTCCGTGCCTTATCTTTCCCACTCTGGGAAAGTTTCAGCGGCAACGGAAGGATCTTCTTTTGGGGACGAGTATCTCGATCCCGATGCACTATTTCTTCCTTACTGTAACTCACGCACTCTCACATTGACGAATAAAAGCATAAGTTGCGTCGCAATGAAATACATTGTGTTCCATGCCTTCTTTTCCAAACTGGGAACGTTTCTACGGCAACGACAGGATTTAGATTTCGGGTCGAGCATCTCCTTTCCGATGCACCATTTCTTCGTTACTGTATCCCTCGCAACATCACATTGACGAATTAACACAGAAATTGCGTCGCAATGAAATACATTGTGTTCCATGCCTTCTCTTTCCCAATCTGGGATCGTTTCTATAGCAACGACAGGATTTTCTTTTGGGGACGAGTATCTCGTTGCCGATTAACTATTTCTTCTTTACTGTATCCCTCGCACTCTCACATTGACGAATTAACAGAGGAATTGCGTCGGAATGAAGTACATTGTGTTCCATGCCTTCTCTCCGAATCTTGGAACGTTTCTATGGCAACTACAGCATTTTTTTTGGGGACGAGTATCTCGTTCACGGTGTACTATTTCTTCTTTACTGTATCCCTTGCACTATCACATTGACGAATTAACACAGAATTTGCGTCGAAATGAAATACATTGTATTCCATGCCTTCTCTTTCCCGATCTGGGAACGTTTCTACGGCAACTACAGGATTTCCTTTTGGGGACGAGTATCTCCTTCCCGATGCACTATTTCTTCTTTACTGTATCCCTCGCACTCTCACAACGACGAATTAATACAGTTATTACGTCGCAATGAAATACATTGTGTTCCATGCCCTCTCTTTCCCAATCTGGGAACCTTTCTATATCAACGACATGATTTTCTTTTGGGAACGAGTATGTCGTCCCCGATGCACTATTTCCTCTTTACTGTATCCCTCGCACCCTCAAATTGACAAATTAACACAGAAATTGTGTCGCAATGAAATACATTGTGTTCCAAGCCTCCTATTTCCCAATCTGGGAACGTTTGTGCGGCAACGAAAAAATCTTCTTTTGGGGACGAGTATCTCGATCCCGATGCACTATTTCGTCCTTACTGTATCTCTCGCACTCTCACATTGACGAATAAAAACAGAAGTAGCGTCCCAATGAATACATTGTGTTCCATGACTTCTCTTTCCCAATCTGGGAACGTTTCTACGGCAACGACAGGATTTAGATTTCGGGTCGAGCATCTGCTTTCCGATGCACCATTTCTTCGTTACTGTATCACTCGCATTCTCACATTGACGAATGAACACAGAAATTGCGTCGCGATGAAATACACATTGTGTTCCATGCCTTCTCTTTTCCGATCTGGGAACGTTTCTACGGCAACGACTGGATTTTCTTTTGGGGACGAGTATCTGCTTTCCGATGCACTATTTCTTCTTTACTGTATCCCTCGCACCCTCACATTGAGGAATTAATACAAAAATTGCATCGCAAAGAAATATATTGGGTTCCATGCCTTCTCTTTCCCAATCTATGAACGTTTCCACAGCAAAGACAGAGTTTTGTTTTCGGGTCGATGATATACTTTCCGAGGCACTATTTCTTCTTTACTGTATCCCTCGCACTCTCACATTGACGATTTAACACAGAAATTGCGTCACAATGAAATACATTGTATTCTATGCCGTCTCTTTCCCAATCTGGGAACGTTTCTCCAGCAACGACAGAATTTTCTTTTGGGGATGAGTGTCACGTTCCCGATTAATTATTTCCTCTTTACTGTATCCCTCGCAATCTCACATTGACGAATTAACACAGAAATTGCGTCGCCATGAAATACATTGTGTTCCATGCCTTCTCTTTTCCAATCTGGGAACGTTTCTACGGCAACGACAGGATTTTCCTTTGGGGACGAGTATCTCGATCCCGATCAACTATTTTTTCTTACTGTATTCCTCGCACTCTCATATTGACGAATTAAAACTGAATTTGCGTCGCCATAAAATACATTGTCTTCCATGCCTTCTCTTTTCCAATCTGGGAACGTTTCTACGGCAACGACAGGATTTTCTTTTGGGGACGAGTATCTCGTTCCCGATGCACTATTTCTTCTTTACTGTATCCCTCGCAATCTCACATTGACGAATTAACACAGAAATTGCGTCGCCATGAAATACATTGTGTTCCATGCCTTCTCTTTTCCAATCAGGGAACGTTTCTACGGCAACGACAGGATTTTCCTTTGGGGACGAGTATCTCGATCCCGATGAACTATTTTTTCCTTACTGTATCCCTCGCACTCTGATATTGACGAATTAAAACAGAAATTGCGTCGCCATAAAATACATTGTCTTCCATGTCTTCTCTTTTCCAATCTGGGAACGTCTCTACGGCAACGACAAGATTTTCTTTTGGGGACGAGTATCTCGTTCCCGATGCACTATTTCTTCTTTACTGTATCCCTCGCACTCTCACACCGACGTATTAACACAGAAATTGCGTCGCAATGAAATACATTGTGTTCGATACCTTATCATTCCCAATCAGGGAACGTTTCTATGGCAAAGACAAGATTCTGTTTTGGGGACGAGTATGTCGTTCCGGATGCACTAGTTCTTCTTTATTGTATCCCTCGCACTCTCACATTGACGAATTAACACAGAAATTGCGTCGCAATGAAATACATTGTGTTCCTTGCTTTCTCTTTCCCAATCTGGGTACGTTTCAACGGCAGCGACACCATTTTCTTTTGGGGACGAGTCTCTCGTTCCCGATGAACTATATAATCATTACTGTATCCCTTGCACTATCACATTGTCGAATTAAAACAGATATTCCGCCGCCATTAAATACATTGTGTTCCATGCCTTCTCTTTCCGGATCTGGGGTCGTTTCTACGGCAACAACAGGATTTTCTTTTGGGGACGAGTATCTCGTTCCCGATGCACTATTTCTTCTTTACTATATCCCTCGCACTCTCACATTGTCGAATGAACACAGATATTGCGTCGCAATGAAATACGTTGTGTTCCATGCCTTCGGTTTCCGAATATGGGAATGTTTCTACAGCAACGACAGGATATTGTTGTGGGGACGAGTATCTCATTCCCGATGCACTATTTCTTCTTTACGGTATCCGTCGCACCCTCACATTGAGGACTTAACACAGAAATTGCGTCGCATTGTAATACATGGGTTCCATGTCATCTCTTTCCCATTCTAGGACCATTTCCACGGCAACGACAGGATAGTGTTTTGGAATCGAGGATCTCCTTTCCGATGCACTATTTCTTCTTTACTGTATCCCTCGCACCCTCATATTGACGAATTAACACAGAAATTGCGTCGCAATGAAATACATTGTCTTCCCTGCGTCCTCTTTCCCCGTCTGGGAACGTTTCTACGGGAAAGACAGAATTTTCTTTTGGGACGAGTATCTCGTTCCCGATGCACTATATCTTCTTTACTTTATCTCTCGCACTCTCACATTGACGAATTGAAACAGAATTTGCGTCGCAATGGAATACATTGTGTTCCATGCCTTCTCTTTCCCAATCTGGGAACGTTTCTGCAGCAACGAAAGGGTCTTCTTTTGGGGACGAGTATCTCGATCCCGAAGCACTATTTCTTCTTTACTGTATCTCTCGCACTCTGACATTGACGAATAAAAACAGAAATAGCGTCCCAATGAAATACATTGTGTTCCATGACTTCTCTTTTAAAATCTGGGAACGTTTCTACGGCAACGACAGGATTTAGATTTCGGGTCGAGCATCTCCTTTCCGATGCACCATTTCTTCTTTACTGTATCCCTCGCACCCTCACATTGACGAATTAACACAGAAATTGTGTCGCTATGAAATACATTGTGTTCCATGCCTTCTGATTCCCAATCTGGAAAAGTTTCTGCGGCAACGAAAGGATCTTCTTTTGGGGACGAGTATCTCGATTCCGATGCACTATTTCTTCCTTACTGTATCTCACGCACTCGCACATTGACGAATAAAAACAGAAGTGGCGTCGCAATGAAATACATTGTGTTCCATGCCTTCTCTTTCCGAATCTGGGAACGTGTCTGCGGCAACGACAGGAATTAGATTTCGGGTCGAGCATCTCCTTTCCGATGCACCATTTCTTCGTTACTGTATCCCTCGCACCCTCACATTGACGAATTAACACAGAAATTGCGTCGCAATGAAATACATTGTGTTCCATGCCTCCTCTTTCCCAATCTGGAAATGTTTCTATAGCAACGACAGGATTATCTTTTGGGGACGAGTATCTCGTTGCCGATTAACTATTTCTTCTTTACTGTATCCCTCGCACTCTCACATTGACGAATTAACACAGGAGTTGCGTCGCAATGAAATACATTGTGTTCCATGCCTTCTCTTTCCTAATCTGGGATCGTTTCTACGGCAACGACAGGATATTCTTTTGGGGACGAGTATCTCGTTCCTGATGAACTATTTCCTCTTTAGTGTATCCCTCGCACTCTCACATTGACGAATTAACACAGAAATTGCGTCGAACTGAAATACATTGTGTTCCATGCCTTCTCCTTCCCAATCTGGGAACGTTTCTACGGGAACGACAGGATTTTCTTTTGTGGACGAGGATCTCGGTCCCCATTCACTACTTCTTCTTTACTCTTTCCCTCGCACTCTCACATTGACGAATTAACAGAGAAATTGCGTCGCAATGAAATACATTGTGTTCCATGCTTTCTCTTTTCCAATCTGGGAACGTGTAACGCTACCGCCCTTTAACCGGACGTACGTTAGCTGTATACAGCCTGTACTGTAATAAGTTCACGGGCTTCACCTTATAAACAAGGATTTTAGTACATAATTTGACCGCGTGTACCTAATAGAAGCAAAATCGGACTTGTATTCAGTTAATAACTACAGTGATGCATCAAGCAAATGTTAAGTATAATTACTCTTTAGCATGGACAAGAAGTACACACAGTAGATGCTACCTATAATTAATGATTCGGTCGCCAGCCTACTTAGGCAATGAGTGAGTTTTTCCTTGTACAAGTGGGTGCATGTACAAGCATAGTAACACGTAGTACTGATGCGTTATATGGCAAAGTTTGGAACCAGAAAAAGCCACTGAACTAAAGTTTTCTCTTTTTGTACTAATTTAGACGAGCTAAATTCACACAACACTACACAGCAATGATTACTACGAACTGCATTCTGTATATTGATCAGACTGAATTCGGGCATAGATTTTCCTAGAGTAAGCAGCTTTGAAAGCACACATACAATGTCACTATTAAAATTGGAAAACAACACTAATACACTTAGGATTAATATAGAACTTAACTTTACTGGTCAAATCTGATCAACACATTTCAAGGTTTGAAAAAATGGACAAGAAAAAGGGGGGGGGGGCCCTGAAACTGTTATGGTCATTATACTGAAACTGTTAAGTACTAAAAGGCAAATTAACACTCAAAATTATCTATTTATGGATAACTACTCTTTTGTCTTACTTCTGAATAATTTAACTGTCATTAGTTCTGTCTCAAATTAATTAATTAACATCGCTAACTCAATTCAAAATACTCTCTTCCAAGTTAGTCATACTATAGTTCTTTACCAACTTTTGCAATAACACATAGAATTTTTAAACTTCTTTATAGCATCGAGAGATCTACTGATAATTCTTATTAACACTGATTTAGATTTTCAGTTCAGGATACTCGGGTTGCACAATATGAGGTTAGGATCCTGTCTAGGTCAGTGATCAGGATAATTCATGGCTAAAGCAATTCTGGTAAAAGTCACGTTATTATTGAACAATTAGAAACAGTTTCGACACTGGTCCACACAGATACACTTCTAAAGATGAAATAAATGTTTGACCTGTGCAAGTCGGTGCGGCGGTTGGCGGGCAGCGAGATAGCGGGCAGCACGGCACACATACAAGCACGGCTAAGGCTCACACTACATCGGCACTTTCCATCTTCTTAGCGTCGTAATCTTTCCAACTTTGTGCCTCAGATTATAGCCATGCCAAGTATTCGTCGGAATCGGTGCACCCAAGGCTCAATGGAATCCACTTTTCCTGGGTAGCCGCCTCGGTACACTACGTGTTCCTCTAACCGATTCACAACTCCGACTGTTACTGTTGCTCGCCTCCGACTGACTACTTGAGCCCGTTGTGCCGAACCGCGCCCAGTGTGCGTTTTCCCGCGCTCGCCTTTTCCCGCTCCCCTACAGGTAGGGTATTCACCACAGGTTTTCTACTACACATATCCTAATGCATTACCTACGTATGGACCAAGTGTTTAAATTACAATATTCACATCTGACAATAGTTTTAACATTAAGTACACTTTCTTTTGATTATCACATTATTTGAAATCCAACATAAATAATAATATTCATTTCAAAAGTTGCTCACTGTTTCTTTAACATGACACGAAAAGAGAAAGAAGTAAATTTAAACATTGTTCACACTAATTTATCGAAATTCATACAGAAAAAAATTATTATATGTACAGTTGTCGTTACACATGCCCCTTTTTCCAAAAATTTTGTTTTAGTCCAAATTTTATGGGAACACTATATCTTACAATTATACAGTGGTTCTGAATCTTTACTTAAATATCCAAAAAGTTTACACTACATATGTCCTTCTACTCCCTGTATATAGGTTTACACTCTTTTAACACATAAAGAATAATTATTTGTCATTTACTCAAGTGCCTTTTGCACAGACCAACTTCCCATCATGACATTACTAAAATAGCACTTTAATCCATTTTTTTTTCAAAGAAATAATTGAAAATTCTGGAATAATGCATTTAACTACAAAGACAATAGCATATTTTGTACACACTATAATGTAATTTGTCGCTGCTTGCTTTGAATAGCAGTCCATTTTCTTACTTACTAAACAAAACACACACACATATATTCAGAAAATTAACTACACATATTTGCTGCCTATCAAGCAGATTTGGGCAGTCCTTTTCACTTCATATTGTCACATCTCCTGGATCACATTTACTATTTTCCATTGACTATTTATCTGCCCTCATTGGTATTTGGCAGTCCTTCATATCATGGTTCATACACTGCCCATTTTCCTTTTTGACAGTCCCTTTTTTTTTCTGGCTGATGGCATTTATCCTTTCATTTCAGTCCCTTTCTCCATACATTTTTACAGTTACAGTACAATTGGTAATCTGAAACTCACATAACTACATTAGCACACTTTCAAGGGTATACAGACATTCACAAAGATTAGTTACATTTAGAATAACTTGGGTTCAGCATAAGATACAGCACATTTACTGCAAGTCGCTTTCGGATTATCCTTATATCACTCATTTCTAGGAACATACAGTTTCAGGTCCACAATATTTCTTACACCTAAAGGTCTTTTGGATTTTGGGTAGATCAGGTAGTAAGCATTGTCGTGTGGAATATTCTGTATTATATATGGTCCATTATAAATATATTTAAATTTTGAAATTTCATGGTTTAGTTCACTAGACTTTTCGTGGGTTTTTAAAAGAACATAATCTCCAATTTTAAATTTTGACACTTTTAAATTTTTATTGTGTCTTTTAGATCTATATTCAGCTTTTTGCTTTGCCCTTTTTATCACCAATTCTTTCTTTTGATCCAATCCCAAACTTGTACAAGGTGGAAACTCTAGTTTTTCTTCAATTAAACTTTTACTACTTCTGTCTAACAAAATTTCTTCCGGTGGAAATCCTGTAGTTTCATTATGTAATGTGTTCATGACATTCTCAAAATCCGATATAAATCTGCCCCAGACTCCAAATCATCAAAACAATAATTCACTTTCAGGTAACCCTGAGATACAGTAATAATAAAGTCATGCACAATACTAATAATATATACAAATACAGTATCCTGCCCCCAGTCGCTTTATTAACAAGGCAGTCTTTTAGGGTTCATAAAACAGTCACTTAAGTCTGGTGGCTTTTTAGGCCTCCTATTTTCTACATCTTTCACTAAGATATTCAGATCTTGCCAACGTTTCGTTTCATCAGGTGGCTTTTTACGTTTTGAAATTTAAAAGTCTTTAGCAAGGTACAACATTCCCTGTTCTGCCATCATTTTATCAGGTGGTTCTTTTTGTTCCTGTAATTCACACTCCTTCAAAGCATTTATAAAGGCGTGCCCCAGTATAGTATCATCTGGAGGTTCCTGCAAATTATGCCCCTGTTTTACATTACTGAATAATTCATTCGGTTTTGGCCCAGTTCTACTTTCTGTATCTTTCTTTGGAAAAATGTCACTAATTTTCTCATACCCTCTTTCAGTAAAAGTATATTCACTTTCGTTTACACCTGCAAATTCATCGTCACTAGAGTCATCATTACTCTCTTCCTCAGCACCAGATTCACTTAAGTACTCTACTTTTGCACAATAGGGAAAGTTAGTATATTCATTTTCGTCTGTATTTGCGTACCTTTCATCATCTGAACTATCGTCGGAATCCGACCATTCCGGATCGCTATCAGGTTCTAACATAAAAGCTTTTCTCAGACAGGCACTAAGTTCCTCCTCTGTATTGTCGTCAGGCTTGGATTCTAACTCAATCTCCTCTTTTGGCAATACAGCCTCATCCTCAGCTTTATTCACTTCCACTGCGACTTCATATTCGGTGTAATCCTCGTGGACTTTGTTTACTTTCAGGTAATCATCTGCCCCTTCTCCACGGTGCCTCCCGGTCGCAGCTTGTACTATTGGCGGACTGTTAGCAGAAGTTATTTCTTCGTCAATGCTGAGGATTTCATCCTCCAAATCCTTCCTACCCTTAATCTGCATCCTATTGGCGGCACGCGTACTTTGCGCGGCGCTATTTATTCTCTCCTCTTCCAATTCGGGCCACGTCACCTTATCGACGTCCCTACTATCTCCTTTTCCACTAACTAATTTCTTTACCTCATACTCCTTCTTAAAATCCTCCCACTCACATTGCTTTAGGCCCTTGTACAGATCGTCGATCTGCACCTGCCAATCAGTTACTTCTGCTAATTCATCCTCGCCTTTTCTCTCATTGCAAACACTGCTAACCACACCTCTCTGTGTATTCACAGTTTCCTTTGCCGTTTCCTTTGCCACGGAATTATCATTCGTAAAACTTTCATTAGCCCTGACGGCTATGTTCGTATCTACTGCTGCCGTATTTCTAGCAGCTTCTTTCTTAACAGATGTTCTGCTAGGCTGGGCCGTTGCCCTCTGATGCTCCACTCGCCTGTTAACCTGTAGCGTTCTGTGCGGCAGAAATGACTCATTCTGGCTCGCAGCTGACGCTTGTTTCGCCACCACACGCCGCGGCGTTCCATTCCTGTCCCTAGCCTGTCTCATTACATTACGGTCGGTCCAGTATCTTTTTTCAAATCGGGGCCGGTATGTATTGTCCGCTTCCGTTTGGCCCGCAACGTTCGCGGAAATTAGTTTCCCGCGTCGTTATTATTTTGCGCGGTATACCCTCTACCGTGACCTGAATTATTTCCTCTGCCTCTTCCTCTGCCTCTTCCTCTCTGTATTATATTGACGCGAAATCCATCGCCGTCATTTCTTTCATCATTGTTTCGGTTATTACGGTTACCAAAATTTTGATAATTGGCACGACTTTCGCGCCAATGATCTTCGTCTTCGACTCTTTCGAGAAATGCTTGGAAGCTGCGATGATTGCTTCCTACATACCTCTTTGAATCTTCTGGGAGCTTTTTATATAACTCCCAGATAATTTCCGAATCTGATCTCCTACCTCTTAAGTGTGTCAATTTCCGGTACCAATGCTCACAGAAATCTTTCAAAGAATTTCTGCCCCTGTTATCATGCTGTTTTGCCATGATGAACTCCCGCCATAAATGGTCCTGCTTTTGTTCAGACCAATATTCTTCCGTAAATCTTTGCCTAAATTCTTTGAACGTCATTCGTTCGGTGTCCAAATTAATTCCCCAGCGCTTAGCGTCACCTGCTAAGGCGCTAATTACAACGTTTATCTTTTCCTGATCAGACAAGTGCTCAGGAAATACTCTCTCGCAATTTTTGATGAAATCTAACGGATGCCATCCGTTGTGTTTCTTGGTGGGATCAAAGCGTTCCTCGCCTTCTAACAGCTTCGTAATCGGTGTGCCATTACAGACAACACCAGGCCTATCTTTAATTTTATTCTCAAGGTCAAAAATTTTGCCTTGAATTTTCGAAGAATTTTGTTCACATTCGGTAACTCTCTCGCCTAAATCCTTTTCAGTGTCTGAAACTGCCCTTTTCAACTGTGAAATTCCGTGTTGACATTCGTTTACGATCTCAGATTTGAGACTGAAAACTTTTTCGTCTACTTTTGTTTCTACCAGGGGCTCTACTTTCTCTTGGATGTTGAGAATTTCAACATCGAACCTACTGTTAATGTTAACAATTTCCCCCTGCATAGTATCCATATTCTTGTTAATGGTATAAACTTCAAGTTTCAGAGTATTTACCACAGAATTTAAATTACCCACTTTTTGTTCTACCTGTTCTATTTGTTTACTAATTTTAATTCCCTGCCCTTCAACCTGTGCTTCAATTCGATCCACGTGTGTTTTGAGCTGCTCGTCAACGTGTGTTTTAAGCTGATTAACCTGATTGCCAACTTGTTTTTGAAGTTGCTCATTTTGTGTTTTGAGTTGTTCGTCAACGTGTGTTTTAAGCTGTTCATTCTGTGTTTTGATTTGCTCGTGAACGTGTGTTTTAAGCTGCTCGTTCTGTATTTTGAGCTGCTCACTCTGTCCTGCGATTTGTTTGGTTAATTGTTCAAATAAGTCGTTCATGCTTAAAATTTTTACACTGTTTTGTTCTACGGAATCCGTGTGTTCCGGTTCTACTTCAGAAGTTTCTTTCGGTTCTTTCTTTATCTGTGGTGAATCAAACATGTCAGTGGATTCGTTGACGTACCCACTATCATCTACAAAGTCACCCTCTACTTCCTGTTTTGTCCCTTGCTGTGTTCGAGACGATCTCGACATTTCAATCTGTTCGTTGACGTGTTCATGGTACTGTACGTACGCCAATTGTCTTCCGCTAACGCCATCTGTTATCTGGCCACGTAAACTCCTGCTACTGCCAGCCGCATTCTCCATTTCGCTTGGCGCATCTACTCTGCCTACGTTTCTGTCCATATTGAATGTCAACTACACCACACTATTATACTTGACTCCCACTGCAGTTTATTTTACTGTCTTTTATTGCTATTCGTGCCACTGAACATCCACTGTTCGATCTTCACGTTAATTTGTAATCGACAACAACTGGATGTCCTGTCACCGGGAAGCCACGTGTAACGCTACCGCCCTTTAACCGGACGTACGTTAGCTGTATAAAGCCTGTACTGTAATAAGTTCACGGGCTTCACCTTATAAACAAGGATTTTAGTACATAATTTGACCGCGTGTACCTAATAGAAGCAAAATCGGACTTGTATTCAGTTAATAACTACAGTGATGCATCAAGCAAATGTTAAGTATAATTACTCTTTCGCATGGACAAGAAGTACACACAGTAGATGCTACCTATAATTAATGATTCGGTCGCCAGCCTACTTAGGCAATGAGTGAGTTTTTCCTTGTACAAGTGGGTGCATGTACAAGCATAGTAACACGTAGTACTGATGCGTTATATGGCAAAGTTTGGAACCAGAAAAAGCCACTGAACGAAAGTTTTCTCTTTTTGTACTAATTTAGACGAGCTAAATTCACACAACACCACACAGCAATGATTACTACGAACTGCATTCTGTATATTGATCAGACTGAATTCGGGCATAGATTTTCCTAGAGTAAGCAGCTTTGAAAGCACACATACAATGTCACTATTAAAATTGGAAAACAACACTAATACACTTAGGATTAATATAGAACTTAACTTTACTTGTCAAATCTGATCAACACATTTCAAGGTTTGAAAAAATGGACAAGAAAAAGGGGGGGGGGGGCCCTGAAACTGTTATGGTCATTATACTGAAACTGTTAAGTACTAAAAGGCAAATTAACACTCAAAATTATCTATTTATGGATAACTACTCTTTTGTCTTACTTCTGAATAATTTAACTGTCATTAGTTCTGTCTCAAATTAATTAAATAACATCGCTAACTCAATTCAAAAAACTCTCTTCCAAGTTAGTCATACTACAGTTCTTTACCAACTTTTGCAATAACACATAGAATTTTTAAACTTCTTTATAGCATCGAGAGATCTACTGATAATTCTTATTAACACTGATTTAGATTTTCAGTTCAGGATACTCGGGTTGCACAATACGAGGTAAGGATCCTGTCTAGGTCAGTGATCAGGATAATTCATGGCTAAAGCAATTCTGGTAAAAGTCACGTTATTATTGAACAATTAGAAACAGTTTCGACACTGGTCCACACAGATACACTTCTAAAGATGAAATAAATGTTTGACCTGTGCAAGTCGGTGCGGCGGTTGGCGGGCAGCGAGATAGCGGGCAGCACGGCACACATACAAGCACGGCTAAGGCTCACACTACATCGGCACTTTCCATCTTCTTAGCGTCGTAATCTTTCCAACTTTGTGCCTCAGATTATAGCCATGCCAAGTATTCGTCGGAATCGGTGCACCCGAGGCTCAATGGAATCCACTTTTCCTGGGTAGCCGCCTCGGTACACTACGTGTTCCTCTAACCGATTCACAACTCCGACTGTTACTGTTGCTCGCCTCCGACTGACTACTTGAGCCCGTTGTGCCGAACCGCGCCCAGTGTGCGTTTTCCCGCGCTCGCCTTTTCCCGCTCCCCTACAGGTAGGGTATTCACCACAGGTTTTCTACTACACATATCCTAATGCATTACCTACGTATGGACCAAGTGTTTAAATCACAATATTCACATCTGACAATAGTTTTAACATTAAGTACACTTTCTTTTGATTATCACATTATTTGAAATCCAACATAAATAATAATACTCATTTCAAAAGTTGCTCACTGTTTCTTTAACATGACACGAAAAGAGAAAGAAGTAAATTTAAACATTGTTCACACTAATTTATCGAAATTCCTACAGAAAAAAATTATTATATGTACAGTTGTCGTTACAAACGTTTCTACGGGAACGACAGGATTTTCTTTTGGGGACGAGTATCTCGTTCCCGATGCACTATTTCTTCTTTACTGTATTCCTCGCACTCTCACATAGGTGAATGAACACTGGTATTGCGTCACAATGAAATACATTGTGATAGATGCCTTCTCTTTCCCAATCAGGGAACGTTTCTACGGCAAAGACAGAAATCTGTTTTGGGGACGAGTATCTCGTTCCCGATGCACTAGTTCCTCTTTATTGAATTCCTCGCACTCTGACATTGACGAATTAACACAGAAATTGCGTTGCAATGAAATACATTGTGTTCCATGCCTTCTCTTTTCCAATCTGGGAACGTTTCTACGGCAACGACAGGATTTTCTTTTGGGGACGAGTATCTCGCTCCCGATGCACTATTTCTCCTTTACTGTATTCCTCGCACTCTCACATAGATGAATGAACACTGGTATTGCGTCGCAATGAAATACATTGTTTTGAATGCCTTCTCTTTCCCAATCTGTGAACGTTTCTACAGCAACGACAAGATTTTCTTTTTGGACGAGTATCTCGCTCCCGATTCACTTTTTCTTCTTTACTGTATCGCTCGCAATCTCACATCGACGTATAAACACAGAAATTGCGTCGCAATGAAATACATTGTGTTCCATGCCTTCTCTTTCCCAAACTGGGAACGTTTCTAAGGCGACGACAGGATTTTCTTTTGGGGACGAGTATCTCGATCCCGATGAACAATTTCATCCTTACTGTATCCCTCGCACTCTCATATTGACGAATTAAAACAGAAATTGCGTCGCCATAAAATAGATTGTCTTCCATGCTTTCTCTTTCCCAATCCAGGAACGTCTCTACGGCAACGACGGGATTTTGTTTTGGGGTCGAGTACCTCCTTTCCGATGCACTATTTCTTCATTACTGTATCCCTCGCACCCTCACATTGACGAATGAACACTGTATTTGCGTCGCAATGAAATACATTGTGTTCCATGCCTTCTCTTTCCCAATCTTGGAACGTTTCTACAGCATCGACTGGATTTTCTTTTGGGGACGAGTATCTCGTTCCCGATGCACTATTTCTTCTTTACTCTATCCCTCGCACTCTCACATCGATGTATTAACACAGAAATTTCGTCGCAATGAAATACATTGTGTTCCATGCTTTCACTTTCCCATTCAGGGAACGTTTCTAAGGCAACGACTGGATTTTCCTTTCGGGACGAATATCTCGTTCCCGATGCACTATTTCTTCTTTACTGTATCCCTCGCACTCTCACATTGACGAATTAACACAGAAATACCTTTGCAATGAAATACATTGTGTTCCATGCCTTCTCTTTCCTAATCTGGGATCGTTTCTACGGCAACAAGAGAATTTTCCTTTGGGGCGAGTATCTCGCTCCCGATGCACTATTTCTTCTTTATTGTATCCCTCGAACTCTCACATTCTCGAATGAACACAGATATTGCGTCGCAATGAAATACGTTGTGTTCCATGCCTTGGGTTTGCGAATATGGGAGTGTTTCTATAGCAACGACAGGATTTTGTTCTGGGGACGAGTATCTCATTCCCGATGCACTATTTCTTCTTTACTGTATCCCTCGCACAATCACATTGAGGAATTAACACAGAAATTGCGTCGCATTGTAATACGTGGGTTCCATGTCTTCTCTTTCCATTCTAGGACCGTGTATACGGCAAAGACAGGATTTTGTTTTGTGGACGAGTATCTCGTTCCCGATGCACTATTTCTTCTTTATTGTATCCCTAGCACTCTCACATTGACGAATTAACACAGAAATTGCGTCGCAATGAAATACATTGTGTTCCATGCCATCTCTTTCCCAGTCTGGGAACGTTTCTACGGCAACGACAGCATTTTCATTTGGGGACGAGAATCTCGTTCCCGATGCACTATTTCTTCTTTACTGTATCCCTCGCTCTCTCACATTGACGAATTAACACAGGAACTGCGTCGCAAAGAAATACATTGTGTTCCATGCCTTCTCTTTCCTAATCTAAGAATGTTTCTACGGCAACGGCAGGATTTTCTTTTGGGGACGAGTATCTCGTTCCCGATGCACCATTCTTTACTGTATCCCTCTCACTCTCATATTGACGAATTAATACAGAAATTGCGTCGCAAAAAAAATTCATTCTGTGCCATGCCTTCTCTTTCCGAATCTAAGAACGTTTCTACGGCCATAACAGGATTTTGTTTTAGGGTCGAGCATCACATTTCCGAAGCACTATTTCTTTTTTACTGTATCCCTCGCACCCTCACATTGACGAATTAGCACAGAAATAGCGTAATAATGAAATACATTGTGTTCCATGCCTTCTCTTTCCTAATCTAGGAACGTTTCTACAGCAATGACAGTATTTTCTTTTGGGGACGAATATCTCGTTCCCGATGCACCATATCTACTTTACTGTATCCCACGCACCCTCACATTGAGAAATTAACACAGAAATTGCGTCGAAATGAAATACATTGTGTTCCATGCCTTCTCTTTTCCAATCTGGGAACGTTTCTACGGCAACGTCAGGATTTTTTTTTGGGTCGAGGATCTCCTTCCCATGCACTATTTCTTCTTTATGGTATCCCTCGCACCCTCACACTGAGGGATTAACACAGAAAGTGCGTCGCATTGAAATAAATTGTGTTCCATGCCTTCTCTCTCCCAATCTGGGAACAGTTCTATGGCAACGACAGGATTTTCTTTGGGGACGAGTATCTCGTTCCCAATGCACTATTTCTTCTTTACTGTATCCCTTGCACTCTCACATTGACGAATTAACACAGAAATTTCGTCGCAGTGAAATACATTGTGTTCCATGCCTTCTCTTTCCAAATGTGGGAACGTTTGTACGGCAACCACCGGATTTTCTTTTGGGGGCGAGTATCTCGTTCCTGATGCACTATTTCTTCTTTACCGTATCCCTCGCACTCTCACATTGAGGAATTAACACAGAAATTGCGTCGCAATAAAATACATTGTGTTCCATGCCATTTCCTTCCCAATCAAGGTACGTTTCTACGACAACGTCAGGATTTTGTTTTGGGGTCGAAGGGTCTCCTTTCCATGCACTATTTCTTCTTTACTGTATCCCTTGCACCCTTACATTGTGGAATTAACACAGAAATTGCGTTGCCATGACATACATTGTGTTCCATGCCTTCTCTTGCCCAATCTGGGAACGTTTATATGGCAACGACAGGATTTTCTTTTGGGGACTAGTATCTCGTTCCCGATGCACTATTTCTTCATTAGTGTATCCGACGCACTCCCTCATTGACAAATTAGCACAGAAATTGCGTCGCAATGAAATACATTGTGTTCCATGCCTTTTCTTTCCCAATCTAGGAACGTTTCAACAGTAACGTCAGGATTTTGTTTTGGGGTTGAGGATCTCCTTTCCGATGCACTATTTGTTCTTTGTGGTATTCCCCGCACCCTCACATTGAGGGATTAATACAGAAATTGCGTCGCATTGTAATACATGGGTTCCATGACTTCTCTTTCCCATTCTAGGACCGTTTCTACGACAACGACAGTATTTTGTTTTGGAATCGAGGATCTCCTTTCCGATGCACTATTTCATCTTTAATGTATACTTCGCACCCTCACATTGTCGAATTATCACAGAAATTGCGTCGCAATGAAATACATTGTGTTCCATGCCTTCTCTTTCTCAAATTGGGAACGTTTCTACGGCAACGACAGGATTTTCTTTTGGGGACGAGCATCTCGTTCCCGATGCACTATTTCTTCTTTACTGTATCCCTCGCAATCTCACATTGACGAATGAACACAGGAATTGCGTCGCAAAGAAATACATTGTGTTCCATGCCTTCTCTTTTACAATCTAGTTACGTTTCTACGGCAACGAAAGGATTTCCATTTGGGGACGAGTATCACGTTCCCGATGCACGATTTTTTTTTTTTTTTACTGTGTCCCTCTCACTCTCATATTGACGAATTAACACAGAAATTGCGTCGCAATAAAACTCATTCTGATCAATGCCTTCTCTTTCCGAATGTGGGAACGTTTCTACGGCAACGACAGGATTTTGTTTTGGTGTCTATCATCACCTTTCCGAAGCACTGTACCTTTTTTACTATATCCCTCGCACCCTCACATTGACGAATTAACACAGAAATTGCGTCGCAATGAAATACGTTGTGTTCCATGCCTTCTCTTTCCCAATCTGGGAACGTATCTACGGCAACGACAGGATTTTCTTTTGGGGACGAGTATCTCGTTCCCGATTAACTATTTCTTCTTTACTGTATCCCTCACACTCTGACATTGTCGAATGAACACAGAAATTGCGTCGCAATGAAATACATTGTATTCCATGCCTTCCCTTTCCAACCTAGGAACGTTTCTACGGCAACGACAGTATTTTGTTTTCGGGTCGAGGATCTCTTTTCCGATGCTTATTTCTTGTTTACTGTATCCCTCGCACCCTCACAATGAGGAATTAACACAGAAATTGCGTCGCATTGTAAGACATGGGTTCCATGCCTTCTCTTTCCCAATCTAGGACCGTTTCTACGGCAACGACAGGATTTTCCTTTGGGTCGAGTATCTCGTTCCCGATGCACCATTTTTCCTTTACTGTATCCCTCTCACTCTCATATTGACGAATTAACACAGAAATTGCGTCGCAATAAAATTCATTCTGTTCCATGCCATCTCTTTCCCAATCAGGAAACTTTTCTACGGCAAAGACATGATTTTGTTTTGGGGACGAGTATCTCGTTCCCGATGCACTATTTCTTCTTTATTGTACCCCTCGACCTCTCACATTGACGAATTAACACAGAAATTGCGTCGCAATGAAATACATTGTGTTCCATGCATTCTCTTCCCCAATCTGGGAACGTTTCTACAGCAACGACAGGATTTTCTTTTGGGGTCGAGTATCACGTTCCCGATGCAGTATTTCTTCTTTACTGTATCCCTCGCACTCTCACATCGACGTATTAACACAGAAATTGCGTCGCAATACATGGTGTTCCCTGCCTTCGGTTTTTGCAAACTGGGAACGTTTATAAGGCGACGACAGGATTTTCTTTTGGGGACGAGTATCTCGATCCCGATGAACTATTTCTTCCATACTGTATCCCTCGCACTGTCATATTGAAGAATTAAAACAGAAATTGCGCCGCCATTATATACATTGTGTTCCATGCCTTCTCTTTCCCAATCTAGGAACGTATCTACGGCAACGTCAGTATTTTGTTTTGGTGTCGAGCATTACCTTTCCGACGCCTATTTCTTTTTTACTGTATCCCTCACACCCTCACATTGACGAATTAACACAGAAATTGCGTCGCAATGAAATACATTGTGTTCCATGCCTTCTCTTTCCCAATCTGGGAACGTATCTACGGCAACGAAAGGACTTTCTTTTGGGGACGAGTATCTCGTTCCCTATTCACTATTTCTTCTTTACTGTATCCCTCGCACTCTCACATTGTCGAATGAACAAAGAAATTGCGTCGCAAGGAAATACATTGTATTCCATGCCTTCCCTTTCCCAAACTACGAACGTTACTACGGCAACGACAGGATCTTGTTTTCGGGTCGAGGATCTCTTTTCCGATGCTTATTTCTTCATTACTGTATCCCTCGCACTCTCTCATTGACGAATTAGCACAGAAATAGCGTTGCAATGGAATACATTGTGTTCCATGCCTTCTCTTTCCCAATCTAGGAACGTTTCTAAGGCAACGAGAGGATTTTCTTTTGCGGTCGATGATCTCCTTACCGATGCACTATTTCTTCTTTATGGTATCCCTCGCACCCTCACATTCGGGGATTAATAAAGAAAGTGCGTCGCATTGTAATACATTGTGTTCCATGCCTTCTCTTTCCAAATCTGGTAACGTTTCTACGGCAACGACAGGATTTTTTTGGGGACTAGTATCTCTTTCCCAACGCACTATTTCTTCTTTACTGTATCCCTCGCACTCTCAGATTGACGAATTAACACAGGAATTGCGCCGCAAAGAAATACATTGTGTGCCATGCCTTCTCTTTCCCAATCTGGGAACGTTGCTATGGCAACGAGAGATTTTTTTTTTTTTGAGGTCGAGTATCTCGTTCCAGATGCACTATTTTTTCTTTACTGTATCACTCGCTCTCTCACATTGAGGAATTAACACAGAAATCGTGTCGCAGTGAAATACATTGTGTTCCATGCCTTCTCTTTTCAAATCTGGGAACGTTTCTACGGCAACGACATGATTTTCTTTTGGGGACTAGTATCTCTTTCCCGATGCACTATTTCTTCTTTACTGTATCCCTTGCACCCTCACATTGACGAATCAACACAGACATTGCATCGCAACGAAATACATTGTGTTCCATGCCTTCTCTTTCCATATCTGGGAACGTATCTACGGCAACGACAAGAATTTCTTTTGGGGACGAGTATGTCGTTTCCGATTAACTATTTCTTCTTTACTGTATCCCTCGCACTCTCACATTGACGAATTAACGAAGAAATTGCGTCGCAATGAAATACATTGTGTTCCATGCCTTCGGTTTCCGAATATCGGAATGTTTCAACAGGAACGACAGTATTTTGCTTTGGGGACGAGTATCTCATTCCCGATGCACTATTTCCTCTTTACTGTATCCCTCACACTCTCACATTGACGAATTAACACAGAAATTGCGACGCAATGAAATACATTGTGTTCCATGCCTTCTCATTCCCATTCTGGGATCTCTTCTACGGCAACGACTGGACTTTCCTTTGGGGATGGGTATCTCGTTCCCGATGCACTATTTCTTCTATACTGTATCCCTCGCCCTCTCACATTGAAGAATTAACACAGAAATAGCGTCGCAATGAAATACATTGTGTTCCATGTCTTCTCTTTCCGAATCTGGGGTTGTTTCTACGGCAACAACAGGATTTTCTTTTGAGGACGAGTATCTCGCTCCCGATGCACTATTTCTTCATTACTGTATCCCTCGCACTCTCACATTGTCGAATTAACACAGAAATTGCATCGCAATGAAATACATTGTGTTCCATGCCTTCTCTGTCCCAATCTGGGAACGTATGTACGGCAACGACAAGAATTTCTTTTGGGGACGAGTATCTCGTTCCGGATTAACTATTTCTTCTTTACTGTATCCCTCGCACTCTCACATTGTCGAATGAACACAGAAATTGCGTCGCAATGAAATACATTGTATTCCATGCCTTCCCTTTCCCAACCTAGGAAAGTTTCTACGGCAACGACAGGATTTTGTTTTCGGGTCGAGAATCTCTTTTCCGATGCTTATTTCTTCTTTACTGTATTCCTCGCTTCCTCACATTGAGGAATTGTCACAGAAATCGCGTCGCAATGAAATACATTGTGTTCCATGCCTTATCTTTCCAAATGTGGGAACGTTTCTATGGCAACGACAGGATTTACTTTTGGGGACGAGTATCTCGATCCCGATGCACTATTTCTTCTTTACTGTATCCCTCACACTCTCACATTGTCGAATGAACACAGATATTGCGTCGCAATGCAATACGTTATGTTCCATGCCTTCTGTTTCCGAATATGGGAATGTTTCTACAGCAACGATTGGATATTGTTTTAGGGAAGAGTATCTCATTCCAGATGCACTATTTCTTCTTTACTGTATCCCTCGCACCCTCACATTGAGAAATTAAACAGAAATTGCGTCGCAATGAAATACATTGCGTTCCATGCCTTCTTTTTTCAATCTGGGAACGTTTCTACGGCAACGTCAGTATTTTGTTTTGGTGTCGAGCATCACCTTTCCGACGCACTATTTCTTTTTTACTGTATCCCTCACACCCTCACATTGACGAATTAACACAGAAATTGCGTCGCAATGTAATACATTGTGTTCCATGCCTTCTCTTTCCCAATCTGGGAACGTATCTACGGCAACGAAAGGATTTTCTTTTGGGGACGATTATCTCGTTCCCGATTCACTATTTCTTTTTTACTGTATCCCTCGCACTCTCACATTGTCGAATGAACACAGAAATTGCGTCGCAATGAAATACATTGTATTCCATGTCTTCCCTTTCCCAACCTAGGAACGTTTCTACGGCAACGACAGGATCTTGTTTTCGGGTCGAGGATCTCTTTTCCGTTGCTTATTCCTTCATTACTGTATCCCTCGCACTCTCTCATTGACGAATTAACACAGAAATAGCGTTGCAATGAAATACATTGTGTTCCATGCCTTCTCTTTCCCAATCTAGGAACGTTTCTAAGGCAACGAGAGGATTTTCTTTTGGGGTCGATGATCTCCTTACCGATGCACTATTTGTTCTTTATGGTATCCCTGGCACCCTCACATTGAGGGATTAATAAAGAAAGTGCGTCGCATTGAAATACATTGTGTTCCATGCATTCTCTTTCCAAATCTGGGAACGTTTCTACGGCAACGACAGGACTTTTTTTGGGGACTAGTATCTCTTTCCCGATGCACTATTTCTTCTTTACTGTATCCCTCGCACTCTCACATTGACGAATTAACACAGGAATTGCGTCGCAAAGAAATACATTGTGTGCCATCTGGGAACGTTGCTATGGCAACGAGAGAATTTTTTTTTTGGGGTCGAGTATCTCGTTCCAGATGCACCATTTTTTCTTTACTGTATCCCTCTCACTCTCATATTGACGAATTAACACAGAAATGTCGTCGCAATAGAATTCATTCTGTTCCATGACTTCTCTTTCCCAATCAGGGAACGTTTCTACGGAAAAGACAGGATTTTGTTTTAGGGACGACTATCTCGTTCCGATGCACTATTTCTTCTTTATTGTAGCCCTCGCACTCTCGCATTGACGAATTAATACAGAAATTGCGTCGCAATGAAATACATTGTGTTCCACGCATTCGCTTTCCCAATCTGGAAACGGTTCTACGGCAACGACAGGATTTTCTTTTGGGGACGAGTATCTCGTTCCCGATGCACTGTTTCTTCTTTACTGTATCCCTCGCACTCTCACATTGACGAATGAACACAGAAATTGGGTTGCAATGAAATACATTGTGTTTCATGCCTTCTCTTTCGCAATCTGGCAACGTTTCTACGCCAACGACTGGATTTTCTTTTGGGGACGAACATTTCGTTCCCGATGCACTATTTCTTCTTCAGTGTATCCCTCGCTCTCTCACAACAACATTTTAAGACAGAAAATGCGTCGCAATGAAATACAATTTGTTCCATGCCTTCTCTTTCCCAATCTGGGAGCGTTTCTATGGCAACGAGAGAATTTTTTTTTTGGGGTCGAGTATCTCGTTCTCGATGCACTATTTTTTCTTTACTGTATCACTCGCACTCTCACATTGAGGAATTAACACAGAAATCGTGTCGCAATGAAATACATTGTGTTCCATGCCTTCTCTTTCCAAATCTGGGAACGTTTCTACGGCAACGACATGATTTTTTTTTGGGGACGAGTATCTCTTTCCCGATGCACTATTTCTTCTTTACTGTATCCCTTGCACCCTCACATTGACGAATTAACACAGAAATTGCGTCGCAATGAAATACATTGTGTTACATGCCTTCTCTTTCCCAATCTGGGATCGTATCTACGGCCACGACAGGAATTTCTTTTGGGGACAAGTATCTCGTTCCCGATTAACTATTTCTTCCTTACTGTATCCCTCGCACTCTCACATTGTCGAATGAACACAGAAATTGCGTCGCAATGAAATACATTGTATTCCATGCCTTCCCTTTCCCAACCTAGGAACGTTTCTACGGCAACGACAGGATTTTGTTTTCGGGTCGAGGATCTCTTTTCCGATGCTTATTTCTTCTTTACTGTATTCCTCGCTTCCTCACATTGAGGAATTGTCACAGATATCGCGTCGCAATGAAATACATTGTGTTCCATGCCTTCTCTTTCCAAATGTGGGAACGTTTCTACGGCAACGACAGGATTTACTTTTGGGGACGAGTATCTCGATCCCGATGTACTATTTCTTCTTTACTATATCCCTCGCTCTCTGACATTGACGAATTAACACAGGAATTGCGTCGCAAAGAAATACATTGTGTTCCATGCCTTCTCTTTCCCAAGCTGGGAACGTTTCTACGGCAACGACAGGATTCTCTTTTGGGGACGAGTATCTCGTTCCCGATGCACTGTTTCTTCTTTACTGTCTCCCTCGCACTCGTGTTCCATGCCTTCTCTTTCCCAACATAGGAACGTTTCTACGGCAACGACAGGATTTTGTTTTCGGATCGGGGATCTCTTTTCCGATGCTTATTTCTTCTTTACTGTATTCCTCGCTTCCTCACATTGAGGAATTGTCACAGAAATCGAGTCGCAATGAAAGGCATTGTGTTCCACGCCTTCTCTTTCCAAATTTCGGAACGTTTCTACGGCAACGACAGGATTTTCTTTTATGGACGAGTATCTCGTTCCCGGTGCACAATTTCTTATTTACTCTATACCTCCCACTCTCACATTGAGGAATTAACACAGAAATTGCGTTGCAATGATATACATTGTGTTCCATGACTTCTCTTTCCCAATCTGGGAACAGATCTATGGCAACGACAGGATTTTCCTTTGGGGACGAGTATCTCGTTCCCGATGCACTATTTCTTCTTTACCGTATCCCTCGCACTCTCACATTGACGAATTAAAACAGAAATTGCGTCGCAATAAAATACATTGTGTTCCATGCCTTCTCCTTCCCAATCTAGGTACGTTTCTACGGCAACGTCAGGATTTTGTTTTGGGGTCGTGGATCTCCAATCCCATGCACTATTTCTTCTTTACTATATCCCTTGCACTCTCACATTGAGGCATCAACACAGAAATTGCGTTGCAATGACATACATTGTGTTCCATGCCTTCTCTTCCCAAATCTGGGAACGTTTCTACGGCAACGACAGGATTTTCTTTTGGGGACTAGTATCTCGTTCCCCATGCACTACTTCTTCTTTACTGTATCCCTCGCACTCTCATATTGACGAATTAACACAGGAATTGCGTCGCAAAGAAATACATTGTGTTCCATGCCTTCTCTTTCCCAATCTAGGAACGTTTCTACGGCAACGATAGGATTTTAATTTGGGGCCGAGTATCTCGTGTCCGATGCACCATTTTAGTTTACTGTATCCCTCTCACTCTCATATTGACGAATTAACACCAAAATTTCGTCGCAATAAAATTCATTCTGTTCCACGCCTTCTCTTTCCCAATCAGGGAACGTTTATACAGCAAAGACAGGATTTTGTTTTTGTGACGAGTATCTCGTTCCCGATGCACCATTTTTCTTTACTGTATCCCTCGCACTCTCATATTGAAGAATTAACACAGAAATTGCGTCGCAATGAAATACATTGTGTTCCATGCCTTCTCTTTCCCAATCTGGGAACGGTTCTATGGTATCAACAGGATATTCTTTTGGGAATGTGTATCTCATTCTTGATGCACTATTACTTCTTTACTGTATCCCTCGCACCCTCACATTGAGGAATTAACACAGAAATTGCGTCGCATTGTACTACATGGGTTCCATGTCTTCTCTTTCCCAATCTGGGGACGTTTCTACGGCAACGACAGGATTTTCTTTTGGGGACGAGTATGTCGTTCCCGATGCACTATTTCTTCTTTACTGTATCCCTCGCACTCTCACATTGACGAAATAACACAGGAATTGCGTTGCAAAGAAATACATTGTGTTCCATGCCTTCTCTTTCCCAATCTGGGAACGTTTCTACGGCAACGACAGGATTTTTTTTGGGGACTAGTATCTCTTTCCCGATGCACTATTTCTTCTTTACTGTATCCCTCGTACTCTCACATTGACGAATTAACACAGGAATTGCGTCGCAAAGAAATACATTGTGTGCCATCTGGGAACGATGCTATGGCAACGAGAGAATTTTTTTTTTGGGGTCGAGTATCTCGTTCCAGATGCACCATTTTTTCTTTACTGTATCCCTCTCACTCTCATATTGACGAATTAACACAGAAATGTCGTCGCAATAGAATTCATTCTGTTCCATGACTTCTCTTTCCCAATCAGGGAACGTTTCTACGGAAAAGACAGGATTTTGTTTTAGGGACGACTATCTCGTTCCGATGCACTATTTCTTCTTTATTATAGCCCTCGCACTCTCGCATTGACGAATTAATACAGAAATTGCGTCGCAATGAAATACATTGTGTTCCACGCATTCGCTTTCCCAATCTGGGAACGGTTCTACGGCAACGACAGGATTTTCTTTTGGGGACGAGTATCTCGTTCCCGATGCACTGTTTCTTCTTTACTGTATCCCTCGCACTCTCACATTGATGAATGAACACAGAAATTGCGTCGCAATGAAATACATTGTATTCCATGCCTTCCCTTTCCCAACCTAGGAACGTTTCTACGGCAACGACAGGATTTTGTTTTTGGGTCGAGGATCTCTTTTCCGATGCTTATTGCTTCTTTACTGTATTCCTCGCTTCCTCACATTGTGGAATTGTCACAGAAATCGCGTCGCAATGAAAGGCATTTTGTTCCACGCCTTCTCTTTCCAAATTTGGGAACGTTTCTACGGCAACGACAGGATTTTCTTTTATGGACGAGTATATCGTTCCCGGTGCACAATTTCTTCTTTACTCTATACCTCGCACTCTCACATTGAGGAATTAACACAGAAATTGCGTCGCAATGATATACATTGTGTTCCGTGACTTCTCTTTCCCAATCTGCAAACAGATCTATGGCAACGACAGGATTTTCCTTTGGGGACGAGTATCTCGTTCCCATGCACTATTTCTTCTTTACTATATCCCTTGCACTCTCACATTGAGGCATCAACACAGAAATTGCGTTGCAATGACATACATTGTGTTCCATGCCTTCTCTTTCCAAATCTGGGAACGTTTCTACGGCAACGACAGGATTTTCTTTTGGGGACTAGTATCAAATTCCCCATGCACTATTTCTTCTTTACTGTATCCCTCGCACTCTCATATTGACGAATTAACACAGGAATTGCGCCGCAAAGAAATACATTGTGTTCCATGCCTTCTCTTTCCTAATCTAGGAACGTTTCTACAGCAACGAAAGGATTTTAATTTGGGGCCGAGTATCTCGTTCCCGATGCATCATTTTTCTTTACTGTATCCCTCTCACTCTCATCTTGACGAATTAACACCGAAATTTCGTCGCAATAAAATTCATTCTGTTCCATGCCTTCTCTTTCCCAATCAGGGAACGTTTACACAGCAAAGGCAGGATTTTGTTTTGGGGACAAGTATCTCGTTCCCTATGCACTATTTCTTCTTTATTTTATCCCTCGCACCCTCACATTGAGGAATTATCACAGAAATGGCGTCGCAATGAAATACATTGTGTTCCATGCCTTCTCTTTCCAAATCTGGTAACGTTTCTACGGCAACGACAGGATTTTCTTTTGGGGACTAGTATCTCGTTCCCTATGCACTATTTCTTCTTTACTGTATCCCTCGCACTCTCACAATGACGAATGAACACAGAAATTGGTACGCAATGAAATACCTTGCGTTCCATGCTTTATCTTTCCCAATCTGGGAACGTTTCTACGCCAACGACAGGATTTTCTTTTGGGGACGAGTATCTCGTTCCCGATGAACTATTTCTTCTTTAGTGTATCCTTCGCTCTCTCACATTAACATTTTAAAACAGAAAATGCGTCGCAATGAAATACAATGTGTTCCATGCCCTCTCTTTCCTAATCTGGGAACCTTTCTATATCAACGACAGAATTTTCTTTTGGGGTCGAGTATCTCGTTTCCGATGCACTATTTTTTCTTTACTGTATCTCTAGCACTCTCACATTGAGTAAGTAACACCAAAATCGCGTCGCCATGAATTACAAGGCGTTCCATGCCTTCTGTTTCCCAATCTGGGAACGTTTCTACGGCAACGACAGTAATTTCCTTTGGCGACGAGTATCTCGTTCCCGATTAACTATTTCTTCTTTACTGTATCCCTCGCACTCTCACATTGTCGATTTAACACATAAATAGCGTCGCAATGATATACGTTGTGTTCCATGCCTTCTCTTTCCCGATCTGGGAACGTTTGTACGGCAATGACATGAAGTTGTTGTTGTGCCGAGGATCTCCTTTCCGATGCACTATATCTTCTTTACTGTATCCCTCGCACATTCACATTGAGGAATTAACACAGAAAGTGCGTCGCATTGAATGACATTGTGTTCCACGCCTTCTCTTTCCCAATCTAGGAACGGTTCTACAGAAAAGACAGGATTTTGTTTTGGGGTCAAGGATCTCTTTTCCGATGCATTATTTCTTCTTTACTGTATCCCTCGCACCCTGACATTGAGGAATTAACACAGAAATTTGGTCACAATGAAATACATTGTGTTTCATGCCTTCTCTTTCCCAATCTGGGAACGTTTCCACGGCAACGACAACATTTTCTTTTATGGACGAGTAGCTCGTTCCCGATGCACTATTTCTTCTTTACTCTATACCTCGCACTCTCACATTGAAGAATTAACACAGAAATTGCGTCGCGATGAAATACATTGTGTTCCATGCCTTCTCTTTCCCAATCTGGGAACGGTTCTATGGTAACATCAGGATATTCTTTTGGGAATGAGTATCTCATTCTTGATGCACTATTACATCTTTATTGTATCCCTCGCACCCTCACATTGAGGAATTAACACAGAAATTGCGTCGCATTGTAATACATGGGTTCCATGTCTTCTCTTTCCCAATCTGGGAACGTTTCTACGGCAACGACAGGATTTTGTTTTGGGGACGAGTATCTCGTTCGCGATGCACTATTTCTTCTTTACTGTATCCCTCGCACTCTCACATTGACGAATTAACACAGGAATTGCGTTCCAAAGAAATACATTGTGTTCCATGCCTTCTCTTTCCCAATCTAGGAACGTTTCTAAGGCAACGACAGGATTTTCTTTTCGGGACTAGTATCTCGTTCCCGATGCACCATTTTTTCTTTACTGTATCCCTCTCACTCTCATATTGAGGAATTTACACAGAAATTGCGTCGCAAAAAAATTCATTCTGTTCCATGCCTTCTCTTTCCGAATCTAGGATCGTTTCTACGGCAACGACAGGACTTTGTTTTGGAGTCGAGCATCACCTTTCCCAAGCACTATTTCTTTTTTACTGTATCCCTCGCACCCTCACAATGAGGAAGTAACATAGAAATTGCGTCCAAATGAAATACATTGTGTTCCATGCCTTCTCTTTCCCAATCTGGGAACGTATCTACGGCAACGACAGGAATTTCTTTTGGGGACGAGTATCTCGTTCCCGATTAACTATTTCTTCTTTACTGTATCCCTCGCACTCTCACATTGTCGAATGAACACAGAAATTGCGTCGCAATGAAGTACATTGTATTCCATGCCTTCCCTTTCCCAACCTAGGAACGTTTCTATGGCAACGACAGGATTTTGTTTTCGGGTCGAGGATCTCTTTTCCGATGCTTATTTCTTCTTTACTGTATTCCTCGCTTCCTCACATTGAGGAATTGTCACAGAAATCATGTTGCAATGAAATACATTGTGTTCCATGCCTTCTCTTTTCAAATGTGGGAACGTTTCTACGGCAACGACAGGATTTACTTTTGGGAACGAGTATCTCGATCCCGATGTACTATTTCTTCTTTACTGTATCCCTCGCACTTTGACATTGACGAATTAACACAGGAATAGCGTCGCAAAGAAATACATTGTGTTCCATGCCTTCTCTTTCCCAATCTAGGAACGTTTCTACGGCAACGACAGGATTTTCCTTTAGGGACGAGTATCTCGTTCCCGATGCACCATTTTTAGTTTACTGTATCCCTCTCACTCCCATATTGACGAATTAACACAGAAATTTCGTCGCAATAAATTTCATTCTGTTCCATGCCTTCTCTTTCCCAATCAGGGAACGTTTCTACGGCAAAGACAGGATTTTGTTTTGGGGACGAGTATCTCGTTCCCGATGCACTATTTCTTCTTTATTGTAGCCCTCGCACTCTCACATTGACGAATTAACACAGAAATTGCGTCGCAATGAAATACATTGTGTTCCACGCATTCGCTTTCCCAATCTGGGTACGTTTCTACGGCAACGACAGGATTTCCTTTTGGGGACGAGTATCTCGTTCCCGATGCACTGTTTCTTCTTTACTGTATCCCTCGCACTCTCATATTGACGAATGAACACAGAAATCGGGTTGCAATGAAATACATTGTGTTCCATGCGTTCTGTTTCCCAATCTGGGAACAGATCTATGGCTACGACACGATTTCCTTTGGGGACGAGTATCTCGTTCCCGATGCAATATTTCTTCTTTACTGTATCCCTCGCACTCTCACATTGACGAATTAAAACAGAAATTGCGTCGCAATGAAATACATTGTGTTCCATGCCTTCTCTTTCCAAATGTGGGAACGTTTCTACGGCAACGACAGGATTTACTTTTGGGGACGAGTATCTCGATCCCGATGTACTATTTCTTCTTTACTGTATCCCTCGCACTCTCACATTGAGGAAATAACACAGAAATTGCGTCGCAATAAAATACATTGTGTTCCATGCCTTCTCCTTCCCAATCTAGGTACGTTTCTACGGCAACGTCAGGATTTGGTTTTGGGGTCGTGGATCTCCTTTCCCATGCACTATTTCTTCTTTACTACATCCCTTGCACTCTCACATTGAGGCATCAACACAGAAATTGCGTTGCAATGACATACATTGTGTTGCATGCCTTCTCTTTCCAAATCTGGGAACGTTTCTACGGCAACGACAGGATTTTCTTTTGGGGACTAGTATCAAGTTCCCCATGCACTATTTCTTCTTTACTGTATCCCTCGCACTCTCATATTGACGAATTAACACAGGAATTGCGTCGCAAAGAAATACATTGTGTTCCATGCCTTCTCTTTCCCAATCTAGGAACGTTTCTACGGCAACGACAGGATTTTAATTTGGGGACGAGTATCTCGTTCCCGATGCACCATTTTTCTTTACTGTATCCCTCTCACTCTCATCTTGACGAATTAACACCGAAATTTCGTCGCAATAAAATTCATTCTTTTCCATGCCTTCTCTTTCCCAATCAGGGAACGTTTATACAGCAAAGACAGGATTTTGTTTTGGGCACGATTATCTCGTTCCCTATGCACTATTTCTTCTTTATTGTATCCCTCGCACCCTCGCATTGAGGAATTATCACAGAAATGGCGTCGCAATGAAATACATTGTGTTCAATGCCTTCTCTTTCCAAATCTGGGAACGTTTCTACTGCAACGACAGGATTTTCTTTTGGGGACTAGTATCTCGTTCCCTATGCACTATTTCTTCTTTACTGTATCCCTCGCACTCTCACAATGACGAATGAACACAGAAATCGGGACGCAATGAAATAGATTGTGTTCCATGCTTTCTCTTTCCCAATCTGGGAACGTTTCTACGCCAACGACAGGATTTTCTTTTGGGGACGAGTATCTTGTTCCCGATGAACTATTTCCTCTTTAGTGTATCCCTCGCTCTCTCACATTAATATTTTAAAACAGAAAATGCGTCGCAATGAAATACATTGTGTTCCATGCCCTCTCTTTCCTAATCTGGGAACTTTTCTATATCAACGACAGGATTTTCTTTTGGGGTCGAGTATCTCGTTCCCGATGCACTACTTTTTTCTTTACTGTATCACTAGCACTCTCACATTGAGTAAGTAACACCAAAATCGCGTCGCCATGAAATACAATGCGTTCCATGCCTTCTGTTTCCCAATCTGGGAACGTTTCTACGGCAACGACAGTAATTTCCTTTGGCGACGAGTATCTCGTTCCCGATTAACTATTTCTTCTTTACTGTATCCCTCGCACTCTCACATTGTCGATTTAACACATAAATAGCGTCGCAATGATATACGTTGTGTTCCATGCCTTCTCTTTCCCGATCTGGGAACGTTTGTACGGCAATGACAGGAAGTTGTTGTTGTGCCGAGGATCTCCTTTCCGATGCACTATATCTTCTTTACTGTATCCCTCGCACATTCACATTGAGGAATTAACACAGAAAGTGCGTCGCATTGAAAGACATTGTGTTCCATGCCTTCTCTTTCCCAATCTAGGAACGGTTCTACGGAAACGACAGGATTTTGTTTTGGGGTGAAGGATCTCTTTTCCGATGCATTATTACTTCTTTACTGTATCCCTCGCACCCTGACATTGAGGAATTAACACAGAAATTTTGTCACAATGAAAAACATTGTGTTTCATGCCTTCTCTTTCCCAATCTGGGAACGTTTCCACGGCAACGACAACATTTTCTTTTATGGACGAGTATCTCGTTCCCGATGCACTATTTCTTCTTTACTCAATACCTCGCACTCTCACATTGAAGAATTAACACAGAAATTGCGTCGCAATAAAATTCATTCTGTTCCATGCCTTCTCTTTCCGAATCTAGGAACGTTTCTATGGCAACGACAGGACTTTGTTTTGGAGTCGAGCATCACCTTTCCCAAGCACTATTTCTTTTTTACTGTATCCCTCGCACCCTCACATTGAGGACGTAACACAGAAATTGAGTCGCAATGAAATACATTGGGTTCCATGCGTTCTCTTTCCCAATTTGGGAACGTTTCTACGGCAACGACTGGATTATGTTTTTGGGTAGAGGACCTCTTTTTCGATGCACTATTTCTTCTTTACTGTATTCCTTGCATCCTCACGTTGAGTAATTGTCACAGAAATTGCGTCGCAATGAAATACATTGTGTTCCACGCCTTCTCTTTCCGAATCTGGGAAAGTTTGTACGGCAACGACAGGATTTTCTTTTGGGGACGTCTTTCTCGTTCCCGATGCACTATTTCTTCATTATTGTATCCCTCGCACTCTTACATTGAGGAATTAACACAGAAATTGCGTCGCAATAAAGTTCATTGTGTTTCATGCCTTCTCCTTCGCAATCTAGGAACGTTTTCACGGCATCGGCTGGAATTTGTTTTGGTGTCGAGGATCTCTATTCCAAAGCACTATTTCTTCTTTACTATATCCCTCGCTCCCTCACATTGAGCAATTAACCCAGAAATTGCGTCGCAATGAAAAACATTGTGTTCCACGCCTTCTCTTTCCGAATCTGGGAACGTTTCTACGGCAACGACAGGATTTTGTTTTGGGGTCGAGGATCTCCATTCCGAAGCACTATTTCTTCTTTTTTGTTGTATCCCTCGCACTCTCACATTGACGTATTAACACAGAAATAGCGTCGCAATTAAATACATTGTGTTCCATGTCTTCTCTTTCCCAATCTAGGAACGTTTCTACAGCAACGACATGATTTTCTTTTGGGGACGAGTATCTCGTTCCTGATGCACTATTTCTGCCTTACTGTATCCCTCGCACCCTCACATTGACGAAATAATAAAGAAATTGCGTCACAATGAAATACATTGTGTTCCATGCCTTCTCCTTCCCAATCTGGGAACTTTTCTACGGCAACGGCGGGATTTTCCTTTGGGGACGAGTATCTCGTTCTCGATGCACTATTTCTTCTTTACTGTATCCCTCGCACCCTCACACTGACGAATTAACACAGAAATTGCGTCGCAATGAAATACATTGTGTTCCATGCCTTCTCATTCCGAATATGGGATGGTTTCTACGGCAACGACAGGATCTGCTTTTGCGGACGAGTATCTCGTGCTGGATGCACTATTTCTTCTTTACTGTATCCCTCGCACCCTCACATTGACAAATTAACACAGAAATTGCGTCGTAATGAAATTCATTGGGTTCCATGCCATCTCTGTCCCAATCCGGGAAAGTTTCTATGGCAACGACTGGATTTTGTTTTCGGGTCGAGGACCGCTTTTCCGATGCACTATTTCTTCTTTACTGTACTCCTCACATCCTCACATTGAGTAATTGTCACAGAAATTGCGTCGCAATGAAATACATTATGTTGCACGCCTTCTCTTTCCCAATCTGGGAACGTTTCTACGGCAACGACCGGATTTTGCTTTGGGGACGAGTTTCTCGTTCCCGATGAACAATTTCAGATTTGCTCTTTCCCTCGAACTCTAACATTCAGGAATTAACACAGAAATTGCGTCGCAATGAAATACATTGTGTTCCATGCCTTCTCTTTCCCAATCTGGGAACTTTTCTACGGCAACGACGGGTTTTTCCTTTGGGGACGAGTATCTCGTTCTCGATGCACTATTTCTTCTTTACTGTATCCCTCGCACTCTCACATTGACGAATTAACACTGTAATAGCGTCGCAATTAAATACATTGTGTTCCATGTCTTCTCTTTCGCAATCTAGAAACGTTTCTACAGCAACGACATGATTTTCTTTTGTGGACGAGTATCTCGTTCCCGATGCACTATTTCTGCCTTACTGTATCCCTCGCACTCTCACATTGACGAATTAACAAAGAAATTGCGTCGCAATGAAATACATTGTGTTCCATGCCTTCTCTTTCCGAATCTGGGATCGTTTCTACGGCAACGACAGGATCTTCTTTTGGGGAAGAATATCACGTTCCCGATGCACTATTTCTTATTTACTGTATCACTCGCACCATCACATTAAGGAATTAACACAGAAATTGCGTCGTAATGAAAAACATTGGGTTCCATGCCTTCTCTATCCCAAACCGGGAACGTTTCTATGGCAACGACTGGATTTTGTTTTCGGGTCGAGGACCTCTCCTCCGATGCACAATTTCTTCTTTACTGTATTCCTCGGATCCTCACATTGAGTAATTGTCACAGAAATTGCGTCGCAATGAAATACATTATGTTGCACGCCTTCTCTTTCCCAATCTCGGAACGTTTCTACGGCACCGACAGGATTTTCTTTGGGGACGAGTATGTCGTTCCCGATGCACTATTTCTGCCTTACTGTATCCCTAGCACACTCACATTGACGAATTAACTAAGAAATTGCATCGCAATGAAATACATTGTGTTCCATGCCTTCTCCTTCCCAATCTGGGAACTTTTCTACGGCAACGACGGGATTTTCGTTTGGGGACAAGTATCTCGTTCTCGATGCACTAATTCTTCTTTACTGTATCCCTCGCACCCTCACATTGACGAATTAACACAGAAATTGCATCGCAATGAAATACATTGTGTTCCATGCCTTGTCTTTCCGAATCTGGGATCGTTTCTACGGCAACGACAGGATCTTCTTTTGGGGACGAATATCACGTTCCCGATGCACTATTTCTTCTTTACTGTTTCACTTGCACCCTCACATTGAGGAATTAACACAGAAATTGCGTCGCAATGAAATAAATTGGGTTCCATGCCTTCTCTATCCCAATCCGGGAACGTTTCTATGGCAAAGACTGGATTTTGTTTTCGGGTCGAGGACCTCTTTTCCGATGCACTATTTCTTCTTTACTGTATTCCTCGCATCCTCACATTGAGTAATTGTCACAGAAATTGCGTCGCAATGAAATACATTATGTTGCACGTCTTCTCTTTCCCAATTTGGGAACGTTTCTACGGCGACAGGATTTTCTTTTGCGGACGAGTATCTCGTTCCCGATGCACTATTTCTTCATTACTGTATCCCTCGCACTCTCACATTGAGGAATTAACACAGAAATTGCGTCGCAATAAAATACATTGTGTTTCATGCCTTCTCCTTCGCAATCTAGGAACGTTTCCACGTCAACGACAGGATTTTTTTTTGGGTTGAGGATCTCCTTTCCGATGCACTATTTCTTCTTTACTGTATCCCTTGCATCCTCACATTGACGAATTAACACAGAAATGGCGTCGCAATAAAATACATTGTTTTCCATGCCTTCTCTTTCCCAATCTTGGAACGTTTCTACGGCAACGACAGGAATTTACTTTGGGGACGGGTATCTCTATCCTGATGAACTATTTCTTGTTTACTGTATCCCTCGCAATCTCACATTGTCGAATTAACACATAAATAGGGTCGTAATGATATACGTTTTGTTCCATGCCTTCTCTTTCCCAATCTAGGAACGTTTCTACAGCAACGACCGGATTTTGTTTTGGGACGAGTATCTCGTTCCTGATGCACTATTTCTTCTTTACTGTATCCCTCGCACTCTCACATTGGCGAATTTACAAAGAAATAGCGTCGCAATTAAATACATTGTGTTCCATTTCTTCTCTTTCCCAATCTAGGAACGTTTCTACAGCAACGACATGATTTTCTTTTGGGGACGAGTATCTCGTTCCCGATGCACTATTTCTTCTTTACTGTATCCCTCACAACCTCACATTGAGGAATTAACACAGAAATTGCGTCGCAATGAAATACATTGTGTTCCATGCCTTCTCCTTCGCAATCTAGGAACGTTTCCACGGCAGCGAGAGGATTTTTTTTTTTGGGTTGAGGATCTCCTTTCCGATGCACTATTTCTTCTTTACTGTATCCCTTGCATCCCCACATTGACGAATTAACACAGAAATGGCGTCGCAATAAAATACACTCCTGGAAATGGAAAAAAGAACACATTGACACCGGTGTGTCAGACCCACCATACTTGCTCCGGACACTGCGAGAGGGCTGTACAAGCAATGATCACACGCACGGCACAGCGGACACACCAGGAACCGCGGTGTTGGCCGTCGAATGGCGCTAGCTGCGCAGCATTTGTGCACCGCCGCCGTCAGTGTCAGCCAGTTTCCCGTGGCATACGGAGCTCCATCGCAGTCTTTAACACTGGTAGCATGCCACGACAGCGTGGACGTGAACCGTATGTGCAGTTGACGGACTTTGAGCGAGGGTGTATAGTGGGCATGCGGGAGGCCGGGTGGACGTACCGCCGAATTGCTCAACACGTGGGGCGTGAGGTCTCCACAGTACATCGATGTTGTCGCCAGTGGTCGGCGGAAGGTGCACGTGCCCGTCGACCTGGGACCGGACCGCAGCGACGCACGGATGCACGCCAAGACCGTAGGATCCTACGCAGTGCCGTAGGGGACCGCACCGCCACTTCCCAGCAAATTAGGGACACTGTTGCTCCTGGGGTATCGGCGAGGACCATTCGCAACCGTCTCCATGAAGCTGGGCTACGGTCCCGCACACCGTTAGGCCGTCTTCCGCTCACGCCCCAACATCGTGCAGCCCGCCTCCAGTGGTGTCGCGACAGGCGTGAATGGAGGGACGAATGGAGACGTGTCGTCTTCAGTGATGAGAGTCGCTTCTGCCTTGGTGCCAATGATGGTCGTATGCGTGTTTGGCGCCGTGCAGGTGAGCGCCACAATCAGGACTGCATACGACCGAGGCACACAGGGCCAACACCCGGCATCATGGTATGGGGAGCGATCTCCTACACTGGCCGTACACCACTGGTGATCGTCGAGGGGACACTGAATAGTGCACGGTACATCCAAACCGTCATCGAACCCATCGTTCTACCATTCCTAGACCGGCAAGGGAACTTGCTGTTCCAACAGGACAATGCACGTCCGCATGTATCCCGTGCCACCCAACGTGCTCTAGAAGGTGTAAGTCAACTACACTGGCCAGCAAGATCTCCGGATCTGTCTCCCATTGAGCATGTGTGGGACTGGATGAAGCGTCGTCTCACGCGGTCTGCACGTCCAGCACGAACGCTGGTCCAACTGAGGCACCAGGTGGAAATGGCATGGCAAGCCGTTCCACAGGACTACATCCAGCATCTCTACGATCGTCTCCATGGGAGAATAGCAGCCTGCATTGCTGCGAAAGGTGGATATACACTGTACTAGTGCCGACATTGTGCATGCTCTGTTGCCTGTGTCTATGTGCCTGTGGTTCTGTCAGTGTGATCATGTGATGTATCTGACCCCAGGAATGTGTCAATAAAGTTTCCCCTTCCTGGGACAATGAATTCACGGTGTTCTTATTTCAATTTCCAGGAGTGTACATTGTTTTCCATGACTTCTCTTTCCCAATCTCGGAACGTTTGTACGGCAACGACAGGAATTTTCTTTGGGGACGAGTATCTCTATCCTGATGAACTATTTTTTCTTTACTGTATCCCTCGCACTCTCACATTGTCGAATTAACACATAAATAGCGTCGCAATGATATACGTTTTGTTCCATGCCTTCTCTTTCCCAATCTAGGAGCGCTTCTACAGCAACGACATGATTTTCTTTTGGGGACGAGTATCTCGTTCCCGATGCACTATTTCTTCTTTACTGTATCCCTCACAACCTCACATTTAGGAATTAACACAGAAATTGCGTCGAAATGTAATACATTGTGTTCCATGCCTCCTCTTTCCCAATCTCGAGACGTTTCTACGGCAACGACAGGATTTTCCTTTGGCGACGAGTATCTCGTTCCCGATGAACTGTTTCTTCTTTACTGTTTCCCTCGCACCCTCACATTGAGGAATTGTCGCAGAAATTCCGTCACAATGATATACGTTTTGTTCCGTGCCTTCTCTTTCCCAATCTAGGAACGTTTCTACCGCAATGACAGTATTTTGTTTTTGGGTCGAGGATCTCCTTTCCGATGCACTATTTTTTTTTACTGCATCCCTCGCAATCTCACAATGAGGATTTAACACAGAAATTGCGTTGCAATGACATAAATTGTGTTCCATACCTTCTCTTTACCAATCTGGGAACGTTTCTACAGCAACGACATGATTTTCTTTTGGGTCGAGTATCTCGTTCCCGATGCACTATTTCTGCCTTACTGTATTCCTCGCACTCTCACATTGACGAATTAACAAAGAAGTTGCGTCGCAATAAAATAAATTGTGTTCCATGCCTTCTCTTCCCAAATGTGGCAACGTTTCTACTGCAACGACAGGATTTACTTTTGGGGACGAGTATGTCGCTCCCGATGTACTATTTCTTCTTTATTGTATCGCTCGCACTCTCACATTGAGGAATTAACACAGAAATTGCGTCGCAATAAAATAGATTGTGTTCCATGCCTTCTCCTTCCCAATCTAGGTACATTTCTACGGCGTCAGGATTTTGTTTTGGGGTCGAGGATCTCCTTTCCCATGCACTATTTCTCCTTTACTGTATCCCTAGCACTCTCACATTGAGGAATCAACACAGAAATTGCGTTGCAATGACATACATTGTGTTCCATGCCTTCTCTTGCCCAATCTGGGAACGTTTCTACGGCAACGAAATGATTTTCTTTTGGGGACGAGCATCTCGTTCGCGATGCACTATTTCTTCATTACTGTATCTCTCGCACTCTCTCATTGACGAATTAACACAGAAATAGCGTCGCAATGAAATACATTGTGTTCCAAGCCGTCTCTTTCCCAATCTAGGAACGTTTCTACGGCAACGACAGGATTTTCCTTTGTGGTCGAGGGTCTCCTTACCGATGCACTATTTCTTCTTTATGGTATCCCTCGCACCCTCACACTGAGGGATTAACACAGAAAGTGCGTCGTATTGAAATACATTGTGTTCCATGTCTTCTATTTCCCAATCTAGGAACGTTTCTACGGCAACGACAGGATTTTCCTTTGGGGACGAGTATCTCGTTCCCGATGCACCATTTTTTCTTTACTGTATCCCTCTCACTCTCATTTAGACGAATTAACACAGAAATTGCGTCGCAATAAAATTCATTCTGTTCCATGCCTTCTCTTTCCCAATCAGGGAACTTTTCTACGGCAAAGACAGGATTTTGTTTTGGGGACGAGTATCTCATTCCCGATGCACTATTTCTTCTTTATTGTATCCCTCGCACTATCACATTGACGAATGAACACAGAAATTGCGTCGCAATGAAATACATTGTGCTCCATGCATTCTCTTTCCCAATCTGGGAACGTTTCTACAGCAACGACAAGATTTTCTTTTGGGGACGAGTATATCGTTCCCGATGCACTATTCCTTCTTTACTGTATCCCTCGCACTCTCACATTGACGAATGAACACAGGAATTGGGTCGCAATGAAATACATTGTGTTCCATGCCTTCTCTTTCCCAATCTGGGATCGGTTCTATGGCAACGACAGGAAGTTCTTTTGGGAATGAGTATCTCGTTCTTGATGCACTATTACTCCTTTACTGTATCCCTCGCACCCTCACAGTGAGGAATTAACACAGAAATTGCGTCGCATTGTAATACATGGGTTCTATGTCTTCTCTTTCCCAATCTAGGACCGTTTCTATGGCAACGAGAGGATTTTGTTTTGGAATCGAGGATCTCCTTTGCGTTGCACTATTTCTTCTTTACTCTTTCCCTTGCACCCTGACATTGATGAATTATCACAGAAATTGCGTCGCAATGAAATACATTGTGTTCCAAGCCCTCTCTTTCCCAATCTGTGAACGTTTCTACAGCAACGACAGGATTTTCTTTTGGGGACGAGTATCTCGTTCCCGATGCAGTATTTCTTGTTTACTGTATCCATCGCACTCTCACATCGACGTATTAACACAGAAATTGCGTCGCAATACATTGTGTTCCTTGCCTTCGGTTTTTCCAATCTGGGAACGTTTCTAAGGCGACGACAGGATTTGCTTTTGGGGACGAGTATCTCGATCCCGATGAACTATTTCTTCCTTACTGTATCCCTCGCACTATCATATTGACGAATTAAAACAGAAATTGCGCCGCCATTATATACATTGTGTTCCATGCCTTCTCTTTCGCAATCTAGGAACGTTTCTACGGCAACAACGGGGTTTAGTTTTCGGGACGATTATCTCGTTCCCGATGCACTATTTCTTCTTAACAGCATCCCTCGCACTCTCACATTGACGAATTAACGAAGAAATTGCATCGCAATGAAATACATTGTGTTCCATGACTTCGGTTTCCGAATATGGGAATGTTTCAACAGGAACGACAGGATTTTGCTTTGGGGACGAGTATCTCATTCCCGATGCACTATTTCCTCTTTACTGTATCCCTCTCACTCTCACATTGACGAATTAACACAGAAATTGCGACGCAATGAAATACATTGTGTTCCATGCCTTCTCATTCCCATTCTGGGAACGTTTCTACGGCAACGACTGGATTTTCCTTTAGGGATGGGTATCTCGTTCCCGATGCACTTTTTCTTCTATACTGTATCCCTCTCACTCTCACATTGACGAATTAACACAGAAAATGCGTCGCAATGAAATACATTGTGTTCCACGCCTTCTCTTTCCCAATCTATGAACGTTCCTACGGCAACGACAGGATTTAGTTTCGGGGTCGAGTATCTCCTTTCCTGATGCACTATTTGTACTTTATGGTATCCCTCGCACCCTCACATTGAGGGATTAACACAGAAATTGCGTCGCATTGTAATACATGGGTTCCAAGTCTTCTCTTTCCTATTCTAGGAGCGTTTCTACGACAAATACAGGATTTTGTTTTGGAATCGATGATCTCCTTTCCAATGCACTATTTCCTGTTTACTGTATCTCTCGCACCCTCACATTGACGAATTATCACAGAAATTGCGTCGCAATGAAATACATTGTGTTCCATGCCTTCTCTTTCCCAATCTGGGAACGTATCTACGGCAACGACAGGAATTTCTTTTGGGGACGAGTATCTCGTTCCCGATGTACTATTTCTTCTTTACTGTATCCCTCGCACTCTCACATTGTCGAATGAACACAGAAAATGCGTCGCAATGAAATACATTGTATTCCATGCCTTCCCTTTCCCAACCTAGGAACGTTCCTACAGCAACGACAGGATTTTGTTTTTGGGTCGAGGATCTCTTTTCTGATGCTTATTGCTTCTTTACTGTATTCCTCGCTTCCTCACATTGTGGAATTGTCACAGAAATCGCGTCGCAATGAAAGGCATTGTGTTCCACGCCTTCTCTTTCCAAATTTGGGAACGTTTCTACGGCAACGACAGGATTTTCTTTTATGGACGAGTATATCGTTCCCGGTGCACAACTTCTTCTTTACTCTATACCTCGCACTCTCACATTGAGGAATTAACACAGAAATTGCGTCGCAATGATATACATTGTGTTCCGTGACTTCTCTTTCCCAATCTGCGAACAGATCTATGGCAACGACAGGATTTTCCTTTGGGGACGAGTATCTCGTTCCCATGCACTATTTCTTCTTTACTATATCCCTTGCACTCTCACATTGAGGCATCAACACAGAAATTGCGATGCAATGACATACATTGTGTTCCATGCCTTCTCTTTCCAAATCTGAGAACGTTTCTACGGCAACGACAGGATTTTCTTTTGGGTACTAGTATCAAGTTCCCCATGCACTATTTCTTCTTTACTGTATCCCTCGCACTCTCATATTGACGAATTAACACAGGAATTGCGCCGCAAAGAAATACATTGTGTTCCATGCCTTCTCTTTCCTAATCTAGGAACGTTTCTACGGCAACGACAGGATTTTAATTTGGGGCCGAGTATCTCGTTCCCGATGCATCATTTTTCTTTACTGTATCCCTCTCAGTCTCATATTGACGAATTAACATAGAAATTTCCTCGCAATAAAATTCATTCTGTTCCATGCCTTCTCTTTCCCAATCAGGGAACGTTTACACAGCAAAGGCAGGATTTTGTTTTGGGGACGAGTATCTCGTTCCCTATGCACTATTTCTTCTTTTTTTTATCCCTCGCACCCTCACATTGAGGAATTATCACAGAAATGGCGTCGCAATGAAATACATTGTGTTCCATGCCTTCTCTTTCCAAATCTGGTAACGTTTCTACGGCAACGACAGGATTTTCTTTTGGGGACTAGTATCTCGTTCCCTATGCACTATTTCTTCTTTACTGTATCCCTCGCACTCTCACAATGACGAATGAACACAGAAATTGGTACGCAATGAAATACCTTGTGTTCCATGCCTTATCTTTCCCAATCTGGGAACGTTTCTACGCCAATGACAGGATTTTCTTTTGGGGACGAGTATCTCGTTCCCGATGAACTATTCCTTCTTTAGTGTATCCCTCGCTCTCTCACATTAACATTTTAAAACAGAAAATGCGTCGCAATGAAATACATTGTGTTCCATGCCCTCTCTTTCCTAATCTGGGAACCTTTCTATATCAACGACAGGATTTTCTTTTGGGGTCGAGTATCTCGTTCCCGATGCACTATTTTTTCTTTACTGTATGTCTAGCACTCTCACATTGAGTAAGTAACACCAAAATCGCGTCGCCATGAAATACAATGCGTTCCATGCCTTCTGTTTCCCAATCTGGGAACGTTTCTACGGCAACGACAGTAATTTCCTTTGGCGACGAGTATCTCGTTCCCGATTAACTATTTCTTCTTTACTGTATCCCTCGCACTCTCACATTGTCAATTTAACACATAAATAGCGTCGCAATGATATACGTTGTGTTCCATGCCTTCTCTTTCCCGATCTGGGAACGTTTGTACGGCAATGACATGAAGTTGTTGTTGTGCCGAGGATCTCCTTTCCGATGCACTATATCTTCTTTACTGTATCCCTCGCACATTCGCATTGAGGAATTAACACAGAAAGTGCGTCGCATTGAAAGACATTGTGCTCCACGCCTTCTCTTTCCCAATCTAGGAACGGTTCTACGGAAACGACAGGATTTTGTTTTGGGGTCAAGGATCTCTTTTCCGATGCATTATTTCTTCTTTACTGTATCCCTCGCACCCTGACATTGAGGAATTAACACAGAAATTTGGTCACAATGAAATACATTGTGTTTCATGCCTTCTCTTTCCCAATCTGGGAACGTTTCCACGGCAACGACAACATTTTCTTTTATGGACGAGTATCTCGTTCCCGATGCACTATTTCTTCTTTACTCTATACCTCGCACTCTCACAATGAAGAATTAACACAGAAATTGCGTCGCGATGAAATACATTGTGTTCCATGCCTTCTCTTTCCCAATCTGGGAACGGTTCTATGGTAACATCAGGATATTCTTTTGGGAATGAGTATCTCATTCTTGATGCACTATTACTTCTTTACTGTATCCCTCGCACCCTCACATCGAGGAATTAACACAGAAATTGCGTCGCATTGTAATACATGGGTTCCATGTCTTCTCCTTCCCAATCTGGGAACGTTTCTACGGCAACGACAGGATTTTGTTTTGGGGACGAGTATCTCGTTCCCGATGCACTATTTCTTCTTTACTGTATCCCTCGCACTCTCACATTGACGAATTAACACACGAATTGCGTTCCAAAGAAATACATTGTGTTCCATGCCTTCTCTTTCCCAATCTAGGAACGTTTCTAAGGCAACGACAGGATTTTCTTTTCGGGACTAGTATCTCGTTCCCGATGCACCATTTTTTCTTTACTGTATCCCTCTCACTCTCATATTGAGGAATTTACACAGAAATTGCGTCGCAATAAAATTCATTCTGTTCCATGCCTTCTCTTTCCGAATCTAGGAACGTTTCTACGGCAACGATAGGATTTTGTTTTGGAGTCGAGCATCACCTTTCCCAAGCACTATTTCTTTTTTACTGTATCCCTCGCGCCCTCACATTGAGGAAGTAACACAGAAATTGCGTCGCAATGAAATACATTGTGTTCCATGCCTTCTCTTTCCCAATCTGGGAACGTATCTACGGCAACGACAGCAATTTCTTTTGGGGACGAGTATCTCGTTCCCGATTAACTATTTCTTCTTTACTGTATCCCTCGCACTCTCACATTGTCGAATGAACACAGAAATTGCGTCGCAATGAAATACATTGTATTCCATGCCTTCCCTTTCCCAACCTAGGAACGTTTCTACGGCAACGACAGGATTTTGTTTTCGGGTCGAGGATCTCTTTTCCGATGCTTATTTCTTCTTTACTGTATTCCTCGCTTCCTCACATTGAGGAATTGTCACAGAAATCATGTTGCAATGAAATACATTGTGTTCCATGCCTTCTCTTTTCAAATGTGGGAACGTTTCTACGGCAACGACAGGATTTACTTTTGGGGACGAGTATCTCGATCCCGATGTACTATTTCTTCTTTACTGTATCCCTCGCACTCTCACATTGAGGAAATAACACAGAAATTGCGTCGCAATGAAATACATTGTGTTCCATGCCTTCTCCTTCCCAATCTAGGTACGTTTCTACGGCAACGACAGGATTTCCTTTTGGGGACGAGTATCTCGATCCCGATGTACTATTTCTTCTTTACTGTATCCCTCGCACTCTCACATTGAGGAAATAACACAGAAATTGCGTCGCAATGAAATACATTGTGTTCCATGCCTTCTCCTTCCCAATCTAGGTACGTTTCTACGGCAACGTCAGGATTTGCTTTTGGGGTCGTGGATCTCCTTTCCCATGCACTATTTCTTCTTTACTATATCCCTTGCACTCTCACATTGAGGCATCAACACAGAAATTGCGTTGCAATGACATACATTGTGTTGCATGCCTTCTCTTTCCAAATCTGGGAACGTTTCTAGGGCAACGACAGGATTTTCTTTTGGGGACTAGTATCAGGTTCCCCATGCACTATTTCTTCTTTACTGTATCCCTCGCACTCTCATATTGACGAATTAACACAGGAATTGCGTCGCAAAGAAATACATTGTGTTCCATGCCTTCTCTTTCCCAATCTAGGAACGTTTCTACGGCAACGACAGGATTTTAATTTGGGGACGAGTATCTCGTTCCCGATGCACCATTTTTCTTTACTGTATCCCTCTCACTCTCATCTTGACGAATTAACACCGAAATTTCGTCGCAATAAAATTCATTCTGTTCCATGCCTTCTCTTTCCCAATCAGGGAACGTTTATACAGCAAAGACAGGATTTTGTTTTGGGCACGAGTATCTCGTTCCCTATGCACTATTTCTTCTTTATTGTATCCCTCGCACCCTCGCATTGAGGAATTATCACAGAAATGGCGTCGCAATGAAATACATTGTGTTCCATGCCTTCTCTTTCCAAATCTGGGAACGTTTCTACTGCAACGACAGGATTTTCTTTTGGGGACTAGTATCTCGTTCCCTATGCACTATTTCTTCTTTACTGTATCCCTCGCACTCTCACAATGACGAATGAACACAGAAATTGGGACGCAATGAAATAGATTGTGTTCCATGCCTTCTCTTTCCCAATCTGGGAACGTTTCTACGCCAACGACAGGATTTTCTTTTGGGGACGAGTATCTTGTTCCCGATGAACTATTTCTTCTTTAGTGTATCCCTCGCTCTCTCACATTAATATTTTAAAACAGAAAATGCGTCGCAATGAAATACATTGTGTTCCATGCCCTCTCTCTCCTAATCTGGGAACCTTTCTATATCAACGACAGGATTTTCTTTTGGGGTCAAGTATCTCGTTCCCGATGCACTATTTTTTCTTTACTGTATCACTAGCACTCTCACATTGAGTAAGTAACACCAAAGACGCGTCGCCATGAAATACAATGCGTTCCATGCCTTCTGTTTCCCAATCTGGGAACGTTTCTACGGCAACGACAGTAATTTCCTTTGGCGACGAGTATCTCGTTCCCGTTTAACTATTTCTTCTTTACTGTATCCCTCGCACTCTCACATTGTCGATTTAACACATAAATAGCGTCGCAATGATATACGTTGTGTTCCATGCCTTCTCTTTCCCGATCTGGGAACGTTTGTAAAGCAATGACAGGAAGTTGTTGTTGTGCCGAGGATCTCCTTTCCGATGCACTATATCTTCTTTACTGTATCCCTCGCACATTCACATTGAGGAATTAACACAGAAAGTGCGTCGCATTGAAAGACATTGTGTTCCATGCCTTCTCTTTCCCAATCTAGGAACGGTTCTACGGAAACGACAGGATTTTGTTTTGGGGTGAAGGATCTCTTTTCCGATGCATTATTTCTTCTTTACTGTATCCCTCGCACCCTGACATTGAGGAATTAACACAGAAATTTTGTCACAATGAAAAACATTGTGTTTCATGCCTTCTCTTTCCCAATCTGGGAACGTTTCCACGGCAACGACAACATTTTCTTTTATGGACGAGTATCTCGTTCCGATGCACTATTTCTTCTTTACTCAATACCTCGCACTCTCACATTGAAGAATTAACACAGAAATTGCGTCGCAATAAAATTCATTCTGTTCCATGCCTTCTCTTTCCGAATCTAGGAACGTTTCTACGGCAACGACAGGACTTTGTTTTGGAGTCGAGCATCACCTTTCCCAAGCACTATTTCTTTTTTACTGTATCCCTCGCACCCTCACATTGAGGACGTAACACAGAAATTGCGTCGCAATGAAATACATTGGGTTCCATGCGTTCTCTTTCCCAATCTGGGAACGTTTCTACGGCAACGACTGGATTTTGTTTTTGGGTAGAGGACCTCTTTTTCGATGCACTATTTCTTCTTTACTGTATTCCTTGCATCCTCACGTTGAGTAATTGTCACAGAAATTGCGTCGCAATGAAATACATTGTGTTCCACGCCTTCTCTTTCCGAATCTGGGAAAGTTTGTACGGCAACGACAGGATTTTCTTTTGGGGACGTCTTTCTCGTTCCCGATGCACTATTTCTTCATTATTGTATCCCTCGCACTCTTACATTGAGGAATTAACACAGAAATTGCGTCGCAATAAAGTTCATTGTGTTTCATGCCTTCTCCTTCGCAATCTAGGAACGTTTTCACGGCATCGGCTGGAATTTGTTTTGGTGTCGAAGATCTCTATTCCAAAGCACTATTTCTTCTTTACTATATCCCTCGCTCCCTCACATTGAGCAATTAACCCAGAAATTGCGTCGCAATGGAAAACATTGTGTTCCACGCCTTCTCTTTCCGAATCTGGGAACGTTTCTACGGCAACGACAGGATTTTGTTTTGGGGTCGAGGATCTCCATTCCGAAGCACTATTTCTTCTTTTTTGTTGTATCCCTCGCACTCTCACATTGAGGAATTAACACAGAAATTGCGTCGCATAAAACACATTGTGTTTCATGCATTCTCCTTCGCAATCTAGGATCAGATCTCTTGCAACGACAGGATTTTGTTTTGGAGTCGAGGATCTCCTCTCCGATGCACTATTTCTTCTTTACTGTATCCCACGCAACCTCACATCGACGATTTAACACAGAAATGGCGTCGCAATAAGATACATTGTGTTCCATGCCTTCTCTTTCCCAATCTCGAAACGTTTCTAGGGCAACGACAGGATTTGCCTTTGGGGACGAGTATCTTGTTCCTGATGAACTGTTTCTTCTTTACTATATCCCTCGCACTCTCACATAGACGAATTAGCACAGAAATAGCGTCGCAATGATATACGTTTTGTTCCATGCCTTCTCTTTCCCAATCTAGGAACGTTTCTACGGTTATGACAGTATTTCGTTTTTGGGTCGAGGATCTCCTTTCCGATGCACTATTTCTTCTTTACTGCATCTCTCGCACCCTCACATTGAGGAATTAACACAGAAATTGCGTTGCAATGAGATAAATTGTGTCCATACCTTCTCCTTTCCAATCTGGGAACGTTTCTACGGCAACAAAATGTCTTTTTTTTGGGGACGAGTATCTCGTTCCCGATGCACTATTTCTTCTTTACTGTATCCCTCGCACTCTCACATTGACGAATTAACACAGAAATGGCGTCGCAATTAAATACATTGTGTTCCATGCCTTCACTTTCCCAATATAGGAACGTTTCTACAGCAACGACAGGATTTTGTTTTGGGGTCGAGGATCTCCTTTCCGATGCACTATTTCTTCTTTACTGTATCTCTCGCACCCTCACATTGATGAATTTATACAGAAATTGCGTCGCATTGAAACAAATTGTGTTCCATGCCCTCTCTGTTCCAATCTAGGAACGTTTCTACGGCAACGACAGGATTTTGTGTTGGAGTCGAGTATCTCGCTCCCGATGGACTATTTCCTCTTTACAGTTTCCCTCGCACTCACACATTGACGAATTAACACTCTAAGCGCCAAGCCCGTAAAATTTACGGGCCTGGGATCGCGCGAAAATCACCAAGCCCGTAAAATTTACGGGCCGCTACATTTAATTTCATTCAAAACACTGCAACGTTATTTCTACGGGTTTGGCCAGCGCTATACGTTTTTCAGATGTTTATTAACAAAATGCGTCCATAGATGTCACGGCAGCGCTGTAATTCATGTTAAAACTTATCTTTGCGTTCTCAGTCTGTATATCATTCAGTTGTTTGTCATCATGTTTCGGCGCGGTTTATCAGACGCAGAAATTGCGGATTTGATCAATCATAGCGACACTCTGGATAATGTAGAGAGTGATTCAGACGATTCTGAATGCAATGGTGTGTTTGAAGGTACGTATTTCCGAATTTTCCACGTAATTGTGCAGTACGCACATATCTGTTGAACATGTGTAAACGATGTATGTAGTTACACATAATGTGATATTCTTTTTAGAAGACGAGATTGATGACAGTTTGTCTTCAGATGAAGACGAGAATGATGTTGAAGGTGTTGCTTCAAATCCAGCAGCTGTGCCGTATCCGAAAGACAGTGAGTGGACTGCAGTTGACACCTACCGACCTCTGCCTGTCAACACGACACCCAGGCAGATACTAGTGGATATTGATGAGTCGAGTTCTGTACTGGATTGCAGTAAAGTGTTCCTTACTGACAGTGACGTAAATGAACTCAAGAGACAGACAAATTTGTATGCATCACAGACAATACAGAAGAAAAGAAGAGGAAATAATCTGAAGCCCCATTCAGTTTTGAGTTCGTGGAAGCCAGTGACTATAAGTGAGATGAGGCGTTTCTTGGGTATTATTTTCCACATGTGTGTTTCGAAAAAGCCAAAAATTGCGGACCATTGGAGCACTAATCCTGTTCTTAGTTGTAACTTTTGTCCCCATGTCATGAGCCGTTTGCGTTTCACTCAGATACTGTCATGCTTGCATCTTGTTGACAATTCAAATCAGAAAAAACCAGGCGAAGATGGATTTCATCCACTTTACAAAGTTTTGCCATATTATAATAATTTGAAGGAGCGATGTATCCAGGCATATCGTCCCTCAGAAAAAGTGACAATTGATGAAGGAATTTGCCCATTTCGAGGTCGTGTGAGTTTCCGTGTTTACATGCAAAATAAGCCTCATAAGTATGGACTGAAAGTATATGCTGTTGCTGAAGCCAGTAGTGGCTATGTTGTAAATTTTGAAGTTTATGCTGGTAAGCATATTGTTGACAATTCTTCGTCTGCGGTTATTTTGCGATTGTTGTCTGACAGCAGCTTGCTGAACAAAGGCCACACTGTGTATTTAGATCGATTTTATTCCAGTCCAGAGCTATTTCAGCAACTGGCAGAGAAAGGCACTGGAGCTGTTGGTACTGTGAACAAATCCAGGAAAGGATTGCCTAAAGATTTAGTATCTGCTAAGCTGAAAAAGGGCGAAATGTCTTTTCGGCGTAAAGATAATGTATTGGCAATGAAGTGGAAAGATAAGAGAGATGTGTATACATTGTCTACAAGGCATCAAGCAACATTTGGTACGCATACTAAGAGAAATGGGTCTGTAGTATTGAAACCACTTCAGGTACTTGATTACAACCTCAATAAAATTGGAGTGGATATTGGAGACCAACGCCTGCAGTACAATCCGTTCCAGCACAGAACTGTGAAATGGTGGCGAAAATTATATTTCCATTTGCTGCTTATGGGAGTATCAAATGCATTTTGGCTGTACAATGCAGTGCACAGGAAGAATATTACAATAACAGACTTTATAACAGTGCTTGCAGTTCAGCTTGTTGAAGACGACACACTTGAATTCATTCCAAGAAATGAAGGAACTGTAGGTCGGCTAACAAAGAGACATTTTTTGCAGCACATACCTGCAACTACTAAGAAGTATGCTGCTCGTGTGTGTCACGTGTGCAGTTCCAGGAGCAAGAAACAGAGTGGCAAGGCTTCTCGCAAAGAGACACGATACGAATGTGAACAGTGTGGCGTTGCACTCTGCCTGGAACCTTGCTTTAAAATTTTCCACACTAAAAAACAATATGATTCTGTGTGAAATTTATATGTAATACTGTATACTATCAGAAACATGTAATGTAGTGCCACAATTTTGGTTAAAAATAAATCACAATTGTATTCCCTTATTCGTATGACTTTTTCTAAATTCTTAAAACATCTAAGTGATTTCTATAACTGTACCTTAAAGCTGTGCATTGTAAAGTAGTTTCTTTCACTCAGAATTAAAGTAGAAATGTGCAGCTTCAAGATGGTACCAAATTTGCCACAATCCAAACAGTAGATTTGATGCAGTAATTTTTTTAATATTGGTAAAATTGCCCGGTTTCTAGGGACGGGTGCATAAAATAGGCCTGGTACAGAGAGTGTTAAAACAGAAATAGCGCTGCCATAAAATACACTGTGTTCCATGACGTCTCTGTCCCAATCTAGGAACGTTTCTACGGCAACGACGGGATTTTGCTTTGGGGTCGAGGATCTCGTCCCCGATGCACTATTTCTTCATTATTGTATCCCTCGCACTCTCACGTTGAGGAATTAACACAGAAATTGCGTCGCAATAAAATACATTGTGTTTCATGCCTTCAGTTTCCCAATCTAGGAACGTTTCTACAGCAACGACACAATTTTGTTTTGGGGTCGAGGATCTCCTTTCCGATGTACTATTTCTTCATTACTGTATCCTTCGGACTATCACATTGACGAATTAACACAGAAATAGCATCGCAATGAAATACATTGCGTTCCATGCCTTCTTTTTCCCATTCTCGGAACGTTTCCACGGCAACGACAGGAGTTTCCTTTGGGGACGAGTATCTCGTTCCTGATGAAATATTTCTACTTTACTGTATTCCTGGCACTCTCACATTGCCGAATTAACACATAAATAGCGTCGTAATGATATACGTTTTGTTCCATGCCTTCTCTTTCCCAATCTAGGAACGTTTCTATAGCAAGGACAGTATTTAGTTTTTGGGTCGAGGACCTCCTTTCCGATGCATTATTCCATCTTTACTGCATCCCTCGCACCCTCACATTGAGGAATTGTCACAGATCTTCCGTCGCAATGAAATACATTGTGTTCCATGCCCCCTCTTTCCCAATCTGGGAACATTTCTACGGCAACGAAAGATCTTCTTTTGGGGACGAGTATCTCGATCCCGATACACTATTTCTTCTTTACTGTATCCCTCGCACCCTCACATTGACGAATGAACACAGAAATTGCGTCGCAATGAAATACATGTGTTCCATGCCTTCTCTTTCCGAATCTGGGATCGTTTCTACGGCAACGACAAGATCTTCTTTTGGGGACGAATATCACGTTCCCGATGCACTATTTCTTCTTTACTGTATCCCTCGCACCCTCACATCTAGGAATTGTCACAGAAATTGCGTCGCAATGAAATACATTACGTTGCACACCTTCTCTTTCCCAATCTGGGAACGTTTCTACGGCAACGACAGGATTTTCTTTTGGGGACGAGTATCTCGTTTCCGGTGCACTATTTCTTCATTACTGTATCCCTCGCAGTCTCACAATGAGGAATTATCACAGAAATTGCGTCGCAATAAAATACATTGTGTTTCATGCCTTCTCTTTCGCAATCTAGGAACGTTTCCACGGCAACGACACGATTTCCTTTGGGGTCGAGGATCTCCTTCCCGATGCACTATTTCTTCTTTACTGTATCCCTCGCATCCTCACATTGACGAATTAATACAGAAATGGCGTCGCAATAAAATACATTGTTTTCCATGCCTTCTCTTTCCCAATCTAAGAACGTTTCTACGGCAACGACAGGAATTTCCTTTGGAAACGAGTATCTTGTTCCTGATGCACTATTTCTTCTTTACTGTATTCCTCGCACTCTCACTTTGTCGAATTAACACATAAATAGCGTCGCAATTACATACGTTCTGTTGCATGCCTTCTCTTTCCCAATCTAGGAACGTTCCTACAGCAACGACAGGATTTTGTTTTGGGGATGAGTATCTTGTTCCCGATGAACAATTTCTTCTTTACTCTATCCCACGAACACTAACATTCAGGAATTAACACAGAAATTGCGTCGCAATGAAATACATTGTGTTCCATGCCATCTCTTTCCCAATCTAGTAATGGTTCTATGGCAACGACAGGATTTCCTTTTGGGAATGAGTATCTCGTTCTTGAAGCACTATTTCTTCTTTACTGTATCCAACACAACCTCACATTGAGGAATTAACACAGAAATTGCGTCGAAATGTAATACATTGGGTTCCATGCCTCCTCTTTCCCAATCTCGAGACGTTTCTACGGCAACGACAGGATTTTCCTTTGGCAACGAGTATCTCGAGCCCGATGAACTGTTTCTTCTTTACTGTATCCCCCGCACCATCACATTGACGAATTGTCACAGAAATTCCGTCGCAATGATATACGTTTTGTTCCATGCCTTCTGTTTCCCAATCAAGGAACGTTTCTACCGCAATGAGAGTGTTTTGTTTTTGGGTCGCGGATCTCCTTTCCGATGCACTATTTCTTCTTTACTGCATCCCTCGCCACCTCACATTGAGGAATTAACACAGAAATTGCGTTTCAATGACATAAATTGTGTTCCATACCTTCTCTTTACCAATATGGAAACGTTTCTACGGCAACAAAAGGACTTCTTTTGGTGACGTGTACCTCGTTCCCGATGCACTATTTCTTCTTTACTATATCACTCGCACCCTCACATTGAGGAATTAACACAGAAATTGCGTCGCAATGAAATAAATTGGGTTCCATGCCTTTTCTATCCCAATCCGGGAACGTTTCTATGGCAACGACTGGATTTTGTTTTCGGGTCGAGGTCCTCTTTTCCGATGCACTATTTCTTCTTTGCTGTATTCCTCGCATTCTCACATTGAGTAATTGTCACAGAAATTGCGACGCAATGATATACATTATGGTTCACGCCTTCTCTTTCCCAATTTGGGAACGTTTCTACGGCAACGACAGGATTTTCTTTTGGGGACGAGTATCTCGTTCCCGATGCAATATTTCTGCCTTACTGTATCCCTCGCACTCTCACATTGACGAATTAACAAAGAAATTGCGTCGCAATGAAATACATTGTGTTCCATGCCTTCTCGTTCCCCATCTGGGAACTTTTCTACGGCAACGACGAGATTTTCCTTTGGGGAAGAGTATCTCGTTCTCGATGCACTATTTCTTCTTTACTGTATCCCTCGCACCCTCACATTGACGAACTAACACAGAAATTGCGTCGCAATGAAATACATTGTGTTCCATGCCATCTCTTTCCGAATCTGGGATCGTTTCTACGGCAACGGCAGGATCTTCTTTTGGGGACGAATATCACGTTCCCGATGCACTATTTCTTCTTTACTGTATCACTTGCACCCTCACATTGAGGAATTAACCCAGAAATTGCGTCGCAATGAAAGAAATTGGGTTCCATGCCTTTTCTATCCCAATCCGGGAACGTTTCTATGGCAACGACTGGATTTTGTTTTCGGGTCGAGGACCTCTTTTCCAATGCACTATTTCTTCTTTACTGTATTCCTCGCATCCTCACATTGAGTAATTGTCACAGAAATTGCGACGCAATGAAGTGGATTATGTGGCACGCCATCTCTTTCCCAATTTGGGAACGTTTCTACGGCAACGACAGGATTTTGTTTTGGGGACGAGTATCTCGTTCCCAATGCACTATTTCTTCATTACTGTATCCCTCGCACTCTCACACTGAGGAATTAATACAGAAATTGCGTCGCAATAAAACACATTGCGTTTCATGCCTTCTCCTTCGCAATCTAGGGACGTTTCCACGGCAACGACAGGATTATTTTTTGGGTCGAGGATCTCCTTTCCGATGTACTATTTCTTCTTTACTGTATCCCTTGCATCCTCACATTGACGAATTAACACAGAAATGGCGTCGCAATAAAATACATTGTCTTCCATGCCTTCTCTTTCCCAATCTCGGAACGTTTCTACGGCAACGACAGGAATTTTTTTTGGGAATGAGTATCTCGCTCTTGATGCACTATTTCTTCTTTACTGTATCCCTCACAACCTCACATTGAGAAATTAACACAGAAATTGCGTTGCAATGACATAAATTGTGTTCCATACCTTCTCTTTACCAATCTGGGAACGTTTCTGCGGCATCAAAAGGATTTTCTTGGGGACGAGTATCTCGTTCCCGATGCACTATTTCTTCTTTACTGTATCCCTCGCACTCTCACATTGACGTATTAACACAGAAATAGCGTCGCAATTAAATACATTGTGTTCCATGTCTTCTCTTTCCCAATCTAGGAACGTTTCTACAGCAACGACATGATTTTCTTTTGGGGACGAGTATCTCGTTCCTGATGCACTATTTCTGCCTTACTGTATCCCTCGCACCCTCACATTGACGAATTAATAAAGAAATTGCGTCGCAATGAAATACATTGTGTTCCATGCCTTCTCCTTCCCAATCTGGGAACTTTTCTACGGCAACGACGGGATTTTCCTTTGGGGACGAGTATCTCGTTCTCGATGCACTATTTCTTCTTTACTGTATCCCTCGCACCCTCACACTGACGAATTAACACAGAAATTGCGTCGCAATGAAATACATTGTGTTCCATGCCTTCTCATTCCGAATCTGGGATGGTTTCTACGGCAACGACAGGATCTGCTTTTGCGGACGAGTATCTCGTGCTCGATGCACTATTTCTTCTTTACTGTATCCCTCGCACCCTCACATTGACGAATTAACACAGAAATTGCGTCGTAATGAAATTCATTGGGTTCCATGCCATCTCTATCCCAATCCGGGAAAGTTTCTATGGCAACGACTGGATTTTGTTTTCGGGTCGAGGACCGCTTTTCCGATGCACTATTTCTTCTTTACTGTATTCCTCGCATCTTCACATTGAGTAATTGTCACAGAAATTGCGTCGCAATGAAATACATTATGTTGCACGCCTTCTCTTTCCCAATCTGGGAACGTTTCTACGGCAATGACCGGATTTTGCTTTGGGGACGAGTTTCTCGTTCCCGATGAACAATTTCTGATTTGCTCTATCCCTCGAACTCTAACATTCAGGAATTAACACAGAAATTGCGTCGCAATGAAATACATTGTGTTCCATGCCTTCTCTTTCCCAATCTGGGATCTTTTCTACGGCAACGACGGGATTTTCCTTTGGGGACGAGTATCTCGTTCTCGATGCACTATTTCTTCTTTACTGTATCCCTCGCACTCTCACATTGACGAATTAACACAGTAATAGCGTCGCAATTAAATTCATTGTGTTCCATGTCTTCTCTTTCGCAATCTAGAAACGTTTCTACAGCAACGACATGATTATCTTTTGTGGACGAGTATCTCGTTCCCGATGCACTATTTCTGCCTTACTGTATCCCTCGCACTCTCACATTGACGAATTAACAAAGAAATTGCGTCGAAATGAAATACATTGTGTTCCATGCCTTCTCTTTCCGAATCTGGGATCGTTTCTACGGCAACGACAGGATCTTCTTTTGGGGAAGAATATCACGTTCCCGATGCACTATTTCTTATTTACTGTATCACTCGCACCCTCACATTAAGGAATTAACACAGAAATTGCGTCGTAATGAAAAACATTGGGTTTCATGCCTTCTCTATCCCAAACCGGGAACGTTTCTATGGCAACGACTGGATTTTGTTTTCGGGTCGAGGACCTCTCCTCCGATGCACAATTTCTTCTTTACTGTATTCCTCGGATCCTCACATGGAGTAATTGTCACAGAAATTGCGTCGGAATGAAATACATTATGTTGCACGCCTTCTATTTCCCAATCTCGGAACGTTTCTACGGCACCGACAGGATTTTCTTTGGGGACGAGTATCTCGTTCCCGATGCACTATTTCTGCCTTACTGTATCCCTCGCACACTCACATTGACGAATTAACTAAGAAATTGCATCGCAATGAAATACATTGTGTTCCATGCCTTCTCCTTCCCAATCTGGGAACTTTTCTACGGCAACGACGGGATTTTCGTTTGGGGACAAGTATCTCGTTCTCGATGCACTAATTCTTCTTTACTGTATCCCTCGCACCCTCACATTGACGAATTAACACAGAAATTGCATCGCAATGAAATACATTGTGTTCCATGCCTTGTCTTTCCGAATCTGGGATCGTTTCTACGGCAACGACAGGATCTTCTTTTGGGGACGAATATCACGTTCCCGATGCACTATTTCTTCTTTACTGTTTCACTTGCACCCTCACATTGAGGAATTAACACAGAAATTGCGTCGCAATGAAATAAATTGGGTTCCATGCCTTCTCTATCCCAATCCGGGAACGTTTCTATGGCAAAGACTGGATTTTGTTTTCGGGTCGAGGACCTCTTTTCCGATGCACTATTTCTTCTTTACTGTATTCCTCGCATCCTCACATTGAGTAATTGTCACAGAAATTGCTTCGCAATGAAATACATTATGTTGCACGTCTTCTCTTTCCCAATTTGGGAACGTTTCTACGGCGACAGGATTTTCTTTTGCGGACGAGTATCTCGTTCCCGATGCACTATTTCTTCATTACTGTATCCCTCGCACTCTCACATTGAGGAATTAACACAGAAATTGCGTCGCAATAAAATACATTGTGTTTCATGCCTTCTCCTTCGCAATCTAGGAACGTTTCCACGTCAACGACAGGATTTTTTTTTGGGTTGAGGATCTCCTTTCCGATGCACTATTTCTTCTTTACTGTATCCCTTGCATCCTCACATTGACGAATTAACACAGAAATGGCGTCGCAATAAAATACATTGTTTTCCATGCCTTCTCTTTCCCAATCTCGGAACGTTTCTACGGCAACGACAGGAATTTACTTTGGGGACGGGTATCTCTATCCTGATGAACTATTTCTTGTTTACTGTATCCCTCGCAATCTCACATTGTCGAATTAACACATAAATAGGGTCGTAATGATATACGTTTTGTTCCATGCCTTCTCTTTCCCAATCTAGGAACGTTTCTACAGCAACGACCGGATTTTGTTTTGGGACGAGTATCTCGTTCCTGATGCACTATTTCTTCTTTACTGTATCCCTCGCACTCTCACATTGGCGAATTTACAAAGAAATAGCGTCGCAATTAAATACATTGTGTTCCATGTCTTCTCTTTCCCAATCTAGGAACGTTTCTACAGCAACGACATGATTTTCTTTTGGGGACGAGTATCTCGTTCCCGATGCACTATTTCTTCTTTACTGTATCCCTCACAACCTCACATTGAGGAATTAACACAGAAATTGCGTCGCAATGAAATACATTGTGTTCCATGCCTCCTCTTTCCCAATCTCGAGACGTTTCTACGGCAACGACAGGATTTTCCTTTGGCGACGAGTATCTCGTTCCCGATGAACTGTTTCTTCTTTACTGTTTCCCTCGCACCGTCACATTGAGGAATTGTCGCAGAAATTCCGTCACAATGATATACGTTTTGTTCCGTGCCTTCTCTTTCCCAATCTAGGAACGTTTCTACTGCAATGACAGTATTTTGTTTTTGGGTCGAGGATCTCCTTTCCGATGCACTATTTTTTTTTTACTGCATCCCTCGCAATCTCACATTGAGGATTTAACACAGAAATTGCGTTGCAATGACATAAATTGTGTTCCATACCTTCTCTTTACCAATCTGGGAACGTTTCTACAGCAACGACATGATTTTATTTTGGGTCGAGTATCTCGTTCCCGATGCACTATTTCTGCCTTACTGTATTCCTCGCACTCTCACATTGACGAATTAACAAAGAAGTTGCGTCGCAATAAAATAGATTGTGTTCCATGCCTTCTCTTCCCAAATGTGGCAACGTTTCTACTGCAACGACAGGATTTACTTTTGGGGACGAGTATGTCGCTCCCGATGTACTATTTCTTCTTTATTGTATCGCTCGCACTCTCACATTGAGGAATTAACACAGAAACTGCGTCGCAATAAAATAGATTGTGTTCCATGCCTTCTCCTTCCCAATCTAGGTACATTTCTACGGCGTCAGGATTTTGTTTTGGGGTCGAGGATCTCCTTTCCCATGCACTATTTCTCCTTTACTGTATCCCTAGCACTCTCACATTGAGGAATCAACACAGAAATTGCGTTGCAATGACATACATTGTGTTCCATGCCTTCTCTTGCCCAATCTGGGAACGTTTCTACGGCAACGAAAGGATTTTCTTTTGGGGACGAGCATCTCGTTCGCGATGCACTATTTCTTCATTACTGTATCCCTCGCACTCTCTCATTGACGAATTCACACAGAAATTGCGTCGCGAGAAAATTCATTCTGTTCCATGCCTTCGCTTTCCGAATCTAGGAACGTTTCTACGGCAACGACAGGATGTTGTTTTCGGGTCGAGGATCTCTTTTCCGATGCTTATTTCTTCTTTACTGTATTCCTCGTATCCTCACATTGAGGAATTGTCACAGAAATAGCGTCGCAATGAAATACATTGTGTTCCAAGCCGTCTCTTTCCCAATCTAGGAACGTTTCTACGGCAACGACAGGATTTTCCTTTGTGGTCGAGGGTCTCCTTACCGATGCACTATTTCTTCTTTATGGTATCCCTCGCACCCTCACACTGAGGGATTAACACAGAAAGTGCGTCGTATTGAAATACATTGTGTTCCATGTCTTCTATTTCCCAATCAAGGAACGTTTCTACGGCAACGACAGGATTTTCCTTTGGGGACGAGTATCTCGTTCCCGATGCACCATTTTTTCTTTACTGTATCCCTCTCACTCTCATATTGACGAATTAAAACAGAAATTGCGTCGCAATAAAATTCATTCTGTTCCATGCCTTCTCTTTCCCAATCAGGGAACTTTTCTACGGCAAAGACAGGATTTTGTTTTGGGGACGAGTATCTCATTCCCGATGCACTATTTCTTCTTTATTGTATCCCTCGCACTATCACATTGACGAATGAACACAGAAATTGCGTCGCAATGAAATACATTGTGCTCCATGCATTCTCTTTCCCAATCTGGGAACGTTTCTACAGCAACGACAAGATTTTCTTTTGGGGACGAGTATATCGTTCCCGATGCACTATTTCTTCTTTACTGTATCCCTCGCACTCTCACATTGACGAATGAACACAGGAATTGGGTCGCAATGAAATACATTGTGTTCCATGCCTTCTCTTTCCCAATCTGGGATCGGTTCTATGGCAACGACAGGAAATTCTTTTGGGAATGAGAATCTCGTTCTTGATGCACTATTACTCCTTTACTGTATCCCTCGCACCCTCACAGTGAGGAATTAACACAGAAATTGCGTCGCATTGTAATACATGGGTTCCATGTCTTCTCTTTCCCAATCTAGGACCGTTTCTATGGCAACGAGAGGATTTTGTTTTGGAATCGAGGATCTCCTTTCCGTTGCACTATTTCTTCTTTACTCTTTCCCTCGCACCCTGACATTGATGAATTATCACAGAAATTGCGTCGCAATGAAATACATTGTGTTCCAAGCCCTCTCTTTCCCAATCTGTGAACGTTTCTACAGCAACGACAGGATTTTCTTTTGGGGACGAGTATCTCGTTCCCGATGCAGTATTTCTTCTTTACTGTATCCGTCGCACTCTCACATCGACGTATTAACACAGAAATTGCGTCGCAATACATTGTGTTCCTTGCCTTCGGTTTTTCCAATCTGGGAACGTTTCTAAGGCGACGACAGGATTTTCTTTTGGGGACGAGTATCTCGATCCCGATGAACTATTTCTTCCTTACTGTATCCCTCGCACTATCATATTGACGAATTAAAACAGAAATTGCGCCGCCATTATATACATTGTGTTCCATGCCTTCTCTTTCGCAATCTAGGAACGTTTGTACGGCAACAACGGGGTTTAGTTTTCGGGACGAGTATCTCGTTCCCGATGCACTATTTCTTCTTAACTGCATCCCTCGCACTCTCACATTGACGAATTAACGAAGAAATTGAATCGAAATGAAATACATTGTGTTCCATGACTTCGGTTTCCGAATATGGGAATGTTTCAACAGGAACGACAGGATTTTGCTTTGGGGACGAGTATCTCATTCCCGATGCACTATTTCTTCTTTACTGTATCCCTCTCACTCTCACATTGACGAATTAACACAGAAATTGCGACGCAATGAAATACATTGTGTTCCATGCCTTCTCATTCCCATTCTGGGAACGTTCCTACGGCAACGACAGGATTTTGTTTCGGGGTCGACTATCTCCTTTCGGATGCACTATTTGTTCTTTATGGTATCCCTCGCACCCTCACATTGAGGGATTAACACAGAAATTGCGTCGCATTGTAATACATGGGTTCCAAGTCTTCTCTTTCCTATTCTAGGAGCGTTTCTACGACAAATACAGGATTTTGTTTTGGAATCGATGATCTCCTTTCCAATGCACTATTTCCTGTTTACTGTATCTCTCGCACCCTCACATTGACGAATTATCACAGAAATTGCGTCGCAATGAAATACATTGTGGTCCATGCCTTCTCTTTCCAAATGTGGGAACGTTTCTACGGCAACGACAGGATATACTTTTGGGGACGAGTATCTCGTTCCCGATGCACTGTTTCTTCTTTACTGTATCCCTCGCACTCTCACATTGTCGAATGAACACAGAAATTACGTCGCAATGAAATACATTGTATCCCATGCCTTCCCATTCCGAACCTAGGAACGTGTCTACGGCAACGACAGGATTTTGTTTTCGGGTCGAGGATGTCTTTTCCGATGCTTATTTCTTCTTTACTGTATTCCTCGCATCCTCACATTGAGGATTTGTCACAGAAATCGCGTCGCAATGAAAGGCATTGTGTTCCACGCCTTCCCTTTCCCAATTTAGGAACGTTTCTACGGCAACGACAGGATTTTCTTTTATGGACGAGTATCTCGTTCCCGGTGCACAATTTCTTCTTTACTCTATACCTCACACTCTCACATTGAGGAATTAACACAGAACTTGCGTCGCAATGATATACATTGTTTTACCATGCCTTCTCTTTCCCAATCTGGGAACAGATCTATGGCAACGACAGGATTTTCCTTTGGGGACGAGTATCTCGTTCCCGATGCACTATTTCTTCTTTACTGTATCCCTCGCACTCTCTCATTGACGAATTCACACAGAAATTGCGTCGCGAGAAAATTCATTCTGTTCCATGCCTTCGCTTTCCGAATCTAGGAACGTTTCTACGGCAACGACAGGATGTTGTTTTCGGGTCGAGGATCTCTTTTCCGATGCTTATTTCTTCTTTACTGTATTCCTCGTATCCTCACATTGAGGAATTGTCACAGAAATCGCGTTGCAATGAAAGACATTGTGTTCCACGCCTTCTCTTTCCCAATTTGGGAACGTTTCTACGGTAACGAAAGGATTTCCTTTTGGGGACGAGTATCTCGCTCCCGATGTACTATTTCTTCTTTACTGTATCCCTCGCACTCTCACAATGAGGAATTAACACAGAAATTGCGTCGCAATAAAATACATTGTGTTCCATGCCTTCTCCTTCCCAATCTAGGTTACGATTCTACGGCAACGTCAGGATTTTGTTTTGGCGTCGAGGATCTCCTTTCCCATGCACTATTTCTTCTTTACTGTATGCCTTGCACTCTCACATTGAGGCATCATCACAGAAATTGCGTCGCAATGAAATACATTGTGTTCCATGACTTCTCTTTCCGAATCTGGGGTTGTTTCTACGGCAACAACAGGATTTTCTTTTGAGAACGAGTATCTCGTTCCCGATGCACTATTTCTTCGTTACTGTATCCCTCACACTCTCACATTTTCGAATGAACACAGATATTGCGTCGCAACGAAACACGTTGTGTTCCATGCCTTCGGTTTCCGAATATAGGAATGTTTCTACAGCAACGACAGGATATTGTTTTGGGGACGAGTATCTCATTCCCGAAGCACTATTTCTTCTTTACTGTATCCCTCGCACCCTCACATTGAGGAATTGACACAGAAAGTGCGTCAAAATGTAATACATGGGTTCCATGTCTTCTCTTTCCCATTCTAGGACCGTTTCTACGGCAACGACAGGATAATATTTTGGAATCGAGGATCTCCTTTCCGATGCACTATTTCTTCTTCACTGTATCCCTTGGACCCTTTCAATGAGGAATTAACACAGAAATTGCATTGCAATGACATACATTGTGTTCCGTGCCTTCTCTTGCCCAATCTGGGAACGTTTCAACGGCAACGAAAGGATTTTCTTTTGGGGACGAGTATCTCGTTCCCGATGCACTATTTCTTCATTACTGTATCCGTCGCACTCCCTCATTGACGAAGTAACACAGAAATAGCGTCGCAATGAAATACATTGTGTTCCATGCCTTCTGTTTCCCAATCTAGGAACGTTTATACGGCAACGACAGGATTTTGTTTTGGGGTCGAGGATCTCCTTTCCGATGTATTTGTTCTTTATGGTATCCCTCGCATCCTCACATTGAGGGATTTACACAGAAAGTGCGTCGCATTGAAATACATTGTGTTCCATGCCTTCTCTATCTTAATCTGGGAACGGTTCTATGGCAACGACAGGATTTTCTTTTGGGAATGAGTATCTCGTTCTTGATGCACTATTACATCTTCACTGTATCCCTCGCACCCTCACAATGAGGAATTGTCACAGAAATCGCGTCGCAATGAAAGACATTGTGTTCCACGCCTTCTCTTTCCCAATCTATGAACGTTTCTACGGCAACGACAGGATTCTGTTTCGGGGTCGAGTATCTCCTTTCCGATTTACTATTTGTTCTTTATGGTATCCCTCGCACCCTCACATTGAGGGATTAACACAAAAATTGCGTCGCATTGTAATACATGGGTTCCAAGTCTTCTCTTTCCTATTCTAGGAGCGTTTCTACGACAAATACAGGATTTTGTTTTGGATTCGATGATCTCCTTTCCAATGCACTATTTCTTGTTTACTGTATCTCTCGCACCCTCACATTGACGAATTATCACAGAAATTGCGTCGAAATGAAATACATTGTGCTCCATGCCTTCTCTTTCCAAATGTGGGAACGTTTCTACGGCAACGACAGGATATACTTTTGGGGACGAGTATCTCGTTCCCGATGCACTGTTTCTTCTTTACTGTATCCCTCGCACTCTCACATTGACGAATGAACACAGAAATTGGGTTGCAATTTAATACATTGTGTTCCATGCCTTCTCTTTCCCAATCTGGGAACGTTTCTACGCCATTTACTGGATTTTCTTTTGGGGACGAGCATCTCGTTCCCGATTAACTATTTCTTCGTTACTGTATCCCTCGCACTCTCACATTGTCGAATGAACACAGAAATTACGTCGCAATGAAATACATTGTATTCCATGCCTTCCCATTCGGAACCTAGGAACGTGTCTACGGCAACGACAGGATTTTGTTTTCGGGTCGAGGATGTCTTTTCCGATGCTTATTTCTTCTTTACCGTATTCCTCGCATCCTCACATTGAGGAATTGTCATAGAAATCGCGTCGCAATGAAAGGCATTGTGTTCCACGCCTTCTCTTTCCCAATTTAGGAACGTTTCTACGGCTACGACAGGATGTTCTTTTATGGACGAGTATCTCGTTCCCGGTGCACAATTTCTTCTTTACTCTATACCTCGCACTCTCACATTTAGGAATTAACACAGAACTTGCGTCGCAATCATATACATTGTTTTACCATGCCTTCTCTTTCTCAATCTGGGAACAGATCTATGGCAACGACAGGATTTTCCTTTGGGGACGAGTATCTCGTTCCCGATGCACTATTTCTTCTTTACTGTATCCCTCGCACTCTCTCATTGACGAATTCACACAGAAATTGCGTCGCGATAAAATTCATTCTGTTCCATGCCTTCTCTTTCCGAATCTAGGAACGTTTCTACGGCAACGACAGGATGTTGTTTTCGGGTCGAGGATCTCTTTTCCGATGCTTATTTCTTCTTTACTGTATTCCTCGCATCCTCACATTGAGGAATTGTCACAGAAATCGCGTTGCAATGAAAGACATTGTGTTCCACGCCATCTCTTTCCCAATTTGGGAACGTTTCTACGGTAACGAAAGGATTTCCTTTTGGGGACGAGTATCTCGCTCCCGATGTACTATTTCTTCTTTACTGTATCCCTCGCACTCTCACAATGAGGAATTAACACAGAAATTGCGTCGCAATAAAATACATTGTGTTCCATGCCTTCTCCTTCCCAATCAAGGTTACGATTCTACGGCAACGTCAGGATTTTGTTTTTGGGTCGAGGATCTCCTTTCCCATGCACTATTTCTTCTTTACTGTATGCCTTGCACTCTCACATTGAGGCATCATCACAGAAATTGCGTTGCAATGACATACATTGTGTTCCATGCCTTCTCTTGCCCAATCTAGGAACGTTTCTACGGCAACGAGAGGATTCTCCTTTGGGGTCGATGATCTCGTTAGCGATGCACTATTTCTTCTTTATGGTATCCCTCGCACCCTCACATTGAGGGATTAACACAGAAGTGCGTCGCATTGAAATACATTGTGTTCCATGTCTTCTCTTCCCAAATCTGCGAACGTTTCTACAGCAATGACAGGATTTTCTTTTGGGGACTAGTATCTCTTTCCCGATGCACTATTTCTTCTTTACTGTATCCCTCGCACTCTCACATTGACGAATTAACACTGGAATTGCGTCGCAAATAAATACATTGTGTGCCATGCCTTCTCTTTCCCAATCTAGGGACGTTTCTACAGTAACGACAGGATTTTCCTGTGGGGACGAGTATCTCGTTCCTGATGCACCATTTTTTCTTTACTGTATCCCTCTCACTCTCATATTGACGAATTAACACAGAAATTTCGTCGCAATAAAATTCATTCTGTTCCATGCCTTCTCTTTCCCAATCAGGGAACGTTTCTACGGCAACGACAGGATTTTCTTTTGGGGACGAGTATCTCGTTCCCGATGCACTATTTCTTCTATACTGTATCCCTCGCACTCTCACATTGACGAATTAACACAGAAATAGCGTCGCAATGAAATACATTGTGTTCCATGCCTTCTCTTTCCCAATCTGGGAACGTTTCTACGCCATTTACTGGATTTTCTTTTGGGGAAGAGCATCTCGTTCCCGATAACTATTTCTTCTTTACTGTATCCCTCGCACTCTCACATTGTCGAATGAACACAGAAATTACGTCGCAATGAAATACATTGTGTTCCACGCCTTCTCCTTCCCAATCTAGGTTACGATTCTACGGCAACGTCAGGATTTTGTTTTGGGGTCGAGGATCTCCTTTCCCATGCACTATTTCTTCTTTACTGTATGCCTTGCACTCTCACATTGAGGCATCATCACAGAAATTGCGTTCTAATGACATCCATTGTGTTCCATGCCTTCTCTTGCCCAATCTAGGAACGTTTCTACGGCAACGAGAGGATTCTCTTTTGGGGTCGATGATCTCGTTACCGATGCACTATTTCTTCTTTATGGTATCCCTCGCACCCTCACATTGAGGGATTAACACAGAAGTGCGTCGCATTGAAATACATTGTGTTCCATGTCTTCTCTTTCCAAATCTGCGAACGTTTCTACAGCAATGACAGGATTTTCTTTTGGGGACTAGTATCTCTTTCCCGATGCACTATTTCTTCTTTACTGTATCCCTCGCACTCTCACATTGACGAATTAACCCTGGAATTGCGTCGCAAAGAAATACATTGTGTGCCATGCCTTCTCTTTCCTAATCTAGGGACGTTTCTACAGTAACGACAGGATTTTCCTGTGGGGACGAGTATCTCGTTGCCGATGCACCATTTTTTCTTTACTGTATCCCTCTCAGTCTCATATTGACGAATTAACACAGAAATATCGTCGCAATAAAATTCATTCTGTTCCATGCCTTCTCTTTCCCAATCAGGGAACGTCTCTACGGCAACGACAGGAATTTGTTTGTGTGTCGAGGATCTCCATTCCGAAGCACTATTTCTTCTTTACTATATCCCTCGCACCCTCACATTGACGAATTAACACAGAAATGGCGTCGCAATAAAACACATTGTGTTCCATGCCGTCTCTTTCCCAATCTCGGAACATTTCTACGGCAAAGACAGGAATTTCCTTTGGGGACGAGTATCTCGTTCCCGATGAACTTTTTCTTCTTTACTGCATCCCTCGCACCCTCACATTGAGGAATTAACACAGAAATTGCGTTGCATTGACATAAATAGTGTTCCATACCTTCTCCTTACCAATCTGGGATCGTTTCTGCGGCAACAAAAGATTTTTTTTAGGGGACGAGTATCTCGTTCCCGATGCACTATTTCTTCTTTACTGTATCCCTCGGACTCTCACATTGACGAATTAACACAGAAATAGCGTCGCAATTAAATACATTGTGTTCCATGACTTCACTTTCCCAATCTAGGAACGTTTCTACGGCAACGACAGGATTTTGTTTTGGAGTCGAGGATCTCGTTCCCGATGAACTATTTCCTCATAACTGTGTCCCTCGCACTGACACATTGACGAATTAAAACAGAAATTGCGCTGCCATAAAATACACTGTGTTCCATGCCGTCTCTGTCCCTATCTAGGGACGTTTCTACGGCAACGACGGGATTTTGCTTTGGGGTCGAGGATCTCGTTCCCGATGCACTATTTCTTCATTATTGTATCCCTTGCACTCTCACATTGAGGAATTAACACAGAATTTGCGTCGCTATAAAATACATTGTGTTTCATGCCTTCACTTTGCCAATGTAGGAACGCTTCTACAGGAACGACAGGATTTTGTTTTGTGGTCTAGGATCTCCTTTCCGATGCACTATTTCTTCATTACTGTATCCTTCGCACTATCACATTGACGAATTAACACAGAAATAGCATCGCAATGAAATACATTGTGTTCCACTCCTTCTCTTTCCCAATCTGGTAACGTATCTACAGCAACGGCAGGTTTTTCTTTTGGGGACAAGTATCTCGTTCCTGATGCACTATTTCTTCTTTACTGTATCCCTCGCACTCTCACATTGACGAATTAACACAGAAATTGCGCCGCAATGAAATAAATTGTGTTCCATGCCCTCTCTTTCCCAATCTGGGAACATTTCTACGGCAACGAAAGGATCTTCTTTTGGGGACGAGTATCTCGATCCCGATACACTTCTTTACTGTATCCCTCGCACCCTCAAATTGACGAATTAACACAGAAATTGCGTCGCAATGAAATACATTGTGTTCCATGCCTTCTCTTTCCCAATCTCGGAACGTTTCTACGGCAACGGCAGGAATTTCCTTTGGAAACGAGTATCTCGTTCCTGATGAACTATTTCTTCTTTACTGTATCCCTCGCACTCTCACTTTGTCGAATTAACACATAAATAGCGTCGCTATTATATACGTTTTGTTCCATGCTTTCTCTTTCCCAATCTAGGAACGTTTCTACAGCAACGTCAGAATTTTGTTTTGGGGACGAGTATCTCGTTCCCGATGAACAATTTCTTCTTTACTCTATCCCTCGAACTCCAACATTCAGGAATTAACACAGAAATTGCGTCGCAATGAAATACATTGTGTTCCATGCCTTCTCCTTCCCAATCTGGGAACTTTTCTACGGCAATGGATGGATTTTCCTTTGGGGACGAGTATCTCGTTCTCGATGCACTATTTCTTCTTTACTGTACCCTCACACCCTCACATTGACGAATTAACACAGAAATTGCGTCGCAATGAAATACATTGTGTTCCATGTCTTCTCTTTCCGAATCTGGGATCGTTTCTACGGCAACGACAGGATTTTCTTTTGTGGACGAGTATCTCGTTCCCCATGCACTATTTCTTCATTATTATATCCCTCGCACTCTCACATTGAGGAATTGACACAGAAATTGCGTCGGAATAAAATAGATTGTGTTTCATGCCTTCTCCTTCGCAATATAGGAACGTTTCCACGGCAACGACAGGATTTTTTTTTGGTCGAGGATCTCCTATCCGATGCACTATTTCTTCTTTACTGTATCCCTTGCAACCTCACATTGACGAAGTAACACAGAAATGGTGTCGTAATAATATACATAATTTTCCATGCCTTCTCTTTCCCAATCTCGGAACGTTTCTACGGCAACGACAGGAATTTCCTTTGGGGACGAGTATCTCGTTCCTGATGAACTATTTCTTCTTTACTGTATCCCTCGCACTCTCACATTGTCGAATTAACACATAAATAGCGTCGCAATGATATACGTTTTGTTCCATGCCTTCCCTTTCCCAATCTAGGAACGTTTCTACAGCAACGACCGGATTTAGTTTTGGGGACGAGTATCTCGTTCCCGATGAACAATTTCTTCTTTACTCTATCCCTCGAACTCTAACATTCAGGAATTAACACAGAAATTGCGTCGCAATGAAATACAATGTGTTCCATGACTTCTCTTTCCCAATCTGGGAACGGTTCTATGGCAACGACAGGATTTTCTTTGGAAATGAGTATCTCGTTCTTGATGTACTATTTCTTCTTTACTGTATCCCTCACAAACCTCACATAGAGGAACTAACACAGAAATTGCGTCGAAATGTAATACATTGGGTTCCATGCCCCCTCTTTCCCAATCTCGAGACGTTTCTACGGAAACGACAGGATTTTCCTTTGGCGACGAGTATCTCGTTCCCGATGAACTGTTTCTTCTTTACTGTATCACTCGCACCCTCACATTGAGGAATAGTCACAGAAATTCCGTCGCAATGATATACGTTTTGTTCCATGCCTTCTCTTTGCCAATCTAGGAACGTTTCTACGGCAATGACAGTATTTTGTTTTTGGGTCGAGGATCTCCTTTCCGATGCACTATTTCTTCTTTACTGCATCCCTCGCAACCTCACGTTGAGGAATTAACACAGAAATTGCGTTGCAATAACACAAATTGTGTTCCATACCTTCTCTTTACCAATCTGGGAACGTTTCTACGGCAACAAAAGGATTTTTTTGGGGACGAATATATCGTTCCCGATGCACTATTTCTTCTTTACTGTATCCCTCGCACTCTCACATTGACGAATTAACAAAGAAATTACGTCGCAATGAAATACATTGTGTTCCATGCCTCTTCCTTCCCAATCTGGGAACTTTTCTACAGCAACGACGGGATTTTCCTTTGGGGACGAGTATCTCTTTCTCGATGCACTATTTCTTCTTTACTGTATCCCTCGCACCCTCACATTAACGAATTAACACTGAAATTGCGTCGCAATGAAGTACATTGTGTTCCATGCCTTCTCTTTCCGAATGTGGGATCATTTTTACGGCAACGACAGGATCTTCTTTTGGGGACGAATATCACGTTCCCGATGCACTATTTCTTCTTTACTGTATCACTCGCACCCTCACATTGAGGAATTAACACAGAAATTGCGTCGCAATGAAATACATTGGGTTCCATGCCTTCTCTCTCCCAATCCGGGAACGTTTCCATGGCAACGACTGGATTTTGTTTTTGGGTCGAGGACTTCTTTTCCGATGCACTATTTCTTCTTTACTGTATTCCTCGCATCCTCACATTGAGTAATTGTCACAGAAATTGCGTCGCAATGAAATACATTACGTTGCAGGCCTTCTCTTTCCCAATCTGGGAACGTTTCTACGGCAACGACAGGAATTTCTTTTCGGGACGAGTATCTCGTTCCCGATGCACTATTTCTTCATTACTGTATCCCTCGCACTCTCACATTGAGGAATTAATACAGAAATTGCGTCGCAATAAAATACATTGTGTTTCATGCCCTCTCCTTCGCAATCTAGGAACGTTTCCAGGGCAACGACAGGATTTTTTTTGGGGTCGAGGATCTCGTTCGCGATGCACTATTTCTGCATTACTGTATCCCTCGCACTCTCACATTGACGAATTAACAAAAAAATTGCGTCGCAATGATATACATTGTGTTCCATGCCTTCTCCTTCCCAATCTGGGAACTTTTCTACGGCAACGACGGGATTTTCCTTTGGGGACGAGTATCTCGATCTCGATGCACTATTTCTTCTTTACTGTATCCCTCGCACCCTCACATTGACGAATTAACACAGAAATTGCGTCGCAATGAAATACATTGTGTTCCATGCCTTCTCTTTCCGAATCTGTGATCGTTTCTACGGCAACGACAGGATCTTCTTTTGGGGACGAATATCACGTTCTCGATGCACTATTTCTTCTTTACTGTATCACTCGCACCCTCACATTGAGGAATTAACACAGAAATTGCGTCGCAAAGAAATTCATTGTGTTCCATGCCTTCTCTTTCCCAATCTAAGTACGTTTCTACGGCAACGACAGGATTTTCTTTTGGGGACGAATTTCACATTCCCGATGCACTATTTCTTCTTTACTGTATCCCTCGCACTCTCACATTGAGGAATTAACACAGAAATTGCGTCGCAATAAAATACATTGTGTTTCATGCCTTCTCCTTCGCAATCTAGGAACGTCTCCACGGCAACGACAGGATTTTTTTTTCGGTCGAGGATCTCCTTTCCGATGCACTATTTCTTCTTTACTGTATCCTTGCACCCTCACATTGACGAATTAACACAGAAATGGCGTCGAAATGGCGTCGCAATAAATTACATTGTTTTTCATGCCTTCTCTTTCCCAATCTCGGAACGTTTCCACGGCAACGAAAGGAATTTCCTTTGGGGACGAGTATCTCGTTCCTGATGAACTATTTCTTCTTTACTGTATCCCTCGCACTCTCACATTGTCGATTTAACACATAAATAGCGTCGCAATGATATACGTTTTGTTCCATGCCTTCTCTTTCCCAATCTAGGAACTTTTCTACAGCAACGACCGCATTTTGTTTTGGGGACGAATATCTCGTCCCCGATGAACAATTTCTTTTTTACTCTATCCCTCGAACTCTAACATACAGGAATTGTCACAGAAATTCCGTCGCAATGAAATACATTGTGTTCCATGCCTTCTCTTTCCCAATCTGGGAACGGTTCTTTGGCAACGACAGGATTTTCTTTGGGAATGAGTATCTCGTTCTTGATGCACTATTTCCTCTTTACTGTATCCCTCACAACCTCACATTGAGGAATTAACACTGAAATTGCGTCGAAATGTAATACATTGGGTTCCATGCCTCCTCTTTCCCAATCTCGAGACGTTTCTACGGCAATGACAGGATTTTCCTTTGGGGACGGGTATCTCGTTCCCGATAAACTGTTTCTTCTTTACTGTATCCTTCGCACCCTCACATTGAGGAATTGTCACAGAAATTCCGTCGCAATGATATACGTTTTGTTCCATGCCTTCTCTTTCCCAATCTAGGAACGTTCCAACGGCAATGACAGTGTTTTGTTTTTGGGTCGAGGATCTCCTTTCCGATGCACTATTTCTTCTTTACTGCATCCCTCGCAACCTCACATTGTGGAATTAACACAGAAATTGCGTTGCAATGACATAAATTGTTTTCCATACTTTCTCTTTACCAATCTGGGAACGTTTCTACGGCAAAAAAAGGATTTTTTTTGGGGACGAGTATCTCGTTCACGATGCACTATTTCTTCTTTACTGCATCCCTCGCACTCTCACATTGACGAATTAACACAGAAATAGCGTCGCAATTAAATACATTGTGTTCCATGCCTTCTCTATCCCAATCCGGCAACGTTTCTATGCAAACGACTGGATTTTGTTTTCGGGTTGAGGATCTCTTTACCAATGCACTATTTCTTCTTTACTATATTCCTCGCATGGTCACATTGAGTAATTGTCACAGAATTTGCGTCGCAATGAAATAAATTACTGTTCACGCCTTCTCTTTCCGAATCTGGGAATGTTTCCGCAGCAACGACAGGATTTTCTTTTGGGGACGAGTATCTCGTTCCCGATGCACTATTTCTTCATTATTGTTCCCCTCGCACGCTCACATTGAGGAATTAACACAGAAATTGCGTCGCAACAAAATACATTGTGTTTCATGCCTTCTCCTTCGCAATCTAGGAACGTTTCCACGGCAAAGACAGGATTTTTTTTGGGGTCGAGGATCTCCTTTCCGATGCACTGTATCTTCTTCACTGTATCCCTCGCACCCTTGCATTGACGAAGTTACAGAGAAATGGCGTCGCAATAAAATACATTGTTTTCCATGCCTTCTCTTTCCCAATCTCGGAACGATTCTACGGCAACGACAGGAATTCCCTTTGGGGACGAGTATCTCGTTCCTGATGCACTATTTCTTCTTTACTGTATCCCTCGCACTCTCACATTGACGAATTAACACATTATATTGCGCCGCAATGAAATACATTGTGTTCCATGCCTTCTCTTTCCGAATCTGGGATCGTTTCTACGGCAACGACAGGATCTTTTTTGGGGACGAATATCACGTTCCCGATGCACTATTTCTTCTTTACTGTATCCCTCGCACCCTCACATTGAGGAATTAACACAGAAATAGCGTCGCAATGAAATACACTCCTGGAAATGGAAAAAAGAACACATTGACACCGGTGTGTCAGACCCACCATACTTGCTCCGGACAGTGCGAGAGGGCTGTACAAGCAATGATCACACGCACGGCACAGCGGACACACCAGGAACCGCGGTGTTGGCCGTCGAATGGCGCTACCTGCGCAGCATTTGTGCACCGGCGCCGTCAGTGTCAGCCAGTTTGCCGTGGCATACGGAGCTCCATCGCAGTCTTTAACACTGGTAGCATGCTGCGACAGCGTGGACGTGAACCGTATGTGCAGTTGACGGACTTTGAGCGAGGGCGTATAGTGGGCATGCGGGAGGCCGGGTGGACGTACCGCCGAATTGCTCAACACGTGGGGCGTGAGGTCTCCACAGTACATCGGTGTTGTCGCCAGTGGTCGGCGGAAGGTGCACGTGCCCGTCGACCTGGGACCGGACCGCAGCGACGCACGGATGCACGCCAAGACCGTAGGATCCTACGCAGTGCCGTAGGGGACCGCACCGCCACTTCCCAGCAAATTAGGGACACTGTTGCTCCTGGGGTATCGGCGAGGACCATTCGCAACCGTCTCCATGAAGCTGGGCTACGGTCCCGCACACCGTTAGGCGGTCTTCCGCTCACGCCCCAACATCGTGCAGCCCGCCTCCAGTGGTGTCGCGACAGGCGTGAATGGAGGGACGAATGGAGACGTGTCGTCTTCAGCGATGAGAGTCGCTTCTGCCTTGGTGCCAATGATGGTCGTAAGCGTGTTTGGCGCCGTGCAGGTGAGCGCCACAATCAGGACTGCATACGACCGAGGCACACAGGGCCAACACCCGGCATCATGGTGTGGGGAGCGATCTCCTACACTGGCCGTACACCACTGGTGATCGTCGAGGGGACACTGAATAGTGCACGGTACATCCAAACCGTCATCGAACCCATCGTTCTACCATTCCTAGACCGGCAAGGGAACTTGCTGTTCCAACAGGACAATGCACGTCCGCATGTATCCCATGCCACCCAACGTGCTCTAGAAGGTGTACGTCAACTACCCTGCCCAGCAAGATCTCCGGATCTGTCCCCCATTGAGCATGTTTGGGACTGGATGAAGCGTCGTCTCACTCGGTCTGCACGTCCAGCACGAACGCTGGTCCAACTGAGGCGCCAGGTGGAAATGGCATGGCAAGCCGTTCCACAGGACTACATCCAGCATCTCTACGATCGTCTCCATGGGAGAATGGCAGCCTGCATTGCTGCGAAAGGTGGATATACACTGTACTAGTGCCGACATTGTGCATGCTCTGTTGCCGGTGTCTATGTGCCTGTGGTTCTGTCAGTGTGATCATGTGATGTATCTGACCCCAGGAATGTGTCAATAAAGTTTCCCCTTCCTGGGACAATGAATTCACGGTGTTCTTATTTCAATTTCAAGGAGTGTACATTGGGTTCCATGCCTTCTCTATCCCAATCCGGGAACGTTTCTATGGCAACGACTGGATTTTGTTTTCGGGTCGAGGACCTCTTTTCCGATGCACTATTTCTTCTTTACTGTATGCCTCGCATCCTCACATTGAGTAATTGTCACAGAAATTGCGTCGCAATGAAATACATTATGTTGCACGCCTTCTCTTTCCCAAACTGGGAACGTTTCTACGGCAACGACAGGATTTTCTTTTGGGGACGACTATCCCGTTCCCGATGCACTATTTCTTCATTACTGTATCCCTCGCACTCTCACATTGAGGAATTAATACAGATATTGCATCGCAATAAAATACATTGTGTTTCATGCCTTCTCCTTCGCAATCTAGGAACGTTTCCACGGCAAAAACAGGATTTTTTTTGGGGTCGAGGATCTGCTTTCCGATGCACTATTTCTTCTTTACTGTATCCCTCGCACCCTCACATTGACGAATTAACAGAGAAATGGCGTCGCAATAAAATACATTGTTTTCCATGCCTTCTCTTTCCCAATCTCGGAACGTTTCTACGGCAACGACAGGAATTTCCTTTGGGGACAAGTATCTCGTTCCTGTTGAACTATTTCTTCTTTACAGTATCCCCCGCACTCTCACATTGTCGAATTAACACATAAATAGCGTCAAAATGATATACGTTTTGTTCCATGCCTTCTCTTTCCCAATCTGGGAACATTTTTACGGCAACGGAAGGATCTTCTTTTGGGGACAAGTATCTTGATCCCGATGCACTATTTCTTCATTACTGTATCCCTCGCACCCTCACATTGACGAATTAACACAGAAATTGCGTCGCAATGGAATACATCGTGTTCCATGACTTCTCTTTCCGAATCTGGGATCGTTTCTACGGCAACGACAGGATCTTCTTTTGGGGACGAATATCACGTTCCCGATGCACTATTTCTTCTTTACTGTATCCCTCGCACTCTCACATTGACGAATTAACGCAGAAATAGCGTCGCAATTAAATACATTGTGTTCCATGTCTTCTCTTTCCCAATCTAAAAACGTTTCTACAGCAACGACAGGATTTCCTTTTGGGGACGAGTATCTCGTACCCGATGCACTATTTCTTCCTTACCGTATCCCTCGCACTCTCACATTGACGAATTAACAAAGAAATTGCGTCGCAATGAAATACATTGTGTTCCATGCCTTCTCTACCCAAATGTGGCCACGTTTCTGCAGCAACGACAGGATTTACTTTTGGGGACGAGTATCTCGCTCCCGATGTACTATTTCTCCTTTAGTGTATCCCTCGCACTCTCACATTGAGGAATTAACACAGAAATTGCGTCGCAATAAAATAGATTGTGTTCCATGCCTTCTCCTTCCCAATCTAAGTACATTTCTACGGCAACGTCAGGATTTTGTTTTGGGGTCGAGGATCTCGTTTCCCATGCACTATTTCTCCTTTACTGTATCCCTTGCACTCTCACATTGAGGAATCAACACAGAAATTGCGTTGCAATGACATACATTGTGTTCCATGCCTTCTCTTGCCCAATCTGGGAACGTTTCTACGGCAACGAAAGGATTTTCTTTTGGGGACGAGCATCTCGTGCGCGATGCACTATTTCTTCATTACTGTATCCCTCGCACTCTCTCATTGACGAATTAACACAGAAATAGCGTCGCAATGAAATACATTGTGTTCCATGCCTTCTCTTTCCCAATCTGGGAACGTTTCTACAGCAACGACAAGATTTTCTTTTGGGGACGAGTATCTCGTTCCCGATGCACTATTTCTTCGTTACTGTATCCTTCACACTCTCACATTGTCGAATGAACACATATATTGCGTCGCAATGAAATACGTTATGTTCCATGCCTTCGGTTTCCGAATATGGGAATGTTTCTACAGCAACGACAGGATATTGTTTTGGGGACGAGTATCTCATTCCCGATGCACTATTTCTTCTTTACTGTATCCCTCGCACCCTCACATTGAGGAATTAACACAGAAATTGCGTCGCATTGTAATACATGGGTTCCATGTCTTCTCTTTCCCAATCTAGGACCGTTTCTACGGCAACGACAGGATTTTGTTTTGGAATCGAGGATCTCCTTTCCGATGCACTATTTCTTCTTTACTCTATCCCTCTCACCCTGACATTGATGAATTATCACAGAAATTGCGTCGCAAAGAAATACATTGTGTTCCAAGCCTTCTCTTTCCCAATCTGGGAACGTTTCTACGGCAACGACAGGATTTTCTTTTGGGGAGGAATATCTCGCTCCCGATTAACTGTTTCTTCTTTACTGTATTTCTCGCACTCTCACATTGTCGAATGAACACAGAAATTGCGTCGCAATGAAATACATTGTATTCCATGCCTTCTCTTTCTGAATCTGGGAACGTTTCTACAGCAATGACAGTATTTTCTTTTGGGGACGAATATCTCGTTCCCGATGCACTATTTCTACTTTACTGTATCGCTCGCACCCTCACATTGAGAAATTAACACAGAAATTGCGTCGCAATGAAATACATAGTGTTCCATGCCTTCTCTTTCCCAATCTGGGAACGTTTCTACAGCAACGACAAGATTTTCTTTTGGGGACGAGTATCTCGTTCCCGATGCACTATTTCTTCTTTACTGTATCCCTCGCACTCTCACATTGACGAATGAACACAGGAATTGGGTCGCAATGAAATACATTGTGTTCCATGCCTTCTCTTTCCCAATCTGGGAACGGTTCTATGGCAACGACAGGAAATTCTTTTGGGAATGAGTATCTCGTTGTTGATGCACTATTACTCCTTTACTGTATCCCTCGCACCCTCACAATGAGGAATTAACACAGAAATTGCGTCGCATTGTAATACATGGGTTCCATGTCTTCTCTTTCCCAATCTAGGACCGTTTCTACGGCAACGACAGGATTTTGTTTTGGAATCGAGGATCTCCTTTCCGATGCACTATTTCTTCTTTACTCTATCCCTCTCACCCTGACATTGATGAATTATCACAGAAATTGCGTCGCAAAGAAATACATTGTGTTCCAAGCCCTCTCTTTCCCAATCTGGGAACGTTTCTACAGCAACGACAGGATTTTCTTTTGGGGACGAGTATCTCGTTCCCGATGCAGTATTTCTTCTTTACTGTATCCCTCGCACTCTCACATCGACGTATTAACACAGAAATTGCGTCGCAATACATTGTGTTCCTTGCCTTCGGTTTTTCCAAACTGGGAACGTTTCTAAGGCGGCGACAGGATTTTCTTTTGGAGACGAGTATCTCGATCCCGATGAACTATTTCTTCCTTACTGTATCCCTCGCACTCTCACATTGGGTAACTATCACAGAAATAGCGTCGCAATGAAATACATTATGTTCCATGCCTTCTCTTTCCGAATCTGGGGTTGTTTCTACGGCAACAGCATGATTTGCTTTTGAGAACGAGTATCTCGTTCCCGATGCACTATTTCTTCGTTACTGTATCCTTCACAATCTCACATTGTCGAACGAACACAGATATTGCGTCGCAATGAAATACGTTGTGTTCCATGCCTTCGGTTTCCGAATATGGGAATGTTTCAACAGGAACGACAGGATTTTGTTTTGGGGACGAGTATCTCATTCCCGATGCCATATTTCTTCTTTACTGTATCCCTCACACTCTCACATTGTCGAATGAACACATATATTGCGTCGCAATGAAATACGTTATGTTCCATGCCTTCGGTTTCCGAATATGGGAATGTTTCTACAGCAACGACAGGATATTGTTTTGGGGACGAGTATCTCATTCCCGATGCACTATTTCTTCTTTACTGTATCCCTCGCACCCTCACATTGAGGAATTAACACAGAAATTGCGTCGCATTGTAATACATGGGTTCCATGTCTTCTCTTTCCCAATCTAGGACCGTTTCTACGGCAACGACAGGATTTTGTTTTGGAATCGAGGATCTCCTTTCCGATGCACTATTTCTTCTTTACTCTATCCCTCTCACCCTGACATTGATGAATTATCACAGAAATTGCGTCGCAAAGAAATACATTGTGTTCCAAGCCCTCTCTTTCCCAATCTGGGAACGTTTCTACGGCTACGACAGGATTTTCTTTTGGGGAGGAATATCTCGCTCCCGATTAACTGTTTCTTCTTTACTGTATTTCTCGCACTCTCACATTGTCGAATGAACACAGAAATTGCGTCGCAATGAAATACATTGTATTCCATGCCTTCTCTTTCTGAATCTGGGAACGTTTCTACAGCAATGACAGTATTTTCTTTTGGGGACGAATATCTCGTTCCCGATGCACTATTTCTACTTTACTGTATCGCTCGCACCCTCACATTGAGAAATTAACACAGAAATTGCGTCGCAATGAAATACATTGTGTTCCATGCCTTCTCTTTCCAATCTGGGAACGTTTCTACGGCAACGAAAGGATATTCTTTTGGGGACGAGCATCTCGTTCCCGATGCACTATTTCTTCATTACTGTATCCCCCGCACTCCCTCATTGACGAAGTAACACAGAAATAGCTTCGCAATGAAATACATTGTGTTCCATGCCTTCTCTTTCTCAATCTAGGAACGTTTAGACGGCAACGACTGGATTTTGTTTTGGGGTCGAGGAACTCCTTTCCGATGTATTCGTTCTTTATGGTATCCCTCGCATCCTCACATCGAGTGATTAACATAGAAAGTGCGTCGCATTCAAATACATTGTGTCCCATACCTTCTCTATCTCAATCTGGGAACGGTTCTATGGCAACGACAGGATATTCTTTTGGGGATGAGTATCTCGTTCTTGATGCACTATTACATCTTCACTGTATCCCTCGCACCCTCACATTGAGGAATTGTGACAGAAATCGCGTCGCAATGAAAGACATTTTGTTCCACGCCATCTCTTTCCCAATCTATGAACGTATCTTCGGCAACGACAGGATTCTGTTTCGGGGTCGAGGATCTCCTTTCCGATGCACTATTTGTTCTTTATGGTATCCCTCGAGCCCTCTCATTGAGGGATTAACACAGAAATTGCGTCGCATTGTAATACATGTGTTCCATGTCTTCTCTTTCCTATTCTAGGACCGTTTCTACGACAAAGACAGGATTTTGTTTTGGAATCGATGATCTCCTTTCCAATGCACTATTTCTTCTTTACTGTATCCCTCGCACCCTCACATTGACGAATTATCACAGAAATTGCTTCGCAATGAAATACATTGTGTTCAATGCCTTCTCTTTCCCAATTTGGGAACGTGTCTACGGCAACGACAGGATTTTCTTTTGGGGACGAGTATCTCGTTCCCGATGCTCTATTTCTTCTGTACTGTATCCCTCGCACTCTCACATCGACGTATTAACACAGAAATTGCGTCGCAATACATTGTGTTCCTTGCCTTCGGTTTTTCCAAACTGGGAACGTTTCTAAGGCGGCGACAGGATTTTCTTTTGGGGACGAGTATTTCGATCCCGATGAACTATTTCTTCCTTACTGTATCCCTCGCACTCTCACATTGAGTAACTATCACAGATATAGCGTCGCAATGAAATACATTATGTTCCATGTCTTCTCTTTCCGAATCTGGGGTTGTTTCTAGGGCAACAACATGATTTTCTTTTGAGAACGAGTATCTCGTTCCCGATGCACTATTTCTTCGTTACTGTATCCCTCACAATCTCACATTGTCGAACGAACACAGATATTACGTCGCAATGAAATACGTTGTGTTCCATGCCTTCGGTTTCCGGATATGGGAATGTTTCAACAGGAACGACAGGATTTTGTTTTGGGGACGAATATCTCATTCCCGATGCCATATTTCTTCTTTACTGTATCCCTCTCACTCTGACATTGACGAATTAACACAGAAATTGCGACGCAATGAAATACATTGTGTTCCATGTTTTCTCTTTCCGAATCTGGGGTTGTTTCTACGGCAACAACAGGATTTTCTTTTGAGAACGAGTATCTCGTTCCCGATGCACTATTTCTTCATTACTGTATCCCTCACACTCTCACATTGTCGAATGAACACATATATTGCGTCGCAATGAAATACGTTATGTTCCATGCCTTCGGTTTCCGAATATGGGAATGTTTCTACAGCAACGACAGGATATTGTTTTGGGGACGAGTATCTCATTCCCGATGCACTATTTCTTCTTTACTGTATCCCTCGCACCCTCACATTGAGGAATTAGCACAGAAAGTGCGTCGCAATGTAATACATGTGCTCCATGTCTTCTCTTTCCCATTCTAGGACCGTTTCTACGGCAACGACAGGATAATATTTTGGAATCGAGGATCTCTTTTCCCATGCACTATTTCTTCTTTACTGTATCCCTCGCACCCTCACATTGAGTAACTATCACAGAAATGGCGTCGCAATGAAATACATTATGTTCCATGCCTCCTCTTTCCCAGTCTGGGAACGTATCTACGGCAATGGCAGGATTTTCTTTTGGGGAGGAATATCTCGCTCCCGATTAACTGTTTCTTCTTTACTGTATTTCTCGCACTCTCACATTGTCGAATCAACACAGAAATTGCGTCCCAATGAAATACATTGTATTCCATGCCTTCTCTTTCTGAATCTGGGAACGTTTCTACAGCAATGACAGTATTTTCTTTTGGGGACGAATATCTCGTTCCCGATGCACTATTTCTACTTTACTGTATCGCTCGCACCCTCACATTGAGAAATTAACACAGAAATTGCGTCGCAATGAAATACATTGTGTTCCATGCCTTCTCTTTCCAATCTGGGAACATTTCTACGGCAACGAAAGGATATCGTTTTGGGGACGAGCATCTCGTTCCCGATGCACTATTTCTTCATTACTGTATCCCTCGCACTCCCTCATTGACGAAGTAACACAGAAATTGCGTCGCAATGAAATACATTGTGTTCCATGGCTTCTCTTTCTCAATCTAGGAACGTTTAGACGGCAACGACTGGATTTTGTTTTGGGGTCGAGGAACTCCTTTCCGATGTATTTGTTCTTTATGGTATCCCTCGCATCCTCACATTGAGGGATTAACATAGAAAGTGCGTCGCATTCAAATACATTGTGTCCCGTGCCTTCTCTATCTCAATCTGGGAACGGTTCTATGGGAACGACAGGATATTCTTTTGGGGATGAGTATCTCGTTCTTGATGCTCTATTACATCTTCACTGTATCCCTCGCACCCTCACATTGAGGAATTGTGTCTGAAATCGCGTCGCAATGAAAGACATTTTGTTCCACGCCTTCTCGTTTCCAATCTATGAACGTATCTACGGCAACGACAGGATTTTGTTTCGGGGTCGAGGATCTCCTTTCCGATGCACAATTTGTTTTTTATGGTGTCCCTCGCACCCTCACATTGAGGGATTAACACAGAAATTGCGTCGCATTGTAATACATGGGTTCCATGTCTTCGCTATCCTATTCTAGGACCGTTTCCACGACAAAGACAGGATTTCGTTTTGGCTTTGATGATCTCCTTTCCAATGCACTATTTCTTCTTTACTGTATCCCTCGCACCTTCACATCTAGGAATTAACACTGAAATTGCGTCGCAATGAGGTACATTGGGTTCCATGCCTTCTCTATCCCAATCCGGGAACGTTTCTATGACAACGACTGGATTTTGTTCTCGGTTTGAGGACCTGTTTTCGGATGCACTATTTCTTCTTTACTGTATTCCTCGCATCCTCACATTGAGTAATTGTCACAGAAATTGCGTCGCAATAAAATACATTGTGTTTCATGCCTTCTCCTTCGCAATCTAGGAACGTTTCCACGGCAACAACACGATTTTTTTTGGGGTCGAGGATCTCCTTTCCGACGCACTATTTCTTCTCTACTGTATCCCTCGCACCCTCACATTGACGAATTAATACAGAAATGGCGTCGCCATAAAATACATTGTTTTCCATGCCTTCTCTTTCCCAATCTTGGAACGTTTCTACGGCAACGACAGGAATTTCCTTTGGAAACGAGTATCTCGTTACTGATGAAATATTTCTTCTTTACTGTATCCCTCGAACTCCAACATTCAGGAATTAACACAGAATTTGCGTCGCAATGAAATACATTGTGTTCCATGCCTTCTCCTTCCCAAGCTGGGAACTTTTCTACGGCAACGGATGGATTTTCCTTTGGGGACGAGTATCTCGTTCTCGATGCACTATTTCTTCTTTACTGTACCCTCACACCCTCACATTGACGAATTAACACAGAAATTGCGTCGCAATGAAATACATTGTGTTCCATGTCTTCTCTTTCCGAATCTGGGATCGTTTCTACGGCAACGACAGGGTTTTCTTTTGGGGACGAGTATCTCGTTCGCGATGCACTATTTCTTCATTATTATATCCCTTGAACTCTGACATTGAGGAATTGACACTGAAATTGCGTCGCAATAAAATACATTGTGTTTCATGCCTTCTCCTTCGCAATTTAAGAACGTTTCCACGGCAAAAACAGGTTTTTTTTTTGGGTCGCGGATCTTCTTTCCGATGCACTATATCTTCTTCATTGTATCTCTCGCACCCAAACATTGACGAATTAACACAGAAATGGCGTCGCAATAAAATACATAGTTTTCCATGCCTTCTCTTTCCCAATCTTGGAACGTTTCTACGGCAACGACAGGAATTTCCTTTGGGGACGAGTATCTCGTTCCTGATGAACTATTTCTTCTTTACTGTATCCCTCGCACTCTCACATTGTCGAATTAACACATAAATAGCGTCGCAATGATATACGTTTTGTTCCATGCCTTTTCTTTCACAATCTAGGAATGTTCCTACAGCAATGATAGTATTTTGTTTTTGGGTCGAGGATCTCCTTTCCGATGCACTATTTCTTCTTAACTGCATCCCTCGCACATTCACATTGAGGAATGGTCACTGAAATTCCGTCGCAATGAAATACATTGTGTTCCACTCCTTCTCTTTCCCAAGCTGGTAACGTATCTACAGCAACGACAGGATTTTCTATTGGGGACGAGTATCTCGTTTCCGATGCACTTATTCTTCTTTACTGTATCCCTCGCATGCTCATATTGAAAAATTAACACAGAAATTGCGCCGCAACGAAATACATTGTGTTCCATGCCTTCTCTTTCCCAATCTGGGAACATTTCTACGGCAATGAAAGGATCTTCTTTTGGGGATGAGTATCTCGATCCCGATGCACTATTAATTCATTACTGTATCCCTCGCACCCTCACACTGACGAATTAACACAGAAATTCCGTCGCAATGAAATACATTGTGTTCCACTCCTTCTCTTTCCCAAGCTGGTAACGTATCTACAGCAACGACAGGATTTTCTATTGGGGACGAGTATCTCGTTCCCGATGCACTATTTCTTCTTTACTGTATCCCTCGGACTCTCACATTGACGAATTAACACAGAAATAGCGGCGCAATTAAATACATTGTGTTTCATGACTTCACTTTCCCAATCTAGGAACGTTTCTACGGCAACGACAGGATTTTGTTTTGGAGTCGAGGATCTCGTTCCCTATAAACTATTTCCTCATTACTGTATCCCTCGCACTCACACATTGACGAATTAAAACAGAAATTGCGCTGCCATAAAACACACTGTGTTCCATGCCGTCTCTGTCCCAATCTAGGAACGTTTCACCGGCAACGACGGGATTATGCTTTGGGGTCGAGGATCTCGTTCCCGATGCACTATTTCTTCATTATTGTATCCCTTGCACTCTCACATTGAGGAATTAACACAGAAATTGCGTCGCTATAAAATACATTGTGTTTCATGCCTTCACTTTCCCAATCTAGGAACGTTTCTACAGCAACGATAGGTTTTGTTTTGGGGTCTAGGATCTCCTTTCCGATGCACTATTTCTTCATTACTGTATCCTTCGCACTATCACATTCACGAATTAACACAGAAATAGCATCGCAATGAAATACATTGCGTTCCATGCCTTCTTTTTCCCAATCTCGGAACGTTTCTAAGGCAACAACAGGAGCTTCCTTTGGAGACGAGTATCTCGTTCCTGATGAACTATTTCTTCTTTACTGTATCCCTCGCACTCTCACATTGTCGAATTAACACATAAATAGCGTCGCAATGATATACGTTTTTTCCATGCCTTCTCTTTCCCAATCTATGAACGTTTCTATAGCAATGACAGTATTTTGTTTTTGGGGCGAGGATCTCCTTTCCGATGCACTATTTCTTCTTTACTGCATCCCACGCACCCTCACATTGAGGAATTGTCACAGATCTTCCGTCGCAATGAAATACATTGTGTTCCACTCCTTCTCTTTCCCAATCTGGTAACGTATCTACAGCAAGGACTTGTTTTTCTTTTGGGGTCACGTATCTCGTTCCCGATGCACTATTTCATCTTTACTGTATCCCTCGCACTCTCACATTGACGAATTAACACAGAAATTGCGCCGCAATGAAATACATTGTATTCCATGCCCTCTCTTTCCCAATCTGGGAACATTGCTACGGCAACGAAAGGATCTTCCTTTGGGGACGAGTATCTTGATCCCGATACACTTCTTTACTGTATCCCTCGCACCCTCAAATTGACGAATTAACACAGAAATTGCGTCGCAATGAAATACATTGTGTTCCATGCCTTCTCTTTCCGAATATGGGATCGTTTCTACGGCAACGACAGGATCTTTTTTGGGGACGAATATCACGTTCCCGATGCACTATTTCTTCTTTACTGTATCCCTCGCACCCTCAGATCTAGGAATTAACACAGAAATTGCGTCGCAATGAAGTACATTGGGTTCCATGCCTTCTCTATCCCAATCCGGGAACGTTTCTATGGCAACGACTGGATTTTGTTTTCGGGTCGAGGACCTCTTTTCCGATGGACTATTTCTTCTTTACTGTATTCCTCGCATCCTCACATTGAGTAATCGTCACAGAAATTGCGTCGCAATGAAATACATAATGTTGCATGCCTTCTCTTTCCCAATCTGGGAACGGTTCTATGGCATGACAGGATATTCTTTGGGAATGAGTATCTCGTTCTTGATGCACTATTTCTTCTTTACTGTGTCCCTCACAACCTCACATTGAAGAATTAACACAGAAATTGCGTCGAAATGTAATACATTGTGTTCCATGCCTCCTCTTTCCCATTCTCGAGACGTTTCTACGGCAACGACACGATTTTCCTTTGGCGACGAGTATCTCGTTCCCGATGAACTGTTTCTTCTTTACTGTATCACTCGCACCCTCACATTGAGGAATTGTCACAGAAATTCCGTCGCAATGATATACGTTCTGTTCCATGCCTTCTCTTTCCAATCTAGGAACGTTTCTACGGCAATGACAGTATTTTGTTTTTGGGTCGAGGATCTCCTTTCCGATGCACTATTTCTCATTTACTGCATCCCTCGCAACCTCACATTGAGGAATTAACACAGAAATTGCGTTGTAATGACATAAATTGTGTTCCATACCTTCTCTTTACCAATCTGGGAACGTTTCTACGGCAACAAAAGGAATTTTTTTTTTTTGGGGACGAATATCTCGTTCCCGATGCACTATTTCTTGTTTACTGTATCCCTCGCACTCTCACATTGACGAATTAACAAAGAAATTGCGTCGCAATGAAATACATTGTGTTCCATGCCTTCTCCTTCCCAATCTGGGAACTTTTCTATGGCAACGATGGGATTTTCCTTTGGGGACGAGTATCTCGTTCTCGATGCACTATTTCTTCTTTACTGTATCCCTCGCACCCTCACATTAACGAATTAACACAGAAATTGCGTCGCAATGAAGTACATTGTGTTCCATGCCTTCTCTTTCCGAATGTGGGGTCGTTTCTGCGGCAACGACAGGATCTTATTTTGGGGACGGATGTCACATTCCCGATGCACTATTTCTTCTTTACTGTATCACTTGCACCCTAACATTGAGGAATTAACACAGAAATTGCGTCGCAATGAAATACATTGCGTTCCATGCCTTCTGTATCCCAATCCGGGAACGTTTCTATGGCAACGACTGGATTTGGTTTTCGGGTCGAAGACCTCTTTTCTGATGCACTATTTCTTCTTTACTGTATTCCTCGCATCCTCACATTGAGTAATTGTCACAGAAATTGCGTCGCAATGAAATACATTATCTTGCACGCCTTCTCTTTCCCAATCTGGGAACGTTTCTACGGCAACGACAGGATTTTCCTTTGGGGATGAGTATCTCGTTCCTGATGCACTATTTCATCATTACTGTATCCCTCGCACTCTCACATTGAGGAATTAACACAGAAATTGCGTCGCAATAAAATACATTGTGTTTATTGCCTTCTCCTTCGCAATTTAAGAACGTTTCCACGGCAAAAACAGGTTTTTTTTTTGGGTCGCGGATCTCCTTTCCGATGCACTATATCTTCTTCATTGTATCTCTCGCACCCAAACATTGACGAATTAACACAGAAATGGCGTCGCAATAAAATACATAGTTTTCCATGCCTTCTCTTTCCCAATCTTGGAACGTTTCTACGGCAACGACAGGAATTTCCTTTGGGGACGAGTATCTCGTTCCTGATGAACTATTTCTTCTTTACTGTATCCCTCGCACTCTCACATTGTCGAATTAACACATAAATAGCGTCGCAATGATATACGTTTTGTTCCATGCCTTTTCTTTCACAATCTAGGAATGTTCCTACAGCAATGATAGTATTTTGTTTTTGGGTCGAGGATCTCCTTTCCGATGCACTATTTCTTCTTTACTGCATCCCTCGCACCCTCACATTGAGGAATGGTCACTGAAATTCCGTCGCAATGAAATACATTGTGTTCCACTCCTTCTCTTTCCCAAGCTGGTAACGTATCTACAGCAACGACAGGATTTTCTATTGGGGACGAGTATCTCGTTTCCGATGCACTAATTCTTCTTTACTGTATCCCTCGCATGCTCATATTGAAAAATTAACACAGAAATTGCGCCGCAACGAAATACATTGTGTTCCATGCCTTCTCTTTCCCAATCTGGGAACATTTCTACGGCAATGAAAGGATCTTCTTTTGGGGATGAGTATCTCGATCCCGATGCACTATTAATTCATTACTGTATCCCTCGCACCCTCACATTGACGAATTAACACAGAAATTGCGTCGCTATGAAATACATAGTGTTCCATGCCTTCTCTTTCCGAATCTGGGATCGTTTCTACGGCAACGACAGGATCTTCTTCTGGGGACGAATATCATGTTCCCAATGCACTATTTCTTCTTTACTGTATCACTCGCCCCCTCACATTGAGGAATTAACACAGAAATTGCGTCGCAATGAAATACATTGTGTTCCATGCCTTCTCTTTCCCAATCCGGGAACGTTTCTATGGCAACGACTGGATTTTGTTTTTGGGTAGAGTATCTCTTTTCCGATGCACTAATTCTTCTTTACTGTATTCCTTGCATCCTCACTTTGAGCAATTGTTACAGAAATTGCGTCGCAATGAAATACATTGTGTTCCACGCCTTCTCTTTCCGAATCTGGGAACGTTTGTACGGCAATGACAGGATTTTCTTTTGGGGACGCGTTTCTCGTTCCCGATGCACTATTTCTTCATTATTGTATCCCTCGCACTCTCACATTGAGGAATTAACACAGAAATTGCGTCGCAATAAAGTACATTGTGTTTCATGCCTTCTCCTTCGCAATCTAGGAACGTTTCCACGGCAACGACAGGATTTAGTTTTGGTGTCGAGGATCTCCATTCCGAAGCACTATTTCTTCTTTACTATATACCTCGCACCCTCACATTGACGAATTAACACAGAAATTGCGTCGCATACAATACACTGTGTTCCATGCCTTCTCCTTCGCAATCTAGTATCGGTTCTACGGCAACGACAGGATTTTGTTTTGGGGTCGAGGATCTCCTTTCCGATGCACTATTTCTTCTTTACTGTATCTCTCGCACCCTTACATCGACGATTTAACACAGAAATGGCGTCGTAATAAAATACACTGTGTTCCATGCCTTCTCTTTCCCAATCTCGAAACGTTTCTACGGCAACGACAGGATTTTCCTTTGGGGACGAGTATCTTGCTCCCGATGAACTGTTTCTTCTTTACTATATCCCTCGCACTCTTACATAGACGAATTAGCACAGAAATAGCGTCGCAATGATATACGTTTTGTTCCATGCCCTCTCTTTCCCAATCTAGGAACGTTTCTATGGTAATGACAGTATTTTGTTTTTGAGTCAAGGATCTCTTTTCCGAAGCACTATTTCTTCTTTACTGCATCCCTCGCACCCTCACATTGAGGAATTAACACAGAAATTGCGTTGCAATGACATAAATTGTGTTTCATACCTTCTCCTTACGAATCTGGGAACATTTCTACGGCAACAAAAGAATTTCTTTTGGGGACGAGTATCTCGTTCCCGATGCACTATTTCTTCTTTACTGTATCCCTCGGACTCTCACATTGACGAATGAACACAGAAATAGCGTCGCAATTAAATACATTGTGTTTCATGACTTCACTTTCCCAATCTAGGAACGTTTCTACGGCAACGACAGGATTTAGTTTTGGAGTCGAGGATCTCGTTCCCTATAAACTATTTCCTCATTACTGTATCCCTCTCACTCACACATTGACGAATTAAAACAGAAATTGCGCTGCCATAAAACACACTGTGTTCCATGCCGTCTCTGTCCCAATCTAGGAACGTTTCACCGGCAACGACGGGATTATGCTTTGGGGTCGAGGATCTTGTTCCCGATGCACTATTTCTTCATTATTGTATCCCTTGCACTCTCACATTGAGGAATTAACACAGAAATTGCGTCACTATAAAATACATTGTGTTTCATGCCTTCACTTTCCCAATCTAGGAACGTTTCTACAGCAACGATAGGTTTTGTTTTGGGGTCTAGGATCTCCTTTCCGATGCACTATTTCTTCATTACTGTATCCTTCGCACTATCACATTCACGAATTAACACAGAAATAGCATCGCAATGAAATACATTGCGTTCCATGCCTTCTTTTTCCCAATCTCGGAACGTTTCTAAGGCAACAACAGGAGCTTCCTTTGGAGACGAGTATCTCGTTCCTGATGAACTATTTCTTCTTTACTGTATCCCTCGCACTCTCACATTGTCGAATTAACACATAAATAGCGTCGCAATGATATACGTTTTTTCCATGCCTTCTCTTTCCCAATCTATGAACGTTTCTATAGCAATGACAGTATTTTGTTTTTGGGGCGAGGATCTCCTTTCCGATGCACTATTTCTTCTTTACTGCATCCCTCGCACCCTCACATTGAGGAATGGTCACTGAAATTCCGTCGCAGTGAAATACATTGTGTTCCACTCCTTCTCTTTCCCAAGCTGGTAACGTATCTACAGCAACGACAGGATTTTCTATTGGGGACGAGTATCTCGTTTCCGATGCACTAATTCTTCTTAACTGTATCCCTCGCATGCTCATATTGAAAAATTAACACAGAAATTGCGCCGCAACGAAATACATTGTGTTCCATGCCTTCTCTTTCCCAATCTGGGAACATTTCTACGGCAATGAAAGGATCTTCTTTTGGGGATGAGTATCTCGATCCCGATGCACTATTAATTCATTACTGTATCCCTCGCACCCTCACATTGACGAATTAACACAGAAATTGCGTCGCTATGAAATACATAGTGTTCCATGCCTTCTCTTTCCGAATCTGGGATCGTTTCTACGGCAACGATAGGATCTTCTTCTGGGGACGAATATCACGTTCCCAATGCACTATTTCTTCTTTACTGTATCACTCGCCCCCTCACATTGAGGAATTAACACAGAAATTGCGTCGCAATGAAATACATTGTGTTCCATGCCTTCTCTATCCCAATCCGGGAACGTTTCTATGGCAACGACTGGATTTGGTTTTTGGGTAGAGTATCTCTTTTCCGATGCACTATTTCTTCTTTACTGTATTCCTTGCATCCTCACGTTGAGCAATTGTTACAGAAATTGCGTCGCAATGAAATACATTGTGTTCCACGCCTTCTCTTTCCGAATCTGGGAACGTTTGTACGGCAATGACAGGATTTTCTTTTGGGGACGCGTTTCTCGTTCCCGATGCACTATTTCTTCATTATTGTATCCCTCGCACTCTCACATTGAGGAATTAACACAGAAATTGCGTCGCAATAAAGTACATTGTGTTTCATGCCTTCTCCTTCGCAATCTAGGAACGTTTCCACGGCAACGACTGGATTTAGTTTTGGTGTCGAGGATCTCCATTCCGAAGCACTATTTCTTCTTTACTATATACCTCGCACCCTCACATTGACGAATTAACACAGAAATTGCGTCGCATACAATACACTGTGTCCCATGCCTTCTCCTTCGCAATCTAGTATCGGTTCTACGGCAACGACAGGATTTTGTTTTGGGGTCGAGGATCTCCTTTCCGATGCACTATTTCTTCTTTACTGTATCTCTCGCACCCTTACATCGACGATTTAACACAGAAATGGCGTCGTAATAAAATACACTGTGTTCCATGCCTTCTCTTTCCCAATCTCGAAACGTTTCTACGGCAACGACAGGATTTTCCTTTGGGGACGAGTATCTTGCTCCCGATGAACTGTTTCTTCTTTACTATATCCCTCGCACTCTTACATAGACGAATTAGCACAGAAATAGCGTCGCAATGATATACGTTTTGTTCCATGCCCTCTCTTTCCCAATCTAGGAACGTTTCTATGGTAATGACAGTATTTTGTTTTTGAGTCAAGGATCTCTTTTCCGAAGCACTATTTCTTCTTTACTGCATCCCTCGCACCCTCACATTGACGATTTAACACAGAAATTGCGTTGCAATGACATAAATTGTGTTTCATACCTTCTCCTTACCAATCTGGGAACATTTCTACGGCAACAAAAGAATTTTTTTTGGGGACGAGTATCTCGTTCCCGATGCACTATTTCTTCTTTACTGTATCCCTCGGACTCTCACATTGACGAATTAACACAGAAATAGCGTCGCAATTAAATACATTGTGTTTCATGACTTCACTTTCCCAATCTAGGAACGTTTCTACGGCAACGACAGGATTTTGTTTTGGAGTCGAGGATCTCGTTCCCTATAAACTATTTCCTCATTACTGTATCCCTCTCACTCACACATTGACGAATTAAAACAGAAATTGCGCTGCCATAAAACACACTGTGTTCCATGCCGTCTCTGTCCCAATCTAGGAACGTTTCACCGGCAACGACGGGATTATGCTTTGGGGTCGAGGATCTTGTTCCCGATGCACTATTTCTTCATTAGTGTATCCCTTGCACTCTCACATTGAGGAATTAACACAGAAATTGCGTCACTATAAAATACATTGTGTTTCATGCCTTCACTTTCCCAATCTAGGAACGTTTCTACAGCAACGATAGGTTTTGTTTTGGGGTCTAGGATCTCCTTTCCGATGCACTATTTCTTCATTACTGTATCCTTCGCACTATCACATTCACGAATTAACACAGAAATAGCATCGCAATGAAATACATTGCGTTCCATGCCTTCTTTTTCCCAATCTCGGAACGTTTCTAAGGCAACAACAGGAGCTTCCTTTGGAGACGAGTATCTCGTTCCTGATGAACTATTTCTTCTTTACTGTATCCCTCGCACTCTCACATTGTGGAATTAACACATAAATAGCGTCGCAATGATATAAGTTTTTTCCATGCCTTCTCTTTCCCAATCTATGAACGTTTCTATAGCAATGACAGTATTTTGTTTTTGGGGCGAGGATCTCCTTTCCGATGCACTATTTCTTCTTTACTGCATCCCACGCACCCTCACATTGAGGAATTGTCACAGATCTTCCGTCGCAATGAAATACATTGTGTTCCACTCCTTCTCTTTCCCAATCTGGTAACGTATCTACAGCAAGGACTTGTTTTTCTTTTGGGGTCACGTATCTCGTTCCCGATGCACTATTTCATCTTTACTGTATCCCTCGCACTCTCACATTGACGAATTAACACAGAAATTGCGCCGCAATGAAATACATTGTATTCCATGCCCTCTCTTTCCCAATCTGGGAACATTTCTACGGCAACGAAAGGATCTTCTTTTGGGGACGAGTATCTCGATCCCGATACACTTCTTTACTGTATCCCTCGCACCCTCAAATTGACGAATTAACACAGAAATTGCGTCGCAATGAAATACATTGTGTTCCATGCCTTCTCTTTCCGAATATGGGATCGTTTCTACGGCAACGACAGGATCTTTTTTGGGGACGAATATCACGTTCCCGATGCACTATTTCTTCTTTACTGTATCCCTCGCACCCTCACATCTAGGAATTAACACAGAAATTGCGTCGCAATGAAGTACATTGGGTTCCATGCCTTCTCTATCCCAATCCGGGAACGTTTCTATGGCAACGACTGGATTTTGTTTTCGGGTCGAGGACCTCTTTTCCGATGGACTATTTCTTCTTTACTGTATTCCTCGCATCCTCACATTGAGTAATCGTCACAGAAATTGCGTCGCAATGAAATACATAATGTTGCATGCCTTCTCTTTCCCAATCTGGGAACGGTTCTATGGCATGACAGGATATTCTTTGGGAATGAGTATCTCGTTCTTGATGCACTATTTCTTCTTTACTGTGTCCCTCACAACCTCACATTGAAGAATTAACACAGAAATTGCGTCGAAATGTAATACATTGTGTTCCATGCCTCCTCTTTCCCATTCTCGAGACGTTTCTACGGCAACGACACGATTTTCCTTTGGCGACGAGTATCTCGTTCCCGATGAACTGTTTCTTCTTTACTGTATCCCTCGCACCCTCACATTGAGGAATTGTCACAGAAATTCCGTCGCAATGATATACGTTCTGTTCCATGCCTTCTCTTTCCAATCTAGGAACGTTTCTACGGCAATGACAGTATTTTGTTTTTGGGTCGAGGATCTCCTTTCCGATGCAATATTTCTCATTTACTGCATCCCTCGCAACCTCACATTGAGGAATTAACACAGAAATTGCGTTGTAATGACATAAATTGTGTTCCATACCTTCTCTTTACCAATCTGGGAACGTTTCTACGGCAACAAAAGGATTTTTTTTTTGGGGACGAATATCTCGTTCCCGATGCACTATTTCTTGTTTACTGTATCCCTCGCACTCTCACATTGACGAATTAACAAAGAAATTGCGTCGCAATGAAATACATTGTGTTCCATGCCTTCTCCTTCCCAATCTGGGAACTTTTCTACGGCAACGATGGGATTTTCCTTTGGGGACGAGTATCTCGTTCTCGATGCACTATTTCTTCTTTACTGTATCCCTCGCACCCTCACATTAACGAATTAACACAGAAATTGCGTCGCAATGAAGTACATTGTGTTCCATGCCTTCTCTTTCCGAATGTGGGAACGTTTCTGCGGCAACGACAGGATCTTATTTTGGGGACGGATGTCACATTCCCGACGCACTATTTCTTCTTTACTGTATCACTTGCACCCTAACATTGAGGAATTAACACAGAAATTGCGTCGCAATGAAATACATTGCGTTCCATGCCTTCTGTATCCCAATCCGGGAACGTTTCTATGGCAACGACTGGATTTTGTTTTCGGGTCGAGAACCTCTTTTCTGATGCACTATTTCTTCTTTACTGTATTCCTCGCATCCTCACATTGAGTAATTGTCACAGAAATTGCGTCGCAATGAAATACATTATCTTGCACGCCTTCTCTTTCCCAATCTGGGAACGTTTCTACGGCAACGACAGGATTTTCCTTTGGGGATGAGTATCTCGTTCCTGATGCACTATTTCATCATTACTGTATCCCTCGCACTCTCACATTGAGGAATTAACACAGAAATTGCGTCGCAATAAAATACATTGTGTTTATTGCCTTCTTCTTCGCAATCTAGGAACGTTTCCACGGCAAACGACAGGATTTTTTTTTGGAGTCGTGGATCTTTTTTCCGATGCACTATTTCTTCTTTACTGTATCCCTTGCACCCTCACATTGACGAATTAACACAGAAATGGCGTCGCAATAAAATACATTGTTTTCCATGCCTTCTCTTTCCCAATCTGGGAACGGTTCTATGGCAACGACAGGATTTTCATTTGGGAATGAGTATCTCGTTCTTGATGCACTATTTCTTCTTTACTGTATCCCTCACAACCTCACATTGAGGAATTAACACAGAAATTGCATCGAAATGTAATACATTGGGTTCCATGCCTCCTCTTTCCAAATCTCGAGACGTTTCTACGGCAACGACAGGATTTTCCTTTGGCGACGAGTATCTCGTTCCCGATGAACTGTTTCTTATTTACTGTATCCCTTGCACCCTCACATTGAGGAATTGTCACAGAAATTCCATCGCAATGATATACGTTTTGTTCCATGCCTTCTCTTTCCCAATCTAGGAACGTTTCTACGGCAATGACAGTATTTTGTTTTTGGCTCGAGGATCTCCTTTCCGATGCACTATTTCTACTTTACTGCATCCCTCGCACCCTCACATTGAGGAATTAACACAGAAATTGCGTTGCAATGACATAAATTGTGTTCCGAACCTTCTCTTTACCAATCTGGGAACGTTTCTATGGCAACAAAAGGATTTTTTTTGGGGACGAGTATCTCGTTCCCGATGCACTATTTCTTCTTTACTGTATCCCTCGCACTCTCACATTGACGAATTAACACAGAAATAGCGTCGCAATTAAACACATTGTGTTCCATGTCTTCTCTTTCCCAATCTAGGAACGTTTCTACAGCAACGACACGATTTTCTTTTGGGGACGAGTATCTCGTTCCCGATGCACTATTTCTGCCTTAATGTATCCCTCGCACTCTCAAATTGACGAATTAACAAAGAAATTGTGTCGTAATGAAATACATTGTGTTCCATGCCTTCTCATTCCCAATCTGGGAACTTTTCCACGGCAACGACGGGATTTTCCTTTGGGGACGAGAATCTCGTTCTCAATGCACTATTTCTTCTTTACTGTATCCCTCGCACCCTCACATTGACGAATTAACACACAAATTGCGTCGCAATGAAATACATTGTGTTCCATGCCTTGTCTTTCCGAATCTGGGATCGATTCTACGGCAACGACAGGATCTTCTTTTGGGGACGAATATCACGTTCCCGATGCACTATTTTTTCTTTACTGTATCACTCGCACCCTCACATTGAGGAATTAACACAGAAATTGCGTCGCAATGAAATTCATGGGTTCCATGCCTTCTCTATCCCAATCCAGGAACGTTTCTATGGCAACGACTGGATTTTGTTTTCGGGTCGAGGACCTCTTTTCCGATGCATTATTTCTTCTTTACTGTATTCTTCGCATCCTCACATTGAGTAATTGTCAAAGAAATTGCGTCGCAATGAAATACATTATGTTGCACGCCTTCTCTTTCCCAATCTGGGTACGTTTCTACGGCAACGACAGGATTTTCTTTTGGGGACGAATATCACGATCCCGATGCACTATTTCTTCTTTAGTGTATCCCTCGCACTCTCACATTGAGGAATTAACACAGAAATTGCGTCGCAATAAAATACATTGTGTTTCATGCGTTCTCTTTCCCAATCTCGGAACGTTTCTACGGCAACGACATGTTTTTCCTTTGGGGACAAGTATCTCGTTCCCGATGAACTGTTTCTTCTTTACTGTATCCCTCGCACCCTCACATTGAGGAATTGTCACAGAAATTCCATCGCAATGATATACGTTTTGTTCCATGCCTTCTCTTTCCCAATCTAGGAACGTTTCTACGCCAATGGCAGTATTTTGTTTTTGGCTCGAGGATTTCCTTTCCGATGCACTATTTCTTCTTTACTGCATCCCTCGCACCCTCACATTGAGGAATTAACACAGAAATTGCGTTGCAATGACATAAATTGTGTTCCAAACCTTCTCTTTACCAATCTGGGAACGTTTCTACGGCAACAAAAGGATTTTTTTTGGGGACGAATATCTCGTTCCCGATGCACTATTTCTTGTTTACTGTATCCCTCGCACTCTCACATTGACGAATTAACAAAGAAATTGCGTCGCAATGAAATACATTGTGTTCCATGCCTTCTCCTTCCCAATCTGGGAAATTTTCTACGGCAACGATGGGATTTTCCTTTGGGGACGAGTATCTCGTTCTCGATGCACTATTTCTTCTTTACTGTATCCCTCGCACCCTCACATTGAGGAATTGTCACAGAAATTCCATCGCAATGATATACGTTTTGTTCCATGCCTTCTCTTTCCCAATCTAGGAACGTTTCTACGGCAATGACAGTATTTTGTTTTTGGCTCGAGGATCTCCTTTCCGATGCACTATTTCTTCTTTACTTCATCCCTCGCACCCTCACATTGAGGAATTAACACAGAAATTGCGTTGCAATGACATAAATTGTGTTCCAAACCTTCTCTTTACCAATCTGTGAACGTTTCTACGGCAACAAAAGGATTTTTTTCGGGGACGAATATCTCGTTCCCGATGCACTATTTCTTGTTTACTGTATCCATCGCACTCTCACATTGACGTATTAACAAAGAAATTGCGTCGCAATGAAATACATTGTGTTCCATGCCTTCTCCTTCCCAATCTGGGAACTTTTCTACGGCAACGATGGGATTTTCCTTTGGGGACGAGTATCTCGTTCTCGATGCACTATTTCTTCTTTACTGTATCCCTCGCACCCTCACATTAACGAATTAACACAGAAATTGCGTCGCAATGAAGTACATTGTGTTCCATGCCTTCTCTTTCCGAATGTGGGATCGTTTCTACGGCAACGACAGGATCTTATTTTGGGGACGGATGTCACATTCCCGATGCACTATTTCTTCTTTACTGTATCACTTGCACCCTAACATTGAGGAATTAACACAGAAATTGCGTCGCAATGAAATACATTGCGTTCCATGCCTTCTGTATCCCAATCCGGGAACGTTTCTATGGCAACGACTGGATTTTGTTTTCGGGTCGAGGACCTCTTTTCCGATGCACTATTTCTTCTTTACTGTATCCCTTGCACCCTCACATTGACGAATTAACACAGAAATGGCGTCGCAATAAAATACATTGTTTTACATGCCTTCTCTTTCCCAATCTCGGAACGTTTCTATGGCAACGACAGGAGTTTCCGTTGGGGACGAGTATCTCGTTCCTGATGAACTATTTCTTCTTTACTGTATCCCTCGCACTCTCACATTGTCGAATTAACACCTAAATAGCGTCGCAATGATATACGTTTTGTTCCATGCCATCTCTTTCCCAATCTACGAACGTTTCTACAGCAACGACCGGATTTAGTTTTGGGGACGATTATGTCGTTCCCGATGAACAATTTCTTCTTTACTCTATCCCTCGAACTCTAAGATTCAGGAATTAACACAGAAATTGCGTCGAAATGTAATACATTGGGTTCCATGCCTCCTCTTTCCAAATCTCGAGACGTTTCTACGGCAACGACAGGATTTTCCTTTGGCGACGAGTATCTCGTTCCCGATGAACTGTTTCTTATTTACTGTATCCCTTGCACCCTCACATTGAGGAATTGTCACAGAAATTCCATCGCAATGATATACGTTTTGTTCCATGCCTTCTCTTTCCCAATCTAGGAACGTTTCTACGGCAATGACAGTATTTTGTTTTTGGCTCGAGGATCTCCTTTCCGATGCACTATTTCTACTTTACTGCATCCCTCGCACCCTCACATTGAGGAATTAACACAGAAATTGCGTTGCAATGACATAAATTGTGTTCCGAACCTTCTCTTTACCAATCTGGGAACGTTTCTATGGCAACAAAAGGATTTTTTTTGGGGACGAGTATCTCGTTCCCGATGCACTATTTCTTCTTTACTGTATCCCTCGCACTCTCACATTGACGAATTAACACAGAAATAGCGTCGCAATTAAACACATTGTGTTCCATGTCTTCTCTTTCCCAATCTAGGAACGTTTCTACAGCAACGACACGATTTTCTTTTGGGGACGAGTATCTCGTTCCCGATGCACTATTTCTGCCTTAATGTATCCCTCGCACTCTCACATTGACGAATTAACAAAGAAATTGTGTCGTAATGAAATACATTGTGTTCCATGCCTTCTCATTCCCAATCTGGGAACTTTTCCACGGCAACGACGGGATTTTCCTTTGGGGACGAGAATCTCGTTCTCAATGCACTATTTCTTCTTTACTGTATCCCTCGCACCCTCACATTGACGAATTAACACACAAATTGCGTCGCAATGAAATACATTGTGTTCCATGCCTTGTCTTTCCGAATCTGGGATCGATTCTACGGCAACGACAGGATCTTCTTTTGGGGACGAATATCACGTTCCCGATGCACTATTTTTTCTTTACTGTATCACTCGCACCCTCACATTGAGGAATTAACACAGAAATTGCGTCGCAATGAAATTCATGGGTTCCATGCCTTCTCTATCCCAATCCAGGAACGTTTCTATGGCAACGACTGGATTTTGTTTTCGGGTCGAGGACCATTTTCCGATGCATTATTTCTTCTTTACTGTATTCTTCGCATCCTCACATTGAGTAATTGTCAAAGAAATTGCGTCGCAATGAAATACATTATGTTGCACGCCTTCTCTTTCCCAATCTGGGTACGTTTCTACGGCAACGACAGGATTTTCTTTTGGGGACGAATATCACGATCCCGATGCACTATTTCTTCTTTAGTGTATCCCTCGCACTCTCACATTGAGGAATTAACACAGAAATTGCGTCGCAATAAAATACATTGTGTTTCATGCGTTCTCTTTCCCAATCTCGGAACGTTTCTACGGCAACGACATGTTTTTCCTTTGGGGACAAGTATCTCGTTCCCGATGAACTGTTTCTTCTTTACTGTATCCCTCGCACCCTCACATTGAGGAATTGTCACAGAAATTCCATCGCAATGATATACGTTTTGTTCCATGCCTTCTCTTTCCCAATCTAGGAACGTTTCTACGCCAATGGCAGTATTTTGTTTTTGGCTCGAGGATTTCCTTTCCGATGCACTATTTCTTCTTTACTGCATCCCTCGCACCCTCACATTGAGGAATTAACACAGAAATTGCGTTGCAATGACATAAATTGTGTTCCAAACCTTCTCTTTACCAATCTGGGAACGTTTCTACGGCAACAAAAGGATTTTTTTTGGGGACGAATATCTCGTTCCCGATGCACTATTTCTTGTTTACTGTATCCCTCGCACTCTCACATTGACGAATTAACAAAGAAATTGCGTCGCAATGAAATACATTGTGTTCCATGCCTTCTCCTTCCCAATCTGGGAAATTTTCTACGGCAACGATGGGATTTTCCTTTGGGGACGAGTATCTCGTTCTCGATGCACTATTTCTTCTTTACTGTATCCCTCGCACCCTCACATTGAGGAATTGTCACAGAAATTCCATCGCAATGATATACGTTTTGTTCCATGCCTTCTCTTTCCCAATCTAGGAACGTTTCTACGGCAATGACAGTATTTTGTTTTTGGCTCGAGGATCTCCTTTCCGATGCACTATTTCTTCTTTACTTCATCCCTCGCACCCTCACATTGAGGAATTAACACAGAAATTGCGTTGCAATGACATAAATTGTGTTCCAAACCTTCTCTTTACCAATCTGGGAACGTTTCTACGGCAACAAAAGGATTTTTTTCGGGGACGAATATCTCGTTCCCGATGCACTATTTCTTGTTTACTGTATCCATCGCACTCTCACATTGACGTATTAACAAAGAAATTGCGTCGCAATGAAATACATTGTGTTCCATGCCTTCTCCTTCCCAATCTGGGAACTTTTCTACGGCAACGATGGGATTTTCCTTTGGGGACGAGTATCTCGTTCTCGATGCACTATTTCTTCTTTACTGTATCCCTCGCACCCTCACATTAACGAATTAACACAGAAATTGCGTCGCAATGAAGTACATTGTGTTCCATGCCTTCTCTTTCCGAATGTGGGATCGTTTCTACGGCAACGACAGGATCTTATTTTGGGGACGGATGTCACATTCCCGATGCACTATTTCTTCTTTACTGTATCACTTGCACCCTAACATTGAGGAATTAACACAGAAATTGCGTCGCAATGAAATACATTGCGTTCCATGCCTTCTGTATCCCAATCCGGGAACGTTTCTATGGCAACGACTGGATTTTGTTTTCGGGTCGAGGACCTCTTTTCCGATGCACTATTTCTTCTTTACTGTATCCCTTGCACCCTCACATTGACGAATTAACACAGAAATGGCGTCGCAATAAAATACATTGTTTTACATGCCTTCTCTTTCCCAATCTCGGAACGTTTCTATGGCAACGACAGGAGTTTCCGTTGGGGACGAGTATCTCGTTCCTGATGAACTATTTCTTCTTTACTGTATCCCTCGCACTCTCACATTGTCGAATTAACACCTAAATAGCGTCGCAATGATATACGTTTTGTTCCATGCCATCTCTTTCCCAATCTACGAACGTTTCTACAGCAACGACCGGATTTAGTTTTGGGGACGATTATGTCGTTCCCGATGAACAATTTCTTCTTTACTCTATCCCTCGAACTCTAACATTCAGGAATTAACACAGAAATTGCGTCGCAGTGGAGTACATTGTGTTCCATGACTTCTCTTTCCCAATCTGGGAACGTTTCTATGGCAACCACAGGATATTCTTTGGGAATGAGTATCTCGTTCTTGATGCACTATTTCTTCTTTACTGTGTCCCTCACAACCTCACATTGAGGAATTAACACAGAAATTGCGTCGAAATGTAATACATTGTGTTGCATGCCTCCTCTTTCCCATTCTCGAGACGTTTCTACGGCAACGACACGATTTTCCTTTGGCGACGATTATCTCCTTTCCGATGCACTATTTCTTCTTTACTGCATCCCTCGCATTCTCACATTGAGGAATTAACACAGAAATTGCGTTGCAATGACATAAATTGTGTTCCATAGCTTCTCTTTACCAATCTGGGAACGTTTCTACGGCAACAAAAGAATTTTTTTGGAGACGAATATCTCGTTCCCGATGCACTATTTCTTCTTTACTGTATCCCTCGCAGTCTCACATTGACGAATTAACAAAGGAATTGCGTCGCAATGAAATACATTGTGTTCCATGCCTTCTCTATCCCAATCCGGGAACGTTTCTATGGCAACGACAGGATTTAGTTTTGGTGTCGAGGATCTCCATTCCGAAGCACTATTTCTTCTTCACTATATCCCTCGCACCCTCACATTGACGAATTAACACAGAAATTGCGTCGCATAAAATACACTGTGTCCCATGCCTTCTCCTTCGCAATCTAGTATCGGTTCTACGGCAACGACAGGATTTTGTTTTGGGGGCGAGGATCTCGTTCCGGATGCACTGTTTCTTCTTTACTGTATCCCTCGCACACTCACATTGACGAATGAACACAGAAATTGCGTCGCAATGAAATACATTTCGTTCCATGCCTTCTCTTTCCCAATCTGGGAACGTTTCTACGGCAATGACGGGATTTTCCTTTGGGGACGAGTATCAAGTTCTCGATGCACTATTTCTTCTTTACTGTATCCCTCGCACTCTCACATTGTCGAAATAACACATAAATAGCGTCGCAATGATATACGTTTTGTTCCATTCCTTCTCTTTCCCAATCTAGGAACGTTTCTACGGTAATGACAGTATTTTGTTTTTGGGTCAAGGATCTCTTTTCCGAAGCACTATTTCTTCTTTACTGCATCCCTCGCACGCTCACATTGAGGATTTAACACAGAAATTGCGTTGCAATGACATAAATTGTGTTTCATACCTTCTCCTTACCAATCTGGGAACATTTCTACGGCAACAAAAGAATTTTTTTTGGGGACGAGTATCTCGTTCCCGATGAACTATTTCTTCTTTACTCTATCCCTCGGACTCTCACATTGACGAATTAACACAGAAATAGCGTCGCAATTAAATACATTGTGCTTCATGACTTCACTTTCCCAATCTAGGAACGTTTCTACGGCAACGACAGGATTTCGTTTTGGAGTCGAGGATCTCGTTCCCTATAAACTATTTCCTCATTACTGTATCCCTCGCACTCACACATTGACGAATTAAAACAGAAATTGCGCTGCCATAAAATACACTGTGTTCCATGCCGTCTCTGTCCTAATCTAGGAACGTTTCACCGGCAACGACGGGATTTTGCTTTGGGGTCGATGATCTCGTTCCCGATGCACTATTTCTTCATTATTGTATCCCTTGCACTCTCACATTGAGGAATTAACACAGAAATTGCGTCGCTATAAAATACATTGTGTTTCATGCCTTCACTTTCCTAATCTAGGAACGTTTCTACAGCAACGACAGGTTTTGTTTTGGGGTCGAGGATCTCCTTTCCGATGCACTATTTGTTCATTACTGCATCCTTCGCACTATCACATTCACGAATTAACACAGAAATAGCATCGCAATGAAATACATTGCGTTCCATGCCTCCTTTTTCCCAATCTCGGAACGTTTCTAAGGCAACGACAGGAGTTTCCTTTGGGGACGAGTATCTCGTTCCTGATGAACTATTTCTTCTCTACTGGATCCCTCGCACTCTCACATTGTCGAATTAACACATAAATAGCGTCGCAATGATATACGTTTTGTTCCATGCCTTCTCTTTCCCAATCTAGGAACGTTTCTACAGCAAAGACCGGATTTTGTTTTGGGGACGAGTATCTCGTTCCCGATGAACAATTACTTCTTTACTCTATCCCTCGAACTCTAACATTCAGGAATTAACACAGAAATTGCGTCGCAATGAAATACATTGTGTTCCATGCCTTCTCTTTCTCAATCTGGGAACGGTTCTATGGCAACGACAGGATCTTCATTTGGGAATGAGTATCTCGTTCTTGATGCACTATTTCATCTTTACTGTATCCCTCACAACCTCACATTGAAAAATTAACACAGAAATTGCATCGAAATGTAATACATTGGGTTCCATGCCTCCTCTTTCCCAATCTCGAGACGTTTCTACGGCAACGACAGGATTTTCCTTTGGCGACGAGTATCTCGTTCCCGATGAACTGTTTCTTATTTACTGTATCCCTCGCACCCTCACATTGAGGAATTGTCACAGAAATTCCGTCGCAATGATATACGTTTTGTTCCATGCCTTCTCTTTCCCAATCTAGGAACGTTTCTACGGCAATGACAGTATTTTGTTTTTGGCTCGAGGATCTCCTTTCCGATGCACTATTTCTTATGTACTGCATCCCTCGCACCCTCACATTGAGGAAGTAACACAGAAATTGCGTTGCAATGACATAAATTGTGTTCCAAACCTTCTCTTTACCAATCTGGGAACGTTTCTACGGCAACAAATGGATTTTTTTTGGGGACGAGTATCTCGTTCCCGATGCACTATTTCTTCTTTACTGTATCCCTCGCACTCTCACATTGACGAATTAACACAGAAATAGCGTCGCAATTAAATACATTGTGTTCCATGTCTTCTCTTTCCCAATCTAGGAACGTTTCTACAGCAACGACACGATTTTCTTTTGGGGACGAGTATCTCGTTCCCGATGCACTATTTCTGCACTAATGTATCCCTCGCACTCTCACATTGACGAATTAACAAAGAAATTGCGTCGTAATGAAAAACATTGTGTTCCATGCCTTCTCCTTCCCAATCTGGGAACTTTTCCACGGCAACGACGGGATTTTCCTTTGGGGACGAGAATCTCGTTCTCAATGCACTATTTCTTCTTTACTGTATCCCTCGCACCCTCACATTGACGAATTGACACAGAAATTGCGTCGCAATGAAATACATTTTGTTCCATGCTTTGTCTTTCCGAATCTGGGATCGTTTCTACGGCAACGACAGGATCTCCTTTTGGGGACGAATATCACGTTCCCGATGCACTATTTTTTCTTTACTGTATCACTCGCACCCTCACATTGAGGAATTAACACAGAAATTGCGTCGCAATGAAATTCATGGGTTCCATGCCTTCTCTATCCCAATCCGGGACCGTTTCTATGGCAACGACTGGATTTTGTTTTCGGGTCGAGGACCATTTTCCGATGCATTATTTCTTCTTTACTGTATTCTTCGCTTCCTCACATTGAGTAATTGTCACACAAATTGCGTCGCTATGAAATACATTATGTTGCACGCCTTCTCTTTCCCAATCTGGGAACGTTTCTACGGCAACGACAGGATTTTCTTTTGGGGACGAATATCACGTTCCCGATGCACTGTTTCTTCTTTAGTGTATCCCTCACACTCTCACATTGAGGAATTAACACAGAAATTGCGTCGCAATAACATACATTGTGTTTCATGCGTTCTCTTTCCCAATCTCGGAACGTTTCTACGGCAACGACAGGAATTTCATTTGGGGACGAGTATCTCGTTCCTGATGAACTATTTCTTCTTTACTGTACACTCGCACTCTCACATTGTCGAATTAACACATAAATAGCGTCGCAATGTTATACGTTTTGTTCCATGACTTCTCTTTCCCAATCTAGGAACGTTTCTACAGCAACGACCGGATTTTGTTTTGGGGACGAATATATCGTTCCCGATGAGCAATTTCTTCTTTACTCTATCCCTCAAACTCCAACATTCAGGAATTAACACAGAAATTGCGTCGCAATGAAATACATTGTGTTCCATGCCTTCTCTTTCCCAATCTGGGAACGGTTCTATGGCAACGACAGGATTTTCTTTGGGAATGAGTATCTCGTTCTTGATGCACTATTTCTTCTTTACTGTATCCCTCACAACCTCACATTGAGGAATTGACAAAGAAATTACGTCGCAATGAAATACATTGTGTTCCATGCCTTCTCCTTCCCAATCTGGGAACTTTTCTACGGCAACGTCGGGATTTTCCATTGGGGACTAGTATCTCGTTCTCGATGCACTATTTCTTCTTCACTGTAATCCTCGCACCCTCACATCTAGGAATTAACACAGAAATTGCGTCGCAATGAAGTACATTGGGTTTCATGCCTTCTCTATCCCAATCCGTTAACGATTCTATGGCAACGACTGGATTTTGTTTTCGGGTCGATGACCTCTTTTCCGATGCACTATTTCTTCTTTACTGTATTCCTCGCATCCTCACATTGAGTAATTTTCACAGAAATTGCGTCGCAATGAAATACATAATGTTGCACGCCTTCTCTTTCCCAATCTCGGAACGTTTCTATGGCAACGACAGGAGTTTCCGTTGGGGACGAGTATCTCGTTCCTGATGAACTATTTCTTCTTTACTGTATCCCTCGCACTCTCACATTGTCGAATTAACACATAATTAGCGTCGCAATGATACACGTTTTGTTCCATGCCTTCCCTTTCCCAATCTAGGAACGTTTCTACAGCAACGACCGGATTTTGTTTTGGGGACGAATATATCGTTCCCGATGAGCAATTTCTTCTTTACTCTATCCCTCAAACTCCAACATTCAGGAATTAACACAGAAATTGCGTCGCAATGAAATACATTGTGTTCCATGCCTTCTCTTTCCCAATCTGGGAACGGTTCTATGGCAACGACAGGATTTTCTTTGGGAATGAGTATCTCGTTCTTGATGCACTATTTCTTCTTTACTGTTTCCCTCACAACCTCACATTGAGGAATTAACACAGAAATTGCGTCGAAATGTAATACATTGTGTTGCATGCCTCCTCTTTCCCATTCTCTTGACGTTTCTACGGCAACGACACGATTTTCCTTTGGCGACGAGTATCTCGTTCCCGATGAACTGTTTCTTCTTTACTGTATCCCTCGCACCCTCACATTGAGGAATTGTCACAGAAATTCCGTCGCAATGATATACGTTCTGTTCCATGCCTTCTCTTTCCCAATCTAGGAACGTTTCTACGGCAATGACAGTATTTTGTTTTTGGGTCGAGGATCTCCTTTCCGATGCAATATTTCTTCTTTACTGCATCCCTCGCATTCTCACATTGAGGAATTAACACAGAAGTTGCGTTGCAATGACATAAATTGTGTTCCATAGCTTCTCTTTACCAATCTGGGAACGTTTCTACGGCAACAAAAGGATTTTTTTTGGGGACGAATATCTCGTTCCCGATGCACTATTTCTTCTTTACTGTATCCCTCGCAGTCTCACATTGACGAATTAACAAAGGAATTGCGTCGCAATGAAATACATTGTGTTCCATGCCTTCTCTATCCCAATCCGGGAACGTCTCTATGGCAACGACTGGATTTTGTTTTTGGGTAGAGGATCTCTTTTCCGATGCACTATTTCTTCTTTACTGTATTCCTTGCATCCTCACGTTGAGTAATTGTTACAGAAATTGCGTCGCAATGAAATACATTGTGTTCCACGCCTTCTCTTTCCGAATCTGGGAACGTTTGTACGGCAATGACAGGATTTTCTTTTGGGGACGTGTATCTTGCTCCCGATGAACTGTTTCTTCTTTACTATATCCCTCGCACTCACACATAGACGAATTAGCACAGAAATAGCGTCGCAATGATATACGTTTTGTTCCATGCCTTCTCTTTCCCAATCTAGGAACGTTTCTACGGTAATGACAGTATTTTGTTTTTGGGTCAAGGATCTCTTTTCCGAAGCACTATTTCTTCTTTACTGCATCCCTCGCACCCTCACATTGAGGAATTAACACAGAAATTGCGTTGCAATGACATAAATTGTGTTTCATACCTTCTCCTTACCAATCTGGGAACATTTCTACGGCAACAAAAGAATTTTTTTTTGGGGACAAGTATCTCGTTCCCGATGCACTATTTCTTCTTTACTGTATCCCTCGGACTCTCACATTGACGAATTAACACAGAAATAGCGTCGCAATTAAATACATTGTGTTTCATGCCTTCACTTTCCCAATCTAGGAACGTTTCTACGACAACGACAGGATTATGTTTTGGAGTCGAGGATCTCGTTCCCTATAAACTATTTCCTCATTACTGTATCCCTTGCACTCACACATTGACGAATTAAAACAGAAATTGCGCTGCCATAAAATACACTGTGTTCCATGCTGTCTCTGTCCCAATCTAGGAACGTTTCACCGGCAACGACGGGATTTTGCTTTGGGGTCGAGGATCTCGTTCCCGATGCACTATTTCTTCATTATTGTATCCCTTGCACTCTCACATTGAGGAATTAGCACAGAAATTGCGTCGCTATAAAATACATTGTGTTTCATGCCTTCACTTTCCCAATCTAGGAACGTTTCTACAGCAACGACAGGTTTTGTTTTGGGGTCGAGGATCTCCTTTCCGATGCACTATTTCTTCTTTACTGTATCCCTCGCACCCTCACATTGAGGAATTGTCACAGAAATTCCGTCGCAATGATATACGTTCTGTTCCATGGCTTCTCTTTCCCAATCTAGGAACGTTTCTACGGCAATAACAGTATTTTGTTTTTGGGTCGACGATCTCCTTTCCGATGCACTATTTCTTCTTTACTGCATCCCTCGCATTCTCACATTGAGGAATTAACACAGAAATTGCATTGCAATGACATAAATTGTGTTCCATAGCTTCTCTTTACCAATCTGGGAATGTTTCTACAGCAACAAAAGGATTTTTTTTGGGGACGAATATCTCGTTCCCGATGCACTATTTCTTGTATACTGTATCCCTCGCAGTCTCACATTGATGAATTAACAAAGGAATTGCGTCGCAATGAAATACATTGTGTTCCATGCCTTCTCCTTCCCAATCTGGCAACTTTTCTACGGCAACGATGGGATTTTCCTTTGGGGACGAGTATCTCGTTCTCGATGCACTATTTCTTCTTTACTGTATCCCTCGCACCCTCACATTAACGAATTAACACAGAAATTGCGTCGCAATGAAGTACATTGTGTTCCATGCCTTCTCTTTCCGAATGTGGGATCGTTTCTACGGCAACGAGAGGTTCTTCTTTTGGGGACGAATATCACATTCCCGATGCACAATTTCTTCTTTACTGTATCACTCGCACCCTAACATTGAGGAATTCACACAGAATTTGCGTCGCAATGAAATACATTGTGTTCCATGCCTTCTCTATCCCAATCCGGGAACGTTTCTATGGCATCTACTGGATTTTGTTTTCGGATCGAGGAACTCTTTTCCGATGCACTATTTCTTCTTTACTGTATTCCTCGCATCCTCACATTGAGTAATTGTCACAGAAATTGCGTCGCAATGAAATACATTATGTTGCACGCCTTCTCTTTCCCAATCTAGGAACGTTTCTACGGCAACGACAGGATTTTCTTTTGGGGACGAGTATCTCGTTCCTGATGCACTATTTCATCAATACTGTATCCCTCGCACTCTCACATTGAGGAATTAACACAGAAATTGCGTCGCAATAAAATACATTGTGTTTCATGCCTTCTCCTTCGCAATCTAGGAACGTTTCCACGGCAACGACAGGATTTTTTTTGGAGTCGTGGATCTCCTTTCCGATCCACTATTTCTTCTTTTCTGTATCCCTCGCACCCTCACATTGAGGAATTAACACAGAAATTGCGTCGCAATGAAATACATTGGGTTCCATGCCATTTTGTTTTCGGGTCGAAGATTTCTTTTTCGATGCTTATTTCTTCTTTACTGTTTTCCTCGCATCCCCACATTGAGTAATTGTCACAGAAATTGCGTCGCAATGAAATACATTATGTTGCACGCCTTCTCTTTCCCAATCTGGGAATGTTTCCACGGCAATGACAGGATTTTCTTTTGGGGACGAGTATCTCGTTCCTGATGATTTCTTCTTCACTGTATCCCTCGCACTCTCACATTGTCGAATTAACACATAAATAGCGTCTCAATGATATACGTTTTGTTCCATGCCTTCTCTTTCCCAATCTAGGAACGTTTGTACGATAACGACAGTATTTTGTTTTTGAGTCGAGGATCTCCTTTACGATGCACTATTTCTTCTTTACTGCATCCCTCGCACCCTCACATTGAGGAATTGTCACAGAAATTCCGTCGCAATGAAATACATTGTGTTCCATGCCTTCTCTTTCCCAATCTGGGAACATTTCTACGGCAACGAAAGGATCTTCTTTTGGGGACGAGTATCTCGATCCCAATGCACTATTTCTTCTATACTGGATCCCTCGCACCCTCACATTGGCGAATTAACACAGAAATTGCGTCGCAATAAAATACATTGTGTTTCATGCCTTCTCCTTCGCAATCTAGGAACGTTTCCACGGAAACGAGAGGATTTTTTTTGGGGTCGAGGATCTCCTTTCCGATGCACTATTTCTTCTTTACAGTCTCCCTTGCTCCCAAACATTGACGAATTAACACAGAAATGGCGTCGCAATAAAATACATTGTTTTTCATGCCTTCTCTTTCCCTATTTCGGAACGTTTCTACGGCAACGACAGGAATTTCCTTTGGGGACGAGTATCTCGTTCCTGATGAACTATTTCTTCTTCACTGTATCCCTCGCACTCTCACATTGTCGAATTAACACATAAATAGCGTCGCAATGATATACGTTTTGTCCCATGCCTTCTCTTTCCCAATCTAGGAACGTTTCTACGACAATGACAGTATCTTGTTTTTGGGTCGAGGATCTCCTTTCCGATGCACTATTTCTTCTTTACAGCATCCCTCGCACCCTCACATTGAGGAATTAACACAGAAATTGCGTTGCAATGACATAAATTGTGTTCCATACCTTCTCTTTACCAATCTGGGAACGTTTCTACGGCAACAAAAGGATTTTTTTTTGGGACGAGTATCTCGTTCCCGATGCACTATTTCTTCTTTACTGTATCCCTCGCACCCTCACATTGACGAATTAACACAGAAATTGCGTCGCGCTGAAATACATTGTGTTCCATGCCTTCTCTTTCCGAATCTGGGATCGTTTCTACAGCAACGATAGGATCTTCCTTTGGGGACGAATATCACATTCCCGATGCACTGTTTCGTCTTTACTATATCCCTCGCACTCTCACATTGACGAATTAACACAGAAATAGCGTCGCAATTAAATACATTGTGTTCCATGTCTTCTCTTTCCCAATCTAGCAACGTTTCTACAGCAATGACAGGATTTTCTTTTGGGGACGAGTATTTCTTTCCCGATGCGCTATTTCTACCTTACCTTATCCCTCGCACTCTCACATTGACGAATTAACAAAGAAATTGCGTCGCAATGAAATACATTGTGTTCCATGCCTTCTCCATCCCAATTTGGGAACGTTTCTACGGCAACGACGGGATTTTCCATTGGGGACGAGTATCTCGTTCTCGATGCACTGTTTCTTCTTTACTATATCCCTCGCACCCTCACATTGACGAATTAACACAGAAATTGCGTCGCAATGAAATACATTGTGTTCCATGCCTTCTCTTTCCGAATCTGGGATCGTTTCTGCAGCAACGATAGGATCTTCCTTTGGGGACGAATATCACATTCCCGATGCACTATTTCTTCTTTACTGTATCCCTCGCACCCTCACATTGAGGATTTAACACAGAAATTGCGTCGCAATGAAATACATTGGGTTCCATGCCTTCTCTATCCCAATCCGGGAACGTTTCTATGGCAACGACAGGATTTTTTTTGGGGACAAGTATCTCGTTCCCAATGCACTATTTCTTCATAACTGTATCCCTCGCACTCTCACATTGGGGAATTAACACAGAAATTGCGTCGCAATAAAATACATTGTGTTTCATGCCTTCTCCTTCGCAATCTAGTAACGTTTCCACGGTAACGACAGGACTTTTTTTGGGGTCAAGGATCTCCTTTCCGATGCACTATTTCTAGTTTACTGTATCCCCCGCACCCTCACATTGACGATTTAACAGAGAAATGGCGTCGCAATAAAATACATTGTTTTTCATGCCTTCTCTTTCCCAATCTCGGAACGTTTCTACGGCAACGACAGGAATTTCCTTTGGGGACGAGTATCTCGTTCCTGATGAACTATTTCTTCTTCACTGTATCCCTCGCACTCTCACATTGTCGAATTAACAAATAAATAGCGTCGCAATGATATACGTTTTGTTCCATGCCTTCTGTTTCCCAATCTAGGAACGTTTCTACGACAATGACAGTATTTTGTCTTTGGGACGAGGATCTCCTTTCCGATGCACTATTTCTTCTTTACAGCATCCCTCGCATTCTCACATTGAGAATTAACAAAGAAATTCCGTCGCAATGAAATACATTGTGTTCCGTGCCTTCTCCTTCCCAATCTGGGAACGTTTCTACGGCAACGACGGTATTTTCCTTTGGGGACGAGTATCTCGTTCTCGATGCACTATTTCTTCTTTACTATATCCCTCGCACCCTCACATTGTCGAATTAACACATAAATAGCGTCGCAATGATATACGTTTTGTTGCATGCCTTCTCTTTCCCAATCTAGGAACGTTTCTACGACAATGACAGTATTTTGTTTTTGGGTCGAGGATCTCCTTTCCGATGCACTATTTCTTCTTTACAGCATCCCTCGCACCCTCACATTGAGGAATTAACACAGAAATTGCGTCGCAATGAAGTACATTGCGTTCCATGCCTCCTCTTTCCCAATCCGGGAACGTTTCTATGGCAACGACTGGATTTTGTTTTCGGGTCGAGGACCTCTTTTCCTATGCCATATTTCTTCTTTACTGTATTCCTCGCATCCTCACATTGAGTAATTGTCACAGAAATGGCGTCGCAATGAAATACATCATGTTCCACGCCTTCTCTTTCCCAATCTGGGAACGATTCTACGGCAACGACAGGATTTTGTTTTGGGGACGAGTATCTCGTTCCCGATGCACTATTTCTTCATTACTGTATCCCTCGCACTCTCAATTTGAGGTATTAGCACAGAAATTGCGTCGCAATAAAATGCATTGTGTTTCATGCCTTCTCCTTCGCAATCTAGGAACGTTAGCCACGGCAATGACCTGAATTTCCTTTGGGGATGAGTATCTCGTTGCTGAAGAACAATTTCTTCATTACTGTATCCTTCGCACTCTCACATTGAGGAATTAACACAGAAATTGCGTCGCAATGAAATACATTGTGTTCCTTGCCTTCTCCTTCGCAATCTGGGAACGTTTCTACGGCAACGACAGGATTTTCCTTTAGGGACGAGTATCTCGTTACGGATGCACTATTACTTCTTTACTGTATCGCTCACACTCTCACATTTTGAATTAACACAGATATTGAGTTGCAATGATATACATTGTGTTTCATGCCATCTCTTTCCCAATCTATGAACGTTTCTGCGGCAACGACAGGATTTTGCTTTGGGGACGAGTATCTCGTTCCCGATTAACTATTTCTTCTCTACTGTATCCCTCGCACTGTCTCATTGTCAAATTAACACAGCAATAGCGTCTCAATTAAATACATTGTTTTCCATACCTTCTCTTTCCCAATCTAGGAACGTTTCTACAGCAACGACAGGATTTTGTTTTGGGGACGAGTATCTCGTTCCCGATGAACAATTTCTTCTTTACTCTATCCCTCGAACTCTAACCTTCAGGAATTAACACAGAAAATGAGTCGCAATGAAATACATTGTGTTCCATGCCTTCTCTTTCCCAATCTCGGAACGTTTCTATGGCAACGACAGGATTTTCTTTTGGGGACGAGTATCTCGTTCCTGATGCACTATTTCTTCTTTACTGTATTACTCGCACTCTGACATTGACGAATAAACAAAGAAATTTCGTCGCAATGAAATACATTGTTTTACATGCCTTCTCTTTCCCAATCTAGGACGTTTCTACGGCAACGACGGGATTTTCCTTTGGGCACCAGTATCTCGTTCTCGATGTACTGTTTCCTCTTTACTGCATCATCGCACCCTCACATTGAGGAATTAACACAGAAATTGCGTCGCAATGAAATACATTGTGTTCCATGCCTTCCCTTTCCGAATCTGGGATCGTTTCTATGGCAACGACAGGATCTTCTTTTGGGGACGAATATCACGTTCCCGATGCACTATTTCTTCTTTACTGTATCCCTCGCACCTTCACATTGAGGAATTAATACAGAAATTGCGTCGCAATGAAATACATTGTTTTCCATGCCTTCTCTTTCCCAATCCGGGAACGTTACTATGGCAACGACTGGATTTTGTTTTTGGGTCGAGGACCTCTTTTCCGATGCACTATTTCTTCTTTACTGTATGCCTTGCATCCTCACATTAAGTAATTGTCACAGAAATTGCGTCGCAATGAAATACATTATGTTGCACGCCTTCTCTTTCCCAATCTGGGAACGTTTCTACGGCAACGACAGGATTTTCTTTGGGGACGAATATCTCGTTCCCGATGTACTATTTCTTCATTACTGTATCCCTCACACTCTCACATTGACGAAATAACTCAGAAATTGCGTCGCAATAAAATACATAGTCTTTCATGCCTTCTCCTTCGCAATCTAAAAACGTTTCCACGGCAAAGACAGGATTCTTTTTGGGGACGAGAATCTCGTTCCTGATGAACTATTTCTTCCTTACTGTATCCCTCGCACTCTCGCATTGTCGGACTAACACATAAATAGCGTCGCAATGATATACGTTTTGTTCCATGCCTTCTCTTTCCCAATCTAGGAACGTTTCTACGGCAATGACAGTATTTTGTTTTTGGGTCGAGGATCTCCATTCCGATGCATTATTTCTTCTATGCGGTATCCCTCGCATGGTCACATTGAGGAATTTATACAGAAATTGTGTCGCATTGAAGCAAATTGTGTTCCATGCCTTCTCTGATCCAATCTAGGAAGGTTTCTACGGCAACGACAAAATTTTGTTTTGGCGGTCGAGGATCTCGTTCCCGATGAACTATTTCCTCTTTACTGTATCCCTCGCACTCTCACATTGACGAATTAACACAGAAATAGCATCGCAATGAAATACATTGCGTTCCATGCCTTCTCTCTGCAGAACTGGGAACGTTTCTACTGCAACGACAGGATTTCCTTTTGGGGACGAGTATCTCGTTCCCGATGCACTATTTCTTCTTTACTGTCTCCCTCGCACTCTCACATTGACGAATTAACACAGAAATTGCGTCGCAATGAAATACATTGTGTTCCATGCCATCTCTTTCCCAATCTGGGAACGTTACTACAGCAACAAAGGGTTTTTCCTTTGGGGACGTGTATCTCGTTCTCGATGCACTACTTCTTCTTTACTGAATCCCTCGCACCCTCACATTGAAGATTTTAACACAGAAATTGCGTTGCAATGAAATACATTGTGTTCCATGCCTTCTCTTTCCGAATCTGGAATCGTTTCTACGGCAACGACAGGATCTTCTTTTGGGGACGAATATCACGTTCCCGATGCACTATTTCTTCTTTACTGTATCCCCCGCACCCTCACATTGAGGAATTAACACAGAAATTGCGTCGCAATGAAATGCATTGGGTCCCACGCCTGCTCTATCCCAATCCGGGAACGTTTCTATGGCAACGACTGGATTTTGTTTTCGGATCGAGGACCTGTTTTCCGCTGCACTATTTCTTCTTTACTGTATTCCTCCTATCCTCACATTGAGTAATTATAACAGAAATTGCGTCGCAATGAAATACATTATGTTGCACGCCTTCTCTTTCGCAATCTGGGAACGTTTCTACGGCAACGACAGGATTTTCTTTTGGGGACGAGTATCTCGTTCACGATGCACTATTTCTTCATTATTCTATCCCTCGCACTCTCACATTGAGGAATTAACACAGAAATTGCAATGCAATAAAATACATTGTGTTTCATGCCTTCTCCTTCGCGATGTAGGAACGTTTCCACGAGAACGACAGGATTTCTTTTGTGGTCGAAGATCTCCTTTCCGATGCACTATTTTTTCTTTCCTGTATCGCTCGCACCCTCACATTGACGAATTAACACAGAAATGACGTCGCAATAAAATACATTATTTTCCATGCCTTCTTTTTCCCAACCTCGAAACATTTCTACGGCAATGACTGGAGTTTCCTTTGGGGACGAGTATCTCGTTCCTGATGTACTATTTCTTCTTTACTGTATCCCTCGCACTCTCACATTGTCGAATTAACACATAAATAGCGTCGCAATGATATCCGTTTTGTTCCATGCTTTCTCTTTCCCAATCTAGGAACGTTTCTACAGCAATGACAGTATTTTGTTTTTGGGTCGAGGATCTTCTTTCCGATGCACTATTTCTCCTTTACTGCATCCCTCGCACTCTCACTTTGACGGATTAAGACAGAAATTGCGCCGCAATGAAATACATTATGTTCCATGCCCTCTCTTTCCCAGTGTGGGAACATTTCCTCGGGAACGAAAGGATCTTCTTTTGGGGACGAGTATCTCGATCCCGATACATTATTTCTTCTTTACTGTATCCCTCGCACCCTCACATTGACGAATTAACACAGAAACTGCGTCGCAATGAAATAGATTGTGTTCCATGCCTTCTCTTTCCGAATCTGGGATCGATTCTACGGCAACGACAGGATCTTCTTTTGGGGACGAATATCACGTTCCCCATGCACTATTTCTTCTTTACTGTATCCCTCGCACCCTCACATTGAGGAATTAACACAGAAATTGCGTCGCATTGTAGTACATTGGGTTCCATGCCTTCTCTATCCCAATCCGGGAACGTTTTTTATGGCAACGACTGGATTTTGTTTTCGGGTCGAGGACCTCTTTTCCGATGAACTATTTCTTCTTTACTGTATTCCTCGCATCCTCACATTGAGTAATTGTCACAGAAATTGCGTCGCAATGAAATACATTATGTTGCACACCTTCTCTTTCCCAATCTGGGAACGTTTCTATGGCAACGACAGGATTTTGTTTTGGGGACGAGTATCGCGTTCCCGATGCACTATTTCTTCATTACTGTATCCCTCGCACTCTCACATTGAGGAATTAACACAGAAATTGCGTCGCAATAAAATACATTGTGTTTCATGCCTTCTCCTTCGCAATCTAGGAACGTTTCAACGGCTACGTCACGATTTTTTTTGGGGTCGAGGATCTCCTTTCCGATGCACTATTTCTTCTTTACTGTATCCCCCGCACCCTCACATTGACGAATTAATACAGAAATGGCGTCGCAATAAAATACATTGTCTTCCATGCCTTCTGTTTCCCAATCTCGGAACGTTTCTACGGCAACGACAGGAATTTCCTTGGGAACGAGTATCTCGTTCCTGATGAACTATTTCTTCTTTACTGTATCCCCCGCACTCTCACTTTGTCGAATTAACACATAAATAGCGTCGCAATTATATACGTTTTGTTCCATGCCTTCTCTTTCCCAATCTAGGAGCGTTTCTTCAGCAACTACAGTATTTTGTTTTGGTGCGAGTATCTCGTTCCCGTTGAATAATTTCTTCTTTACGCTATCCCTCGACCTCTAACATTCAGGAATTATCACAGAAATTGCGTCGCAATGAAATACATTGTGTTCCATGCCTTCTCGTTCCCAATCTGGGAACATTTCTACGGCAACGAAAGGGTCTTCTTTTGGTGACGAGTATCTCGATCCCGATGCACTATTTCTTCTTTACTGTATCACCCCCACCCTCACATTGTCGAATTAACACAGAAATTGCGTCGCAATGAAATACACTGTGTTCCATGCCTTCTCTTTCCGAATCTGGGATCGTTTCCACGGCAACGACAGGATCTTCTTTTGGGGACGAATATCACGTTCCCGATGGACTATTTCTTCACTACTGTATCCCTCGCACTCTCACATTGAGGAATTAACACAGAAATTGCGTCGCAATAAAATACATTGTGTTTCATGCATTCTCCTTCGCAATCTAGGAACGTTTCCACGGCAACGACAGGATTTTTTTTTTGGGTCGAGGATCTCCTTTCCGATGCACTATTTCTTCTTTACTGTATCCCTTGCACTCTCACATTGACGAATTAACACAGAAATGGCGTCGCAATAAGATACATTGTTTTCCATGCCTTCTCTTTCCCAATCTCGGAACGTTTCTACGGCAACGATAGGAATTTCCTTTGGGGACGAGTATCTCGTTCCTGATGAACTATTTCTTTATTACTGTATCCCTCGCACTCTCACATTGTCGAATTAACACATAAATAGCGTCGCAATGATATGAGTTTTGTTCCATGCTTTCTCTTTCCCAATCTAGGAACGTTTCTAGAGCAACGACCGGATTTTGTTTTGCGGACGTGTATCTCGTTGCCGATGAACAATTTCTTCTTTACTCTATCCCTCGAACTCTAACATTCAGGAATTAACACAGAAAGGCGTCGCAATGAAATACATTGTGTACCACACCTTCTCTTTCCCTAATCTGTGAACGGTTCTATGGCAACGACAGGATTTTCTTTTGGGAATGACTATCTCGTTCCTGATGAACTATTTCTTCTTTACTGTACTCCTCACAACCTCACATTGAGGAATTAACACAGAAATTGCGTCGAAATGTAATACATTGGATTCCATGCCTCCTCTTTCCCAATCTCGAGACGTTTCTACGGCAACGACAGGATTTTCCTTTGGGGACGAGTACCTCGTTCCCGATTAACTGTTTCTTCTTTACTGCATCGCTTGCACCCTCACATTGTGGAATTAACACAGAAATTGCGTTGCAATGACATAAATTGTGTTGCATACCTTCTCTTTACCAATCTGGGAACGTTTCTACGGCAACAAAAGGATTTTTTTTGGGGACGAGTATGTCGTTCCCGATGCACTATTTCTTCTTTACTGTATCCCTCACACCCTCACATTGACGAATTAACACAGAAATTGCGTCGCAATAAAATACATTGTGTTTCATGGCTTCTCCTTAACAATCTAGGAACGTTTCTACGGCAATGACAGTATTTTGTTTTTGGGTCGATGAGGAATTAACACAGATATTGCGTTGCAATGACATAAATTGTGTTCCATACCTTCTCTTTACCAATCAGGGAACGTTTCTACGGCAACAAAAGGATTTTTTTTGGTGACGAGTATCTCGTTCCCGATGCACTATTTCTTCTTTACTGTATCCCTCGCACTCTTACATTGACGAATTTACACAGAAATTGCGCCGCAACGAAATACATTGTGTTCCATGCAGTCTCTTTCCCAATCTGGGAACATTTCTTCGGGAACGAAAGAATCTTCTTTTGGGGACGAGTATCTCGATCCCGATACACTATTTCTACCTTACTGTAACCCTCGCACCCTCACATTGACGAATTAACACAGAAATTGAGTCGCAATGAAATACATTGTGTTCCATGCCTTGTCTTTCCGTAACTGGGATCGTTTCTACGGCAACGGCAGGATCTTCTTTTGGGGACGAATATCACGTTCCTCATGCACTATTTCTACTTTACTGTATCCCTCGCAACCTCACATTGAGGAATTAACACAGAAATTGCGTCGCAATGAAGTGCATTGGGTTCCATGCCTTCTCTATCCCAATCTGGGAACGTTTCTATGGCAACGACTGGATTTTGTTTTCGGGTCGAGGACCTCTTTTCCGATGAACTATATCTTCTTTATTGTATTCCTCGCATCCTCACATTGAGTAATTGTCACAGAAATTGCGTCGCAATGAAATACATTATGTTGCACACCTTCTCTTTCCCAATCTGGGATCGTTTCTACGGCAACGACAGGATTTTGTTTTGGGGAAGAGTATCTCGTTCCCGATGGAATATTTCTTCATTACTGTATCCCTCGCACTCTCACATTGAGCAATTAACACAGAAATTGCGTCGCAATAAAATACATTGTGTTTCATGCCTTCTCCTTCGCAATCTAGGAACGTTTCCACGGCAACGACACGATTTTTTTTTGGGGTCGAGGATCTCCTTTCCGATGCACTATTTCTTCGTTACTGTACACCTCGCACCCTCACATTCACGAATTAATACAGAAATAGCGTCGCAATAAAATACATTGTTTTCCATGCCTTCTCTTTCCCACTCTCGGAACGTCTCTATGGCAACGACAGGAATTTCCTTTGGGAACGAGTATCTCGTTCCCGATGAACAATTTCTTCTTTACTCTATCCCTCGAACTCTAATATTCAGGAATTAATACAGAAATTGAGTCGCAATGAAATACATTGTGTTCCATGCCTTCTCTTTCCCAATCTGGGAACGGTTCTATGGCAACGACAGGATTTTCTTTTGGGAATGAGTATCTCGTTCTTGATGCACTATTTCTTCTTTACTGTATCCCTCACAACCTCACATTGAGGAATTAACACAGAAATCGCGTCGAAATGTAATACATTGGGTTCCATGCCTCCTCTTCCCCAATCTCGAGACGTTTCTACGGCAACGACAGGATTTTCCTTTGGGGACGAGTACCTCGTTCCCGATGAACTGTTTCTTCTTTACTGTATCCCTCGCACTCCCACATAGACGAATTAATGCAGAAATAGCGTCGCAATAAAATACATTGTTTTCCATGCCTTCTCTTTCCCAATCTAGGAACGTTTCTACAGCAATGACAGTATTTTGTTTTTGGGTCGAGGATCTCCTTTCCGATGCACTATTTCTTCTTTACTGCATCCCTTGCACACTCACATTGAGGAATTAACACAGATATTGCGTTGCAATGACATAAATTGTGTTCCATACCTTCTCTTTACCAATCTGGGAACGTTTCTACGGCAACAGAAGGATTTTTTTTTGGGGACGAGTATCTCGTTCCCGATGCACTATTTCTTCTTTACTGTATCCCTCGCACTCTTACATTGACGAATTAACACAGAAATAGCTTCGCAATTAAATACATTGTGTTCCGTGTCTTCTCTTTCCCAATCTAGGAACGATTCTACAGCAACGACAGGATTTTCTTTTGGGGACGAGTATCTCGTTCCCGATGCACTATTTCTTCCTTACTGTATCCCTCGCACTCTCACCTTGACGAATTAACAAAGAAATTGCGTCGCAATGAAATACATTTGGTTCCATGCCTTCTCCTTCCCAATCTGGGAACTTTTCAACGGCAACGACGGGATTTTCCTTTGGGGACAAGTATCTCGTTCTCGTTGCACTATTTCTTCTTTATTGTATCCCTCACACCCTCACATTGACGAATTAACACAGAAATTGCGTCGCAATGAAATACATTGTGTTCCATGCCTTCTCTTTCCGAATCTGGGATCGTTTCTACGGCAACGACAGGATCTTCTTTTGGGGACAAATATCACGTTCCCGATGCACTATTTTTTCTTTACTGTATCCCTCGCACCCTCACATTGCGGAATTAACACAGAAACTGCGTCGCAATGAAATACATTGGGTTCCATGCCTTCTCTATCCCAATCCGGGAACGTTTCTATGGCTACGACTGGATTTTGTTTTCGGTTTGAGGACCTATTTTCCGATGCACTATTTCTTCATTCTTGTATCCCTCGCACTCTCACATTGAGGAATTAACACAGAAATTGCGTCGCAATAAAATACATTGTGTTTCATGCCTTCTCCTTCGCAATCTAGGAACGTTTCCACGGCAAAGACAGGATCTCCTTTCCGATGCACTATATCTTCTTCACTGTATCCCTCGCACCCTCACATTGACGAATTAACACAGAAATGGCGTCGCAATAAAATACATTGTTTTCCATGCCGTCTCTTTCCCAATCTCGGAACGTTTCTACGGCAACGACAGGAATTTCCTTTGGGGACGAGTATCTCGTTCCTGATGAACTATTTCTTCTTTACTGTATCCCTTGCACTCTCACATTGTCGAATTAACACATAAATAGCGTCGCAATGATATACGTTTTGTTCCATGCCTTCTCTTTCCCAATCTAGGAATGTTTCTACAGCAATGACAGTATTTTATTTTTGGGTCGAGGATCTCCTTTCCGATGCACTATTTCTTCTTTACTGCATCCCTCGCACCCTCACATTGACGAATTGTCACAGAAATTCCGTCGCAATGAAATACATTGTGTTCCACTCGTTCTCTTTCCCAATCTGGTAACGTATCTACAGCAACGTCAGGATTTTCTTTTGGGGACGAGTATCCCGTTCCCGATGCACTAATTCTTCTTTACTGTATCCCTCGCACTCTCACATTGAAAAATTAACACAGAAATTGCGCCGTAATGAAATACATTGTGTTCCATGCCTTCTCATTCCCAATCTGGGAACATTTTTACGGCAACGAAAGGATCTTCTTTTGGGGACGAGTATCTCGATCCCGATGCACTATTTCTTCTTTACTGTATCCCTCGCACCCTCACATTGACGAATTAACACAGAAATTGCGTTGCAATGAAATACACTGTGTTCCATGCCTTCTCTTTCCGAATCTGGGATCGTTTCTACGGCAACGGCAGGATCTTCTTTTGGGGACGAATATCACGTTCCCCATGCACTATTTCTTCTTTACTGTATCCCTCGCAACCTCACATTATGGAATTAACACAGAAATTGCGTCGCAATGAAGTACATTGGTTTCCATGCCCTCTCTATCCCAATCCGGGAACTATAAAATAAATAAAAATAAAATTTCGAATAAAACATTAATGATTAATTATTCTGTATGTATGAAGATTGGTTGTAATTGGTATTTGCTTATCTGGAACGTGGACGTTTAATTATTCGGTATCAGACGGTTGACAATGGCTATTTGGAAAAGGCAATGTAACTCGTAGTTGACCGTGAAATAAAACTTAAATAATCGGACTTCATAATTAAATCGTTTCCAAAGACTGCTGCGGTAGGTACGGACTCATGATCTAATCTCAATATTACAATGATTTGCCAGCCATGCCAATACGTCGTTCAGAGGTGATTGTCTACTAAACATAAAATAGTTACACTGTTAGTTAAATCAGATATATTCAATGAAATAGCCTACAGTTCATAATCCTACTTACTGTTATAAATATAAATTCATTACAGAATCGAGTGCCTAGTGTGGTTGCAACTCGCAGTATTCTTCTATAACATGAAAATATGGCGGTGTGCCAGACAATAAAATAAAATACGTGCTTCTCGCACCACTTCTACCTAAGCTCTCTCTTCTCTTAATCAAACATAAGAGTAACGTAATTATTCTTTTGTCTTTATCAGCGACACAGCGCTGCAGTTGTGTGCCATAGGCTTTATTTATTAGTCACTGATTATTTATTTAATTAATATTTCGCGTTTCCGCCGAAACTCACGCTCGGCATGCAAATGTGCCTTTATATTGCCCCCTGAATTGCGAGGCGAAAGGACACACCTGCAGGCGAGCAATTCACCTAAAGGCACAAGAAAATCTAAGTTATCTACAACTATTCACATGACTTACATTTCACACATTATACACATTATATACAAAATTTGAATGACGCGGGTGCGCCGTAAAAGTTCTTATGTTGGCAGATAGAGTGCGCGCATGCGCAGAAGCGTCTGTGTGACTCCGGCAGTGCCGTTATATCATTCAGTTAGATCAAGCGTCACAGTAATGCAGTTCATATTGTTCGTGTGCGGGCGTATCTTAGTCGTTGCACAAAGAAAATATTCAACCAAGATTACATATGAAGACTACATTCTATAACAGGTAACTTAGTTTTAAATTTACAATATTTGTTATATCACAATACAACTCAGATTGTTAAATGTTCTTAGTTACATAGTATTGTTTTGAAATACTTCAAAGAAAAATGTCCGTATGTTTCAGGTGCGTCGACCTATTCACATCGTGTCGTTATTACAGTTCATATTCATCTGCTGCACAGTAATTTTTTCACAGGTTAGTATCATCGTTGTATAACAACGTGATTAAAACATAAGCATGTCCATTTCCATTTCCATTATAGTCGTTGTGATGCAGTTTGTTGTGACTAAAAAACATTGTTTATTATAGATCTGACGTGACCCGTTAGTAATTGGTCCAGCTGCAGTTCGTTTTTTACATTCCGTGGAAGCTTGGTTGCAGAACCTCGGATGGCACATAGCTGGCGTGGATCCTTGGACAGTCCAGGTAAGAGTGTCCGTCACATTTCGAGAACATTTCATTCCCTGAAGTTCCAACCAAAATTCTTCCACCCGTCGTGTTGTTTTCTGGACAGGCACTTTGTGTCCGTTTAATCCAGTTAACATCTTGAAGTTAGGTACTGTAGTATTGTCACTAGACGATGCACGAATTATGCACTTCACATTTTCAGTTTTTTGCTGAATATAGCTCACCTAAATGTTCGTAGTTATTAATCAAAGAAATGGTTCATCGCGTTTACATAGGTACGATGCATAATGAATGTCATTAACAGTTCCTTTCACATAGGTTTCTGCGTAGTTGCAGAGTTAATAATGTTCATTAATGTCCGTGAACAATGGTTCACTATGCAATGTCCTTTTGGCACTCGTTTTGTTCAAATTTCTTTTACATAGTAACAGTTACATTATACATCATTGAAAGAGAAAGAAAAAAAAAAATAGGTAATCATACATACACACGTCACATATTTTCTTAGCATAAATATAATACAGTTGCACATAAACATGTTTACATCATTATTACATAGCTATGGGTTATTACATTGTGTCACATTTGATTACATGAATTGCAGATAATTACGTCCTCTTTAAGGGTTTTGCTGGGATTTTATCGATGTTTATTTTGTGATGTCATCTGAATTTAAGATAGGTTAGACACAACATTCATTACATCAGTAGGCAAGACCAGGCATTTTCACTACTCAATAAATATTCAAAATAGTAAGAGAGAAAATGTTTGATTCCTCGCGTTTTGTGCGTGTGTGTATAGTGTCTGTGTGGCCTTGACTACTGATAGATGCTTTTCGTGTTGAGAGATGTGCGTCTAATCTATTTCTCAAAGTAAAAGTTCGCTTCACAGATGACGTCTGTCGGTTCGTCAGGTGTCACACCAAGTCAGTGATACCCACAGTCACAAATGTTCCGTGAAAAAATTAATATATCATTCACTGCTACGTAAACATAAATTTTATTTTAATATTCCGTCTTCCAGGTGGTGGCGCGCGCTGAAAGAAGAGTTCTTCTGCCTTCAACTGCGTCACTGGAACCGCTGAAATAAAAATTTCTATACTACTTACTATCTGTGTTGTAGCAACCGAGTTTTTTGGAGTTGCTTAGCAATGTTTTGATGGATGTGACTTTGACATTATTCCGCATGAAATGCTCTAAGATCTCGGTGTGCGTATAGCCCAATAATTTTGTTAGTTCTACGATGTTGTAACAAATACGCACCAGGATGCGGTATGTTAACAATTATATAAGGTCCTTCATATAGCAGACGCCACTTAGCGTTGCGTCGTTTGAATGCTACAGATTTATGATGAGTACGAAGTAGTACAAGCATTCCTACCTCGAATTTTTGTTTTCTTTTTATTATGTTTCTGTGATGTTTGTTTCGTATCTGTGCGTGATGTGTCAGCGTAGTCAAAACTTCTTTTATTTTCTGTTCAGGTGTGATTTCCTTGACTGACAACTTAGGTAATGGTTCTATCCACTGATCGTTCTGTTTGCAATTGAACATGATCTCGTTAGGTGTGTAATTTGTATCGTAAATATTTAAGTTATTGTGTACGTCTTCGAAAAGACTTAGGTAGGACACCCAATTAGTATGTTTTGATGAAATATAGGTCCTCATGAATCGGTTTAATTCTCGGAAAAGTCTCTCAGTCGCGTTACATTGTGGACTAAACTTTGAAATAGATATACTTCTAATGTTATTGTCCTTCAAGAAATTTCTCCATTTGTACCCAGAGTAGTATGCTGCATTATCTGACAGAATTGCTTTAGGTTTTCCCACGTGCGTCAGGTAATCACTTGAGAATCTTCGTATTATAGCACTTGCAGTGGCGGATTTTAAAGCATAAAGTTTTACATGTTTAGAAAATATATCGTAAAAAGCCAACATATATTTGACGCCTCCAGAGCTTGCTGGATGCGGTCCACTGATGTCAGTACACAGAATTTCCAGGGGTTTACTGGGTAAAATAGAATGTAAATCTGTCTTTGTGGATAAATTCTGAGGTTTTGATTTTTGACACATGACACATGTTTTCAGTTCCCTGTAAATTTTCCTTCTCATATTGCTAAAATAACAGTATGTGCTGAGCTTTGCTAAACACTTTTTCGTCCCATAATGACCCCAAACTAAGTGTGTGTGCCAAATTAGATTACGTTCAGACTCTTTGGGAATGCATACACACCAGTTAGTAGCATTTGAATGTCGGCGATAAAATAACACATCATTGTGTAACTTGTAATACTTAGTCAAAGGATGATTGTGTTTTTCTACCAGTAATGTTATTATCTTATACCAGTGAGGATCAGATTTTGGTAATGTAGCCATGTTTCTGCACATATCAATATAATATTGGTGATACTGCTTGTCTTGCATTAAGAGAATCCTGTAGTCATTTATATTTCTAAGTCACTGTTGGTTTCATTCATACCTTGTGGAAGTCTAGACAAAGCGTCGGCAATGGTGTTGTCCTTACCTTTTATGTACTTAATTTCAAAAGAGTAGTTCTGAAGTGTAACTGCCCATCGTGATAGTCTAGGATGTACAAGTTTACAAGTTAACAAAAATGTCAGGGCCTGGTGGTCGGTATAAATTACTGTATGTTTTCCAAATAAATAATAATTGAATTTCTTGAATGCCCATACTATGGAAAGTGTTTCTAACTCAGTAGTGGAGTATGTACACTCACATTCAGATAGAGTACGACTCGCAAACCCAATAATTCTTATCTGTTCCTTATCTTTATTCTTTACAACTTGAAATAAGCAACATCCCAAACCAGTACGTGAAGTGTCACAAGTCATACAAAAATCTAAATTGAAATCTGGATGGCTCAATATGTTTGCATTCACTAAAGCATGTTTAATTGTATTAAAGTCATTCTGGCACTGTTCCGACCAGATCCAAACTTGATTCTTTCTGAGTAGATTTAGCAGATGTTTACTGTTCAAAAGTTGTTGTGGCAAAAAACGTCTGAAAAATGAACATAGCCCAAGGAACGATTTTAACTGCTTTTTAGTTCGAGGACTAGGAAAGTTTCTGATAGCATCTAATTTACTGGGATCAGGACGTATGCCCTGTGAATTAATGATATGTCCTAAATATTTTATCTCACTGCAACCAAACCTTGATTTTCTAAGATTGGCTGTGACTCCAGCTTGTGCAAGTTTTTCTAAAATTCCTTGAAGTGTGTCAAGGTGTTCATTCCAAGACTGTGTAGCTATCAGTATATCATCAACATAGTGTGTGACTGTCTCAACTAAATCATCGCCAAGCACGGTATCCAGGGCTGTAATGAATACCCCAGAACTGACATTCAGTCCGAAAGGTAGAACACAAAACTGATAGGTTCGCCCCCCGAACATAAATGCAGTATATTTCCGAGAATCAGGAGTGATACTCACCTGCCAAAATGAATTAGCGAGATCTATTGTGGAAAAATACTTTGCATCTAGAAATTTCTGTAATTGCTCTTCTAAATTTTCGGGTTTTGTGTGAACTGGTAAAATTATTTCATTAATTGCTCGTGCGTCTAACACTAACCTGATGCTTCCATTTGATTTTTTGACAACAAGTAGAGGACTACAGTAAGGTGAGGTGGATGGTTCAATGACCTTCCAGTCTAACACTTGTTTAATTCTTGCCACACAGCAGGTCGTTGAGATAACGGTACGTTATATGTCTTGTGGTAGAAGATCTTGTGAGGCTTAACTTCAATCTTGTACGCATACGTGTTGATAACACCTATTCGCTTGGATAACACTTCCTGTAGTTTTATACATTCATGTGCACTGAGAGCTGTAGCTTCATTTATCTTATGATCAAGCAATGTTTTCAAGTCCATTAGCTCTGTGTCAAATGAGTGTGTGTGCGTGTCTTGAATGTCATTGTCAAGTACTAACTGAACCTTGTACCCTGTACAGTGTTTGTCATGCTTAAGAGTTCTCCTGTCCAAATCAATAATAATTACACTGCCTTTATCATTTAAAATACATTTACCTTTGGAGAAGTCTATAATGCAGTCCTTCTCGCTCATAATATCTATTCCTAATATGCAATTTGTCACAAGGTTTTGTACAACCAGGAATGGCCATTGTACGGTTCCATTACCTATTTTAATGTTTACAAAAGCTTGCTTCGTAACCCTACATGACTTATTACCTAGTGCAGTAGTTATTTTACAGTTTTGGGCATGAAACTCAGGCACAGGTTCCAATTCACACATCTTTTTATAGAAATTAAAAGACAAAACGCTCACAGCTGCACCTGTATCTAGAATAATAGTAGTTGGAATCCCACCTACTACACCAGTGGTAGATGCTAAAACAATTTCGTTTGTGTTTGAACGACATTGTGTACTGTCTTGTAAAAGTTCATCTGATATATTGTTATTGTGGTTGTATCTTATAAATAAAACAGGTAATTTTTGTTTAGAATTATTCGGCATATCATTATTCTGATGTTCAACTGTGGTTCCAAATAACTGATTAACATTGAAGTCGCCCCCCAAGAATTCCTCAGCCACGACCTGGGGCATAGAAGTGACTGTTTCTAGTTTGTTGGATTAGCATTTGTACTAGGTACTGACACAGATTGAGGTTGTGTGTCAGGTGTCATTTCTATTATATTCACATTCGGATATTGCCTATTGTGATCTCCAAACTTTTGCGGTTGTTGTTGCTGTTGCGCATTATAACTTACCTGTCGGTCATAAGGTATGCTCCAATTTTGTCCTGGTGGCTGCTGTGTTAAAGCAGTGTTTGAATGAAAGTACTGATCGTTACGAGTCCAGCCTTGACGCTGTCTTGGCTCGTAGTTATTATTATTTCTGTTTCTGTTTGTGTTTTTGTTGTTGCCTATGTATCCGTTGTTACCGTTGTAGTTATTACCACGGTGCCTTTTGTATGGATTGCCGCATGAAGTGTTATTACTGTTGTAACTATTGTTTGTATTGGAATACGCGTGTTGATTTTGATTTCCGTATTGAGACGACATGTGAGTTTGCTGTTTTTGTTGTACCGCGTATCCAAGTGTGGGCGCGCCAGAATTGAGTTGGCAAGCCTGCATGTTTTGCATACCACTAGTGTAAACATTGTGGCTGCTGTTTTGCCGCGCGAAGCGCTGATCTTCAAGTAACATGTCAACCGAATCTAAAGCTGTTAAAAAATAATCTGAATCGTCATCCGGGATATGTAGGAGTTTTTCTTTAATGTTGAAAGGCAATTTGGCCTTCAACGCACGGAGTATATCGCGTGTTGCGACTGGTTCGTCTAAAAAGTGTCCCATGTTCAAGTATTTTTCAAAATATCGGCGTAAGTTGCCATTTTTACTGTTAAAAGTTTCAGGTTCTAGAATTTGTCTTCTGAGTCGCTCCTGGACGGATTGCGACAAGAATTTGTTCAGAAAAGCACGCTCAAACTCACTGTACGTGGTACATACGTCAGCTTGACTGTATGCCCAGACAGCTGCATCGCCTTGGATGTAACCGACAATATATGAAATCTTTTTCCGGTCACTCCAAGTGCGTGGAAATGCGTTACTAAAAGATTTAAGAAAAATCACCGGATGAATGGTTCGTTTTTCTGGGATAAAAATCTGCAATTGCCTGTGTTTCATTAAGCTTTCTTCTTCCTTTGCATTGTGATATGGATTTGTTCCACTGTAATTACTGCAATGTTCAGCTGGCGAGTAATTACAATAATGTTGCTGTGGTTTACCATGATAATAGCTTGTATTTGTGTTTGTACATCGTGGTATGTGTTGTAGTCGTGGTGTGTTTTGTTCTTGTGTGTTTGTCGTGTGCGGTATGTGTGTGTCATACTCGAATGTATATTGGTTCCTGAACTGTACATTTTGACTGATATTTTCGTTACATTCAGACTGTGGTCGATCGGTCAATTGTGTCATTGGTCCAGTGACGGATTGTACTGCGTCACTGATCAGCTGTTTGTTATTAGTAATGTATTGCGCTACGGAGTCGTGCACAATTGTTGGTAAATTTTCACGTAGGCATCTATCAAAATGTTTGTCTTTGTTCACTACCCAATCATGAAATTCTTTATTAATGTTTTGAAAATGAGCTGTAGCATCAGATTGTAAGATGTCAGTCAGGTGTTGTTCAACATTGTCAAATTTATTCTGTACGTCAGTAATTCGTTTTTCAAGGTTGTCGTGTACTGAAGGATATGTTTGAATTTGTTCAGTAAGAACTTAACACGTGACATTAAGATTTTTTACTTGTGTCTGTAAAAGTGCTACGTCAGTTGTAGTCTTTTCTTGTGTCGTATTAAGCTGGGAAAATTTAGTACTGAGTTCAGTCATCTGTTTGGTCAGTGTGGCGTCTATAAGTTCCACACGTTTACATAAAGTGTCATTACTCGTCTTGAGTGCTATGAGGTCAGATTTAATTTCGTCATTTTGTGTCTGTAAGGTTGCCATGTTTTCGGCGTTCTGTTTCATTATCATTTGTAACATGTCGGCAATGTTTACCGTTTGCAACGTCTGTGGCCCCGCCGCGTCATTAGACGTGACGTCATGCATTAACATGGGCTCTGACTGAGACTTTGAAATTTTTGTGGTGGACGGCCTATTGTCAAAATTTCCGTCAACACTTGCGTCAATGTTTGATAAATCGTCACTACCGGTTGCTGTCGTAAAGTCATTTTGTAACATTGGTCTCTCGTCCGAGTCGGATTGTGTCTGAATAGTACGTCTTTGCTGTTCCATTTTTGCGTATTGATTTCTATTCATTACCATGCCACACGTGATTTATATTTCAAGAAAATATTTGACACTGATTTTAAAATGAAATGCAGTTGAGGATGAATCGCTCGTAGCAACAATGGCTGTCCCGTTAATTTAAAAATATAAACTGAATTTGAGATTATTGGTAATGGCTGCTGGCCATGTTACATCATATCGTACAGAAGTCGGCCATATTGTACACTCGTGTATTGGTATTGTTGGATACGTTATTGTTTAGGGAAAAGTGCTAAGAATGAAATTTGTTACTGAAAACTGTTATGCACGAAAGATACACTACAGAATTTACTGAAAAGCTAATACACTGAATTATACGTCTGGTCAAGCCTGCTAATGCAAAGATGCTGCGTCTTACCTTATTTTGCTGGAAGCTTCATTGCGTCTTCCGGCAAAACTTTAGAATTGGAAAATATCTTCAGATTTTCATTATCTCTCATACATTCACGTCCAGGTCCAGAAAGTTGATTTTTTAAATGAAACAAAAAGAACAATGTAACAAATGACAAAATAACAAGTCCTGTCACGGCCGCCAATATAAAATAAATAAAAATAAAATTTCGAATAAAATATTAATGACTAATTATTCTGTATGTATGAAGCTTGGTTGTAATTGGTATTTGCTTATCTGGAACGTGGACGTTTAATTATTCGGTATCAGACGCTTGACAATGGCTATTTGGAAAAGGCAATGTAACTCGTAGTTGACCGTGAAATAAAACTGAAATAATCGGACTTCGTAATTAAATCGTTTCCAAAGACTGCTGCGGTAGGTACGGACTCATGATCTAATCTCAATATTACAATGATTTGCCAGCCATGCCAATACGTCGTTCAGAGGTGAGTGTCTACTAAACATAAAAAAGTTACACAGTTAGTTAAATCAGATATATTCAATGAAATAGCCTACAGTTCATAATCCTACTTACTTTTATAAATATAAATTCATTACAGAATCGAGTGCCTAGTGTGGTTGCAACTCGCAGTATTCTTCTATAACATGAAAATATGGCGGTGTGCCAGACAATAAAATAAAATACGTTCTTCTCGCACCACTTCTACCTAAGCTCTCTCTTCTCCTAATCAAACATAAGAGTAACGTAATTATTCTTTTGTCTTTATCAGCGACACAGCGCTGCAGTTGTGTGCCATAGGCTTTATTTATTAGTCACTGATTATTTATTTAATTAATATTTCGCGTTTACGCGGAAACTCACGCTCGGCATGCAAATGTGCCTTTATAGAAAGTTTCTATCGCAACGACTGGATTTTGTTTTCGGGTCAAGGACCTCTTTTCCGATGAACTATTTCTTCTTTACTGTATTCCTCGCATCATCACATTGCGTAATTGTCACAGAAATTGCGTCGCAATGAAATACATTATGTTGCACACCTTCTCTTTCCCAATCTGGGAACGTTTCTACGGCAACGACAGGATTTTGTTTTGGGGACGAGTACCTCGTTCCCGATGCAGTATTTCATCATTACTGTATCCCTCGCACTCTCACATTGAGGAATTAACACAGAAATTGCGTCGCAATAAAATACATTGTGTTTCATGCCTTCTCCTTCGCAATCTAGGAACGTTTCCACGGCAACGACACGATTTTTTTTGGGGTCGAGGATCTCCTTTCCGATGTACTATTTCTTCGTTACTGTACCCTCGCACCCTCACATTGACGAATTAATACGGAAATAGCGTCGCAATAAAATACATTGTTTTCCATGCCTTCTCTTCCCCACTCTCGGAAAGTTTCTACGGCAACGACAGGAATTTACTTTGGGAACGAGTATCTCGTTCCTGATGAACTATTTCTTCTTTACTGTATCCCTCGCAGTCTCACTTTGTCGAATTAACACATAAATAGCGTCGCAATTATATACGTTTTGTTCCATGCCTTCTCTTTCCCAATCTGCGAACGTTTCTTCAGCAACGACAGGATTTTGTTTTGGGGACGAATATCTCGTTCCCGATGAACAACTTCTTCTTTACTCTATCCCTCGAACTCTAACATTCAGGAATTAATACAGAAATTGGGTCGCAATGAAATACATTGTGTTCCATGCCTTCTCTTTCCTAATCTGGGAACGGTTCTATGGCAACGACAGGATTTTTTTTGGGAATGAGTATCTCATTCTTGATGCACTATTTCTTCTTTACTGTATCCCTCACAACCTCACATTGAGGAATTAACACAGAAATTGCGTCCAAATGTAATACATTGGGTTCCATGCCTCCTCTTCCCCAATCTCGAGACGTTTCTACGGCAACGACAGGATTTTCCTTTGGGGACGAGTATCTCGTTCCCGATGAACTGTTTCCTCTTTACTGTATCCCTCGCACTCCCACATAGACGAATTACCACAGAAATAGCGTCGCAATGATATACGTTTCGTTCCATGCCTTCTCTTTCCCAATCTAAGAACGTTTCTACGGCAATGACAGTATTTTGTTTTTGGGTCGAGGATCTCCTTTCCGATGCACTATTTCTTCTTTACTGCATCCCTCGCACGCTCACATTGAGGAATTAACACAGAAATTGCGTGGCAATGACATAAATTGTGTTCGATACCTTCTCTTTACCAATCTGGGAACGTTTCTACGGCAACAAAAGGATTTTTTTTGGGGACGAGTATCTCGTTCCCCATGCACTATTTCTTCTTTACTGCATCCCTCGCACTCTTACATTGACGAATTAACACAGAAATAGCGTCACAATTAAATACACTGTGTTCCATGTCTTCTCTTTCCCAATCTAGGAACGATTCTACAGCAACGACAGGATTTTCTTTTGGGGACGAGTATCTCGTTCCCGATGCACTATTTCTTCCTTACTGTATCCCTCGCACTCTCACATTGACGAATTAACAAAGAAATTGCGTCGCAATGAAACACATTGTGTTCCATGCCTTCTCCTTCCCAATCTGGGGACTTTTCTACGGCAACGACGGGATTTTCCTTTGGGGACGAGTATCTCGTTCTCGATGCACTATTTCTTCTTTACTGTATCCCTCACACCCTCACATTGACGAATTAACACAGAAATTGCGTCGCAATAAAATACATTGTGTTCCATGCCTTCTCTTTCCGAATCTGGGATCGTTTCTACGGCAACGACAGGATCTTCTTTTGGGGACGAATATCACGTTCCTGATGCACTATTTTTTCTTTACTGTATCCCTCGCACCCTCACATTGAGGAATTAACACAGAAACTGCGTCGCAATGAAATACATTGGGTTCCATGCCTTCTCTATCCCAATCCGGGAACGTTTCTAGGGCAACGACTGGATTTTGTTTTCGGTTTGAGGACCTATTTTCCGATGCACTATTTCTTCTTCACTGTATTCCTCGCATCCTCACATTGAGTAATTGTCACAGAAATTGCGTCGCAATGAAATACATTATGTTGCTCGCCTTCTCCTTCCCAATCTGGGAACGTTTCCACGGCAACGACAGGCATTTCTTTTGGGGGACGTGTATCTCGTTCCCGATGCACTACTTCTTCATTATTGTATCCCTCACACTCTCACATTGAGGAATTAACACAGAAATTGCGTCGCAATAAAATACATTGTTTCATGCCTTCTCCTTCGCAATCTAGGAACGTTTCCACGGCAAAGACAGGATCTCCTTTCTGATGCACTATATCTTCTTCACTGTATCCCTCGCACCCTCACATTGACGAATTAACACAGAAATGGCGTCGCAATAAAATACATTGTTTTCCATGCCTTCTCTTTCCCAATCTAGGAATGTTTCTACAGCAATGACAGTATTTTGTTTCTGGGTCGAGGATCTCCTTTCCGATGCACTATTTCTTCTTAACTGCATCCCTCGCACCCTCACATTGAGGAATTGTCACAGAATTTCCGTCGCAATGAAATACATTGTGTTCCACTCGTTCTCTTTCCATATCTGGTAACGTATCTACAGCAACGTCAGGATTTTCTTTTGGGGACGAGTATCCCGTTCCCGATGCACTAATTCTTCTTTACTGTATCCCTCGCACTCTCACATTGAAAAATTAACACAGAAATTGCGCCGTAATGAAATACATTGTGTTCCATGCCTTCTCATTCCCAATCTGGGAACATTTCTACGGCAACGACAGGATTTTGTTTTGGGGACGAGTATCTCGTTCCCGATGCAGTATTTCTTCATTACTGTATCCCTCGCACTCTCACATTGAGGAATTAACACAGAAATTGCGTCGCAATAAAATACATTGTGTTTCATGCCTTCTCCTCCGCAATCTAGGAAAGTTTCCACGCCAACGTCACGATTTTTTTTGGGGTCGAGGATCTCCTTTCCGATGCACTATTTCTTCGTTACTGTACCCCTCGCACCCTCACATTGACGAATTAATACAGAAATAGCGTCGCAATAAAATACATTGATTTCCATGCTTTCTCTTTCCCACTCTCGGAAAGTTTCTACGGCAAGGACAGGAATTTAATTTGGGAACGAGTATCTCGTACCTGATGAACTATTTCTTCTTTACTGTATCCCACGCACTCTCACTTTGTTGAATTAACAGATAAATAGCGTCGCAATTATATACGTTTTGTTCCATGCCATCTCTTTCCCAATCTGGGAACGTTTCTTCAGCAACGACAGGATTTTCTTTTGGGGACGAGTATCTCGTTCCCGATGAACAATTTCTTCTTTACTCTATCCCTCGAACTCTAACATTCAGGAATTAATACAGAAATTGCGTCGCAATGAAATACATTGTGTTCCATGCCTTCTCTTTCCCAATATGGGAACGGTTCTATGGCAACGACAGGATTTTCTTTTGGGAATGAGTATCTCGTTCTTGATGCACTATTTCTTCTTTACTGTATCCCTCACAACCTCACATTGAGGAATTAACACAGAAATTGCGTCGAAATGTAATACATTGGGTTCCATGCCTCCTCTTCCCCAATCTGGAGACGTTTCTACGGCAACGACAGGATTTTCCTTTGGGGACGAGTATCTAGTTCTCGATGCACTATTTCTTCTTTACTGTATCCCTCACACCCTCACATTGACGAATTAACACAGAAATTGCGTCGCAATGAAATACATTGTGTTCCATGCCTTCTCTTTCCGAATCTGGGATCGTTTCTACGGCAACGACAGGATCTTCTTTTGGGGACGAATATCACGTTCCCGATGCACTATTTTTTCTTTACTGTATCCCTCGCACCCTCACATTGAGGAATTAACACAGAAACTGCGTCGCAATGAAATACATTGGGTTCCATGCCCTCTCTATCCCAATCCGGGAACGTTTCTATGGCAACGACTGGATTTTGTTTTCGGTTTGAGGACCTATTTTCCGATGCACTATTTCTTCTTTACTGTATTCCTCGCTTCCTCACATTGAGTAATTGTCACAGAAATTGCGTCGCAATGAAATACATTATGTTGCACGCCTTCTCTTTCCCAATCTGGGAACGTTTCCACGGCAACGACAGGATCTCCTTTCCGATGCACTATATCTTCTACACTGTATCCCTCGCACCCTCACATTGACGAAATAACACAGAAATTGCGTTGCAATGAAATACACTGTGTTCCATGCCTTCTTTTTCCGAATCTGGGATCGTTTCTACGGCAACGGCAGGATCTTCTTTTGGGGACGAATATCACGTTCCCCATGCACTATTTCTTCTTTACTGTATCCCTCGCAACCTCACGTTGAGGAATTAACACAGAAATTGCGTCGCAATGAAGTACATTGGGTTCCATGCCTTCTCTATCCCAATCCGTTAACGTTTCTATGACAACGACTGGATTTTGTTTTCGGGTCGAGGTCCTCTTTTCCGATGAACTATTTCTTCTTTACTGTATTCCTCGCATCCTCACATTGAGTAATTGTCACAGAAATTGCGTCGCAATGAAATACATTATGTTGCACACCTTCTCTTTCGTAATCTGGGAACGTTTCTACGGCAACGACAGGATTTTGTTTTGGGGACGAGTATCTCGATCCCGATGCACTATTTCTTCATGACTGTATCCCTCGCACTCTCACATTAAGGAATTAACACAGAAATTGCGTCGCAATAAAATACATTGTGTTTCATGCCTTCTCCTTCGCAATCTAGGAAAGTTTCCACGGCAACGACACGATTTTTTTTGGGGTCGAGGATCTCCTTTCCGATGCACTATTTCTTCGTTACTGTACCCCTCGCACCCTCACATTGACGAATTAATACAGAAATAGCGTCGCAATAAAATACATTGTTTTCCATGCCTTCTCTTTCCCACTCTCGGAAAGTTTCTACGGCAAGGACAGGACGTTACTTTGGGAACAAGTATCTAGTTCCTGATGAACTATTTCTTCTTTACTGTATCCCACGCACTATCACTTTGTCGAATTAACACATAAATAGCGTCGCAATAATATACGTTTTGGCCCATGCCTTCTCTTTCCCAATCTGGGAACGTTTCTTCAGCAACGACAGGATCTTCTTTTGGGGACGAATATCACGTTCCCGATGCACTATATTTTCTTTACTGTATCCCTCGCACCCTCACATTGAGGCATTAACACAGAAACTGCGTCGCAATGAAATACATTGGGTTCCATGCCTTCTCTATCCCAATCCGGGAACGTTTCTATGGCAACGACTGGATTTTGTTTTCGGTTTGAGGACCTATTTTCCGATGCACTATTTCTTCTTTACTGTATTCCTCGCATCATCACATTGAGTAATTGTCACAGAAATTGCGTCGCAATGAAATACATTATGTTGCACGCCTTCTCTTTCCCAATCTGGGAACGTTTCCACGGCAATGACAGGATCTCCTTTCCGATGCACTATATCTTCTACACTGTATCCCTCGCACCCTCACATTGACGAATTAACACAGAAATGGCGTCGCAATAAAATACATTGTTTTCCATGCCTTCTCTTTCCCAATCTCGGAACGTTTCTACGGCAACGACAGGATTTTCCTTTGGCGACGAGTATCTCGATCCCGATGCACTATTTCTTCTTTACTGTATCCCTCGCACTCCCACATAGACGAATTAACACAGAAATAGCGTGGCAATGATATACGTTTTGTTCCATGCCTTCTCTTTCCCAATCTAGGAACGTTTCTACGGCAATGACAGTATTTTGTTTTTGGGTCGAGGATCTCCTTTCCGATGCACTATTTCTTCATTACTGCATCCCTCGCACACACACATTGAGGAATTAACACAGAAATTGCGTTGCTATGACATAAATTGTGACCCATTCCTTCTCTTTACCAATCTGAGGACGTTTCTACGGCAATAAAGGTTTTTTTTGGTGGACGAGTATCTAGATCCCGATGCACTATTTCTTCTTAACTGTATCCCTCACACTCTTACATTGACGAATTAACAAAGAAATTGCGTCGCAATGAAATACATTGTGTTCCATGCCTTCTCCTTCCAAATCTGGGAACTTTTCTACGACAACGACGGGATTTTCCTTTGGGGACGAGTATCTCGTTCTCGATGCACTATTTCTTCTTTACTGTATCCCTCACACCCTCACATTGACGAATTAACACTGAAATTGCGTCGCAATGAAATACATTGTGTTCCATGCCTTCTCTTTCCGAATCTGGGATCGTATCCGCGGCAACGACGGGATCATCTTTTGGGGACGAATATCACGTTCCCGATGCACTATTTTTTCTTTACTGTATCCCTCGCACCCTCACATTGAGGAATTAACACAGAAACTGCGTCGCAATGAAATACATTGAGTTCCATGCCTTCTCTATCCCAATCCGGGAACGTTTCTATGGCAACGACTGGAATTTCTTTTCGGGTTGAGGACCTATTTTCCGATGCACTATTTCTTCTTTACTGTATTCCTCGCATCCTCACATTGAGTAATTGTCACAGAAATTGCGTCGCAATGAAATACATTATGTTGCACGCCTTCTCTTTCCCAATCTGGGAACGTTTCCACGACAACGACAGGCTTTTCTTTTGGGGACGAGAATCTCGTTCCCGATGCACTATTTCTTCATTATTGTATCCCTCGCACTCTCACATTGAGGAATTATCAAAGAAATTGCGTCGCAATAAAATACATTGTGTTTCATGCCTTCTCCTTCGCAATCTAGGAACGTTTCCACGGCAAAGACAGGATCTCCTTTCCGATGCACTATATCTTCTTCACTGTATCCCTCGCACCCTCACATTGACGAATTAACACAGAAATGGCGTCGCAATAAAATACATTGTTTTCCATGCCTTCTCTTTCCCAATCTCGGAACGTTTCTACGGCAACGACAGGAATTTCCTTTAAGGACGAGTATCTCGTTCCTGATGAACTATTTCTTCTTTACTGTATCCCTCGCACTCTCACATTGCCGAATTAACGCATAAATAGCGTCGCAATGATATACGTTTTGTTCCATGCCTTCTCTTTCCCAATCTAGGAATGTTTCTACAGCAATGACAGTATTTTGTTTCTGGGTCGAGGATCTCCTTTCCGATGCACTATATCTTCTTCACTGTGTCCCTCGCACCCTCACATTGACGAATTAACACAGAAATGGCGTCGCAATAAAATACATTGTTTTCCATGCCTTCTCTTTCCCAATCTCGGAACGTTTCTACGGCAACGACAGGAATTTCCTTTGGGGACGAGTATTTCGTTCCTGATGAACTATTTCTTCTTTTCTGTATCCCTCGCACTCTCACATTGTCTAATTAACACATAAATAGCGTCGCAATGATATACGTTTTGTTCCATGCCTTCTCTTTCCCAATCTAGGAATGTTTCTACAGCAATGACAGTATTTTGTTTTTGGGTTGAGGATCTCCTTTCCGATGCACTATTTCTTCTTTACTGCATCCCTCGCATCCTCACATTCAGTAATTGTCGCAGAAATTGCGTCGCAATGAAATACATTATGTTGCACGACTTCTCTTTCCCAATCTGGGAACGTTTCTACGGCAACGACAGGCTTTTCTCTTGGGGACGAGTATCTCGTTCCCGATGCACTATTTCTTCATTATTGTATCCCTCGCACTCTCACATTGAGGAATTAACACAGAAATTGCGTCGCAATAAAATACATTGTGTTTCACGCCTTCTCCTTCGCAATCTAGGAACGTTTACACGGCAAAGACAGGATTTCTTTTGGGGTCGAGGATCTCCTTTCCGATGCATTACATCTTCTTCACTGTATCCCTCGCACCCTCACATTGACGAATTAACACAGAAATGGCGTCGCACTAAAATACATTGTTTTCCATGCCTTCTCTTTCCAATCTCGGAACGTTTCTACGGCAACGACAGGAATTTCCTTTGGGGACGAGTATCTCGTTCCTGATGAACTATTTCTTCTTTACTGTATCCCTCGCACTTTCACATTGTCGAATTAACACATAAATAGCGTCGCAATGATATACGTTTTGTTCCATGCCTTCTCTTTCCCAATCTAGGAATGTTTCTACAGCAATGACAGTATTTTGTTTTTGGGTCGAGGATCTCCTTTCCGATGCACTATTTCTTCTTTACTGCATCCTTCGCACCCTCACATTGAGGAATTGTCACAGAAATTCCGTCGCAATGAAATACATTGTGTTCAACTCCTTCTCTTTCCCAATCTGGTAACGTATCTACAGCAACGTCAGGATTTTCTTTTGGGGACGAGTATCTCGTTCCCGATGCACTATTTCTTCATTACTGTATCCATCGCACTCTCACATTGACTAATTAACACAGAAATTGGGTTGCAATGAAATATACTGTGTTCCATGCCTTCTCTTTCCGAATCTGGGATCGTTTCTACGGCAACGACAGGATCTTCTTTTGGGGATGAATATCACGTTCCCGATGCACTATTTCTTCTTTACTGTATCACTCGCACCCTCACATTGAGGAATTAACACAGAAATAGCGTCGCAATGAAATACATTGGGTTCCATGCCTTCTCTTTTCCAATCTGGGAACGTTTCTACGGCAACGACAGGATTTTCTTTTGGGGACGAGTATCTCGTTCCCGATGCACTATTTCTTCATTACTGTATCCCTCGCACTCTCACATTGAGGAATTAAGACATAAATTGCGTCGCAATAATATACATTGTGTTTCATGCCTTCTCCTTCGCAATCTAGGAACGCTTCCACGGCATTGACAGGATCTTTTCTTGGGTCGAGGATCTCCTTTCCGATGCACTATTTCTTCTTTACTGTATCCCTTGCACCCTCACATTGACGAATTAACAGAGAAATTGCGTCGCAATGAAACACATTTGTTTCCATGCCCTCTCTATCCCAATCCGGGAACGTTTCTATGGCAACGACTGGATTTTGTTTTGGGGACAAGTATCTCGTTCCCGATGCACTATTTCTTCATTACTGTATCCCTCGCACTCTCACATTGAGGAATTAACACAGAAATTGCGTCGCAATAAAATACATTGTGTTTCATGCCTTCTCCTTCGCAATCTAGGAACGTTTCCACGGCAACGACAGGATTTTGTTTTGGGGACGAGTATCTCGTTCCCGATGCACTATTTCTTCATTACTGTATCCCTCGCACTATCACATTGAGGAATTAACACAGAAATTGCGTCGCAATAAAATACATTGTGTTTAATGTCTTCTCCTTCGCAATCTAGGAACGTTTCCATGGCAACGACACGATTTTTTTTGGGGTCGAGGATCTCCTTTCTGATGCACTTTTTCTTCTATACTGTATCCCTCGCACCCTCACATTGACGAATTAACACAGAAATTGCGTCGCAATGAAATACATAGGGTTCCATGCCTTCTCTTTCCCAATCCGGGAACGTCTCTGTGGCAACGACTGGATTTTGTTTTCGGGTCGATGACCTCTTTTCGGATGCACTATTTCTTCTTCACTGTATTCCTCGCATCCTCACATTGAGTAATTGTCACAGAAATTGCGTCGCAATGAAATACATTATGTTGCACACCTTCTCTTTCCCAATCTGGGAACGTTTGTACGGCAAAGACAGGATTTTGTTTTGGGGACGAGTATCTCGTTCCCGATGCACTATTTCTTCATTACTGTATCCCTCGCACTCTCACATTGAGGAATTAACACAGAAATTGCGTCGCAATAAAATACATTGTGTTTCATGCCTTCTCCTTCGCACCCTAGGAACGTTTCCACGGCAACGACAGGATTTTGTTTTGGGGACGAGTATCTCGTTCCCGATGCACTATTTCTTCATTACTGTATCCCTCGCACTATCACATTGAGGAATTAACACAGAAATTGCGTCGCAATAAAATACATTGTGTTTAATGCCTTCTCCTTCGCAATCTAGGAACGTTTCCACGGCAACGACACGATTTTTTTTGGGGTCGAGGATCTCCTTTCCGATGCACTTTTTCTTCTATACTGTATCCCTCGCACCCTCACATTGAGGAATTAACACAGAAATTGCGTCGCAATGAAATACATAGGGTTCCATGCCTTCTCTTTCCCAATCCGGGAACGTCTCTGTGGCAACGCCTGGATTTTGTTTTCGGGTCGATGACCTCTTTTCGGATGCACTATTTCTTCTTCACTGTATTCCTCACATCCTCACATTGAGTAATTGTCACAGAAATTGCGTCGCAATGTAATACATTATGTTGCACACCTTCTCTTTCCCAATCTGGGAACGTTTGTACGGCAAAGCCAGGATTTTGTTTTGGGGACGAGTATCTCGTTCCCGATGCACTATTTCTTCATTACTGTATCCCTCGCACTCTCACATTGAGGAATTAACACAGAAATTGCGTCGCAATAAAATACATTGTGTTTCATGCCTTCTCCTTCGCAATCTAGGAACGTTTCCACGGCAACGACAGGATTTTGTTTTGGGGACGAGTATCTCGTTCCCGATGCACTATTTCTTCATTACTGTATCCCTCTCACTCTCACATTGAGGAATTATCACAGAAATTGCGTCGCAATAAAATACATTGTGTTTAATGCCTTCTCCTTCGCAATCTAGGAACGTTTCCACGGCAATGACAGGATTTTTTTTGGGGTCGAGGATCTCCTTTCCGATGCACTATTTCTTCTATACTGTATCCCTCGCACCTTCACATTGAGGAATTAACACAGAAATTGCGTCGCAATAAAATACATTGTGTTTAATGCCTTCTCCTTCGCAATCTAGGAACGTTTCCACGGCAATGACAGGATTTTTTTTGGGGTCGAGGATCTCCTTTCCGATGCACTATTACTTCTTTACTGTATTCCTCGCATCCTCACATTGAGTAATTGTCACAGAAATTACGTCGCAATGAAATACATTATGTTGTACGCCTTCTCTTTCCCAGTATGGGAACGTTTCTACGGCAACGACTGGATTTACTTTTGGGGACGAGTAACTAGTGCCCGATGCACTATTTCTTCATTACTGTATCCCTCGCACTCTCACATTGAGGAATTAACACAGAAATTGCGTTGCAATAAAATACATTGTGTTTCATGCCTTCTCCTTCTCAATCTAGGAACGTTTCCACGGCAACGACAGGATTTTTTTTGGGGTCGAGGATCTCCTTTAAGATGCACTATTTCTTCTTTACTGTATCCCTCGCACCCTCACATTGACGAATTAACACAGAAATGGCGTCGCAATAAAATACATTGTTTTCCATACCTTCTCTTTACCAATCTGGGAACGTTTCTACGCCAACAAAAAGATTTTTTTTGGGGCTGAGTATCTCGTTCCCGATGCACTATTTCTTCTTTACTGTATCGCTCGCTCTCTCACATTGACGAATTAACACAGAAATAGCGTCGCAATTAAATACATTGTGTTCCATGTCTTCTCTTTCCCAATGTAGGAACGTTTCTACAGCAACGACAGGATTTTCTTTTGGGGACGAGTATTTCGTTCCCGATGCACTATTTCTATCTTACCTTATCCCTCGCACTCTCATATTGACGAATTAACTAAGAAACTGCGTCGCAATGAAATACATTGTGTTCCATGCCTTCTCCTTCCCAATCTGGGAACGTTTCTACGCAACGACAGGATTTTCCTTTGGGGACGAGTATCTCGTTCTCGATGCACTGTTTCTTCTTTACTATATCCCTCGCACCCTCACATTGACGAATTAACACAGAAATTGCGTCGCAATGAAATACATTGGGTTACATGCCTTCTCTTTCCCAATCCGGGAACGTTTCTATGGCAACGACTGGATTTTGTTTTCGGATCAATTACCTCTTTTCCGATGCACTATTTCTTCTTTACTGTATTCCTCGCATCCTCACATTAAGTAATTGTCACAGAAATTGCGTCGCAATGAAATACATCATGTTCCACGCCTTCTCTTTCCCAATTTGGGAACGTTTCTACAGCAACGACAGGATTTTGTTTTGGGGACGAGTATCTCGTTCCCGATGCACTATTTCTTCATTACTGTATCCCTCGCACTCTCACATTGGGAATTAACACAGAAATTGCGTCGCAATAAAATACATTGTGTTTAATGCCTTCTCCTTCGCAATCTAGGAACGTTTCCACGGCATTGACAGGATTTTTTTTGGGGTCGAGGATCTCCTTTCCGATGCACTATTACTTCTTTACTGTATTCCTCGCATCCTCACATTGAGTAATTGTCACAGAAATTACGTCGCAATGAAATACATTATGTTGTACGCCTTCTCTTTCCCAGTATGGGAACGTTTCTACGGCAACGACAGGATTTACTTTTGGGGACGAGTAACTAGTGCCCGATGCACTATTTCTTCATTACTGTATCCCTCGCACTCTCACATTGAGGAATTAACACAGAAATTGCGTTGCAATAAAATACATTGTGTTTCATGCCTTCTCCTTCGCAATCTAGGAACGTTTCCACGGCAACGACAGGATTTTTTTTGGGGTCGAGGATCTCCTTTCAGATGCACTATTTCTTCTTTACTGTATCCCTCGCACCCTCACATTGACGAATTAACACAGAAATGGCGTCGCAATTAAATACATTGTGTTCCATGTCTTCTCTTTCCCAATCTAGGATTGTTTCTACAGCAACGACAGGATTTTGTTTTGGGGACGAGTATCTCGTTCCCGGTGAACAATTTCTTCTTTACTCTGTCCCTCGAACTCTAACATTCAGGAATTAACACAGAAATTGCGTCCCAATGAAATACATTGTGTTGCATGCCTTCTCTTTCCCAATCTGGAAACGGTTCTATGGCAACGACAGGATTTTCTTGTGGGAATGAGTATCTTGTTCTTGATGCACTATTTCTTCTTTACTGTATCCCTCACAACCTCACATTGAGGAATTAACAGAGAAATTGCGTTGCAAAGTAATACATTGTGTTCCAAGCCTGCTCTTTCCCAATCTGGGAAAGTTTCTACAGCAGTGACAGGATTTTATTTGGGGACGAGTATCTCGTTCCCGATGCACTATTTCTTCTTTACTGTATCCCTCGCACTCTCACATTGACGAATGAACACCGATATTGCGTCGCAATGAAATATATTGCGCTCCATGCCTTTTCTTTCCGAATCTGGGAACGTTTCTATGGCAACGACAGGATCTTCTTTTGGGGACGAATATCAAGTTCCCGATGCACTAATTCTTCTTTACTGTATCCCTCGCACCCTCACATTGAGGAATTAACACAGAAATTGCGTCGCAATGAAATACATTGGGTTCCGTGCACTCTCTTTCCCAATCCGGGAACGTTTCTATGGCAATGACTGGATTTTGTTTTCGGGTCGAGGACCACTTTCCGATGCACTATTTCTTCTTTACTGTATTCCACGCATCCTCACGTTGAGTAATTGTCACAGAAATTGCGTCGCAATGAAATACATTGTGTTCCATGCCTTTTCCTTCGCAATCTGCGAACGTTTCTACGGCAAGGACAGGATTTTGTTTTGGGGTCGAGGATCTCCTTTCCGATGCACTATTTCTTATTCACTGTATCCCTCGCACCCTCACATTGACGAATTAACACAGAAATGGCGTCGCAACAAAATACATTGTTTTCCATGCCTTCTCTTTCCCAATATGGGATCGTTCCTACGGCAACAAAATGATTCTCTTTTGGGGACGAGTATCTCGTTCCCGATGCACTATTTCTTCTTTACTGTATCCCTCGCACTCTCACATAGACTAATTAACACAGAAATAGCGTCGCAATAATATACGTTTTGTTCCATGCCTTCTCTTTCCCAATATAGGAACGTTTCTACGGCAATGACAGTATTTTGTTTTTGGGTCGAGGATCTAGTTTCCGATGCATTATTTCTTCTTTACTGCATCCGTCGCACCCTCACATTGAGGAATTAACACAGAAATTGCGTCGCAATGTAATACATTGTGTTCCACGCCTTCTCTTTCCGAATCTGGGAACGTTTCCACGGCAACGACGGGATTTTCCTTTGGGGACGAGTATCTCGTTCTCGATGCACTATTTCTTCTTTACTATATCCCTCGCACCCTCACATTGACGAATTAACACAGAAATTGCGTCGCAATGAAATACATTGTGTTCCATGCCTTCTCTTTCCGAATCCGCGATCGTTTCTACAGCAACGCTAGGATCTTCTTTTGGGGACGGATATCACGTTCCCGATGCACTATTTCTTCTTTACTGTATCCCTCGCACCCTCACATTGAGGAATTAACTCAGAAATTGCGTCGCAATGAAATACATTGGGTTCATTGCCTTGTCTTTCCCAATCCGGGAACATTTCTATGGCAACGACTGGATTTTGTTTTCGGGTCGAGGACCTCTTCTCCGATGCACTAATTCTTCTTTACTGTATTCCTCACATCTTCACATTGAGTAATTGTCACAGAAATTGCGTCGCAATAAAATACATCATGTTCCACGCCTTCTCTTTCCCAATCTGGGAACGTTTCTACGGCAACGACAAGATTTTGTTTTGGGGACAAGTATCTCGTTCCCGATGCACTATTTCTTCATTACTGTATCCCTCGCACTCTCACATTGGGAATTAACACAGAAATTGCGTCGCAATAAAATACATTATGTTTCATGCCTTCTCCATCGCAATCTAGGAACGTTTCTACGGCAATGACAGGAATTTCCTTTGGGGACGAGTATCTCGTTGCTGATGAACAATTTCTTCATTACTGTATCCTTCGCACTCTCACATTGAGGAATTAACACTGAAATTGCGTCGCAATAAAATACATTGTGTTCCATGCCTTCTGCTTCGCAATCTGGGAACGTTTCTACGGCAACGACAGGATTTGGTTTTGGGGTCGAGGTACTCCTTTCCGATGCACTATTTCTTCTTTACTGTATACCTCGCACCCTCACATTGACGAATTAACACAGAAATGGCGCCGCAATAAAATACATTGTGTTCCATGCCTTCCCTTTCCTAATCTCGAAACGTTTCTACGGCAACGACAGGATTTTCCTTTGGGGACAAGTATCTCGTTCCCAATGAACTAATTCTTCTTTACTGTATCCCTCGCACTCTCACATAGACGAATTAACACAGAAATAGCGTCGCAATGATATACGTTTTGTTCCATGCCTTCTCTTTCCCAATCTAGGGACGTTTCTACGGCAATGACAGTATTTTGTTTTTGGGTCGAGGATATCCTTTCCGATGCACTATATCTTCTTTACAGTATCCCTCGCACCCGCACATTGAGGAATTAACACAGAAATTGCGTTGCAATGACATAAATTGTGTTCCATACCATCTCTTTACCAATCTGGGAACGTTTCTACGGCAAAAAAAGGAATTTTTTTGGGGACGAGTATCTCGTTCCCCATATACTATTTCTTCTTTACTGTATCCCTCGCTCTAACACATTGACGAACTAACACAGAAATAGCGTCGCAATTAAATACATTGTGTTCCATGTCTTCTCTTTCCCAATCTAGGAACGTTTCTAAAGCAACGACAGGATTTTCTTTCGGGGACGAGTATTTCGTTCCCGATGCACTATTTCTACCTTACCTTATCCCTGGCACTCTCACATTGACGAATTAACAAAGAAATTTCGTCGCAATGAAATACATTGTGTTCCATGCCTTCTCCTTCCCAATCTGGGAACGTTTCTACGGCAACGACGGGATTTTCCTTTGGGGACGAATATCACGTTCCCGATGCACTATTTCTTCTTTACTGTATCCCTCGCACCCACACATTGAGGAATTAACACAGAAATTGCGTCGCAATGAAATACATCGTGTTCCATGCCATCTCTTTCCCAATGCGGGAACGTTTCTATGGCAACGACTGGATTTTGTTTTCGGGTCGAGGACCTCTTTCCGATATACTAATTCTTCTTTACTGTATTCCTCGCATCCTCACATCGAGTAATTGTCACAGAAATTGCGTTGCAATGAAATACATCATGTTCCACGCCTTCTCTTTCCCAATCTGGGGACAATTTCTACGGCAACGACAGGATTTTGTTTTTGGGACGAGTATCTCGTTCCCGATGCCCTATTTCTTCATTACTGTATCCCTCGCACTCTCAAATTGAGGAATTAACACAGAAATTGCATCGCAATTTACTACATTGTGTTTCAAGCCTTCTCCTTCGCAATCTAGGAACGTTTCTACGGCAATGAGAGGAATTTATTTTGGGGACGAGTATCTCGTTGCTGATGAACAATTTCTTCATTACTGTATCCTTCGCACTCTCACATTGAGGAATTAACAGTGAAATGGCGTCGCAATAAAATACATTGTGTTCCATGCCTTCTCCTTCGCAATCTGGGAACGTTTCTACGGCAACGACAGGATTTTGTTTTGGGGTTGAGGTACTCCTTTCCGGTGCACTATTTCTTCTTTGCTGTTTCCCTCGCATCCGCACATTGACGAATTAACACAGAAATGGCGTCGCAATGAAATACATTGTTTTCCATGCCTTCTCTTTCCCAATCTCGAAACGTTTTTACTGCAACGACAGGATTTTCCTTTGGGGACGAGTATCTCGTTCCCGTTGAACTATTCCTTCTTTACTGTATCCCTCGCACTCTCACATAGACGAATTAAAACAGAAATAGCGTCACAATGAGTTACATTTTGTTCCATGCCTTCTCTTTCCGAATCTGGGAACATTTCTATGGCAACGAAAGGATCTTCTTTTGGGGATGAGTATCTCGATCCCGATGCACTATTTCTTCCTTACTGTATCTCTCGCTCTCTCACATTGTCGAATAAAAACATAAACGGCGTCACAATAAAATACAATGTGTTCCATGCCTTCTCTTTCCCAATCTAGGAACGTTTCTACAGCAACGACAGGATTTTGTTTTGGGGACGAGTATCTCGTTCCCGATGAACAATTTCTTCTTTACTCTATCCCACGAACTCTAACAATCAGGAATTAACACAGAAATTGCGTCGCAATGAAATACACTGTGTTCCATGCCTTTTCTTTCCCAATCTGGGAAAGTATCTACGGCAGCGACAGGATTCTCTTTTGGTGGTCGAGGATCTCCTTTCCGATGCACTATTTCTACTTTACTGTATCCCTCGCACCCTCACTTTGACGAATTAACACAGAAATGGCGTCGCAATAAAATACATTGTTTTCCATGCCTTTTCTTTCCCAATATGGGATCGTTCCTACGGCAAAAGAAGGATTTTCTTTTGGGGACGAGTATCTCGATTCCGATGAACTATTCCTTCTTCACTGTATCCCTCGTACTCTCACATAGACGAATTGTCACAGAAATAGCGTCGCAATGATATACGTTTTGTTCCATGCATTCTCTTTCCCAACCTAGGAACGTTTCTACGGCAATGACAGTATTTTGTTTTTGGGTCGAGGATCTAGTTTCCGATGCACTATTACTTCTTTACTGCATCCCTCGCACCCTCACATTGAGGAATTGTCACAGAAATTCCGTCGCAATGAAATACATTGTGTTCCACGCCTTCTCTTTCCCAATCTGGGAACATTTCTATGGCAACGAAAGGAACTTCTTTTGGGGACGAGTATCTCGATCCCGATGAACTGTTTCTTCCTTTCTGTATCTCTCTCACTCTCACATTCTCGAATAAAAACAGAAATGGCGTCGCAATAAAATACAATGTGTTCCATGCCTTCTCTTCCCCAATCTAGGAAAGATTCTACAGCAACGACAGGATTTTGTTTTGGGGACGAGTATCTCGTTCCCGATGAACAATTACTTCTTTACTCTATCCCTCGAACTCTAACAATCAGGAATTAACACAGAAATTGCGTCGCAATGAAATACATTGTATTCCATGTCTTCTCTTTACGAATCTGGGAACGTTTCTACAGCAATAACAGTATTTTCTTTTGAGGACGAGTATCTCGTTCCCGATGAACTATTTCTTCTTTACTGTATCACTCACACTCTCACGTTGACGAATGAACACAGAAATTGAGTCGCAATGAAATACATTGGGTTCCATGCCTTCTCTATCCCAATCGGGGAACGTTTCTATGGCAACGACTGGATTTTGTTTTCGGGTCGATGTCCTCTTTTCCGATGCACTATTTCTTCTTTACTGTATCCCTCGCACTCTCACATTGGGGAATTAACACAGAAATTTCGTCGCAATAAATTACATTGTGTTCCATGCCTTCTCCTTCCCAATCTCGGAACGTTTCTACGGCAACGACAGGATTTTCATTTGGGGACGAGTATCTCGTTCCCGATGAACTATTTCTTTTTTACGGTATGCCTCGCACTCTCACAGTGACGAATTAATACAGAAATAGCGTCGCTATAATATACGTTGTGTTCCATGCCTTTTCTTTTCCAATCTAGGAACGTTACTACGGCAGTGACAGTATTTAGTTTTTGGGTCGAGCATCTCCTTTCCGATGCACTATTTCTTCTTTACTGTATCTCTCGCACCCTCTTATTGAGGAAAAAGGACAGAAATTGCGTTGCAATGACATAAATTGTGATCCATGCCCTCTCTCTCCCAGTCTGGGAACGTTTCTACGGCAATGAAAGGATTTTCTTTTGGGGACCAGTATCTCGTTCACGATGAACTATTTCCTCTTTACTGAATCCCTCGCACTCTCACATTGACAAATTAAAAAGAAATTGCGTCGCAATGAAATACATTGTGTTCCATGCCTTCTCTTTTACAATCTGGGAACGTTTCTAGGGCATCTACAGAATTTTGCTTTTGGGGTCGAGTATCTCGTTCCCGATGTACTATTTCTTCATTACTGTATCCCTCGCACTCTCACATTGAGGAATTAACACAGAAATTGCGTCGCAATAAAATCCATTGTGTTCCATGCCGTCCCTTCGCAATCTAGGAACGATTCTACGGCAACGACAGGATTTTGTTTTCGGGTCGAGGATCTCCTTTCCGATGCACTGTTTCGTCTTTACTGTATTCCTCGCACCCTCACATTGACGAATTAACACAGAAATGGCGTCGCAATAAAATACATTGTGTTTCATGCCTTCTCTTTCCCAATCTATGAACGTTTCTGCGGCAACGACAGGATTTTGCTTTGGGGACGAGTATCTCATTCCCGATGAACTATTTCTTCTTTACTGTATCCCTCGCACACTCACACTGACGAATTAACACAGAAATAGCTTCCAAATTATATACGTTGTGTTCCATGTCTTCTCTTTCCCAATCTAGGAACGTTTCTACGGCAATGACAGTATTTTGTTTTTGGGACGGGGATCTCCATTCCGATGCACAATTTCTTCTTTACTGTATCCCTAGCACACTCACATTGAGGAATTAACACAGAAATTGCGTTGCAATGACATAAATTGTACTCCATGCCTTCTCTTTCCCTATCTGGGAACGTTTCTACGGCAAAAAAATGATTTTCTTTTGGGGACGAGTATCTCGTTCCCAATTAACTATTTCTTCTCTACTGTATCCCTCGCACTCTCTCATTGACGAATTAACACAGAAATAGCGTCTCAATTATATACATTGTGTTCCATGCCTTCTCTTTCCCAATCTAGGAACGTTTCTACAGCAACGACAGGACATTGTTTTAGGGACGAGTATCACGTTCCCGATGAACAATTTCTTCTTCACTCTATCCTTCAGGAATTAACACAGAAATTGCGTCGCAATGAAATACATTGTGTTCCGTGCCTTCTCTTTCCCAATCTGGGAACGGTTCTATGGGAAAGACAGGATTTTCTTTTGTGAATGAGTTTCTCGTTCTTGATGCACTATTTCTTCTTTACTGTATCCCTCGCACTCTCACAGTGACGAATGAACACAGAAATTGCGTCGCAATGAAATACATTGCGTTCCATGCCTTCTCTCTCCCAATCTGGGAACGTTTCTATGGCAACGACTGGATTTTCTTTTGGGGACGAGTATCTCGTTCCCGATGCACTATTTCTTCTTCACTGTATCCCTTGCACTCTCACATTGACGAATTAACAAAGAAATTTTGTCGTAATGTAATACATTTTTTTACATGCCTTCTCTTTCCCAATCTGGGACGTTACTATGGCAACGACAGGATCTTCTTTTGGGGACGAATAACACGTTCCCGATGCAATATTTCTTCTTTACTGTATCTCTCACACCCTCACATTGAGGAATTAACACAGAAATTGCGTCGCAATGAAATACATTGGGATCCATGCCTTCTCTTTCCAAATCCGGCAACGTTTCAATGGCAACGACTGGATTTTGTTTTCGGGTCGAGGACCTCTCTTCCGATGCAGTATTTCTTCTTTACTGTATTCCTCGCATCCTTACATTGGGTAATTGTCATAGAAATTGCGTCGCAATGAAATACATTATGTTCCACGCCTTCTCTTTCCCAATCTTGGAACGTTTCTAAGGCAACGACGAGATTTTGTTTTAAGGACGAGTATCTCGTTCCCGATGCACTATTTCTTCATTACTGTATCCCTCGCACTCTCACATTGAGGAATTAACACAGAAATTGCGTCGCAATATAATACATTGTGTTGCATGCTTTCTCCTTCGCAATCTGGGAACGTTTCTACGGCAATGACAGTATTTTGCTTTTGGGTCAAGGATCTAGTTTCTGATGCACTATTTCTTCTTTACTGCATCCCTCGCCCTCTCACATTGAGGAATTGTCACAGAAATTCCGTCGCAATGAAATACATTGTGTTCCACGTCTTCTCTTTCCCAATCTGGGAAAGTTTCTAAGGCAGCGACAGGATTTTCTTTTGGGGACGAGTATCTCGTTCCGGATGCACTATTTCTTCTTTACTGTATCCCTCGCACTCCCACATTGACGAATGAACACAGAAATTGAGTCGCAATGAAATACATTTCGTTCCATGCCTTCTCTCTACCAATCTGGCAACGTTTCTATGGCAACGACAGGATTTTCTTTTGGGGACGAGTATCTCGTTCCCGATGCACTATTTCTTCTTTACTGTATCCCTCGCACACTCACATTGACGAATGAACACAGAAATTGCGTCGCAATGAAATACATTTCCTTCCATGCCTTCTCTCTACCAATCTGCGAACATTTCTACGGCAACGACAGGATTTTCTTTTGGGGACGAGTATCTCGTTCCCGATGCACTATTTCTTATTTACTATATCCCTCGTACAATCACATTGACGAATTAACAAAGAAATTTCGTCGCAAAGAAATACATTGGGTTACATGCCTTCTCTTTCCCAATCTGGGAGCGTTTCTACGGCAACGACGGGATTTTCCTTTGGGGACGAGTATCGCGTTCTTGATGCACTATTTCTTCTTTACTGTATCCCTCACAACCTCACATTGAGAAATTAACACAGAAATTGCGTCGCAATGTAATACATTGTGTTACATGCCTTCTCTTTCCCAATCTGGGAACGTTTCAACGGCAACGACGGGATTTTCCTTTGGGGACAAGTATCAAGTTCTCGATGCACTATTTCTTCTTTACTGTATCCCTCGCACTCTCACATTGTCGAATTAACACATAAATAGCGTCGCAATGATATACGTTGTGTTCCATGCCTTCTCTTTCCCAATCTATGAACGTTTCTACGGCAATGACAGTATTTTGTTGTTGTGCCAAGGATCTCCTTTCCGATGCCCTATTTCTTCTTTACTGTATCCCTCGCACACTCACATTGAGCAATTAACACAGAAATTGCGTCGCAATGAAATACATTGTGTTCCACTCCTTTCTTTCCCAATCTGGGAACGTCTCTACGGCAACGACAGGATTTTCTTTTGGGGACGAGTATCTCGTTCCCGATGCACTATTTCCTCATTACTGTATCCCTCGCAATCGCACATTGAGGAATTAACACAGAAATTGCGTCGCAATAAAGTACATTGTGTTCCATGACTTCTGCATCGTAATCTGGGAACGTTTCTACGGCAATGACAGTATTTTGATTCTGGGTCGAGGATCTCCTTTCCGATGCACTATTTCTTCTTTACTGCATCCCTCGCACCCTCACATTGAGGAATTGTCACATAAATCCCGTCGCAATGAAATACATTGTGTTCCACGCGTTCTTTTTCCCAATCTGGGAACGTTTCTACGGCAACGACAGGATTTTCTTTTGGGGACTAGTATCTCGTTCCCAATGCACTATTTCTTCTTTACTGTGTCCCTCGCTCTCTCACATTGACGAATTAACACAGAAATAGCGTCGAAATTATATACGTTGTGTTCCATGTCTTCTCTTTCCCAATCTAGGAACGTTTCTACGGCAATGACAGTAATTTGTTTTTGGGTCGAGGATCGCCTTTCCGATGCACTATTTCTTCTTTACTGTATCCCTAGCACCATCACATTGAGGAATTAACACAGAAATTGCGTTGCAATGACATAAATTGTACTCCATGCCTTCTCTTTCCCAATCTGGGATCGTTCCTACGGCAACCAAAGGATTTTCTTTTGGGGACGAGTATCTCGTTCCCGATTCACTATTTCCTCTTTACTGTATCCCTCGCACTCTCACATTGAGGAATTAACACAGAAATTGCGTCGCAATAAAATACATTGTGTTTAATGCCTTCTCTTTCCCAATCTATGAACGTTTCTGCGGCAACGACAGGATTTTGCTTCGGGGACGAGTATCTCGTTCCCGATGAACAATTTCTTCTTTACTGTATCCCTCGCACTCTCACACTGACGAATTAACACAGAAATAGATTTCAAATTATATACGTTGTGTTCCATGTCTTCTCTTTCCCAATCTAGGAACGTTTCTACGGCAATCACAGTATTTTGTTTTTGGGTCGAGGATCTCCTTTCCGATGCACAATTTCTTCTTTACTGTATCCCTAGCACACTCACATTGAGGAATTAACACAGAAATTGCGTTGCAATGACATAAATTGTGTTCCATGCCTTCTCTTTCCCTATCTGGGAACGTTTCTACGGCAAAAAAATGATTTTCTTTTGGGGACGAATATCTCGTTCCCGATTAACTATTTCTTCTCTACTGTATCCCTCGCACTTTCTCATTGACGAATTAACACAGAAATAGCGACTCAATTAAATACATTGTGTTCCATGACTTCTTTTTCCCAATCTAGGAACGTTTCTACAGCAACGACAGGATTTTGTTTTGGGGACGAGTATCTCGTTCCCGTTGAACAATTTCTTCTTTTCTCTATCCCTCGAATTCTAACCTTCAGGAATTAATACCGAAATTGCGTCGCAATGTAATACACTGTGTTCCATGCCTTCTCTTTCCCAATCTGGGAAAGTTTCTATAGCAACGACAGGATTTTCTTTTGGGGACGAGTATCTCGTTCCCGATGCACTATTTCTTCTTTACTGTATCCCTCGCACACTCACATTGACGAATTAACACAGAAACTGCGTCGCAATGATATACATTTCGTTCCTTGCCTTCTCTCTACCAATCTGGGAACGTTTCTACGGCAACGACAGGATTTTCTTTTGGGGACGAGTATCTCGTTCCCGATGCACTATTTCTTCTTTACTGTATCCCTCGCACACTCACATTGACGAATTAACAAGGAAGTTTCGTCGCAATGAAATACATTGGGTTACATGCCTTCTCTTTCCCAAGCTGGAAACGTTTCTACGGCGAAGAGGGGTTTTTGCTTTGGGGACGAGTATGACGTTCTTGATGCACTATTTCTTCTTTACTGTATCCCTCACAACCTCACATTGACGAATTAACACAGAAATTGCGTCGCAATGTAATACATTATGTTCCATGCCTTCTCTTTCCCAATCTGGGAAAGTTTCTACGGCAATGACAGTATTTTGCTTTTGGGTCAAGGATCTAGTTTCTGATGCACTATTTCTTCTTTACTGCATGCCTCGCCCCCTCAAATTGAGGAATTGTCACAGAAATTCCGTCGCAATGAAATACATTGTGTTCCACGCCTTCTCTTTCCCAATCTGGGGAAGTTTCTAAGGCAGCGACAGGATTTTCTTTTGGGGACGAGTATCTCGTTCCGGATGCACTATGTCTTCTTTACTGTATCCCTCGCCTCTCACATTGACGAATGAACACAGAAATTGCGTCGCAATGTAATACATTATGTTCCATGCCTTCTCTTTCCCAATCTGGGAAAGTTTCTACGGCAATGACAGTATTTTGCTTTTGGGTCAAGGATCTAGTTTCTGATGCACTATTTCTTCTTTACTGCATCCCTCGCCCCCTCAAATTGAGGAATTGTCACAGAAATTCCGTCGCAATGAAATACATTGTGTTCCACGCCTTTTCTTTCCCAATCTGGGAAAGTTTATAAGGCAGCGACAGGATTTTCTTTTGGGGACGAGTATCTCGTTCCGGATGCACTATGTCTTCTTTACTGTATCCCTCGCACTCTCACATTGACGAATGAACACAGAAATTGGGTCGCAATGATATACATTTCGTTCCATGCCTTCTCTCTACCAATCTGGCAACGTTTCTATGGCCACGACAGGATTTTCTTTTGGGGACGAGTATCTCGTTCCCGATGCACTATTTCTTCTTTACTGTATCCCTCACACACTCACATTGACGAATGAACACAGAAATTGCGTCGCAATGAAATACATTTCCTTCCATGCCTTCTCTCTACCAATCTGGGAACATTTCTACGGCAACGACAGGATTTTCTTTTGGGGACGAGTATCTCGTTCCCGATGCACTACTTCTTCTTTACTATATCCCTCGCACAATCACATTGACGAATTAACAAAGAAATTTCGTCGCAAAGAAATACATTGGGTTACATGCCTTCTCTTTCCCAATCTGGGAACGTTTCTACGGCAACGACGGGATTTTCCTTTGGGGACAAGTATCAAGTTCTCGATGCACTATTTCTTCTTTACTGTATCCCTCGCACTCTCACATTGTCGAATTAACACATAAATAGCGTCGCAATGAAATACGTTGTGTTCCATGCCTTCTCTTTCCCAATCTGGGAACGTTTCTACGGCAATGACAGTATTTTGTTGTTGTGCCAAGGATCTCCTTTCCGATGCCCTATTTCTTCTTTACTGTATTCCTCGCACACTCACATTGAGCAATTAACACAGAAATTGCGTCGCAATGAAATACATTGTGTTCCACGCCTTCTCTTTCCCAATCTGGGAACGTCTCTACGGCAACGACAGGATTTTCTTTTGGGGACGAGTATCTCGTTCCCGATGCACTATTTCCTCATTACTGTATCCCTCGCAATCGCACATTGAGGAATTAACACAGAAATTGCGTCGCAATAAAGTACATTGTGTTCCATGACTTCTGCATCGTAATCTGGGAACGTTTCTACGGCAATGACAGTATTTTGATTCTGGGTCGAGGATCTCCTTTCCGATGCACTATTTCTTCTATACTGCATCCCTCGCACCCTCACATTGAGGAATTGTCACATAAATCCCGTCGCAATGAAATACATTGTGTTCCACGCTTTTTTTTTCCCAATCTGGGAACGTTTGTACGGCAACGACAGGATTTTCTTTTCGGGACTAGTATCTCGTTCCCAATGCACTATTTCTTCTTTACTGTGTCCCTCGCTCTCTCACATTGACGAATTAACACAGAAATAGCGTCGAAATTATATACGTTGTGTTCCATGTCTTCTCTTTCCCAATCTAGGAACGTTTCTACGGCAATGACAGTAATTTGTTTTTGGGTCGAGGATCGCCTTTCCGATGCACTATTTCTTCTTTACTGTATCCCTAGCACCATCACATTGAGGAATTAACACAGAAATTGCGTTGCAATGACATAAATTGTACTCCATGCCTTCTCTTTCCCAATCTGGGATCGTTCCTACGGCAACCAAAGGATTTTCTTTTGGGGACGAGTATCTCGTTCCCGATTCACTATTTCCTCTTTACTGTATCCCTCGCACTCTCACATTGAGGAATTAACACAGAAATTGCGTCGCAATGAAATACATTGGGTACCATGCCTTCTCTTTCCCAATCCGTGATCGTTTCTACGGCAACGACTGGAATTTGATTTCGGTTCGGGGACCTCTTTTACGATGCACTATTTCTTCTTTACTGTATTCCTCGCATCCTCACATTGAGGAATTGCCACAGAAATTGCGACGCAATGAAATACTTGCGTTGCACGCCTTCTCTTCCCCTATCTGCGAACGTTTCTACGGCAACGACAGGATTTCCTTTTCGGGACGAGTATCTCGTTCGTGATGCACTATGTCTTCATTACTGTATCCCTCGCACTCTCACATTGACGAATTTAAACAGAAATTGCGCCGCCATAAAATACGTTGTGTACCATGCCTTCTCTTTCGCAATCTAGGAATGTTTCTACAGCATTGACGGGATTTTGTTTTGTGGTCGAGGACCCCCTTTCCGATTCACTATTTCTTCATTATTGTGTCCCTCGCTCTCTCACATTGACGAATTAACACAGAAACAGTGTCGCAATGAAATACATTGCGTTCCATGCCTTCTCTTTCTGAATCTGGGAACGTTTCTACGGCAACGACCGGATTCTGCTTTGGGGACGAGTATCTCATTCCCGATGCACTATTTCTTCTTTACTGTATCCCTCACACTCTCACATTCACGAATTAACACAGAAATAGCGTCGCAATAAAATACATTGTGTTTAATGCCTTCTCTTTCCCAATCTATGAACGTTTCTGCGGCAACGACAGGATTTTGCTTGGGGGACGAGTATCTCGTTCCCGATGAACAATTTCTTCTTTACTGTATCCCTCGCACTCTCACACTGACGAATTAACACAGAAATAGATTTCAAATTATATACGTTGTGTTCCATGACTTCTCTTTCCCAATCTAGGAACGTTTCTACGGCAATCACAGTATTTTGTTTTTGGGTCGAGGATCTCCTTTCCGATGCACAATTTCTTCTTTACTGTATCCCTAGCACACTCACATTGAGGAATTAACACAGAAATTGCGTTGCAATGACATAAATTGTGTTCCATGCCTTCTCTTTCCCTATCTGGGAACGTTTCTATGGCAAAAAAATGATTTTCTTTTGGGGACGAATATCTCGTTCCCGATTAACTATTTCTTCTCTACTGTATCCCTCGCACTTTCTCATTGACGAATTAACACAGAAATAGCGTCTCAATTAAATACATTGTCTTCCATGACTGCCTTTCCCAATCTAGGAACGTTTCTACAGCAACGACAGGATTTTGTTTTGGGGATGAGTATCTCGTTCCCGATGAACAATTTCTTCTTTTCTCTATCCCTCGAATTCTAACCTTCAGGAGTTAACACAGAAATTGCGTCGCAATGTAATACACTGTGTTCCATGCCTTCTCTTTCCCAATCTGGGAAAGTTTCTATAGCAACGAAAGGATTTTCTTTTGGGGACGAGTATCTCGTTCCCGATGCACTATTTCTTCTTTACTGTATTCCTCGCACCCTCACATTGACGAATTAACACAGAAACTGCGTCGCAATGATATACATTTCGTTCCTTGCCTTCTCTCTACCAATCTGGGAACGTTTCTACGGCAACGACAGGATTTTCTTTTGGGGACGAGTATCTCGTTCCCGATGCACTATTTCTTCTTTACTGTATCCCTCGCACACTCACATTGACGAATTAACAAGGAAGTTTCGTCGCAATGAAATACATTGGGTTACATGCCTTCTCTTTCTCAATCTGGAAACGTTTCTACGGCGAAGACGGGATTTTGCTTTGGGGACGAGTATCACGTTCTTGATGCACTATTTCCTCTTTACTGTATCCCTCACAACCTCACATTGACGAATTAACACAGAAATTGCGTCGCAATGTAATACATTATGTTCCATCCCTTCTCTTTCCCAATCTGGGAAAGTCTCTACGGCAGCGACAGGATTTTCTTTTGGGGACGAGTATCTCGTTCCGGATGCACTATTTCTTCTTTACTGTATCCCTCGCACCCTCACATTGACGAATGAACACAGAGATTGCGTCGCAATGAAATACATTTCGTTCCATGCCTTCTCTTTCCCAATCTGGGAACGTTTCTACGGCAATAACGGGATTTTCTTTTGGGGACGAGTATCTCGTTCCCGATGAACAATTTCTTCTTTACTGTATCCCTCGCACTCTCACACTGACGAATTAACACAGAAATAGATTTCAAATTATATACGTTGTGTTCCATGACTTCTCTTTCCCAATCTAGGAACGTTTCTACGGCAATCACAGTATTTTGTTTTTGGGTCGAGGATCTCCTTTCCGATGCACAATTTCTTCTTTACTGTATCCCTAGCACACTCACATTGAGGAATTAACACAGAAATTGCGTTGCAATGACATAAATTGTGTTCCATGCCTTCTCTTTCCCTATCTGGGAACGTTTCTATGGCAAAAAAATGATTTTCTTTTGGGGACGAATATCTCGTTCCCGATTAACTATTTCTTCTCTACTGTATCCCTCGCACTTTCTCATTGACGAATTAACACAGAAATAGCGTCTCAATTAAATACATTGTCTTCCATGACTGCCTTTCCCAATCTAGGAACGTTTCTACAGCAACGACAGGATTTTGTTTTGGGGATGAGTATCTCGTTCCCGATGAACAATTTCTTCTTTTCTCTATCCCTCGAATTCTAACCTTCAGGAGTTAACACAGAAATTGCGTCGCAATGTAATACACTGTGTTCCATGCCTTCTCTTTCCCAATCTGGGAAAGTTTCTATAGCAACGAAAGGATTTTCTTTTGGGGACGAGTATCTCGTTCCCGATGCACTATTTCTTCTTTACTGTATTCCTCGCACCCTCACATTGACGAATTAACACAGAAACTGCGTCGCAATGATATACATTTCGTTCCTTGCCTTCTCTCTACCAATCTGGGAACGTTTCTACGGCAACGACAGGATTTTCTTTTGGGGACGAGTATCTCGTTCCCGATGCACTATTTCTTCTTTACTGTATCCCTCGCACACTCACATTGACGAATTAACAAGGAAGTTTCGTCGCAATGAAATACATTGGGTTACATGCCTTCTCTTTCTCAATCTGGAAACGTTTCTACGGCGAAGACGGGATTTTGCTTTGGGGACGAGTATCACGTTCTTGATGCACTATTTCCTCTTTACTGTATCCCTCACAACCTCACATTGACGAATTAACACAGAAATTGCGTCGCAATGTAATACATTATGTTCCATCCCTTCTCTTTCCCAATCTGGGAAAGTCTCTACGGCAGCGACAGGATTTTCTTTTGGGGACGAGTATCTCGTTCCGGATGCACTATTTCTTCTTTACTGTATCCCTCGCACCCTCACATTGACGAATGAACACAGAAATTGCGTCGCAATGAAATACATTTCGTTCCATGCCTTCTCTTACCCAATCTGGGAACGTTTCTACGGCAATAACGGGATTTTGTTTTGGGGACGAGTATCAAGTTCTCGATGCACTATTTCTTCTTTACTGTATCCCTCGCACTCTCACATTGTCGAAATAACACATAAATAGCGTCGCAATGATATACGTTGTTTTCCATGCCTTCTCTTTCCCAATCTCGGAACGTTTCTACGGCAATGACAGTATTTTGTTGTTGTGCCGATGATCTCCTTTCCGATGCACTATTTCTTTTTTACTGTATCCCTCGCACTCTCACATTGAGCAATTGACACAGAAATTGCGTCGCAATGATATACATTTCGTTCCTTGCCTTCTCTCTACCAATCTGGGAACGTTTCTACGGCAACGACAGGATTTTCTTTTGGGGACGAGTATCTCGTTCCCGATGCACTATTTCTTCTTTACTGTATCCCTCGCACACTCACATTGACGAATTAACAAAGAAGTTTCGTCGCAATGAAATACATTGGGTTACATGCCTTCTCTTTCCCAATCTGGAAACGTTTCTACGGCGAAGACGGGATTTTGCTTTAGGGACGAGTATCACGTTCTTGATGCACTATTTCTTCTTTACTGTATCCCTCACAACCTCCCATTGACGAATTAAAACAGAAATGGCGTCGCAATAAAATACAATGTGTTCCATGCCTTCTCTTTCCGAATCTCGAAACGTCTCTACGGCAACGACAGGATTTTCCTTTGGGGTCAAGTATCTCGTTCCCGATGAACTAATTCTTCTTTACTGTATCCCTCGCACTCTCACATAGACGAATTAACACAGAAATAGCGTCGCAATGATATACGTTTTGTTCCATGCCTTCTCTTTCCCAATCTAGGAACGTTTCTACGGCAATTACAGTTTTTTGTTTTTGGGTCGAGGATCTCCTTTCCGATGCACTATTTCTTCTTTACTGCATCCCTCGCACCCTCACAATGAGGAATTGTCACATAAATCCCGTCGCAATGAAATACATTGTGTTCCACGTGTTCTCTTTCCCAATCTGGGAACGTTCCTACGGCAACGACAGGATTTTCTTTTGGGGACGAGTATCTCGTTCCCGATGCACTATTTCTTCTTTACTGTATCCCTCGCACTCTCACATTGACGAATTTAAACAGAAATTGCGCCGCTATAAAATATATTGTGTACCATGCCTTCTCTTTCCCAATCTAGGAACGTTTCTACGCCAACGACGGGATTTTGTTTTGTGGTTTAGGACCCCCTTTCCGATGCACTATTTATTCATTATTGTGTCCCTCGCACTCTCACATTGACGAATTAACACAGAAACAGTGTCGCAATGAAATACATTGCGTTCCATGCCTTCTCTTTCTGAATCTGGGAACGTTCCTACGGCAACGACCGGATTCTGCTTTGGTGACGAGTATCTCATTCCCGATGCACTATTTCTTCTTTACTGTACCCCTCGCACTCTCACTTTCACGAATTAACACAGAAATTGCATCGCAATGTAATAGATTGTGTTCCATGCCTTCTCGTTCCCAATCTGGGAACGTTTCTACGGCAACGACAATATTTTCCTTTAGGACCGAGTATCTCGTTCCCGATGCACTATTTCTTCTTTACTGTATCCCTCGCACACTCACATTGATGAATTAATACAGAAATTGCGTCGCAATGATATACATTGTGTTCCATGCCTTCTCTTTCCGAATCTGGGATCGTTTATACTGCAACGACAATATTTCTTTTGGGGACGAGTATCTCGTTCCCGATGCACTATTTCTTCTTTACTGTATCCCTCGCACTCTCACATTGAGGAATTAACACAGAAATTGCGGCGCAATAAAATACATTGTGTTCCATGCCTTCTCTATCCCAATCTCGGAACGTTTCAATGGCAATGTCAGGGTTTTCATTTGGAGACGAGTATCTCGTTCCCGATTAACTATTTCTCTTTTACAGTATCCCTCGCACTCTCACAGTGACGAATTAATACAGAAATAGCGTCGCAATAATATACGTTGAGTTCCATGCCTTCTCTTTCCCAATCCAGGAACGTTTCTACGGCAATGACAGTATTTAGTTTTTGGGTTGAGCATCTCCTTTCCGATGCACTATTTCTTCTTTACTGTATCCCTCGCACTTTCACATTGAGGAAAAACGACAGAAATTGCGTTGCAATGACATAAATTGTGTTCCATGCCCTCTCTTTCCCAATCTGGAAAAGGTTTCTACGGCAATGAAAGGATTCTCTTTTGGGGACCAGTATCTCGTTCACGATGAACTATTTCCTCTTCACTGTATCCCTCGCACTCTCACATTGACAAATTAACAAAGAAATTGCGTCGCAATGAAATACATGGTGTTCCATGCCTTCTCTTTCCCAATCTCGGAACGCTTCTACGGCAGCGACAGGAGTTTCTTTTGGGGACGAGTATCTCGTTCACGATGAACTATTTCCTCTTTACTGTATCCCTCGCACTCTTACATTGACGAGTTAATACAGAAACTGTGTCGCAATGAAATACATTGTGTTCCATACCTTCTCTTTCCCAATCTGGGAACGATTCTACGGCAGCTACAGAATTTTGCTTTTGGGGACGAGTATCTCGTTCCCGATGTACTATTTCTTCATTACTGTAACCCTCGCACCCTCACATTGACGAATTAACACAGAAATGGGGTCGCAATAAAATACATTGTGTTTAATGCCGTCTCTTTCCCAATCAATGAACGTTTCTGCGGCAACGACAGGATTTTGCTTTGGGGACGAGTATCTCGCTCCCGATGAACTATTTCTTCTTTACTGTATCCCTCGCACTCTCACACTGACGAATTAACACAGAATTAGCTTCCAAATTATATACGTTGTGTTCCATGTCTTCTCTTTCCCAATCTAGGAACGTTTCTACGGCAATGACAGTATTTTGCTTTTGGGTCGAGGAACTCCTTTCCGATGCACAATTTCTTCTTTACTGTATCCCTAGCACACTCACATTGATGAATTAACTCAGAAATTGCGTTGCAAAGACATAAATTGTGTTCCATGCCTTCTCTTTCCCAATCTGGGGACGGTTCTATGGCAACGACAGGATTTTCTTTTGGGAATGAGTATCTCGTTCTTGATGCACTATTTCTCCTTTACTGTATCCCTCGCACCCTCACATTGACGAATTAACACAGAAATTGCGTCGCAATGAAATACATTGTGTTCCATGCCTTCTCTTTCTGAATCTGGGATCGTTTCTACGGCAACGACAGGATCTGCTTTTGGGGACGAATATCACGTTCCCGATGCACTATTTCTTCTATACTGTAACCCTCGCACCCTCACATTGAGCAATTAACACAGAAATTGCGTCGAAATGAAATACATTGGGTTCCATGCGTTCTCTTTCCCAATCCGGGAACGATTATATGGCAACGACTGGATTTTGTATTCGGGTCGAGGACCTCTTTTCCGATGCACTATTTCTTCTTTACTGTATTCCTCGCATCCTCACATTGAGTAATTGTCACAGAAATTGCGTTGGAATGAAATACATTATTTTCCACGCCTTCTCTTTCCCAATCTGGAAATGTTTCTACGGCAACGACAGGATTTTGTTTTGGGGACGAGTATCTGGTTCCCGATGCACTAGTTCTTCATTACTGTATCCCTCGCACTCTCACATTGAGGAATTAACACAGAAATTGCGTCGCAATAAAATACATTGTGTTCCATGCCTTCTCCTTTGCAATCTGGGAACGTTTCTACGGCAACGACAGGATTTTGTTTTGGGGACGTGTATCTCGTACCCGATGAACAATTTCTTCTTTACTCTATCCCTCGAACTCTAACATTCAGGAATTAACACAGAAATTGCGTCGCAATGAAATACATTGTGTTCCATGCCTTCTCTTTCCCAATCTGGGAAAGTTTCTACGGCAGCGACAGGATTTTCTTTTGGGGACGAGTTTCTCGTTTCGGATGCACTATTTCTTCTTTACTGTATCACTCGCACTCTCATATTGACGTTTGAACACAGAAATTGAGTCGCAATGAAATACATTGCATTCCATGCCTTCTCTCTCCCAATCTCGGAACGTTTCTACGGCAACGACAACATTTTCTTTTGGGGACTAGTATCTTTTTCCCGATGCACTATTTCTTCTTTACTGTATCCCTAGCACCATCACATTGTGGAATTAACACAGAAATTGCGTTGCAATGACATAAATTGTACTCCATGCCTTCTCTTTCCCTATCTGGGAACGTTTCTACGGCAAAAAAATGATTTTCTTTTGGGGCGGGTATCTGGTTCCCGATTAACTATTTCTTCTCTACTGTATAACTCGCAATTTTACATTGACGAATTAACACAGAAATAGCGTCTCAATTAAATACATTGTGTTCCATGCCTTCTGTTTCCCAATCCAAATACGTTTCTACAGCAACAACATGATTTGGTTTTCGGGACGAGTATCTCGTTCCCGATGAACAATTTCTTCTTTACTCTATCCCTCGAACTCTAACCTTCAGGAATTAACACAGAAATTGCGTCGCAATGAAATACATTGTGTTCCATGCCTTCTCTTTCCCAATCTGGGAAAGTTTCTACGGCAGCGACAGGATTCTCTTTTGGGGACGAGTATCTCCTTCCCGATGCTCTATTTCTTCTTTACTGTATCCCTCGCACTCTCACATTGACGAATTAACACAGAAATTGCGTCGCAATGAAATACATTGCGTTCCATGCCTTCTCTCTCCCAATCTGGGAACGTTTCTATGGCAACGACAGGATTTTGTTTTGGGGACGAGTATCTCGTTCCCGATGCACTATTTCTTCATTACTGTATTCCTCGCACTCTCCCATTGAGGAATTAACACAGAAATTGCTTCGCAATAAAATACATTGTGTTCCATGCCTGCTCCTTTGCAATCTGGGAACGTTTCTAGGGCAACGACAGGATTTTCTTTTGCGGACGAGTATCTCGTTCCGGATGCACTATTTCTTCTTTACTGTATCCCTCACAACCTCACATTGAGGAATTAACACAGAAATTGCGTCGCAATGTAATACATTGTGTTCCATGCTTTCACTTTCCCAATCTGGGAAAGTTTCTACGGCAGCGACAGGATTTTCTTTTGGGGACGAGTATCTCGTTCCGGATGCACTATTTCTTCTTTACTGTTTCCCTCGCACTCTCATATTGACGAATGAACACAGAAATTGCGTCGCAATGAAATACATTGCGTTCCATGCCTTCTCTCTCCCAATCTGGGAACGTTTCTACGGCAACGACAGGATTTTCTTTTGCGGACGAGTATCTCGTTCCCGATGCACTGTTTCTTCTTTACTGTATCCCTCGCACACTCCCATTGACGAATTAACAAAGAAATTTCGTCGCATTGAAATACATTGTGTTCCATGCCTTCTCTTTCCCAATCTGGGAACGTTTATACGGCAACGACAGGAATTTTCTTTGGTGAAGAGTATCTCGTTCCTGATGAGCTATTTCTTCTTTACTGTATCCCTCGCACTCTCACATTGTCGAATTAACACATAAAAAGCGTCGCAATGATAAACGTTGTGTTCCATGCCTTCTCTTTCCCAATATGGGAACGTTTCTACGGCAATGACAGTATTTTGTTGTTGTGCTGAGGATCTCCTTTCCGATGCACTATTTCTTCTTTACTGTATCCCTCGCACCCTTATATTGAGCAATAAACACAGAAATAGCATCGCAATGAAATACATTGTGTTCCACGCCTTCTCTTTCCAAATCTGGGAACGTTTCTACGGCAACGACAGGATTTTCTTTTGGGGACGAGTATCTCGTTCCCGATGCACTATTTCTTCATTACTGTATCCCTTGCACTCCCACATTGAGGATTTAACACATAAATTGCGTCGCAATAAAATACATTGTGTTCCATGTCTTCTCCTTCGTAATCTGGGAACGTGAGTACGGCAACGACATGATTTTGTTTTGGGGTCGAGGATCTCCCTTCCGATGCACTGTTTCTTCTTTACTGTATCCCTCGCACCCTCACATTGACGAATTAACACAGAAATGGCGTCGCAATAAAATACATTGTGTTCCATGCCTTCTCTTTCCCAATCTCGAAACGTTTCTACGGCAACGACAGGATTTTCCTTTGGGGACAAGTACCTCGTTCCCGATGAAGTAATTCTTCTTTACTGTATCTCTCGCACTGTCACATAGACGAATTAACACAGAAATAGCGTTGCAATGATATACGTTTTGTTCCATGCCCTCTCTTTCCCAATCTAGGAACGTTTCTACGGCAATGACAGTACTTTGATTTTGGGTCGAGGGTGTCCTTTCCGATGCACTATTTCTTCTTTACTGTATCCCTAGCACCATCACACTGAGGAATTAACACAGAAATTGCGTTGCAATGACATAAATTGTACTCCATGCCTTCTCTTTCCCAATCTGGGATCGTTCCTACGGCAACAAAAGGATTTTCTTTTGGGGACGAGTATCTCGTTCCCGATGCACAATTTCTTCTTTACTCTATCCCTCGAACTCTAACATTCAGGAATTAACACCGAAATTGCGTCGCAATGTAATACATTGTGTTCCATGCTTTCTCTTTCCCAATCTGGGAACGGTTCTATGGCAACGACAGGATTTTCTTTTGGGAATGAGTATCTCGTTCTTGATGCACATTTTCTTCTTTACTGTATATCTCACAACATCACATTGAGGAATTAACACAGAAATAGCGTCGCAATGTAATACATTGGTTTCCATGCTTTCTTTCCCACTCTGGGAAAGTTTCTACGGCAGCGACAGGATTTTCTTTTGGGGACGAGTATCTCGACCCCGATGCACTATTTCTTCTTTACTGTATCCCTAGCACTCTCACATTGACGAATGAACACAGAAATTGCGTCGCAATGAAATACATTGTATTCCATGCCATCTCTTTCCGAATCTGGGAACGTTTCTACAGCAATGACAGTATTTTCTTTTGAGGACGAGTATCTCGTTCCCGATGAACTATTTCTTCTTTACTGTATCACTCTCACTCTCACATTGACGAATGAACACAGAAATTGCGTCGCAATGAAATACATTGGGTTCCATGCCCTCTCTTTCCCAAACTAGGAACGTTTCTACGGCAACGACAGGATCTTCTTTTCGGGTCGAGTATCTCTTTTACGATGCACTATTTCTTCCTTACTGTATTCCTCGCATCCTCACATTGAGGAATTGTCACAGAAATTGCGTCGCAATGAAATACATTCTGTTCCACGCCTGCTCTTTCCCAATCTGGGAACGTTTCCACGGCAACGACAGGATTTTCTTTTGGGGACGAGTATCTCGTTCCCGATGCACTATTTCTTCATTACTGTATCCATCGCACTCTCACATTGAGGAATTAACACAGGAATTGCGTCGCAATAAAATACATTGTGTTCCATGCCTTCTCTATCCCAATTTTTTTGGGCACTGGCCAATACAGATTTGAAAAAATTTTTCATAATTACAGTAAGAAAGATATCAAATGCACACACTTATTAATACAATGTTGGTCAAAAGCTCAAATTTTCTCACAGTCCATAAAGACAGTCCTGATCGTTCATGACGGTAAAATAGCAGTGTTTTTCTCAAAGTCTGAGCAGTAAAAGAAAATTCACACGGAAATAGTGGATTTCCATGCAGTCTTGAAGAAGTAGCGTTGTCCTTCCAACGGGAAGACAGTGCTGACTCTTGACATGCTGACAGGTCAAGGGCCGCAACAGAGTAAACCCACCACAGAGTCAGTCGAAGTTTTGAAGAGTATTGGTGAGTAGGTCATCACAGAGCAGACCCACTGTAGTCCTGGTAGAGATTACGGTATTGGTGGGCCACCAGAGGCGCAGACCCACTGCAGTCCTTGTAGAAATAATGGTACTGATGGATCATCAAAGATGTAGACCCAGTGTAGTCCTTGTAGAGATTATGGTACTGGTGAGTCAGCAACGACGTAGACCCACTGTAGTCCTCTTAGAGACGGCCAGCAGCCATCCGTTGTGACTGTGCAGGTGCACAATCACAATTGAAGAGTCTTGCGGATAATATAGCAAGTCCATAACCACCACTTGTGCACTCACAAAGTTTTTGGAATTGTCCTTAGAACCAGCAATGCTGTTATCCAGTCCCTTGCTGAATTATTAACACACATACAAACACTAACAGTCCCTACTTCTCACATATTGTCCATATACTATGACCAACAGAAACGTGTGCAGTGAAATGTAACTTACAAGTTAATAATATGATGAACTGGTGTCAATTACAATTTTATAACATAAGAATACAATTACAAAGGTACAAAATACATCATTAAAGAACATAACAATACAGATAACATTTGTAGTACAGGCTTTACAAAAGAATCAAAATAACATATACAACAGTGTTACAGGAATTATGACATAAGTAGATACATAAAAGATCAGAATAAATTTTGAAACATTCACTTCACACATGAGCATTAAAACAAAATAGAATAAATAAAGTCTAAGCATATTTACAAGTTAAATAACATATTATTAATGCCAATTATATTTGAGGATAACAGTATTCCTCATCATAGTGAATAGTATTAGAAAAAAAATTCTATGAAACTACACAGAGACAGGAAGAAAACAAATACACAAGGGTACACAAACACATAGGGGGATAACACAATGGAAAGGACAGGGTTCGTTTTCAGTGTAACTTTTGGTACTGCAGTCCAACCCAAGACTTCATTCCATAGATCTTTCGTCTTATTTCCACATTTGTTTCCACCAAAAAAATCCTATTCAAGCATGCTTTCTGTATATATATGTTCACATATTTCTTACCTCATTATTTATTTTCCATTATCTTACTTCATCATTTATTTCCAAGAAAATCCTACCTAAACCTGTTGTCCCTAAACCCTACATTTTGGTTCATATCCTCTTTCAAAATACTGTTTTGGCCAAACCATTTTCTTATAGATTTTCAATGTATTTCTTCCAATTCATCACAACTTGTTCTCTTATATAGTCTACCCCCTCTTAAGCTAACTTAAATCTACTGAGCTCAGATGCTAAACTAAGGGACGAGGCAATGCAGCAGAACAAATCAAGTAACACAAACATCAATGACAAAAATTTCAAGCTGGCAAAGCAAGCTACAGTAAATCTAAATTACCAAGCAATTCAACATTACAACTAATATGAGGCAATGCGCAGCAAACAAGAAAAATAAATCAGTAGTAAAACTGGCTGAACAGCGTAATACAAAGTCAAATTCAGTAACATTATGCCTGGCAAACAGCAGCAACTTATACCTAAACATCACATAGCTCAAGCAGAAAAAATATTACAATAAAAATGGCCATGTTTAAAACTTACGTCACATCTTAACACTAGAGTGATGCATCACGAGAACTTACACTAGCAGATAAGTTACCAAATCGTAAAGAAATTGTTTTGTGCAATTCCTGTGAAGGGAAATGTCTTTTTATGCTCCCTCATTTTTTGGAAATATATCACAAAACTATTATTTACTGGATCTGGAGACAGAAAATATTTATATTAGTACATCTATAAAATTTTATTTTAACCAGTGCTGCAGTGCAGCTAGAAACTAGATATTAAACAAAATGAGTAAATAAATACATAAAGCAAGCCATATGGCATTTCTCTCAATTCTCGTAGATAGACACTTGTCCTAATCAGGTGTGCAGATGAAAGAATGTTTCCAAGTTATTATTAGCGTGTCGTATTTACGATGCTTTCTACAAACGAATGTCAATAGCGAGGATAATGGCCTCCCTTTTTTTTTCTCTACCTGTGCTTCCGGAAAGGCACACCCTAATGGCTTGTTCTCCAGGTGTCTGACACAGCTGTGTGCCCACGACACACGTGTAGGTGGTCACTTAACTTCCTTATGGAAATATTTACGACAGCAGTTTCCGCTACAGTGACAGTCTCATATAAAAATTTCACAGGTTGAGAATTTACGTTGCAAATGTGTAGAAACAAAATCCTATGAATATAACAGTGTCCAAGAAATTTTCGCCGTCATTGTGATACATTCACGCATTTACACACATTTCATAACTCTTAAAGTACGATTCTTGGTTTCCAACATCCTTTTTCACAAGTCAAGAGTCCCTAACTTCTATCCATTATTCATATACATATAAACACGTAATCACATTCCTTACATAGCATCAGCTTATTGATCATAAACATACCTCAACAGCATAATACACATCGTCGTCGTAAAAATAACATCATAACACCTCAGTCAAATCTCAAAATCGTCGTAGCTTCCTCCAATAATTTCAAAACGCACTTCAAAAATCATGATCCCATACCAAATACATCATTCAAAGTTCTCATAGTATCACAATGGTTCCAAAAAAATATGAACAGTTCACAAAGTACTGACAACATGCAATTTCATACGTGTGAAGTTATTCAACTGTGTAATTACGTAAACATCTGTCACTAATGTAGTAAACAAAAAATGTTTATCTCTCAGTTACATGATCAGATAGCTGTGTAATTTGTGTGTTAGAGAAATACGGTACCGATGTGTAAAGTTGTATAAGCAAATACCATATTAGCTGGGGCTCCTTGTGTTTGCCAAACACATGGTACACAAAGTAAGCGTGTACCCCCCTGAGGATTAATGTAATTATACCCTCAGGTGTTACAGATTACAGCAATGGAATGAAATGTATCACGGAAAACTTTCTTTGTAATTAAAAAATCTTTAAAAATAAGTGTCTTAAGTATAAGGTTAATCACTCAAATGCGTGTACTGTAGCGCTAAACTGTGCGTCTTGTTGTAAGATAATCTCTGTGTAAGTGTCGTAGTTATCGTCCTCCGAAAGCTAAGTTCTGCAGAAGTCAATGTACTTACCTCATGATAAACAAAAGTGAAATGTTTTGCGTATAGATATCTTAGTTATTACGCTTATTGTTGTGATGAAGAAAGTACTGTACTGTAACGTATTGTTGTGCTACGGAAAACCCTGTCTCATTGTAGCTATACTACAAAAGTTACTACTAAAACCTGTTTTACTTTCCAGAAGAATTCAGAAAAACTGTGCATATATAAAAGAGATACACCGCAAAAGCAACATTATAAATTGTCACTCATTAGTAGCGTCGTGATAAAACCGTGTAGTTGTCTCATAAACTAACCACTGTGTCGTCTGGTATCTCACAGAAAGTACTTTAAATCCAGAATGTATTTTCAAGTAAACCAAAATGTTGCATTAAAATCTCATTAGCAGTACCAGTATGTGTCCTAAGTATGTAAGCCTGATAGTCGTTACGTAATCGTGCAACTAACAAGCAAGAATGTACAAATACAACACTGTGTCATCTGTTCACTATAACAATGCATTCGTAATTTCTGTTTAAATAAGTTCTCTTAGTTCTAGACTGGATATTTAACTTCAAACATTGTTGCATCTTAACAGTTTCTTAAGTCTGACAAAGCATACTAGAAATGTGAAGTGAAACGTTTTATGGCAAAGACAAAGTTAAAAAGCAGATTATCTTTCAATAAACGGTTTTACATGTGAAATGTGGTGTAAACCTTTACTCTTCATAGTACTCAGACTTTCAACTGAAAAGCAATTGTCATGTTTTATACATCGGTAAAGAATGCTAAAATTTTTCTCAAGGCTAGCGTCTTATGTTATTTTTCTCAGAGCCAGTGGGCGCACGCGGCTGCCTGCTGTGCGAGTCATTGTCTGTCTCTTTGTTGGCGCGCGCCGTTATTGGGATTAGGAGACCTAACTTCTACATATTCACTCTGACGAGAAGGCCCTGCCCTGTTTAAATCCCGCCAGTTCTGATGCAATTCAGGTCTGTCGTTACGAATATCTCGTCTGTCGTCATGTCGGTAGATTTCATAATTTCTTTCTTGTCGGTCATGTGGTGGAGAATTTCTCCCTGAATCGTAACTACGCGCTGAACTGTTGCGTCTGATAGTATTCTGTCTCCCTTGATAATAATAGTTCTGGTTACCATATTGTCTGTTTCTCTGGTAGTCTCTGTGATAGTCATTACTATAGAAATGCGATCTTTCTCTGTAATTATTACTCTGCGAGTGGTTGTCATACGGGTGGTGTCTGTTTTGATCACGATTTACGTTGCAAGAATAGCCTTGACGTGTCCAGTTAATATTTCTTTCATCGCGGGATTGTGACGGATGTGACCTGTAATTGTTATGTTCCTGTTTCCGCATTCCGCGATTGTCAGTGTCAATTTCCAATTCTTGTAGCAGACCTTGAAAAGCTTCAATGTCTTCTTTGCAACGTCCTGCTAAAATAATATGTCGTAATGTTCAGGTAATTTGATTAAGCAAATGCGGATGAGTTCTGAGGGGCTGTATGGGTTTGACAGGTACTGATTCTTGTGCAACATGTCTTCAAAATATTTCACAAGACTGGAGAATTCAGATTGTTCGAAATGTTTCATCATTATGATGCCATGTTTTACTCGGTCTTGTGTGGCTTGAGACCAATATGCTGAGAGGAAGGCATGGTAAAATTCTCCTTCACTGTGGCAATCGTGAATGACCGATCGCATTCTTACAGCTGGTTCATTCTCTAAGTAGCCACACATAAATTCTAATCTGTGTTCTAACGACCAGTTGGGAGGAAAACAATGAGAGAATTGATGGAGCCATGCTTGTGGATGAATGTCGTTGCCAGAATTCTTAAAAGTTTTGAATTTACGTGTAGTAATGAACAGCTTATAGTCAAAATCATCATGTCGGCGAGTCGCATATCGGTCATTGTTAGGCCGTGTCGGCCGTTCCATCTCAAAATTCGGTGCACCTTGCCAATTTCTTTCATAATTTCCGAAGTGTCCTGTGTTATTATTTTGTGGTTGATCCGTATTTCTATGTCCCTCTTCCCGTATTGGGGCGCGAGTGTCCTCTGAAATACGTAATTCTTGTATTACCTGTGTCAGCTGATCTTGTACTTCGCGGATTTCTCTTTGGTGTTGCGTATTAATTTGATTCAGATTTTGTTTCAGTTTCCTAATTTGTTCGCTCTCTTCTGTGTCATTAAAGACTACCGGTTTTGTGTCGTTCAGATTATCATCTACCTTCGTAGATAAGTTAGTGAACTGATCCGAAAGTTTGGCTACTTTCTCCGATAGCGAACACATTTCCTCAGTGTGTTTTTCTGAACCAAGTTTCAGATTGTCCATTTGTGTTGAAATCGAATCTACTGTGTCCTTCAAGTTTTCCTGAGTTTTTGCAAGTTGCGTAACCGAATCTGTAGATGCAACTGAGTCAAATTTAGCTTGTAAGGTCTCATGATTTTCATGAACAGTAGTTTGCAGTTCTTTTATGGCTGCTTCGTGATTCTGTAGTGCATTTTCATGACGCGAAAAAATAGGTTGGAAATGCTCACAAATTTGTGTTTTTACGTCGTTACAGACTTTTTGACATTTCGATTCAATGTGATGTAACTCATTAGTTAAATCCTCACGTGTTTGTTCAAGTGTGGTGTCTAACTTTTTAAGATTTTGTTCCACTGTGTCTAACTTTTGAAGATTTTGTTCCATTATGTCTAACTTTCGAAGCTTTTGTCCCATTTGCTTCTGATTTTGTTCCATTTGTTGCATTAATTGCAATAATAATGTATTAGTGTCTGGAATCTGTTTCTCTACGCTTTTCGGCAGTGCATTTGAACCGGCAACATTCACATTTTGACAAGCAGAAAAAGTGTTTTGACTTATTTGAGAAAACGGTGATGACCCAAAACCTGAATCTACAGTATTTGCGAAATTGTGTCCTGTCATTTCGGATTCCTGAGGCGAGCTGTTGCCGACCGACCGATCGATAATGCTTCCCTGCTCACTAATTGTTTCACTGTCTACGCCATTGTTTAGCCGCCCGCTCCATTTCCCTATGCACAATTACCAAATTATTACTTTGAACATTAGTTAATTCATTACTCTGCGGCGCTAACACACTGCTTTCGTCTTCACTGTCATTTCTCAGTTTACTTTGGAGCCTAGTATTACGTTTTTCACACGCCATTATTGTCACAATATTTCACACGACAACACAGAAAAACACTATTTGAAGAGCAAAAATAGGGGAACACATTAACATAGCACTGAAAATAATATCTAGTTAATTGCAGCTGCGAAATACTTGGTGCAAATCTACATGCATACCACAACTGTTCTACTGTACAACAATGAAAGACTGCAACTACAAAGGAGATTTTCTCTACAATTACGCGCTAGCAATAAACAACAGCTACACTAATTACACAAACTACAAGAAAAAAATCAGAAGATTCCAGTGAGGTATCCTCGGCTAAGGGTCGACATATGAAACGTCCCCTTTTATCAATTTTACTAGACTGTGCTTAACCTGACGCACAATATTTTTAGCGCAACGCAATCTGACTTTCAAGATTCCCTACAAAAGAATGGCCCTGACTAACATTAAACTATACCTTTCACAAATCACTTACCTCACAAAAATCTTCGCTGCTCAAGCTACTGCAATACAGCGAGCGCCACTACTGCCAGCTAAATAAAAGATACAAACTATGGAAGGCACTAACTACTGATAGGGATAGTTAGCAAATGAAAAATATTAATAGAGAACAAACAATGTATTTACCTTGATATCATCATATATATAGCAGTTATTGACAAATTACAAAACTCCGCCATCTCTCTCCCCACATCCACCACTGCTGGCGGCTCACCTCCAACTGCCCAACGCTACGCGCTGTTCACAGCCAGCTGCCTAACACTACAATGGCGAGTATTACAACAATGAAAAGCAGCCACAGACTGCACACAGCACAGCCAGTGATTTTCATACAGAGGTGGCGTTACCAATAAAAAAACCTAAACAGCCTACTTACAACATTAACTGATTTTGACGATGATTGATTAATGAACAGGCTTGTTATTTGTATATATTATGCATCGCTTGGCTGCACTGCTTTTTCACTGATGTCATATTTTTCTATTATGTGCCTGCTGTGCTTATTTATTTAAATTATAATTGTCACCTGATTAATTGTGCTGACTGTAGTTGGGTATGTAGGTTACACTTTGTGATTTATCTGCTTGCGCCTTCATGTTTACTTATTAAGATTACATATGAACATTTATTTGCTTATGCTGAATGATGCTAATGACTTGTTTATTACGTAAGATATATGTTTGCTGCTGTGCGTATGGATTGCATATTTACACATTTCTGTTTTGTTGTCATAACTACTCTTCAATTTAGAATATAGCAATGCTGATGTACAGTGTACGAACATAGAGTTTAGGTTACACTGTGGTATTAATTATAGATTGTTTGCTTGGCAGAGCCTCGTTGTAGGGATTGTGCTGCATCCACTTGTTGACATTCTGTTCTCTACTGGTATATTTACTCGCTATTGCTTGTTTTGCTTACGCTCAGTGCTTTATATTTTTAAGATAAGAAAATGAACTGCTATAATTCGACGAACGACATTAGTACGAGAAACTTCATAGAAGGCACATGAGCTGGAGGTTTTATGGAAGCTGTATAAATTTATGCTAATAGGAAGGAAGATAACGATATGAAATACCAACACTAGGTTTAGACCATCGACAGTTATTACACTGCATTTTTCGTGAGTAATTGAAATAGGAAGTGACACTTGACACAAGAAATACTCCACATGTTTGCTTCTGCCATGATTCTTGAAGTGGTGTACACACTGTGAAATATTATGATCATTCACACTCCGTAATCGTAATTAATTACTGAGAGTTATTCGAACTAAGTCTGTTAGAGGTCATGTACGCATTTCTTTTATTTAATGATGGACAAGGTAAACAAAATGTATCTTATAATTTATAATGAGTAGCAGATTTGGATCAGATGGATTACACGAGAGGTTGTGTGTTGACATTGTGTCTTCGGGTTGTATGAGATGATGAATTGAGGTTTGCATTAGGATTTTGTCTGCACTTGTTCGAGGAGACTGACTAGAGGAAAGAGTTGTTATGGAAGTGAAATGATATTGGCAATGAGGTTATATATATCGACGTATTGAAGAGGTATGATTGAGGTATTGAGATTATGTGAAGTTGATGATTATTGGAGTTTTCGTTGACAAGAGGTAAGGTAAATGATATCGATGATCGACGTATTGAAGAGGTATTATTGAAGTATTGAGACTGTGTGATGCTGATGATTAGTGGAGTTTTGGTGGATAAGAGGTGAAGTAAGTGAGGAGCATATTTTTTTTTTGGTTGGTCTATATGGAACAAGGAGGATAAAGATGGCAGACTAGAACACTCAAGTAGAAGGAAGATTGTATACACACACACTTTGTTAAATCACTAAGCAGTATATACTTTTTTTGAAGAGAGGAAGTATTTGCATATCTTGGCTCACTGACAGTTGTTCAGCAACCGTAAATTTTGATCTGGCTTGGCAAACATTGGTCTTGACATGATGACTATGACATTGACTAACTATTATTGACTGTTATACATTGCTGCCACTACTACTTGATACACATGATGAACATAAAATTTTGACAGAATTGCATTTACACAGTTAACACTATTCAATTACACAGTAGCACTAATGTGGATGAAAGATGAGTGAGTATGTTTTGTGTGTTTTCCTTTTATAATCCCAGAGAAGTGATCCCAACCTATCTCCTAAATATTATTTTACTTGTTTGTTGTGGCTTGCACTGACACCCATAAATGTTGTAGGTTTACTGGTATTTGTGTATTGTTATAGTTAATAGGACAATTATCTGATATCATTTGTGCGTTTATTATGATTTGTATGTTTAGTGTAAAAGCATTGTATGTGTATTCAAACTATTGTTCATGCCTGAACTGTCTGATTAGTGATGGTGCTGCACTTTTCAACATGATGTGTGACATTTAGTCATGTTTAATTTCTGCTGATGAACAGTGTGATTAGTGAAAGTGAATATTATGGACTGCGGTCTGCACCTGTTCAACATTGCTGGTGCCACTAATGGAACTGCTTATACTGAAATGGTGTTACTTGTTGGTGTCTGCACCTGCTCAACATTCCTGGGTGCCACTGATGGACTACTGCTACTGAAAAGATGTCACCTGTTGATATCTGCACCTGTTCAACATTGCTGGTGCCACTGATGGAACTGCTTATACTGAAATGGTGTTACTTGTTGGTGTCTGCACCTATTCAACATTACTGGGTGCCACTGATGGACTGCTTCTACTGAAAAGATGTCACCTGTTGATATCTGCACCTGTTCAACATTGCTGGTGCCACTGATGGAACTGCTTATACTGAAACGGTGTTACTTGTTGATGTCTTCACCTGCTCAACATTGCTGGGTGCCACTGATGGACTGCTTCTACCGAAATGATGTCACTTGTTGGTGTCGGCACCTGCTCAACATTGCTGGGTGCCACTGGTGGACTGCTTCTACTGAAAAGATGTCACCTGTTGCTGTGTGCACCTGCTCAACATTGCTGGTGCAACTAATGGAACTGCTTATACTGAAATGGTGTTACTTGTTGGTGTCTGCACCTATTCAACATTACTGGGTGCCACTGATGGACTGTTTCTACTGAAAAAATGTCACTTGTTGGTTTTTGCACCTGTTGACCATTGCTGGGTGCTACTGCTGGAACTGTCAACTGCTTATTCTTGAGCTATGGAAAGCGTTTATGTGAATATTTGTATAAACTGTTTTTTTTGTGTATTACTGTTTGTGAAAAGTTATGAGACTCTTACCTGCACATATTCGTCATTGCTGACGCTATTGATTGAACTGTTTAACCACATAATACTTGTGTAAACTGTCATGTAAAGTCACATGTATGAAGGAATTTGTATTGCTTACTGTATTTTATATATTAGGTTATTGAAAGGTCAGTGCAAAGCCAAACTTTTATCTAGTTATATGATATTTACGCATTAATATTATCTTTTATTTTTGTCTGTATTTTTTTTGACGAATTTGGTGGTATTTTCACCACCAATGCTGGCAAAAATACCATCAAATTCTAGCCTGTGGAGGAAGGGCATATGAAAGGTGGCTACACTGAGCCACAGCGCCAGAGATCGCGCTAGAGAGTATTGTTCCGCCGCCTCCACTGGCAGTGATTATTGAGATGTCGTAGTGGGCAGTGCCTGTCGATGACTCGTGGTAGTCAGTGCTTGTTAAAAACTCGTAGCAGAGAGTGTTTGTTGAGATGTGCTAGCAGGGAGTGCTTGCTGAGAGGTGATACTGAAAAGTTCTTGTTGAGATGTGGTAATAGCGAGTCGGTGTGGAGATATATTGTAATGATCAGAGTGATTTTGGTCCATATATGAAGGTAACGAAACTTGATTTATTTTTCATTATTTAATGTCGTAAATAATGCTTCATTTCAGGTTCAGTCAACAAAGCATCTGGCTTGTGTTCTGGGATTAGAGTGTAATTCTGGTTCTCTTGAGTAATTATGGTATTTTTATTTTCTTTAATTAATTCAGTACAAATGATATTTAAAATTTCTTGTGTTGTTGAAGAAGACCCGTGCCAGATGCGTACGTTTAGTCATACTTCCACACACAGAACAGTTATACTTGTGCTTTGGTTTCGTAGGTTTTATAGTTGCTGGGGACTTAATTAATTAATTGTGTTAATGAAAATTTCCATTTCATTCTTTGTTATTGTTCTATGCAGTCAGACAGCGTAATAATACTAGTCAGGGCCAACCGTTTACGAGACTTCGTAATCGGACAGACAGCTACTGAAGCAAAAAATTAAAATTATTTGCAGTCAGATTAAATAAGCCCCCATGCAACGGCAATGAAAAGATTTTCTTTTAGGGACCAGTATCTCGTTCACGATGAACTATTTCCTCTTTACTGTATCCCTCGCACTCTCACATTGACAAATTAACAAAGAAATTGCGTCGCAATGAAATACATTCTGTTCCATGCCTTCTCTTTCCCAATCTCGGAACGTTTCTACGGCAGCAACAGGATTTTCTTTTGGGGACGAGTATCTCGTTCACGATGAACTATTTCCTCTTTACTGTATCCCTCGCACTCTCACATTGACGAATTAATAAGAAATTGTGTCGCAATGAAATACATTGTGTTCCATGCCTTCTCTTTCCCAATCTGGGAACGTTTCTACGACAGCTACAGAATTTTGCTTTTGGGGACGAGTATCTCGTTCCCGAAGTACTATTTCTTCATTACTGTATCCCTCGCACTCTCACATTGAGGAATGAACACAGACATTGCGTCGCAATAAAATCCATTGTGTTCCATGCCTTCCCTTCGCAATCTAGGAACATTTCTACGGCAACGACAGGATTTTGTTTTCGGGTCGAGGATCTCCTTTCCGATGCACTACTTCGTCTTTACTGTATACCTCGCACCCTCACATTGACGAATTAACACAGAAATGGCGTCGCAATAAAATACATTGTGTTTCCTGCCTTCTCTTTCCCAATATATGAACGTTTCTGCGGCAACGACAGGATTTTGCTTTGGGGACGAGTATCTCGTTCCCGATGAACTATTTCTTCTTTACTGTATCCCTCGCACTCTCACACTGAGGAATCAACACAGAAATAGCTTCCAAATTATATCCGTTGTGTTCCATGTCTTCTCTTTCCCAATCTAGGAACGTTTCTACGGCAATGACAGTATTTTGTTTTTGGGTCGAGGATCTCCGTTCCGATGCACAATTTCTTCTTTACTGTATCCCTAGCACATTCACATGGAGGAATTAACACAGAAATTGCGTTGCAATGACATAAATTGTGTTCCACGCCTTCTCTTTCCCTATCTGGGAACGTTTCTACGGCAAAAAAATGATTTTCTTTTGGGGACGAGTATCTCGTTCCCGATTAACTATTTCTTCTTTACTGTATCCCTCGCACACTCTCATTGACGAATTAACACAGAAATAGCGTCTCAATTACATTGTGTTCCATGCCTTCTCTTTCCCAATCTAGGAACGTTTCTACAGCAACGACAGGATTTTGTTTTGCGGATGAGTATCTCGTTCCCGATGCACAATTTCTTCTTTACTCTATCCCTCGCACCCTCACATTGAGAAATTAACACAGAAATTGCGTCGCAATGTAATACATTGGGTTCCATGGCTTCCCTTTCCCAATCTGGGAACGTTTCTATGGCAGCGAGAGGAATTTCTTTTGGGGACTAGTATCTCGTTCCCGATGCAATATTTCTTCTTTACTGTATCACTCGCACTCTCACATTGACGAATTAACACAGAAATAGCGTCGCAATGGAATACATTGTGTTCCATGCCTTCTCTTTCCGAATCTGGGATCGTTTCTACGGCAACGTCAGGATTTTCTTTTGGGGACGTGTACCTCGTTCCCGATGCACTATTACTTCTTTACTGTATCCCTAGCACTCTCACATTGACGAAAGAACACAGAAATTGCGTCGCAATGAAATACATTGTTTCCATGCCTTCTCTCCCAATCCGGGAACGTTTCTACAGCAACGACAGTATTTTCTTTTGAGGACGAGTATCTCGTTCCCGATGAACTATTTCTTGTTTACTGTATCCCTCACGCTCTGACAATGACCAATGAACACAGAAATTGCGTCACAATGAAATACCTTGGGTTCCATGCCTTCTCTTTCCCAATCTAGGAACGTTTCTACTGCAACGACAGGATTTTGTTTTCGGGTCGAGTATCTGTTTTACGATGCACTATTTGTTCTTTACTGTATTCCTCGCATCCTCACATTGAGGAATTGTCACAGAAATGGCGTCGCAATGAAATACATTGTGTTCCATGCCTGCTCTTTCCCAATCTGGGAACGTTCCTACGGCAACGACAGGATTTACTTTTGGGGACGAGTATCTCGTCCCCGATGCACTATTTCTTCATTACTGTATCCCTCGCACTCTCACATTGACGAATTAACACAGAAATGACGTCGCAATAAAATACAGTGTCCCTGCCTTTTGTTGCCCAATCACGAAACGTTTCTACGGCAAAGACAGGATTTTCGTTTGGGGACGAGTATCTCGTTCCCGATGAACTATTTCTTCATTACTGTATCCCTCGCACTGTCACATAGACGAATTAACAAAGAAATAGCGTCGCGATGATATACGTTTTGTTCCATGCTTTATCTTTCCCATTCTAGAAACGTTTCTACGGCAATGACAGTATTTTTTTTTTTTTTGGGTCGTGGTTCTCCTTTCCGATGCACTATTTCATCTTTACTGCATCCCTCGTTCGCTCACATTGAGGAATTAACACAGAAATTGCTTGCAATGACATAAATTGTGTTCCATAGCTTCTCTTTACCAATCTGGGAACGTTTCTACGGCAAGAAATGTCTTTCTTTTGGGGACGAGTATCTCGTTCCCGGTGCACTGTTTCTTCTTTACTGTACCCCTCGCACTCTCACATTGAAGAATTAACACAGAAATAGCGTAGCAATTAAATACATTGTGTTCCATTCCTTCTCTTTCCCAATCTAGGCACGTTTCTACAGCAACGAAAGGATATTTTTTTGGGGTCGAGGATCTCCTTTCCGATGCACTATATCTTCTTAGCTGTATACCTCGCACCCTCACATTGAGGAATTAACACAGAAATTGCGTCGCATTGGAATAAATTGTGTTCCATGCATTCTCTGTCCCAATCTAGGAACGTTTCTACGGCAACGACAGGATTTTGTTTTCGGGTTGAGGATCTCGTTCCCGATGAACTATTTCCGCTTTACTGTATCACTGGCACTCTCACATTGACGAATTAAAACGGAAATTGCGCTGCCATAAAATACACTGTGTTGCATGCCTTCTGTTTCCAAATCTAGGAACGTTTCTACGGCAACGACGGGATTTTGTTTTGGGATCGAGGATCTCCTTTCCGATGCACTATTTCTTCATTACTGTATCCTTCGCACTCTCACATTGACGAATTAACACAGAAATAGCATCGCAATGAAATACATTGCGTTACATGCATTCTCCCTCCCAATATGGGAACGTTTCTTCGGCAACGAAAGGATTTTCTTTTGGGGACGAGTATCTCGTTCCCGATTCACTATTTCTTCCTTAATGTATCCCTCCCACTCTCACATTGACGAATTAACACAGAAATAGCGTGGAAATTATATACGTTGTGTTCCATGTCTTCTCTTTCCCAACCTAGGAACATTTCTACGGCAATGACAGTATTTTGTTTTTGGGTCGAGGATCTCCTTTCCGATGCACTATTTTCTTCTTTACTGTATGCCTAGCACCCCCACATTGTGGAATTAACACAGAAATTGCGTTGCAATGACATAAATCGTGTTCCATGCCTTCTCTTTCCCAATCTAGGAACGTTTCTACAGCAGCGACAGGATTTTGATCTGGGTACGAGTACCTCATTCCCGATGCACAATTTCTTCTTTACTCTATCCCTCGCACTCTCACATTCAGGAATTAACACAGAAATTGCGTCGCAATGAAATACATTGTGTTCCATTCCTTCTCTTTCCCAATCTGGGAACGGTTCTATGGCAACGACAGGATTTTCTTTTGGGAATGAGTATCTCGTTCATGATGCACTATTTCTTCTTTACTGTATCCCTCGCACTCCCACATTGACGAATGAACACAGAAATTGCGTCGCAATGAAATACTTTGTATTCCATGCCTTCTCTTTCCGAATATGGTAACGTTTCTACAGCAATGACAGTATTTTCTTTTGGTTACGAATATCTCGTTCCTGATGCACTATTTCTTCTTTACTGTATCCCTCGCACCCTCACATTGAGGAATTAACACAGAAATAGCGTCGAAATGTAGTACATTGTGTTCCATGCCTCCTCTTTCCCAATCTCGAGACGTTTCTACGGCAACGACAAGATTTTCTTTTGGGGACGAGTATCTCATTCAAGATGCCCTATTTCTTCTTTACTGTATCCCTCGCACTCTCTCATTGCCGAATTAACACAGAAATTGCGTCGTAATGTAATAGATTGTGTTCCATGCCTCCTCTTTCCCAATCTGTGAACGTTTCTATGGCAACTACAAGATTTCACTTAGGGGCGAGTATCTCGTTCCCGATGAAATATTTCTTCTTTACTGTATCCCTCACACTCTCACATTAACGAATGAACACAGAAATTGCGTCGCAATGAAATACATTGGGTTCCATGCCTTCTCTTTCCCAATCCGGGAACGTTTCTACGGCAACGACTGGATTTTGTTTTCGGGTCGAGGACCTCTTTTCCGAAGCACTATTCCTTCTTTACTGTATTCCTCGCATCCTCACATTGAGGAATTAACACAGAAATTGCGTCGCAATGTAATAGATTGTGTTCCATGCCTCCTCTTTCCCAATCTGTGAACGTTCCTACGGCAACTACAAGATTTCACTTAGGGGACGAGTATCTCGTTCCCGATGAAATATTTCTTCTTTACTGTATCCCTCACACTCTCACATTAACGAATGAACACAGAAATTGCGTCGCAATGAAATACATTGGGTTCCATGCCTTCTCTTTCCCAATCCGGGAACGTTTCTACGGCAACGACTGGATTTTGTTTTCGGGTCGAGGACCTCTTTTCCGAAGCACTATTCCTTCTTTACTGTATTCCTCGCACTCCCACATTGACGAACTAACACAGAAATTGCGTCGCAATTAAATACCTTGTGTTCCAGGCCTATTCTTTCCGAATCTGGGATCGTTTCTACAGCAACGACAGGATTTTCTTTTGGGGACGAGTACCTCGTTCCCGATGCACTATTTCTTCTTTACTGTATCCCTAACACTCTCACATTGACGAATAAACACAGAAATTGCGTCGCAATGAAATACATTGTATTCCATGCCTTCTCTTTCCCAATCCGGGAACGTTTCTACGGCAACGACTGGATTTTGTTTTCGGGTCGAGGACCTCTTTTCCGAAGCACTATTCCTTCTTTACTGTATTCCTCGCATCCTCACATTGAGGAATTGTCACAGAAATTGCGTCGCAATGAAATACATTGCGTTCTACGCCTTCTCTTTACGAATCTGGGATCGTTTCAACGGCAACGACAGGATTTTCTTTTGGGAATGAGTATCTCGTTCATGATGCACTATTTCTTCTTTACTGTATCCCTCACACCCTCACATTGAGGAATTAACACAGAAATTGCGTCGCAATGTAATACATTGGGTTCCATGCCTTCTCTTTCCCAATCTGGGAAAGTTTCTACGGCTGCGACAGGAATTTCTTTTGGGGACGAGTATCTCGTTCCCGATGCACTATTTCTTCTTTACTGTATCCCTCGCACTCCCACATTGACGAATGAACACAGACATTGCGTCTCAATGAAATACTTTGTATTCCATGCCTTCTCTTTCCGAATATTTGTAACGTTTCTACAGCAATGACAGTATTTTCTTTTGGTTACGAATATCTCGTTCCCGATGCACTATTTCTTCTTTACTGTATCCCTCGCACCCTCACATTGAGGAATTAACACAGAAATAGCGTCGAAATGTAATACATTGTGTTCCATGCCTCCTCTTTCCCAATCTCGAGACGTTTCTACGGCAACGACAGAATTTTCTTTTGGGGACTAGTATCTCGTTCCCGATGCACTATTTCTTCTTTACTGTATCACTCGCACTCTCACATTGACGAATTAACAAAGAAATTGCGTCTCAATGAAATACATTGGGCTCCATGCCTTCTCTTTCCCAATCTGGGGACATTTACACGGCAACGACGGGAATTTCCTTTGGGGACGAGTATCAAGTTCTCGATGCACTATTTCTTCTTTATCCCTCGCACCCTCACATTGACGAATTAGGACAGAAATAGCGTCGCAACAAAATACATTGTGTTCCATGCCTTCCCTTCGCAATCTAGGAACGTTTCTACGGCAACGACAGGATTTTGTTTTCGGGTCGAGGATCTCCTTTCCGATGCACTATTTCTTCTTTACTGTATACCTCGCACCATCACATTGACGAATTAACACAGAAATGGCGTCGCAGTAAAATACATTGTGTTCCATGTCTTCTCTTTCCCAATCTAGGAACGTTTCTACGGCAACGACAGGATTTTGCTTTGGCGACGAGTATCTATTTCCCGATGAACTATTTCTTCATTACTGTATCCCTCGCACTCTCACATTGACGAATTAGCACAGAAATATCGTCGAAATTATATACGTTGTGTTCCATGTCTTCTCTTTCCGAATCTAGGAACGTTTCTACGGCAATGACAGTATTTCGTTTTTGGGTCTAGGATCTCCTTTCCGATGCACTATTTCTTCTTTACTGTATCCCTAGCACCCTCACATTGACGAATTAACACAGATATTGCGTTGCAATGACATAAATCGTGTTCCATGCCTTCTCTTTCCCAAACTGGGAACGCTTCTACGGCAACAAAAGGATTTTCTTTTGGGGACAAGTATCTCGTTCCCGATGCACTATTTCTTCTTTACTGTATCCCTCGCACTCTCTCATTGACGAATTAACACAGAAATAGCGTCGCAATGAAATACATTGTTTTCCATGCCTTCTTTTTCCCAATCTAGGAACGTTTCTACAGCAACGACAGAATTTGGTTTTGGGGATGACTATCACGTTCCCGATGCACAATTTCTTCTTTACTCTATCCCTCGCATTCTCACATTGAGGAATTAACACAGAAATTGCGTCCGAATGCAATACATTGTGTTACATGCCTTTTCTTTCCCAATCTGGGAACGGTTCAATGGCAACGACTGGATTTTCTTTGGGGACGAGTATCTCATTCACGATGAACAATTTACTCTTTACTGTATCCCTCGCACTCTCACATTGACGAATTAAAACAGAAATTGCGCCGCCATAAAATACATTGTGTTCCATGCCTTCTCTTTCCCAATCTAGGAACGTTTCTACGGCAACGGCGGGATTTTGTTTTGTGGTCGAGGACCTCCTTTCCGATGCACTATTTCTTCATTACTGTGTCCCTCGCACTCACACATTGACGAATTAACACAGAAATAGCGTCGCAATGAAATGCATTGCGTTCCATGCTTTCTCTCTCTGAATCTGGGAACGTGTCTACAGCAACGACAGGATTTTCTTTCGGAAACGAGTATCTCATTCCCGATGCACTATTTCTTATTTACTGTATCCCTCGGACTCTCACATTGACGAATTAACACAGAAATTGCGTCGTAATGTAATAGATTGTGTTCCATGCCTCCTCTTTCCCAATCTGTGAACGTTTCTACGGCAACTACACGATTTCACTTAGGGTACGAGTATCTCGTTCCCGATGAAATATTTCTTCTTTACTGTATCCGTCACACTCTCACATTAACGAATGAACACAGAAATTGCGTCGCAATGAAATACATTGGGTTCCATGCCTTCTCTTTCCCAATCCGGGAACGTTTCTACGGCAACGACTGGATTTTGTTTTCGGGTCGAGGACCTCTTTTCCGAAGCACTATTCCTTCTTTACTGTATTCCTCGCATCCTCACATTGAGGAATTGTCACAGAAATTGCGTCGCAATGAAATACATTGCGTTCTACGCCTTCTCTTTCAGAATCTGGGATCGTTTCAACGGCAACGACAGGATTTTCTTTTGGGGCCGAGTATCTCGTTCCCGATGCACTATTTCTTCATTTCTGTATCCCTCGCACTCTCACATTGAGGAATTAACACAGAAATTGCGTCGCAATGTAATAGATTGTGTTCCATGCCTCCTCTTTCCCAATCTGGGAATGTTTCTACGGCAACGACAAGATTTTCCTTAGGGGACGAATATCTCGTTCCCGATGCACTATTTCTTCTTTACAGTATCCCTCGCACTCTCACATTGACGAACTAACACAGAAATTGCGTCGCAATGAAATACCTTGTGTTCCAGGCCTATTCTTTCCGAATCTGGGATCGTTTCTACGGCAACGACAGGATTTTCTTTTGGGGACGAGTACCTCGTTCCCGATGCACTATTTCTTCTTCACTGTATCCCCAACACTCTCAAATTGACGAATAAACACAGAAATTGCGTCGCAATGAAATACATTGTATTCCATGCCTTCTCTTTCCGAATCTGGGAACGTTTCTACAGCAACGACAGTATTTTCTTTTCAGGACGAGTATCTCGTTCCCGATGAACTATTTCTTCTTTACTGTATCCCTCACACTCTCACATTGACGAATGAACACAGAAATTGCGTCGCAATGAAATACATTGGGTTCCATGCCTTCTCTTTCCCAATCTAGGAACGTTTCTACAGCAACGACCGGATTTTGTTTTCGGGTCGAGTATCTCTTTTACGATGCACTATTTCTTTTTTACTGTATTCCTCGCATCCTCACATTGAGGAATTGTCACAGAAATTGCGTCGTAATGAAATACATTGTGTTCCACGCCTGATCTTTCCCAATCTGGGAACGTTTCTACGGCAACGACAGGATTTTCTTTTGGGGACGACTATTTCGTTCCCGATGCACTATTTCTATTTTACTGTATCCCTCGCACTCTCACATTGAGGAATTAACAAAGAAATTCCGTCGCAATATAATACATTGTGTTCCATGCCTTCTCCTTCCCAATCTAGGAACGTTTCTACAGCAACAACAAGATTTTGTTTTGGGGTCGAGGATCGCCTTTCCGATGCACTATTTCTTCATTACTGTATCCCTCGCACCCTAACATTGACGAATTAACACAGAAATGGCGTCGAAATAAAATACATTGTGTTCCACACGTGCTCCTTCCCAATCTGGGAACGTTTCTACGGCAACGACGAGTATCTCGTTCACGACGAACTATTTCCTCTTTACTGTATCCCTCGCACTCTCACATTGACGAATTATAACAGAAATTGCGCCGCCATAAAATACATTGTGTTCCATGCCTTCTCTTTCCCAATGTAAGAACGTTTCTACGGCAACGACGGGATTTTGTTTTGTGGTCGAGGACCTTCTTTCCGATGCACTATTTCTATATTACTGTGTCCCTCGCACTCTCACATTGACGGTTTAACACAGAAATAATTAATAATAAAATTCTTCTCGGGTATGCAGCCGGATCATGACGTCTTCAAGACACAATATTTCTGCGGTCCAACTGGCCGCCATCATCAGGTGAGAGCGCTGGTGCACAATCTCGCCGGAAGTGACTTCCCAGCGCAAGCGGCAGCCCATATATAGGCCGCAGATGGCCCACAACGCGTGCGCGAAAAGGTGCCGTAGTTGCCCTCTAGTGCAGTAAACATGCCGCGCCGCCTGTGGTGGAAAGAGGCGAAATCGAGATATCGCTGTCAAAAATGAAAGAAATTTAAAAAATTCTATTCCGACGAGTGAGACGCAGACCGTTGTTTTTTAATGTCGGATAAGACCGGGTCCCAAGTCTTACTTAAAAGATAGCCCTTGTCTCTATTAATAAGATTGTCAGATAAACGAATCTCTATCGATTCTTTTAAAACACAGTCCCAATAGCGAGATGCAGGGGCAACCATTTGTGTCGCATCATATTGCATTCTGTGTCCCTGGGTGAGACATTGCTCCGCCACTGCGGATTTCTCGGGTTGAAGCAGCCGTGTGTGCCGCTGATGCTCAACACATCGGTCCTGAATGGTCCGGATCGTCTGACCAATGTAAGCCTTCCCACAGTGGTAAGGGATCTTGTATACACTGGGCTTCCACAAACCCAAGTCATCCTTAACAGAGCCAAGAAACGCTCTAAGCTTGGCCGGCGGACGAAAAATACTTTTGATGTGATATCTTTTTAGAATTCTTCCTATCTTCGAGGAAATGCTCCCAGCAAAAGGCAGAAAAGCCACCGATTTGCAGGTATCTTCTGGTGGTTCAGGCGATGGTCCAAACTGGAAAGCACGACGGATCTGTTTATCTGTATAGCCATTCTGCTTGAACACAACCTTAAGGTGGTCCAGTTCTTGTGTCAAGCTTTCTCCATCTGAAATGGCATAAGTTCTTCTCGCCAACGTTCGCAGCACCCCTGTACGCTGGAACGATGGATGACAGCTAGAAGCATGCAGGTAACGGTCCGTGTGCGTAGGCTTTCGATAAACACTGTGTCCCAGTGTCCCATCATCCTTTCTGTACACCAGAACATCCAGAAACGGAAGCTTTCCATCACTTTCCACCTCCATGGTAAACTTGATGCTAGGATGCAGAGAATTAAAATGATCTAGGAGGCGGTCAAGAGCCTCTCTCCCATGAGGCCACACCATAAACGTGTCGTCAACGTACCTCCAAAAACAGGTTGGTTTTAAGGACGCCGTCTTCAGCGCCATGTCCTCCAAATCTTCCATAAAAAGGTTGGCGACTATTGGGGACAGTGGGCTCCCCATAGCCACTCCGTCAGTCTGTTCAAAATATTTGTCATTGAATAAAAAGTACGTTGACGTCAGCACGTGGCGACAAAGCCTGGTTGTGTCCTCATCCAGTTTCTCACCAATTAATTGCAAGGATTCTTCCAGAGGAACCCGGGTAAAAAGCGACACGACATCAAAGCTCACAAGCAAATCGCAGGGACTAAGAGACAAGGACTTCAATCTCTGAATAAACACCATAGAATTGGGAATGTGATGTTCGCATTTACCGGCGTGAGGGCCAAGAACAGATGCTAAATACTTGGCTAGATTGTAGGGAGGAGCACCCAAGTTACACACGATCGGACGAAGCGGGACCCCTTTCTTATGAATCTTGGGTAGGCCGTATAGTCTAGGTGGCACGGCAGCACCAGGACGAAGTTTTTTGAGAGCGTCGTCAGGTAAAGAACTCTTCTTCAACAGTGAAAGCGTCTTCCGTTTTATCCGTTCAGTTGGGTCGTCCTGCAATGTTCTGTATGCTGAGTCCTCAAGTAAGAGATCCATCTTTCCCAGATAGTCATAACGTGACAGAAGAACCGTTGCGTTGCCTTTGTCGGCTGGTAGAACTATCAGATCCTCGTCTTCTCTAATGGATCGGACGGCTGCCCTTTCGAGAGAGGAACTATTTCTTTTTTACAGTGTCCCTCGCATTCTCACGTTGAGGAATTAATACATAAATAGCGTCGCAATGATACACATTGTATTCCAAGCCTTCTCTTTCCCAATCTAGGAACATTTCGATGGCAATGACAGTATTTTTTTTTTTTTTTTTTTGGGTCGAGCATCTCCTTTCCGATGCACTATTTCTTCATTACTGTATCCCTCGCACCCTAACATTGACGAATTAACACAGAAAAGGTGTCGAAACAAAATACATTGTGTTCCACACCTAATCTTTGCCAATCTAGGAACGTTTCTACGGCAACGACAGGATTTTCTTTTGGGGACGAGTATCTCGTTCACGATAAACTATTTCCTCCTTACTGTACCCCTCGCACTCTCACATTGACGAATTATAACAGAAATTGCGCCGCCATAAAATACATTCTGTTTCTGAATCTGGGGACGTGTCTACAGCAACGACAGGATTTTCTTTTGGGGACGAGTATCTCATTCCCGATGGACTATTTCTTCTTTACTGTATCCCTCGCACTCTCATATTGACGCATTAACACAGATATTGCGTCGCAATGTAATAGATTCAGTTCCATGCCTCCTCTTTCCCAATCTGGGAACGTTTCTACGGCACGGACAAGATTTTCCTTAGGGGACGAGTATCTCGATCCCGATGAACTTTTTCTTGTTTACTGCATCCCTCACACTCTCACATTGACCAATGAACACAGAAATTGCGTCGCAATGAAATACGTTGGGTTCCATGCCTTCTCTTTCCCAATCTAGGAACGTTTCTACTGCAACGACAGGATTTTGTTTTCGGGTCGAGTATCTCTTTTACGATGCACTATTTCTTCTTTACTGTATTCCTCGCATCCTCACATTGAGGAATTGTCACGGAAATGGCGTCGCAATGAAATACATTGTGTTCCATGCCTGCTCTTTCCCAATCTGGGAACGTTCCTACGGCAACGACAGGATTTACTTTTGGGGACGAGTATCTCGTCCCCGATGCACTATTTCTTCATTACTGTATCCCTCGCACTCTCACATTGACGAATTAACACAGAAATAACGTCGCAATAAAATACATTGTGTGCCTGCCTTCTGTTTCCCAATGTCGAAACGTTTCTACGGCAAAGACAGGATTTTCGTTTGGGGACGAGTATCTCGTTCCCGATGAACTATTTCTTCTTTACAGTATCCCTCGCACTCTCACATAGACTAATTAACACAGAAATAGCGTTGCAATGACATAAATTGTGTTCCATACCTTCTCTTTACCAATCTGGGAACGTTTCTACGGCAACAAAAGGATTTTCTTTGGGGACGAGTGTCTCGTTCCCGATGCACTATTTCTTCTTTACTGTATCCCTCGCACTCTCACATAGACGAATTAACACAGAAATAGCGTCGCAATGATATACGATTTGTTCCATGCCTTATCTTTCCCATTCTAGAAACGTTTCTACGGCAATGACAGTATTTTTTTTTTATTTGGGTCGAGGTTCTCCTTTCCGATGCACTATTTCTTCTTTACTGCATCCCTCGCACCCTCACATTGAGGAATTAACACAGAAATTGCATTGCAATGACATAAATTGTGTTCCATACCTTCTCTTTACCAATCTGGGAACGTTTCTACGGCAACAAAAGGATTTTCTTTGGGGACGAGTGTCTCGTTCCCGATGCACTATTTCTTCTTTACTGTATCCCTCGCACTCTCACATTGACGAATTAACACAGAAATAGCGTAGCAATTAAATACATTGTGTTCCATTCCTTCTCTTCCCCAATCTAGGCACGTTTCTACAGCAACGAAAGGATATTTTTTTGGGGTCGAGGATCTCCTTTCCGATGCACTATTTCTTCTTAACTGTATCCCTCGCACCCTCACATTGAGGAATTAACACAGAAATTGCGTCGCATTGGAATAAATTGTGCTCAATACATTCTCTGTCCCAATCTAGGAACGTTTCTACGGCAACGACAGGATTCTGTTTTCGGGTTGAGGATCTCGTTCCCGATGAACTATTTCCGCTTTACTGTATCACTCGCACTCTCACATTGACGAATTAAAACAGAAATTGCGCTGCCATAAGATACACTGTGTTGCATGCCTTCTGTTTTCAAATCCAGGAACGATTCTACGGCAACGACGGGATTTTGTTTTGGGATCGAGGATCTCCTTTACGATGCACTATTTCTTCATTACTGTATCCTTCGCACTCTCACATTGACGAATTAACTCAGAAATAGCATCCCAATGAAATACATTGCGTTACATGCCTTCTCCCTCCCAATCTGGGAACGTTTCTTCGGCAACGACAGGATTTTCTTTTGGGGACGAGTATCTCGTTCCCGATTCACTATTTCTTCCTTAATGTATCCCTCCCACTCTCACATTGACGAATTAACACAGAAATAGCGTGGAAATTATATACGTTGTGTTCTATGTCTTCTCTTTCCCAACCTAGGAACATTTCTACGGCAATGACGGGATTTTGTTCTGGGGACGAGTACCTCATTCCCGATGCACAATTTCTTCTTTACTCTATCCCTCGCACTCTCACATTCAGGAATTAACACACAAATTGCGTCGCAATGTAATACATTGTGTTCCATGCCTTCTCTTTCCCAATCTGGGAACGGTTCTATGGCAACGACAGGATTTTCTTTTGGGATGAGTATCTCGTTCTTGATGCACTATTTCTTCTTTACTGTATCCCTCACACCCTCACATTGAGGAATTAACACAGAAAATGCGTCGCAATGTAATACATTGGGTTCCATGCCTTCTCTTTCCCAATCTGGGAACGTTTCTACGGCAGCGACAGTAATTTCTTTTGGGGACGAGTATCTCGTTCCCGATGCACCATTTCTTCTTTACTGTATCCCTCGCACTCCCACATTGACGAATGAACACAGAAATTGCGTCGCAATGAAATACACTGCTGGCCACCGTAAATGCAACACCAAGAAAGACAAGAGGTAGCACAACAAAATTTATTTTGTAGATAACATGTTGACCAAGTATCAAATTATTACGTTTACAGACGTCTGTGACATGTGGTTCCGGCCAGAATCAGTAGCCAGAGTAGCCGCCATTGTTGGAGATCACCGCTGCCACACGTCTCGGCATTGAGTCAAAGAGACGTTGGATGTGTTCCTGGGGTACAGCAGCCCAAGCAGCCTCCACACGTTGCCAAAGATCATCTGGTGTGGCAGCTGGGGATGTAATCTGGGTCACTCGTTGAGCAACCATGGACCACATGTTTTCTGTCGGCGAAAGATCCGGAGAGCGAGCCGGCCAGGGAAGCAATTCAATCTGGTTATTGACGAAGAACCTTTGGACAATGCGTGCCACGTGTGGTCGCGCATTGTTGTTGTTGTTGTGGTCTTCAGTCCTGAGACTGATTTGATGCAGCTCTTAATGCTACTCTATCCTGTGCAAGCTTCTTCATCTCCTAGTACCTACTGCAACCTACATCCTTCTGAATCTGCTTAGTGAATTGATCTCTTGGTCTCCCTCTACGATTTTTACCCTCCACGCTGCCCTCCAATGCTACATTTGTGATCCCTTGATGCCTCAAAACATGTCCTACCAACCGATCCCTTCTTCTAGTCAAGTTGTGCCACAAACTTCTCTTCTCCCCAATCCTATTCAATACCTCCTCATTAGTTACGTGATCTACCCACCTTATCTTCAGCATTCTTCTGTAGCACCACGTTTCGAAAGCTTCTATTCTCTTCTTGTCCAAACTGGTTATCGTCCATGTTTCACTTCCATACATGGCCACACTCCATACAAATACTTTCAGAAACGACTTCCTGACACTTAAATCTATACTCGATGTTAACAAATTTCTCTTCTTCAGAAACGCTTTCCTTGCCTTTGCCAGTCTACATTTTATATCCTCTCTACTTCGACCATTATCAGTTAATTTACTCCCTAAATAGCAAAACTCCTTTACTACTTTAAGTGTCTCATTTCCCAATCTAATTCCCTCAGCATCACCCGATTTCATTTGACTACATTCCATTATCCTCGTTTTGCTTTTGTTGATGTTCATCTTATATCCTCCTTTCAAGACACTGTCCATTCCGTTCAACTGCTCTTCCAAGTCCTTTGCTGTCTCTGACAGAATTACAATGTCATCCGCTAACCTCAAAGTTTTTACTTCTTCTCCATGACTTTTAATACCTACTCCAAATTTTTCTTTTGTTTCCTTTACTGCTTGCTCAATATACAGATTGAATAACATTGGGGAGAGGCTACAACCCTGTCTCACTCCTTTCCCAACCACTGCTTCCCTTTCATGCCCCTCGACTCTTATAACTGCCATCTTGTTTCTGTACAAATTGTAAATAGCCTTCCGCTCCCTGTATTTTACCCCTGCCACCTTCAGAATTTGAAAGAGAGTATTCCAGTTAACATTGTCAAAAGCTTTCTCTAAGTCTACAAATGCTAGAAACGTAGGTTTGCCTTTTCTTAATCTAGCTTCTAAGATAAGTCGTAAGGTTAGTATTGCCTCACGTGTTCCAACATTTCTACGGAATCCAAACTGATCCTCCCCGAGGTCCGCTTCTACCAGTTTTACCATTCGTCTGTAAAGAATTCGCGTTAGTATTTTGCAGCTGTGACTTATTAAACTGATAGTTCGGTAATTTTCACATCTGTCAACACCTGCTTCCTTTGGTATTGGAATTATTATATTCTTCTTGAAGTCTGTGGGTATTTCGCCTGTCTCATACATCTTGCTCACCAGATGGTAGAGTTTTGTCATGACTGGCTCTCCCAAGGCCATCAGTAGTTCTAATGGAATGTTGTCTACTCCCGGGGCCTTGTTTCGACTCAGGTCTTTCAGTGCTCTGTCAAACTCTTCACGCAGTATCTTATCTCCCATTTCATCTTCATCTACATCCTCTTCCATTTCCATAATACTGTCCTCAAGTACATCGCCCTTGTATAAACCCTCTATATACTCCTTCCACCTTTCTGCGTTCCCTTCTTTGCTTAGAACTGGGTTGCCATCTGAGCTCTTGATATTCATACAAGTGGTTCTCTTCTCTCCAAAGGTCTCTTTAATTTTCCTGTAGGCAGTATCTATCTTACCCCTAGTGAGACAAGCCTCTACATCCTTACATTTGTCCTCTAGCCATCCCTGCTTAGCCATTTTGCACTTTCTGTCGATCTCATTTTTGAGACGTTTGTATTCCCTTTTGCCTGATTCATTTACTGCATTTTTATATTTTCTCCTTTCATCAATTAAATTCAATATTTCTTCTGTTACCCAAGGATTTCTATTAGCCCTCGTCTTTTTACCTACTTGATCCTCTGCTGCCTTCACTACTTCATCCCTCAGAACTACCCATTCTTCTTCTACTGTATTTCTTTCCCCCATTCCTGTCAATTGTTCCCTTATGCTCTCCCTGAAACTCTCTACAACCTTTGGTTCTTTCAGTTTATCCAGGTCCCATCTCCTTAAATTCCCACCTTTTTGCAGTTTCTTGAGTTTCAATCTGCAGTTCATAACCAATAGATTGTGGTGAGAATCCACATCTGCCCCTGGAAATGTCTTACAATTTAAAACCTGGTTCCTAAATCTCTGTCTTACCATTATATAATCTATCTGATACCTATTAGTATCTCCAGGATTCTTCCAGGTATACAACCTTCTATTATGATTCTTGAACCAAGTGTTAGCTATGATTAAGTTATGCTCTGTGCAAAATTCTACAAGGCGGCTTCCTCTTCCATTTCTTCCCCCCAATCCATATTCACCTACTATGTTTCCTTCTCTCCCTTTTCCTACTGACGAATTCCAGTCATCCATGACTATTAAATTTTCGTCTGCCTTCACTACCTGAATAATTTCTTTTATCTCGTCATACATTTCATCAATTTCTTCATCGTCTGCAGAGCTAGTTGGCATATAAACTTGTACTACTGTAGTAGGCATGGGCTTTGTGTCTATCTTGGCCACAATAATGCGTTCACTATGCTGTTTGTAGTAGCTAACCCGCACTCCTATTTTTTTATTCATTATTAAACCTACTCCTGCATTACCCTTATTTGATTTTGTATTTATAACCCTGTAATCACCAGACCAAAAGTCTTGTTCCTCCTGCCACCGAACTTCACTAATTCCCACTATATCTAACTTTAACCTATCCATTTCCCTTTTTAAATTTTCTAACCTACCTGCCCGATTAAGGGATCTGACATTCCACGCTCCGATCCGTAGAATGCCAGTTTTCTTTCTCCTGATAACGACGTCCTCTTGAGTAGTCCCCGCCCGGAGATCCGAATGGGGGACTATTTTACCTCCGGAATATTTTACCCAAGAGGACGCCATCATCATTTAATCATACAGTAAAACTGCATGTCCTCGGGAAAAATTACGGCTGTAGTTTCCCCTTGCGTTCAGCCGTTCGCAGTACCAGCACAGCAAGGCCGTTTTGGTTAATGTTACAAGGCCAGATCAGTCAATCATCCAGACTGTTGCCCCTGCAACTACTGAAAAGGCTGCTGCCCCTCTTCAGGAACCACATGTTTGTCTGGCCTCTCATCAGATACCCCTCCGTTGTGGTTGCACCTACAGTACGGCCATCTGTATCGCTGAGGCACGCAAGCCTCCCCACCAACGTCAAGGTCCATGGTTCATGGGGGAAGGTCGCGCATTATCCTGTTGAAATATGGCTGTGGCCGAGCTCTGAAGGTATGGAAGGACAACTGGCTCCAGCACCTCGGATATGTAGCGCCGGCTATTTAAAGTACCGGCAATGCGTACTAGAGGCGTGCGAGAGTAATATCCAATACCACCCCATACCATAACACCCGGTGCAAGACCAGTGTTGCGGTGCATAATGCAGCTGTCCAGCATCCTCTCTCCACGGTGTCTCCACACTCTAATCCGACCATCGTGGTGCTGCAGACAGAAGCGTGCCTCGTCAGTAAAGACAACGTCATTCCATTCTGCCGTCCACATCCGTCTGTCATCACACCATTGGCGACGGAGACGTCTGTGGTTCTGCGTCAATGGTAGACGAAGCAATGGACGTCTTGCGGACAGACCACTCTGCTGTAAACGGCGTCGTATGGTACGCGCAGACACCGGATGATGCGTTACAGACGCAATGTGCTTTGCTATGGTTCGGGATGTCACTGAGCGATCCGTCACTGCCATGCGCACAATTTGCCTATCAGTACGTGCAGTGGTGCACCGAGGTGAATGCGATCGACCACGTCGGTCCGTCGTACCCTCCTGCATCGAACGGTCACATATCCGCATTACAGTTGTTTGATTTCGTCCAACACGACTAGCGATTTCTCTGTATGATAATCCACAATCTCGGTAAGCCACTATCCTTCCTCTGTCGAACTAGGATACTTGATCAAAAGATGTTCGCTGTTGTCTACGAGGCATAACTGATCGTCTTGTGAAACAACCACAAGGTAAACACACGCGCCGAACGTACACAAGTCTAAATCGCCAAGCCTTAAATGGCGCTATAAGGTGGCGCCACAGGCGCGCGTGATGTGCGTTTGCGCTGAAATTCAAATCAGTTGCATATCTCATCGCTGCAACCTCATGGTGTAAATTTCACTTGATTCGGATGCTTCCTTCAGGGTGTTGCATTTACGGTGGCCAGCAGTGTACATTGTATTCCATGCCTTCTCTTTCCGAATATGGTAACGTTTCTACAGCAATGACAGTATTTTCATTTGGTTACGAATATCTCGTTCCCGATGCACTATTTCTTCTTTACTGTATCCCTCGCACCCTCACATTGAGGAATTAACACAGAAATAGCGTCGCAATGCAATAAATTGGGTTCCATGCCTACTCTTTCCCAACCTAGCAACGTTTCTACTGCAAAGTTAGGATTTTGTTTTGGGATCAAGGATCTCTTTTCCGATGCTTATTTCTTCTTTACTGTATTCCTCGCACTCTCACATTGACGAATTAACACAGAAATAGCGTCGCAATGAAATACATTGCGTTCCATGCCTTCTCTCTCCCAATCTGGGAACGTTTCTATGGCAACGACAGGGTTTTCTTTTGGGGACTAGTATCTCGTTCCCGATGCACTATTTCTTCTTTACTGTATCCCACGCACTCTCACATTGACGAATTAACAAAGAAATTGCGTCTCAATGAAATATATTGGGCTCCATGCCTTCTCTTTCCCAATCTGGGAACATTTACACGGCAACGACGGGAATTTCCTTTGGGGACGAGTATCAAGTTCTCGACGCACTATTTCTTCTTTATCCCTCGCACCCTCACATTGACGAATTAAGACAGAAATAGCGTCGTAATAAAATACATTGTGTTCCATGCCTTCCCTTCGCAATCTAAGAACGTTTCTACGGCAACGACAGGATTTTGTTTTCAGGTCGAGGATCTCCTTTCCGATGCACTATTTCTTCTTTACTGTATACATCGCACCATCACATTGACGAATTAACACAGAAATGGCGTCGCAGTAAAATACATTGTGTTCCATGTCTTCTCTTTCCCAATCTAGGAACGTTTCTACGGCAACGACAGGATTTTGCTTTGGCGACGAGTATCTATTTCCCGATGAACTATTTCTTCATTACTGTATCCCTCGCACTCTCACATTGACGAATTAACACAGAAATATCGTCGACATTATATACGTTGTGTTCCACGTCTTCTCTTTCGGAATCTAGGAACGTTTCTACGGCAATGACAGTATTTCGTTTTTGGGTCTAAGATCTCCTTTCCGATGCACTATTTCTTCTTTACTGTATCCCTAGCACCCTCACATTGACGAATTAACACAGAAATTGCGTTGCAATGAGACAAATCGTGTTCCATGCCCTCTCTTTCCCAAACTGGGAACGTTTCTACGGCAACAAAAGGATTTTCCTTTGGGGACGAGTATCTCGTTCCCGATGCACTATTTCTTCTTTACTGTATCCCTCGCACTCTCACATTGACGAATTAAAACAGAAATTGCGCCGCCATAAAATACATTGTGTTCCATGCCTTCTCTTTCCCAATCTAGGAAAGTTTCTAGGGCAACGACGGGATTTTGTTTTGTGGTCGAGGACCTCCTTTCCGATGCACTATTTCATCATTACTGTGTCCCTCGCACTCACACATTGACGAATTAACACAGAAATAGCGTCGCAATGAAATGCATTGCGTTCCATGCTTTCTCTTTCTGAATCTGGGAACGTGTCTACAGTAGCGACAGGATTTTCTTTTGGAAACGAGTATCTCATTCCCGATGCACTATTTCTTCTTTGCTGTATCCCTCGGACTCTCACATTGACGAATTAACACAGAAATTGCGTCGCAATGTAATAGATTGTGTTCCATGCCTCCCCTTTCCCAATCTGTGAACGTTTCTACGGCAACTACAAGATTTTCCTTAGGGGACGAGTATCTCGTTCCCGATGAAATACTTCTTCTTTATTGTATCCCTCACACTCTCACATTGACGAATGAACACAGATATTTCGTCGCAATGAAATACATTGGGTTCCATGCCTTCTCTTTCCCAATCCGGGAACGTTTCTACGGCAACGACTGGATTTTGTTTTCGGGTCGAGGGACTCATTTCCGAAGCACTATTCCTTCTTTACTGTATTCCTCGCATCCTCACATTGAGGAATTGTCACAGACATTGCGTCGCAATGAAATACATTGCGTTCTACGCCCTCTCTTTCAGAATCTGGGAACGTTTCAACGGTAAAGACAGGATTTTCTTTTGGGGACGAGTATCTCGTTCCCGATGTACTATTTCTTCATTTCTGTATCCCTCGCACTCTCACATTGAGGAATTAACACAGAAATTGCGTCGCAATGTAATAGATTGTGTTCCATGCTTCCTCTTTCCCAATCTGGGAAAGTTTCTACGGCAACGACAAGATTTTCCTTAGGGGACGAATATCTCGTTCCCGATGCACTATTTCTTCTTTACAGTATCCCTCGCACTCTCACATTGACGAACTAACACAGAAATTGCGTCGCAATGAAATACCTTGTGTTCCAGGCCTATTCTTTCCGAATCTGGGGTCGTTTCTACGGCAACGACAGGATTTACTTTTGGGGACGAGTATGTCGTGCCCGATGCACTATTTCCTCTTTAATGTATCCCTAGCACTCTCACATTGACGAATAAACACAGAAATTGCGTCGCAATGAAATACATTGTATTCCATGCCTTCTCTTTCCGAATCTGGGAACGTTTCTACAGCAACGACAGTATTTCCTTTTCAGGACGAGTATCTCGTTCCCGATGAACTTTTTCTTCTTTACTGTATCCCTCACACTCGCACATTGACGAATGAACACAGAAATAGCGTCGCAATTAAATACATTGTGTTCCATGCCTTCTTTTTCCCCATCTAGGAACGTTTCTACAGCAACGACAGAATTTGGTTTTGGGGATGAATATCACGTTCCCGATGCACAATTTCTTCTTTACTCTATCCCTCGCATTCTCACATTGAGGAATTAACACAGAAATTGCGTCGCAATGCAATACATTGTGTTACATGCCTTCTCTTTCCGAATCTGGGGACGGTTCTATGGCAACGACTAGATTTCCTTTGGGGACGAGTATCTCGTTCACGATGAACTATTTACTCTTTACTGTATGCCTCGCACTCTCACATTGACGAATTAAAACAGAAATTACGCAGACATAAAATACATTGTGTTCCATGCCTTCTCTTTCCGAATCTAGGAACGTTTCTACGGCAACGACGGGATTTTGTTTTGTGATCGACCACCTCCTTTACTGTATCCATTGGACCTTCCCATTCACGATGAAACACAGAAATTACATCGGAATTAAATATAAGAAACACATCGTTGACTTAAGTACAAGAAAACGGAGTCTTCTTACGGTCTATGTTTTGAGCGTTTCCAGTGTCACCAGTTTTAAATTCCGATGCACCTCTGCAGGTTTACTGTGTCCTTTGGACCTTCCCAATGGCGATGAAACTCAGAAATTGCATCGGAATTAAATAAAAGAGACACAATGGCGTCTTAAGTACAGAAAGACTGAGTCTTCCTACTGTCTATGTTTTGAACGTTTCCTGTGTCACCAGTTTTACATTTCGATGCACCTCTGCATGTTTACAGTATCCCTTGGACCTTCACAGTGACGATGAAACACAGAAATTGCATGTTAATTAAATTTAAGAGACACAATGCCGACTTAAGTACAGGAAGAGTGTGTCTTTCTACTGTCTATGTTTTGAGCGTTGCCTGTGTCACCAGTTTTACATTCCGATGCAAATCTGTTGGTTTACTGAATCCATTGGACCCTCCATTGACGATGAAACACAGAAATTGCATCAGAATTAAATATAAGAGACACCATGCCGACTTAAGTAAAGGAAGACAGAGTCTTCCTACTTTCTATGTTTTGAGCCTTTCCTGTGTCACCAGTATTACATTCCGATGCACCTCTGCAGGTTTACTGTATCCATTGGATCTTCCCATTGGCGATGAAACACAGAAATGGCATCGGAATTCAATATAAGAGACACAATGCCGACTGAAGTACAGGAAGACTGAGTCTTCCTACTGTCTATATTTTGAGCGTTTCTTGTGTCACCAGTTTTACATTCCGATGCACCTCTGCAAGTTTACTGTATCCCTTGGACCTTCACAGTGACGATGAAACACAGAAATTGCATCGGATTTAAATATAAGAGACACAATGATGACTTAAGGACAGGAAGACCGAGTCTTCCTACTGTCTATGTTTTGAGCGTTTCCTGTGTCACCAGTTTTACATTCCGATGCACCTCTGCAGGTTTACTGTATCCCTTGGACCTTCACAGTGACGATGAAACACAGAAATCGCATCGGAATTAATGGTAAAAGACACAATGCCGACTTAAGTACAAGAAAACTGAGTATTCTTAGGGTCTCTGCTTTGAGCGTTTCCCTTGTCACCAGTTTTACATTCCAATGCACGTCTGCAGGTATACTGTTTCCCTTCGACTTTCCCATTGACGATGAAACACAGAAATTGCATCGGAATAAAATATAAGAGTCACAATGCTGCCGACATAAGTACAGGAATACTGAGTCTTCCTACTGTCTATGTTTTGAGCGTTTCCTGTGTCACTAGTTTTACATTCCGATGCCCCTTTGGAGGATTTCTGTATCCATGCGACCTTCCCATTGACGATGAAACACAGAAATTGCATCGGAATTAAATATAAGAGTCACAATGCTGCCGACATAAGTACAGGAAGACTGAGTCTTCCTACTGTCTATGATTTGAGCGTTTCCTGTGTCATCGGTTTTACATTCCGATGCACCTTTGGAGGTTTACTGTATCCATGCGACCTTCCCATTGACGATGAAACACAGAAATTGCATCGATTTAAATATAAGAGACACAATGCCGACTTAAGTTCAGGAAGACTGAGTATTCCTACTGTCTATGTTATGAGCGTTTCCTGTGTCATTAGTTTTACATTCCGATGCACCTCTGCAGGTTTACTGTATCCATGCGACCTTCCCACTGACGATGAAAAACAGAAATTGCATCGGAATTAAATATAATAGACACAATGCTGCCATAAGTACAAGAAAACTGAGTCTTCTCACGGTCTATGTTTGAGCGTTTCCTGTGTCACCAGTTTTACATTCCGATGCACCTCTGCAGGTTTTCCTGTATCCCTTGGACCTTCACAGTGACGATGAAGCACCGAAATTGCATCGGAATTAAATATAAGAGACACAATGCCGACTTACGTACAGGAAGACTGAGTCTTCCTACTGTCTACGTTTTGAGCATTTCCTGTGTCTTCAGTTTTACATTTTGATGCACCTCTGCAGGTTTACTGCATCCCTTGGACCTTCACAGTGACGATGAAACACAGAAATTGCATCGGAATTAAATATAAGAGACACAATGCCGACTTAAGTACAAGAAAACTGAGTCTTCTTCCGGTCTATGATTTGAGCGCTTCCTGTGTCACCAGTTTTACATTCCGATGCACCTCTGCAGGTTTACTGTCTCCCTTGGACCTTCCCATAGACGATGAAACACAGAAATTGCATCGGAATTAAATATAAGAGACACAATGCCGACTTAAGTACAGGAAGAGTGTGTCTTCCTATTGTCTATGTTTTGAGCGTTTCCTGTGTCACCAGTTTTACATTCCGATGCACCTCTGCTGGTTTACTGTATCCATTGGACCCTCCATTGACGATGAAACACAGAAATTGCATCGGAATTAAATATAAGAGGCACAATGCCGACTGAAGTAAAGGAAGACTGAGTCTTCCTACTGTCTATGTTTTGAGCGTTTCCTGTGTCACCAGTTTTACATTCCGATGCACCTCTTAAGTTTACTGTATCCCTTGGACCTTCACAGTGACGATGAAACACAGAAATTGTATCGGAATTAAATATAAGAGGCACAATGATGACTTAAGTACAGGAAGACTGAGTCTTCCTAATGTCTAGATTTTGAGCATTTCTTGTGTCACCAGTTTTACATTCCGATGCACCTCAGCAGATTTACTGTATCCCTTGGACCTTCACAGTGACGATGAAACACAGAAATCCCATCGGAATTAAAGGTAAAAGACACAATGCCGATTTAAGTACAAGAAAACTGAGTCTTCTTAGGGTCTATGTTTTGAGCGTTTCCCTTGTCACCAGTTTTACATTCCGATGCACCTCTGCAGGTATACTGTTTCCCTTCGACCTTCCCATTGACGATGAAACACAGAAATTACATCGGAATTAAATATAAGAGTCACAATGCTGCCGACATTAGTACTGGAAGATTGAGTCTTCCTACTCTCTATGTTTTGAGCGTTTCCTGTGTCATCAGTTTTACATTCCGATGCACCATTGAAGGTTCACTGTATCCATTGGACCTTCCCATTGACGATGAAACACAGAAATTACATCGGAATTAAATATAAGAGACACAACGACGACTTAAGTACAAGAAAACTGACTCTTCTTACGGTCTATGTGTTGAGCGTTTTCTGTGTCACCAGATTTACATTCCGATGCACCTCTGCATGTTTACTGTATCCATTGGACCTTCCCATTGACGATGAAACACAGAGATTGCATCGGAATTAAATATAAGAGACACCATGCCGACTTAAGTAAAGGTAGACTGAGTCTTCCTACGGTCTATGATTTGAGCGTGTCCTGTATCACCAGGTTTTTATTCCGATACACCTCTGCAGGTTTACTGTATCCCTTGGACCTTTCCATTGGCGATGAAACACAGAAATGGCATCGGAATTCAATATAAGAGACACAATGCCGACTGAAGTACAGGAAGACTGAGTCTTCCTACTGTCTATGTTTTGAGCGTTTCCTGTGTCACCAGTTTTACATTCTGATGCACCTCTGCAAGTTTACTGTATCCCTTGGACCTTCACAGTGACGATGAAACACAGAAATTGTATCGGAATTAAATATAAGAGACACAATGATGACTTAAGTACAGGAAGACTGAGTCTTCCTACTGTCTATGTTTTGAGCGTTTCCTGTGTCACCAGTTTTACATTCCGATGCACCTCTGCAGATTTACTGTATCCGTTGGACCTTCACAGTGACGATGAATCACAGAAATCGCATCGGAATTAAAGGTAAAAGACACAATGCCGACTTAAGTACAAGAAAACTGAGTCTTCTTAGGGTCTATGTTTTGAGCGTTTCCCTTGTCACCAGTTTTACATTCCGATGCACCTCTGCAGGTATACTGTTTCCCTTCGACCTTCACATTGACGATGAAACACAGAAACTGCATCGGAATTAAATATAAGAGTCACAATGCTGCCGACATAAGTACAGGAACACTGAGTCTTCCTACTGTCTATGTTTTGAGCGTTTCCTGTGTCATCAGTTTTACATTCCGATGCACCTTTGGAGGTTTACTGTATCCATGCGACCTTCCCATTCACGATGAAACACATAAATTGCATCGATTTAAATATAAAAGACACAATGCCGACTTAAGTTCAGGAAGACTGAGTATTCCTACTGTCTATGTTTTGAGCGTTTCCTGAGTCATCAGTTTTACATTCCGATGCACCTCTGCAGGTTTACTGTATCCATGCGACCTTCCCACTGACGATGAAAAACAGAAATTGCATCGGAATTAAATATAAGAGACACAATGCCGCCATAAGAACAAGAAAACTGAGTCTTCCTACTGTCTATGTTTTGAGCCTCTCCTGTGTCACCAGTATTACATTCCGATGCACCTCTGCAGGTTTACTGTATCCATTGGACCTTCCCATTGACGATGAAACACAGAAATGGCATCGGAATTCAATATAAGAGACACAATGCCGACTGAAGTACAGGGAGACTGAGTCTTCCTACTGTCTATGTTTTGAGCGTTTCCTGTGTCACCAGTTTTACATTCCGATGCACCTCTGCAGGTTAACTGTATCCCTTGGACCTTCACAGTGACGATGAAACACAGAAATCGCATCGGAATTAAAGGTAAAAGACACAATGCCGACTTAAGTACAAGAAAACTGAGTCTTCTTAGGGTCTATGTTTTGAGCGTTTCCCTTGTCACCAGTTTTACATTCCGATGCACCTCTGCAGGTGTACTGTTTCCCTTCGACCTTCCCATTGACGATGAAACACAGAAATTGCATCGGAATTAAATATAAGAGTCACAATGCTGCCGACATAAGTACAGGAAGACTGAGTCCCTACTGTCTAAGTACAAGAAAACTGTCTATGTTTTGAGCGTTTTCTGTGTCACCAGATTTACATTCCGATGCACCTCTGCATGTTTACTGTATTCATTGGACCTTCCCATTGACGATGAAACACAGAGATTGCATCGGAATTAAATATAAGAGACACCATGCCGACTTAAGTAAAGGTAGACTGAGTCTTCCTACGGTCTATGATTTGAGCGTGTCCTGTATCACCAGGTTTTTATTCCGATACACCTCTGCTGGTTTACTGTATCCCTTGGACCTTCCCATTGGCGATGAAACACAGAAATGGCATCGGAATTCAATATAAGAGACACAATGCCGACTGAAGTACAGGAAGACTGAGTCTTCCTACTGTCTATGTTTTGAGCGTTTCCTGTGTCACCAGTTTTACATTCTGATGCACCTCTGCAAGTTTACTGTATCCCTTGGACCTTCACAGTGACGATGAAACACAGAAATTGTATCGGAATTAAATATAAGAGAGACAATGATGACTTAAGTACAGGAAGACTGAGTCTTCCTACTGCCTATGTTTTGAGCGTTTCCTGTGTCACCAGTTTTACATTCCGATGCACCTCTGCAGATTTACTGTATCCGTTGGACCTTCACAGTGACGATGAATCACAGAAATCGCATCAGAATTAAAGGTAAAAGACACAATGCCGACTTAAGTACAAGAAAACTGAGTCATCCTAGGGTCTATGTTTTGAGCGTTTCCCTTGTCACCAGTTTTACATTCCGATGCACCTCTTAAGGAATACTGTTTCCCTTCGACCTTCACATTGACGATGAAACACAGAAACTGCATCGGAATTAAATATAAGAGTCACAATGCTGCCGACATAAGTACAGGAACACTGAGTCTTCCTACTGTCTATGCTTTGAGCGTTTCCTGTGTCATCAGTTTTACATTCCGATGCACCTTTGGAGGTTTACTGTATCCATGCGACCTTCTCATTGACGATGAAACACATAAATTGCATCGATTTAAATATAAAAGACACAATGCCGACTTAAGTTCAGGAAGACTGAGTATTCCTACTGTCTATGTTTTGAGCGTTTCCCTTGTCACCAGTTTTACATTCCGATGCACCTCTGCAGGTTTACTGTGTCCCTTCGACTTTCCCATTGGCAATGAAACACAGAAATTGTATCGGAATTAAATATAAGAGACACAATGCCGACTCAAGTAAGGGGAAGATTGAGTCTTCCTACTGTCTATGTTTTGAGCGTTTCCTGTGTCATCAGTTTTACATTCCGATGCACCTCTGCAGGTTTACTGTATCCATGCGACCTTCCCACTGACGATGAAAAACAGAAATTGCATCGGAATTAAATATAAGAGACACAATGATGCATAAGTACAAGAAAACTGAGTCTTCTTACGGTCTATGATTTGAACGTTTCCTGTGTTACCAGTTTTACATTCCAATGCACCTCAGCAGGTTTACTGTTTCCATTGGACCTTCCCATTGACGAAAGAACAAAGAAATTGCATCGGAATTAAATATAAGAGACACAATGCCGACTTAGGTACACGAAGGCTGAGTCTTCCTACTGTCTATGTTTTGAGCGTTTCCTGTGTCATCAGTTTTGCATTTTGATGCAGCTCTGCTGGTTTACTGTATCCCTTGGACCTTCACAGCAATGATGAAACACAGAAATTGCATCAAATTTAATATAAGAGACACAATGCCGACTTAAGTACAAGAAAACTGAGTCTTCTTAGGGTCTATGATTTGACCGCTTCCTGTGTCACCAGTTTTACATTCCGATGCACCTCTGCAGGTTTACTGGATCCCTTGGATCTTCCCATTGACGATTAAACACAGAAATTGCATCGGAATTAAATATAAGAGACACAATGCCGACTCAAGTACAGGAAGATTAAGTCTTCCTACTGTCTATGTTTTGAGCGTTTCCTGCGTCACCAGTTTTACATTCCGATGCACATCTGCAGGTTTACTGTATCCATTGGACATTCCCATTGACGATGAAACACAGAAATTACATCGGAATTAAATATAAGACACACTACGCCTACTTAAGTACAAGAAAACTGAGTCTTCTTACGGTCTATGTTATGACCGTTTCCAGTGTCACCAGTTTTCCATTCCGATGCACCTCTGCAGGTTTACTGTATCCGTTGGACCTTGCCATTGACGATGAAACACAGAAATAGCATCGGAATTAAATGTAAGAGACACAATGCCAACTTAAGAACAGGAAGGCTGAGTCTTCCTACTGTCTATGTTCTGAACGTTTCCTGTGTCACCAGTTTTACATTCAAATGCACCTCTGCAGGTTTACTGTAGCCCTTGGACCTTCATAGTGATGATGAAACACAGAAATTGCATCGGAATTAAATATAAGAGACACAATGCCGACTTCAGTACAAGAAAACTGAGTCTTCTTAGGGTCTATGGTTTGAGCGGTTCCTGTGTCACCAGTTTTACATTCCGATGCACCTCTGCAGGTTTACTGTATCCCTTGGACCTTCCCACTGACAACGAGACACAGAAATTGCATCGGATTTAAATATAACAGACACAATGCCGACTTAAGTACAAGAAAACTGAGTCTTCATACGGTCTTTGATTTGAGCGCTTCCTGTGTCACCAGTTTTACATTCCGATGCACCTCTGCAGGTATACTGTATCCCTTGGACCTTCCCATTGACGATAAAACACAGAAATTGCATCGGAATTAAATATAAGAGACACAATGCCGATGTAAGTACAGGAAGAGTGTGTCTTTCTATTGCTATGTTTTGAGCGTTTCCTGTGTCACCAGTTTTACATTCCGATGCACGTCTGCTGGTTTACTGTATCCATTGGAACTTCCCATTGACGATAAAACACAGAGATTGCATCGGAATTAAATATAAGAGACACCATGCCGACTTAAGTAAAGGTAGACTGAGTCTTCCTACTGTCTATGATTTGAGCGTGTCCTGTATCACCAGGTTTACATTCCGATGCACCTCTGCAGGTTTACTGTATCCATTGGACCTTCCCATTGACGATGAAACACAGAAATTGCATCGGAATTAAATATAAGAGACACAACGACGACTTAAGTAAAGGAAGACTGAGTCTTTCTACTGTCTATGTTTTGAGCCTTTCATGTGTCACCACTATTACATTCCGATGCACCTCTGCAGGTTTACTGTATCCCTTGGACCTTCCCACTGACAACGAGACACAGAAATTGCATAGGAATTAAATATAAGAGACACAACGACGACTTAAGTAAAGGACGACCGAGTCTTTCTACTGTCTATGTTTTGAGCCTTTCATGTGTCACCAGTATTACATTCCGATGCACCTCTGCAGGTTTACTGTATCCATTGGACCTTCCCATTGACGATAAAACACAGAGATTGCATCGGAATTAAATATAAGAGACACCATGCCGACTTAAGTAAAGGTAGACTGAGTCTTCCTACTGTCTATGATTTGAGCGTGTCCTGTATCACCAGGTTTACATTCCGATGCACCTCTGCAGGTTTACTGTATCCATTGGACCTTTCCATTGACGATGAAACACAGAAATTGCATCGGAATTAGATATAAGAGACACAACGACGACTTAAGTACAAGAAAACTGAGTCTTCTTACGGTCTATGTTTTGAGCGTTTCCTGTGTCACCAGTTTTACATTCCGATGCACCTCTGCAAGTTTACTGTATCCCTTGGACCTTCACAGTGACGATGACACACAGAAATTGCATCGGAATTAAATATAAGAGACACAATGATGATTTAAGTACAGGAAGAGTGAGTCTTCCTACTGTCTATGTTTTGAGCGTTTCCTGTGTCACCAGTTTTACATTCCGATGCACCTCTGCAGGTTAACTGTAGCCCTTGGACCTTCACAGTGACGATGAAACACAGAAATCCCATCGGAATTAAAGGTAAAAGACACAATGCCGACTTAAGTACAAGAAAACTGAGTCTTCTAAGGGGCTATGTTTTGAGCGTTTCCCTTGTCACCAGTTTTACATTCCGATGCACCTCTGCAGGTATACTGTTTCCCTTCGACCTTCCCATTGACGATGAAACACAGAAATTGCATCGGATTTAAAAATAAGAGACACAATGCCGACTTAAGTTCAGGAAGACTGAGTATTCCTACTGTGTATGTTTTGAGCGTTTCCTGTGTCATCAGTTTTACATTCCGATGCACCTCTGCAGGTTTACTGTATCCATGCGACCTTCCCACTGACGATGAAAAACAGAAATTGCATCGGAATTAAATATAAGAGCCACAATGCCGCCATAAGTACAAGAAAACTGAATCTTCCTACTGTCTATGTTTTGAGCCTTTCCTGTGTCACCAGTATTACATTCCGATGCACCTCTGCAGGTTTACTGTATCCATTGGACCTTCCCATTGACGATGAAACACAGAAATTGCATCGGAATTAAATATAAGAGACACAACGACGACTTAAGTACAAGAAAACTGAGTCTTCTTACGGTCTATGTTTTGAGCGTTTTCTGTGTCACCAGATTTACATTCCGATGCACCTCTGCAGGTTTACTGTATCCATTGGACCTTCCCATTGGCGATGAAACGCAGAAATGGCATCGGAATTCAATATAAGAGGCACAATGCCGACTGACGTACAGGAAGATTGAGTCTTCCTACTGTCTATGTTTTGAGCGTTTCCTGCGTCACCAGTTTTACATGCCGATGCACCTCTGCAAGTTTACTGTATCCCTTGGACCTTCACAGTAACGATGAAACACAGAAATTGCATCGGAATTAAATATAAGAGACACAATGATGACTTAAGTACAGGAAGACTGAGTCTTCCTACTCTCTGTGTTTTGAGCGTTTCCTGTGTCTCCAGTTTTACATTCCGATGCACCTCTGCAGGTTTACTGTATCCCTTGGACCTTCACAGTGACGATGAAACACAGAAATCGCATCGGAATTAAAGGTGAAAGACACAATGCCGACTTAAGTACAAGAAAACTGAGTCTTCTTACGGTGTATGTTTTGAGCGTTTCCCTTGTCACCAGTTTTACATTCCGATGCACCTCTGCAGGTATACTGTTTCCCTTCGACCTTCCCATTGACGATGAAACACAGAAATTACATCGGAATTAAATATAAGAGTCACAATGCTGCCGACATTAGTACTGGAAGACTGAGTCTTCCTACTCTCTATGTTTTGAGCGTTTCCTGTGTCATCAGTTTTACATTCCGATGCACCATTGAAGGTTCACTGTATCCATTGGACCTTCCCATTGACGATGAAACACAGAAATTACATCGGAATTAAATATAAGAGACACAACGACGACTTAAGTACAAGAAAACTGACTCTTCTTACGGTCTATGTTTTGAGCGTTTTCTGTGTCACCAGATTTACATTCCGATGCACCTCTGCATGTTTACTGTATCCATTGGACCTTCCCATTGACGATAAAACACAGAAATTGCATCGGAATTAAATATAAGAGACACAATGCCGATGTAAGTACAGGAAGAGTGTGTCTTTCTATTGCTATGTTTTGAGCGTTTCCTGTGTCACCAGTTTTACATTCCGATGCACGTCTGCTGGTTTACTGTATCCATTGGAACTTCCCATTGACGATAAAACACAGAGATTGCATCGGAATTAAATATAAGAGACACCATGCCGACTTAAGTAAAGGTAGACTGAGTCTTCCTACTGTCTATGATTTGAGCGTGTCCTGTATCACCAGGTTTACATTCCGATGCACCTCTGCAGGTTTACTGTATCCATTGGACCTTCCCATTGACGATGAAACACAGAAATTGCAACGGAATTAAATATAAGAGACACAACGACGACTTAAGTAAAGGAAGACTGAGTCTTTCTACTGTCTATGTTTTGAGCCTTACATGTGTCACCACTATTACATTCCGATGCACCTCTGCAGGTTTACTGTATCCCTTGGACCTTCCCACTGACAACGAGACACAGAAATTGCATAGGAATTAAATATAAGAGACACAACGACGACTTAAGTAAAGGACGACCGAGTCTTTCTACTGTCTATGTTTTGAGCCTTTCATGTGTCACCAGTATTACATTCCGATGCACCTCTGCAGGTTTACTGTATCCATTGGACCTTCCCATTGACGATAAAACACAGAGATTGCATCGGAATTAAATATAAGAGACACCATGCCGACTTAAGTAAAGGTAGATTGAGTCTTCCTACTGTCTATGTTTTGAGCGTTTCCTGCGTCACCAATTTTACATTCCGATGCACATCTGCAGGTTTACTGTATCCATTGGACATTCCCATTGACGATGAAACACAGAAATTACATCGGAATTAAATATAAGACACACTACGCCGACTTAAGTACAAGAAAACTGAGTCTTCTTACGGTCTATGTTTTGACCGTTTCCAGTGTCACCAGTTTTCCATTCCGATGCACCTCTGCAGGTTTACTGTATCCGTTGGACCTTGCCATTGACGATGAAACACAGAAATAGCATCGGAATTAAATGTAAGAGACACAATGCCAACTTAAGAACAGGAAGGCTGAGTCTTCCTACTGTCTATGTTCTGAACGTTTCCTGTGTCACCAGTTTTACATTCAAATGCACCTCTGCAGGTTTACTGTAGCCCTTGGACCTTCATAGTGATGATGAAACACAGAAATTGCATCGGAATTAAATATAAGAGACACAATGCCGACTTCAGTACAAGAAAACTGAGTCTTCTTAGGGTCTATGTTTTGAGCGGTTCCTGTGTCACCAGTTTTACATTCCGATGCACCTCTGCAGGTTTACTGTATCCCTTGGACCTTCCCACTGACAACGAGACACAGAAATTGCATCGGATTTAAATATAACAGGCACAATGCCGACTTAAGTACAAGAAAACTGAGTCTTCATACGGTCGTTGATTTGAGCGCTTCCTGTGTCACCAGTTTTACATTCCGATGCACCTCTGCAGGTATACTGTATCCCTTGGACCTTCCCATTGACGATAAAACACAGAGATTGCATCGGAATTAAATATAAGAGACACAATGCCGATGTAAGTACAGGAAGAGTGTGTCTTTCTATTGCTATGTTTTGAGCGTTTCCTGTGTCACCAGTTTTACATTCCGATGCACGTCTGCTGGTTTACTGTATCCATTGGAACTTCCCATTGACGATAAAACACAGAGATTGCATCGGAATTAAATATAAGAGACACCATGCCGACTTAAGTAAAGGTAGACTGAGTCTTCCTACTGTCTATGATTTGAGCGTGTCCTGTATCACCAGGTTTACATTCCGATGCACCTCTGCAGGTTTACTGTATCCATTGGACCTTCCCATTGACGATGAAACACAGAAATTGCATCGGAATTAAATATAAGAGACACAACGACGACTTAAGTAAAGGAAGACTGAGTCTTTCTACTGTCTATGTTTTGAGCCTTTCATGTGTCACCACTATTACATTCCGATGCACCTCTGCAGGTTTACTGTATCCCTTGGACCTTCCCACTGACAACGAGACACAGAAATTGCATAGGAATTAAATATAAGAGACACAACGACGACTTAAGTAAAGGACGACCGAGTCTTTCTAGTGTCTATGTTTTGAGCCTTTCATGTGTCACCAGTATTACATTCCGATGCACCTCTGCAGGTTTACTGTATCCATTGGACCTTCCCATTGACGATAAAACACAGAGATTGCATCGGAATTAAATATAAGAAACACCATGCCGACTTAAGTAAAGGTAGACTGAGTCTTCCTACTGTCTATGATTTGAGCGTGTCCTGTATCACCAGGTTTACATTCCGATGCCCCTCTGCAGGTTTACTGTATCCATTGGACCTTCCCATTGACGATGAAACACAGAAATTGCATCGGAATTAGATATAAGAGACACAACGACGACTTAAGTACAAGAAAACTGAGTCTTCTTACGGTCTATGTTTTGAGCGTTTCCTGTGTCACCAGTTTTACATTCCGATGCACCTCTGCAAGTTTACTGTATCCCTTGGACCTTCACAGTGACGATGACACACAGAAATTGCATCGGAATTAAATATAAGAGACACAATGATGATTTAAGTACAGGAAGACTGAGTCTTCCTACTGTCTATGTTTTGAGCGTTTCCTGTGTCACCAGTTTTACATTCCGATGCACCTCTGCAGGTTAACTGTAGCCCTTGGACCTTCACAGTGACGATGAAACACAGAAATCCCATCGGAATTAAAGGTAAAAGACACAATGCCGACTTCAGTACAAGAAAACTGAGTCTTCTAAGGGGCTATGTTTTGAGCGTTTCCCTTGTCACCAGTTTTACATTCCGATGCACCTCTGCAGGTATACTGTTTCCCTTCGACCTTCCCATTGACGATGAAACACAGAAATTGCATCGGAATTAAATATAAGAGTCACAATGCTGCTGACATAAGTACAGGAAGACTGAGTCTTCCTACTGTCTATGTTTTGAGCGTTTCTTGTGTCATCAGTTTTACATTCCGATGCACCTTTGCAGGTTTACTGTATCCATGCGACCTTCCCATTGACGATGAAACACAGAATTTGCATCGGAATTAAATATAAGAGTCACAATGCTGCCGACATAAGTACGGGGAGACTGAGTCTTCCTACTGTCTATTATTTGAGCGTTTCCTGTGTCATCAGTTTTACATTCCGATGCACCTTTGGAGGTTTACTGTATCCATGCGACCTTCCCATTGACGATGAAACACATAAATTGTATCGATTTAAATATAAGAGATACAATGCCGACTTAAGTTCAGGAAGACTGAGTATTCCTACTGTGTATGTTTTGAGCGTTTCCTGTGTCATCAGTTTTACATTCCGATGCACCTCTGCAGGTTTACTGTATCCATGCGACCTTCCCACTGACGATGAAAAACAGAAATTGCATCGGAATTAAATATAAGAGCCACAATGCCGCCATAAGTACAAGAAAACTGAATCTTCCTACTGTCTATGTTTTGAGCCTTTCCTGTGTCACCAGTATTACATTCCGATGCACCTCTGCAGGTTTACTGTATCCATTGGACCTTCCCATTGACGATGAAACACAGAAATTGCATCGGAATTAAATATAAGAGACACAACGACGACTTAAGTACAAGAAAACTGAGTCTTCTTACGGTCTATGTTTTGAGCGTTTTCTGTGTCACCAGATTTACATTCCGATGCACCTCTGCAGGTTTACTGTATCCATTGGACCTTCCCATTGGCGATGAAACGCAGAAATGGCATCGGAATTCAATATAAGAGGCACAATGCCGACTGAAGTACAGGAACATTGAGTCTTCCTACTGTCTATGTTTTGAGCGTTTCCTGTGTCACCAGTTTTACATGCCGATGCACCTCTGCAAGTTTACTGTATCCCTTGGACCTTCACAGTAACGATGAAACACAGAAATTGCATCGGAATTAAATATAAGAGACACAATGATGACTTAAGTACAGGAAGACTGAGTCTTCCTACTCTCTATGTTTTGAGCGTTTCCTGTGTCACCAGTTTACATTCCGATGCACCTCTACAGGTTTACTGTATCCCTTGGACCTTCACAGTGACGATGAAACACAGAAATCGCATCGGAATTAAAGGTGAAAGACACAATGCCGACTTAAGTACAAGAAAACTGAGTCTTCTTACGGTGTATGTTTTGAGCGTTTCCCTTGTCACCAGTTTTACATTCCGATGCACCTCTGCAGGTATACTGTTTCCCTTCGACATTCCCATTGACGATGAAACACAGAAATTACATCGGAATTAAATATAAGAGTCACAATGCTGCCGACATTAGTACTGGAAGACTGAGTCTTCCTACTCTCTATGTTTTGAGCGTTTCCTGTGTCATCAGTTTTACATTCCGATGCACCATTGAAGGTTCACTGTATCCATTGGACCTTCCCATTGACGATGAAACACAGAAATTAAATCGGAATTAAATATAAGAGACACAACGACGACTTAAGTACAAGAAAACTGACTCTTCTTACGGTCTATGTTTTGAGCGTTTTCTGTGTCACCAGATTTACATTCCGATGCACCTCTGCATGTTTACTGTATCCATTGGACCTTCCCATTGACGATAAAACACAGAGATTGCATCGGAATTAAATATAAGAGACACCATGCCGACTTAAGTAAAGGTAGACTGAGTCTTCCTACGGTCTATGATTTGAGCGTGTCCTGTATCACCAGGTTTTTATTCCGATACACCTCTGCAGGTTTACTGTATCCCTTGGACCTTTCCATTGGCGATGAAACACAGAAATGGCATCGGAATTCAATATAAGAGACACAATGCCGACTGAAGTACAGGAAGACTGAGTCTTCCTACTGTCTATGTTTTGAGCGTTTCCTGTGTCACCAGTTTTACATTCTGATGCACCTCTGCAAGTTTACTGTATCCCTTGGACCTTCACAGTGACGATGAAACACAGAAATTGTATCGGAATTAAATATAAGAGGCACAATGATGACTTAAGTACAGGAAGACTGAGTCTTCCTACTGTCTATGTTTTGAGCGTTTCCTGTGTCACCAGTTTTACATTCCGATGCACCTCTGCAGATTTACTGTATCCGTTGGACCTTCACAGTGACGATGAATCACAGAAATCGCATCGGAATTAAAGGTAAAAGACACAATGCCGACTTAAGTACAAGAAAACTGAGTCTTCTTAGGGTCTATGTTTTGAGCGTTTCCCTTGTCACCAGTTTTACATTCCGATGCACTTCTGCAGGTATACTGTTTCCCTTCGACCTTCATATTGACGATGAAACACAGAAACTGCATCGGAATTAAATATAAGAGTCACAATGCTGCCGACATAAGTACAGGAACACTGAGTCTTCCTACTGTCTATGTTTTGAGCGTTTCCTGTGTCATCAGTTTTACATTCCGATGCACCTTTGGAGGTTTACTGTATCCATGCGACCTTCCCATTCACGATGAAACACATAAATTGCATCGATTTAAATATAAAAGACACAATGCCGACTTAAGTTCAGGAAGACTGAGTATTCCTACTGTCTATGTTTTGAGCGTTTCCTGAGTCATCAGTTTTACATTCCGATGCACCTCTGCAGGTTTACTGTATCCATGCGACCTTCCCACTGACGATGAAAAACAGAAATTGCATCGGAATTAAATATAAGAGACACAATGCCGCCATAAGAACAAGAAAACTGAGTCTTCCTACTGTCTATGTTTTGAGCCTTTCCTGTGTCACCAGTATTACATTCCGATGCACCTCTGCAGGTTTACTGTATCCATTGGACCTTCCCATTGACGATGAAACACAGAGATTGCATCGGAATTAAATATAAGAGACACCATGCCGACTTAAGTAAGGCTAGACTGAGTCTTCCCACTGTCTATGATTTGAGCGTGTCCTGTATCACCAGGTTTACATTCCAATGCACCTCTGCAGGTTTACTGTATCCCTTGGACCTTCCCATTGGCGATGATACACAGAAATGGCATCGGAATTCAATATAAGAGACACAATGCCGACTGAAGTACAGTAAGACTGAGTCTTCCTACTGTCTATGTTTTGAGCGTTTCCTGTGTCACCAGTTTTACATTCCGATGCACCTCTGCAGGTTAACTGTATCCCTTGGACCTTCACAGTGACGATGAAACACAGAAATCGCATCGGAATTAAAGGTAAAAGACACAATGCCGACTTAAGTACAAGAAAACTGAGTCTTCTTAGGGTCTATGTTTTGAGCGTTTCCCTTGTCACCAGTTTTACATTCCGATGCACCTCTGCAGGTATACTGTTTCCCTTCGACCTTCCCATTGACGATGAAACACAGAAATTGCATCGGAATTAAATATAAGAGTCACAATGCTGCCGACATAAGTACAGGAAGACTGAGTCTTCCTACTGTCTAAGTACAAGAAAACTGTCTATGTTTTGAGCGTTTTCTGTGTCACCAGATTTACATTCCGATGCACCTCTGCATGTTTACTGTATCCATTGGACCTTCCCATTGACGATGAAACACAGAGATTGCATCGGAATTAAATATAAGAGACACCATGCCGACTTAAGTAAAGGTAGACTGAGTCTTCCTACGGTCTATGATTTGAGCGTGTCCTGTATCACCAGGTTTTTATTCCGATACAGCTCTGCTGGTTTACTGTATCCCTTGGACCTTCCCATTGGCGATGAAACACAGAAATGGCATCGGAATTCAATATAAGAGACACAATGCCGACTGAAGTACAGGAAGACTGAGTCTTCCTACTGTCTATGTTTTGAGCGTTTCCTGTGTCACCAGTTTTACATTCTGATGCACCTCTGCAAGTTTACTGTATCCCTGGGACCTTCACAGTGACGATGAAACACAGAAATTGTATCGGAATTAAATATAAGAGAGACAATGATGACTTAAGTACAGGAAGACTGAGTCTTCCTACTGCCTATGTTTTGAGCGTTTCCTGTGTCACCAGTTTTACATTCCGATGCACCTCTGCAGATTTACTGTATCCGTTGAACCTTCACAGTGACGATGAATCACAGAAATCGCATCAGAATTAAAGGTAAAAGACACAATGCCGACTTAAGTACAAGAAAACTGAGTCATCTTAGGGTCTATGTTTTGAGCGTTTCCCTTGTCACCAGTTTTACATTCCGATGCACCTCTTCAGGAATACTGTTTCCCTTCGACCTTCACATTGACGATGAAACACAGAAACTGCATCGGAATTAAATATAAGAGTCACAATGCTGCCGACATAAGTACAGGAACACTGAGTCTTCCTACTGTCTATGCTTTGAGCGTTTCCTGTGTCATCAGTTCTACATGCCGATGCACCTCTGCAAGTTTACTGTATCCCTTGGACCTGCACAGTAACGATGAAACACAGAAATTGCATCGGAATTAAATATAAGAGACACAATGATGACTTAAGTACAGGAAGACTGAGTCTTCCTACTCTCTATGTTTTGAGCGTTTCCTGTGTCACCAGTTTACATTCCGATGCACCTCTGCAGGTTTACTGTATCCCTTGGACCTTCACAGTGACGATGAAACACAGAAATCGCATCGGAATTAAAGGTGAAAGACACAATGCCGACTTAAGTACAAGAAAACTGAGTCTTCTTACGGTGTATGTTTTGAGCGTTTCCCTTGTCACCAGTTTTACATTCCGATGCACCTCTGCAGGTATACTGTTTCCCTTCGACCTTCCCATTGACGATGAAACACAGAAATTACATCGGAATTAAATATAAGAGTCACAATGCTGCCGACATTAGTACTGGAAGACTGAGTCTTCCTACTCTCTATGTTTTGAGCGTTTCCTGTGTCATCAGTTTTACATTCCGATGCACCATTGAAGGTTCACTGTATCCATTGGACCTTCCCATTGACGATGAAACACAGAAATTACATCGGAAGTAAATATAAGAGACACAACGACGACTTAAGTATAAGAAAACTGACTCTTCTTACGGTCTATGTTTTGAGCGTTTTCTGTGTCACCAGATTTACATTCCGATGCACCTCTGCATGTTTACTGTATCCATTGGACCTTCCCATTGACGATAAAACACAGAGATTGCATCGGAATTAAATATAAGAGACACCATGCCGACTTAAGTAAAGGTAGACTGAGTCTTCCTACGGTCTATGATTTGAGCGTGTCCTGTATCACCAGGTTTTTATTCCGATACACCTCTGCAGGTTTACTGTATCCCTTGGACCTTTCCATTGGCGATGAAACACAGAAATGGCATCGGAATTCAATATAAGAGACACAATGCCGACTGAAGTACAGGAAGACTGAGTCTTCCTACTGTCTATGTTTTGAGCGTTTCCTGTGTCACCAGTTTTAAATTCTGATGCACCTCTGCAAGTTTACTGTATCCCTTGGACCTTCACAGTGACGATGAAACACAGAAATTGTATCGGAATTAAATATAAGAGGCACAATGATGACTTAAGTACAGGAAGACTGAGTCTTCCTACTGTCTATGTTTTGAGCGTTTCCTGTGTCACCAGTTTTACATTCCGATGCACCTCTGCAGATTTACTGTATCCGTTGGACCTTCACAGTGACGATGAATCACAGAAATCGCATCGGAATTAAAGGTAAAAGACACAATGCCGACTTAAGTACAAGAAAACTGAGTCTTCTTAGGGTCTATGTTTTGAGCGTTTCCCTTGTCACCAGTTTTACATTCCGATGCACCTCTGCAGGTATACTGTTTCCCTTCGACCTTCACATTGACGATGAAACACAGAAACTGCATCGGAATTAAATATAAGAGTCACAATGCTGCCGACATAAGTACAGGAACACTGAGTCTTCCTACTGTCTATGTTTTGAGCGTTTCCTGTGTCATCAGTTTTACATTCCGATGCACCTTTGGAGGTTTACTGTATCCATGCGACCTTCCCATTCACGATGAAACACATAAATTGCATCGATTTAAATATAAAAGACACAATGCCGACTTAAGTTCAGGAAGACTGAGTATTCCTACTGTCTATGTTTTGAGCGTTTCCTGAGTCATCAGTTTTACATTCCGATGCACCTCTGCAGGTTTACTGTATCCATGCGACCTTCCCACTGACGATGAAAAACAGAAATTGCATCGGAATTAAATATAAGAGACACAATGCCGCCATAAGAACAAGAAAACTGAGTCTTCCTACTGTCTATGTTTTGAGCCTTTCCTGTGTCACCAGTATTACATTCCGATGCACCTCTGCAGGTTTACTGTATCCATTGGACCTTCCCATTGACGATGAAACACAGAGATTGCATCGGAATTAAATATAAGAGACACCATGCCGACTTAAGTAAAGCTAGACTGAGTCTTCCCACTGTCTATGATTTGAGCGTGTCCTGTATCACCAGGTTTACATTCCAATGCACCTCTGCAGGTTTACTGTATCCCTTGGACCTTCCCATTGGCGATGAAACACAGAAATGGCATCGGAATTCAATATAAGAGACACAATGCCGACTGAAGTACACTAAGACTGAGTCTTCCTACTGTCTATGTTTTGAGCGTTTCCTGTGTCACCAGTTTTACATTCCGATGCACCTCTGCAGGTTAACTGTATCCCTTGGACCTTCACAGTGACGATGAAACACAGAAATCGCATCGGAATTAAATATAAGAGTCACAATGCTGCCGACATAAGTACAGGAACACTGAGTCTTCCTACTGTCTATGCTTTGAGCGTTTCCTGTGTCATCAGTTTTACATTCCGATGCACCTTTGGGGGTTTACTGTATCCATGCGACCTTCTCATTGACGATGAAACACATAAATTGCATCGATTTAAATATAAAAGACACAATGCCGACTTAAGTTCAGGAAGACTGAGTATTCCTACTGTCTATGTTTTGAGCGTTTCCCTTGTCACCAGTTTTACATTCCGATGCACCTCTGCAGGTTTACTGTGTCCCTTCGACTTTCCCATTGGCAATGAAACACAGAAATTGCATCGGAATTAAATATAAGAGACACAATGCCGACTCAAGTAAGGGGAAGATTGAGTCTTCCTACTGTCTATGTTTTGAGCGTTTCCTGTGTCACCAGTTTTACATTCTGATGCACCTCTGCAAGTTTACTGTATCCCTGGGACCTTCACAGTGACGATGAAACACAGAAATTGTATCGGAATTAAATATAAGAGAGACAATGATGACTTAAGTACAGGAAGACTGAGTCTTCCTACTGCCTATGTTTTGAGCGTTTCCTGTGTCACCAGTTTTACATTCCGATGCACCTCTGCAGATTTACTGTATCCGTTGGACCTTCACAGTGACGATGAATCACAGAAATCGCATCAGAATTAAAGGTAAAAGACACAATGCCGACTTAAGTACAAGAAAACTGAGTCATCTTAGGGTCTATGTTTTGAGCGTTTCCCTTGTCACCAGTTTTACATTCCGATGCACCTCTTCAGGAATACTGTTTCCCTTCGACCTTCACATTGACGATGAAACACAGAAACTGCATCGGAATTAAATATAAGAGTCACAATGCTGCCGACATAAGTACAGGAACACTGAGTCTTCCTACTGTCTATGCTTTGAGCGTTTCCTGTGTCATCAGTTTTACATTCCGATGCACCTTTGGGGGTTTACTGTATCCATGCGACCTTCTCATTGACGATGAAACACATAAATTGCATCGATTTAAATATAAAAGACACAATGCCGACTTAAGTTCAGGAAGACTGAGTATTCCTACTGTCTATGTTTTGAGCGTTTCCCTTGTCACCAGTTTTACATTCCGATGCACCTCTGTAGGTTTACTGTGTCCCTTCGACTTTCCCATTGGCAATGAAACACAGAAATTGCATCGGAATTAAATATAAGAGACACAATGCCGACTCAAGTAAGGGGATGATTGAGTCTTCCTACTGTCTATGATTTGAGCGTTTCCTGTGTCATCAGTTTTACATTCCGATGCACCTCTGCAGGTTTACTGTATCCATGCGACCTTCCCACTGACGATGAAGAACAGAAATTGCATCGGAATTAAATATAAGAGACCCAATGATGCATAAGTACAAGAAAACTGAGTCTTCTTACGGTCTATGATTTGAACGTTTCCTGTGTTACCAGTTTTACATTCCAATGCACCTCAGCAGGTTTACTGTTTCCATTGGACCTTCCCATTGACGAAAGAACACAGAAATTGCATCGGAATTAAATATAAGAGACACAACGCCGACTTAGGTACACGAAGGCTGAGTCTTCCTACTGTCTATGTTTTGAGCGTTTCCTGTGTCATCAGTTTTACATTTTGATGCAGCTCTGCAGGTTTACTGTATCCCTTGGACCTTCACAGTGACGATGAAACACAGAAATCGCATCGGAATTAAAGGTAAAAGGCACAATGCCGACTTATGTACAAGAAAACTGAGTCTTCTTAGGGTCTATGTTTTGAGCGTTTCCCTTGTCACCAGTTTTACATTCCGATGCACCTCTGCAGGTTTACTGTGTCCCTTCGACTTTCCCATTGGCAATGAAACACAGAAATTGAATCGGAATTAAATATAAGAGACACAATGCCGACTCAAGTACAGGAAGATTGAGTCTTCCTACTGTCTATGATTTGAGCGTTTCCTGTGTCATCAGTTTTACATTCCGATGCACCTCTGCAGGTTTACTGTATCCATGCGACCTTCCCACTGACGATGAAAAACAGAAATTGCATCGGAATTAAATATAAGAGACACAATGATGCATAAGTACAAGAAAACTGAGTCTTCTTACGGTCTATGATTTGAATGTTTCCTGTGTTACCAGTTTTACATTCCAATGCACCTCAGCAGGTTTACTGTTTCCATTGGACCTTCCCATTGACGAAAGAACACAGAAATTGCATCGGAATTAAATATAAGAGACACAATGCCGACTTAGGTACACGAAGGCTGAGTCTTCCTACTGTCTATGTTTTGAGCGTTTCCTGTGTCATCAGTTTTACATTTTGATGCAGCTCTGCAGGTTTACTGTATCCCTTGGACCTTCACAGCAACGATGAAACACAGAAATTGCATCAAATTAAATATAAGAGACACAATGCCGACTTAAGTACAAGAAAACTGAGTCTTCTTAGGGTCTATGTTTTGACCGCTTCCTGTGTCACCAGTTTTACATTCCGATGCACCTCTGCAGGTTTACTGGATCCCTTGGATCTTCCCATTGACGATTAAACACAGAAATTGCATCGGAATTAAATATAAGAGACACAATGCCGACTCAAGTACAGGAAGATTGAGTCTTCCTACTGTCTATGTTTTGAGCGTTTCCTGCGTCACCAGTTTTACATTCCGATGCACATCTGCAGGTTTACTGTATCCATTGGACATTCCCATTGACGATGAAACACAGAAATTACATCGGAATTAAATATAAGACACACTACGCCGACTTAAGTACAAGAAAACTGAGTCTTCTTACGGTCTATGTTTTGACCGTTTCCAGTGTCACCAGTTTTCCATTCCGATGCACCTCTGCAGTTTTACTGTATCCGTTGGACCTTGCCATTGACGATGAAACACAGAAATAGCATGGGAATTAAATGTAAGAGACACAATGCCAACTTAAGAACAGGAAGGCTGAGTCTTCCTACTGTCTATGTTCTGAACGTTTCCTGTGTCACCAGTTTTACATTCAAATGCACCTCTGCAGGTTTACTGTAGCCCTTGGACCTTCATAGTGATGATGAAACACAGAAATTGCATCGGAATTAAATATAAGAGTCACAATGCTGCTGACATAAGTACAGGAAGACTGAGTCTTCCTACTGTCTATGTTTTGAGCGTTTCTTATGTCATCAGTTTTACATTCCGATGCACCTTTGCAGGTTTACTGTATCCATGCGACCTTCCCATTGACGATGAAACACAGAATTTGCATCGGAATTAAATATAAGAGTCACAATGCTGCCGACATAAGTACGGGGAGACTGAGTCTTCCTACTGTCTATGATTTGAGCGTTTCCTGTGTCATCAGTTTTACATTCCGATGCACCTTTGGAGGTTTACTGTATCCATGCGACCTTCCCATTCACGATGAAACACATAAATTGCATCGATTTAAATATAAAAGACACAATGCCGACTTAAGTTCAGGAAGACTGAGTATTCCTACTGTCTATGTTTTGAGCGTTTCCTGAGTCATCAGTTTTACATTCCGATGCACCTCTGCAGGTTTACTGTATCCATGCGACCTTCCCACTGACGATGAAAAACAGAAATTGCATCGGAATTAAATATAAGAGACACAATGCCGCCATAAGAACAAGAAAACTGAGTCTTCCTACTGTCTATGTTTTGAGCCTTTCCTGTGTCACCAGTATTACATTCCGATGCACCTCTGCAGGTTTACTGTATCCATTGGACCTTCCCATTGACGATGAAACACAGAGATTGCATCGGAATTAAATATAAGAGACACCATGCCGACTTAAGTAAAGCTAGACTGAGTCTTCCCACTGTCTATGATTTGAGCGTGTCCTGTATCACCAGGTTTACATTCCAATGCACCTCTGCAGGATTACTGTATCCCTTGGACCTTCCCATTGGCGATGAAACACAGAAATGGCATCGGAATTCAATATAAGAGACACAATGCCGACTGAAGTACAGGGAGACTGAGTCTTCCTACTGTCTATGTTTTGAGCGTTTCCTGTGTCACCAGTTTTACATTCCGATGCACCTCTGCAGGTTAACTGTATCCCTTGGACCTTCACAGTGACGATGAAACACAGAAATCGCATCGGAATTAAAGGTAAAAGACACAATGCCGACTTAAGTACAAGAAAACTGAGTCTTCTTAGGGTCTATGTTTTGAGCGTTTCCCTTGTCACCAGTTTTACATTCCGATGCACCTCTGCAGGTATACTGTTTCCCTTCGACCTTCCCATTGACGATGAAACACAGGAATTGCATCGGAATTAAATATAAGAGTCACAATGCTGCCGACATAAGTACAGGAAGACTGAGTCTTCCTACTGTCTAAGTACAAGAAAACTGTCTATGTTTTGAGCGTTTTCTGTGTCACCAGATTTACATTCCGATGCACCTCTGCATGTTTACTGTATCCATTGGACCTTCCCATTGACGATGAAACACAGAGATTGCATCGGAATTAAATATAAGAGACACCATGCCGACTTAAGTAAAGGTAGACTGAGTCTTCCTACGGTCTATGATTTGAGCGTGTCCTGTATCACCAGGTTTTTATTCCGATACACCTCTGCTGGTTTACTGTATCCCTTGGCATCGGAATTCAATATAAGAGACACAATGCCGACTGAAGTACAGGAAGACTGAGTCTTCCTACTGTCTATGTTTTGAGCGTTTCCTGTGTCACCAGTTTTACATTCTGATGCACCTCTGCAAGTTTACTGTATCCCTTGGACCTTCACAGTGACGATGAAACACAGAAATTGTATCGGAATTAAATATAAGAGAGACAATGATGACTTAAGTACAGGAAGACTGAGTCTTCCTACTGCCTATGTTTTGAGCGTTTCCTGTGTCACCAGTTTTACATTCCGATGCACCTCTGCAGATTTACTGTATCCGTTGGATCTTCACAGTGACGATGAATCACAGAAATCGCATCAGAATTAAAGGTAAAAGACACAATGCCGACTTAAGTACAAGAAAACTGAGTCATCTTAGGGTCTATGTTTTGAGCGTTTCCCTTGTCACCAGTTTTACATTCCGATGCACCTCTTCAGGAATACTGTTTCCCTTCGACCTTCACATTGACGATGAAACACAGAAACTGCATCGGAATTAAATATAAGAGTCACAATGCTGCCGACATAAGTACAGGAACACTGAGTCTTCCTACTGTCTATGCTTTGAGCGTTTCCTGTGTCATCAGTTTTACATTCCGATGCACCTTTGGAGGTTTACTGTATCCATGCGACCTTCTCATTGACGATGAAACACATAAATTGCATCGATTTAAATATAAAAGACACAATGCCGACTTAAGTTCAGGAAGACTGAGTATTCCTACTGTCTATGTTTTGAGCGTTTCCCTTGTCACCAGTTTTACATTCCGATGCACCTCTGCAGGTTTACTGTATCCATGCGACCTTCCCACTGACGATGAAGAACAGAAATTGCATCGGAATTAAATATAAGAGACCCAATGATGCATAAGTACAAGAAAACTGAGTCTTCTTACGGTCTATGATTTGAACGTTTCCTGTGTTACCAGTTTTACATTCCAATGCACCTCAGCAGGTTTACTGTTTCCATTGGACCTTCCCATTGACGAAAGAACACAGAAATTGCATCGGAATTAAATATAAGAGACACAATGCCGACTTAGGTACACGAAGGCTGAGTCTTCCTACTGTCTATGTTTTGAGCGTTTCCTGTGTCATCAGTTTTACATTTTGATGCAGCTCTGCAGGTTTACTGTATCCCTTGGACCTTCACAGTGACGATGAAACACAGAAATCGCATCGGAATTAAAGGTAAAAGGCACAATGCCGACTTATGTACAAGAAAACTGAGTCTTCTTAGGGTCTATGTTTTGAGCGTTTCCCTTGTCACCAGTTTTACATTCCGATGCACCTCTGCAGGTTTACTGTGTCCCTTCGACTTTCCCATTGGCAATGAAACACAGAAATTGAATCGGAATTAAATATAAGAGACACAATGCCGACTCAAGTACAGGAAGATTGAGTCTTCCTACTGTCTATGATTTGAGCGTTTCCTGTGTCATCAGTTTTACATTCCGATGCACCTCTGCAGGTTTACTGTATCCATGCGACCTTCCCACTGACGATGAAAAACAGAAATTGCATCGGAATTAAATATAAGAGACACAATGATGCATAAGTACAAGAAAACTGAGTCTTCTTACGGTCTATGATTTGAACGTTTCCTGTGTTACCAGTTTTACATTCCAATGCACCTCAGCAGGTTTACTGTTTCCATTGGACCTTCCCATTGACGAAAGAACACAGAAATTGCATCGGAATTAAATATAAGAGACACAATGCCGACTTAGGTACACGAAGGCTGAGTCTTCCTACTGTCTATGTTTTGAGCGTTTCCTGTGTCATCAGTTTTACATTTTGATGCAGCTCTGCAGGTTTACTGTATCCCTTGGACCTTCACAGCAACGATGAAACACAGAAATTGCATCAAATTAAATATAAGAGACACAATGCCGACTTAAGTACAAGAAAACTGAGTCTTCTTAGGGTCTATGTTTTGACCGCTTCCTGTGTCACCAGTTTTACATTCCGATGCACCTCTGCAGGTTTACTGGATCCCTTGGATCTTCCCATTGACGATTAAACACAGAAATTGCATCGGAATTAAATATAAGAGACACAATGCCGACTCAAGTACAGGAAGATTGAGTCTTCCTACTGTCTATGTTTTGAGCGTTTCCTGCGTCACCAGTTTTACATTCCGATGCACATCTGCAGGTTTACTGTATCCATTGGACATTCCCATTGACGATGAAACACAGAAATTACATCGGAATTAAATATAAGACACACTACGCCGACTTAAGTACAAGAAAACTGAGTCTTCTTACGGTCTATGTTTTGACCGTTTCCAGTGTCACCAGTTTTCCATTCCGATGCACCTCTGCAGGTTTACTGTATCCGTTGGACCTTGCCATTGACGATGAAACACAGAAATAGCATGGGAATTAAATGTAAGAGACACAATGCCAACTTAAGAACAGGAAGGCTGAGTCTTCCTACTGTCTATGTTCTGAACGTTTCCTGTGTCACCAGTTTTACATTCAAATGCACCTCTGCAGGTTTACTGTAGCCCTTGGACCTTCATAGTGATGATGAAACACAGAAATTGCATCGGAATTAAATATAAGAGACACAATGCCGACTTCAGTACAAGAAAACTGAGTCTTCTTAGGGTCTATGCTTTGAGCGGTTCCTGTGTCACCAGTTTTACATTCCGATGCACCTCTGCAGGTTTACTGTATCCCTTGGAATATCCCACTAACAACGAGACACAGAAATTGCATCGGATTTAAATATAACAGACACAATGCCGACTTAAGTACAAGAAAACTGAGTCTTCATACGGTCTTTGATTTGAGCGCTTCCTGTGTCACCAGTTTTACATTCCGATGCACCTCTGCAGGTATACTGTATCCCTTGGACCTTCCCATTGACGATAAAACACAGAAATTGCATCGGAATTAAATATAAGAGACACCATGCCGACTTAAGTAAAGGAAGACTGAGTCTTTCTACTGTCTATGTTTTGAGCCTTACATGTGTCACCAGTATTACATTCCGATGCACCTCTGCAGGTTTACTGTATCCCTTGGACCTTCCCACTGACAACGACACACAGATATTGCATAGGAATTAAATATAAGAGACACAATGCCGACTTAAGTACAAGAAAACTGAGTCTTCTTATAGTCTATGATTTGAGCGCTTCCTGTGTCACTAGTTTTACATTCCGATGCACCTCTGCAGGTTTACTGTATCCCTTGGACCTTCCCATTGACGATGAAACACAGAAATTGCATCGGAATTAAATATAAGAGACACAATGCCGACGTAAGTACAGGAAGAGTGTGTCTTTCTATTGCTATTTTTTTGAGCGTTTCCTGTGTCACCAGTTTTACATTCCGATGCACCTCTGCTGGTTTACTGTATCCATTGGACCCTCCATTGACGATGAAACACAGAAATTGCATCGGAATTAAATATAAGAGACACCATGCCGACTTAAGTAAAGGAAGACTGAGTCTTTCTACTGTCTATGTTTTGAGCCTTTCATGTGTCACCAGTATTACATTCCGATGCACCTCTGCAGGTTTACTGTATCCATTGGACCTTCCCATTGACGATAAAACACAGAGATTGCATCGGAATTAAATATAAGAGACACCATGCCGACTTAAGTAAAGGTAGACTGAGTCTTCCTACTGTCTATGATTTGAGCGTGTCCTGTATCACCAGGTTTACATTCCGATGCACCTCTGCAGGTTTACTGTACCCATTGGACCTTCCCATTGACGATGAAACACAGAAATTGCATCGAAATTAGATATAAGAGACACAACGACGACTTAAGTACAAGAAAACTGAGTCTTCATACGGTCTATGTTTTGAGCGTTTCCTGTGTCACCAGTTTTACATTCCGATGCACCTCTGCAAGTTTACTGTATCCCTTGGACCTTCACAGGGACGATGACACACAGAAATTGCATCGGAATTAAATATAAGAGACACAATGATGATTTAAGTACAGGAAGACTGAGTCTTCCTACTGTCTATGTTTTGAGCGTTTCCTGTGTCACCAGTTTTACATTCCGATGCACCTCTGCAGGTTTACTGTATCCCTTGGACCTTCACAGTGACGATGAAACACAGAAATCCCATCGGAATTAAAGGTAAAAGACACAATGCCGACTTAAGTACAAGAAAACTGAGTCTTCTAAGGGGCTATGTTTTGAGCGTTTCCCTTGTCACCAGTTTTACATTCCGATGCACCTCTGCAGGTATACTGTTTCCCTTCGACCTTCCCATTGACGATGAAACACAGAAATTGCATCGGAATTAAATATAAGAGTCACAATGCTGCTGACATAAGTACAGGAAGACTGAGTCTTCCTACTGTCTATGTTTTGAGCGTTTCTTATGTCATCAGTTTTACATTCCGATGCACCTTTGCAGGTTTACTGTATCCATGCGACCTTCCCATTGACGATGAAACACAGAATTTGCATCGGAATTAAATATAAGAGTCACAATGCTGCCGACATAAGTACGGGGAGACTCAGTCTTCCTACTGTCTATGATTTGAGCGTTTCCTGTGTCATCAGTTTTACATTTCGATGCACCTTTGGAGGTTTACTGTATCCATGCGACCTTCCCATTGACGATGAAACACATAAATTGTATCGATTTAAATATAAGAGACACAATGCCGACTTAAGTTCAGGAAGACTGAGTATTCCTACTGTGTATGTTTTGAGCGTTTCCTGTGTCATGAGTTTTACATTCCGATGCACCTCTGCAGGTTTACTGTATCCATGCGACCTTCCCACTGACGATGAAAAACAGAAATTGCATCGGAATTAAATATAAGAGCCACAATGCCGCCATAAGTACAAGAAAACTGAATCTTCCTACTGTCTATGTTTTGAGCCTTTCCTGTGTCACCAGTATTACATTCCGATGCACCTCTGCAGGTTTACTGTATCCATTGGACCTTCCCATTGACGATGAAACACAGAAATTGCATCGGAATTAAATATAAGAGACACAACGACGGCTTAAGTACAAGAAAACTGAGTCTTCTTACGGTCTATGTTTTGAGCGTTTTCTGTGTCACCAGATTTACATTCCGATGCACCTCTGCAGGTTTACTGTATCCATTGGACCTTCCCATTGGCGATGAAACGCAGAAATGGCATCGGAATTCAATATAAGAGGCACAATGCCGACTGAAGTACAGGAAGATTGAATCTTCCTACTGTCTATGTTTTGAGCGTTTCCTGTGTCACCAGTTTTACATGCCGATGCACCTCTGGAAGTTTACTGTATCCCTTGGACCTTCACAGTAACGATGAAACACAGAAATTGCATCGGAATTAAATATAAGAGACACAATGATGACTTAAGTACAGGAAGACTGAGTCTTCCTACTCTCTATGTTTAGAGCGTTTCTTGTGTCACAAGTTTTACATTCCGATGCACCTCTGCAGGTTTACTGTATCCCTTGGACCTTCACAGTGACGATGAAACACAGAAATCGCATCGGAATTAAAGGTAAAAGACACAATGCCGACTTAAGTACAAGAAAACTGAGTCTTCTTACGGTGTATGTTTTGAGCGTTTCCCTTGTCACCAGTTTTACATTCCGATGCACCTCTGCAGGTATACTGTTTCCCTTCGACCTTCCCATTGACGATGAAACACAGAAATTGAATCGGAATTAATTATAAGAGTCACAATGCTGCCGACATAAGTACAGGAAGACTGTGTCTTCCTACTGTCTATGATTTGATCGTTGCCTGTGTCATCAGTTTTACATTCCGTTGCACCTTTGGTGGTTTACTATATCCATGCGACCTTCCCATTGACGATGAAACACAGAAATAGCATTGGAATTAAATATAAGAGACACAATGCCGCCATAAGTACAAGAAAACTGAGTCTTCTTACGGTCTATGTTTGAGCGTTTCCTGTGTCACCAGTTTTACATTCCGATGCACCTCTGCAGGTTTACTGTGTCACTTAGACTTTGCCATTGGCAATGAAACACAGAAATTGCATCGGAATTAAATATAAGAGACACAATGCCGACTTAGGTACAGGAAGACTGAGCCTTCCTACTGTCTATGTTTTGAGCGTTTCCTGTGTCATCAGTTTTACATTTTGATGCAGCTCTGCAGGTTTACTCTATCCCTTGGACCTTCACAGCAACGATGAAACACAGAAATTGCATCAAATAAAATATAAGAGACACAATGCCGACTTCAGTACAAGACAACCGAGTCTTCTTACGGTCTATGTTTTGACCGCTTCCTGTGTCACCAGTTTTACATTCCGATGCACCTCTGCAGGTTTACTGTATCCCTTGGATCTTCCCATTGACGATGAAACACAGAAATTGTATCGGAATTAAATATAAGAGACACAATGCCGGCTCAAGTACAGGAAGATTGAGTCTTCCTACTGTCTATGATTTGAGCGTTTCCTGCGTCACCAGTTTTACATTCCTTCTCATTGACGATGAAACGCAGAAATTACATCGGAATTAAATATAAGACACACATCGCCGACTTAAGTACAAGAAAACTGAGTCTTCTTACGGTCTATGTTTTGAGCGTTTCCAGTGTCACTAGTTTTCCATTCCGATGCACCTCTGCAGGTTTACTGTATTCGTTGGACCTTCACAGTGACGATGAAACACAGAAATTGCATCGGAATTAAATATAAGAGACACAATGCCGACTTAAGTACAGGAAGACTGAGTCTTCCTACTGTCTATGTTTTGAGCGTTTCCTGTGTCACCAGTTTTACATTCCGATGCACCTCTGCAGGTATACTGTTTCCCTTCGACTTTCCCATTGACGATGAAACACAGAAATTGAATCGGAATTAAATATAACAGACACAATGCCGACTTCAGTACAAGAAAACTGAGTCTTCTTAGGTTCTATGTTTTGAGCGGTTAGTGTGTCACCAGTTTGACATTCCGATGCACCTCTGCAGGTTTACTGTATCCATTGGACCTTCCCATTGACAATGAAACACAGAAATTGCATCGGAATTAAATATGAGAGACACAATGCCGACTGAAATACAGGAAGACTGAGACTTCCTACTGTCTATGATTTGAGCGTTTCCTGCGTCACCAGTTTCACATTCCGATGCACCTCTGCAAGTTTACTGTATCCCTTGGACCTTCACAGTGACGATGAAACACAGAAATTGCATCGGAATTAAATATAAGAGACACAATGCCGTCTGAAGTACAGAAAGACTGAGTCTTCCTACTGTCTATGTTTTGAGCGTTTCCCTTGTCACCAGTTTTACATTTTGATGCACCTCTGCAGGTATACTGTTTCCCTTCGACCTTCCCATTGACGATGAAACACAGAAATTACATCGGAATTAAATATAAGAGACACAATGCTGCCGACATAAGTACAGGAAGACTGAGTCTTCCTACTGTTTATGTTTTGAGCGTTTCCTGTGACATCAGTTTTACATTCCGATGCACCTCTGCAGGTTTACTGTATCCATTGGACCTTCCCATTGACGATGAAACACAGAAAAGCATCGGAATTAAATATAAGAGACACAATGCCTACTTAAGAACAGGAAGGCTGAGTCTTCCTACTGTCTATGTTTTGAGCGTTTCCTGTGTCACCAGTTTTACATTCCGATGCACATCTGCAGGTTTAGTGTATCCCTTGGATCTTCCCATTGACGATGAAACAGAGAAATTGCATCGGAATTAAATATAAGAGACATAATGCCGACTTTAGTACAGGAAGACTGAGTCTTCCTACTATCTATGTTTTGAGCCTTTCCTGTGTCACCAGTACTACATTCCGATGCACCTCTGCAGGTTTACTGTAACCATTCGACTTTCCCATTGACGATGAAACACAGAAATTCCATCGTAATTAAATATAAGAGAGACATCGGCGACTTAAGTACAAGAAAACTGAGTCTTCTTACAGTCTATGTTTTGAGCGTTTTCTGTGTCACCAGTTTTACATTCCGATGCACCTCTGCAGGTTTACTGTATCCATTGGACCTTCCCATTGACGATGAAACACAGAAATTGCATCGGAATTAAATATAAGAGACACCATGCCGACTTAAGTAAAGGAAGACTGAGTCTTCCTACTGTCTATGATTTGAGCGTGTCCTGTATCACCAGTTTTACATTCCGATGCACCTCTGCAGGTTTACTGTATTCCTTGGACCTTCCCATTGGCGATGAAACACAGAAATTGCATCGGAATTAAATATAAGAGACACGATGCTGCCGACTTAAGTAAAGGAACATTGAGTCTTCCTACTGTCTATGCTTTGAGCGTCTCCTGTGTCACCAGTTTTACATTCCGATGCAACTCTGCAGGTTTACTGTTTCCCTTCGACTTTCCCACTGACGATGAAACACAGATATTGCATTGGAATTAAATAGAAGAGACACAGTGTCGACTTCAGTACAGGAAGAGTGTGTCTTTCTATTTTCTATGTTTGGAGCGTTTCCTGTGTCACCAGTTTTACATTCCGATGCATCTCTACTGGTTTACTGTACCCATTGGACCTTCCATTGACGATGAAACACAGAAATTGCATCGGAATTAAATATAAGAGACACCATGCCGACTTATGTAAAGGAAGATTGAGTCTTCCTACTGTCTATGTTTTGAGCCTTTCCTGTGTCACCAGTATTACATTCCGATGCACCTCTGCAGGTTTACTGTAACCATTCGACTTTCCCATTGACGATGAAACACAGAAATTCCATCGTAATTAAATATAAGAGACACATCGGCGACTTAAGTACAAGAAAACTGAGTCTTCTTACAGTCTATGTTTTGAGCGTTGTCTGTGTCACCAGTTTTACATTCCGATGCACCTCTGCAGGTTTACTGTATCCATTGGACCTTCCCATTGACGATGAAACACAGAAATTGCATCGGAATTAAATATAAGAGACACAATGCTGCCGACTTAAGTAAAGGAACATTGAGTCTTCCTACAGTCTATGTTTTGAGCGATTCTTGCGTCACCAGTTTTACATTCCGAAGCACCTCTGCAAGTATACTGTATCCATTGTACCCTCCCATTGACGATGAAACACAGAAATAGCATCGGAATTAAATATAAGAGACACAATGCCCACTTAAGCACAGGAAGGCTGAGTCTTCCTACTGTCTATGTTTTGAGCGATTTCTGCGTCACCAGTTTTACATTCCGATGCACCTCTGCAGGTTTACTGTATCCCTTGGACCATCACAGTGACGATGAAACACAGAAATTGCATCGGAATTAAAGATAAAAGACACAATGCCGATTTAAGTACAAGAAAACTGAGTCTTCTAAGGGTCTATGTTATGAGCGCTTCCTGTGTCACCAGTTTTACATTCCGATGCACCTCTGCAGGTTTACTGTATCCATTGGACCTTCCCATTGACGATGAAACACAGAAAAGCATCGGAATTAAATATAAGAGACACAATGCCTACTTAAGAACAGGAAGGCTGAGTCTTCCTACTGTCTATGTTTTGAGCGTTTCCTGTGTCACCAGTTTTACATTCCGATGCACATCTGCAGGTTTAGTGTATCCCTTGGATCTTCCCATTGACGATGAAACAGAGAAATTGCATCGGAATTAAATATAAGAGACATAATGCCGACTTTAGTACAGGAAGACTGAGTCTTCCTACTATCTATATTTTGAGCCTTTCCTGTGTCACCAGTATTACATTCCGATGCACCTCTGCAGGTTTACTGTAACCATTCGACTTTCCCATTGACGATGAAACACAGAAATTCCATCGTAATTAAATATAAGAGAGACATCGGCGACTTAAGTACAAGAAAACTGAGTCTTCTTACAGTCTATGTTTTGAGCGTTTTCTGTGTCACCAGTTTTACATTCCGATGCACCTCTGCAGGTTTACTGTATCCATTGGACCTTCCCATTGACGATGAAACACAGAAATTGCATCGGAATTAAATATAAGAGACACCATGCCGACTTAAGTAAAGGAAGACTGAGTCTTCCTACTGTCTATGATTTGAGCGTGTCCTGTATCACCAGTTTTACATTCCGATGCACCTCTGCAGGTTTACTGTATTCCTTGGACCTTCCCATTGGCGATGAAACACAGAAATTGCATCGGAATTAAATATAAGAGACACGATGCTGCCGACTTAAGTAAAGGAACATTGAGTCTTCCTACTGTCTATGCTTTGAGCGTCTCCTGTGTCACCAGTTTTACATTCCGATGCAACTCTGCAGGTTTACTGTTTCCCTTCGACTTTCCCACTGACGATGAAACACAGATATTGCATTGGAATTAAATAGAAGAGACACAGTGTCGACTTCAGTACAGGAAGAGTGTGTCTTTCTATTTTCTATGTTTGGAGCGTTTCCTGTGTCACCAGTTTTACATTCCGATGCATCTCTACTGGTTTACTGTACCCATTGGACCTTCCATTGACGATGAAACACAGAAATTGCATCGGAATTAAATATAAGAGACACCATGCCGACTTAAGTAAAGGAAGATTGAGTCTTCCTACTGTCTATGTTTTGAGCCTTTCCTGTGTCACCAGTATTACATTCCGATGCACCTCTGCAGGTTTACTGTAACCATTCGACTTTCCCATTGACGATGAAACACAGAAATTCCATCGTAATTAAATATAAGAGACACATCGGCGACTTAAGTACAAGAAAACTGAGTCTTCTTACAGTCTATGTTTTGAGCGTTGTCTGTGTCACCAGTTTTACATTCCGATGCACCTCTGCAGGTTTACTGTATCCATTGGACCTTCCCATTGACGATGAAACACAGAAATTGCATCGGAATTAAATATAAGAGACACAATGCTGCCGACTTAAGTAAAGGAACATTGAGTCTTCCTACAGTCTATGTTTTGAGCGATTCTTGCGTCACCAGTTTTACATTCCGAAGCACCTCTGCAAGTATACTGTATCCATTGTACCCTCCCATTGACGATGAAACACAGAAATAGCATCGGAATTAAATATAAGAGACACAATGCCCACTTAAGAACAGGAAGGCTGAGTCTTCCTACTGTCTATGTTTTGAGCGATTTCTGCGTCACCAGTTTTACATTCCGATGCACCTCTGCAGGTTTACTGTATCTCTTGGACCATCACAGTGACGATGAAACACAGAAATTGCATCGGAATTAAAGATAAAAGACACAATGCCGATTTAAGTACAAGAAAACTGAGTCTTCTAAGGGTCTATGTTATGAGCGCTTCCTGTGTCACCAGTTTTACATTCCGATGCACCTCTGTAGGGTTACTGTATCCCTTGGACCTCCCCATTGACGATGAAACACAGAAATTGCATCGGAATTAAATATAAGAGACACAATGCCGACATAAGTAAAGGAACATTGAGTCTTCCTACAGTCTATTTTTTGAGCGATTCCTGCGTCAGCAGTTTTACATACCGATGCACCTCTGCTGGTTTACTGTATCCATTGGACCTTCAATTGACGGTGAAACACAGAAATTGCATCGGAATTAAATATAAGAGACACCATGCCGACTGAAGTAAAGGTAGACTGAGTCTTCCTACTGTCTATGTTTTGAGCCTTTCCTTTGTCACCAGTATTACACTCCGATGCACCTCTGCAGGATTACTGTATCCATTGGACTTTCCCATTGACGATGAAACACAGAAATTGCATCGGAATTAAATATAAAAGACATAATGCCGATTTGAGTACAAGAAATCTGAGTCTTCTTAGGGTCTATGTTATGAGCGCTTCTTGTGTCACCAGTTTTACATTCCGATGCACCTCTGTGAGGTTACTGTATCCCTTGGACCTCCCCATTGACGATGAAACACAGAAATTGCATCGGAATGAAATATAAGAGACACAATGCCGACCTAAGTACAGAAAGACAGGGTATTCCTACTGTCTATGCTTTGAGCGTTTCCTTTGTCACCAGTTTTACATTCCGATGCACCTCTGCAGGTTTACTGTATCCATTGGACCTTCACAGTGACGACGAAACACAGAAATTGCATCGGAATTAAATATCAGAGAAACAATGCCGACTTAGGTAAAGGAAGTCTGAGTATTCCTTCTTTCTATGATTTGAGCGTTTCCTGTGTCATCAGTTTTAAATTTTGATGTACCTCTGCACATTTACTGTATCCCTTGGACTTTCACAGTTACGATGAAACACTGAAATTGCATCGGAATTAAACGTAAGAGACACAATGCCGACTTAAGTACAGGAACATTGAGTCTTCCTACTGTCTATGTTTTGAGCGATTCCTGCGTCACCGGTTTTACATTCCGAAGCACCTCTGCAGGTTTACTGTATCCATTGGAACTTCCCAGTGACGATGAAACACAGAAATAGCACCGGAATTAAATATAAGAGACACAATGCCGACTTAAGAACAGGAAGGCGGAGTCTTCCTACTGTCTATGTTTTGAGCATTTCCTGTGTCACCAGTTTTACATTCCGATGAACCTCTGCAGGTTTTCTGTATCCTTTGGATCTTCCCATTGACGATGAAACAGAGAAATTGCATCAGATTTAAAAATAAGAGACACAATGCCGGCTTAAGTACAGGAAGATTGAGTCTTCCTACTGTCTATCTTTTGAGCGTTTCCTGCGTCACCAATTTTACATTCCGATGCAACTCTGCAGGTTTACTGTATCCACTGGACCTTCCAATTGACGATGAAACACAGAAATTGCATCGGAAGTAAACATAAGAGACACCATGCCGACTTAAGTAAAGGAAGACTGAGTCTTCCTACTGTCTATGTTTTGAGACTTTCCTGTGTCACCAGTATTACATTCCGATGCACCTCTGCAGGTTTACTGTAACCATTGGACCTTCCATTGATGTAGAAACACAGAAATTGCATCGGATTTAAATATAAGAGACACCATGCCGACTTAAGTAAAGGAAGACTGAGTCTTCCTACTGTCTATGTTTTGAGCCTTTCCTGTGTCACCAGTATTACATTCCGATGCACCTCTGCAGGTTTACTGTAACCATTCGACTTTCCCATTGACGATGAAACACAGAAATTCCATCGTAATTATATATAAGAGACACATCGGCGACTTAAGTACAAGTAAACTGAGTCTTCTTACGGTCTATGTTTTGAGCGTTTTCTGTGTCACCAGTTTTACATTCCGATGCACCTCTGCAGGTTTACTGTATCCATTGGACCTTCCCATTGACGATGAAACACAGAAATTGCATCGGAATTAAATATAAGAGACACCATGCCGACTTAAGTAAAGGAAGACTGAGTCTTCCTACTGTCTATGATTTGAGCGTGTCCTGTATCACCAGTTTTACATTCCGATGCACCTCTGCAGGTTTACTGTATTCCTTGGACCTTCCCATTGGCAATGAAACACAGAAATTGCATCGGAATTAAATATAAGAGACACAATGCTGCCGACTTAAGTAAAGGAACATTGAGTCTTCCTACAGTCTATGTTTTGAGCGATTCCTGCGTCACCAGTTTTACATTCCGAAGCACCTCTGCAAGTTTACTGTATCCATTGTACCCTCCCATTGACGATGAAACACAGAAATAGCATCGGAATTAAATATAAGAAACACAATGCCGACTTAAGAACAGGAAGGCTGAGTCTTCCTACTGTCTATGTTTTGAGCATTTCCTGTGTCACCTGTTTTACATTCCGATGCACCTCTGCATGTTTACTGTATCCCTTGGATCTTCCCATTGACGATGAAACACAGAAATTGCATCGGAATTAAATATAAGAGACACAATGACGACTGAAGTACAGGAAGATTGCGTCTTCCTACTGTCTATGTTTTGATCGTTTCCTGCGTCACCAATTTTACATTCCGATACACCTCTGCAGGATTACTGTATCCACTGGACCTTCCCGTTGACGATGAAACACAGAAATTGCATCGGAATTAAATATAAGAGACACAATGCCGACTTAAGTACAGAAAGACAGAGTATTTCTACTGTCTATGCTTTGAGCGTTTCCTGTGTCACCAGATTTACATTCCGATGCACCTCTGCAGGTTTACTGTATCCATTGGACCTTCACAGTGACGACGAAACACAGAAATTGCATCGGAATTAAATATCAGAGAAACAATGACGACTTAGGTAAAGGAAGACTGAGTATTCCTTCTGTCTATGTTTTGAGCGTTTCCTGTGTCATCAGTTTTACATTTTGATGCACCTCTACAGATTTACTGTATCCCTTGGACCTTCACAGTTACGATGAAACACAGAAATTGCATCAAATTAAATATAAGAGACACAATGCCGACTTCAGTACAAGAAAACTGAGTCTTCTTAGGGTCTATGATTTGACCGCTTCCTGTGTCACCATTTTTACATTCCGATCCACCTCTGCAGTTTTACTGTATCGATTGGACCTTCCCATTGACGATGAAACACAGAAATAGCATCGGAATTAAATTAAGAGACACAATGCCGACTTAAGAACAGGAAGGCTGAGTGTTCCTACTGTCTATGTTTTGAGCGTTTCCTGTGTCACCAGTTTTACATTCCGATGCACCTCTGCACTTTTACTGTATCCCTTGGATCTTCGCATTGACGATGAAACACAGAAATTGCATCGGAATTAAATGTAAGAGACACAATGCCGACTTAAGTACAGGAACATTGAGTCTTCCTGCTGTCTATGTTTTAAGCGATTTCTGCGTCACCGGTTTTACATTCCGAAGCACCTCTGCAGGTTTACTGTATCCATTGGAACTTCCCATTGGCGATGAAACACAGAAATAGCTTCGGAATTAAATATAAGAGACACAATGCCGATTTAAGAACAGGAAGGCTGAGTCTTCCTACTGTCTATGTTTTGAGCATTTCCTGTGTCACCAGTTTTACATTCCGATGAACCTCTGCAGGTTTTCTGTATCCTTTGGATCTTCCCATTGACGATGAAACACAGAAATTGCATCGGAATTAAATATAAGAGACACCATGCCGACTTAAGTAAAGGAAGACTGAGTCTTCCAACTGTCTATGTTTTGAGCCTTTCCTGTGTCACCAGTATTACATTCCGATGCACCTCTGCAGGTTCACTGTAACCATTGGACCTTCCATTGACGATGAAACACAGAAATTGCATCGGAATTAAATATAGGAGACACCAGGCCGACTTAAGTAAAGGAAGACTGAGTCTTTCTACTGTCTATGTTTTGAGCCTTTCCTGTGTCACCAGTATTACATTCCGATGCACTTCTGCAGGTTTACTGTAACCATTCGACTTTCCCATTGTAGATGAAACACAGAAATTGCATCGTAATTAAATATAAGAGACACATCGGCGTCATAAGTACAAGAAAACTGAGTCTTATTACAGTCTATGTTTTGAGCGTTTCCTGTGTCACCAGTTTTACATTCCGATGCACCTCTGCAAGTTTACTGTATCCCTTGGACCTTCACAGTGACGATGAAACACAGAAATTGCATCGGAATTAAATATAAGAGACACAATGATGACTTAAGTACAAGAAAACTGAGTCTCCTTAGGGTCTATGTTATGAGCGCTTCCTGTGTCACCAGTTTTACATTCCGATGCACCTGTGTAGGGTTACTCTATCCCTTGGACCTCCCTATTGACTATGAATCACAGAAATTGCATCGGAATTAAATTAAGAGACACAATGCCGACTTAAGTACAGAAAGACTGAGTCTTCCTACTGTCTATGTTTTGAGCGTTTCCCTTGTCACCAGTTTTACATTTCGATGCACCTCTGCAGGTATACTGTTTCCCTTCGCCCTTCCCATTGACGATGAAACACAGAAATTACATCGGAATTAAATATAAGAGACACAATGCAGCCGACATAAGTACAGGAAGACTGAGTCTTCCTACTGTTTATGTTTTGAGCGTTTCCTGTGTCATCAGTTTTACATTCCGATGCACCTCTGCAGGTTTACTGTATCCATTGGACCTTAACAGTGACGACGAAACACAGAAATTGCATCGGAATTAAATATCAGAGAAACAATGCCGACTTAGGTAAAGGAAGACTCAGTATTCCTACTGTCTATGTTTTGAGCGTTTCCTATATCACCAGTATTATATTTTGATGCACCTCTGCAGGTTTACTGTAACCCTTGGACCTTCAAAGTGACGATGAAACACAGAAATTGCGTCAAATTAGGTATAAGAGACACAATGCCGACTTCAGTACACGAAAACTGAGTCTTCTTAGGGTCTATGTTTTGACCGCTTCCTGTGCCACCAGTTTTGCATTCCGATGCACCTCTGCAGGTTTAGTGTATCCCTTGGATCTTCCCATTGACGATGAAACAGAGAAATTGCATCGGAATTAAATATAAGAGACACAATGCCGACTTTAGTACAGGAAGACTGAGTCTTCCTACTGTCTATGCTTTGAGCGTCTCCTGTGTCACCAGTTTTACATTCCGATGCAACTCTGCAGGTATACTGTTTCCCTTCGACTTTCCCACTGACGATGAAACACAGAAATTGCATCGGAATTAAATAGAAGAGACACAATGTCGACTTAAGTACAGGAAGAGTGTGTCTTCCTACTGTCTATGTTTTGAGCGTTTCCTGTGTCACCAGTTTTACATTCCGATGCACCTCTGCAGGTTTAGTGTATCCCTTGGATCTTCCCATTGACGATGAAACAGAGAAATTGCATCGGAATTAAATATAAGAGACACAATGCCGACTTTAGTACATGAAGACTGAGTCTTCCTACTGTCATTGTTTTGAGCGTTTTCTGTGTCACCAGTTTTACATTCCGATGCACCTCTGCAGGTTTACTGTATCCATTGGACCTTCCCATTGACGATGAAACACAGAAATTGCATCGGAATTAAATATAAGAGACACCATGCCGACTTAAGTAAAGGAAGACTGAGTCTTCCTATTGTCTATGATTTGAGCGTGTCCTGTATCACCAGTTTTACATTCCGATGCACCTCTGCAGGATTACTGTATCCACTGGACCTTCCCGTTGACGATGAAACACAGAAATAGCATCGGAATTAAATATAAGAGACACAATGCCGATTTAAGTACAAGAAAACTGAGTCTTCTTAGGGTCTATGATATCAGCGCTTCCTGTGTCACCAGTTTTACATTCCGATGCACCTGTGTAGGGTTACTCTATCCCTTGGACCTCCCTATTGACTATGAATCACAGAAATTGCATCGGAATTAAATTAAGAGACACAATGCCGACTTAAGTACAGAAAGACTGAGTCTTCCTACTGTCTATGTTTTGAGCGTTTCCTGTGTCACCAGTTTTACATTCCGATGCATCTCTGCAGGTTTACTGTATCCCTTGGATCTTCGCATTGACGATGAAACACAGAAATTGCATCGGAATTAAATATAAGAGACACAATGCCGACTTAATTACAGGAACATTGAGTCTTCCTACTATGTTTTGAGCGATTCCTGCTTCACCAGTTTTACATTCCGTTGCACCTCTGCAGGTTTACTGTATCCCTTGGACCATCACAGTGACGATGAAACACAGAAATTGCATCGGAATTAAATATAGAAGACACAATGCAGATTTAAGTACAAGAAAACTGAGTCTTCTAAGGGTCTATGTTATGAGCGCATCCTGTGTCACCAGTTTTACATTCCGATGCACCTCTGTAGGGTTACTGTATCCCTTGGACCTCCCCATTGACGATGAAACACAGAAATTGCATCGGAATTAAATATAAGAGACACAATGCCGACTTAAGTACAGGAACATTGAGTCTTCCTACTGTCTATGTTTTGAGCGATTCCTGCGTCACCGGTTTTACATTCCGAAGCACCTCTGCAGGTTTACTGTATCCATTGGAACTTCCCAATGACCATGAAACACAGAAATAGCACCGGAATTAAATATAAGAGACACAATGCCGACTTAAGAACAGGAAGGCGGAGTCTTCCTACTGTCTATCTTTTGAGCGTTTCCTGCGTCACCAATTTTACATTCCGATGGAACTCTGCAGGTTTACTGTATCCACTGGACCTTCCAATTGACGATGAAATTGCATCGGAATTAAACATAAGAGACACCATGCCGACTTAAGTAAAGGAAGACTGAGTCTTCCTACTGTCTATGTTTTGAGCCTTTCCTGTGTCACCAGTATTACATTCCGATGCACCTCTGCAGGTTTACTGTAACCATTGGACCTTCGATTGACGTAGAAACACAGAAATTGCATCGGAATTAAATATAAGAGACACCATGCCGACTTAAGTAAAGGAAGACTGAGTCTTCCTACTGTCTATGTTTTGAGCCTTTCCTGTGTCACCAGTATTACATTCCGATGCACCTCTGCAGGTTTACTGTAACCATTCGACTTTCCCATTGACGATGAAACACAGAAATTCCATCGTAATTAAATATAAGAGACACATCGGCGACTTAAGTACAAGTAAACTGAGTCTTCTTACGGTCTATGTTTTGAGCGTTTTCTGTGTCACCAGTTTTACATTCCGATGCACCTCTGCAGGTTTACTGTATCCATTGGACCTTCCCATTGACGATGAAACACAGAAATTGCATCGGAATTAAATATAAGAGACATCATGCCGACTTAAGTAAAGGAAGACTGAGTCTTCCTACTGTCTATGATTTGAGCGTGTCCTGTATCACCAGTTTTACATTCCGATGCACCTCTGCAGGTTTACTGTATTCCTTGGACCTTCCCATTGGCGATGAAACACAGAAATTGCATCGGAATTAAATAGAAGAGACACAATGCCGACTTAAGAACAGGAAGGCTGAGTCTTCCTACTGTCTATGTTTTGAGCATTTCCTGTGTCACCTGTTTTACATTCCGATGCACCTCTGCATGTTTACTGTATCCCTTGGAACTTCCCATTGACGATGAAACAGAAAAATTGCATCGGAATTAAATATAAGAGACACAATGACGACTGAAGTACAGGAAGATTGAGTCTTCCTACTGTCTATGTTTTGATCGTTTCCTGCGTCACCAATTTTACATTCCGATACACCTCTGCAGGTTTACTGTATCCACTGGACCTTCCCGTTGACGATGAAACACAGAAATAGCATCGGAATTAAATATAAGAGACACAATGCCGATTTAAGTACAAGAAAACTGAGTCTTCTTAGGGTCTATGTTATCAGCGCTTCCTGTGTCACCAGTTTTACATTCCGATGCACCTCTGCTGGTTTACTGTATCCATTGGACCTCCATTGACAATGAAACACAGAAATTGCATCGGAATTAAATATAAGAGACACAATGCCGACTTAAGTACAGAAAGACAGAGTATTTCTACTGTCTATGCTTTGAGCGTTTCCTGTGTCACCAGATTTACATTCCGATGCACCTCTGCAGGTTTACTGTATCCATTGGACCTTCACAGTGACGACGAAACACAGAAATTGCATCGGAATTAAATATCAGAGAAACAATGCCGACTTAGGTAAAGGAAGACTGAGTATTCCTTCTGTCTATGTTTTGAGCGTTTCCTGTGTCATCAGTTTTACATTTTGATGCACCTCTGCAGATTTACTGTATCCCTTGGACCTTCACAGTTACGATGAAACACAGAAATTGCATCAAATTAAATATAAGAGACACAATGCCGACTTCAGTACAAGAAAACTGAGTCTTCTTAGGGTCTATGATTTGACCGCTTCCTGTGTCACCAGTTTTACATTCCGATCCACCTCTGCAGTTTTACTGTATCGATTGGACCTTCCCATTGACGATGAAACACAGAAATAGCATCGGAATTAAATTAAGAGACACAATGCCGACTTAAGAACAGGAAGGCTGAGTCTTCCTACTGTCTATGTTTTGAGCGTTTCCTGTGTCACCAGTTTTACATTCCAATGCACCTCTGCTGGTTTACTGTATCCCTTGGATCTTCGCATTGACGATGAAACACAGAAATTGCATCGGAATTACATGTAAGAGACACAATGCCGACTTAAGTACAGGAACATTGAGTCTTCCTGCTGTCTATGTTTTAAGCGATTTCTGCGTCACCGGTTTTACATTCCGAAGCACCTCTGCAGGTTTACTGTATCCATTGGACCTTCCCATTGACGATGAAACACAGAAATAGCATCGGAATTAAATATAAGAGACACAATGCCGACTTAAGAACAGGAAGGCTGAGTCTTCCTACTGTCTATGTTTTGAGCATTTCCTGTGTCACCAGTTTTACATTCCGATGAACCTCTGCAGGTGTCTGTATCCTTTGGATCTTCCCATTGACGATGAAACAGAGATATTGCATCGGATTTAAAAATAAGAGACACAATGCCGACTTAAGTACAGGAAGATTGAGTCTTCCTACTGTCTATCTTTTGAGCGTTTCCTGCGTCACCAATTTTACATTCCGATGCAACTCTGCAGGTTTACTGTATCCACTGGACCTTCCAATTGACGATGAAACACAGAAATTGCATCTGAATTAAATATAAGAGACACCATGCCGACTTAAGTAAAGGAACACTGAGTCTTCCTACTGTCTATGTTTTGAGCCTTTCCTGTGTCACCAGTATTACATTCCGATGCACCTCTGCAGGTTTACTGTAACCATTCGACTTTCCCATTGTAGATGAAACACAGAAATTGCATCGTAATTAAATATAAGAGACACATCGGCGTCATAAGTACAAGAAAACTGAGTCTTATTACAGTCTATGTTTTGAGCGTTTCCTGTGTCACCAGTTTTACATTCCGATGCACCTCTGCAAGTTTACTGTATCCCTTGGACCTTCACAGTGACGATGAAACACAGAAATTGCATCGGAATTAAATATAAGAGACACAATGATGACTTAAGTACAAGAAAACTGAGTCTCCTTAGGGTCTATGTTATGAGCGCTTCCTGTGTCACCAGTTTTACATTCCGATGCACCTGTGTAGGGTTACTCTATCCCTTGGACCTCCCTATTGACTATGAATCACAGAAATTGCATCGGAATTAAATTAAGAGACACAATGCCGACTTAAGTACAGAAAGACTGAGTCTTCCTACTGTCTATGTTTTGAGCGTTTCCCTTGTCACCAGTTTTACATTTCGATGCACCTCTGCAGGTATACTGTTTCCCTTCGCCCTTCCCATTGACGATGAAACACAGAAATTACATCGGAATTAAATATAAGAGACACAATGCAGCCGACATAAGTACAGGAAGACTGAGTCTTCCTACTGTTTATGTTTTGAGCGTTTCCTGTGTCATCAGTTTTACATTCCGATGCACCTCTGCAGGTTTACTGTATCCATTGGACCTTCACAGTGACGACGAAACACAGAAATTGCATCGGAATTAAATATCAGAGAAACAATGCCGACTTAGGTAAAGGAAGACTCAGTATTCCTACTGTCTATGTTTTGAGCGTTTCCTATATCACCAGTATTATATTTTGATGCACCTCTGCAGGTTTACTGTAACCCTTGGACCTTCAAAGTGACGATGAAACACAGAAATTGCGTCAAATTAGGTATAAGAGACACAATGCCGACTTCAGTACACGAAAACTGAGTCTTCTTAGGGTCTATGTTTTGACCGCTTCCTGTGCCACCAGTTTTGCATTCCGATGCACCTCTGCAGGTTTAGTGTATCCCTTGGATCTTCCCATTGACGATGAAACAGAGAAATTGCATCGGAATTAAATATAAGAGACACAATGCCGACTTTAGTACAGGAAGACTGAGTCTTCCTACTGTCTATGCTTTGAGCGTCTCCTGTGTCACCAGTTTTACATTCCGATGCAACTCTGCAGGTATACTGTTTCCCTTCGACTTTCCCACTGACGATGAAACACAGAAATTGCATCGGAATTAAATAGAAGAGACACAATGTCGACTTAAGTACAGGAAGAGTGTGTCTTCCTACTGTCTATGTTTTGAGCGTTTCCTGTGTCACCAGTTTTACATTCCGATGCACCTCTGCAGGTTTAGTGTATCCCTTGGATCTTCCCATTGACGATGAAACAGAGAAATTGCATCGGAATTAAATATAAGAGACACAATGCCGACTTTAGTACATGAAGACTGAGTCTTCCTACTGTCATTGTTTTGAGCGTTTTCTGTGTCACCAGTTTTACATTCCGATGCACCTCTGCAGGTTTACTGTATCCATTGGACCTTCCCATTGACGATGAAACACAGAAATTGCATCGGAATTAAAGATAAGAGACACCATGCCGACTTAAGTAAAGGAAGACTGAGTCTTCCTATTGTCTATGATTTGAGCGTGTCCTGTATCACCAGTTTTACATTCCGATGCACCTCTGCAGGATTACTGTATCCACTGGACCTTCCCGTTGACGATGAAACACAGAAATAGCATCGGAATTAAATATAAGAGACACAATGCCGATTTAAGTACAAGAAAACTGAGTCTTCTTAGGGTCTATGATATCAGCGCTTCCTGTGTCACCAGTTTTACATTCCGATGCACCTCTGTAGGGTTACTGTATGTCTTGGACCTCCCCATTGACGATGAAACACAGAAATTGCATCGGAATTAAATATAAGAGACACAATGACGACTGAAGTACAGGAAGATTGAGTCTTCTTACTATGTTTTTAGCGTTTCCTGCGTCACCAATTTTACATTCCGATACACCTCTGCAGGTTTACTGTTTCCACTGGACCTTCCCGTTGACGATGAAGCACAGAAATAGCATCGGAATTAAATATAAGAGACACAATGCCGACATAAGAACAGGAAGGCTGAGTCTTCCTACTGTCTATGTTTTGAGCGTTTCCTGTGTCACCAGTTTTACATTCCGATGCATCTCTGCAGGTTTACTGTATCCCTTGGATCTTCGCATTGACGATGAAACACAGAAATTGCATCGGAATTAAATATAAGAGACACAATGCCGACTTAATTACAGGAACATTGAGTCTTCCTACTATGTTTTGAGCGATTCCTGCTTCACCAGTTTTACATTCCGTTGCACCTCTGCAGGTTTACTGTATCCCTTGGACCATCACAGTGACGATGAAACACAGAAATTGCATCGGAATTAAATATAGAAGACACAATGCAGATTTAAGTACAAGAAAACTGAGTCTTCTAAGGGTCTATGTTATGAGCGCATCCTGTGTCACCAGTTTTACATTCCGATGCACCTCTGTAGGGTTACTGTATCCCTTGGACCTCCCCATTGACGATGAAACACAGAAATTGCATCGGAATTAAATATAAGAGACACAATGCCGACTTAAGTACAGGAACATTGAGTCTTCCTACTGTCTATGTTTTGAGCGATTCCTGCGTCACCGGTTTTACATTCCGAAGCACCTCTGCAGGTTTACTGTATCCATTGGAACTTCCCAATGACGATGAAACACAGAAATAGCACCGGAATTAAATATAAGAGACACAATGCCGACTTAAGAACAGGAAGGCGGAGTCTTCCTACTGTCTATCTTTTGAGCGTTTCCTGCGTCACCAATTTTACATTCCGATGGAACTCTGCAGGTTTACTGTATCCACTGGACCTTCCAATTGACGATGAAATTGCATCGGAATTAAACATAAGAGACACCATGCCGACTTAAGTAAAGGAAGACTGAGTCTTCCTACTGTCTATGTTTTGAGCCTTTCCTGTGTCACCAGTATTACATTCCGATGCACCTCTGCAGGTTTACTGTAACCATTGGACCTTCGATTGACGTAGAAACACAGAAATTGCATCGGAATTAAATATAAGAGACACCATGCCGACTTAAGTAAAGGAAGACTGAGTCTTCCTACTGTCTATGTTTTGAGCCTTTCCTGTGTCACCAGTATTACATTCCGATGCACCTCTGCAGGTTTACTGTAACCATTCGACTTTCCCATTGACGATGAAACACAGAAATTCCATCGTAATTAAATATAAGAGACACATCGGCGACTTAAGTACAAGTAAACTGAGTCTTCTTACGGTCTATGTTTTGAGCGTTTTCTGTGTCACCAGTTTTACATTCCGATGCACCTCTGCAGGTTTACTGTATCCATTGGACCTTCCCATTGACGATGAAACACAGAAATTGCATCGGAATTAAATATAAGAGACATCATGCCGACTTAAGTAAAGGAAGACTGAGTCTTCCTACTGTCTATGATTTGAGCGTGTCCTGTATCACCAGTTTTACATTCCGATGCACCTCTGCAGGTTTACTGTATTCCTTGGACCTTCCCATTGGCGATGAAACACAGAAATTGCATCGGAATTAAATAGAAGAGACACAATGCCGACTTAAGAACAGGAAGGCTGAGTCTTCCTACTGTCTATGTTTTGAGCATTTCCTGTGTCACCTGTTTTACATTCCGATGCACCTCTGCATGTTTACTGTATCCCTTGGAACTTCCCATTGACGATGAAACAGAAAAATTGCATCCGAATTAAATATAAGAGACACAATGACGACTGAAGTACAGGAAGATTGAGTCTTCCTACTGTCTATGTTTTGATCGTTTCCTGCGTCACCAATTTTACATTCCGATACACCTCTGCAGGTTTACTGTATCCACTGGACCTTCCCGTTGACGATGAAACACAGAAATAGCATCGGAATTAAATATAAGAGACACAATGCCGATTTAAGTACAAGAAAACTGAGTCTTCTTAGGGTCTATGTTATCAGCGCTTCCTGTGTCACCAGTTTTACATTCCGATGCACCTCTGCTGGTTTACTGTATCCATTGGACCTCCATTGACAATGAAACACAGAAATTGCATCGGAATTAAATATAAGAGACACAATGCCGACTTAAGTACAGAAAGACAGAGTATTTCTACTGTCTATGCTTTGAGCGTTTCCTGTGTCACCAGATTTACATTCCGATGCACCTCTGCAGGTTTACTGTATCCATTTTACCTTCACAGTGACGACGAAACACAGAAATTGCATCGGAATTAAATATCAGAGAAACAATGCCGACTTAGGTAAAGGAAGACTGAGTATTCCTTCTGTCTATGTTTTGAGCGTTTCCTGTGTCATCAGTTTTACATTTTGATGCACCTCTGCAGATTTACTGTATCCCTTGGACCTTCACAGTTACGATGAAACACAGAAATTGCATCAAATTAAATATAAGAGACACAATGCCGACTTCAGTACAAGAAAACTGAGTCTTCTTAGGGTCTATGATTTGACCGCTTCCTGTGTCACCAGTTTTACATTCCGATCCACCTCTGCAGTTTTACTGTATCGATTGGACCTTCCCATTGACGATGAAACACAGAAATAGCATCGGAATTAAATTAAGAGACACAATGCCGACTTAAGAACAGGAAGGCTGAGTCTTCCTACTGTCTATGTTTTGAGCGTTTCCTGTGTCACCAGTTTTACATTCCAATGCACCTCTGCTGGTTTACTGTATCCCTTGGATCTTCGCATTGACGATGAAACACAGAAATTGCATCGGAATTACATGTAAGAGACACAATGCCGACTTAAGTACAGGAACATTGAGTCTTCCTGCTGTCTATGTTTTAAGCGATTTCTGCGTCACCGGTTTTACATTCCGAAGCACCTCTGCAGGTTTACTGTATCCATTGGACCTTCCCATTGACGATGAAACACAGAAATAGCATCGGAATTAAATATAAGAGACACAATGCCGACTTAAGAACAGGAAGGCTGAGTCTTCCTACTGTCTATGTTTTGAGCATTTCCTGTGTCACCAGTTTTACATTCCGATGAACCTCTGCAGGTGTCTGTATCCTTTGGATCTTCCCATTGACGATGAAACAGAGATATTGCATCGGATTTAAAAATAAGAGACACAATGCCGACTTAAGTACAGGAAGATTGAGTCTTCCTACTGTCTATCTTTTGAGCGTTTCCTGCGTCACCAATTTTACATTCCGATGCAACTCTGCAGGTTTACTGTATCCACTGGACCTTCCAATTGACGATGAAACACAGAAATTGCATCTGAATTAAATATAAGAGACACCATGCCGACTTAAGTAAAGGAACACTGAGTCTTCCTACTGTCTATGTTTTGAGCCTTTCCTGTGTCACCAGTATTACATTCCGATGAACCTCTGCAGGTTTACTGTTACCATTGGACCTTCCATTGACGATGAAACACAGAAATTGCATCGGAATTAAATATAAGAGACACCAGGCCGACTTAAGTAAAGGAAGACTGAGTCTTCCTACTGTCTATGTTTTGAGCCTTTCCTGTGTCACCAGTATTACATTCCGATGCACCTCTGCAGGTTTACTGTAACCATTCGACTTTCCCATTGTAGATGAAACACAGAAATTGCATCGTAATTAAATATAAGAGACACATCGGCGACTTAAGTACAAGAAAACTGAGTCTTATTACAGTCTATGTTTTGAGCGTTTCCTGTGTCACCAGTTTTACATTCCGATGCACCTCTGCAAGTTTACTGTATCCCTTGGACCTTCACAGTGACGATGAAACACAGAAATTGCATCGGAATTAAATATAAGAGACACAATGCAGCCGACATAAGTACAGGAAGACTGAGTCTTCCTACTGTTTATGGTTTGAGCTTTTCCTGTGTCATCAGTTTTACATTCCGATGCACCTCTGCAGGTTTACTGTATCCATTGGACCTTCACAGTGACGACGAAACACAGAAATTGCATCGGAATTAAATATCAGAGAAACAATGCCGACTTAGGTACAGGAAGACTGAGTATTCCTACTGTCTATGATTTGAGCGTTTCCTATGTCACCAGTATTATATTTTGATGCACCTCTGCAGGTTTACTGTAACCCTTGGACCTTCAAAGTGACGATGAAACACAGAAATTGCGTCAAATTAGGTATAAGAGACACAATGCCGACTTCAGTACACGAAAACTGAGTCTTCTTAGGGTCTATGTTTTGACCGCTTCCTGTGCCACCAGTTTTACATTCCGATGCACCTCTGCAGTTTTACTGTATCGATTGGACCTTCCCATTGACGATGAAACACAGAAATAGCATCGGAATTAAATATAAGAGACACAATGCCGACTTAAGAACAGGAAGGCTGAGTCTTCCTACTGTCTATGTTTTGAGCGTTTCCTGTGTCACCAGTTTTACATTCCGATGCACCTCTGCAGGTTTAGTGTATCCCTTGGATCTTCCCATTGACGATGAAACAGAGAAATTGCATCGGAATTAAATATAAGAGACACAATGCCGACCTTAGTACAGGAAGACTGCGTCTTCCTACTGTCTATGCTTTGAGCGTCTCCTGTGTCACCAGTTTTACATTCCGATGCAACTCTGCAGCTATACTGTTTCCCTTCGACTTTCCCACTGACGATGAAACACAGAAATTGCATCGGAATTAAATAGAAGAGACACAATGTCGACTTAAGTACAGGATGAGTGTGTCTTCCTACTGTCTATGTTTTGAGCGTTTCCTGTGTCAACAGTTTAACATTCCGATGCACCTCTGCAGGTTTAGTGTATCCCTTGGATCTTCCCATTGACGATGAAACAGAGAAATTGCATCGTAATTAAATATAAGAGGCACAATGCCGACTTTAGTACAGGAAGACTGAGTCTTCCTACTGTCTATGTTTTGAGCCTTTCCTGTGTCACCAGTATTACATTCCGATGCACCTCTGCAGGTTTACTGTAACCATTCGACTTTCCCATTGACGATGAAACACAGAAATTCCATCGTAATTAAATATAAGAGACACATCGGCGACTTAAGTACAAGAAAACTGAGTCTTCTTACAGTCTATGTTTTGAGCGTTTTCTGTGTCACCAGTTTTACATTCCGATGCACCTCTGCAGGTTTACTGTATCCATTGGACCTTCCCATTGACGATGAAACACAGAAATTGCATCGGAATTAAATATAAGAGACACCTTGCCGACTTAAGTAAAGGAAGACTGAGTCTTCCTATTGTCTATGATTTGAGCGTGTCCTGTATCACCAGTTTTACATTCCGATGCACCTCTGCAGGTTTACTGTATTCCTTGGACCTTCCCATTGGCGATGAAACACAGAAATTGCATCGGAATTAAATATAAGAGACACAATGCTGCCGACTAAAGTAAAGGAACATTGAGTCTTCCTACAGTCTATGTTTTGAGCGATTTCTGCGTCACCAGTTTTACATTCCGAAGCACCTCTGCAAGTTTACTGTATCCATTGTACCCTCCCATTGACGATGAAACACAGAAATAGCATCGGAATTAAATATAAGAGACAGAATGCCGACTTAAGAACAGGAAGGCTGAGTCTTCCTACTGTCTATGTTTTGAGCATTTCCTGTGTCACCTGTTTTACATTCCGATGCACCTCTGCATGTTTACTGTATCCCTTGGATCTTCCCATTGACGATGAAACAGAGAAATTGCATCGGAATGAAATATAAGAGACACAATGACGACTGAAGTACAGGAAGATTGAGTCTTCCTACTGTCTATGATTTGAGCGTTTCCTGCGTCACCAATTTTACATTCCCATACACCTCTGCAGGTTTGCTGTATCCACTGGACCTTCCCGTTGACGATGAAACACAGAAATAGCATCGGAATTAAATATAAGAGACACAATCCCGACATAAGAAAAGGAGGGCTGAGTCTTCCTACTGTCTATGTTTTAAGAGTTTCCTGTGTCACCAGTTTTACATTCCGATGCATCTCTGAAGGTTTACTGTATCCCTTGGATCTTCGCATTGACGATGAAACACAGAAATTGCATCGGAATTAAATATAAGAGACACAATGCCGACTTAAGTACAGGAACATTGAGTCTTCCTACTGTCTATGTTTTGAGCGATTCCTGCGTCACCAGTTTTACATTCCGATGCCCCTCTGCAGGTTTACTGTTTCCCTTGTACCATCACAGTGACGATGAAACACAGAAATTGCATCGGAATTAAATATAAAAGACACAATGCCGATTTAAGTACAACAAAACTGAGTCTTCTTAGGGTCTATGTTATGAGCGCTTCCTGTGTCACCAGTTTTACATTCCGATGCACCTCTGTAGGGTTATTGTATCCCTTGGACCTCCCCATTGACGATGAAACACAGAAATTCATCGGAATTAAATATAAGAGACACAATGCCGACTTAAGTAAAGGAACATTGAGTCTTCCTACAGTCTATGTTTTGAGCGATTCCTGCGTCACCAGTTTTACATTCCGATGCACCTCTGCTGGTTTACTGTATCCATTGGACCTTCCATTGACGATGAAACACAGAAATTGCATCGGAATTAAATATAAGAGACACCATGCCGACTTAAGTAAAGGTAGACTGAGTCTTCCTACTGTCTATGTTTTGAGCCTTTCCTTTGTCACCAGTTTACATTCCGATGCACATCTGCAGGTTTAATGTATCCATTGGACTTTCCCATTGACGATGAAACACAGAAATTGCATCGGAATTAAATATAAAAGACATAATGCCGATTTAAGTACAAGAAATCTGAGTCTTCTTAGGGTCTATGTTATGAGCGCTTCCTGTGTCACCAGTTTTACATTCCGATGCACCTCTGTGAGGTTACTGTATCCCTTGGACCTCCCCATTGAAGGTGAAACACAGAAATTGCATCGGAATTAAATATCAGAGAAACAATGCCGACTTAGGTAAAGGAAGACTGAGTATTCCTTCTGTCTATGTTTTGAGCGTTTCCTGTGTCATCAGTTTTACATTTTGATGCACCTCTGCAGATTTACTGTATCCCTTGGACCTTCACAGTTTCGATGAAACACAGAAATTGCATCAAATTAAATATAAGAGACACAATGCCGACTTCAGTACAAAAAACTGAATCTTCTTAGGGTCTATGTTTTGACCGCTTCCTGTGTCACCAGTTTTACATTACGATCCACCTCTGCAGTTTTACTGTATCGATTGGACCTTCCCATTGACGATGAAACACAGAAATAGCATCGGAATTAAAAATAAGAGACACAATGCCGACCTAAGTACAGGAAGATTGAGTCTTCCTACTGTCTATGTTTTGAGCGTTTCCTGCGTCACCAATTTTACATTCCGATGCAACTCTGCAGGTTTACTGTATCCACTGGACCTTCCAATTGACGATGAAACACAGAAATAGCATCGGAATTAAATATAAGAGACACAATGCCGACTTAAGAACAGGAAGGCTGAGTCTTCCTACTGTCTATGTTTTGAGCGTTTCCTGTGTCAAAAGTTTTACATTCCGATGCATCTCTGCAGGTTTACTGTATCCCTTGGATCTTCGCATTGACGATGAAACACAGAATTTGCATCGGAATTTAATATAAGAGACACAATGCCGAATTAAGTACAGGAACATTGAGTCTTCCTACTGTCTATGCTTTGAGCGATTCCTGCGTCACCAGTTTTACATTCTAATGCACCTCTGTAGGTTTACTGTATCCCGTGGACCTTCCCAGTGACGATGAAACACAGAAATTGCATCGGAATTGAATATAAGAGACACAAAGCCGACTTAAGTACAGGTAGACTGAGTCTTCCTACGGTCTATGCTTTGAGCGTCTCCTGTGTCACAAGTTTTACATTCCGATGCACCTCTGCAGGTTTACTGTATCCATTGGACTTTCCCATTGACGATGAAACACAGATATTGCATCGGAATTAAATATAAGAGACACAACGCCGACTTAAGTACAAGAAAAATGAGTCTTCTTACGCTCTATGTTTTGAGCGTTTTCTGTAACACCAGTTTTACATTCCGATGCACCTCTGCAGGTATACTGTTTGCCTTCGACTTTCCCATTGACGATGAAACACAGAAATTGCATCGGAATTAAATATAAGACACACAACGCCGACCTAAGTACAATAAAACTAAGTCTTTTTACGGTCTATGTTTTGAGCGTTTCCAGTGTCACCAGTTTTTCATTCCGATGCACCTCTGCAGGTTTACTGTATCCGTTGGACCTTCCCATTGACGATGAAACACAGAAATAGCATCGGAATTAAATATAAGAGACACAATGCCGACATAAGAACAGGAAGGCTGAGTCTTCCTACTGTCTATGTTTTGAGCGTTTCCTGTGTCACCAGTTTTACCATCCGATGCATCTCTGCAGGTTTACTGTATCCCTTGGATCTTCGCATTGACGATGAAACACAGAGATTGCATCGGAATTTAATATAAGAGACACAATGCCGAATTAAGTACAGGTACATTGCGTCTTCCTACTGTCTATGTTTTGAGCGATTCCTGCGTCACAAGTTTTACATTCCGGTGCACCTCTGCAGGTTTACCGTATCCCTTGGACCTTCACAGTGGCGATGAAACACAGAAATTGCATCGGAATTAAATATAAGAGACACAATGTCGACTTAAGTACAGGAAGACTGAGTCTTCCTATTGTCTATGCTTTGAGCGTCTCCTGTGTCTCACCTGTTTTACATTCCGATGCACCTCTGCAGGTATACTGTTTCCCTTCGCCTTTCCCATTGACGATGAAACACAGATATTGCATCGGAATTAAATAGAATAGACACAATGTCGACTTAAGTACAGGAAGAGTGTGAATTTCTATTGTCTATGTTTTGAGCGTTTATTGTGTCACCAGTTTTACATTCCGATGCACCTCTGCAGGTTTACTGTATCCATTGGACATTCCCATTGACGATGAAACACAGAAATTGCATCGGAGTTAAATATAAAAGACACAATGCCGGTTTAAGTACAAGAAAACTGAGTCTTCTTAGGGTCTATGTTATGAGCGCTTCCTGTGTCACCAGTTTTACATTCCGATGCACCTCTGTAGGGTTACTGCATCCCTTGGACCTCCCCATTGACGATGAAACACAGAAATCGCATCGGAATTAAATATAAGAGACACAATGCCGACTTAAGTACAGAAAGACTGAGTCTTCCTACTGTCTATGTTTTGAGCGTTTCCCTGGTCACCAGTTTTACATTCCGATGCACCTCTGCAGGTATACTGTTTCCATTCGACGTTCCCATTGACGATGAAACACAGAAATTGCATCGGAATTAAATATAAGAGACACAATGCTGACGACATAAGTACAGGAAGACTGAGTCTTCCTACTGTCTATGTTTGGAGCATTTCCTGTGTCACCTGTTTTACATTCCGATGCACCTCTGCAGGTTTACTGTATCCCTTGGATCTTCCCATTGACGATGGAACAGAGATATTGCATCGGAATTAAATATAAGAGACACAATGACGACTGAATTACAGGAAGATTGAGTCTTCCTACTGTCTATGTTTTGAGCGTTTCCTGCGTCACCAATTTTTCATTCCGATGCACCTCTGCAGGTTTACTGTATCCACTGGACCTTCCCATTGACGATGAAAATGAAACACAGAAATAGCATCGGAATTAAATATAAGAGACACAATGCCGACATAAGAACAGGAAGGCTGAGTCTTCCTACTGTCTATGTTTTGAGCGTTTCCTGTGTCACCAGTTTTACATTCCGAAGCACCTCTGCAAGTTTACTGTATCCATTGGACCCTCCCATTGACGATGAAACACAGAAATAGCATCGGAATTAAATATAAGAGACACAATGCCGACTTAAGAACAGGAAGGCTGAGTCTTCCTACTGTCTATGTTTTGAGCATTTCCTGTGTCACCTGTTTTACATTCCGATGCACCTCTGCAGGTTTAGTGTATCCCTTGGATCTTCCCATTGACGATGAAACAGAGAAATTGCATCGGAATTAAATATATGAGACACAATGCCAACTTAAGTACAGGAAGACATAGTCTTCCTAACGTCTATGCTTTGAGCGTCTCCTGTGTCACCAGTTTTACATTCCGATGCAACTCTGCAGGTATACTGTTTCCCTTCGACTTTCCCACTGACGATGAAACACAGATATTGCATCGGAATTAAATAGAAGAGACACAATGTCGACTTATGTACAGGAAGAGTGTGTCTTTCTATTTTCTATGTTTTGAGCGTTTCCTGTGTCACCAGTTTTACATTCCGATGCATCTCTATTGGTTTACTGTACCCAGTGGACCTTCCATTGACGATGAAACACAGAATTTGCATCGGAATTAAATATAATAGACACCATGCCGACTTAAGTAAAGGAAGACTGAGTCTTCCTACTGTCTATGTTTTTGAGCCTTTCCTGTGTCACCAGTATTACATTCCGATGCACCTCTGCAGGTTTACTGTAACCATTTTACTTTCCCATTGACGATGAAACACAGAAATTCCATCGTAATTAAATATAAGAGACACATCGGCGACTTAAGTACAAGAAAACTGAGTCTTCTTACAGTCTATGTTTTGAGCGTTTCCTGCGTCACCAATTTTACATTCCGATGCAACTCTGCAGGTTTACTGTATCCACTGGACCTTCCAATTGAAGATGAAACACAGAAATAGCATCGGAATTGAATGTAAGAGACACAATGCCGACTTAAGAACATGAAGGCTGAGTCTTCCTACTGCCTATGTTTTGAGCGTTTCCTGAGTCACCAGTTTTACATGCTGATGCATCTCTGCAGGTTTACTGTATCCCTTGGATCTTCGCATTGACGATGAAACACAGAAATTGCATCGGAATTTAATATAAGAGACACAATGCCGAATTAAGTACAGGAACATTGAGTCTTCCTACTGTCTATGTTTTGAGCGATTCCCTCGTCACCAGTTTTACATTCCGATGCACCTCTGTAGGTTTACTGTATCCCGTGGACCTTCCCAGTGACGATGAAACACAGAAATTGCATCGGAATTAAATATAAGAGACACAAAGCCGACTTAAGTAGAGGTAGACTGAGTCTTCCTACTGTCTATGCTTTGAGCGTCTCCTGTGTCACAAGTTTTACATTCCGATGCACCTCTGCAGGTATACTGTTTCCCTTCGACATTCCCGATGACGATGAAACACAGAAATTGCATCGGAATTAAATAGAAGAGACACAATGTCGACTTAAGTACAGGAAGAGTGTGTCTTTCTATTGTCTATGTTTTGAGCGTTTCCTGTGTCACCAGTTTTACATTCCGATGCACCTCCGCTGGTTTACTGTATCCTTTGGACCTTCCATTGACGATGGAACACAGAAATTGCATCGGAATTAAATATAAGAGACACCATGCCGACTTAGGTAAAGGAAGACTGAGTCTTCCTACTGTCTATGTTTTGAGCCTTTCCTGTGTCACCGGTATTACATTCCGATGCACCTCTGCAGGTTTACTGTATCCTTTGGACTTTCCCATTGACGATGAAACACAGAAATTGCATCGGAATTAAATATAAGAGACACAACGCCGACTTAAGTACAAGAAAAATGAGTCTTCTTACGCTCTATGTTTTGAGCGTTTTCTGTAACACCAGTTTTACATTCCGATGCACCTCTGCAGGTTTACTGTATCCCTTGGACCTTCACAGTGACGGTGAAACACAGAAATTGCATCAAATTAAATATAAGAGACACAATGCCGACTTAAGTATAGGAAGAGTGTGTCTTTCTACTGTCTATGTTTTGTGCGTTTCCTGTGTCACCAGTTTTACATTCCGATGCACCTCTGCAGGTATACTGTTTTCCTTCGACTTTCCCATTGACGATGAAACACAGAAATTGCATCGGAATTAAATATAAGACACACAACGCCGACTTAAGTACAATAAAACTGAGTCTTCTTACGGTCTATGTTTTGAGCGTTTCCAGCGTCACCAGTTTTCCATTCCGATGCACCTCTGCAGGTTTACTGTATCCGTTGGACCTTCCCATTGACGATGAAACACAGAAATAGCATCGGAATTAAATATAAGAGACACAATGCGACATAAGAACAGGAAGGCTGAGTGTTCCTACTATCTATGTTTTGAGCGTTTCCTGTGTCACCAGTTTTACCATCCGATGCATCTCTGTAGGTTTACTGTATCCCTTGGATCTTCGCATTGACGATGAAACACAGAAATTGCATCGGAATTAAATAGAAGAGACACAATGATGACTTAAGTACAGGAAGAGTGTGTCTTTCTATTGTCTATGTTTTGAGTGTTTCCTGTGTCACCAGTTTTACATTCCGATGCACCTCTGCTGGTTTACTGTATCCTTTGGACCTTCCATTGACGATGAAACACAGAAATTGCATCGGATTTAAATATAAGAGACACAATGCCGACTTAGGTAAAGAAAGACTGAGTCTTCCTACTGTCTATGTTTTGAGCCTTTCCTGTGTCACCGGTATTACATTCCGATGCACCTCTGCAGGTTTACTGTATCCATTGGACCTTCCCATTGACGATGAAACACAGAAATAGCATCGGAATTAAATATAAGAGACACAATGCCGACTTAAGAACAGGAAGGCTGAGTCTTCCTACTGTCTATGTTTTGTGCATTTCCTGTGTCACCAGTTTTACATTCCGATGAACCTCTGCAGGTTTACTGTATCCCTTGGATCTTCCCATTGACGATGAAACAGAGAAATTGCATCGGAATTAAAAATAAGAGACACAATGCCGACTTAAGTATAGGAACATTGAGTCTTCCTACTGTCTATGTTTTGAGCGTTTATTGTGTCACCAGTTTTACATTCCGATGCACCTCTGCAGGTTTACTGTATCCCTTGGACCTTCACAGTTACGATGAAACACAGAAATTGCATCAAATTAAATATAAGAGACACAATGCCGACTTCAGTAAAAGAAAACTGAGTCTTCTTGGGGTCTATGTTTCGACCGCTTCCTGTGTCACCAGTTTTACATTCCGATCCACCTCTGCTGTTTTACTGTATCCATTGGACCTTCCCATTGACGATGAAACACAGAAATAGCATCGGAATGAAATTAAGAGACACAATGCCGACTTAAGAACAGGAAGGCTGAGTCTTCCTACTGTCTATGTTTTGAGCGTTTCCTGTGTCACCAGTTTCACATTCCGATGCACCTCTGCAGGTTTACTGTATCCCTTGGATCTTCGTATTGACGATGAAACACAGAAATTGCATCGGAATTAAATGTAAGAGACACAATGCCGACTTAAGTACAGGAACATTGAGTCTTCCTACTGTCTATGTTTTGAGCAATTCCTGCGTCACCAGTTTTACATTCCGAAGCACCTCTGCAGGTTTACTGTATCCATTGGACCTTCCCATTGACGATGAAACACAGAAATAACATCGGAATTAAATATAAGAGACACAATGCCGACTTAAGAACAGGAAGGCTGAGTCTTCCTACTGTCTATGTTTTGAGTATTTCCTGTGTCACCAGTTTTACATTCCGATGAACCTCTGCAGGTTTTCTGTATCCCTTGGATCTTCCCATTGACGATGAAACAGAGAAATTGCATCGGAATTAAAAATAAGAGACACAATGCCGACTTAAGTACAGGAAGATTTAGTCTTCCTACTGTCTATGTTTTGAGCGTTTCCTGCGTCACCAATTTTACATTCCGATGCAACTCTGCAGGTTTACTGTATCCACTGGACCTTCCAATTGACGATGAAACACAGAAATAGCATCGGAATTAAATATAAGAGACACAATGCCGCCTTAAGAACAGGAAGGTTGAGTCTTCCTACCGTCTATGTTTTGAGCGTTTCCTGTGTCACCAGTTTTACATTCCGATGCATCTCTCCAGGTTTACTGTATCCCTTGGATCTTCGCATTGACGATGAAACACAGATATTGCATCGCAATTTAATATAAGAGACACAATGCCGAATTAAGTACAGGAACATTGAGTCTTCCTACTGTCTATGTTTTGAGCAATTCCTGCGTCACCAGTTTTACATTCCGATGCACCTCTGTAGGTTTACTGTATCCCGTGAACCTTCCCAGTGACGATGAAAAACAGATATTGCATCGGAATTAAATATAAGAGACACAAAGCCGACTTAAGTACAGGTAGACTGAGCCTTCCTACTGTCTATGCTTTGAGCGTCTCCTGTGTGACAAGTTTTAGATTCCTCTGCAGGTATACTGTTTCCCTTCGACATTCCCGATGACGATGAAACAAAGAAATTGCATCGGAATTAAAAAGAAGAGACACAATGTCGACTTAAGTACAGGAAGAGTGTGTCTTTCTATTGTCTATGTTTTGGACGTTTCCTGTGTCACCAGTTTTACATTCCGATGCACCTCCGCTGGTTTACTGTATCCTTTGGACCTTCCATTGACGATGAAACACAGAAATTGCATCGGAATTAAATATAAGAGACACCATGCCGACTTAGGAAAAGGAAGACTGAGTCTTCCTACTGTCTATGTTTTGAGCCTTTCCTGTGTCACCGGTATTACATTCCGATGCACCTCTGCAGGTTTACTGTATCCATTGGACTTTCCCATTGACGATGAAACACAGAAATTGCATCGGAATTAAATATAAGAGACACAACGCCGACTTAAGTACAAGAAAAATGAGTCTTCTTATGCTCTATGTTTTGAGCGTTTTCTGTAACACCAGTTTTACATTCCGATGCACCTGTGCAGGTTTACTGTATCCCTTGGACCTTCACAGTGACGGTGAAACGCAGAAATTGCATCAAATTAAATATAAGAGACACAATGCCGACTTAAGTACAGGAAGAGCATGTCTTTCTATTGTCTATGTTTTGTGCGTTTCCTGTGTCACCAGTTTTACATTCCGATGCACCTCTGCAGGTATACTGTTTTCCTTCGACTTTCCCATTGACGATGAAACACAGAAATTGCATCGGAATTAAATATAAGACACACAACGCCGACTTAAGTACAATAAAACTGAGTCTTCTTACGGTCTATTTTTTGAGCGTTTCCAGTGTCACCAGTTTTCCATTCCGATGCACCTCTGCAGGTTTACTGTATCCGTTGGACCTTCCCATTGACGATGAAACACAGAAATTGCATCGGAATTAAATATAAGAGACACCATGCCGACTTAAGTAAAGGAAGACTGAGTCTTCCTACTGTCTATGTTTTGAGCCTTTCGTTTGTCACCAGTATTACATTCCGATGGACCTCTGCAGGTTTACTGTATCCATTGGACTTTCCCATTGACGATGAAACACAGATATTGCATCGGAATTAAATATAAAAGACACAATGCCGATTTAAGTACAAGAAAACTGAGTCTCCTTAGGGTCTATGTTATGAGCGCTTCCTGTGTCACCAGTTTTACATTCCGATGCACGTCTGTATGGTTACTGTATCCCTTGGACCTCCCCATTGACGATGAAACACAGAAATTGCATCGGAATTAAATATAAGAGACACAATGCCGACTTAAGTAAAGGAACATTGAGTCTTCCTGCAGTCTATGTTTTGAGCGATTCCTGCGTCACCAGTTTTACATTCCGATGCACCTCTGCTGGTTTACTGTATCCTTTGGACCTTCCATTGACGATGAAACACAGAAATTGCATCGGAATTAAATATAAGTGACACCATGCCGACTTAAGTAAAGGTAGACTGAGTCTTCCCACTGTCTATGCTTTGAGCGTTTCCTGTGTCACCAGCTTTACATTCCGATGCACCTCTGCAGGTTTACTGTATCCATTGGACCTTCACAGTGACGACGAAACACAGAAATTGCATCGGAATTAAATATCAGAGAAACAATGCCGACTTAGGTAAAGGAAGACTGAGTATTCCTACTGTCTATGTTTTGAGCGTTTCCTGTGTCATCAGTTTTACATTTTGATGCACCTCTGCAGATTTACTGTATCCCTTGGACCTACACAGTTACGATGAAACACAGAAATTGCATCAAATTAAATATAAGAGACACAATGCCGACTTAAGTTCAGGAACATTGAGTCTTCCTACTGTCTATGTTTTGAGCGATTCCTGCGTCAACAGTTTTACATTCCGAAGCGCCTCTGCAGGTTTACTGTATCCATTGGACCTTCCCATTGACGATGAAACACAGAAATATCATCGGAATTAAATATAAGAGACACAATGCCGACTAAAGAACAGGAAGGCTGAGTCTTCCTACTGTCTATGTTTTGAGCGTTTCCTGTGTCACCAGTTTTAGATTCCGATGCACCTCTGCTGGTTTACTGTATCCTTTGGACCTTCCATTGACGATGAAACACAGAAATTGCATCGGAATTAAATATAAGTGACACCATGCCGACTTAAGTAAAGGTAGACTGAGTCTTCCCACTGTCTATGCTTTGAGCGTTTCCTGTGTCACCAGCTTTACATTCCGATGCACCTCTGCAGGTTTACTGTATCCATTGGACCTTCACAGTGACGACGAAACACAGAAATTGCATCGGAATTAAATATCAGAGAAACAATGCCGACTTAGGTAAAGGAAGACTGAGTATTCCTACTGTCTATGTTTTGAGCGTTTCCTGTGTCATCAGTTTTACATTTTGATGCACCTCTGCAGATTTACTGTATCCCTTGGACCTACACAGTTACGATGAAACACAGAAATTGCATCAAATTAAATATAAGAGACACAATGCCGACTTAAGTTCAGGAACATTGAGTCTTCCTACTGTCTATGTTTTGAGCGATTCCTGCGTCAACAGTTTTACATTCCGAAGCGCCTCTGCGTGTTTACTGTATCCATTGGACCTTCCCATTGACGATGAAACACAGAAATATCATCGGAATTAAATATAAGAGACACAATGCCGACTAAAGAACAGGAAGGCTGAGTCTTCCTACTGTCTATGTTTTGAGCGTTTCCTGTGTCACCAGTTTTAGATTCCGATGCACCTCTGCAGGTTTACTGTATCCCTTGGATCTTCGCATTGACGATGAAACACAGAAATTGCATCGGAATTAAATGTAAGAGACACAATGCCGACTTAAGTACAGGAACATTGAGTCTTCCTACTGTCTATGTTTTGAGCGATTCCTGCGTCAACAGTTTTACATTCCGAAGCACCTCTGCAGGTTTACTGTATCCATTGGACCTTCCCATTGACGATGAAACACAGAAATAGCATCGGAATGAAATGTAAGAGACACAATGCCGACTTAAGTACAGGAACATTGAGTCTTCCTACTGTCTATGTTTTGAGCGATTCCTGCGTCACCAGTTTTACATTCCGAAGCACCTCTGCAGGTTTACTGTATCCATTGGACCTTCCCATTGACGATGAAACACAGAAATATCATCGGAATTAAATATAAGGGACACAATGCCGACTAAAGAACAGGAAGGCTGAGTCTTCCTACTGTCTATGTTTTGAGCATTTCCTGTGTCACCAGTTTTACATTCCGATGAACCTCTGCAAGTTTACTGTATCCCTTGGATCTTCCCATTGACGATGAAACAGAGAAATTGCATCGGAATTAAAAATAAGAGACACAATGCCGACTAAAGCACAGGAAGATTGAGTCTTCCTACTGTCTATGTTTTGAGCGTTTCCTGCGTCACCAATTTTACATTCCGATGCAACTCTGCACGTTTACTGTATCCACTGGACCTTCCAATTGACGATGAAACTTAGAAATAGCATCGGAATTGAATATAAGAGACACAATGCCGACTTAAGAACATGAAGGCTGAGTCTTCCTACTGCCTATGTTTTGAGCGTTTCCTGTGTCACCAGTTTTACATGCCGATGCATCTCTGCAGGTTTACTGTATCCCTTGGATCTTCGCATTGACGATGAAACACAGAAATTGCATCGGAATTTAATATAAGAGACACAATGCCGAATTAAGTACAGGAACATTGAGTCTTCCTACTGTCTATGTTTTGAGCGATTCCTGCGTCACCAGTTTTACATTCCGATGCACCTCTGTAGGTTTACTTTATCCCGTGGACCTTCCCAGTGACGATGAAACACAGATATTGCATCGGAATTAAATATAAGAGACACAAAGCCGACTTAAGTAGAGGTAGACTGAGTCTTCCTACTGTCTATGCTTTGAGCGTCTCCTGTGTAACAAGTTTTACATTCCGATGCACCTCTGCAGGTATACTGTTTCCCTTCGACATTCCTGATGACGATGAAACACAGAAATTGCATCGGAATTAAATAGAAGAGACACAATGTCGACTTAAGTACAGGAAGAGTGTGTCTTTCTATTGTCTATGTTTTGAGCGATTCCTGTGTCACCAGTTTTACATTCCGATGCACCTCCGCTGGTTTACTGTATCCTTTGGACCTTCCATTGACGATGGAACACAGAAATTGCATCGGAATTAAATATAAAAGACACCATGCAGACTTAGGTAAAGGAAGACTGAGTCTTCCTACTGTCTATGTTTTGAGCCTTTCCTGTGTCACCGGTATTACATTCCGATGCACCTCTGCAGGTTTACTGTATCCATTGGACTTTCCCATTGACGATGAAACACAGAAATTGCATCGGAATTAAATATAAGAGACACAACGCCGACTTAAGTACAAGAAAAATGAGTCTTCTTACGCTCTATGCTTTGAGCGTTTTCTGTAACACCAGTTTTACATTCCGATGCACCTCTGCAGGTTTACTGTATCCCTTGGGCCTTCACAGTGACGGTGAAACACAGAAATTGCATCAAATTAAATATAAGAGACACAATGCCGACTTAAGTACAGGAAGAGTGTGTCTTTCTATTGTCTATGTTTTGTGCGTTTCCTGTGTCACCAGTTTTAAATTCTGATGCACCTCCGCAGGTATACTGTTTTCCTTCGACTTTCCCATTGACGATGAAACACAGAAATTGCATCGGAATTAAATATAAGACACACAACACCGACTTAAGTACAATAAAACTGAGTCTTCTTACGGTCTATGTTTTGAGCGTTTCCAGTGTCACCAGTTTTCCATTCCGATGCACCTCTGCAGGTTTACTGTATCCGTTGGACCTTCCCATTGACGATGAAACACAGAAATAGCATCGGAATTAAATTAAGAGACACAATGCCGACTTAAGAACAGGAAGGCTGAGTCTTCCTACTGTCTATGTTTTTAGCGTTTCCCCTGTCACCAGTTTTACATTCCGATGCACCTCTGCAGGTTTACTGTATCCCTTGGATCTTCGCATTGACGAAGAAACACAGAAATTGCATCGGAATTAAATTAAGAGACACAATGCCGACTTACGAACAGGAAGGCTGAGTGTTCCTACTGTCTATGTTTTGAGCGTTTCCTGTGTCACCAGTTTTACCATCCGATGCATCTCTGTAGGTTTACTGTATCCCTTGGATCTTCGCATTGACGATGAAACACAGATATTGCATCGGAATTAAATAGAAGAGACACAATGTCGACTTAAGTACAGGAAGAGTGTGTCTTTCTATTGTCTATGTTTTGAGTGTTTCCTGTGTCACCAGTTTTACATCCAATGCACCTCCGCTGGTTTACTGGATCCTTTGGACCTTCCATTGACGATGAAACACAGAAATTGCATCGGATTTAAATATAAGAGACACCATGCCGACTTAGGTGAAGGAAGACTGAGTCTTCCTACTGTCTATGTTTGAGCCTTTCCTGTGTCACCGGTGTTACATTCCGATGCACCTCTGCAGGTTTACTGTATCCGTTGGGGCTTCACAGTTACGATGAAACACAGAAATTGCATCAAATTAAATATAAGAGACACAATGCCGACTTCAGTACAAGAAAACTGAGTCTTCTTGGGGTCTATGTTTTGACCGCTTCCTGTGTCACCAGTTTTACATTCCGATCCACCTCTGCCGTTTTACTGTATCCATTGGACCTTCCCACTGACGATGAAACACAGAAATAGCATCGGAATTAAATTAAGAGACACAATGCCGACTTAAGAACAGGAAGGCTGAGTCTTCCTACTGTCTATGTTTTTAGCGTTTCCCGTGTCACCAGTTTTACATTCCGATGCACCTCTGCAGGTTTACTGTATCCCTTGGATCTTCGCATTGACGATGAAACACAGAAATTGCATCGGAATTAAATGTAAGAGACACAATGCCGACTTAAGTACAGGAACATTGAGTCTTCCTACTGACTATGTTTTGAGCGACTCCTGCGTCACCAGTTTTACATTCCGAAGCACCTCTGCAGGTTTACTGTATCCATTGGACCTTCCCATTGACGATGAAACACAGAAATAGCATCGGAATTAAATATAAGAGACACAATGCCGACTTAAGAACAGGAAGGCTGAGTCTTCCTACTGTCTATGTTTTGAGCATTTCCTGTGTCACCAGTTTTACATTCCGATGAACCTCTGCAGATTAACTGTATCCCTTGGATCTTCCCATTTACGATGAAACAGAGAAATTGCATCGGAATTAAAAATAAGAGACACAATGCCGACTTAAGTATAGGAACATTGAGTCTTCCTACTGTCTATGTTTTGAGCGTTTATTGTGTCACCAGTTTTACATTCCGATGCACCTCTGCAGGTTTACTGTATCCCTTGGACCTTCACAGTTACGATGAAACACAGAAATTGCATCAAATTAAATATAAGAGACACAATGCCGACTTCAGTACAAGAAAACTGAGTCTTCTTGGGGTCTATGTTTTGACCGCTTCCTGTGTCACCAGTTTTACATTCCGATCCACCTCTGCTGTTTTACTGTATCCATTGGACCTTCCCATTGACGATGAAACACAGAAATAGCATCGGAATTAAATTAAGAGACACAATGCCGACTTAAGAACAGGAAGGCTGAGTCTTCCTACTGTCTATGTATTGAGCGTTTCCTGTGTCACCAGTTTTACATTCCGATGCACCTTTGCAGGTTTACTGTATCCCTTGGATCTTCGCATTGACGATGAAACACAGAAATTGCATCGGAATTAAATGTAAGAGACACAATGCCGACTTAAGTACAGGAACATTGAGTCTTCCTACTGTCTATGTTTTGAGCGATTCCTGCGTCACCAGTTTTACATTCCGAAGCACCTCTGCAGGTTTACTGTATCCATTGGACCTTCCCATTGACGATGAAACACAGAAATAGCATCGGAATTAAATATAAGAGACACAATGCCGACTTAAGAACAGGAAGGCTGAGTCTTCCTACTGTCTATGTTTTGAGCATTTCCTGTGTCACCAGTTTTACATTCCGATGAACCTCTGCAGGTTTACTGTATCCCTTGGATCTTCCCATTGACGATGAAACAGAGAAATTGCATCGGAATTAAAAATAAGAGACACAATGCCGACTTAAGTACAGGAAGATTGAGTCTTCCTACTGTCTATGTTTTGAGCGTTTCCTGCGTCACCAATTTTACATTCCGATGCAACTCTGCAGGTTTACTGTATCCACTGGACCTTCCAATTGACGATGAAACACAGAAATAGCATCGGAATTAAATATAAGAGACACAATGCCGACTTAAGAACAGGAAGGTTGAGTCTTCCGACTGTCTATGTTTTGAGCGTTTCCTGTGTCACCAGTTTTACATTCTGAAGCATCTCTCCAGGTTTACTGTATCCCTTGGATCTTCGCATTGACGATGAAACACAGATATTGCATCGCAATTTAATATAAGAGACACAATGCCGAATTAAGTACAGGAACATTGAGTCTTCCTACTGTCTATGTTTTGAGCGATTCCTGCGTCACCAGTTATACATTCCGATGCACCTCTGTAGGTTTACTGTATCCCGTGGACCTTCCCAGTGACGATTAAAAACAGATATTGCATCGGAATTAAATATAAGAGACACAAAGCTGACTTAAGTACAGGTAGACTGAGTCTTCCTACTGTCTATGCTTTGAGCGTCTCCTGTGTGACAAGTTTTAGATTCCTCTGCAGGTATACTGTTTCCCTTCGACATTCCCGATGACGATGAAACAAAGAAATTGCATCGGAATTAAAAAGAAGAGACACAATGTCGACTTAAGTACAGGAAGAGTGTGTCTTTCTATTGTCTATGTTTTGGACGTTTCCTGTGTCACCAGTTTTACATTCCGATGCACCTCCGCTGGTTTACTGTATCCTTTGGACCTTCCATTGACGATGAAACACAGAAATTGCATCGGAATTAAATATAAGAGACACCATGCCGACTTAGGTAAAGGAAGACTGAGTCTTCCTACTGTCTATGTTTTGAACATTTCCTGTGTCACCAGTTTTACATTCCGATGAACCTCTGCAGGTTTACTGTATCCTTTGGATCTTCCCATTGACGATGAAACAGAGAAATAGCATCGGAATTAAAAATAAGAGACACAATGCCGACTTAAGTATAGGAACATTGAGTCTTCCTACTGTCTATGTTTTGAGCGTTTATTGTGTCACCAGTTTTACATTCCGATGCACCTCTGCAGGTTTACTGTATCCCTTGGACCTTCACAGTTACGATGAAACACAGAAATTGCATCAAATTAAATATAAGAGACACAATGCCGACTTCAGTACAAGAAAACTGAGTCTTCTTGGGGTCTATGTTGTGACCGCTTCCTGTGTAACCAGTTTTACATTCCGATCCACCTCTGCTGTTTTACTGTATCCATTGGACCTTCCCATTGACGATGAAACACAGAAATAGCATCGGAATTAAATTAAGAGACACAATGCCGACTTAAGAACAGGAAGGCTGAGTCTTCCTACTGTCTATGTTTTGAGCGTTTCCTGTGTCACCAGTTTTACATTCCGATGCACCTCTGCAGGTTTACTGTATCCCTTGGATCTTCGCATTGACGATGAAACAGAGAAATTGCATCGGAATTAAAAATAAGAGACACAATGCCGACCTAAGTACAGGAAGATTGAGTCTTCCTACTGTCTATGTTTTGAGCGTTTCCTGCGTCACCAATTTTACATTCCGATGCAACTCTGCAGGTTTACTGTATCCACTGGACCTTCCAATTGACGATGAAACACAGAAATAGCATCGGAATTAAATATAAGAGACACAATGCCGACTTAAGAACAGGAAGGTTGAGTCTTCCGACTGTCTATGTTTTGAGCGTTTCCTGTGTCACCAGTTTTACATTCCGATGCATCTCTCCAGGTTTACTGTATCCCTTGGATCTTCGCATTGACGATGAAACACAGATATTGCATCGCAATTTAATATAAGAGACACAATGCCGAATTAAGTACAGGAACATTGAGTCTTCCTACTGTCTATGTTTTGAGCGATTCCTGCGTCACCAGTTTTACATTCCGATGCACCTCTGTAGGTTTACTGTATCCCGTGGACCTTCCCAGTGACGATGAAAAACAGATATTGCATCGGAATTAAATATAAGAGACACAAAGCCGACTTAAGTACAGGTAGACTGAGTCTTCCTACTGTCTATGCTTTGAGCGTCTCCTGTGTGACAAGTTTTAGATTCCTCTGCAGGTATACTGTTTCCCTTCGACATTCCCGATGACGATGAAACACAGAAGTTGCATCGGAATTAAATATAAAAGACACAATGCCGATTTAGGTACAAGAAAACTGAGTCATCTTAGGGTCTATGTTATGAGCGCTTCCTGTGTCACCAGTTTTACATTCCGATGCACCTCTGCAGGTTTACTGTATCCCTTGGACCTTCACAGTGACGATGAAACACAGAAATTGCATCAAATTAAATATAAGAGACACAATGGCGACTTGAGTACAAGAAAACTGAGTCTTCTTAGGGTCTATGTTTTGACCGCTTCCTGAGTCACCAGTTTTACATTCCGATCCACCTCTGCAGTTTTACTGTATCCATTGGGCCTTCCCATTGACGGTGAAACACAGAAATAGCATCGGAATTAAATTAAGAGACACAATACCGACTTAAGAACAGGAAGGCTTAGTCTTCCTACTGTGTATGTTTTGAGCATTTCCTGTGTCACCAGTTTTACATTCCGATGCACCTCTGCAGGTTTACTGTATCCCTTGGATTTCCCATTGACGATGAAACAGAGAAATTGCATCGGAATTAAAAATAAGAGACACAATGTCGACTTATGTACAGGAAGATTGAGTCTTCCTACTGTCTATGTTTTGAGCGTTTCGTGCGTCACCAATTTTACATTCCGATGCACCTCTGAAGGTTTACTGTATCCACTGGACCTTCCAAAAACACAGAAATAGCATCGGACTTAAATGTAAGAGACACAATGCCGACTTAAGAACAGGAAGGCTGAGTCTTCCTACTGTCTATGTTTTGAGCGTTTCCTGTGTCACCAGTTTTACATTCCGATGCATCTCTGCAGGTTTACTGTATCCCTTGGATCTTCGCATTGACGATGAAACACAGAAATTGCATCGGAATCTAATATAAGAGACACAATGCCGAATTAAGTACAGGAACATTGAGTCTTCCTACTGTCTATGATTTGAGCGATTCCTGCGTCACCTGGTTTACATTCCGATGCACATCTGTAGGTTTACTGTATCCCTTGGACCTTCCCAGTGACGATGAAACACAGAAATTGCATCGGAATTAAATATAAGAGACACAAAGCCGACTTAAGTACAGGTAGACTGAGTCTTCCTACTGTCTATGCTTTGAGCGTCTCCTGTGTCACAAGTTTTACATTCCGATGCACCTCTGCAGGTATACTGTTTCCCTTCGACATTCCCAATGGCGATGAAACACAGAAATTGCATCGGATTTAAATAGAAGAGACACAATGTCGACTTAAGTACGGGAAGAGTGTGTCTTTCTATTGTCTATGTTTTGAGCGTTTCGTGTGTCACCAGTTTTACATTCCGATGCACCTCCGCTGGTTTACTGGATCCATTGGACCTTCCATTGACGATGAAACACAGAAATTGCATCGGAATTAAATATAAGAGACACCATGCCGACTTAGGTAAAGGAAGACTGAGTCTTCCTACTGTCTATGTTTTGAGCCTTTCCTGTGTCAAGAGTATTACATTCCGATGCACCTCTGCAGGTTTACTGTATTCATTGGACTTTCCCATTGACGATGAAACACAGAAATTGCATCGGAATTAAATATAAGAGACTCAACGCCGACTTAAGTACAAGAAAACTGAGTTTCCTTACGGTCTATGTTTTGACCGTTTCCAGTGTCACCAGTTTTCCATTCCGATGCACCTCTGCAGGTTTACTGTATCCGTTGGACCTTCCCATTGACGATGAAACACAGAAATAGCAGCGGAATTAAATATAAGAGACACAATGCTGACTTAAGTATAGGAAGACTGAGTCTTCCTACTGTCTATGTTCTGAACGTTTCCTGTGTCACCAGTTTTACATTCCAATCCACCTCTGCTGGTTTACTGTATCCCTTGGACCTTCACAGTGATGATGAAACACAGAAATTGCATCGGAATTAAATATAAGAGACACAATGCTGACTTCAGTACAAGAAAACTGAGTCTTCTTAGGGTCTATGTTTTGAGCGGTTCCTGTGTCACCAGTTTTACATTCCGATGCACCTCTGCAGGTTTACTGTATCCCTTGGACCTTCCCACTGACAACGAGACACAGAAATTGCATCGGATTTAAATAGAAGAGACACAATGCCGACTTAAGAACAGAAGGCTGAGTCTTCCTACTGTCTACTTTTTGAGCATTTCCTGTGTCATCAGTTTTTCATTTTGATGCACCTCTGCAGGTTTACAGTATCCCTTGGACCTTCGCAGTGGCGATGAAACACAGAAATTGCATCGTAATTAAATATAAGACACACAATGCCGTCCTAAGTACAAGAAAACTGAGTCTTCTTACGGTCTATGATTTGAGCGCCTCCTGTGTCACCAGTTTTACATTCCGATGCACCTCTGCAGGTTTACTGTATCCCTTGGACCTTCCCATTGACGACGAAACACAATATATTGCATCGGAATTAAATACCAGAGAAACAATGCCGACTTAGCTACAGGAAGACTGAGTCTTCCTACTGTCTATGTTTTGAGCGTTTCCTGTGTCATCAGTTTTACATTTTGATGCACCTCTGCAGGTTTATTGTATCCCTTGGACCTTCACAGTGCGATGAAACACAGAAATTGCATCAAATTAAATATAAGAGACACAATGCCGACTTCAGTACAAGAAAACTGAGTCTTCTTAGGGTCTATGTTTTGACCGCTTCCTGTGTCACCAGTTATACATACCGATGCACCTCTGCAGTTTAACTGTATCCATTCGACCTTCCCATTGACGATGAAACACAGAAATAGCATCGGAATTAAATATAAGAGACGCAATGCCGACTTAAGAACAGGAAGGCTGAGTCTTCCTACTGTCTATGTTTTGAGCGTTTCCTGTGTCACCAGTTTTACATTCCGATGCACCTCTGCAGGTTTACTGTATCCCTTGGATCTTCGCATTGACGATGAAACACAGAAATTGCATCGGAATTAAATAAAAGAGACACAATGCCGACTTATGTACAGGAGCAGTGAGTCTTCCTACTGTCTATGTTTTGAGCGATTCCTGCGTCACCAGTTTTACAGTTCCGATGCACCTCAGCAGGTTTACTGTATCCATTGGACCTTCTCATTGACGATGAAACACAGAAATTACATCGGAATTAAATATAAGAGACTCAACGCCGACTTAAGTACAAGAAAAATGAGTCTTCCTACTGTCTATGTTTTGAGCGTTTTCTGTAACACCAGTTTTACATTCCGATGCACCTCTGCAGGTTTACTGTATCCCTTGGACCTTCACAGTGACGGTGAAACACAGAAATTGCATCAAAGTAAATATAAGAGACACAATGCCGACTTAAGTACAGTGAGACTGATTCTTCTTAGTGTCTATGTTATGAGCGCTTCCTGTGTCACCAGTTTTATATTCCGATGCACCTCTGTTGGGTTACTGTATCCCTTGGACTTTCCCATTGACGATGAAACACAGAAATTGCATCGGAATTAAATATAAGAGACACAATGTCGACTTAAGTACAGGAAGAGTGTGTCTTTCTATTGTCTATGATTGGTGCGTTTCCAGTGTCACCAGTTTTCCATTCCGATGCACCTCTGCAGGTTTACTGTATCCGTTGGACCTTCCCATTGACGATGAAACACAGAAATAGCATCGGAATTAAATATAAGAGACACAATGCCGACTTAGGTACAGGAAGACGGAGTCTTCCTACTGTCTATGCTTTGAGCGTCTCCTGTGTCACCAGTTTTACATTCCGATGCACCTCTGCAGGTTTACTGTATCCATTGGACTTTCCCATTGACGATGAAACACAGAAATTGCATCGGAATTAAATATAAGAGACTCAACGGCGACTTAAGTACAAATAAAATGAGTCTTCCTACGGTCTGTGTATTGAGCGTTTTCTGTAACACCAGTTTTACATTCCGATGCACCTCTGCAGGTTTACTGTATCCCTTGGACCTTCACAGTGATGATGAAACACAGAAATTGCATCGGAATTAAATATAAGAGACACAATGCCGACTTCAGTACAAGAAAACTGAGTCTTCTTAGGGTGTATGTTTTGAGCGGTTCCTGTGTCACCAGTTTTACATTCCGATGCACCTCTGCAGGTTTACTGTATCCGTTGGACCTTCCCATTGACGATGAAACACAGAAATAGCATCGGAATTACATATAAGAGACACAATGCCGACTTAGGTACAGGAAGACTGAGTCTTCCTACTGTCTATGCTTTGAGCGTCTCCTGTGTCACCAGTTTTACATTCCGATGCACCTCTGCTGGTTTACTGTATCCATTGGACTTTCCCATTGACGATGAAACACAGAAATTGCATCGGAATTAAATATAAGAGACACAATGTCGACTTAAGTACAGGAAGAGTGTGTCTTTCTATTGTCTATGATTGGTGCGTTTCCTGTGTCACCAGTTTTACATTCCGATGCACCTCTGCAGGTCTACTGTATCCATTGGACCTTCCCATTGACGATGAAACACAGAAATTGCATCGGAATTAAATATAAGACACACAACGCCGACTTAAGTACAAGAAAACTGAGTCTTCTTACGGTCTATGATTTGAGCGCTTCCTGTGTCACCAGTTTTACATTCCGATGCACCTCTGCAGGTTTATTGTATCCCTTGGACCTTCCCATTCACGACTAAACACAAAAATTGCATCGGAATTAAATATCAGAGAAACAATGCCGACTTAGCTACAGGAAGACTGAGTCTTCCTACTGTCTATGCTTTGAGCGTCTCCTGTGTCACCAGTTTTACATTCCGATGCACCTCTGCAGGTTTACTGTATCCATTGGACTTTCCCATTGACGATGAAACACAGAAATTGCATCGGAATTAAATATAAGAGACTCAACGCCGACTTAAGTACAAGAAAAATGAGTCTTCATAAGGTCTATGTTTTGAGCGTTTTCTATAACACCACTTTTACATTCCGATGCACCTCTGCAGGTTTACTGTATCCCTTGGACCTTCACAGTGACAGTGAAACACAGAAATTGCATCAAATTAAATATAAGAGACACAATGCCGACTTAAGTACAGTGAGACTGATTCTTCCTACTGTCTATGTTATGAGCGATTCCTGTGTCACCAGTTGTACATTCTGATGCACCTCTGTTGAGTTACTGTATCCCTTGGACTTTCCCATTGACGATGAAACACAGAAATTGCATCGGAATTAAATATAAGAGACACAATGTCGACTTAAGTACAGGAAGAGTGTGTCTTTATATTGTCTATAGTTTGTGCGTTTCCTGTGTCACCAGTTTTACATTCCGATGCACCTCTGCAGGTCTACTGTATCCATTGGACCTTCCCGTTGACGATGAAACACAGAAATTGCATCGGAATTAAATCTAAGACACACAACGCCGACTTAAGTACAAGAAAACTGAGTCTTCTTACGGTCTATGTTTTGAGCGTTTCCAGTGTCACCAGTTTTCCATTCCGATGCACATCTGCATGTTTACTGTATCCGTTGGACCTTCCCATTGACGATGAAACACAGAAATAGCATCGGAATTAAATATAAGAGACACAATGCCGACTTAAGAACAGGAAGGCTGAGTTTTCTTACTGTCTATGTTTTGAGCGTTTCCTGTGTCACCAGTGTTACATGCCAATCCACCTCTGCGGGTTTACTGTATCCCTTGGACCTTCACAGTGATGATGAAACACAGAAATTGCATCGGAATTAAATATAAGAGACACAACGCCGACTTAAGTACAAGAAAACTGAGTCTTCTTACGGTCTATGTTTTGAGCGTTTCCAGTGTCACCAGTTTTAAATTCCGATGCCCCTCTGCAGGTTTACTGTTTCCATTGGACCTTCCCATTGACGATGAAACACAGAAATAGCATCGGAATTAAATATAAGAGACACAATGCCGACTTAGGTACAGGAAGACTGAGTCTTCCTACGGTCTATGCTTTGAGCGTCTCCTGTGTCACCAGTTTTACATTCAGATGCACCTCTGCAGGTATACTGTTTCCCTTCGACTTTCCCATTGACGATGAAACACAGAAATTGCATCGGAATTAAATAGAAGAGACACAATGTCGACTTAAGTACAGGAAGAGTGTGTCTTTCTATTGGCTATGTTTTGAGCATTTCCTGTGTCACCAGTATTACATTCCGATGCACCTCTGCAGGTTTACTGTAACCATTGGACCTTCACAGTGACGATGAAACACAGAAATTGCATCGGAATTAAATATAAGAGAAACAATGCCGACTTAGGTACAGGAAGACTGAGTATTCCTACTGTCTATGTTTTGAGTGTTTCCTGTGTCATCAGTTTTATATTTTGATTCACCTCTGCAGGTTTACTGTAACCCTTGGACCTTCACAGTTACGATGAAGCACAGAAATTGCATCAAATTAAGTATAAGAGACACAATGCCGACTTCAGTACATGAAAACTGAGTCTTCTTAGGGTCTATGTTTTGACCGCTTCCTGTGCCACCAGTTTTACATTCCGATGCACCTCTGCAGTTTTACTGTATCCAATGGACCTTCCCATTGACGATGAAACACAGAAATACCATCGGAACTAAATATAAGAGACACAATGCCGACTTAAGAACAGGAAGGCTGAGTCTTCCTACTGTCTATGTTTTGCGCGTTTCCTGTGTCACCAGTTTTACATTCCGATGCATCTCTGCAGGTTTACTGTATCCATTGGACTTTCCCATTGACGATGAAACACAGAAATTGCATCGGAACTAAATATAAAAGACACAATGCCGATTTAAGTACAAGAAAACTGAGTCTTCTTAGGGTCTATGTTATGACCGCTTCCTGTGTCACCAGTTTTACATTCCGATGCACCTCTGTAGGGTTACTGTATCCCTTGGACCTCCCCATTGACGATGAAACACAGACATTGCATCGGAATTAAATATAAGAGACACAATGTCGACTTAAGTACAGAAAGACTGAGTCTTCCTACTGTCTATGTTTTGAGCGTTTCCCTTGTCACCAGTTTTACATTCCGATGCACCTCAGCAGGTATACTGTTTCCATTCGACCTTCCCATTGACGAGGAAACACAGAAATTGCACCGGAATTAAATATAAGAGACACAAATCTGCAGACATAAGTACAGGAAGACTGAGTCTTCCTACTGTCTATGTTTTGAGCGTTTCCTGTGTCATCAGTTTTACATTCCGATGCACCTCTGCAGGTTTACGGTATCCCTTGGACCTTCACAGTGACGACGAAACACAGAAATTGCATCGGAATTAAATATCAGAGAAACAATGCCGACTTAGGTAAAGGAAAACTGAGTATTCCTACTGTCTATGTTTTGAGCGTTTCCTGTGTCATCAGTTTTACATTCCGATCCACCTCTGCAGTTTTACTGTATCCATTGGACCTTCCCATTGACGATGAAACACAGAAATAGCATTGGAATTAAATTAAGAGACACAATGCCGACTTAAGAACAGGAAGGCTGTGTCTTCCTACTGTCTATGTTTTGAGCGTTTCCTGTGTCACCAGTTTTACATTCCGATGCACCTCTGCAGGTTTACGGTATCCCTTGGATCTTCGCATTGACGATGAAACACAGAAATTGCATCGGTATTAAATATAAGAGACACAATGCCGACTGAAGTACAGGAACATTGAGTCTTCCAACTGTCTATGTTTTGAGCGATTCCTGCGTCACCAGTTTTACATTCCGAAGCACCTCTGCAGGTTTACTGTATCCATTGGAACTTCCCATTGACGACGAAACACAGAAATAGCATCGGAATTAAATATAAGATACACAATGCCGACTTCAGTACAAGAAAACTGAGTCTTCTTAGGGTGTATGTTTTGAGCGGTTCCTGTGTCACCAGTTTTACATTCCGATGCACCTCTGCAGGTTTACTGTATCCGTTGGACCTTCCCATTGACGATGAAACACAGAAATAGCATCGGAATTACATATAAGAGACACAATGCCGACTTAGGTACAGGAAGACTGAGTCTTCCTACTGTCTATGCTTTGAGCGTCTCCTGTGTCACCAGTTTTACATTCCGATGCACCTCTGCTGGTTTACTGTATCCATTGGACTTTCCCATTGACGATGAAACACAGAAATTGCATCGGAATTAAATATAAGAGACACAATGTCGACTTAAGTACAGGAAGAGTGTGTCTTTCTATTGTCTATGATTGGTGCGTTTCCTGTGTCACCAGTTTTACATTCCGATGCACCTCTGCAGGTCTACTGTATCCATTGGACCTTCCCATTGACGATGAAACACAGAAATTGCATCGGAATTAAATATAAGACACACAACGCCGACTTAAGTACAAGAAAACTGAGTCTTCTTACGGTCTATGATTTGAGCGCTTCCTGTGTCACCAGTTTTACATTCCGATGCACCTCTGCAGGTTTATTGTATCCCTTGGACCTTCCCATTCACGACTAAACACAAAAATTGCATCGGAATTAAATATCAGAGAAACAATGCCGACTTAGCTACAGGAAGACTGACTCTTCCTACTGTCTATGCTTTGAGCGTCTCCTGTGTCACCAGTTTTACATTCCGATGCACCTCTGCAGGTTTACTGTATCCATTGGACTTTCCCATTGACGATGAAACACAGAAATTGCATCGGAATTAAATATAAGAGACTCAACGCCGACTTAAGTACAAGAAAAATGAGTCTTCATACGGTCTATGTTTTGAGCGTTTTCTATAACACCACTTTTACATTCCGATGCACCTCTGCAGGTTTACTGTATCCCTTGGACCTTCACAGTGACAGTGAAACACAGAAATTGCATCAAATTAAATATAAGAGACACAATGCCGACTTAAGTACAGTGAGACTGATTCTTCCTACTGTCTATGTTATGAGCGATTCCTGTGTCACCAGTTGTACATTCTGATGCACCTCTGTTGAGTTACTGTATCCCTTGGACTTTCCCATTGACGATGAAACACAGAAATTGCATCGGAATTAAATATAAGAGACACAATGTCGACTTAAGTACAGGAAGAGTGTGTCTTTATATTGTCTATAGTTTGTGCGTTTCCTGTGTCACCAGTTTTACATTCCGATGCACCTCTGCAGGTCTACTGTATCCATTGGACCTTCCCGTTGACGATGAAACACAGAAATTGCATCGGAATGAAATCTAAGACACACAACGCCGACTTAAGTACAAGAAAACTGAGTCTTCTTACGGTCTATGTTTTGAGCGTTTCCAGTGTCACCAGTTTTCCATTCCGATGCACATCTGCATGTTTACTGTATCCGTTGGACCTTCCCATTGACGATGAAACACAGAAATAGCATCGGAATTAAATATAAGAGACACAATGCCGACTTAAGAACAGGAAGGCTGAGTTTTCTTACTGTCTATGTTTTGAGCGTTTCCTGTGTCACCAGTTTTACATGCCAATCCACCTCTGCGGGTTTACTGTATCCCTTGGACCTTCACAGTGATGATGAAACACAGAAATTGCATCGGAATTAAATATAAGAGACACAACGCCGACTTAAGTACAAGAAAACTGAGTCTTCTTACGGTCTATGTTTTGAGCGTTTCCAGTGTCACCAGTTTTAAATTCCGATGCCCCTCTGCAGGTTTACTGTTTCCATTGGACCTTCCCATTGACGATGAAACACAGAAATAGCATCGGAATTAAATATAAGAGACACAATGCCGACTTAGGTACAGGAAGACTGAGTCTTCCTACGGTCTATGCTTTGAGCGTCTCCTGTGTCACCAGTTTTACATTCAGATGCACCTCTGCAGGTATACTGTTTCCCTTCGACTTTCCCATTGACGATGAAACACAGAAATTGCATCGGAATTAAATAGAAGAGACACAATGTCGACTTAAGTACAGGAAGAGTGTGTCTTTCTATTGTCTATGTTTTGAGCATTTCCTGTGTCACCAGTATTACATTCCGATGCACCTCTGCAGGTTTACTGTAACCATTGGACCTTCACAGTGACGATGAAACACAGAAATTGCATCGGAATTAAATATAAGAGAAACAATGCCGACTTAGGTACAGGAAGACTGAGTATTCCTACTGTCTATGTTTTGAGTGTTTCCTGTGTCATCAGTTTTATATTTTGATTCACCTCTGCAGGTTTACTGTAACCCTTGGACCTTCACAGTTACGATGAAGCACAGAAATTGCATCAAATTAAGTATAAGAGACACAATGCCGACTTCAGTACAAGAAAACTGAGTCTTCTTAGGGTCTATGTTTTGACCGCTTCCTGTGCCACCAGTTTTACATTCCGATGCACCTCTGCAGTTTTACTGTATCCAATGGACCTTCCCATTGACGATGAAACACAGAAATACCATCGGAACTAAATATAAGAGACACAATGCCGACTTAAGAACAGGAAGGCTGAGTCTTCCTACTGTCTATGTTTTGCGCGTTTCCTGTGTCACCAGTTTTACATTCCGATGCATCTCTGCAGGTTTACTGTATCCATTGGACTTTCCCATTGACAATGAAACACAGAAATTGCATCGGAACTAAATATAAAAGACACAATGCCGATTTAAGTACAAGAAAACTGAGTCTTCTTAGGGTCTATGTTATGAGCGCTTCCTGTGTCACCAGTTTTACATTCCGATGCACCTCTGTAGGGTTACTGTATCCCTTGGACCTCCCCATTGACGATGAAACACAGACATTGCATCGGAATTAAATATAAGAGACACAATGTCGACTTAAGTACAGAAAGACTGAGTCTTCCTACTGTCTATGTTTTGAGCGTTTCCCTTGTCACCAGTTTTACATTCCGATGCACCTCAGCAGGTATACTGTTTCCATTCGACCTTCCCATTGACGAGGAAACACAGAAATTGCACCGGAATTAAATATAAGAGACACAAATCTGCAGACATAAGTACAGGAAGACTGAGTCTTCCTACTGTCTATGTTTTGAGCGTTTCCTGTGTCATCAGTTTTACATTCCGATGCACCTCTGCAGGTTTACGGTATCCCTTGGACCTTCACAGTGACGACGAAACACAGAAATTGCATCGGAATTAAATATCAGAGAAACAATGCCGACTTAGGTAAAGGAAAACTGAGTATTCCTACTGTCTATGTTTTGAGCGTTTCCTGTGTCATCAGTTTTACATTCCGATCCACCTCTGCAGTTTTACTGTATCCATTGGACCTTCCCATTGACGATGAAACACAGAAATAGCATTGGAATTAAATTAAGAGACACAATGCCGACTTAAGAACAGGAAGGCTGAGTCTTCCTACTGTCTATGTTTTGAGCGTTTCCTGTGTCACCAGTTTTACATTCCGATGCACCTCTGCAGGTTTACGGTATCCCTTGGATCTTCGCATTGACGATGAAACACAGAAATTGCATCGGTATTAAATATAAGAGACACAATGCCGACTGAAGTACAGGAACATTGAGTCTTCCAACTGTCTATGTTTTGAGCGATTCCTGCGTCACCAGTTTTACATTCCGAAGCACCTCTGCAGGTTTACTGTATCCATTGGAACTTCCCATTGACGACGAAACACAGAAATAGCATCGGAATTAAATATAAGATACACAATGCCGACTTAAGAACAGGAAGGCTGAGTCTTCCTACTGTCTATGTTTTGACCATTTCCTGTGTCACCAGTTTTACATTCTGATGCACCTCTGCAGGTTTACTGTATCCCTTGGATCTTCCCATTGACGATGAAACAGAGAAATTGCATCGGAATTAAATATAAGAGACACAATGCTGACTTCAGTACAAGAAAACTGAGTCTTCTTAGGGTCTATGTTTTGAGCGGTTCCTGTGTCACCAGTTTTACATTCCGATGCACCTCTGCAGGTTTACTGTATCCCTTGGACCTTCCCACTGACAACGAGACACAGAAATTGCATCGGATTTAAATAGAAGAGACACAATGCCGACTTAAGAACAGAAGGCTGAGTCTTCCTACTGTCTACTTTTTGAGCATTTCCTGTGTCATCAGTTTTACATTTTGATGCACCTCTGCAGGTTTACAGTATCCCTTGGACCTTCGCAGTGGCGATGAAACACAGAAATTGCATCGTAATTAAATATAAGAGACACAATGTCGACTTAAGTACAGGAAGAGTGTGTCTTTATATTGTCTATAGTTTGTGCGTTTCCTGTGTCACCAGTTTTACATTCCGATGCACCTCTGCAGGTCTACTGTATCCATTGGACCTTCCCGTTGACGATGAAACACAGAAATTGCATCGGAATTAAATCTAAGACACACAACGCCGACTTAAGTACAAGAAAACTGAGTCTTCTTACGGTCTATGTTTTGAGCGTTTCCAGTGTCACCAGTTTTCCATTCCGATGCACATCTGCATGTTTACTGTATCCGTTGGACCTTCCCATTGACGATGAAACACAGAAATAGCATCGGAATTAAATATAAGAGACACAATGCCGACTTAAGAACAGGAAGGCTGAGTTTTCTTACTGTCTATGTTTTGAGCGTTTCCTGTGTCACCAGTTTTACATGCCAATCCACCTCTGCGGGTTTACTGTATCCCTTGGACCTTCACAGTGATGATGAAACACAGAAATTGCATCGGAATTAAATATAAGAGACACAATGCCGACTTCAGTACAAGAAACTGAGTCTTCCTACTGTCTACGCTTTGAGCGTTTCCTGTGTCACCAGTTTTACATTCCGATGCACGTCTGCAGGTTTACTGTATCCCTTGGATCTTCGCATTGACGATGAAACACAGAAATTGCATCGGAATTAAATATAAGAGACACAATGCCGACTTAGGTACAGGAAGACTGAGTCTTCCTACTGTCTATGCTTTGAGCGTCTCCTGTGTCACCAGTTTTACATTCCGATGCACCTCTGCAGGTATACTGTTTCCCTTCGACTTTCCCATTGACGATGAAACACAGAAATTGCATCGGAATTAAATAGAAGAGACACAATGTCGACTTAAGTACAGGAAGAGTGTGTCTTTCTATTGTCTATGTTTTGAGCATTTCCTGTGTCACCAGTATTACATTCCGATGCACCTCTGCAGGTTTACTGTAACCATTGGACCTTCACAGTGACGATGAAACACAGAAATTGCATCGGAATTAAATATAAGAGAAACAATGCCGACTTAGGTACAGGAAGACTGAGTATTCCTACTGTCTATGTTTTGAGTGTTTCCTGTGTCATCAGTTTTATATTTTGATTCACCTCTGCAGGTTTACTGTAACCCTTGGACCTTCACAGTTACGATGAAGCACAGAAATTGCATCAAATTAAGTATAAGAGACACAATGCCGACTTCAGTACAAGAAAACTGAGTCTTCTTAGGGTCTATGTTTTGACCGCTTCCTGTGCCACCAGTTTTACATTCCGATGCACCTCTGCAGTTTTACTGTATCCAATGGACCTTCCCATTGACGATGAAACACAGAAATACCATCGGAATTAAATATAAGAGACACAATGCCGACTTAAGAACAGGAAGGCTGAGTCTTCCTACTGTCTATGTTTTGCGCGTTTCCTGTGTCACCAGTTTTACATTCCGATGCATCTCTGCAGGTTTACTGTATCCATTGGACTTTCCCATTGACGATGAAACACAGAAATTGCATCGGAACTAAATATAAAAGACACAATGCCGATTTAAGTACAAGAAAACTGAGTCTTCTTATGGTCTATGTTATGAGCGCTTCCTGTGTCACCAGTTTTACATTCCGATGCACCTCTGTAGGGTTACTGTATCCCTTGGACCTCCCCATTGACGATGAAACACAGACATTGCATCGGAATTAAATATAAGAGACACAATGTCGACTTAAGTACAGAAAGACTGAGTCTTCCTACTGTCTATGTTTTGAGCGCTTCCCTTGTCACCAGTTTTACATTCCGATGCACCTCAGCAGGTATACTGTTACCATTCGTCCTTCCCATTGACGAGGAAACACAGAAATTGCATCGGAATTAAATATAAGAGACACAAATCTGCAGACATAAGTACAGGAAGACTGAGTCTTCCTACTGTCTATGTTTTAAGCGTTTCCTGTGTCATCAGTTTTACATTCCGATGCACCTCTGCAGGTTTACTGTATCCATTCGACCTTCCCATTGACGATGAAACACAGAAATTGCATAGGAATTAAATGTAAGGGACAAAATGCCGACTTAAGTACAGGAAGACTGAGTCTTCCTACTGTCTATGCTTTGAGCGTTTCCTGTGTCACCAGTTTTACATTCCGATGCACCTCTGCAGGTTTACTGTATCCATTGGACCTTCACAGTGACGACGAAACACAGAAATTGCATCGGAATTAAATATCAGAGAAACAATGCCGACTTAGGTAAAGGAAAACTGAGTATTCCTACTGTCTATGTTTTGAGCGTTTCCTGTGTCATCAGTTTTACATTCCGATCCACCTCTGCAGTTTTACTGTATCCATTGGACCTTCCCATTGACGATGAAACACAGAAATAGCATCGGAATTAAATATAAGAGACACAATGCCGACTTAAGAACAGGAAGGCTGAGTCTTCCTACTGTCTATGTTTTGAGCGTTTCCTGTGTCACCAGTTTTACATTCCGATGCACCTCTGCAGGTTTACGGTATCCCTTGGATCTTCGCATTGACGATGAAGCACAGAAATTGCATCGGAATTAAATATAAGAGACACAATGCCGACTTAAGTACAGGAACATTGAGTCTTCCAACTGTCTATGATTTGAGCGATTCCTGCGTCACCAGTTTTACATTCCGAAGCACCTCTGCAGGTTTACTGTATCCATTGGAACTTCCCATTGACGACGAAACACAGAAATAGCATCGGAATTAAATATAAGATACACAATGCCGACTTAAGAACAGGAAGGCTGAGTCTTCCTACTGTCTATATTTTGACCATGTCCTGTGTCGCCATTTTTACATTCTGATGCACCTCTGCAGGTTTACTGTATCCCTTGGATCTTCCCATTGACGATGAAACAGAGAAATTGCATCGGAATTAAATATAAGAGACACAATGCTGACTTCAGTACAAGAAAACTGAGTCTTCTTAGGGTCTATGTTTTGATCGGTTCCTGTGTCACCAGTTTTACATTCCGATGCACCTCTGCAGGTTTACTGTATCCCTTGGACCTTCCCACAGACAACGAGACACAGAAATTGCATCGGATTTAAATAGAAGAGACACAATGCCGACTTAAGAACAGAAGGCTGAGTCTTCCTACTGTCTACTTTTTGAGCATTTCCTGTGTCATCAGTTTTACATTTTGATGCACCTCTGCAGGTTTACAGTATCCCTTGGACCTTCGCAGTGGCGATGAAACACAGAAATTGCATCGTAATTAAATATAAGACACACAATGCCGACCTAAGTACAAGAAAACTGAGTCTTCTTACGGTCTATGATTTGAGCGCCTCCTGTGTCACCAGTTTTACATTCCGATGCACCTCTGCAGGTTTACTGTATCCCTTGGACCTTCCCATTGACGACGAAACACAAATATTGCATCGCAATTAAATATCAGAGAAACAATGCCGACTTAGCTACAGGAAGACTGAGTCTTCCTACTGTCTATGTTTTGAGCGTTTCCTGTGTCATCAGTTTTACATTTTGAAGCACCTCTGCAGGTTTACTGTATCCCTTGGACCTTCACAGTGACGATGAAACACAGAAATTGCATCAAATTAAATATAAGAGACACAATGCCGACTTCAGTACAAGAAAACTGAGTCTTCTTAGGGTCTATGTTTTGACCGCTTCCTGTGTCACCAGTTATACATTGCGATGCACCTCTGCAGTTTAACTGTATCCATTCGACCTTCCCATTGACGATGAAACACAGAAATAGCATCGGAATTAAATATAAGAGACGCAATGCCGACTTAAGAACAGGAAGGCTGAGCCTTCCTACTGTCTATGCTTTGAGCGTTTCCTGTGTCACCAGTTTTACATTCCGATGCACCTCTGCAGGTTTTCTGTATCCCTTGGATCTTCGCATTGACGATGAAACACAGAAATTGCATCGGAATTAAATAAAAGAGACACAATGCCGACTTAAGTACAGGAGCACTGAGTCTTCCTACTGTCTATGTTTTGAGCGATTCCTGCGTCACCAGTTTTACATTCCGATGCACCTCAGCAGGTTTACTGTATCCATTGGACCTTCTCATTGACGATGAAACACAGAAATTACATCGGAATTAAATATAAGAGACTCAACGCCGACTTAAGTACAAGAAAAATGAGTCTTCCTACTGTCTATGTTTTGAGCGTTTTCTGTAACACCAGTTTTACATTCCGATGCACCTCTGCAGGTTTACTGTATCCCTTGGACCTTCACAGTGACGGTGAAACACAGAAATTGCATCAAAGTAAATATAAGAGACACAATGCCGACTTAAGTACAGTGAGACTGATTCTTCCTACTGTCTATGTTATGAGCGCTTCCTGTGTCACCAGTTTTATATTCCGATGCACCTCTGTTGGGTTACTGTCTCCCTTGGACTATCCCATTGACGATGAAACACAGAAATTGCATCGGAATTAAATGAGACACAATGTCGACTTAAGTACAGGAACAGTGTGTCTTTCTATTGTCTATGATTGGTGCGTTTCCTATGTCACCAGTTTTACATCCCGATGCACCTCTGCAGGTCTACTGTATCCATTGGACCTTCCCATTGACGATGAAACACAGAAATTGCATCGGAATTAAATATAAGACACACAACGCCGACTTAAGTACAAGAAAACTGAGTCTTCTTACGGTCTATGTTTTGAGCGTTTCCAGTGTCACCAGTTTTACATTCCGATGCACCTCTGCAGGTTTACTGTATCCGTTGGACCTTCCCATTGACGATGAAACACAGAAATAGCATCGGAATTAAATATAAGAGACACAATGCCGACTTAGGTACAGGAAGACGGAGTCTTCCTACTGTCTATGCTTTGAGCGTCTCCTGTGTCACCAGTTTTACATTCCGATGCACCTCTGCAGGTTTACTGTATCCATTGGACTTTCCCATTGACGATGAAACACAGAAATTGCATCGGAATTAAATATAAGAGACTCAACGGCGACTTAAGTACAAATAAAATGAGTCTTCCTACGGTCTATGTTTTGAGCGTTTTCTGTAACACCAGTTTTACATTCCGATGCACCTCTGCAGGTTTACTGTATCCCTTGGACCTTCACAGTGATGATTAAACACAGAAATTGCATCGGAATTAAATATAAGAGACACAATGCCGACTTCAGTACAAGAAAACTGAGTCTTCTTAGGGTGTATGTTTTGAGCGGTTCCTGTGTCACCAGTTTTACATTCCGATGCACCTCTGCAGGTTTACTGTATCCGTTGTACCTTCCCATTGACGATGAAACACAGAAATAGCATCGGAATTAAATATAAGAGACACAATGCCGACTTAGGTACAGGAAGACTGAGTCTTCCTACTGTCTATGCTTTGAGCGTCTCCTGTGCCACCAGTTTTACATTCCGATGAACCTCTGCAGGTTTACTGTATCCATTGGACTTTCCCGTTTACGATGAAACACAGAAATTGCATCGGGATTAAATATAGGAGACACAATGTCGACTTAAGTACAGGAAGAGTGTGTCTTTCTATTGTCTATGATTGGTGCGATTCCTGTGTCACCAGTTTTACATTCCGATGCACCTCTGCAGGTCTACTGTATCCATTGGACCTTCCCATTGACGATGAAACACAGAAAATGCATCGGAATTAAATATAAGACACACAACGCCGACTTAAGTATAAGAAAACTGAGTCTTCTTACGGTCTATGATTTGAGCGCTTCCTGTGTCACCAGATTTACATTCCGATGCACCTCTGCAGGTTTATTGTATCCCTTGGACCTTCCCATTCACGACTAAACACAAAAATTGCATCGGAATTAAATATCAGAGAAACAATGCCGACTTAGCTACAGGAAGACTGAGTCTTCCTACTGTCTATGCTTTGAGCGTCTCCTGTGTCACCAGTTTTACATTCCGATGCACCTCTGCAGGTTTACTGTATCCATTGGACTTTCCCATTGACGATGAAACACAGAAATTGCATCGGAATTAAATATAAGAGACTCAACGCCGACTTAAGTACAAGAAAAATGAGTCTTCATACGGTCTATGTTTTGAGCGTTTTCTGTAACACCACTTTTACATTCCGATGCACCTCTGCAGGTTTACTGTATCCCTTGGACCTTCACAGTGACGGTGAAACACAGAAATTGCATCAAATTAAATATAAGAGACACAATGCCGACTTAAGTACAGTGAGACTGATTCTTCCTACTGTCTATGTTATGAGCGCTTCCAGTGTCACCAGTTTTACATTCCGATGCACCTCGGTTGGGTTACTGTATCCCTTGGACTCTCCCATTGACGATGAAACACAGAAATTGCATCGGAATTAAATATAAGAGACACAATGTCGACTTAAGTACAGGAATAGTGTGTCTTTATATTGTCTATAGTTTGTGCGTTTCCTGTGTCACCAGTTTTACATTCCGATGCATCTCTGCAGGTTTACTGTATCCATTGGACTTTCCCATTGACGATGAAACACAGAAATTGCATTGGAACTAAATATAAAAGACACAATGCCGATTTAAGTACAAGAAAACTGAGTCTTCTTATGGTCTATGTTATGAGCGCTTCCTGTGTCACCAGTTTTACATTCCGATGCACCTCTGTAGGGTTACTGTATCCCTTGGACCTCCCCATTGACGATGAAACACAGACATTGCATCGGAATTAAATATAAGAGACACAATGTCGACTTAAGTACAGAAAGACTGAGTCTTCCTACTGTCTATGTTTTGAGCGCTTCCCTTGTCACCAGTTTTACATTCCGATGCACCTCAGCAGGTATACTGTTTCCATTCGTCCTTCCCATTGACGAGGAAACACAGAAATTGCATCGGAATTAAATATAAGAGACACAAATCTGCAGACATAAGTACAGGAAGACTGAGTCTTCCTACTGTCTATGTTTTAAGCGTTTCCTGTGTCATCAGTTTTACATTCCGATGCACCTCTGCAGGTTTACTGTATCCATTCGACCTTCCCATTGACGATGAAACACAGAAATTGCATAGGAATTAAATGTAAGGGACAAAATGCCGACTTAAGTACAGGAAGACTGAGTCTTCCTACTGTCTATGCTTTGAGCGTTTCCTGTGTCACCAGTTTTACATTCCGATGCACCTCTGCAGGTTTACTGTATCCATTGGACCTTCACAGTGACGACGAAACACAGAAATTGCATCGGAATTAAATATCAGAGAAACAATGCCGACTTAGGTAAAGGAAAACTGAGTATTCCTACTGTCTATGTTTTGAGCGTTTCCTGTGTCATCAGTTTTACATTCCGATCCACCTCTGCAGTTTTACTGTATCCATTGGACCTTCCCATTGACGATGAAACACAGAAATAGCATCGGAATTAAATATAAGAGACACAATGCCGACTTAAGAACAGGAAGGCTGAGTCTTCCTACTGTCTAGGTTTTGAGCGTTTCCTGTGTCACCAGTTTTACATTCCGATGCACCTCTGCAGGTTTACGGTATCCCTTGGATCTTCGCATTGACGATGAAACACAGAAATTGCATCGGAATTAAATATAAGAGACACAATGCCGACTTAAGTACAGGAACATTGAGTCTTCCAACTGTCTATGATTTGAGCGATTCCTGCGTCACCAGTTTTACATTCCGAAGCACCTCTGCAGGTTTACTGTATCCATTGGAACTTCCCATTGACGACGAAACACAGAAATAGCATCGGAATTAAATATGAGATACACAATGCCGACTTAAGAACAGGAAGGCTGAGTCTTCCTACTGTCTATATTTTGACCATTTCCTGTGTCGCCATTTTTACATTCTGATGCACCTCTGCAGGTTTACTGTATCCCTTGGATCTTCCCATTGACGATGAAACAGAGAAATTGCATCGGAATTAAATATAAGAGACACAATGCTGACTTCAGTACAAGAAAACTGAGTCTTCTTAGGGTCTATGTTTTGATCGGTTCCTGTGTCACCAGTTTTACATTCCGATGCACCTCTGCAGGTTTACTGTATCCCTTGGACCTTCCCACAGACAACGAGACACAGAAATTGCATCGGATTTAAATAGAAGAGACACAATGCCGACTTAAGAACAGAAGGCTGAGTCTTCCTACTGTCTACTTTTTGAGCATTTCCTGTGTCATCAGTTTTACATTTTGATGCACCTCTGCAGGTTTACAGTATCCCTTGGACCTTCGCAGTGGCGATGAAACACAGAAATTGCATCGTAATTAAATATAAGACACACAATGCCGACCTAAGTACAAGAAAACTGAGTCTTCTTACGGTCTATGATTTGAGCGCCTCCTGTGTCACCAGTTTTACATTCCGATGCACCTCTGCAGATTTACTGTATCCCTTGGACCTTCCCATTGACGACGAAACACAAATATTGCATCGCAATTAAATATCAGAGAAACAATGCCGACTTAGCTACAGGAAGACTGAGTCTTCCTACTGTCTATGTTTTGAGCGTTTCCTGTGTCATCAGTTTTACATTTTGAAGCACCTCTGCAGGTTTACTGTATCCCTTGGACCTTCACAGTGACGATGAAACACAGAAATTGCATCAAATTAAATATAAGAGACACAATGCCGACTTCAGTACAAGAAAACTGAGTCTTCTTAGGGTCTATGTTTTGACCGCTTCCTGTGTCACCAGTTATACATTGCGATGCACCTCTGCAGTTTAACTGTATCCATTCGACCTTCCCATTGACGATGAAACACAGAAATAGCATCGGAATTAAATATAAGAGATGCAATGCCGACTTAAGAACAGGAAGGCTGAGCCTTCCTACTGTCTATGCTTTGAGCGTTTCCTGTGTCACCAGTTTTACATTCCGATGCACCTCTGCAGGTTTTCTGTATCCCTTGGATCTTCGCATTGACGATGAAACACAGAAATTGCATCGGAATTAAATAAAAGAGACACAATGCCGACTTAAGTACAGGAGCACTGAGTCTTCCTACTGTCTATGTTTTGAGCGATTCCTGCGTCACCAGTTTTACATTCCGATGCACCTCAGCAAGTTTACTGTATCCATTGGACCTTCTCATTGACGATGAAACACAGAAATTACATCGGAATTAAATATAAGAGACTCAACGCCGACTTAAGTACAAGAAAAATGAGTCTTCCTACTGTCTATGTTTTGAGCGTTTTCTGTAACACCAGTTTTACATTCCGATGCACCTCTGCAGGTTTACTGTATCCCTTGGACCTTCACAGTGACGGTGAAACACAGAAATTGCATCAAAGTAAATATAAGAGACACAATGCCGACTTAAGTACAGTGAGACTGATTCTTCCTACTGTCTATGTTATGAGCGCTTCCTGTGTCACCAGTTTTATATTCCGATGCACCTCTGTTGGGTTACTGTCTCCCTTGGACTATCCCATTGACGATGAAACACAGAAATTGCATCGGAATTAAATGAGACACAATGTCGACTTAAGTACAGGAACAGTGTGTCTTTCTATTGTCTATGATTGGTGCGTTTCCTGTGTCACCAGTTTTACATCCCGATGCACCTCTGCAGGTCTACTGTATCCATTGGACCTTCCCATTGACGATGAAACACAGAAATTGCATCGGAATTAAATATAAGACACACAACGCCGACTTAAGTACAAGAAAACTGAGTCTTCTTACGGTCTATGTTTTGAGCGTTTCCAGTGTCACCAGTTTTACATTCCGATGCACCTCTGCAGGTTTACTGTATCCGTTGGACCTTCCCATTGACGATGAAACACAGAAATAGCATCGGAATTAAATATAAGAGACACAATGCCGACTTAGGTACAGGAAGACGGAGTCTTCCTACTGTCTATGCTTTGAGCGTCTCCTGTGTCACCAGTTTTACATTCCGACGCACCTCTGCAGGTTTACTGTATCCATTGGACTTTCCCATTTACGATGAAACACAGAAATTGCATCGGAATTAAATATAAGAGACTCAACGGCGACTTAAGTACAAATAAAATGAGTCTTCCTACGGTCTATGTTTTGAGCGTTTTCTGTAACACCAGTTTTACATTCCGATGCACCTCTGCAGGTTTACTGTATCCCTTGGACCTTCACAGTGATGATGAAACACAGAAATTGCATCGGAATTAAATATAAGAGACACAATGCCGACTTCAGTACAAGAAAACTGAGTCTTCTTAGGGTGTATGTTTTGAGCGGTTCCTGTGTCACCAGTTTTACATTCCGATGCACCTCTGCAGGTTTACTGTATCCGTTGTACCTTCCCATTGACGATGAAACACAGAAATAGCATCGGAATTAAATATAAGAGACACAATGCCGACTTAGGTACAGGAAGACTGAGTCTTCCTACTGTCTATGCTTTGAGCGTCTCCTGTGCCACCAGTTTTACATTCCGATGAACCTCTGCAGGTTTACTGTATCCATTGGACTTTCCCATTTACGATGAAACACAGAAATTGCATCGGGATTAAATATAGGAGACACAATGTCGACTTAAGTACAGGAAGAGTGTGTCTTTCTATTGTCTATGATTGGTGCGATTCCTGTGTCACCAGTTTTACATTCCGATGCACCTCTGCAGGTCTACTGTATCCATTGGACCTTCCCATTGACGATGAAACACAGAAAATGCATCGGAATTAAATATAAGACACACAACGCCGACATAAGTATAAGAAAACTGAGTCTTCTTACGGTCTATGATTTGAGCGCTTCCTGTGTCACCAGATTTACATTCCGATGCACCTCTGCAGGTTTATTGTATCCCTTGGACCTTCCCATTCACGACTAAACACAAAAATTGCATCGGAATTAAATATCAGAGAAACAATGCCGACTTAGCTACAGGAAGACTGAGTCTTCCTACTGTCTATGCTTTGAGCGTCTCCTGTGTCACCAGTTTTACATTCCGATGCACCTCTGCAGGTTTACTGTATCCATTGGACTTTCCCATTGACGATGAAACACAGAAATTGCATCGGAATTAAATATAAGAGACTCAACGCCGACTTAAGTACAAGAAAAATGAGTCTTCATACGGTCTATGTTTTGAGCGTTTTCTGTAACACCACTTTTACATTCCGATGCACCTCTGCAGGTTTACTGTATCCCTTGGACCTTCACAGTGACGGTGAAACACAGAAATTGCATCAAATTAAATATAAGAGACACAATGCCGACTTAAGTACAGTGAGACTGATTCTTCCTACTGTCTATGTTATGAGCGCTTCCAGTGTCACCAGTTTTACATTCCGATGCACCTCGGTTGGGTTACTGTATCCCTTGGACTCTCCCATTGACGATGAAACACAGAAATTGCATCGGAATTAAATATAAGAGACACAATGTCGACTTAAGTACAGGAATAGTGTGTCTTTATATTGTCTATAGTTTGTGCGTTTCCTGTGTCACCAGTTTTACATTCCGATGCACCTCTGCAGGTCTACTGTATCCATTGGACCTTCCCGTTGACGATGAAACACAGAAATTGCATCGGAATTAAATCTAAGACACACAACGCCGACTTAAGTACAAGAAAACTGAGTCTTCTTACGGTCTATGTTTTGAGCGTTTCCAGTGTCACCAGTTTTCCATTCCGATGCACATCTGCATGTTTACTGTATCCGTTGGACCTTCCCATTGACGATGAAACAGAGAAATAGCATCGGAATTAAATATAAGAGACACAATGCCGACTTAAGAACAGGAAGGCTGAGTTTTCTTCCTGTCTATGTTTTGAGCGTTTCCTGTGTCACCAGTTTTACATGCCAATCCACCTCTGCGGGTTTACTGTATCCCTTGGACCTTCACAGTGATGATGAAACACAGAAATTGCATCGGAATTAAATATAAGAGACACAATGCCGACTTCAGTACAAGAAAACTGAGTCTTCCTACTGTCTACGCTTTGAGCGTTTCCTGTGTCACCAGTTTTACATTCCGATGCACGTCTGCAGGTTTACTGTATCCCTTGGATCTTCGCATTGACGATGAAACACAGAAATTGCATCAGAATTAAATAAAAGAGACACAATGCCGACTTAAGTACAGGAACATTGAGTCTTCCTATTGTCTATGTTTTGAGCGATTCCTGCGTCACCAGTTTTCTATTCCGATGCACCTCTGCAGGTTTACTGTATCCATTGGACCTTCTCATTGACGATGAAACACAGAATTTACATTGGAATTAAATATAAGAGACACAACGCCGACTTAAGTACAAGAAAACTGAGTCTTCTTACGGTCTATGTTTTGAGCGTTTCCAGTGTCACCAGTTTTAAATTCCGATGCCCCTCTGCAGGTTTACTGTTTCCATTGGACCTTCCCATTGACGATGAAACACAGAGATAGCATCGGAATTAAATATAAGAGACACAATGCCGACTTAGGTACAGGAAGACTGAGTCTTCCTACTGTCTATGCTTTGAGCGTCTCCTGTGTCACCAGTTTTACATTCCGATGCACCTCTGCAGGTATACTGTTTCCCTTCGACTTTCCCATTGACGATGAAACACAGAAATTGCATCGGAATTAAATAGAAGAGACACAATGTCGACTTAAGTACAGGAAGAGTGTGTCTTTCTATTGTCTATGATTTGAGCATTTCCTGTGTCACCAGTATTACATTCCGATGCACCTCTGCAGGTTTACTGTAACCATTGGACCTTCACAGTGACGATGAAACACAGAAATTGCATCGGAATTAAATATAAGAGAAACAATGCCGACTTAGGTACAGGAAGACTGAGTATTCCTACTGTCTATGTTTTGAGTGTTTCCTGTGTCATCAGTTTTATATTTTGATTCACCTCTGCAGGTTTACTGTAACCCTTGGACCTTCACAGTTACGATGAAGCACAGAAATTGCATCAAATTAAGTATAAGAGACACAATGCCGACTTCAGTACAAGAAAACTGAGTCTTCTTAGGGTCTATGTTTTGACCGCTTCCTGTGCCACCAGTTTTAGATTCCGATGCACCTCTGCAGTTTTACTGTATCCAATGGACCTTCCCATTGACGATGAAACACAGAAATACCATCGGAATTAAATATAAGAGACACAATGCCGACTTAAGAACAGTAAGGCTGAGTCTTCCTACTGTCTATGTTTTGCGCGTTTCCTGTGTCACCAGTTTTACATTCCGATGCATCTCTGCAGGTTTACTGTATCCATTGGACTTTCCCATTGACGATGAAACACAGATATTGCATCGGAACTAAATATAAAAGACACAATGCCGATTTAAGTACAAGAAAACTGAGTCTTCTTAGGGTCTATGTTATGAGCGCTTCCTGTGTCACCAGTTTTACATTCCGATGCACCTCTGTAGGGTTACTGTATCCCTTGGACCTCCCCATTGACGATGAAACACAGACATTGCATCGGAATTAAATATAAGAGACACAATGTCGACTTAAGTGCAGAAAGACTGAGTCTTCCTACTGTCTATGTTTTGAGCGGTTCCCTTGTCACCAGTTTTACATTCCGATGCACCTCAGCAGGTATACTGTTTCCATTCGACCTTCCCATTGACGAGGAAACACAGAAATTGCATCGGAATTAAATATAAGAGACACAATTCTGCAGACATAAGTACAGGAAGACTGAGTCTTCCTACTGTCTATGTTTTGAGCGTTTCCTGTGTCATCAGTTTTACATTCCGATGCACCTCTGCAGGTTTACTGTATCCATTCGACCTTCCCATTGACGATGAAACACAGAAATTGCATAGGAATTAAATGTAAGGGACAAAATGCCGACTTAAGTACAGGAAGACTGAGTCTTCCTACTGTCTATGCTTTGAGCGTTTCCTGTGTCACCAGTTTTACATTCCGATGCACCTCTGCAGGTTTACTGTATCCATTGGACCTTCACAGTGACGACGAAACACAGAAATTGCATCGGAATTAAATATCAGAGAAACAATGCCGACTCAGGTAAAGGAAAACTGAGTATTCCTACTGTCTATGTTTTGAGCGTTTCCTGTGTCATCAGTTTTACATTCCGATCCACCTCTGCAGTTTTACTGTATCAATTGGACCTTTCCATTGACGATGAAACACAGAAATAGCATCGGAATTAAATTAAGAGACACAATGCCGACTTAAGAACAGGAAGGCTGAGTCTTCCTACTGTCTATGTTTTGAGCGTTTCCTGTGTCACCAGTTTTACATTCCGATGCACCTCTGCAGGTTTACGGTATCCCTTGGATCTTCGCATTGACGATGAAACACAGAAATTGCATCGGAATTAAATATAAGAGACACAATGCCGACTTAAGTACAGGAACATTGAGTCTTCCAACTGTCTATGTTTTGAGCGATTCCTGCGTCACCAGTTTTACATTCCGAAGCACCTCTGCAGGTTTACTGTATCCATTGGAACTTCCCATTGACGACGAAACACAGAAATAGCATCGGAATTAAATATAAGAGACACAATGCCGACTTAAGAACAGGAAGGCTGAGTCTTCCTACTGTCTATGTTTTGAGCGTTTCCTGTGTCACCAGTTTTACTTTCCGATGCACCTCTGCAGGTTTAGTGTATCCCTTGGATCTTCGCATTGACGATGAAACACAGAAATTGCATCGGAATTAAATATAAGAGACACAATGCCGACTTAAGTAAAGGAACATTGAGTCTTCCTACAGTCTATGTTTTGAGCGATTCCTGCGTCACCATACATTCCGAAGCACCTCTGCAAGTTTACTGTATCCATTTGACCTTTCCATTGACGATGAAACACAGAAATAGCATCGGAATTAAATATAAGAGGCACAATGCCGACTTAAGAACAGGAAGGCTGAGTCTTCCTACTGTCTATGTTTTGAGCATTTCCTGTGTCACCAGTTTTACATTCCGATGCACCTCTGCAGGTTTACTGTATCCCTTGGATCTTCCCATTGACGATGAAACAGAGAAATTGCATCGGAATTAAATATAAGAGACACAATGCCGACTTAAGTACAGGAAGATTGAGTCTTCCTACTGTCTATGTTTTGAGCGCTTCCTGAGTCACCAATCTTACATTCCGATGCACCTCTGTAGGTTTACTGTATCCACTGGACCTTCCCATTGACGATGAAACACAGAAATAGCATCGAAATTAAATATAAGAGACACAATGCCGACATAAGAACAGGAAGGCTGAGTCTTCCTACTGTCTATGATTTGAGCGTTTCCTGTGACACCAGTTTTACATTCCGATGCATCTCTGCAGGTTTACTGTATCCCTTGGATCTTCGCATTGACGATGAAACACAGAAATTGCATCGGAATTAAATATAAGAGACACAATGCCGACTTAAGTACAGTGAGACTGATTCTTCCTACTGTCTATGTTATGAGCGCTTCCTGTGTCACCAGTTTTATATTCCGATGCACCTCTGTTGGGTTACTGTATTCCTTGGACTTTCCCATTGACGATGAAACACAGAAATTGCATCGGAATTAAATATAAGAGACACACTGTCGACTTAAGTACAGGAAGAGTGTGTCTTTCTATTGTCTATGATTGGTGCGTTTCCTGTGTCACCAGTTTTACATTCCGATGCACCTCTGCAGGTCTACTGTATCCATTGGACCTTCCCATTGACGATGAAACACAGAAATTGCATCGGAATTAAATAGAAGAGACACAATGTCGACTTAAGTACAGGAAGAGTGTGAATTTCTATTGTCTATGTTTTGAGCGTTTCCTGTGCCACCAGTTTTACATTCCGATGCACCTCTGCAGGTTTACTGTATCCATTGGACCTTCCCATTGACGATGAAACACAGAAATAGCATCGGAATTAATTATAAGAGACACAATGCCGACTTAGGTACAGGAAGACTGAGTCTTCCTACTGTCTATGCTTTGAGCGTCTCCTGTGTCACCAGTTTTACATTCCGATGCACCTCTGCAGATATACTGTTTCCCTTCGACTTTCCCATTGACGATGAAACACAGAAATTGCATCGGAATTAAATAGAAGAGACACAATGTCGACTTAAGTACAGGAAGAGTGTGTCTTTCTATTGTCTATGTTTTGAGCGTTTCCTGTGTCACCAGTATTACATTCCGATGCACCTCTGCTGGTTTACTGTAACCATTGCACCTTCCCATTGACGATGAAACACAGAAATTGCATCGGAATTAATTGTAAGAGAAACAATGCCGGCTTAGGTACAGGAAGACTGAGTATTCCTACTGTCTATGTTTTGAGCGTTTCCTGTGTCATCAGTTTTATATTTTGATTCACCTCTGCAGGTTTACTGTAACCCTTGGACCTTCACAGTGACGATGAAACACAGAAATTGCATCAAATTAAGTATAAGAGACACAATGCCGACTTCAGTACAAGAAAATTGAGTCTTCTTAGGGTCTATGTTTGACCGCTTCCTGTTCCACCAGTTTTACATTCCGATGCACCTCTGCAGTTTTACTATATCCAGTGGACCTTCCCATTGGCGATGAAACACAGAAATACCTTCGGAATTAAATATAAGAGACACAATGCCGACTTAAGAACAGGAAGGCTGAGTCTTCGTACTGTCTATGTTTTGCGCGTTTCCTGTGTCACCAGTTTTACATTCCGATGCATCTCTGCAGGTTTACTGTATCCATTGGACTTTCCCATTGACGATGAAACACAGAAATTGCATCGGAACTAAATATAAAAGACACAATGCCGATTTAAGTACAAGAAAACTGAGTCTTCTTAGGGTCTGTGTTATGAGCGCTTCCTGTGTCACCAGTTTTACATTCCGATGCACCTCTGTAGGGTTACTGTATCCCTTGGACCTCCCCATTGACGATGAAACACAGAAATTGCATCGGAATTAAATATAAGAGACACAATGTCGACTTAAGTACAGAAAGACTGAGTCTTCCTACTGTCTATGTATTGAGCGTTTCCTGTGTCATCAGTTCTACATTCCGATGCACCTCTGCACGTTTACTGTATCCATTCGACCTTCCCATTGACGATGAAACACAGAAATTGCATAGGAATTAAATGTAAGGGTCAAAATGCCGACTTAAGTACAGGAAGACTGAGTCTTCCTACTGTCTATGCTTTGAGCGTTTCCTGTGTCACCAGTTTTACATTCCGATGCACCTCTGCAGGTTTACTGTATCCATTGGACCTTCACAGTGACGACGAAACACAGAAATTGCATCGGAATTAAATATCAGAGAAACAATGCCGACTTAGGTAAAGGAAGACTGAGTATTCCTACTGTCTATGTTTTGCGCGATTCCTGCGTCACCAGTTCTACATTCCGAAGCACCTCTGCAGGTTTACTGTATCCATTGGTCCTTCCCATTGACGATGAAACACAGAAATAGCATCGGAATTAAATATAAGATACACAATGCCGACTTAGGAACAGGAAGGCTGAGTCTTCCTACTGTCTATGTTTTGAGCGTTTCCTGAGTCACCAATTTTACATTCCGATGCACCTCTGCAGGTTTACTGTATCCACTGGACCTTCCCATTGACGATGAAACACAGAAATAGCATCGAAATTAAATATAAGAGACACAATGCCGACATAAGAACAGGAAGGCTGAGTCTTCCTACTGTCTATGATTTGAGCATTTCCTGTGACACCAGTTTTACATTCCGATGCATCTCTGCAGGTTTACTGTATCCCTTGGATCTTCGCATTGACGGTGAAACACAGAAATTACATCGGAATTAAATATAAGAGACACATTGCCGACTTAAGTACAGTGAGACTGATTCTTCCCACTGTCTATGTTATGAGCGCTTCCTGTGTCACCAGTTTTATATTCCGATGCACCTCTGTTGGGTTACTGTATCCCTTGGACTTTCCCATTGACGATGAAACACAGAAATTGCATCGGAATTAAATATAAGAGACACAATGTCGACTTAAGTACAGGAAGAGTGTGTCTTTCTATTGTTTATGATTGGTGCGTTTCCTGTGTCACCAGTTTTACATTCCGATGCACCTCTGCAGGGCTACTGTATCCATTGGACCTTCCCATTGACGATGAAACACAGAAATTGCATCGGAATTAAATAGAAGAGACACAATGTCGACTTAAGTACAGGAAAAGTGTGAATTTCTATTGTCTATGTTTTGAGCGTTTCCTGTGTCACCAGCTTTACATTCCGATGCACCTCTGCTGGTTTACTGTATCCATTGGATCTTCCATTTACGATGAAACACAGAAATTGCATCGGAATTAAATATAAAAGACACAATGCCGATTTAAGTACAAGAAAACTGAGTCTTCTTATGGTCTATGATATGAGCGTTTCCTGTGTCAGCAGTTTAACATTCCGATGCACCTCTGTAGGGTTACTGTATCCCTTGGACCTCCCCATTGACGATGAAACACAGAAATAGCATCGGAATTAAATAAAAGAGACAATGCCGACTTAAGTACAGGAACATTGAGTCTTCCTACTGTCTATGTTTTGAGCGATTCCTGCGTCACCAGTTTTACATTCCGATGCACCTCTGCAGGTTTACTGTATCCATTGGACCTTCTCATTGACGATGAAACACAGAAATTACATCGGAATTAAATATAAGAGACACAACGCCGACTTAAGTACAAGAAAACTGAGTCTTCTTACGTTCTATGTTTTGAGCGTTTCCAGTGTCACCAGTTTTAAATTCCGATGCCCCTCTGCAGGTTTACTGTATCCATTGGACCTTCCCATTGACGATGAAACACAGAAATAGCATCGGAATTAAATATAAGAGACACAATGCCGACTTAGGTACAGGAAGACTGAGTCTTCCTACTGTCTATGCTTTGAGCGTCTCCTGTGTCACCAGTTTTACATTCCGATGCACCTCTGCAGGTATACTGTTTCCCTTCGACTTTCCCATTGACGATGAAACACAGAAATTGCATCGGAATTAAATAGAAGAGACACAATGTCGACTTAAGTACAGGAAGAGTGAGTCATTCTATTGTCTATGTTTTGAGCGTTTCCTGTGTCACCAGTATTACATTCCGATGCACCTCTGCCGGTTTACTGTAACCATTGGACCTTCACAGTGACGATGAAACACAGAAATAGCATCGGAATTAATTGTAAGAGAAACAATGCCGGCTTAGGTACAGGAAGACTGAGTATTCCTACTGTCTATGTTTTGAGCGTTTCCTGTGTCATCAGTTTTATATTTTGATTCACCTCTGCAGGTTTACTGTATCCATTGGACCTTCACAGTGACGATGAAACACAGAAATTGCATCAAATTAAGTATAAGAGACACAATGCCGACTTCAGTACAAGAAAACTGAGTCTTCTTAGGGTCTATGTTTTGACCGCTTCCTGTGCCACCAGTTTTACATTCCGATGCACCTCTGCAGTTTTAGTATATCCAGTGGACCTTCCCATTGACGATGAAACACAGAAATACCATCGGAATTACATATAAGAGACACAATGCCGACTTAAGTACAGGAAGACTGAGTCTTCCTACTGTCTATGCTTTTAGCGTTTCCTGTGTCACCAGTTTTACATTCCGATGCACCTCTGCAGGTTTACTGTATCCATTGGACCTTCACAGTGACGACGAAACACAGAAATTGCATCGGAATTAAATATAAGAGACACAATGCCGACTTAAGTACAGGAACATTGAGTCTTCCTACTGTCTATGCTTTGAGCGAATCCTGCGTCTCCAGTTTTACATTCCGAAGCACCTCTGCAGGTTTACTGTATCCATTGGACCTTCCCATTGACGATGAAACACAGAAATAGCATCGGAATTAAATATAAGATACACAATGCCGACTTAGGAACAGGAAGGCTGAGTCTTCCTACTGTCTATGTTTTGAGCATTTCCTGTGTCACCAGTTTTACATTCCGATGCACCTCTGCAGGTTTACTGTATCCATTGGACCTTCTCATTGACGATGAAACACTGAAATTACATCGGAATTAAATATAAGAGACACAACGCCGACTTAAGTACAAGAAAACTGAGTCTTCTTACGGTCTATGTTTTGAGCGTTTCCAGTGTCACCAGTTTTAAATTCCGATGCCCCTCTGCAGGTTTACTGTATCCATTGGACCTTCCCATTAACGATGAAACACAGAAATAGCATCGGAATTAAATATAAGAGACACAATGCCGACTTAGGTACAGGAAGACTGAGTCTTCCTACTGTCTATGCTTTGAGCGTCTCCTGTGTCACCAGTTTTACATTCCGATGCACCTCTGCAGGTATACTGTTTCCCTTCGACTTTCCCATTGACGATAAAAACACAGAAATTGCATCGGAATTAAATAGAAGAGACACAATGTCGACTTAAGTACAGGAAGAGTGTGTCTTTCTATTGTCAATGTTTTGAGCGTTTCCTGTGTCACCAGTATTACATTCCGATGCACATCTGCCGGTTTACTGTAACCATTGGACCTTCACAGTGACGATGAAACACAGATATTGCATCAAATGAAGTATAAGAGACACAATGCCGACTTCAGTACAAGAAAACTGAGTCTTCTTAGGGTCTATGTTTTGACCGCTTCCTGTGCCACCAGTTTTACATTCCGATGCACCTCTGCAGGTTTACTATATCCAGTGGACCTACCCATTGTCGATGAAACACAGAATTACCATCGGAATTAAATATAAGAGACACAATGCCGACTTAAGAACAGGAAGGCTGAATCTTCGTACTTTCTATGATTTGCGCGTTTCCTGTGTCACCAGTTTTACATTCCGATGCACCTCTGTAGGGTTACTGTATCACTTGGACCTCCCCATTGACGATGAAACACAGAAATTGCATCGGAATTAAATATAAGAGACACAATGCCGATTTAAGTACAAGAAAACTGAGTCTTCCTACTGTCTATGTTTTGAGCGTTTCCCTTGTCACCAGTTTTACATTCCGATGCACCTCAGCAGGTATACTGTTTCCATTCGACCTTCCCATTGACGAGGAAACACAGAAATTGCATCGGAATTAAATATAAGAGACACAATGCGGCAGACATAAGTACAGGAAGACTGAGTCTTCCTACTGTCTATGCTTTAAGCGTTTCCTGTGTCATCAGTTTTACATTCCGATGCACCTCTGCAGGTTTACTGTATCCATTCGACCTTCCCATTGACGATGAAACACAGAAATTGCATAGGAATTAAATGTAAGGGACAAAATGCCGACTTAAGTACAGGAAGACTGAGTCTTCCTACTGTCTATGCTTTGAGCGTTTCCTGTGTCACCAGTTTTACATTCCGATGCAACTCTGCAGGTTTGCTGTATCCATTCGACCTTCACAGTGACGACGAAACACAGAAATTGCATCGGAATTAAATATCAGAGAAACAATGCCGACTGAGGTAAAGGAAGACTGAGTATTCCTACTGTCTATGTTTTGAGCGTTTCCTGTGTCATCAGTTTTACATTCCGATCCACCTCTGCAGTTTTACTGTATCCATTGGACCTTCCCATTGACGATGAAACATAGAAATTGCATCGGAATTAAATATAAGAGACACAATGACGACTTAAGTACAGGAACATTGAGTCTTCCTACTGTCTATGTTTTGCGCGATTCCTGCGTCAGCAGTTTTACATTCCGAAGCACCTCTGCAGGTTTACTGTATCCATTGGACCTTCCCATTGACGATGAAACACAGAAATAGCATCGGAATTAAATATAAGATACACAATGCCGACTTAGGAACAGGAAGGCTTAGTCTTCCTACTGTCTATGTTTTGAGCATTTCCTGTGTCACCAGTTTTACATTCTGATGCACCTCTCCAGGTTTACTGTATCCCTTGGATCTTCCCATTGACGATGAAACAGAGAAATTGCATCGGAATTAAATATAAGAGACACAATGCCGACTTAAGAACAGGAAGGCTGAGTCTTCCTACTGTCTATGTTTTGAGCGTTTCCTGTGTCACCAGTTTTACATTCCGATGCACCTCTGCAGGTTTAGTGTATCCCTTGGATCTTCGCATTGACGATGAAACACAGAAATTGCATCGGAATTAAATATAAGAGACACAATGCCGACTTAAGTAAAGGAACATTGAGTCTTCCTACAGTTTATGTTTTGAGCGATTCCTGCGTCACCAGTTTTACATTCCGAAGCACCTCTGCAAGTTTACTGTATCCATTTGACCTTTCCATTGACGATGAAACACAGAAATAGCATCGGAATTAAAGATAAGAGACACAATGCCGACTTAAGAACAGGAAGGCTGAGTCTTCCTACTGTCTATGTTTTGAGCATTTCCTGTGTCACCAGTTTTACATTCCGATGCACCTCTGCAGGTTTACTGTATCCCTTGGATCTTCCCATTGACGATGAAACAGAGAAATTGCATCGGAATTAAATATAAGAGACACAATGCCGTCTTAAGTACAGGAAGATTGAGTCTTCCTACTGTCTATGTTTTCAGCGTTTCCTGAGTCACCAATTTTACATTCCGATGCACCTCTGCAGGTTTACTGTATCCACTGGACCTTCCCATTGACGATGAGACACAGAAATAGCATCGGAATTAAATAAAAGAGACACAATGCTGACATAAGAACAGGAAGGCTGAGTCTTCCTACTGTCTATGTTTAGAGCGTTTCCTGTGACACCAGTTTTACATTCCGATGCATCTCTGCACGTTTACTGTATCCCTTGGATCTTCGCATTGACGATGAAACACAGAAATTGCATCTGAATTAAATATAAGAGACACAATGCCGACTTAAGTACAGGAACATTGAGTCTTCCTACTGTCTATGTTTTGAGCGATTCCTGCGTCACCAGTTTTACATTCCGATGCACCTCTGCAGGTTTACTGTATCCCTTGGACCTTCACAGTGACGATGAAACACAGAAATTGCATCGGAATTAAATATAGGAGACTCTATGTCGACTTAAGTACAGGAAGACTGAGTCTTCCTACTGTCTATGCTTTGAGCGTCTCCTCTGTCACCAGTTTTACATTCCGATGCACCTCTGCAGGTATACTGTTTCCCTTCGCCTTTCCCATTGACGATGAAACACAGAAATTGCATCGGAATTAAATAGAAGAGACACAATGTCGACTTAAGAACAGGAAGGCTGAGTCTTCGTACTGTCTATGTTTTGCGCGTTTCCTGTGTCACCAGTTTTACATTCCGATGCATCTCTGCAGGTTTACTGTATCCATTGGACTTTCCCATTGACGAAGAAACACAGAAATTGCATCGGAACTAAATATAAAAGACACAATGCCGATTTAAGTACAAGAAAACTGAGTCTTCTTAGGGTCTATGTTATGAGCGCTTCCTGTGTCACCAGTTTTACATTCCGATGCACCTCTGTAGGGTTACTGTATCCCTTGGACCTCCCCATTGACGATGAAACACAGAAATTGCATCGGAATTAAATATAAGAGACACAATGTCGACTTAAGTACAGAAAACTGAGTCTTCCTACTGTCTATGTTTTGAGCGTTTCCCTTGTCACCAGTTTTACATTCCGATGCACCTCTGCAGTTTTACTGTATCCATTGGACCTTCCCATTGACGATGAAACACAGAAATTGCATCGGAATTAAATATAAGAGACACAATGCCGACTTAAGTACAGGAACATTGAGTCTTCCTACTGTCTATGTTTTGAGCGATTCCTGCGTCACCAGGTTTACATTCCGAAGCACCTCTGCAGGTTTACTGTATCCATTGGACCTTCCCATTGACGATGAAACACAGAAATAGCATCGGAATTAAATATAAGAGACACAATGCCGACTTAGGTACAGGAAGACTGAGTCTTCCTACTGTCTATGCTTTGAGCGTCTCCTGTGTCACCAGTTTTACATTCCGATGCACCTCTGCAGGTATACTGTTTCCCTTCGACTTTCGCATTGACGATGAAACACAGAAATTGCATCGGAATTAAATAGAAGAGACACAATGTCGACTTAAGTACAGGAAGAGTGTGTCTTTCTATTGTCTATGTTTTGAGCGTTTCCTGTGTCATCAGTTTTATATTTTGATTCACCTCTGCAGGTTTACTGTAACCCTTGGACCTTCACAGTGACGATGAAACACAGAAATTGCATCAAATTAAGTATAAGAGACACAATGCCGACTTCAGTACAAGAGAACTGAGTCTTCTTAGGGTCTATGTTTTGACCGCTTCCTGGGCCACCGGTTTTACATTCCGATGCACCTCTGCAGTTTTACTATATCCAGTGGACCTACCCATTGACGATGAAACACAGAAATACCATCGGAATTAAATATAAGAGACACAATGCCGACTTAAGAACAGGAAGGCTGAATCTTCGTACTGTCTATGTTTTGCGCGTTTCCTGTGTCACCAGTTTTACATTCCGATGCACCTCTGTAGGGTTACTGTATCACTTGGACCTCCCCATTGACGATGAAACACAGAAATTGCATCGGAATTAAATATTAGAGACACAATGCCGATTTAAGTACAAGAAAACTGAGTCTTCCTACTGTCTATGTTTTGAGCGTTTCCCTTGTCACCAGTTTTACATTCCGATGCACCTCAGCAGGTATACTGTTTCCATTCGACCTTCCCATTGACGAGGAAACACAGAAATTGCATCGGAATTAAATATAAGAGACACAATGCTCTAGACATAAGTACAGGAAGACTGAGTCTTCCTACTGTCTATGCTTTGAGCGTTTCCTGTGTCATCAGTTTTACATTCCGATGCACCTCTGCAGGTTTACTGTATCCATTCGACCTTCCCATTGACGATGAAACACAGAAATTGCATAGGAATTAAATGTAAGGGACAAAATGCCGACTTAAGTACAGGAAGACTGAGTCTTCCTACTGTCTATGCTTTGAGCGTTTCCTGTGTCACCAGTTTTACATTCCGATGCAACTCTGCAGGTTTGCTGTATCCATTGGACCTTCACAGTGACGACGAAACACAGAAATTGCATCGGAATTAAATATCAGAGAAACAATGCCGACTTAGGTAAAGGAAGACTGAGTATTCCTACTGTCTATGTTTTGAGCGTTTCCTGTGTCATCAGTTTTACATTCCGATCCACCTCTGCAGTTTTACTGTATCCATTGGACCTTCCCATTGACGATGAAACATAGAAATGGCATCGGAATTAAATATAAGAGACACAATGACGACTTAAGTACAGGAACATTGAGTCTTCCTACTGTCTATGTTTTGCGCGATTCCTGCGTCAGCAGTTTTACATTCCGAAGCACCTCTGCAGGTTTACTGTATTTTACTGTATCCATTGGAACTTCCCATTGACGATGAAACACAGAAATAGCATCGGAATTAAATATAAGATACACAATGCCGACTTAGGAACAGGAAGTCTTAGTCTTCCTACTGTCTATGTTTTGAGCATTTCCTGTGTCACCAGTTTTACATTCTGATGCACCTCTGCAGGTTTACTGTATCCCTTGGATCTTCCCATTGACGATGAAACAGAGAAATTGCATCGGAATTAAATATAAGAGACACAATGCCGACTTAAGAACAGGAAGGCTGAGTCTTCCTACTGTCTATGTTTTGAGCGTTTCCTGTGTCACCAGTTTTACATTCCGATGCACCTCTGCAGGTTTAGTGTATCCCTTGGATCTTCGCATTGACGATGAAACACAGAAATTGCATCGGAATTAAATATAAGAGACACAATGCCGACTTAAGTAAAGGAACATTGAGTCTTCCTACAGTCTATGTTTTGAGCGATTCCTGCGTCACCAGTTTTACATTCCGAAGCACCTCTGCAAGTTTACTGTATCCATTTGACCTTTCCATTGACGATGAAACACAGAAATAGCATCGGAATTAAACATAAGCGACACAATTCCGACTTAAGAACAGGAAGGCTGAGTCTTCCTACTGTCTATGTTTTGAGCATTTCCTGTGTCACCAGTTTTACATTCCGATGCACCTCTGCAGGTTTACTGTATCCCTTGGATCTTCCCATTGACGATGAAACAGAGAAATTGCATCGGAATTAAATATAAGAGACACAATGCCGACTTAAGTACAGGAAGATTGAGTCATCCTACTGTCTATGTTTTCAGCGTTTCTTGTGTCATCAGTTTTACATTCCGATGCACCTCTGCAGGTTTTCTGTATCCATTCGACCTTCCCATTGACGATGAAACACAGAAATTGTATAGGAATTAAATGTAAGGGACAAAATGCCGACTTAAGTACAGGAAGACTGAGTCTTCCTACTGTCTATGCTTTGAGCGTTTCCTGTGTCACCAGTTTTACATTCCGATGCACCTCTGCAGGTTTACTGTTTCCATTGGACCTTCCCATTGACGAGGAAACACAGAAATTTCATCGGAATTAAATATAAGAGACACAATGCTGCAGACATAAGTACAGGAAGACTGAGTCTTCCTACTGTCTATGTTTTGAGCGTTTCCTGTGTCATCAGTTTTACATTCCGATGCACCTCTGCAGGTTTACTGTATCCATTGGACCTTCTCATTGACGATGAAACACTGAAATTACATCGGAATTAAATATAAGAGACACAACGCCGACTTAAGTACAAGAAAACTGAGTCTTCTTACGGTCTATGTTTTGAGCGTTTCCAGTGTCACCAGTTTTAAATTCCGATGCCCCTCTGCAGGTTTACTGTATCCATTGGACCTTCCCATTGACGATGAAACACAGAAATAGCATCGGAATTAAATATAAGAGACACAATGCCGACTTAGGTACAGGAAGACTGAGTCTTCCTACTGTCTATGTTTTGAGCGATTCCTGCGTCTCCAGTTTTACATTCCGAAGCACCTCTGCAGGTTTACTGTATCCATTGGACCTTCCCATTGACGATGAAACACAGAAATAGCATCGGAATTAAATATAAGATACACAATGCCGACTTAGGAACAGGAAGGCTGAGTGTTCCTACTGTCTATGTTTTGAGCATTTCCTGTGTCACCAGTTTTACATTCCGATGCACCTCTGCAGGTTTACTGTATCCATTGGACCTTCTCATTGACGATGAAACACTGAAATTACATCGGAATTAAATATAAGAGACACAACGCCGACTTAAGTACAAGAAAACTGAGTCTTCTTACGGTCTATGTTTTGAGCGTTTCCAGTGTCACCAGTTTTAAATTCCGATGCCCCTCTGCAGGTTTACTGTATCCATTGGACCTTCCCATTGACGATGAAACACAGAAATAGCATCGGAATTAAATATAAGAGACACAATGCCGACTTAGGTACAGGAAGACTGAGTCTTCCTACTGTCTATGCTTTGAGCGTCTCCTGTGTCACCAGTTTTAGATTCTGATGCACCTCTGCAGGTATACTGTTTCCCTTCGACTTTCCCATTGACGATGAAACACAGAAATTGCATCGGAATTGAATAGAAGAGACACAATGTCGACTTAAGTACAGGAAGAGTGTGTCTTTCTATTGTCTATGTTTTGAGCGTTTCCTGTGTCATCAGTTTTATATCTTGATTCACCTCTGCAGGTTTACTGTAACCCTTGGACCTTCACAGTGACGATGAAACACAGAAATTGCATCAAATTAAGAATAAGAGACACAATGCCGACTTCAGTACAAGAAAACTGAGTCTTCTTAGGGTCTATGTTTTGACCGCTTCCTGTGCCACCAGTTTTACATTCCGATGCACCTCTGCAGTTTTACTATATCCAGTGGACCTACCCATTGACGATGAAACACAGAAATACCATCGGAATTAAATATAAGAGACACAATGCCGACTTAAGAACAGGAAGGCTGAATCTTCGTACTGTCTATGTTTTGCGCGTTTCCTGTGTCACCAGTTTTACATTCCGATGCACCTCTGTAGGGTTACTGTATCACTTGGACCTCCCCATTGACGATGAAACACAGAAATTGCATCGGAATTAAATATAAGAGACACAATGCCGATTTAAGTACAAGAAAACTGAGTCTTCCTACTGTCTATGTATTGAGCGTTTCCCTTGTCACCAGTTTTACATTCCGATGCACCTCAGCAGGTATACTGTTTCCATTCGACCTTCCCATTGACGAGGAAACACAGAAATTGCATCGGAATTAAATATAAGAGACACAATGCTGCAGACATTAGTACAGGAAGACTGAGTCTTCCTACTGTCTATGCTTTGAGCGTTTCCTGTGTCATCAGTTTTACATTCCGATGCACCTCTGCAGGTTTACTGTATCCATTCGACCTTCCCATTGACGATGAAACACAGAAATTGCATAGGAATTAAATGTAAGGGACAAAATGCCGACTTAAGTACAGGAAGACTGAGTCTTCCTACTGTCTATGCTTTGAGCGTTTCCTGTGTCACCAGTTTTACATTCCGATGCAACTCTGCAGGTTTGCTGTATCCATTGGACCTTCACAGTGACGACGAAACACAGAAATTGCATCGGAATTAAATATCAGAGAAACAATGCCGACTTAGGTAAAGGAAGACTGAGTATTCCTACTGTCTATGTTTTGAGCGTTTCCTGTGTCATCAGTTTTACATTCCGATCCACCTCTGCAGTTTTACTGCATCCATTGGACCTTCCCATTGACGATGAAACATAGAAATTGCATCGGAATTAAATATAAGAGACACAATGACGACTTAAGTACAGGAACATTGAGTCTTCCTACTGTCTATGTTTTGCGCGATTCCTGCGTCAGCAGTTTTACATTCCGAAGCACCTCTGCAGGTTTACTGTATCCATTGGACCTTCCCATTGACGATGAAACACAGAAATAGCATCGGAATTAAATATAAGATACACAATGCCGACTTAGGAACAGGAAGGCTTAGTCTTCCTACTGTCTATGTTTTGAGCATTTCCTGTGTCACCAGTTTTACATTCTGATGCACCTCTGCAGGTTTACTGTATCCCTTGGATCTTCCCATTGACGATGAAACAGAGAAATAGCATCGGAATTAAATATAAGAGACACAATGCCGACTTAAGAACAGGAAGGCTGAGTCTTCCTACTGTCTATGTTTTGAGCGTTTCCTGTGTCACCAGTTTTACATTCCGATGCACCTCTGCAGGTTTAGTGTATCCCTTGGATCTTCGCATTGACGATGAAACACAGAAATTGCATCGGAATTAAATATAAGAGACACAATGCCGACTTAAGTAAAGGAACATTGAGTCTTCCTACAGTCTATGTTTTGAGCGATTCCTGCGTCACCAGTTTTACATTCCGAAGCACCTCTGCAAGTTTACTGTATCCATTTGACCTTTCCATTGACGATGAAACACAGAAATAGCATCGGAATTAAATATAAGAGACACAATGCCGACTTAAGAACAGGAAGGCTGAGTTTTCCTACTGTCTATGTTTTGAGCATTTCCTGTGTCACCAGTTTTACATTCCGATGCACCTCTGCAGGTTTACTGTATCCCTTGGATCTTCCCATTGACGATGAAACAGAGAAATAGCATCGGAATTAAATATAAGAGACACAATGCCGACTTAAGTACAGGAAGATTGAGTCATCCTACTGTCTATGTTTTCAGCGTTTCCTAAGTCACCAATTTTACATTCCGATGCACCTCTGCAGGTTTACTGTATCCACTGGACCTTCCCATTGACGATGAGACACAGAAATAGCATCAGAATTAAATAAAAGAGACACAATGCCGACATAAGGACAGGAAGGCTGAGTCTTCCTACTGTCTATGTTTTGAGCGTTTCCTGTGACACCAGTTTTACATTCCGATGCATTTCTGCAGGTTTACTGTATCCCTTGGATCTTCGCATTGACGATGAAACACAGAAATTGCATCTGAATTAAATATAAGAGACACAATGCCGACTTAAGTACAGGAACATTGAGTCTTCCTACTGTCTATGTTTTGAGCGATTCCTGCGTCACCAGTTTTACATTCCGATGCACCTCTGCAGGTTTACTGTATCCCTTGGACCTTCACACTGACGATGAAACACATAAATTGCATCGGAATTAAATATAGGAGACTCTATGTCGACTTAAGTACAGGAAGACTGAGTCTTCCTACTGTCTATGCTTTGAGCGTCTCCTCTGTCACCAGTTTTACATTCCGATGCACCTCTGCAGGTATACTGTTTCCCTTCGCCTTTCCCATTGACGATGAAACACAGAAATTGCATCGGAATTAAATAGAAGAGACACAATGTCGACTTAAGTACAGGAAGATGTGAATTTCTATTGTCTATGATTTGAGCGTTTCCTGTGTCACCAGTTTTACATTCCGATGCACCTCTGCTGGTTTACTGTATCCATTGGACCTTCCATTGACGATGAAACACAGAAATTGCATCGGAATTAAATATAAGACACACCATGCCGACTTAAGTCAAGGAAGACTGAGTCTTCCTACTGTCTATGTTTTGAGCCTTTCCTTTGTCACCAGTATTACATTCCGATGCACCTCTGCAGGTTTACTGTATCCATTGGACTTTCCCATTGACGATGAAACACAGAAATTGCATCGGAATTAAATATAAAAGACACAATGCCGATTTAAGTACAAGAAAACTGAGTCTTCTTAGGGTCTATGTTATGAGCGCTTCCTGTGCACCAGTTTTACATTCCGATGCACCTCTGCAGGTATACTGTTTAACTTCGACTTTCCCATTGACGATGAAACACAGAAATTGCATCGGAATTAAATATAAGAGACACAATGTCGACTTAAGTACAGAAAGACTGAGTCTTCCTACTGTCTATGTTTTGAGCGTTTCCCTTGTCACCAGTTTTACATTCCGATGCACCTCAGCAGGTATACTGTTTCCATTCGACCTTCCCATTGACGAGGAAACACAGAAATTGCATCGGAATTAAATATAAGAGACACAATGCTGCAGACATAAGTACAGGATGACTGAGTCTTCCTACTGTATATGTTTTGAGCGTTTCCTGTGTCATCAGTTTTACATTCCGATGCACCTCTGCAGGTTTACTGTATCCATTCGACCTTCCCATTGACGATGAAACACAGAAATTGCATAGGAATTAAATGTAAGGGACAAAATGCCGACTTAAGTACAGGAAGACTGAGTCTTCCTACTGTCTATGCTTTGAGCGTTTCCTGTGTCACCAGTTTTACATTCCGATGCACCTCTGCAGGTTTACTGTATCCATTGGACCTTCACAGTGACGACGAAACACAGAAATTGCATCGGAATTAAATATCAGAGAAACAATGCCGACTTAGGTAAAGGAAAACTGAGTATTCCTACTGTCTATGTTTTGAGCGTTTCCTGTGTCATCAGTATTACATTACGATCCACCTCTGCAGTTTTACTGTATCCATTGGACCTTCCGATAGACGATGAAACACAGAAATAGCATCGGAATTAAATTAAGAGACACAATGCCGACTTAAGAACAGGAAGGCTGAGTCTTCCTACTGTCTATGTTTTGAGCGTTTCCTGTGTCACCAGTTTTACATTCCGATGCACCTCTGCAGGTTTACTGTATCCCTTGGATCTTCGCATTGACGATGAAACACAGAAATTGCATCGGAATTAAATATAAGAGACACAATGCTGACTTAAGTACAGGAACATTGAGTCTTCCAACTGTCTATGTTTTGAGCGATTCCTGCGTCACCAGTTTTACATTCCGAAGCACCTCTGCAGGTTTACTGTATCCATTGGACCTTCCCATTGACGATGAAACACAGAAATAGCATCGGAATTAAATATAAGATACACAATGCCGACTTAAGAACAGGAAGGCTGAGTCTTCCTACTGTCTATGTTTTGAGCGTTTCCTGAGTCACCAATTTTACATTCCGATGCACCTCTGCAGGTTTACTGTATCCACTGGACCTTCCCATTGACGATGAAACACAGAAATAGCATCGAAATTAAATATAAGAGGCACAATGCCGACATAAGAACAGGAAGGCTGAGTCTTCCTACTGTCTATGCTTTGAGCGTCTCCTCTGTCACCAGTTTTACATTCCGATGCACCTCTGCAGGTATACTGTTTCCCTTCGCCTTTCCCATTGACGATGAAACACAGAAATTGCATCGGAATTAAATAGAAGAGACACAATGTCGACTTAAGTACAGGAAGACTGAGTCTTCCTACTGTCTATGCTTTGAGCGTCTCCTGTGTCACCAGTTTTACATTCCGATGCACCTCTGCAGGTATACTGTTTCCCTTCGACTTTCCCATTGACGATGAAACACAGAAATTGCATCGGAATTAAATATAAGAGACACAATGCCGACTTCAGTACAAGAAAACTGAGTCTTCTTAGGGTCTATGTTTTGACCGCTTCCTGTGCCACCAGTTTTACATTCCGATGCACCTCTGCAGTTTTACTATATCCAGTGGACCTTCCCATTGACGATGAAACACAGAAATACCATCGGAATTAAATATAAGAGACACAATGCCGACTTAAGAACAGGAAGGCTGAGTCTTCGTACTGTCTATGTTTTGCGCGTTTCCTGTGTCACCAGTTTTACAATCCGATGCACCTCTGCAGGTTTACTGTATCCATTGGACCTTCTCATTGACGATGAAACACAGAAATTACATCGGAATTAAATATAAGAGACACAACGCCGACTTAAGTACAAGAAAACTGAATCTTCTTACGGTCTATGTTTTGAGCGTTTCCAGTGTCACCAGTTTTAAATTCCGATGCCCCTCTGCAGGTTTACTGTATCCATTGGACCTTCCCATTGACGATGAAACACAGAAATTGCATCGGAATTAAATGTAAGAGACACAATGCCGACTTAAGTACAGGAACATTGAGTCTTCCTACTGTCTATGTTTTGAGCGATTCCTGCGTCACCAGTTTTACATTCCGAAGCACCTCTGCAGGTTTACTGTATCCATTGGACCTTCCCATTGACGATGAAACACAGAAATAGTATCGGAATTAAATATAAGATACACAATGCCGACTTAGGAGCAGGAAGGCTGAGTCTTCCTACTGTCTATGTTTTGAGCATTTCCTGTGTCACCAGTTTTACATTCCGTTGCACCTCTGCAGGTTAACTGTATCCATTGGACCTTCTCATTGACGATGAAACACAGAAATTACATCGGAATTAAATATAAGAGACACAACGCCGACTTAAGTACAAGAAAACTGAGTCTTCTTACGGTCTATGTTTTGAGCGTTTCCAGTGTCACCAGTTTAAATTCCGATGCCCCTCTGCAGGTTTACTGTAACACTTGGACCTTCACAGTGACGATGAAACACAGAAATTGCATCAAATTAAGTATAAGAGACACAATGCCGACTTCAGTACAAGAAAACTGAGTCTTCTTAGGTTCTATGTTTTGACCGCTTCCTGTGCCACCAGTTTTACATTCCGATGCACCTCTGCAGTTTTACTATATCCAGTGGACCTTCCCATTGACGATGAAACACAGAAATACCATCGGAATTAAATATAAGAGACACAATGCCGACTTAAGAACAGGAAGGCTGAGTCTTGGTACTGTCTAAGTTTTGCGCGTTTCCTGTGTCACCAATTTTACATTCCGATGCATCTCTGCAGGTTTACTGTATCCATTGGACTATCCCATTGACGATGAAACACAGAAATTGCATCGGAACTAAATATAAAAGACACAATGCCGATTTAAGTACAAGAAAACTGAGTCTTCTTAGGGTCTATGTTATGAACGCTTCCTGTGTCACCAGTTTTACATTCCGATGCACCTCTGTAGGGTTACTGTATCCCTTGGACCTCCCCATTGACGATGAAACACAGAAATTGCATCGGAATTAAATATAAGAGACACAATGTCGACTTAAGTACAGAAAGACTGGGTCTTCCTACTGTCTATGTTTTGAGCGTTTCCCTTGTCACCAGTTTTACATTCCGATTCACCTCAGCAGGTATACTGTTTCCATTCGACTTTCCCATTGACGAGGAAACACAGAAATTGCATCGGAATTAAATATAAGAGACACAATGCTGCAGACATAAGTACAGGAAGACTGAGTCTTCCTACTGTCTATGTTTTGAGCGTTTCCTGTGTCATCAGCAGGTATACTGTTTCCATTCGACCTTCCCATTGCATTGGAAATTGCATCGGAATTAAATATAAGAGACACAATGCCGACTTAAGTACAGGAACATTGAGTCTTCCTACTGTCTATGTTTTGAGCGATTCCTGCGTCACCACTTTTACATTCCGATGCACCTCTGCAGGTTTACTGTATCCCTTGGACCTTCACAGTGACGATGAAACACAGAAATTGCATCGGAATTAAATATAGGAGACTCAATGTCGACTTAAGTACAGGAAGACTGAGTCTTCCTACTGTCTATGCTTTGAGCGTCTCCTCTGTCACCAGTTTTACATTCCGATGCAGCTCTGCAGGTATACTGTTTCCCTTCGCCTTTCCCATTGACGATGAAACACAGAAATTGCATCGGAATTAAATAGAAGAGACACAATGTCGACTTAAGTACAGGAAGAGTGTGAATTTCTATTGTCTATGATTTGAGCGTTTCCTGTGTCACCAGTTTTACATTCCGACGCACCTCTGCTGGTTTACTGTATCCATTGGACCTTCCATTGACGATGAAACACAGAAATTGCATCGGAATTAAATATGAGACACACCATGCCGACTTAAGTAAAGGAAGACTGAGTCTTCCTACTGTCTATGTTTTGAGCGATTCCTGCGTCACCAGTTTTACATTCCGATGCACCTCTGCAGGTTTACTGTATCCCTTGGACCTTCACAGTGACGATGAAACACAGAAATTGCATCGGAATTAATTGTAAGAGAAACAATGCCGGCTTAGGTACAGGAAGACTGAGTATTCCTACTGTCTATGTTTTGAGCGTTTCCTGTGTCATCAGTTTTATATTTTGATTCACCTCTGCAGGTTTACTGTAACCCATGGACCTTCACAGTGACGATGAAACACAGAAATTGCATCAAATTAAGTATAAGAGACACAATGCCGACTTCAGTACAAGAAAACTGAGTCTTCTTAGGGTCTATGTTTTGACCGCTTCCTGTGCCACCAGTTTTACATTCCGATGCACCTCTGCAGTTTTACTATATCCAGTGAACCTTCCCATTGACGATGAAACACAGAAATACCATCGGAATTAAATATAAGAGACACAATGCCGACTTAAGAACAGGAAGGCTGAGTCTTCGTACTGTCTATGTTTTGCGCGTTTCCTGTGTCACCAGTTTTACATTCCGATGCATCTCTGCAGGTTTACTGTATCCATTGGACTTTCCCATTGACGATGAAACACAGAAATTGCATCGGAACTAAATATAAAAGACACAATGCCGATTTAAGTACAAGAAAACTGAGTCAACTTAGGGTCTATGTTATGAGCGCTACCTGTGTCACCAGTTTTACATTCCGATGCACCTCTGTAGGGTTACTGTATCCCTTGGACCTCCCCATTGACGATGAAACACAGAAATTGCATCTGAATTAAATATAAGAGACACAATGTCGACTTAAGTACAGAAAGACTGAGCCTTCCTACTGTCTATGTTTTGAGCGTTTCCCTTGTCACCAGTTTTACATTCCGATGCACCTCAGCAGGTATACTGTTTCCATTCGACCTTCCCATTGACGAGGAAACACAGAAATTGCACCGGAATTAAATATAAGAGACACAATGCTGCAGACATAAGTACAGGAAGAGTGAGTCTTCCTACTGTCTATGTTTTGAGCGTTTCCTGTGTCATCAGTTTTACATTCCGATGCACCTCTGCAGGTTTACTGTATCCATTCGACCTTCCCATTGACGATGAAACACAGAAATTGCATAGGAATTAAATGTAAGGGACAAAATGCCGACTTAAGTACAGGAGGACTGAGTCTTCCTACTGTCTATGCTTTGAGCGTTTCCTGTGTCACCAGTTTTACATTCCGATGCACCTCTGCAGGTTTACTGTATCCATTGGACCTTCACAGTGACGACGAAACACAGAAATTGCATCGGAATTAAATATCAGAGAAACAATGCCGACTTAGGTAAAGGAAGACTGAGTATTCCTACTGTCTATGTTTTGAGCGTTTCCTGTGTCATCAGTTTTACATTCCGATCCACCTCTGCAGTTTTACTGTATCCATTGGACCTTCCCATTGACGATGAAACAGAGAAATTGCATCGGAATTAAATATAAGAGACACAATGCCGACTTAAGAACAGGAAGGCTGAGTCTTCCTACTGTCTATGTTTTGTGCGTTTCCTGTGTCACCAGTTTTACATTCCGATGCACCTCTGCAGGTTTAGTGTATCCCTTGGATCTTCGCATTGACGATGAAACACAGAAATTGCATCGGAATTGAATATAAGAGACACAATGCCGACTTAAGTAAAGGAACATTGAGTCTTCCTACAGTCTATGTTTTGAGCGATTCCTGCGTCACCAGTTTTACATTCCGAAGCACCTCTGCAAGTTTACTGTATCCATTTGACCTTTCCATTGACGATGAAACACAGAAATAGCATCGGAATTAAATATAAGAGACACAATGCCGACTTAAGAACAGGAAGGCTGAGTCTTCCTACTGTCTATGTTTTGAGCATTTCCTGTGTCACCAGTTTTACATTCCGATGCACCTCTGCAGGTTTACTGTATCCATTGCACCTTCACAGTGACGACGAAACACAGAAATTGCATCGGAATTAAATATCAGAGAAACAATGCCGACTTAGGTAAAGGAAGACTGAGTATTCCTACTGTCTATGTTTTGAGCGTTTCCTGTGTCATCAGTTTTACATTCCGATCCACCTCTGCAGTTTTACTGTATCCATTGGACCTTCCCATTGACGATGAAACAGAGAAATTGCATCGGAATTAAATATAAGAGACACAATGCCGACATAAGAACAGGAAGGCTGAGTCTTCCTACTGTCTATGTTTTGTGCGTTTCCTGTGTCACCAGTTTTACATTCCGATGCACCTCTGCAGGTTTAGTGTATCCCTTGGATCTTCCCATTGACGATGAAACAGAGAAATTGCATCGGAATTAAATATAAGAGACACAATGCCGACTTAAGTACAGGAAGATTGAGTCATCCTACTGTCTATGTTTTGAGTGTTTCCTGAGTCACCAATTTTACATTCCGATGCACCTCTGCAGGTTTACTGTATCCACTGGACCTAGCCATTGACGATGAGACACAGAAATAGCATCGGAATTAAATAAAAGAGACACAATGCCGACATAAGAACAGGAAGGCTGAGTCTTCCTACTGTCTATGTTTTGAGCGTTTCCTGTGACACCAGTTTTACATTCCGATGCATCTCTGCAGGTTTCCTGTATCTCTTGGATCTTCGCATTGACGATGAAACACAGAAATTACATCGGAATTAAATATAAGAGACACAATGCCCACTTAAGTACAGGAACATTGAGTCTTCCTACTGTCTATGTTTTGAGCGATTCCTGCGTCACCAGTTTTACATTCCGATGCACCTCTGCAGGTTTACTGTATCCCTTGGACCTTCGAGTGACGATGAAACACAGAAATTGCATCGGAATTAAATATAGGAGACTCAATGTCGACTTAAGTACAGAAAGACTGAGTCTTCCTACTGTCTATGCTTAGAGCGTCTCCTCTGTCACCAGTTTTACATTCTGATGCACCTCTGCAGGTATACTGTTTCCCTTCGCCTTTCCCATTGACGATGAAACACAGAAATTGCATCGGAATTAAATAGTAGAGACACAATGTCGACTTAAGTACAGGAAGAGTGTGAATTTCTATTGTCTATGATTTGAGCGTTTCCAGTGTCACCAGTTTTACATTCCGATGCACCTCTGCTGGTTTACTGTATCCATTGGACCTTCCATTGACGATGAAACACAGAAAGTGCATCGGAATTAAATAGAAGAGACACAATGTCGACTTAAGTACAGGAAGAGTGTGAATTTCTATTGTCTATGATTTGAGCGTTTCCTGTGTCACCAGTTTTACATTCTGATGCACCTCTGCTGGTTTACTGTATCCATTGGACCTTCCATTGACGATGAAACACAGAAATTGCATCGGAATTAAATATGAGAGACTCAATGCTGCCGTCATAAGTAAAGGAAGACTGAGTCTTCCTACTGTCTATGTTTTGAGAGTTTCCTGTGTCATCAGTTTTACATTCCGATGCACCTCTGCAGGTTTACTGTATCCATTCGACCTTCCCATTGACGATGAAACACGGAAATTGCATCGGAATTAAATGTAAGGGACAAAATGCCGACTTAAGTACAGGAAGAATGAGTCTTCCTACTGTCTATGCTTTGAGCGTTTCCTGTGTCACCAGTTTTACATTCCGATGCACCTCTGCAGGTTTACTGTATCCATTGGACCTTCACAGTGACGACGAAACACAGAAATTGCATTGGAATTAAATATCAGAGAAACAATGCCGACTTAGGTAAAGGAAGACCGAGTATTCCTACTGTCTATGTTTTGAGCATTTCCTGTGTCACCAGTTTTACATTCCGTTGCACCTCTGCAGGTTTACTGTATCCCCTGGATCTTCCCATTGACGATGAAACAGAGAAATTGCATCGGAATTAAATATAAGAGACACAATGCCGACATAAGAACAGGAAGGCTGAGTCTTCCTACTGTCTATGTTTTGAGCGTTTCCTGTGACACCAGTTTTACATTCCGATGCATCTCTGCAGGTTTACTGTATCCCTTGGATCTTCGCATTGACGATGAAACACAGGAATTTAATCGGAATTAAATATAGGAGACACAATGCCGACTTAAGTACAGAAACATTGAGTCATCCTACTGTCTATGTTTTGAGCGATTCCTGCGTCACCTGTTTTACATTCCGATGCACCTCTGCAGGTTTGCTGTATCCCTTGGACCTTCACAGTGACGATGAAACACAGAAATTGCATCGGAATTAAATATAGGAGACTCAATGTCGACTTAAGTACAGGAAGACTGAGTCTTCCTACTGTCTATGCTTTGAGCGTCTCCTGTGTCACCAGTTTTACATTCCGATGCACCTCTGCAGGTATACTGTTTCCCATCGCCTTTCCCATTGACGATGAAACACAGAAATTGCATCGGAATTAAATAGAAGAGACACAATGTCGACTTAAGTACAGGAAGAGTGTGAATTTCTATTGTCTATACTATGAGCGTTTCCTGTGTCACCAGTTTTACATTCCGATGCACATCTGCAGGTTTACTGTATCCCTTGGATCTTCCCATTGACGATGAAACAGAGAAATTGCATCGGAATTAAATTTAAGAGACACAATGCCGACTTAAGTACAGGAAGATTGAGTCTTCCTACTGTCTATGTTTTGTGCGTTTCCTGAGTCACCAATTTTACATTCCGATGCACCTCTGCAGGTTTACTGTATCCACTGGACCTTCCCATTGACGATGAAACACAGAAATAGCATCGGAATTAAATATAAGAGACACAATGCCGACATAAGAACAGGAAGGCTGAGTCTTCCTACTGTCTATGTCTTGAGCGTTTCCTGTGACACCAGTTTTACATTCCGATACATCTCTGCAGGTTTACTGTATCCCTTGGATCTTCGCATTGACGATGAAACACAGAAATTGCATCGGAATTAAATACAAGACACACCATGCCGACTTAAGTAAAGGAAGACTTAGTCTTCCTACTGTCTATGTTTTGAGCCTTTTCTTTGTCACCAGTAATACATTCCGATGCACCTCTGCAGGTTTACCTAATCCATTGGACTTTCCCATTGACGATGAAACACAGAAATTGCATCGGAATTAAATATAAAAGACACAATGCCGATTTAAGTACAAGAAAACTGAGACCTCTTAGGGTCTATGTTATGAGCGCTTCCTGTGTCACCAGTTTTACATTCCGATGCACCTCTGTAGGGTTACTGTATCCCTTGGACCTCCCCATTGACGATGAAACACAGAAATTGCATCGGAATTAAATATAAGAGACACAATGCCTACTTAAGTAAAGAAAGACTGAGTCTTCCTACTGTCTATGTTTTGAGCGTTTCCCTTGTCACCAGCTTTACATTCCGATGCACCTCTGCAGGTATACTGTTTCCATTCGATCTTCCCATTTACGATGAAACACAGAAATTGCATCGGAATTAAATATGAGAGTCACAATGCTGCCGACATAAGTAAAGGAAGACTGAGTCTTCCAACTGTCTATGTTTTGAGCGTTTCCTGTGTCATCAGTTTTACATTCCGATGCACCTCTGCAGGTTTACTGTATCCTTTCGACCTTCCCATTGACGATGAAACAAAGAAATTGCATCGGAATTAAATGTAAGGGACAAAATGCCGACTTAAGTACAGGAAGACTGAGTCTTCCTACTGTCTATGCTTTGAGCGTTTCCTGTGTCACCAGTTTTACATTCCGATGCACCTCTGCAGGTTTACTGTATCCATTGGACCTTCTCAGTGACGACGAAACACAGAGATTGCATTGGAATTAAATATCAGAGAAACAATGCCGACTTAGGTAAAGGAAGACTGAGTATTCCTACTGTCTATGTTTTGAGCGTTTCCAGTGTCATCAGTTTTACATTTTGATGCACCTCTGCAGGTTTACTGCACCCCTTGGACCTTCACAGTGACGATGAAACACAGAAATTGCATCAAATTAAATATAAGAGACACAATGCCGACTTCAGTACAAGAAAACTGAGTCTTCTTAGGGTCTATGTTTTGACCGCTTCCTGTGTCACCAGTTTTAAATTCCGATCCACCTCTGCAGGTTTACTGTATCCATTGGACCTTCCCATTGACGATGAAACACAGAAATAGCATCGGAATTAAATTAAGAGACACAATGCCGACTTAAGAACAGGAAGGCTGAGTCTTCCACCTGTCTATGTTTTGAGCGTTTCCTGTGTCACCAGTTTTACATTCCGATGCACCTCTGCAGGTTTACTGTATCCCTTGGATCTTCGCATTGACGATGAAACACAGAAATTGCATCGGAATTAAATATAAGAGACACAATGCCGACTTAAGAACAGGAAGGCTGAGTCTTCCTACTGTCTATGTTTTGTGCGTTTCCTGTGTCACCAGTTTTACATTCCGATGCATCTCTGCAGGTTTACTGTATCCCTTGGATCTTCGCATTGACGATGAATCACAGAAATTGCATTGGAATTAAAAATAAGAGACACAATGCCGAATTAAGTACAGGAACACTGAGTCTTCATACTGTCTATGTTTTGAGCGATTCCTGCGTCACCAGTTATATTCCGATGCACCTCTGTAGGTTTACTGTATCCCTTGGACCTTCCCAGTGACGATGAAACACAGAAATTGCATCGGAATTAAATATAAGAGACACAACGCCGACTTAGGTACAACAAAACTGAGTCATCTTTCGGTGTATGATTTGAGCGTTTCCTTTGTCACCAGTTTTACATTCCAATGCACCTCTGCAGGTTTACTGTATCCATTGGACCTTCCCATTGACGATGAAACACGGAAATTGCGTCGGAATTAAATATAAGAGACACAATGCCGATTTAGGTACAGGAAGACTGAGTCTTCCTACTGTCTAAGTTTTGAGCATTTCCTGTCATCAGTTTTACATTTTGATGCACGTGTGCAGGTTTACTGTATCCCTTGGATCTTCGCATTGACGATGAAACACAGAAATTGCATCAAATTAAATATAAGAGATTCAATGCCGACTTAAGTACAGTGAGACTGATTCTTCCTACTGTCTATGTTATGAGCGCTTCCTGTGTCACCAGTTTTAGATTCCGATGCACCTCTGTTGGGTTACTGTATCCCTTGGATTTTCCCATTGACGATGAAACACAGAAATTGCATCGGAATGAAATATAAGAGACACAACGCCGACTTAGGTACAAGAAAACTGAGTCATCTTTCGGTGTATGATTTGAGCGTTTCCTTTGTCACCAGTTTTACATTCCAATGCACCTCTGCGGGTTTACTGTATCCATTGGACCTTCCCATTGACGATGAAACACGGAAATTGCGCCGGAATTAAATATAAGAGACACAATGCCGATTTAGGTACAGGAAGACTGAGTCTTCCTACTGTCTAAGTTTTGAGCATTTCCTGTCATCAGTTTTACATTTTGATGCACGTCTGCAGGTTTACTGTCTGCCTTGGATCTTCACAGTGACGATGAAACACAGAAATGGCATCGGAATTAAATATAAGAGACACAATGCCGTCCTAGGTACACGGAGACTAAGTCTTCCGTCTGTCTATGTTTTTAGCGTTTCCTGTGTCCTCAGTTTTACATTTTGATGCACCTCTGCAGGTTTACTGTATCCCTTGGACCTTCACAGTGACGGTGAAACACAGAAATTGCATCAAATTAAATATAAGAGACACAATGCCGACTTCAGTACAAGAAAACTGAGTCTTCTTAAGGTCTATGCTTTGACCGCTTCCTGTGTCACCAGTTTTACATTCCGATGCACCTCTGCAGGTTTACTGTATCCATTGGACCTTACCATTGACGCTGAAACACAGAAATAGCATCGTAATTAAATATAAGAGACTCGATGCCGACTAAAGAACAGGAAGGCTGAGTCTTCCTAATGTCTATGTTTTGAGCGTTTCCTGTGTCACCAGTTTTACATTCCGATGCTCCCTGCAGGTTTACTGTATCCCCTGGATCTTCGCATTGACGATGAAACACAGAAATTGCATCGGAATTACATAGAAGAGACACAATGCCGACTTAGGTACAGGAACATTGAGTCTTCCTACTGTCTATGTTTTGAGCGTTTCCTGCGTCACCAGTTTTACATTCCGATGCACTTCTGCAGGTTTACTGTATCCATTGGACCTTCCCATTGACGATGAAACACCGGAATTACATCCGAAATAATTATAAGAGACACAACGCCGACTTAAGTACTGGAAAACTGAGTCTTCTTACGTCTATGTTTTGAGCGTTTTCAGTGTCACCAGTTTTAAATTCCGATGCACCTCTGGAGGTTTACTGTATCCATTGGACCTTCCCATTGACGATGAAACAGAGAAATTGGATCGGAATGAAATATAAAAGACACAATGCCGATTTAAGTACAAGAAAACTGAGTCTTCTTAGGGTCAATGTTATGAGCGCATTCTGTGTCACCACTTTTACATTCCGATGCACCTCTGTAGGGTTACTGTATCCATTGGACCTCCCCATTGACGATGAAACGCAGAAATTGCATCGGAATTAAATATAAGAGACACAATGCCGATTTAACTACAGAAACACTGAGTCTTCCTACTGTCTACGTTTTGAGCGTTTCCCTTGTCACCAGTTTTACATTCCGATGCACCTCTGCAGGTATACTGTTTCCATTCGACCTTCCCATTGACGATGAAACACAGAAATTGCATCGGAATTAAATATAAGAGACACAATGCTGCCGACATAAGTACAGCAAGACTGAGTCTTCCTACTGTCTATGTTTTGAGCGTTTCCTGTGTCATCAGTTTTACATTCCGATGCACCTCTGCAGGTTTACTGTATCCATTCGACCTTCGCATTGACGATGAAACACAGAAATTGCATCGGAATTAGATGTAAGGGACAAAATGCCGACTTAAGTACAGGAAGATTGTGTCTTTCTATTGTCTATGTTTTGAGCGTTTCTTGTGTCACCAGTTTTACATTCCGATGCACCTCTGCAGGTTTACTGTATCCATTGGACCTTACCATTGACGCTGAAACACAGAAATAGCATCGTAATTAAATATAAGAGACTCGATGCCGACTAAAGAACAGGAAGGCTGAGTCTTCCTACTGTCTATGTTTTGAGCGTTTCCTGTGTCACCAGTTTTACATTCCGATGCTCCCTGCAGGTTTACTGTATCCCTTGGATCTTCGCATTGACGATGAAACACAGAAATTGCATCGGAATTACATAGAAGAGACACAATGCCGACTTAGGTACAGGAACATTGAGTCTTCCTACTGTCTATGTTTTGAGCGTTTCCTGCGTCACCAGTTTTACATTCCGATGCACTTCTGCAGGTTTACTGTATCCATTGGACCTTCCCATTGACGATGAAACACCGGAATTACATCCGAAATAATTATAAGAGACACAACGCCGACTTAAGTACTGGAAAACTGAGTCTTCTTACGTCTATGTTTTGAGCGTTTTCAGTGTCACCAGTTTTAAATTCCGATGCACCTCTGGAGGTTTACTGTATCCATTGGACCTTCCCATTGACGATGAAACAGAGAAATTGGATCGGAATGAAATATAAAAGACACAATGCCGATTTAAGTACAAGAAAACTGAGTCTTCTTAGGGTCTATGTTATGAGCGCATTCTGTGTCACCACTTTTACATTCCGATGCACCTCTGTAGGGTTACTGTATCCATTGGACCTCCCCATTGACGATGAAACGCAGAAATTGCATCGGAATTAAATATAAGAGACACAATGCCGATTTAACTACAGAAACACTGAGTCTTCCTACTGTCTACGTTTTGAGCGTTTCCCTTGTCACCAGTTTTACATTCCGATGCACCTCTGCAGGTATACTGTTTCCATTCGACCTTCCCATTGACGATGAAACACAGAAATTGCATCGGAATTAAATATAAGAGACACAATGCTGCCGACATAAGTACAGCAAGACTGAGTCTTCCTACTGTCTATGTTTTGAGCGTTTCCTGTGTCATCAGTTTTACATTCCGATGCACCTCTGCAGGTTTACTGTATCCATTCGACCTTCCCATTGACGATGAAACACAGAAATTGCATCGGAATTAGATGTAAGGGACAAAATGCTGACTTAAGTACAGGAAGATTGTGTCTTTCTATTGTCTATGTTTTGAGCGTTTCTTGTGTCACCAGTTTTACATTCCGATGCACCTCTGCAGGTTTACTGTATCTATTGCACCTTCACAGTGACGACGAAACACAGAAATTGCATCGGAATTAAATATCAGAGAAACAATGCCGACTTAGGTACAGGAAGACTGAGTATTCCTACTGTCTATGTTTTGAGCGTTTCCTGTGTCATCAGTTTTACATCTTGATGCACCTCTGCTGATTACTGTATCCCTTGGACCTTCACAGTGACGATGAAACACAGAAATTGCATCAAATTAAATATAAGAGACACAATGCCGACTTCAGTACAATAAAACTGAGTCTTCTTAGGGTCTATGTTTTGAGCGCTTCCTGTGTCACCAGTTTTACATTCCGATGCACCTCTGCAGTTTTACTGCATCCATTGCACCTTCCCATTGAAGATGAAACACAGAAATAGCATCGGAATTAAATATAAGAGACACAATGCCGACTTAAGAACAGGAAGGCAGAGTCTTCCTAATGTCTATGTTTAGAGCGTTTCCTGTGTCACCAGTTTTACATTCCGATGCATCTCTGCAGGTTTACTGTATCCCTTGGATCTTCGCATTGACGATGAAACACAGATATTGCATCGGAATTAAATATAAGACAAACAATGCCGACTTAAGTACAGGAACATTGAGTCTTCCTACTGTCTATTTTTTGAGCGTTTCCTGCGTCACCAATTTTACATTCCGACGCACCTCTGCACGTTTACTGTATCCACTGGACCTTCCAATTGACGATGAATCACAGAAATAGCATCGGAATTAAATATAAGAGACACAATGCCGACTTAAGAACAGGAAGAATGAGTCTTCCTACTGTCTATGTTTTGTGCGTTTCCTGTGTCCCCAGTTTTACATTCTGATGCATCTCTGCAGGTTTACTGTATCCCTTGGATCTTCGCATTGACGATGAATCACAGAAATTGCATCGGATTTTAATATAAGAGACACAATGCCGAATTAAGTACAGGAACATTGAGTCTTCCTACTGTCTATGTTTTGAGCGATTCCTGCGTTACCAGTTTTACATTCCGATGCACCTCTGTAGGTTTACTGTATCCCTTGGACCTTCCCAGTGACGATGAAACACAGAAATTGCATCGGAATTAAATATAAGAAACACAAAGCCGACTTAAGTACAGGCAGACTAAGTCTTCCTACTGTCTATGCTTTGAGCGTCTCCTGTGTCACAAGTTTTACATTCCGATGCACCACTGCAGGTATACTGTTTCCCTTCGACATTCCCAATGACGATGAAACACAGAAATTGCATCGGAATTAAATATAAGCGACACAACGCCGACTTAAGTACAAGAAACCTGAGTCATCTTTCGGTGTATGATTTGAGCGTTTCCTTTGTCACCAGTTTAACATTCCAATGCACCTCTGCAGGTTTACTGCATCCATTGGACCTTCCCATTGACGATGAAACACAGAAATTACATCGGAATTAAATATAAGAGACAATATGCCGACTTAGGTACAGGGAGACTAAATCTTCCGACTGTCTATGTTTTTAGCGTTTCCTGTGTCATCAGTTTTACATTTTGATGCACCTCTGCAGGTTTACTGTATCCCTTGGACCTTCACAGTGACGGTGAAACACAGAAATTGCATCAAATTAAATATAAGAGACACAATGCCGACATCAGTACAAGAAAACTGAGTCTTCTTAGGGTCTATGCTTTGACCGCTTCCTGTGTCACCAGTTTTACATTCCGATGCACCTCTGGAGGTTTACTGTATCCATTGGAACTTCCCATTGACGATGAAACAGAGAAATTGCATCGAAATTAAATATAAAAGACACAATGCCGATTTAAGTACAAGAAGACTGAGTCTTCTTAGGTTCTATGTTATGAGCGCTTCCTGTGTCACCGCTTTTACATTCCGATGCACCTCTGTAGGGTTACTGTCTTCCTTGGACCTCCCCATTGACGATGAAACACAGAAATTGCATCGGAATTAAGTATAAGAGACACAATGCCGACTTAAGTACAGAAACACTGAGTCTTCCTACTGTCTACGTTTTGAGCGTTTCCCTTGTCACCAGTTTTACATTCCGTTGCACCTCTGCAGGTATACTGTTTCCGTTCGACCTTCCCATTGAGGATGAAACAGAAATTATATCGGAATAAAATATAAGAGTCACAATGCTGCCGACATAAGTACAGCAAGACTGAGTCTTCCTACTGTCTATGTTTTGAGCGTTTCCTGTGTCATCAGTTTTACATTGCGATGCACCTCTGCAGGTTTACTGTATCCATTCGACCTTCCCATTGACGATGAAACACAAATACTGCATCGGAATTAGGTGTAAGGGACAAAATGCCGACTTAAGTACAGGAAGAGTGTGTCTTTCTATTGTCTATGTTCTGAGCGTTTCTTGTGTCACCAGTTTTACATTCCGATGCACCTCTGCAGGTTTACTGTATCTATTGGACCTTCACAGTGACGACGAAACACAGAAATTGCATCGGAATTAAATATCAGAGAAACAATGCCGACTTAGCTACAGGAAGACTGAGTATTCCTACTCTCTATGTTTTGAGCGTTTCCTGTGTCATCAGTTTTACATTTTGATGCACCTCTGCAGATTACTGTATCCCTTGGACCTTCACAGTGACGATGAAACACAGAAATTGCATCAAATTAAATATAAGAGACACAATGCCGACTTCAGTACAAGAAAACTGAGTCTTCCTAGGGTCTATGTTTTGACCGCTTCCTGTGTCACCAGTTTTACATTCCGATGCACCTCTGCAGTTTTACTGTATCCGTTGGACCTTCCCATTGACGATGAAACACAGAAATAGCATCGGAATTAAATATAAGAGACACAATGCTGACTTAAGAACAAAAAGGCTGAGTCTTCCTATTGTCTATGTTTTGAGCGTTTCCTGTGTCACCAGTTTTACATTCCGATACACCTCTGCAGGTTTACTGTATCCCTTGGATCTTCGCATTGACGATGAAACACAGAAATTGCATCGGAATTTAGTATAAGAGACACAATGCCGCATTAAGTACAGGAACATTGAGTCTTCCTACTGTCTATGTTATGAGCGATTCCTGCGTCACCAGTTTTACATTCCGAAGCACCTCTGCAGGTTTACTGTATCCATTGGACCTTCCCATTGACGATGAAACACAGAAATAGCATCGGAATTAAATATAAGAGACACAATGCCGACTTACGAACAGGAAGGCTGAGTCTTCCTACTGTCCATGTTTTGAGCATTTCCTATGTCACCAGTTTTACATTCCGATGCACCTCTGCAGGTTTACTGTATCCCTTGGATGTTCCCATTGACGATGAAACAGAGAAATTGCATCGGAAATAAAAATAAGAGACACAATGCCGACTTAAATACAGGAAGACTGAGTCTTCCTACTGTCTATGCTTTAAGCGTCTCCTGAGTCACCAGTTTTACATTCCGATGCACCTCTGCAGGTATACTGTTTCCCTTCGACATTCCCATTGACGATGAAACACAGAAATTGCATCGGAATTAAATAGAAGTGACACAATGCCGACTGAAGTACATGAAGACTGAGTCTTCCTACTGTCTATGTTTTGAGCGTTTCCTGGGTCACCAGTTTTACATTCCGTTGCACCTCTGAAGGTTTACTGTATCCCTTGTACCTTCACAGTGGCGATGAACCACAGAAATTGCATCGGAATTAAATATAAGAGACACAATGCCGACTTCAGTACAAGAAAACTGAGTCTTCTTAGGGTCTATGCTTTGACCGCTTCCTGTGTCACCAGTTTTACATTCCGATGCACCTCTGCAGGTTTACTGTATCCATTGGACCTTACCATTGACGCTGAAACACAGAAATAGCATCGTAATTAAATATAAGAGACACAATGCCGACTTAAGAACAGGAATGCTGAGTCTTCCTACTGTCAATGTTTTGAGGGTTTCCTGTGTCACCAGTTTTACATTCCGATGCACCTCTGCAGGTTTACTGTATCCCTTGGATCTTCCCATTGACGATGAAACAGAGAAATTGCATCGGAATTAAAAATAAGAGACACAATGCCGACTTAAGTACAGGATGATTGAGTCTTCCTACTGTCTATGTTTTGAGCGTTTCCTGCGTCACCAATTTTACATTTCGACGCACCTCTGCAGGTTTACTGTATCCACTGGACCTTCCAATTGACGATGAAACACAGAAATAGCATCGGAATTAAATATAAGAGACACAATGCCGACTTAAGAACAGGAAGAATGAGTCTTCCTAATGTCTATGTTTTGTGCGTTTCCTGTGTCACCAGTTTTACATTCTGATGCATCTCTGCAGGTTTACTGTATCCCTTGGACCTTCACAGTGACGGTGAAACACAGAAATTGCATCGCAATTAAATATAAGAGACACAATGCCGACTTAAGAACAGGAAGAATGAGTCTTCCTACTGTCTATGATTTGTGCGTTTCCTGTGTCACCAGTTTTACATTCTGGTGCATCTCTGCAGGTTTACTGTATCCCTTGGATCTCCGCATTGACGATGAATCACAGAAATTGCATCGGAATTTAATATAAGAGACACAATGCCGAATTAAGTACAGGAACATTGAGTCTTCCTACTGTCTATGTTTTGAGCGATTCCTGCGACACCAGATTTACATTCCGATGCACCTCTGTAGGTTTACTGTATCCCTTGAACCTTCCCAGTGACGATGAAACACAGATATTGCATCGGAATTATACATAAGAAACACAAAGCCGACTTAAGTACAGGTAGACTAAGTCATCCTACTGTCAATGCTTTGAGCGTCTCCTGTGTCACGAGTTTTACATTCCGATGCACCTCTGAAGGTATACTGTTTCCCTTCGACATTCCCAATGACGATGAAACACAGAAATTGCATCGGAATTAAATAGAAGAGACACAATGTCGACTTAAGTACAGGAAGAGTGTGTCTTTCTATTGTCTATGTTTTGAGCGTTTCCTGTGTCACCAGTTTTACATTCCGATGCATCTCCGCTGGTTTACTGTATCCATTGGACCTTCCATTGACTATGAAACACAGAAAAACACATCGGAATTAAATATAAGAGACACCATGCCGACTTAGGTAAAGGAAGACTGAGTCTTCCTACTGTCTATGTTTTTAGCCTTTCCTGTGTCACCAGTATTACATTCCGATGCACCTCTGCAGGTTTACTGTATCCATTGGACTTTCCCATTGACGATGAAACACAGAAATTGCATCGGAATTAAATATAAGAGACACAACGCCGACTTAAGTACAAGAAAAATGAATCTTCTTTCGGTCTATGTTTTGAGCGTTTTCTGTAACACCAGTTTTACATTCCGATGCACCTCTGCAGGTTTACTGTATCCCTTGGACCTTCACAGTGACGGTGAAACACAGAAATCGCATCAAATTAAATATAAGAGACACAATGCCGACTTAAGTACAGTGAGACTGATTCTTCCCACTGTCTATGTTATTAGCGCTTCCTGTGTCTCCAGTTTACATTCCGATGCACCTCTCTTGGGTTACTGTATCCCTTGGACTTTCCCATTGACGATGAAACACAGAAATTGCATCGGAATTAAATATAAGAGACACAATGTCGACATAAGTACAGGAAGAGTGTGTCTTTCTACTGTCTATGTTTTGTGCGTTCCCTGTGTCACCAGTATTACATTCCGATGCACGTCTGCGGGTTTACTGTCTCCCTTGGATCTTCACAGTGACGATAAAACACAGAAATTGCATCGGAATTAAATATAAGAGACACAATGCCGACTTAGGTACAGGGAGACTAAGTCTTCCGACTGTCGATGTTTTTAGCGTTTCCTGTGTCATCAGTTTTACATTTTGATGCACCACTGCAGGTTAACTGTATCCCTTGGACCTTCACAGTGACGGTGAAACACAGAAATTGCATCAAATTAAATATAAGAGACACAATGCCGACTTCAGTACAAGAAAACTGAGTCTTCTTAGGGTCTATGCTTTGACCGCTTCCTGTGTCACCAGTTTTACATTCCGATGTACCTCTGCAGGTTTACTGTATCCATTGGACCTTACCATTGACGCTGAAACACAGAAATAGCATCGTAATTAAATATAAGAGACACAATGCCGACTTAAGAACAGGAAGTCTGAGTCTTCCTACTGTCAATGTTTTGAGCGTTTCCTGTGTCATCAGTTTTACATTCCGATGCACCTCTGCAGGTTTACTGTATCCCTTGGATCTTCGCATTGACGATGAAACACAGAAATTGCATCTGAATTACGTAGAAGAGACACAATGCCGACTTAAGTACAGGAACATTGAGTCTTCCTGCTGTCTATGTTTTGAGCGTTTCCTGCGTCAACAGTTTTATATTCCGATGCACCTCTGGAGGTTTACTGTATCCATTGGACCTTGCCATTGACGATGAAACAGAGAAATTGCATCGAAATTAAATATAAAAGACACAATGCCGATTTAAGTACAAGAAAACTGAGTCTTCAAAGGGTCTATGTTATGAGCGCTTCCTGTGTCATCAGTTTTACATTCCGATGCACCTCTGCAGGTTTACTGTATCCCTTGGATCTTCGCATTGACGATGAAACACAGAAATTGCATCGGAATTAAATATAAGAGACACAATGCCGACTTAAGTACAGGAACATTGAGTCTTGCTACTGTCTATGTTATGAGCGATTCCTGCGTCACCAGTTTTACATTCCGAAGCACCTCTGCAGGTTTATTGTATTCATTGGACTTTCCCATTGACGATGAAACACAGAAATAGCATCGGAATTAAATATAAGAGACACAATGCCGACTTACGAACAGGAAGGCTGAGTCTTCCTACTGTCTATGTTTTGAGCATTTCCTGTGTCACCAGTTTTACATTCCGATGCACCTCTGCAGGTTTACTGTATCCCTTGGATCTTCCCATTGACGATGAAACAGAGAAATTGCATCGGAATTAAAAATAAGAGACACAATGCCGACTTAAGTACAGGAAGATTGAGTCTTCCTACTGTCTATGTTTTGAGCGTTTCCTGCGTAACCAGTTTTACATTCCGATGCACCTCTGCAGGTTTACTGTATCACTGGACCTTCCAATTGACGATGAAACACAGAAATAGCATCGGAATTAAATATAAGAAACCCAATGCCGACTTAAGAACAGGAAGGCTGAGTCTTCCTACTGTCTATGTTTTGAGCGTTTCCTGTGTCACCAGTTTTACATTCCGATGCATCTCTGCAGGTTTACTGTATCCCTTGGATCTTCGCATTGACGATGAAACACAGAAATTGCATCGGAATTTAATATAAGAGACACAATGCCGCATTAAGTACAGGAACATTGAGTCTTCCTACTGTCTATGTTTTGAGCGATTCCTGCGTCACCAGTTTTACATTCCGATGCACCTCTGCAGTTTACTGTATCACTTGGACCTTCACAGTGACGACGAAACACAGAAATTGCATCGGAATTAAATATAAGAGACACGTTGCCAACTTAAGTACAGGAAGACTGAGTCTTCCTACTGTCTATGCTTTGAGCGTCTCCTGTGTCACCAGTTTTATATTCCGATGCACCTCTGCAGGTATACTGTTTCCCTTCGACATTCCCATTAACGATGAAACACAGAAATTGCTTCGGAATTAAATAGAAGAGACACAGTGCCGACAGAAATACAGGAAGACTGAGTCTTCCTACTGTCTATGTTTTGAGCGTTTCCTGTGTCACCAGTTTTACATTCCGTTGCACCTCTGAAGGTTTACTGTATCCCTTGTACCTTCACAGTGACGATGAACCACAGAAATTGCATCGGAATTAATTATAAGAGACACAATGGAGACTTAAGTACAGGAACACTGAGTCTTCCTACTGTCTATGTTTTGAGCGTTTCCTGTGTCATCAGTTTTACATTCCGATGCACCTCTGCAGGTTTACTGTATCCCTTGGAGCTTCACAGTGACGATGAAACACAGAAATTGCATCCTAATTAAATATAAAAGACACAATGCCGACTTAAGTACAAGAAAACTGAGTCTTCTTAGGGTCTATGTTATGAGCGCTTCCTCTGTATCCAGTTTTACATTCCGATGTACTTCTGCAAGCATACTGTATCCCTTGGACTTTCCCATTGACGATGAAACACAGAAATTCCATCGGAATTAGATATAAGAGACACAATGCCGACTTAAGTACAGAAAGACTGAGTCTTCCTACTGTCAATGTTTTGAGCATTTCCTGTGTCACCAGTTTTACATTCCAATGCACCTCTGCAGGTTTACTGTATCCCTTGGACTTTCGCGTTGACGACGAAACACAGAAATTGCATCGGAATTAAATATAATAGACACAATGTCGAGTTAAGTACAGGAAGAGTGTGTCTTTCTATTGTCTATGTTTTGAGCGTTTCCTGTGTCACCAGTTTTACATTCCGATGCACCTTTGTAGGTTTACTGTATCCCTTGGACCTTCCCATAGACGATGAAACACAGAAACAGCATCGGAATTAAGTATAAGAGACACAAAGCCGACTTAAGTACAGGAAGACTGAGTCTTCCTACTGTCTATGTTTTGAGCCTTTCCTGTGTCACCAGTATTACATTCCGATGCACCTCTGCTGGTTTACTGTATCAATTGGACCTTCCCATTGACGATGAAACACAGAAATTGCATCGGAAGTAAATATAAGAGACACAACGCCGACTTAAGTACATAAAAACTGAGTCTTCTTACGGTCTATGTTTTTAGCGTTTCATGAGTCACCAGTTTTACATTCCGATGCAGCTCTGCAGTTTTACTGTATCCATTGGATCTTCCCATTGACGATGAAACACAGAAATTGCTTCGGAATTAAATACAAGAGACACCATGCCGACTTAAGTATAGGAAGACTGTCTTCCTACTGTCTATGTTTTGAGCGTGTCCTGTGTCAACAGTCTCACATTCCGATGAACCTCTGTAGGTTTACTGTATCCCTTGGACTTTCACAGTGACGATGAAACACAGATATTGCATCGGAATTAAATATAAGAGACTCAATGACGACTTAAGTACAAGAAAACTGAGTCTTCTTAAGGTCTATATTTTGAGCGTTTCCCGTTCACCAGTTTTACATTCCGATGCACCTCTGCAGGTTTACTGTGTTCCTAGGACCTTCCCATTGACGATGAAGCTCAGAAATTGCATCTGAAATAAATATAAGAGACACAATGCCGGCTTAAGTACAGGAAGACTGAGTCTGCCTACTGTCTATTTTTGAGCGTTTCCCTTGTCACCAGTTTTACAATCCGATGCACCTCTGTAGGGTTACCGTATCCCTTGGACCTTCCCATTGACGATGAAACTCAGAAATTGCATCGGAATTAAATATAAGAGACACAATGCCGACTTAAGTACAGAAAGACTGTGTCTTCCTACTGTCTATGTTTTGAGCGTTTCCCTTGTCACCAGTATTACATTCCGATGCACCTCTGCAGGTATGCTGTTTCCCTTCGACCTTCCCATTGACGATGAAACACAGAAATTACATCGGAATTAAATATAAAAGACACAATGCTGCCGACATATTACAGGAAGACTGAGTCTTCCTACTGTCTATGTTTTGAGCGTTTCCTGTGTCATCAGTGTTACATTACGATGCACCTCTGCAGGTTTACTGTATCCCTTGGACCTTCCCATTGACGATGAAACACAGAAATAGCGTCGGAATTAAGTTTAAGAGACACAATGCCGACTTAAGTACAGGAAGACTGAGTCTTCCTACTGTCTATGTTTTGAGCGTTTCCTGTGTCACCAGTATTACATTCCGATGCACCTCTGCAGGTTTACTGTATCCATTGGACGTTCCCATTGACGATGAAACACAGATATTGCATCGGATTTAATATAAGAGACACGATGCCGACTTAGGTATAGGAAGACTGTCTTCCTACTGTCTATGTTTTGAGCGTGTCCTGTGTCACCAGTTTTACATTCCGATGAACCTCTGCAAGTTTACTGTATCCATTGGACCTTCCGACTGGCAATGAAACACAGAAATGGCATCGGAATTAAATATAAGAGACACAACGCCGACTGAAGTACAGGAAGTCTGAGTCTTCCTACTGTCTATGTTTTGAGCGTTTCCTGTGTCACCAGTTTTACATTCCGATGCACCTCTGAAGGTTTACTGTATCCCTTGGAGCTTCACAGTGACGATGAAACACAGAAATTGCATCGGAATTAAATATAAGAGACACAATGGTGACTTAGGTACAGAAAGACTGGGTCTTCCTACTGTCTATGTTTTGAGCGTTGCCTGCGACATCAGTTTTACATTCCGATGCACCTCTGCAGGTTTACTGTATCCCTTGGACCTTCCCATTGACGACGAAACACAGAAATTGCATCGGAATTAAATATAAAAGACACAATGCCGACTTAAGTAAAAGAAAACTGAGTCTTCTTACGTTCTATGTTATGAGCGCTTCCTGTTTTACATTCCGATGCCCCTCTGTAGGCATACTGTATCACTTGAAGCTTCCCATTGACGAAGAAACACACAAATTGCATCGGAATTAAATATAAGAGACACAATGCCGACTTAAGTACAGAAAGACTGAGTCTTCCTACTGTCTATGTTTTGAGCGTTTCCTGTGTCACCAGTTTTACATTCCAATGCACCTCTGTAGGTTTACTGTATCCCTTGGACTTTCCCGTTGACGACGAAAAACAGAAATTGCATCGGAATTAAATATAAGAGACACAATGCCGACTTAGGTACAGGAAGACTGAGTCTTCCTACTGTCTATCTTTTGAGCGTTCCCTGTGTCATCAGTTTTACATTTTGATGCACCTCTGCAGGTTTACTGTATCCTTTGGACCTTCACAGTGACGATGAAACACAGAAATTGCATCAAATTTTAATATAAGAGACACAACGCCGTCTTCAGTACAAGAAAACAAAGTCTTCTTAGGGCCTATGTTTTGACCGCTTAATGTGTCACCAGTTTTACATTCCGATGCACCTCTGCAGGTTTACTGTATCCCTTGGACCTTCCCATTGACGACGAAACACAGAAATTTCATCGGATTTAAATGTAAGAGACACAATGCCGACTTAAGTACAGGAAGCCTGAGTTTTCTTACTGTCTATGCTTTGATCGTTTCCTGTGTCACCAGTTTTACATTCCGATGCACCTCTGCAGTTTTACTGTATCCATTGGACCTTCCCATTGACGATGAAATACAGAAATAGCATCGGAATTAAACATAAGAGACACAATGCCAACTTAAGAACAGGAAGGCTGAGTCTTCCTACTGTCTATGTTTTGAGCACTTCCCTTGTCACCAGTTTTACACTCCGATGCACCTCTGCAGGTTTACTGTATCCCTTGGATCTTCCCATTGAGGATGAAACACAGAAATTGCATCGGAATTAAATAGAAGAGACACAATGCCGACATAAGTACTGGAAGATTGAGTCTTCCTACTGCCTATGTTTTGAGCGTTTCGTGCGTCACCAATTTTACATTCCGATGAACCTTTGCAGGTTTACTGTATCCCTTGGACCTTCCCATTGACAATGGAACACAGAAATAGCATCGGAATTAAATATAAGAGACACAATGCCGACTTAAGAACAGGAAGGCTGAGTCTTCCTACTGTCTATGTTTTGAGCGTTTCCTGTGTCACCAGTTTTACATTCCGATGCACCTCTGCCGGTTTACTGTATCCCTTGGATCTTCGCATTGACGATGAAACACAGAAATTGCATCGGAATTAAATATAAGAGACACAATGCTGCCGACATATTACAGGAAGACTGAGTCCTCCTACTGTCTATGTTTTGAGCGTTTCCTGTGTCATCAGTTTTACATTCCGATGCACCTCTGCAGGTTTACTGTATCCCTTGGACCTTCCCATTGGCGATGAAACACAGAAATGGCATCGGAATTAAATATAAGAGACAGAATGCCGAATGAAGTACAGGAAGACTGAGTCTTCCTACTGTCTATGTTTTGAGCGTTTCCTGTGTCACCAGGTTTACATTCAAATGCCCCTCTGAAGGTTTATTGTATCCCTAGGACCTTCACAGTGACGATGAAACACAGAAATTGCATCGGAATTAAATATAAGAGACACAATGGTGACTTAAGTACAGGAAGATTGAGTCTTCTTACTGTCAATGTTTGAGCGTTTCCTGTGTCATCAGTTTGACATTCCGATGCACCTCTGCAGGTTTACTGTGTCCATTGGACCTTCCCATTGACGATGAAACACAGAAATTGCATCGGAATTAAATATAAGAGACACAATGCCGACTTAAGTACAGTAAGACTGAGTATTCCTACTGTCTATCGTTTGATCGTTTCCTGTGTCACCAGTTTTACATTCCGATGCACCCCTACAGTTTTACTGAATCCATTGGACCTTCCTATTGACGATGAATCACAGAAATAGGATCGGAATTAAATATAAGAGACACATTGCCGACTTAAGAACAGGAAGGCTGAGTCTTCCTACTGTCTATGTTTTGAGCATTTCCTGTCTCACCAGTCTTACATTCCGATGCACCTCTGTAGGTTTACTGTATCCCTTGGATCTTCCCATTGACGGTGAAACACAGAAATTGCATCGGAACTAAATATAAGAGACACAATGCCGACTTAAGTACAAAAACATGGAGTCTTCCTGTCTATGTTTTGAGCGTTACCTGTGTCACCAGTTTCACATTCCGATGAACCACTGCAGGTTTACTGTATCCCTTTGGCTTTCACAGTGACGATGAAACACAGATATTGCATCGGAATTAAATATAAGAGACACAATGCCGACTTAAGTACAGGAAGACTGAGTATTCCTACTGTCTATCGTTTGATCGTTTCCTGTGTCACCAGTTTTACATTCCGATGCACCCCTGCAGTTTTACTGAATCCATTGGACCTTCCTATTGACGATGAAACACAGAAATAGGATCGGAATTAAATATAAGAGACACAATGCCGACTTAAGAACAGGAAGGCTGAGTCTTCCTACTGTCTATGTTTTGAGCATTTCCTGTCTCACCAGTCTTACATTCCGATGCACCTCTGCAGGTTTACTGTATCCCTTGGACCTTCCCATTGGCGATGAAACACAGAAATGGCATCGGAATTAAATATAAGAGACACAATGCCGAATGAAGTACAGGAAGACTGAGTCTTCCTACTGTCTATGTTTTGAGCGTTTCCTGTGTCACCAGGTTTACCTTCAAATGCCCCTCTGAAGGTTTATTGTATCCCTAGGACCTTCTCAGTGACGATGAAACACAGAAATTGCATCGGAATTAAATATAAGAGACACAATGGTGACTTAAGTACAGGAAGACTGAGTCTTCCTACTGTCTATGTTTTGATCGATTCCTGTGTCACCAGTTTTACATTCCGATCCACCTCTGCAGCTTTACTGTGTCCCTTGGACCTTCACAGTGACGATGAAACACAGAACTTGCATCGGAATTAAATATAAAAGACACAATGCCGACATAAGTACAGAAACATTGAGTCTTCCGACTGTCTATGTTTTGAGCGTTTCCTGTGACACCAGTTTCACATTCCGATGAATCTCTGCAGGTTTACTGTATCGCTTGGACGTTCACAGTGACGATGAAACACAGATATTGCATCAGAATTAAATATAAGAGACACAATGCCGACTTAAGTACACGAAAACTGAGTCTTCTTAAGGTCTATGTTTGAGCGTTTCCCGTGTCACCAGTTTTACATTCCGATGCACCTCTGCAGGTTTACTGTGTTCCTAGGACCTTCCCATTGACGATGAAGCTCAGAAATTGCATCAGAAATATATGTAAGAGACACAATGCCGACTTAAGTACAGGAAGACTGAGTCTTCCTACTGTCTATGTGTTGAGCGTTCCCTTGTCACCAGTTTTACATTCCGATCCACCTCTGCAGGTATACTGTTTCCCTTCGACCTTCCCATTGACGATGAAGCTCAGAAATTGCATCGGAATTAAATATAAGAGACACCATGCCGACTTAAGTAAAGGAAGACTGAGTCTTCCTACTGTCTATGATTTGAGCGTGTCCTGTATCAACAGTTTTACATTCCGATGCACCTTTGCAGGTTTACTGTATCCCTTGGACTTTCCCGTTGACGACGAAACACAGAAATTGCATCGGAATTAAATATATGAGACACAATGCCGACATAGGTACAGGAAGACTGAGTTTTCCTACTGTCTGTGTCATGAGCGTTCCCTGTGTCATCAGTTTTACATTTTGATGCACCTCTGCAGGTTTACTGTATCCCTTGGACCTTCACAGTGACGATGAAACACAGAAATTGCATCAAATTAAATATAAGAGACACAATGCCGACTTCAGTACAAGAAAACTGAGTCTTCTTAGGGCCTATGATTTGACCGCTTCCTGTGTCACCAGTTTTATATTCCGATGCACCTCTGCAGGTTTACCGTATCCCTTGGACTTTCCCGTTGACGACGAAACGCAGATATTGCATCGGAATTAAATATAAGAGACACAATGATGACTTAAGTACAGGAAGACTGAGTCTTCCTACTGTCTATGTTTTGAGCGATTCCTGTGTCACCAGTTTTAGATTCCGATGCACCTCTGCAGGTTTACTGTATCCCTTGGACCTTCACAGTGACGATGAAACACAGAAATTGCATCGGAATTAAATATAAGAGACACAATGCCGACTTAAGTACAGGAGGACTGAGTCTTCCTACTGTCTATGTTTTGAGCGTTTCCTGTGTCACCAGTTTTACATTCCGATGCACCTCTGCAGTTTTACTGTATCCATTGGACCTTACCATTGACGATGAAACACAGAAATAGCATCGGAATTTAATATAAGAGACACAATGCCCACTTAAGAACAGAAAGGCTGAGTCTTCCTACTGTCTATGTTTTGAGCATTTCCTGTGTCACCAGTTTTACATTCCGATGCACCTCTGCAGGTTTACTGTATCCCTTGGATCTTCAATTGACGATGAAACACAGAAATTGCATCTGAACTAAATATAAGAGACACAATGCCGACTTAAGTACAGAAACATTGAGTCTTCCTACTGTCTATGCTTTGAGCGTTTCCTCCGTCACCAATTTTACATTCCGATGCACCTCTGCAGGTTAAATGTATATATTGGACCTTCCCATTGACGATGAAACTCAGAAATAGAATCGGAATTAAATATAAGAGACACAATGCCGACTTAAGAACAGGAAGGCTGAGTCTGCCTACTGTCTATGTTTTGAGTGTTTCCTGTGTCACCAGTTTTACATTCCGTCGCACGTCTGCAGGTTTACTCTATCCCTTGGATCTTCCCATTGACGATGAAACACAGTAATTGCATCGGAACTAAATATAAGAGACACAATGCCGACTTAAGTACAGAAACATTGAGTCTTCCCACTGTCTATGTTTTGAGCGTTTCCTGTGACACCAGTTTCACATTCCGATGAACCTCTGCAGGTTTACTGTATCGCTTGGACTTTCACAGTGTCGATGAAACACAGATATTGCATCAGAATTAAATATAAGAGACACAATGCCGACTTAAGTACACGAAAACTGAGTCTTCTTAAGGTCTATGTTTGTGCGTTTCCCGTGTCACCAGTTTTTCATTCCGATGCACCTCTGCAGGTTTACTGTGTTCCTAGGACCTTCCCATTGACGATGAAGCTCAGAAATTGCATCGGAAATAAGTATAAGAGACACAATGCCGACTTAAGTACAGGAAGACTGAGTCTCCCTACTGTCTATGTTTTGAGCGTTTCCCTTGTCACCAATTATACATTCCGATGCACCTCTGCAGGTATATTGTTTCCCTTCGACCTTCCCATTGACGAAGGAGCTCAGAAATTGCATCGGAATTAAATATAAGAGACACCATGGCGACTTAAGTAAAGGAAGACGGAGTCTTCCTACAGTCTATGATTTGAGCGTGTCCTGTATCACCAGTTTTACATTCCGATGCACCTCTGCAGGTTTACTGTATTCCTTGGACCTTCCCATTGGCGATGAAACACAGAAATGGCATCGGAATTAAATATAAGAGACACAATGCCGACTGAAGTACAGGAAGACTGAGTCTTCCTACTGTCTATGTTTTGAGCGTTTCCTGTGTCACCAGTTTTACATTCCGATGCACCTCTGCACGTTTACTGTATCCCTTGAACCTTCACAGTGACGATGAAACAAAGAAATTGCATCGGAATTAAATATAAGAGACACAATGATGACTTAAGTACAGGAAGACTGAGTCTTCCTACTGTCTATGTTTTGAGCGTTTCATGTGTCACCAGTTTTACATTCCGATGCACCTCTGCAGGTTTACTGTATCACTTTGACCTTCACAGTGACGATGAAACACAGAAATTGCATCGGAATTAAATATAAAAGACACAATGCCGACTTAAGTACAAGAAAACTGAGTCTTCTTAGGGTCTATGTTATGAGCGCTTCCTGTGTCACCAGTTTTACATTCCGATGCACCTCTGCAGGTTTACTGTATCCCTTGGACCTTCCCATTGACGATGAAACACAGAAATTGCATCGGAATTAAATATAAGAGACACAATGATGACTTAAGTACAGGAAGACTGAGTCTTCCTACTGTCTATGTTTTGAGCGATTCCTGTGTCACCAGTTTTACATTCCGATTCACCTCTGCAGGTTTACTGTATCCCTTGGACCTTCCCATTGACGATGAAACACAGAAATTGCATCGGAATTAAATATAAGAGACACAATGATGACTTAAGTACAGGAAGACTGAGTCTTCCTACTGTCTATGTTTTGAGCGATTCCTGTGTCACCAGTTTTACATTCCGATGCACCTCTGCAGGTTTACTGTATCCCTTGGACCTTCACAGTGACGATGAAACACAGAAATTGCATCGGAATTAAATATAAGAGACACAATGCCGACTTAAGTACAGGAGGACTGAGTCTTCCTACTGTCTATGTTTTGAGCGTTTCCTGTGTCACCAGTTTTACACTCCGATGCACCTCTGCAGTTTTACTGTATCCATTGGACCTTCCCATTGACGATGAAACACAGAAATAGCATCGGAATTTAATATAAGAGACACAATGCCCACTTAAGAACAGAAAGGCTGAGTCTTCCTACTGTCTATGTTTTGAGCATTTCCTGTGTCACCAGTTTTACATTCCGATGCACCTCTGCAGGTTTACTGTATCCCTTGGATCTTCAATTGACGATGAAACACAGATATTGCATCTGAACTAAATATAAGAGACACAATGCCGACTTAAGTACAGAAACATTGAGTCTTCCTACTGTCTATGTTTTGAGCGTTTCCTCCGTCACCAATTTTACATTCCGATGCACCTCTGCAGGTTAAATGTATCCATTGGACCTTCCCATTGACGATGAAACTCAGAAATAGAATCGGAATTAAATATAAGAGACACAATGCCGACTTAAGAACAGGAAGGCTGAGTCTGCCTACTGTCTATGTTTTGAGTGTTTCCTGTGTCACCAGTTTTACATTCCGTCGCACGTCTGCAGGTTTACTCTATCCCTTGGATCTTCCCATTGACGATGAAACACAGTAATTGCATCGGAACTAAATATAAGAGACACAATGCCGACTTAAGTACAGAAACATTGAGTCTTCCTACTGTCTATGTTTTGAGCGTTTCCTGTGACACCAGTTTCACATTCCGATGAACCTCTGCAGGTTTACTGTATCGCTTGGACTTTCACAGTGTCGATGAAACACAGATATTGCATCAGAATTAAATATAAGAGACACAATGCCGACTTAAGTACACGAAAACTGAGTTTTCTTAAGGTCTATGTTTGAGCGTTTCCCGTGTCACCAGTTTTACATTCCGATGCACCTCTGCAGGTTTACTGTGTTCCTAGGACCTTCCCATTGACGATGAAGCTCAGAAATTGCATCGGAGATAAGTATAAGAGACACAATGCCGACTTAAGTACAGGAAGACTGAGTCTCCCTACTGTCTATGTTTTGAGCGTTTCCCTTGTCACCAGTTATACATTCCGATGCACCTCTGCAGGTATATTGTTTCCCTTCGACCTTCCCATTGACGAAGAAGCTCAGAAATTGCATCGGAATTAAATATAAGAGACACCATGGCGACTTAAGTAAAGGAAGACTGAGTCTTCCTACTGTCTATGATTTGAGCGTGTCCTGTATCACCAGTTTTACATTCCGATGCACCTCTGCAGGTTTACTGTATTCCTAGGACCTTCCCATTGGCGATGAAACACAGAAATGGCATCGGAATTAAATATAAGAGACACAATGCCGACTGAAGTACAGGAAGACTGAGTCTTCCTACTGTCTATGTTTTGAGCGTTTCCTGTGTCACCAGTTTTACATTCCGATGCACCTCTGCACGTTTACTGTATCCCTTGAACCTTCACAGTGACGATGAAACAAAGAAATTGCATCGGAATTAAATATAAGAGACACAATGATGACTTAAGTACAGGAAGACTGAGTCTTCCTACTGTCTATGTTTTGAGCGTTTCATGTGTCACCAGTTTTACATTCCGATGCACCTCTGCAGGTTTACTGTATCACTTTGACCTTCACAGTGACGATGAAACACAGAAATTGCATCGGAATTAAATATAAAAGACACAATGCCGACTTAAGTACAAGAAAACTGAGTCTTCTTAGGGTCTATGTTATGAGCGCTTCCTGTGTCACCAGTTTTACATTCCGATGCACCTCTGCAGGTTTACTGTATCCCTTGGATCTTCCCATTGACGATGAAACACAGAAATTCCATCGGAATTAAATAGAAGAGACACAATGCCGACTTAAGTACTGAAAGATTGAGTCTTCATACTGCCTATGTTTTGAGCGTTTCCTGCGTCACCAATTTTACATTCCGATGCACCTCTGCAGGTTTACTGTATCCCTTGAACCTTCCCATTGACGATGAAACACACAAATTGCATCGGAATTAAATATAAGAGACACAATGCCGACTTAGGTACAGGAAGACTGAGTCTTCCTACTGTCTGTTTTATGAGCGTTCCCTGTGTCATCAGGTTTACTGTATCCCCTGGACCTTCACAGTGACGATGAAACACAGAAATTGCGTCAAATTAAATATAAGAGACACAATGCCGACTTCAGTACAAGAAAACTGAGTCTTCTTAGGGCCTATGATTTGACCGCTTCCTGTGTCACCAGTTTTATATTCCGATGCACCTCTGCAGGTTTACTGTATCCCTTGGACCTTCCCATTAACGACGAAACACAGAAATTGCATCGGATTTAAATATGAGAGACACAATGCCGACTTAAGTACAGGAAGACTGAGTATTCCTACTGTCTATGTTTTGATCGTTTCCTGTGTCACCAGTTTTACATTCCGATGCACCTCTGCAGTTTTACTGTATCCATTGGACCTTCCCATTGACGATGAAACTCAGAAATAGCATCGGAATTAAATATAAGAGACACAATGCCAACTTAAGAACAGGAAGGCTGAGTCTTCCTACTGTCTATGTTTTGAGCATTTCCTGTGTCACCAGTTATACATTCCGATGCACCTCTGCAGGTTAACTGTATCCCTTGGATCTTCCCATTGACGATGAAACACAGAAATTCCATCGGAATTAAATAGAAGAGACACAATGCCGACTTAAGTACTGGAAGATTGAGTCTTCATACTGCCTATGTTTTGAGCGTTTCCTGCGTCACCAATTTTACATTCCGATGCACCTCTGCAGGTTTACTGTATCCCTTGAACCTTCCCATTGACGATGAAACACACAAATTGCATCGGAATTAAATATAAGAGACACAATGCTGACTTAAGTACAAAAAGACTGAGTCTTCCTACGGTCTATGTTTTGAGCGTTTCCTGTGTCACCAGTTTTACATTCCAATGCACCTCTGCAGGTTTACTGTATCCCTTGGACTTTCCCGTTGACGACGAAACACAGAAATTGCATCGGAATTAAATATAAGAGACACAATGCCGACTTAGGTACAGGAAGACTGAGTCTTCCTACTGACTATGCTTTGAGCGTTCCCTGTGTCATCAGTTTTACATTTTGATGCACCTCTGCAGGTTTACTGTATCCCTTGGACCTTCACAGTGACGATGAAACACAGAAATTGCATCAAAATAAATATAAGAGACACAATGCCGACATCAGTACAAGAAGCCTGAGTATTCCTACTGTCAATGTTTTGTTCGTTTCTGTGTCACCAGTTTTACATTCCGATGCACCTCTACAGTTTTACTGTATCCATTGGACCTTCCCATTGACGATGAAACACGTAAATAGCATCGGAATTAAACATAAGAGACACAATGCCGACTTAAGAACAGGAAGGCTGAGTCTTTCTACTGTCTATGTTTTGAGCATTTCCCTTGTCACCAGTTTTACATTCCGATGCACCTCTGCAGGTTTACTGTATCCCTTGGATCTTCCCATTGAGGATGAAACACAGAAATTGCATCGGAATTAAATAGAAGAGACACAATGCCGACTTAAGTACTGGAAGATTGAGTCTTCCTACTGCCTATGTTTTGAGCGTTTCCTGCGTCACCAATTTTACATTCCGATGCACCTTTGCAGGTTTACTGTATCCCTTGGACCTTCCCATTGGCGATGAAACACAGAAATAGCATCGGAATTAAATATAAGAGACACAATGCTGCAGACATATTACAGGAAAACTGAGTCTTCCTACTGTCTATGATTTGAGCGTTTCCTGTGTCATCAGTTTTACATTCCGATGCACCTCTGCAGGTTTACTGTATCCCTTGGACCTTCCCATTGGCGATGAAACACAGAAATAGCATCGGAATGAAATATAAGAGACACAATGCCAACTGAAGTACAGGAAGACTGAGTCTTCCTACTGTCTATGTTTTGAGCGTTTCCTGTGTCACCAGTTTTACATTCCGATGCCCCTCTGAAGGTATACTGTATCCCTAGGACCTTCACAGTGACGATGAAACACAGAAATTGCATCAAATTAAATATAAGAGACACAATGCCGACTTCAGTACAAGAAAACTGAGTCTTTTTAGAGCCTATGATTTGACCGCTTCTTGTGTCACCAGTTTTATATTCCGATGCACCTCTGCAGGTTCACTGTATCCCTTGGACCTTCCCATTGACGACGAAACACAGAAATTGCATCGGATTTAAATATTAGAGACACAATGCCGACTTAAGTACAGGAAGCCTGAGTATTCCTACTGTCTATGTTTTGATCGTTTCTGTGTCACCAGTTTTACATTCCGATGCACCTCTGCAGTTTTACTGTATCCATTGGACCTTCCCATTGACGATGAAACACATAAATAGCATCGGAATTAAACATAAGAGACACAATGCCGACATAAGAACAGGAAGGCTGAGTCTTCCTACTGTCTATGTTTTGAGCATTTCCCTTGTCACCAGTTTTACATTCCAATGCACATCTGCAGGTTTACTGTATACCTTGGATCTTCCCATTGAGGATGAAACACAGAAATTGCATCGGAATTAAATAGAAGAGACACAATGCCGACTTAAGTACTGGAAGATTGAGTCTTCCTACTGCCTATGTTTTGAGCATTTCCTGCGTCACCAATTTTACATTCCGATGCACTTTTGCAGGTTTACTGTATCCCTTGGACCTTCCCATT